>NW_027362776.1:10000000-15000000 GCF_046119375.1 Phyllobates terribilis | reverse complement strand
ATAATATGTGTGAGGGTACCCCAGGAGAGTTCCAAATGTGTGTGGGTAGAATATATATCCCAATGGGGTAGAATTGAAAAAAGTTGAGAAAATTTTTTTTGGGACTTAGTCATTTTTCCGGCGTTTATCAGACTTTCAGATAGGGCAAATGTCAGTGAGCATTCTGATTTCAGTTCCAGAGCGATTCGCCCAATGAGTCCTTGATATTTAGTAGTTTTCAGCCAATATTTTGGATTTTTGAAAATTTCACTTTTTTGTGAAAATATCCACTAAATGAGGGAATAATATGTGTGAGGGTACCCCAGGAGAGTTCCAAATGCGTGTGGGTGGAATATATATCCCACTGGGGTAAAATTGAAAATAGTTGAGAAAATTTTTTTTGGACTTAGTCATTTTTCCGGCGTTTATCAGACTTTCAGATAGGGCAAATGTCAGTGAGCGCTCCGATTTCAGTTCCAGAGCGATTCGCCCAATGAGTCCTTGATATTTAGTCGTTTTCAGCCAATATTTTGGATTTTTGAAAATTTCACTTTTTTGTGAAAATATCCACTAAATGAGGGAATAATATGTATGAGGGTACCCCAGGAGAGTTCCAAATGTGTGTCGGTAGAATATATATCCCACTGGGGTAAAATTGAAAAAAGTTGAGAAAATTTTTTTAGGGACTTAGTCATTTTTCCGGCGTTTATCAGACTTTCAGATAGGGCAAATGTCAGTGAGCGTTCCGATTTCAGTTCCAGAGCGATTCGCCCAATGAGTCCTTGATATTTAGTCGTTTTCAGCCAATATTTTGGATTTTTGAAAATTTCACTTTTTTGTGAAAATATCCACTAAATGAGGGAATAATATGTGTGAGGGTACCCCAGGAGAGTTCCAAATGTGTGTGGATAGAATATATATCCCACTGGGGTAAAATTGAAAAAAGTTGAGAAAATTTTTTTTTGGACTTAGTCATTTTTCCGGCGTTTATCAGACTTTCAGATAGGGCAAATGTCAGTGAGCGTTCCGATTTCAGTTCCAGAGCGATTCGCCCTGTGAGTCCTTGATATTTAGTCGTTTTCAGTGAATATTTTGGATTTTTGAAAATTTCACTTTTTTGTGAAAATATCCACTAAATGAGGGAATAATATGTGTGAGGGTACCCCAGGAGAGTTCCAAATGTGTGTGGATAGAATATATATCCCACTGGGGTAAAATTGAAAAAAGTTGAGAAAATTTTTTTTTGGACTTAGTCATTTTTCCGGCGTTTATCAGACTTTCAGATAGGGCAAATGTCAGTGAGCGTTCCGATTTCAGTTCCAGAGCGATTCGCCCTGTGAGTCCTTGATATTTAGTCGTTTTCAGTGAATATTTTGGATTTTTGAAAATTTCACTTTTTTGTGAAAATATCCACTAAATGAGGGAATAATATGTGTGAGGGTACCCCAGGAGAGTTCCAAATGTGTGTGGGTAGAATATATATCCCACGGGGGTAAAATTGAAAAAAGTTGAGAAAATTTTTTTTTGGACTTAGTCATTTTTCCGGCGTTTATCAGACTTTCAGATAGGGCAAATGTCAGTGAGCGTTCCGATTTCAGTTCCAGAGCGATTCGCCCTGTGAGTCCTTGATATTTAGTCGTTTTCAGTGAATATTTTGGATTTTTGAAAATTTCACTTTTTTGTGAAAATATCCACTAAATGAGGGAATAATATGTGTGAGGGTACCCCAGGAGAGTTCCAAATGTGTGTGGGTGGAATATATATCCCACTGGGGTAAAATTGAAAATAGTTGAGAAAATTTTTTTTGGACTTAGTCATTTTTCCGGCGTTTATCAGACTTTCAGATAGGGCAAATGTCAGTGAGCGTTCCGATTTCAGTTCCAGAGCGATTCGCCCAGTGAGTCCTTGATATTTAGTCGTTTTCAGCGAATATTTTGGATTCTTGAAAATTTCACTTTTGTGAAAATATCCACTAAATGAGGGAATAATATGTGTGAGGGTACCCCAGGAGAGTTCAAAATGTGTGTGGGTAGAATATATATCCCACGGGGGTAAAATTGAAAAAAGTTGAAAAAATTTTTTTTTGGACTTAGTCATCTATCTGGCGTTTATCAGACTTTCAGATAGGGCAAATGTCAGTGAGCGTTCCGATTTCAGTTCCAGATTGATTCGCCCAATGAGTCCTTGATATTTAGTCGTTTTCAGCCATATATTTTGGATTTTTGAAAATTTCACTTTTTTGTGAAAATATCCACTAAATGAGGGAATAATATGTGTGAGGGTACCCCAGGAGAGTTCCAAATGTGTGTGGGTAGAATATATATCCCAATGGGGTAGAATTGAAAAAAGTTGAGAAAATTTTTTTTGGGACTTAGTCATTTTTCCGGCGTTTATCAGACTTTCAGATAGGGCAAATGTCAGTGAGCATTCTGATTTCAGTTCCAGAGCGATTCGCCCAATGAGTCCTTGATATTTAGTAGTTTTCAGCCAATATTTTGGATTTTTGAAAATTTCACTTTTTTGTGAAAATATCCACTAAATGAGGGAATAATATGTGTGAGGGTACCCCAGGAGAGTTCCAAATGTGTGTGGGTGGAATATATATCCCACTGGGGTAAAATTGAAAATAGTTGAGAAAATTTTTTTTGGACTTAGTCATTTTTCCGGCGTTTATCAGACTTTCAGATAGGGCAAATGTCAGTGAGCGCTCCGATTTCAGTTCCAGAGCGATTCGCCCAATGAGTCCTTGATATTTAGTCGTTTTCAGCCAATATTTTGGATTTTTGAAAATTTCACTTTTTTGTGAAAATATCCACTAAATGAGGGAATAATATGTATGAGGGTACCCCAGGAGAGTTCCAAATGTGTGTCGGTAGAATATATATCCCACTGGGGTAAAATTGAAAAAAGTTGAGAAAATTTTTTTAGGGACTTAGTCATTTTTCCGGCGTTTATCAGACTTTCAGATAGGGCAAATGTCAGTGAGCGTTCCGATTTCAGTTCCAGAGCGATTCGCCCAATGAGTCCTTGATATTTAGTCGTTTTCAGCCAATATTTTGGATTTTTGAAAATTTCACTTTTTTGTGAAAATATCCACTAAATGAGGGAATAATATGTGTGAGGGTACCCCAGGAGAGTTCCAAATGTGTGTGGATAGAATATATATCCCACTGGGGTAAAATTGAAAAAAGTTGAGAAAATTTTTTTTTGGACTTAGTCATTTTTCCGGCGTTTATCAGACTTTCAGATAGGGCAAATGTCAGTGAGCGTTCCGATTTCAGTTCCAGATTGATTCGCCCAATGAGTCCTTGATATTTAGTCGTTTTCAGCCAATATTTTGGATTTTTGAAAATTTCACTTTTTTGTGAAAATATCCACTAAATGAGGGAATAATATGTATGAGGGTACCCCAGGAGAGTTCCAAATGTGTGTGGATAGAATATATATCCCACTGGGGTAAAATTGAAAAAAGTTGAAAAATTTTTTTTTTGGACTTAGTCATTTTTCCGGCGTTTATCAGACTTTCAGATAGGGCAAATGTCAGTGAGCGTTCCGATTTCAGTTCCAGAGCGATTCGCCCAGTGAGTCCTTGATATTTAGTCGTTTTCAGCGAATATTTTGGATTTTTGAAAATTTCTCTTTTGTGAAAATATCCACTAAATGAGGGAATAATATGTGTGAGGGTACCCCAGGAAAGTTCCAAATGTGTGTGGGTAGAATATATATCCCACGGGGGTAAAATTGAAAAAAGTTGAAAACATTTTTTTTTGGACTTAGTCATCTATCTGGCGTTTATCAGACTTTCAGATAGGGCAAATGTCAGTGAGCGTTCCGATTTCAGTTCCAGATTGATTCGCCCAATGAGTCCTTGATATTTGGTCGTTTTCAGCCAATATTTTGGATTTTTGAAAATTTCACTTTTTTGTGAAAATATCCACTAAATGAGGGAATAATATGTGTGAGGGTACCCCAGGAGAGTTCCAAATGTGTGTGGGTAGAATATATATCCCAATGGGGTAGAATTGAAAAAAGTTGAGAAAATTTTTTTTGGGACTTAGTCATTTTTCCGGCGTTTATGAGACTTTCAGATAGGGCAAATGTCAGTGAGCATTCTGATTTCAGTTCCAGAGCGATTCGCCCAATGAGTCCTTGATATTTAGTAGTTTTCAGCCAATATTTTGGATTTTTGAAAATTTCACTTTTTTGTGAAAATATCCACTAAATGAGGGAATAATATGTGTGAGGGTACCCCAGGAGAGTTCCAAATGTGTGTGGGTGGAATATATATCCCACTGGGGTAAAATTGAAAATAGTTGAGAAAATTTTTTTTGGACTTAGTCATTTTTCCGGCGTTTATCAGACTTTCAGATAGGGCAAATGTCAGTGAGCGCTCCGATATCAGTTCCAGAGCGATTCGCCCAATGAGTCCTTGATATTTAGTCGTTTTCAGCCAATATTTTGGATTTTTGAAAATTTCACTTTTTTGTGAAAATATCCACTAAATGAGGGAATAATATGTATGAGGGTACCCCAGGAGAGTTCCAAATGTGTGTGGGTAGAATATATATCCCACGGGGGTAAAATTGAAAAAAGTTGAGAAAATTTTTTTTTGGACTTAGTCATTTTTCCGGCGTTTATTAGACTTTCAGATAGGGCAAATGTCAGTGAGCGTTCCGATTTCAGTTCCAGAGCGATTCGCCCAGTGAGTCCTTGATATTTAGTCGTTTTCAGCGAATATTTTGGATTCTTGAAAATTTCACTTTTGTGAAAATATCCACTAAATGAGAGAATAATATGTGTGAGGGTACCCCAGGAGAGTTCAAAATGTGTGTGGGTAGAATATATATCCCACGGGGGTAAAATTGAAAAAAGTTGAAAAAATTTTTTTTGGACTTAGTCATCTATCTGGCGTTTATCAGACTTTCAGATAGGGCAAATGTCAGTGAGCGTTCCGATTTCAGTTCCAGATTGATTCGCCCAATGAGTCCTTGATATTTAGTCGTTTTCAGCCAATATTTTGGATTTTTGAAAATTTCACTTTTTTGTGAAAATATCCACTAAATGAGGGAATAATATGTGTGAGGGTACCCCAGGAGAGTTCCAAATGTGTGTGGGTAGAATATATATCCCAATGTGGTAGATTTGAAAAAAGTTGAGAAAATTTTTTTTGGGACTTAGTCATTTTTCCGGCGTTTATCAGACTTTCAGATAGGGCAAATGTCAGTGAGCATTCTGATTTCAGTTCCAGAGCGATTCGCCCAATGAGTCCTTGATATTTAGTAGTTTTCAGCCAATATTTTGGATTTTTGAAAATTTCACTTTTTTGTGAAAATATCCACTAAATGAGGGAATAATATGTGTGAGGGTACCCCAGGAGAGTTCCAAATGTGTGTGGGTGGAATATATATCCCACTGGGGTAAAATTGAAAATAGTTGAGAAAATTTTTTTTGGACTTAGTCATTTTTCCGGCGTTTATCAGACTTTCAGATAGGGCAAATGTCAGTGAGCGCTCCGATTTCAGTTCCAGAGCGATTCGCCCAATGAGTCCTTGATATTTAGTCGTTTTCAGCCAATATTTTGGATTTTTGAAAATTTCACTTTTTTGTGAAAATATCCACTAAATGAGGGAATAATATGTATGAGGGTACCCCAGGAGAGTTCCAAATGTGTGTCGGTAGAATATATATCCCACTGGGGTAAAATTGAAAAAAGTTGAGAAAATTTTTTTAGGGACTTAGTCATTTTTCCGGCGTTTATCAGACTTTCAGATAGGGCAAATGTCAGTGAGCGTTCCGTTTTCAGTTCCAGAGCGATTCGCCCAATTAGTCCTTGATATTTAGTCGTTTTCAGCCAATATTTTGGATTTTTGAAAATTTCACTTTTTTGTGAAAATATCCACTAAATGAGGGAATAATATGTGTGAGGGTACCCCAGGAGAGTTCCAAATGTGTGTGGATAGAATATATATCCCACTGGGGTAAAATTGAAAAAAGTTGAGAAAATTTTTTTTTGGACTTAGTCATTTTTCCGGCGTTTATCAGACTTTCAGATAGGGCAAATGTCAGTGAGCGTTCCGATTTCAGTTCCAGATTGATTCGCCCAATGAGTCCTTGATATTTAGTCGTTTTCAGCCAATATTTTGGATTTTTGAAAATTTCACTTTTGTGAAAATATCCACTAAATGAGGGAATAATATGTGTGAGTGTACCCCAGGAGAGTTCCAAATGTGTGTGGGTAGAATATATATCCCACGGGGGTAAAATTGAAAAAAGTTGAAAAATTTTTTTTTTGGACTTAGTCATTTATCTGGCGTTTATCAGACTTTCAGATAGGGCAAATGTCAGTGAGCGTTCCGATTTCAGTTCCAGATTGATTCGCCCAATGAGTCCTTGATATTTAGTCGTTTTCAGCCAATATTTTGGATTTTTGAAAATTTCACTTTTTTGTGAAAATATCCACTAAATGAGGGAATAATATGTGTGAGGGTACCCCAGGAGAGTTCCAAATGTGTGTGGGTAGAATATATATCCCAATGGGGTAGAATTGAAAAAAGTTGAGAAAATTTTTTTTGGGACTTAGTCATTTTTCCGGCGTTTATCAGACTTTCAGATAGGGCAAATGTCAGTGAGCATTCTGATTTCAGTTCCAGAGCGATTCGCCCAATGAGTCCTTGATATTTAGTAGTTTTCAGCCAATATTTTGGATTTTTGAAAATTTCACTTTTTTGTGAAAATATCCACTAAATGAGGGAATAATATGTGTGAGGGTACCCCAGGAGAGTTCCAAATGTGTGTGGGTGGAATATATATCCCACTGGGGTAAAATTGAAAATAGTTGAGAAAATTTTTTTTGGACTTAGTCATTTTTCCGGCGTTTATCAGACTTTCAGATAGGGCAAATGTCAGTGAGCGCTCCGATTTCAGTTCCAGAGCGATTCGCCCAATGAGTCCTTGATATTTAGTCGTTTTCAGCCAATATTTTGGATTTTTGAAAATTTCACTTTTTTGTGAAAATATCCACTAAATGAGGGAATAATATGTATGAGGGTACCCCAGGAGAGTTCCAAATGTGTGTGGATAGAATATATATCCCACTGGGGTAAAATTGAAAAAAGTTGAGAAAATTTTTTTTTGGACTTAGTCATTTTTCCGGCGTTTATCAGACTTTCAGATAGGGCAAATGTCAGTGAGCGTTCCGATTTCAGTTCCAGAGCGATTCGCCCAGTGAGTCCTTGATATTTAGTCGTTTTCAGCGAATATTTTGGATTTTTGAAAATTTCACTTTTGTGAAAATATCCACTAAATGAGGGAATAATATGTGTGAGGGTACCCCAGGAGAGTTCCAAATGTGTGTGGGTAGAATATATATCCCACCGGGGTAAAATTGAAAAAAGTTGAAAAATATTTTTTTTGGACTTAGTCATCTATCTGGCGTTTATCAGACTTTCAGATAGGGCAAATGTCAGTGAGCGTTCCGAATTCAGTTCCAGATTGATTCGCCCAATGAGTCCTTGATATTTAGTAGTTTTCAGCCAATATTTTGGATTTTTGAAAATTTCACTTTTTTGTGAAAATATCCACTAAATGAGGGAATAATATGTGTGAGGGTACCCCAGGAGAGTTCCAAATGTGTGTGGGTGGAATATATATCCCACTGGGGTAAAATTGAAAATAGTTGAGAAAATTTTTTTTGGACTTAGTCATTTTTCCGGCGTTTATCAGACTTTCAGATAGGGCAAATGTCAGTGAGCGCTCCGATTTCAGTTCCAGAGCGATTCGCCCAATGAGTCCTTGATATTTAGTCGTTTTCAGCCAATATTTTGGATTTTTGAAAATTTCACTTTTTTGTGAAAATATCCACTAAATGAGGGAATAATATGTATGAGGGTACCCCAGGAGAGTTCCAAATGTGTGTGGATAGAATATATATCCCACTGGGGTAAAATTGAAAAAAGTTGAGAAAATTTTTTTTTGGACTTAGTCATTTTTCCGGCGTTTATCAGACTTTCAGATAGGGCAAATGTCAGTGAGCGTTCCGATTTCAGTTCCAGAGCGATTCGCCCAGTGAGTCCTTGATATTTAGTCGTTTTCAGCGAATATTTTGGATTTTTGAAAATTTCACTTTTGTGAAAATATCCACTAAATGAGGGAATAATATGTGTGAGGGTACCCCAGGAGAGTTCCAAATGTGTGTGGGTAGAATATATATCCCACCGGGGTAAAATTGAAAAAAGTTGAAAAATATTTTTTTTGGACTTAGTCATCTATCTGGCGTTTATCAGACTTTCAGATAGGGCAAATGTCAGTGAGCGTTACGATTTCAGTTCCAGATTGATTCGCCCAATGAGTCCTTGATATTTAGTAGTTTTCAGCCAATATTTTGGATTTTTGAAAATTTCACTTTTTTGTGAAAATATCCACTAAATGAGGGAATAATATGTGTGAGGGTACCCCAGGAGAGTTCCAAATGTGTGTGGGTGGAATATATATCCCACTGGGGTAAAATTGAAAATAGTTGAGAAAATTTTTTTTGGACTTAGTCATTTTTCCGGCGTTTATCAGACTTTCAGATAGGGCAAATGTCAGTGAGCGCTCCGATTTCAGTTCCAGAGCGATTCGCCCAATGAGTCCTTGATATTTAGTCGTTTTCAGCCAATATTTTGGATTTTTGAAAATTTCACTTTTTTGTGAAAATATCCACTAAATGAGGGAATAATATGTATGAGGGTACCCCAGGAGAGTTCCAAATGTGTGTGGATAGAATATATATCCCACTGGGGTAAAATTGAAAAAAGTTGAGAAAATTTTTTTTTGGACTTGGTCATTTTTCCGGCGTTTATCAGACTTTCAGAAAGGGCAAATGTCAGTGAGCGTTCCGATTTCAGTTCCAGAGCGATTCGCCCAGTGAGTCCTTGATATTTAATCGTTTTCAGCGAATATTTTGGATTTTTGAAAATTTCACTTTTGTGAAAATATCCACTAAATGAGGGAATAATATGTGTGAGGGTACCCCAGGAGAGTTCCAAATGTGTGTGGGTAGAATATATATCCCACGGGGGTAAAATTGAAAAAAGTTGAAAAATATTTTTTTTGGACTTAGTCATCTATCTGGCGTTTATCAGACTTTCAGATAGGGCAAATGTCAGTGAGCGTTCCGATTTCAGTTCCAGATTGATTCGCCCAATGAGTCCTTGATATTTAGTCGTTTTCAGCCAATATTTTGGATTTTTGAAAATTTCACTTTTTTGTGAAAATATCCACTAAATGAGGGAATAATATGTGTGAGGGTACCCCAGGAGAGTTCCAAATGTGTGTGGGTAGAATATATATCCCAATGGGGTAGAATTGAAAAAAGTTGAGAAAATTTTTTTAGGGACTTAGTCATTTTTCCGGCGTTTATCAGACTTTCAGATAGGGCAAATGTCAGTGAGCGTTCTGATTTCAGTTCCAGAGCGATTCGCCCAATGAGTCATTGATATTTAGTCGTTTTCAGCCAATATTTAGGATTTTTGAAAATTTCACTTTTTTGTGAAAATATCCACTAAATGAGGGAATAATATGTGTGAGGGTACCCCAGGAGAGTTCCAAATGTGTGTGGGTAGAATATATATCCCACTGGGGTAAAATTGAAAAAAGTTGAGAACATTTTTTTATGGACTTAGTCATTTTTCCGGCGTTTATCAGACTTTCAGATAGGGCAAATGTCAGTGAGCATTCAGATTTCAGTTCCAGAGCGATTCGCCCAATGAGTCCTTGATATTTAGTTTTTTCAGCCAATATTTTGGATTTTTGAAAATTTCACTTTTGTGAAAATATCCACTAAATGAGGGAATAATATGTGTGAGGGTACCCCAGGAGAGTTCCAAATGTGTGTGGGTAGAATATATATCCCAATGGGGTAGAATTGAAAAAAGTTGAGAAAATTTTTTTTTGAACTTAGTCATTTTTCCGGCGTTTATCAGACTTTCAGATAGGGCAAATGTCAGTGAGCGTTCCGATTTCAGTTCCAGAGCGATTCGCCCTGTGAGTCCTTGATATTTAGTCGTTTTCAGCGAATATTTTGGATTTTTGAAAATTTCACTTTTGTGAAAATATCCACTAAATGAGGCAATAATATGTGTGAGGGTACCCCAGGAGAGTTCCAAATGTGTGTGGGTAGAATATATATCCCACGGGGGTAAAATTGAAAAAAGTGAAAAAATTTTTTTTTTGGACTTAGTCATTTATCTGGCGTTTATCAGACTTTCAGATAGGGCAAATGTCAGTGAGCGTTCCAATTTCAGTTCCAGATTGATTCGCCCAATGAGTCCTTGATATTTAGTCGTTTTCAGCCAATATTTAGGATTTTTGAAAATTTCACTTTTTTGTAAAAATATCCACTAAATGAGGGAATAATATGTGTGAGGGTACCCCAGGAGAGTTCCAAATGTGTGTGGGTAGAATATATATCCCAATGGGGTAGAATTGAAAAAAGTTGAGAAAAATTTTTTTGGGACTTAGTCATTTTTCCGGCGTTTATCAGACTTTCAGATAGGGCAAATGTCAGTGAGCGTTCTGATTTCAGTTCCAGAGCGATTCGCCCAATGAGTCATTGATATTTAGTCGTTTTCAGCCAATATTTAGGATTTTTGAAAATTTCACTTTTTTGTGAAAATATCCACTAAATGAGGGAATAATATGTGTGAGGGTACCCCAGGAGAGTTCCAAATGTGTGTGGGTAGAATATATATCCCACTGGGGTAAAATTGAAAAAAGTTGAGAACATTTTTTTATGGACTTAGTCATTTTTCCGGCGTTTATCAGACTTTCAGATAGGGCAAATGTCAGTGAGCATTCAGATTTCAGTTCCAGAGCGATTCGCCCAATGCGTCCTTGATATTTAGTTTTTTCAGCCAATATTTTGGATTTTTGAAAATTTCACTTTTGTGAAAATATCCACTAAATGAGGGAATAATATGTGTGAGGGTACCCCAGGAGAGTTCCAAATGTGTGTGGGTAGAATATATATCCCACGGGGGTAAAATTGAAAAAAGTTGAAAAATTTTTTTTTTGGACTTAGTCATCTATCTGGCGTTTATCAGACTTTCAGATAGGGCAAATGTCAGTGAGCGTTCCGATTTCAGTTCCAGATTGATTCGCCCAATGAGTCCTTGATATTTAGTCGTTTTCAGCCAATATTTTGGATTTTTGAAAATTTCACTTTTTTGTGAAAATATCCACTAAATGAGGGAATAATATGTGTGAGGGTACCCCAGGAGAGTTCCAAATGTGTGTGGGTAGAATATATATCCCAATGGGGTAGAATTGAAAAAAGTTGAGAAAATTTTTTTTGGGACTTAGTCATTTTTCCGGCGTTTATCAGACTTTCAGATAGGGCAAATGTCAGTGAGCATTCTGATTTCAGTTCCAGAGCGATTAGCCCAATGAGTCCTTGATATTTAGTAGTTTTCAGCCAATATTTTGGATTTTTGAAAATTTCACTTTTTTGTGAAAATATCCACTAAATGAGGGAATAATATGTGTGAGGGTACCCCAGGAGAGTTCCAAATGTGTGTGGGTGGAATATATATCCCACTGGGGTAAAATTGAAAATAGTTGAGAAAATTTTTTTTGGACTTAGTCATTTTTCCGGCGTTTATCAGACTTTCAGATAGGGCAAATGTCAGTGAGCATTCAGATTTCAGTTCCAGAGCGATTCGCCCAATGAGTCCTTGATATTTAGTTTTTTCAGCCAATATTTTGGATTTTTGAAAATTTCACTTTTGTGAAAATATCCACTAAATGAGGGAATAATATGTGTGAGGGTACCCCAGGAGAGTTCCAAATGTGTGTGGGTAGAATATATATCCCACGGGGGTAAAATTGAAAAAAGTTGAAAAATTTTTTTTTTGGACTTAGTCATCTATCTGGCGTTTATCAGACTTTCAGATAGGGCAAATGTCAGTGAGCGTTCCGATTTCAGTTCCAGATTGATTCGCCCAATGAGTCCTTGATATTTAGTCGTTTTCAGCCAATATTTTGGATTTTTGAAAATTTCACTTTTTTGTGAAAATATCCACTAAATGAGGGAATAATATGTGTGAGGGTACCCCAGGAGAGTTCCAAATGTGTGTGGGTAGAATATATATCCCAATGGGGTAGAATTGAAAAAAGTTGAGAAAATTTTTTTTTGGACTTAGTCATTTTTCCGGCGTTTATCAGACTTTCAGATAGGGCAAATGTCAGTGAGCGTTCCGATTTCAGTTCCAGAGCGATTCGCCCTGTGAGTCCTTGATATTTAGTCGTTTTCAGCGAATATTTTGGATTTTTGAAAATTTCACTTTTGTGAAAATATCCACTAAATGAGGGAATAATATGTGTGAGGGTACCCCAGGAGAGTTCCAAATGTGTGTGGGTAGAATATATATCCCACGGGGGTAAAATTGAAAAAAGTGAAAAAATTTTTTTTTTGGACTTAGTCATTTATCTGGCGTTTATCAGACTTTCAGATAGGGCAAATGTCAGTGAGCGTTCCAATTTCAGTTCCAGATTGATTCGCCCAATGAGTCCTTGATATTTAGTCGTTTTCAGCCAATATTTAGGATTTTTGAAAATTTCACTTTTTTGTAAAAATATCCACTAAATGAGGGAATAATATGTGTGAGGGTACCCCAGGAGAGTTCCAAATGTGTGTGGGTAGAATATATATCCCAATGGGGTAGAATTGAAAAAAGTTGAGAAAATTTTTTTTGGGACTTAGTCATTTTTCCGGCGTTTATCAGACTTTCAGATAGGGCAAATGTCAGTGAACGTTCTGATTTCAGTTCAAGAGCGATTCGCCCAATGAGTCATTGATATTTAGTCGTTTTCAGCCAATATTTAGGATTTTTGAAAATTTCACTTTTTTGTGAAAATATCCACTAAATGAGGGAATAATATGTGTGAGGGTACCCCAGGAGAGTTCCAAATGTGTGTGGGTAGAATATATATCCCACTGGTGTAAAATTGAAAAAAGTTGAGAACATTTTTTTATGGACTTAGTCATTTTTCCGGCGTTTATCAGACTTTCAGATAGGGCAAATGTCAGTGAGCATTCAGATTTCAGTTCCAGAGCGATTCGCCCAATGCGTCCTTGATATTTAGTTTTTTCAGCCAATATTTTGGATTTTTGAAAATTTCACTTTTGTGAAAATATCCACTAAATGAGGGAATAATATGTGTGAGGGTACCCCAGGAGAGTTCCAAATGTGTGTGGGTAGAATATATATCCCACGGGGGTAAAATTGAAAAAAGTTGAAAAATTTTTTTTTTGGACTTAGTCATCTATCTGGCGTTTATCAGACTTTCAGATAGGGCAAATGTCAGTGAGCGTTCCGATTTCAGTTCCAGAGCGATTCGCCCTGTGAGTCCTTGATATTTAGTCGTTTTCAGCGAATATTTTGGATTTTTGAAAATTTCACTTTTGTGAAAATATCCACTAAATGAGGGAATAATATGTGTGAGGGTACCCCAGGAGAGTTCCAAATGTGTGTGGGTAGAATATATATCCCACGGGGGTAAAATTGAAAAAAGTGAAAAAATTTTTTTTTTGGACTTAGTCATTTATCTGGCGTTTATCAGACTTTCAGATAGGGCAAATGTCAGTGAGCGTTCCAATTTCAGTTCCAGATTGATTCGCCCAATGAGTCCTTGATATTTAGTCGTTTTCAGCCAATATTTTGGATTTTTGAAAATTTCACTTTTTTGTGAAAATATCCACTAAATGAGGGAATAATATGTGTGAGGGTACCCCAGGAGAGTTCCAAATGTGTGTGGGTAGAATATATATCCCAATGGGGTAGAATTGAAAAAAGTTGAGAAAATTTTTTTTTGGACTTAGTCATTTTTCCGGCGTTTATCAGACTTTCAGATAGGGCAAATGTCAGTGAGCGTTCTGATTTCAGTTCCAGAGCGATTCGCCCAATGAGTCATTGATATTTAGTCGTTTTCAGCCAATATTTAGGATTTTTGAAAATTTCACTTTTTTGTGAAAATATCCACTAAATGAGGGAATAATATGTGTGAGGGTACCCCAGGAGAGTTCCAAATGTGTGTGGGTAGAATATATATCCCACTGGGGTAAAATTGAAAAAAGTTGAGAACATTTTTTTATGGACTTAGTCATTTTTCCGGCGTTTATCAGACTTTCAGATAGGGCAAATGTCAGTGAGCATTCAGATTTCAGTTCCAGAGCGATTCGCCCAATGCGTCCTTGATATTTAGTTTTTTCAGCCAATATTTTGGATTTTTGAAAATTTCACTTTTGTGAAAATATCCACTAAATGAGGGAATAATATGTGTGAGGGTACCCCAGGAGAGTTCCAAATGTGTGTGGGTAGAATATATATCCCACGGGGGTAAAATTGAAAAAAGTTGAAAAATTTTTTTTTTGGACTTAGTCATCTATCTGGCGTTTATCAGACTTTCAGATAGGGCAAATGTCAGTGAGCGTTCCGATTTCAGTTCCAGAGCGATTCGCCCTGTGAGTCCTTGATATTTAGTCGTTTTCAGCGAATATTTTGGATTTTTGAAAATTTCACTTTTGTGAAAATATCCACTAAATGAGGGAATAATATGTGTGAGGGTACCCCAGGAGAGTTCCAAATGTGTGTGGGTAGAATATATATCCCACGGGGGTAAAATTGAAAAAAGTGAAAAAATTTTTTTTTTGGACTTAGTCATTTATCTGGCGTTTATCAGACTTTCAGATAGGGCAAATGTCAGTGAGCGTTCCAATTTCAGTTCCAGATTGATTCGCCCAATGAGTCCTTGATATTTAGTCGTTTTCAGCCAATATTTTGGATTTTTGAAAATTTCACTTTTTTGTGAAAATATCCACTAAATGAGGGAATAATATGTGTGAGGGTACCCCAGGAGAGTTCCAAATGTGTGTGGGTAGAATATATATCCCAATGGGGTAGAATTGAAAAAAGTTGAGAAAATTTTTTTTTGGACTTAGTCATTTTTCCGGCGTTTATCAGACTTTCAGATAGGGCAAATGTCAGTGAGCGTTCTGATTTCAGTTCCAGAGCGATTCGCCCAATGAGTCATTGATATTTAGTCGTTTTCAGCCAATATTTAGGATTTTTGAAAATTTCACTTTTTTGTGAAAATATCCACTAAATGAGGGAATAATATGTGTGAGGGTACCCCAGGAGAGTTCCAAATGTGTGTGGGTAGAATATATATCCCACTGGGGTAAAATTGAAAAAAGTTGAGAACATTTTTTTATGGACTTAGTCATTTTTCCGGCGTTTATCAGACTTTCAGATAGGGCAAATGTCAGTGAGCATTCAGATTTCAGTTCCAGAGCGATTCGCCCAATGAGTCCTTGATATTTAGTTTTTCAGCCAATATTTTGGATTTTTGAAAATTTCACTTTTGTGAAAATATCCACTAAATGAGGGAATAATATGTGTGAGGGTACCCCAGGAGAGTTCCAAATGTGTGTGGGTAGAATATATATCCCACGGGGGTAAAATTGAAAAAAGTTGAAAAATTTTATTTTTGGACTTAGTCATCTATCTGGCGTTTATCAGACTTTCAGATAGGGCAAATGTCAGTGAGCGTTCCGATTTCAGTTCCAGATTGATTCGCCCAATGAGTCCTTGATATTTAGTCGTTTTCAGCCAATATTTTGGATTTTTGAAAATTTCACTTTTTTGTGAAAATATCCACTAAATGAGGGAATAATATGTGTGAGGGTACCCCAGGAGAGTTCCAAATGTGTGTGGGTAGAATATATATCCCAATGGGGTAGAATTGAAAAAAGTTGAGAAAATTTTTTTTGGGACTTAGTCTTTTTTCCGGCGTTTATCAGACTTTCAGATAGGGCAAATGTCAGTGAGCATTCTGATTTCAGTTCCAGAGCGATTAGCCCAATGAGTCCTTGATATTTAGTAGTTTTCAGCCAATATTTTGGATTTTTGAAAATTTCACTTTTTTGTGAAAATATCCACTAAATGAGGGAATAATATGTGTGAGGGTACCCCAGGAGAGTTCCAAATGTGTGTGGGTAGAATATATATCCCAATGGGGTAGAATTGAAAAAAGTTGAGAAAATTTTTTTTGGGACTTAGTCATTTTTCCGGCGTTTATCAGACTTTCAGATAGGGCAAATGTCAGTGAGCATTCTGATTTCAGTTCCAGAGCGATTCGCCCAATGAGTCCTTGACATTTAGTCGTTTTCAGCCAATATTTTGGATTTTTGAAAATTTCACTTTTTTGTGAAAATATCCACTAAATGAGGGAATAATATGTGTGAGGGTACCCCAGGAGAGTTCCAAATGTGTGTGGGTAGAATATATATCCCAATGGGGTAGAATTGAAAAAAGTTGAGAAAATTTTTTTTGGACTTAGTCATTTTTCCGGCGTTTATCAGACTTTCAGATAGGGCAAATGTCAGTGAGCGCTCCGGTTTCAGTTCCAGAGCGATTCGCCCAATGAGTCCTTGATATTTAGTCGTTTTCAGCCAATATTTTGGATTTTTGAAAATTTCACTTTTTTGTGAAAATATCCACTAAATGAGGGAATAATATGTGTGAGGGTACCCCAGGAGAGTTCCAAATGTGTGTGGGTAGAATATATATCCCACGGGGGTAAAATTGAAAAAAGTTGAAAAATTTTTTTTTTGGACTTAGTCATCTATCTGGCGTTTATCAGACTTTCAGATAGGGCAAATGTCAGTGAGCGTTCCGATTTCAGTTCCAGATTGATTCGCCCAATGAGTCCTTGATATTTAGTCGTTTTCAGCCAATATTTTGGATTTTTGAAAATTTCACTTTTTTGTGAAAATATCCACTAAATGAGGGAATAATATGTGTGAGGGTACCCCAGGAGAGTTCCAAATGTGTGTGGGTAGAATATATATCCCAATGGGGTAGAATTGAAAAAAGTTGAGAAAATTTTTTTTGGGACTTAGTCATTTTTCCGGCGTTTATCAGACTTTCAGATAGGGAAAATGTCAGTGAGCATTCTGATTTCAGTTCCAGAGCGATTCGCCCAATGAGTCCTTGATATTTAGTAGTTTTCAGCCAATATTTTGGATTTTTGAAAATTTCACTTTTTTGTGAAAATATCCACTAAATGAGGGAATAATATGTGTGAGGGTACCCCAGGAGAGTTCCAAATGTGTGTGGGTGGAATATATATCCCACTGGGGTAAAATTGAAAAAAGTTGAGAAAATTTTTTTTGGACTTAGTCATTTTTCCGGCGTTTATCAGACTTTCAGATAGGGCAAATGTCAGTGAGCATTCAGATTTCAGTTCCAGAGCGATTCGCCCAATGACTCCTTGATATTTAGTTTTTTCAGCCAATATTTTGGATTTTTGAAAATTTCACTTTTGTGAAAATATCCACTAAATGAGGGAATAATATGTGTGAGGGTACCCCAGGAGAGTTCCAAATGTGTGTTGGTAGAATATATATCCCACGGGGGTAAAATTGAAAAAAGTTGAAAAATTTTGTTTTTGGACTTAGTCATCTATCTGGCGTTTATCAGACTTTCAGATAGGGCAAATGTCAGTGAGCGTTCCGATTTCAGTTCCAGATTGATTCGCCCAATGAGTCCTTGATATTTAGTCGTTTTCAGCCAATATTTTGGATTTTTGAAAATTTCACTTTTTTGTGAAAATATCCACTAAATGAGGGAATAATATGTGTGAGGGTACCCCAGGAGAGTTCCAAATGTGTGTGGGTAGAATATATATCCCAATGGGGTAGAATTGAAAAAAGTTGAGAAAATTTTTTTTGGGACTTAGTCATTTTTCCGGCGTTTATCAGACTTTCAGATAGGGAAAATGTCAGTGAGCATTCTGATTTCAGTTCCAGAGCGATTCGCCCAATGAGTCCTTGATATTTAGTAGTTTTCAGCCAATATTTTGGATTTTTGAAAATTTCACTTTTTTGTGAAAATATCCACTAAATGAGGGAATAATATGTGTGAGGGTACCCCAGGAGAGTTCCAAATGTGTGTGGGTGGAATATATATCCCACTGGGGTAAAATTGAAAAAAGTTGAGAAAATTTTTTTTGGACTTAGTCATTTTTCCGGCGTTTATCAGACTTTCAGATAGGGCAAATGTCAGTGAGCATTCAGATTTCAGTTCCAGAGCGATTCGCCCAATGACTCCTTGATATTTAGTTTTTTCAGCCAATATTTTGGATTTTTGAAAATTTCACTTTTGTGAAAATATCCACTAAATGAGGGAATAATATGTGTGAGGGTACCCCAGGAGAGTTCCAAATGTGTGTTGGTAGAATATATATCCCACGGGGGTAAAATTGAAAAAAGTTGAAAAATTTTGTTTTTGGACTTAGTCATCTATCTGGCGTTTATCAGACTTTCAGATAGGGCAAATGTCAGTGAGCGTTCCGATTTCAGTTCCAGATTGATTCGCCCAATGAGTCCTTGATATTTAGTCGTTTTCAGCCAATATTTTGGATTTTTGAAAATTTCACTTTTTTGTGAAAATATCCACTAAATGAGGGAATAATATGTGTGAGGGTACCCCAGGAGAGTTCCAAATGTGTGTGGGTAGAATATATATCCCAATGGGGTAGAATTGAAAAAAGTTGAGAAAATTTTTTTTGGGACTTAGTCATTTTTCCGGCGTTTATCAGACTTTCAGATAGGGCAAATGTCAGTGAGCATTCTGATTTCAGTTCCAGAGCGATTCGCCCAATGAGTCCTTGATATTTAGTAGTTTTCAGCCAATATTTTGGATTTTTGAAAATTTCACTTTTTTGTGAAAATATCCACTAAATGAGGGAATAATATGTGTGAGGGTACCCCAGGAGAGTTCCAAATGTGTGTGGGTAGAATATATATCCCAATGGGGTAGAATTGAAAAAAGTTGAGAAAATTTTTTTTGGGACTTAGTCATTTTTCCGGCGTTTATCAGACTTTCAGATAGGGCAAATGTCAGTGAGCATTCTGATTTCAGTTCCAGAGCGATTCGCCCAATGAGTCCTTGATATTTAGTCGTTTTCAGCCAATATTTTGGATTTTTGAAAATTTCACTTTTTTGTGAAAATATCCACTAAATGAGGGAATAATATGTGTGAGGGTACCCCAGGAGGGTTCCAAATGTGTGTGGGTAGAATATATATCCCAATGGGGTAGAATTGAAAAAAGTTGAGAAAATTTTTTTTGGACTTAGTCATTTTTCCGGCGTTTATCAGACTTTCAGATAGGGCAAATGTCAGTGAGCGTTCCGATTTCAGTTCCAGAGCGATTCGCCCTGTGAGTCCTTGATATTTAGTCGTTTTCAGCGAATATTTTGGATTTTTGAAAATTTCACTTTTGTGAAAATATCCACTAAATGAGGGAATAATATGTGTGAGGGTACCCCAGGAGAGTTCCCTATGTGTGTGGGTAGAATATATATCCCACGGGGGTAAAATTGAAAAAAGTTGAAAAATTTTTTTTTTGGACTTAGTCATCTATCTGGCGTTTATTAGACTTTCAGATAGGGCAAATGTCAGTGAGCGTTCCAATTTCAGTTCCAGATTGATTCGCCCAATGAGTCCTTGATATTTAGTCGTTTTCAGCCAATATTTTGGATTTTTGAAAATTTCACTTTTTTGTGAAAATATCCACTAAATGAGGGAATAATATGTGTGAGGGTACCCCAGGAGAGTTCCAAATGTGAGTGGGTAGAATATATATCCCAATGGGGTAGAATTGAAAAAAGTTGAGAAAATTTTTTTTGGGACTTAGTCATTTTTCCGGCGTTTATCAGACTTTCAGATAGGGCAAATGTCAGTGAGCATTCTGATTTCAGTTCCAGAGCGATTCGCCCAATGAGTCCTTGATATTTAGTCGTTTTCAGCCAATATTTTGGATTTTTGAAAATTTCACTTTTTTGTGAAAATATCCACTAAATGAGGGAATAATATGTGTGAGGGTACCCCAGGAGGGTTCCAAATGTGTGTGGGTAGAATATATATCCCAATGGGGTAGAATTGAAAAAAGTTGAGAAAATTTTTTTTGGACTTCGTCATTTTTCCGGCGTTTATCAGACTTTCAGATAGGGCAAATGTCAGTGAGCGTTCCGATTTCAGTTCCAGAGCGATTCGCCCTGTGAGTCCTTGATATTTAGTCGTTTTCAGCGAATATTTTGGATTTTTGAAAATTTCACTTTTGTGAAAATATCCACTAAATGAGGGAATAATATGTGTGAGGGTACCCCAGGAGAGTTCCCTATGTGTGTGGGTAGAATATATATCCCACGGGGGTAAAATTGAAAAAAGTTGAAAAATTTTTTTTTTGGACTTAGTCATCTATCTGGCGTTTATTAGACTTTCAGATAGGGCAAATGTCAGTGAGCGTTCCAATTTCAGTTCCAGATTGATTCGCCCAATGAGTCCTTGATATTTAGTCGTTTTCAGCCAATATTTTGGATTTTTGAAAATTTCACTTTTTTGTGAAAATATCCACTAAATGAGGGAATAATATGTGTGAGGGTACCCCAGGAGAGTTCCAAATGTGTGTGGGTGGAATATATATCCCACTGGGGTAAAATTGAAAAAAGTTGAGAAAATTTTTTTTGGACTTAGTCATTTTTCCGGCGTTTATCAGACTTTCAGATAGGGCAAATGTCAGTGAGCATTCAGATTTCAGTTCCAGAGCGATTCGCCCAATGACTCCTTGATATTTAGTTTTTTCAGCCAATATTTTGGATTTTTGAAAATTTCACTTTTGTGAAAATATCCACTAAATGAGGGAATAATATGTGTGAGGGTACCCCAGGAGAGTTCCAAATGTGTGTTGGTAGAATATATATCCCACGGGGGTAAAATTGAAAAAAGTTGAAAAATTTTGTTTTTGGACTTAGTCATCTATCTGGCGTTTATCAGACTTTCAGATAGGGCAAATGTCAGTGAGCGTTCCGATTTCAGTTCCAGATTGATTCGCCCAATGAGTCCTTGATATTTAGTCGTTTTCAGCCAATATTTTGGATTTTTGAAAATTTCACTTTTTTGTGAAAATATCCACTAAATGAGGGAATAATATGTGTGAGGGTACCCCAGGAGAGTTCCAAATGTGTGTGGGTAGAATATATATCCCAATGGGGTAGAATTGAAAAAAGTTGAGAAAATTTTTTTTGGGACTTAGTCATTTTTCCGGCGTTTATCAGACTTTCAGATAGGGCAAATGTCAGTGAGCATTCTGATTTCAGTTCCAGAGCGATTCGCCCAATGAGTCCTTGATATTTAGTAGTTTTCAGCCAATATTTTGGATTTTTGAAAATTTCACTTTTGTGAAAATATCCACTAAATGAGGGAATAATATGTGTGAGGGTACCCCAGGAGAGTTACAAATGTGTTTGGGAGGAATATATATCCCACTGGGGTAAAATTGAAAATAGTTGAGAAAATTTTTTTTGGACTTAGTCATTTTTCCGGCGTTTATCAGACTTTCAGATAGGGCAAATGTCAGTGAGCGCTCCGATTTCAGTTCCAGAGCGATTCGCCCAATGAGTCCTTGATATTTAGTCGTTTTCAGCGAATATTTTGGATTTTTGAAAATTTCACTTTTGTGAAAATATCCACTAAATGAGGGAATAATATGTGTGAGGGTACCCCAGGAGAGTTCCAAATGTGTGTGGGTAGAATATATATCCCACGGGGGTAAAATTGAAAAAAGTTGAAAAATTTTTTTTTTGGACTTAGTCATCTATCTGGCGTTCATCAGACTTTCAGATAGGGCAAATGTCAGTGAGCGTTCCGATTTCAGTTCCAGATTGATTCGCCCAATGAGTCCTTGATATTTAGTCGTTTTCAGCCAATATTTTGGATTTTTGAAAATTTCACTTTTTTGTGAAAATATCCACTAAATGAGGGAATAATATGTGTGAGGGTACCCCAGGAGAGTTCCAAATGTGTGTGGGTAGAATATATATCCCAATGGGGTAGAATTGAAAAAAGTTGAGAAAAATTTTTTGGGGACTTAGTCATTTTTCCGGCGTTTATCAGACTTTCAGATAGGGCAAATGTCAGTGAGCATTCTGATTTCAGTTCCAGAGCGATTCGCCCAATGAGTCCTTGATATTTAGTCGTTTTCAGCCAATATTTTGGATTTTTGAAAATTTCACTTTTTTGTGAAAATATCCACTAAATGAGGGAATAATATGTGTGAGGGTACCCCAGGAGAGTTCCAAATGTGTGTGGGTAGAATATATATCCCAATGGGGTAGAATTGAAAAAAGTTGAGAACATTTTTTTTGGACTTAGTCATTTTTCCGGCGTTTATCAGACTTTCAGATAGGGCAAATGTCAGTGAGCGCTCCGATTTCAGTTCCAGAGCGATTCGCCCAATGAGTCCTTGATATTTATTCGTTTTCAGCCAATATTTTGGATTTTTGAAAATTTCACTTTTTTGTGAAAATATCCACTAAATGAGGGAATAATATGTGTGAGGGTACCCCAGGAGAGTTCCAAATGTGTGTGGGTAGAATATATATCCCACGGGGGTAAAATTGAAAAAAGTTGAAAAATTTTTTTTTTGGACTTAGTCATCTATCTGGCGTTTATCAGACTTTCAGATAGGGCAAATGTCAGTGAGCGTTCCGATTTCAGTTCCAGATTGATTCGCCCAATGAGTCCTTGATATTTAGTCGTTTTCAGCCAATATTTTGGATTTTTGAAAATTTCACTTTTTTGTGAAAATATCCACTAAATGAGGGAATAATATGTGTGAGGGTACCCCAGGAGAGTTCCAAATGTGTGTGGGTAGAATATATATCCCAATGGGGTAGAATTGAAAAAAGTTGAGAAAATTTTTTTTGGGACTTAGTCATTTTTCCGGCGTTTATCAGACTTTCAGATAGGGCAAATGTCAGTGAGCATTCTGATTTCAGTACCAGAGCGATTCGCCCAATGAGTCCTTGATATTTACTAGTTTTCAGCCAATATTTTGGATTTTTGAAAATTTCACTTTTTTCTGAAAATATCCACTAAATGAGGGAATAATATGTGTGAGGGTACCCCAGGAGAGTTCCAAATGTGCGTGGGTGGAATATATATCCCACGGGGGTAAAATTGAAAAAAGTTGAAAAATTTTTTTTTTGGACTTAGTCATCTATCTGGCGTTTATCAGACTTTCAGATAGGGCAAATGTCAGTGAGCGTTCCGATTTCAGTTCCAGATTGATTCGCCCAATGAGTCCTTGATATTTAGTCGTTTTCAGCCAATATTTTGGATTTTTGAAAATTTCACTTTTTTGTGAAAATATCCACTAAATGAGGGAATAATATGTGTGAGGGTACCCCAGGAGAGTTCCAAATGTGTGTGGGTAGAATATATATCCCAATGGGGTAGAATTGAAAAAAGTTGAGAAAATTTTTTTTGGGACTTAGTCATTTTTCCGGCGTTTATCAGACTTTCAGATAGGGCAAATGTCAGTGAGCATTCTGATTTCAGTTCCAGAGCGATTCGCCCAATGAGTCCTTGATATTTACTAGTTTTCAGCCAATATTTTGGATTTTTGAAAATTTCACTTTTTTCTGAAAATATCCACTAAATGAGGGAATAATATGTGTGAGGGTACCCCAGGAGAGTTCCAAATGTGTGTGGGTGGAATATATATCCCACTGGGGTAAAATTGAAAATAGTTGAGAAAATTTTTTTTGGACTTAGTCATTTTTCCGGCGTTTATCAGACTTTCAGATAGGGCAAATGTCAGTGAGTGCTCCGATTTCAGTTCCAGAGCGATTCGCCCAATGAGTCCTTGATATTTAGTCGTTTTCAGCCAATATTTTGGATTTTTGAAAATTTCACTTTTTTGTGAAAATATCCACTAAATGAGGGAATAATATGTATGAGGGTACCCCAGGAGAGTTCCAAATGTGTGTGGATAGAATATATATCCCAATGGGGTAGAATTGAAAAAAGTTGAGAAATTTTTTTTTGGGACTTAGTCATTTTTCCGGCGTTTATCAGACTTTCAGATAGGGCAAATGTCAGTGAGCATTCTGATTTCAGTTCCAGAGCGATTCGCCCAATGAGTCCTTGATATTTAGTAGTTTTCAGCCAATATTTTGGATTTTTGAAAATTTCACTTTTTTGTGAAAATATCCACTAAATGAGGGAATAATATGTGTGAGGGTACCCCAGGAGAGTTCCAAATGTGTGTGGATAGAATATATATCCCACTGGGTTAAAATTGAAAAAAGTTGAGAAAATTTTTTTTTGGAATTAGTCATTTTTCCGGCGTTTATCAGACTTTCAGATAGGGCAAATGTCAGTGAGCGTTCCGATTTCAGTTCCAGAGCGATTCGCCCAGTGAGTCCTTGATATTTAGTCGTTTTCAGCCAATATTTTGGATTTTTGAAAATTTCACTTTTTTGTGAAAATATCCACTAAATGAGGGAATAATATGTGTGAGGGTACCCCAGGAGAGTTCCAAATGTGTGTGGGTAGAATATATATCCCAATGGGGTAGAATTGAAAAAAGTTGAGAAAATTTTTTTTGGACTTAGTCATTTTTCCGGCGTTTATCAGACTTTCAGATAGGGCAAATGTCAGTGAGCGCTCCGATTTCAGTTCCAGAGCGATTCGCCCAATGAGTCCTTGATATTTAGTCGTTTTCAGCCAATATTTTGGATTTTTGAAAATTTCACTTTTTTGTGAAAATATCCACTAAATGAGGGAATAATATGTGTGAGGGTACCCCAGGAGAGTTCCAAATGTGTGTGGGTAGAATATATATCCGACGGGGGTAAAATTGAAAAAAGTTGAAAAATTTTTTTTTTGGACTTAGTCATCTATCTGGCGTTTATCAGACTTTCAGATAGGGCAAATGTCAGTGAGCGTTCCGATTTCAGTTCCAGATTGATTCGCCCAATGAGTCCTTGATATTTAGTCGTTTTCAGCCAATATTTTGGATTTTTGAAAATTTCACTTTTTTGTGAAAATATCCACTAAATGAGGGAATAATATGTGTGAGGGTACCCCAGGAGAGTTCCAAATGTGTGTGGGTAGAATATATATCCCAATGGGGTAGAATTGAAAAAATTTGAGAAAATTTTTTTTGGGACTTAGTCATTTTTCCGGCGTTTATCAGACTTTCAGATAGGGCAAATGTCAGTGAGCATTCTGATTTCAGTTCCAGAGCGATTCGCCCAATGAGTCCTTGATATTTAGTAGTTTTCAGCCAATATTTTGGATTTTTGAAAATTTCACTTTTTTGTGAAAATATCCACTAAATGAGGGAATAATATGTGTGAGGGTACCCCAGGAGAGTTCCAAATGTGTGTGGGTGGAATATATATCCCACTGGGGTAAAATTGAAAAAAGTTGAGAAAATTTTTTTTGGACTTAGTCATTTTTCCGGCGTTTATCAGACTTTCAGATAGGGCAAATGTCAGTGAGCATTCAGATTTCAGTTCCAGAGCGATTCGCCCAATGACTCCTTGATATTTAGTTTTTTCAGCCAATATTTTGGATTTTTGAAAATTTCACTTTTGTGAAAATATCCACTAAATGAGGGAATAATATGTGTGAGGGTACCCCAGGAGAGTTCCAAATGTGTGTTGGTAGAATATATATCCCACGGGGGTAAAATTGAAAAAAGTTGAAAAATTTTGTTTTTGGACTTAGTCATCTATCTGGCGTTTATCAGACTTTCAGATAGGGCAAATGTCAGTGAGCGTTCCGATTTCAGTTCCAGATTGATTCGCCCAATGAGTCCTTGATATTTAGTCGTTTTCAGCCAATATTTTGGATTTTTGAAAATTTCACTTTTTTGTGAAAATATCCACTAAATGAGGGAATAATATGTGTGAGGGTACCCCAGGAGAGTTCCAAATGTGTGTGGGTATAATATATATCCCAATGGGGTAGAATTGAAAAAAGTTGAGAAAAATTTTTTTTGGACTTAGTCATTTTTCCGGCGTTTATCAGACTTTCAGATAGGGCAAATGTCAGTGAGCATTCTGATTTCAGTTCCAGAGCGATTCGCCCAATGAGTCCTTGATATTTAGTCGTTTTCAGCCAATATTTTGGATTTTTGAAAATTTCACTTTTTTGTGAAAATATCCACTAAATGAGGGAATAATATGTGTGAGGGTACCCCAGGAGAGTTCCAAATGTGTGTGGGTAGAATATATATCCCAATGGGGTAGAATTGAAAAAAGTTGAGAAAATTTTTTTTGGGACTTAGTCATTTTTCCGGCGTTTATCAGACTTTCAGATAGGGCAAATGTCAGGGAGCATTCTGATTTCAGTTCCAGAGCGATTCGCCCAATGAGTCCTTGATATTTAGTCGTTTTCAGCCAATATTTTGGATTTTTGAAAATTTCACTTTTTTGTGAAAATATCCACTAAATGAGGGAATAATATGTGTGAGGGTACCCCAGGAGAGTTCCAAATGTGTGTGGGTAGAATATATATCCCAATGGGGTAGAATTGAAAAAAGTTGAGAACATTTTTTTTGGACTTAGTCATTTTTCCGGCGTTTATCAGACTTTCAGATAGGGCAAATGTCAGTGAGCGCTCCGATTTCAGTTCCAGAGCGATTCGCCCAATGAGTCCTTGATATTTAGTCGTTTTCAGCCAATATTTTGGATTTTTGAAAATTTCACTTTTTTGTGAAAATATCCACTATATGAGGGAATAATATGTGTGAGGGTACCCCAGGAGAGTTCCAAATGTGTGTGGGTAGAATATATATCCCACGGGGGTAAAATTGAAAAAAGTTGAAAAATTTTTTTTTTGGACTTAGTCATCTATCTGGCGTTTATCAGACTTTCAGATAGGGCAAATGTCAGTGAGCGTTCCGATTTCAGTTCCAGATTGATTCGCCCAATGAGTCCTTGATATTTAGTCGTTTTCAGCCAATATTTTGGATTTTTGAAAATTTCACTTTTTTGTGAAAATATCCACTAAATGAGGGAATAATATGTGTGAGGGTACCCCAGGAGAGTTCCAAATGTGTGTTGGTAGAATATATATCCCACGGGGGTAAAATTGAAAAAAGTTGAAAAATTTTATTTTTGGACTTAGTCATCTATCTGGCATTTATCAGACTTTCAGATAGGGCAAATGTCAGTGAGCGTTCCGATTTCAGTTCCAGATTGATTCGCCCAATGAGTCCTTGATATTTAGTCGTTTTCAGCCAATATTTTGGATTTTTGAAAATTTCACTTTTTTGTGAAAATATCCACTAAATGAGGGAATAATATGTGTGAGGGTACCCCAGGAGAGTTCCAAATGTGTGTGGGTAGAATATATATCCCAATGGGGTAGAAGTGAAAAAAGTTGAGAAAATTTTTTTTGGGACTTAGTCATTTTTCCGGCGTTTATCAGACTTTCAGATAGGGCAAATGTCAGTGAGCATTCTGATTTCAGTTCCAGAGCGATTCGCCCAATGAGTCCTTGATATTTAGTCGTTTTCAGCCAATATTTTGGATTTTTGAAAATTTCACTTTTTTGTGAAAATATCCACTAAATGAGGGAATAATATGTGTGAGGGTACCCCAGGAGAGTTCCAAATGTGTGTGGGTGGAATATATATCCCACTGGGGTAAAATTGAAAAAAGTTGAGAAAATTTTTTTTGGACTTAGTCATTTTTCCGGCGTTTATCAGACTTTCAGATAGGGCAAATGTCAGTGAGCATTCAGATTTCAGTTCCAGAGCGATTCGCCCAATGAGTCTTTGATATTTAGTTTTTTCAGCCAATATTTTGGATTTTTGAAAATTTCACTTTTGTGAAAATATCCACTAAATGAGGGAATAATATGTGTGAGGGTACCCCAGGAGAGTTCCAAATGTGTGTGGGTAGAATATATATCCCACGGGGGTAAAATTGAAAAAAGTTGAAAAATTTTTTTTTTGGACTTAGTCATCTATCTGGCGTTTATCAGACTTTCAGATAGGGCAAATGTCAGTGAGCGTTCCGATTTCAGTTCCAGATTGATTCGCCCAATGAGTCCTTGATATTTAGTCGTTTTCAGCCAATATTTTGGATTTTTGAAAATTTCACTTTTTTGTGAAAATATCCACTAAATGAGGGAATAATATGTGTGAGGGTACCCCAGGAGAGTTCCAAATGTGTGTGGGTAGAATATATATCCCAATGGGGTAGAATTGAAAAAAGTTGAGAAAATTTTTTTTGGGACTTAGTCATTTTTCCGGCGTTTATCAGACTTTCAGATAGGGCAAATGTCAGTGAGCATTCTAATTTCAGTTCCAGAGCGATTCGCCCAATGAGTCCTTGATATTTAGTAGTTTTCAGCCAATATTTTGGATTTTTGAAAATTTCACTTTTTTGTGAAAATATCCACTAAATGAGGGAATAATATGTGTGAGGGTACCCCAGGAGAGTTCCAAATGTGTGTGGGTGGAATATATATCCCACTGGGGTAAAATTGAAAATAGTTGAGAAAATTTTTTTTGGACTTAGTCATTTTTCCGGCGTTTATCAGACTTTCAGATAGGGCAAATGTCAGTGAGCGCTCCGATTTCAGTTCCAGAGCGATTCGCCCAATGAGTCCTTGATATTTAGTCGTTTTCAGCCAATATTTTGGATTTTTGAAAATTTCACTTTTTTGTGAAAATATCCACTAAATGAGGGAATAATATGTGTGAGGGTACCCCAGGAGAGTTCCAAATGTGTGTGGGTAGAATACATATCCCACGGGGGTAAAATTGAAAAAAGTTGAAAAATTTTTTTTTTGGACTTAGTCATCTATCTGGCGTTTATCAGACTTTCAGATAGGGCAAATGTCAGTGAGCGTTCCGATTTCAGTTCCAGATTGATTCGCCCAATGAGTCCTTGATATTTAGTCGTTTTCAGCCAATATTTTGGATTTTTGAAAATTTCACTTTTTTGTGAAAATATCCACTAAATGAGGGAATAATATGTGTGAGGGTACCCCAGGAGAGTTCCAAATGTGTGTGGGTAGAATATATATCCCAATGGGGTAGAATTGAAAAAAGTTGAGAAAATTTTTTTTGGGACTTAGTCATTTTTCCGGCGTTTATCAGACTTTCAGATAGGGCAAATGTCAGTGAGCATTCTGATTTCAGTTCCAGAGCGATTCGCCCAATGAGTCCTTGATATTTAGTCGTTTTCAGCCAATATTTTGGATTTTTGAAAATTTCACTTTTGTGAAAATATCCACTAAATGAGGGAATAATATGTGTGAGGGTACCCCAGGAGAGTTCCAAATGTGTGTGGGTAGAATATATATCCCACGGGGGTAAAATTGAAAAAAGTTGAAAAATTTTTTTTTTGGACTTAGTCATCTATCTGGCGTTTATCAGACTTTCAGATAGGGCAAATGTCAGTGAGCGTTCCGATTTCAGTTCCAGATTGATTCGCCCAATGAGTCCTTGATATTTAGTCGTTTTCAGCCAATATTTTGGATTTTTGAAAATTTCACTTTTTTGTGAAAATATCCACTAAATGAGGGAATAATATGTGTGAGCGTACCCCAGGAGAGTTCCAAATGTGTGTGGGTAGAATATATATCCCAATGGGGTAGAATTGAAAAAAGTTGAGAAAATTTTTTTTGGGACTTAGTCATTTTTCCGGCGTTTATCAGACTTTCAGATAGGGCAAATGTCAGTGAGCATTCTGATTTCAGTTCCAGAGCGATTCGCCCAATGAGTCCTTGATATTTAGTAGTTTTCAGCCAATATTTTGGATTTTTGAAAATTTCACTTTTTTGTGAAAATATCCACTAAATGAGGGAATAATATGTGTGAGGGTACCCCAGGAGAGTTCCAAATGTGTGTGGGTGGAATATATATCCCACTGGGGTAAAATTGAAAATAGTTGAGAAAATTTTTTTTGGACTTAGTCATTTTTCCGGCGTTTATCAGACTTTCAGATAGGGCAAATGTCAGTGAGTGCTCCGATTTCAGTTCCAGAGCGATTCGCCCAATGAGTCCTTGATATTTAGTCGTTTTCAGCCAATATTTTGGATTTTTGAAAATTTCACTTTTTTGTGAAAATATCCACTAAATGAGGGAATAATATGTATGAGGGTACCCCAGGAGAGTTCCAAATGTGTGTGGATAGAATATATATCCCAATGGGGTAGAATTGAAAAAAGTTGAGAAAATTTTTTTTGGACTTAGTCATTTTTCCGGCGTTTATCAGACTTTCAGATAGGGCAAATGTCAGTGAGCGCTCCGATTTCAGTTCCAGAGCGATTCGCCCAATGAGTCCTTGATATTTAGTCGTTTTCAGCCAATATTTTGGATTTTTGAAAATTTCACTTTTTTGTGAAAATATCCACTAAATGAGGGAATAATATGTGTGAGGGTACCCCAGGAGAGTTCCAAATGTGTGTGGGTAGAATACATATCCCACGGGGGTAAAATTGAAAAAAGTTGAAAATTTTTTTTTTTGGACTTAGTCATCTATCTGGCGTTTATCAGACTTTCAGATAGGGCAAATGTCAGTGAGCGTTCCGATTTCAGTTCCAGATTGATTCGCCCAATGAGTCCTTGATATTTAGTAGTTTTCAGCCAATATTTTGGATTTTTGAAAATTTCACTTTTTTGTGAAAATATCCACTAAATGAGGGAATAATATGTGTGAGGGTACCCCAGGAGAGTTCCAAATGTGTGTGGGTGGAATATATATCCCACTGGGGTAAAATTGAAAAAAGTTGAGAAAATTTTTTTTGGACTTAGTCATTTTTCCGGCGTTTATCAGACTTTCAGATAGGGCAAATGTCAGTGAGCGTTCCGATTTCAGTTCCAGAGGGATTCGCCCTGTGAGTCCTTGATATTTAGTCGTTTTCAGCGAATATTTTGGATTTTTGAAAATTTCACTTTTGTGAAAATATCCACTAAATGAGGGAATAATATGTGTGAGGGTACCCCAGGAGAGTTCCAAATGTGTGTGGGTAGAATATATATCCCACGGGGGTAAAATTGAAAAAAGTTGAAAAATTTTTTTTTTGGACTTAGTCATCTATCTGGCGTTTATCAGACTTTCAGATAGGGCAAATGTCAGTGAGCGTTCCGATTTCAGTTCCAGATTGATTCGCCCAATGAGTCCTTGATGTTTAGTCGTTTTCAGCCAATATTTTGGATTTTTGAAAATTTCACTTTTTTGTGAAAATATCCACTAAATGAGGGAATAATATGTGTGAGGGTACCCCAGGAGAGTTCCAAATGTGTGTGGGTAGAATATATATCCCAATGGGGTAGAATTGAAAAAAGTTGAGAAAATTTTTTTTGGGACTTAGTCATTTTTCCGGCGTTTATCAGACTTTCAGATAGGGCAAATGTCAGTGAGCATTCTGATTTCAGTTCCAGAGCGATTAGCCCAATGAGTCCTTGATATTTAGTAGTTTTCAGCCAATATTTTGGATTTTTGAAAATTTCACTTTTTTGTGAAAATATCCACTAAATGAGGGAATAATATGTGTGAGGGTACCCCAGGAGAGTTCCAAATGTGTGTGGGTGGAATATATATCCCACTGGGGTAAAATTGAAAAAAGTTGAAAAATTTTTTTTTTGGACTTAGTCATCTATCTGGCGTTTATCAGACTTTCAGATAGGGCAAATGTCAGTGAGCGTTCCGATTTCAGTTCCAGATTGATTCGCCCAATGAGTCCTTGATATTTAGTCGTTTTCAGCCAATATTTTGGATTTTTGAAAATTTCACTTTTTTGTGAAAATATCCACTAAATGAGGGAATAATATGTGTGAGGGTACCCCAGGAGAGTTCCAAATGTGTGTGGGTAGAATATATATCCCAATGGGGTAGAATTGAAAAAAGTTGAGAAAATTTTTTTTGGGACTTAGTCATTTTTCCGGCGTTTATCAGACTTTCAGATAGGGCAAATGTCAGTGAGCATTCTGATTTCAGTTCCAGAGCGATTCGCCCAATGAGTCCTTGATATTTAGTCGTTTTCAGCCAATATTTTGGATTTTTGAAAATTTCACTTTTTTGTGAAAATATCCACTAAATGAGGGAATAATATGTGTGAGGGTACCCCAGGAGAGTTCCAAATGTGTGTGGGTAGAATATATATCCCAATGGGGTAGAATTGAAAAAAGTTGAGAAAATTTTTTTTGGACTTAGTCTTTTTTCCGGCGTTTATCAGACTTTCAGATAGGGCAAATGTCAGTGAGCATTCAGATTTCAGTTCCAGAGCGATTCGCCCAATGAGTCCTTGATATTTAGTTTTTTCAGCCAATATTTTGGATTTTTGAAAATTTCACTTTTGTGAAAATATCCACTAAATGAGGGAATAATATGTGTGAGGGTACCCCAGGAGAGTTCCAAATGTGTGTGGGTAGAATATATATCCCACGGGGGTAAAATTGAAAAAAGTTGAAAAATTTTTTTTTTGGACTTAGTCATCTATCTGGCGTTTATCAGACTTTCAGATAGGGCAAATGTCAGTGAGCGTTCCGATTTCAGTTCCAGATTGATTCGCCCAATGAGTCCTTGATATTTAGTCGTTTTCAGCCAATATTTTGGATTTTTGAAAATTTCACTTTTTTGTGAAAATATCCACTAAATGAGGGAATAATATGTGTGAGGGTACCCCAGGAGAGTTCCAAATGTGTGTGGGTAGAATATATATCCCAATGGGGTAGAATTGAAAAAAGTTGAGAAAATTTTTTTTGGGACTTAGTCATTTTTCCGGCGTTTATCAGACTTTCAGATAGGGCAAATGTCAGTGAGCATTCTGATTTCAGTTCCAGAGCGATTAGCCCAATGAGTCCTTGATATTTAGTCGTTTTCAGCCAATATTTTGGATTTTTGAAAATTTCACTTTTTTGTGAAAATATCCACTAAATGAGGGAATAATATGTGTGAGGGTACCCCAGGAGAGTTCCAAATGTGTGTGGGTAGAATATATATCCCAATGGGGTAGAATTGAAAAAAGTTGAGAAAATTTTTTTTGGACTTAGTCATTTTTCCGGCGTTTATCAGACTTTCAGATAGGGCAAATGTCAGTGAGCGTTCCGATTTCAGTTCCAGAGCGATTCGCCCTGTGAGTCCTTGATATTTAGTCGTTTTCAGCGAATATTTTGGATTTTTGAAAATTTCACTTTTGTGAAAATATCCACTAAATGAGGGAATAATATGTGTGAGGGTACCCCAGGAGAGTTCCAAATGTGTGTGGGTAGAATATATATCCCACGGGGGTAAAATTGAAAAAAGTTGAAAAATTTTTTTTTTGGACTTAGTCATCTATCTGGCGTTTATCAGACTTTCAGATAGGGCAAATGTCAGTGAGCGTTCCGATTTCAGTTCCAGATTGATTCGCCCAATGAGTCCTTGATATTTAGTCGTTTTCAGCCAATATTTTGGATTTTTGAAAATTTCACTTTTTTGTGAAAATATCCACTAAATGAGGGAATAATATGTGTGAGGGTACCCCAGGAGAGTTCCAAATGTGTGTGGGTAGAATATATATCCCAATGGGGTAGAATTGAAAAAAGTTGAGAAAATTTTTTTTGGGACTTAGTCATTTTTCCGGCGTTTATCAGACTTTCAGATAGGGCAAATGTCAGTGAGCATTCTGATTTCAGTTCCATAGCGATTAGCCCAATGAGTCCTTGATATTTAGTAGTTTTCAGCCAATATTTTGGATTTTTGAAAATTTCACTTTTTTGTGAAAATATCCACTAAATGAGGGAATAATATGTGTGAGGGTACCCCAGGAGAGTTCCAAATGTGTGTGGGTGGAATATATATCCCACTGGGGTAAAATTGAAAAAAGTTGAAAAATTTTTTTTTTGGACTTAGTCATCTATCTGGCGTTTATCAGACTTTCAGATAGGGCAAATGTCAGTGAGCGTTCCGATTTCAGTTCCAGATTGATTCGCCCAATGAGTCCTTGATATTTAGTCGTTTTCAGCCAATATTTTGGATTTTTGAAAATTTCACTTTTTTGTGAAAATATCCACTAAATGAGGGAATAATATGTGTGAGGGTACCCCAGGAGAGTTCCAAATGTGTGTGGGTAGAATATATATCCCAATGGGGTAGAATTGAAAAAAGTTGAGAAAATTTTTTTTGGGACTTAGTCATTTTTCCGGCGTTTATCAGACTTTCAGATAGGGCAAATGTCAGTGAGCATTCTGATTTCAGTTCCAGAGCGATTCGCCCAATGAGTCCTTGATATTTAGTCGTTTTCAGCCAATATTTTGGATTTTTGAAAATTTCACTTTTTTGTGAAAATATCCACTAAATGAGGGAATAATATGTGTGAGGGTACCCCAGGAGAGTTCCAAATGTGTGTGGGTAGAATATATATCCCAATGGGGTAGAATTGAAAAAAGTTGAGAAAATTTTTTTTGGACTTAGTCTTTTTTCCGGCGTTTATCAGACTTTCAGATAGGGCAAATGTCAGTGAGCATTCTGATTTCAGTTCCAGAGCGATTCGCCCAATGAGTCCTTGATATTTAGTCGTTTTCAGCCAATATTTTGGATTTTTGAAAATTTCACTTTTTTGTGAAAATATCCACTAAATGAGGGAATAATATGTGTGAGGGTACCCCAGGAGAGTTCCAAATGTGTGTGGGTAGAATATATATCCCAATGGGGTAGAATTGAAAAAAGTTGAGAAAATTTTTTTTGGACTTAGTCTTTTTTCCGGCGTTTATCAGACTTTCAGATAGGGCAAATGTCAGTGAGCATTCAGATTTCAGTTCCAGAGCGATTCGCCCAATGAGTCCTTGATATTTAGTTTTTTCAGCCAATATTTTGGATTTTTGAAAATTTCACTTTTGTGAAAATATCCACTAAATGAGGGAATAATATGTGTGAGGGTACCCCAGGAGAGTTCCAAATGTGTGTGGGTAGAATATATATCCCACGGGGGTAAAATTGAAAAAAGTTGAAAAATTTTTTTTTTGGACTTAGTCATCTATCTGGCGTTTATCAGACTTTCAGATAGGGCAAATGTCAGTGAGCGTTCCAATTTCAGTTCCAGATTGATTCGCCCAATGAGTCCTTGATATTTAGTCGTTTTCAGCCAATATTTTGGATTTTTGAAAATTTCACTTTTTTGTGAAAATATCCACTAAATGAGGGAATAATATGTGTGAGGGTACCCCAGGAGAGTTCCAAATGTGTGTGGGTAGAATATATATCCCAATGGGGTAGAATTGAAAAAAGTTGAGAAAATTTTTTTTGGGACTTAGTCATTTTTCCGGCGTTTATCAGACTTTCAGATAGGGCAAATGTCAGTGAGCATTCTGATTTCAGTTCCAGAGCGATTAGCCCAATGAGTCCTTGATATTTAGTCGTTTTCAGCCAATATTTTGGATTTTTGAAAATTTCACTTTTTTGTGAAAATATCCACTAAATGAGGGAATAATATGTGTGAGGGTACCCCAGGAGAGTTCCAAATGTGTGTGGGTAGAATATATATCCCAATGGGGTAGAATTGAAAAAAGTTGAGAAAATTTTTTTTGGACTTAGTCATTTTTCCGGCGTTTATCAGACTTTCAGATAGGGCAAATGTCAGTGAGCGTTCCGATTTCAGTTCCAGAGCGATTCGCCCTGTGAGTCCTTGATATTTAGTCGTTTTCAGCGAATATTTTGGATTTTTGAAAATTTCACTTTTGTGAAAATATCCACTAAATGAGGGAATAATATGTGTTAGGGTACCCCAGGAGAGTTCCAAATGTGTGTGGGTAGAATATATATCCCACGGGGGTAAAATTGAAAAAAGTTGAAAAATTTTTTTTTTGGACTTAGTCATCTATCTGGCGTTTATCAGACTTTCAGATAGGGCAAATGTCAGTGAGCGTTCCGATTTCAGTTCCAGATTGATTCGCCCAATGAGTCCTTGATATTTAGTCGTTTTCAGCCAATATTTTGGATTTTTGAAAATTTCACTTTTTTGTGAAAATATCCACTAAATGAGGGAATAATATGTGTGAGGGTACCCCAGGAGAGTTCCAAATGTGTGTGGGTAGAATATATATCCCAATGGGGTAGAATTGAAAAAAGTTGAGAAAATTTTTTTTGGGACTTAGTCATTTTTCCGGCGTTTATCAGACTTTCAGATAGGGCAAATGTCAGTGAGCATTCTGATTTCAGTTCCAGAGCGATTAGCCCAATGAGTCCTTGATATTTAGTAGTTTTCAGCCAATATTTTGGATTTTTGAAAATTTCACTTTTTTGTGAAAATATCCACTAAATGAGGGAATAATATGTGTGAGGGTACCCCAGGAGAGTTCCAAATGTGTGTGGGTGGAATATATATCCCACTGGGGTAAAATTGAAAATAGTTGAGAAAATTTTTTTTGGACTTAGTCATTTTTCCGGCGTTTATCAGACTTTCAGATAGGGCAAATGTCAGTGAGCGCTCCGATTTCAGTTCCAGAGCGATTCGCCCAATGAGTCCTTGATATTTAGTCGTTTTCAGCCAATATTTTGGATTTTTGAAAATTTCACTTTTGTGAAAATATCCACTAAATGAGGGAATAATATGTGTGAGGGTACCCCAGGAGAGTTCCAAATGTGTGTGGGTAGAATATATATCCCACGGGGGTAAAATTGAAAAAAGTTGAAAAATTTTTTTTTTGGACTTAGTCATCTATCTGGCGTTTATCAGACTTTCAGATAGGGCAAATGTCAGTGAGCGTTCCGATTTCAGTTCCAGATTGATTCCCCCAATGAGTCCTTGATATTTAGTCGTTTTCAGCCAATATTTTGGATTTTTGAAAATTTCACTTTTTTGTGAAAATATCCACTAAATGAGGGAATAATATGTGTGAGGGTACCCCAGGAGAGTTCCAAATGTGTGTGGGTAGAATATATATCCCAATGGGGTAGAATTGAAAAAAGTTGAGAAAAATTTTTTTGGGACTTAGTCATTTTTCCGGCGTTTATCAGACTTTCAGATAGGGCAAATGTCAGTGAGCATTCTGATTTCAGTTCCAGAGCGATTCGCCCAATGAGTCCTTGATATTTAGTCGTTTTCAGCCAATATTTTGGATTTTTGAAAATTTCACTTTTTTGTGAAAATATCCACTAAATGAGGGAATAATATGTGTGAGGGTACCCCAGGAGAGTTCCAAATGTGTGTGGGTAGAATATATATCCCAATGGGGTAGAATTGAAAAAAGTTGAGAAAATTTTTTTTTGGACTTAGTCATTTTTCCGGCGTTTATCAGACTTTCAGATAGGGCAAATGTCAGTGAGCATTCAGATTTCAGTTCCAGAGCGATTCGCCCAATGAGTCCTTGATATTTAGTTTTTTCAGCCAATATTTTGGATTTTTGAAAATTTCACTTTTGTGAAAATATCCACTAAATGAGGGAATAATATGTGTGAGGGTACCCCAGGAGAGTTCCAAATGTGTGTTGGTAGAATATATATCCCACGGGGGTAAAATTGAAAAAAGTTGAAAAATTTTGTTTTTGGACTTAGTCATCTATCTGGCGTTTATCAGACTTTCAGATAGGGCAAATGTCAGTGAGCTTCCGATTTCAGTTCCAGATTGATTCGCCCAATGAGTCCTTGATATTTAGTCGTTTTCAGCGAATATTTTGGATTTTTGAAAATTTCACTTTTTTGTGAAAATATCCACTAAATGAGGGAATAATATGTGTGAGGGTACCCCAGGAGAGTTCCAAATGTGTGTGGGTAGAATATATATCCCAATGGGGTAGAATTGAAAAAAGTTGAGAAAATTTTTTTTGGGACTTAGTCATTTTTCCGGCGATTATCAGACTTTCAGATAGGGCAAATGTCAGTGAGCATTCTGATTTCAGTTCCAGAGCGATTCGCCCAATGAGTCCTTGATATTTAGTAGTTTTCAGCCAATATTTTGGATTTTTGAAAATTTCACTTTTTTGTGAAAATATCCACTAAATGAGGGAATAATATGTGTGAGGGTACCCCAGGAGAGTTCCAAATGTGTGTGGGTGCAATATATATCCCACTGGGGTAAAATTGAAAAAAGTTGAGAAAATTTTTTTTGGACTTAGTCATTTTTTCGGCGTTTATCAGACTTTCAGATAGGGCAAATGTCAGTGAGCGTTCCGATTTCAGTTCCAGAGCGATTCGCCCTGTGAGTCCTTGATATTTAGTCGTTTTCAGCGAATATTTTGGATTTTTGAAAATTTCACTTTTGTGAAAATATCCACTAAATGAGGGAATAATATGTGTGAGGGTACCCCAGGAGAGTTCCAAATGTGTGTGGGAGGAATATATATCCCACTGGGGTAAAATTGAAAATAGTTGAGAAAATTTTTTTTGGACTTAGTCATTTTTCCGGCGTTTATCAGACTTTCAGATAGGGCAAATGTCAGTGAGCGTTCCGATTTCAGTTCCAGAGCGATTCGCCCAGTGAGTCCTTGATATTTAGTCGTTTTCAGCGAATATTTTGGATTTTTGAAAATTTCACTTTTGTGAAAATATCCACTAAATGAGGGACTAATATGTGTGAGGGTACCCCAGGAGAGTTCCAAATGTGTGTGGGTAGAATATATATCCCACGGGGGTAAAATTGAAAAAAGTTGAAAAATTTTTTTTTTGGACTTAGTCATCTATCTGGCGTTTATCAGACTTTCAGATAGGGCAAATGTCAGTGAGCGTTCCGATTTCAGTTCCAGATTGATTCGCCCAATGAGTCCTTGATATTTAGTCGTTTTCAGCCAATATTTGGGATTTTTGAAAATTTCACTTTTTTGTGAAAATATCCACTAAATGAGGGAATAATATGTGTGAGGGTACCCCAGGAGAGTTCCAAATGTGTGTGGGTAGAATATATATCCCAATGGGGTAGAATTGAAAAAAGTTGAGAAAAATTTTTTGGGGACTTAGTCATTTTTCCGGCGTTTATCAGACTTTCAGATAGGGCAAATGTCAGTGAGCATTCTGATTTCAGTTCCAGAGCGATTCGCCCAATGAGTCCTTGATATTTAGTCGTTTTCAGCCAATATTTTGGATTTTTGAAAATTTCACTTTTTTGTGAAAATATCCACTAAATGAGGGAATAATATGTATGAGGGTACCCCAGGAGAGTTCCAAATGTGTGTGGATAGAATATATATCCCACTGGGGTAAAATTGAAAAAAGTTGAGAAAATTTTTTTTTGGACTTAGTCATTATTCCGGCGTTTATCAGACTTTCAGATAGGGCAAATGTCAGTGAGCGTTCCGATTTCAGTTCCAGAGCGATTCGCCCAGTGAGTCCTTGATATTTAGTCGTTTTCAGCGAATATTTTGGATTTTTGAAAATTTCACTTTTGTGAAAATATCCACTAAATGAGGGACTAATATGTGTGAGGGTACCCCAGGAGAGTTCCAAATGTGTGTGGGTAGAATATATATCCCACGGGGGTAAAATTGAAAAAAGTTGAAAAATTTTTTTTTTGGACTTAGTCATCTATCTGGCGTTTATCAGACTTTCAGATAGGGCAAATGTCAGTGAGCGTTCCGATTTCAGTTCCAGATTGATTCGCCCAATGAGTCCTTGATATTTAGTCGTTTTCAGCCAATATTTGGGATTTTTGAAAATTTCACTTTTTTGTGAAAATATCCACTAAATGAGGGAATAATATGTGTGAGGGTACCTCAGGAGAGTTCCAAATGTGTGTGGGTAGAATATATATCCCAATGGGGTAGAATTGAAAAAAGTTGAGAAAAATTTTTTGGGGACTTAGTCATTTTTCCGGCGTTTATCAGACTTTCAGATAGGGCAAATGTCAGTGAGCATTCTGATTTCAGTTCCAGAGCGATTCGCCCAATGAGTCCTTGATATTTAGTCGTTTTCAGCCAATATTTTGGATTTTTGAAAATTTCACTTTTTTGTGAAAATATCCACTAAATGAGGGAATAATATGTGTGAGGGTACCCCAGGAGAGTTCCAAATGTGTGTGGGTAGAATATATATCCCAATGGGGTAGAATTGAAAAAAGTTGAGAAAATTTTTTTTGGGACTTAGTCATTTTTCCGGCGTTTATCAGACTTTCAGATAGGGCAAATGTCAGTGAGCATTCTGATTTCAGTTCCAGAGCGATTCGCCCAATGAGTCCTTGATATTTAGTCGTTTTCAGCCAATATTTTGGATTTTTGAAAATTTCACTTTTTTGTGAAAATATCCACTAAATGAGAGAATAATATGTGTGAGGGTACCCCAGGAGAGTTCCAAATGTGTGTGGGTAGAATATATATCCCAATGGGGTAGAATTGAAAAAAGTTGAGAACATTTTTTTTGGACTTAGTCATTTTTCCGGCGTTTATCAGACTTTCAGATAGGGCAAATGTCAGTGAGCGCTCCGATTTCAGTTCCAGAGCGATTCGCCCAATGAGTCCTTGATATTTAGTCGTTTTCAGCCAATATTTTGGATTTTTGAAAATTTCACTTTTTTGTGAAAATATCCACTAAATGAGGGAATAATATGTGTGAGGGTACCCCAGGAGAGTTCCAAATGTGTGTGGGTAGAATATATATCCCACGGGGGTAAAATTGAAAAAAGTTGAAAATTTTTTTTTTTGGACTTAGTCATCTATCTGGCGTTTATCAGACTTTCAGATAGGGTAAATGTCAGTGAGCGTTCCGATTTCAGTTCCAGATTGATTCGCCCAATGAGTCCTTGATATTTAATCGTTTTCAGCCAATATTTTGGATTTTTGAAAATTTCACTTTTTTGTGAAAATATCCACTAAATGAGGGAATAATATGTGTGAGGGTACCCCAGGAGAGTTCCAAATGTGTGTGGGTAGAATATATATCCCAATGGGGTAGAATTGAAAAAAGTTGAGAATATTTTTTTTGGGACTTAGTCATTTTTCCGGCGTTTATCAGACTTTCAGATAGGGCAAATGTCAGTGAGCATTCTGATTTCAGTTCCAGAGCGATTCGCCCAATGAGTACTTGATATTTAGTAGTTTTCAGCCAATATTTTGGATTTTTGAAAATTTCACTTTTTTGTGAAAATATCCACTAAATGAGGGAATAATATGTGTGAGGGTACCCCAGGAGAGTTCCAAATGTGTGTGGGTGGAATATATATCCCACTGGGGTAAAATTGAAAAAAGTTGAGAAAATTTTTTTTGGACTTAGTCATTTTTCCGGCGTTTATCAGACTTTCAGATAGGGCAAATGTCAGTGAGCGTTCCGATTTCAGTTCCAGAGCGATTCGCCCTGTGAGTCCTTGATATTTAGTCGTTTTCAGCGAATATTTTGGATTTTTGAAAATTTCACTTTTGTGAAAATATCCACTAAATGAGGGAATAATATGTGTGAGGGTACCCCAGGAGAGTTCCAAATGTGTGTGGGTGGAATATATATCCCACTGGGGTAAAATTGAAAATAGTTGAGAAAATTTTTTTTGGACTTAGTCATTTTTCCGGCGTTTATCAGACTTTCAGATAGGGCAAATGTCAGTGAGCGCTCCGATTTCAGTTCCAGAGCGATTCGCCCAATGAGTCCTTGATATTTAGTCGTTTTCAGCCAATATTTTGGATTTTTGAAAATTTCACTTTTTTGTGAAAATATCCACTAAATGAGGGAATAATATGTGTGAGGGTACCCCAGGAGAGTTCCAAATGTGTGTGGGTAGAATATATATCCCACGGGGGTAAAATTGAAAAAAGTTGAAAATTTTTTTTTTTGGACTTAGTCATCTATCTGGCGTTTATCAGACTTTCAGATAGGGCAAATGTCAGTGAGCGTTCCGATTTCAGTTCCAGATTGATTCGCCCAATGAGTCCTTGATATTTAGTAGTTTTCAGCCAATATTTTGGATTTTTGAAATTTTCACTTTTTTGTGAAAATATCCACTAAATGAGGGAATAATATGTGTGAGGGTACCCCAGGAGAGTTCCAAATGTGTGTGGGTGGAATATATATCCCACTGGGGTAAAATTGAAAAAAGTTGAGAAAATTTTTTTTGGACTTAGTCATTTTTCCGGCGTTTATCAGACTTTCAGATAGGGCAAATGTCAGTGAGCGTTCCGATTTCAGTTCCAGAGCGATTCGCCCTGTGAGTCCTTGATATTTAGTCGTTTTCAGCGAATATTTTGGATTTTTGAAAATTTCACTTTTGTGAAAATATCCACTAAATGAGGGAATAATATGTGTGAGGGTACCCCAGGAGAGTTCCAAATGTGTGTGGGTAGAATATATATCCCACGGGGGTAAAATTGAAAAAAGTTGAAAAATTTTTTTTTTGGACTTAGTCATCTATCTGGCGTTTATCAGACTTTCAGATAGGGCAAATGTCAGTGAGCGTTCCGATTTCAGTTCCAGATTGATTCGCCCAATGAGTCCTTGATATTTAGTCGTTTTCAGCCAATATTTTGGATTTTTGAAAATTTCACTTTTTTGTGAAAATATCCACTAAATGAGGGAATAATATGTGTGAGGGTACCCCAGGAGAGTTCCAAATGTGTGTGGGTAGAATATATATCCCAATGGGGTAGAATTGAAAAAAGTTGAGAAAATTTTTTTTGGACTTAGTCATTTTTCCGGCGTTTATCAGACTTTCAGATAGGGCAAATGTCAGTGAGCGCTCCGATTTCAGTTCCAGAGCGATTCGCCCAATGAGTCCTTGATATTTAGTCGTTTTCAGCCAATATTTTGGATTTTTGAAAATTTCACTTTTTTGTGAAAATATCCACTAAATGAGGGAATAATATGTGTGAGGGTACCCCAGGAGAGTTCCAAATGTGTGTGGGTAGAATATATATCCCACGGGGGAAAAATTGAAAAAAGTTGAAAAATTTTTTTTTTGGACTTAGTCATCTATCTGGCGTTTATCAGACTTTCAGATAGGGCAAATGTCAGTGAGCGTTCCGATTTCAGTTCCAGATTGATTCGCCCAATGAGTCCTTGATATTTAGTCGTTTTCAGCCAATATTTTGGATTTTTGAAAATTTCACTTTTTTGTGAAAATATCCACTAAATGAGGGAATAATATGTGTGAGGGTACCCCAGGAGAGTTCCAAATGTGTGTGGGTAGAATATATATCCCAATGGGGTAGAATTGAAAAAAGTTGAGAAAATTTTTTTTGGGACTTAGTCATTTTTCCGGCGTTTATCAGACTTTCAGATAGGGCAAATGTCAGTGAGCATTCTGATTTCAATTCCAGAGCGATTCGCCCAATGAGTCCTTGATATTTAGTCGTTTTCAGCCAATATTTTGGATTTTTGAAAATTTCACTTTTTTGTGAAAATATCCACTAAATGAGGGAATAATATGTGTGAGGGTACCCCAGGAGAGTTCCAAATGTGTGTGGGTAGAATATATATCCCAATGGGGTAGAATTGAAAAAAGTTGAGAAAATTTTTTTTGGACTTAGTCATTTTTCCGGCGTTTATCAGACTTTCAGATAGGGCAAATGTCAGTGAGCGCTCCGATTTCAGTTCCAGAGCGATTCGCCCAATGAGTCCTTGATATTTAGTCGTTTTCAGCCAATATTTTGGATTTTTGAAAATTTCACTTTTTTGTGAAAATATCCACTAAATGAGGGAATAATATGTGTGAGGGTACCCCAGGAGAGTTCCAAATGTGTGTGGGTAGAATATATATCCCACGGGGGTAAAATTGAAAAAAGTTGAAAAATTTTTTTTTTGGACTTAGTCATCTATCTGGCGTTTATCAGACTTTCAGATAGGGCAAATGTCAGTGAGCGTTCCGATTTCAGTTCCAGATTGATTCGCCCAATGAGTCCTTGATATTTAGTCGTTTTCAGCCAATATTTTGGATTTTTGAAAATTTCACTTTTTTGTGAAAATATCCACTAAATGAGGGAATAATATGTGTGAGGGTACCCCAGGAGAGTTCCAAATGTGTGTGGGTAGAATATATATCCCACGGGGGTAAAATTGAAAAAAGTTGAAAAATTTTTTTTTTGGACTTAGTCATCTATCTGGCGTTTATCAGACTTTCAGATAGGGCAAATGTCAGTGAGCGTTCCGATTTCAGTTCCAGATTGATTCGCCCAATGAGTCCTTGATATTTAGTCGTTTTCAGCCAATATTTTGGATTTTTGAAAATTTCACTTTTTTGTGAAAATATCCACTAAATGAGGGAATAATATGTGTGAGGGTACCCCAGGAGAGTTCCAAATGTGTGTGGGTAGAATATATATCCCAATGGGGTAGAATTGAAAAACGTTGAGAAAATTTTTTTTGGGACTTAGTCATTTTTCCGGCGTTTATCAGACTTTCAGATAGGGCAAATGTCAGTGAGCATTCTGATTTCAGTTCCAGTGTGATTCGCCCAATGAGTCCTTGATATTTAGTCGTTTTCAGCCAATATTTTGGATTTTTGAAAATTTCACTTTTTTGTGAAAATATCCACTAAATGAGGGAATAATATGTGTGAGGGTACCCCAGGAGAGTTCCAAATGTGTGTGGGTAGAATATATATCCCACGGGGGTAAAATTGAAAAAAGTTGAAAAATTTTTTTTTTGGACTTAGTCATCTATCTGGCGTTTATCAGACTTTCAGATAGGGCAAATGTCAGTGAGCGTTCCGATTTCAGTTCCAGATTGATTCGCCCAATGAGTCCTTGATATTTAGTCGTTTTCAGCCAATATTTTGGATTTTTGAAAATTTCACTTTTTTGTGAAAATATCCACTAAATGAGGGAATAATATGTGTGAGGGTACCCCAGGAGAGTACCAAATGTGTGTGGGTAGAATATATATCACAATGGGGTAGAATTGAAAAAAGTTGAGAAAATTTTTTTTGGGACTTAGTCATTTTTCCGGCGTTTATCAGACTTTCAGATAGGGCAAATGTCAGTGAGCATTCTGATTTCAGTTCCAGATTGATTCGCCCAATGAGTCCTTGATATTTACTAGTTTTCAGCCAATATTTTGGATTTTTGAAAATTTCACTTTTTTGTGAAAATATCCACTAAATGAGGGAATAATATGTGTGAGGGTACCCCAGGAGAGTTCCAAATGTGTGTGGGTAGAATATATATCCCAATGGGGTAGAATTGAAAAAAGTTGAGAAAATTTTTTTTGGACTTAGTCATTTTTCCGGCGTTTATCAGACTTTCAGATAGGGCAAATGTCAGTGAGCGCTCCCATTTCAGTTCCAGAGCGATTCGCCCAATGAGTCCTTGATATTTAGTCGTTTTCAGCCAATATTTTGGATTTTTGAAAATTTCACTTTTTTGTGAAAATATCCACTAAATGAGGGAATAATATGTGTGAGGGTACCCCAGGAGAGTTCCAAATGTGTGTGGGTAGAATATATATCCCAATGGGGTAGAATTGAAAAAAATTGAGAAAATTTTTTTTGGACTTAGTCATTTTTCCGGCGTTTATCAGACTTTCAGATAGGGCAAATGTCAGTGAGCGCTCCCATTTCAGTTCCAGAGCGATTCGCCCAATGAGTCCTTGATATTTAGTCGTTTTCAGCCAATATTTTGGATTTTTGAAAATTTCACTTTTTTGTGAAAATATCCACTAAATGAGGGAATAATATGTGTGAGGGTACCCCAGGAGAGTTCCAAATGTGTGTGGGTAGAATATATATCCCACGGGGGTAAAATTGAAAAAAGTTGAAAAATTTTTTTTTTGGACTTAGTCATCTATCTGGCGTTTATCAGACTTTCAGATAGGGCAAATGTCAGTGAGCGTTCCGATTTCAGTTCCAGATTGATTCGCCCAATGAGTCCTTGATATTTAGTCGTTTTCAGCCAATATTTTGGATTTTTGAAAATTTCACTTTTTTGTGAAAATATCCACTAAATGAGGGAATAATATGTGTGAGGGTACCCCAGGAGAGTTCCAAATGTGTGTGGGTAGAATATATATCCCAATGGGGTAGAATTGAAAAAAGTTGAGAAAATTTTTTTTGGGACTTAGTCATTTTTCCGGCGTTTATCAGACTTTCAGATAGGGCAAATGTCAGTGAGCATTCTGATTTCAATTCCAGAGCGATTCGCCCAATGAGACCTTGATATTTAGTAGTTTTCAGCCAATATTTTGGATTTTTGAAAATTTCACTTTTTTGTGAAAATATCCACTAAATGAGGGAATAATATGTGTGAGGGTACCCCAGGAGAGTTCCAAATGTGTGTGGGTGGAATATATATCCCACTGGGGTAAAATTGAAAATAGTTGAGAAAATTTTTTTTTTGGACTTAGTCATTTTTCCGGCGTTTATCAGACTTTCAGATAGGGCAAATGTCAGTGAGCGTTCCGATTTCAGTTCCAGAGCAATTCGCCCTGTGAGTCCTTGATATTTAGTCATTTTCAGCGAATATTTTGGATTTTTGAAAATTTCACTTTTTTGTGAAAATATCCACTAAATGAGGGAATAATATGTATGAGGGTACCCCAGGAGAGTTCCAAATGTGTGTGGATAGAATATATATCCCACTGGGGTAAAATTGAAAAAAGTTGAGAAAATTTTTTTTTGGACTTAGTCATTTTTCCGGCGTTTATCAGACTTTCAGATAGGGCAAATGTCAGTGAGCGTTCCGATTTCAGTTCCAGAGCGATTCGCCCAGTGAGTCCTTGATATTTAGTCATTTTCAGCGAATATTTTGGATTTTTGAAAATTTCACTTTTGTGAAAATATCCACTAAATGAGGGAATAATATGTGTGAGGGTACCCCAGCAGAGTTCCAAATGTGTGTGGGTAGAATATATATCCCACCGGGGTAAAATTGAAAAAAGTTGAAAAATTTTTTTTTTGGACTTAGTCATCTATCTGGCGTTTATCAGACTTTCAGATAGGGCAAATGTCAGTGAGCGTTCCGATTTCAGTTCCAGATTGATTCGCCCAATGAGTCCTTGATATTTAGTCGTTTTCAGCCAATATTTTGGATTTTTGAAAATTTCACTTTTTTGTGAAAATATCCACTAAATGAGGGAATAATATGTGTGAGGGTACCCCAGGAGAGTTCCAAATGTGTGTGGGTAGAATATATATCCCAATGGGGTAGAATTGAAAAAAGTTGAGAAAATTTTTTTTGGGACTTAGTCATTTTTCCGGCGTTTATCAGACTTTCAGATAGGGCAAATGTCAGTGAGCATTCTGATTTCAGTTCCAGAGCGATTCGCCCAATGAGTCCTTGATATTTAGTAGTTTTCAGCCAATATTTTGGATTTTTGAAAATTTCACTTTTTTGTGAAAATATCCACTAAATGAGGGAATAATATGTATGAAGGTACCCCAGCAGAGTTCCAAATGTGTGTGGGTAGAATATATATCCCACTGGGGTAAAATTGAAAAAAGTTGAGAAAATTTTTTTATGGACTTAGTCATTTTTCCGGCGTTTATCAGACTTTCAGATAGGGCAAATGTCAGTGAGCGTTCCGATTTCAGTTCCAGAGCGATTCGCCCAATGAGTCCTTGATATTTAGTCGTTTTCAGCCAATATTTAGGATTTTTGAAAATTTCACTTTTTTGTGAAAATATCCACTAAATGAGGGAATAATATGTGTGAGGGTACCCCAGGAGAGTTCCAAATGTGTGTGGGTAGAATACATATCCCACTGGGGTAAAATTGAAAAAAGTTGAGAAAATTTTTTTATGGACTTAGTCATTTTTCCGGAGTTTATCAGACTTTCAGATAGGGCAAATGTCAGTGAGCATTCCGATTTCAGTTCCAGAGCGATTCGCCCAATGAGTCCTTGATATTTAGTTTTTTCAGCCAATATTTTGGATTTTTGAAAATTTCACTTTTGTGAAAATATCCACTAAATGAGGGAATAATATGTGTGAGGGTACCCCAGGAGAGTTCCAAATGTGTGTGGGTAGAATATATATCCCACGGGGGTAAAATTGAAAAAAGTTGAAAAATTTTTTTTTTGGACTTAGTCATCTATCTGGCGTTTATCAGACTTTCAGATAGGGCAAATGTCAGTGAGCGTTCCGATTTCAGTTCCAGATTGATTCGCCCAATGAGTCCTTGATATTTAGTCGTTTTCAGCCAATATTTTGGATTTTTGAAAATTTCACTTTTTTGTGAAAATATCCACTAAATGAGGGAATAATATGTGTGAGGGTACCCCAGGAGAGTTCCAAATGTGTGTGGGTGGAATATATATCCCACTGGGGTAAAATTGAAAATAGTTGAGAAAATTTTTTTTGGACTTAGTCATTTTTCCGCCGTTTATCAGACTTTCAGATAGGGCAAATGTCAGTGAGCGCTCCGATTTCAGTTCCAGAGCGATTCGCCCAATGAGTCCTTGATATTTAGTCGTTTTCAGCCAATATTTTGGATTTTTGAAAATTTCACTTTTTTGTGAAAATATCCACTAAATGAGGGAATAATATGTATGAGGGTACCCCAGGAGAGTTCCAAATGTGTGTGGGTGGAATATATATCCCACTGGGGTAAAATTGAAAATAGTTGAGAAAATTTTTTTTGGACTTAGTCATTTTTCCGGCGTTTATCAGACTTTCAGATAGGGCAAATGTCAGTGAGCATTCTGATTTCAGTTCCAGAGCGATTCGCCCAATGAGTCCTTGATATTTAGTCGTTTTCAGCCAATATTTTGGATTTTTGAAAATTTCACTTTTTTGTGAAAATATCCACTAAATGAGGGAATAATATGTGTAATTGTACCCCAGGAGAGTTCCAAATGTGTGTGGATAGAATATATATCCCAATGGGGTAGAATTGAAAAAAGTTGAGAAAATTTTTTTTGGACTTAGTCATTTTTCCGGCGTTTATCAGACTTTCAGATAGGGCAAATGTCAGTGAGCACTCCGATTTCAGTTCCAGAGCGATTCGCCCTATGAGTCCTTGATATTTAGTCGTTTTCAGCCAATATTTTGGATTTTTGAAAATTTCACTTTTTTGTGAAAATATCCACTAAATGAGGGAATAATATGTGTGAGGGTACCCCAGGAGAGTTCCAAATGTGTGTGGGTAGAATATATATCCCACGGGGGTAAAATTGAAAAAAGTTGAAAAATTTTTTTTTTGGACTTAGTCATCTATCTGGCGTTTATCAGACTTTCAGATAGGGCAAATGTCAGTGAGCGTTCCGATTTCAGTTCCAGATTGTTTTGCCCAATGAGTCCTTGATATTTAGTCGTTTTCAGCCAATATTTTGGATTTTTGAAAATTTCACTTTTTTGTGAAAATATCCACTAAATGAGGGAATAATATGTGTGAGGGTACCCCAGGAGAGTTCCAAATGTGTGTGGGTGGAATATATATCCCACTGGGGTAAAATTGAAAATAGTTGAGAAAATTTTTTTTGGACTTAGTCATTTTTCCGCCGTTTATCAGACTTTCAGATAGGGCAAATGTCAGTGAGCGCTCCGATTTCAGTTCCAGAGCGATTCGCCCAATGAGTCCTTGATATTTAGTCGATTTCAGCCAATATTTTGGATTTTTGAAAATTTCACTTTTTTGTGAAAATATCCACTAAATGAGGGAATAATATGTATGAGGGTACCCCAGGAGAGTTCCAAATGTGTGTGGGTGGAATATATATCCCACTGGGGAAAAATTGAAAATAGTTGAGAAAATTTTTTTTGGACTTAGTCATTTTTCCGGCGTTTATCAGACTTTCAGATAGGGCAAATGTCAGTGAGCGCTCCGATTTCAGTTCCAGAGCGATTCGCCCAATGATTCCTTGATATTTAGTCGTTTTCAGCCAATATTTTGGATTTTTTAAAATTTCACTTTTTTGTGAAAATATCCACTAAATGAGGGAATAATATGTATGAGGGTACCCCAGGAGAGTTCCAAATGTGTGTGGATAGAATATATATCCCACTGGGGTAAAATTGAAAAAAGTTGAGAAAATTTTTTTTTGGACTTAGTCATTTTTCCGGCGTTTATCAGACTTTCAGATAGGGCAAATGTCAGTGAGCGTTCCGATTTCAGTTCCAGAGCGATTCGCCCAGTGAGTCCTTGATATTTAGTCGTTTTCAGCGAATATTTTGGATTTTTGAAAATTTCACTTTTGTGAAAATATCCACTAAATGAGGGAATAATATGTGTGAGGGTACCCCAGGAGAGTTCCAAATGTGTGTGGGTAGAATATATATCCCACGGGGGTAAAATTGAAAAAAGTTTAAAAATTTTTTTTTTGGACTTAGTCATCTATCTGGCGTTTATCAGACTTTCAGATAGGGCAAATGTCAGTGAGCGTTCCGATTTCAGTTCCAGATTGATTCGCCCAATGAGTCCTTGATATTTAGTCGTTTTCAGCCAATATTTTGGATTTTTGAAAATTTCACTTTTTTGTGAAAATATCCACTAAATGAGGGAATAATATGTATGAAGGTACCCCAGGAGAGTTCCAAATGTGTGTGGGTAGAATATATATCCCACTGGGGTAAAATTGAAAAAAGTTGAGAAAATTTTTTTATGGACTTAGTCATTTTTCCGGCGTTTATCAGACTTTCAGATAGGGCAAATGTCAGTGAGCGTTCCGATTTCAGTTCCAGAGCGATTCGCCCAATGAGTCCTTGATATTTAGTTTTTTCAGCCAATATTTTGGATTTTTGAAAATTTCACTTTTGTGAAAATATCCACTAAATGAGGGAATAATATGTGTGAGGGTACCCCAGGAGAGTTCCAAATGTGTGTGGGTAGAATATATATCCCACGGGGGTAAAATTGAAAAAAGTTGAAAAATTTTTTTTTTGGACTTAGTCATCTATCTGGCGTTTATCAGACTTTCAGATAGGGCAAATGTCAGTGAGCGTTCCGATTTCAGTTCCAGATTGATTCGCCCAATGAGTCCTTGATATTTAGTCGTTTTCAGCCAATATTTTGGATTTTTGAAAATTTCACTTTTTGTGAAAATATCCACTAAATGAGGGAATAATATGTGTGAGGGTACCCCAGGAGAGTTCCAAATGTGTGTGGGTAGAATATATATCCCAATGGGGTAGAATTGAAAAAAGTTGAGAAAATTTTTTTTGGGACTTAGTCATTTTTCCGGCGTTTATCAGACTTTCAGATAGGGCAAATGTCAGTGAGCATTCTGATTTCAGTTCCAGAGCGATTCGCCCAATGAGTCCTTGATATTTAGTCGTTTTCAGCCAATATTTTGGATTTTTGAAAATTTCACTTTTTTGTGAAAATATCCACTAAATGAGGGAATAATATGTGTAATTGTACCCCAGGAGAGTTCCAAATATTTGTGGATAGAATATATATCCCAATGGGGTAGAATTGAAAAAAGTTGAGAAAATTTTTTTTGGACTTAGTCATTTTTCCGGCGTTTATCAGACTTTCAGATAGGGCAAATGTCAGTGAGCACTCCGATTTCAGTTCCAGAGCGATTCGCCCTATGAGTCCTTGATATTTAGTCGTTTTCAGCCAATATTTTGGATTTTTGAAAATTTCACTTTTTTGTGAAAATATCCACTAAATGAGGGAATAATATGTGTGAGGGTACCCCAGGAGAGTTCCAAATGTGTGTGGGTGGAATATATATCCCACTGGGGTAAAATTGAAAATAGTTGAGAAAATTTTTTTTGGACTTAGTCATTTTTCCGGCGTTTATCAGACTTTCAGATAGGGCAAATGTCAGTGAGCGCTCCGATTTCAGTTCCAGAGCGATTCGCCCAATGAGTCCTTGATATTTAGTCGTTTTCAGCCAATATTTTGGATTTTTGAAAATTTCACTTTTTTGTGAAAATATCCACTAAATGAGGGAATAATATGTATGAGGGTACCCCAGGAGAGTTCCAAATGTGTGTGGATAGAATATATATCCCACGGGGGTAAAATTGAAAAAAGTTTAAAAATTTTTTTTTTGGACTTAGTCATCTATCTGGCGTTTATCAGACTTTCAGATAGGGCAAATGTCAGTGAGCGTTCCGATTTCAGTTCCAGATTGATTCGCCCAATGAGTCCTTGATATTTAGTCGTTTTCAGCCAATATTTTGGATTTTTGAAAATTTCACTTTTTTGTGAAAATATCCACTAAATGAGGGAATAATATGTGTGAGGGTACCCCAGGAGAGTTCCAAATGTGTGTGGGTAGAATATATATCCCAATGGGGTAGAATTGAAAAAAGTTGAGAAAATTTTTTTTGGGACTTAGTCATTTTTCCGGCGTTTATCAGACTTTCAGATAGGGCAAATGTCAGTGAGCATTCTGATTTCAGTTCCAGAGCGATTCGCCCAATGAGTCCTTGATATTTAGTAGTTTTCAGCCAATATTTTGGATTTTTGAAAATTTCACTTTTTTGTGAAAATATCCACTAAATGAGGGAATAATATGTGTGAGGGTACCCCAGGAGAGTTCCAAATGTGTGTGGGTGGAATATATATCCCACTGGGGTAAAATTGAAAAAAGTTGAGAAAATTTTTTTATGGACTTAGTCATTTTTCCGGCGTTTATCAGACTTTCAGATAGGGCAAATGTCAGTGAGCGTTCCGATTTCAGTTCCAGAGCGATTCGCCCAATGAGTCCTTGATATTTAGTCGTTTTCAGCCAATATTTTGGATTTTTGAAAATTTCACTTTTTTGTGAAAATATCCACTAAATGAGGGAATAATATGTGTGAGGGTACCCCAGGAGAGTTCCAAATGTGTGTGGGTAGAATATATATCCCACGGGGGTAAAATTGAAAAAAGTTGAGAAAATTTTTTTTGGACTTAGTCATTTTTCCGCCGTTTATCAGACTTTCAGATAGGGCAAATGTCAGTGAGCGCTCCGATTTCAGTTCCAGAGCGATTCGCCCAATGAGTCCTTGATATTTAGTCGTTTTCAGCCAATATTTTGGATTTTTGAAAATTTCACTTTTTTGTGAAAATATCCACTAAATGAGGGAATAATATGTATGAGGGTACCCCAGGAGAGTTCCAAATGTGTGTGGGTGGAATATATATCCCACTGGGGTAAAATTGAAAATAGTTGAGAAAATTTTTTTTGGACTTAGTCATTTTTCCGGCGTTTATCAGACTTTCAGATAGGGCAAATGTCAGTGAGCGTTCCGATTTCAGTTCCAGATTGATTCGCCCAATGAGTCCTTGATATTTAGTCGTTTTCAGCCAATATTTTGGATTTTTGAAAATTTCACTTTTTGTGAAAATATCCACTAAATGAGGGAATAATATGTGTGAGGGTACCCCAGGAGAGTTCCAAATGTGTGTGGGTAGAATATATATCCCAATGGGGTAGAATTGAAAAAAGTTGAGAAAATTTTTTTTGGACTTAGTCATTTTTCCGGCGTTTATCAGACTTTCAGATAGGGCAAATGTCAGTGAGCACTCCGATTTCAGTTCCAGAGCGATTCGCCCTATGAGTCCTTGATATTTAGTCGTTTTCAGCCAATATTTTGGATTTTTGAAAATTTCACTTTTTTGTGAAAATATCCACTAAATGAGGGAATAATATGTGTGAGGGTACCCCAGGAGAGTTCCAAATGTGTGTGGGTAGAATATATATCCCACGGGGGTAAAATTGAAAAAAGTTGAAAAATTTTTTTTTTGGACTTAGTCATCTATCTGGCGTTTATCAGACTTTCAGATAGGGCAAATGTCAGTGAGCGCTCCGATTTCAGTTCCAGAGCGATTCGCCCAATGAGTCCTTGATATTTAGTCGTTTTCAGCCAATATTTTGGATTTTTGAAAATTTCACTTTTTTGTGAAAATATCCACTAAATGAGGGAATAATATGTATGAGGGTACCCCAGGAGAGTTCCAAATGTGTGTGGGTGGAATATATATCCCACTGGGGTAAAATTGAAAATAGTTGAGAAAATTTTTTTTGGACTTAGTCATTTTTCCGGCGTTTATCAGACTTTCAGATAGGGCAAATGTCAGTGAGCGCTCCGATTTCAGTTCCAGAGCGATTCGCCCACTGATTCCTTGATATTTAGTCGTTTTCAGCCAATATTTTGGATTTTTTAAAATTTCACTTTTTTGTGAAAATATCCACTAAATGAGGGAATAATATGTATGAGGGTACCCCAGGAGAGTTCCAAATGTGTGTGGATAGAATATATATCCCACGGGGGTAAAATTGAAAAAAGTTTAAAAATTTTTTTTTTGGACTTAGTCATCTATCTGGCATTTATCAGACTTTCAGATAGGGCAAATGTCAGTGAGCATTCCGATTTCAGTTCCAGATTGATTCGCCCAATGAGTCCTTGATATTTAGTCGTTTTCAGCCAATATTTTGGATTTTTGAAAATTTCACTTTTTTGTGAAAATATCCACTAAATGAGGGAATAATATGTGTGAGGGTACCCCAGGAGAGTTCCAAATGTGTGTGGGTGGAATATATATCCCACTGGGGTAAAATTGAAAAAAGTTGAGAAAATTTTTTTATGGACTTAGTCATTTTTCCGGCGTTTATCAGACTTTCAGATAGGGCAAATGTCAGTGAGCGTTCTGATTTCAGTTCCAGAGCGATTCGCCCAATGAGTCCTTGATATTTAGTCGTTTTCAGCCAATATTTTGGATTTTTGAAAATTTCACTTTTTTGTGAAAATATCCACTAAATGAGGGAATAATATGTGTGAGGGTACCCCAGGAGAGTTCCAAATGTGTGTGGGTAGAATATATATCCCACGGGGGTAAAATTGAAAAAAGTTGAGAAAATTTTTTTTTGGACTTAGTCATTTTTCCGGCGTTTATCAGACTTTCAGATAGGGCAAATGTCAGTGAGCGTTCTGATTTCAGTTCCAGAGCGATTCGCCCAATGAGTCATTGATATTTAGTCGTTTTCAGCCAATATTTTGGATTTTTGAAAATTTCACTTTTTTGTGAAAATATCCACTAAATGAGGGAATAATATGTGTGAGGGTACCCCAGGAGAGTTCCAAATGTGTGTGGGTGGAATATATATCCCACTGGGGTAAAATTGAAAATAGTTGAGAAAATTTTTTTTGGACTTAGTCATTTTTCCGCCGTTTATCAGACTTTCAGATAGGGCAAATGTCAGTGAGCGCTCCGATTTCAGTTCCAGAGCGATTCGCCCAATGAGTCCTTGATATTTAGTCGTTTTCAGCCAATATTTTGGATTTTTGAAAATTTCACTTTTTTGTGAAAATATCCACTAAATGAGGGAATAATATGTATGAGGGTACCCCAGGAGAGTTCCAAATGTGTGTGGGTGGAATATATATCCCACTGGGGTAAAATTGAAAATAGTTGAGAAAATTTTTTTTGGACTTAGTCATTTTTCCGGCGTTTATCAGACTTTCAGATAGGGCAAATGTCAGTGAGCGTTCCGATTTCAGTTCCAGATTGATTCGCCCAATGAGTCCTTGATATTTAGTCGTTTTCAGCCAATATTTTGGATTTTTGAAAATTTCACTTTTTGTGAAAATATCCACTAAATGAGGGAATAATATGTGTGAGGGTACCCCAGGAGAGTTCCAAATGTGTGTGGGTAGAATATATATCCCAATGGGGTAGAATTGAAAAAAGTTGAGAAAATTTTTTTTGGACTTAGTCATTTTTCCGGCGTTTATCAGACTTTCAGATAGGGCAAATGTCAGTGAGCACTCCGATTTCAGTTCCAGAGCGATTCGCCCTATGAGTCCTTGATATTTAGTCGTTTTCAGCCAATATTTTGGATTTTTGAAAATTTCACTTTTTTGTGAAAATATCCACTAAATGAGGGAATAATATGTGTGAGGGTACCCCAGGAGAGTTCCAAATGTGTGTGGGTAGAATATATATCCCACGGGGGTAAAATTGAAAAAAGTTGAAAAATTTTTTTTTTGGACTTAGTCATCTATCTGGCGTTTATCAGACTTTCAGATAGGGCAAATGTCAGTGAGCGCTCCGATTTCAGTTCCAGAGCGATTCGCCCAATGAGTCCTTGATATTTAGTCGTTTTCAGCCAATATTTTGGATTTTTGAAAATTTCACTTTTTTGTGAAAATATCCACTAAATGAGGGAATAATATGTATGAGGGTACCCCAGGAGAGTTCCAAATGTGTGTGGGTGGAATATATATCCCACTGGGGTAAAATTGAAAATAGTTGAGAAAATTTTTTTTGGACTTAGTCATTTTTCCGGCGTTTATCAGACTTTCAGATAGGGCAAATGTCAGTGAGCGCTCCGATTTCAGTTCCAGAGCGATTCGCCCACTGATTCCTTGATATTTAGTCGTTTTCAGCCAATATTTTGGATTTTTTAAAATTTCACTTTTTTGTGAAAATATCCACTAAATGAGGGAATAATATGTATGAGGGTACCCCAGGAGAGTTCCAAATGTGTGTGGATAGAATATATATCCCACGGGGGTAAAATTGAAAAAAGTTTAAAAATTTTTTTTTTGGACTTAGTCATCTATCTGGCATTTATCAGACTTTCAGATAGGGCAAATGTCAGTGAGCATTCCGATTTCAGTTCCAGATTGATTCGCCCAATGAGTCCTTGATATTTAGTCGTTTTCAGCCAATATTTTGGATTTTTGAAAATTTCACTTTTTTGTGAAAATATCCACTAAATGAGGGAATAATATGTGTGAGGGTACCCCAGGAGAGTTCCAAATGTGTGTGGGTGGAATATATATCCCACTGGGGTAAAATTGAAAAAAGTTGAGAAAATTTTTTTATGGACTTAGTCATTTTTCCGGCGTTTATCAGACTTTCAGATAGGGCAAATGTCAGTGAGCGTTCTGATTTCAGTTCCAGAGCGATTCGCCCAATGAGTCCTTGATATTTAGTCGTTTTCAGCCAATATTTTGGATTTTTGAAAATTTCACTTTTTTGTGAAAATATCCACTAAATGAGGGAATAATATGTGTGAGGGTACCCCAGGAGAGTTCCAAATGTGTGTGGGTGGAATATATATCCCACTGGGGTAAAATTGAAAATAGTTGAGAAAATTTTTTTTGGACTTAGTCATTTTTCCGCCGTTTATCAGACTTTCAGATAGGGCAAATGTCAGTGAGCGCTCCGATTTCAGTTCCAGAGCGATTCGCCCAATGAGTCCTTGATATTTAGTCGTTTTCAGCCAATATTTTGGATTTTTGAAAATTTCACTTTTTTGTGAAAATATCCACTAAATGAGGGAATAATATGTATGAGGGTACCCCAGGAGAGTTCCAAATGTGTGTGGGTGGAATATATATCCCACTGGGGTAAAATTGAAAATAGTTGAGAAAATTTTTTTTGGACTTAGTCATTTTTCCTTCGTTTATCAGACTTTCAGATAGGGCAAATGTCAGTGAGCGTTCCGATTTCAGTTCCAGATTGATTCGCCCAATGAGTCCTTGATATTTAGTCGTTTTCAGCCAATATTTTGGATTTTTGAAAATTTCACTTTTTGTGAAAATATCCACTAAATGAGGGAATAATATGTGTGAGGGTACCCCAGGAGAGTTCCAAATGTGTGTGGGTAGAATATATATCCCAATGGGGTAGAATTGAAAAAAGTTGAGAAAATTTTTTTTGGACTTAGTCATTTTTCCGGCGTTTATCAGACTTTCAGATAGGGCAAATGTCAGTGAGCACTCCGATTTCAGTTCCAGAGCGATTCGCCCTATGAGTCCTTGATATTTAGTCGTTTTCAGCCAATATTTTGGATTTTTGAAAATTTCACTTTTTTGTGAAAATATCCACTAAATGAGGGAATAATATGTGTGAGGGTACCCCAGGAGAGTTCCAAATGTGTGTGGGTAGAATATATATCCCACGGGGGTAAAATTGAAAAAAGTTGAAAAATTTTTTTTTTGGACTTAGTCATCTATCTGGCGTTTATCAGACTTTCAGATAGGGCAAATGTCAGTGAGCGCTCCGATTTCAGTTCCAGAGCGATTCGCCCAATGAGTCCTTGATATTTAGTCGTTTTCAGCCAATATTTTGGATTTTTGAAAATTTCACTTTTTTGTGAAAATATCCACTAAATGAGGGAATAATATGTATGAGGGTACCCCAGGAGAGTTCCAAATGTGTGTGGGTGGAATATATATCCCACTGGGGTAAAATTGAAAATAGTTGAGAAAATTTTTTTTGGACTTAGTCATTTTTCCGGCGTTTATCAGACTTTCAGATAGGGCAAATGTCAGTGAGCGCTCCGATTTCAGTTCCAGAGCGATTCGCCCACTGATTCCTTGATATTTAGTCGTTTTCAGCCAATATTTTGGATTTTTTAAAATTTCACTTTTTTGTGAAAATATCCACTAAATGAGGGAATAATATGTATGAGGGTACCCCAGGAGAGTTCCAAATGTGTGTGGATAGAATATATATCCCACTGGGGTAAAATTAAAAAAAGTTGAGAAAATTTTTTTTTGGACTTAGTCATTTTTCCGGTGTTTATCAGACTTTCAGATAGGGCAAATGTCAGTGAGCGTTCCGATTTCAGTTCCAGAGCGATTCGCCCAGTGAGTCCTTGATATTTAGTCGTTTTCAGCGAATATTTTGGATTTTTGAAAATTTCACTTTTGTGAAAATATCCACTAAATGAGGGAATAATATGTGTGAGGGTACCCCAGGAGAGTTCCAAATGTGTGTGGGTAGAATATATATCCCACGGGGGTAAAATTGAAAAAAGTTTAAAAATTTTTCTTTTGGACTTAGTCATCTATCTGGCGTTTATCAGACTTTCAGATAGGGCAAATGTCAGTGAGCGTTCCGATTTCAGTTCCAGATTGATTCGCCCAATGAGTCCTTGATATTTAGTCGTTTTCAGCCAATATTTTGGATTTTTGAAAATTTCACTTTTTTGTGAAAATATCCACTAAATGAGGGAATAATATGTGTGAGGGTACCCCAGGAGAGTTCCAAATGTGTGTGGGTAGAATATATATCCCAATGGGGTAGAATTGAAAAAAGTTGAGAAAATTTTTTTTGGGACTTAGTCATTTTTCCGGCGTTTATCAGACTTTCAGATAGGGCAAATGTCAGTGAGCATTCTGATTTCAGTTCCAGAGCGATTCGCCCAATGAGTCCTTGATATTTAGTAGTTTTCAGCCAATATTTTGGATTTTTGAAAATTTCACTTTTTTGTGAAAATATCCACTAAATGAGGGAATAATATGTATGAAGGTACCCCAGGAGAGTTCCAAATGTGTGTGGGTAGAATATATATCCCACTGGGGTAAAATTGAAAAAAGTTGAGAAAATTTTTTTATGGACTTAGTCATTTTTCCGGCGTTTATCAGACTTTCAGATAGGGCAAATGTCAGTGAGCGTTCCGATTTCAGTTCCAGAGCGATTCGCCCAATGAGTCCTTGATATTTAGTCGTTTTCAGCCAATATTTTGGATTTTTGAAAATTTCACTTTTTTGTGAAAATATCCACTAAATGAGGGAATAATATGTGTGAGGGTACCCCAGGAGAGTTCCAAATGTGTGTGGGTAGAATACATATCCCACTGGGGTAAAATTGAAAAAAGTTGAGAAAATTTTTTTATGGACTTAGTCATTTTTCCGGAGTTTATCAGACTTTCAGATAGGGCAAATGTCAGTGAGCGCTCCGATTTCAGTTCCAGAGCGATTCGCCCAATGATTCCTTGATATTTAGTCGTTTTCAGCCAATATTTTGGATTTTTTAAAATTTCACTTTTTTGTGAAAATATCCACTAAATGAGGGAATAATATGTATGAGGGTACCCCAGGAGAGTTCCAAATGTGTGTGGATAGAATATATATCCCACTGGGGTAAAATTAAAAAAAGTTGAGAAAATTTTTTTTTGGACTTAGTCATTTTTCCGGAGTTTATCAGACTTTCAGATAGGGCAAATGTCAGTGAGCATTCCGATTTCAGTTCCAGAGCGATTCGCCCAATGAGTCCTTGATATTTAGTTTTTTCAGCCAATATTTTGGATTTTTGAAAATTTCACTTTTGTGAAAATATCCACTAAATGAGGGAATAATATGTGTGAGGGTACCCCAGGAGAGTTCCAAATGTGTGTGGGTAGAATATATATCCCACGGGGGTAAAATTGAAAAAAGTTGAAAAATTTTTTTTTTGGACTTAGTCATCTATCTGGCGTTTATCAGACTTTCAGATAGGGCAAATGTCAGTGAGCGTTCCGATTTCAGTTCCAGATTGATTCGCCCAATGAGTCCTTGATATTTAGTCGTTTTCAGCCAATATTTTGGATTTTTGAAAATTTCACTTTTTTGTGAAAATATCCACTAAATGAGGGAATAATATGTGTGAGGGTACCCCAGGAGAGTTCCAAATGTGTGTGGGTGGAATATATATCCCACTGGGGTAAAATTGAAAATAGTTGAGAAAATTTTTTTTGGACTTAGTCATTTTTCCGGCGTTTATCAGACTTTCAGATAGGGCAAATGTCAGTGAGCGCTCCGATTTCAGTTCCAGAGCGATTCGCCCAATGAGTCCTTGATATTTAGTCGTTTTCAGCCAATATTTTGGATTTTTGAAAATTTCACTTTTTTGTGAAAATATCCACTAAATGAGGGAATAATATGTATGAGGGTACCCCAGGAGAGTTCCAAATGTGTGTGGGTGGAATATATATCCCACTGGGGTAAAATTGAAAATAGTTGAGAAAATTTTTTTTGGACTTAGTCATTTTTCCGGCGTTTATCAGACTTTCAGATAGGGCAAATGTCAGTGAGCGCTCCGATTTCAGTTCCAGAGCGATTCGCCCAATGAGTCCTTGATATTTAGTAGTTTTCAGCCAATATTTTGGATTTTTGAAAATTTCACTTTTTTGTGAAAATATCCACTAAATGAGGGAATAATATGTATGAAGGTACCCCAGGAGAGTTCCAAATGTGTGTGGGTAGAATATATATCCCACTGGGGTAAAATTGAAAAAAGTTGAGAAAATTTTTTTATGGACTTAGTCATTTTTCCGGCGTTTATCAGACTTTCAGATAGGGCAAATGTCAGTGAGCGTTCCGATTTCAGTTCCAGAGCGATTCGCCCAATGAGTCCTTGATATTTAGTCGTTTTCAGCCAATATTTTGGATTTTTGAAAATTTCACTTTTTTGTGAAAATATCCACTAAATGAGGGAATAATATGTGTGAGGGTACCCCAGGAGAGTTCCAAATGTGTGTGGGTAGAATATATATCCCACGGGGGTAAAATTGAAAAAAGTTGAGAAAATTTTTTTTTGGACTTAGTCATTTTTCCGGCGTTTATCAGACTTTCAGATAGGGCAAATGTCAGTGAGCGTTCTGATTTCAGTTCCAGAGCGATTCGCCCAATGAGTCATTGATATTTAGTCGTTTTCAGCCAATATTTAGGATTTTTGAAAATTTCACTTTTTTGTGAAAATATCCACTAAATGAGGGAATAATATGTGTGAGGGTACCCCAGGAGAGTTCCAAATGTGTGTGGGTAGAATACATATCCCACTGGGGTAAAATTGAAAAAAGTTGAGAAAATTTTTTTATGGACTTAGTCATTTTTCCGGAGTTTATCAGACTTTCAGATAGGGCAAATGTCAGTGAGCGCTCCGATTTCAGTTCCAGAGCGATTCGCCCAATGATTCCTTGATATTTAGTCGTTTTCAGCCAATATTTTGGATTTTTGAAAATTTCACTTTTTTGTGAAAATATCCACTAAATGAGGGAATAATATGTATGAAGGTACCCCAGGAGAGTTCCAAATGTGTGTGGGTAGAATATATATCCCACTGGGGTAAAATTGAAAAAAGTTGAGAAAATTTTTTTATGGACTTAGTCATTTTTCCGGAGTTTATCAGACTTTCAGATAGGGCAAATGTCAGTGAGCGTTCCGATTTCAGTTCCAGAGCGATTCGCCCAATGAGTCCTTGATATTTAGTCGTTTTCAGCCAATATTTTGGATTTTTGAAAATTTCACTTTTTTGTGAAAATATCCACTAAATGAGGGAATAATATGTGTGAGGGTACCCCAGGAGAGTTCCAAATGTGTGTGGGTAGAATATATATCCCACGGGGGTAAAATTGAAAAAAGTTGAGAAAATTTTTTTTTGGACTTAGTCATTTTTCCGGAGTTTATCAGACTTTCAGATAGGGCAAATGTCAGTGAGCATTCCGATTTCAGTTCCAGAGCGATTCGCCCAATGAGTCCTTGATATTTAGTTTTTTCAGCCAATATTTTGGATTTTTGAAAATTTCACTTTTGTGAAAATATCCACTAAATGAGGGAATAATATGTGTGAGGGTACCCCAGGAGAGTTCCAAATGTGTGTGGGTGGAATATATATCCCACTGGGGTAAAATTGAAAATAGTTGAGAAAATTTTTTTTGGACTTAGTCATTTTTCCGGCGTTTATCAGACTTTCAGATAGGGCAAATGTCAGTGAGCGCTCCGATTTCAGTTCCAGAGCGATTCGCCCAATGAGTCCTTGATATTTAGTCGTTTTCAGCCAATATTTTGGATTTTTTAAAATTTCACTTTTTTGTGAAAATATCCACTAAATGAGGGAATAATATGTATGAGGGTACCCCAGGAGAGTTCCAAATGTGTGTGGATAGAATATATATCCCACGGGGGTAAAATTGAAAAAAGTTGAAAAATTTTGTTTTTGGACTTAGTCATCTATCTGGCGTTTATCAGACTTTCAGATAGGGCAAATGTCAGTGAGCGTTCCGATTTCAGTTCCAGATTGATTCGCCCAATGAGTCCTTGATATTTAGTCGTTCTCAGCCAATATTTTGGATTTTTGAAAATTTCACTTTTTTGTGAAAATATCCACTAAATGAGGGAATAATATGTGTGAGGGTACCCCAGGAGAGTTCCAAATGTGTGTGGGTAGAATATATATCCCAATGGGGTAGAATTGAAAAAAGTTGAGAAAATTTTTTTTGGGACTTAGTCATTTTTCCGGCGTTTATCAGACTTTCAGATAGGGCAAATGTCAGTGAGCGTTCTGATTTCAGTTCCAGAGCGATTCGCCCAATGAGTCATTGATATTTAGTAGTTTTCAGCCAATATTTTGGATTTTTGAAAATTTCACTTTTTTGTGAAAATATCCACTAAATGAGGGAATAATATGTGTGAGGGTACCCCAGGAGAGTTCCAAATGTGTGTGGGTAGAATATATATCCCACGGGGGTAAAATTGAAAAAAGTTTAAAAATTTTTCTTTTGGACTTAGTCATCTATCTGGCGTTTATCAGACTTTCAGATAGGGCAAATGTCAGTGAGCGTTCCGATTTCAGTTCCAGATTGATTCGCCCAATGAGTCCTTGATATTTAGTCGTTTTCAGCCAATATTTTGGATTTTTGAAAATTTCACTTTTTTGTGAAAATATCCACTAAATGAGGGAATAATATGTGTGAGGGTACCCCAGGAGAGTTCCAAATGTGTGTGGGTAGAATATATATCCCAATGGGGTAGAATTGAAAAAAGTTGAGAAAATTTTTTTTGGGACTTAGTCATTTTTCCGGCGTTTATCAGACTTTCAGATAGGGAAAATGTCAGTGAGCATTCTGATTTCAGTTCCAGAGCGATTCGCCCAATGAGTCCTTGATATTTAGTAGTTTTCAGCCAATATTTTGGATTTTTGAAAATTTCACTTTTTTGTGAAAATATCCACTAAATGAGGGAATAATATGTATGAAGGTACCCCAGGAGAGTTCCAAATGTGTGTGGGTAGAATATATATCCCACTGGGGTAAAATTGAAAAAAGTTGAGAAAATTTTTTTATGGACTTAGTCATTTTTCCGGCGTTTATCAGACTTTCAGATAGGGCAAATGTCAGTGAGCGTTCCGATTTCAGTTCCAGAGCGATTCGCCCAATGAGTCCTTGATATTTAGTCGTTTTCAGCCAATATTTTGGATTTTTGAAAATTTCACTTTTTTGTGAAAATATCCACTAAATGAGGGAATAATATGTGTGAGGGTACCCCAGGAGAGTTCCAAATGTGTGTGGGTAGAATATATATCCCACGGGGGTAAAATTGAAAAAAGTTGAGAAAATTTTTTTTTGGACTTAGTCATTTTTCCGGCGTTTATCAGACTTTCAGATAGGGCAAATGTCAGTGAGCGTTCTGATTTCAGTTCCAGAGCGATTCGCCCAATGAGTCATTGATATTTAGTCGTTTTCAGCCAATATTTAGGATTTTTGAAAATTTCACTTTTTTGTGAAAATATCCACTAAATGAGGGAATAATATGTGTGAGGGTACCCCAGGAGAGTTCCAAATGTGTGTGGGTAGAATACATATCCCACTGGGGTAAAATTGAAAAAAGTTGAGAAAATTTTTTTATGGACTTAGTCATTTTTCCGGAGTTTATCAGACTTTCAGATAGGGCAAATGTCAGTGAGCGCTCCGATTTCAGTTCGAGAGCGATTCGCCCAATGATTCCTTGATATTTAGTCGTTTTCAGCGAATATTTTGGATTTTTGAAAATTTCACTTTTGTGAAAATATCCACTAAATGAGGGAATAATATGTGTGAGGGTACCCCAGGAGAGTTCCAAATGTGTGTGGGTAGAATATATATCCCACGGGGGTAAAATTGAAAAAAGTTTAAAAATTTTTTTTTTGGACTTAGTCATCTATCTGGCGTTTATCAGACTTTCAGATAGGGCAAATGTCAGTGAGCGTTCCGATTTCAGTTCCAGATTGATTCGCCCAATGAGTCCTTGATATTTAGTCGTTTTCAGCCAATATTTTGGATTTTTGAAAATTTCACTTTTTTGTGAAAATATCCACTAAATGAGGGAATAATATGTATGAAGGTACCCCAGGAGAGTTCCAAATGTGTGTGGGTAGAATATATATCCCACTGGGGTAAAATTGAAAAAAGTTGAGAAAATTTTTTTATGGACTTAGTCATTTTTCCGGCGTTTATCAGACTTTCAGATAGGGCAAATGTCAGTGAGCGTTCCGATTTCAGTTCCAGAGCGATTCGCCCAATGAGTCCTTGATATTTAGTCGTTTTCAGCCAATATTTTGGATTTTTGAAAATTTCACTTTTTTGTGAAAATATCCACTAAATGAGGGAATAATATGTGTGAGGGTACCCCAGGAGAGTTCCAAATGTGTGTGGGTAGAATATATATCCCAATGGGGTAGAATTGAAAAAAGTTGAGAAAATTTTTTTTGGGACTTAGTCATTTTTCCGGCGTTTATCAGACTTTCAGATAGGGCAAATGTCAGTGAGCATTCTGATTTCAGTTCCAGAGCGATTCGCCCAATGAGTCCTTGATATTTAGTAGTTTTCAGCCAATATTTTGGATTTTTGAAAATTTCACTTTTTTGTGAAAATATCCACTAAATGAGGGAATAATATGTATGAAGGTACCCCAGGAGAGTTCCAAATGTGTGTGGGTAGAATATATATCCCACTGGGGTAAAATTGAAAAAAGTTGAGAAAATTTTTTTATGGACTTAGTCATTTTTCCGGCGTTTATCAGACTTTCAGATAGGGCAAATGTCAGTGAGCGTTCCGATTTCAGTTCCAGAGCGATTCGCCCAATGAGTCCTTGATATTTAGTCGTTTTCAGCCAATATTTTGGATTTTTGAAAATTTCACTTTTTTGTGAAAATATCCACTAAATGAGGGAATAATATGTGTGAGGGTACCCCAGGAGAGTTCCAAATGTGTGTGGGTAGAATATATATCCCACGGGGGTAAAATTGAAAAAAGTTGAGAAAATTTTATTTTGGACTTAGTCATTTTTCCGGAGTTTATCAGACTTTCAGATAGGGCAAATGTCAGTGAGCATTCCGATTTCAGTTCCAGAGCGATTCGCCCAATGAGTCCTTGATATTTAGTTTTTTCAGCCAATATTTTGGATTTTTGAAAATTTCACTTTTGTGAAAATATCCACTAAATGAGGGAATAATATGTGTGAGGGTACCCCAGGAGAGTTCCAAATGTGTGTGGGTAGAATATATATCCCACGGGGGTAAAATTGAAAAAAGTTGAAAAATTTTTTTTTTGGACTTAGTCATCTATCTGGCGTTTATCAGACTTTCAGATAGGGCAAATGTCAGTGAGCGTTCCGATTTCAGTTCCAGATTGATTCGCCCAATGAGTCCTTGATATTTAGTGTTTTCAGCCAATATTTTGGATTTTTGAAAATTTCACTTTTTGTGAAAATATCCACTAAATGAGGGAATAATATGTGTGAGGGTACCCCAGGAGAGTTCCAAATGTTTGTGGATAGAATATATATCCCAATGGGGTAGAATTGAAAAAAGTTGAGAAAATTTTTTTTGGACTTAGTCATTTTTCCGGCGTTTATCAGACTTTCAGATAGGGCAAATGTCAGTGAGCACTCCGATTTCAGTTCCAGAGCGATTCGCCCTATGAGTCCTTGATATTTAGTCGTTTTCAGCCAATATTTTGGATTTTTGAAAATTTCACTTTTTTGTGAAAATATCCACTAAATGAGGGAATAATATGTGTGAGGGTACCCCAGGAGAGTTCCAAATGTGTGTGGGTGGAATATATATCCCACTGGGGTAAAATTGAAAATAGTTGAGAAAATTTTTTTTGGACTTAGTCATTTTTCCGGCGTTTATCAGACTTTCAGATAGGGCAAATGTCAGTGAGCGCTCCGATTTCAGTTCCAGAGCGATTCGCCCAATGAGTCCTTGATATTTAGTCGTTTTCAGCCAATATTTTGGATTTTTGAAAATTTCACTTTTTTGTGAAAATATCCACTAAATGAGGGAATAATATGTATGAGGGTACCCCAGGAGAGTTCCAAATGTGTGTGGGTGGAATATATATCCCACTGGGGTAAAATTGAAAATAGTTGAGAAAATTTTTTTTGGACTTAGTCATTTTTCCGGCGTTTATCAGACTTTCAGATAGGGCAAATGTCAGTGAGCGCTCCGATTTCAGTTCCAGAGCGATTCGCCCAATGAGTCCTTGATATTTAGTCGTTTTCAGCCAATATTTTGGATTTTTTAAAATTTCACTTTTTTGTGAAAATATCCACTAAATGAGGGAATAATATGTATGAGGGTACCCCAGGAGAGTTCCAAATGTGTGTGGATAGAATATATATCCCACGGGGGTAAAATTGAAAAAAGTTGAAAAATTTTGTTTTTGGACTTAGTCATCTATCTGGCGTTTATCAGACTTTCAGATAGGGCAAATGTCAGTGAGCGTTCCGATTTCAGTTCCAGATTGATTCGCCCAATGAGTCCTTGATATTTAGTCGTTTTCAGCCAATATTTTGGATTTTTGAAAATTTCACTTTTTTGTGAAAATATCCACTAAATGAGGGAATAATATGTGTGAGGGTACCCCAGGAGAGTTCCAAATGTGTGTGGGTAGAATATATATCCCAATGGGGTAGAATTGAAAAAAGTTGAGAAAATTTTTTTTGGGACTTAGTCATTTTTCCGGCGTTTATCAGACTTTCAGATAGGGCAAATGTCAGTGAGCGTTCTGATTTCAGTTCCAGAGCGATTCGCCCAATGAGTCATTGATATTTAGTAGTTTTCAGCCAATATTTTGGATTTTTGAAAATTTCACTTTTTTGTGAAAATATCCACTAAATGAGGGAATAATATGTGTGAGGGTACCCCAGGAGAGTTCCAAATGTGTGTGGGTAGAATATATATCCCACGGGGGTAAAATTGAAAAAAGTTGAAAAATTTTTTTTTTGTACTTAGTCATCTATCTGGCGTTTATCAGACTTTCAGATAGGGCAAATGTCAGTGAGCGTTCCGATTTCAGTTCCAGATTGATTCGCCCAATGAGTCCTTGATATTTAGTAGTTTTCAGCCAATATTTTGGATTTTTGAAAATTTCACTTTTTTGTGAAAATATCCACTAAATGAGGGAATAATATGTGTGAGGGTACCCCAGGAGAGTTCCAAATGTGTGTGGGTAGAATATATATCCCACGGGGGTAAAATTGAAAAAAGTTGAAAAATTTTTTTTTTGGACTTAGTCATCTATCTGGCGTTTATCAGACTTTCAGATAGGGCAAATGTCAGTGAGCGTTCCGATTTCAGTTCCAGATTGATTCGCCCAATGAGTCCTTGATATTTAGTCGTTTTCAGCCAATATTTTGGATTTTTGAAAATTTCACTTTTTTGTGAAAATATCCACTAAATGAGGGAATAATATGTGTGAGGGTACCCCAGGAGAGTTCCAAATGTGTGTGGGTGAAATATATATCCCAATGGGGTAGAATTGAAAAAAGTTGAGAAAATTTTTTTTGGGACTTAGTCATTTTTCCGGCGTTTATCAGACTTTCAGATAGGGCAAATGTCAGTGAGCATTCCGATTTCAGTTCCAGAGCGATTCGCCCAATGAGTCCTTGATATTTAGTCGTTTTCAGCCAATATTTTGGATTTTTGAAAATTTCACTTTTTTGTGAAAATATCCACTAAATGAGGGAATAATATGTGTGAGGGTACCCCAGGAGAGTTCCAAATGTGTGTGGGTAGAATATATATCCCACGGGGGTAAAATTGAAAAAAGTTGAAAAATTTTTTTTTTGGACTTAGTCATCTATCTGGCGTTTATCAGACTTTCAGATAGGGCAAATGTCAGTGAGCGTTCCGATTTCAGTTCCAGATTGATTCGCCCAATGAGTCCTTGATATTTAGTCGTTTTCAGCCAATATTTTGGATTTTTGAAAATTTCACTTTTTTGTGAAAATATCCACTAAATGAGGGAATAATATGTGTGAGGGTACCCCAGGAGAGTTCCAAATGTGTGTGGGTAGAATATATATCCCAATGGGGTAGAATTGAAAAAAGTTGAGAAAATTTTTTTTGGGACTTAGTCATTTTTCCGGCGTTTATCAGACTTTCAGATAGGGCAAATGTCAGTGAGCATTCCGATTTCAGTTCCAGAGCGATTCGCCCAATGAGTCCTTGATATTTAGTCGTTTTCAGCCAATATTTTGGATTTTTGAAAATTTCACTTTTTTGTGAAAATATCCACTAAATGAGGGAATAATATGTGTGAGGGTACCCCAGGAGAGTTCCAAATGTGTGTGGGTAGAATATATATCCCACGGGGGTAAAATTGAAAAAAGTTGAGAAAATTTTTTTTTGGACTTAGTCATTTTTCCGGCGTTTATCAGACTTTCAGATAGGGCAAATGTCAGTGAGCGTTCTGATTTCAGTTCCAGAGCGATTCGCCCAATGAGTCATTGATATTTAGTCGTTTTCAGCCAATATTTAGGATTTTTGAAAATTTCACTTTTTTGTGAAAATATCCACTAAATGAGGGAATAATATGTGTGAGGGTACCCCAGGAGAGTTCCAAATGTGTGTGGGTAGAATATATATCCCACTGGGGTAAAAGTGAAAAAAGTTGAGAAAAATTTTTTATGGACTTAGTCATTTTTCCGGCGTTTATCAGACTTTCAGATAGTGCAAATGTCAGTGAGCATTCCGATTTCAGTTCCAGAGCGATTCGCCCAATGAGTCCTTGATATTTAGTTTTTTCAGCCAATATTTTGGATTTTTGAAAATTTCACTTTTGTGAAAATATCCACTAAATGAGGGAATAATATGTGTGAGGGTACCCCAGGAGAGTTCCAAATGTGTGTGGGTAGAATATATATCCCACGGGGGTAAAATTGAAAAAAGTTGAAAGATTTTTTTTTTGGACAGTCATCTATCTGGCGTTTATCAGACTTTCAGATAGGGCAAATGTCAGTGAGCGTTCCGATTTCAGTTCCAGATTGATTCGCCCAATGAGTCCTTGATATTTAGTCGTTTTCAGCCAATATTTTGGATTTTTGAAAATTTCACTTTTTTGTGAAAATATCCACTAAATGAGGGAATAATATGTGTGAGGGTACCCCAGGAGAGTTCCAAATGTGTGTGGGTAGAATATATATCCCAGTGGGGTAGAATTGAAAAAAGTTGAGAAAATTTTTTTTGGGACTTAGTCATTTTTCCGGCGTTTATCAGACTTTCAGATAGGGCAAATGTCAGTGAGCATTCTGATTTCAGTTCCAGAGCGATTCGCCCAATGAGTCCTTGATATTTAGTCGTTTTCAGCCAATATTTTGGATTTTTGAAAATTTCACTTTTTTGTGAAAATATCCACTAAATGAGGGAATAATATGTGTGAGGGTACCCCAGGAGAGTTCCAAATGTGTGTGGGTAGAATATATATCCCAATGGGGTAGAATTGAAAAAAGTTGAGAAAATTTTTTTTGGACTTAGTCATTTTTCCGGCGTTTATCAGACTTTCAGATAGGGCAAATGTCAGTGAGCGCTCCGATTTCAGTTCCAGAGCGATTCGCCCAATGAGTCCTTGATATTTAGTCGTTTTCAGCCAATATTTTGGATTTTTGAAAATTTCACTTTTTTGTGAAAATATCCACTAAATGAGGGAATAATATGTGTGAGGGTACCCCAGGAGAGTTCCAAATGTGTGTGGGTAGAATATATATCCCAATGGGGTAGAATTGAAAAAAGTTGAGAAAATTTTTTTTGGGACTTAGTCATTTTTCCGGCGTTTATCAGACTTTCAGATAGGGCAAATGTCAGTGAGCGTTCTGATTTCAGTTCCAGAGCGATTCGCCCAATGAGTCATTGATATTTAGTCGTTTTCAGCCAATATTTTGGATTTTTGAAAATTTCACTTTTTTGTGAAAATATCCACTAAATGAGGGAATAATATGTGTGAGGGTACCCCAGGAGAGTTCCAAATGTGTGTGGGTAGAATATATATCCCACTGGGGTAAAATTGAAAAAAGTTGAGAAAATTTTTTTATGGACTTAGTCATTTTTCCGGCGTTTATCAGACTTTCAGATAGGGCAAATGTCAGTGAGCATTCCGATTTCAGTTCCAGAGCGATTCGCCCAATGAGTCCTTGATATTTAGTTTTTTCAGCCAATATTTTGGATTTTTGAAAATTTCACTTTTGTGAAAATATCCACTAAATGAGGGAATAATATGTGTGAGGGTACCCCAGGAGAGTTCCAAATGTGTGTGGGTAGAATATATATCCCACGGGGGTAAAATTGAAAAAAGTTGAAAAATTTTTTTTTTGGACTTAGTCATCTATCTGGCGTTTATCAGACTTTCAGATAGGGCAAATGTCAGTGAGCGTTCCAATTTCAGTTCCAGATTGATTCGCCCAATGAGTCCTTGATATTTAGTCGTTTTCAGCCAATATTTTGGATTTTTGAAAATTTCACTTTTTTGTGAAAATATCCACTAAATGAGGGAATAATATGTGTGAGGGTACCTCAGGAGAGTTCCAAATGTGTGTGGGTAGAATATATATCCCAATGGGGTAGAATTGAAAAAAGTTGAGAAAATTTTTTTTGGACTTATTCATTTTTCCGGCGTTTATCAGACTTTCAGATAGGGCAAATGTCAGTGAGCGTTCCGATTTCAGTTCCAGAGCGATTCGCCCAGTGAGTCCTTGATATTTAGTCGTTTTCAGCGAATATTTAGGATTTTTGAAAATTTCACTTTTGTGAAAATATCCACTAAATGAGGGAATAATATGTGTGAGGGTACCTCAGGAGAGTTCCAAATGTGTGTGGGTAGAATATATATCCCAATGGGGTAGAATTGAAAAAAGTTGAGAAAATTTTTTTTGGACTTAGTCATTTTTCCGGCGTTTATCAGACTTTCAGATAGGGCAAATGTCAGTGAGCATTCTGATTTCAGTTACAGAGCGATTCGCCCAATGAGTCCTTGATATTTAGTAGTTTTCAGCCAATATTTTGGATTTTTGAAAATTTCACTTTTTTGTGAAAATATCCACTAAATGAGGGAATAATATGTGTGAGGGTACCCCAGGAGAGTTCCAAATGTGTGTGGGTGGAATATATATCCCACTGGGGTAAAATTGAAAATAGTTGAGAAAATTTTTTTTGGACTTAGTCATTTTTCCGGCGTTTATCAGACTTTCAGATAGGGCAAATGTCAGTGAGCGTTCTGATTTCAGTTCCAGAGCGATTCGCCCAATGAGTCCTTGATATTTAGTCGTTTTCAGCCAATATTTAGGATTTTTGAAAATTTCACTTTTTTGTGAAAATATCCACTAAATGAGGGAATAATATGTGTGAGGGTACCCCAGGAGAGTTCCAAATGTGTGTGGGTAGAATATATATCCCACTGGGGTAAATTTGAAAAAAGTTGAGAAAATTTTTTTATGGACTTAGTCATTTTTCCGGCGTTTATCAGACTTTCAGATAGGGCAAATGTCAGTGAGCGTTCCGATTTCAGTTCCAGATTGATTCGCCCAATGAGTCCTTGCTATTTAGTCGTTTTCAGCCAATATTTTGGATTTTTGAAAATTTCACTTTTTTGTGAAAATATCCACTAAATGAGGGAATAATATGTGTGAGGGTACCCCAGGAGAGTTCCAAATGTGTGTGGGTAGAATATATATCCCACGGGGGTAAAATTGAAAAAAGTTGAAAAATTTTTTTTTTGGACTTAGTCATCTATCTGGCGTTTATCAGACTTTCAGATAGGGCAAATGTCAGTGAGCGTTCCGATTTCAGTTCCAGATTGATTCGCCCAATGAGTCCTTGATATTTAGTCGTTTTCAGCCAATATTTTGGATTTTTGAAAATTTCACTTTTTTGTGAAAATATCCACTAAATGAGGGAATAATATGTGTGAGGGTACCCCAGGAGAGTTCCAAATGTGTGTGGGTAGAATATATATCCCACGGGGGTAAAATTGAAAAAAGTTGAAAAATTTTTTTTTTGGACTTAGTCATCTATCTGGCGTTTATCAGACTTTCAGATAGGGCAAATGTCAGTGAGCGTTCCGATTTCAGTTCCAGATTGATTCGCCCAATGAGTCCTTGATATTTAGTCGTTTTCAGCCAATATTTTGGATTTTTGAAAATTTCACTTTTTTGTGAAAATATCCACTAAATGAGGGAATAATATGTGTGAGGGTACCCCAGGAGAGTTCCAAATGTGTGTGGGTAGAATATATATCCCACGGGGGTAAAATTGAAAAAAGTTGAGAAAATTTTTTTTTGGACTTAGTCATTTTTCCGGCGTTTATCAGACTTTCAGATAGGGCAAATGTCAGTGAGCGTTCTGCTTTCAGTTCCAGAGCGATTCGCCCAATGAGTCATTGATATTTAGTCGTTTTTAGCCAATATTTAGGATTTTTGAAAATTTCACTTTTTTGTGAAAATATCCACTAAATGAGGGAATAATATGTGTGAGGGTACCCCAGGAGAGTTCCAAATGTGTGTGGGTAGAATATATATCCCACTGGGGTAAAAGTGAAAAAAGTTGAGAAAAATTTTTTATGGACTTAGTCATTTTTCCGGCGTTTATCAGACTTTCAGATAGGGCAAATGTCAGTGAGCATTCCGATTTCAGTTCCAGAGCAATTCGCCCAATGAGTCCTTGATATTTAGTTTTTTCAGCCAATATTTTGGATTTTTGAAAATTTCACTTTTGTGAAAATATCCACTAAATGAGGGAATAATATGTGTGAGGGTACCCCAGGAGAGTTCCAAATGTGTGTGGGTAGAATATATATCCCACGGGGGTAAAATTGAAAAAAGTTGAAAAATTTTTTTTTTGGACAGTCATCTATCTGGCGTTTATCAGACTTTCAGATAGGGCAAATGTCAGTGAGCGCTCCGATTTCAGTTCCAGAGCTATTCGCCCAATGAGTCCTTGATATTTAGTCGTTTTCAGCCAATATTTTGGATTTTTGAAAATTTCACTTTTTTGTGAAAATATCCACTAAATGAGGGAATAATATGTGTGAGGGTACCCCAGGAGAGTTCCAAATGTGTGTGGGTAGAATATATATCCCAATGGGGTAGAATTGAAAAAAGTTGAGAAAATTTTTTTTGGGACTTAGTCATTTTTCCGGCGTTTATCAGACTTTCAGATAGGGCAAATGTCAGTGAGCATTCTGATTTCAGTTCCAGAGCGATTCGCCCAATGAGTCCTTGATATTTAGTCTTTTTCAGCCAATATTTTGGATTTTTGAAAATTTCACTTTTTTGTGAAAATATCCACTAAATGAGGGAATAATATGTGTGAGGGTACCCCAGGAGAGTTCCAAATGTGTGTGGGTAGAATATATATCCCACTGGGGTAAAATTGAAAAAAGTTGAGAAAATTTTTTTATGGACTTAGTCATTTTTCCGGCGTTTATCAGACTTTCAGATAGGGCAAATGTCAGTGAGCATTCCGATTTCAGTTCCAGAGCGATTCGCCCAATGAGTCCTTGATATTTAGTTTTTTCAGCCAATATTTTGGATTTTTGAAAATTTCACTTTTGTGAAAATATCCACTAAATGAGGGAATAATATGTGTGAGGGTACCCCAGGAGAGTTCCAAATGTGTGTGGGTAGAATATATATCCCACGGGGGTAAAATTGAAAAAAGTTGAAAAATTTTTTTTTTGGACTTAGTCATCTATCTGGCGTTTATCAGACTTTCAGATAGGGCAAATGTCAGTGAGCGTTCCAATTTCAGTTCCAGATTGATTCGCCCAATGAGTCCTTGATATTTAGTCGTTTTCAGCCAATATTTTGGATTTTTGAAAATTTCACTTTTTTGTGAAAATATCCACTAAATGAGGGAATAATATGTGTGAGGGTACCCCAGGAGAGTTCCAAATGTGTGTGGGTAGAATATATATCCCACGGGGGTAAAATTGAAAAAAGTTGAAAAATTTTTTTTTTGGACTTAGTCATCTATCAGTCGTTTATCAGACTTTCAGATAGGGCAAATGTCAGTGAGCATTCTGATTTCAGTTACAGAGCGATTCGCCCAATGAGTCCTTGATATTTAGTAGTTTTCAGCCAATATTTTGGATTTTTGAAAATTTCACTTTTTTGTGAAAATATCCACTAAATGAGGGAATAATATGTGTGAGGGTACCCCAGGAGAGTTCCTAATGTGTGTGGGTAGAATATATATCCCACTGGGGTAAAATTGAAAAAAGTTGAGAAAATTTTTTTATGGACTTAGTCATTTTTCCGGCGTTTATCAGACTTTCAGATAGGGCAAATGTCAGTGAGCATTCCGATTTCAGTTCCAGAGCGATTCGCCCAATGAGTCCTTGATATTTAGTTTTTTCAGCCAATATTTTGGATTTTTGAAAATTTCACTTTTGTGAAAATATCCACTAAATGAGGGAATAATATGTGTGAGGGTACCCCAGGAGAGTTCCAAATGTGTGTGGGTAGAATATATATCCCACGGGGGTAAAATTGAAAAAAGTTGAAAAATTTTTTTTTTGGACTTAGTCATCTATCTGGCGTTTATCAGACTTTCAGATAGGGCAAATGTCAGTGAGCTTTCCGATTTCAGTTCCAGATTGATTCGCCCAATGAGTCCTTGATATTTAGTCGTTTTCAGCCAATATTTTGGATTTTTGAAAATTTCACTTTTTTGTGAAAATATCCACTAAATGAGGGAATAATATGTGTGAGGGTACCCCAGGAGAGTTCCAAATGTGTGTGGGTAGAATATATATCCCAATGGGGTAGAATTGAAAAAAGTTGAGAAAATTTTTTTTGGGACTTAGTCATTTTTCCGGCGTTTATCAGACTTTCAGATAGGGCAAATGTCAGTGAGCATTCTGATTTCAGTTCCAGAGCGATTCGCCCAATGAGTCCTTGATATTTAGTAGTTTTCAGCCAATATTTTGGATTTTTGAAAATTTCACTTTTTTGTGAAAATATCCACTAAATGAGGGAATAATATGTGTGAGGGTACCCCAGGAGAGTTCCAAATGTGTGTGGGTGGAATATATATCCCACTGGGGTAAAATTGAAAATAGTTGAGAAAATTTTTTTTGGACTTAGTCATTTTTCCGGCGTTTATCAGACTTTCAGATAGGGCAAATGTCAGTGAGCGCTCCGATTTCAGTTCCAGAGCGATTCGCCCAATGAGTCCTTGATATTTAGTCGTTTTCAGCCAATATTTTGGATTTTTGAAAATTTCACTTTTTTGTGAAAATATCCACTAAATGAGGGAATAATATGTATGAGGGTACCCCAGGAGAGTTCCAAATGTGTGTGGATAGAATATATATCCCACTGGGGTAAAATTGAAAAAAGTTGAGAAAAATTTTTTTTGGACTTAGTCATTTTTCCGGCGTTTATCAGACTTTCAGATAGGGGAAATGTCAGTGAGCGTTCCGATTTCAGTTCCAGAGCGATTCGCCCAGTGAGTCCTTGATATTTAGTCGTTTTCAGCGAATATTTTGGATTTTTGAAAATTTCACTTTTGTGAAAATATCCACTAAATGAGGGAATAATATGTGTGAGGGTACCCCAGGAGAGTTCCAAATGTGTGTGGGTAGAATATATATCCCACGGGGGTAAAATTGAAAAAAGTTGAAAAATTTTTTTTTTGGACTTAGTCATCTATCTGGCGTTTATCAGACTTTCAGATAGGGCAAATGTCAGTGAGCGTTCCAATTTCAGTTCCAGATTGATTCGCCCAATGAGTCCTTGATATTTAGTCGTTTTCAGCCAATATTTTGGATTTTTGAAAATTTCACTTTTTTGTGAAAATATCCACTAAATGAGGGAATAATATGTGTGAGGGTACCCCAGGAGAGTTCCAAATGTGTGTGGGTAGAATATATATCCCACGGGGGTAAAATTGAAAAAAGTTGAAAAATTTTTTTTTTGGACTTAGTCATCTATCAGTCGTTTATCAGACTTTCAGATAGGGCAAATGTCAGTGAGCATTCTGATTTCAGTTACAGAGCGATTCGCCCAATGAGTCCTTGATATTTAGTAGTTTTCAGCCAATATTTTGGATTTTTGAAAATTTCACTTTTTTGTGAAAATATCCACTAAATGAGGGAATAATATGTGTGAGGGTACCCCAGGAGAGTTCCAAATGTGTGTGGGTGGAATATATATCCCAATGGGGTAAAATTGAAAATAGTTGAGAAAATTTTTTTTGGACTTAGTCATTTTTCCGGCGTTTTTCAGACTTTCAGATAGGGCAAATGTCAGTGAGCGTTCTGATTTCAGTTCCAGAGCGATTCGCCCAATGAGTCCTTGATATTTAGTCGTTTTCAGCCAATATTTAGGATTTTTGAAAATTTCACTTTTTTGTGAAAATATCCACTAAATGAGGGAATAATATGTGTGAGGGTACCCCAGGAGAGTTCCAAATGTGTGTGGGTAGAATATATATCCCACTGGGGTAAAATTGAAAAAAGTTGAGAAAATTTTTTTATGGACTTAGTCATTTTTCCGGCGTTTATCAGACTTTCAGATAGGGCAAATGTCAGTGAGCATTCCGATTTCAGTTCCAGAGCGATTCGCCCAATGAGTCCTTGATATTTAGTTTTTTCAGCCAATATTTTGGATTTTTGAAAATTTCACTTTTGTGAAAATATCCACTAAATGAGGGAATAATATGTGTGAGGGTACCCCAGGAGAGTTCCAAATGTGTGTGGGTAGAATATATATCCCACGGGGGTAAAATTGAAAAAAGTTGAAAAATTTTTTTTTTGGACTTAGTCATCTATCTGGCGTTTATCAGACTTTCAGATAGGGCAAATGTCAGTGAGCTTTCCGATTTCAGTTCCAGATTGATTCGCCCAATGAGTCCTTGATATTTAGTCGTTTTCAGCCAATATTTTGGATTTTTGAAAATTTCACTTTTTTGTGAAAATATCCACTAAATGAGGGAATAATATGTGTGAGGGTACCCCAGGAGAGTTCCAAATGTGTGTGGGTAGAATATATATCCCAATGGGGTAGAATTGAAAAAAGTTGAGAAAATTTTTTTTGGGACTTAGTCATTTTTCCGGCGTTTATCAGACTTTCAGATAGGGCAAATGTCAGTGAGCATTCTGATTTCAGTTCCAGAGCGATTCGCCCAATGAGTCCTTGATATTTAGTAGTTTTCAGCCAATATTTTGGATTTTTGAAAATTTCACTTTTTTGTGAAAATATCCACTAAATGAGGGAATAATATGTATGAGGGTACCCCAGGAGAGTTCCAAATGTGTGTGGATAGAATATATATCCCACTGGGGTAAAATTGAAAAAAGTTGAGAAAAATTTTTTTTGGACTTAGTCATTTTTCCGGCGTTTATCAGACTTTCAGATAGGGGAAATGTCAGTGAGCGTTCCGATTTCAGTTCCAGAGCGATTCGCCCAGTGAGTCCTTGATATTTAGTCGTTTTCAGCGAATATTTTGGATTTTTGAAAATTTCACTTTTGTGAAAATATCCACTAAATGAGGGAATAATATGTGTGAGGGTACCCCAGGAGAGTTCCAAATGTGTGTGAGTAGAATATATATCCCACAGGGGTAAAATTGAAAAAAGTTGAAAAATTTTTTTTTTCTACTTAGTCATCTATCTGGCGTTTATCAGACTTTCAGATAGGGCAAATGTCAGTGAGCGTTCCGATTTCAGTTCCAGATTGATTCGCCCAATGAGTCCTTGATATTTAGTCGTTTTCAGCCAATATTTAGGATTTTTGAAAATTTCACTTTTTTGTGAAAATATCCACTAAATGAGGGAATAATATGTGTGAGGGTACCCCAGGAGAGTTCCAAATGTGTGTGGGTAGAATATATATCCCAATGGGGTAGAATTGAAAAAAGTTGAGAAAATTTTTTTGGGGAATTAGTCATTTTTCCGGCGTTTATCAGACTTTCAGATAGGGCAAATGTCAGTGAGCATTCTGATTTCAGTTCCAAAGCGATTCGCCCAATGAGTCCTTGATATTTAGTAGTTTTCAGATAATATTTTGGATTTTTGAAAATTTCAATTTTTTGTGAAAATATCCACTAAATGAGAGAATAATATGTGTGAGGGTACCCCAGGAGAGTTCCAAATGTGTGTGGGTGGAATATATATCCCACTGGGGTAAAATTGAAAATAGTTGAGAAAATTTTTTTTGGACTTAGTCATTTTTCCGGCGTTGATCAGACTTTCAGATAGGGCAAATGTCAGTGAGCGCTCCGATTTCAGTTCCAGAGCGATTCGCCCAATGAGTCCTTGATATTTAGTCGTTTTCAGCCAATATTTTGGATTTTTGAAAATTTCACTTTTTTGTGAAAATATCCACTAAATGAGGGAATAATATGTATGAGGGTACCCCAGGAGAGTTCCAAATGTGTGTGGATAGAATATATATCCCACTGGGGTAAAATTGAAAAAAGTTGAGAAAATTTTTTTTTGGACTTAGTCATTTTTCCGGCGTTTATCAGACTTTCAGATAGGGCAAATGTCAGTGAGCGTTCCGATTTCAGTTCCAGAGCGATTCGCCCAGTGAGTCCTTGATATTTAGTCGTTTTCAGCGAATATTTTGGATTTTTGAAAATTTCACTTTTGTGAAAATATCCACTAAATGAGGGAATAATATGTGTGAGGGTACCCCAGGAGTGTTCCAAATGTGTGTGGGTAGAATATATATCCCACGGGGGTAAAATTGAAAAAAGTTGAAAAATTTTTTTTTTGGACTTAGTCATCTATCTGGCGTTTATCAGTCTTTCAGATAGGGCAAATGTCAGTGAGCATTCTGATTTCAGTTCCAGAGCGATTCGCCCAATGAGTCCTTGATATTTAGTAGTTTTCAGCCAATATTTTGGATTTTTGAAAATTTCACTTTTTTGTGAAAATATCCACTAAATGAGGGAATAATATGTGTGAGGGTACCCCAGGAGAGTTCCAAATGTGTGTGGGTGGAATATATATCCCACTGGGGTAAAATTGAAAATAGTTGAGAAAATTTTTTTTGGACTTAGTCATTTTTCCGGCGTTTATCAGACTTTCAGATAGGGCAAATGTCAGTGAGCGCTCCGATTTCAGTTCCAGAGCGATTCGCCCAATGAGTCCTTGATATTTAGTCGTTTTCAGACAATATTTTGGATTTTTGAAAATTTCACTTTTTTGTGAAAATATCCACTAAATGAGGGAATAATATGTATGAGGGTACCCCAGGAGAGTTCCAAATGTGTGTGGATAGAATATATATCCCACTGGGGTAAAATTGAAAAAAGTTGAGAAAAATTTTTTTTGGACTTAGTCATTTTTCCGGCGTTTATCAGACTTTCAGATAGGGGAAATGTCAGTGAGCGTTCCGATTTCAGTTCCAGAGCGATTCGCCCAGTGAGTCCTTGATATTTAGTCGTTTTCAGCCAATATTTTGGATTTTTGAAAATTTCACTTTTTTGTGAAAATATCCACTAAATGAGGGAATAATATGTATGAGGGTACGCCAGGAGAGTTCCAAATGTGTGTGGATAGAATATATATCCCACTGGGGTAAAATTGAAAAAAGTTGAGAAAAATTTTTTTTGGACTTAGTCATTTTTCCGGCGTTTATCAGACTTTCAGATAGGGGAAATGTCAGTGAGCGTTCCGATTTCAGTTCCAGAGCGATTCGCCCAGTGAGTCCTTGATATTTAGTCGTTTTCAGCGAATATTTTGGATTTTTGAAAATTTCACTTTTGTGAAAATATCCACTAAATGAGGGAATAATATGTGTGAGGGTACCCCAGGAGAGTTCCAAATGTGTGTGAGTAGAATATATATCCCACAGGGGTAAAATTGAAAAAAGTTGAAAAATTTTTTTTTTCTACTTAGTCATCTATCTGGCGTTTATCAGACTTTCAGATAGGGCAAATGTCAGTGAGCGTTCCGATTTCAGTTCCAGATTGATTCGCCCAATGAGTCCTTGATATTTAGTCGTTTTCAGCCAATATTTTGGATTTTTGAAAATTTCACTTTTTTGTGAAAATATCCACTAAATGAGGGAATAATATGTGTGAGGGTACCCCAGGAGAGTTCCAAATGTGTGTGGGTAGAATATATATCCCAATGGGGTAGAATTGAAAAAAGTTGAGAAAATTTTTTTGGGGAATTAGTCATTTTTCCGGCGTTTATCAGACTTTCAGATAGGGCAAATGTCAGTGAGCATTCTGATTTCAGTTCCAAAGCGATTCGCCCAATGAGTCCTTGATATTTAGTAGTTTTCAGATAATATTTTGGATTTTTGAAAATTTCAATTTTTTGTGAAAATATCCACTAAATGAGAGAATAATATGTGTGAGGGTACCCCAGGAGAGTTCCAAATGTGTGTGGGTGGAATATATATCCCACTGGGGTAAAATTGAAAATAGTTGAGAAAATTTTTTTTGGACTTAGTCATTTTTCCGGCGTTGATCAGACTTTCAGATAGGGCAAATGTCAGTGAGCGCTCCGATTTCAGTTCCAGAGCGATTCGCCCAATGAGTCCTTGATATTTAGTCGTTTTCAGCCAATATTTTGGATTTTTCAAAATTTCACTTTTTTGTGAAAATATCCACTAAATGAGGGAATAATATGTATGAGGGTACCCCAGGAGAGTTCCAAATGTGTGTGGATAGAATATATATCCCACTGGGGTAAAATTGAAAAAAGTTGAGAAAATTTTTTTTTGGACTTAGTCATTTTTCCGGCGTTTATCAGACTTTCAGATAGGGCAAATGTCAGTGAGCGTTCCGATTTCAGTTCCAGAGCGATTCGCCCAGTGAGTCCTTGATATTTAGTCGTTTTCAGCGAATATTTTGGATTTTTGAAAATTTCACTTTTGTGAAAATATCCACTAAATGAGGGAATAATATGTGTGAGGGTACCCCAGGAGTGTTCCAAATGTGTGTGGGTAGAATATATATCCCACGGGGGTAAAATTGAAAAAAGTTGAAAAATTTTTTTTTTGGACTTAGTCATCTATCTGGCGTTTATCAGACTTTCAGATAGGGCAAATGTCAGTGAGCGTTCCGATTTCAGTTCCAGATTGATTCGCCCAATGAGTCCTTGATATTTAGTCGTTTTCAGCCAATATTTTGGATTTTTGAAAATTTCACTTTTTTGTGAAAATATCCACTAAATGAGGGAATAATATGTGTGAGGGTACCCCAGGAGAGTTCCAAATGTGTGTGGGTAGAATATATATCCCAATGGGGTAGAATTGAAAAAAGTTGAGAAAATTTTTTTTAGGACTTAGTCATTTTTCCGGCGTTTATCAGTCTTTCAGATAGGGCAAATGTCAGTGAGCATTCTGATTTCAGTTCCAGAGCGATTCGCCCAATGAGTCCTTGATATTTAGTAGTTTTCAGCCAATATTTTGGATTTTTGAAAATTTCACTTTTTTGTGAAAATATCCACTAAATGAGGGAATAATATGTGTGAGGGTACCCCAGGAGAGTTCCAAATGTGTGTGGGTGGAATATATATCCCACTGGGGTAAAATTGAAAATAGTTGAGAAAATTTTTTTTGGACTTAGTCATTTTTCCGGCGTTTATCAGACTTTCAGATAGGGCAAATGTCAGTGAGCGCTCCGATTTCAGTTCCAGAGCGATTCGCCCAATGAGTCCTTGATATTTAGTCGTTTTCAGCCAATATTTTGGATTTTTGAAAATTTCACTTTTTTGTGAAAATATCCACTAAATGAGGGAATAATATGTATGAGGGTACCCCAGGAGAGTTCCAAATGTGTGTGGATAGAATATATATCCCACTGGGGTAAAATTGAAAAAAGTTGAGAAAAATTTTTTTTGGACTTAGTCATTTTTCCGGCGTTTATCAGACTTTCAGATAGGGCAAATGTCAGTGAGCGCTCCGATTTCAGTTCCAGAGCGATTCGCCCAATGAGTCCTTGATATTTAGTCGTTTTCAGCCAATATTTTGGATTTTTGAAAATTTCACTTTTTTGTGAAAATATCCACTAAATGAGGGAATAATATGTATGAGGGTACCCCAGGAGAGTTCCAAATGTGTGTGGATAGAATATATATCCCACTGGGGTAAAATTGAAAAAAGTTGAGAAAATTTTTTTTTGGACTTAGTCATTTTTCCGGCGTTTATCAGACTTTCAGATAGGGCAAATGTCAGTGAGCGTTCCGATTTCAGTTCCAGAGCGATTCGCCCAGTGAGTCCTTGATATTTAGTCGTTTTCAGCGAATATTTTGGATTTTTGAAAATTTCACTTTTGTGAAAATATCCACTAAATGAGGGAATAATATGTGTGAGGGTACCCCAGGAGAGTTCCAAATGTGTGTGGGTAGAATATATATCCCACGGGGGTAAAATTGAAAAAAGTTGAAAAATTTTTTTTTTGGACTTAGTCATCTATCTGGCGTTTATCAGACTTTCAGATAGGGCAAATGTCAGTGAGCGTTCCGATTTCAGTTCCAGATTGATTCGCCCAATGAGTCCTTGATATTTAGTCGTTTTCAGCCAATATTTTGGATTTTTGAAAATTTCACTTTTTTGTGAAAATATCCACTAAATGAGGGAATAATATGTATGAGGGTACCCCAGGAGAGTTCCAAATGTGTGTGGATAGAATATATATCCCACTGGGGTAAAATTGAAAAAAGTTGAGAAAAATTTTTTTTGGACTTAGTCATTTTTCCGGCGTTTATCAGACTTTCAGATAGGGCAAATGTCAGTGAGCATTCTGATTTCAGTTCCAGAGCGATTCGCCCAATGAGTCCTTGATATTTAGTAGTTTTCAGCCAATATTTTGGATTTTTGAAAATTTCACTTTTTTGTGAAAATATCCACTAAATGAGGGAATAATATGTGTGAGGGTACCCCAGGAGAGTTCCAAATGTGTGTGGGTGGAATATATATCCCACTGGGGTAAATTTGAAAATAGTTGAGAAAATATTTTTTGGACTTAGTCATTTTTCCGGCGTTTATCAGACTTTCAGATAGGGCAAATGTCAGTGAGCGCTCCGATTTCAGTTCCAGAGCGATTCGCCCAATGAGTCCTTGATATTTAGTCGTTTTCAGCCAATATTTTGGATTTTTGAAAATTTCACTTTTTTGTGAAAATATCCACTAAATGAGGGAATAATATGTATGAGGGTACCCCAGGAGAGTTCCAAATGTGTGTGGATAGAATATATATCCCACTGGGGTAAAATTGAAAAAAGTTGAGAAAAATTTTTTTTGGACTTAGTCATTTTTCCGGCGTTTATCAGACTTTCAGATAGGGGAAATGTCAGTGAGCGTTCCGATTTCAGTTCCAGAGCGATTCGCCCAGTGAGTCCTTGATATTTAGTCGTTTTCAGCGAATATTTTGGATTTTTGAAAATTTCACTTTTGTGAAAATATCCACTAAATGAGGGAATAATATGTGTGAGGGTACCCCAGGAGAGTTCCAAATGTGTGTGAGTAGAATATATATCCCACAGGGGTAAAATTGAAAAAAGTTGAAAAATTTTTTTTTTCTACTTAGTCATCTATCTGGCGTTTATCAGACTTTCAGATAGGGCAAATGTCAGTGAGCGTTCCGATTTCAGTTCCAGATTGATTCGCCCAATGAGTCCTTGATATTTAGTCGTTTTCAGCCAATATTTTGGATTTTTGAAAATTTCACTTTTTTGTGAAAATATCCACTAAATGAGGGAATAATATGTGTGAGGGTACCCCAGGAGAGTTCCAAATGTGTGTGGGTAGAATATATATCCCAATGGGGTAGAATTGAAAAAAGTTGAGAACATTTTTTAGGGGAATTAGTCATTTTTCCGGCGTTTATCAGACTTTCAGATAGGGCAAATGTCAGTGAGCATTCTGATTTCAGTTCCAAAGCGATTCGCCCAATGAGTCCTTGATATTTAGTAGTTTTCAGATAATATTTTGGATTTTTGAAAATTTCAATTTTTTGTGAAAATATCCACTAAATGAGAGAATAATATGTGTGAGGGTACCCCAGGAGAGTTCCAAATGTGTGTGGGTGGAATATATATCCCAGTGGGGTAAAATTGAAAATAGTTGAGAAAATTTTTTTTGGACTTAGTCATTTTTCCGGCGTTGATCAGACTTTCAGATAGGGCAAATGTCAGTGAGCGCTCCGATTTCAGTTCCAGAGCGATTTGCCCAATGAGTCCTTGATATTTAGTCGTTTTCAGCCAATATTTTGGATTTTTGAAAATTTCACTTTTTTGTGAAAATATCCACTAAATGAGGGAATAATATGTATGAGGGTACCCCAGGAGAGTTCCAAATGTGTGTGGATAGAATATATATCCCACTGGGGTAAAATTGAAAAAAGTTGAGAAAATTTTTTTTTGGACTTAGTCATTTTTCCGGCGTTTATCAGACTTTCAGATAGGGCAAATGTCAGTGAGCGTTCCGATTTCAGTTCCAGAGCGATTCGCCCAGTGAGTCCTTGATATTTAGTCGTTTTCAGCGAATATTTTGGATTTTTGAAAATTTCACTTTTGTGAAAATATCCACTAAATGAGGGAATAATATGTGTGAGGGTACCCCAGGAGTGTTCCAAATGTGTGTGGGTAGAATATATATCCCACGGGGGTAAAATTGAAAAAAGTTGAAAAATTTTTTTTTTGGACTTAGTCATCTATCTGGCGTTTATCAGACTTTCAGATAGGGCAAATGTCAGTGAGCGTTCCGATTTCAGTTCCAGATTGATTCGCCCAATGAGTCCTTGATATTTAGTCGTTTTCAGCCAATATTTTGGATTTTTGAAAATTTCACTTTTTTGTGAAAATATCCACTAAATGAGGGAATAATATGTGTGAGGGTACCCCAGGAGAGTTCCAAATGTGTGTGGGTAGAATATATATCCCAATGGGGTAGAATTGAAAAAAGTTGAGAAATTTTTTTTTAGGACTTAGTCATTTTTCCGGCGTTTATCAGTCTTTCAGATAGGGCAAATGTCAGTGAGCATTCTGATTTCAGTTCCAGAGCGATTCGCCCAATGTGTCCTTGATATTTAGTAGTTTTCAGCCAATATTTTGGATTTTTGAAAATTTCACTTTTTTGTGAAAATATCCACTAAATGAGGGAATAATATGTGTGAGGGTACCCCAGGAGAGTTCCAAATGTGTGTGGGTGGAATATATATCCCACTGGGGTAAAATTGAAAATAGTTGAGAAAATTTTTTTTGGACTTAGTCATTTTTCCGGCGTTTATCAGACTTTCAGATAGGGCAAATGTCAGTGAGCGCTCCGATTTCAGTTCCAGAGCGATTCGCCCAATGAGTCCTTGATATTTAGTCGTTTTCAGCCAATATTTTGGATTTTTGAAAATTTCACTTTTTTGTGAAAATATCCACTAAATGAGGGAATAATATGTATGAGGGTACCCCAGGAGAGTTCCAAATGTGTGTGGATAGAATATATATCCCACTGGGGTAAAATTGAAAAAAGTTGAGAAAAATTTTTTTTGGACTTAGTCATTTTTCCGGCGTTTATCAGACTTTCAGATAGGGCAAATGTCAGTGAGCGCTCCGATTTCAGTTCCAGAGCGATTCGCCCAATGAGTCCTTGATATTTAGTCGTTTTCAGCCAATATTTTGGATTTTTGAAAATTTCACTTTTTGTGAAAATATCCACTAAATGAGGGAATAATATGTATGAGGGTACCCCAGGAGAGTTCCAAATGTGTGTGGATAGAATATATATCCCACTGGGGTAAAATTGAAAAAAGTTGAGAAAATTTTTTTTTGGACTTAGTCATTTTTCCGGCGTTTATCAGACTTTCAGATAGGGCAAATGTCAGTGAGCATTCTGATTTCAGTTCCAGAGCGATTCGCCCAATGAGTCCTTGATATTTAGTCGTTTTCAGCCAATATTTTGGATTTTTGAAAATTTCACTTTTTTGTGAAAATATCCACTAAATGAGGGAATAATATGTGTGAGGGTACCCCAGGAGAGTTCCAAATGTGTGTGGGTAGAATATATATCCCACGGGGGTAAAATTGAAAAAAGTTGAAAAATTTTTTTTTTGGACTTAGTCATCTATCTGGCGTTTATCAGACTTTCAGATAGGGCAAATGTCAGTGAGCGTTCCGATTTCAGTTCCAGATTGATTCGCCCAATGAGTCCTTGATATTTAGTCGTTTTCAGCCAATATTTTGGATTTTTGAAAATTTCACTTTTTTGTGAAAATATCCACTAAATGAGGGAATAATATGTGTGAGGGTACCCCAGGAGAGTTCCAAATGTGTGTGGGTAGAATATATATCCCAATGGGGTAGAATTGAAAAAAGTTGAGAAAATTTTTTTTAGGACTTAGTCATTTTTCCGGCGTTTATCAGTCTTTCAGATAGGGCAAATGTCAGTGAGCATTCTGATTTCAGTTCCAGAGCGATTCGCCCAATGAGTCCTTGATATTTAGTAGTTTTCAGCCAATATTTTGGATTTTTGAAAATTTCACTTTTTTGTGAAAATATCCACTAAATGAGGGAATAATATGTGTGAGGGTACCCCAGGAGAGTTCCAAATGTGTGTGGGTGGAATATATATCCCACTGGGGTAAAATTGAAAATAGTTGAGAAAATTTTTTTTGGACTTAGTCATTTTTCCGGCGTTTATCAGACTTTCAGATAGGGCAAATGTCAGTGAGCGCTCCGATTTCAGTTCCAGAGCGATTCGCCCAATGAGTCCTTGATATTTAGTCGTTTTCAGCCAATATTTTGGATTTTTGAAAATTTCACTTTTTTGTGAAAATATCCACTAAATGAGGGAATAATATGTATGAGGGTACCCCAGGAGAGTTCCAAATGTGTGTGGATAGAATATATATCCCACTGGGGTAAAATTGAAAAAAGTTGAGAAAAATTTTTTTTGGACTTAGTCATTTTTCCGGCGTTTATCAGACTTTCAGATAGGGCAAATGTCAGTGAGCGCTCCGATTTCAGTTCCAGAGCGATTCGCCCAATGAGTCCTTGATATTTAGTCGTTTTCAGCGAATATTTTGGATTTTTGAAAATTTCACTTTTGTGAAAATAGCCACTAAATGAGGGAATAATATGTGTGAGGGTACCCCAGGAGAGTTCCAAATGTGTGTGGGTAGAATATATATCCCACGGGGGTAAAATTGAAAAAAGTTGAAAAATTTTTTTTTTGGACTTAGTCATCTATCTGGCGTTTATCAGACTTTCAGATAGGGCAAATGTCAGTGAGCGTTCCGATTTCAGTTCCAGATTGATTCGCCCAATGAGTCCTTGATATTTAGTCGTTTTCAGCCAATATTTTGGATTTTTGAAAATTTCACTTTTTTGTGAAAATATCCACTAAATGAGGGAATAATATGTGTGAGGGGACCCCAGGAGAGTTCCAAATGTGTGTGGGTAGAATATATATCCCAATGGGGTAGAATTGAAAAAAGTTGAGAAAATTTTTTTTGGGACTTAGTCATTTTTCCGGCGTTTATCAGACTTTCAGATAGGGCAAATGTCAGTGAGCATTCTGATTTCAGTTCCAGAGCGATTCGCCCAATGAGTCCTTGATATTTAGTAGTTTTCAGCCAATATTTTGGATTTTTGAAAATTTCACTTTTTTGTGAAAATATCCACTAAATGAGGGAATAATATGTGTGAGGGTACCCCAGGAGAGTTCCAAATGTGTGTGGGTGGAATATATATCCCACTGGGGTAAAATTGAAAATAGTTGAGAAAATTTTTTTTGGACTTAGTCATTTTTCCGGCGTTTATCAGACTTTCAGATAGGGCAAATGTCAGTGAGCGCTCCGATTTCAGTTCCAGATTGATTCGCCCAATGAGTCCTTGATATTTAGTCGTTTTCAGCCAATATTTTGGATTTTTGAAAATTTCACTTTTTTGTGAAAATATCCACTAAATGAGGGAATAATATGTGTGAGGGTACCCCAGGAGAGTTCCAAATGTGTGTAGGTAGAATATATATCCCACGGGGGTAAAATTGAAAAAAGTTGAAAAATTTTTTTTTTGGACTTAGTCATCTATCTGGCGTTTATCAGACTTTCAGATAGGGCAAATGTCAGTGAGCGTTCCGATTTCAGTTCCAGATTGATTCGCCCAATGAGTCCTTGATATTTAGTCGTTTTCAGACAATATTTTGGATTTTTGAAAATTTCACTTTTTTGTGAAAATATCCACTAAATGAGGGAATAATATGTGTGAGGGGACCCCAGGAGAGTTCCAAATGTGTGTGGGTAGAATATATATCCCAATGGGGTAGAATTGAAAAAAGTTGAGAAAATTTTTTTTGGGACTTAGTCATTTTTCCGGCGTTTATCAGACTTTCAGATAGGGCAAATGTCAGTGAGCATTCTGATTTCAGTTCCAGAGCGATTCGCCCAATGAGTCCTTGATATTTAGTCGTTTTCAGCCAATATTTTGGATTTTTGAAAATTTCACTTTTTTGTGAAAATATCCACTAAATGAGGGAATAATATGTATGAGGGTACCCCAGGAGAGTTCCAAATGTGTGTGGATAGAATATATATCCCACTGGGGTAAAATTGAAAAAAGTTGAGAAAATTTTTTTTTGGACTTAGTCATTTTTCCGGCGTTTATCAGACTTTCAGATAGGGCAAATGTCAGTGAGCGCTCCGATTTCAGTTCCAGAGCGATTCGCCCAATGAGTCCTTGATATTTAGTCGTTTTCAGCGAATATTTTGGATTTTTGAAAATTTCACTTTTGTGAAAATAGCCACTAAATGAGGGAATAATATGTGTGAGGGTACCCCAGGAGAGTTCCAAATGTGTGTGGGTAGAATATATATCCCACGGGGGTAAAATTGAAAAAAGTTGAAAAATTTTTTTTTTGGACTTAGTCATCTATCTGGCGTTTATCAGACTTTCAGATAGGGCAAATGTCAGTGAGCGTTCCGATTTCAGTTCCAGATTGATTCGCCCAATGAGTCCTTGATATTTAGTCGTTTTCAGCCAATATTTTGGATTTTTGAAAATTTCACTTTTTTGTGAAAATATCCACTAAATGAGGGAATAATATGTGTGAGGGGACCCCAGGAGAGTTCCAAATGTGTGTGGGTAGAATATATATCCCAATGGGGTAGAATTGAAAAAAGTTGAGAAAATTTTTTTTGGGACTTAGTCATTTTTCCGGCGTTTATCAGACTTTCAGATAGGGCAAATGTCAGTGAGCATTCTGATTTCAGTTCCAGAGCGATTCGCCCAATGAGTCCTTGATATTTAGTAGTTTTCAGCCAATATTTTGGATTTTTGAAAATTTCACTTTTTTGTGAAAATATCCACTAAATGAGGGAATAATATGTGTGAGGGTACCCCAGGAGAGTTCCAAATGTGTGTGGGTGGAATATATATCCCACTGGGGTAAAATTGAAAATAGTTGAGAAAATTTTTTTTGGACTTAGTCATTTTTCCGGCGTTTATCAGACTTTCAGATAGGGCAAATGTCAGTGAGCGCTCCGATTTCAGTTCCAGATTGATTCGCCCAATGAGTCCTTGATATTTAGTCGTTTTCAGCCAATATTTTGGATTTTTGAAAATTTCACTTTTTTGTGAAAATATCCACTAAATGAGGGAATAATATGTGTGAGGGTACCCCAGGAGAGTTCCAAATGTGTGTAGGTAGAATATATATCCCACAGGGGTAAAATTGAAAAAAGTTGAGAAAATTTTTTTTTGGACTTAGTCATTTTTCCGGCGTTTATCAGACTTTCAGATAGGGCAAATGTCAGTGAGCGTTCCGATTTCAGTTCCAGAGCGATTCGCCCAGTGAGTCCTTGATATTTAGTCGTTTTCAGCGAATATTTTGGATTTTTGAAAATTTCACTTTTGTGAAAATATCCACTAAATGAGGGAATAATATGTGTGAGGGTACCCCAGGAGAGTTCCAAATGTGTGTGGGTAGAATATATATCCCACGGGGGTAAAATTGAAAAAAGTTGAAAAATTTTTTTTTTGGACTTAGTCATCTATCTGGCGTTTATCAAACTTTCAGATAGGGCAAATGTCAGTGAGCGTTCCGATTTCAGTTCCAGATTGATTCGCCCAATGAGTCCTTGATATTTAGTCGTTTTCAGACAATATTTTGGATTTTTGAAAATTTCACTTTTTTGTGAAAATATCCACTAAATGAGGGAATAATATGTGTGAGGGGACCCCAGGAGAGTTCCAAATGTGTGTGGGTAGAATATATATCCCAATGGGGTAGAATTGAAAAAAGTTGAGAAAATTTTTTTTGGGACTTAGTCATTTTTCCGGCGTTTATCAGACTTTCAGATAGGGCAAATGTCAGTGAGCATTCTGATTTCAGTTCCAGAGCGATTCGCCCAATGAGTCCTTGATATTTAGTCGTTTTCAGCCAATATTTTGGATTTTTGAAAATTTCACTTTTTTGTGAAAATATCCACTAAATGAGGGAATAATATGTATGAGGGTACCCCAGGAGAGTTCCAAATGTGTGTGGATAGAATATATATCCCACTGGGGTAAAATTGAAAAAAGTTGAGAAAATTTTTTTTTGGACTTAGTCATTTTTCCGGCGTTTATCAGACTTTCAGATAGGGCAAATGTCAGTGAGCGTTCCGATTTCAGTTCCAGAGCGATTCGCCCAGTGAGTCCTTGATATTTAGTCGTTTTCAGCGAATATTTTGGATTTTTGAAAATTTCACTTTTGTGAAAATATCCACTAAATGAGGGAATAATATGTGTGAGGGTACCCCAGGAGTGTTCCAAATGTGTGTGGGTAGAATATATATCCCACGGGGGTAAAATTGAAAAAAGTTGAAAAATTTTTTTTTTGGACTTAGTCATCTATCTGGCGTTTATCAGACTTTCAGATAGGGCAAATGTCAGTGAGCGTTCCGATTTCAGTTCCAGATTGATTCGCCCAATGAGTCCTTGATATTTAGTCGTTTTCAGCCAATATTTTGGATTTTTGAAAATTTCACTTTTTTGTGAAAATATCCACTAAATGAGGGAATAATATGTGTGAGGGTACCCCAGGAGAGTTCCAAATGTGTGTGGGTAGAATATATATCCCAATGGGGTAGAATTGAAAAAAGTTGAGAAAATTTTTTTTAGGACTTAGTCATTTTTCCGGCGTTTATCAGTCTTTCAGATAGGGCAAATGTCAGTGAGCATTCTGATTTCAGTTCCAGAGCGATTCGCCCAATGAGTACTTGATATTTAGTAGTTTTCAGCCAATATTTTGGATTTTTGAAAATTTCACTTTTTTGTGAAAATATCCACTAAATGAGGGAATAATATGTGTGAGGGTACCCCAGGAGAGTTCCAAATGTGTGTGGGTGGAATATATATCCCACTGGGGTAAAATTGAAAATAGTTGAGAAAATTTTTTTTGGACTTAGTCATTTTTCCGGCGTTTATCAGACTTTCAGATAGGGCAAATGTCAGTGAGCGCTCCGATTTCAGTTCCAGAGCGATTCGCCCAATGAGTCCTTGATATTTAGTCGTTTTCAGCCAATATTTTGGATTTTTGAAAATTTCACTTTTTTGTGAAAATATCCACTAAATGAGGGAATAATATGTATGAGGGTACCCCAGGAGAGTTCCAAATGTGTGTGGATAGAATATATATCCCACTGGGGTAAAATTGAAAAAAGTTGAGAAAAATTTTTTTTGGACTTAGTCATTTTTCCGGCGTTTATCAGACTTTCAGATAGGGCAAATGTCAGTGAGCGCTCCGATTTCAGTTCCAGAGCGATTCGCCCAATGAGTCCTTGATATTTAGTCGTTTTCAGCCAATATTTTGGATTTTTGAAAATTTCACTTTTTTGTGAAAATATCCACTAAATGAGGGAATAATATGTATGAGGGTACCCCAGGAGAGTTCCAAATGTGTGTGGATAGAATATATATCCCACTGGGGTAAAATTGAAAAAAGTTGAGAAAAATTTTTTTTGGACTTAGTCATTTTTCCGGCGTTTATCAGACTTTCAGATAGGGCAAATGTCAGTGAGCGCTCCGATTTCAGTTCCAGATTGATTCGCCCAATGAGTCCTTGATATTTAGTCGTTTTCAGCCAATATTTTGGATTTTTGAAAATTTCACTTTTTTGTGAAAATATCCACTAAATGAGGGAATAATATGTGTGAGGGTACCCCAGGAGAGTTCCAAATGTGTGTGCGTAGAATATATATCCCAATGGGGTAGAATTGAAAAAAGTTGAGAAAATTTTTTTGGGGACTTAGTCATTTTTCCGGCGTTTATCAGACTTTCAGATAGGGCAAATGTCAGTGAGCATTGTGATTTCAGTTCCAGAGCGATTCGCCCAATGAGTCCTTGATATTTAGTCGTTTTCAGCCAATATTTTGGATTTTTGAAAATTTCACTTTTTTGTGAAAATATCCACTAAATGAGGGAATAATATGTGTGAGGGTACCCCAGGAGAGTTCCAAATGTGTGTGGGTAGAATATATATCCCAATGGGGTAGAATTGAAAAAAGTTGAGAAAATTTTTTTGGGGAATTAGTCATTTTTCCGGCGTTTATCAGACTTTCAGATAGGGCAAATGTCAGTGAGCATTCTGATTTCAGTTCCAAAGCGATTCGCCCAATGAGTCCTTGATATTTAGTAGTTTTCAGATAATATTTTGGATTTTTGAAAATTTCAATTTTTTGTGAAAATATCCACTAAATGAGAGAATAATATGTGTGAGGGTACCCCAGGAGAGTTCCAAATGTGTGTGGGTGGAATATATATCCCACTGGGGTAAAATTGAAAATAGTTGAGAAAATTTTTTTTGGACTTAGTCATTTTTCCGGCGTTGATCAGACTTTCAGATAGGGCAAATGTCAGTGAGCGCTCCGATTTCAGTTCCAGAGCGATTCGCCCAATGAGTCCTTGATATTTAGTCGTTTTCAGCCAATATTTTGGATTTTTGAAAATTTCACTTTTTTGTGAAAATATCCACTAAATGAGGGAATAATATGTATGAGGGTACCCCAGGAGAGTTCCAAATGTGTGTGGATAGAATATATATCCCACTGGGGTAAAATTGAAAAAAGTTGAGAAAATTTTTTTTTGGACTTAGTCATTTTTCCGGCGTTTATCAGACTTTCAGATAGGGCAAATGTCAGTGAGCGTTCCGATTTCAGTTCCAGAGCGATTCGCCCAGTGAGTCCTTGATATTTAGTCGTTTTCAGCGAATATTTTGGATTTTTGAAAATTTCACTTTTGTGAAAATATCCACTAAATGAGGGAATAATATGTGTGAGGGTACCCCAGGAGTGTTCCAAATGTGTGTGGGTAGAATATATATCCCACGGGGGTAAAATTGAAAAAAGTTGAAAAATTTTTTTTTTGGACTTAGTCATCTATCTGGCGTTTATCAGACTTTCAGATAGGGCAAATGTCAGTGAGCGTTCCGATTTCAGTTCCAGATTGATTCGCCCAATGAGTCCTTGATATTTAGTCGTTTTCAGCCAATATTTTGGATTTTTGAAAATTTCACTTTTTTGTGAAAATATCCACTAAATGAGGGAATAATATGTGTGAGGGTACCCCAGGAGAGTTCCAAATGTGTGTGGGTAGAATATATATCCCAATGGGGTAGAATTGAAAAAAGTTGAGAAAATTTTTTTTAGGACTTAGTCATTTTTCCGGCGTTTATCAGTCTTTCAGATAGGGCAAATGTCAGTGAGCATTCTGATTTCAGTTCCAGAGCGATTCGCCCAATGAGTCCTTGATATTTAGTAGTTTTCAGCCAATATTTTGGATTTTTAAAAATTTCACTTTTTTGTGAAAATATCCACTAAATGAGGGAATAATATGTGTGAGGGTACCCCAGGAGAGTTCCAAATGTGTGTGGGTGGAATATATATCCCACTGGGGTAAAATTGAAAATAGTTGAGAAAATTTTTTTTGGACTTAGTCATTTTTCCGGCGTTTATCAGACTTTCAGATAGGGCAAATGTCAGTGAGCGCTCCGATTTCAGTTCCAGAGCGATTCGCCCAATGAGTCCTTGATATTTAGTCGTTTTCAGCCAATATTTTGGATTTTTGAAAATTTCACTTTTTTGTGAAAATATCCACTAAATGAGGGAATAATATGTATGAGGGTACCCCAGGAGAGTTCCAAATGTGTGTAGGTAGAATATATATCCCACAGGGGTAAAATTGAAAAAAGTTGAGAAAATTTTTTTTTGGACTTAGTCATTTTGCCGGCGTTTATCAGACTTTCAGATAGGGCAAATGTCAGTGAGCGTTCCGATTTCAGTTCCAGAGCGATTCGCCCAGTGAGTCCTTGATATTTAGTCGTTTTCAGCGAATATTTTGGATTTTTGAAAATTTCACTTTTTTGTGAAAATATCCACTAAATGAGGGAATAATATGTGTGAGGGTACCCCAGGAGAGTTCCAAATGTGTGTGGGTGGAATATATATCCCACTGGGGTAAAATTGAAAATAGTTGAGAAAATTTTTTTTGGACTTAGTCATTTTTCCGGCGTTTATCAGACTTTCAGATAGGGCAAATGTCAGTGAGCGCTCCGATTTCAGTTCCAGATTGATTCGCCCAATGAGTCCTTGATATTTAGTCGTTTTCAGCCAATATTTTGGATTTTTGAAAATTTCACTTTTTTGTGAAAATATCCACTAAATGAGGGAATAATATGTGTGAGGGTACCCCAGGAGAGTTCCAAATGTGTGTAGGTAGAATATATATCCCACAGGGGTAAAATTGAAAAAAGTTGAGAAAATTTTTTTTTGGACTTAGTCATTTTGCCGGCGTTTATCAGACTTTCAGATAGGGCAAATGTCAGTGAGCGTTCCGATTTCAGTTCCAGAGCGATTCGCCCAGTGAGTCCTTGATATTTAGTCGTTTTCAGCGAATATTTTGGATTTTTGAAAATTTCACTTTTGTGAAAATATCCACTAAATGAGGGAATAATATGTGTGAGGGTACCCCAGGAGAGTTCCAAATGTGTGTGGGTAGAATATATATCCCACGGGGGTAAAATTGAAAAAAGTTGAAAAATTTTTTTTTTGGACTTAGTCATCTATCTGGCGTTTATCAGACTTTCAGATAGGGCAAATGTCAGTGAGCGTTCCGATTTCAGTTCCAGATTGATTCGCCCAATGAGTCCTTGATATTTAGTCGTTTTCAGCCAATATTTTGGATTTTTGAAAATTTCACTTTTTTGTGAAAATATCCACTAAATGAGGGAATAATATGTGTGAGGGGACCCCAGGAGAGTTCCAAATGTGTGTGGGTAGAATATATATCCCAATGGGGTAGAATTGAAAAAAGTTGAGAAAATTTTTTTTGGGACTTAGTCATTTTTCCGGCGTTTATCAGACTTTCAGATAGGGCAAATGTCAGTGAGCATTCTGATTTCAGTTCCAGAGCGATTCGCCCAATGAGTCCTTGATATTTAGTCGTTTTCAGCCAATATTTTGGATTTTTGAAAATTTCACTTTTTTGTGAAAATATCCACTAAATGAGGGAATAATATGTATGAGGGTACCCCAGGAGAGTTCCAAATGTGTGTGGATAGAATATATATCCCACTGGGGTAAAATTGAAAAAAGTTGAGAAAATTTTTTTTTGGACTTAGTCATTTTTCCGGCGTTTATCAGACTTTCAGATAGGGCAAATGTCAGTGAGCGTTCCGATTTCAGTTCCAGAGCGATTCGCCCAGTGAGTCCTTGATATTTAGTCGTTTTCAGCGAATATTTTGGATTTTTGAAAATTTCACTTTTGTGAAAATATCCACTAAATGAGGGAATAATATGTGTGAGGGTACCCCAGGAGTGTTCCAAATGTGTGTGGGTAGAATATATATCCCACGGGGGTAAAATTGAAAAAAGTTGAAAAATTTTTTTTTTGGACTTAGTCATCTATCTGGCGTTTATCAGACTTTCAGATAGGGCAAATGTCAGTGAGCGTTCCGATTTCAGTTCCAGATTGATTCGCCCAATGAGTCCTTGATATTTAGTCGTTTTCAGCCAATATTTTGGATTTTTGAAAATTTCACTTTTTTGTGAAAATATCCACTAAATGAGGGAATAATATGTGTGAGGGTACCCCAGGAGAGTTCCAAATGTGTGTGGGTAGAATATATATCCCAATGGGGTAGAATTGAAAAAAGTTGAGAAAATTTTTTTTAGGACTTAGTCATTTTTCCGGCGATTATCAGTCTTTCAGATAGGGCAAATGTCAGTGAGCATTCTGATTTCAGTTCCAGAGCGATTCGCCCAATGAGTCCTTGATATTTAGTAGTTTTCAGCCAATATTTTGGATTTTTGAAAATTTCACTTTTTTGTGAAAATATCCACTAAATGAGGGAATAATATGTGTGAGGGTACCCCAGGAGAGTTCCAAATGTGTGTGGGTGGAATATATATCCCACTGGGGTAAAATTGAAAATAGTTGAGAAAATTTTTTTTGGACTTAGTCATTTTTCCGGCGTTTTTCAGACTTTCAGATAGGGCAAATGTCAGTGAGCGCTCCGATTTCAGTTCCAGAGCGATTCGCCCAATGAGTCCTTGATATTTAGTCGTTTTCAGCCAATATTTTGGATTTTTGAAAATTTCACTTTTTTGTGAAAATATCCACTAAATGATTGAATAATATGTATGAGGGTACCCCAGGAGAGTTCCAAATGTGTGTGGATAGAATATATATCCCACTGGGGTAAAATTGAAAAAAGTTGAGAAAATTTTTTTTTGGACTTAGTCATTTTTCCGGCGTTTATCAGACTTTCAGATAGGGCAAATGTCAGTGAGCGCTCCGATTTCAGTTCCAGAGCGATTCGCCCAATGAGTCCTTGATATTTAGTCGTTTTCAGCGAATATTTTGGATTTTTGAAAATTTCACTTTTTTGTGAAAATATCCACTAAACGAGGGAATAATATGTATGAGGGTACCCCAGGAGAGTTCCAAATGTGTGTGGATAGAATATATATCCCACTGGGGTAAAATTGAAAAAAGTTGAGAAAATTTTTTTTTGGACTTAGTCATCTATCTGGCGTTTATCAGACTTTCAGATAGGGCAAATGTCAGTGAGCGTTCCGATTTCAGTTCCAGATTGATTCGCCCAATGAGTCCTTGATATTTAGTCGTTTTCAGCCAATATTTTGGATTTTTGAAAATTTCACTTTTTTGTGAAAATATCCACTAAATGAGGGAATAATATGTGTGAGGGGACCCCAGGAGAGTTCCAAATGTGTGTGGGTAGAATATATATCCCAATGGGGTAGAATTGAAAAAAGTTGAGAAAATTTTTTTTGGGACTTAGTCATTTTTCCGGCGTTTATCAGACTTTCAGATAGGGCAAATGTCAGTGAGCATTCTGATTTCAGTTCCAGAGCGATTCGCCCAATGAGTCCTTGATATTTAGTAGTTTTCAGCCAATATTTTGGATTTTTGAAAATTTCACTTTTTTGTGAAAATATCCACTAAATGAGGGAATAATATGTGTGAGGGTACCCCAGGAGAGTTCCAAATGTGTGTGGGTGGAATATATATCCCACTGAGGTAAAATTGAAAAGAGTTGAGAAAATTTTTTTTGGACTTAGTCATTTTTCCGGCGTTTATCAGACTTTCAGATAGGGCAAATGTCAGTGAGCGCTCCGATTTCAGTTCCAGATTGATTCGCCCAATGAGTCCTTGATATTTAGTCGTTTTCAGCCAATATTTTGGATTTTTGAAAATTTCACTTTTTTGTGAAAATATCCACTAAATGAGGGAATAATATGTGTGAGGGTACCCCAGGAGAGTTCCAAATGTGTGTGGGTAGAATATATATCCCAATGGGGTAGAATTGAAAAAAGTTGAGAAAATTTTTTTTGGGACTTAGTCATTTTTCCGGCGTTTATCAGACTTTCAGATAGGGCAAATGTCAGTGAGCGTTCCGATTTCAGTTCCAGAGCGATTCGCCCAGTGAGTCCTTGATATTTAGTCGTTTTCAGCGAATATTTTGGATTTTTGAAAATTTCACTTTTGTGAAAATATCCACTAAATGAGGGAATAATATGTGTGAGGGTACCCCAGGAGAGTTCCAAATGTGTGTGGGTAGAATATATATCCCACGGGGGTAAAATTGAAAAAAGTTGAAAAATTTTTTTTTTGGACTTAGTCATCTATCTGGCGTTTATCAGACTTTCAGATAGGGCAAATGTCAGTGAGCGTTCCGATTTCAGTTCCAGATTGATTCGCCCAATGAGTCCTTGATATTTAGTCGTTTTCAGCCAATATTTTGGATTTTTGAAAATTTCACTTTTTTGTGAAAATATCCACTAAATGAGGGAATAATATGTGTGAGGGTACCCCAGGAGAGTTCCAAATGTGTGTGGGTAGAATATATATCCCAATGGGGTAGAATTGAAAAAAGTTGAGAAAATTTTTTTTGGGACTTAGTCATTTTTCCGGCGTTTATCAGACTTTCAGATAGGGCAAATGTCTGTGAGCATTCTGATTTCAGTTCCAGAGCGATTCGCCCAATGAGTCCTTGATATTTAGTAGTTTTCAGCCAATATTTTGGATTTTTGAAAATTTCACTTTTTTGTGAAAATATCCACTAAATGAGGGAATAATATGTGTGAGGGTACCCCAGGAGAGTTCCAAATGTGTGTGGGTAGAATATATATCCCAATGGGGTAGAATTGAAAAAAGTTGAGAAAATTTTTTTTGGGACTTAGTCATTTTTCCGGCGTTTATCAGACTTTCAGATAGGGCAAATGTCAGTGAGCATTGTGATTTCAGTTCCAGAGCGATTCGCCCAATGAGTCCTTGATATTTAGTCGTTTTCAGCCAATATTTTGGATTTTTGAAAATTTCACTTTTTTGTGAAAATATCCACTAAATGAGGGAATAATATGTATGAGGGTACCCCAGGAGAGTTCCAAATGTGTGTGGATAGAATATATATCCCACTGGGGTAAAATTGAATAAAGTTGAGAAAATTTTTTTTTGGACTTAGTCATTTTTCCGGCGTTTATCAGACTTTCAGATAGGGCAAATGTCAGTGAGCGTTCCGATTTCAGTTCCAGAGCGATTCGCCCAGTGAGTCCTTGATATTTAGTCATTTTCAGCGAATATTTTGGATTTTTGAAAATTTCACTTTTGTGAAAATATCCACTAAATGAGGGAATAATATGTGTGAGGGTACCCCAGGAGTGTTCCAAATGTGTGTGGGTAGAATATATATCCCACGGGGGTAAAATTGAAAAAAGTTGAAAAATTTTTTTTTTGGAATTAGTCATCTATCTGGGGTTTATCAGACTTTCAGATAGGGCAAATGTCAGTGAGCGTTCCGATTTCAGTTCCAGAGCGATTCGCCCAATGAGTCCTTGATATTTAGTCGTTTTCAGACAATATTTTGGATTTTTGAAAATTTCACTTTTTTGTGAAAATATCCACTTAATCAGGGAATAATATGTATGAGGGTACCCCAGGAGAGTTAAAATGTGTGTGGGTAGAATATATATCCCACGGGGGTAAAATTGAAAAAAGTTGAAAAACATTTTTTTTTGGACTTAGTCATTTTTCTGGCGTTTATCAGACTTTCAGATAGGGGAAATGTCAGTGAGCATCTGATTTCAGTTCCAGAGCGATTCGCCCAATGAGTCCTTGATATTTAGTCATTTATAGCCAATATTTTGGATTTTTGAAAATTTCACTTTTTTGTGAAAATATCCACTTAATCAGGGAATAATATGTATGAGGGTACCCCAGGAGAGTTCCAAATGTGTGTGGGTAGAATATATATCCCACGGGGGTAAAATTGAAAAAAGTTGAAAAACATTTTTTTTTGGACTTAGTCATTTTTCTGGCGTTAATCAGACTTTCAGATAGGGGAAATGTCAGTGAGCATCTGATTTCAGTTCCAGAGCGATTCGCCCAATGAGTCCTTGATATTTAGTCGTTTTCAGCCAATATTTTGGATTTTTGAAAATTTCACTTTTTTGTGAAAATATCCACTTAATCAGGGAACAATATGTATGAGGGTACCCCAGGAGAGTTCCAAATGTGTGTGGGTAGAATATATATCCCACGGGGGTAAAATTGAAAAAAGTTGAAAAACATTTTTTTTTGGACTTAGTCATTTTTCTGGCGTTTATCAGACTTTCAGATAGCGGAAATGTCAGTGAGCATCTGATTTCAGTTCCAGAGCGATTCGCCCAATGAGTCCTTGATATTTAGTCGTTTTCAGCCAATATTTTGTATTTTTGAAAATTTCACTTTTTTTGTGAAAATATCCACTAAATGAGGGAATAATATGTATGAGGGTACCCCAGGAGAGTTCCAAATGTGTGTGGATAGAATATATATCCCACTGGGGTAAAATTGAAAAAAAATTTTTTTTTACTTAGTCATTTTTCCGGCGTTTATCAGACTTTCAGATAGGGGAAATGTCAGTGAGCGTTCTGATTTCAGTTCCAGAGCGATTCGCCCAATGTGTCCTTGATATTTAGTCGTTTTCAGCCAATATTTTGGATTTTTGAAAATTTCACTTTTTTGTGAAAATATCCACTAAATGAGGGAATAATATGTGTGAGGGTACCCCAGGAGAGTTCCAAATGTGTGGGTAGAATATATATCCCACGGGGGTAAAATTGAAAAAAGTTGAGAAAACTTTTTTTTGGACTTAGTCATTTTTCCGGCGTTTATCAGACTTTCAGATAGGGCAAATGTCAGTGAGCGTTCTGATTTCAGTTCCAGAGCGATTCGCCCAATGAGTCCTTGATATTTAGTCGTTTTCAGCCAATATTGTGGATTTTTTGAAAATTTCACTTTTTTGTGAAAATATCCACTAAATGAGGGAATAATATGTGTGAGGGTACCACAGGAGAGTTCCAAATGTGTGTGGGTAGAATATATATCCCACTGGGGTAAAATTGAAAAAAGTTGAGAAAATTTTTTTTTGGACTTAGTCATTTTTCCGGCGTTTATCAGAATTTCAGATAGGTCAAATGTCAGTGAGCGTTCTGATTTCAGTTCCAGAGCGATTCGCCCAATGAGTCCTTGATATTTAGTCGTTTTCGGTCAATATTTTGGATTTTTGAAAATTTCACTTTTTTGTGAAAATATCCACTAAATGAGGGAATAATATGTGTGAGGGTACCCCAGGAGAGTTCCAAATGTGTGTGGGTAGAATATATATCCCACGGGGGTAAAATTGAAAAAAGTTGAAAATTTTTTTTTTCTGGACTTAGTCATCTTTACGGCGTTTATCAGACTTTCAGATAGGGGAAATGTCAGTGAGCATCTAATTTCAGTTCCAGAGCGATTCGCCCAATGAGTCCTTGATATTTAGTCGTTTTCAGCCAATATTTTGGATTTTTGAAAATTTCACTTTTTTGTGAAAATATCCACTAAATGAGGGAATAATATGTGTGAGGGTACCCGAGGAGAGTTCCAAATGTGTGTGGGTAGAATATATATCCCACTGGGGTAAAATTGAAAAAAGTTGAGAAAACTTTTTTTTGGACTTAGTCATTTTTCCGGCGTTTAGCAGACTTTCAGATAGGGGAAATGTCAGTGAGCGTTCCGATTTCAGTTCCAGAGCGATTCGCCCAATGAGTCCTAGATATTTAGTCGTTTTCAGCCAATATTTTGGATTTTTGAAAATTTCACTTTTTTGTGAAAATATCCACTAAATGAGGGAATAATATGTGTGAGGGGACCCCAGGAGAGTTCCAAATGTGTGTGGGTAGAATATATATCCCAATGGGGTAGAATTGAAAAAAGTTGAGAAAATTTTTTTTGGGACTTAGTCATTTTTCCGGCGTTTATCAGACTTTCAGATAGGGCAAATGTCAGTGAGCGCTCCGATTTCAGTTCCAGATTGATTCGCCCAATGAGTCCTTGATATTTAGTCGTTTTCAGCCAATATTTTGGATTTTTGAAAATTTCACTTTTTTGTGAAAATATCCACTAAATGAGGGAATAATATGTGTGAGGGTACCCCAGGAGAGTTCCAAATGTGTGTGGGTAGAATATATATCCCAATGGGGTAGAATTGAAAAAAGTTGAGAAAATTTTTTTTGGGACTTAGTCATTTTTCCGGCGTTTATCAGACTTTCAGATAGGGCAAATGTCAGTGAGCGTTCCGATTTCAGTTCCAGAGCGATTCGCCCAGTGAGTCCTTGATATTTAGTCGTTTTCAGCGAATATTTTGGATTTTTGAAAATTTCACTTTTGTGAAAATATCCACTAAATGAGGGAATAATATGTGTGAGGGTACCCCAGGAGAGTTCCAAATGTGTGTGGGTAGAATATATATCCCACGGGGGTAAAATTGAAAAAAGTTGAAAAATTTTTTTTTTGGACTTAGTCATCTATCTGGCGTTTATCAGACTTTCAGATAGGGCAAATGTCAGTGAGCGTTCCGATTTCAGTTCCAGATTGATTCGCCCAATGAGTCCTTGATATTTAGTCGTTTTCAGCCAATATTTTGGATTTTTGAAAATTTCACTTTTTTGTGAAAATATCCACTAAATGAGGGAATAATATGTGTGAGGGTACCCCAGGAGAGTTCCAAATGTGTGTGGGTAGAATATATATCCCAATGGGGTAGAATTGAAAAAAGTTGAGAAAATTTTTTTTGGGACATAGTCATTTTTCCGGCGTTTATCAGACTTTCAGATAGGGCAAATGTCAGTGAGCATTCTGATTTCAGTTCCAGAGCGATTCGCCCAATGAGTCCTTGATATTTAGTAGTTTTCAGCCAATATTTTGGATTTTTGAAAATTTCACTTTTTTGTGAAAATATCCACTAAATGAGGGAATAATATGTGTGAGGGTACCCCAGGAGAGTTCCAAATGTGTGTGGCTGGAATATATATCCCACTGGGGTAAAATTGAAAATAGTTGAGAAAATTTTTTTTGGACTTAGTCATTTTTCCGGCGTTTATCAGACTTTCAGATAGGGCAAATGTCAGTGAGCGCTCCGATTTCAGTTCCAGATTGATTCGCCCAATGAGTCCTTGATATTTAGTCGTTTTCAGCCAATATTTTGGATTTTTGAAAATTTCACTTTTTTGTGAAAATATCCACTAAATGAGGGAATAATATGTGTGAGGGTACCCCAGGAGAGTTCCAAATGTGTGTGGGTAGAATATATATCCCAATGGGGTAGAATTGAAAAAAGTTGAGAAAATTTTTTTTGGGACTTAGTCATTTTTCCGGCGTTTATCAGACTTTCAGATAGGGCAAATGTCAGTGAGCATTGTGATTTCAGTTCCAGAGCGATTCGCCCAATGAGTCCTTGATATTTAGTCGTTTTCAGCCAATATTTTGGATTTTTGAAAATTTCACTTTTGTGAAAATATCCACTAAATGAGGGAATAATATGTGTGAGGGTACCCCAGGAGAGTTCCAAATGTGTGTGGGTAGAATATATATCCCACGGGGGTAAAATTGAAAAAAGTTGAAAAATTTTTTTTTTGGACTTAGTCATCTATCTGGCGTTTATCAGACTTTCAGATAGGGCAAATGTCAGTGAGCGTTCCGATTTCAGTTCCAGATTGATTCGCCCAATGAGTCCTTGATATTTAGTCGTTTTCAGCCAATATTTTGGATTTTTGAAAATTTCACTTTTTTGTGAAAATATCCACTAAATGAGGGAATAATATGTGTGAGGGTACCCCAGGAGAGTTCCAAATGTGTGTGGGTAGAATATATATCCCAATGGGGTAGAATTGAAAAAAGTTGAGAAAATTTTTTTTGGGACTTAGTCATTTTTCCGGCGTTTATCAGACTTTCAGATAGGGCAAATGTCTGTGAGCATTCTGATTTCAGTTCCAGAGCGATTCGCCCAATGAGTCCTTGATATTTAGTAGTTTTCAGCCAATATTTTGGATTTTTGAAAATTTCACTTTTTTGTGAAAATATCCACTAAATGAGGGAATAATATGTGTGAGGGTACCCCAGGAGAGTTCCAAATGTGTGTGGGTAGAATATATATCCCAATGGGGTAGAATTGAAAAAAGTTGAGAAAATTTTTTTTGGGACTTAGTCATTTTTCCGGCGTTTATCAGACTTTCAGATAGGGCAAATGTCAGTGAGCATTGTGATTTCAGTTCCAGAGCGATTCGCCCAATGAGTCCTTGATATTTAGTCGTTTTCAGCCAATATTTTGGATTTTTGAAAATTTCACTTTTTTGTGAAAATATCCACTAAATGAGGGAATAATATGTATGAGGGTACCCCAGGAGAGTTCCAAATGTGTGTGGATAGAATATATATCCCACTGGGGTAAAATTGAATAAAGTTGAGAAAATTTTTTTTTGGACTTAGTCATTTTTCCGGCGTTTATCAGACTTTCAGATAGGGCAAATGTCAGTGAGCGTTCCGATTTCAGTTCCAGAGCGATTCGCCCAGTGAGTCCTTGATATTTAGTCATTTTCAGCGAATATTTTGGATTTTTGAAAATTTCACTTTTGTGAAAATATCCACTAAATGAGGGAATAATATGTGTGAGGGTACCCCAGGAGTGTTCCAAATGTGTGTGGGTAGAATATATATCCCACGGGGGTAAAATTGAAAAAAGTTGAAAAATTTTTTTTTTGGAATTAGTCATCTATCTGGGGTTTATCAGACTTTCAGATAGGGCAAATGTCAGTGAGCGTTCCGATTTCAGTTCCAGAGCGATTCGCCCAATGAGTCCTTGATATTTAGTCGTTTTCAGACAATATTTTGGATTTTTGAAAATTTCACTTTTTTGTGAAAATATCCACTTAATCAGGGAATAATATGTATGAGGGTACCCCAGGAGAGTTAAAATGTGTGTGGGTAGAATATATATCCCACGGGGGTAAAATTGAAAAAAGTTGAAAAACATTTTTTTTTGGACTTAGTCATTTTTCTGGCGTTTATCAGACTTTCAGATAGGGGAAATGTCAGTGAGCATCTGATTTCAGTTCCAGAGCGATTCGCCCAATGAGTCCTTGATATTTAGTCATTTATAGCCAATATTTTGGATTTTTGAAAATTTCACTTTTTTGTGAAAATATCCACTTAATCAGGGAATAATATGTATGAGGGTACCCCAGGAGAGTTCCAAATGTGTGTGGGTAGAATATATATCCCACGGGGGTAAAATTGAAAAAAGTTGAAAAACATTTTTTTTTGGACTTAGTCATTTTTCTGGCGTTAATCAGACTTTCAGATAGGGGAAATGTCAGTGAGCATCTGATTTCAGTTCCAGAGCGATTCGCCCAATGAGTCCTTGATATTTAGTCGTTTTCAGCCAATATTTTGGATTTTTGAAAATTTCACTTTTTTGTGAAAATATCCACTTAATCAGGGAACAATATGTATGAGGGTACCCCAGGAGAGTTCCAAATGTGTGTGGGTAGAATATATATCCCACGGGGGTAAAATTGAAAAAAGTTGAAAAACATTTTTTTTTGGACTTAGTCATTTTTCTGGCGTTTATCAGACTTTCAGATAGCGGAAATGTCAGTGAGCATCTGATTTCAGTTCCAGAGCGATTCGCCCAATGAGTCCTTGATATTTAGTCGTTTTCAGCCAATATTTTGTATTTTTGAAAATTTCACTTTTTTTGTGAAAATATCCACTAAATGAGGGAATAATATGTATGAGGGTACCCCAGGAGAGTTCCAAATGTGTGTGGATAGAATATATATCCCACTGGGGTAAAATTGAAAAAAAATTTTTTTTTACTTAGTCATTTTTCCGGCGTTTATCAGACTTTCAGATAGGGGAAATGTCAGTGAGCGTTCTGATTTCAGTTCCAGAGCGATTCGCCCAATGTGTCCTTGATATTTAGTCGTTTTCAGCCAATATTTTGGATTTTTGAAAATTTCACTTTTTTGTGAAAATATCCACTAAATGAGGGAATAATATGTGTGAGGGTACCCCAGGAGAGTTCCAAATGTGTGGGTAGAATATATATCCCACGGGGGTAAAATTGAAAAAAGTTGAGAAAACTTTTTTTCTGACTTAGTCATTTTTCCGGCGTTTATCAGACTTTCAGATAGGGCAAATGTCAGTGAGCGTTCTGATTTCAGTTCCAGAGCGATTCGCCCAATGAGTCCTTGATATTTAGTCGTTTTCAGCCAATATTGTGGATTTTTTGAAAATTTCACTTTTTTGTGAAAATATCCACTAAATGAGGGAATAATATGTGTGAGGGTACCACAGGAGAGTTCCAAATGTGTGTGGGTAGAATATATATCCCACTGGGGTAAAATTGAAAAAAGTTGAGAAAATTTTTTTTTTCTGGACTTAGTCATCTTTACGGCGTTTATCAGACTTTCAGATAGGGGAAATGTCAGTGAGCATCTAATTTCCGTTCCAGAGCGATTCGCCCAATGAGTCCTTGATATTTAGTCGTTTTCAGCCAATATTTTGGATTTTTGAAAATTTCACTTTTTTGTGAAAATATCCACTAAATGAGGGAATAATATGTGTGAGGGTACCCGAGGAGAGTTCCAAATGTGTGTGGGTAGAATATATATCCCACTGGGGTAAAATTGAAAAAAGTTGAGAAAACTTTTTTTTGGACTTAGTCATTTTTCCGGCGTTTAGCAGACTTTCAGATAGGGGAAATGTCAGTGAGCGTTCCGATTTCAGTTCCAGAGCGATTCGCCCAATGAGTCCTAGATATTTAGTCGTTTTCAGCCAATATTTTGGATTTTTGAAAATTTCACTTTTTTGTGAAAATATCCACTAAATGAGGAAATAATATGAATGAGGATACCCCAGGAGAGTTCCAAATGTGTGTGGGTAGAATATATATCCCACGGGAGTAAAATTGAAAAAAGTTGAGAAAACTTTTTTTTGGACTTAGTCATTTTTCCGGCGTTTAGCAGACTTTCAGATAGGGGAAATGTCAGTGAGCGTTCCGATTTCAGTTCCAGAGCGATTCGCCCAATGAGTCCTTGATATTTAGTCGTTTTCAGCCAATATTTTGGATTTTTGAAAATTTCACTTTTTTGTGAAAATATCCACTAAATGAGGGAATAATATGTGTGAGGGTACCACAGGAGAGTTCCAAATGTGTGTGGGTAGAATATATATCCCACTGGGGTAAAATTGAAAAAAGTTGAGAAAATTTTTTTTTGGACTTAGTCATTTTTCCGTCGTTTATCAGACTTTCAGATCGGGCAAATGTCAGTGAGCATTCCGATTTCAGTTCCAGAGCGATTCGCCCAATGAGTCCTTGATATTTAGTTTTTTCAGCCAATATTTTCGATTTTTGAAAATTTCACTTTTTTGTGAAAATATCCACTAAATGAGGGAATAATATGTGTGAGGGTACCCCAGGAGAGTTCCAAATGTGTGTGGGTAGAATATATATCCCACGGGGGTAAAATTGAAAAAACTTGAAAAAAAATTTTTTGGGGACTTAGTCATTTTTCCGGCGTTTATCAGACTTTCAGATAGGGCAAATGTCAGTGCGCATTCCGATTTCAGTTCCAGAGCGATTCGCCCAATGAGTCCTTGATATTTAGTCGTTTCCAGCCAATATTTTGGATTTTTGAAAATTTAACTTTTTTGTGAAAATATCCGCTAAATGAGGGAATAATATGTGTGAGGGTACCCCAGGAGAGTTCCAAATGTGTGTGGGTAGAATATATATCCCACGGGGGTAAAATTGAAAAAAGTTGAAAATTTTTTTGGGGGGATTTAGTCATTTTTCCGGCGTTTATCAGACTTTCAGATAGGGCAAATGTCAGTGAGCGTTCCGATTTCAGTTCCAGAGCCCAATGAGTCCTGGATATTTAGTCGTTTTCAGCCAATTTTCTGGATTTTTGAAAATTTCACTTTTTTGTGAAAATATCCACTAAATGAGGGAATAATATGTGTGAGGGTACCCCAGGAGAGTTCCAAATGTGTGTAGGTAGAATATATATCCCACGGGGGTAAAATTGAAAAAAGTTGAAAAATTTTTTTTTGGGATTTAGTCATTTTTCCGGCGTTCATCAGATTTTCAGATAGGGGAAATGTCAGTGAGCGTTCCGATTTCAGTTCCAGAGCAATTCGCCCAATGAGTCCTTGATATTTAGTCGTTTTCAGCCAATTTTCTGGATTTTTGAAAATTTCACTTTTTTGTGAAAATATCCACTAAATGAGGGAATAATATGTGTGAGGGTACCCCAGGAGAGTTCCAAATGTGTGTGGGTAGAATATATATCCCACGGGGTTAAAATTGAAAAAAGTTGAAAAAATTTTTTGGGGGGACTTAGTCATTTTTCCGGCGTTTATCAGACTTTCAGATAGGGCAAATGTCAGTGAGCATTCCGATTTCAGTTCCAGAGCGATTCGCCCAATGAGTCCTTGATATTTAGTCGTTTTCAGCCAATTTTCTGGATTTTTGAAAATTTCACTTTTTTGTGAAAATATCCACTAAATGAGGGAATAATATGTTTGAGGGTACCCCAGGAGAGTTCCAAATGTGTGTGGGTAGAATATATATCCCACGGGGGTAAAATTGAAAAAAGTTGAAAAACATTTTTTTTTGGACTTAGTCATTTTTCCGGCGTTTATCAGACTTTCAGATAGGGAAAAATGTCAGTGAGCGTTCCGATTTCAGTTCCAGAGCGATTCGCCCAATGAGTCCTTGATATTTAGTCGTTTTCAGCCAATTTTCTGGATTTTTGAAAATTTCACTTTTTTGTGAAAATATCCACTAAATGAGGGAATAATATGTTTGAGGGTACCCCAGGAGAGTTTCAAATGTGTGTGGGTAGAATATATATCCCACGGAGGTAAAATTGAAAAAAGTTGAGAAAAATTTTTTCGGGGACTTAGTTATTTTTCCGGCGTTTATCAGACTTTCAGATAGGGCAAATGTCAGTGAGCATTCCGATTTCAGTTCCAGAGCGATTCGCCCAATGAGTCCTTGATATTTAGTCGTTTTCAGCCAATATTTTGGATTTTTGAAAATTTCACTTTTTTGTGAAAATATCCACTAAATGAGGGAATAATATGTGTGAGGGTACCCCAGGAGAGTTCCAAATGTGTGTGGGTAGAATATATATCCCACGGGGGTAAAATTGAAAAAAGTTGAAAAACATTTTTTTTTGGACTTAGTCATTTTTCCGGCGTTTATCAGACTTTCAGATAGGGGAAATGTCAGTGAGCGTTCCGATTTCAGTTCCAGAGCGATTCGCCCAATGAGTCCTTGATATTTAGTCGTTTTCAGCCAATTTTCTGGATTTTTGAAAATTTCACTTTTTTGTGAAAATATCCACTAAATGAGGGAATAATATGTGTGAGGGTACCCCAGGAGAGTTCCAAATGTGTGTGGGTAGAATATATATCCCACGGAGGTAAAATTGAAAAAAGTTGAGAAAAATTTTTTGGGGGACTTAGTTATTTTTCCGGCGTTTATCAGACTTTCAGATAGGGGAAATGTCAGTGAGCGTTCCGATTTCAGTTCCAGAGCGATTCGCCCAATGAGTCCTTGATACTTAGTCGTTTTCAGCCAATATTTTGGATTTTTGAAAATTTCACTTTTTTGTGAAAATATCCACTAAATGAGGGAATAATATGTGTGAGGGTACCCCAGGAGAGTTTCAAATGTGTGTGGGTAGAATATATATCCCACGGGGGTAAAATTGAAAAAAGTTGAAAAGCAATTTTTTTTAGACTTAGTCATTTTTCCGGCGTTCATCAGACTTTCAGATAGGGGAAATGTCAGTGAGCGTTCCGATTTCAGTTTCAGAGCGATTCGCCCAATGAGTCCTTGATATTTAGTCGTTTTCAGCCAATTTTCTGGATTTTTGAAAATTTCACTTTTTTGTGAAAATATCCACTAAATGAGGGAATAATATGTGTGAGGGTACCCCAGGAGAGTTCCCAATGTGTGTGGGTAGAATATATATCCCACGGGGCTAAAATTGAAAAAAGTTGAAAACATTTTTTTTTTGGACTTAGTCATTTTTCCGGCGTTTATCAGACTTTCAGATAGGGGAAATGTCAGTGAGCGTTCCGATTTCAGTTCCAGAGCGATTCGCCCAATGAGTCCTTGATACTTAGTCGTTTTCAGCCAATATTTTGGATTTTTGAAAATTTCACTTTTTTGTGAAAATATCCACTAAATGAGGGAATAATATGTGTGAGGGTACCCCAGGAGAGTTCCAAATGTGTGTGGGTAGAATATATATCCCACGGGGGTAAAATTGAAAAAAGTTGAAAAGCAATTTTTTTTAGACTTAGTCATTTTTCCGGCGTTCATCAGATTTTCAGATAGGGGAAATGTCAGTGAGCGTTCCGATTTCAGTTTCAGAGCGATTCGCCCAATGAGTCCTTGATATTTAGTCGTTTTCAGCCAATTTTCTGGATTTTTGAAAATTTCACTTTTTTGTGAAAATATCCACTAAATGAGGGAATAATATGTTTGAGGGTACCCCAGGAGAGTTCCAAATGTGTGTGGGTAGAATATATATCCCACGGGGGTAAAATTGAAAAAAGTTGAAAAAAAATTTTTTTTGGACTTAGTCATTTTTCCGGCGTTTATCAGACTTTCAGATGGGGCAAATGTCAGTGAGCATTCCAATTTCAGTTCCAGAGCGATTCGCCCAATGAGTCCTTGATATTTAGTCGTTTTCAGCCAATTTTCTGGATTTTTGAAAATTTCACTTTTTTGTGAAAATATCCATTAAATGAGGGAATAATATGTGTGAGGGTACCCCAGGAGAGTTCCAAATGTGTTTAGGTAGGATATATATCCCACGGGGGTAAAATTGAAAAAAGTTGAACAAAATTTTTTTGGGGACTTAGTCATTTTTCCGGCGTTTATCACACTTTCAGATAGGGCAAATGTCAGTGAGCATTCCGATTTCAGTTCCAGAGCCCAATGAGTCCTGGATATTTAGTCGTTTTCAGCCAATTTTCTGGATTTTTGAAAATTTCACTTTTTTGTGAAAATATCCACTAAATGAGGGAATAATATGTGTGAGGGTACCCCAGGAGAGTTCCAAATGTGTGTGGGTAGAATATATATCCCACGGGTGTAAAATTGAAAAAAGTTGAAAAATTTTTTTTTGGGATTTACTCATTTTTCCGGCGTTTATCAGACTTTCAGATAGGGGAAACGTCAGTGAGCGTTCCGATTTCAGTTCCAGAACGATTCGCCCAATGAGTCCTTGATATTTAGTCGTTTTCAGCCAATTTTCTGGATTTTTGAAAATTTCACTTTTTTGTGAAAATATCCACTAAATGAGGGAATAATATGTGTGAGGGTACCCCAGGAGAGTTCCAAATGTGTGTGGGTAGAATATATATCCCACGGGGGTAAAATTGAAAAAAGTTGAACAAAATTTTTTTGGGGACTTAGTCATTTTTCCGGCGTTTATCAGACTTTCAGATAGGGCAAATGTCAGTGAGCATTCCGATTTCAGTTCCAGAGCGATTCGCCCAATGAGTCCTTGATATTTAGTCGTTTTCAGCCAATGTTTTGGATTTTTGAAAATTTCACTTTTTTATGAAAATATCCATTAAATGAGGGAATAATATGTGTGAGGGTACCCCAGGAGAGTTCCAAATGTGTGTGGGTAGAATATATATCCCACGGGGGTAAAATTGAAAAAAGTTGAAAAACATTTTTTTTTGGACTTAGTCATTTTTCCGGCGTTTATCAGACTTTCAGATAGGGGAAATGTCAGTGAGTGTTCCAATTTCAGTTCCAGAGCAATTCGCAAAATGAGTCCTTGATATTTAGTCGTTTTCAGCCAATTTTCTGGATTTTTGAAAATTTCACTTTTTTATGAAAATATCCATTAAATGAGGGAATAATATGTTTGAGGGTACCCCAGGAGAGTTTCAAATGTGTGTGGGTAGAATATATATCCCACGGAGGTAAAATTGAAAAAAGTTGAGAAAAATTTTTTGGGGGACTTAGTTATTTTTCCGGCGTTTATCAGACTTTCAGATAGGGGACATGTCAGTGAGCGTTCCGATTTCAGTTCCAGAGCGATTCGCCCAATGAGTCCTTGATACTTAGTCGTTTTCAGCCAATATTTTGGATTTTTGAAAATTTCACTTTTTTGTGAAAATATCCACTAAATGAGGGAATAATATGTGTGAGGGTACCCCAGGAGAGTTCCAAATGTGTGTGGGTAGAATATATATCCCACGGGGGTAAAATTGAAAAAAGTTGAAAAGCAATTTTTTTTAGACTTAGTCATTTTTCCGGCGTTCATCAGATTTTCAGATAGGGGAAATGTCAGTGAGCGTTCCGATTTCAGTTTCAGAGCGATTCGCCCAATGAGTCCTTGATATTTAGTCGTTTTCAGCCAATTTTCTGGATTTTTGAAAATTTCACTTTTTTGTGAAAATATCCACTAAATGAGGGAATAATATGTGTGAGGGTACCCCAGGAGAGTTCCCAATGTGTGTGGGTAGAATATATATCCCACGGGGCTAAAATTGAAAAAAGTTGAAAACATTTTTTTTTTGGACTTAGTCATTTTTCCGGCGTTTATCAGACTTTCAGATAGGGGAAATGTCAGTGAGCGTTCCGATTTCAGTTCCAGAGCGATTCGCCCAATGAGTCCTTGATACTTAGTCGTTTTCAGCCAATATTTTGGATTTTTGAAAATTTCACTTTTTTGTGAAAATATCCACTAAATGAGGGAATAATATGTGTGAGGGTACCACAGGAGAGTTCCAAATGTGTGTGGGTAGAATATATATCCCACGGGGGTAAAATTGAAAAAAGTTGAAAAGCAATTTTTTTTAGACTTAGTCATTTTTCCGGCGTTTATCAGATTTTCAGATAGGGGAAATGTCAGTGAGCGTTCCGATTTCAGTTTCAGAGCGATTCGCCCAATGAGTCCTTGATATTTAGTCGTTTTCAGCCAATTTTCTGGATTTTTGAAAATTTCACTTTTTTGTGAAAATATCCACTAAATGAGGGAATAATATGTGTGAGGTTACCCCAGGAGAGTTCCAAATGTGTGTGGGTAGAATATATATCCCACGGGGGTAAAATTGAAAAAAGTTAAAAAACATTTTTTTTTGGACTTAGTCATTTTTCCGGCGTTTATCAGACTTTCAGATAGGGCAAATGTCAGTGCGCATTCCGATTTCAGTTCCAGAGCGATTCGCCCAATGAGTCCTTGATATTTAGTCGTTTTCAGCCAATATTTTGGATTTTTGAAAATTTCACTTTTTTGTGAAAATATCCACTAAATGAGGGAATAATATGTGTGAGGTTACCCCAGGAGAGTTCCAAATGTGTGTAAGTAGAATATATATCCCACGGGGGTAAAATTGAAAAAAGTTGAAAAATTTTTTTTTGGGATTTAGTCATTTTTCCGGCGTTTATCAGACTTTCAGATAGAGGAAATGTCAGTGAGCGTTCCGATTTCAGTTCCAGAGCGATTCGCCCAATGAGTCCTTGATACTTAGTCGTTTTCAGCCAATATTTTGGATTTTTGAAAATTTCACTTTTTTGTGAAAATATTCACTAAATGAGGGAATAATATGTTTGAGGGTACCCCAGGAGAGTTCCAAATGTGTGTGGGTAGAATATATATCCCACGGGGGTAAAATTGAAAAAAGTTGAAAAAAAATTTTTTTTGAACTTAGTCATTTTTCCGGCGTTTATCAGACTTTCAGATGGGGCAAATGTCAGTGAGCATTCCAATTTCAGTTCCAGAGCGATTCGCCCAATGAGTCCTTGATATTTAGTCGTTTTCAGCCAATTTTCTGGATTTTTGAAAATTTCACTTTTTTGTGAAAATATCCATTAAATGAGGGAATAATATGTGTGAGGGTACCCCAGGAGAGTTCCAAATGTGTTTAGGTAGGATATATATCCCACGGGGGTAAAATTGAAAAAAGTTGAACAAAATTTTTTTGGGGACTTAGTCATTTTTCCGGCGTTTATCAGACTTTCAGAAAGGGCCAATGTCAGTGAGCATTCCGATTTCAGTTCCAGAGCCCAATGAGTCCTGGATATTTAGTCGTTTTCAGCCAATTTTCTGGATTTTTGAAAATTTCACTTTTTTGTGAAAATATCCACTAAATGAGGGAATAATATGTGTGAGGGTACCCCAGGAGAGTTCCAAATGTGTGTGGGTAGAATATATATCCCACGGGGGTAAAATTGAAAAAAGTTGAAAAACATTTTTTTTTGGACTTAGTCATTTTTCCGGCGTTTATCAGACTTTCAGATAGGGGAAATGTCAGTGAGCGTTGCGATTTCAGTTCCAGAGCGATTCGCCCAATGAGTCCTTGATATTTAGTCGTTTTCAGACAATTTTCTGGATTTTTGAAAATTTCACTTTTTTGTGAAAATATCCACTAAATGAGGGAATAATATGTGTGAGGGTACCCCAGGAGAGTTCCAAATGTGTGTGGGTAGAATATATATCCCACGGGGGTAAAATTGAAAAAAATTGAAAAACATTTTTTTTTGGACTTAGTCATTTTTCCGGCGTTTATCAGACTTTCAGATAGGGGAAATGTCAGTGAGCGTTCCGATTTCAGTTCCAGAGCGATTCGCCCAATGAGTCCTTGATATTTAGTCGTTTTCAGCCAATTTTCTGGATTTTTGAAAATTTCACTTTTTTGTGAAAATATCCACTAAATGAGGGAATAATATGTTTGAGGGTACCCCAGGAGAGTTCCAAATGTGTGTGGGTAGAATATATATCCCACGGGGGTAAAATTGAAAAAAATTGAAAAACATTTTTTTTTGGACTTAGTCATTTTTCCGGCGTTTATCAGACTTTCAGATAGGGGAAATGTCAGTGAGCGCTCCGATTTCAGTTCCAGAGCGATTCGCCCAATGAATCCTTGATACTTAGTCGTTTTCAGCCAATATTTTGGATTTTTGAAAATTTCACTTTTTTGTGAAAATATCCACTAAATGAGGGAATAATATGTGTGAGGGTACCCCAGGAGAGTTCCAAATGTGTTTAGGTAGGATATATATCCCACGGGGGTAAAATTGAAAAAAGTTGAACAAAATTTTTTTGGGGACTTAGTCATTTTTCCGGCGTTTATCAGACTTTCAGATAGGGGAAATGTCAGTGAGCGTTCCGATTTCAGTTCCAGAGCGATTCGCCCAATGAGTCCTTGATATTTAGTCGTTTTCAGCCAATTTTCTGGATTTTTGAAAATTTCACTTTTTTGTGAAAATATCCACTAAATGAGGGAATAATATGTGTGAGGGTACCCCAGGAGAGTTCCAAATGTGTGTGGGTAGAATATATATCCCATGGGGGTAAAATTGAAAAAAGTTGAACAAAATTTTTTTGGGGACTTAGTCATTTTTCCGACGTTTATCAGACTTTCAGATAGGGGAAATGTCAGTGAGCATTCCGATTTTAGTTCCAGAGCGATTCGCCCAATGAGTCCTTGATATTTAGGCGTTTTCAGCCAATTTTCTGGATTTTTGAAAATTTCACTTTTTTGTGAAAATATCCACTAAATGAGGGAATAATATGTGTGAGGGTACCCCAGGAGAGTTCCAAATGTGTGTGGGTAGAATATATATCCCACGGGGGTAAAATTGAAAAAAATTGAAAAACATTTTTTTTTGGACTTAGTCATTTTTCCGGCGTTTATCAGACTTTCAGATAGGGGAAATGTCAGTGAGCGTTCCGATTTCAGTTCCAGAGCGATTCGCCCAATGAGTCCTTGATATTTAGTCGTTTTCAGCCAATTTTCTGGATTTTTGAAAATTTCACTTTTTGTGAAAATATCCACAAAATGAGGGAATAATATGTTTGAGGGTACCCCAGGAGAGTTCCAAATGTGTGTGGGTAGAATATATATCCCACGGGGGTAAAATTGAAAAAAGTTGAAAAAAAATTTTTTTTGGACTTAGTCATTTTTCCGGCGTTTATCAGACTTTCAGATGGGGCAAATGTCAGTGAGCATTCCAATTTCAGTTCCAGAGCGATTCGCCCAATGAGTCCTTGATATTTAGTCGTTTTCAGCCAATTTTCTGGATTTTTGAAAATTTCACTTTTTTGTGAAAATATCCACTAAATGAGGGAATAATATGTGTGAGGGTACCCCAGGAGAGTTCCAAATGTGTGTGGGTAGAATATATATCCCACGGGGGTAAAATTGAAAAAAGTTGAACAAAATTTTTTTGGGGACTTAGTCATTTTTCCGGCGTTTATCAGACTTTCAGATAGGGCAAATGTCAGTGAGCATTCCGATTTCAGTTCCAGAGCTTTTCGCCCAATGAGTCCTTGATATTTTGTCGTTTTCAGCCAATTTTCTGGATTTTTGAAAATTTCACTTTTTTGTGAAAATATCCACTAAATGAGGGAATAATATGTGTGAGGGTACCCCAGGAGAGTTCCAAATGTGTGTGGGTAGAATATATATCCCACGGGGGTAAAATTGAAAAAAATTGAAAAACATTTTTTTTTGGACTTAGTCATTTTTCCGGCGTTTATCAGACTTTCAGATAGGGGAAATGTCAGTGAGCGTTCCGATTTCAGTTCCAGAGCGATTCGCCCAATGAGTCCTTGATATTTAGTCGTTTTCAGCCAATTTTCTGGATTTTTGAAAATTTCACTTTTTTGTGAAAATATCCACTAAATGAGGGAATAATATGTTTGAGGGTACCCCAGGAGAGTTCCAAATGTGTGTGGGTAGAATATATATCCCACGGGGGTAAAATTGAAAAAAGTTGAAAAAAAATTTTTTTTGGACTTAGTCATTTTTCCGGCGTTTATCAGACTTTCAGATGGGGCAAATGTCAGTGAGCATTCCAATTTCAGTTCCAGAGCGATTCGCCCAATGAGTCCTTGATATTTAGTCGTTTTCAGCCAATTTTCTGGATTTTTGAAAATTTCACTTTTTTGTGAAAATATCCATTAAATGAGGGAATAATATGTGTGAGGGTACCCCAGGAGAGTTCCAAATGTGTTTAGGTAGGATATATATCCCACGGGGGTAAAATTGAAAAAAGTTGAACAAAATTTTTTTTGGACTTAGTCATTTTTCCGGCGTTTATCAGACTTTCAGATAGGGCAAATGTCAGTGAGCATTCCGATTTCAGTTCCAGAGCCCAATGAGTCCTGGATATTTAGTCGTTTTCAGCCAATTTTCTGGATTTTTGAAAATTTCACTTTTTTGTGAAAATATCCACTAAATGAGGGAATAATATGTGTGAGGGTACCCCAGGAGAGTTCCAAATGTGTGTGGGTAGAACATATATCCCACGGGGGTAAAATTGAAAAAAGTTGAAAAACATTTTTTTTTGGACTTAGTCATTTTTCCGGCGTTTATCAGACTTTCAGATAGGGGAAATGTCAGTGAGCGTTCCGATTTCAGTTCCAGAGCGATTCGCCCAATGAGTCCTTGATATTTAGTCGTTTTCAGCCAATTTTCTGGATTTTTGAAAATTTCACTTTTTTGTGAAAATATCCACTAAATGAGGGAATAATATGTGTGAGGGTACCCCAGGAGAGTTCCAAATGTGTGTGGGTAGAATATATATCCCACGGGGGTAAAATTGAAAAAAATTGAAAAACATTTTTTTTTGGACTTAGTCATTTTTCCGGCGTTTATCAGACTTTCAGATAGGGGAAATGTCAGTGAGCGCTCCGATTTCAGTTCCAGAGCGATTCGCCCAATGAATCCTTGATACTTAGTCGTTTTCAGCCAATATTTTGGATTTTTGAAAATTTCACTTTTTTGTGAAAATATCCACTAAATGAGGGAATAATATGTGTGAGGGTACCCCAGGAGAGTTCCAAATGTGTTTAGGTAGGATATATATCCCACGGGGGTAAAATTGAAAAAAGTTGAACAAAATTTTTTTGGGGACTTAGTCATTTTTCCGGCGTTTATCAGACTTTCAGATAGGGCAAATGTCAGTGAGCATTCCGATTTCAGTTCCAGAGCCCAATGAGTCCTGGATATTTAGTCGTTTTCAGCCAATTTTCTGGATTTTTGAAAATTTCACTTTTTTGTGAAAATATCCACTAAATGAGGGAATAATATGTGTGAGGGTACCCCAGGAGAGTTCCAAATGTGTGTGGGTAGAACATATATCCCACGGGGGTAAAATTGAAAAAAGTTGAAAAACATTTTTTTTTGGACTTAGTCATTTTTCCGGCGTTTATCAGACTTTCAGATAGGGGAAATGTCAGTGAGCGTTCCGATTTCAGTTCCAGAGCGATTCGCCCAATGAGTCCTTGATATTTAGTCGTTTTCAGCCAATTTTCTGGATTTTTGAAAATTTCACTTTTTTGTGAAAATATCCACTAAATGAGGGAATAATATGTGTGAGGGTACCCCAGGAGAGTTCCAAATGTGTGTGGGTAGAATATATATCCCACGGGGGTAAAATTGAAAAAAATTGAAAAACATTTTTTTTTGGACTTAGTCATTTTTCCGGCGTTTATCAGACTTTCAGATAGGGGAAATGTCAGTGAGCGCTCCGATTTCAGTTCCAGAGCGATTCGCCCAATGAGTCCTTGATACTTAGTCGTTTTCAGCCAATATTTTGGATTTTTGAAAATTTCACTTTTTTGTGAAAATATCCACTAAATGAGGGAATAATATGTGTGAGGGTACCCCAGGAGAGTTCCAAATGTGTTTAGGTAGGATATATATCCCACGGGGGTAAAATTGAAAAAAGTTGAACAAAATTTTTTTGGGGACTTAGTCATTTTTCCGGCGTTTATCAGACTTTCAGATAGGGCAAATGTCAGTGAGCATTCCGATTTCAGTTCCAGAGCCCAATGAGTCCTGGATATTTAGTCGTTTTCAGCCAATTTTCTGGATTTTTGAAAATTTCACTTTTTTGTGAAAATATCCACTAAATGAGGGAATAATATGTGTGAGGGTACCCCAGGAGAGTTCCAAATGTGTGTGGGTAGAATATATATCCCACGGGGGTAAAAATGAAAAAAGTTGAAAAACATTTTTTTTTGGACTTAGTCATTTTTCCGGCGTTTATCAGACTTTCAGATAGGGGAAATGTCAGTGAGCGTTCCGATTTCAGTTCCATAGCGATTCGCCCAATGAGTCCTTCATATTTAGTCGTTTTCAGCCAATTTTCTGGATTTTTGAAAATTTCACTTTTTTGTGAAAATATCCACTAAAAGAGGGAATAATATGTGTGAGGGTACCCCAGGAGAGTTCCAAATGTGTGTGGGTAGAATATATATCCCACGGGGGTAAAATTGAAAAAAGTTGAAAAACATTTTTTTTTGGACTTAGTCATTTTTCCGGCGTTTATCAGACTTTCAGATAGGGGAAATGTCAGTGAGCGCTCCGATTTCAGTTCCAGAGCGATTCGCCCAATGAGTCCTTGATACTTAGTCGTTTTCAGCCAATATTTTGGATTTTTGAAAATTTCACTTTTTTGTGAAAATATCAACTAAATGAGGGAATAATATGTGTGAGGGTACCCCAGGAGAGTTCCAAATGTGTGTGGGTAGAATATATATCCCACGGGGGTAAAATTGAAAAAAGTTGAAAAAAATTTTTTGGGGGACTTAGTCATTTTTCCGGCGTTTATCAGACTTTCAGATAGGGCAAATGTCAGTGCGCATTCCGATTTCAGTTCCAGAGCGATTCGCCCAATGAGTCCTTGATATTTAGTCATTTCCAGCCAATATTTTGGATTTTTGAAAATTTCACTTTTTTGTGAAAATATCCGCTAAATGAGGGAATAATATGTGTGAGGGTACCCCAGGAGAGTTCCAAATGTGTGTGGGTAGAATATATATCCCACGGGGGTAAAATTGAAAAAAGTTGAAAATTTTTTTGGGGGGATTTAGTCATTTTTCCGGCGTTTATCAGACTTTCAGATAGGGCAAATGTCAGTGAGCGTTCCGATTTCAGTTCCAGAGCCCAATGAGTGCTGGATATTTAGTCGTTTTCAGCCAATTTTCTGGATTTTTGAAAATTTCACTTTTTTGTGAAAATATCCACTAAATGAGGGAATAATATGTGTGAGGGTACCCCAGGAGAGTTCCAAATGTGTGTGGGTAGAATATATATCCCACGGGGGTAAAATTGAAAAAAGTTGAAAAACATTTTTTTTTGGACTTAGTCATTTTTCCGGCGTTTATCAGACTTTCAGATAGGGGAAATGTCAGTGAGCGTTCCGATTTCAGTTCCAGAGCGATTCGCCCAATGAGTCCTTGATATTTAGTCGTTTTCAGCCAATTTTCTGGATTTTTGAAAATTTCACTTTTTTGTGAAAATATCCACTAAATGAGGGAATAATATGTGTGAGGGTACCCCAGGAGAGTTCCAAATGTGTGTGGGTAGAATATATATCCCACGGGGGTAAAATTGAAAAAAGTTGAACAAAATTTTTTTGGGGACTTAGTCATTTTTCCGGCGTTTATCAGACTTTCAGATAGGGGAAATGTCAGTGAGCATTCCCATTTCAGTTCCAGAGAGATTCGCCCAATGAGTCCTTGATATTTTGTCGTTTTCAGCCAATTTTCTGGATTTTTGAAAATTTCACTTTTTTGTGAAAATATCCACTAAATGAGGGAATAATATGTGTGAGGGTACCCCAGGAGAGTTCCAAATGTGTGTGGGTAGAATATATATCCCACGGGGGTAAAATTGAAAAAAGTTGAACAAAATTTTTTTGGGGTCTTAGTCATTTTTCCGGCATTTATCAGACTTTCAGATGGGGCAAATGTCAGTGAGCATTCCGATTTCAGTTCCAGAGCGATTCGCCCAATGAGTCCTTGATATTTAGTCGTTTTCAGCCAATATTTTGGATTTTAGAAAATTTCACTTTTTTGTGAAAATATCCACTAAATGAGGGAATAATATGTGTGAGGTTACCCCAGGAGAGTTCCAAATGTGTGTAGGTAGAATATATATCCCACGGGGGTAAAATTGAAAAAAGTTGAAAAATTTTTTTGGGGGATTTAGTCATTTTTCCGGCGTTCATCAGATTTTCAGATAGGGGAAATGTCAGTGAGCGTTCCGATTTCAGTTCCAGAGCAATTCGCCCAATGAGTCCTTGATATTTAGTCGTTTTCAGCCAATTTTCTGGATTTTTGAAAATTTCACTTTTTTGTGAAAATATCCACTAAATGAGGGAATAATATGTGTGAGGGTACCCCAGGAGAGTTCCAAATGTGTGTGGGTAGAATATATATCCCACGGGGTTAAAATTGAAAAAAGTTGAAAAAATTTTTTTGGGGGACTTAGTCATTTTTCCGGCGTTTATCAGACTTTCAGATAGGGCAAATGTCAGTGAGCATTCCGATTTCAGTTCCAGAGCGATTCGCCCAATGAGTCCTTGATATTTAGTCGTTTTCAGCCAATTTTCTGGATTTTTGAAAATTTCACTTTTTTGTGAAAATATCCACTAAATGAGGGAATAATATGTGTGAGGGTACCCCAGGAGAGTTCCAAATGTGTGTGGGTAGAATATATATCCCACGGGGGTAAAATTGAAAAAAGTTGAACAAAATTTTTTTAGGGACTTAGTCATTTTTCCGGCGTTTATCAGACTTTCAGATAGGGCAAATGTCAGTGAGCATTCCGATTTCAGTTCCAGAGCGATTCGCCCAATGAGTCCTTGATATTTAGTCGTTTTCAGCCAATATTTTGGATTTTTGAAAATTTCACTTTTTTATGAAAATATCCATTAAATGAGGGAATAATATGTTTGAGGATACCCCAGGAGAGTTCCAAATGTGTGTGGGTAGAATATATATCCCACGGGGGTAAAATTGAAAAAAGTTGAACAAAATTTTTTTGGGATTTAGTCATTTTTCCGGCGTTTATCAGACTTTCAGATAGGGGAAATGTCAGTGAGCGTTCCGATTTCAGTTCCAGAGCGATTCGCCCAATGAGTCCTTGATATTTAGTCGTTTTCAGCCAATATTTTGGATTTTTGAAAATTTCACTTTTTTGTGAAAATATCCACTAAATGAGGGAATAATATGTGTGAGGGTACCCCAGGAGAGTTCCCAATGTGTGTGGGTAGAATATATATCCCACGGGGGTAAAATTGAAAAAGTTGAAAAAAATTTTTTTGGGGACTTAGTCATTTTTCCGGCGTTTATCAGACTTTCAGATAGGGCAAATGTCAGTGAGTGTTCCAATTTCAGTTCCAGAGCAATTCTCTCAATGAGTCCTTGATATTTAATCGTTTTCAGCCAATTTTCTGGATTTTTGAAAATTTCACTTTTTTATGAAAATATCCATTAAATGAGGAAATAATATGTTTGAGGGTACCCCAGGAGAGTTCCAAATGTGTGTGGGTAGAATATATATCCCACGGGGGTAAAATTGAAAAAAGTTGAAAAACAATTTTTTTTAGACTTAGTCATTTTTCCGGCGTTCATCAGATTTTCAGATAGGGGAAATGTCAGTGAGCGTTCCGATTTCAGTTTCAGAGCGATTCGCCCAATGAGTCCTTGATATTTAGTCGTTTTCAGCCAATTTTCTGGATTTTTGAAAATTTCACTTTTTTGTGAAAATATCCACTAAATGAGGGAATAATATGTGTGAGGGTACCCCAGGAGAGTTCCCAATGTGTGTGGGTAGAATATATATCCCACGGGGCTAAAATTGAAAAAAGTTGAAAACATATTTTTTTTGGACTTAGTCATTTTTCCGGCGTTTATCAGACTTTCAGATAGGGCAAATGTCAGTGAGCGTTCCGATTTCAGTTCTAGAGCGATTCGCCCAATGAGTCCTTGATATTTAGTCGTTTTCAGCCAATATTTTGGATTTTTGAAAATTTCACTTTTTTGTGCAAATATCCACTAAATGAGGGAATAATATGTGTGAGGGTACCCCAGGAGAGTTCCAAATGTGTGTGGGTAGAATATATATCCCACGGGGGTAAAATTGAAAAAAGTTGAAAAACATTTTTTTTTGGACTTAGTCATTTTTCCGGCGTTTATCATACTTTCAGATAGGGGAAATGTCAGTGAGTGTTCCAATATCAGTTCCAGAGCAATTCGCCCAATGAGTCCTTGATATTTAGTCGTTTTCAGCCAATTTTCTGGATTTTTGAAAATTTCACTTTTTTATGAAAATATCCATTAAATAAGGGAATAATATGTTTTAGGGTACCCCAGGAGAGTTCCAAATGTGTGTGGGTAGAATATAGAGCCCACGGGGGTAAAATTGAAAAAAGTTGAAAAAAATTTTTTTGGGGACTTAGTCATTTTTCCGGCGTTTATCAGACTTTCAGATAGGGCAAATGTTAGTGAGCATTCCGATTTCAGTTCCAGAGCGATTCGCCCAATGAGTCCTTGATATTTAGTCGTTTTCAGCCAATATTTTGGATTTTTGAAAATTTCACTTTTTTGTGAAAATATCCACTAAATGAGGGAATAATATGTGTGAGGGTACCCCAGGAGAGTTCCAAATGTGTGTGGGTAGAATATATATCCCACGGGGGTAAAATTTAAAAAGGTTGAAAAAATTTTTTTTTAAACTTAGTAATTTTTCCGGCGTTCATCAGATTTTCAGATAGGGGAAATGTCAGTGAGCGTTCCGATTTCAGTTCCAGAGCGATTCGCCCAATGAGTCCTTGATATTTAGTCGTTTTCAGCCAATATTTTGGATTTTTGAAAATTTCACTTTTTTGTGAAAATATCCACTAAATGAGGGAATAATATGTGTGAGGTTACCCCAGGAGAGATCCAAATGTGTGTAGGTAGAATATATATCCCACGGGGGTAAAATTGAAAAAATTTTTTTTTTGGACTTAGTCATTTTTCCGGCGTTTATCAGACTTTCAGATAGGGGAAATGTCAGTGAGCATTCCAATTTCAGTTCCAGAGCAATTCGCCCAATGAGTCCTTGATATTTAGTCGTTTTCAGCCAATTTTCTGGATTTTTGAAAATTTCACTTTTTTATGAAAATATCCATTAAATGAGGGAATAATATGTTTGAGGGTACCCCAGGAGAGTTTCAAATGTGTGTGGGTAGAATATATATCCCACGGGGGTAAAATTTAAAAAAGTTGAAAACAAATTTTTTTGGGACTTAGTCATTTTTCCGGCGTTCATCAGATTTTCGGATAGGGGAAATGTCAGTGAGCGTTCTGATTTCAGTTCCAGAGCGATTCGCCCAATGAGTCCTTGATATTTAGTCGTTTTCAGACAATTTTCTGGATTTTTGAAAATTTCACTTTTTTATGAAAATATCCATTAAATGAGGGAATAATATGTGTGAGGGTACCCCAGGAGAGTTCCAAATGTGTGTGGGTAGAACATATATCCCACGGGGGTAAAATTGAAAAAAGTTGAAAAACATTTTTTTTTGGACTTAGTCATTTTTCCGGCGTTTATCAGACTTTCAGATAGGGGAAATGTCAGTGAGCGTTCCGATTTCAGTTCCAGAGCGATTCGCCCAATGAGTCCTTGATATTTAGTCGTTTTCAGCCAATTTTCTGGATTTTTGAAAATTTCACTTTTTTGTGAAAATATCCACTAAATGAGGGAATAATATGTGTGAGGGTACCCCAGGAGAGTTCCAAATGTGTGTGGGTAGAATATATATCCCACGGGGGTAAAATTGAAAAAAGTTGAAAAACATTTTTTTTTGGACTTAGTCATTTTTCCGGCGTTTATCAGACTTTCAGATAGGGGAAATGTCAGTGAGCGCTCCGATTTCAGTTCCAGAGCGATTAGCCCAATGAGTCCTTGATACTTAGTCGTTTTCAGCCAATATTTTGGATTTTTGAAAATTTCACTTTTTTGTGAAAATATCAACTAAATGAGGGAATAATATGTGTGAGGGTACCCCAGGAGAGTTCCAAATGTGTGTGGGTAGAATATATATCCCACGGGGGTAAAATTGAAAAAAGTTGAAAAAAAATTTTTTGGGGACTTAGTCATTTTTCCGGCGTTTATCAGACTTTCAGATAGGGCAAATGTCAGTGCGCATTCCGATTTCAGTTCCAGAGCGATTCGCCCAATGAGTCCTTGATATTTAGTCGTTTCCAGCCAATATTTTGGATTTTTGAAAATTTCACTTTTTTGTGAAAATATCCACTAAATGAGGGAATAATATGTGTGAGGGTACCCCAGGAGAGTTCCAAATGTGTGTGGGTAGAATATATATCCCACGGGGGTAAAATTGAAAAAAGTTGAAAAACATTTTTTTTTGGACTTAGTCATTTTTCCGGCGTTTATCAGACTTTCAGATAGGGGAAATGTCAGTGAGCGCTCCGATTTCAGTTCCAGAGCGATTAGCCCAATGAGTCCTTGATACTTAGTCGTTTTCAGCCAATATTTTGGATTTTTGAAAATTTCACTTTTTTGTGAAAATATCAACTAAATGAGGGAATAATATGTGTGAGGGTACCCCAGGAGAGTTCCAAATGTGTGTGGGTAGAATATCTATCCCACGGGGGTAAAATTGAAAAAAGTTGAAAAAAAATTTTTTGGGGACTTAGTCATTTTTCCGGCGTTTATCAGACTTTCAGATAGGGCAAATGTCAGTGCGCATTCCGATTTCAGTTCCAGAGCGATTCGCCCAATGAGTCCTTGATATTTAGTCGTTTCCAGCCAATATTTTGGATTTTTGAAAATTTCACTTTTTTGTGAAAATATCCACTAAATGAGGGAATAACATGTGTGAGGGTACCCCAGGAGAGTTCCAAATGTGTGTGGGTAGAATATATATCCCACGGGGGTAAAATTGAAAAAAGTTGAACAAAATTTTTTTGGGGACTTAGTCATTTTTCCGGCGTTTATCAGACTTTCAGATAGGGGAAATGTCAGTGAGCGCTCCGATTTCAGTTCCAGAGCGATTCGCCCAATGAGTCCTTGATACTTAGTCGTTTTCAGCCAATATTTTGGATTTTTGAAAATTTCACTTTTTTGTGAAAATATCAACTAAATGAGGGAATAATATGTGTGAGGGTACCCCAGGAGAGTTCCAAATGTGTGTGGGTAGAATATATATCCCACGGGGGTAAAATTGAAAAAAGTTGAAAAAAAATTTTTTGGGGACTTAGTCATTTTTCCGGCGTTTATCAGACTTTCAGATAGGGCAAATGTCAGTGCGCATTCCGATTTCAGTTCCAGAGCGATTCGCCCAATAAGTCCTTGATATTTAGTCGTTTCCAGCCAATATTTTGGATTTTTGAAAATTTCACTTTTTTGTGAAAATATCCACTAAATGAGGGAATAACATGTGTGAGGGTACCCCAGGAGAGTTCCAAATGTGTGTGGGTAGAATATATATCCCACGGGGGTAAAATTGAAAAAAGTTGAACAAAATTTTTTTGGGGACTTAGTCATTTTTCCGGCGTTTATCAGACTTTCAGATAGGGCAAATGTCAGTGAGCATTCCGATTTCAGTTCCAGAGCCCAATGAGTCCTGGATATTTAGTCGTTTTCAGCCAATTTTCTGGATTTTTGAAAATTTCACTTTTTTGTGAAAATATCCACTAAATGAGGGAATAATATGTGTGAGGGTACCCCAGGAGAGTTCCAAATGTGTGTGGGTAGAACATATATCCCACGGGGGTAAAATTGAAAAAAGTTGAAAAACATTTTTTTTTGGACTTAGTCATTTTTCCGGCGTTTATCAGACTTTCAGATAGGGGAAATGTCAGTGAGCGTTCCGATTTCAGTTCCAGAGCGATTCGCCCAATGAGTCCTTGATATTTAGTCGTTTTCAGCCAATTTTCTGGATTTTTGAAAATTTCACTTTTTTGTGAAAATATCCACTAAATGAGGGAATAATATGTGTGAGGGTACCCCAGGAGAGTTCCAAATGTGTGTGGGTAGAATATATATCCCACGGGGGTAAAATTGAAAAAAATTGAAAAACATTTTTTTTTTGGACTTAGTCATTTTTCCGGCGTTTATCAGACTTTCAGATAGGGGAAATGTCAGTGAGCGCTCCGATTTCAGTTCCAGAGCGATTCGCCCAATGAGTCCTTGATACTTAGTCGTTTTCAGCCAATATTTTGGATTTTTGAAAATTTCACTTTTTTGTGAAAATATCCACTAAATGAGGGAATAATATGTGTGAGGGTACCCCAGGAGAGTTCCAAATGTGTTTAGGTAGGATATATATCCCACGGGGGTAAAATTGAAAAAAGTTGAACAAAATTTTTTTGGGGACTTAGTCATTTTTCCGGCGTTTATCAGACTTTCAGATAGGGCAAATGTCAGTGAGCATTCCGATTTCAGTTCCAGAGCCCAATGAGTCCTGGATATTTAGTCGTTTTCAGCCAATTTTCTGGATTTTTGAAAATTTCACTTTTTTGTGAAAATATCCACTAAATGAGGGAATAATATGTGTGAGGGTACCCCAGGAGAGTTCCAAATGTGTGTGGGTAGAACATATATCCCACGGGGGTAAAATTGAAAAAAGTTGAAAAACATTTTTTTTTGGACTTAGTCATTTTTCCGGCGTTTATCAGACTTTCAGATAGGGGAAATGTCAGTGAGCGTTCCGATTTCAGTTCCAGAGCGATTCGCCCAATGAGTCCTTGATATTTAGTCGTTTTCAGCCAATTTTCTGGATTTTTGAAAATTTCACTTTTTTGTGAAAATATCCACTAAATGAGGGAATAATATGTGTGAGGGTACCCCAGGAGAGTTCCAAATGTGTGTGGGTAGAATATATATCCCACGGGGGTAAAATTGAAAAAAATTGAAAAACATTTTTTTTTTGGACTTAGTCATTTTTCCGGCGTTTATCAGACTTTCAGATAGGGGAAATGTCAGTGAGCGCTCCGATTTCAGTTCCAGAGCGATTCGCCCAATGAGTCCTTGATACTTAGTCGTTTTCAGCCAATATTTTGGATTTTTGAAAATTTCACTTTTTTGTGAAAATATCCACTAAATGAGGGAATAATATGTGTGAGGGTACCCCAGGAGAGTTCCAAATGTGTGTGGGTAGAATATATATCCCACGGGGGTAAAATTGAAAAAAGTTGAACAAAATTTTTTTGGGGACTTAGTCATTTTTCCGGCGTTTATCAGACTTTCAGATAGGGGAAATGTCAGTGAGCATTCCGATTTCAGTTCCAGAGAGATTCGCCCAATGAGTCCTTGATATTTTGTCGTTTTCAGCCAATTTTCTGGATTTTTGAAAATTTCACTTTTTTGTGAAAATATCCACTAAATGAGGGAATAATATGTGTGAGGGTACCCCAGGAGAGTTCCAAATGTGTGTGGGTAGAATATATATACCACGGGGGTAAAATTGAAAAATGTTGAACAAAATTTTTTTGGGGTCTTAGTCATTTTTCCGGCATTTATCAGACTTTCAGATGGGGCAAATGTCAGTGAGCGTTCCAATTTCAGTTCCAGAGCGATTCGCCCAATGAGTCCTTGATATTTAGTCGTTTTCAGCCAATATTTTGGATTTTTGAAAATTTCACTTTTTTGTGAAAATATCCACTAAATGAGGGAATAATATGTGTGAGGGTACCCCAGGAGAGTTCCAAATGTGTGTGGGTAGAATATATATCCCACGGGGTTAAAATTGAAAAAAGTTGAAAAAATTTTTTTGGGGGACTTAGTCATTTTTCCGGCGTTTATCAGACTTTCAGATAGGGCAAATGTCAGTGAGCATTCCGATTTCAGTTCCAGAGCGATTCGCCCAATGAGTCCTTGATATTTAGTCGTTTTCAGCCAATTTTCTGGATTTTTGAAAATTTCACTTTATTGTGAAAATATCCACTAAATGAGGGAATAATATGTTTGAGGGTACCCCAGTAGAGTTCCAAATGTGTGTGGGTAGAATATATATCCCACGGGGGTAAAATTGAAAAAAGTTGAAAAACATTTTTTTTTGGACTTAGTCATTTTTCCGGCGTTTATCAGACTTTCAGATAGGGAAAAATGTCAGTGAGCGTTCCGATTTCAGTTCCAGAGCGATTCGCCCAATGAGTCCTTGATATTTAGTCGTTTTCAGCCAATTTTCTGGATTTTTGAAAATTTCACTTTTTTGTGAAAATATCCACTAAATGAGGGAATAATATGTGTGAGGGTACCCCAGGAGAGTTCCAAATGTGTGTGGGTAGAATATATATCCCACGGGGGTAAAATTGAAAAAAGTTGAACAAAATTCTTTTGGGATTTAGTCATTTTTCCGGCGTTTATCAGACTTTCAGATAGGGGAAATGTCAGTGAGCGTTCCGATTTCAGTTCCAGAGCGATTCGCCCAATGAGTCCTTGATACTTAGTCGTTTTCAGCCAATATTTTGGATTTTTGAAAATTTCACTTTTTTGTGAAAATATCCACTAAATGAGGGAATAATATGTGTGAGGGTACCCCAGGAGAGTTCCAAATGTGTGTGAGTAGAATATATATCCCACGGGGGTAAAATTGAAAAAAGTTGAAAAATTTTTTTTTTAGACTTAGTCATTTTTCCGGCGTTCATCAGATTTTCAGATAGGGGAAATGTCAGTGAGCATTCTGATTTCAGTTCCAGAGCAATTTGCCCAATGAGTCCTTGATATTTAGTCGTTTTCAGCCAATTTTCTGGATTTTTGAAAATTTCACTTTTTTGTGAAAATATCCACTAAATGAGGGAATAATATGTGTGAGGGTACCCCAGGAGAGTTCCAAATGTGTGTGGGTAGAATATATATCCCACGGGGGTAAAATTGAAAAAAGTTGAAAAACATTTTTTTTTGGACTTAGTCATTTTTCCGGCGTTTATCAGACTTTCAGATAGGGGAAATGTCAGTGAGTGTTCCAATTTCAGTTCCAGAGCAATTCGCAAAATGAGTCCTTGATATTTAGTCGTTTTCAGCCAATTTTCTGGATTTTTGAAAATTTCACTTTTTTATGAAAATATCCATTAAATGAGGGAATAATATGTTTGAGGGTACCCCAGGAGAGTTTCAAATGTGTGTGGGTAGAATATATATCCCACGGAGTAAAATTGAAAAAAGTTGAGAAAAATTTTTTGGGGGACTTAGTTATTTTTCCGGCGTTTATCAGACTTTCAGATAGGGGAAATGTCAGTGAGCGTTCCGATTTCAGTTCCAGAGCGATTCGCCCAATGAGTCCTTGATACTTAGTCGTTTTCAGCCAATATTTTGGATTTTTGAAAATTTCACTTTTTTGTGAAAATATCCACTAAATGAGGGAATAATATGTGTGAGGGTACCCCAGGAGAGTTCCAAATGTGTGTGGGTAGAATATATATCCCACGGGGGTAAAATTGAAAAAAGTTGAAAAGCAATTTTTTTTAGACTTAGTCATTTTTCCGGCGTTCATCAGATTTTCAGATAGGGGAAATGTCAGTGAGCGTTCCGATTTCAGTTTCAGAGCGATTCGCCCAATGAGTCCTTGATATTTAGTCGTTTTCAGCCAATTTTCTGGATTTTTGAAAATTTCACTTTTTTGTGAAAATATCCACTAAATGAGGGAATAATATGTGTGAGGGTACCCCAGGAGAGTTCCCAATGTGTGTGGGTAGAATATATATCTCACGGGGCTAAAATTGAAAAAAGTTGAAAACATTTTTTTTTTGGACTTAGTCATTTTTCCGGCGTTTATCAGACTTTCAGATAGGGCAAATGTCAGTGAGCATTCCGATTTCAGTTCCAGAGCGATTCGCCCAATGAGTCCTTGATATTTAGTCGTTTTCAGCCAATATTTTGGATTTTTGAAAATTTCACTTTTTTGTGAAAATATCCACTAAATGAGGGAATAATATGTGTGAGGGTACCCCAGGAGAGTTCCAAATGTGTGTGGGTAGAATATATATCCCACGGGGGTAAAATTGAAAAAAGTTAAAAAACATTTTTTTTTGGACTTAGTCATTTTTCCGGCGTTTATCAGACTTTCAGATAGGGCAAATGTCAGTGCGCATTCCGATTTCAGTTCCAGAGCGATTCGCCCAATGAGTCCTTGATATTTAGTCGTTTTCAGCCAATATTTTGGATTTTTGAAAATTTCACTTTTTTGTGAAAATATCCACTAAATGAGGGAATAATATGTGTGAGGGTACCCCAGGAGAGTTCCAAATGTGTGTGGGTAGAATATATATCCCACGGGGGTAAAATTGAAAAAAGTTAAAAAACATTTTTTTTTGGACTTAGTCATTTTTCCGGCGTTTATCAGACTTTCAGATAGGGCAAATGTCAGTGCGCATTCCGATTTCAGTTCCAGAGCGATTCGCCCAATGAGTCCTTGATATTTAGTCGTTTTCAGCCAATATTTTGGATTTTTGAAAATTTCACTTTTTTGTGAAAATATCCACTAAATGAGGGAATAATATGTGTGAGGTTACCCCAGGAGAGTTCCAAATGTGTGTAAGTAGAATATATATCCCACGGGGGTAAAATTGAAAAAAGTTGAAATATTTTTTTTTGGGATTTAGTCATTTTTCCGGCGTTTATCAGACTTTCAGATAGGGGAAATGTCAGTGAGCGTTCCGATTTCAGTTCCAGAGCGATTCGCCCAATGAGTCCTTGATACTTAGTCGTTTTCAGCCAATATTTTGGATTTTTGAAAATTTCACTTTTTTGTGAAAATATCCACTAAATGAGGGAATAATATGTGTGAGGGTACCCCAGGAGAGTTCCAAATGTGTGTGGGTAGAATATATATCCCACGGGGGTAAAATTGAAAAAGTTGAAAAACTTTTTTTGGGGACTTAGTCATTTTTCGGGCGTTTATCAGACTTTCAGATAGGGCAAATGTCAGTGAGCATTCCGATTTCAGTTCCAGAGCGATTCGCCCAATGAGTCCTTGATATTTAGTCGTTTTCAGCCAATTTTCTGGATTTTTGAAAATTTCACTTTTTTGTGAAAATATTCACTAAATGAGGGAATAATATGTTTGAGGGTACCCCAGAAGAGTTCCAAATGTGTGTGGGTAGAATATATATCCCACGGGGGTAAAATTGAAAAAAGTTGAAAAACATTTTTTTTTGGACTTAGTCATTTTTCCGGCGTTTATCAGACTTTCAGATGGGGCAAATGTCAGTGCGCATTCCGATTTCAGTTCCAGAGCAATTCTCTCAATGAGTCCTTGATATTTAGTCGTTTTCAGCCAATTTTCTGGATTTTTGAAAATTTCACTTTTTTATGAAAATATCCATTAAATGAGGGAATAACATGTTTGAGGGTACCCCAGGAGAGTTCCAAATGTGTGTGGGTAGAATATATATCCCACGGGGGTAAAATTGAAAAAAGTTGAAAAGCAATTTTTTTTAGACTTAGTCATTTTTCCGGCGTTCATCAAATTTTCAGATAGGGGAAATGTCAGTGAGCGTTCCGATTTCAGTTTCAGAGCGATTCGCCCAATGAGTCCTTAATATTTAGTCGTTTTCAGCCAATTTTCTGGATTTTTGAAAATTTCACTTTTTTGTGAAAATATCCACTAAATGAGGGAATAATATGTGTGAGGGTACCCCAGGAGAGTTCCCAATGTGTGTGGGTAGAATATATATCCCACGGGGCTAAAATTGAAAAAAGTTGAAAACATTTTTTTTTTGGACTTAGTCATTTTTCCGGCGTTTATCAGACTTTCAGATAGGGCAAATGTCAGTGAGCATTCCGATTTCAGTTCCAGAGCGATTCGCTCAATGAGTCCTTGATATTTAGTCGTTTTCAGCCAATATTTTGGATTTTTGAAAATTTCACTTTTTTGTGAAAATATCCACTAAATGAGGGAATAATATGTGTGAGGGTACCCCAGGAGAGTTCCAAATGTGTGTGGGTAGAATATATATCCCACGGGGGTAAAATTGAAAAAAGTTGAAAAACATTTTTTTTTGGACTTAGTCATTTTTCCGGCGTTTATCAGACTTTCAGATAGGGCAAATGTCAGTGCGCATTCCGATTTCAGTTCCAGAGCGATTCGCCCAATTAGTCCTTGATATTTAGTCGTTTTCAGCCAATATTTTGGATTTTTGAAAATTTCACTTTTTTGTGAAAATATCCACTAAATGAGGGAATAATATGTGTGAGGGTACCCCAGGAGAGTTCCCAATGTGTGTGGGTAGAATATATATCCCACGGGGGTAAAATTGAAAAAGTTGAAAAAAAATTTTTTGGGGACTTAGTCATTTTTCCGGCGTTTATCAGACTTTCAGATAGGGCAAATGTCAGTGAGTGTTCCAATTTCAGTTCCAGAGCAATTCTCTCAATGAGTCCTTGATATTTAATCGTTTTCAGCCAATTTTCTGGATTTTTGAAAATTTCACTTTTTTATGAAAATATCCATTAAATGAGGGAATAATATGTTTGAGGGTACCCCAGGAGAATTCCAAATGTGTGTGGGTAGAATATATATCCCACGGGGGTAAAATTGAAAAAAGTTGAAAAACAATTTTTTTTAGACTTAGTCATTTTTCCGGCGTTCATCAGATTTTCAGATAGGGGAAATGTCAGTGAGCGTTCCGATTTCAGTTTCAGAGCGATTCGCCCAATGAGTCCTTGATATTTAGTCGTTTTCAGCCAATTTTCTGGATTTTTGAAAATTTCACTTTTTTGTGAAAATATCCACTAAATGAGGGAATAATATGTGTGAGGGTACCCCAGGAGAGTTCCCAATGTGTGTGGGTAGAATATATATCCCACGGGGCTAAAATTGAAAAAAGTTGAAAACATTTTTTTTTTGGACTTAGTCATTTTTCCGGCGTTTATCAGACTTTCAGATAGGGCAAATGTCAGTGAGCGTTCCGATTTCAGTTCCAGAGCGATTCTCCCAATGAGTCCTTGATATTTAGTCGTTTTCAGCCAATATTTTGGATTTTTGAAAATTTCACTTTTTTGTGAAAATATCCACTAAATGAGGGAATAATATGTGTGAGGGTACCCCAGGAGAGTTCCAAATGTGTGTGGGGAGAATATATATCCCACGGGGGTAAAATTGAAAAAAGTTGAAAAACATTTTTTTTTGGACTTAGTCATTTTTCCGGCGTTTATCAGACTTTCAGATAGGGGAAATGTCAGTGAGTGTTCCGATATCAGTTCCAGAGCAATTCGCCCAATGAGTCCTTGATATTTAGTCGTTTTCAGCCAATTTTCTGGATTTTTGAAAATTTCACTTTTTTATGAAAATATCCATTAAATAAGGGAATAATATGTTTTAGGGTACCCCAGGAGAGTTCCAAATGTGTGTGGGTAGAATATACAGCCCACGGGGGTAAAATTGAAAAAAGTTGAACAAAATTCTTTTGGGATTTAGTCATTTTTCCGGCGTTTATCAGACTTTCAGATAGGGGAAATGTCAGTGAGCGTTCCGATTTCAGTTCCAGAGCGATTCGCCCAATGAGTCCTTGATACTTAGTCGTTTTCAGCCAATATTTTGGATTTTTGAAAATTTCACTTTTTTGTGAAAATATCCACTAAATGAGGGAATAATATGTGTGAGGGTACCCCAGGAGAGTTCCAAATGTGTGTGAGTAGAATATATATCCCACGGGGGTAAAATTGAAAAAAGTTGAAAAATTTTTTTTTTAGACTTAGTCATTTTTCGGGCGTTCATCAGATTTTCAGATAGGGGAAATGTCAGTGAGCATTCCGATTTCAGTTCCAGAGCAATTCGCCCAATGAGTCCTTGATATTTAGTCGTTTTCAGCCAATTTTCTGGATTTTTGAAAATTTCACTTTTTTGTGAAAATATCCACTAAATGAGGGAATAATATGTGTGAGGGTACCCCAGGAGAGTTCCAAATGTGTGTGGGTAGAATATATATCCCACGGGGGTAAAATTGAAAAAAGTTGAAAAACATTTTTTTTTGGACTTAGTCATTTTTCCGGCGTTTATCAGACTTTCAGATAGGGGAAATGTCAGTGAGTGTTCCAATTTCAGTTCCAGAGCAATTCGCAAAATGAGTCCTTGATATTTAGTCGTTTTCAGCCAATTTTCTGGATTTTTGAAAATTTCACTTTTTTGTGAAAATATCCACTAAATGAGGGAATAATATGTGTGAGGGTACCCCAGGAGAGTTCCAAATGTGTGTGGGTAGAATATATATCCCACGGGGGTAAAATTGAAAAAAGTTAAAAAACATTTTTTTTTGGACTTAGTCATTTTTCCGGCGTTTATCAGACTTTCAGATAGGGCAAATGTCAGTGCGCATTCCGATTTCAGTTCCAGAGCGATTCGCCCAATGAGTCCTTGATATTTAGTCGTTTTCAGCCAATATTTTGGATTTTTGAAAATTTCACTTTTTTGTGAAAATATCCACTAAATGAGGGAATAATATGTGTGAGGGTACCCCAGGAGAGTTCCAAATGTGTGTGGGTAGAATATATATCCCACGGGGGTAAAATTGAAAAAAGTTAAAAAACATTTTTTTTTGGACTTAGTCATTTTTCCGGCGTTTATCAGACTTTCAGATAGGGCAAATGTCAGTGCGCATTCCGATTTCAGTTCCAGAGCGATTCGCCCAATGAGTCCTTGATATTTAGTCGTTTTCAGCCAATATTTTGGATTTTTGAAAATTTCACTTTTTTGTGAAAATATCCACTAAATGAGGGAATAATATGTGTGAGGTTACCCCAGGAGAGTTCCAAATGTGTGTAAGTAGAATATATATCCCACGGGGGTAAAATTGAAAAAAGTTGAAAAATTTTTTTTTGGGATTTAGTCATTTTTCCGGCGTTTATCAGACTTTCAGATAGGGGAAATGTCAGTGAGCGCTCCGATTTCAGTTCCAGAGCGATTCGCCCAATGAGTCCTTGATACTTAGTCGTTTTCAGCCAATATTTTGGATTTTTGAAAATTTCACTTTTTTGTGAAAATATCCACTAAATGAGGGAATACTATGTGTGAGGGTACCCCAGGAGAGTTCCAAATGTGTGTGGGTAGAATATATATCCCACGGGGGTAAAATTGAAAAAGTTGAAAAAAATTTTTTTGGGGACTTAGTCATTTTTCGGGCGTTTATCAGACTTTCAGATAGGGCAAATGTCAGTGAGCATTCCGATTTCAGTTCCAGAGCGATTCGCCCAATGAGTCCTTGATATTTAGTCGTTTTCAGCCAATTTTCTGGATTTTTGAAAATTTCACTTTTTTGTGAAAATATTCACTAAATGAGGGAATAATATGTTTGAGGGTACCCCAGGAGAGTTCCAAATGTGTGTGGGTAGAATATATATCCCACGGGGGTAAAATTGAAAAAAGTTGAAAAAAAAATTTTTTTGGACTTAGTCATTTTTCCGGCGTTTATCAGACTTTCAGATAGAGCAAATGTCAGTGAGCATTTCGATCTCAGTTCCAGAGGGATTCGCACAATGAGTCCTTGATATTTAGTTGTTTTCAGCCAATTTTCTGGATTTTTGAAAATTTCACTTTTTTGTGAAAATATCCACTAAATAAGGGAATAATATGTGTGAGGGTACCCCAGAAGAGTTCCAAATGTGTGTGGGTAGAATATATATCCCACGGGTGTAAAATTGAAAAAAGTTGAAAAACATTTTTTTTTGGACTTAGTCATTTTTCCGGCGTTTATCAGACTTTCAGATGGGGCAAATGTCAGTGCGCATTCCGATTTCAGTTCCAGAGCAATTCTCTCAATGAGTCCTTGATATTTAGTCGTTTTCAGCCAATTTTCTGGATTTTTGAAAATTTCACTTTTTTATGAAAATATCCATTAAATGAGGGAATAATATGTTTGAGGGTACCCCAGGAGAGTTCCAAATGTGTGTGGGTAGAATATATATCCCACGGGGGTAAAATTGAAAAAAGTTGTAAAGCAATTTTTTTTAGACTTAGTCATTTTTCCGGCGTTCATCAAATTTTCAGATAGGGGAAATGTCAGTGAGCGTTCCGATTTCAGTTTCAGAGCGATTCGCCCAATGAGTCCTTGATATTTAGTCGTTTTCAGCCAATTTTCTGGATTTTTGAAAATTTCACTTTTTTGTGAAAATATCCACTAAATGAGGGAATAATATGTGTGAGGGTACCCCAGGAGAGTTCCCAATGTGTGTGGGTAGAATATATATCCCACGGGGCTAAAATTGAAAAAAGTTGAAAACATTTTTTTTTTGGACTTAGTCATTTTTCCGGCGTTTATCAGACTTTCAGATAGGGCAAATGTCAGTGAGCATTCCGATTTCAGTTCCAGAGCGATTCGCCCAATGAGTCCTTGATATTTAGTCGTTTTCAGCCAATATTTTGGATTTTTGAAAATTTCACTTTTTTGTGAAAATATCCACTAAATGAGGGAATAATATGTGTGAGGGTACCCCAGGAGAGTTCCAAATGTGTGTGGGTAGAATATATATCCCACGGGGGTAAAATTGAAAAAAGTTGAAAAACATTTTTTTTTGGACTTAGTCATTTTTCCGGCGTTTATCAGACTTTCAGATAGGGCAAATGTCAGTGCGCATTCCGATTTCAGTTCCAGAGCGATTCGCCCAATGAGTCCTTGATATTTAGTCGTTTTCAGCCAATATTTTGGATTTTTGAAAATTTCACTTTTTTGTGAAAATATCCACTAAATGAGGGAATAATATGTGTGAGGGTACCCCAGGAGAGTTCCCAATGTGTGTGGGTAGAATATATATCCCACGGGGGTAAAATTGAAAAAGTTGAAAAAAAATTTTTTGGGGACTTAGTCATTTTTCCGGCGTTTATCAGACTTTCAGATAGGGCAAATGTCAGTGAGTGTTCCAATTTCAGTTCCAGAGCAATTCTCTCAATGAGTCCTTGATATTTAATCGTTTTCAGCCAATTTTCTGGATTTTTGAAAATTTCACTTTTTTATGAAAATATCCATTAAATGAGGGAATAATATGTTTGAGGGTACCCCAGGAGAGTTCCAAATGTGTGTGGGTAGAATATATATCCCACGGGGGTAAAATTGAAAAAAGTTGAAAAACAATTTTTTTTAGACTTAGTCATTTTTCCGGCGTTCATCAGATTTTCAGATAGGGGAAATGTCAGTGAGCGTTCCGATTTCAGTTTCAGAGCGATTCGCCCAATGAGTCCTTGATATTTAGTCGTTTTCAGCCAATTTTCTGGATTTTTGAAAATTTCACTTTTTTGTGAAAATATCCACTAAATGAGGGAATAATATGTGTGAGGGTACCCCAGGAGAGTTCCCAATGTGTGTGGGTAGAATATATATCCCACGGGGCTAAAATTGAAAAAAGTTGAAAACATTTTTTTTTTGGACTTAGTCATTTTTCCGGCGTTTATCAGACTTTCAGATAGGGCAAATGTCAGTGAGCGTTCCGATTTCAGTTCCAGAGCGATTCGCCCAATGAGTCCTTGATATTTAGTCGTTTTCAGCCAATATTTTGGATTTTTGAAAATTTCACTTTTTTGTGAAAATATCCACTAAATGAGGGAATAATATGTGTGAGGGTACCCCAGGAGAGTTCCAAATGTGTGTGGGGAGAATATATATCCCACGGGGGTAAAATTGAAAAAAGTTGAAAAACATTTTTTTTTGGACTTAGTCATTTTTCCGGCGTTTATCAGACTTTCAGATAGGGGAAATGTCAGTGAGTGTTCCGATATCAGTTCCAGAGCAATTCGCCCAATGAGTCCTTGATATTTAGTCGTTTTCAGCCAATTTTCTGGATTTTTGAAAATTTCACTTTTTTATGAAAATATCCATTAAATAAGGGAATAATATGTTTTAGGGTACCCCAGGAGAGTTCCAAATGTGTGTGGGTAGAATATACAGCCCACGGGGGTAAAATTGAAAAAAGTTGAAAAAAATTTTTTTGGGGACTTAGTCATTTTTCCGGCGTTTATCAGACTTTCAGATAGGGGAAATGTCAGTGAGCGTTCCGATTTCAGTTCCAGAGCGATTCGCCCAATGAGTCCTTGATACTTAGTCGTTTTCAGCCAATATTTTGGATTTTTGAAAATTTCACTTTTTTGTGAAAATATCCACTAAATGAGGGAATAATATGTGTGAGGGTACCTCAGGAGAGTTCCAAATGTGTGTGGGTAGAATATATATCCCACCGGGGTAAAATTGAAAAAAGTTGAAAAAAAAATTTTTTGGGACTTAGTCATTTTTCCGGCGTTTATCAGACTTTCAGATAGGGCAAATGTTAGTGAGCATTCCGATTTCAGTTCCAGAGCGATTCGCCCAATGAGTCCTTGATATTTAGTCGTTTTCAGCCAATATTTTGGATTTTTGAAAATTTCACTTTTTTGTGAAAATATCCACTAAATGAGGGAATAATATGTGTGAGGGTACCCCAGGAGAGTTCCAAATGTGTGTGGGTAGAATATATATCCCACGGTGGTAAAATTGAAAAAAGTTGAAAAACATTTTTTTTTGGACTTAGTCATTTTTCCGGCGTTTATCAGACTTTCAGATAGGGCAAATGTCAGTGCGCATTCCGATTTCAGTTCCAGAGCGATTCGCCCAATGAGTCCTTGATATTTAGTCGTTTTCAGCCAATATTTTGGATTTTTGAAAATTTCACATTTTTGTGAAAATATCCACTAAATGAGGGAATAATATGTGTGAGGGTACCCCAGGAGAGTTCCCAATGTGTGTGGGTAGAATATATATCCCACGGGGGTAAAATTGAAAAAGTTGAAAAAAATTTTTTTGGGGACTTAGTCATTTTTCCGGCGTTTATCAGACTTTCAGATAGGGCAAATGTCAGTGAGTGTTCCAATTTCAGTTCCAGAGCAATTCTCTCAATGAGTCCTTGATATTTAATCGTTTTCAGCCAATTTTCTGGATTTTTGAAAATTTCACTTTTTTGTGAAAATATCCACTAAATGAGGGAATAATATGTGTGAGGGTACCCCAGGAGAGTTCCCAATGTGTGTGGGTAGAATATATATCCCACGGGGCTAAAATTGAAAAAAGTTGAAAACATTTTTTTTTTGGACTTAGTCATTTTTCCGGCGTTTATCAGACTTTCAGATAGGGCAAATGTCAGTGAGCGTTCCGATTTCAGTTCCAGAGCGATTCGCCCAATGAGTCCTTGATATTTAGTCGTTTTCAGCCAATATTTTGGATTTTTGAAAATTTCACTTTTTTATGAAAATATCCATTAAATAAGGGAATAATATGTTTTAGGGTACCCCAGGAGAGTTCCAAATGTGTGTGGGTAGAATATATATCCCACGGGGGTAAAATTTAAAAAGGTTGAAAAAATTTTTTTTTAAACTTAGTAATTTTTCCGGCGTTCATCAGATTTTCAGATAGGGGAAATGTCAGTGAGCGTTCCGATTTCAGTTCCAGAGCGATTCGCCCAATGAGTCCTTTTGATATTTAGTCGTTTTCAGCCAATATTTTGGATTTTTGAAAATTTCACTTTTTTGTGAAAATATCCATTAAATGAGGGAAAAATATGTTTGAGGGTACCCCAGGAGAGTTTCAAATGTGTGTGGGTAGAATATATATCCCACGTGGGTAAAATTTAAAAAAGTTGAAAAAAATTTTTTTTGGGACTTAGTCATTTTTCCGGCGTTCATCAGATTTTCGGATAGGGGAAATGTCAGTGAGCGTTCTGATTTCAGTTCCAGAGCGATTCGCCCAATGAGTCCTTGATATTTAGTCGTTTTCAGACAATTTTCTGGATTTTTGAAAATTTCACTTTTTTATGAAAATATCCATTAAATGAGGGAATAATATGTTTGAGGGTACCCCAGGAGAGTTCCAAATGTGTGTGGGTAGAATATATATCCCACGGGGGTAAAATTGAAAAAAGTTGAAAAAAAATTTTTTTTGGACTTAGTCATTTTTCCAGCGTTTATCAGACTTTCAGATAGGGGAAATGTCAGTGAGCGTTCCGATTTCAGTTCCAGAGCGATTCGCCCAATGAGTCCTTGATATTTAGTCGTTTTCAGCCAATATTTTGGATTTTTGAAAATTTCACTTTTTTGTGAAAATATCCACTAAATGAGGGAATAATATGTGTGAGGGTACCCCAGGAGAGTTCCAAATGTGTGTGGGTAGAATATATATCCCACGGGGGTAAAATTTAAAAAAGTTGAAAAAATTTTTTTTTAAACTTAGTCATTTTTCCGGCGTTCATCAGATTTTCAGATAGGGGAAATGTCAGTGAGCGTTCCGATTTCAGTTCCAGAGCGATTCGCCCAATGAGTCCTTGATATTTAGTCGTTTTCTGCCAATATTTTGGATTTTTGAAAATTTCACTTTTTTGTGAAAATATCCACTAAATGAGGGAATAATATGTGTGAGGGTACCCCAGGAGAGTTCCAAATGTGTGTGGGTAGAATATATATCCCACGGGGGTAAAATTGAAAAAAGTTGAAAAAAAATTTTTTTTGGACTTAGTCATTTTTCCGGCGTTTATCAGACTTTCAGATAGGGCAAATGTTAGTGAGCATTCCGATTTCAGTTCCAGAGCGATTCGCCCAATGAGTCCTTGATATTTAGTCGTTTTCAGCCAATATTTTGGATTTTTGAAAATTTCACTTTTTTGTGAAAATATCCACTAAATGAGGGAATAATATGTGTGAGGGTACCCCAGGAGAGTTCCAAATGTGTGTGGGTAGAATATATATCCCACGGGGGTAAAATTGAAAACAGTTGAAAAACATTTTTTGGGGACTTAGTCATTTTTCCGGCGTTTATCAGACTTTCAGATAGGGCAAATGTCAGTGAGCATTCCAATTTCAGTTCCAGAGCGATTCGCCCAATGAGTCCATGATATTTAGTCGTTTTCAGCCAATTTCCTGGATTTTTGAAAATTTCACTTTTTTATGAAAATATCCATTAAATGAGGGAATAATATGTTTGAGGGTACCCCAGGAGAGTTCCAAATGTGTGTGGGTAGAATATATATCCCACGGGGGTAAAATTGAAAAAAGTTGAAAAAAAATTTTTTTTGGACTTAGTCATTTTTCCGGCGTTTATCAGACTTTCAGATAGGGCAAATGTTAGTGAGCATTCCGATTTCAGTTCCAGAGCGATTCGCCCAATGAGTCCTTGATATTTAGTCGTTTTCAGCCAATTTTCTGGATTTTTGAAAATTTCACTTTTTTATGAAAATATCCATTAAATGAGGGAATAATATGTTTGAGGGTACCCCAGGAGAGTTCCAAATGTGTGTGGGTAGAATATATAGCCCACGGGGGTAAAATTGAAAAAAGTTGAAAAAATTTTTTTTGGGGACTTAGTCATTTTTCCGGCGTTTATCAGACTTTCAGATAGGGGAAATGTCAGTGAGCGTTCCAATTTCAGTTCCAGAGCAATTCGCCCAATGAGTCCTTGATATTTAGTCGTTTTCAGCCAATTTTCTGGATTTTTGAAAATTTCACTTTTTTATGAAAATATCCAGTAAATGAGGGAATAATATGTTTGAGGGTACCCCAGGAGAGTTCCAAATGTGTGTGGGTAGAATATATATCCCACGGGGGTAAAATTGAAAAAAGTTGAAAAAAAATTTTTTTTGGACTTAGTCATTTTTCCGGCGTTTATCAGACTTTCAGATAGGGTAAATGTCAGTGAGCGTTCCGATTTCAGTTCCAGAGCGATTCGCCCAATGAGTCCTTGATACTTAGTCGTTTTCAGCCAATATTTTGGATTTTTGAAAATTTCACTTTTTTGTGAAAATATCCACTAAATGAGGGAATAATATGTGTGAGGGTACCCCAGGAGAGTTCCAAATGTGTGTGGGTAGAATATATATCCCACGGGGGTAAAATTTAAAAAAGTTGAAAAAATTTTTTTTTAAACTTAGTCATTTTTCCGGCGTTCATCAGATTTTCAGATAGGGGAAATGTCAGTGAGCGTTCCGATTTCAGTTCCAGAGCGATTCGCCCAATGAGTCCTTGATATTTAGTCGTTTTCTGCCAATATTTTGGATTTTTGAAAATTTCACTTTTTTGTGAAAATATCCACTAAATGAGGGAATAATATGTGTGAGGGTACCCCAGGAGAGTTCCAAATGTGTGTGGGTAGAATATATATCCCACGGGGGTAAAATTGAAAAAAGTTGAAAAAAAATTTTTTTTGGACTTAGTCATTTTTCCGGCGTTTATCAGACTTTCAGATAGGGCAAATGTTAGTGAGCATTCCGATTTCAGTTCCAGAGCGATTCGCCCAATGAGTCCTTGATATTTAGTCGTTTTCAGCCAATATTTTGGATTTTTGAAAATTTCACTTTTTTGTGAAAATATCCACTAAATGAGGGAATAATATGTGTGAGGGTACCCCAGGAGAGTTCCAAATGTGTGTGGGTAGAATATATATCCCACGGGGGTAAAATTGAAAACAGTTGAAAAACATTTTTTGGGGACTTAGTCATTTTTCCGGCGTTTATCAGACTTTCAGATAGGGCAAATGTCAGTGAGCATTCCAATTTCAGTTCCAGAGCGATTCGCCCAATGAGTCCATGATATTTAGTCGTTTTCAGCCAATTTCCTGGATTTTTGAAAATTTCACTTTTTTATGAAAATATCCATTAAATGAGGGAATAATATGTTTGAGGGTACCCCAGGAGAGTTCCAAATGTGTGTGGGTAGAATATATATCCCACGGGGGTAAAATTGAAAAAAGTTGAAAAAAAATTTTTTTGGGACTTAGTCATTTTTCCGGCGTTCATCAGACTTTCAGATAGGGGAAATGTCAGTGAGCGTTCCGATTTCAGTTCCAGAGCGATTCGCCCAATGAGTCCTTGATATTTAGTCGTTTTCAGCCAATATTTTGGATTTTTGAAAATTTCACTTTTTTGTGAAAATATCCACTAAATGAGGGAATAATATGTGTGAGGGTACCCCAGGAGAGTTCCAAATGTGTGTGGGTAGAATATATATCCCACGGGGGTAAAATTTAAAAAAGTTGAAAAATTTTTTTTTTAAACTTAGTCATTTTTCCGGCGTTCATCAGATTTTCAGATAGGGGAAATGTCAGTGAGCGTTCCGATTTCAGTTACAGAGCGATTCGCCCAATGAGTCCTTGATATTTAGTCGTTTTCAGCCAATATTTTGGATTTTTGAAAATTTCACTTTTTTGTGAAAATATCCACTAAATGAGGGAATAATATGTGTGAGGGTACCCCAGGAGAGTTCCAAATGTGTGTGGGTAGAATATATATCCCACGGGGGTAAAATTGAAAAAAGTTGAAAAAAAATTTTTTTTGGACTTAGTCATTTTTCCGGCGTTTATCAGACTTTCAGATAGGGCAAATGTTAGTGAGCATTCCGATTTCAGTTCCAGAGCGATTCGCCCAATGAGTCCTTGATATTTAGTCGTTTTCAGCCAATTTTCTGGATTTTTGAAAATTTCACTTTTTTATGAAAATATCCATTAAATGAGGGAATAATATGTTTGAGGGTACCCCAGGAGAGTTCCAAATGTGTGTGGGTAGAATATATAGCCCACGGGGGTAAAATTGAAAAAAGTTGAAAAAATTTTTTTTGGGGACTTAGTCATTTTTCCGGCGTTTATCAGACTTTCAGATAGGGGAAATGTCAGTGAGCGTTCCAATTTCAGTTCCAGAGCAATTCGCCCAATGAGTCCTTGATATTTAGTCGTTTTCAGCCAATTTTCTGGATTTTTGAAAATTTCACTTTTTTATGAAAATATCCAGTAAATGAGGGAATAATATGTTTGAGGGTACCCCAGGAGAGTTCCAAATGTGTGTGGGTAGAATATATATCCCACGGGGGTAAAATTGAAAAAAGTTGAAAAAAAATTTTTTTTGGACTTAGTCATTTTTCCGGCGTTTATCAGACTTTCAGATAGGGTAAATGTCAGTGAGCGTTCCGATTTCAGTTCCAGAGCGATTCGCCCAATGAGTCCTTGATACTTAGTCGTTTTCAGCCAATATTTTGGATTTTTGAAAATTTCACTTTTTTGTGAAAATATCCACTAAATGAGGGAATAATATGTGTGAGGGTACCCCAGGAGAGTTCCAAATGTGTGTGGGTAGAATATATATCCCACCGGGGTAAAATTGAAAAAAGTTGAAAAAAAATTTTTTTGGGACTTAGTCATTTTTCCGGCATTTATCAGACTTTCAGATAGGGCAAATGTTAGTGAGCATTCCGATTTCAGTTCCAGAGCGATTCGCCCAATGAGTCCTTGATATTTAGTCGTTTTCAGCCAATATTTTGGATTTTTGAAAATTTCACTTTTTTGTGAAAATATCCACTAAATGAGGGAATAATATGTGTGAGGGTACCCCAGGAGAGTTCCAAATGTGTGTGGGTAGAATATATATCCCACGGGGGTAAAATTTAAAAAAGTTGAAAAAATTTTTTTTTAAACTTAGTCATTTTTCCGGCGTTCATCAGATTTTCAGATAGGGGAAATGTCAGTGAGCGTTCCGATTTCAGTTCCAGAGCGATTCGCCCAATGAGTCCTTGATATTTAGTCGTTTTCAGCCAATATTTTGGATTTTTGAAAATTTCACTTTTTTGTGAAAATATCCACTAAATGAGGGAATAATATGTGTGAGGGTACCCCAGGAGAGTTCCAAATGTGTGTGGGTAGAATATATATCCCACGGGGGTAAAATTGAAAAAAGTTGCAAAACATTTTTTTTTGGACTTAGTCATTTTTCCGGCGTTTATCAGACTTTCAGATAGGGGAAATGTCAGTGAGCGTTCCAATTTCAGTTCCAGAGCAATTCGCCCAATGAGTCCTTGATACTTAGTCGTTTTCAGCCAATTTTCTTGATTTTTGAAAATTTCACTTTTTTATGAAAATATCCAGTAAATGAGGGAATAATATGTTTGAGGGTACCCCAGGAGAGTTCCAAATGTGTGTGGGTAGAATATATATCCCACCGGGGTAAAATTGAAAAAAGTTGAAAAAAAATTTTTTTGGGACTTAGTCATTTTTCCGGCGTTTATCAGACTTTCAGATAGGGCAAATGTTAGTGAGCATTCCGATTTCAGTTCCAGAGCGATTCACCCAATGAGTCCTTGATATTTAGTCGTTTTCAGCCAATATTTTGGATTTTTGAAAATTTCACTTTTTTGTGAAAATATCCACTAAATGAGGGAATAATATGTGTGAGGGTACCCCAGGAGAGTTCCAAATGTGTGTGGGTAGAATATATATCCCACGGGGGTAAAATTGAAAACAGTTGAAAAACATTTTTTGGGAACTTAGTCATTTTTCCGGCGTTTATCAGACTTTCAGATTGGGCAAATGTCAGTGAGCATTCCGATTTCAGTTCCAGAGCGATTCGCCCAATGAGTCCTTGATATTTAGTCGTTTTCAGCCAATTTCCTGGATTTTTGAAAATTTCACTTTTTTATGAAAATATCCATTAAATGAGGGAATAATATGTTTGAGCGTACCCCAGGAGAGTTCCAAATGTGTGTGGGTAGAATATATATCCCACGGGGGTAAAATTGAAAAAACTTGAAAAACATTTTTTTTTGGACTTAGTCATTTTTCCGGCGTTTATCAGACTTTCAGATAGGGATATGTCAGTTAGCGTTCCGATTTCAGTACCAAAGCGATTCGCCCAATGAGTACTTGATACTTAGTCGTTTTCAGCCAATATTTTGGATTTTTGAAAATTTCACATTTTGTGAAAATATCCACTAAATGAGGGAATAATATGTGTGAGGGTACCCCAGGAGAGTTCCAAATGTGTGTGGGTAGAATATATATCCCACGGGGGTAAAATTTAAAAAGGTTGAAAAATTTTTTTTTTAAACTTAGTAATTTTTCCGGCGTTCATCAGATTTTCAAATAGGGGAAATGTCAGTGAGCGTTCCGATTTCAGTTCCAGAGCGATTCGCCCAATGAGTCCTTGATATTTAGTCGTTTTCAGCCAATATTTTGGATTTTTGAAAATTTCACTTTTTTGTGAAAATATCCACTAAATGAGGGAATAATATGTGTGAGGTTACCCCAGAAGAGATCCAAATGTGTGTAGGTAGAATATATATCCCACGGGGGTAAAATTGAAAAAAGTTGAAAAAATTTTTTTTTTGGACTTAGTCATTTTTCCGGCGTTTATCAGACTTTCAGATAGGGGAAATGTCAGTGAGCATTCCAATTTCAGTTCCAGAGCAATTCGCCCAATGAGTCCTTGATATTTAGTCGTTTTCAGCCAATTTTCTGGATTTTTGAAAATTTCACTTTTTTATGAAAATATCCATTAAATGAGGGAATAATATGTTTGAGGGTACCCCAGGAGAGTTTCAAATGTGTGTGGGTAGAATATATATCCCACGGGGGTAAAATTGAAAAAAGTTTAAAAAAAATTTTTTTTGGACTTAGTCATTTTTCCGGCGTTTATCAGACTTTCAGATAGGGCAAATGTTAGTGAGCATTCCGATTTCAGTTCCAGAGCGATTCGCCCAATGAGTCCTTGATATTTAGTCGTTTTCAGCCAATTTTCTGGATTTTTGAAAATTTCACTTTTTTATGAAAATATCCATTAAATGAGGGAATAATATGTTTGAGGGTACCCCAGGAGAGTTCCAAATGTGTGTGGGTAGAATATATAGCCCACGGGGGTAAAATTGAAAAAAGTTGAAAAAATTTTTTTTGGGGACTTAGTCATTTTTCCGGCGTTTATCAGACTTTCAGATAGGGGAAATGTCAGTGAGCGTTCCAATTTCAGTTCCAGAGCAATTCGCCCAATGAGTCCTTGATATTTAGTCGTTTTCAGCCAATTTTCTGGATTTTTGAAAATTTCACTTTTTTATGAAAATATCCAGTAAATGAGGGAATAATATGTTTGAGGGTACCCCAGGAGAGTTCCAAATGTGTGTGGGTAGAATATATATCCCACGGGGGTAAAATTGAAAAAAGTTGAAAAAAAATTTTTTTTGGACTTAGTCATTTTTCCGGCGTTTATCAGACTTTCAGATAGGGTAAATGTCAGTGAGCGTTCCGATTTCAGTTCCAGAGCGATTCGCCCAATGAGTCCTTGATACTTAGTCGTTTTCAGCCAATATTTTGGATTTTTGAAAATTTCACTTTTTTGTGAAAATATCCACTAAATGAGGGAATAATATGTGTGAGGGTACCCCAGGAGAGTTCCAAATGTGTGTGGGTAGAATATATATCCCACGGGGGTAAAATTTAAAAAAGTTGAAAAAATTTTTTTTTAAACTTAGTCATTTTTCCGGCGTTCATCAGATTTTCAGATAGGGGAAATGTCAGTGAGCGTTCCGATTTCAGTTCCAGAGCGATTCTCCCAATGAGTCCTTGATATTTAGTCGTTTTCTGCCAATATTTTGGATTTTTGAAAATTTCACTTTTTTGTGAAAATATCCACTAAATGAGGGAATAATATGTGTGAGGGTACCCCAGGAGAGTTCCAAATGTGTGTGGGTAGAATATATATCCCACGGGGGTAAAATTGAAAAAAGTTGAAAAAAAATTTTTTTTGGACTTAGTCATTTTTCCGGCGTTTATCAGACTTTCAGATAGGGCAAATGTTAGTGAGCATTCCGATTTCAGTTCCAGAGCGATTCGCCCAATGAGTCCTTGATATTTAGTCGTTTTCAGCCAATATTTTGGATTTTTGAAAATTTCACTTTTTTGTGAAAATATCCACTAAATGAGGGAATAATATGTGTGAGGGTACCCCAGGAGAGTTCCAAATGTGTGTGGGTAGAATATATATCCCACGGGGGTAAAATTGAAAACAGTTGAAAAACATTTTTTGGGGACTTAGTCATTTTTCCGGCGTTTATCAGACTTTCAGATAGGGCAAATGTCAGTGAGCATTCCAATTTCAGTTCCAGAGCGATTCGCCCAATGAGTCCATGATATTTAGTCGTTTTCAGCCAATTTCCTGGATTTTTGAAAATTTCACTTTTTTATGAAAATATCCATTAAATGAGGGAATAATATGTTTGAGGGTACCCCAGGAGAGTTCCAAATGTGTGTGGGTAGAATATATATCCCACGGGGGTAAAATTGAAAAAAGTTGAAAAAAAATTTTTTTGGGACTTAGTCATTTTTCCGGCGTTCATCAGACTTTCAGATAGGGGAAATGTCAGTGAGCGTTCCGATTTCAGTTCCAGAGCGATTCGCCCAATGAGTCCTTGATATTTAGTCGTTTTCAGCCAATATTTTGGATTTTTGAAAATTTCACTTTTTTGTGAAAATATCCACTAAATGAGGGAATAATATGTGTGAGGGTACCCCAGGAGAGTTCCAAATGTGTGTGGGTAGAATATATATCCCACGGGGGTAAAATTTAAAAAAGTTGAAAAATTTTTTTTTTAAACTTAGTCATTTTTCCGGCGTTCATCAGATTTTCAGATAGGGGAAATGTCAGTGAGCGTTCCGATTTCAGTTACAGAGCGATTCGCCCAATGAGTCCTTGATATTTAGTCGTTTTCAGCCAATATTTTGGATTTTTGAAAATTTCACTTTTTTGTGAAAATATCCACTAAATGAGGGAATAATATGTGTGAGGGTACCCCAGGAGAGTTCCAAATGTGTGTGGGTAGAATATATATCCCACGGGGGTAAAATTGAAAAAAGTTGAAAAAAAATTTTTTTTGGACTTAGTCATTTTTCCGGCGTTTATCAGACTTTCAGATAGGGCAAATGTTAGTGAGCATTCCGATTTCAGTTCCAGAGCGATTCGCCCAATGAGTCCTTGATATTTAGTCGTTTTCAGCCAATTTTCTGGATTTTTGAAAATTTCACTTTTTTATGAAAATATCCATTAAATGAGGGAATAATATGTTTGAGGGTACCCCAGGAGAGTTCCAAATGTGTGTGGGTAGAATATATAGCCCACGGGGGTAAAATTGAAAAAAGTTGAAAAAATTTTTTTTGGGGACTTAGTCATTTTTCCGGCGTTTATCAGACTTTCAGATAGGGGAAATGTCAGTGAGCGTTCCAATTTCAGTTCCAGAGCAATTCGCCCAATGAGTCCTTGATATTTAGTCGTTTTCAGCCAATTTTCTGGATTTTTGAAAATTTCACTTTTTTATGAAAATATCCAGTAAATGAGGGAATAATATGTTTGAGGGTACCCCAGGAGAGTTCCAAATGTGTGTGGGTAGAATATATATCCCACGGGGGTAAAATTGAAAAAAGTTGAAAAAAAATTTTTTTTGGACTTAGTCATTTTTCCGGCGTTTATCAGACTTTCAGATAGGGTAAATGTCAGTGAGCGTTCCGATTTCAGTTCCAGAGCGATTCGCCCAATGAGTCCTTGATACTTAGTCGTTTTCAGCCAATATTTTGGATTTTTGAAAATTTCACTTTTTTGTGAAAATATCCACTAAATGAGGGAATAATATGTGTGAGGGTACCCCAGGAGAGTTCCAAATGTGTGTGGGTAGAATATATATCCCACCGGGGTAAAATTGAAAAAAGTTGAAAAAAAATTTTTTTGGGACTTAGTCATTTTTCCGGCATTTATCAGACTTTCAGATAGGGCAAATGTTAGTGAGCATTCCGATTTCAGTTCCAGAGCGATTCGCCCAATGAGTCCTTGATATTTAGTCGTTTTCAGCCAATATTTTGGATTTTTGAAAATTTCACTTTTTTGTGAAAATATCCACTAAATGAGGGAATAATATGTGTGAGGGTACCCCAGGAGAGTTCCAAATGTGTGTGGGTAGAATATATATCCCACGGGGGTAAAATTTAAAAAAGTTGAAAAAATTTTTTTTTAAACTTAGTCATTTTTCCGGCGTTCATCAGATTTTCAGATAGGGGAAATGTCAGTGAGCGTTCCGATTTCAGTTCCAGAGCGATTCGCCCAATGAGTCCTTGATATTTAGTCGTTTTCAGCCAATATTTTGGATTTTTGAAAATTTCACTTTTTTGTGAAAATATCCACTAAATGAGGGAATAATATGTGTGAGGGTACCCCAGGAGAGTTCCAAATGTGTGTGGGTAGAATATATATCCCACGGGGGTAAAATTGAAAAAAGTTGCAAAACATTTTTTTTTGGACTTAGTCATTTTTCCGGCGTTTATCAGACTTTCAGATAGGGGAAATGTCAGTGAGCGTTCCAATTTCAGTTCCAGAGCAATTCGCCCAATGAGTCCTTGATACTTAGTCGTTTTCAGCCAATTTTCTTGATTTTTGAAAATTTCACTTTTTTATGAAAATATCCAGTAAATGAGGGAATAATATGTTTGAGGGTACCCCAGGAGAGTTCCAAATGTGTGTGGGTAGAATATATATCCCACCGGGGTAAAATTGAAAAAAGTTGAAAAAAAATTTTTTTGGGACTTAGTCATTTTTCCGGCGTTTATCAGACTTTCAGATAGGGCAAATGTTAGTGAGCATTCCGATTTCAGTTCCAGAGCGATTCACCCAATGAGTCCTTGATATTTAGTCGTTTTCAGCCAATATTTTGGATTTTTGAAAATTTCACTTTTTTGTGAAAATATCCACTAAATGAGGGAATAATATGTGTGAGGGTACCCCAGGAGAGTTCCAAATGTGTGTGGGTAGAATATATATCCCACGGGGGTAAAATTGAAAACAGTTGAAAAACATTTTTTGGGAACTTAGTCATTTTTCCGGCGTTTATCAGACTTTCAGATTGGGCAAATGTCAGTGAGCATTCCGATTTCAGTTCCAGAGCGATTCGCCCAATGAGTCCTTGATATTTAGTCGTTTTCAGCCAATTTCCTGGATTTTTGAAAATTTCACTTTTTTATGAAAATATCCATTAAATGAGGGAATAATATGTTTGAGCGTACCCCAGGAGAGTTCCAAATGTGTGTGGGTAGAATATATATCCCACGGGGGTAAAATTGAAAAAACTTGAAAAACATTTTTTTTTGGACTTAGTCATTTTTCCGGCGTTTATCAGACTTTCAGATAGGGATATGTCAGTTAGCGTTCCGATTTCAGTACCAAAGCGATTCGCCCAATGAGTACTTGATACTTAGTCGTTTTCAGCCAATATTTTGGATTTTTGAAAATTTCACATTTTGTGAAAATATCCACTAAATGAGGGAATAATATGTGTGAGGGTACCCCAGGAGAGTTCCAAATGTGTGTGGGTAGAATATATATCCCACGGGGGTAAAATTTAAAAAGGTTGAAAAATTTTTTTTTTAAACTTAGTAATTTTTCCGGCGTTCATCAGATTTTCAAATAGGGGAAATGTCAGTGAGCGTTCCGATTTCAGTTCCAGAGCGATTCGCCCAATGAGTCCTTGATATTTAGTCGTTTTCAGCCAATATTTTGGATTTTTGAAAATTTCACTTTTTTGTGAAAATATCCACTAAATGAGGGAATAATATGTGTGAGGTTACCCCAGAAGAGATCCAAATGTGTGTAGGTAGAATATATATCCCACGGGGGTAAAATTGAAAAAAGTTGAAAAAATTTTTTTTTTGGACTTAGTCATTTTTCCGGCGTTTATCAGACTTTCAGATAGGGGAAATGTCAGTGAGCATTCCAATTTCAGTTCCAGAGCAATTCGCCCAATGAGTCCTTGATATTTAGTCGTTTTCAGCCAATTTTCTGGATTTTTGAAAATTTCACTTTTTTATGAAAATATCCATTAAATGAGGGAATAATATGTTTGAGGGTACCCCAGGAGAGTTTCAAATGTGTGTGGGTAGAATATATATCCCACGGGGGTAAAATTGAAAAAAGTTTAAAAAAAATTTTTTTTGGACTTAGTCATTTTTCCGGCGTTTATCAGACTTTCAGATAGGGGAAATGTCAGTGAGCGTTCCGATTTCAGTTCCAGAGCGATTCGCCCAATGAGTCCTTGATATTTAGTCGTTTTCAGCCAATATTTTGGATTTTTGAAAATTTCACTTTTTTGTGAAAATATCCACTAAATGAGGGAATAATATGTGTGAGGGTACCCCAGGAGAGTTCCAAATGTGTGTGGGTAGAATATATATCCCACGGGGGTAAAATTTAAAAAAGTTGAAAAAATTTTTTTTTAAACTTAGTCATTTTTCCGGCGTTCATCAGATTTTCAGATAGGGGAAATGTCAGTGAGCGTTCCGATTTCAGTTCCAGAGCGATTCGCCCAATGAGTCCTTGATATTTAGTCGTTTTCAGCCAATATTTTGGATTTTTGAGAATTTCACTTTTTTTGTGAAAATATCCACTAAATGAGGGAATAATATGTGTGAGGGTACCCCAGGAGAGTTCCAAATGTGTGTGGGTAGAATATATTTCCCACGGGGGTAAAATTTAAAAAGGTTGAAAAAAATTTTTTTTAAACTTAGTCATTTTTCCGGCGTTCATCAGATTTTCAGATAGGGGAAATGTCAGTGAGCATTCCGATTTCAGTTCCCGAGCGATTCGCCCAATGAGTCCTTGATATTTAGTCGTTTTCAGCCAATATTTTAGATTTTTGAAAATTTCACTTTTTTGTGAAAATATCCACTAAATGAGGGAATAATATGTGTGAGGTTACCCCAGGAGAGTTCCAAATGTGTGTAGGTAGAATATATATCCCACGGGGGTAAAATTTAAAAAAGTTGAAAATTTTTTTTTGGGGACTTAGTCATTTTTCCGGCGTTCATCAGATTTTCAGATAGGGGAAATGTCAGTGAGTGTTCTGATTTCAGTTCCAGAGCGATTCGCCCAATGAGTCCTTGATATTTAGTCGTTTTCAGCCAATATTTTGGATTTTTGAGAATTTCACTTTTTTTGTGAAAATATCCAGTAAATGAGGGAATAATATGTGTGAGGGTACCCCAGGAGAGTTCCAAATGTGTGTGGGTAGAATATATATCCCACGGGGGTAAAATTGAAAAAAGTTGAAAAACATTTTTTGGGGACTTAGTCATTTTTCCGGCGTTTATCAGACTTTCAGATAGGGCAAATGTCAGTGAGCATTCCGATTTCAGTTCCAGAGCGATTCGCCCAATGAGTCCATGATATTTAGTCGTTTTCAGCCAATTTCCTGGATTTTTGAAAATTTCACTTTTTTATGAAAATATCCATTAAATGAGGGAATAATATGATTGAGGGTACCCCAGGAGAGTTCCAAATGTGTGTGGGTAGAATATATATGCCACGGGGGTAAAATTGAAAAAAGTTGAAAAAAAATTTTTTTTGGACTTAGTCATTTTTCCGGCGTTTATCAGACTTTCAGATAGGGCAATTGTTAGTGAGCATTCCGATTTCAGTTCCAGAGCGATTCGCCCAATGAGTCCTTGATATTTAGTCGTTTTCAGCCAATTTTCTGGATTTTTGAAAATTTCACTTTTTTATGAAAATATCCATTAAAAAATGAGGGAATAATATGTTTGAGGGTACCCCAGGAGAGTTCCAAATGTGTGTGGGTAGAATATATATCCCACGGTGCTAAAATTGAAAAAAGTTGAAAACATTTTTTTTTTGGACTTAGTCATTTTTCCGGCGTTTATCAGACTTTCAGATAGGGCAAATGTCAGTGAGCATTCCGATTTCAGTTCCAGATATTTAGTCGTTTTCAGCCAATTTCCTGGATTTTTGAAAATTTCACTTTTTTATGAAAATATCCATTAAATGAGGGAATAATATGTTTGAGGGTACCCCAGGAGAGTTCCAAATGTGTGTGGGTAGAATATATATGCCACGGGGGAAAAATTGAAAAAAGTTTTAAAAAAATTTTTTTTGGACTTAGTCATTTTTCCGGCGTTTATCAGACTTTCAGATAGGGCAAATGTTAGTGAGCATTCCGATTTCAGTTCCAGAGCGATTCGCCCAATGAGTCCTTGATATTTAGTCATTTTCAGCCAATTTTCTGGATTTTTGAAAATTTCACTTTTTTGTGAAAATATCCACTAAATGAGGGAATAATATGTTTGAGGGTACCCCAGGAGAGTTCCAAATGTGTGTGGGTAGAATATATTTCCCACGGGGGTAAAATTTAAAAAGGTTGAAAAAATTTTTTTTTAAACTTAGTCATTTTTCCGGCGTTCATCAGATTTTCAGATAGGGGAAATGTCAGTGAGCATTCCGATTTCAGTTCGCGAGCGATTCGCCCAATGAGTCCTTGATATTTAGTCGTTTTCAGCCAATATTTTAGATTTTTGAAAATTTCACTTTTTTGTGAAAATATCCACTAAATGAGGGAATAATATGTGTGAGGTTACCCCAGGAGAGTTCCAAATGTGTGTAGGTAGAATATATATCCCACGGGGGTAAAATTTAAAAAAGTTGAAAATTTTTTTTTGGGGACTTAGTCATTTTTCCGGCGTTCATCAGATTTTCAGATAGGGGAAATGTCAGTGAGTGTTCTGATTTCAGTTCCAGAGCGATTCGCCCAATGAGTCCTTGATATTTAGTCATTTTCAGACAATTTTCTGGATTTTTGAAAATTTCACTTTTTTTGTGAAAATATCCACTAAATGAGAGAATAATATGTGTGAGGGTACCCCAGGAGAGTTCCAAATGTGTGTGGGTAGAATATATATCCCACGGGGGTAAAATTGAAAAAAGTTGAAAAAAATTTTTTGGGGGACTTAGTCATTTTTCCGGCGTTTATCAGACTTTCAGATAGGGCAAATGACAGTGAGCATTCCAATTTCAGTTCCAGAGCGATTCGCCCAATGAGTCCTTGATATTTAGTCATTTTCAGCCAATTTTCTGGATTTTTGAAAATTTCACTTTTTTGTGAAAATATCCACTAAATGAGGGAATAATATGTTTGAGGGTACCCCAGGAGAGTTCCAAATGTGTGTGGGTAGAATATATTTCCCACGGGGGTAAAATTTAAAAAGGTTGAAAAAAATTTTTTTTAAACTTAGTCATTTTTCCGGCGTTCATCAGATTTTCAGATAGGGGAAATGTCAGTGAGCATTCCGATTTCAGTTCCCGAGCGATTCGCCCAATGAGTCCTTGATATTTAGTCGTTTTCAGCCAATATTTTAAATTTTTGAAAATTTCACTTTTTTGTGAAAATATCCACTAAATGAGGGAATAATATGTGTGAGGTTACCCCAGGAGAGTTCCAAATGTGTGTAGGTAGAATATATATCCCACGGGGGTAAAATTTAAAAAAGTTGAAAATTTTTTTTTGGGGACTTAGTCATTTTTCCGGCGTTCATCAGATTTTCAGATAGGGGAAATGTCAGTGAGTGTTCTGATTTCAGTTCCAGAGCGATTCGCCCAATGAGTCCTTGATATTTAGTCGTTTTCAGACAATTTTCTGGATTTTTGAAAATTTCACTTTTTTTGTGAAAATATCCACTAAATGAGAGAATAATATGTGTGAGGGTACCCCAGGAGAGTTCCAAATGTGTGTGGGTAGAATATATATCCCACGGGGGTAAAATTGAAAAAAGTTGAAAAAAATTTTTTGGGGGACTTAGTCATTTTTCCGGCGTTTATCAGACTTTCAGATAGGGCAAATGACAGTGAGCATTCCGATTTCAGTTCCAGAGCGATTCGCCCAATGAGTCCTTGATATTTAGTCGTTTTCAGCCAAATTCCTGGATATTTGAAAATTTCACTTTTTTTTGAAAATATCCATTAAAGGAGGGAATAATATGTGTGAGGTTACCCCAGGAGAGTTTCAAATGTGTGTAGGTAGAATATATATCCCACGGGGGTAAAATTGAAAAAAGTTGAAAAATTTTTTTTTTTGGACTTAGTCATTTTTCCGGCGTTTATCAGACTTTCAGATAGGGGAAATGTCAGTGAGCATTCCAATTTCAGTTCCAGAGCAATTCGCCCAATGATTCCTTGATAATTAGTCGTTTTCAGCCAATTTTCTGGATTTTTGAAAATTTCACTTTTTTATGAAAATATACATTAAATGAGGGAATAATAAGTTTGAGAGTACCCCAGGAGAGTTCCAAATGTGTGTGGGTAGAATATATATCCCACGGGGGTAAAATTGAAAAAAGTTGAAAAACATTTTTTTTTGGACTTAGTCATTTTTCCGGCGTTTATCAGACTTTCAGATAGGGGAAATGTCAGTGAGCATTCCGATTTCAGTTCCAGAGCGATTCGCCCAATGAGTCCTTGATATTTAGTCGTTTTCAGCCAATATTTTGGATTTTTGAAAATTTCACTTTTTTGTGAAAATATCCACTAAATGAGGGAATAATATGTGTGAGGGTACCCCAGGAGAGTTCCAAATGTGTGTGGGTAGAATATATATCCCACGGGGGTAAAATTGAAAAAAGTTGAAAAATTTTTTTTTTAAACTTAGTCATTTTTCCGGCGTTCATCAGATTTTCAGATAGGGGAAATGTCAGTGAGCGTTCCGATTTCAGTTCCAGAGCGATTCGCCAAATGAGTCCTTGATATTTAGTCGTTTTCAGCCAATATTTTAGATTTTTGAAAATTTCACTTTTTTGTGAAAATATCCACTAAATGAGGGAATAATATGTGTGAGGGTACCCCAGGAGAGTTCCAAATGTGTGTGGGTAGAATATATATGCCACGGGGGAAAAATTGAAAAAAGTTTAAAAAAAATTTTTTTTGGACTTAGTCATTTTTCCGGCGTTTATCAGACTTTCAGATAGGGCAAATGTTAGTGAGCATTCCGATTTCAGTTCCAGAGCGATTCGCCCAATGAATCCTTGATATTTAGTCGTTTTCAGCCAATATTTTGGATTTTTGAAAATTTCACTTTTTTGTGAAAATATCCAGTAAATGAGGGAATAATATGTGTGAGGGTACCCCAGGAGAGTTCCAAATGTGTGTGGGTAGAATATATATCCCACGGGGGTAAAATTGAAAAAAGTTGAAAAACATTTTTTGGGGGCTTAGTCATTTTTCCGGCGTTTATCAGACTTTCAGATAGGGCAAATGTCAGTGAGCATTCCGATTTCAGTTCCAGATATTTAGTCGTTTTCAGCCAATTTCCTGGATTTTTGAAAATTTCACTTTTTTATGAAAATATCCATTAAATGAGGGAATAATATGTTTGAGGGTACCCCAGGAGAGTTCCAAATGTGTGTGGGTAGAATATATATGCCACGGGGGAAAAATTGAAAAAAGTTTAAAAAAAATTTTTTTTGGACTTAGTCATTTTTCCGGCGTTTATCAGACTTTCAGATAGGGCAAATGTTAGTGAGCATTCCGATTTCAGTTCCAGAGCGATTCGCCCAATGAGTCCTTGATATTTAGTCATTTTCAGCCAATTTTCTGGATTTTTGAAAATTTCACTTTTTTGTGAAAATATCCACTAAATGAGGGAATAATATGTTTGAGGGTACCCCAGGAGAGTTCCAAATGTGTGTGGGTAGAATATATTTCCCACGGGGGTAAAATTTAAAAAGGTTGAAAAAAATTTTTTTTAAACTTAGTCATTTTTCCGGCGTTCATCAGATTTTCAGATAGGGGAAATGTCAGTGAGCATTCCGATTTCAGTTCCCGAGCGATTCGCCCAATGAGTCCTTGATATTTAGTCGTTTTCAGCCAATATTTTAGATTTTTGAAAATTTCACTTTTTTGTGAAAATATCCACTAAATGAGGGAATAATATGTGTGAGGTTACCCCAGGAGAGTTCCAAATGTGTGTAGGTAGAATATATATCCCACGGGGGTAAAATTTAAAAAAGTTGAAAATTTTTTTTTGGGGACTTAGTCATTTTTCCGGCGTTCATCAGATTTTCAGATAGGGGAAATGTCAGTGAGTGTTCTGATTTCAGTTCCAGAGCGATTCGCCCAATGAGTCCTTGATATTTAGTCGTTTTCAGACAATTTTCTGGATTTTTGAAAATTTCACTTTTTTTGTGAAAATATCCACTAAATGAGAGAATAATATGTGTGAGGGTACCCCAGGAGAGTTCCAAATGTGTGTGGGTAGAATATATATCCCACGGGGGTAAAATTGAAAAAAGTTGAAAAAAATTTTTTGGGGGACTTAGTCATTTTTCCGGCGTTTATCAGACTTTCAGATAGGGCAAATGACAGTGAGCATTCCAATTTCAGTTCCAGAGCGATTCGCCCAATGAGTCCTTGATATTTAGTCATTTTCAGCCAATTTTCTGGATTTTTGAAAATTTCACTTTTTTGTGAAAATATCCACTAAATGAGGGAATAATATGTTTGAGGGTACCCCAGGAGAGTTCCAAATGTGTGTGGGTAGAATATATTTCCCACGGGGGTAAAATTTAAAAAGGTTGAAAAAAAATTTTTTTAAACTTAGTCATTTTTCCGGCGTTCATCAGATTTTCAGATAGGGGAAATGTCAGTGAGCATTCCGATTTCAGTTCCCGAGCGATTCGCCCAATGAGTCCTTGATATTTAGTCGTTTTCAGCCAATATTTTAGATTTTTGAAAATTTCACTTTTTTGTGAAAATATCCACTAAATGAGGGAATAATATGTGTGAGGTTACCCCAGGAGAGTTCCAAAAGTGTGTAGGTAGAATATATATCCCACGGGGGTAAAATTTAAAAAAGTTGAAAATTTTTTTTTGGGGACTTAGTCATTTTTCCGGCGTTCATCAGATTTTCAGATAGGGGAAATGTCAGTGAGTGTTCTGATTTCAGTTCCAGAGCGATTCGCCCAATGAGTCCTTGATATTTAGTCGTTTTCAGACAATTTTCTGGATTTTTGAAAATTTCACTTTTTTTGTGAAAATATCCACTAAATGAGAGAATAATATGTGTGAGGGTACCCCAGGAGAGTTCCAAATGTGTGTGGGTAGAATATATATCCCACGGGGGTAAAATTGAAAAAAGTTGAAAAAAATTTTTTGGGGGACTTAGTCATTTTTCCGGCGTTTATCAGACTTTCAGATAGGGCAAATGACAGTGAGCATTCCGATTTCAGTTCCAGAGCGATTCGCCCAATGAGTCCTTGATATTTAGTCGTTTTCAGCCAAATTCCTGGATATTTGAAAATTTCACTTTTTTTTGAAAATATCCATTAAAGGAGGGAATAATATGTGTGAGGTTACCCCAGGAGAGTTTCAAATGTGTGTAGGTAGAATATATATCCCACGGGGGTAAAATTGAAAAAAGTTGAAAAATTTTTTTTTTTGGACTTAGTCATTTTTCCGGCGTTTATCAGACTTTCAGATAGGGGAAATGTCAGTGAGCATTCCAATTTCAGTTCCAGAGCAATTCGCCCAATGATTCCTTGATAATTAGTCGTTTTCAGCCAATTTTCTGGATTTTTGAAAATTTCACTTTTTTATGAAAATATACATTAAATGAGGGAATAATAAGTTTGAGAGTACCCCAGGAGAGTTCCAAATGTGTGTGGGTAGAATATATATCCCACGGGGGTAAAATTGAAAAAAGTTGAAAAACATTTTTTTTTGGACTTAGTCATTTTTCCGGCGTTTATCAGACTTTCAGATAGGGGAAATGTCAGTGAGCATTCCGATTTCAGTTCCAGAGCGATTCGCCCAATGAGTCCTTGATATTTAGTCGTTTTCAGCCAATATTTTGGATTTTTGAAAATTTCACTTTTTTGTGAAAATATCCACTAAATGAGGGAATAATATGTGTGAGGGTACCCCAGGAGAGTTCCAAATGTGTGTGGGTAGAATATATATCCCACGGGGGTAAAATTGAAAAAAGTTGAAAAATTTTTTTTTTAAACTTAGTCATTTTTCCGGCGTTCATCAGATTTTCAGATAGGGGAAATGTCAGTGAGCGTTCCGATTTCAGTTCCAGAGCGATTCGCCAAATGAGTCCTTGATATTTAGTCGTTTTCAGCCAATATTTTAGATTTTTGAAAATTTCACTTTTTTGTGAAAATATCCACTAAATGAGGGAATAATATGTTTGAGGGTACCCCAGGAGAGTTCCAAATGTGTGTGGGTAGAATATATTTCCCAAGGGGGTAAAATTTAAAAAGGTTGAAAAAATTTTTTTTTAAACTTAGTCATTTTTCCGGCGTTCATCAGATTTTCAGATAGGGGAAATGTCAGTGAGCATTCCGATTTCAGTTCCAGAGCGATTCGCCCAATGAGTCCTTGATATTTAGTCGTTTTCAGCCAATATTTTGGATTTTTGAAAATTTCACTTTTTTGTGAAAATATCCACTAAATGAGGGAATAATATGTGTGAGGTTACCCCAGGAGAGTTCCAAATGTGTGTAGGTAGAATATATATCCCACGGGGGTAAAATTTAAAAAAGTTGAAAAAATTTTTTTGGGGACTTAGTCATTTTTCCGGCGTTCATCAGATTTTCAGATAGGGGAAATGTCAGTGAGTGTTCTGATTTCAGTTCCAGAGCGATTCGCCCAATGAGTCCTTGATATTTAGTCGTTTTCAGACAATTTTCTGGATTTTTGAAAATTTCACTTTTTTTGTGAAAATATCCACTAAATGAGAGAATAATATGTGTGAGGGTACCCCAGGAGAGTTCCAAATGTGTGTGGGTAGAATATATATCCCACGGGGGTAAAATTGAAAAAAGTTGAAAAAAAATTTTTGGGGGACTTAGTCATTTTTCCGGCGTTTATCAGACTTTCAGATAGGGCAAATGACAGTGAGCATTCCGATTTCAGTTCCAGAGCGATTCGCCCAATGAGTCCTTGATATTTAGTCGTTTTCAGCCAATTTCCTGGATATTTGAAAATTTCACTTTTTTATGAAAATATCCATTAAAGGAGGGAATAATATGTGTGAGGTTACCCCAGGAGAGTTTCAAATGTGTGTAGGTAGAATATATATCCCACGGGGGTAAAATTGAAAAAAGTTGAAAAATTTTTTTTTTTGGACTTAGTCATTTTTCCGGCGTTTATCAGACTTTCAGATAGGGGAAATGTCAGTGAGCATTCCAATTTCAGTTCCAGAGCAATTCGCCCAATGAGTCCTTGATATTTAGTCGTTTTCAGCCAATATTTTGGATTTTTGAAAATTTCACTTTTTTGTGAAAATATCCACTAAATGAGGGAATAATATGTGTGAGGGTACCCCAGGAGAGTTCCAAATGTGTGTGGGTAGAATATATATCCCACGGGGGTAAAATTGAAAAAAGTTGAAAATTTTTTTTTTTAAACTTAGTCATTTTTCCGGCGTTCATCAGATTTTCAGATAGGGGAAATGTCAGTGAGTGTTCTGATTTCAGTTCCAGAGCGATTCGCCCAATGAGTCCTTGATATTTAATCGTTTTCAGCCAATTTTCTGGATTTTTGAAAATTTAACTTTTTTATGAAAATATCCATTAAATGAGGGAATAATATGTTTGAGGGTACCCCAGGAGAGTTCCAAACGTGTGTGGGTAGAATATATATCTCACGGGGGTAAAATTTAAAAAAGTTTAAAAAAAATTTTTTTTGGACTTAGTCATTTTTCCGGCATTCATCAGATTTTCAGATAGGGGAAATGTCAGTGAGTGTTCTGATTTCAGTTCCAGAGCGATTCGCCCAATGAGTCCTTGATATTTAATCGTTTTCAGCCAATTTTCCGGATTTTTGAAAATTTCACTTTTTTGTGAAAATATCCACTAAATGAGGGAATAATATGTGTGAGGGTACCCCAGGAGAGTTCCAAATGTGTTTGGGTAGAATATATGTCCCACGGGGGTAAAATTGAAAAAAATTTTTTTTGGGGACTTAGTCATTTTTCCGGTGTTTATCAGACTTTCAGATAGGGCAAATGTCAGTGAGCATTCCGATTTCAGTTCCAGAGCGATTCGCCCAATGAGTCCTAGATATTTAGTCGTTTTCAGCCAATATTTTGGATTTTTGAAAATTTCACTTTTTTATGAAAATATCCATTAAATGAGGGAATAATATGTTTGAGGGTACCCCAGGAGAGTTCCAAATGTGTGTGGGTAGAATATATATCCCACGGGGGTAAAATTGAAAAAAGTTGAAAAAAAAATTTTTTTGGACTTAGTCATTTTTCTGGCGTTTATCAGACTTTCAGATAGGGCAAATGTCAGTGAGCATTCCGATTTCAGTTCCAGAGCGATTCGCCCAATGAGTCCTTGATATTTAGTCGTTTTCAGCCAATTTTCTGGATTTTTGAAAATTTCACTTTTTTATGAAAATATCCATTAAATGAGGGAATAATATGTTTGAGGGTACCCCAGGAGAGTTCCAAATGTGTGTGGGTAGAATATATATCCCACGGGGTTAAAATTTAAAAAAGTTGAAAAATTTTTTTTTTAAACTTAGTCATTTTTCCGGCGTTCATCAGATTTTCAGATAGGGGAAATGTCAGTGAGCGTTCCGATTTCAGTTCCAGAGCGATTCGCCCAATGAGTCCTTGATATTTAGTCGTTTTCAGCCAATATTTTGGATTTTTGAAAATTTCACTTTTTTGTGAAAATATCCACTAAATGAGGGAACAATATGTGTGAGGTTACCCCAGGAGAGTTCCAAATGTGTGTAGGTAGAATATATATCCCACGCGGGTAAAATTGAAATTACTTGAAAAATTTTTATTTTTGGACTTCGTCATTTTTCCGGCGTTTATCAGACTTTCAGATAGGGGAAATGTCAGTGAGCGTTCCAATTTCAGTTCCAGAGCGATTCGCCCAATGAGTCCTTGATATTTAGTCGTTTTCAGCCAATATTTTGGATTTTTGAAAATTTCACTTTTTTGTGAAAGTATCCACTAAATGAGGGAATAATATGTGTGAGGTTACCCCAGGAGAGTTTCAAATGTGTGTAGGTAGAATATATATCCCACGGGGGTAAAATTGAAATTACTTGAAAAATTTTTATTTTTGGACTTAGTCATTTTTCCGGCGTTTATCAGACTTTCAGATAGGGGAAATGGCAGTGAGAGTTCCAATTTCAGTTCCAGAGCGATTCGCCCAATGAGTCCTTGATATTTAATCGTGTTCAGCCAATTTTCAGGATTTTTGAAAATTTCACTTTTTTGTGAAAATATCCACTAAATGAGGGAATAATATGTGTGAGGGTACCCCAGGAGAGTTCCAAATGTGTGTAGGTAGAATATATATCCCACGGGGGTAAAATTTAAAAAAGTTGAAAAAATTTTTTTGGGGACTTAGTCATTTTTCCGGCGTTCATCAGATTTTCAGATAGGGGAAATGTCAGTGAGTGTTCTGATTTCAGTTCCAGAGCGATTCGCCCAATGAGTCCTTGATATTTAGTCGTTTTCAGACAATTTTCTGGATTTTTGAAAATTTCACTTTTTTTGTGAAAATATCCACTAAATGAGAGAATAATATGTGTGAGGGTACCCCAGGAGAGTTCCAAATGTGTGTGGGTAGAATATATATCCCACGGGGGTAAAATTGAAAAAAGTTGAAAAAAAATTTTTGGGGGACTTAGTCATTTTTCCGGCGTTTATCAGACTTTCAGATAGGGCAAATGACAGTGAGCATTCCGATTTCAGTTCCAGAGCGATTCGCCCAATGAGTCCTTGATATTTAGTCGTTTTCAGCCAATTTCCTGGATATTTGAAAATTTCACTTTTTTATGAAAATATCCATTAAAGGAGGGAATAATATGTGTGAGGTTACCCCAGGAGAGTTTCAAATGTGTGTAGGTAGAATATATATCCCACGGGGGTAAAATTGAAAAAAGTTGAAAAATTTTTTTTTTTGGACTTAGTCATTTTTCCGGCGTTTATCAGACTTTCAGATAGGGGAAATGTCAGTGAGCATTCCAATTTCAGTTCCAGAGCAATTCGCCCAATGAGTCCTTGATATTTAGTCGTTTTCAGCCAATATTTTGGATTTTTGAAAATTTCACTTTTTTGTGAAAATATCCACTAAATGAGGGAATAATATGTGTGAGGGTACCCCAGGAGAGTTCCAAATGTGTGTGGGTAGAATATATATCCCACGGGGGTAAAATTGAAAAAAGTTGAAAATTTTTTTTTTTAAACTTAGTCATTTTTCCGGCGTTCATCAGATTTTCAGATAGGGGAAATGTCAGTGAGTGTTCTGATTTCAGTTCCAGAGCGATTCGCCCAATGAGTCCTTGATATTTAATCCTTTTCAGCCAATTTTCTGGATTTTTGAAAATTTAACTTTTTTATGAAAATATCCATTAAATGAGGGAATAATATGTTTGAGGGTACCCCAGGAGAGTTCCAAACGTGTGTGGGTAGAATATATATCTCACGGGGGTAAAATTTAAAAAAGTTTAAAAAAAATTTTTTTTGGACTTAGTCATTTTTCCGGCATTCATCAGATTTTCAGATAGGGGAAATGTCAGTGAGTGTTCTGATTTCAGTTCCAGAGCGATTCGCCCAATGAGTCCTTGATATTTAATCGTTTTCAGCCAATTTTCTGGATTTTTGAAAATTTCACTTTTTTGTGAAAATATCCACTAAATGAGGGAATAATATGTGTGACGGTACCCCAGGAGAGTTCCAAATGTGTTTGGGTAGAATATATGTCCCACGGGGGTAAAATTGAAAAAAATTTTTTTGGGGACTTAGTCATTTTTCCGGTGTTTATCAGACTTTCAGATAGGGCAAATGTCAGTGAGCATTCCGATTTCAGTTCCAGAGCGATTCGCCCAATGAGTCCTAGATATTTAGTCGTTTTCAGCCAATATTTTGGATTTTTGAAAATTTCACTTTTTTATGAAAATATCCATTAAATGAGGGAATAATATGTTTGAGGGTACCCCAGGAGAGTTCCAAATGTGTGTGGGTAGAATATATATCCCACGGGGGTAAAATTGAAAAAAGTTGAAAAAAAAATTTTTTTGGACTTAGTCATTTTTCTGGCGTTTATCAGACTTTCAGATAGGGCAAATGTCAGTGAGCATTCCGATTTCAGTTCCAGAGCGATTCGCCCAATGAGTCCTTGATATTTAGTCGTTTTCAGCCAATTTTCTGGATTTTTGAAAATTTCACTTTTTTATGAAAATATCCATTAAATGAGGGAATAATATGTTTGAGGGTACCCCAGGAGAGTTCCAAATGTGTGTGGGTAGAATATATATCCCACGGGGTTAAAATTTAAAAAAGTTGAAAAAATTTTTTTTTAAACTTAGTCATTTTTCCGGCGTTCATCAGATTTTCAGATAGGGGAAATGTCAGTGAGCGTTCCGATTTCAGTTCCAGAGCGATTCGCCCAATGAGTCCTTGATATTTAGTCGTTTTCAGCCAATATTTTGGATTTTTGAAAATTTCACTTTTTTGTGAAAATATCCACTAAATGAGGGAACAATATGTGTGAGGTTACCCCAGGAGAGTTCCAAATGTGTGTAGGTAGAATATATATCCCACGCGGGTAAAATTGAAATTACTTGAAAAATTTTTATTTTTGGACTTCGTCATTTTTCCGGCGTTTATCAGACTTTCAGATAGGGGAAATGTCAGTGAGCGTTCCAATTTCAGTTCCAGAGCGATTCGCCCAATGAGTCCTTGATATTTAGTCGTTTTCAGCCAATATTTTGGATTTTTGAAAATTTCACTTTTTTGTGAAAGTATCCACTAAATGAGGGAATAATATGTGTGAGGTTACCCCAGGAGAGTTTCAAATGTGTGTAGGTAGAATATATATCCCACGGGGGTAAAATTGAAATTACTTGAAAAATTTTTATTTTTGGACTTAGTCATTTTTCCGGCGTTTATCAGACTTTCAGATAGGGGAAATGGCAGTGAGAGTTCCAATTTCAGTTCCAGAGCGATTCGCCCAATGAGTCCTTGATATTTAATCGTGTTCAGCCAATTTTCAGGATTTTTGAAAATTTCACTTTTTTGTGAAAATATCCACTAAATGAGGGAATAATATGTGTGAGGGTACCCCAGGAGAGTTCCAAATGTGTGTGGGTAGAATATATGTCCCACGGGGGTAAAATTGAAAAAAGTTGAAAAAAATTTTTTTGGGGACTTAGTCGTTTTTCCGACATTTATCAGACTTTCAGATAGGGAAAATGTCAGTGAGCATTCTGATTTCAGTTCCAGAGCGATTCGCCCAATGAGTCCTTGATATTTAGTCGTTTTCAGCCAATTTTCTGGATTTTTGAAAATTTCACTTTTTTTGCGAAAATATCCACTAAATGAGGGAATAATATGTGTGAGGGTACCCCAGGAGAGTTCCAAATGTGTGTGGGTAGAATATATATCCCACGGGGCTAAAATTGAAAAAAGTTGAAAAAAATTTTTTTTTGGACTTAGTCATTTTTCCAGCGTTTATCAGACTTTCAGATAGGGCAAATGTCAGTGAGCATTCCGATTTCAGTTCCAGTGCGATTCGCCCAATGAGTCCTTGATATTTAGTCGTTTTCAGCCAATTTTCTGTATTTTTTAAAATTTCACTTTTTTGTGAAAATATCCACTAAATGAGGGAATAATATGTGTGAGGGTACCCCAGGAGAGTTCCAAATGTGTGTGGGTAGAATATATATCCCACGGGGGTAAAATTGAAAAAAGTTGAAAAACATTTTTTTGGGGACTTAGTCATTTTTCCGGCGTTTATCAGACTTTCAGATAGGGGAAATGTCAGTGAGCGTTCCGATTTCAGCTCCAGAGCGATTCACCCATTTAGTCCTTGATACTTAGTCGTTTTCAGCCAATATTTTGGATTTTTGAAAATTTCACTTTTTTGTGAAAATATCCACTAAATGAGGGAATAATATGTGTGAGGTTACCCCAGGAGAGTTCCAAATGTGTGTAGGTAGAATATATATCCCACGGGGGTAAAATTGAAAAAAGTTGAAAAATTTTTTTTTTAAACTTAGTCATTTTTCCGGCGTTCATCAGATTTTCAGATAGGGGAAATGTCAGTGAGCGTTCCGATTTCAGTTCCAGAGCGATTCGCCCAATGAGTCCTTGATATTTAGTCGTTTTCAGCCAATATTTTGGATTTTTGAAAATTTCACTTTTTTGTGAAAATATCCACTAAATGAGGGAATAATATGTGTGAGGTTACCCCAGGAGAGTTCCAAATGTGTGTAGGTAGAATATATATCCCACGGTGGTAAAATTGAAATTACTTGAAAAATTTTTATTTTTGGACTTAGTCATTTTTCCGGCGTTTATCAGACTTTCAGATAGGGGAAATGTCAGTGAGCGTTCCAATTTCAGTTCCAGAGCGATTTGCCCAATGAGTCCTTGATATTTAGTCGTTTTCAGCCAATATTTTGGATTTTTGAAAATTTCACTTTTTTGTGAAAGTATCCACTAAATGAGGGAATAATATGTGTGAGGTTACCCCAGGAGAGTTTCAAATGTGTGTAGGTAGAATATATATCCCACGGGGGTAAAATTGAAATTACTTGAAAAATTTTTATTTTTGGACTTAGTCATTTTTCCGGCGTTTATCAGACTTTCAGATAGGGGAAATGGCAGTGAGAGTTCCAATTTCAGTTCCAGAGCGATTCGCCCAATGAGTCCTTGATATTTAATCGTGTTCAGCCAATTTTCTGGATTTTTGAAAATTTCACTTTTTTGTGAAAATATCCACTAAATGAGGGAATAATATGTGTGAGGGTACCCCAGGAGAGTTCCAAATGTGTGTGGGTAGAATATATGTCCCACGGGGGTAAAATTGAAAAAAGTTGAAAAAAATTTTTTAGGGGACTTAGTCGTTTTTCCGGCATTTATCAGACTTTCAGATAGGGAAAATGTCAGTGAGCATTCTGATTTCAGTTCCAGAGCGATTCGCCCAATGAGTCCTTGATATTTAGTCGTGTTCAGCCAATTTTCAGGATTTTTGAAAATTTCACTTTTTTGTGAAAATATCCACTAAATGAGGGAATAATATGTGTGAGGGTACCCCAGGAGAGTTCCAAATGTGTGTAGGTAGAATATATATCCCACGGGGGTAAAATTTAAAAAAGTTGAAAAAATTTTTTTGGGGACTTAGTCATTTTTCCGGCGTTCATCAGATTTTCAGATAGGGGAAATGTCAGTGAGTGTTCTGATTTCAGTTCCAGAGCGATTCGCCCAATGAGTCCTTGATATTTAGTCGTTTTCAGACAATTTTCTGGATTTTTGAAAATTTCACTTTTTTTGTGAAAATATCCACTAAATGAGAGAATAATATGTGTGAGGGTACCCCAGGAGAGTTCCAAATGTGTGTGGGTAGAATATATATCCCACGGGGGTAAAATTGAAAAAAGTTGAAAAAAAATTTTTGGGGGACATAGTCATTTTTCCGGCGTTTATCAGACTTTCAGATAGGGCAAATGACAGTGAGCATTCCGATTTCAGTTCCAGAGCGATTCGCCCAATGAGTCCTTGATATTTAGTCGTTTTCAGCCAATTTCCTGGATATTTGAAAATTTCACTTTTTTATGAAAATATCCATTAAAGGAGGGAATAATATGTGTGAGGTTACCCCAGGAGAGTTTCAAATGTGTGTAGGTAGAATATATATCCCACGGGGGTAAAATTGAAAAAAGTTGAAAAATTTTTTTTTTTGGACTTAGTCATTTTTCCGGCGTTTATCAGACTTTCAGATAGGGGAAATGTCAGTGAGCATTCCAATTTCAGTTCCAGAGCAATTCGCCCAATGAGTCCTTGATATTTAGTCGTTTTCAGCCAATATTTTGGATTTTTGAAAATTTCACTTTTTTGTGAAAATATCCACTAAATGAGGGAATAATATGTGTGAGGGTACCCCAGGAGAGTTCCAAATGTGTGTGGGTAGAATATATATCCCACGGGGGTAAAATTGAAAAAAGTTGAAAATTTTTTTTTTTAAACTTAGTCATTTTTCCGGCGTTCATCAGATTTTCAGATAGGGGAAATGTCAGTGAGTGTTCTGATTTCAGTTCCAGAGCGATTCGCCCAATGAGTCCTTGATATTTAATCGTTTTCAGCCAATTTTCTGGATTTTTGAAAATTTAACTTTTTTATGAAAATATCCATTAAATGAGGGAATAATATGTTTGAGGGTACCCCAGGAGAGTTCCAAACGTGTGTGGGTAGAATATATATCTCACGGGGGTAAAATTTAAAAAAGTTTAAAAAAAATTTTTTTTGGACTTAGTCATTTTTCCGGCATTCATCAGATTTTCAGATAGGGGAAATGTCAGTGAGTGTTCTGATTTCAGTTCCAGAGCGATTCGCCCAATGAGTCCTTGATATTTAATCGTTTTCAGCCAATTTTCTGGATTTTTGAAAATTTCACTTTTTTGTGAAAATATCCACTAAATGAGGGAATAATATGTGTGAGGGTACCCCAGGAGAGTTCCAAATGTGTTTGGGTAGAATATATGTCCCACGGGGGTAAAATTGAAAAAAATTTTTTTGGGGACTTAGTCATTTTTCCGGTGTTTATCAGACTTTCAGATAGGGCAAATGTCAGTGAGCATTCCGATTTCAGTTCCAGAGCGATTCGCCCAATGAGTCCTAGATATTTAGTCGTTTTCAGCCAATATTTTGGATTTTTGAAAATTTCACTTTTTTATGAAAATATCCATTAAATGAGGGAATAATATGTTTGAGGGTACCCCAGGAGAGTTCCAAATGTGTGTGGGTAGAATATATATCCCACGGGGGTAAAATTGAAAAAAGTTGAAAAAAAAATTTTTTTGGACTTAGTCATTTTTCTGGCGTTTATCAGACTTTCAGATAGGGCAAATGTCAGTGAGCATTCCGATTTCAGTTCCAGAGCGATTCGCCCAATGAGTCCTTGATATTTAGTCGTTTTCAGCCAATTTTCTGGATTTTTGAAAATTTCACTTTTTTATGAAAATATCCATTAAATGAGGGAATAATATGTTTGAGGGTACCCCAGGAGAGTTCCAAATGTGTGTGGGTAGAATATATATCCCACGGGGTTAAAATTTAAAAAAGTTGAAAAATTTTTTTTTTAAACTTAGTCATTTTTCCGGCGTTCATCAGATTTTCAGATAGGGGAAATGTCAGTGAGCGTTCCGATTTCAGTTCCAGAGCGATTCGCCCAATGAGTCCTTGATATTTAGTCGTTTTCAGCCAATATTTTGGATTTTTGAAAATTTCACTTTTTTGTGAAAATATCCACTAAATGAGGGAACAATATGTGTGAGGTTACCCCAGGAGAGTTCCAAATGTGTGTAGGTAGAATATATATCCCACGCGGGTAAAATTGAAATTACTTGAAAAATTTTTATTTTTGGACTTCGTCATTTTTCCGGCGTTTATCAGACTTTCAGATAGGGGAAATGTCAGTGAGCGTTCCAATTTCAGTTCCAGAGCGATTCGCCCAATGAGTCCTTGATATTTAGTCGTTTTCAGCCAATATTTTGGATTTTTGAAAATTTCACTTTTTTGTGAAAGTATCCACTAAATGAGGGAATAATATGTGTGAGGTTACCCCAGGAGAGTTTCAAATGTGTGTAGGTAGAATATATATCCCACGGGGGTAAAATTGAAATTACTTGAAAAATTTTTATTTTTGGACTTAGTCATTTTTCCGGCGTTTATCAGACTTTCAGATAGGGGAAATGGCAGTGAGAGTTCCAATTTCAGTTCCAGAGCGATTCGCCCAATGAGTCCTTGATATTTAATCGTGTTCAGCCAATTTTCAGGATTTTTGAAAATTTCACTTTTTTGTGAAAATATCCACTAAATGAGGGAATAATATGTGTGAGGGTACCCCAGGAGAGTTCCAAATGTGTGTGGGTAGAATATATGTCCCACGGGGGTAAAATTGAAAAAAGTTGAAAAAAATTTTTTTGGGGACTTAGTCGTTTTTCCGACATTTATCAGACTTTCAGATAGGGAAAATGTCAGTGAGCATTCTGATTTCAGTTCCAGAGCGATTCGCCCAATGAGTCCTTGATATTTAGTCGTTTTCAGCCAATTTTCTGGATTTTTGAAAATTTCACTTTTTTTGCGAAAATATCCACTAAATGAGGGAATAATATGTGTGAGGGTACCCCAGGAGAGTTCCAAATGTGTGTGGGTAGAATATATATCCCACGGGGCTAAAATTGAAAAAAGTTGAAAAAAATTTTTTTTTGGACTTAGTCATTTTTCCAGCGTTTATCAGACTTTCAGATAGGGCAAATGTCAGTGAGCATTCCGATTTCAGTTCCAGTGCGATTCGCCCAATGAGTCCTTGATATTTAGTCGTTTTCAGCCAATTTTCTGTATTTTTTAAAATTTCACTTTTTTGTGAAAATATCCACTAAATGAGGGAATAATATGTGTGAGGGTACCCCAGGAGAGTTCCAAATGTGTGTGGGTAGAATATATATCCCACAGGGGTAAAATTGAAAAAAGTTGAAAAACATTTTTTTGGGGACTTAGTCATTTTTCCGGCGTTTATCAGACTTTCAGATAGGGGAAATGTCAGTGAGCGTTCCGATTTCAGCTCCAGAGCGATTCACCCATTTAGTCCTTGATACTTAGTCGTTTTCAGCCAATATTTTGGATTTTTGAAAATTTCACTTTTTTGTGAAAATATCCACTAAATGAGGGAATAATATGTGTGAGGTTACCCCAGGAGAGTTCCAAATGTGTGTAGGTAGAATATATATCCCACGGGGGTAAAATTGAAAAAAGTTGAAAAATTTTTTTTTTAAACTTAGTCATTTTTCCGGCGTTCATCAGATTTTCAGATAGGGGAAATGTCAGTGAGCGTTCCGATTTCAGTTCCAGAGCGATTCGCCCAATGAGTCCTTGATATTTAGTCGTTTTCAGCCAATATTTTGGATTTTTGAAAATTTCACTTTTTTGTGAAAATATCCACTAAATGAGGGAATAATATGTGTGAGGTTACCCCAGGAGAGTTCCAAATGTGTGTAGGTAGAATATATATCCCACGGTGGTAAAATTGAAATTACTTGAAAAATTTTTATTTTTGGACTTAGTCATTTTTCCGGCGTTTATCAGACTTTCAGATAGGGGAAATGTCAGTGAGCGTTCCAATTTCAGTTCCAGAGCGATTTGCCCAATGAGTCCTTGATATTTAGTCGTTTTCAGCCAATATTTTGGATTTTTGAAAATTTCACTTTTTTGTGAAAGTATCCACTAAATGAGGGAATAATATGTGTGAGGTTACCCCAGGAGAGTTTCAAATGTGTGTAGGTAGAATATATATCCCACGGGGGTAAAATTGAAATTACTTGAAAAATTTTTATTTTTGGACTTAGTCATTTTTCCAGCGTTTATCAGACTTTCAGATAGGGCAAATGTCAGTGAGCATTCCGATTTCAGTTCCAGTGCGATTCGCCCAATGAGTCCTTGATATTTAGTCGTTTTCAGCCAATTTTCTGTATTTTTTAAAATTTCACTTTTTTGTGAAAATATCCACTAAATGAGGGAATAATATGTGTGAGGGTACCCCAGGAGAGTTCCAAATGTGTGTGGGTAGAATATATATCCCACGGGGGTAAAATTGAAAAAAGTTGAAAAACATTTTTTTGGGGACTTAGTTATTTTTCCGGCGTTTATCAGACTTTCAGATAGGGGAAATGTCAGTGAGCGTTCCGATTTCAGCTCCAGAGCGATTCACCCATTTAGTTCTTGATACTTAGTCGTTTTCAGCCAATATTTTGGATTTTTGAAAATTTCACTTTTTTGTGAAAATATCCACTAAATGAGGGAATAATATGTGTGAGGTTACCCCAGGAGAGTTCCAAATGTGTGTAGGTAGAATATATATCCCACGGGGGTAAAATTGAAAAAAGTTGAAAAATTTTTTTTTTAAACTTAGTCATTTTTCCGGCGTTCATCAGATTTTCAGATAGGGGAAATGTCAGTGAGCGTTCCGATTTCAGTTCCAGAGCGATTCGCCCAATGAGTCCTTGATATTTAGTCGTTTTCAGCCAATATTTTGGATTTTTGAAAATTTCACTTTTTTGTGAAAATATCCACTAAATGAGGGAATAATATGTGTGAGGTTACCCCAGGAGAGTTCCAAATGTGTGTAGGTAGAATATATATCCCACGGTGGTAAAATTGAAATTACTTGAAAAATTTTTATTTTTGGACTTAGTCATTTTTCCGGCGTTTATCAGACTTTCAGATAGGGGAAATGTCAGTGAGCGTTCCAATTTCAGTTCCAGAGCGATTCGCCCAATGAGTCCTTGATATTTAGTCGTTTTCAGCCAATATTTTGGATTTTTGAAAATTTCACTTTTTTGTGAAAGTATCCACTAAATGAGGGAATAATATGTGTGAGGTTACCCCAGGAGAGTTTCAAATGTGTGTAGGTAGAATATATATCCCACGGGGGTAAAATTGAAATTACTTGAAAAATTTTTATTTTTGGACTTAGTCATTTTTCCAGCGTTTATCAGACTTTCAGATAGGGGAAATGGCAGTGAGAGTTCCAATTTCAGTTCCAGAGCGATTCGCCCAATGAGTCCTTGATATTTAATCGTGTTCAGCCAATTTTCTGGATTTTTGAAAATTTCACTTTTTTGTGAAAATATCCACTAAATGAGGGAATAATATGTGTGAGGGTACCCCAGGAGAGTTCCAAATGTGTGTGGGTAGAATATATGTCCCACGGGGGTAAAATTGAAAAAAGTTGAAAAAAATTTTTTAGGGGACTTAGTCGTTTTTCCGGCATTTATCAGACTTTCAGATAGGGAAAATGTCAGTGAGCATTCTGATTTCAGTTCCAGAGCGATTCGCCCAATGAGTCCTTGATATTTAGTCGTTTTCAGCCAATTTTCTGGATTTTTGAAAATTTCACTTTTTTGTGAAAATATCCACTAAATGAGGGAATAATATGTGTGAGGGTACCCCAGGAGAGTTCCAAATGTGTGTGGGTAGAATATATATCCCACGGGGCTAAAATTGAAAAAAGTTGAAAAAAATTTTTTTTTGGACTTAGTCATTTTTCCAGCGTTTATCAGACTTTCAGATAGGGCAAATGTCAGTGAGCATTCCGATTTCAGTTCAGTGCGATTCGCCCAATGAGTCCTTGATATTTAGTCGTTTTCAACCAATTTTCTGTATTTTTTAAAATTTCACTTTTTTGTGAAAATATCCACTAAATGAGGGAATAATATGTGTGAGGGTACCCCAGGAGAGTTCCAAATGTGTGTAGGTAGAATATATATCCCACAGGGGTAAAATTGAAAAAAGTTGAAAAATTTTTTTTTTAAACTTAGTCATTTTTCCGGCGTTCATCAGATTTTCAGATAGGGGAAATGTCAGTGAGCGTACCGATTTCAGTTCCAGAGCGATTCGCCCAATGAGTCCTTGATATTTAGTCGTTTTCAGCCAATATTTTAGATTTTTGAAAATTTCACTTTTTTGTGAAAATATCCACTAAATGAGGGAATAATATGTGTGAGGTTATCCCAGGAGAGTTCCAAATGTGTGTAGGTAGAATATATATCCCACGGGGGTAAAATTGAAATTAGTTGAAAAATTTTTTTTTTTGGACTTAGTCATTTTTCCGGCATTTATCAGACTTTCAGATAGGGGAAATGTCAGTGAGCGTTCCAATTTCAGTTCCAGAGCAATTCGCCCAATGAGTCCTTGATATTTAGTCGTTTTCAGCAGATTTTCTGGATTTTTGAAAATTTCACTTTTTTATGAAAATATCCATTAAATGAGGGAATAATATGTTTGAGGGTACCCCAGGAGAGTTCCAAATGTGTGTGGGTAGAATATATGTCCCACGGGGGTAAAATTGAAAAAAGTTGAAAAAAATTTTTTTGGGGACTTAGTCGTTTTTCCGGCATTTATCAGACTTTCAGATAGGGAAAATGTCAGTGAGCATTCTGATTTCAGTTCCAGAGCGATTCGCCCAATGAGTCCTTGATATTTAGTCGTTTTCAGCCAATTTTCTGGATTTTTGAAAATTTCACTTTTTTTGTGAAAATATCCACTAAATGAGGGAATAATATGTGTGAGGGTACCCCAGGAGAGTTCCAAATGTGTGTGGGTAGAATATATATCCCACGGGGCTAAAATTGAAAAAAGTTGAAAAAAATTTTTTTTTGGACTTAGTCATTTTTCCAGCGTTTATCAGACTTTCAGATAGGGCAAATGTCAGTGAGCATTCCGATTTCAGTTCCAGTGCGATTCGCCCAATGAGTCCTTGATATTTAGTCGTTTTCAGCCAATTTTCTGTATTTTTTAAAATTTCACTTTTTTGTGAAAATATCCACTAAATGAGGGAATAATATGTGTGAGGGTACCCCAGGAGAGTTCCAAATGTGTGTGGGTAGAATATATATCCCACGGGGGTAAAATTGAAAAAAGTTGAAAAATTTTTTTTTTAAACTTAGTCATTTTTCCGGCGTTCATCAGATTTTCAGATAGGGGAAATGTCAGTGAGCGTTCCGATTTCAGTTCCAGAGCGATTCGCCCAATGAGTCCTTGATATTTAGTCGTTTTCAGCCAATATTTTGGATTTTTGAAAATTTCACTTTTTTGTGAAAATATCCACTAAATGAGGGAATAATATGTGTGAGGTTACCCCAGGAGAGTTCCAAATGTGTGTAGGTAGAATATATATCCCACGGGGGTAAAATTGAAATTACTTGAAAAATTTTTATTTTTGGACTTAGTCATTTTTCCGGCGTTTATCAGACTTTCAGATAGGGGAAATGTCAGTGAGCGTTCCAATTTCAGTTCCAGAGCGATTCGCCCAATGAGTCCTTGATATTTAGTCGTTTTCAGCCAATATTTTGGATTTTTGAAAATTTCACTTTTTTGTGAAAGTATCCACTAAATGAGGGAATAATATGTGTGAGGTTACCCCAGGAGAGTTTCAAATGTGTGTAGGTAGAATATATATCCCACGGGGGTAAAATTGAAATTACTTGAAAAATTTTTATTTTTGGACTTAGTCATTTTTCCGGCGTTTATCAGACTTTCAGATAGGGGAAATGGCAGTGAGAGTTCCAATTTCAGTTCCAGAGCGATTCGCCCAATGAGTCCTTGATATTTAATCGTGTTCAGCCAATTTTCTGGATTTTTGAAAATTTCACTTTTTTGTGAAAATATCCACTAAATGAGGGAATAATATGTGTGAGGGTACCCCAGGAGAGTTCCAAATGTGTGTGGGTAGAATATATGTCCCACGGGGGTAAAATTGAAAAAAGTTGAAAAAAATTTTTTAGGGGACTTAGTCGTTTTTCCGGCATTTATCAGACTTTCAGATAGGGAAAATGTCAGTGAGCATTCTGATTTCAGTTCCAGAGCGATTCGCCCAATGAGTCCTTGATATTTAGTCGTTTTCAGCCAATTTTCTGGATTTTTGAAAATTTCACTTTTTTGTGAAAATATCCACTAAATGAGGGAATAATATGTGTGAGGGTACCCCAGGAGAGTTCCAAATGTGTGTGGGTAGAATATATATCCCACGGGGCTAAAATTGAAAAAAGTTGAAAAAAATTTTTTTTTGGACTTAGTCATTTTTCCAGCGTTTATCAGACTTTCAGATAGGGCAAATGTCAGTGAGCATTCCGATTTCAGTTCAGTGCGATTCGCCCAATGAGTCCTTGATATTTAGTCGTTTTCAGCCAATTTTCTGTATTTTTTAAAATTTCACTTTTTTGTGAAAATATCCACTAAATGAGGGAATAATATGTGTGAGGGTACCCCAGGAGAGTTCCAAATGTGTGTAGGTAGAATATATATCCCACAGGGGTAAAATTGAAAAAAGTTGAAAAATTTTTTTTTTAAACTTAGTCATTTTTCCGGCGTTCATCAGATTTTCAGATAGGGGAAATGTCAGTGAGCGTACCGATTTCAGTTCCAGAGCGATTCGCCCAATGAGTCCTTGATATTTAGTCGTTTTCAGCCAATTTTCTGGATTTTTGAAAATTTCACTTTTTTTGTGAAAATATCCACTAAATGAGGGAATAATATGTGTGAGGGTACCCCAGGAGAGTTCCAAATGTGTGTGGGTAGAATATATATCCCACGGGGCTAAAATTGAAAAAAGTTGAAAAACATTTTTTTGGGGACTTAGTCATTTTTCCGGCGTTTATCAGACTTTCAGATAGGGGAAATGTCAGTGAGCGTTCCGATTTCAGCTCCAGAGCGATTCACCCATTTAGTCCTTGATACTTAGTCGTTTTCAGCCAATATTTTGGATTTTTGAAAATTTCACTTTTTTGTGAAAATATCCACTAAATGAGGGAATAATATGTGTGAGGTTACCCCAGGAGAGTTCCAAATGTGTGTAGGTAGAATATATATCCCACGGGGGTAAAATTGAAAAAAGTTGAAAATTTTTTTTTTTAAACTTAGTCATTTTTCCGGCGTTCATCAGATTTTCAGATAGGGGAAATGTCAGTGAGCGTTCCGATTTCAGTTCCAGAGCGATTCGCCCAATGAGTCCTTGATATTTAGTCATTTTCAGCAGATTTTCTGGATTTTTGAAAATTTCACTTTTATATGAAAATATCCATTAAATGAGGGAATAATATGTTTGAGGGTACCCCAGGAGAGTTCCAAATGTGTGTGGGTAGAATATATATCCCACGGGGGTAAAATTTAAAAAAGTTTAAAAAAAATTTTTTTTGGACTTAGTCATTTTTCCGGCATTCATCAGATTTTAAGATAGGGGAAATGTCAGTGAGTGTTCTGATTTCAGTTCCAGAGCGATTCGCCCAATGAGTCCTTGATATTTAGTCGTTTTCAGCCAATATTTTGGATTTTTGAAAATTTAACTTTTTTGTGAAAATATCCACTAAATGAGGGAATAATATGTGTGAGGGTACCCCAGGAGAGTTCCAAATGTGTGTGGGTAGAATATATATCCCACGGGGGTAAAATTGAAAAAAATTGAAAAACATTTTTTTTTGGACTTAGTCATTTTTCCGGCGTTTATCAGACTTTCAGATAGGGCAAATGTCAGTGAGCATTCCGATTTCAGTTCCAGAGCGATTCGCCCAATGAGTCCTAGATATTTAGTCGTTTTCAGCCAATATTTTGGATTTTTGAAAATTTCACTTTTTTGTGAAAATATCCATTAAATGAGGGAATAATATGTGTGAGGTTACCCCAGGAGAGTTCCAAATGTGTGTAGGTAGAATATATATCCCACGGGGGTAAAATTGAAAAAAGTTGAAAAAAATTTTTTTTTGGACTTAGTCATTTTTCCGGCGTTTATCAGACTTTCAGATAGGGGAAATGTCAGTGAGCGTTCCAATTTCAGTTCCAGAGCAATTCGCCCAATGAGTCCTTGATATTTAGTAGTTTTCAGCCAATTTTCTGGATTTTTGAAAATTTCACTTTTTTATGAAAATATCCATTAAATGAGGGAATAATATGTTTGAGGGTACCCCAGGAGAGTTCCAAATGTGTGTGGGTAGAATATATATCCCACGGGGGTAAAATTGAAATTAGTTGAAAAATTTTTTTTTTTGGACTTAGTCATTTTTCCGGCATTTATCAGACTTTCAGATAGGGGAAATGTCCGTGAGCGTTCCAATTTCAGTTCCAGAGCAATTCGCCCAATGAGTCCTTGATATTTAGTCGTTTTCAGCAGATTTTCTGGATTTTTGAAAATTTCACTTTTTTATGAAAATATCCATTAAATGAGGGAATAATATGTTTGAGGGTACCCCAGGAGAGTTCCAAATGTGTGTGGGTAGAATATATATCCCACGGGGGTAAAATTTAAAAAAGTTGAAAAAAAATTTTTTTGGACTTAGTCATTTTTCCGGCATTCATCAGATTTTCAGATAGGGGAAATGTCAGTGAGTGTTTTGATTTCAGTTCCAGAGCGATTCGCCCAATGAGTCCTTGATATTTAATCGTTTTCAGCCAATATTTTGGATTTTTGAAAATTTCACTTTTTTGTGAAAATATCCACTAAATGAGGGAATAATATGTGTGAGGGTACCCCAGGAGAGTTCCAAATGTGTGTGGGTAGAATATATATCCCACGGGGGTAAAATTGAAAAAAGTTGAAAAACATTTTTTTTTGGACTTAGTCATTTTTCCAGCGTTTATCAGACTTTCAGATAGGGCAAATGTCAGTGAGCATTCCGATTTCAGTTCCAGAGCGATTCGCCCAATGAGTCCTAGATATTTAGTCGTTTTCAGCCAATATTTTGGATTTTTGAAAATTTCACTTTTTTGTGAAAATATCCATTAAATGAGGGAATAATATGTGTGAGGTTACCCCAGGAGAGTTCCAAATGTGTGTAGGTAGAATATATATCCCACGGGGGTAAAATTGAAAAAAGTTGAAAAAAATTTTTTTTTGGACTTAGTCATTTTTCCGGCGTTTATCAGACTTTCAGATAGGGGAAATGTCAGTGAGCGTTCCAATTTCAGTTCCAGAGCAATTCGCCCAATGAGTCCTTGATATTTAGTAGTTTTCAGCCAATTTTCTGGATTTTTGAAAATTTCACTTTTTTATGAAAATATCCATTAAATGAGGGAATAATATGTTTGAGGGTACCCCAGGAGAGTTCCAAATGTGTGTGGGTAGAATATATATCCCACGGGGGTAAAATTGAAATTAGTTGAAAAATTTTTTTTTTTGGACTTAGTCATTTTTCCGGCATTTATCAGACTTTCAGATAGGGGAAATGTCCGTGAGCGTTCCAATTTCAGTTCCAGAGCAATTCGCCCAATGAGTCCTTGATATTTAGTCGTTTTCAGCAGATTTTCTGGATTTTTGAAAATTTCACTTTTTTATGAAAATATCCATTAAATGAGGGAATAATATGTTTGAGGGTACCCCAGGAGAGTTCCAAATGTGTGTGGGTAGAATATATATCCCACGGGGGTAAAATTTAAAAAAGTTGAAAAAAAATTTTTTTGGACTTAGTCATTTTTCCGGCATTCATCAGATTTTCAGATAGGGGAAATGTCAGTGAGTGTTTTGATTTCAGTTCCAGAGCGATTCGCCCAATGAGTCCTTGATATTTAGTCGTTTTCAGCCAATATTTTGGATTTTTGAAAATTTCACTTTTTTGTGAAAATATCCACTAAATGAGGGAATAATATGTGTGAGGGTACCCCAGGAGAGTTCCAAATGTGTGTGGGTAGAATATATATCCCACGGGGGTAAAATTGAAAAAAGTTGAAAAACATTTTTTTTTGGACTTAGTCATTTTTCCAGCGTTTATCAGACTTTCAGATAGGGCAAATGTCAGTGAGCATTCCGATTTCAGTTCCAGTGCGATTCGCCCAATGAGTCCTTGATATTTAGTCGTTTTCAGCCAATTTTCTGGATTTTTGAAAATTTCACTTTTTTGTGAAAATATCCACTAAATGAGGGAATAATATGTGTGAGGGTACCACAGGAGAGTTCCAAATGTGTGTGGGTAGAATATATATCCCACTGGGGTAAAATTGAAAAAGTTTAAAAAACATTTTTTTTGGACTTAGTCATTTTTCCGGCGTTTATCAGACTTTCAGATAGGGGATATGTCAGTGAGCGTTCCGATTTCGCTTCCAGAGCAATTCGCCCAATGAGTCCTTGATATTTAGTCGTTTTCAGCCAATTTTCTGGATTTTTGAAAATTTCACTTTTTTATGAAAATATCCACTAAATGAGGGAATAATATGTTTGAGGGTACCCCAGGAGAGTTCCAAATGTGTGTGCGTAGAATATATACCCCACTCGGGTAAAATTGAAAAAAGTTAAAAAAAAATTTTTTTTGGACTTAGTCATTTTTCCGGCGTTTATCAGACTTTCAGATAGGGCAAATGTCAGTGAGCATTCCGATTTCAGTTCCAGAGCGATTCGCCCAATGAGTCCTTGATATTTAGTCGTTTTCAGCCAATTTTCTGGATTTTTGAAAATGTCACTTTTTTGTGAAAATATCCACTAAATGAGGGAATAATATGTGTGAGGGTACCACATTAGAGTTCCAAATGTGTGTGGGTAGAATATATATCCCACGGGGGTAAAATTAAAAAAAGTTTAAAAAACATTTTTTTTGGACTTAGTCATTTTTCCGGCGTTTATCAGACTTTCAGATAGGGGAAATGTCAGTGAGGGTTCCGATTTCAGTTCCAGAGCGATTCGCCCAATGAGTCCTTGATATTTAGTCGTTTTCAGCCAATTTTCTGGATTTTTGAAAATTTCACTTTTTTATGAAAATATCCACTAAATGAGGGAATAATATGTTTGAGGGTACCCCAGGAGAGTTCCAAATGTGTGTGCGTAGAATATATACCCCACTCGGGTAAAATTGAAAAAAGTTAAAAAAAAAAAATTTTTGGACTTAGTCATTTTTCCGGCGTTTATCAGACTTTCAGATAGGGCAAATGTCAGTGAGCATTCCGGTTTCAGTTCCAGAGCGATTCGCCCAATGAGTCCTTGATATTTAGTCGTTTTCAGCCAATTTTCTGGATTTTTGTAAATTTCACTTTTTTGTGAAAATATCCACTAAATGAGGGAATAATATGTGTGAGGGTACCCCAGGAGAGTTCCAAATGTGTGTGGGTAGAATATATATTCCAAGGGGGTAAAATTTAAAAAAGTTGAAAAATTTTTTTTTTTGGACTTAGTCATTTTTCCGGCGTTTATCAGACTTTCAGATAGGGCAAATGTCAGTGAGCATTCCGATTTCAGTTCCAGAGCGATTCGCCCAATGAGTCCTTGATATTTAGTCGTTTTCAGCCAATATTTTGGATTTTTGAAAATTTCACTTTTTTGTGAAAATATCCACTAAATGAGGGAATAATATGTTTGAGGGTACCCCAGGAGAGTTCCAAATGTGTGTAGGTAGAATATATATCCCACGGGGGTAAAATTGAAAAAAGTTGAAAAAACATTTTTTTTGGAATTAGTCATTTTTCCGGCGTTTATCAGACTTTCAGATAGGGGAAATGTAAGTGAGCATTCCGATTTCAGTTCCAGAGCGATTCGCCCAATGAGTCCTTGATATTTAGTCGTTTTCAGCCAATTTTCTGGATTTTTGAAAATTTCACTTTTTTGTGAAAATATCCACTAAATGAGGGAAAAATATGTGTGAGGTTACCCCAGGAGAGGTCCAAATGTGTGTAGGTAGAATATATATCCCACGGGGTAAAATTGAAATAAGTTAAAATAAAATTTTTTTTGGACTTAGTCATTTTTCCGGCATTTATCAGACTTTCAGATAGGGGAAATGTCAGTGAGCATTCATATTTCAGTTCCAGAGCGATTCGCCCAATGAGTCCTTGATATTTAGTCGTTTTCAGCCAATTTCTGGATTTTTGAAAATTTCACTTTTTTGTGAAAATATCCACTAAATGACGGAATAATATGTGTGAGGGTACCACAGGAGAGTTCCAAATGTGTGTGGGTAGAATATATATCCCACGGGGGTAAAATTGAAAAAAGTTTAAAAATTTTTTTTTTTCGATTTAGTCATTTTTCCAGCGTTTATCAGACTTTCAGATAGGGCAAATGTCAGTGAGCATTCCGATTTCAGTTCCAGAGCGATTCGCTCAATGAGTCCTTGATATTTAGTCGTTTTCAGCCAATATTTTGGATATTTGAAAATTTCACTTTTTTGTGAAAATATCCACTAAATGAGGGAAAAATATGTGTGAGGTTACCCCAGAAGAGTTCCAAATGTGTGTAGGTAGAATATATATCCCACGGGGTAAAATTGAAAAAAAGTTGAAAAATTTTTTTTTTTGGACTTAGTCATTTTTGCGGCGTTTATCAGACTTTCAGATAGGGCAAATGTCAGTGAGCATTCCGATTTCAGTTCCAGAGCGATACGCTCAATGAGTCCTTGATATTTAGTCGTTTTCAGCCAATATTTTGGATATTTGAAAATTTCACTTTTTTGTGAAAATATCCACTAAATGAGGGAAAAATATGTGTGAGGGTACCCCAGGAGAGTTCCAAATGTGTGTGGGTAGAATATATATCCCACGGGGGTAAAATTGAAAACAGTTTAAAAAAATTTTTTTTGGGACTTAGTCATTGTTCCGGCGTTTATCAGACTTTCAGATAAGGGAAATGTCAGTGAGTGTTCTGATTTCAGTTCCAGAGCGATTCGCTCTGAGTCCTTGATATTTAGTCGTTTTCAGCCAATTTTCTGGATTTTTGAAAATTTCACTTTTTTCTGAAAATATCCACTAAATGAGGGAATAATATGTGTGAGGGTACCCCAGGAGAGTTCCAAATGTGTGTGGGTAGAATATATATCCCACGGGGCTGAAATTGAAAAAAGTTTAAAAAATTTTTATTTTGGACTTAGTCATTTTTCCGGCGTTTATCAGACTTTCAGATAGGGCAAATGTCAGTGAGCATTCCGATTTCAGTTCCAGAGCGATACGCTCAATGAGTCCTTGATATTTAGTCGTTTTCAGCCAATATTTTGGATATTTGAAAATTTCACATTTTTGTGAAAATATCCACTAAATGAGGGAAAAATATGTGTTAGGGTACCCCAGGAGAGTTCCAAATGTGTGTGGGTAGAATATATATCCCACGGGGGTAAAATTGAAAACAGTTTAAAAAATTTTTTTTTGGGACTTAGTCATTGTTCCGGCGTTTATCAGACTTTCAGATAAGGGAAATGTCAGTGAGTGTTCTGATTTCAGTTCCAGAGCGATTCGCCCTATGAGTCCTTGATATTTAGTCGTTTTCAGCCAATTTTCTGGATTTTTGAAAATTTCACTTTTTTCTGAAACTATCCACTAAATGAGGGAATAATATGTGTGAGGGTACCCCAGGAGAGTTCCAAATGTGTGTGGGTAGAATATATATCCCACGGGGCTGAAATTGAAAAAAGTTTAAAAAATTTTTATTTTGGACTTAGTCATTTTTCCGGCGTTTATCAGACTTTCAGATAGGGGAAATGTCAGTGAGCGTTCTGATATCAGTTCCAGAGCGATTCGCCCAATGTGTCCTTGATATTTAGTCATTTTCAGCCAATTTTCTGGATTTTTGAAAATTTCACTTTTTTGTGAAAATATCCACTAAATGAGGGAATAATATATGTGAGGGTACTCCAGGAGAGTTCCAAATGTGTGTGGGTAGAATATATATCCCACGGGCTGAAATTGAAAAAAGTTTAAAAATTTTTTATTTTGGACTTAGTCATTTTTCCGGCGTTTATCAGACTTTCAGATAGGGCAAATGTCAGTGAGCATTCCGATTTCAGTTCCAGAGCGATTCGCTCAATGAGTCCTTGATATTTAGTCGTTTTCAGCCAATATTTTGGATTTTTGAAAATTTCACTTTTTTGTGAAAATATCCACTAAATGAGGGAATAATATGTGTGAGGGTACCACAGGAGAGTTCCAAATGTGTGTGGGTAGAATATATATCCCACGGGGGTAAAATTGAAAAAAGTTTAAAAAAAATTTTTTTTGGACTTAGTCATTTTTGCGGCGTTTATCAGACTTTCAGATAGGGCAAATGTCAGTGAGCATTCCGATTTCAGTTCCAGAGCGATACGCTCAATGAGTCCTTGATATTTAGTCGTTTTCAGCCAATATTTTGGATATTTGAAAATTTCACTTTTTTGTGAAAATATCCACTAAATGAGGGAATACTATGTGTGAGGGTACCCCAGGAGAGTTCCAAATGTGTGTGGGTAGAATATATATCCCACGGGGGTAAAATTGAAAAAAGTTTACAAAAATATTTTTTGGGACTTAGTCATTTTTCCGGCGTTTATCAGACTTTCAGATAGGGGAAATGTCAGTGAGCATTCCGATTTCAGTTCCAGAGCGATTCGCCCAATGAGTCCTTGATATTTAGTCGTTTTCAGCCAATTTTCTGGATTTTTGAAAATTTCACTTTTTTGTGAAAATATCCACTAAATGAGGGAATAATATGTGTGAGGGTACCCCAGGAGAGTTCCAAATGTGTGTAGGTAGAATACATATCCCACGGGGTAAAATAGAAAAATGTTAAAAAAAAAATTTTGGGGGGACTTAGTCATTTTTCCGGCGTTTATCAGACTTTCAGATAAGGGAAATGTCAGTGAGTGTTCTGATTTCAGTTCCAGAGCGATTCGCCCTATGAGTCCTTGATATTTAGTCATTTTCAGATAATTTTCTGGATTTTTGAAAATTTCACTTTTTTGTGAAAATATCCACTAAATGAGGGAATACTATGTGTGAGGGTACCCCAGGATAGTTCCAAATGTGTGTGGGTAGAATATATATCCCACGGGGCTGAAATTGAAAAAATTAAAAAAAAAAAATTTTTTGGACTTAGTCATTTTTTCGGCGTTTATCAGACTTTCAGATAGGGGAAATGTCAGTGGGCATTCCGATTTCAGTTCCAGAGCGATTCGGCCAATGAGTCCTTGATATTTAGTCGTTTTCAGCCAATTTTCTGGATTTTTGAAAATTTCACTTTTTTGTGAAAATATCCACTAAATGAGGGAATAAAATGTGTGAGGGTATCCCAGGAAAGTTCCAAATGTGTGTAGGTAGAATATATATCCCACGGGGGTAAAATTGAAAACAGTTTAAAAAATTTTTTTTTGGGACTTAGTCATTGTTCCGGCGTTTATCAGACTTTCAGATAAGGGAAATGTCAGTGAGTGTTCTGATTTCAGTTCCAGAGCGATTCGCCCTATGAGTCCTTGATATTTAGTCGTTTTCAGCCAATTTTCTGGATTTTTGAAAATTTCACTTTTTTCTGAAAATATCCACTAAATGAGGGAATAATATGTGTGAGGGTACCCCAGGAGAGTTCCAAATGTGTGTGGGTAGAATATATATCCCACGGGGCTGAAATTGAAAAAAGTTTAAAAATTTTTTATTTTGGACTTAGTCATTTTTCCGGCGTTTATCAGACTTTCAGATAGGGCAAATGTCAGTGAGCATTCCGATTTCAGTTCCAGAGCGATTCGCTCAATGAGTCCTTGATATTTAGTCGTTTTCAGCCAATATTTTGGATTTTTGAAAATTTCACTTTTTTGTGAAAATATCCACTAAATGAGGGAAAAATATGTGTGAGGGTACCCCAGGAGAGTTCCAAATGTGTGTGGGTAGAATATATATCCCACGGGGGTAAAATTGAAAAAAGTTTAGAAATTTTTTTTTCGGGACTTAGTCATTTTTCCGGCGTTTATCAGACTTTCAGATAAGGGAAATGTCAGTGAGTGTTCTGATTTCAGTTCCAGAGCGATTCGCTCAATTGAGTCCTTGATATTTAGTCGTTTTCAGCCAATATTTTGGATTTTTGAAAATTTCACTTTTTTGTGAAAATATCCACTAAATGAGGGAAAAATATGTGTGAGGGTACCCCAGGAGAGTTCCAAATGTCTGTGGGTAGAAAATATATCCCACGGGGGTAAAATTGAAAAAAGTTTACAAAAATTTTTTTTGGGACTTAGTCATTTTTCCGGCGTTTATCAGACTTTCAGATAGGGGAAATGTCAGTGAGTGTTCTGATTTCAGTTCCAGAGCGATTCGCTCTGAGTCCTTGATATTTAGTCGTTTTCAGCCAATTTTCTGGATTTTTGAAAATTTCACTTTTTTCTGAAAATATCCACTAAATGAGGGAATAATATGTGTGAGGGTACCCCAGGAGAGTTCCAAATGTGTGTGGGTAGAATATATATCCCACGGGGCTGAAATTGAAAAAAGTTTAAAAAAATTTTATTTTGGACTTAGTCATTTTTCCGGCGTTTATCAGACTTTCAGATTGGGCAAATGTCAGTGAGCATTCCGATTTCAGTTCCAGAGCGATTCGCTCAATGAGTCCTTGATATTTAGTCGTTTTCAGCCAATATTTTGGATTTTTGAAAATTTCACTTTTTTGTGAAAATATCCACTAAATGAGGGAAAAATATGTGTGAGAGTACCCCAGGAGAGTTCCAAATGTCTGTGGGTAGAATATATATCCCACGGGGGTAAAATTGAAAAAAGTTTACAAAAATTTTTTTTGGGACTTAGTCATTTTTCCGGCGTTTATCAGACTTTCAGATAGGGGAAATGTCAGTGAGCATTCCGATTTCAGTTCCAGAGCGATTCGTCCAATGTGTCCTTGATATTTAGTCGTTTTCAGCCAATTTTCTGGATTTTTGAAAATTTCACTTTTTTGTGAAAATATCCACTAAATGAGGGAATAATATTTGTGAGGGTACCACATTAGAGTTCCAAATGTGTGTGGGTAGAATATATATCCCACGGGGGTAAAATTAAAAAAAGTTTAAAAAACATTTTTTTTGGACTTAGTCATTTTTCCGGCGTTTATCAGACTTTCAGATAGGGGAAATGTCAGTGAGGGTTCCGATTTCAGTTCCAGAGCGATTCGCCCAATGAGTCCTTGATATTTAGTCGTTTTCAGCCAATTTTCTGGATTTTTGAAAATTTCACTTTTTTATGAAAATATCCACTAAATGAGGGAATAATATGTTTGAGGGTACCCCAGGAGAGTTCCAAATGTGTGTGCGTAGAATATATACCCCACTCGGGTAAAATTGAAAAAAGTTAAAAAAAAAAAATTTTTGGACTTAGTCATTTTTCCGGCGTTTATCAGACTTTCAGATAGGGCAAATGTCAGTGAGCATTCCGGTTTCAGTTCCAGAGCGATTCGCCCAATGAGTCCTTGATATTTAGTCGTTTTCAGCCAATTTTCTGGATTTTTGTAAATTTCACTTTTTTGTGAAAATATCCACTAAATGAGGGAATAATATGTGTGAGGGTACCCCAGGAGAGTTCCAAATGTGTGTGGGTAGAATATATATTCCAAGGGGGTAAAATTTAAAAAAGTTGAAAAATTTTTTTTTTTGGACTTAGTCATTTTTCCGGCGTTTATCAGACTTTCAGATAGGGCAAATGTCAGTGAGCATTCCGATTTCAGTTCCAGAGCGATTCGCCCAATGAGTCCTTGATATTTAGTCGTTTTCAGCCAATATTTTGGATTTTTGAAAATTTCACTTTTTTGTGAAAATATCCACTAAATGAGGGAATAATATGTTTGAGGGTACCCCAGGAGAGTTCCAAATGTGTGTAGGTAGAATATATATCCCACGGGGGTAAAATTGAAAAAAGTTGAAAAAACATTTTTTTTGGAATTAGTCATTTTTCCGGCGTTTATCAGACTTTCAGATAGGGGAAATGTAAGTGAGCATTCCGATTTCAGTTCCAGAGCGATTCGCCCAATGAGTCCTTGATATTTAGTCGTTTTCAGCCAATTTTCTGGATTTTTGAAAATTTCACTCTTTTGTGAAAATATCCACTAAATGAGGGAAAAATATGTGTGAGGTTACCCCAGGAGAGGTCCAAATGTGTGTAGGTAGAATATATATCCCACAGGGTAAAATTGAAATAAGTTAAAATAAAATTTTTTTTGGACTTAGTCATTTTTCCGGCATTTATCAGACTTTCAGATAGGGGAAATGTCAGTGAGCATTCATATTTCAGTTCCAGAGCGATTCGCCCAATGAGTCCTTGATATTTAGTCGTTTTCAGCCAATTTCTGGATTTTTGAAAATTTCACTTTTTTGTGAAAATATCCACTAAATGAGGGAATAATATGTGTGAGGGTACCACAGGAGAGTTCCAAATGTGTGTGGGTAGAATATATATCCCACGGGGGTAAAATTGAAAAAAGTTTAAAAATTTTTTTTTTTCGATTTAGTCATTTTTCCAGCGTTTATCAGACTTTCAGATAGGGCAAATGTCAGTGAGCATTCCGATTTCAGTTCCAGAGCGACTCGCTCAATGAGTCCTTGATATTTAGTCGTTTTCAGCCAATATTTTGGATATTTGAAAATTTCACTTTTTTGTGAAAATATCCACTAAATGAGGGAAAAATATGTGTGAGGTTACCCCAGAAGAGTTCCAAATGTGTGTAGGTAGAATATATATCCCACGGGGTAAAATTGAAAAAAAGTTGAAAAATTTTTTTTTTTGGACTTAGTCATTTTTCCAGCGTTTATCAGACTTTCAGATAGGGGAAATGTCAGTGAGCGTTCTGATTTCAGTTCCAGAGCGATTCGCCCAATGTGTCCTTGATATTTAGTCGTTTTCAGCCAATATTTTGGATTTTTGAAAATTTCACTTTTTTGTGAAAATATCCACTAAATGAGGGAAAAATATGTGTGAGGTTACCCCAGGAGATTTCAAAATGTGTGTGAGTAGAATATATATCCCACGGGGTAAAATTGAAAAAAGTTGAAAACAATTTTTTTTTGGACTTAGTCATTTTTCCGGCGTTTATCAGACTTTCAGATAGGGGAAATGTCAGTGAGCATTCTGATTTCAGTTCCAGAGCGATTCGCCCAATGAGTCCTTGATATTTCGTCGTTTTCAGCCAATTTTCTGGATTTTAGAAAATTTCACTTTTTTGTGAAAATATCCACTAAATGAGGGAATAATATGTGTGAGGGTACCCCAGAAGACTTCCAAATGTGTGTAGGTAGAATATATATCCCACGGGGGTAAAATTGAAAAAAGTTGAAAAACATTTTTTTTTGGACTTAGTCATTTTTCCGGCGTTTATCAGACTTTCAGATAGGGGAAATGTCAGTGAGCGTTCTGATTTCAGTTCCAGAGCGATTCGGCCCATGTGTCCTTGATATTTAGTCGTTTTCAGCCAATTTTCTGGATTTTTGAAAATGTCACTTTTTTGTGAAAATATCCACTAAATGAGGGAATAATATGTGTGAGGGTACCACAGGAGAGTTCCAAATGTGTGTGGTTAGAATATATATCCCACGGGGGTAAAATTGAAAAAAGTTTAAAAAAAAATTTTTGGGGACTTAGTCATTTTTCCGGCGTTTATCAGACTTTCAGATAGGGCGAATGTCAGTGAGTATTCCGATTTCAGTTCCAGAGCGATTCGCTCAATGAGTCCTTGATATTTAGTCGTTTTCAGCCAATATTTTGGATATTTGAAAATTTCACTTTTTGTGAAAATATCCACTAAATGAGGGAAAAATATATGTGAGGTTAATCCAGGAGAGTTCCAAATGTGTGTAGGTAGAATATATATCCCACGGGGTAAAATTGAAAAAAGTTTTAAAAAAATTTTTTTTGGACTTAGTCATTTTTGCGGCGTTTATCAGACTTTCAGATAGGGCAAATGTCAGTGAGCATTCCGATTTCAGTTCCAGAGCGATACGCTCAATGAGTCCTTGATATTTAGTCGTTTTCAGCCAATATTTTGGATATTTGAAAATTTCACATTTTTGTGAAAATATCCACTAAATGAGGGAAAAATATGTGTGAGGGTACCCCAGGAGAGTTCCAAATGTGTGTGGGTAGAATATATATCCCACGGGGGTAAAATTGAAAACAGTTTAAAAAAATTTTTTTTGGGACTTAGTCATTGTTCCGGCGTTTATCAGACTTTCAGATAAGGGAAATGTCAGTGAGTGTTCTGATTTCAGTTCCAGAGCGATTCGCCCTATGAGTCCTTGATATTTAGTCGTTTTCAGCCAATTTTCTGGATTTTTGAAAATTTCACTTTTTTCTGAAACTATCCACTAAATGAGGGAATAATATGTGTGAGGGTACCCCAGGAGAGTTCCAAATGTGTGTGGGTAGAATATATATCCCACGGGGCTGAAATTGAAAAAAGTTTAAAAAATTTTTATTTTGGACTTAGTCATTTTTCCGGCGTTTATCAGACTTTCAGATAGGGGAAATGTCAGTGAGCGTTCTGATATCAGTTCCAGAGCGATTCGCCCAATGTGTCCTTGATATTTAGTCATTTTCAGCCAATTTTCTGGATTTTTGAAAATTTCACTTTTTTGTGAAAATATCCACTAAATGAGGGAATAATATATGTGAGGGTACCCCAGGAGAGTTCCAAATGTGTGTGGGTAGAATATATATCCCACGGGCTGAAATTGAAAAAAGTTTAAAAATTTTTTATTTTGGACTTAGTCATTTTTCCGGCGTTTATCAGACTTTCAGATAGGGCAAATGTCAGTGAGCATTCCGATTTCAGTTCCAGAGCGATTCGCTCAATGAGTCCTTGATATTTAGTCGTTTTCAGCCAATATTTTGGATTTTTGAAAATTTCACTTTTTTGTGAAAATATCCTCTAAATGAGGGAATAATATGTGTGAGGGTACCACAGGAGAGTTCCAAATGTGTGTGGGTAGAATATATATCCCACGGGGGTAAAATTGAAAAAAGTTTAAAAAAAATTTTTTTTGGACTTAGTCATTTTTGCGGCGTTTATCAGACTTTCAGATAGGGCAAATGTCAGTGAGCATTCCGATTTCAGTTCCAGAGCGATACGCTCAATGAGTCCTTGATATTTAGTCGTTTTCAGCCAATATTTTGGATATTTGAAAATTTCACTTTTTTGTGAAAATATCCACTAAATGAGGGAATACTATGTGTGAGGGTACCCCAGGAGAGTTCCAAATGTGTGTGGGTAGAATATATATCCCACGGGGGTAAAATTGAAAAAATTTTACAAAAATATTTTTTGGGACTTAGTCATTTTTCCGGCGTTTATCAGACTTTCAGATAGGGGAAATGTCAGTGAGCATTCCGATTTCAGTTCCAGAGCGATTCGCCCAATGAGTCCTTGATATTTAGTCGTTTTCAGCCAATTTTCTGGATTTTTGAAAATTTCACTTTTTTGTGAAAATATCCACTAAATGAGGGAATAATATGTGTGAGGGTACCCCAGGAGAGTTCCAAATGTGTGTAGGTAGAATACATATCCCACGGGGTAAAATAGAAAAATGTTAAAAAAAAAATTTTGGGGGGACTTAGTCATTTTTCCGGCGTTTATCAGACTTTCAGATAAGGGAAATGTCAGTGAGTGTTCTGATTTCAGTTCCAGAGCGATTCGCCCTATGAGTCCTTGATATTTAGTCATTTTCAGCCAATTTTCTGGATTTTTGAAAATTTCACTTTTTTGTGAAAATATCCACTAAATGAGGGAATACTATGTGTGAGGGTACCCCAGGATAGTTCCAAATGTGTGTTGGTAGAATATATATCCCACGGGGCTGAAATTGAAAAAATTAAAAAAAAAAAATTTTTTGGACTTAGTCATTTTTTCGGCGTTTATCAGACTTTCAGATAGGGGAAATGTCAGTGGGCATTCCGATTTCAGTTCCAGAGCGATTCGGCCAATGAGTCCTTGATATGTAGTCGTTTTCAGCCAATTTTCTGGATTTTTGAAAATTTCACTTTTTTGTGAAAATATCCACTAAATGAGGGAATAAAATGTGTGAGGGTATCCCAGGAAAGTTCCAAATGTGTGTAGGTAGAATATATATCCCACGGGGGTAAAATTGAAAACAGTTTAAAAAATTTTTTTTTGGGACTTAGTCATTGTTCCGGCGTTTATCAGACTTTCAGATAAGGGAAATGTCAGTGAGTGTTCTGATTTCAGTTCCAGAGCGATTCGCCCTATGAGTCCTTGATATTTAGTCGTTTTCAGCCAATTTTCTGGATTTTTGAAAATTTCACTTTTTTCTGAAAATATCCACTAAATGAGGGAATAATATGTGTGAGGGTACCCCAGGAGAGTTCCAAATGTGTGTGGGTAGAATATATATCCCACGGGGCTGAAATTGAAAAAAGTTTAAAAAATTTTTATTTTGGACTTAGTCATTTTTCCGGCGTTTATCAGACTTTCAGATAGGGCAAATGTCAGTGAGCATTCCGATTTCAGTTCCAGAGCGATTCGCTCAATGAGTCCTTGATATTTAGTCGTTTTCAGCCAATATTTTGGATTTTTGAAAATTTCACTTTTTTGTGAAAATATCCACTAAATCAGGGAAAAATATGTGTGAGGGTACCCCAGGAGAGTTCCAAATGTGTGTGGGTAGAATATATATCCCACGGGGGTAAAATTGAAAAAAGTTTAGAAATTTTTTTTTCGGGACTTAGTCATTTTTCCGGCGTTTATCAGACTTTCAGATAAGGGAAATGTCAGTGAGTGTTCTGATTTCAGTTCCAGAGCGATTCGCTCAATTGAGTCCTTGATATTTAGTCGTTTTCAGCCAATATTTTGGATTTTTGAAAATTTCACTTTTTTGTGAAAATATCCACTAAATGAGGGAAAAATATGTGTGAGGGTACCCCAGGAGAGTTCCAAATGTCTGTGGGTAGAATATATATCCCACGGGGGTAAAATTGAAAAAAGTTTACAAAAATTTTTTTTGGGACTTAGTCATTTTTCCGGCGTTTATCAGACTTTCAGATAGGGGAAATGTCAGTGAGCATTCCGATTTCAGTTCCAGAGCGATTCGTCCAATGTGTCCTTGATATTTAGTCGTTTTCAGCCAATTTTCTGGATTTTTGAAAATTTCACTTTTTTGTGAAAATATCCACTAAATGAGGGAATAATATGTGTGAGGGTACCACAGGAGAGTTCCAAATGTGTGTGAGTAGAATATATATCCCACGGGGATAAAATTGAAAAAAGTTTAAAAAAAATTTTTTTGGGACTTAGTCATTTTTCCGGCGTTTATCAGACTTTCAGATAGGGGAAATGTCAGTGAGCGTTCTGATATCAGTTCCAGAGCGATTCGCCCAATGTGTCCTTGATATTTAGTCATTTTAAGCCAATTTTCTGGATTTTTGAAAATTTCACTTTTTTGTGAAAATATCCACTAAATGAGGGAATAATATGTGTGAGGGTACCACAGGAGAGTTCCAAATGTGTGTGGGTAGAATATATATCCCACGGGGGTAAAATTGAAAAAAGTTTAAAAAAAATTTTTTTTGGACTTAGTCATTTTTGCGGCGTTTATCAGACTTTCAGATAGGGCAAATGTCAGTGAGCATTCCGATTTCAGTTCCAGAGCGATACGCTCAATGAGTCCTTGATATTTAGTCGTTTTCAGCCAATATTTTGGATATTTGAAAATTTCACTTTTTTGTGAAAATATCCACTAAATGAGGGAAAAATATGTGTGAGGGTACCCCAGGAGAGTTCCAAATGTGTGTGGGTAGAATATATATCCCACGGGGGTAAAATTGAAAACAGTTTAAAAAAAATTTTTTTGGGACTTAGTCATTTTTCCGGCGTTTATCAGACTTTCAGATAAGGGAAATGTCAGTGAGTGTTCTGATTTCAGTTCCAGAGCGATTCGCCCTATGAGTCCTTGATATTTAGTCGTTTTCAGCCAATTTTCTGGATTTTTGAAAATTTCACTTTTTTCTGAAAATATCCACTAAATGAGGGAATAATATGTGTGAGGGTACCCCAGGAGAGTTCCAAATGTGTGTGGGTAGAATATATATCCCACGGGGCTGAAATTGAAAAAAGTTTACAAAAATTTTATTTTGGACTTAGTCATTTTTCCGGCGTTTATCAGACTTTCAGATAAGGGAAATGTCAGTGAGTGTTCTGATTTCAGTTCCAGAGCGATTCGCTCAATTGAGTCCGTGATATTTAGTCGTTTTCAGCCAATATTTTGGATTTTTGAAAATTTCACTTTTTTGTGAAAATATCCACTAAATGAGGGAAAAATATGTGTGAGGGTACCCCAGGAGAGTTCCAAATGTCTGTGGGTAGAATATATATCCCACGGGGGTAAAATTGAAAAAAGCTTACAAAAATATTTTTTGGGACTTAGTCATTTTTCCGGCGTTTATCAGACTTTCAGATAGGGGAAATGTCAGTGAGCATTCCGATTTCAGTTCCAGAGCGATTCGCCCAATGAGTCCTTGATATTTAGTCGTTTTCAGCCAATTTTCTGGATTTTTGAAAATTTCACTTTTTTGTGAAAATATCCACTAAATGAGGGAATAATATGTGTGAGGGTACCCCAGGAGAGTTCCAAATGTGTGTAGGTAGAATACATATCCCACGGGGTAAAATAGAAAAATGTTAAAAAAAAAATTTTGGGGGGACTTAGTCATTTTTCCGGCGTTTATCAGACTTTCAGATAAGGGAAATGTCAGTGAGTGTTCTGATTTCAGTTCCAGAGCGATTCGCCCTATGAGTCCTTGATATTTAGTCATTTTCAGCCAATTTTCTGGATTTTTGAAAATTTCACTTTTTTGTGAAAATATCCACTAAATGAGGGAATACTATGTGTGAGGGTACCCCAGGATAGTTCCAAATGTGTGTGGGTAGAATATATATCCCACGGGGCTGAAATTGAAAAAATTAAAAAAAATTTTTTTGGGGACTTAGTCATTTTTCCGGCGTTTATCAGACTTACAGATAAGGGAAATGTCAGTGAGTGTTCTGATTTCAGTTCCAGAGCGATTGCCCTATGAGTCCTTGATATTTAGTCGTTTTCAGCCAATTTTCAGGATTTTTGAAAATTTCACTTTTTTGTGAAAATATCCACTAAATGAGGGAAAAATATGTGTGAGGGTACCCCAGGAGAGTTCCAAATGTGTGTAGGTAGAATACATATCCCACGGGGGTAAAGTAGAAAAAAGTTTAAAACATTTTTTTTTTCGACTTAGTCATTTTTTCGGCGTTTATCACACTTTCAGATAGGGGAAGTGTCAGTGATCATTCTGATTTCAGTTCCAGAGCAATTCGCCCAATGAGTCCTTGATATTTAGACGTTTTCAGCCAATTTTCTGGATTTTTGAAAATTTCACTTTTTTGTGAAAATATCCACTAAATGAGGGAATAATATGTGTAAGGGTACCCAAGGAGAGTTCCAAATGTGTGTGGGTAGAATATATATCAAATGGGGGTAAAATTGAAAAAAGTTTAAAAAAAATTTTTTTGGGACTTAGTCATTTTTTCGGCGTTTATCAGACTTTCAGATAGGGCAAATGTCAGTGAGCATTCCGATTTCAGTTCCAGAGCGATTCGCCCAATGAGTCCTTGATATTTAGTCGTTTTCAGCCAATTTTGTGGATTTTTGAAAATTTCACTTTTTTGTGAAAATATCCACTAAATGAGGGAAAAATATGTGTGAGGTTACCCCAGGAGAGTTCCAAATGTGTGTAGGTAGAATATATATCCCACAGGGTAAAATTGAAAAAAGTTGAAAAAAATTTTTTTTTTGACTTAGTCATTTTTCCGGCGTTTATCAGACTTTCAGATAGGGCAAATGTCAGTGAGCATTCCGATTTCAGTTCTAGAGCGATTCGCCCAATGAGTCCTTGATATTTAGTCGTTTTCAGCCAATTTTCTGGATTTTTGAAAATTTCACTTTTTTGTGAAAATATCCACTAAATGAGGGAATAATATGTGTGAGGGTACCCCAGGAGAGTTCCAAATGTGTGTGGGTAGAATACATATCCCACGGGGGTAAAATAGAAAAAAGTTTAAAAAATTTTTTTTTTGAACTTAGTCATTTTTTCGGCGTTTATCAGACTTTCAGATAGGGGAAATGGCAGTGAGCGTTCTGATTTCAGTTACAGAGCGATTCGCCCAATGAGTCCTTGATATTTAGTCGTTTTCAGCCAATTTTCTGGATTTTTGAAAATTTCACTTTTTTGTGAAAATATCCACTAAATGAGGGAATAATATGTGTGAGGGTACCACAGGAGAGTTCCAAATGTGTGTGGGTAGAATATATATCCCACGGGGGTAAAATTGGAAAAAGTTTAAAAAAAATTTTTTTTGGACTTAGTCATTTTTCCGGCGTTTATCAGACTTTCAGATAGGGCAAATGTCAGTGAGCATTCCGATTTCAGTTCCAGAGCGATTCGCTCAATGAGTCCTTGATATTTAGTCGTTTTCAGCCAATATTTTGGATTTTTGAAAATTTCACTTTTTTGTGAAAATATCCACTAAATGAGGGAAAAATATGTGTGAGGGTACCCCAGGAGAGTTCCAAATGTGTGTGGGTAGAATATATATCCCACGGGGGTAAAATTGAAAAAAGTTTTAAAAATTTTTTTTTGGGACTTAGTCATTTTTCCGGCGTTTATCAGACTTTCAGATAGGGTTAATGTCAGTGAGCATTCCGATTTCAGTTCCAGAGCGATTCGCCTAATGAGTCCTTGATATTTAGTCGTTTTCAGCCAATTTTCTGGATTTTTGAAAATATCACTTTTTTGTGAAAATATCCACTAAATGAGGGAATAATATGTGTGAGGGTACCCCAGGAGAGTTCCAAATGTGTGTGGGTAGAATTTATATCCCACGGGGGTAAAATTGAAAAAAGTTTAAAAAAATTTTTTTTGAACTTAGTCATTTTTCCGGCGTTTATCAGACTTTCAGATAGAGCAAATGTCAGTGAGCATTCCGATTTCAGTTCCAGAGCGATTCGCTCAATGATTCCTTGATATTTAGTCGTTTTCAGCCAATATTTTGGATTTTTGAAAATTTCACTTTTTTGTGAAAATATCCACTAAATGAGGGAAAAATATGTGTGAGGGTACCCCAGGAGAGTTCCAAATGTGTGTGGGTAGAATATATATCCCACGTTGGTAAAATTGAAAAAAGTTTAAAAAAATTTTTTTGGGGACTTAGTCATTTTTCCGGCGTTTATCATACTTTCAGATAAGGGAAATGTCAGTGAGTGTTCTGATTTCAGTTCCAGAGCGATTTAGTCATTTTCATCCAATTTTCTGGATTTTTGAAAATTGCACTTTTTTGTGAAAATATCCACTAACTGAGGGAATAATATGTGTGAGGGTACCACAGGAGAGTTCCAAATATGTGTGGGTAGAACATAATCCCACGGGGGAAAAATTGAAAAAAGTTTAAAAAAAAATTTTTTGGGACTTAGTAATTTTTTCGGCGTTTATCAGACTTTCAGATAGGGCAAATGTCAGTGAGCATTCCGATTTCAGTTCCAGAGCGATACGCCCAATGAGTCCTTGATATTTAGTCGTTTTCAGCCAATTTTCTGGATTTTTGAAAATTTCACTTTTTTGTGAAAATATCCACTAAATGAGGGAAAAATATGTGTGAGGTTACCCCAGGAGAGTTCCAAATGTGTGTAGGTAGAATATATATCCCACAGGGTAAAATTGAAAAAAGTTGAAAAAAATTTTTTTTTTGACTTAGTCATTTTTCCGGCGTTTATCAGACTTTCAGATAGGGCAAATGTCAGTGAGCATTCCGATTTCAGTTCCAGAGCGATTCGCCCAATGAGTCCTTGATATTTAGTCGTTTTCAGCCAATTTTCTGGATTTTTGAAAATTTCACTTTTTTGTGAAAATATCCACTAAATGAGGGAATAATATGTGTGAGGGTACCCCAGGAGAGTTCCAAATGTGTGTGGGTAGAATACATATCCCACGGGGGTAAAATAGAAAAAAGTTTAAAAAATTTTTTTTTTGAACTTAGTCATTTTTTCGGCGTTTATCAGACTTTCAGATAGGGGAAATGGCAGTGAGCATTCTGATTTCAGTTACAGAGCGATTCGCCCAATGAGTCCTTGATATTTAGTCGTTTTCAGCCAATTTTCTGGATTTTTGAAAATTTCACTTTTTTGTGAAAATATCCACTAAATGAGGGAATAATATGTGTGAGGGTACCACAGGAGAGTTCCAAATGTGTGTGGGTAGAATATATATCCCACGGGGGTAAAATTGGAAAAAGTTTAAAAAAAATTTTTTTTGGACTTAGTCATTTTTCCGGCGTTTATCAGACTTTCAGATAGGGCAAATGTCAGTGAGCATTCCGATTTCAGTTCCAGAGCGATTCGCTCAATGAGTCCTTGATATTTAGTCGTTTTCAGCCAATATTTTGGATTTTTGAAAATTTCACTTTTTTGTGAAAATATCCACTAAATGAGGGAAAAATATGTGTGAGGGTACCCCAGGAGAGTTCCAAATGTGTGTGGGTAGAATATATATCCCACGGGGGTAAAATTGAAAAAAGTTTTAAAAATTTTTTTTTGGGACTTAGTCATTTTTCCGGCGTTTATCAGACTTTCAGATAGGGTTAATGTCAGTGAGCATTCCGATTTCAGTTCCAGAGCGATTCGCCTAATGAGTCCTTGATATTTAGTCGTTTTCAGCCAATTTTCTGGATTTTTGAAAATATCACTTTTTTGTGAAAATATCCACTAAATGAGGGAATAATATGTGTGAGGGTACCCCAGGAGAGTTCCAAATGTGTGTGGGTAGAATTTATATCCCACGGGGGTAAAATTGAAAAAAGTTTAAAAAAATTTTTTTTGAACTTAGTCATTTTTCCGGCGTTTATCAGACTTTCAGATAGAGCAAATGTCAGTGAGCATTCCGATTTCAGTTCCAGAGCGATTCGCTCAATGATTCCTTGATATTTAGTCGTTTTCAGCCAATATTTTGGATTTTTGAAAATTTCACTTTTTTGTGAAAATATCCACTAAATGAGGGAAAAATATGTGTGAGGGTACCCCAGGAGAGTTCCAAATGTGTGTGGGTAGAATATATATCCCACGTTGGTAAAATTGAAAAAAGTTTAAAAAAATTTTTTTGGGGACTTAGTCATTTTTCCGGCGTTTATCATACTTTCAGATAAGGGAAATGTCAGTGAGTGTTCTGATTTCAGTTCCAGAGCGATTTAGTCATTTTCATCCAATTTTCTGGATTTTTGAAAATTGCACTTTTTTGTGAAAATATCCACTAACTGAGGGAATAATATGTGTGAGGGTACCACAGGAGAGTTCCAAATATGTGTGGGTAGAACATAATCCCACGGGGGAAAAATTGAAAAAAGTTTAAAAAAAAATTTTTTGGGACTTAGTAATTTTTTCGGCGTTTATCAGACTTTCAGATAGGGCAAATGTCAGTGAGCATTCCGATTTCAGTTCCAGAGCGATACGCCCAATGAGTCCTTGATATTTAGTCGTTTTCAGCCAATTTTCTGGATTTTTGAAAATTTCACTTTTTTGTGAAAATATCCACTAAATGAGGGAAAAATATGTGTGAGGGTACCCCAGGAGAGTTCCAAATGTGTGTGGGTAGAATATATATCCCACGGGGGTAAAATTGAAAAAAGTTTAAAAAATTTTTTTTGGGGACTTAGTCATTTTTCCGGCGTTTATCAGACTTTCAGATAAGGCAAATGTCAGTGAGTGTTCTGATTTCAGATCCAGAGCGATTCGCCCTATGAGTCCTTGATATTTAGTCGTTTTCAGCCAATTTTCTGGATTTTTGAAAATTTCACTTTTTTGTGAAAATATCCACTAAATGAGGGAATAAAATGTGTGAGGGTACCCCAGGAGAGTTCCAAATGTGTGTAGGTAGAATACATATCCCACGGGGGTAAAGTAGAAAAAAGTTTAAAACATTTTTTTTTTCGACTTAGTCATTTTTTCGGCGTTTATCACACTTTCAGATAGGGGAAGTGTCAGTGATCATTCTGATTTCAGTTCCAGAGCAATTCGCCCAATGAGTCCTTGATATTTAGACGTTTTCAGCCAATTTTCTGGATTTTTGAAAATTTCACTTTTTTGTGAAAATATCCACTAAATGAGGGAATAATATGTGTAAGGGTACCCAAGGAGAGTTCCAAATGTGTGTGGGTAGAACATATATCAAATGGGGGTAAAATTGAAAAAAGTTTAAAAAAAATTTTTTTGGGACTTAGTCATTTTTTCGGCGTTTATCAGACTTTCAGATAGGGCAAATGTCAGTGAGCATTCCGATTTCAGTTCCAGAGCGATTCGCCCAATGAGTTCTTGATATTTAGTCGTTTTCAGCCAATTTTGTGGATTTTTGAAAATTTCACTTTTTTGTGAAAATATCCACTAAATGAGGGAAAAATATGTGTGAGGTTACCCCAGGAGAGTTCCAAATGTGTGTAGGTAGAATATATATCCCACAGGGTAAAATTGAAAAAAGTTGAAAAAAATTTTTTTTTTGACTTAGTCATTTTTCCGGCGTTTATCAGACTTTCAGATAGGGCAAATGTCAGTGAGCATTCCGATTTCAGTTCCAGAGCGATTCGCCCAATGAGTCCTTGATATTTAGTCGTTTTCAGCCAATTTTCTGGATTTTTGAAAATTTCACTTTTTTGTGAAAATATCCACTAAATGAGGGAATAATATGTGTGAGGGTACCCCAGGAGAGTTCCAAATGTGTGTGGGTAGAATACATATCCCACGGGGGTAAAATAGAAAAAAGTTTAAAAAATTTTTTTTTTGAACTTAGTCATTTTTTCGGCGTTTATCAGACTTTCAGATAGGGGAAATGTCAGTGAGCGTTCTGATTTCAGTTACAGAGCGATTCGCCCAATGAGTCCTTGATATTTAGTCGTTTTCAGCCAATTTTCTGGATTTTTGAAAATTTCACTTTTTTGTGAAAATATCCACTAAATGAGGGAATAATATGTGTGAGGGTACCACAGGAGAGTTCCAAATGTGTGTGGGTAGAATATATATCCCACGGGGGTAAAATTGGAAAAAGTTTAAAAAAAATTTTTTTTGGACTTAGTCATTTTTCCGGCGTTTATCAGACTTTCAGATAGGGCAAATGTCAGTGAGCATTCCGATTTCAGTTCCAGAGCGATTCGCTCAATGAGTCCTTGACATTTAGTCGTTTTCAGCCAATATTTTGGATTTTTGAAAATTTCACTTTTTTGTGAAAATATCCACTAAATGAGGGAAAAATATGTGTGAGGGTACCCCAGGAGAGTTCCAAATGTGTGTGGGTAGAATATATATCCCACGGGGGTAAAATTGAAAAAAGTTTTAAAAAATTTTTTTTGGGACTTAGTCATTTTTCCGGCGTTTATCAGACTTTCAGATAGGGTTAATGTCAGTGAGCATTCCGATTTCAGTTCCAGAGCGATTCGCCTAATGAGTCCTTGATATTTAGTCGTTTTCAGCCAATTTTCTGGATTTTTGAAAATTTCACTTTTTTGTGAAAATATCCACTAAATGAGGGAATAATATGTGTGAGGTTACCCCAGGAGAGTTCCAAATTTGTGTAGGTAGAATACATATCCCACGGGGGTAAAGTAGAAAAAAGTTTAAAAAATTTTTTTTTTCGACTTAGTCATTTTTTTGGCGTTTATCAGACTTTCAGATAGGGGAAGTGTCAGTGAGCATTCTGATTTCAGTTCCAGAGCAATTCGCCCAATGAGTCCTTGATATTTAGACGTTTTCAGCCAATTTTCTGGATTTTTGAAAATTTCACTTTTATGTGAAAATATCCACTAAATGAGGGAAAAATATGTGTGAGGGTACCCCAGGAGAGTTCCAAATGTGTGTGGGTAGAATTTATATCCCACGGGGGTAAAATAGAAAAAAGTTTAAAAAAATTTTTTTTGGGACTTAGTCATTTTTCCGGCGTTTATCAGACTTTCAGATAGGGGAAATGTCAGTGAGCGTTCTGATTTCAGTTCCAGAGCGATTCGCCCAATGTGTCCTTGATATTTAGTCGTTTTCAGCCAATTTTCTGGATTTTTGAAAATTTCACTTTTTTGTGAAAATATCCACTAAATGAGGGAATAATATGTGTGAGGGTACCCCAGGAGAGTTCCAAATGTGTGTGGGTAGAATTTATATCCCACGGGGGTAAAATTGAAAAAAGTTTAAAAAAATTTTTTTTAAACTTAGTCATTTTTCCGGCGTTTATCAGACTTTCAGATAGAGCAAATGTCAGTGAGCATTCCGATTTCAGTTCCAGAGCGATTCGCTCAATGATTCCTTGATATTTAGTCGTTTTCAGCCAATATTTTGGATTTTTGAAAATTTCACTTTTTTGTGAAAATATCCACTAAATGAGGGAAAAATATGTGTGAGGGTACCCCAGGAGAGTTCCAAATGTGTGTGGGTAGAATATATATCCCACGTTGGTAAAATTGAAAAAATTTTAAAAAAATTTTTTTGGGGACTTAGTCATTTTTCCGGCGTTTATCATACTTTCAGATAAGGGAAATGTCAGTGAGTGTTCTGATTTCAGTTCCAGAGCGATTTAGTCATTTTCATCCAATTTTCTGGATTTTTGAAAATTGCACTTTTTTGTGAAAATATCCACTAACTGAGGGAATAATATGTGTGAGGGTACCACAGGAGAGTTCCAAATATGTGTGGGTAGAACATAATCCCACGGGGGTAAAATTGAAAAAAGTTTAAAAAAAAATTTTTTGGGACTTAGTAATTTTTTCGGCGTTTATCAGACTTTCAGATAGGGCAAATGTCAGTGAGCATTCCGATTTCAGTTCCAGAGCGATACGCCCAATGAGTCCTTGATATTTAGTCGTTTTCAGCCAATTTTCTGGATTTTTGAAAATTTCACTTTTTTGTGAAAATATCCACTAAATGAGGGAAAAATATGTGTGAGGGTACCCCAGGAGAGTTCCAAATGTGTGTGGGTAGAATATATATCCCACGGGGGTAAAATTGAAAAAAGTTTAAAAATTTTTTTTTGGGGACTTAGTCATTTTTCCGGCGTTTATCAGACTTTCAGATAAGGCAAATGTCAGTGAGTGTTCTGATTTCAGATCCAGAGCGATTCGCCCTATGAGTCCTTGATATTTAGTCGTTTTCAGCCAATTTTCTGGATTTTTGAAAATTTCACTTTTTTGTGAAAATATCCACTAAATGAGGGAATAATATGTGTGAGGGTACCCCAGGAGAGTTCCAAATGTGTGTAGGTAGAATACATATCCCACGGGGGTAAAATTGAAAAAAGTTTAAAAAATTTTTTTTTGAACTTAGTCATTTTTCCCGCGTTTATCACACTTTCAGATAGGGGAAATGTCAGTGAGCGTTCTGATTTCAGTTCCAGAGCGATTCGCCTAATGAGTCCTTGATATTTAGTCGTTTTCAGCCAATTTTCTGGATTTTTGAAAATTTCACTTTTTTGTGAAAATATCCACTAAATGAGGGAATAATATGTGTGAGGGTACCCCAGGAGAGTTCCAAATGTGTGTAGGTAGAATACATATCCCACGGGGTAAAATAGAAAAAAGTTTAAAAAAAATTTTTTTGGGACTTAGTCATTTTTCCTCCGTTTATCAGACTTTCAGATAGGGGAAATGTCAGTGAGCATTCCGACTTCAGTTCCAGACCGATTCGCCCTATGAGTCCTTGATATTTAGTCGTTTTCAGCCAATTTTCTGGATTTTTGAAAATTTCACTTTTTTGTGAAAATATCCACTAAATGAGGGAATAATATGTGTGAGGGTACCCCAGGAGAGTTCCAAATGTGTGTGGGTAGAATACATATCCCACGGGGGTAAAATAGAAAAAAGTTTAAAAAATTTTTTTTTTGAACTTAGTCATTTTTTCGGCGTTTATCAGACTTTCAGATAGGGGAAATGTCAGTGAGCGTTCTGATTTCAGTTACAGAGCGATTCGCCCAATGAGTCCTTGATATTTAGTCGTTTTCAGCCAATTTTCTGGATTTTTGAAAATTTCACTTTTTTGTGAAAATATCCACTAAATGAGGGAATAATATGTGTGAGGGTACCACAGGAGAGTTCCAAATGTGTGTGGGTAGAATATATATCCCACGGGGGTAAAATTGGAAAAAGTTTAAAAAAAATTTTTTTTGGACTTAGTCATTTTTCCGGCGTTTATCAGACTTTCAGATAGGGCAAATGTCAGTGAGCATTCCGATTTCAGTTCCAGAGCGATTCGCTCAATGAGTCCTTGACATTTAGTCGTTTTCAGCCAATATTTTGGATTTTTGAAAATTTCACTTTTTTGTGAAAATATCCACTAAATGAGGGAAAAATATGTGTGAGGGTACCCCAGGAGAGTTCCAAATGTGTGTGGGTAGAATATATATCCCACGGGGGTAAAATTGAAAAAAGTTTTAAAAAATTTTTTTTGGGACTTAGTCATTTTTCCGGCGTTTATCAGACTTTCAGATAGGGTTAATGTCAGTGAGCATTCCGATTTCAGTTCCAGAGCGATTCGCCTAATGAGTCCTTGATATTTAGTCGTTTTCAGCCAATTTTCTGGATTTTTGAAAATTTCACTTTTTTGTGAAAATATCCACTAAATGAGGGAATAATATGTGTGAGGTTACCCCAGGAGAGTTCCAAATTTGTGTAGGTAGAATACATATCCCACGGGGGTAAAGTAGAAAAAAGTTTAAAAAATTTTTTTTTTCGACTTAGTCATTTTTTTGGCGTTTATCAGACTTTCAGATAGGGGAAGTGTCAGTGAGCATTCTGATTTCAGTTCCAGAGCAATTCGCCCAATGAGTCCTTGATATTTAGTCGTTTTCAGCCAATTTTCTGGATTTTTGAAAATTTCACTTTTTTGTGAAAATATCCACTAAATGAGGGAATAATATGTGTGAGGGTACCCCAGGAGAGTTCCAAATGTGTGTGGGTAGAATTTATATCCCACGGGGGTAAAATTGAAAAAAGTTTAAAAAAATTTTTTTTGAACTTAGTCATTTTTCCGGCGTTTATCAGACTTTCAGATAGAGCAAATGTCAGTGAGCATTCCGATTTCAGTTCCAGAGCGATTCGCTCAATGATTCCTTGATATTTAGTCGTTTTCAGCCAATATTTTGGATTTTTGAAAATTTCACTTTTTTGTGAAAATATCCACTAAATGAGGGAAAAATATGTGTGAGGGTACCCCAGGAGAGTTCCAAATGTGTGTGGGTAGAATATATATCCCACGTTGGTAAAATTGAAAAAATTTTAAAAAAATTTTTTTGGGGACTTAGTCATTTTTCCGGCGTTTATCATACTTTCAGATAAGGGAAATGTCAGTGAGTGTTCTGATTTCAGTTCCAGAGCGATTTAGTCATTTTCATCCAATTTTCTGGATTTTTGAAAATTGCACTTTTTTGTGAAAATATCCACTAACTGAGGGAATAATATGTGTGAGGGTACCACAGGAGAGTTCCAAATATGTGTGGGTAGAACATAATCCCACGGGGGTAAAATTGAAAAAAGTTTAAAAAAAAATTTTTTGGGACTTAGTAATTTTTTCGGCGTTTATCAGACTTTCAGATAGGGCAAATGTCAGTGAGCATTCCGATTTCAGTTCCAGAGCGATACGCCCAATGAGTCCTTGATATTTAGTCGTTTTCAGCCAATTTTCTGGATTTTTGAAAATTTCACTTTTTTGTGAAAATATCCACTAAATGAGGGAAAAATATGTGTGAGGGTACCCCAGGAGAGTTCCAAATGTGTGTGGGTAGAATATATATCCCACGGGGGTAAAATTGAAAAAAGTTTAAAAATTTTTTTTTGGGGACTTAGTCATTTTTCCGGCGTTTATCAGACTTTCAGATAAGGCAAATGTCAGTGAGTGTTCTGATTTCAGATCCAGAGCGATTCGCCCTATGAGTCCTTGATATTTAGTCGTTTTCAGCCAATTTTCTGGATTTTTGAAAATTTCACTTTTTTGTGAAAATATCCACTAAATGAGGGAATAATATGTGTGAGGGTACCCCAGGAGAGTTCCAAATGTGTGTAGGTAGAATACATATCCCACGGGGGTAAAATTGAAAAAAGTTTAAAAAATTTTTTTTTGAACTTAGTCATTTTTCCCGCGTTTATCACACTTTCAGATAGGGGAAATGTCAGTGAGCGTTCTGATTTCAGTTCCAGAGCGATTCGCCTAATGAGTCCTTGATATTTAGTCGTTTTCAGCCAATTTTCTGGATTTTTGAAAATTTCACTTTTTTGTGAAAATATCCACTAAATGAGGGAATAATATGTGTGAGGGTACCCCAGGAGAGTTCCAAATGTGTGTAGGTAGAATACATATCCCACGGGGTAAAATAGAAAAAAGTTTAAAAAAAATTTTTTAGGGACTTAGTCATTTTTCCTCCGTTTATCAGACTTTCAGATAGGGGAAATGTCAGTGAGCATTCCGACTTCAGTTCCAGACCGATTCGCCCTATGAGTCCTTGATATTTAGTCGTTTTCAGCCAATTTTCTGGATTTTTGAAAATTTCACTTTTTTGTGAAAATATCCACTAAATGAGGGAATAATATGTGTGAGTGTACCCCAGGAAAGTTCCAAATGTGTGTGGGTAGAATATATATCCCACGGGGCTGAAATTGAAAAAAGTTGAAAAAAAATTTTTTTTGGACTTAGTCATTTTTCCGGCGTTTATCAGACTTTCGGATAGGGCAAATGTCAGTGAACATTCCGATTTCAGTTCTAGAGCGATTCGCTCAATGAGTCCTTGATATTTAGTCGTTTTCAGCCAATATTTTGGATTTTTGAAAATTTCACTTTTTTGTGAAAATATCCACTAAATGAGGGAAAAATATGTGTGAGATTACCCCAGGAGAGTTCCAAATGTGTGTAGGTAGAATATATATCCCACGGGGTAAAATTGAAAAAAGTTGAAAAAAAATTTTTTTTGGACTTAGGCATTTTTCCGGCGTTTATCAGACTTTCAGATAGGGGAAATGTCAGTGAGGGTTCCGATTTCAGTTCCAGAGCGATTCGCCCAATCTGTCTTTGATATTTAGTCGTTTTCAGCCAATATTTTAGATTTTTGAAAATTTCACTTTTTTGTGAAAATATCCACTAAATGAGGGAATAATATGTGTGAGGGTACCCCAGGAGAGTTCCAAATGTGTGTGGGTAGAATATTTATCCCACGGGGGTAAAATTTAAAAAAGTTGAAAAAAAATTTTTTTTGGACTTAGTCATTTTTCAGGCGTTTATCAGATTTCCAGATAGGGGAAATGTCAGTGAGCGTTCCGATTTCAGTTCCAGAGCGATTCGCCCAATGAGTCCTTGATATTTAGTCGTTTTCAGCCAATTTTCTGGATTTTTGAAAATTTCACTTTTTTGTGAAAATATCCACTAAATGAGGGAAAAATATGTGTGAGGGTACCCCAGGAGAGTTCCAAATGTGTGTGGGTAGAATATATATCCCACGGGGGTAAAATTGAAAAAAGTTTTAAAAATTTTTTTTTGGGACTTAGTCATTTTTCCGGCGTTTATCAGACTTTCAGATAGGGTTAATGTCAGTGAGCATTCCGATTTCAGTTCCAGAGCGATTCGCCTAATGAGTCCTTGATATTTAGTCGTTTTCAGCCAATTTTCTGGATTTTTGAAAATTTCACTTTTTTGTGAAAATATCCACTAAATGAGGGAATAATATGTGTGAGGTTACCCCAAGAGAGTTCCAAATTTGTGTAGGTAGAATACATATCCCACGGGGGTAAAGTAGAAAAAAGTTTAAAAAATTTTTTTTTTCGACTTAGTCATTTTTTTGGCGTTTATCAGACTTTCAGATAGGGGAAGTGTCAGTGAGCATTCTGATTTCAGTTCCAGAGCAATTCGCCCAATGAGTCCTTGATATTTAGACGTTTTCAGCCAATTTTCTGGATTTTTGAAAATTTCACTTTTTTGTGAAAATATCCACTAAATGAGGGAAAAATATGTGTGAGGGTACCCCAGGAGAGTTCCAAATGTGTGTGGGTAGAATTTATATCCCACGGGGGTAAAATAGAAAAAAGTTTAAAAAAATTTTTTTTGGGACTTAGTCATTTTTCCGGCGTTTATCAGACTTTCAGATAGGGGAAATGTCAGTGAGCGTTCTGATTTCAGTTCCAGAGCGATTCGCCCAATGTGTCCTTGATATTTAGTCGTTTTCAGCCAATTTTCTGGATTTTTGAAAATTTCACTTTTTTGTGAAAATATCCACTAAATGAGGGAATAATATGTGTGAGGGTACCCCAGGAGAGTTCCAAATGTGTGTGGGTAGAATTTATATCCCACGGGGGTAAAATTGAAAAAAGTTTAAAAAAATTTTTTTTGAACTTAGTCATTTTTCCGGCGTTTATCAGACTTTCAGATAGAGCAAATGTCAGTGAGCATTCCGATTTCAGTTCCAGAGCGATTCGCTCAATGATTCCTTGATATTTAGTCGTTTTCAGCCAATATTTTGGATTTTTGAAAATTTCACTTTTTTGTGAAAATATCCACTAACTGAGGGAATAATATGTGTGAGGGTACCACAGGAGAGTTCCAAATATGTGTGGGTAGAACATAATCCCACGGGGGTAAAATTGAAAAAAGTTTAAAAAAAAATTTTTTGGGACTTAGTAATTTTTTCGGCGTTTATCAGACTTTCAGATAGGGCAAATGTCAGTGAGCATTCCGATTTCAGTTCCAGAGCGATACGCCCAATGAGTCCTTGATATTTAGTCGTTTTCAGCCAATTTTCTGGATTTTTGAAAATTTCACTTTTTTGTGAAAATATCCACTAAATGAGGGAAAAATATGTGTGAGGGTACCCCAGGAGAGTTCCAAATGTGTGTGGGTAGAATATATATCCCACGGGGGTAAAATTGAAAAAAGTTTAAAAAATTTTTTTTGGGGACTTAGTCATTTTTCCGGCGTTTATCAGACTTTCAGATAAGGCAAATGTCAGTGAGTGTTCTGATTTCAGATCCAGAGCGATTCGCCCTATGAGTCCTTGATATTTAGTCGTTTTCAGCCAATTTTCTGGATTTTTGAAAATTTCACTTTTTTGTGAAAATATCCACTAAATGAGGGAATAATATGTGTGAGGGTACCCCAGGAGAGTTCCAAATGTGTGTAGGTAGAATACATATCCCACGGGGGTAAAATTGAAAAAAGTTTAAAAAATTTTTTTTTGAACTTAGTCATTTTTCCCGCGTTTATCACACTTTCAGATAGGGGAAATGTCAGTGAGCGTTCTGATTTCAGTTCCAGAGCGATTCGCCTAATGAGTCCTTGATATTTAGTCGTTTTCAGCCAATTTTCTGGATTTTTGAAAATTTCACTTTTTTGTGAAAATATCCACTAAATGAGGGAATAATATGTGTGAGGGTACCCCAGGAGAGTTCCAAATGTGTGTAGGTAGAATACATATCCCACGGGGTAAAATAGAAAAAAGTTTCAAAAAAATTTTTTTGGGACTTAGTCATTTTTCCTCCGTTTATCAGACTTTCAGATAGGGGAAATGTCAGTGAGCATTCCGACTTCAGTTCCAGACCGATTCGCCCTATGAGTCCTTGATATTTAGTCGTTTTCAGCCAATTTTCTGGATTTTTGAAAATTTCACTTTTTTGTGAAAATATCCACTAAATGAGGGAATAATATGTGTGAGTGTACCCCAGGAAAGTTCCAAATGTGTGTGGGTAGAATATATATCCCACGGGGCTGAAATTGAAAAAAGTTGAAAAAAAATTTTTTTTGGACTTAGTCATTTTTCCGGCGTTTATCAGACTTTCGGATAGGGCAAATGTCAGTGAACATGCCGATTTCAGTTCTAGAGCGATTCGCTCAATGAGTCCTTGATATTTAGTCGTTTTCAGCCAATATTTTGGATTTTTGAAAATTTCACTTTTTTGTGAAAATATCCACTAAATGAGGGAAAAATATGTGTGAGGTTACCCCAGTAGAGTTCCAAATGTGTGTAAGTAGAATATATATCCCACGGGGGTAAAATTGAAAAAAGTTGAAAAAAATTTTTTTTTGGACTTAGTCATTTTTCCGGCGTTTATCAGACTTTCAGATAGGGGAAATGTCAGTGAGCATTCCGATTTCAGTTCCAGAGCAATTCGCCCAATGAGTCCTTGATATTTAGTCGTTTTCAGCAAATTTTCTGGATTTTTGAAAATTTCACTTTTTTGTGAAAATATCCACTAAATGAGGGAAAAATATGTGTGAGATTACCCAGGAGAGTTCCAAATGTGTGTAGGTAGAATATATATCCCACGGGGTAAAATTGAAAAAAGTTGAAAAAAAATTTTTTTTGGACTTAGGCATTTTTCCGGCGTTTATCAGACTTTCAGATAGGGGAAATGTCAGTGAGGGTTCCGATTTCAGTTCCAGAGCGATTCGCCCAATCTGTCTTTGATATTTAGTCGTTTTCAGCCAATATTTTAGATTTTTGAAAATTTCACTTTTTTGTGAAAATATCCACTAAATGAGGGAATAATATGTGTGAGGGTACCCCAGAAGAGTTCCAAATGTGTGTAGGTAGAATACATATCCCACGGGGTTAAAATAGAAAAAAGTTGAAAAAAAAATTTTTTTTGGACTTAGTCATTTTTTCGGCGTTTATCTGACTTTCAGATAAGGGAAATGTCAGTGAGCATTCTGATTTCAGTTCCAGAGCGATTCGCCCTATGAGTCCTTGATATTTAGTCATTTTCAGCCAATTTTCTGGATTTTTGAAAATGTCACTTTTTTGTGAAAATATCGACTAAATGAGGGAATAATATGTGTGAGGGTACCCCAGGAGAGTTCCAAATGTGTGTGGGTAGAATATATATCCCACGGGGCTAAAATTGAAAAAAGTTGAAAAAAATTTTTTTTTGGACTTAGTCATTTTTCCGGCGTTTATCAGACTTTCAGATAGGGGAAATGTCAGTGAGCGTTCCGATTTCAGTTTCAGAGCAATTCGCCCAATGAGTCCTTGATATTTAGTCGTTTTCAGCCAATTTTCTGGATTTTTGAAAATTTCACTTTTTTGTGAAAATATCCACTAAATGAGGCAATAATATGTGTGAGGGTACCACAGGAGAGTTCCAAATGTGTGTAGGTAGAATATATATCCCACGGGGGTAAAATTGAAATAAGTTTAAAAAAAATTTTTTTTGGACTTAGTCATTTTTCCGGCGTTTATCAGACTTTCAGATAAGGGAAATGTCAGTGAGTGTTCTGATTTCAGTTCCAGGGCGATTCGCCCTATGAGTCCTTGATATTTAGTCGTTTTCAGCCAATATTTTGGATTTTTGAAAATTTCACTTTATTGTGAAAATATCCACTAAATGAGGGAAAAATATGTGTGAGGGTACCACAGGAGAGTTCCAAATGTGTGTGGGTAGTTTATATATCCCACGGGGCTAAAATTGAAAAAAGTTTAAAAAAAATTTTTTTTGGACTTAGTCATTTTTACGGCATTTATCAGACTTTCAGATAGGGGAAATGTCAGTGAGCATTCCGATTTCAGTTCCAGAGCGATTCGCCCAATGAGTCCTTGATATTTAGTCATTTTCAGCCAATTTTCTGGATTTTTGAAAATTTCACTTTTTTGTGAAAATATCCACTAAATGAGGGAATAATATGTGTGAGGGTACCACAGGAGAGTTCCAAATGTGTGTGGGTAGTTTATATATCCCACGGGGGTAAAATTGAAAAAAGTTAAAAATAAATTTTGGGGGGACTTAGTCATTTTTCCGGCGTTTATCAGACTTTCAGATAGGGGAAATGTCAGTGAGCGTTCTGATTTCAGTTCCAGAGCGATTCGCCCTATGAGTCCTTGATATTTAGTCGTTTTCAGCCAATTTTCTGGATTTTTGAAAATTTCTCTTTTTTGTGAAAATATCCACTAAATGAGGGAATAATATGTGTGAGGGTACCACAGGAGAGTTCGAAATGTGTGTGGGTAGTATATATATCCCACGGGGTAAAATTGAAAAAAGTTTAAAAAAATTTTTTTTGGGACTTAGTCATTTTTCCGGCGTTTATCAGACTTTCGGATAGGGCAAATGTCAGAGAGCATTCCGATTTCAGTTCTAGAGCGATTCGCTCAATGAGTCCTTGATATTTAGTCATTTTCAGCCAATATTTTGGATTTTTGAAAATTTCACTTTTTTGTGAAAATATCCACTAAATGAGGGAAAAATATGTGTGAGGTTACCCCAGGAGAGTTCCAAATGTGTGTAGGTAGAATATATATCCCACGGGGGTAAAATTGAAAAAAGTTGAAAAAATTTTTTTTTGGACTTAGTCATTTTTCCGGCGTTTATCAGACTTTCAGATAGGGGAAATGTCAGTGAGCGTTCCGATTTCAGTTCCAGAGCAATTCGCCCAATGAGTCCTTGATATTTAGTTGTTTTCAGCCAATTTTCTGGATTTTTGAAAATTTCACTTTTTTGTGAAAATATCCACTAAATGAGGCAATAATATGTGTGAGGGTACCACAGGAGAGTTCCAAATGTGTGTAGGTAGAATATATATCCCACGGGGGTAAAATTGAAATAAGTTTAAAAAAAATTTTTTTTGGACTTAGTCATTTTTCCGGCGTTTATCAGACTTTCAGATAGGGCAAATGTCAGTGAGCATTCCGATTTCAGTTCCAGAGCGATTCGCTCAATGATTCCTTGATATTTAGTCATTTTCTGCCAATATTTTGGATTTTTGAAAATTTCACTTTATTGTGAAAATATCCACTAAATGAGGGAAAAATATGTGTGAGGGTACCCCAGGAGAGTTCCAAATGTGTGTGGGTAGAATATATATCCCACAGGGGTAAAATTGAAAAAAGTTTAAAAAAATTTTTTTGGGGACTTAGTCATTTTTCCGGCGTTTATCAGACTTTCAGATAAGGGAAATGTCAGTGAGTGTTCTGATTTCAGTTCCAGAGCGATTCGCCCTATGAGTCCTTGATATTTAGTCGTTTTCAGCCAATATTTTGGATTTTTGAAAATTTCACTTTTTTGTGAAAATATCCACTAAATGAGGGAATAATATGTGTGAGGGTACCCCAGGAGAGTTCCAAATGTGTGTATGTAGAATACATATCCCACGAGGGTAAAATAGAAAAAAGTTTAAAAAAAATTTTTTTTGGACTTAGTCATTTTTTCGGCGTTTATCAGACTTTCAGATAGGGGAAATGTCAGTGAGCGTTCCGATTTCAGTTCCAGAGCGATTCGCCCTATGAGTCCTTGATATTTAGTCGTTTTCAGCCAATTTTGTGGATTTTTGAAAATTTCACTTTTTTGAGAAAATATCCACTAAATGAGGGAATAATATGTGTGAGTGTACCCCAGGAGAGTTCCAAATGTGTGTGGGTAGAATATATATCCCACGGGGCTGAAATTGAAAAAAGTTGAAAAAAATTTTTTTTTGGACTTAGTCATTTTTCCGGCGTTTATCAGACTTTCGGATAGGGCAAATGTCAGTGAGCATTCCGATTTCAGTTCCAGAGCGATTCGCCCTATGAGTCCTTGATATTTAGTCGTTTTCAGCCAATTTTCTGGATTTTTGAAAATTTCACTTTTTTGAGAAAATATCCACTAAATGAGGGAATAATATGTGTGAGTGTACCCCAGGAGAGTTCCAAATGTGTGTGGGTAGAATATATATCCCACGGGGCTGAAATTGAAAAAAGTTGAAAAAAATTTTTTTTTGGACTTAGTCATTTTTCCGGCGTTTATCAGACTTTCGGATAGGGCAAATGTCAGTGAGCATTCCGATTTCAGTTCTAGAGCGATTCGCTCAATGAGTCCTTGATATTTAGTCGTTTTCAGCCAATATTTTAGATTTTTGAAAATTTCACTTTTTTGTGAAAATATTCACTAAATGAGGGAATAATATGTGTGAGGGTACCCCAGGAGAGTTCCAAATGTGTGTGGGTAGAATATATATCCCACGGGGGTAAAATTTAAAAAAGTTTAAAAAAATTTTTTTTGGGACTGTCATTTTTCAGGCGTTTATCAGATTTTCAGATAGGGGAAATGTCAGTGAGCGTTCCGATTTCAGTTCCAGAGCGATTCGCCCAATGAGTCCTTGATATTTAGTCATTTTCAGCCAATTTTCTGGATTTTTGAAAATTTCACTTTTTTGTGAAAATATCCACTAAATGAGGGAATAATATGTGTGAGGGTACCCCAGGAGAGTTCCAAATGTGTGTAGGTAAAATACATATCCCACGGGGGTAAAATTGAAAAAAGTTTAAAAAAAAATTTTTTTGGACTTAGTCATTTTTCCGGCGTTTATCAGTCTTTCAGATGAGGGAAATGTCAGTGAGTGTTCTGATTTCAGTTCCAGAGCGATTCGCCCTATGAGTCCTTGATATTTAGTCGTTTTCAGCCAATTTTCTGGATTTTTGAAAATTTCACTTTTTTGTGGAAATATCCACTAAATGAGGGAATAATATGTGTGAGGGTACCCCAGGAGAGTTCCAAATGTGTGTGGGTAGAATACATATCCCACAGGGGTAAAATAGAAAAAAGTTTTAAAAAAATTTTTTTTGGACTTAGTCATTTTTTCGGCGTTTATCAGACTTTCAGATAGGGGAAATGTCAGTGAGCATTCCGATTTCAGTTCCAGAGTAATTCGCCCAATGAGTCCTTGATGTTTAGTCGTTTTCAGCCAATTTTCTGGATTTTTGAAAATTTCACTTTTTTGCAAAAATATCCACTAAATGAGGGAAAAATATGTGTGAGGTTACCCCAGGAGAGTTCCAAATGTGTGTAGGTAGAATACATATCCCACGGGGGTAAAATAGAAAAAAGTTGAAAAAAATTTTTTTTTGGACTTAGCCATTTTTCAGGCGTTTATCAGACTTTCAGATAGGGGAAATGTCAGTGAGCATTCTGATTTCAGTTCCAGAGCGATTCGCCCAATGAGTCCTTGATATTTAGACGTTTTCAGCCAATTTTCTGGATTTTTGAAAATTTCACCTTTTTGTGAAAATATCCCCTAAATGAGGGAAAAATATGTGTGAGGTTACCCCAGGAGAGTTCCAAATGTGTGTAGGTAGAATATATATCCCACAGGGTAAAATTGAAAAAAGTTGAAAAAAATTTTTTTTTGGGCTTAGTCATTTTTCCGGCGTTCATCAGATTTTCAGATAGGGGAAATGTCAGTGAGCATTCTGATTTCAGTTCCAGAGCGATTCGCCCAATGAGTCCTTGATATTTAGTCGTTTTCAGCCAATTTTCTGGATTTTTGAAAATGTCACTTTTTTGTGAAAATATCCACTAAATGAGGGAATAATATGTGTGAGGGTACCCCAGGAGAGTTCCAAATGTGTGTGGGTAGAATATATATCCCACAGGGCTAAAATTGAAAAAAGTTGAAAAAATTTTTTTTGGGGACTTAGTCATTTTTCCGGCGTTTGTCAGACTTCAGATAGGGGAAATGTCAGTGAGCATTCCGATTTCAGTTCCAGAGCGATTCGCCCAATGAGTCCTTGATATTTAGTCATTTTCAGCCAATTTTCTGGATTTTTGAAAATTTCACTTTTTTGTGAAAATATCCACTAAATGAGGGAATAATATGTGTGAGGGTACCCCAGGAGAGTTCCAAATGTGTGTGGGTAGAATATATATCCCACGGGGCTAAAATTGAAAAAGGTTGAAAAAAATTTTTTTTTGTACTTAGTCATTTTTCCGGCGTTTATCAGACTTTCAGATACTGGAAATGTCAGTGAGCATTCCGATTTCAGTTCCAGAGCGATTCGCCCAATGAGTCCTTGATACTTAGTCGTTTTCAGCCAATGTTTTGGATTTTTGAAAATTTCACTTTTTTGTGAAAATATCCACTAAATGAGGGAATAATATGTGTGAGGGTACCCCAGGAGAGTTCCATATGTGTGTGGGTAGAATACATATCCCACGGGGGTAAAATAGAAAAAAGTTTAAAAAAATTTTTTTTGGACTTAGTCATTTTTCCGGCGTTTATCAGACTTTCAGATAGAGCAAATGTCAGTGAGCATTCCGATTTCAGTTCCAGAGCGATTCGCTCAATGATTCCTTGATATTTAGTCGTTTTCAGCCAATATTTTGGATTTTTGAAAATTTCACTTTTTTGTGAAAATATCCACTAACTGAGGGAATAATATGTGTGAGGGTACCACAGGAGAGTTCCAAATATGTGTGGGTAGAACATAATCCCACGGGGGTAAAATTGAAAAAAGTTTAAAAAAAAATTTTTTGGGACTTAGTAATTTTTTCGGCGTTTATCAGACTTTCAGATAGGGCAAATGTCAGTGAGCATTCCGATTTCAGTTCCAGAGCGATACGCCCAATGAGTCCTTGATATTTAGTCGTTTTCAGCCAATTTTCTGGATTTTTGAAAATTTCACTTTTTTGTGAAAATATCCACTAAATGAGGGAAAAATATGTGTGAGGGTACCCCAGGAGAGTTCCAAATGTGTGTGGGTAGAATATATATCCCACGGGGGTAAAATTGAAAAAAGTTTAAAAAATTTTTTTTGGGGACTTAGTCATTTTTCCGGCGTTTATCAGACTTTCAGATAAGGCAAATGTCAGTGAGTGTTCTGATTTCAGATCCAGAGCGATTCGCCCTATGAGTCCTTGATATTTAGTCGTTTTCAGCCAATTTTCTGGATTTTTGAAAATTTCACTTTTTTGTGAAAATATCCACTAAATGAGGGAATAATATGTGTGAGGGTACCCCAGGAGAGTTCCAAATGTGTGTAGGTAGAATACATATCCCACGGGGGTAAAATTGAAAAAAGTTTAAAAAATTTTTTTTTGAACTTAGTCATTTTTCCCGCGTTTATCACACTTTCAGATAGGGGAAATGTCAGTGAGCGTTCTGATTTCAGTTCCAGAGCGATTCGCCTAATGAGTCCTTGATATTTAGTCGTTTTCAGCCAATTTTCTGGATTTTTGAAAATTTCACTTTTTTGTGAAAATATCCACTAAATGAGGGAATAATATGTGTGAGGGTACCCCAGGAGAGTTCCAAATGTGTGTAGGTAGAATACATATCCCACGGGGTAAAATAGAAAAAAGTTTCAAAAAAATTTTTTTGGGACTTAGTCATTTTTCCTCCGTTTATCAGACTTTCAGATAGGGGAAATGTCAGTGAGCATTCCGACTTCAGTTCCAGACCGATTCGCCCTATGAGTCCTTGATATTTAGTCGTTTTCAGCCAATTTTCTGGATTTTTGAAAATTTCACTTTTTTGTGAAAATATCCACTAAATGAGGGAATAATATGTGTGAGTGTACCCCAGGAAAGTTCCAAATGTGTGTGGGTAGAATATATATCCCACGGGGCTGAAATTGAAAAAAGTTGAAAAAAAATTTTTTTTGGACTTAGTCATTTTTCCGGCGTTTATCAGACTTTCGGATAGGGCAAATGTCAGTGAACATGCCGATTTCAGTTCTAGAGCGATTCGCTCAATGAGTCCTTGATATTTAGTCGTTTTCAGCCAATATTTTGGATTTTTGAAAATTTCACTTTTTTGTGAAAATATCCACTAAATGAGGGAAAAATATGTGTGAGGTTACCCCAGTAGAGTTCCAAATGTGTGTAAGTAGAATATATATCCCACGGGGGTAAAATTGAAAAAAGTTGAAAAAAATTTTTTTTTGGACTTAGTCATTTTTCCGGCGTTTATCAGACTTTCAGATAGGGGAAATGTCAGTGAGCATTCCGATTTCAGTTCCAGAGCAATTCGCCCAATGAGTCCTTGATATTTAGTCGTTTTCAGCAAATTTTCTGGATTTTTGAAAATTTCACTTTTTTGTGAAAATATCCACTAAATGAGGGAAAAATATGTGTGAGATTACCCAGGAGAGTTCCAAATGTGTGTAGGTAGAATATATATCCCACGGGGTAAAATTGAAAAAAGTTGAAAAAAAATTTTTTTTGGACTTAGGCATTTTTCCGGCGTTTATCAGACTTTCAGATAGGGGAAATGTCAGTGAGGGTTCCGATTTCAGTTCCAGAGCGATTCGCCCAATCTGTCTTTGATATTTAGTCGTTTTCAGCCAATATTTTAGATTTTTGAAAATTTCACTTTTTTGTGAAAATATCCACTAAATGAGGGAATAATATGTGTGAGGGTACCCCAGAAGAGTTCCAAATGTGTGTAGGTAGAATACATATCCCACGGGGTTAAAATAGAAAAAAGTTGAAAAAAAAATTTTTTTTGGACTTAGTCATTTTTTCGGCGTTTATCTGACTTTCAGATAAGGGAAATGTCAGTGAGCATTCTGATTTCAGTTCCAGAGCGATTCGCCCTATGAGTCCTTGATATTTAGTCATTTTCAGCCAATTTTCTGGATTTTTGAAAATGTCACTTTTTTGTGAAAATATCGACTAAATGAGGGAATAATATGTGTGAGGGTACCCCAGGAGAGTTCCAAATGTGTGTGGGTAGAATATATATCCCACGGGGCTAAAATTGAAAAAAGTTGAAAAAAATTTTTTTTTGGACTTAGTCATTTTTCCGGCGTTTATCAGACTTTCAGATAGGGGAAATGTCAGTGAGCGTTCCGATTTCAGTTTCAGAGCAATTCGCCCAATGAGTCCTTGATATTTAGTCGTTTTCAGCCAATTTTCTGGATTTTTGAAAATTTCACTTTTTTGTGAAAATATCCACTAAATGAGGCAATAATATGTGTGAGGGTACCACAGGAGAGTTCCAAATGTGTGTAGGTAGAATATATATCCCACGGGGGTAAAATTGAAATAAGTTTAAAAAAAATTTTTTTTGGACTTAGTCATTTTTCCGGCGTTTATCAGACTTTCAGATAAGGGAAATGTCAGTGAGTGTTCTGATTTCAGTTCCAGGGCGATTCGCCCTATGAGTCCTTGATATTTAGTCGTTTTCAGCCAATATTTTGGATTTTTGAAAATTTCACTTTATTGTGAAAATATCCACTAAATGAGGGAAAAATATGTGTGAGGGTACCACAGGAGAGTTCCAAATGTGTGTGGGTAGTTTATATATCCCACGGGGCTAAAATTGAAAAAAGTTTAAAAAAAATTTTTTTTGGACTTAGTCATTTTTACGGCATTTATCAGACTTTCAGATAGGGGAAATGTCAGTGAGCATTCCGATTTCAGTTCCAGAGCGATTCGCCCAATGAGTCCTTGATATTTAGTCATTTTCAGCCAATTTTCTGGATTTTTGAAAATTTCACTTTTTTGTGAAAATATCCACTAAATGAGGGAATAATATGTGTGAGGGTACCACAGGAGAGTTCCAAATGTGTGTGGGTAGTTTATATATCCCACGGGGGTAAAATTGAAAAAAGTTAAAAATAAATTTTGGGGGGACTTAGTCATTTTTCCGGCGTTTATCAGACTTTCAGATAGGGGAAATGTCAGTGAGCGTTCTGATTTCAGTTCCAGAGCGATTCGCCCTATGAGTCCTTGATATTTAGTCGTTTTCAGCCAATTTTCTGGATTTTTGAAAATTTCTCTTTTTTGTGAAAATATCCACTAAATGAGGGAATAATATGTGTGAGGGTACCACAGGAGAGTTCGAAATGTGTGTGGGTAGTATATATATCCCACGGGGTAAAATTGAAAAAAGTTTAAAAAAATTTTTTTTGGGACTTAGTCATTTTTCCGGCGTTTATCAGACTTTCGGATAGGGCAAATGTCAGAGAGCATTCCGATTTCAGTTCTAGAGCGATTCGCTCAATGAGTCCTTGATATTTAGTCATTTTCAGCCAATATTTTGGATTTTTGAAAATTTCACTTTTTTGTGAAAATATCCACTAAATGAGGGAAAAATATGTGTGAGGTTACCCCAGGAGAGTTCCAAATGTGTGTAGGTAGAATATATATCCCACGGGGGTAAAATTGAAAAAAGTTGAAAAAATTTTTTTTTGGACTTAGTCATTTTTCCGGCGTTTATCAGACTTTCAGATAGGGGAAATGTCAGTGAGCGTTCCGATTTCAGTTCCAGAGCAATTCGCCCAATGAGTCCTTGATATTTAGTTGTTTTCAGCCAATTTTCTGGATTTTTGAAAATTTCACTTTTTTGTGAAAATATCCACTAAATGAGGCAATAATATGTGTGAGGGTACCACAGGAGAGTTCCAAATGTGTGTAGGTAGAATATATATCCCACGGGGGTAAAATTGAAATAAGTTTAAAAAAAATTTTTTTTGGACTTAGTCATTTTTCCGGCGTTTATCAGACTTTCAGATAGGGCAAATGTCAGTGAGCATTCCGATTTCAGTTCCAGAGCGATTCGCTCAATGATTCCTTGATATTTAGTCATTTTCTGCCAATATTTTGGATTTTTGAAAATTTCACTTTATTGTGAAAATATCCACTAAATGAGGGAAAAATATGTGTGAGGGTACCCCAGGAGAGTTCCAAACGTGTGTGGGTAGAATATATATCCCACAGGGGTAAAATTGAAAAAAGTTTAAAAAAATTTTTTTGGGGACTTAGTCATTTTTCCGGCGTTTATCAGACTTTCAGATAAGGGAAATGTCAGTGAGTGTTCTGATTTCAGTTCCAGAGCGATTCGCCCTATGAGTCCTTGATATTTAGTCGTTTTCAGCCAATATTTTGGATTTTTGAAAATTTCACTTTTTTGTGAAAATATCCACTAAATGAGGGAATAATATGTGTGAGGGTACCCCAGGAGAGTTCCAAATGTGTGTATGTAGAATACATATCCCACGAGGGTAAAATAGAAAAAAGTTTAAAAAAAATTTTTTTTGGACTTAGTCATTTTTTCGGCGTTTATCAGACTTTCAGATAGGGGAAATGTCAGTGAGCGTTCCGATTTCAGTTCCAGAGCGATTCGCCCTATGAGTCCTTGATATTTAGTCGTTTTCAGCCAATTTTGTGGATTTTTGAAAATTTCACTTTTTTGAGAAAATATCCACTAAATGAGGGAATAATATGTGTGAGTGTACCCCAGGAGAGTTCCAAATGTGTGTGGGTAGAATATATATCCCACGGGGCTGAAATTGAAAAAAGTTGAAAAAAATTTTTTTTTGGACTTAGTCATTTTTCCGGCGTTTATCAGACTTTCGGATAGGGCAAATGTCAGTGAGCATTCCGATTTCAGTTCCAGAGCGATTCGCCCTATGAGTCCTTGATATTTAGTCGTTTTCAGCCAATTTTCTGGATTTTTGAAAATTTCACTTTTTTGAGAAAATATCCACTAAATGAGGGAATAATATGTGTGAGTGTACCCCAGGAGAGTTCCAAATGTGTGTGGGTAGAATATATATCCCACGGGGCTGAAATTGAAAAAAGTTGAAAAAAATTTTTTTTTGGACTTAGTCATTTTTCCGGCGTTTATCAGACTTTCGGATAGGGCAAATGTCAGTGAGCATTCCGATTTCAGTTCTAGAGCGATTCGCTCAATGAGTCCTTGATATTTAGTCGTTTTCAGCCAATATTTTAGATTTTTGAAAATTTCACTTTTTTGTGAAAATATTCACTAAATGAGGGAATAATATGTGTGAGGGTACCCCAGGAGAGTTCCAAATGTGTGTGGGTAGAATATATATCCCACGGGGGTAAAATTTAAAAAAGTTTAAAAAAATTTTTTTTGGGACTGTCATTTTTCAGGCGTTTATCAGATTTTCAGATAGGGGAAATGTCAGTGAGCGTTCCGATTTCAGTTCCAGAGCGATTCGCCCAATGAGTCCTTGATATTTAGTCATTTTCAGCCAATTTTCTGGATTTTTGAAAATTTCACTTTTTTGTGAAAATATCCACTAAATGAGGGAATAATATGTGTGAGGGTACCCCAGGAGAGTTCCAAATGTGTGTAGGTAAAATACATATCCCACGGGGGTAAAATTGAAAAAAGTTTAAAAAAAAATTTTTTTGGACTTAGTCATTTTTCCGGCGTTTATCAGTCTTTCAGATGAGGGAAATGTCAGTGAGTGTTCTGATTTCAGTTCCAGAGCGATTCGCCCTATGAGTCCTTGATATTTAGTCGTTTTCAGCCAATTTTCTGGATTTTTGAAAATTTCACTTTTTTGTGGAAATATCCACTAAATGAGGGAATAATATGTGTGAGGGTACCCCAGGAGAGTTCCAAATGTGTGTGGGTAGAATACATATCCCACAGGGGTAAAATAGAAAAAAGTTTTAAAAAAATTTTTTTTGGACTTAGTCATTTTTTCGGCGTTTATCAGACTTTCAGATAGGGGAAATGTCAGTGAGCATTCCGATTTCAGTTCCAGAGTAATTCGCCCAATGAGTCCTTGATGTTTAGTCGTTTTCAGCCAATTTTCTGGATTTTTGAAAATTTCACTTTTTTGCAAAAATATCCACTAAATGAGGGAAAAATATGTGTGAGGTTACCCCAGGAGAGTTCCAAATGTGTGTAGGTAGAATACATATCCCACGGGGGTAAAATAGAAAAAAGTTGAAAAAAATTTTTTTTTGGACTTAGCCATTTTTCAGGCGTTTATCAGACTTTCAGATAGGGGAAATGTCAGTGAGCATTCTGATTTCAGTTCCAGAGCGATTCGCCCAATGAGTCCTTGATATTTAGACGTTTTCAGCCAATTTTCTGGATTTTTGAAAATTTCACCTTTTTGTGAAAATATCCCCTAAATGAGGGAAAAATATGTGTGAGGTTACCCCAGGAGAGTTCCAAATGTGTGTAGGTAGAATATATATCCCACAGGGTAAAATTGAAAAAAGTTGAAAAAAATTTTTTTTTGGGCTTAGTCATTTTTCCGGCGTTCATCAGATTTTCAGATAGGGGAAATGTCAGTGAGCATTCTGATTTCAGTTCCAGAGCGATTCGCCCAATGAGTCCTTGATATTTAGTCGTTTTCAGCCAATTTTCTGGATTTTTGAAAATGTCACTTTTTTGTGAAAATATCCACTAAATGAGGGAATAATATGTGTGAGGGTACCCCAGGAGAGTTCCAAATGTGTGTGGGTAGAATATATATCCCACAGGGCTAAAATTGAAAAAAGTTGAAAAAATTTTTTTTGGGGACTTAGTCATTTTTCCGGCGTTTATCAGACTTCAGATAGGGGAAATGTCAGTGAGCATTCCGATTTCAGTTCCAGAGCGATTCGCCCAATGAGTCCTTGATATTTAGTCATTTTCAGCCAATTTTCTGGATTTTTGAAAATTTCACTTTTTTGTGAAAATATCCACTAAATGAGGGAATAATATGTGTGAGGGTACCCCAGGAGAGTTCCAAATGTGTGTGGGTAGAATATATATCCCACGGGGCTAAAATTGAAAAAGGTTGAAAAAAATTTTTTTTTGTACTTAGTCATTTTTCCGGCGTTTATCAGACTTTCAGATACTGGAAATGTCAGTGAGCATTCCGATTTCAGTTCCAGAGCGATTCGCCCAATGAGTCCTTGATACTTAGTCGTTTTCAGCCAATGTTTTGGATTTTTGAAAATTTCACTTTTTTGTGAAAATATCCACTAAATGAGGGAATAATATGTGTGAGGGTACCCCAGGAGAGTTCCATATGTGTGTGGGTAGAATACATATCCCACGGGGGTAAAATAGAAAAAAGTTTAAAAAAAATTTTTTTTGGACTTAGTCATTTTTCCGGCGTTTATCAGACTTTCAGATGAGGGAAATGTCAGTGAGTGTTCTGATTTCAGTTCCAGAGCGATTCGTCCTATGAGTCCATGATATTTAGTCGTTTTAAGCCAATTTTCTGGATTTTTGAAAATTTCACTTTTTTGTGAAAATATCCACTAAATGAGGGAATAATATGTGTGAGGGTACCCCAGGAGAGTTCCAAATGTGTGTAGGTAGAATACATATCCCACGGGGGTAAAATAGAAAAAAGTTTTAAAACTTTTTCTTTGGACTTATTCATTTTTCTGGCGTTTATCAGACTTTCAGATAGGGGAAATGTCAGTGAGCGTTCCGATTTCAGTTCCAGAGCAATTCGCCCAATGAGTCCTTGATGTTTAGTCATTTTCAGCCAATTTTCTGGATTTTTGAAAATTTCACTTTTTTGTGAAAATATCCACTAAATGAGGGAAAAATATGTGTGAGGTTACCCCAGGAGAGTTCCAAATGTGTGTAGGTAGAATACATATCCCACGGGGGTAAAATAGAAAAAAGTTGAAAAAAAATTTTTTTTGGACTTAGCCATTTTTCCGGCGTTTATCAGACTTTCAGATAGGGGAAATGTCAGTGAGGGTTCCGATTTCAGTTCCAGAGTGATTCGCCCAATGGGTCCTTGATATGTAGTCGTTTTCAGCCAATTTTCTGGATTTTTGAAAATTTCACTTTTTTGTGAAAATATCCACTAAATGAGGGAAAAATATGTGTGAGGTTACCCCAGGAGAATTCCAAATGTGTGTAGGTAGAATATATATCCCACGGGGTAAAATTGAAAAAAGTTGAAAAAAATATTTTTTTGGACTTAGGCATTTTTCCGGCGTTTATCAGACTTTCAGATAGGGGAAATGTCAGTGAGCGTTCCGATTTAAGTTTCAGAGCGATTCGCCCAATGAGTCCTTGATATTTAGTCGTTTTCAGCCAATTTTCTGGATTTTTGAAAATTTCACTTTTTTGTGAAAATATCCACTAAATGAGGGAAAAATATGTGTGAGGGTACCCCAGGAGAGTTTCAAATGTTGTGTGGGTAGAATATATATCCCACGGGGTAAAATTGAAAAAAGTTTAAAAACATTTTTTTTTGGACTTAGTCATTTTTCCGACGTTTATCAGACGTTCAGATAGGGGAAATGTCAGTGAGGGTTCCGATTTCAATTCCAGAGCGATTCGCCCAATGTGTCCTTGATATTTAGTCGTTTTCAGCCAATATTTTGGATTTTTGAAATTTTCACTTTTTTGTGAAAATATCCACTAAATGAGGGAATAATATGTGTGAGGGTACCCGAGAAGAGTTCCAAATGTGTGTGGGTAGAATACATATCCCACGGGGGTAAAATAGAAAAAAGTTTTTAAAAAATTTTTTTTGGACTTAGTCATTTTTTCGGCGTTTATCAGACTTTCAGATAGGGGAAATGTCAGTGAGCGTTCCGATTTCAGTTCCAGAGCAATTCGCCCAATGAGTCCTTGATATTTAGTCGTTTTCAGCCAATATTTTGGATTTTTGAAAATTTCATTTTTTTGTGAAAATATCCACTAAATGAGGGAAAAATATGTGTGAGGTTACCCCAGGAGAGTTCCAAATGTGTGTAGGTAGAATATATATCCCACGGGGTAAAATTGATAAAAGTTGCAAAAAATTTTTTTTTGGACTTAGTCATTTTTCCGGCGTTTATCAGACTTTCAGATAGGGGAAATGTCAGTGAGCGTTCCGATTTCAGTTCCAGAGCAATTCGCCCAATGAATCCTTGATATTTAGTCGTTTTCAGCCAATTTTCTGGATTTTTGAAAATTTCACTTTTTTGTGAAAATATCCACCAAATGAGGGAATAATATGTGTGAGGGTAACCCCAGGAGAGTTCCAAATGTGTGTGGGTAGAATATATATCCCACGGGGGTTAAAATTGAAAAAAGTTGAAAAAAAAATTTTTTTGGACATAGTCATTTTTCCGGCGTTTATCAGACTTCAGATAGGGGAAGTGTCAGTGAGCATTCCGATTTCAGTTCCAGAGCGATTCGCCCTATGAGTCCTTGATATTTAGTCGTTTTCAGCCAATTTTCTCGATTTTTGAAAATTTCACTTTTTTGTGAAAATATCCACTAAATGAGGGAATAATATGTGTGAGGGTACCCCAGGAGAGTTCCAAATGTGTGTGGGTAGAATATATATCCCACGGGGCTAAAATTGAAAAAAGTTTAAAAAAAATTTTTTTTGGACTTAGTAATTTTTCCGGCGTTTATCAGACTTTCAGATAGGGCAAATGTCAGTGAGCATTCCGATTTCAGTTCCAGAGCGATTCGCTCAATGAGTCCTTGATATTTAGACGTTTTCAGCCAATATTTTGGATTTTTGAAAATTTCACTTTTTTGTGAAAATATCCACTAAATGAGGGAAAAATATGTGTGAGGTTACCCCAGGAGAGTTCCAAATGTGAGTAGGTAGAATATATATCCCACGGGGTAAAATTTAAAAAAGTTGAAAAAAATTTTTTTTTGGACTTAGGCATTTTTCCGCCGTTTATCAGACTTTCAGATAGGGGAAATGTCAGTGAGGGTTCCGATTTCAGTTCCAGAGCGATTCGCCCAATGTGTCCTTGATATTTAGTCGTTTTCAGCCAATATTTTGGATTTTTGAAATTTTCACTTTTTTGTGAAAATATCCACTAAATGAGGGAATAATATGTGTGAGGGTACCCCAGGAGAGTTCCAAATGTGTGTGGGTAGAATATATATCCCACAGGGCTAAAATTGAAAAAAGTTGAAAAAATTTTTTTTGGGGACTTAGTCATTTTTCCGGCGTTTATCAGACTTCAGATAGGGGAAATGTCAGTGAGCATTCCGATTTCAGTTCCAGAGCGATTCGCCCAATGAGTCCTTGATATTTAGTCATTTTCAGCCAATTTTCTGGATTTTTGAAAATTTCACTTTTTTGTGAAAATATCCACTAAATGAGGGAATAATATGTGTGAGGGTACCCCAGGAGAGTTCCAAATGTGTGTGGGTAGAATATATATCCCACGGGGCTAAAATTGAAAAAAGTTTAAAAAAAAATGTTTTTGGACTTAGTCATTTTTCCGGCGTTTATCAGACTTTCAGATGAGGGAAATGTCAGTGAGTGTTCTGATTTCAGTTCCAGAGCGATTCGCCCTATGAGTCCTTGATATTTAGTCGTTTTCAGCCAATTTTCTGGATTTTTGAAAATTTCACTTTTTTGTGAAAATATCCACTAAATGAGGGAATAATATGTGTGAGGGTACCCCAGGAGAGTTCCAAATGTGTGTAGGTAGAATACATATCCCACGGGGGTAAAATAGAAAAAAGTTTTAAAACATTTTTTTTTGGACTTAGTCATTTTTCCGGCGTTTATCAGACTTTCAGATAGGGGAAATGTCAGTGAGCGTTCCGATTTCAGTTCCAGAGCGATTCGCCCAATGAGTCCTTGATATTTAGTCGTTTTCAGCCAATTTTCTGGATTTTTGAAAATTTCACTTTTTTGTGAAAATATCCACTAAATGAGGGAAAAATATGTGTGAGGGTACCCCAGGAGAGTTCCAAATGTTGTGTGGGTAGAATATATATCCCACGGGGTAAAATTGAAAAAAGTTGAAAAAAATTTTTTTTTGGACTTAGTCATTTTTCCGACGTTTATCAGACGTTCAGATAGGGGAAATGTCAGTGAGGGTTCCGATTTCAGTTCCAGAGCGATTCGCCCAATGTGTCCTTGATATTTAGTCGTTTTCAGCCAATATTTTGGATTTTTGAAATTTTCACTTTTTTGTGAAAATATCCACTAAATGAGGGAATAATATGTGTGAGGGTACCCCAGGAGAGTTCCAAATGTGTGTGGGTAGAATATATATCCCACAGGGCTAAAATTGAAAAAAGTTGAAAAAATTTTTTTTGGGGACTTAGTCATTTTTCCGGCGTTTATCAGACTTCAGATAGGGGAAATGTCAGTGAGCATTCCGATTTCAGTTCCAGAGCGATTCGCCCAATGAGTCCTTGATATTTAGTCATTTTCAGCCAATTTTCTGGATTTTTGAAAATTTCACTTTTTTGTGAAAATATCCACTAAATGAGGGAATAATATGTGTGAGGGTACCCCAGGAGAGTTCCAAATGTGTGTGGGTAGAATATATATCCCACGGGGCTAAAATTGAAAAAAGTTGAAAAAAATTTTTTTTTGGACTTAGTCATTTTTCCGGCGTTTATCAGACTTTCAGATACTGGAAATGTCAGTGAGCATTCCGATTTCAGTTCCAGAGCGATTCGCTCAATGAGTCCTTGATATTTAGACGTTTTCAGCCAATATTTTGGATTTTTGAAAATTTCACTTTTTTGTGAAAATATCCACTAAATGAGGGAAAAATATGTGTGAGGTTACCCCAGGAGAGTTCCAAATGTGAGTAGGTAGAATATATATCCCACGGGGTAAAATTTAAAAAAGTTGAAAAAAATTTTTTTTTGGACTTAGGCATTTTTCCGCCGTTTATCAGACTTTCAGATAGGGGAAATGTCAGTGAGGGTTCCGATTTCAGTTCCAGAGCGATTCGCCCAATGTGTCCTTGATATTTAGTCGTTTTCAGCCAATATTTTGGATTTTTGAAATTTTCACTTTTTTGTGAAAATATCCACTAAATGAGGGAATAATATGTGTGAGGGTACCCCAGGAGAGTTCCAAATGTGTTTGGGTAGAATATATATCCCACAGGGCTAAAATTGAAAAAAGTTGAAAAAATTTTTTTTGGGGACTTAGTCATTTTTCCGGCGTTTATCAGACTTCAGATAGGGGAAATGTCAGTGAGCATTCCGATTTCAGTTCCAGAGCGATTCGCCCAATGAGTCCTTGATATTTAGTCATTTTCAGCCAATTTTCTGGATTTTTGAAAATTTCACTTTTTTGTGAAAATATCCACTAAATGAGGGAATAATATGTGTGAGGGTACCCCAGGAGAGTTCCAAATGTGTGTGGGTAGAATATATATCCCACGGGGCTAAAATTGAAAAAAGTTGAAAAAAATTTTTTTTTGGACTTAGTCATTTTTCCGGCGTTTATCAGACTTTCAGATACTGGAAATGTCAGTGAGCATTCCGATTTCAGTTCCAGAGCGATTCGCCCAATGAGTCCTTGATACTTAGTCGTTTTCAGCCAATGTTTTGGATTTTTGAAAATTTCACTTTTTTGTGAAAATATCCACTAAATGAGGGAATAATATGTGTGAGGTTACCCCAGGAGAGTTCCAAATGTGTGTAGGTAGAATATATATCCCACGGGGTAAAATTGATAAAAGTTGAAAAAAATTTTTTTTTGGACTTAGTCATTTTTCCGGCGTTTATCAGACTTTCAGATAGGGGAAATGTCAGTGAGGGTTCCGATTTCAGTTCCAGAGTGATTCGCCCAATGGGTCCTTGATATTTAGTCGTTTTCAGCCAATTTTCTGGATTTTTGAAAATTTCACTTTTTTGTGAAAATATCCACTAAATGAGGGAATAATATGTGTGAGGGTACCCCAGGAGAGTTCCAAATGTGTGTGGGTAGAATATATATCCCACGGGGCTAAAATTGAAAAAAGTTGAAAAAAAATTTTTTTTGGACTTAGTAATTTTTCCGGCGTTTATCAGACTTTCAGATAGGGCAAATGTCAGTGAGCATTCCGATTTCAGTTCCAGAGCGATTCGCTCAATGAGTCCTTGATATTTAGACGTTTTCAGCCAATATTTTGGATTTTTGAAAATTTCACTTTTTTGTGAAAATATGCACTAAATGAGGGAAAAATATGTGTGAGGTTACCCCAGGAGAGTTCCAAATGTGGGTAGGTAGAATATATATCCCACGGGGTAAAATTTAAAAAAGTTGAAAAAAATTTTTTTTTGGACTTAGGCATTTTTCCGCCGTTTATCAGACTTTCAGATAGGGGAAATGTCAGTGAGGGTTCCGATTTCAGTTCCAGAGCGATTCGCCCAATGTGTCCTTGATATTTAGTCGTTTTCAGCCAATATTTTGGATTTTTGAAATTTTCACTTTTTTGTGAAAATATCCACTAAATGAGGGAATAATATGTGTGAGGGTACCCCAGGAGAGTTCCAAATGTGTGTGGGTAGAATATATATCCCACAGGGCTAAAATTGAAAAAAGTTGAAAAAATTTTTTTTGGGGACTTAGTCATTTTTCCGGCGTTTATCAGACTTTCAGATACTGGAAATGTCAGTGAGCATTCCGATTTCAGTTCCAGAGCGATTCGCCCAATGAGTCCTTGATACTTAGTCGTTTTCAGCCAATATTTTGGATTTTTGAAAATTTCACTTTTTTGTGAAAATATCCACTAAATGAGGGAATAATATGTGTGAGGGTACCCCAGGAGAGTTCCATATGTTTGTAGGTAGAATACATATCCCAAGGGGGTAAAATAGAAAAAAGTTTAAAAAAATTTTTTTTTGGACTTAGCCATTTTTCCGGCGTTTATCAGACTTTCAGATAGGGGAAATGTCAGAGAGCATTCCGATTTCAGTTCCAGAGCGATTCGCCCAATGAGTCCTTGATATTTAGTCATTTTCAGCCAATTTTCTGGATTTTTGAAAATTTCACTTTTTTGTGAAAATATCCACTAAATGAGGGAATAATATGTGTGAGGGTACCCGAGGAGAGTTCCAAATGTGTGTGGGTAGAATACATATCCCACGGGGGTAAAATAGAAAAAAGTTTAAAAAAATTTTTTTTTGGACTTAGTCATTTTTTCGGCGTTTATCAGACTTTCAGATAGGGCAAATGTCAGTGAGCGTTCCGATTTCAGTTCCAGAGCAATTCGCCCAATGAGTCCTTGATATTTAGTCGTTTTCAGCCAATATTTTGGATTTTTGAAAATTTCACTTTTTTGTGAAAATATCCACTAAATGAGGGAAAAATATGTGTGAGGTTACCCCAGGAGAGTTCCAAATGTGTGTAGGTAGAATATATATCCCACGGGGTAAAATTGATAAAAGTTGAAAAAAATTTTTTTTTGGACTTAGTCATTTTTCCGGCGTTTATCAGACTTTCAGATACTGGAAATGTCAGTGAGCATTCCGATTTCAGTTCCAGAGCGATTCGCCCAATGAGTCCTTGATACTTAGTCATTTTCAGCCAATATTTTGGATTTTTGAAAATTTCACTTTTTTGTGAAAATATCCACTAAATGAGGGAATAATATGTGTGAGGGTACCCCAGGCGAGTTCCATATGTGTGTAGGTAGAATACATATCCCAAGGGGGTAAAATAGAAAAAAGTTGAAAAAAATTTTTTTTTGGACTTAGTCATTTTTCCAGCGTTTATCAGACTTTCAGATACTGGAAATGTCAGTGAGCATTCCGATTTCAGTTCCAGAGCGATTCGCCCATTGAGTCTTTGATACCTAGTCGTTTTCAGCCAATATTTTGGATTTTTGAAAATTTCACTTTTTTGTGAAAATATCCACTAAATGAGGGAATAATATGTGTGAGGGTACCCCAGGAGAGTTCCATATGTGTGTAGGTAGAATACATATCCCAAGGGGGTAAAATTGAAAAAAGTTGAAAAAATTTTTTTGGGGGACTTAGTCATTTTTCCGGCGTTTATCAGACTTCACATAGGGGAAATGTCAGTGAGCATTCCGATTTCAGTTCCAGAGCGATTCGCCCAATGAGTCCTTGATACTTAGTCGTTTTCAGCCAATATTTTGGATTTTTGAAAATTTCACTTTTTTGTGAAAATATCCACTAAATGAGGGAATAATATGTGTGAGGGTACCCCAGGAGAGTTCCATATGTGTGTAGGTAGAATACATATCCCAAGGGGAAAAATAGAAAAAAGTTTAAAAAAATTTTTTTTGGGACTTAGTCATTTTTCCGGCGTTTATCAGACTTTCAGATACTGGAAATGTCAGTGAGCATTCCGATTTCAGTTCCAGAGCGATTCGCCCAATGAGTCCTTGATACTTAGTCGTTTTCAGCCAATATTTTGGATTTTTGAAAATTTCACTTTTTTGTGAAAATATCCACTAAATGAGGGAATAATATGTGTGAGGGTACCCCAGGAGAGTTCCATATGTGTGTAGGTAGAATACATATCCCAAGGGGGTAAAATAGAAAAAAGTTTAAAAAAATTTTTTTTTGGACTTAGTCATTTTTCCGGCGTTTATCAGACTTTCAGATACTGGAAATGTCAGTGAGCATTCCGATTTCAGTTCCAGAGCGATTTGCCCAATGAGTCCTTGATATTTAGTCATTTTCAGCCAATTTTCTGGATTTTTGAAAATTTCACTTTTTTGTGAAAATATCCACTAAATGAGGGAATAATATGTGTGAGGGTACCCCAGAAGAGTTCCAAATGTGTGTGGGTAGAATATATATCCCACGGGGGTAAAATTGAAAAAAGTTTAAAACATTTTTTAGGGGACTTAGTCATTTTTCCGGCGTTTATCAGACTTCAGATAGGGGAAATGTCAGTGAGCATTCCGATTTCAGTTCCAGAGCGATTCGCCCAATGAGTCCTTGATATTTAGTCGTTTTCAGCCAATATTTTGGATTTTTGAAAATTTCACTTTTTTGTGAAAATATCCACTAAATGAGGGAATAATATGTGTGAGGGTACCCCAGGAGAGTTCCAAATGTGTGTGGGTAGAATATATATTCCACGGGGCTAAAATTGAAAAAAGTTTAAAAAAATTTTTTTTTGGACTTAGTAATTTTTCCGGCGTTTATCAGACTTTCAGATACTGGAAATGTCAGTGAGCATTCCGATTTCAGTTCCAGAGCGATTCGCCCAATGAGTCCTTGATATTTAGTCATTTTCAGCCAATTTTCTGGATTTTTGAAAATTTCACTTTTTTGTGAAAATATCCACTAAATGAGGGAATAATATGTGTGAGGGTACCCGAGGAGAGTTCCAAATGTGTGTGGGTAGAATACATATCCCACGGGGGTAAAATAGAAAAAAGTTTTAAAAAATTTTTTTTTGGACTTAGTCATTTTTTCGGCGTTTATCAGACTTTCAGATAGGGCAAATGTCAGTGAGCGTTCCGATTTCAGTTCCAGAGCAATTCGCCCAATGAGTCCTTGATATTTAGTCGTTTTCAGCCAATATTTTGGATTTTTGAAAATTTCACTTTTTTGTGAAAATATCCACTAAATGAGGGAAAAATATGTGTGAGGTTACCCCAGGAGAGTTCCAAATGTGTGTAGGTAGAATATATATCCCACGGGGTAAAATTGATAAAAGTTGAAAAAAATTTTTTTTTGGACTTAGTCATTTTTCCGGCGTTTATCAGACTTTCAGATACTGGAAATGTCAGTGAGCATTCCGATTTCAGTTCCAGAGCGATTCGCCCAATGAGTCCTTGATACTTAGTCATTTTCAGCCAATATTTTGGATTTTTGAAAATTTCACTTTTTTGTGAAAATATCCACTAAATGAGGGAATAATATGTGTGAGGGTACCCCAGGAGAGTTCCATATGTGTGTAGGTAGAATACATATCCCAAGGGGGTAAAATAGAAAAAAGTTGAAAAAAATTTTTTTTTGGACTTAGTCATTTTTCCGGCGTTTATCAGACTTTCAGATAAGGGAAATGTCAGTGAGTGTTCTGATTTCAGTTCCAGAGCGATTCGCCCTATGAGTCGTTGATATTTAGTCGTTTTCAGCCAATTTTGTGGATTTTTGAAAATTTCACTTTTTTGTGAAAATATCCACTAAATGAGGGAATAATATGTGTGAGGGTACCCCAGGAGAGTTCCAAATGTGTGTGGGTAGAATATATATCCCAAGGGGGTAAAATTGAAAAAAGTTTAAAAAATTTTTTAGGGGACTTAGTCATTTTTCCGGCGTTTATCAGACTTCAGATAGGGGAAATGTCAGTGAGCATTCCGATTTCAGTTCCAGAGCGATTCGCCCAATGAGTCCTTGATATTTAGTCGTTTTCAGCCAATATTTTGGATTTTTGAAAATTTCACTTTTTTGTGAAAATATCCACTAAATGAGGGAATAATATGTGTGAGGGTACCCCAGGAGAGTTCCAAATGTGTGTGGGTAGAATATATATCCCACGGGGCTAAAATTGAAAAAAGTTTAAAAAAATTTTTTTTTGGACTTAGTAATTTTTCCGGCGTTTATCAGACTTTCAGATACTGGAAATGTCAGTGAGCATTCCGATTTCAGTTCCAGAGCGATTCGCCCAATGAGTCCTTGATATTTAGTCATTTTCAGCCAATTTTCTGGATTTTTGAAAATTTCACTTTTTTGTGAAAATATCCACTAAATGAGGGAATAATATGTGTGAGGGTACCCGAGGAGAGTTCCAAATGTGTGTGGGTAGAATACATATCCCACGGGGGTAAAATAGAAAAAAGTTTTAAAAAATTTTTTTTTGGACTTAGTCATTTTTTCGGCGTTTATCAGACTTTCAGATAGGGCAAATGTCAGTGAGCGTTCCGATTTCAGTTCCAGAGCAATTCGCCCAATGAGTCCTTGATATTTAGTCGTTTTCAGCCAATATTTTGGATTTTTGAAAATTTCACTTTTTTGTGAAAATATCCACTAAATGAGGGAAAAATATGTGTGAGGTTACCCCAGGAGAGTTCCAAATGTGTGTAGGTAGAATATATATCCCACGGGGTAAAATTGATAAAAGTTGAAAAAAATTTTTTTTTGGACTTAGTCATTTTTCCGGCGTTTATCAGACTTTCAGATACTGGAAATGTCAGTGAGCATTCCGATTTCAGTTCCAGAGCGATTCGCCCAATGAGTCCTTGATACTTAGTCATTTTCAGCCAATATTTTGGATTTTTGAAAATTTCACTTTTTTGTGAAAATATCCACTAAATGAGGGAATAATATGTGTGAGGGTACCCCAGGAGAGTTCCATATGTGTGTAGGTAGAATACATATCCCAAGGGGGTAAAATAGAAAAAAGTTGAAAAAAATTTTTTTTTGGACTTAGTCATTTTTCCGGCGTTTATCAGACTTTCAGATACTGGAAATGTCAGTGAGCATTCCGATTTCAGTTCCAGAGCGATTCGCCCAATGAGTCCTTGATACTTAGTCGTTTTCAGCCAATATTTTGGATTTTTGAAAATTTCACTTTTTTGTGAAAATATCCACTAAATGAGGGAATAATATGTGTGAGGGTACCCCAGGAGAGTTCCATATGTGTGTAGGTAGAATACATATCCCAAGGGGGTAAAATAGAAAAAAGTTTAAAAAAATTTTTTTTTGGACTTAGTCATTTTTCCGGCGTTTATCAGACTTTCAGATAAGGGAAATGTCAGTGAGTGTTCTGATTTCAGTTCCAGAGCGATTCGCCCTATGAGTCGTTGATATTTAGTCGTTTTCAGCCAATTTTGTGGATTTTTGAAAATTTCACTTTTTTGTGAAAATATCCACTAAATGAGGGAATAATATGTGTGAGGGTACCCCAGGAGAGTTCCAAATGTGTGTGGGTAGAATATATATCCCAAGGGGGTAAAATTGAAAAAAGTTTAAAAAATTTTTTAGGGGACTTAGTCATTTTTCCGGCGTTTATCAGACTTCAGATAGGGGAAATGTCAGTGAGCATTCCGATTTCAGTTCCAGAGCAATTCGCCCAATGAGTCCTTGATATTTAGTCGTTTTCAGCCAATATTTTGGATTTTTGAAAATTTCACTTTTTTGTGAAAATATCCACTAAATGAGGGAATAATATGTGTGAGGGTACCCCAGGAGAGTTCCAAATGTGTGTGGGTAGAATATATATCCCACGGGGCTAAAATTGAAAAAAGTTTAAAAAAATTTTTTTTTGGACTTAGTAATTTTTCCGGCGTTTATCAGACTTTCAGATACTGGAAATGTCAGTGAGCATTCCGATTTCAGTTCCAGAGCGATTCGCCCAATGAGTCCTTGATATTTAGTCATTTTCAGCCAATTTTCTGGATTTTTGAAAATTTCACTTTTTTGTGAAAATATCCACTAAATGAGGGAATAATATGTGTGAGGGTACCCGAGGAGAGTTCCAAATGTGTGTGGGTAGAATACATATCCCACGGGGGTAAAATAGAAAAAAGTTTTAAAAAATTTTTTTTTGGACTTAGTCATTTTTTCGGCGTTTATCAGACTTTCAGATAGGGCAAATGTCAGTGAGCATTCCGATTTCAGTTCCAGAGCGATTCGCCCATTGAGTCTTTGATACTTAGTCGTTTTCAGCCAATATTTTGGATTTTTGAAAATTTCACTTTTTTGTGAAAATATCCACTAAATGAGGGAATAATATGTGTGAGGGTACCCCAGGAGAGTTCCATATGTGTGTAGGTAGAATACATATCCCAAGGGGGTAAAATTGAAAAAAGTTGAAAAAATTTTTTTGGGGGACTTAGTCATTTTTCCGGCGTTTATCAGACTTCACATAGGGGAAATGTCAGTGAGCATTCCGATTTCAGTTCCAGAGCGATTCGCCCAATGAGTCCTTGATACTTAGTCGTTTTCAGCCAATATTTTGGATTTTTGAAAATTTCACTTTTTTGTGAAAATATCCACTAAATGAGGGAATAATATGTGTGAGGGTACCCCAGGAGAGTTCCATATGTGTGTAGGTAGAATACATATCCCAAGGGGAAAAATAGAAAAAAGTTTAAAAAAATTTTTTTTGGGACTTAGTCATTTTTCCGGCGTTTATCAGACTTTCAGATACTGGAAATGTCAGTGAGCATTCCGATTTCAGTTCCAGAGCGATTCGCCCAATGAGTCCTTGATACTTAGTCGTTTTCAGCCAATATTTTGGATTTTTGAAAATTTCACTTTTTTGTGAAAATATCCACTAAATGAGGGAATAATATGTGTGAGGGTACCCCAGGAGAGTTCCATATGTGTGTAGGTAGAATACATATCCCAAGGGGGTAAAATAGAAAAAAGTTTAAAAAAATTTTTTTTTGGACTTAGTCATTTTTCCGGCGTTTATCAGACTTTCAGATAAGGGAAATGTCAGTGAGTGTTCTGATTTCAGTTCCAGAGCGATTCGCCCTATGAGTCGTTGATATTTAGTCGTTTTCAGCCAATTTTCTGGATTTTTGAAAATTTCACTTTTTTGTGAAAATATCCACTAAATGAGGGAATAATATGTGTGAGGGTACCCCAGGAGAGTTCCAAATGTGTGTGGGTAGAATATATATCCCACGGGGGTAAAATTGAAAAAAGTTTAAAAAATTTTTTAGGGGACTTAGTCATTTTTCCGGCGTTTATCAGACTTCAGATAGGGGAAATGTCAGTGAGCATTCCGATTTCAGTTCCAGAGCGATTCGCCCAATGAGTCCTTGATATTTAGTCGTTTTCAGCCAATATTTTAGATTTTTGAAAATTTCACTTTTTTGTGAAAATATCCACTAAATGAGGGAATAATATGTGTGAGGGTACCCGAGGAGAGTTCCAAATGTGTGTGGGTAGAATACATATCCCACGGGGGTAAAATAGAAAAAAGTTTTAAAAAATTTTTTTTTGGACTTAGTCATTTTTTCGGCGTTTATCAGACTTTCAGATAGGGCAAATGTCAGTGAGCGTTCCGATTTCAGTTCCAGAGCAATTCGCCCAATGAGTCCTTGATATTTAGTCGTTTTCAGCCAATATTTTGGATTTTTGAAAATTTCACTTTTTTGTGAAAATATCCACTAAATGAGGGAAAAATATGTGTGAGGTTACCCCAGGAGAGTTCCAAATGTGTGTAGGTAGAATATATATCCCACGGGGTAAAATTGATAAAAGTTGAAAAAAATTTTTTTTTGGACTTAGTCATTTTTCCGGCGTTTATCAGACTTTCAGATACTGGAAATGTCAGTGAGCATTCCGATTTCAGTTCCAGAGCGATTCGCCCAATGAGTCCTTGATACTTAGTCATTTTCAGCCAATATTTTGGATTTTTGAAAATTTCACTTTTTTGTGAAAATATCCACTAAATGAGGGAATAATATGTGTGAGGGTACCCCAGGCGAGTTCCATATGTGTGTAGGTAGAATACATATCCCAAGGGGGTAAAATAGAAAAAAGTTGAAAAAAATTTTTTTTTGGACTTAGTCATTTTTCCAGCGTTTATCAGACTTTCAGATACTGGAAATGTCAGTGAGCATTCCGATTTCAGTTCCAGAGCGATTCGCCCATTGAGGCTTTGATACTTAGTCGTTTTCAGCCAATATTTTGGATTTTTGAAAATTTCACTTTTTTGTGAAAATATCCACTAAATGAGGGAATAATATGTGTGAGGGTACCCCAGGAGAGTTCCATATGTGTGTAGGTAGAATACATATCCCAAGGGGGTAAAATTGAAAAAAGTTGAAAAAATTTTTTTGGGGGACTTAGTCATTTTTCCGGCGTTTATCAGACTTCACATAGGGGAAATGTCAGTGAGCATTCCGATTTCAGTTCCAGAGCGATTCGCCCAATGAGTCCTTGATACTTAGTCGTTTTCAGCCAATATTTTGGATTTTTGAAAATTTCACTTTTTTGTGAAAATATCCACTAAATGAGGGAATAATATGTGTGAGGGTACCCCAGGAGAGTTCCAAATGTGTGTGGGTAGAATATATATCCCACGGGGATAAAATTGAAAAAAGTTTAAAAAAATTTTTTTTTGGACTTAGTCATTTTTCCGGCGTTTATCAGACTTTCAGATACTGGAAATGAAAGTGAGCATTCCGATTTCAGTTCCAGAGCGATTCGCCCAATGAGTCCTTGATACTTAGTCGTTTTCAGCCAATATTTTGGATTTTTGAAAATTTCACTTTTTTGTGAAAATATCCACTAAATGAGGGAATAATATGTGTGAGGGTACCCCAGGAGAGTTCCATATGTGTGTAGGTAGAATACATATCCCAAGGGGGTAAAATAGAAAAAAGTTTAAAAAAATTTTTTTTTGGACTTAGTCATTTTTCCGGCGTTTATCAGACTTTCAGATGCTGGAAATGTCAGTGAGCATTCCGATTTCAGTTCCAGAGCGATTCGCCCAATGAGTCCTTGATACTTAGTCGTTTTCAGCCAATATTTTGGATTTTTGAAAATTTCACTTTTTTGTGAAAATATCCACTAAATGAGGGAATAATATGTGTGAGGGTACCCCAGGAGAGTTCCATATGTGTGTAGGTAGAATGCATATCCCAAGGGGGTAAAATAGAAAAAAGTTTAAAAAAATTTTTTTTTGGACTTAGTCATTTTTCCGGCGTTTATCAGACTTTCAGATAAGGGAAATGTCAGTGAGTGTTCTGATTTCAGTTCCAGAGCGATTCGCCCTATGAGTCGTTGATATTTAGTCGTTTTCAGCCAATTTTCTGGATTTTTGAAAATTTCACTTTTTTGTGAAAATATCCACTAAATGAGGGAATAATATGTGTGAGGGTACCCCAGGAGAGTTCCAAATGTGTGTGGGTAGAATATTTATCCCACGGGGGTAAAATTGAAAAAAGTTTAAAAAATTTTTTAGGGGACTTAGTCATTTTTCCGGCGTTTATCAGACTTCAGATAGGGGAAATGTCAGTGAGCATTCCGATTTCAGTTCCAGAGCGATTCGCCCAATGAGTCCTTGATATTTAGTCGTTTTCAGCCAATATTTTGGATTTTTGAAAATTTCACTTTTTTGTGAAAATATCCACTAAATGAGGGAATAATATGTGTGAGGGTACCCCAGGAGAGTTCCAAATGTGTGTAGGTAGAATACATATCCCAAGGGGGTAAAATAGAAAAAAGTTTAAAAAAATTTTTTTTTGGACTTAGTCATTTTTCCGGCGTTTATCAGACTTTCAGATAAGGGAAATGTCAGTGAGTGTTCTGATTTCAGTTCCAGAGCGATTCGCCCTATGAGTCGTTGATATTTAGTCGTTTTCAGCCAATTTTCTGGAATTTTGAAAATTTCACTTTTTTGTGAAAATATCCACTAAATGAGGGAATAATATGTGTGAGGGTACCCCAGGAGAGTTCCAAATGTGTGTGGGTAGAATATATATCCCACGGGGCTAAAATTGAAAAAAGTTTAAAAAAATTTTTTTTTGGACTTAGTCTTTTTTCCGGCGTTTATCAGACTTTCAGATACTGGAAATGTCAGTGAGCATTCCGATTTCAGTTCCAGAGCGATTCGCCCAATGAGTCCTTGATGCTTAGTCGTTTTCAGCCAATATTTTGGATTTTTGAAAATTTCACTTTTTTGTGAAAATATCCACTAAATGAGGGAATAATATGTGTGAGGGTACCCCAGGAGAGTTCCATATGTGTGTAGGTAGAATACATATCCCAAGGGGGTAAAATAGAAAAAAGTTTAAAAAAATTTTTTTTTGGACTTAGTCATTTTTCCGGCGTTTATCAGACTTTCAGATACTGGAAATGTCAGTGAGCATTCCGATTTCCGTTCCAGAGCGATTTGCCCAATGAGTCCTTGATATTTAGTCATTTTCAGCCAATTTTCTGGATTTTTGAAAATTTCACTTTTTTGTGAAAATATCCACTAAATGAGGGAATAATATGTGTGAGGGTACCCCAGGAGAGTTCCAAATGTGTGTAGGTAGAATAAATATCCCACGGGGGTAAAATAGAAAAAAGTTTAAAAAAAATTTTTTTTGGACTTAGTCATTTTTCCGGCATTTATCAGACTTTCAGATGAGGGAAATGTCAGTGAGTGTTCTGATTTCAGTTCCAGAGCGATTCGCCCTATGAGTCCATGATATTTAGTCGTTTTAAGCCAATTTTCTGGATTTTTGAAAATTTCACTTTTTTGTGAAAATATCCACTAAATGAGGGAATAATATGTGTGAGGGTACCCCAGGAGAGTTCCAAATGTGTGTGGGTAGAATATATATCCCACGGGGGTAAAATTGAAAAAAGTTTAAAAAATTTTTTAGGGGACTTAGTCATTTTTCCGGCGTTTATCAGACTTCAGATAGGGGAAATGTCAGTGAGCATTCCGATTTCAGTTCCAGAGCGATTCGCCCAATGAGTCCTTGATATTTAGTCGTTTTCAGCCAATATTTTGGATTTTTGAAAATTTCACTTTTTTGTGAAAATATCCACTAAATGAGGGAATAATATGTGTGAGGGTACCCCAGGAGAGTTCCAAATGTGTGTGGGTAGAATATATATCCCACGGGGCTAAAATTGAAAAAAGTTTAAAAAAATTTTTTTTTGGACTTAGTAATTTTTCCGGCGTTTATCAGACTTTCAGATACTGGAAATGTCAGTGAGCATTCCGATTTCAGTTCCAGAGCGATTCGCCCAATGAGTCCTTGATATTTAGTCATTTTCAGCCAATTTTCTGGATTTTTGAAAATTTCACTTTTTTGTGAAAATATCCACTAAATGAGGGAATAATATGTGTGAGGGTACCCGAGGAGAGTTCCAAATGTGTGTGGGTAGAATACATATCCCACGGGGGTAAAATAGAAAAAAGTTTTAAAAAATTTTTTTTTGGACTTAGTCATTTTTTCGGCGTTTATCAGACTTTCAGATAGGGCAAATGTCAGTGAGCGTTCCGATTTCAGTTCCAGAGCAATTCGCCCAATGAGTCCTTGATATTTAGTCGTTTTCAGCCAATATTTTGGATTTTTGAAAATTTCACTTTTTTGTGAAAATATCCACTAAATGAGGGAAAAATATGTGTGAGGTTACCCCAGGAGAGTTCCAAATGTGTGTAGGTAGAATATATATCCCACGGGGTAAAATTGATAAAAGTTGAAAAAAATTTTTTTTTGGACTTAGTCATTTTTCCGGCGTTTATCAGACTTTCAGATACTGGAAATGTCAGTGAGCATTCCGATTTCAGTTCCAGAGCGATTCGCCCAATGAGTCCTTGATACTTAGTCATTTTCAGCCAATATTTTGGATTTTTGAAAATTTCACTTTTTTGTGAAAATATCCACTAAATGAGGGAATAATATGTGTGAGGGTACCCCAGGCGAGTTCCATATGTGTGTAGGTAGAATACATATCCCAAGGGGGTAAAATAGAAAAAAGTTGAAAAAAATTTTTTTTTGGACTTAGTCATTTTTCCAGCGTTTATCAGACTTTCAGATACTGGAAATGTCAGTGAGCATTCCGATTTCAGTTCCAGAGCGATTCGCCCATTGAGGCTTTGATACTTAGTCGTTTTCAGCCAATATTTTGGATTTTTGAAAATTTCACTTTTTTGTGAAAATATCCACTAAATGAGGGAATAATATGTGTGAGGGTACCCCAGGAGAGTTCCATATGTGTGTAGGTAGAATACATATCCCAAGGGGGTAAAATTGAAAAAAGTTGAAAAAATTTTTTTGGGGGACTTAGTCATTTTTCCGGCGTTTATCAGACTTCACATAGGGGAAATATCAGTGAGCATTCCGATTTCAGTTCCAGAGCGATTCGCCCAATGAGTCCTTGATACTTAGTCGTTTTCAGCCAATATTTTGGATTTTTGAAAATTTCACTTTTTTGTGAAAATATCCACTAAATGAGGGAATAATATGTGTGAGGGTACCCCAGGAGAGTTCCAAATGTGTGTGGGTAGAATATATATCCCACGGGGATAAAATTGAAAAAAGTTTAAAAAAATTTTTTTTTGGACTTAGTCATTTTTCCGGCGTTTATCAGACTTTCAGATACTGGAAATGAAAGTGAGCATTCCGATTTCAGTTCCAGAGCGATTCGCCCAATGAGTCCTTGATACTTAGTCGTTTTCAGCCAATATTTTGGATTTTTGAAAATTTCACTTTTTTGTGAAAATATCCACTAAATGAGGGAATAATATGTGTGAGGGTACCCCAGGAGAGTTCCATATGTGTGTAGGTAGAATACATATCCCAAGGGGGTAAAATAGAAAAAAGTTTAAAAAAATTTTTTTTTGGACTTAGTCATTTTTCCGGCGTTTATCAGACTTTCAGATGCTGGAAATGTCAGTGAGCATTCCGATTTCAGTTCCAGAGCGATTCGCCCAATGAGTCCTTGATACTTAGTCGTTTTCAGCCAATATTTTGGATTTTTGAAAATTTCACTTTTTTGTGAAAATATCCACTAAATGAGGGAATAATATGTGTGAGGGTACCCCAGGAGAGTTCCATATGTGTGTAGGTAGAATACATATCCCAAGGGGGTAAAATAGAAAAAAGTTTAAAAAAATTTTTTTTTGGACTTAGTCATTTTTCCGGCGTTTATCAGACTTTCAGATAAGGGAAATGTCAGTGAGTGTTCTGATTTCAGTTCCAGAGCGATTCGCCCTATGAGTCGTTGATATTTAGTCGTTTTCAGCCAATTTTCTGGATTTTTGAAAATTTCACTTTTTTGTGAAAATATCCACTAAATGAGGGAATAATATGTGTGAGGGTACCCCAGGAGAGTTCCAAATGTGTGTGGGTAGAATATTTATCCCACGGGGGTAAAATTGAAAAAAGTTTAAAAAATTTTTTAGGGGACTTAGTCATTTTTCCGGCGTTTATCAGACTTCAGATAGGGGAAATGTCAGTGAGCATTCCGATTTCAGTTCCAGAGCGATTCGCCCAATGAGTCCTTGATATTTAGTCGTTTTCAGCCAATATTTTGGATTTTTGAAAATTTCACTTTTTTGTGAAAATATCCACTAAATGAGGGAATAATATGTGTGAGGGTACCCCAGGAGAGTTCCAAATGTGTGTAGGTAGAATACATATCCCAAGGGGGTAAAATAGAAAAAAGTTTAAAAAAATTTTTTTTTGGACTTAGTCATTTTTCCGGCGTTTATCAGACTTTCAGATAAGGGAAATGTCAGTGAGTGTTCTGATTTCAGTTCCAGAGCGATTCGCCCTATGAGTCGTTGATATTTAGTCGTTTTCAGCCAATTTTCTGGAATTTTGAAAATTTCACTTTTTTGTGAAAATATCCACTAAATGAGGGAATAATATGTGTGAGGGTACCCCAGGAGAGTTCCAAATGTGTGTGGGTAGAATATATATCCCACGGGGCTAAAATTGAAAAAAGTTTAAAAAAATTTTTTTTTGGACTTAGTCTTTTTTCCGGCGTTTATCAGACTTTCAGATACTGGAAATGTCAGTGAGCATTCCGATTTCAGTTCCAGAGCGATTCGCCCAATGAGTCCTTGATGCTTAGTCGTTTTCAGCCAATATTTTGGATTTTTGAAAATTTCACTTTTTTGTGAAAATATCCACTAAATGAGGGAATAATATGTGTGAGGGTACCCCAGGAGAGTTCCATATGTGTGTAGGTAGAATACATATCCCAAGGGGGTAAAATAGAAAAAAGTTTAAAAAAATTTCTTTTTGGACTTAGTCATTTTTCCGGCGTTTATCAGACTTTCAGATACTGGAAATGTCAGTGAGCATTCCGATTTCCGTTCCAGAGCGATTTGCCCAATGAGTCCTTGATATTTAGTCATTTTCAGCCAATTTTCTGGATTTTTGAAAATTTCACTTTTTTGTGAAAATATCCACTAAATGAGGGAATAATATGTGTGAGGGTACCCCAGGAGAGTTCCAAATGTGTGTAGGTAGAATAAATATCCCACGGGGGTAAAATAGAAAAAAGTTTAAAAAAAATTTTTTTTGGACTTAGTCATTTTTCCGGCATTTATCAGACTTTCAGATGAGGGAAATGTCAGTGAGTGTTCTGATTTCAGTTCCAGAGCGATTCGCCCTATGAGTCCATGATATTTAGTCGTTTTAAGCCAATTTTCTGGATTTTTGAAAATTTCACTTTTTTGTGAAAATATCCACTAAATGAGGGAATAATATGTGTGAGGGTACCCCAGGAGAGTTCCAAATGTGTGTAGGTAGAATACATATCCCATGGGGGTAAAATAGAAAAAAGTTTAAAAAAAATTTTTTTTGGACTTAGTCATTTTTCCGGCATTTATCAGACTTTCAGATGAGGGAAATGTCAGTGAGTGTTCTGATTTCAGTTCCAGAGCGATTCGCCCTATGAGTCCTTGATATTTAGTCGTTTTCAGCCTATTTTCTGGATTTTTGAAAATTTCACTTTTTTGTGAAAATATCCACTAAATGAGGGAATAATATGTGTGAGGGTACCCGAGGAGAGTTCCAAATGTGTGTAGGTAGAATACATATCCCACGGGGGTAAAATAGAAAAAAGTTTTTAAAAATTTTTTTTTGGACTTAGTCATTTTTTCGGCGTTTATCAGACTTTCAGTTAGGGGAAATGTCAGTGAGCGTTCCGATATCAGTTCCAGAGCAATTCGCCCAATGAGTCCTTGATATTTAGTCGTTTTCAGCCAATATTTTGGATTTTTGAAAATTTCACTTTTTTGTGAAAATATCCACTAAATGAGGGAAAAATATGTGTGAGGTTACCCCAGGAGAGTTCCAAATGTGTGTAGGTAGAATATATATCCCACGGGGTAAAACTGATAAAAGTTGAAAAAAATTTTTTTTTGGACTTAGTCATTTTTCCGGCGTTTATCAGACTTTCAGATAGGGGAAATGTCAGTGAGCGTTCCGATTTCAGTTCCAGAGCAATTCGCCCAATGAATCCTTGATATTTAGTCGTTTTCAGCCAATTTTCTGGATTTTTGAAAATTTCACTTTTTTATGAAAATATCCACTAAATGAGGGAATAATATGTGTGAGGGTACCCCAGGAGAGTTCCAAATGTGTGTGGGTAGAATATATATCCCACGTGGGTAAAATTGAAACAAGTTGAAAAAAATTTTTTTTTTTGGACTTAGCCATTTTTCCGGCGTTTATCAGACTTTCAGATAGGGGAAATGTCAGTGAGGGTTCCGATTTCAGTTCCAGAGTGATTCGCCCAATGGGTCCTTGATATTTAGTCGTTTTCAGACAATTTTCTGGATTTTTGAAAATTTCACTTTTTTTGTGAAAATATCCACTAAATGAGGGAATAATATGTGTGAGGGTAACCCCAGTAGAGTTCCAAATGTGTGTGGGTAGAATATATATCCCACGGAGCTAAAATTGAAAAAAGTTGAAAAAAAATTTTTTTTGGACTTAGTCATTTTTCCGGCGTTTATCAGACTTCAGATAGGGGAAGTGTCAGTGAGCATTCCGATTTCAGTTCCAGAGCGATTCGCCCTATGAGTCCTTGATATTTAGTCGTTTTCAGCCAATTTTCTGGATTTTTGAAAATTTCACTTTTTTGTGAAAATATCCACTAAATGAGGGAATAATATGTGTGAGGGTACCCCAGGAGAGTTCCAAATGTGTGTGGGTAGAATATATCTCCCACGGGGCTAAAATTGAAAAAAGTTTAAAAAAATTTTTTTTTGGACTTAGTCATTTTTCCGGCGTTTATCAGACTTTCAGATACTGGAAATATCAGTGAGCATTCCGATTTCAGTTCCAGAGCGATTCGCCCAATGAGTCCTTGATACTTAGTCGTTTTCAGCCAATATTTAGGATTTTTGAAAATTTCACTTTTTTGTGAAAATATCCACTAAATGAGGGAATAATATGTGTGAGGGTACCCCAGGAGAGTTCCATATGTGTGTAGGTAGAATACATATCCCAAGGGGGTAAAATAGAAAAAAGTTTAAAAAAATTTTTTTTTGGACTTAGTCATTTTTCCGGCGTTTATCAGACTTTCAGATAAGGGAAATGTCAGTGAGTGTTCTGATTTCAGTTCCAGAGTGATTCGCCCTATGAGTCGTTGATATTTAGTCGTTTTCAGCCAATTTTCTGGATTTTTGAAAATTTCACTTTTTTGTGAAAATATCCACTAAATGAGGGAAAAATATGTGTGAGGTTACCCCAGGAGAGTTCCAAATGTGTGTAGGTAGAATATATATCCCACGGGGTAAATTTGAAAAAAGTTGAAAAAAGAATTTTTTTGGACTTAGGCATTTTTCCGGCGTTTATCAGACTTTGAGATAGGGGAAATGTCAGTGAGCGTTCTGATTTCAGTTCCAGAGCGATTCGCCGAATGTGTCCTTGATATTTAGTCGTTTTCAGCCAATTTTCTGGATTTTTGAAAATTTCACTTTTTTATGAAAATATCCACTAAATGAGGGAATAATATGTGTGAGGGTACCCCAGGAGAGTTCCAAATGTGTGTGGGTAGAATATATATCCCACGGGGGTAAAATTGAAAAAAGTTGAAAAAAATTTTTTTTTGGACTTAGGCATTTTTCCTGCGTTTATCAGACTTTCAGATAGGGGAAATGTCAGTGAGGGTTCCAATTTCAGTTCCAGAGCGATTCGCCCAATGAGTCCTTGATATTTAGTCGTTTTCAGCCAATTTTCTGGATTTTTGAAAATTTCACTTTTTTATGAAAATATCCACTAAATGAGGGAATAATTTGTGTGAGGGTACCCCAGGAGAGTTCCAAATGTGTGTAGGTAGAATATATATCCCACGGGGTAAAATTGAAAAAAGTTGAAAAAAATTTTTTTTTGGACTTAGGCATTTTTCCGGCGTTTATCAGACTTTCAGATAGGGGAAATGTCAGTGAGCATTCCGATTTCAGTTCCAGAGCGATTCGCTCAATGAGTCCTTGATATTTAGTCGTTTTCAGCCAATATTTTGGATTTTTGAAAATTTCACTTTTTTGTGAAAATATCCACTAAATGAGGGAATAATATGTGTGAGGGTACCCCAGGAGAGTTCCATATGTGTGTAGGTAGAATACATATCCCAAGGGGGTAAAATAGAAAAAAGTTTAAAAAAATTTTTTTTTGGACTTAGTCATTTTTCCGGCGTTTATCAGACTTTCAGATACTGGAAATGTCAGTGAGCATTCCGATTTCAGTTCCAGAGTGATTCACCCAATGAGTCCTTGATACTTAGTCGTTTTCAGCCAATATTTTGGATTTTTGAAAATTTCACTTTTTTGTGAAAATATCCACTAAATGAGGGAATAATATGTGTGAGGGTACCCCAGGAGAGTTCCATATGTGTGTAGGTAGTATACATATCCCAAGGGGGTAAAATAGAAAAAAGTTTAAAAAAATTTTTTTTTGGACTTAGTCATTTTTCCGGCGTTTATCAGACTTTCAGATAGGGGAAATGTCAGTGAGCATTCCGATTTCAGTTCCAGAGCGATTCGCCCAATGAGTCCTTGATATTTAGTCATTTTCAGCCAATTTTCTGGATTTTTGAAAATTTCATTTTTTTGTGAAAATATCCACTAAATGAGGGAATAATATGTGTGAGGGTACCCCAGGAGAGTTCCAAATGTGTGTAGGTAGAATATATATCCCACGGGGGTAAAATTGAAAAAAGTTTAAAAAAATTTTTTGGGGGACTTAGTCATTTTTCCGGCGTTTATCAGACTTTGAGATAGGGGAAATGTCAGTGAGCGTTCTGATTTCAGTTCCAGAGCGATTCGCCGAATGTGTCCTTGATATTTAGTCGTTTTCAGCCAATTTTCTGGATTTTTGAAAATTTCACTTTTTTATGAAAATATCCACTAAATGAGGGAATAATATGTGTGAGGGTACCCCAGGAGAGTTCCAAATGTGTGTGGGTAGAATATATATCCCACGGGGGTAAAATTGAAAAAAGTTGAAAAAAATTTTTTTTTGGACTTAGGCATTTTTCCTGCGTTTATCAGACTTTCAGATAGGGGAAATGTCAGTGAGGGTTCCAATTTCAGTTCCAGAGCGATTCGCCCAATGAGTCCTTGATATTTAGTCGTTTTCAGCCAATTTTCTGGATTTTTGAAAATTTCACTTTTTTATGAAAATATCCACTAAATGAGGGAATAATTTGTGTGAGGGTACCCCAGGAGAGTTCCAAATGTGTGTAGGTAGAATATATATCCCACGGGGTAAAATTGATAAAAGTTGAAAAAAATTTTTTTTTGGACTTAGTCATTTTTCCGGCGTTTATCAGACTTTCAGATACTGGAAATGTCAGTGAGCATTCCGATTTCAGTTCCAGAGCGATTCGCCCAATGAGTCCTTGATACTTAGTCATTTTCAGCCAATATTTTGGATTTTTGAAAATTTCACTTTTTTGTGAAAATATCCACTAAATGAGGGAATAATATGTGTGAGGGTACCCCAGGCGAGTTCCATATGTGTGTAGGTAGAATACATATCCCAAGGGGGTAAAATAGAAAAAAGTTGAAAAAAATTTTTTTTTGGACTTAGTCATTTTTCCGGCGTTTATCAGACTTTCAGATAGGGGAAATGTCAGTGAGCATTCCGATTTCAGTTCCAGAGCGATTCGCCCAATGAGTCCTTGATATTTAGTCATTTTCAGCCAATTTTCTGGATTTTTGAAAATTTCATTTTTTTGTGAAAATATCCACTAAATGAGGGAATAATATGTGTGAGGGTACCCCAGGAGAGTTCCAAATGTGTGTAGGTAGAATATATATCCCACGGGGGTAAAATTGAAAAAAGTTTAAAAAAATTTTTTGGGGGACTTAGTCATTTTTCCGGCGTTTATCAGACTTTGAGATAGGGGAAATGTCAGTGAGCGTTCTGATTTCAGTTCCAGAGCGATTCGCCGAATGTGTCCTTGATATTTAGTCGTTTTCAGCCAATTTTCTGGATTTTTGAAAATTTCACTTTTTTATGAAAATATCCACTAAATGAGGGAATAATATGTGTGAGGGTACCCCAGGAGAGTTCCAAATGTGTGTGGGTAGAATATATATCCCACGGGGGTAAAATTGAAAAAAGTTGAAAAAAATTTTTTTTTGGACTTAGGCATTTTTCCTGCGTTTATCAGACTTTCAGATAGGGGAAATGTCAGTGAGGGTTCCAATTTCAGTTCCAGAGCGATTCGCCCAATGAGTCCTTGATATTTAGTCGTTTTCAGCCAATTTTCTGGATTTTTGAAAATTTCACTTTTTTATGAAAATATCCACTAAATGAGGGAATAATTTGTGTGAGGGTACCCCAGGAGAGTTCCAAATGTGTGTAGGTAGAATATATATCCCACGGGGTAAAATTGATAAAAGTTGAAAAAAATTTTTTTTTGGACTTAGTCATTTTTCCGGCGTTTATCAGACTTTCAGATACTGGAAATGTCAGTGAGCATTCCGATTTCAGTTCCAGAGCGATTCGCCCAATGAGTCCTTGATACTTAGTCATTTTCAGCCAATATTTTGGATTTTTGAAAATTTCACTTTTTTGTGAAAATATCCACTAAATGAGGGAATAATATGTGTGAGGGTACCCCAGGCGAGTTCCATATGTGTGTAGGTAGAATACATATCCCAAGGGGGTAAAATAGAAAAAAGTTGAAAAAAATTTTTTTTTGGACTTAGTCATTTTTCCAGCGTTTATCAGACTTTCAGATACTGGAAATGTCAGTGAGCATTCCGATTTCAGTTCCAGAGCGATTCGCCCATTGAGGCTTTGATACTTAGTCGTTTTCAGCCAATATTTTGGATTTTTGAAAATTTCACTTTTTTGTGAAAATATCCACTAAATGAGGGAATAATATGTGTGAGGGTACCCCAGGAGAGTTCCATATGTGTGTAGGTAGAATACATATCCCAAGGGGGTAAAATTGAAAAAAGTTGAAAAAATTTTTTTGGGGGACTTAGTCATTTTTCCGGCGTTTATCAGACTTCACATAGGGGAAATATCAGTGAGCATTCCGATTTCAGTTCCAGAGCGATTCGCCCAATGAGTCCTTGATACTTAGTCGTTTTCAGCCAATATTTTGGATTTTTGAAAATTTCACTTTTTTGTGAAAATATCCACTAAATGAGGGAATAATATGTGTGAGGGTACCCCAGGAGAGTTCCAAATGTGTGTGGGTAGAATATATATCCCACGGGGATAAAATTGAAAAAAGTTTAAAAAAATTTTTTTTTGGACTTAGTCATTTTTCCGGCGTTTATCAGACTTTCAGATACTGGAAATGAAAGTGAGCATTCCGATTTCAGTTCCAGAGCGATTCGCCCAATGAGTCCTTGATACTTAGTCGTTTTCAGCCAATATTTTGGATTTTTGAAAATTTCACTTTTTTGTGAAAATATCCACTAAATGAGGGAATAATATGTGTGAGGGTACCCCAGGAGAGTTCCATATGTGTGTAGGTAGAATACATATCCCAAGGGGGTAAAATAGAAAAAAGTTTAAAAAAATTTTTTTTTGGACTTAGTCATTTTTCCGGCGTTTATCAGACTTTCAGATGCTGGAAATGTCAGTGAGCATTCCGATTTCAGTTCCAGAGCGATTCGCCCAATGAGTCCTTGATACTTAGTCGTTTTCAGCCAATATTTTGGATTTTTGAAAATTTCACTTTTTTGTGAAAATATCCACTAAATGAGGGAATAATATGTGTGAGGGTACCCCAGGAGAGTTCCATATGTGTGTAGGTAGAATACATATCCCAAGGGGGTAAAATAGAAAAAAGTTTAAAAAAATTTTTTTTTGGACTTAGTCATTTTTCCGGCGTTTATCAGACTTTCAGATAAGGGAAATGTCAGTGAGTGTTCTGATTTCAGTTCCAGAGCGATTCGCCCTATGAGTCGTTGATATTTAGTCGTTTTCAGCCAATTTTCTGGATTTTTGAAAATTTCACTTTTTTGTGAAAATATCCACTAAATGAGGGAATAATATGTGTGAGGGTACCCCAGGAGAGTTCCAAATGTGTGTGGGTAGAATATTTATCCCACGGGGGTAAAATTGAAAAAAGTTTAAAAAATTTTTTAGGGGACTTAGTCATTTTTCCGGCGTTTATCAGACTTCAGATAGGGGAAATGTCAGTGAGCATTCCGATTTCAGTTCCAGAGCGATTCGCCCAATGAGTCCTTGATATTTAGTCGTTTTCAGCCAATATTTTGGATTTTTGAAAATTTCACTTTTTTGTGAAAATATCCACTAAATGAGGGAATAATATGTGTGAGGGTACCCCAGGAGAGTTCCAAATGTGTGTAGGTAGAATACATATCCCAAGGGGGTAAAATAGAAAAAAGTTTAAAAAAATTTTTTTTTGGACTTAGTCATTTTTCCGGCGTTTATCAGACTTTCAGATAAGGGAAATGTCAGTGAGTGTTCTGATTTCAGTTCCAGAGCGATTCGCCCTATGAGTCGTTGATATTTAGTCGTTTTCAGCCAATTTTCTGGAATTTTGAAAATTTCACTTTTTTGTGAAAATATCCACTAAATGAGGGAATAATATGTGTGAGGGTACCCCAGGAGAGTTCCAAATGTGTGTGGGTAGAATATATATCCCACGGGGCTAAAATTGAAAAAAGTTTAAAAAAATTTTTTTTTGGACTTAGTCTTTTTTCCGGCGTTTATCAGACTTTCAGATACTGGAAATGTCAGTGAGCATTCCGATTTCAGTTCCAGAGCGATTCGCCCAATGAGTCCTTGATGCTTAGTCGTTTTCAGCCAATATTTTGGATTTTTGAAAATTTCACTTTTTTGTGAAAATATCCACTAAATGAGGGAATAATATGTGTGAGGGTACCCCAGGAGAGTTCCATATGTGTGTAGGTAGAATACATATCCCAAGGGGGTAAAATAGAAAAAAGTTTAAAAAAATTTTTTTTTGGACTTAGTCATTTTTCCGGCGTTTATCAGACTTTCAGATACTGGAAATGTCAGTGAGCATTCCGATTTCCGTTCCAGAGCGATTTGCCCAATGAGTCCTTGATATTTAGTCATTTTCAGCCAATTTTCTGGATTTTTGAAAATTTCACTTTTTTGTGAAAATATCCACTAAATGAGGGAATAATATGTGTGAGGGTACCCCAGGAGAGTTCCAAATGTGTGTAGGTAGAATAAATATCCCACGGGGGTAAAATAGAAAAAAGTTTAAAAAAAATTTTTTTTGGACTTAGTCATTTTTCCGGCATTTATCAGACTTTCAGATGAGGGAAATGTCAGTGAGTGTTCTGATTTCAGTTCCAGAGCGATTCGCCCTATGAGTCCATGATATTTAGTCGTTTTAAGCCAATTTTCTGGATTTTTGAAAATTTCACTTTTTTGTGAAAATATCCACTAAATGAGGGAATAATATGTGTGAGGGTACCCCAGGAGAGTTCCAAATGTGTGTAGGTAGAATACATATCCCATGGGGGTAAAATAGAAAAAAGTTTAAAAAAATTTTTTTTTGGACTTAGTCATTTTTCCGGCGTTTATCAGACTTTCAGATGAGGGAAATGTCAGTGAGTGTTCTGATTTCAGTTCCAGAGCGATTCGCCCTATGAGTCCTTGATATTTAGTCGTTTTCAGCCTATTTTCTGGATTTTTGAAAATTTCACTTTTTTGTGAAAATATCCACTAAATGAGGGAATAATATGTGTGAGGGTACCCGAGGAGAGTTCCAAATGTGTGTAGGTAGAATACATATCCCACGGGGGTAAAATAGAAAAAAGTTTTTAAAAATTTTTTTTTGGACTTAGTCATTTTTTCGGCGTTTATCAGACTTTCAGTTAGGGGAAATGTCAGTGAGCGTTCCGATATCAGTTCCAGAGCAATTCGCCCAATGAGTCCTTGATATTTAGTCGTTTTCAGCCAATATTTTGGATTTTTGAAAATTTCACTTTTTTGTGAAAATATCCACTAAATGAGGGAAAAATATGTGTGAGGTTACCCCAGGAGAGTTCCAAATGTGTGTAGGTAGAATATATATCCCACGGGGTAAAACTGATAAAAGTTGAAAAAAATTTTTTTTTGGACTTAGTCATTTTTCCGGCGTTTATCAGACTTTCAGATAGGGGAAATGTCAGTGAGCGTTCCGATTTCAGTTCCAGAGCAATTCGCCCAATGAATCCTTGATATTTAGTCGTTTTCAGCCAATTTTCTGGATTTTTGAAAATTTCACTTTTTTATGAAAATATCCACTAAATGAGGGAATAATATGTGTGAGGGTACCCCAGGAGAGTTCCAAATGTGTGTGGGTAGAATATATATCCCACGTGGGTAAAATTGAAACAAGTTGAAAAAAATTTTTTTTTTTGGACTTAGCCATTTTTCCGGCGTTTATCAGACTTTCAGATAGGGGAAATGTCAGTGAGGGTTCCGATTTCAGTTCCAGAGTGATTCGCCCAATGGGTCCTTGATATTTAGTCGTTTTCAGACAATTTTCTGGATTTTTGAAAATTTCACTTTTTTTGTGAAAATATCCACTAAATGAGGGAATAATATGTGTGAGGGTAACCCCAGTAGAGTTCCAAATGTGTGTGGGTAGAATATATATCCCACGGAGCTAAAATTGAAAAAAGTTGAAAAAAAATTTTTTTTGGACTTAGTCATTTTTCCGGCGTTTATCAGACTTCAGATAGGGGAAGTGTCAGTGAGCATTCCGATTTCAGTTCCAGAGCGATTCGCCCTATGAGTCCTTGATATTTAGTCGTTTTCAGCCAATTTTCTGGATTTTTGAAAATTTCACTTTTTTGTGAAAATATCCACTAAATGAGGGAATAATATGTGTGAGGGTACCCCAGGAGAGTTCCAAATGTGTGTGGGTAGAATATATCTCCCACGGGGCTAAAATTGAAAAAAGTTTAAAAAAATTTTTTTTTGGACTTAGTCATTTTTCCGGCGTTTATCAGACTTTCAGATACTGGAAATATCAGTGAGCATTCCGATTTCAGTTCCAGAGCGATTCGCCCAATGAGTCCTTGATACTTAGTCGTTTTCAGCCAATATTTAGGATTTTTGAAAATTTCACTTTTTTGTGAAAATATCCACTAAATGAGGGAATAATATGTGTGAGGGTACCCCAGGAGAGTTCCATATGTGTGTAGGTAGAATACATATCCCAAGGGGGTAAAATAGAAAAAAGTTTAAAAAAATTTTTTTTTGGACTTAGTCATTTTTCCGGCGTTTATCAGACTTTCAGATAAGGGAAATGTCAGTGAGTGTTCTGATTTCAGTTCCAGAGTGATTCGCCCTATGAGTCGTTGATATTTAGTCGTTTTCAGCCAATTTTCTGGATTTTTGAAAATTTCACTTTTTTGTGAAAATATCCACTAAATGAGGGAAAAATATGTGTGAGGTTACCCCAGGAGAGTTCCAAATGTGTGTAGGTAGAATATATATCCCACGGGGTAAATTTGAAAAAAGTTGAAAAAAGAATTTTTTTGGACTTAGGCATTTTTCCGGCGTTTATCAGACTTTGAGATAGGGGAAATGTCAGTGAGCGTTCTGATTTCAGTTCCAGAGCGATTCGCCGAATGTGTCCTTGATATTTAGTCGTTTTCAGCCAATTTTCTGGATTTTTGAAAATTTCACTTTTTTATGAAAATATCCACTAAATGAGGGAATAATATGTGTGAGGGTACCCCAGGAGAGTTCCAAATGTGTGTGGGTAGAATATATATCCCACGGGGGTAAAATTGAAAAAAGTTGAAAAAAATTTTTTTTTGGACTTAGGCATTTTTCCTGCGTTTATCAGACTTTCAGATAGGGGAAATGTCAGTGAGGGTTCCAATTTCAGTTCCAGAGCGATTCGCCCAATGAGTCCTTGATATTTAGTCGTTTTCAGCCAATTTTCTGGATTTTTGAAAATTTCACTTTTTTATGAAAATATCCACTAAATGAGGGAATAATTTGTGTGAGGGTACCCCAGGAGAGTTCCAAATGTGTGTAGGTAGAATATATATCCCACGGGGTAAAATTGAAAAAAGTTGAAAAAAATTTTTTTTTGGACTTAGGCATTTTTCCGGCGTTTATCAGACTTTCAGATAGGGGAAATATCAGTGAGCATTCCGATTTCAGTTCCAGAGCGATTCGCTCAATGAGTCCTTGATATTTAGTCGTTTTCAGCCAATATTTTGGATTTTTGAAAATTTCACTTTTTTGTGAAAATATCCACTAAATGAGGGAATAATATGTGTGAGGGTACCCCAGGAGAGTTCCATATGTGTGTAGGTAGAATACATATCCCAAGGGGGTAAAATAGAAAAAAGTTTAAAAAAATTTTTTTTTGGACTTAGTCATTTTTCCGGCGTTTATCAGACTTTCAGATACTGGAAATGTCAGTGAGCATTCCGATTTCAGTTCCAGAGTGATTCACCCAATGAGTCCTTGATACTTAGTCGTTTTCAGCCAATATTTTGGATTTTTGAAAATTTCACTTTTTTGTGAAAATATCCACTAAATGAGGGAATAATATGTGTGAGGGTACCCCAGGAGAGTTCCATATGTGTGTAGGTAGTATACATATCCCAAGGGGGTAAAATAGAAAAAAGTTTAAAAAAATTTTTTTTTGGACTTAGTCATTTTTCCGGCGTTTATCAGACTTTCAGATAGGGGAAATGTCAGTGAGCATTCCGATTTCAGTTCCAGAGCGATTCGCCCAATGAGTCCTTGATATTTAGTCATTTTCAGCCAATTTTCTGGATTTTTGAAAATTTCATTTTTTTGTGAAAATATCCACTAAATGAGGGAATAATATGTGTGAGGGTACCCCAGGAGAGTTCCAAATGTGTGTAGGTAGAATATATATCCCACGGGGGTAAAATTGAAAAAAGTTTAAAAAAATTTTTTGGGGGACTTAGTCATTTTTCCGGCGTTTATCAGACTTTGAGATAGGGGAAATGTCAGTGAGCGTTCTGATTTCAGTTCCAGAGCGATTCGCCGAATGTGTCCTTGATATTTAGTCGTTTTCAGCCAATTTTCTGGATTTTTGAAAATTTCACTTTTTTATGAAAATATCCACTAAATGAGGGAATAATATGTGTGAGGGTACCCCAGGAGAGTTCCAAATGTGTGTGGGTAGAATATATATCCCACGGGGGTAAAATTGAAAAAAGTTGAAAAAAATTTTTTTTTGGACTTAGGCATTTTTCCTGCGTTTATCAGACTTTCAGATAGGGGAAATGTCAGTGAGGGTTCCAATTTCAGTTCCAGAGCGATTCGCCCAATGAGTCCTTGATATTTAGTCGTTTTCAGCCAATTTTCTGGATTTTTGAAAATTTCACTTTTTTATGAAAATATCCACTAAATGACGGAAAAATATGTGTGAGGTTACCCCAGGAGACTTCCAAATTTGTGTAGGTAGAATATATATCCCACGGGGTAAAATTGAAAAAAGTTGAAAAAAATTTTTTTTTGGACTTAGTCATTTTTTCGGCGTTTATCAGACTTTCAGATAGGGGAAATGTCAGTGAGCATTCTGATTTCAGTTCCAGAACGATTCGCCCAATGAGTCCTTGATATTTAGACGTTTTCAGCCAATTTTCTGGATTTTTGAAAATTTCACTTTTTTGTGAAAATATCCACTAAATGAGGGAATAATATGTGTGAGGGTACCCCAGGAGAGTTCCATATGTGTGTAGGTAGAATACATATCCCAAGGGGGTAAAATAGAAAAAAGTTTAAAAAAATTTTTTTTTGGACTTAGTCATTTTTCCGGCGTTTATCAGACTTTCAGATACTGGAAATGTCAGTGAGCATTCCGATTTCAGTTCCAGAGCGATTCGCTCAATGAGTCCTTGATATTTAGTCGTTTTCAGCCAATATTTTGGATTTTTGAAAATTTCACTTTTTTGTGAAAATATCCACTAAATGAGGGAAAAATATGTGTGAGGTTACCCCAGGAGAGTTCCAAATGTGTGTAGGTAGAATATATATCCCACGGGGTAAATTTGAAAAAAGTTGAAAAAAAAATTTTTTTTGACTTAGGCATTTTTCCGCCGTTTATCAGACTTTCAGATAGGGGAAATGTCAGTGAGGGTTCCGATTTCAGTTCCAGAGCGATTCGCCCAATGAGTCCTTGATACTTCGTCGTTTTCAGCCAATATTTTGGATTTTTGAAAATTTCACTTTTTTGTGAAAATATCCACTAAATGAGGGAAAAATATGTGTGAGGTTACCCCAGGAGACTTCCAAATTTGTGTAGGTAGAATATATATCCCACGGGGTAAAATTGAAAAAAGTTGAAAAAAATTTTTTTTTGGACTTAGTCATTTTTTCGGCGTTTATCAGACTTTCAGATAGGGGAAATGTCAGTGAGCATTCTGATTTCAGTTCCAGAACGATTCGCCCAATGAGTCCTTGATATTTAGACGTTTTCAGCCAATTTTCTGGATTTTTGAAAATTTCACTTTTTTGTGAAAATATCCACTAAATGAGGGAATAATATGTGTGAGGGTACCCCAGGAGAGTTCCAAATGTGTGTAGGTAGAATACATATCCCATGGGGGTAAAATAGAAAAAAGTTTAAAAAAATTTTTTTTTGGACTTAGTCATTTTTCCGGCGTTTATCAGACTTTCAGATGAGGGAAATGTCAGTGAGTGTTCTGATTTCAGTTCCAGAGCGATTCGCCCTATGAGTCCTTGATATTTAGTCGTTTTCAGCCTATTTTCTGGATTTTTGAAAATTTCACTTTTTTGTGAAAATATCCACTAAATGAGGGAATAATATGTGTGAGGGTACCCGAGGAGAGTTCCAAATGTGTGTAGGTAGAATACATATCCCACGGGGGTAAAATAGAAAAAAGTTTTTAAAAATTTTTTTTTGGACTTAGTCATTTTTTCGGCGTTTATCAGACTTTCAGTTAGGGGAAATGTCAGTGAGCGTTCCGATATCAGTTCCAGAGCAATTCGCCCAATGAGTCCTTGATATTTAGTCGTTTTCAGCCAATATTTTGGATTTTTGAAAATTTCACTTTTTTGTGAAAATATCCACTAAATGAGGGAAAAATATGTGTGAGGTTACCCCAGGAGAGTTCCAAATGTGTGTAGGTAGAATATATATCCCACGGGGTAAAACTGATAAAAGTTGAAAAAAATTTTTTTTTGGACTTAGTCATTTTTCCGGCGTTTATCAGACTTTCAGATAGGGGAAATGTCAGTGAGCGTTCCGATTTCAGTTCCAGAGCAATTCGCCCAATGAATCCTTGATATTTAGTCGTTTTCAGCCAATTTTCTGGATTTTTGAAAATTTCACTTTTTTATGAAAATATCCACTAAATGAGGGAATAATATGTGTGAGGGTACCCCAGGAGAGTTCCAAATGTGTGTGGGTAGAATATATATCCCACGTGGGTAAAATTGAAACAAGTTGAAAAAAATTTTTTTTTTTGGACTTAGCCATTTTTCCGGCGTTTATCAGACTTTCAGATAGGGGAAATGTCAGTGAGGGTTCCGATTTCAGTTCCAGAGTGATTCGCCCAATGGGTCCTTGATATTTAGTCGTTTTCAGACAATTTTCTGGATTTTTGAAAATTTCACTTTTTTTGTGAAAATATCCACTAAATGAGGGAATAATATGTGTGAGGGTAACCCCAGTAGAGTTCCAAATGTGTGTGGGTAGAATATATATCCCACGGAGCTAAAATTGAAAAAAGTTGAAAAAAAATTTTTTTTGGACTTAGTCATTTTTCCGGCGTTTATCAGACTTCAGATAGGGGAAGTGTCAGTGAGCATTCCGATTTCAGTTCCAGAGCGATTCGCCCTATGAGTCCTTGATATTTAGTCGTTTTCAGCCAATTTTCTGGATTTTTGAAAATTTCACTTTTTTGTGAAAATATCCACTAAATGAGGGAATAATATGTGTGAGGGTACCCCAGGAGAGTTCCAAATGTGTGTGGGTAGAATATATCTCCCACGGGGCTAAAATTGAAAAAAGTTTAAAAAAATTTTTTTTTGGACTTAGTCATTTTTCCGGCGTTTATCAGACTTTCAGATACTGGAAATATCAGTGAGCATTCCGATTTCAGTTCCAGAGCGATTCGCCCAATGAGTCCTTGATACTTAGTCGTTTTCAGCCAATATTTAGGATTTTTGAAAATTTCACTTTTTTGTGAAAATATCCACTAAATGAGGGAATAATATGTGTGAGGGTACCCCAGGAGAGTTCCATATGTGTGTAGGTAGAATACATATCCCAAGGGGGTAAAATAGAAAAAAGTTTAAAAAAATTTTTTTTTGGACTTAGTCATTTTTCCGGCGTTTATCAGACTTTCAGATAAGGGAAATGTCAGTGAGTGTTCTGATTTCAGTTCCAGAGTGATTCGCCCTATGAGTCGTTGATATTTAGTCGTTTTCAGCCAATTTTCTGGATTTTTGAAAATTTCACTTTTTTGTGAAAATATCCACTAAATGAGGGAAAAATATGTGTGAGGTTACCCCAGGAGAGTTCCAAATGTGTGTAGGTAGAATATATATCCCACGGGGTAAATTTGAAAAAAGTTGAAAAAAGAATTTTTTTGGACTTAGGCATTTTTCCGGCGTTTATCAGACTTTGAGATAGGGGAAATGTCAGTGAGCGTTCTGATTTCAGTTCCAGAGCGATTCGCCGAATGTGTCCTTGATATTTAGTCGTTTTCAGCCAATTTTCTGGATTTTTGAAAATTTCACTTTTTTATGAAAATATCCACTAAATGAGGGAATAATATGTGTGAGGGTACCCCAGGAGAGTTCCAAATGTGTGTGGGTAGAATATATATCCCACGGGGGTAAAATTGAAAAAAGTTGAAAAAAATTTTTTTTTGGACTTAGGCATTTTTCCTGCGTTTATCAGACTTTCAGATAGGGGAAATGTCAGTGAGGGTTCCAATTTCAGTTCCAGAGCGATTCGCCCAATGAGTCCTTGATATTTAGTCGTTTTCAGCCAATTTTCTGGATTTTTGAAAATTTCACTTTTTTATGAAAATATCCACTAAATGAGGGAATAATTTGTGTGAGGGTACCCCAGGAGAGTTCCAAATGTGTGTAGGTAGAATATATATCCCACGGGGTAAAATTGAAAAAAGTTGAAAAAAATTTTTTTTTGGACTTAGGCATTTTTCCGGCGTTTATCAGACTTTCAGATAGGGGAAATGTCAGTGAGCATTCCGATTTCAGTTCCAGAGCGATTCGCTCAATGAGTCCTTGATATTTAGTCGTTTTCAGCCAATATTTTGGATTTTTGAAAATTTCACTTTTTTGTGAAAATATCCACTAAATGAGGGAATAATATGTGTGAGGGTACCCCAGGAGAGTTCCATATGTGTGTAGGTAGAATACATATCCCAAGGGGGTAAAATAGAAAAAAGTTTAAAAAAATTTTTTTTTGGACTTAGTCATTTTTCCGGCGTTTATCAGACTTTCAGATACTGGAAATGTCAGTGAGCATTCCGATTTCAGTTCCAGAGTGATTCACCCAATGAGTCCTTGATACTTAGTCGTTTTCAGCCAATATTTTGGATTTTTGAAAATTTCACTTTTTTGTGAAAATATCCACTAAATGAGGGAATAATATGTGTGAGGGTACCCCAGGAGAGTTCCATATGTGTGTAGGTAGTATACATATCCCAAGGGGGTAAAATAGAAAAAAGTTTAAAAAAATTTTTTTTTGGACTTAGTCATTTTTCCGGCGTTTATCAGACTTTCAGATAGGGGAAATGTCAGTGAGCATTCCGATTTCAGTTCCAGAGCGATTCGCCCAATGAGTCCTTGATATTTAGTCATTTTCAGCCAATTTTCTGGATTTTTGAAAATTTCATTTTTTTGTGAAAATATCCACTAAATGAGGGAATAATATGTGTGAGGGTACCCCAGGAGAGTTCCAAATGTGTGTAGGTAGAATATATATCCCACGGGGGTAAAATTGAAAAAAGTTTAAAAAAATTTTTTGGGGGACTTAGTCATTTTTCCGGCGTTTATCAGACTTTGAGATAGGGGAAATGTCAGTGAGCGTTCTGATTTCAGTTCCAGAGCGATTCGCCGAATGTGTCCTTGATATTTAGTCGTTTTCAGCCAATTTTCTGGATTTTTGAAAATTTCACTTTTTTATGAAAATATCCACTAAATGAGGGAATAATATGTGTGAGGGTACCCCAGGAGAGTTCCAAATGTGTGTGGGTAGAATATATATCCCACGGGGGTAAAATTGAAAAAAGTTGAAAAAAATTTTTTTTTGGACTTAGGCATTTTTCCTGCGTTTATCAGACTTTCAGATAGGGGAAATGTCAGTGAGGGTTCCAATTTCAGTTCCAGAGCGATTCGCCCAATGAGTCCTTGATATTTAGTCGTTTTCAGCCAATTTTCTGGATTTTTGAAAATTTCACTTTTTTATGAAAATATCCACTAAATGAGGGAAAAATATGTGTGAGGTTACCCCAGGAGACTTCCAAATTTGTGTAGGTAGAATATATATCCCACGGGGTAAAATTGAAAAAAGTTGAAAAAAATTTTTTTTTGGACTTAGTCATTTTTTCGGCGTTTATCAGACTTTCAGATAGGGGAAATGTCAGTGAGCATTCTGATTTCAGTTCCAGAACGATTCGCCCAATGAGTCCTTGATATTTAGACGTTTTCAGCCAATTTTCTGGATTTTTGAAAATTTCACTTTTTTGTGAAAATATCCACTAAATGAGGGAATAATATGTGTGAGGGTACCCCAGGAGAGTTCCATATGTGTGTAGGTAGAATACATATCCCAAGGGGGTAAAATAGAAAAAAGTTTAAAAAAATTTTTTTTTGGACTTAGTCATTTTTCCGGCGTTTATCAGACTTTCAGATACTGGAAATGTCAGTGAGCATTCCGATTTCAGTTCCAGAGCGATTCGCTCAATGAGTCCTTGATATTTAGTCGTTTTCAGCCAATATTTTGGATTTTTGAAAATTTCACTTTTTTGTGAAAATATCCACTAAATGAGGGAAAAATATGTGTGAGGTTACCCCAGGAGAGTTCCAAATGTGTGTAGGTAGAATATATATCCCACGGGGTAAATTTGAAAAAAGTTGAAAAAAAAATTTTTTTTGACTTAGGCATTTTTCCGCCGTTTATCAGACTTTCAGATAGGGGAAATGTCAGTGAGGGTTCCGATTTCAGTTCCAGAGCGATTCGCCCAATGAGTCCTTGATACTTCGTCGTTTTCAGCCAATATTTTGGATTTTTGAAAATTTCACTTTTTTGTGAAAATATCCACTAAATGAGGGAAAAATATGTGTGAGGTTACCCCAGGAGACTTCCAAATTTGTGTAGGTAGAATATATATCCCACGGGGTAAAATTGAAAAAAGTTGAAAAAAATTTTTTTTTGGACTTAGTCATTTTTTCGGCGTTTATCAGACTTTCAGATAGGGGAAATGTCAGTGAGCATTCTGATTTCAGTTCCAGAACGATTCGCCCAATGAGTCCTTGATATTTAGACGTTTTCAGCCAATTTTCTGGATTTTTGAAAATTTCACTTTTTTGTGAAAATATCCACTAAATGAGGGAATAATATGTGTGAGGGTACCCCAGGAGAGTTCCAAATGTGTGTGGGTAGAATATATATCCCACGGGGCTAAAATTGAAAAAAGTTGAAAAAAAATTTTTTTTGGACTTAGTCATTTTTCCGGCGTTTATCAGAATTTCAGATAGGGCAAATGTCAGTGAGCGTTCCGATTTCAGTTCCAGAGCAATTCGCCCAATGAGTCCTTGATATTTAGTCGTTTTCAGCCAATTTTCTAGATTTTTGAAAATTTCACTTTTTTATGAAAATATCCACTAAATGAGGGAATAATATGTGTGAGGGTACCCCAGGAGAGTTCCAAATGTGTGTGGGTAGAATATATATCCCACAGGGCTAAAATTGAAAAAAGTTGAAAAAAATTTTTTTTTGGACTGTTATTTTTCCGGCGTTTATCAGACTTTCGGATAGGGAAAATGTCAGTGAGGGTTCCGATTTCAGTTCCAGAGCGATTCGCCCAATCTGTCCTTGATATTTAGTCGTTTTCAGCCAATATTTTGGATTTTTGAAAATTTCACTTTTTTGTGAAAATATCCACTAAATGAGGGAATAATATGTGTGAGGGTACCCCAGGAGAGTTCCAAATGTGTGTGGGTAGGATATATATCCCACGGGGGTAAAATTGAAAAAAGTTTAAAAAAAATTTGGGGGGGACTTAGTAATTTTTCGGCGTTTATCAGACTTTCAGATAGGGGAAATGTCAGTGAGCATTCCGATTTCAGTTCCAGAGCGATTCGCCCAATGAGTCCGTGATATTTAGTCGTTTTCAGCCAATATTTTGTATTTTTGAAAATTTCACTTTTTTGTGAAAATATCCACTAAATGAGGGAAAAATATGTGTGAGGGTACCCCAGGAGAGTTCCAAATGTGTGTGGGTAGAATATATATCCCACGGGGGTAAAATTGAAAAAAGTTGAACTTTTTTTTTTTTTGGACTTAGTCATTTTTCCGGTGTTTATCAGACTTTCAGATAGGGGAAATGTCAGTGAGCGTTCCGATTTCAGTTCCAGAGCCATTGGCCCAATGAGTCCTTGACACTTAGTCGTTTTCAGCCAATATTTTGGATTTTTGAAAATTTCACTTTTTTGTGAAAATATCCACTAAATGAGGGAATAATATGTGTGAGGGTACCCCAGGAGAGTTCCAAATGTGTGTGGGTAGAATATTTATCCCACGGGTGCAAAATTGAAAAAAGTTGAAAAAAAAAATTTTTTGGGACTTAGTCATTTTTCCGGCGTTCATCAGATTTTCAGATAGGGGAAATGTCAGTGAGCGTTCCAATTTCAGTTCCAGAGCGATTCGCCCAATGAGTCCTTGATATTTAGTCGTTTTCAGCCAATTTTCTGGATTTTTGAAAATTTCACTTTTTTGTGAAAATATCCACTAAATGAGGGAATAATATGTGTGAGGTTACCCCAGGAGAGTTACAAATGTGTGTAGGTAGAATATATATCCCACGGGGTAAAATTGAAAAAAGTTTAAAAAAAATTTTTTTTGGACTTAGGCATTTTTCCGGCGTTTATCAGACTTTCAGATAGGGGAAATGTCAGTGAGCATTCCGATTTCAGTTCCAGAGCGATTCGCCCAATGAGTCCTTGATACTTAGTCATTTTCAGCCAATATTTTGGATTTTTGAAAATTTCACTTTTTTGTGAAAATATCCACTAAATGAGGGAATAATATGTGTGAGGGTACCCCAGGAGAGTTCCAAATGTGTGTAGGTAGAATACATGTCCCACGGGGGTAAAATTGAAAAAAGTTTAAAAAATTTTTTTTGGGGACTTAGTCATTTCTTCGGCGTTTATCAGACTTTCAGATAGGGGAAATGTCAGTGAGCGTTCCAATTTCAATTCCAGAGCAATTTGCCCAATGAGTCCTTGATATTTAGTCGTTTTCAGCCAATTTTCTGGATTTTTGAAAATTTCACTTTTTTGTGAAAATATCCATTAAATGAGGGAATAATATGTGTGAGGGTACCCCAGGAGAGTTCCAAATGTGTGTGGGTAGAATATATATCCCACGGGGGTAAAATTGAAAAAAGTTGAACATTTTTTTTTTTGGACTTAGTCATTTTTCCGGCGTTTATCAGACTTTCAGATAGGGGAAATGTCAGTGAGCGTTCTGATTTCAGTTCCAGAGCTTTTCGCCCAATGAGTCCTTGATATTTAGTCGTTTTCAGCCAATTTTCTGGATTTTTGAAATTTCACTTTTTTGTGAAAATATCCACTAAATGAGGGAATAATATGTGTGAGGGTACCACAGGAGAGTTCCAAATGTGTGTGGGTAGAATATATATCCCACGGGGGTAAAATTGAAAAAAGTTTAAAAAAAATTTTTTTTGGACTTAGTCATTTTTCCGGCGTTTATCAGACTTTCAGATAGGGGAAATGTCAGTGAGCATTCCGATTTCAGTTCCAGAGCCATTGGCCCAATGAGTCCTTGATATTTAGTCGTTTTCAGCCAATATTTTGGATTTTTGAAAATTTCACTTTTTTGTGAAAATATCCACTAAACGAGGGAAGAATATGTGTGAGGGTACCCCAGGAGAGTTCAAAATGTGTGTGGGTAGAATATATATCCCACGGGGCTAAAATTAAAAAAAGTTGAAAAAAAATTTTTTTTGGACTTAGTCATTTTTCCAGCGTTTATCAGACTTTCAGATAGGGGAAATGTCAGTGAGCATTCCGATTTCGGTTCCAGAGCGATTCGTCCAATGAGTCCTTGACAATTAGTCGTTTTCAGCCAATATTTTGGATTTTTGAAAATGTCACTTTTTTGTGAAAATATCCACTAAATGATGAGGGAATAATATGTGTGAGGGTACCCCAGGATAGTTCCAAATGTGTGTGAGTAGAATATATATCCCACGGGGGTAAAATTGAAAAAAGTTTAAAAATTTTTTTTGGGGGACTTAGTCATTTTTCCGGCGTTTATCAGACTTTCAGATAGGGCAAATGTCAGTGAGCATTCCGATTTCAGTTCCAGAGCGATTCGCCCAATATGTCCTTGATATTTAGTTGTTTTCAGCCAATATTTTGGATTTTTGAAAATTTCACTTTTTTGTGAAAATATCCACTAAATGAGGGAAAAATATGTGTGAGTTTACCCCAGGAGAGTTCCAAATGTGTGTAGGTAGAATATATATCCCACGGGGTAAAATTGAAAAAAGTTGAAAAAAATTTTTTTTTGGACTTAGTCATTTTTCCGGCGTTTATCAGACTTTCAGATAGAGGAAATGTCAGTGAGCATTCTGATTTCAGTTCCAGAGCGATTCGCCCAATGAGTCCTTTATATTTAGTCGTTTTCAGCCAATTTTCTGGATTTTTGAAAATTTCACTTTTTTATGAAAATATCCACTAAATGAGGGAATAATATGTGTGAGGGTACCCCAGGAGAGTTCAAAATGTGTGTGGGTAGAATATATATCCCACGGGGGTAAAATTGAAAAATGTTGAAAAACATTTTTTTTGGACTTAGTCATTTTTCCGGCGCTTATCAGACTTTCAGATAGGGGAAATGTCAGTGAGCGTTCTGATTTCAGTTCCAGAGCGATTCGCCCAATGTGTCCTTGATATTTAGTCGTTTTCAGCCAATTTTCTGGATTTTTGAAAATTTCACTTTTTTATGAAAATATCCACTAAATGAGGGAATAATATGTGTGAGGGTACCACAGGAGAGTTCCAAATGTGTGTGGGTAGAATATATATCCCACGGGGGTAAAATTGAAAAAAGTTTAAAAAAATTTTTTTTTGGACTTAGTCATTTTTCCGGCGTTTATCAGACTTTCAGATAGGGCAAATGTCAGTGAGCATTCTGATTTCAGTTCCAGAGCGATTCGCCCAATGAGTCCTTGATATTTAGTCATTTTCAGCCAATTTTCTGGATTTTTGAAAATTTCACTTTTTTGTGAAAATATCCACTAAATTAGGGAATAATATGTGTGAGTTTACCCCAGGAGAGTTCCAAATGTGTGTAGGTAGAATATATATCCCACGGGGTAAAATTGAAAAAAGTTGAAAAAAATTTTTTTTTGGACTTAGTCATTTTTCCGGCGTTTATCAGACTTTCAGAGAGAGGAAATGTCAGTGAGCATTCTGATTTCAGTTCCAGAGCGATTCGCCCAATGAGTCCTTGATATTTAGTCGTTTTCAGCCAATTTTCTGGATTTTTGAAAATTTCACTTTTTTATGAAAATATCCACTAAATGAGGGAATAATATGTGTGAGGGTACCCCAGGAGAGTTCCAAATGTGTGTGGGTAGAATATATATCCCACGGGGTAAAATTGAAAAATGTTGAAAAACATTTTTTTTGGACTTAGTCATTTTTCCGGCGCTTATCAGACTTTCAGATAGGGGAAATGTCAGTGAGCGTTCGGATTTCAGTTCCAGAGCGATTCGCCCAATGTGTCCTTGATATTTAGTCGTTTTTAGCCAATTTTCTGGATTTTTGAAAATTTCCCTTTTTTATGAAAATATCCACTAAATGAGGGAATAATATGTGTGAGGGTACCACAGGAGAGTTCCAAATGTGTGTGGGTAGAATATATATCCCACGGGGGTAAAATTAAAAAAAGTTTAAAAAAAAATTTTTTTTGGACCTAGTCATTTTTCCGGCGTTTATCAGACTTTCAGAAAGGGCAAATGTCAGTGAGCATTCTGATTTCAGTTCCAGAGCGATTCGCCCAATGAATCCTTGATACTTAGTCGTTTTCAGCCAATATTTTGGATATTTGAAAATTTCACTTTTTTGTGAAAATATCCACTAAATGAGGGAAAAATATGTGTGAGTTTACCCCAGGAGAGTTCCAAATGTGTGTAGGTAGAATATATATCCCACGGGGTAAAATTGAAAAAAGTTGAAAAAAATTTTTTTTTGGACTTAGTCATTTTTCCGGCGTTTATCAGACTTTCAGATAGAGGAAATGTCAGTGAGCATTCTGATTTCAGTTCCAGAGCGATTCGCCCAATGAGTCCTTGATATTTAGTCGTTTTCAGCCAATTTTCTGGATTTTTGAAAATTTCACTTTTTTATGAAAATATCCACTAAATGAGGGAATAATATGTGTGAGGGTACCCCAGGAGAGTTCCAAATGTGTGTGGGTAGAATATATATCCCACGGGGTAAAATTGAAAAATGTTGAAAAACATTTTTTTTGGACTTAGTCATTTTTCCGGCGCTTATCAGACTTTCAGATAGGGGAAATGTCAGTGAGCGTTCGGATTTCAGTTCCAGAGCGATTCGCCCAATGTGTCCTTGATATTTAGTCGTTTTTAGCCAATTTTCTGGATTTTTGAAAATTTCCCTTTTTTATGAAAATATCCACTAAATGAGGGAATAATATGTGTGAGGGTACCACAGGAGAGTTCCAAATGTGTGTGGGTAGAATATATATCCCACGGGGGTAAAATTAAAAAAAGTTTAAAAAAAAATTTTTTTTGGACCTAGTCATTTTTCCGGCGTTTATCAGACTTTCAGAAAGGGCAAATGTCAGTGAGCATTCTGATTTCAGTTCCAGAGCGATTCGCCCAATGAATCCTTGATACTTAGTCGTTTTCAGCCAATATTTTGGATATTTGAAAATTTCACTTTTTTGTGAAAATATCCACTAAATGAGGGAAAAATATGTGTGAGTTTACCCCAGGAGAGTTCCAAATGTGTGTAGGTAGAATATATATCCCACGGGGTAAAATTGAAAAAAGTTGAAAAAAATTTTTTTTTGGACTTAGTCATTTTTCCGGCGTTTATCAGACTTTCAGATAGAGGAAATGTCAGTGAGCATTCTGATTTCAGTTCCAGAGCGATTCGCCCAATGAGTCCTTGATATTTAGTCGTTTTCAGCCAATTTTCTGGATTTTTGAAAATTTCACTTTTTTATGAAAATATCCACTAAATGAGGGAATAATATGTGTGAGGGTACCCCAGGAGAGTTCCAAATGTGTGTGGGTAGAATATATATCCCACGGGGGTAAAATTGAAAAATGTTGAAAAACATTTTTTTTGGACTTAGTCATTTTTCCGGCGCTTATCAGACTTTCAGATAGGGGAAATGTCAGTGAGCGTTCTGATTTCAGTTCCAGAGCGATTCGCCCAATGTGTCCTTCATATTTAGTCGTTTTCAGCCAATTTTCTGGATTTTTGAAAATTTCACTTTTTTATGAAAATATCCACTAAATGAGGGAATAATATGTGTGAGTTTACCCCAGGAGAGTTCCAAATGTGTGTAGGTAGAATATATATCCCACAGGGTAAAATTGAAAAAAGTTGAAAAAAATTTTTTTTTGGACTTAGTCATTTTTCCGGCGTTTATCAGACTTTCAGATAGGGGAAATGTCAGTGAGCATTCCGATTTCAGTTCCAGAGCGATTCGTCCAATGAGTCCTTGACAATTAGTCGTTTTCAGCCAATATTTTGGATTTTTGAAAATGTCACTTTTTTGTGAAAATATCCACTAAATGAGGGAATAATATGTGTGAGGGTACCCCAGGATAGTTCCAAATGTGTGTGAGTAGAATATATATCCCACGGGGGTAAAATTGAAAAAACTTTAAAAAATTTTTTTGGGGGACTTAGTCATTTTTCCGGCGTTTATCAGACTTTCAGATAGGGCAAATGTCAGTGAGCGTTCTGATTTCAGTTCCAGAGCGATTCGCCCAATGTGTCCTTGATATTTAGTCGTTTTCAGCCAATTTTCTGGATTTTTGAAAATTTCACTTTTTTATGAAAATATCCACTAAATGAGGGAATAATATGTGTGAGGGTACCACAGGAGAGTTCCAAATGTGTGTGGGTAGAATATATATCCCACGGGGGTAAAATTGAAAAAAGTTGAAAAACATTTTTTTTTGGACTTAGTCATTTTTCCGTCGCTTATCAGACTTTCAGATAGGGGAAATGTCAGTGAGCGTTCTGATTGCAGTTCCAGAGCGTTTCGCCCAATGTGTCCTTGATATTTAGTCGTTTTCAGCCAATTTTCTGGATTTTTGAAAATTTCACTTTTTTGTGAAAATATCCACTAAATGAGGGAATAATATGTGTGAGGGTACCCCAGGAGAGTTCCAAATGTGTGTAGGTAGAATATATATCCCACGGGGGTAAAATTGAAAAAAGTTTAAAAAAAATTTTTTTTGGACTTAGTCATTTCCGGCGTTTATCAGACTTTCAGATAGGGCAAATGTCAGTGAGCATTCTGATTTCAGTTCCAGAGTGATTCGCCCAATGAGTCCTTGATATTTAGTCATTTTCAGCCAATTTTCTGGATTTTTGAAAATTTCACTTTTTTGTGAAAATATCCACTAAATGAGGGAAAAATATGTGTGAGGTTACCCCAGGAGAATTCCAAATGTGTGTAGGTAGAATATATATCCCATGGGGTAAAATTGAAAAAAGTTGAAAAACATTTTTTTTTGGACTTAGTCATTTTTCCGGCGTTTATCAGACTTTCAGATAGGGGAAATGTCAGTGAGCGTTCCGATTTCAGTTCCAGAGCCATTGGCCCAATGAGTCCTTGATATTTAGTCGTTTTCAGCCAATATTTTGGATTTTTGAAAATTTCACTTTTTTGTTAATATATCCACTAAATGAGGGAATAATATGTGTGAGGGTACCCCAGAAGAGTTCCAAATGTGTGTAGGTAGAATATATATCCCACGGGGGTAAAATTGAAAAAAGTTGAAAAACATTTTTTTTTGGACTTAGTCATTTTTCCGTCGCTTATCAGACTTTCAGATAGGGGAAATGTCAGTGAGCGTTCTGATTGCAGTTCCAGAGCGTTTCGCCCAATGTGTCCTTGATATTTAGTCGTTTTTAGCCAATTTTCTGGATTTTTGAAAATTTCACTTTTTTATGAAAATATCCACTAAATGAGGGAATAATATGTGTGAGGGTACCCCAGGAGAGTTCCAAGTGTGTGTGGGTAGAATATATATCCCACGGGGTAAAATTGAAAAATGTTGAAAAACATTTTTTTTGGACTTAGTCATTTTTCCGGCGCTTATCAGACTTTCAGATAGGGGAAATGTCAGTGAGCGTTCTGATTTCAGTTCCAGAGCGATTCGCCCAATGTGTCCTTGATATTTAGTCGTTTTTAGCCAATTTTCTGGATTTTTGAAAATTTCACTTTTTTATGAAAATATCCACTAAATGAGGGAATAATATGTGTGAGGGTACCACAGGAGAGTTCCAAATGTGTGTGGGTAGAATATATATCCCACGGGGGTAAAATTAAAAAAAGTTTAAAAAAAATTTTTTTTTGGACTTAGTCATTTTTCCGGCGTTTATCAGACTTTCAGAAAGGGCAAATGTCAGTGAGCATTCCGATTTCAGTTCCAGAGCGATTCGCCCAATGAATCCTTGATACTTAGTCATTTTCAGCCAATATTTTGGATATTTGAAAATTTCACTTTTTTGTGAAAATATCCACTAAATGAGGGAATAATATGTGTGAGGTTACCCCAGGAGAGTTCCAAATGTGTGTAGGTAGAATATATATCCCACGGGGTAAAATTTAAAAAAGTTTAAAAAAATTTTTTTTTGGACTTAGTCATTTTTCCGGCGTTTATCAGACTTTCAGATAGAGGAAATGTCAGTGAGCATTCTGATTTCAGTTCCAGAACGATTCGCCCAATGAGTCCTTGATATTTAGTCGTTTTCAGCCAATATTTTGGATTTTTGAAAATTTCACTTTTTTGTTAATATATCCACTAAATGAGGGAATAATATGTGTGAGGGTACCCCAGAAGAGTTCCAAATGTGTGTAGGTAGAATATATATCCCACGGGGGTAAAATTGAAAAAAGTTGAAAAACATTTTTTTTTGGACTTAGTCATTTTTCCGTCGCTTATCAGACTTTCAGATAGGGGAAATGTCAGTGAGCGTTCTGATTGCAGTTCCAGAGCGTTTCGCCCAATGTGTCCTTGATATTTAGTCGTTTTCAGCCAATTTTCTGGATTTTTGAAAATTTCACTTTTTTGTGAAAATATCCACTAAATGAGGGAATAATATGTGTGAGGGTACCACAGGAGAGTTCCAAATGTGTGTGGGTAGAATAAATATCCCACGGGGGTAATTGAAAAAAGTTTAAAAAAATTTTTTTTTGGACTTAGTCATTTTTCCGGCGTTTATCAGACTTTCAGATAGGGGAAATGTCAGTGAGCATTCCGATTTCAGTTCCAGAGCGATTCGCCCAATGAGTCCTTGTTATTTATTCGTTTTCAGCCAATTTTCTGGATTTTTGAAAATTTCACTTTTTTGTGAAAATATCCACTAAATGAGGGAATAATATGTGTGAGGGTACCCCAGGAGAGTTCCAAATGTGCGTAGGTAGAATATATATCCCACGGGGGTAAAATTGAAAAAAGTTTAAAAAAAATTTTTTTGGACTTAGTCATTTTTCCGTCGCTTATCAGACTTTCAGATAGGGGAAATGTCAGTGAGCATTCCGATTTCAGTTCCAGAGCGATTCGCCCAATGAGTCCTTGATATTTAGTCGTTTTCAGCCAATATTTTGGATTTTTGAAAATTTCACTTTTTTGTTAATATATCCACTAAATGAGGGAATAATATGTGTGAGGGTACCCCAGAAGAGTTCCAAATGTGTGTAGGTAGAATATATATCCCACGGGGGTAAAATTGAAAAAAGTTGAAAAACATTTTTTTTTGGACTTAGTCATTTTTCCGGCGTTTATCAGACTTTCAGAGAGAGGAAATGTCAGTGAGCATTCTGATTTCAGTTCCAGAGCGATTCGCCCAATGAGTCCTTGATATTTAGTCGTTTTCAGCCAATTTTCTGGATTTTTGAAAATTTCACTTTTTTATGAAAATATCCACTAAATGAGGGAATAATATGTGTGAGGGTACCACAGGAGAGTTCCAAATGTGTGTGGGTAGAATAAATATCCCACGGGGGTAATTGAAAAAAGTTTAAAAAAATTTTTTTTTGGACTTAGTCATTTTTCCGGCGTTTATCAGACTTTCAGATAGGGGAAATGTCAGTGAGCATTCCGATTTCAGTTCCAGAGCGATTCGCCCAATGAGTCCTTGTTATATATTCGTTTTCAGCCAATTGTCTGGATTTTTGAAAATTTCACTTTTTTGTGAAAATATCCACTAAATGAGGGAATAATATGTGTGAGGGTACCCCAGGAGAGTTCCAAATGTGTGTAGGTAGAATATATATCCCACGGGGGTAAAATTGAAAAAAGTTTAAAAAAAATTTTTTTTGGACTTAGTCATTTTTCCGGCGTTTATCAGACTTTCAGATAGGGCAAATGTCAGTGAGCATTCCGATTTCAGTTCCAGAGCGATTCGCCCAATGAATCCTTGATACTTAGTCATTTTCAGCCAATATTTTGGATATTTGAAAATTTCACTTTTTTGTGAAAATATCCACTAAATGAGGGAAAAATATGTGTGAGGTTACCCCAGGAGAGTTCCAAATGTGTGTAGGTAGAATATATATCCCACGGGGTAAAATTTAAAAAAGTTTAAAAAATTTTTTTTTTGGACTTAGTCATTTTTCCGGCGTTTATCAGACTTTCAGATAGAGGAAATGTCAGTGAGCATTCTGATTTCAGTTCCAGAGCGATTCGCCCAATGAGTCCTTGATATTTAGTCGTTTTCAGCCAATTTTCTGGATTTTTGAAAATTTCACTTTTTTATGAAAATATCCACTAAATGAGGGAATAATATGTGTGAGGGTACCCCAGGAGAGTTCCAAATGTGTGTGGGTAGAATATATATCCCACGGGGGTAAAATTGAAAAAAGTTGAAAAAAACTTTTTTTTTGGACTTAGTCATTTTTCCGGCGTTCATCAGACTTTCAGATAGGGGAAATGTCAGTGAGCATTCTGATTTCAGTTCCAGAACGATTCGCCCAATGAGTCCTTGATATTTAGTCGTTTTCAGCCAATTTTCTGGATTTTTGAAAATTTCACTTTTTTATGAAAATATCCACTAAATGAGGGAATAATATGTGTGAGGGTTCCACAGGAGAGTTCCAAATGTGTGTGGGTAGAATATATATCCCACGGGGTAAAATTGAAAAAAGTTGAAAAAAATTTTTTTTTGGACTTACTCATTTTTCCGGCGTTTATCAGACTTTCAGAGAGAGGAAATGTCAGTGAGCATTCTGATTTCAGTTCCAGAGCGATTCGCCCAATGAGCCTTGATATTTAGTCGTTTTCAGCCAATTTTCTGGATTTTTGAAAATTTCACTTTTTTATGAAAATATCCACTAAATGAGGGAATAATATGTGTGAGGGTACCACAGGAGAGTTCCAAATGTGTGTGGGTAGAATATATATCCCACGGGGGTAAAATTGAAAAAAGTTAAAAAAAAAATTTTTTTGGACTTAGTCATTTTTCCGGCGTTTATCAGACTTTCAGATAAAGGAAATGTCAGTGAGCATTCTGATTTCAGTTCCAGAGCGATTCGCCCAATGAGTCCTTGATATTTAGTCGTTTTCAGCCAATTTTCTGGATTTTTGAAAATTTCACTTTTTTATGAAAATATCCACTAAATGAGGGAATAATATGTGTGAGGGTACCCCAGGAGAGTTCCAAATGTGTGTGGGTAGAATATATATCCCACGGGGGTAAAATTGAAAAAAGTTTAAAAAAATTTTTTTTTGGACTTAGTCATTTTTCCGGTGTTTATCAGACTTTCAGATAGGGGAAATGTCAGTGAGCATTCCGATTTCAGTTCCAGAGCGATTCGCCCAATGATTCCTTGATAGTTAGTCGTTTTCAGCCAATATTTTGGATATTTGAAAATTTCACTTTTTTGTGAAAATATCCACTAAATGAGGGAAAAATATGTGTGAGGTTACCCCAGGAGAGTTCCAAATGTGTGTAGGTAGAATATATATCCCACGGGGTAAAATTGAAAAAAGTTGAAAAAAATTTTTTTTTGGACTTAGTCATTTTTCCGGCGTTTATCAGACTTTCAGATAGGGGAAATGTCAGTGAGCATTCTGATTTCAGTTCCAGAGCGATTCGCCCAATGAGTCCTTGATATTTAGTCGTTTTCAGCCAATTTTCTGGATTTTTGAAAATTTCACTTTTTTATGAAAATATCCACTAAATGAGGGAATAATATGTGTGAGGGTACCCCAGGAGAGTTCCAAATGTGTGTGGGTAGAATATATATCCCAAGGGGGTAAAATTGAAAAAAGTTGAAAAAAATTTTTTTTTTGGACTTAATCATTTTTCGGGGTTTATCAGACTTTCAGATAGGGGAAATGTCAGTGAGCGTTCTGATTTCAGTTCCAGAGTGATTCGCCCAATGAGTCCTTGATATTTAGTCGTTTTCAGGAAATTTTCTGTATTTTTGAAAATTTCACTTTTTTGTGAAAATATCCACTAAATGAGGGAAAAATATGTGTGAGGTTACCCCAGGAGAGTTCCAAATGTGTGTAGGTAGAATATATATCCCACGGGGTAAAATTGAAAAAAGTTGAAAAACATTTTTTTTTGGACTTAGTCATTTTTCCAGCGTTTATCAGACTTTCAGATAGGGGAAATGTCAGTGAGCATTCCGATTTCAGTTCCAGAGCGATTCGCCCAATGTGTTCTTGATATTTAGTCGTTTTCAGCCAATATTTTGGATTTTTGAAAATTTCACTTTTTTGTGAAAATATCCACTAAATGAGGGAATATTATGTGTGAGGGTACCCCAGAAGAGTTCCAAATGTGTGTAGGTAGAATATATATCCCACGGGGGTAAAATTGAAAAAAGTTGAAAAAAAATTTTTTTTGAACTTAGTCATTTTTCCGGCGTTTATCAGACTTTCAGATAGGGGAAATGTCAGTGAGCATTCCGATTTCAGTTCCAGAGCGATTCGCCCAATGAGTCCTTGATATTTAGTCGTTTTCAGCCAATTTTCTGGATTTTTGAAAATTTCACTTTTTTATGAAAATATCCACTAAATGAGGGAATAATATGTGTGAGGGTACCACAGGAGAGTTCCAAATGTGTGTGGGTAGAAAATATATCCCACGGGGTAAAATTGAAAAAAGTTTAAAAAAATTTTTTTTTGGACTTAGTCATTTTTCCGGCGTTTATCAGACTTTCAGATAGGGCAAATGTCAGTGAGCATTCTGATTTCAGTTCCAGAGTGATTCGCCCAATGAGTCCTTGATATTTAGTCGTTTTCAGCCAATTTTCTGGATTTTTGAAAATTTCACTTTTTTGTGAAAATATCCACTAAATGAGGGAATAATATGTGTGAGGTTACCCCAGGAGAGTTCCAAATGTGTGTGGGTAGAATATATATCCCACGGGGGTAAAATTGAAAAAAGTTGAAAAACATTTTTTTTTGGACTTAGTCATTTTTCCGGCGCTTATCAGACTTTCAGATAGGGGAAATGTCAGTGAGAGTTCTGATTTCAGTTCCAGAGCGATTCGCCCAATGTATCCTTGATACTTAGTTGTTTTCAGCCAATTTTCTGGATTTTTGAAAATTTCACTTTTTTGCGAAAATATCCACTAAATGAGGGAATAATATGTGTGAGGGTTCCACAGGAGAGTTCCAAATGTGTGTGGGTAGAATATATATCCCACGGGGTAAAATTGAAAAAAGTTGAAAAAAATTTTTTTTTGGACTTACTCATTTTTCCGGCGTTTATCAGACTTTCAGAGAGAGGAAATGTCAGTGAGCATTCTGATTTCAGTTCCAGAGCGATTCGCCCAATGAGTCCTTGATATTTAGTCGTTTTCAGCAAATTTTCTGGATTTTTGAAAATTTCACTTTTTTATGAAAATATCCACTAAATGAGGGAATAATATGTGTGAGGGTACCCCAGAAGAGTTCCAAATGTGTGTAGGTAGAATATATATCCCACGGGGGTAAAATTGAAAAAAGTTGAAAAACATTTTTTTTTGGACTTAGTCATTTTTCCGGCGTTTATCAGACTTTCAGATAGGGGAAATGTCAGTGAGCATTCCGATTTCAGTTCCAGAGCGATTCGCCCAATGAGTCCTTGTTATTTATTCGTTTTCAGCCAATTTTCTGGATTTTTGAAAATTTCACTTTTTTGTGAAAATATCCACTAAATGAGGGAATAATATGTGTGAGGGTACCCCAGGAGAGTTCCAAATGTGTGTAGGTAGAATATATATCCCACGGGGGTAAAATTGAAAAAAGTTTAAAAAAAATTTTTTTGGACTTAGTCATTTCCGGCGTTTATCAGACTTTCAGATAGGGGAAATGTCAGTGAGCGTTCCGATTTCAGTTCCAGAGCCATTGGCCCAATGAGTCCTTGATATTTAGTCGTTTTCAGCCAATATTTTGGATTTTTGAAAATTTCACTTTTTTGTTAATATATCCACTAAATGAGGGAATAATATGTGTGAGGGTACCCCAGAAGAGTTCCAAATGTGTGTAGGTAGAATATATATCCCACGGGGGTAAAATTGAAAAAAGTTGAAAAACATTTTTTTTTGGACTTAGTCATTTTTCCGTCGCTTATCAGACTTTCAGATAGGGGAAATGTCAGTGAGCATTCCGATTTCAGTTCCAGAGCGATTCGCCCAATGAGTCCGTGTTATTTAGTCGTTTTCAGCCAATATTTTGGATATTTGAAAATTTCACTTTTTTGTGAAAATATCCACTAAATGAGGGAAAAATATGTGTGAGTTTACCCCAGGAGAGTTCCAAATGTGTGTAGGTAGAACATATATCCCACGGGGTAAAATTGAAAAAAGTTGAAAAAAATTTTTTTTTGGACTTAGTCATTTTTCCGGCGTTTATCAGACTTTCAGAGAGAGGAAATGTCAGTGAGCATTCTGATTTCAGTTCCAGAGCGATTCGCCCAATGAGTCCTTGATATTTAGTCGTTTTCAGCCAATTTTCTGGATTTTTGAAAATTTCACTTTTTTATGAAAATATCCACTAAATGAGGGAATAATATGTGTGAGGGTACCCCAGGAGAGTTCCAAATGTGTGTGGGTAGAATATATATCCCACGTGGGTAAAATTGAAAAAAGTTGAAAAAAATTTTTTTTTTGGACTTAGTCATTTTTCCGGCGTTTATCAGACTTTCAGATACGGGAAATGTCAGTGAGCGTTCTGATTTCAGTTCCAGAGCGATTCGCCCAATGTGTCCTTGATATTTAGTCGTTTTCAGCCAATTTTCTGGATTTTTGAAAATTTCACTTTTTTATGAAAATATCCACTAAATGAGGGAATAATATGTGTGAGGGTACCACAGGAGAGTTCCAAATGTGTGTGGGTAGAATATATATCCCACGGGGGTAAAATTGAAAAAAGTTTTAAAAAAATTTTTTTTGGACTTAGTCATTTTTCCGGCGTTTATCAGACTTTCAGATAGGGCAAATGTCAGTGAGCATTCCGATTTCAGTTCCAGAGCGATTCGCCCAATGAGTCCTTGATATTTAGTCGTTTTCAGCCAATTTTCTGGATTTTTGAAAATTTCACTTTTTTATGAAAATATCCACTAAATGAGGGAATAATATGTGTGAGGGTACCCCAGGAGAGTTCCAAATGTGTGTGGGTAGAATATATATCCCACGGGGGTAAAATTGAAAAAAGTTGAAAAAAACTTTTTTTTTGGACTTAGTCATTTTTCCGGCGTTTATCAGACTTTCAGATAGGGGAAATGTCAGTGAGCATTCTGATTTCAGTTCCAGAACGATTCGCCCAATGAGTCCTTGATATTTAGTCGTTTTCAGCCAATTTTCTGGATTTTTGAAAATTTCACTTTTTTATGAAAATATCCACTAAATGAGGGAATAATATGTGTGAGGGTACCACAGGAGAGTTCCAAATGTGTGTGGGTAGAAAATATATCCCACGGGGTAAAATTGAAAAAAGTTTAAAAAAATTTTTTTTTGGACTTAGTCATTTTTCCGGCGTTTATCAGACTTTCAGATAGGGCAAATGTCAGTGAGCATTCTGATTTCAGTTCCAGAGTGATTCGCCCAATGAGTCCTTGATATTTAGTCGTTTTCAGCCAATTTTCTGGATTTTTGAAAATTTCACTTTTTTGTGAAAATATCCACTAAATGAGGGAATAATATGTGTGAGGTTACCCCAGGAGAGTTCCAAATGTGTGTGGGTAGAATATATATCCCACGGGGGTAAAATTGAAAAAAGTTGAAAAACATTTTTTTTTGGACTTAGTCATTTTTCCGGCGCTTATCAGACTTTCAGATAGGGGAAATGTCAGTGAGAGTTCTGATTTCAGTTCCAGAGCGATTCGCCCAATGTATCCTTGATACTTAGTTGTTTTCAGCCAATTTTCTGGATTTTTGAAAATTTCACTTTTTTGCGAAAATATCCACTAAATGAGGGAATAATATGTGTGAGGGTTCCACAGGAGAGTTCCAAATGTGTGTGGGTAGAATATATATCCCACGGGGTAAAATTGAAAAAAGTTGAAAAAAATTTTTTTTTGGACTTACTCATTTTTCCGGCGTTTATCAGACTTTCAGAGAGAGGAAATGTCAGTGAGCATTCTGATTTCAGTTCCAGAGCGATTCGCCCAATGAGTCCTTGATATTTAGTCGTTTTCAGCCAATTTTCTGGATTTTTGAAAATTTCACTTTTTTATGAAAATATCCACTAAATGAGGGAATAATATGTGTGAGGGTACCCCAGAAGAGTTCCAAATGTGTGTAGGTAGAATATATATCCCACGGGGGTAAAATTGAAAAAAGTTGAAAAACATTTTTTTTTGGACTTAGTCATTTTTCCGGCGTTTATCAGACTTTCAGATAGGGGAAATGTCAGTGAGCATTCCGATTTCAGTTCCAGAGCGATTCGCCCAATGAGTCCTTGTTATTTATTCGTTTTCAGCCAATTTTCTTGATTTTTGAAAATTTCACTTTTTTGTGAAAATATCCACTAAATGAGGGAATAATATGTGTGAGGGTACCCCAGGAGAGTTCCAAATGTGTGTAGGTAGAATATATATCCCACGGGGGTAAAATTGAAAAAAGTTTTAAAAAAATTTTTTTGGACTTAGTCATTTCCGGCGTTTATCAGACTTTCAGATAGGGGAAATGTCAGTGAGCGTTCCGATTTCAGTTCCAGAGCCATTGGCCCAATGAGTCCTTGATATTTAGTCGTTTTCAGCCAATTTTCTGGATTTTTGAAAATTTCACTTTTTTATGAAAATATCCACTAAATGAGGGAATAATATGTGTGAGGGTACCACAGGAGAGTTCCAAATGTGTGTGGGTAGAATATATATCCCACGGGGGTAAAATTGAAAAAAGTTAAAAAAAAATTTTTTTTGGACTTAGTCATTTTTCCGGCGTTTATCAGACTTTCAGATAGGGCAAATGTCAGTGAGCATTCCGATTTCAGTTCCAGAGCGATTCGCCCAGTGAGTCCTTGTTATTTAGTCGTTTTCAGCCAATTTTCTGGATTTTTGAAAATTTCACTTTTTTCTGAAAATATCCACTAAATGAGGGAATAATATGTTTGAGGGTACCCCAGGAGAGTTCCAAATGTGTGTGGGTAGAATATATATCCCACGGGGGTAAAATTGAAAAAAGTTTAAAAAAATATTTTTTTTGGACTTAGTCATTTTTTCGGCGTTTATCAGACTTTCAGATAGGGGAATGGTCAGTGAGCATTCTGATTTCAGTTCCAGAGCAATTCGCCCAATGAGTCCTTGATATTTAGTCATTTTCAGCCAATTTTCTGGATTTTTGAAAATTTCACTTTTTTGTGAAAATATCCACTAAATGAGGGAATAATATTTGTGAGGGTACCCCAGGAGAGTTCCAAATGTGTGTGGGTAGAATATATATCCCACGGGGCTAAAATTGAAAAAAGTTTAAAAAAATTTTTTTTTGGATTTAGTCATTTTTCCGGCGTTTATCAGACTTTCAGATAGGGGAAATGTCAGTGAGCGTTCCGATTTCTGTTCCAGAGCCATTGGCCCAATGAGTCCTTGATATTTAGTCGTTTTCAGCCAATATTTTGGATTTTTGAAAATTTCACTTTTTTGTGAAAATATCCACTAAATGAGGGAATAATATGTGTGAGGGTACCCCAGAAGAGTTCCAAATGTGTTTAGGTAGAATATATATCCCACGGGGGTAAAATTGAAAAAAGTTGAAAAACATTTTTTTTTTGAACTTAGTCATTTTTCCAGCGCTTATCAGACTTTCAGATAGGGGAAATGTCAGTGAGCATTCTGATTTCAGTTCCAGAGCGATTCGCCCAATGTGTCCTTGACATTTAGTCGTTTTCAGCCAATTTTCTGGATTTTTGAAAATTTCACTTTTTTGTGAAAATATCCACTAAATGAGGGAATAATATTTGTGAGGGTACCCCAGGAGAGTTCCAAATGTGTGTGGGTAGAATATATATCCCACGGGGGTAAAATTGAAAAAAGTTTAAAAAAAATTTTTTTTGGACTTAGTGATTTTTCCGGCGTTGATCAGACTTTCAGATAGGGCAAATGTCAGTGAGCATTCTGATTTCAGTTCCAGAGCTATTCGCCCTATGAGTCCTTGATACTTAGTCGTTTTCAGCCAATATTTTGGATTTTTGAAAATTTAACTTTTTTGTGAAAATATCCACTAAATGAGGGAATAATATGTGTGAGGGTACCCCAGGAGAGTTCCAAATGTGTGTGGGTAGAATATATATCCCACGGGGGTAAAATTTAAAAAAGTTGAAAAAAATTTTTTTTTGGACTTAGTCATTTTTCCAGTGTTTATCAGACTTTCAGATAGGGGAAATGTCAGTGAGCATTCTGATTTCAGTTCCAGAGCAATTCGCCCAATGAGTCCTTGATATTTAGTCGTTTTCAGCCAATTTTCTGGATTTTTGAAAATTTCACTTTTTTATGAAAATATCCAGTAAATGAGGGAATAATATGTGTGAGGGTACCACAGGAAAGTTCCAAATGTGTGTGGGTAGAATATATATCCCACAGGGTTAAAATTGAAAAAAGTTGAAAAAAATTTTTTTTTGGACTTAGTCATTTTTTCGGCGTTTATCAGACTTTCAGATAGGGGAAATGTCAGTGAGCATTCTGATTTCAGTTTCAGAGCGATTCGCCCAATGAGTCCTTGATATTTAGTCGTTTTCAGCCAATTTTCTGGATTTTTGAAAATTTCACTTTTTTGTGAAAATATCCAGTAAATGAGGGAATAATATTTGTGAGGGTACCCCAGGAGAGATCCAAATGTGTGTGGGTAGAATATATATCCCACGGGGGTAAAATTGAAAAAAGTTGAAAAAATTTTTTTTTGGACTGTCATTTTTCCGGCGTTTATCAGACTTTCAGATAGGGCAAATGTCAGTGAGCATTCCGATTTTAGTTCCAGAGCGATTCGCCCAATGAGTCCTTGATATTTAGTCGTTTTCAGCCAATTTTCTAGATTTTTGAAAATTTCACTTTTTTGTGAAAATATCCACTAAATGAGGGAATAATATGTGTGAGGGTACCCCAGGAGAGTTCCAAATGTGTGTGGGTAGAATATATATCCCACGGGAGTAAAATTTAAAAAATTGCAAAAAATTTTTTTTTGGACTTAGTCATTTTTCTGGCGTTTATCAGACTTTCAGATAGGGGAAATGTCAGTGAGCATTCCAATTTCAGTTCCAGAGCGATTTGCCCAATGAGTCCTTGATACTTAGTCGTTTTCAGCCAATATTTTGGATTTTTGAAAATTTCACTTTTTTGTGAAAATATCCACTAAATGAGGGAATAATATGTGTGAGGGTACCACAGGAGAGTTCCAAATGTGTGTGGGTAGAACATATATCCCACGGGGGTAAAATTGAAAAAAGATGAAAAACATTTTTTTTTGGACTTAGTCATTTTTCCGGCATTTATCAGACTTTCAGATAGGGCAAATGTCAGTGAGCATTCCGATTTCAGTTCCAGAGCGATTCGCCCAATGAGTCCTTGATATTTAATCGTTTTCAGCCAATTTTCTGGATTTTTGAAAATTTCACTTTTTTGTGAAAATATCCACTAAATGAGGGAATAATATGTGTGAGGGTACCCCAGGAGAGTTCCAAATGTGTGTGGGTAGAATATATATCCCACGGGGTTAAAATTGAAAAAAGTTGAAAAACATTTTTTTTTGGACTTAGTCATTTTTCCGGCGTTTATCAGACTTTCAGATAGGGCAAATGTCAGTGAGCGTTCTGATTTCAGTTCCAGAGCGATTCGCCCAATGAGTCCTTGATATTTAGTCGTTTTCAGAGAATTTTCTGGATTTTTGAAAATTTCGCTTTTTTGTGAAAATATCCACTAAATGAGGGAATAATATGTTTGAGGGTACCCCAGGAGAGTTCCAAATGTGTGTGGGTAGAACATATATCCCACGGGGGTAAAATTTAAAAAAGTTGAAAAAAATTTTTTTTTGGACTTAGTCATTTTTCCGGCGTTTATCAGACTTTCAGATAGGGGAAATGTCAGTGAGCGTTCCAATTTCAGTTCCAGAGCGATTCGCCCAATGAGTCCTTGATATTTAGTCGTTTTCAGCCAATTTTCTGGATTTTTGAAAATTTCACTTTTTTGTGAAAATATCCACTAAATGAGGGAATAATATGTGTGAGGGTACCCCAGGAGAGTTCCAAATGTGTGTGGGTAGAATATATATCCCACGGGGGTAAAATTTAAAAAAGTTGAAAAAAAATTTTTTTTGGACTTAGTCATTTTTCCGGCGTTCATCAGATTTTCAGATAGCGGAAATGTCAGTGAGCGGTCTGATTTCAGTTCCAGAGCGATTCGCCCAATGAGTCCTTGATATTTAGTCGTTTTCAGCCAATTTTCTGGATTTTTGAAAATTTCACTTTTTTGTGAAAATATCCACTAAATGAGGGAACAATATGGGTGAGGGTACCCCAGGAGAGTTCCAAATGTGTGTGGGTAGAATATATATCCCACGGGGGTAAAATTGAAAAAAGTTGAAAAAAATTTTTTTTTGGACTTAGTCATTTTGCCGGCGTTTATCAGACTTTCAGAGAGGGGAAATGTCAGTGAGCGTTCCGATTTCAATTCCAGAGCAATTCGCCCAATAAGTCCTTGATATTAAGTCGTTTTCAGCCAATTTTCTGGATTTTTTAAAATTTCACTTTTTTATGAAAATATCCACTAATGAGGGAATAATATGTGTGAGGGTACCACAGGAGAGTTCCAATTGTGTGTGGGTAGAATATATATCCCACGGGGGTAAAATTTAAAAAAGTTGAAAAAAATTTTTTTTTGGACTTAGTCATTTTTCCGGCGTTTATCAGACTTTCAGATAGGGGAAATGTCAGTGAGCATTCCGATTTCAGTTCCAGAGCGATTCTCCCAATGAGTCCTTGATATTTAGTCGTTTTCAGCCAATTTTCTGGATTTTTGAAAATTTCACTTTTTTGTGAAAATATCCACTAAATGAGGGAATAATATGTGTGAGGGTACCCCAGGAGAGTTCCAAATGTGTGTGGGTAGAATATATATCCCACGGGGTTAAAATTTAAAAAAGTTGAAAAAAAATTTTTTTTGGACTTAGTCATTTTTCCGGCGTTTATCAGATTTTCAGATAGGGGAAATGTCAGTGAGCGGTCTGATTTCAGTTCCAGAGCGATTCGCCCAATGAGTCCTTGATATTTAGTCGTTTTCAGTCAATTTTCTGGATTTTTTAAAATTTCACTTTTTTGTGAAAATATCCACTAAATGAGGGAACAATATGGGTGAGGGTACCCCAGGAGAGTTCCAAATGTGTGTGGGTAGAATATATATCCCACGGGGGTAAAATTGAAAAAAGTTGAAAAAAATTTTTTTTTGGACTTAGTCATTTTGCCGGCGTTTATCAGACTTTCAGAGAGGGGAAATGTCAGTGAGCGTTCCGATTTCAATTCCAGAGCAATTCGCCCAATAAGTCCTTGATATTAAGTCGTTTTCAGCCAATTTTCTGGATTTTTTAAAATTTCACTTTTTTATGAAAATATCCACTAATGAGGGAATAATATGTGTGAGGGTACCACAGGAGAGTTCCAATTGTGTGTGGGTAGAATATATATCCCACGGGGGTAAAATTTAAAAAAGTTGAAAAAAATTTTTTTTTGGACTTAGTCATTTTTCCGGCGTTTATCAGACTTTCAGATAGGGGAAATGTCAGTGAGCATTCCGATTTCAGTTCCAGAGCGATTCTCCCAATGAGTCCTTGATATTTAGTCGTTTTCAGCCAATTTTCTGGATTTTTGAAAATTTCAATTTTTTGTGAAAATATCCACTAAATGAGGGAATAATATGTGTGAGGGTACCCCAGGAGAGTTCCAAATGTGTGTGGGTAGAATATATATCCCACGGGGGTAAAATTTAAAAAAGTTGAAAAAAATTTTTTTTTGGACTTAGTCATTTTTCCGGCGTTCATCAGATTTTCAGATAGGGGAAATGTCAGTGAGCGTTCTGATTTCAGCTCCAGAGCGATTCGCCCAATGAGTCCTTGATATTTACTCGTTTTCAGCCAATTTTCTGGATTTTTTAAAATTTCACTTTTTTATGAAAATATTCACTAAATGAGGGAATAATATGTGTGAGGGTACCCCAGGAAAGTTCCAAATGTGTGTGGGTAGAATATAGATATATATAGATATAGATATATATATAGATATAAATATAGATATAGACCTAAATAAACTGGAGCAGTGGGCAGCAACCAACAGAATGGTTTTTAACAGGGAAAAATGCAAAGTACTACATCTGGGCAATAAAAATGAAAAAAGCATATACAGAATGGGAGGAATAGAGCTAAGCAACAGTAGATGTGAAAAAGACTTAGGTATACTAATAGATCATAGACTGAACATGAGTCAACAGTGTGATGCAGCAGCAAAAAAGGCAAATACAATTCTGGGATGTATTAACAGAAGCATACAGTCTAGATCACGTGAAGTCATTATCGGTCTTTACTCCTCTTTGGTCAGACCTCATCTGGAATACTGTGTACAGTTTTGGGCACCACATTTTAAAAAAGACATAGACAAACTGGAGCAAGTTCAGAGAAGAGCGACCAGAATGGTGACTGGTCTGCAAACCATGTCCTATGAGGAACGGTTGCAGGATTTGGGAATGTTTAGCTTGCAAAAAAGAAGACTGAGAGGAGACTTAATAGCTGTCTACAAATATGTCAAGGGCTGTCGCATTGTAGAAGGATCATCTTTATTCTCATTTGCACAAGGAAAGACTAGAAGCAATGGGATGAAACTAAATGGGAGGAGACACAGATTAGATATTAGAAAAAACTTTTTGACAGTTAGGGTGATTAATGAGTGGAACAGGCTGCCACGAGAGGTGGTGAGTTCCCCTTCAATGGACGTCTTCAAACAGAGGCTGGACAGACATCTGTCTGAGATGATCTAGTGAATCCTGCTTTGAGCAGGGGGTTGGACCAGATGACCCAGGAGGTCCCTTCCAACTCTACCATTCTATGATTCTATGATTCTATGATTCTAGATCCCACGGGGGTAAAATTTAAAAAAGTTGAAAAAAATTTTTTTTTGGACTTAGTCATTTTTCCAGCGTTCATCAGATTTTCAGATAGGGGAAATGTCAGTGAGCGTTCTGATTTCAGTTCCAGAGCGATTCGCCCAATGAGTCCTTGATATTTAGTCGTTTTCAGCCAATTTTCTGGATTTTTTAAAATTTCACTTTTTTGTGAAAATATCCACTAAATGAGGGAATAATATGTGTGAGGGTACCCCAGGAGAGTTCCAAATGTGTGTGGGTAGAATATATATACCACGGGGGTAAAATTGAAAAAAGTTGAAAAAAATTTTTTTTTGGACTTAGTCATTTTGCCGGCGTTTATCAGACTTTCAGATAGGGGAAATGTCAGTGAGCGTTCCGATTTCAATTCCAGAGCAATTTGCCCAATGAGTCCTTGATATTAAGTCGTTTTCAGCCAATTTTCTGGATTTTTGAAAATTTTACTTTTTTATGAAAATATCCACTAAATGAGGGAATAATATGTGTGAGGGTACCACAGGAGAGTTCCAAATGTGTGTGGGTAGAATATATATCCCACGGGGGTAAAATTGAAAAAAGTTGGAAATTTTTTTTTTTTTTGACTTAGTCATTTTTCCGGCGTTTATCAGACTTTCAGATAGGGCAAATGTCAGTGAGCATTCCGATTTCAGTTCCAGAGCGATTCGCCCAATGAGTCCTTGATATTTAGTCGTTTTCAGCCAATTTTCTGGATTTTTTAAAATTTCACTTTTTTGTGAAAATATCCACTAAATGAGGGAATAATATGTTTGAGGGTACCCCAGGAGAGTTCCAAATGTGTGTGGGTAGAATATATATCCCACGAGGGTAAAATTTAAAAAAGTTGAAAAAAAATTTTTTTTGGACTTACTCATTTTTCCACTGTTCATCAGATTTTCAGATAGGGGAAATGTCAGTGAGCATTCTGATTTCAGTTCCAGAGCGATTCGCCCAATGAGTCCTTGATATTTAGTCGTTTTCAGCCAATTTTCTGGATTTTTGAAAATTTCACTTTTTTGTGAAAATATCCACTAAATGAGGGAATAATATGTTTGAGGGTACCCCAGGAGAGTTCCAAATGTGTGTGGGTAGAATATATATCCCACGGGGCTAAAATTAACCCCTTAATAACATCTGACGTACTAATACGCGTCTGTGCCCTGGGACTTAAGAGCCAGACCCGTATTAGTACGTCATCGCGATCGCGCCTGCACACAGGCTGTGCGGGCGCGATCGCCGCCGGGTGTCAGCTGATTGTCACAGCTGACACCCGGTACTATGTGCAGGGAGCGGTCACGCACCGCTCCCAGCACATTAACCCCCGCGATGCTGCGATCGAAGTCGATCGAAGTCGATCGCGGCATTGCGGGGGCAAGGGGAGGTGATCGACGATACTCACCTCCTCTTCCGGCTTCCAGCGCAGTCTGCAAAGGCTTCCCGGGTGTTGCCATGACGACCCGATGTCGTCATGACAACATCCGGGTCACCAGAGAGCAGGAAGATTGCTTGGACATGCGCAGTGCATCTCCAAGCAATCTTCACACTGTGCACTTCTGACAGCCTTCATGGCATAGGGATGGTGCTCCATTCCTGTGCCATGCAGGCGATCAGAAAAAAAAAAGTGAAAGTCCCAGAGTGGGACAAAGTAATAAAGTGTATAAACTGTGTGAAAGTGGAAAAAAAAAAAAAAAATGTGCAAAAATATTATAAAAAAATAAAAAAAATAATACACCAAAAATAAAAATATAATGTACCCATCAATAAATATTATTATAAAAAAAATAAAAAAAAAACAATAAAAGTACACATATTTGGTATCGCCGCGTCCGGAACAACCTGACCTATAAAACTATCCCACTAGTTAACCCCTTCAGTGAACACGGTAAAAAAAAAAAAAAAAAAAAACCAAGCAAAAAACAATGCTTTATCACCATACCGCCAAACAAAAAGTGGAATAACACGCGATCAAAAAGACGCATATAAATAAAAATGATACCGCTGAAAACGTCATCTCGTCCCGCAAAAAACAAGCCACAATATAGCTCCATCAGCCGAAAAATAAAAAAGTTATAGCTCTCAGAATAAAGCGATACTAAAAAATATTTTTTTCTATAAAATAGCTTTTATTGTGTATAAGCGCCAAAACATAGAAAAATGATACAAATATGGTACCGCTGTAAACGTACTGACCCGAAGAGTAAAGCTGCCTCATCAATTTTACCACACGCGGAACAGAATAAAAAAAAAAAAAAAAAAAACAATTCCTGAATTGTTGGTTTTTGTTTATTCTGCCTCCCAAAAATCGGAATAGAAAGCGATCAAAAAATGTCACGTGCCTGAAAATGCCACCATTAACAACGTCAAGTCATCCCGCAAAAAACGAGCCGTCACATGACTGTCTGCCAAAATCTGGAAAAATTATAGCTCTCAAAATATGGCGATGCAAAAACTAGATTTTACAAAAAATGCGTCTTTTAGTGTGTGACAGCTGTCAGTCATAAAAACCCCATATGATTCTGGCATTGCTGTAATCACACCGACCCGAAGAATAAAGTCGTCTAATCACTTATACCGCACAAGGAACGGCGTCAAAAATAAACTCTTGAGTTAGGATTGGGCTAGGGTTAGGGCTGGGTTTGGGGCTAGGGTTGTGCTGGGGCTAGGGTTGTGCTGGGGCTAGGGTTGTGCTGGGGCTAGGGTTGTGCTGGGGCTAGGGTTGTGCTAGGGTTAGGGCTGGGGTTGGGATTTTTTTCAAAAGTAAGAAAAAAAGATGACGATATGGCGACTAGTGTTGAGAGCAAGTGCTCGCTACTTGAGTTTGCATCGGGTGCTCTGGTATGCATTTAGTATCGTGGGTATTTGAGTGACATGCTCGAGTCTCTGCCCCATATGCTTCGCGGCCAAAAAACTTTACGGGGATTGCCTGCCATGCATGAGCGATCCCCGCATGTTTTTTTTTGGGTGTCTAATAACCGTGAAACATGCGGAGCAGGGACTCGAGCATGTCACTCGAGCACACGCTGTACATGGTGCATACCTGAGTACCCGATGCAAACTCAAGTAGCGAGCACTTGCGCTCAAGAATAATGAAAACTTATTCAATATGATGACCTAATGTAAACAAATAATGTGCCGTACCTCTGGGTTCAAAATGTTCACTATACACCTTAATAAAATCTTTGAGGGGTATAGTTTCCAAAATGGGGACACTTGTGGGGGAGCTCCACTGTTTAGGCACATCACGGGCTCTCCAAACACGACATGGTGTCCGCTAACAAATTGAATGGAAAATCGGCTCAAATTGTTAGCGGACGCCATGTTGCGTTTGGAGAGCCCCTGTGTGTCCAAACATTGGAGCTCCCCCACAAGTGACCCCATTTTGGAAACTAGACCCCCCAAGGCACCTATCTAGATGCATAGTGAGCACTTAGAACCCCCAGGTGCTTCACAAATTGATTCGTAAAAATGAAAAAGTGAAAATAAAACACTTTTTCATTTTTATGAATCAATTTGTGAAGCACCTGGGGTTCCAAGTGCTCACTATGAATCTAGATAGGTGCCTTGGGGGGTCTAGTTTCCAAAATGGGGTCACTTGTGGGGGAGCTCCAATGTTTGGGCACACAGGGACTCTCTAAATGCAACATGGTATCCGCTAACAAATTGAATGGAAAATCGGCTCAAATTGTTAGCGGACACCACATTGCGTTTGGAGAGCCCCTCTGTGCCCAAACTTTGGAGCTCCCCCACAAGTGACCCCATTTTGGAAACTAGACCCCCCAAGGCACCTTTCTAGATGCATAGTGAGCACTTGGAACCCCCAGGTGCTTCACAAATTGATTCGTAAAAATGAAAAAGTGAAAAAAAAAACACTTTTTCATTTTTATGAATCAATTTGTGAAGCACCTGGGGTTCCAAGTGCTCACTATGAATCTAGATAGGTGCCTTGGGGGGTCTAGTTTCCAAAATGGGGTCACTTGTGGGGGAGCTCCAATGTTTGGGCACACAGGGACTCTCCAAATGCAACATGATATCCGCTAACAAATTGTCGGCTCAAATTGTTAGCGGATATCATGTTGCATTTGGAGAGTCCCTGTGTGCCCAAACATTGGAGCTCCTCCACAAGTGACCCCATTTTGGAAACTAGACCCCCCAAGGCACCTATCTAGATGCATAGTGAGCACTTGGAACCCCTAGGTGCTTCACAAATTAATTCGTAAAAATGAAAAAGTGTTTTTTTTTTCACTTTTTCATTATTACGAATCAATTTGTGAAGCACCTGGGGGTTCCAAGTGCTCCCTATGCATCTAGAAAGGTGCCTTGGGGGGTCTAGTTTCCAAAATGGGGTCACTTGTGGGGGAGCTCCAAAGTTTGGGCACAGAGGGGCTCTCCAAACGCAATGTGGCGTCCGCTAACAATTTGAGCCGATTTTCCATTCAATTTGTTAGCGGATACCATGTTGCATTTAGAGAGTCCCTGTGTGCCCAAACATTGGAGCTCCCCCACAAGTGACCCCATTTTGGAAACTAGACCCCCCAAGGCACCTATCTAGATGCATAGTGAGCACTTGGAACCCCTAGGTGCTTCACAAATTGATTCGTAAAAATGAAAAAGTGTTTTTTTTTTCACTTTTTCATTATTACGAATCAATTTGTGAAGCACCTGGGGGTTCCAAGTGCTCACTATGCATCTAGAAAGGTGCCTTGGGGGGTCTAGTTTCCAAAATGGGGTCACTTGTGGGGGAGCTCCAAAGTTTGGGCACAGAGAAGCTCTCCAAACGCAATGTGGTGTCCGCTAACAATTTGAGCCGATTTTCCATTCAATTTGTTAGCGGATACCATGTTGCATTTAGAGAGTCCCTGTGTGCCCAAACATTGGAGCTCTCCCACAAGTGACCCCATTTTGGAAACTAGACCCCCCAAGGCACCTATCTAGATGCATAGTGATCAGTTGGAACCCCCAGGTGCTTCACAAATTGATTCATAAAAATGAAAAAGTGTTTTTTTTTTCACTTTTTCATTGTTACGAATCAATTTGTGAAGCACCTGGGGGTTCCAAGTGCTCACTATGCATCTAGATAGGTGCCTTGGGGGGTCTAGTTTCCAAAATGGGGTCACTTGTGGGGGAGCTCCAATGTTTGGGCACACAGCAGCTCTCCAAACGCAACATGGTGTCGCTAACAATTTGAGCCAATTTTGCGTTAAATTTGTTAGCGGACACCATGTTGCATTTAGAGAGCCGCTGTGTGCCCAAATATTGGAGCTCCCCCACAAGTGACCCCATTTTGGAAACTAGACCACCCAAGGCACCTATCTAGATGCATAGTGAGCACTTGGAACCCTCAGGTGCTTCACAAATTGATTCATACAAATCAAAAAGTGTTTTTTTTTTCACTTTTTCATTGTTACGAATCAATTTGTGAAGCACCTGGGGGTTCCAAGTGCTCACTATGCATCTAGATAGGTGCCTTGGGGGGTCTAGTTTCCAAAATGGGGTCACTTGTGGGGGAGCTCCAATATTTGGGCACACAGGGACTCTCTAAATGCAACATGGTGTCCTCTAACAAATTTAACGGAAAATCGGCTCAAATTGTTAGCGACACCATGTTGCGTTTGGAGAGCCGCTGTGTGCCCAAACATTGGAGCTCCCCCACAAGTGACCCCATTTTGGAAACTAGACCCCCCAAGGCACCTATCTAGATGCATTGTGAGCACTTGGAACACTCAGGTGCTTCACAAATTGATTCATAAAATGAAAAAGTGTTTTTTTTTTCACTTTTTCATTGTTACGAATCAATTTGTGAAGCACCTGGGGGTTCCAAGTGCTCACTATGCATCTAGAAAGGTGCCTTGGGGGGTCTAGTTTCCAAAATGGGGTCACTTGTGGGGGAGCTCCAAAGTTTGGGCACACATGGGCTCTCCAAACACAACATGGCATCCGCTAATTATTCAAGCAAATTTTACAATCAAAAAGTCAAATAGCGCTCCTTCCCTTCCGAGCCCTGCCATGCGCCCAAACAGTATTTTTTCCCCAAATATTGGGTATCTGCGTGCCCAGGGGAAATTGCACAACAAACTTTGGGGTCCATTTTTTCTTGTTACCCCTGTGAAAATAAAAAAAATTGGGTCTAAATTAACATTTTTGTGAAAAAAGTTAAATGTTCATTTTTTTCTTCCACATTCAAAAAATTCCTGTGAAGCACCTGAAGGGTTAATAAAGTTCTTGAATGTGGTTTTGAGCACCTTGAGGGGTGCAGTTTTTAGAATGGTGTCACTTTTGGATATTTTCTGTCATAAAGACCTCTCAAAGTGACTTAAAATGTGATGTGGTCCCTAAAAAAATGGTTTTGTAAATTTTGTTGGAAAAATGAGAAATCGCTGGTCAACTTTTAACCCTTATAGCTCCCTAACAAAAAAAAATTTTGGTTCCAAAATTGTGCTGATGTAAAGTAGACATGTGGGAGATGTTATTTATTAACTCTTTTGTGTGACATATCGCTCTGATTTCAGGGCTTAAAAATTCAAATTTTGAAAATTGCAAAATTTTCAAAATTTTCACCAAATTTCCGTTTTTTTCACAAATAAACGCAAGTGATATCGAAGAAATTTTTCAACAATCATGAAGTACAATATGTCACGAAAAAACAATCTCAGAATCAGGGGGATCCGTTGAAGCGTTCCAGAGTAATTACCTCATAAAGTGACAGTGGTCAGAATTGTAAAAATTGGCCCGGTCATTAACGTGCAAACCACCCGCGGGGCTTAAGGGGTTAAAAAAAGTTGAAAAAAAATTTTTTTTTGACTTAGTCATTTTTCCGGCGTTTATCAAACTTTCAGATAGGGGAAATGTCAGTGAGCATTCCGATTTCAGTTCCAGAGCGATTCGCCCAATGAGTCCTTGATATTTAGTCGTTTTCAGCCAATATTTTGGATTTTTGACAATTTCACTTTTTTGTGAAAATATCCACTAAATGAGGGAATAATATGTGTGAGGGTACCACAGGAGAATTCCAAATGTGTGTGGGTAGAATATATATCCCACGGGGCTAAAATTTAAAAAAGTTGAAAAAAAATTTTTTTTGGACTTAGTCATTTTTCCGGCGTTCATCAGATTTTCAGATAGGGGAAATGTCAGTGAGCGTTCTGATTTCAGTTCCAGAGCGATTCGCCCAATGAGTCCTTGATATTTAGTCGTTTTCAGCCAATTTTCTGGATTTTTGAAAATTTCACTTTTTTGTGAAAATATCCACTAAATGAGGGAATAATATGTTTGAGGGTACCACAGGAGAGTTCCAAATGTGTGTGGGTAGAATATATATCCCACGGGGCTAAAATTAAAAAAAGTTGAAAAAAAATTTTTTTTTGACTTAGTCATTTTTCCGGCGTTTATCAGACTTTCAGATAGGGGAAATGTCAGTGAGCATTCCGATTTCAGTTCCAGAGCGATTCGCCCAATGAGTCCTTGATATTTAGTCGTTTTCAGCCAATTTTCTGGATTTTTGAAAATTTCACTTTTTTGAGAAAATATCCACTAAATGAGGGAATAATATGTTTGAGGGTACCCCAGGAGAGTTCCAAATGTGTGTGGGTAGAATATATATCCCACGGGGGTAAAATTTAAAAAAGTTGAAAAAAAATTTTTTTGGGACATCATCATTTTTCCGGCGTTCATCAGATTTTCAGATAGGGGAAATGTCAGTGAGCGTTCTGATTTCAGTTCCAGAGCGATTCTCCCAATGAGTCCTTGATATTTTGTCGTTTTCAGCCATTTTTCTGAATTTTTTTAAAATTTCACTTTTTTGTGAAAATATCCACTAAATGAGGGAATAATATGTGTGAGGGTACCCCAGGAGAGTTCCAAATGTGTGTGGGTAGAATATATATCCCACGGGGTTAAAATTGAAAAAAGTTGAAAAACATTTTTTTTTGGACTTAGTCATTTTTCCGGCGTTTATCAGACTTTCAGATAGGGCAAATGTCAGTGAGCGTTCTGATTTCAGTTCCAGAGAGATTCGCCCAATGAGTCCTTGATATTTAGTCGTTTTCAGCCAATTTTCTGGATTTTTGAAAATTTCACTTTTTTGTGAAAATATCCACTAAATGAGGGAATAATATGTGTGAGGGTACCTCAGGAGAGTTCCAAATGTGTGTGGGTAGAATATATATCCCACGGGGCTAAAATTGAAAAAAGTTGAAAAAAAATTTTTTTGGACTTAGTCATTTTTCCGGCGTTTATCAGACTTTCAGATAGGGGAAATGTCAGTGAGCGTTCCGATTTCAGTTCCAGAGCGATTCGCCCAATGAGTCCTTGATACTTTGTCGTTTTCAGCCAATATTTTGGATTTTTGAAAATTTCACTTTTTTGTGAAAATATCCACTAAATGAGGGAATAATATGTGTGAGGGTACCCCAGGAGAGTTCCAAATGTGTGTGGGTAGAATATATATCCCACGGGGTTAAAATTGAAAAAAGTTGAAAAACATTTTTTTTTGGACTTAGTCATTTTTCCGGTGCTTATCAGACTTTCAGATAGGGCAAATGTCAGTGAGCTTTCCGATTTCAGTTCCAGAGCGAATCGCCCAATGAGTCCTTGATATTTAGTCATTTTCAGCCAATTTTCTGGATTTTTGAAAATTTCACTTTTTTGTGAAAATTTCCACTAAATGAGGGAATAATATGTGTAAGGGTACCACAGGAGAGTTCCAAATGTGTGTGGGTAGAATATATATCCCACAGGGTCAAAATTGAAAAAAGTTGAAAAACATTTTTTTTTGGACTAAGGCATTTTTCTAGCGTTTATCAGACTTTCAGATAGGGGAAATGTCAGTGAGCGTTCTGATTTCAGTTACAGAGCGATTCTCCCAAAGAGTCCTTGATATTTAGTCGTTTTCAGCCAATTTTCTGGATTTTTGAAAATTTCACTTTTTTGTGAAAATATCCACTAAATGAGGGAATAATATGTGTGAGGGTACCCCAGGAGAGTTCCAAATTTTTGTATGTAGAATATATATCCCACGGGGCTAAAATTGAAAAAAGTTGAAAAAAAATTTTTTTTGGGCTTAGTCATTTTTCCGGCGTTTATCAGACTTTCAGATAGGGGAAATGTCAGTGAGTGTTCTGATTTCAGTTACAGAGCGATTCGCCTAATGAGTCCTTGATATTTAGTCGTTTTAAGCCAATTTTCTGGATTTTTGAAAATTTCACTTTTTTGTGAAAATATCCACTAAATGAGGGAATAATATGTGTGAGGGTACCCCAGGAGAGTTCCAAATGTGTGTGGGTAGAATATATATCCCACGGGGTTAAAATTGAAAAAAGTTGAAAAAATATTTTTTTTGGACTTAGTCATTTTTCCGGCGTTTATCAGACTTTCAGATAGGGGAGATGTCAGTGAGCATTCTGATTTCAGTTACAGAGCGATTCTCCCAAAGAGTCCTTGATATTTAGTCGTTTTCAGCCAATTTTCTGGATTTTTGAAAATTTCACTCTTTTGTGAAAATATCCACTAAATGAGGGAATAATATGTTTGAGGGTACCCCAGGAGAGTTCCAAATGTGTGTGGGTAGAATATATATCCCACGGGGGTAAAATTGAAAAAAGTTTAAAAAATTTTTTTTTTGGACTTAGTCATTTTTCCGTCGTTTATCAGACTTTCAGATAGGGCAAATGTCAGTGAGCATTCCGATTTCAATTCCAGAGCGATTCGCCGAATGAGTCCTTGATATTTAGTAGTTTTCAGCCAATTTTCTGGATTTTTGAAAATTTCACTTTTTTGTGAAAATATCCACTAAATGAGGGAATAATATGTGTAAGGGTACCACAGGAGAGTTCCAAATGTGTGTGGGTAGAATATATATCCCACAGAGGTAAAATTGAAAAAAGTTGAAAATTTATTTTTTTTTGGACTTTGTCATTTTTCCGGCGTTTATCAGACTTTCAGATAGGGCAAATGTCAGTGTGCGCTCCGATTTCAGTTCCAGAGCGATTCGCCCAATGAGTCCTTGATACTTAGTCGTTTTCAGCCAATATTTTGGATTTTTGAAAATTTCACTTTTTTGTGAAAATATCCACTAAATGAGGGAATAATATGTGTAAGGGTACCACAGGAGAGTTCCAAATGTGTGTGGGTAGAATATATATCCCACAGGGTTAAAATTGAAAAAAGTTGAAAAACATTTTTTTTGGACTAAGTCATTTTTCCGGCATTTATCAGACTTTCAGATAGGGGAAATGTCAGTGAGCGTTCTGATTTCAGTTACAGAGCGATTCTCCCAAAGAGTCCTTGATATTTAGTCGTTTTCAGCCAATTTTCTGGATTTTTGAAAATTTCACTTTTTTGTGAAAATATCCACTAAATGAGGGAATAATATGTGTGAGGGTACCCCAGGAGAGTTCCAAATTTGTGTGTGTAGAATATATATCCCACGGGGTTAAAATTGAAAAAAGTTGAAAAATTATTTTTTTTGGACTTAGTCATTTTTCCGGCGTTTATCAGATTTTCAGATAGGGAAAATGTCTGTGAGCATTTCGATTTCAGTTCCAGAGCGATTCGCCCAATGAGTCCTTGATATTTAGTCATTTTCAGCCAATTTTCTAGATTTTTGAAAATTTCACTTTTTTGTGAAAATATCCACTAAATGAGGGAATAATATGTTTGAGGGTACCCCAGGAGAGTTCCAAATGTGTGTGGGTAGAATATATATCCCACGGGGGTAAAATTGAAAAAAGTTGAAAAAAAATTTTTTTTGGACTTAGTCATTTTTCCGGCGTTTATCAGACTTTCAGATAGGGCAAATGTCAGGGAGCATTCCGATTTCAATTCCAGAGCGATTCGCCGAATGAGTCCTTGATATTTAGTAGTTTTCAGCCAATTTTCTGGATTTTTGAAAATTTCACTTTTTTGTGAAAATATCCACTAAATGAGGGAATAATATGTGTGAGGGTACCCCAGGAGAGTTCCAAATGTGTGTGGGTAGAATATATATCCCACGGGGGTAAAATTGAAAAAAGTTGAAAAATTTTTTTTTTTTGGACTTTGTCATTTTTCCGGCGTTTATCAGACTTTCAGATAGGGGAAATGTCAGTGAGTGTTCTGATTTCAGTTACAGAGCGATTCGCCCAATGAGTCCTTGATATTTAGTCGTTTTCAGCCAATTTTCTGGATTTTTGAAAATTTCACTTTTTTGTGAAAATATCCACTAAATGAGGGAATAATATGTGTGAGGGTACCCCAGGAGAGTTCCAAATTTGTGTGTGTAGAATATATATCCCACGGGGTTAAAATTGAAAAAAGTTGAAAAATTTTTTTTTTTGGACTTAGTCATTTTTCCGGCGTTTATCAGATTTTCAGATAGGGCAAATGTCAGGGAGCATTCCGATTTCAATTCCAGAGCGATTCGCCGAATGAGTCCTTGATATTTAGTAGTTTTCAGCCAATTTTCTGGATTTTTGAAAATTTCACTTTTTTGTGAAAATATCCACTAAATGAGGGAATAATATGTGTGAGGGTACCCCAGGAGAGTTCCAAATGTGTGTGGGTAGAATATATATCCCATGGGGGTAAAATTGAAAAAAGTTGAAAAATTTTTTTTTTTTGGACTTTGTCATTTTTCCGGCGTTTATCAGACTTTCAGATAGGGGAAATGTCAGTGAGTGTTCTGATTTCAGTTACAGAGCGATTCGCCCAATGAGTCCTTGATATTTAGTCGTTTTCAGCCAATTTTCTGGATTTTTGAAAATTTCACTTTTTTGTGAAAATATCCACTAAATGAGGGAATAATATGTGTGAGGGTACTCCAGGAGAGTTCCAAATTTGTGTGTTTAGAATATATATCCCACGGGGTTAAAATTGAAAAAAGTTGAAAAAATATTTTTTTTGGACTTAGTCATTTTTCCGGCGTTTATCAGACTTTCAGATAGGGGAAATGTCAGTGAGCATTCTGATTTCAGTTACAGAGCGATTCTCCCAAAGAGTCCTTGATATTTAGTCGTTTTCAGCCAATTTTCTGGATTTTTGAAAATTTCACTCTTTTGTGAAAATATCCACTAAATGAGGGAATAATATGTTTGAGGGTACCCCAGGAGAGTTCCAAATGTGTGTGGGTAGAATATATATCCCACGGGGGTAAAATTGAAAAAAGTTTAAAAAATTTTTTTTTTGGACTTAGTCATTTTTCCGTCGTTTATCAGACTTTCAGATAGGGCAAATGTCAGTGAGCATTCCGATTTCAATTCCAGAGCGATTCGCCGAATGAGTCCTTGATATTTAGTAGTTTTCAGCCAATTTTCTGGATTTTTGAAAATTTCACTTTTTTGTGAAAATATCCACTAAATGAGGGAATAATATTTGTAAGGGTACCACAGGAGAGTTCCAAATGTGTGTGGGTAGAATATATATCCCACAGAGGTAAAATTGAAAAAAGTTGAAAATTTATTTTTTTTTGGACTTTGTCATTTTTCCGGCGTTTATCAGACTTTCAGATAGGGCAAATGTCAGTGTGCGTTCCGATTTCAGTTCCAGAGCGATTCGCCCAATGAGTCCTTGATACTTAGTCGTTTTCAGCCAATATTTTGGATTTTTGAAAATTTCACTTTTTTGTGAAAATATCCACTAAATGAGGGAATAATATGTGTAAGGGTACCACAGGAGAGTTCCAAATGTGTGTAGGTAGAATATATATCCCACAGGGTTAAAATTGAAAAAAGTTGAAAAACATTTTTTTTGGACTAAGTCATTTTTCCGGCATTTATCAGACTTTCAGATAGGGGAAATGTCAGTGAGTGTTCTGATTTCAGTTACAGAGCGATTCGCCCAATGAGTCCTTGATATTTAGTCGTTTTCAGCCAATTTTCTGGATTTTTGAAAATTTCACTTTTTTGTGAAAATATCCACTAAATGAGGGAATAATATGTGTGAGGGTACTCCAGGAGAGTTCCAAATTTGTGTGTTTAGAATATATATCCCACGGGGCTAAAATTGAAAAAAGTTGAAAAAAATTTTTTTTTGGAATAAGACATTTTTCCGGCGTTTATCAGACTTTCAGATAGGGCAAATGTCAGTGAGCATTGCAATTTCAGTTCCAGAGCGATTCGCCCAATGAGTCCTTGATATTTAGTCATTTTCAGCCAATTTTCTGGATTTTTTAAAATTTCACTTTTTTGTGAAAATATCCACTAAATGAGGGAATAATATGTTTGAGGGTACACCAGGAGAGTTCCAAATGTGTGTGGGTAAAATATATATCCCACAGGGTTAAAATTGAAAAAAGTTGAAAAACATTTTTTTTTGGACTTAGTCATTTTTCCGGCGTTTATCAGACTTTCAGATAGGGCAAATGTCAGTGAGCATTCCGATTTCAGTTCCAGAGCGATTCGCCCAATGAGTCCTTGATATTTAGTCGTTTTCAGCCAATTTTCTGGATTTTTGAAAATTTCACTTTTTTGTGAAAATATCCACTAAATGAGGGAATAATATGTGTGAGGGTACCCCAGGAGAGTTCCAAATGTGTGTGGGTAGAATATATATCCCACGGGGTTAAAATTGAAAAAAGTTGACAAAAATTTTTTTTTTGGAATAAGACATTTTTCCGGCGTTTATCAGACTTTCAGATAGGGCAAATGTCAGTGAGCATTCCAATTTCAGTTCCAGAGCGATTCGCCCAATGAGTCCTTGATATTTAGTAGTTTTCAGCCAATTTTCTGGATTTTTGAAAATTTCACTTTTTTGTGAAAATATCCACTAAATGAGGGAATAATATGTTTGAGGGTACCCCAGGAGAGTTCCAAATGTGTGTGGGTAGAATATATATCCCACGGGGGTAAAATTGAAAAAAGTTGCAAAAAATTTTTTTTCGACTTATTCATTTTTCCGGCGTTTATCAGACTTTCAGATAGGGCAAATGTCAGTGAGCATTCTGATTTCAGTTACAGAGCAATTCTCCCAAAGAGTCCTTGATATTTAGTCGTTTTCAGCCAATTTTCTGGATTTTTGAAAATTTCACTTTTTTGTGAAAATATCCACTAAATGAGGGAATAATATGTGTGAGGGTACCCCAGGAGAGATCCAAATGTGTGTGGGTAGAATATATATCCCACGGGGTTAAAATTGAAAAAAGTTGAAAAAAAATTTTTTTTGGACTTAGTCATTTTTCCGCCGTTTATCAGACTTTCAGATAGGGGAAATGTCAGTGAGCGTTCTGATTTCAGTTACAGAGCAATTCTCCCAAAGAGTCCTTGATATTTAGTCGTTTTCAGCCAATTTTCTGGATTTTTGAAAATTTCACTTTTTTGTGAAAATATCCACTAAATGAGGGAATAATATGTGTGAGGGTACCCCAGGAGAGTTCCAAATTTGTGTGTGTAGAATATATATCCCACGGGGGTCAAATTGAAAAAAGTTGAAAAACATTTTTTTTTGGAATAAGACATTTTTCCGGCGTTTATCAGACTTTCAGATAGGGCAAATGTCATTGAGCATTCCAATTTCAGTTCCAGAGCGATTCGCCCAATGAGTCCTTGATTTTAGTCATTTTCAGCCAATTTTCTGGATTTTTTAAAATTTCACTTTTTTGTGAAAATATCCACTAAATGAGGGAATAATATGTGTGAGGGTACCCCAGGAGAGTTCCAAATGTGTGTGGGTAGAATATATATCCCACGGGGTTAAAATTGAAAAAAGTTGAAAAAAATTTTTTTTTGGACTTAGTCATTTTTCCCGCGTTTATCAGACTTTCAGATAGGGGAAATGTCAGTGAGCGCTCTGATTTCAGTTACAGAGCGAGTCGCCCAATGAGTCCTTGATATTTAGTCATTTTCAGCCAATTTTCTGGATTTTTGAAAATTTCACTGTTTTGTGAAAATATCCACTAAATGAGGGAATAATATGTTTGAGGTTGCCCCAGGAGAGTTCCAAATGTGTGTGGGTAGAATATATATCCCACGGGGGTAAAATTGAAAAAAGTTGAAAAAAAATTTTTTTTTGACTTAGTCATTTTTCCGGCGTTTATCAGACTTTCAGATAGGGCAAATGTCAGTGAGCATTCCGATTTCAGTTCCAGAGCGATTCGCCCAATGAGTCCTTGATATTTAGTCGTTTTCAGCCAATTTTCTGGATTTTTGAAAATTTCACTTTTTTGTGAAAATATCCACTAAATGAGGGAATAATATGTTTGAGGGTACCCCAGGAGAGTTCCAAATGTGTGTGGGTAGAATATATATCCCACGGGGGTAAAATTGAAAAAAGTTGAAAAAATTTTTTTTTTCGACTTATTCATTTTTCCGGCGTTTATCAGACTTTCAGATAGGGGAAATGTCAGTGAGCGTTCTGATTTCAGTTACAGAGCAATTCTCCCAAAGAGTCCTTGATATTTAGTCGTTTTCAGCCAATTTTCTGGATTTTTGAAAATTTCACTTTTTTGTGAAAATATCCACTAAATGAGGGAATAATATGTGTGAGGGTACCCCAGGAGAGTTCCAAATTTGTGTGTGTAGAATATATTTCCCACGGGGGTCAAATTGAAAAAAGTTGAAAAACATTTTTTTTTGGAATAAGACATTTTTCCGGCGTTTATCAGACTTTCAGATAGGGCAAATGTCAGTGAGCATTCCAATTTCAGTTCCAGAGCGATTCGCCCAATGAGTCCTTGATATTTAGTCATTTTCAGCCAATTTTCTGGATTTTTTAAAATTTCACTTTTTTGTGAAAATATCCACTAAATGAGGGAATAATATGTGTGAGGGTACCCCAGGAGAGTTCCAAATGTGTGTGGGTAGAATATATATCCCACGGGGGTAAAATTGAAAAAAGTTGAAAAAAATTTTTTTTTGGACTTAGTCATTTTTCCGGCGTTTATCAGACTTTCAGATAGGGGAAATGTCAGTGAGCATTCTGATTTCAGTTACAGAGCGATTCGCCCAATGAGTCCTTGATATTTAGTCATTTTCAGAAAAATTTTCTGGATTTTTGAAAATTTCACTTTTTTGTGAAAATATCCACTAAATGAGGGAATAATATGTTTGAGGTTGCCCCAGGAGAGTTCCAAATGTGTGTGGGTAGAATATATATCCCACGGGGGTAAAATTGAAAAAAGTTGAAAAAAAATTTTTTTTTGACTTAGTCATTTTTCCGGCGTTTATCAGACTTTCAGATAGGGCAAATGTCAGTGAGCATTCTGATTTCAGTTCCAGAGCGATTCGCCCAATGAGTCCTTGATATTTAGTCGTTTTCAGCCAATTTTCTGGATTTTTGAAAATTTCACTTTTTTGTGAAAATATCCACTAAATGAGGGAATAATATGTTTGAGGGTACCCCAGGAGAGTTCCAAATGTGTGTGGGTAGAATATATATCCCACGGGGGTAAAATTGAAAAAAGTTGAAAAAAAATTTTTTTTCGACTTATTCATTTTTCCGGCGTTTATCAGACTTTCAGATAGGGCAAATGTCAGGGAGCATTCCGATTTCAATTCCAGAGCGATTCGCCGAATGAGTCCTTGATATTTAGTAGTTTTCAGCCAATTTTCTGGATTTTTGAAAATTTTACTTTTTTGTGAAAATATCCACTAAATGAGGGAATAATATGTTTGAGGGTACCCCAGGAGAGTTCCAAATGTGTGTGGGTAGAATATATATCCCACGGGGGTAAAATTGAAAAAAGTTGAAAACATTTTTTTTTTCGACTTATTCATTTTTCTGGCGTTTATCAGACTTTCAGATAGGGCAAATGTCAGTGAGCATTCCAATTTCAGTTCCAGAGCGATTCGCCCAATGAGTCCTTGATATTTAGTCATTTTCAGCCAATTTTCTGGATTTTTTAAAATTTCACTTTTTTGTGAAAATATCCACTAAATGAGGGAATAATATGTTTGAGGGTACCCCAGGAGAGTTCCAAATGTGTGTGGGTAGAATATATATCCCACGGGGGTAAAATTGAAAAAAGTTGAAAAAAATTTTTTTTTCGACTTATTCATTTTTCCGGCGTTTATCAGACTTTCAGATAGGGCAAATGTCAGTGAGCATTCTGATTTCAGTTACAGAGCAATTCTCCCAAAGAGTCCTTGATATTTAGTCGTTTTCAGCCAATTTTCTGGATTTTTGAAAATTTCACTTTTTTGTGAAAATATCCACTAAATGAGGGAATAATATGTGTGAGGGTACCCCAGGAGAGATCCAAATGTGTGTGGGTAGAATATATATCCCACGGGGTTAAAATTGAAAAAAGTTGAAAAAAAATTTTTTTTGGACTTAGTCATTTTTCCGGCGTTTATCAGACTTTCAGATAGGGGAAATGTCAGTGAGCGTTCTGATTTCAGTTACAGAGCAATTCTCCCAAAGAGTCCTTGATATTTAGTCGTTTTCAGCCAATTTTCTGGATTTTTGAAAATTTCACTTTTTTGTGAAAATATCCACTAAATGAGGGAATAATATGTGTGAGGGTACCCCAGGAGAGTTCCAAATTTGTGTGTGTAGAATATATTTCCCACGGGGGTCAAATTGAAAAAAGTTGAAAAACATTTTTTTTTGGAATAAGACATTTTTCCGGCGTTTATCAGACTTTCAGATAGGGCAAATGTCAGTGAGCATTCCAATTTCAGTTCCAGAGCGATTCGCCCAATGAGTCCTTGATATTTAGTCATTTTCAGCCAATTTTCTGGATTTTTTAAAATTTCACTTTTTTGTGAAAATATCCACTAAATGAGGGAATAATATGTGTGAGGGTACCCCAGGAGAGTTCCAAATGTGTGTGGGTAGAATATATATCCCACGGGGGTAAAATTGAAAAAAGTTGAAAAAAATTTTTTTTTGGACTTAGTCATTTTTCCGGCGTTTATCAGACTTTCAGATAGGGGAAATGTCAGTGAGCATTCTGATTTCAGTTACAGAGCGATTCGCCCAATGAGTCCTTGATATTTAGTCATTTTCAGAAAAATTTTCTGGATTTTTGAAAATTTCACTTTTTTGTGAAAATATCCACTAAATGAGGGAATAATATGTTTGAGGTTGCCCCAGGAGAGTTCCAAATGTGTGTGGGTAGAATATATATCCCACGGGGGTAAAATTGAAAAAAGTTGAAAAAAATTTTTTTTTCGACTTATTCATTTTTCCGGCGTTTATCAGACTTTCAGATAGGGCAAATGTCAGGGAGCATTCCGATTTCAATTCCAGAGCGATTCGCCGAATGAGTCCTTGATATTTAGTAGTTTTCAGCCAATTTTCTGGATTTTTGAAAATTTTACTTTTTTGTGAAAATATCCACTAAATGAGGGAACAATATGTTTGAGGGTACCCCAGGAGAGTTCCAAATGTGTGTGGGTAGAATATATATCTCACGGGGGTAAAATTGAAAAAAGTTTAAAAAAATTTTTTTTTGGACTTAGTCATTTTTCCGGCTTTTATCAGACTTTCAGATAGGGGAAATGTCAGTGAGCGTTCTGATTTCAGCTACAGAGCGATTCGCCCAATGAGTCCCTGATATTTAGTCGTTTTCAGCCAATTTTCTGGATTTTTGAAAATTTCACTTTTTTGTGAAAATATCCACTAAATGAGGGAATAATATGTTTGAGGTTGCCCCAGGAGAGTTCCAAATGTGTGTGGGTAGAATATATATCCCACGGGGGTAAAATTGAAAAAAGTTGAAAAAAAATTTTTTTTTGACTTAGTCATTTTTCCGGCGTTTATCAGACTTTCAGATAGGGCAAATGTCAGTGATTATTCCGATTTCAGTTCCAGAGCGATTCGCCGAATGAGTCCTTGATATTTAGTCGTTTTCAGCCAATTTTCTGGATTTTTGAAAATTTCACTTTTTTGTGAAAATATCCACTAAATGAGGGAATAATATGTTTGAGGGTACCCCAGGAGAGTTCCAAATGTGTGTGGGTAGAATATATATCCCACGGGGGTAAAATTGAAAAAAGTTGAAAACATTTTTTTTTTCGACTTATTCATTTTTCTGGCGTTTATCAGACTTTCAGATAGGGCAAATGTCAGTGAGCATTCCAATTTCAGTTCCAGAGCGATTCGCCCAATGAGTCCTTGATATTTAGTCATTTTCAGCCAATTTTCTGGATTTTTTAAAATTTCACTTTTTTGTGAAAATATCCACTAAATGAGGGAATAATATGTTTGAGGGTACCCCAGGAGAGTTCCAAATGTGTGTGGGTAGAATATATATCCCACGGGGGTAAAATTGAAAAAAGTTGAAAAAAAATTTTTTTTTGACTTAGTCATTTTTCCGGCGTTTATCAGACTTTCAGATAGGGCAAATGTCAGTGAGCATTCCGATTTCAGTTACAGAGCGATTCGCCCAATGAGTCCTTGATATTTAGTCGTTTTCAGCCAATTTTCTGGATTTTTGAAAATTTCACTTTTTTGTGAAAATATCCACTAAATGAGGGAATAATATGTTTGAGGGTACCCCAGGAGAGTTCCAAATGTGTGTGGGTAGAATATATATCCCACGGGGGTAAAATTGAAAAAAGTTGAAAAAAATTTTTTTTTCGACTTATTCATTTTTCCGGCGTTTATCAGACTTTCAGATAGGGCAAATGTCAGGGAGCATTCCGATTTCAATTCCAGAGCGATTCGCCGAATGAGTCCTTGATATTTAGTCGTTTTCAGCCAATTTTCTGGATTTTTGAAAATTTCACTTTTTTGTGAAAATATCCACTAAATGAGGGAATAATATGTTTGAGGGTACCCCAGGAGAGTTCCAAATGTGTGTGGGTAGAATATATATCCCACGGGGGTAAAATTGAAAAAAGTTGAAAAAAATTTTTTTTTCGACTTATTCATTTTTCCGGCGTTTATCAGACTTTCAGATAGGGTAAATGTCAGTGAGCGTTCTGATTTCAGTTACAGAGCAATTCTCCCAAAGAGTCCTTGATATTTAGTCGTTTTCAGCCAATTTTCTGGATTTTTGAAAATTTCACTTTTTTGTGAAAATATCCACTAAATGAGGGAATAATATGTGTGAGGGTACCCCAGGAGAGTTCCAAATGTGTGTGGGTAGAATATATATCCCACGGGGGTAAAATTGAAAAAAGTTGAAAAAAATTTTTTTTTGGACTTAGTCATTTTTCCGGCGTTTATCAGACTTTCAGATAGGGGAAATGTCAGTGAGCGTTCTGATTTCAGCTACAGAGCGATTCGCCCAATGAGTCCCTGATATTTAGTCGTTTTCAGCCAATTTTCTGGATTTTTGAAAATTTCACTTTTTTGTGAAAATATCCACTAAATGAGGGAATAATATGTTTGAGGTTGCCCCAGGAGAGTTCCAAATGTGTGTGGGTAGAATATATATCCCACGGGGGTAAAATTGAAAAAAGTTGAAAAAAATTTTTTTTCGACTTATTCATTTTTCCGGCGTTTATCAGACTTTCAGATAGGGCAAATGTCAGGGAGCATTCCGATTTCAATTCCAGAGCGATTCGCCGAATGAGTCCTTGATATTTAGTAGTTTTCAGCCAATTTTCTGGATTTTTGAAAATTTTACTTTTTTGTGAAAATATCCACTAAATGAGGGAACAATATGTTTGAGGGTGCCCCAGGAGAGTTCCAAATGTGTGTGGGTAGAATATATATCCCACGGGGGTAAAATTGAAAAAAGTTGAAAAAAATTTTTTTTTGGACTTAGTCATTTTTCCGGCGTTTATCAGACTTTCAGATAGGGGAAATGTCAGTGAGCGTTCTGATTTCAGCTACAGAGCGATTCGCCCAATGAGTCCCTGATATTTAGTCGTTTTCAGCCAATTTTCTGGATTTTTGAAAATTTCACTTTTTTGTGAAAATATCCACTAAATGAGGGAATAATATGTTTGAGGTTGCCCCAGGAGAGTTCCAAATGTGTGTGGGTAGAATATATATCCCACGGGGGTAAAATTGAAAAAAGTTGAAAAAAAATTTTTTTTTGACTTAGTCATTTTTCCGGCGTTTATCAGACTTTCAGATAGGGCAAATGTCAGTGAGCATTCCGATTTCAGTTCCAGAGCGATTCGCCCAATGAGTCCTTGATATTTAGTCGTTTTCAGCCAATTTTCTGGATTTTTGAAAATTTCACTTTTTTGTGAAAATATCCACTAAATGAGGGAATAATATGTTTGAGGGTACCCCAGGAGAGTTCCAAATGTGTGTGGGTAGAATATATATCCCACGGGGGTAAAATTGAAAAAAGTTGAAAACATTTTTTTTTTCGACTTATTCATTTTTCTGGCGTTTATCAGACTTTCAGATAGGGCAAATGTCAGTGAGCATTCCAATTTCAGTTCCAGAGCGATTCGCCCAATGAGTCCTTGATATTTAGTCATTTTCAGCCAATTTTCTGGATTTTTTAAAATTTCACTTTTTTGTGAAAATATCCACTAAATGAGGGAATAATATGTTTGAGGGTACCCCAGGAGAGTTCCAAATGTGTGTGGGTAGAATATATATCCCACGGGGGTAAAATTGAAAAAAGTTGAAAAAATTTTTTTTTTGGACTTAGTCATTTTTCCGGCGTTTATCAGACTTTCAGATAGGGGAAATGTCAGTGAGCGTTCTGATTTCAGTTACAGAGCGATTCGCCCAATGAGTCCTTGATATTTAGTCATTTTCAGCCAATTTTCTGGATTTTTGAAAATTTCACTTTTTTGTGAAAATATCCACTAAATGAGGGAATAATATGTTTGAGGTTGCCCCAGGAGAGTTCCAAATGTGTGTGGGTAGAATATATATCCCACGGGGGTAAAATTGAAAAAAGTTGAAAAAAAATTTTTTTTTGACTTAGTCATTTTTCCGGCGTTTATCAGACTTTCAGATAGGGCAAATGTCAGTGAGCATTCCGATTTCAGTTCCAGAGCGATTCGCCCAATGAGTCCTTGATATTTAGTCGTTTTCAGCCAATTTTCTGGATTTTTGAAAATTTCACTTTTTTGTGAAAATATCCACTAAATGAGGGAATAATATGTTTGAGGGTACCCCAGGAGAGTTCCAAATGTGTGTGGGTAGAATATATATCCCACGGGGGTAAAATTGAAAAAAGTTGAAAAAAAATTTTTTTTCGACTTATTCATTTTTCCGGCGTTTATCAGACTTTCAGATAGGGCAAATGTCAGGGAGCATTCCGATTTCAATTCCAGAGCGATTCGCCGAATGAGTCCTTGATATTTAGTCGTTTTCAGCCAATTTTCTGGATTTTTGAAAATTTCACTTTTTTGTGAAAATATCCACTAAATGAGGGAATAATATGTTTGAGGGTACCCCAGGAGAGTTCCAAATGTGTGTGGGTAGAATATATATCCCACGGGGGTAAAATTGAAAAAAGTTGAAAAAAATTTTTTTTTCGACTTATTCATTTTTCCGGCGTTTATCAGACTTTCAGATAGGGTAAATGTCAGTGAGCGTTCTGATTTCAGTTACAGAGCAATTCTCCCAAAGAGTCCTTGATATTTAGTCGTTTTCAGCCAATTTTCTGGATTTTTGAAAATTTCACTTTTTTGTGAAAATATCCACTAAATGAGGGAATAATATGTGTGAGGGTACCCCAGGAGAGTTCCAAATGTGTGTGGGTAGAATATGTATCCCACGGGGGTAAAATTGAAAAAAGTTGAAAAAAATTTTTTTTTGGACTTAGTCATTTTTCCGGCGTTTATCAGACTTTCAGATAGGGGAAATGTCAGTGAGCGTTCTGATTTCAGCTACAGAGCGATTCGCCCAATGAGTCCCTGATATTTAGTCGTTTTCAGCCAATTTTCTGGATTTTTGAAAATTTCACTTTTTTGTGAAAATATCCACTAAATGAGGGAATAATATGTTTGAGGTTGCCCGAGGAGAGTTCCAAATGTGTGTGGGTAGAATATATATCCCACGGGGGTAAAATTGAAAAAAGTTGAAAAAAATTTTTTTTCGACTTATTCATTTTTCCGGCGTTTATCAGACTTTCAGATAGGGCAAATGTCAGGGAGCAATCCGATTTCAATTCCAGAGCGATTCGCCGAATGAGTCCTTGATATTTAGTAGTTTTCAGCCAATTTTCTGGATTTTTGAAAATTTCACTTTTTTGTGAAAATATCCACTAAATGAGGGAATAATATGTGTGAGGGTACCACAGGAGAGTTCCAAATGTGTGTGGGTAGAATATATATCCCACAGGGTTAAAATTGAAAAAAGTTGAAAAACATTTTTTTTTGGACTTAGTCATTTTTCCGTCTTTTATCAGACTTTCAGATAGGGGAAATGTCAGTGAGCATTCCGATTTCAGTTCCAGAGCGATTCGCCCAATGAGTCCTTGATATTTAGTCATTTTCAGCCAATATTCTGGATTTTTGAAAATTTCACTTTTTGTGAAAATATCCACTAAATGAGGGAATAATATGTTTGAGGGTACCCCAGGAGAGTTCCAAATGTGTGTGGGTAGAATATATATCCCACGGGGGTAAAATTGAAAAAAGTTGAAAACATTTTTTTTTTCGACTTATTCATTTTTCTGGCGTTTATCAGACTTTCAGATAGGGCAAATGTCAGTGAGCATTCCAATTTCAGTTCCAGAGCGATTCGCCCAATGAGTCCTTGATATTTAGTCATTTTCAGCCAATTTTCTGGATTTTTTAAAATTTCACTTTTTTGTGAAAATATCCACTAAATGAGGGAATAATATGTTTGAGGGTACCCCAGGAGAGTTCCAAATGTGTGTGGGTAGAATATATATCCCACGGGGGTAAAATTGAAAAAAGTTGAAAAAATTTTTTTTTTGGACTTAGTCATTTTTCCGGCGTTTATCAGACTTTCAGATAGGGGAAATGTCAGTGAGCGTTCTGATTTCAGTTACAGAGCGATTCGCCCAATGAGTCCTTGATATTTAGTCATTTTCAGCCAATTTTCTGGATTTTTGAAAATTTCACTTTTTTGTGAAAATATCCACTAAATGAGGGAATAATATGTTTGAGGTTGCCCCAGGAGAGTTCCAAATGTGTGTGGGTAGAATATATATCCCACGGGGGTAAAATTGAAAAAAGTTGAAAAAAAATTTTTTTTTGACTTAGTCATTTTTCCGGCGTTTATCAGACTTTCAGATAGGGCAAATGTCAGTGAGCATTCCGATTTCAGTTCCAGAGCGATTCGCCCAATGAGTCCTTGATATTTAGTCGTTTTCAGCCAATTTTCTGGATTTTTGAAAATTTCACTTTTTTGTGAAAATATCCACTAAATGAGGGAATAATATGTTTGAGGGTACCCCAGGAGAGTTCCAAATGTGTGTGGGTAGAATATATATCCCACGGGGGTAAAATTGAAAAAAGTTGAAAAAAATTTTTTTTTCGACTTATTCATTTTTCCGGCGTTTATCAGACTTTCAGATAGGGCAAATGTCAGGGAGCATTCCGATTTCAATTCCAGAGCGATTCGCCGAATGAGTCCTTGATATTTAGTCGTTTTCAGCCAATTTTCTGGATTTTTGAAAATTTCACTTTTTTGTGAAAATATCCACTAAATGAGGGAATAATATGTTTGAGGGTACCCCAGGAGAGTTCCAAATGTGTGTGGGTAGAATATATATCCCACGGGGGTAAAATTGAAAAAAGTTGAAAAAATTTTTTTTTTCGACTTATTCATTTTTCCGGCGTTTATCAGACTTTCAGATAGGGTAAATGTCAGTGAGCGTTCTGATTTCAGTTACAGAGCAATTCTCCCAAAGAGTCCTTGATATTTAGTCGTTTTCAGCCAATTTTCTGGATTTTTGAAAATTTCACTTTTTTGTGAAAATATCCACTAAATGAGGGAATAATATGTGTGAGGGTACCCCAGGAGAGTTCCAAATGTGTGTGGGTAGAATATATATCCCACGGGGGTAAAATTGAAAAAAGTTGAAAAAAATTTTTTTTTGGACTTAGTCATTTTTCCGGCGTTTATCAGACTTTCAGATAGGGGAAATGTCAGTGAGCGTTCTGATTTCAGCTACAGAGCGATTCGCCCAATGAGTCCCTGATATTTAGTCGTTTTCAGCCAATTTTCTGGATTTTTGAAAATTTCACTTTTTTGTGAAAATATCCACTAAATGAGGGAATAATATGTTTGAGGTTGCCCCAGGAGAGTTCCAAATGTGTGTGGGTAGAATATATATCCCACGGGGGTAAAATTGAAAAAAGTTGAAAAAAATTTTTTTTCGACTTATTCATTTTTCCGGCGTTTATCAGACTTTCAGATAGGGCAAATGTCAGGGAGCATTCCGATTTCAATTCCAGAGCGATTCGCCGAATGAGTCCTTGATATTTAGTAGTTTTCAGCCAATTTTCTGGATTTTTGAAAATTTTACTTTTTTGTGAAAATATCCACTAAATGAGGGAATAATATGTTTGAGGTTGCCCCAGGAGAGTTCCAAATGTGTGTGGGTAGAATATATATCCCACGGGGGTAAAATTGAAAAAAGTTGAAAACATTTTTTTTTTCGACTTATTCATTTTTCTGGCGTTTATCAGACTTTCAGATAGGGCAAATGTCAGTGAGCATTCCAATTTCAGTTCCAGAGCGATTCGCCCAATGAGTCCTTGATATTTAGTCATTTTCAGCCAATTTTCTGGATTTTTTAAAATTTCACTTTTTTTGTGAAAATATCCACTAAATGAGGGAATAATATGTGTGAGGGTACCCCAGGAGAGTTCCAAATGTGTGTGGGTAGAATATATATCCCACGGGGGTAAAATTGAAAAAAGTTGAAAAAAAATTTTTTTTTGACTTAGTCATTTTTCCGGCGTTTATCAGACTTTCAGATAGGGCAAATGTCAGTGAGCATTCCGATTTCAGTTCCAGAGCGATTCGCCCAATGAGTCCTTGATATTTAGTCGTTTTCAGCCAATTTTCTGGATTTTTGAAAATTTCACTTTTTTGTGAAAATATCCACTAAATGAGGGAATAATATGTTTGAGGGTACCCCAGGAGAGTTCCAAATGTGTGTGGGTAGAATATATATCCCACGGGGGTAAAATTGAAAAAAGTTGAAAAAAAATTTTTTTTCGACTTATTCATTTTTCCGGCGTTTATCAGACTTTCAGATAGGGCAAATGTCAGGGAGCATTCCGATTTCAATTCCAGAGCGATTCGCCGAATGAGTCCTTGATATTTAGTCGTTTTCAGCCAATTTTCTGGATTTTTGAAAATTTCACTTTTTTGTGAAAATATCCACTAAATGAGGGAATAATATGTTTGAGGGTACCCCAGGAGAGTTCCAAATGTGTGTGGGTAGAATATATATCCCACGGGGGTAAAATTGAAAAAAGTTGAAAAAAATTTTTTTTTCGACTTATTCATTTTTCCGGCGTTTATCAGACTTTCAGATAGGGTAAATGTCAGTGAGCGTTCTGATTTCAGTTACAGAGCAATTCTCCCAAAGAGTCCTTGATATTTAGTCGTTTTCAGCCAATTTTCTGGATTTTTGAAAATTTCACTTTTTTGTGAAAATATCCACTAAATGAGGGAATAATATGTGTGAGGGTACCCCAGGAGAGTTCCAAATGTGTGTGGGTAGAATATGTATCCCACGGGGGTAAAATTGAAAAAAGTTGAAAAAAATTTTTTTTTGGACTTAGTCATTTTTCCGGCGTTTATCAGACTTTCAGATAGGGGAAATGTCAGTGAGCGTTCTGATTTCAGCTACAGAGCGATTCGCCCAATGAGTCCCTGATATTTAGTCGTTTTCAGCCAATTTTCTGGATTTTTGAAAATTTCACTTTTTTGTGAAAATATCCACTAAATGAGGGAATAATATGTTTGAGGTTGCCCGAGGAGAGTTCCAAATGTGTGTGGGTAGAATATATATCCCACGGGGGTAAAATTGAAAAAAGTTGAAAAAAATTTTTTTTCGACTTATTCATTTTTCCGGCGTTTATCAGACTTTCAGATAGGGCAAATGTCAGGGAGCAATCCGATTTCAATTCCAGAGCGATTCGCCGAATGAGTCCTTGATATTTAGTAGTTTTCAGCCAATTTTCTGGATTTTTGAAAATTTCACTTTTTTGTGAAAATATCCACTAAATGAGGGAATAATATGTGTGAGGGTACCACAGGAGAGTTCCAAATGTGTGTGGGTAGAATATATATCCCACAGGGTTAAAATTGAAAAAAGTTGAAAAACATTTTTTTTTGGACTTAGTCATTTTTCCGTCTTTTATCAGACTTTCAGATAGGGGAAATGTCAGTGAGCATTCCGATTTCAGTTCCAGAGCGATTCGCCCAATGAGTCCTTGATATTTAGTCATTTTCAGCCAATATTCTGGATTTTTGAAAATTTCACTTTTTGTGAAAATATCCACTAAATGAGGGAATAATATGTTTGAGGGTACCCCAGGAGAGTTCCAAATGTGTGTGGGTAGAATATATATCCCACGGGGGTAAAATTGAAAAAAGTTGAAAAAATTATTTTTTTGGACTTTGTCATTTTTCCGGCGTTTATCAGACTTTCAGATAGGGGAAATGTCAGTGAGCGTTCTGATTTCAGTTACAGAGCGATTCGCCCAATGAGTCCTTGATACTTAGTCGTTTTCAGCCAATATTTTGGATTTTTGAAAATTTCACTTTTTTGTGAAAATATCCACTAAATGAGGGAATAATATGTGTGAGGGTACCACAGGAGAGTTCCAAATGTGTGTGGGTAAAATATATATCCCACGGGGGTAAAATTGAAAAAAGTTGAAAAAAAATTTTTTTTGGACTTAGTCATTTTTCCGGCGTTGATCAGACTTTCAGATAGGGGAAATGTCAGTGAGCGTTCTGATTTCAGTTTCAGAGCGATTCGCCCAATGAGTCCTTGATATTTAGTCGTTTTCAGCCAATATTTTGGATTTTTGAAAATTTCACTTTTTTGTGAAAATATCCACTAAATGAGGGAATAATATGTTTGAGGGTACCCCAGCAGAGTTCCAAATGTGTGTGGGTAGAATATATATCCCACGGGGGTAAAATTGAAAAAAGTTGAAAAATTTTTTTTTTTGGACTTAGTCATTTTTCCGGCGTTTATCAGACTTTCAGATAGGGCAAATGTCAGTGAGCATTCAGATTTCAGTTCCAGAGCGATTCACCCAATGAGTCCTTGATATTTAGTCGTTTTCAGCCAATTTTCTGGATTTTTGAAAATTTCACTTTTTTGAGAAAATATCCACTAAATGAGGGATTAATATGTGTGAGGGTACCCCAGGAGAGTTCCAAATGTGTGTGGGTAGAATATATATCCCACGGGGCTAAAATTGAAAAAAGTTGAAAAAATTATTTTTTTGGACTTTGTCATTTTTCCGGCGTTTATCAGACTTTCAGATAGGGGAAATGTCAGTGTGCGTTCCGATTTCAGTTCCAGAGCGATTCGCCCAATGAGTCCTTGATACTTAGTTGTTTTCAGCCAATATTTTGGATTTTTGAAAATTTCACTTTTTTGTGAAAATATCCACTAAATGAGGGAATAATATGTGTGAGGGTACCCAGGAGAGTTCCAAATGTGTGTGGGTAGAATATATATCCCACGGGGGTAAAATTGAAAAAAGTTGAAAAATTTTTTTTTTTGGACTTTGTCATTTTTCCGGCGTTTATCAGACTTTCAGATAGGGGAAATATCAGTGATTGTTCTGATTTCAGTTACAGAGCGATTCGCCTAATGCGTCCTTGATATTTAGTCATTTTTAGCCAATTTTCTGGATTTTTGAAAATGTCACTTTTTTGAGAAAATATCCACTAAATGAGGGAATAATATGTGTGAGGGTACCCCAGGAGAGTTCCAAATGTGTGTGGGTAGAATATATATCCCACGGGGGTAAAATTTAAAGAAGTTTAAAAAAAAATTGTTTGGGACTTAGTCATTTTTCCGGCGTTCAACAGACTTTCAGATAGGGGAAATGTCAGTGTGCATTCCGATTTCAGTTCCAGAGCGATTCGCCTAATGAGTCCTTGATACTTAGTCGTTTTTAGCCAATATTTTGGATTTTTGAAAATTTCACTTTTTTGCGAAAATATCCACTAAATGAGGGAATAATATGTGTGAGGGTACCACAGGAGAGTTCCAAATGTGTGTGGGTAGAATATATATCCCACAGGGTTAAAATTGAAAAAAGTTGAAAAACATTTTTTTTTGGACTTAGTCATTTTTCCGGCGTTTATCAGACTTTCAGATAGGGCAAATGTCAGTGAGCATTCCGATTTCAGTTCCAGAGCGATTCGCTCAATGAGTCCTTGATATTTAGTCGTTTTCAGCCAATTTTCTGGATTTTTGAAAATTTCACTTTTTTGTGAAAATATCCACTAAATGAGGGAATAATATGTGTGAGGGTACCCCAGGAGAGTTCCAAATGTGTGTGGGTAGAATATATATCCCACGGGGGTAAAATTTAAAAAAGTTTAAAAAAAATTTTTTTGGGACTTAGTCATTTTTCCGACGTTCATCAGATTTTCAGATAGGGGAAATGTCAGTGTGCATTCCGATTTCAGTTCCAGAGCGATTCGCCCAATGAGTCCTTGATACTTAGTCGTTTTCAGCCAATATTTTGGATTTTTGAAAATTTCACTTTTTTGTGAAAATATCCACTAAATGAGGGAATAATATGTGTGAGGGTACCCCAGGAGAGTTCCAAATGTGTGTGGGTAGAATATATATCCCACAGGGTTAAAATTGAAAAAAGTTGAAAAACATTTTTTTTTGGACTTAGTCATTTTTCCGGCGTTTATCAGACTTTCAGATAGGGGAAATGTCAGTGAGCATTCCGATTTCAGTTCCAGAGCGATTCGCCCAATGAGTCCTTGATATTTAGTCGTTTTCAGCCAATTTTCTGGATTTTTGAAAATTTCACTTTTTTGTGAAAATATCCACTAAATGAGGGAATAATATGTGTGAGGGTACCCCAGGAGAGTTCCAAATGTGTGTGGGTAGAATATAAATCCCACGGAGGTAAAATTGAAAAAAGTTGAAAAATTTATTTTTTTTGGACTTTGTCATTTTTCCGGCGTTTATCAGACTTTCAGATAGGGGAAATGTCAGTGAGTGTTCTGATTTCAGTTACAGAGTGATTCGCCCAATGAGTCCTTGATATTTAGTCATTTTCAGCCAATTTTCTGGATTTTTGAAAATTTCACTTTTTTGAGAAAATATCCACTAAATGAGGGAATAATATGTGTGAGGGTACCCCAGGAGAGTTCCAAATTTGTGTGTGTAGAATATATATCCCACGGGGCTAAAATTGAAAAAAGTTGAAAAAAATTTTTTTTTGGACTTAGTCATTTTTCCGGCGTTTATCAGACTTTCAGATAGGGGAAATGTCAGTGTGCGTTCCGATTTCAGTTCCAGAGCGATTCGCCCAATGAGTCCTTGATACTTAGTCGTTTTCAGCCAATATTTTGGATTTTTGAAAATTTCACTTTTTTGTGAAAATATCCACTAAATGAGGGAATAATATGGGTGAGGGTACCCCAGGAGAGTTCCAAATGTGTGTGGGTAGAATATATATCCCACAGGGCTAAAATTGAAAAAAGTTGAAAAAAATATTTTTTTGGACTTAGTCATTTTTCCGGCGTTTATCAGACTTTCAGATAGGGGAAATGTCAGTGAGCGTTCTGATTTCAGTTACAGAGCAATTCGCCCAATGAGTCCTTGATATTTAGTCGTTTTCAGCCAATTTTCTGGATTTTTGAAAATTTCAATTTTTTGAGAAAATATCCACTAAATGAGGGAATAATATGTGTGAGGGTACCCCAGGAGAGTTCCAAATTTGTGTGTGTAGTATATATATCCCACGGGGCTAAAATAGAAAAAAGTTGAAAAAAATTTTTTTTTGGACTTAGACATTTTTCCGGCGTTTTTCAGACTTTCAGATAGGGCAAATGTCAGTGAGCATTCCGATTTCAGTTCCAGAGCGATTCACCCAATGAGTCCTTGATATTTAGGCGTTTTCAGCCAATTTTCTGGATTTTTGAAAATTTCACTTTTTTGTGAAAATATCCACTAAATGAGGGAATAATATGTGTGAGGGTACCACAGGAGAGTTCCAAATGTGTGGGTAGAATATATATCCCACGGAGGTAAAATTGAAAAAAGTTGAAAAATTTATTTTTTTTGGACTTTGTCATTTTTCCGGCGTTTATCAGACTTTCAGATAGGGGAAATGTCAGTGAGTGTTCTGATTTCAGTTACAGAGCGATTCGCCTAATGAGTCCTCGATATTTAGTCGTTTTCAGCCAATTTTCTGGATTTTTGAAAATTTCACTTTTTTGAGAAAATATCCACTAAATGAGGGAATAATATGTGTGAGGGTACCCCAGGAGAGTTCCAAATGTGTGTGGGTAGAATATATATCCCACGGGGGTAAAATTTTAAAAAGTTGAAAAAAAAATTTTTGGGGACTTAGTCATTTTTCCGGCGTTTTTCAGACTTTCAGATAGTGGAAATGTCAGTGAGCATTCTGATTTCAGTTACAGAGCGATTCGCCCAATGAGTCCTTGATATTTAGTCGTTTTCAGCCAATTTTCTGGATTTTTGAAAATTTCACTTTTTTGTGAAAATATCCACTAAATGAGGGAATAATATGTGTGAGGGTACCCCAGGAGAGTTCCAAATGTGTGTGGGTAGAATATATATCCCACGGAGGTAAAATTGAAAAAAGTTGAAAAATTTATTTTTTTTGGACTTTGTCATTTTTCCGGCGTTTATCAGACTTTCAGATAGGGGAAATGTCAGTGAGTGTTCTGATTTCAGTTACAGAGCGATTCGCCCAATGAGTCCTTGATATTTAGTCGTTTTCAGCCAATTTTCTGGATTTTTGAAAATTTCACTTTTTTGTGAAAATATCCACTAAATGAGGGAATAATATGTGTGAGGGTACCCCAGGAGAGTTCCAAATTTGTGTGTGTAGAATATATATCCCACGGGGGTAAAATTGAAAAAAGTTGAAAAAAATTTTTTTTTGGACTTAGTAATTTTTTCGCCGTTTATCAGACTTTCAGATAGGGGAAATGTCAGTGTGCGTTCCGATTTCAGTTCCAGAGCGATTCGCCCAATGAGTCCTTGATATTTAGTCGTTTTCAGCCAATTTTCTGGATTTTTGAAAATTTCACTTTTTTGTGAAAATATCCACTAAATGAGGGAATAATATGTGTGAGGGTACCCCAGGAGAGTTCCAAATGTGTGTGGGTAGAATATATATCCCACGGGGGTAAAATTGAAAAAAGTTGAAAAAAATTTTTTTTTGGACTTAGTCATTTTTCCGGCGTTTATCAGACTTTCAGATAGGGCAAATGTCAGTGAGCATTCAGATTTCAGTTCCAGAGCGATTCACCCAATGAGTCCTTGATATTTAGTCGTTTTCAGCCAATTTTCTGGATTTTTGAAAATTTCACTTTTTTGAGAAAATATCCACTAAATGAGGGAATAATATGTGTGAGGGTACCCAGGAGAGTTCCAAATGTGTGTGGGTAGAATATATATCCCACGGGGGTAAAATTGAAAAAAGTTGAAAAAAATTTTTTTTTTGGACTTTGTCATTTTTCCGGCGTTTATCAGACTTTCAGATAGGGGAAATGTCAGTGATTGTTCTGATTTCAGTTACAGAGCGATTCGCCTAATGCGTCCTTGATATTTAGTCGTTTTCAGCCAATTTTCTGGATTTTTGAAAATTTCACTTTTTTGAGAAAATATCCACTAAATGAGGGAATAATATGTGTGAGGGTACCCCAGCAGAGTTCCAAATGTGTGTGGGTAGAATATATATCCCACGGGGGTAAAATTTAAAGAAGTTTAAAAAAAAATTGTTTTGGACTTAGTCATTTTTCCGGCGTTCAACAGACTTTCAGATAGGTGAAATGTCATTGTGCGTTACGATTTCAGTTCCAGAACGATTCGCCCAATGAGTCCTTGATATTTAGTCGTTTTCAGCCAATTTTCTGGATTTTTGAAAATTTCACTTTTTTGTGAAAATATCCACTAAATGAGGGAATAATATGTGTGAGGGTACCACAGGAGAGTTCCAAATGTGTGTGGGTAGAATATATATCCCACAGGGTTAAAATTGAAAAAAGTTGAAAAACATTTTTTTTTGGACTTAGTCATTTTTCCGGCGTTTATCAGACTTTCAGATAGGGCAAATGTCAGTGAGCGTTCTGATTTCAGTTACAGAGCGATTCGCCCAATGAGTCCTTGATATTTAGTCGTTTTCAGCCAATTTTCTGGATTTTTGAAAATTTCACTTTTTTGTGAAAATATCCACTAAATGAGGGAATAATATGTGTGAGGGTACCCCAGGAGAGTTCCAAATGTGTGTGGGTAGAATATATATCCCACGGAGGTAAAATTGAAAAAAGTTGAAAAATTTATTTTTTTTGGACTTTGTCATTTTTCCGGCGTTTATCAGACTTTCAGATAGGGGAAATGTCAGTGAGTGTTCTGATTTCAGTTACAGAGCGATTCGCCCAATGAGTCCTTGATATTTAGTCGTTTTCAGCCAATTTTCTGGATTTTTGAAAATTTCACTTTTTTGAGAAAATATCCACTAAATGAGGGAATAATATGTGTGAGGGTACCCCAGGAGAGTTCCAAATGTGTGTGGGTAGAATATATATCCCACGGGGGTAAAATTTTAAAAAGTTGAAAAAAAAATTTTTGGGGACTTAGTCATTTTTCCGGCGTTCATCAGATTTTCAGATAGGGGAAATGTCAGTGAGCGTTCTGATTTCAGTTCCAGAGCGATTCGCCCAATGAGTCCTTGATATTTAGTCGTTTTCAGCCAATTTTCTGGATTTTTGAAAATTTCAATTTTTTGAGAAAATATCCACTAAATGAGGGAATAATATGTGTGAGGGTACCCCAGGAGAGTTCCAAATTTGTGTGTGTAGAATATATATCCCACGGGGCTAAAATTGAAAAAAGTTGAAAAAAATTTTTTTTTGGACTTAGTCATTTTTCCGGCGTTTATCAGACTTTCAGATAGGGCAAATGTCAGTGAGCGTTCTGATTTCAGTTACAGAGCGATTCGCCCAATGAGTCCTTGATATTTAGTCGTTTTCAGCCAATTTTCTGGATTTTTGAAAATTTCACTTTTTTGTGAAAATATCCACTAAATGAGGGAATAATATGTGTGAGGGTACCCCAGGAGAGTTCCAAATGTGTGTGGGTAGAATATATATCCCACGGAGGTAAAATTGAAAAAAGTTGAAAAATTTATTTTTTTTGGACTTTGTCATTTTTCCGGCGTTTATCAGACTTTCAGATAGGGGAAATGTCAGTGAGTGTTCTGATTTCAGTTACAGAGCGATTCGCCCAATGAGTCCTTGATATTTAGTCGTTTTCAGCCAATTTTCTGGATTTTTGAAAATTTCACTTTTTTGTGAAAATATCCACTAAATGAGGGAATAATATGTGTGAGGGTACCCCAGGAGAGTTCCAAATTTGTGTGTGTAGAATATATATCCCACGGGGGTAAAATTGAAAAAAGTTGAAAAAAATTTTTTTTTGGACTTAGTAATTTTTTCGCCGTTTATCAGACTTTCAGATAGGGGAAATGTCAGTGTGCGTTCCGATTTCAGTTCCAGAGCGATTCGCCCAATGAGTCCTTGATATTTAGTCGTTTTCAGCCAATTTTCTGGATTTTTGAAAATTTCACTTTTTTGTGAAAATATCCACTAAATGAGGGAATAATATGTGTGAGGGTACCCCAGGAGAGTTCCAAATGTGTGTGGGTAGAATATATATCCCACGGGGGTAAAATTGAAAAAAGTTGAAAAAAATTTTTTTTTGGACTTAGTCATTTTTCCGGCGTTTATCAGACTTTCAGATAGGGGAAATGTCAGTGTGCGTTCCGATTTCAGTTCCAGAGCGATTCGCCCAATGAGTCCTTGATATTTAGTCGTTTTCAGCCAATTTTCTGGATTTTTGAAAATTTCACTTTTTTGAGAAAATATCCACTAAATGAGGGAATAATATGTGTGAGGGTACCCAGGAGAGTTCCAAATGTGTGTGGGTAGAATATATATCCCACGGGGGTAAAATTGAAAAAAGTTGAAAAAAATTTTTTTTTTGGACTTTGTCATTTTTCCGGCGTTTATCAGACTTTCAGATAGGGGAAATGTCAGTGATTGTTCTGATTTCAGTTACAGAGCGATTCGCCTAATGCGTCCTTGATATTTAGTCGTTTTCAGCCAATTTTCTGGATTTTTGAAAATTTCACTTTTTTGAGAAAATATCCACTAAATGAGGGAATAATATGTGTGAGGGTACCCCAGCAGAGTTCCAAATGTGTGTGGGTAGAATATATATCCCACGGGGGTAAAATTTAAAGAAGTTTAAAAAAAAATTGTTTGGGACTTAGTCATTTTTCCGGCGTTCAACAGACTTTCAGATAGGTGAAATGTCATTGTGCGTTACGATTTCAGTTCCAGAACGATTCGCCCAATGAGTCCTTGATATTTAGTCGTTTTCAGCCAATTTTCTGGATTTTTGAAAATTTCACTTTTTTGTGAAAATATCCACTAAATGAGGGAATAATATGTGTGAGGGTACCCCAGGAGAGTTCCAAATGTGTGTGGGTAGAATATATATCCCACGGGGGTAAAATTGAAAAAAGTTGAAAAAATTTTTTTTTTGGACTTAGTCATTTTTCCGGCGTTTATCAGACTTTCAGATAGGGCAAATGTCAGTGAGCATTCAGATTTCAGTTCCAGAGCGATTCAACCAATGAGTCCTTGATATTTAGTCGTTTTCAGCCAATTTTCTGGATTTTTGAAAATTTCACTTTATTGAGAAAATATCCACTAAATGAGGGAATAATATGTGTGAGGGTACCCAGGAGAGTTCCAAATGTGTGTGGGTAGAATATATATCCCACGGGGGTAAAATTTAAAAAAGTTTAAAAAAAAATTTTTTGGGACTTAGTCATTTTTCCGGCGTTCATCAGATTTTCAGATAGGGGAAATGTCAGTGTGCGTTCCGATTTCAGTTCCAGAGCGATTCGCCCAATGAGTCCTTGATATTTAGTCGTTTTCAGCCAATTTTCTGGATTTTTGAAAATTTCACTTTTTTGTGAAAATATCCACTAAATGAGGGAATAATATGTGTGAGGGTACCACAGGAGAGTTCCAAATGTTTGTGGGTAGAATATATATCCCACAGGGTTAAAATTGAAAAAAGTTGAAAAACATTTTTTTTTGGACTTAGTCATTTTTCCGGCGTTTATCAGACTTTCAGATAGGGCAAATGTCAGTGAGCATTCCGATTTCAGTTCCAGAGCGATTCGCCCAATGAGTCCTTGATATTTAGTCGTTTTCAGCCAATTTTCTGGATTTTTGAAAATTTCACTTTTTTGTGAAAATATCCACTAAATGAGGGAATAATATGTGTGAGGGTACCCCAGGAGAGTTCCAAATGTGTGTGGGTAGAATATATATCCCACGGGGCTAAAATTGAAAAAAGTTGAAAAAAATTTTTTTTTGGACTTAGTCATTTTTCCGGCGTTTATCAGACTTTCAGATAGGGGAAATGTCAGTGAGCGTTCTGATTTCAGTTACAGAGCGATTCGCCCAATGAGTCCTTGATATTTAGTCGTTTTCAACCAATTTTCTGGATTTTTGAAAATTTCACTTTTTTGTGAAAATATCCACTAAATGAGGGAATAATATGTGTGAGGGTACCCCAGAAGAGTTCCAAATGTGTGTGGGTAGAATATATATCCCACGGAGGTAAAATTGAAAAAAGTTGAAAAATTTATTTTTTTTGGACTTTGTCATTTTTCCGGCGTTTATCAGACTTTCAGATAGGGGAAATGTCAGTGAGTGTTCTGATTTCAGTTACAGAGCGATTCGCCCAATGAGTCCTTGATATTTAGTCGTTTTCAGCCAATTTTCTGGATTTTTGAAAATTTCACTTTTTTGAGAAAATATCCACTAAATGAGGGAATAATATGTGTGAGGGTACCCCAGGAGAGTTCCAAATGTGTGTGGGTAGAATATATATCCCACGGGGGTAAAATTTTAAAAAGTTGAAAAAAAAATTTTTGGGGACTTAGTCATTTTTCCGGCGTTTATCAGACTTTCAGATAGGGCAAATGTCAGTGAGCATTCCGATTTCAGTTCCAGAGCGATTCGCCCAATGAGTCCTTGATATTTAGTCGTTTTCAGCCAATTTTCTGGATTTTTGAAAATTTCACTTTTTTGTGAAAATATCCACTAAATGAGGGAATAATATGTGTGAGGGTACCCCAGGAGAGTTCCAAATGTGTGTGGGTAGAATATATATCCCACGGGGGTAAAATTGAAAAAAGTTGAAAAAAATTTTTTTTTTGGACTTTGTCATTTTTCCGGCGTTTATCAGACTTTCAGATAGGGGAAATGTCAGTGATTGTTCTGATTTCAGTTACAGAGCGATTCGCCTAATGCGTCCTTGATATTTAGTCGTTTTCAGCCAATTTTCTGGATTTTTGAAAATTTCACTTTTTTGAGAAAATATCCACTAAATGAGGGAATAATATGTGTGAGGGTACCCCAGCAGAGTTCCAAATGTGTGTGGGTAGAATATATATCCCACGGGGGTAAAATTTAAAGAAGTTTAAAAAAAAATTGTTTGGGACTTAGTCATTTTTCCGGCGTTCAACAGACTTTCAGATAGGTGAAATGTCATTGTGCGTTACGATTTCAGTTCCAGAACGATTCGCCCAATGAGTCCTTGATATTTAGTCGTTTTCAGCCAATTTTCTGGATTTTTGAAAATTTCACTTTTTTGTGAAAATATCCACTAAATGAGGGAATAATATGTGTGAGGGTACCCCAGGAGAGTTCCAAATGTGTGTGGGTAGAATATATATCCCACGGGGGTAAAATTGAAAAAAGTTGAAAAAATTTTTTTTTTGGACTTAGTCATTTTTCCGGCGTTTATCAGACTTTCAGATAGGGCAAATGTCAGTGAGCATTCAGATTTCAGTTCCAGAGCGATTCAACCAATGAGTCCTTGATATTTAGTCGTTTTCAGCCAATTTTCTGGATTTTTGAAAATTTCACTTTATTGAGAAAATATCCACTAAATGAGGGAATAATATGTGTGAGGGTACCCAGGAGAGTTCCAAATGTGTGTGGGTAGAATATATATCCCACGGGGGTAAAATTTAAAAAAGTTTAAAAAAAAATTTTTTGGGACTTAGTCATTTTTCCGGCGTTCATCAGATTTTCAGATAGGGGAAATGTCAGTGTGCGTTCCGATTTCAGTTCCAGAGCGATTCGCCCAATGAGTCCTTGATATTTAGTCGTTTTCAGCCAATTTTCTGGATTTTTGAAAATTTCACTTTTTTGTGAAAATATCCACTAAATGAGGGAATAATATGTGTGAGGGTACCCCAGGAGAGTTCCAAATTTGTGTGTGTAGAATATATATCCCACGGGGGTCAAATTGAAAAAAGTTGAAAAAAATTTTTTTTTGGACTTAGTCATTTTTCCGGCGTTTATCAGACTTTCAGATAGGGGAAATGTCAGTGAGCGTTCTGATTTCAGTTACAGAGCGATTCGCCCAATGAGTCCTTGATATTTAGTCGTTTTCAGCCAATTTTCTGGATTTTTGAAAATTTCAATTTTTTGAGAAAATATCCACTAAATGAGGGAATAATATGTGTGAGGGTACCCCAGGAGAGTTCCAATTTGTGTGTGTAGAATATATATCCCATGGGGCTAAAATTGAAAAAAGTTGAAAAAAATTTTTTTTTGGACTTAGTCATTTTTTCGACGTTGATCAGACTTTCAGATAGGGGAAATGTCAGTGTGCGTTCCGATTTCAGTTCCAGAGCGATTCGCCCAATGAGTCCTTGATACTTAGTCGTTTTCAGCCAATATTTTGGATTTTTGAAAATTTCACTTTTTTGTGAAAATATCCACTAAATGAGGGAATAATATGTGTGAGGGTACCACAGGAGAGTTCCAAATGTTTGTGGGTAGAATATATATCCCACAGGGTTAAAATTGAAAAAAGTTGAAAAACATTTTTTTTTGGACTTAGTCATTTTTCCGGCGTTTATCAGACTTTCAGATAGGGCAAATGTCAGTGAGCATTCCGATTTCAGTTCCAGAGCGATTCGCCCAATGAGTCCTTGATATTTAGTCGTTTTCAGCCAATTTTCTGGATTTTTGAAAATTTCACTTTTTTGTGAAAATATCCACTAAATGAGGGAATAATATGTGTGAGGGTACCCCAGGAGAGTTCCAAATGTGTGTGGGTAGAATATATATCCCACGGGGCTAAAATTGAAAAAAGTTGAAAAAAATTTTTTTTTGGACTTAGTCATTTTTCCGGCGTTTATCAGACTTTCAGATAGGGGAAATGTCAGTGAGCGTTCTGATTTCAGTTACAGAGCGATTCGCCTAATGAGTCCTTGATATTTAGTCGTTTTCAACCAATTTTCTGGATTTTTGAAAATTTCACTTTTTTGTGAAAATATCCACTAAATGAGGGAATAATATGTGTGAGGGTACCCCAGAAGAGTTCCAAATGTGTGTGGGTAGAATATATATCCCACGGAGGTAAAATTGAAAAAAGTTGAAAAATTTATTTTTTTTGGACTTTGTCATTTTTCCTGCGTTTATCAGACTTTCAGATAGGGGAAATGTCAGTGAGTGTTCTGATTTCAGTTACAGAGCGATTCGCCCAATGAGTCCTTGATATTTAGTCGTTTTCAGCCAATTTTCTGGATTTTTGAAAATTTCACTTTTTTGAGAAAATATCCACTAAATGAGGGAATAATATGTGTGAGGGTACCCCAGGAGAGTTCCAAATGTGTGTGGGTAGAATATATATCCCACGGGGGTAAAATTTTAAAAAGTTGAAAAAAAAATTTTTGGGGACTTAGTCATTTTTCCGGCGTTTATCAGACTTTCAGATAGGGCAAATGTCAGTGAGCATTCCGATTTCAGTTCCAGAGCGATTCGCCCAATGAGTCCTTGATATTTAGTCGTTTTCAGCCAATTTTCTGGATTTTTGAAAATTTCACTTTTTTGTGAAAATATCCACTAAATGAGGGAATAATATGTGTGAGGGTACCCCAGGAGAGTTCCAAATGTGTGTGGGTAGAATATATATCCCACGGGGCTAAAATTGAAAAAAGTTGAAAAAAATTTTTTTTTGGACTTAGTCATTTTTCCGGCGTTTATCAGACTTTCAGATAGGGGAAATGTCAGTGAGCGTTCTGATTTCAGTTACAGAGCGATTCGCCCAATGAGTCCTTGATATTTAGTCGTTTTCAGCCAATTTTCTGGATTTTTGAAAATTTCACTTTTTTGTGAAAATATCCACTAAATGAGGGAATAATATGTGTGAGGGTACCCCAGAAGAGTTCCAAATGTGTGTGGGTAGAATATATATCCCACGGGGGTAAAATTGAAAAAAGTTGAAAAATTTTTTTTTTTTGGACTTTGTCATTTTTCCGGCGTTTATCAGACTTTCAGATAGGGGAAATGTCAGTGAGCATTGTGATTTCAGTTACAGAGCGATTCGCCCAATGAGTCCTTGATATTTAGTCGTTTTCAGCCAATTTTCTGGATTTTTGAAAATTTCACTTTTTTGTGAAAATATCCACTAAATGAGGGAATAATATGTTTGAGGGTACCCCAGGAGAGTTCCAAATGTGTTTGGGTAGAATATACATCCCACGGGGGTACAATTGAAAAAAGTTGAAAAAAATTTTTTTTTGGACTTAGTCATTTTTCCGGCGTTTATCAGACTTTCAGATAGGGCAAATGTCAGTGAGCATTCCGATTTCAATTCCAGAGCGATTCGCCGAATGAGTCCTTGATATTTAGTCGTTTTCAGCCAATTTTCTGGATTTTTGAAAATTTCACTTTTTTGTGAAAATATCCACTAAATGAGGGAATAATATGTTTGAGGGTACCCCAGGAGAGTTCCAAATGTGTGTGTGTAGAATATATATCCCACGGGGGTCAAATTGAAAAAAGTTGAAAAAAATTTTTTTTTGGACTTAGACATTTTTCCGGCGTTTTTCAGACTTTCAGATAGGGCAAATGTCAGTGAGCATTCCGATTTCAGTTCCAGAGCGATTCACCCAATGAGTCCGTGATATTTAGTCGTTTTCAGCCAATTTTCTGGATTTTTGAAAATTTCACTTTTTTGTGAAAATATCCACTAAATGAGGGAATAATATGTGTGAGGGTACCCCAGGAGAGTTCCAAATGTGTGTGGGTAGAATATATATCCCACGGAGGTAAAATTGAAAAAAGTTGAAAAATTTATTTTTTTTGGACTTTGTCATTTTTCCGGCGTTTATCAGACTTTCAGATAGGGGAAATGTCAGTGAGTGTTCTGATTTCAGTTACAGAGCGATTCGCCTAATGAGTCCTTGATATTTAGTCGTTTTCAGCCAATTTTCTGGATTTTTGAAAATTTCACTTTTTTGAGAAAATATCCACTAAATGAGGGAATAATATGTGTGAGGGTACCCCAGGAGAGTTCCAAATGTGTGTGGGTAGAATATATATCCTACGGGGGTAAAATTTAAAAAAGTTGAAAAAAAAATTTTTGGGGACTTAGTCATTTTTCCGGCGTTCATCAGATTTTCAGATAGGGGAAATGTCAGTGAGCGTTCTGATTTCAGTTCCAGAGCGATTCGCCCATTGAGTCCTTGATATTTAGTCGTTTTCAGCCAATTTTCTGGATTTTTTAAAATTTCACTTTTTTTGTGAAAATATCCACTAAATGAGGGAATAATATGTGTGAGGGTACCCCAGGAGAGTTCCAAATGTGTGTGGGTAGAATATATATCCCACGGGGGTAAAATTGAAAAAAGTTGAAAAATTTTTTTTTTTGGACTTAGTCATTTTTCCGGCGTTTATCAGACTTTCTGATAGGGCAAATGTCAGTGAGCATTCCGATTTCAGTTCCAGAGCGATTCGCCCAATGAGTCCTTGATATTTAGTCGTTTTCAGCCAATTTTCTGGATTTTTGAAAATTTCACTTTTTTGTGAAAAGATCCACTAAATGAGGGAATAATATGTGTGAGGGTACCCCATTAGAGTTCCAAATGTGTGTGGGTAGAATATATATCCTACGGGGGTAAAATTTAAAAAAGTTGAAAAAAAAATTTTTGGGGACTTAGTCATTTTTCCGTCGTTCATCAGATTTTCAGATAGGGGAAATGTCAGTGAGCGTTCTGATTTCAGTTCCAGAGCGATTCGCCCATTGAGTCCTTGATATTTAGTCGTTTTCAGCCAATTTTCTGGATTTTTTAAAATTTCACTTTTTTGTGAAAATATCCACTAAATGAGGGAATAATATGTGTGAGGGTACCCCAGGAGAGTTCCAAATGTGTGTGGGTAGAATATATATCCCACGGAGGTAAAATTGAAAAAAGTTGAAAAATTTATTTTTTTTGAACTTTGTCATTTTTCCGGCGTTTTTCAGACTTTCAGATAGTGGAAATGTCAGTGAGCATTCTGATTTCAGTTACAGAGCGATTCGCCCAATGAGTCCTTGATATTTAGTCGTTTTCAGCCAATTTTCTGGATTTTTGAAAATTTCACTTTTTTGTGAAAATATCCACTAAATGAGGGAATAATATGTGTGAGGGTACCCCAGGAGAGTTCCAAATGTGTGTGGGTAGAATATATATCCCACGGAGGTAAAATTGAAAAAAGTTGAAAAATTTATTTTTTTTGGACTTTGTCATTTTTCCGGCGTTTATCAGACTTTCAGATAGGGGAAATGTCAGTGAGTGTTCTGATTTCAGTTACAGAGCGATTCGCCTAATGAGTCCTTGATATTTAGTCGTTTTCAGCCAATTTTCTGGCTTTTTGAAAATTTCACTTTTTTGAGAAAATATCCACTAAATGAGGGAATAATATGTGTGAGGGTACCCCAGGAGAGTTCCAAATGTGTGTGGGTAGAATATATATCCTACGGGGGTAAAATTTAAAAAAGTTGAAAAAGAAATTTTTGGGGACTTAGTCATTTTTCCGGCGTTCATCAGATTTTCAGATAGGGGAAATGTCAGTGAGCGTTCTGATTTCAGTTCCAGAGCGATTCGCCCAATGAGTCCTTGATATTTAGTCGTTTTCAGCCAATTTTCTGGATTTTTTAAAATTTCACTTTTTTGTGAAAATATCCACTAAATGAGGGAATAATATGTGTGAGGGTACCCCAGGAGAGTTCCAAATGTGTGTGGGTAGAATATATTTCCCACGGGGGTAAAATTGAAAAAAGTTGAAAAAAAATTTTTTTTTGGACTTTGTCATTTTTCCGGCGTTTATCAGACTTTCAGATAGGGGAAATGTCAGTGAGTGTTCTGATTTCAGTTACAGAGCGATTCGCCTAATGAGTCCTTGATATTTAGTCGTTTTCAGCCAATTTTCTGGATTTTTGAAAATTTCACTTTTTTGAGAAAATATCGACTAAATGAGGGAATAATATGTGTGAGGGTACCCCAGGAGAGTTCCAAATGTGTGTGGGTAGAATATATATCCTACGGGGGTAAAATTTAAAAAAGTTGAAAAAAAAATTTATGGGGACTTAGTCATTTTTCCGGCGTTCATCAGATTTTCAGATAGGGGAAATGTCAGTGAGCGTTCTGATTTCAGTTCCAGAGCGATTCGCCCATTGAGTCCTTGATATTTAGTCGTTTTCAGCCAATTTTCTGGATTTTTTAAAATTTCACTTTTTTGTGAAAATATCCACTAAATGAGGGAATAATATGTGTGAGGGTACCCCAGGAGAGTTCCAAATGTGTGTGGGTAGAATATATATCCCACGGGGGTAAAATTGAAAAAAGTTGAAAAATTTTTTTTTTTGGACTTAGTCATTTTTCCGGCGTTTATCAGACTTTCTGATAGGGCAAATGTCAGTGAGCATTCCGATTTCAGTTCCAGAGCGATTCGCCCAATGAGTCCTTGATATTTAGTCGTTTTCAGCCAATTTTCTGGATTTTTGAAAATTTCACTTTTTTGTGAAAAGATCCACTAAATGAGGGAATAATATGTGTGAGGGTACCCCAGGAGAGTTCCAAATGTGTGTGGGTAGAATATATATCCCACGGAGGTAAAATTGAAAAAAGTTGAAAAATTTATTTTTTTTGGACTTTGTCATTTTTCCGGCGTTTATCAGACTTTCAGATAGGGGAAATGTCAGTGAGCGTTCTGATTTCAGTTACTCTGCGATTCTCCCAATGAGTCCTTGATATTTAGTCATTTTCAGCCAATTTTCTGGATTTTTGAAAATTTCACTTTTTTGAGAAAATATCCACTAAATGAGGGAATAATATGTGTGAGGGTACCCCAGGAGAGTTCCAAATGTGTGTGAGTAGAATATATATCCCACGGGGGTAAAATTGAAAAAAGTTGAAAAAAATTTTTTTTTGGACTTAGTCATTTTTCCGGCGTTCATCAGATTTTCAGATAGGGGAAATGTCAGTGAGCGTTCTGATTTTAGTTCCAGAGCGATTCGCCCAATGAGTCCTCGATATTTAGTCCTTTTCAGCCAATTTTCTGGATTTTTTAAAATTTCACTTTTTTGTGAAAATATCCACTAAATGAGGGAATAATATGTGTGAGGGTACCCCAGGAGAGTTCCAAATGTGTGTGGGTAGAATATATATCCCACGGGGGTAAAATTGAAAAAAGTTGAAAAATTTTTTTTTTTTTTTTTGAACTTTGTCATTTTTCCGGCGTTTATCAGACTTTCAGATAGGGGAAATGTTAGTGAGTGTTATGATTTCAGTTACAGAGCGATTCGCCCAATGAGTCCTTGATATTTAGTCGTTTTCAGCCAATTTTCTGGATTTTTGAAAATTTCACTTTTTTGAGAAAATATTCACTAAATGAGGGAATAATATGTGTCTGGGTACCCCAGGAGAGTTCCAAATGTGTGTGGGTAGAATATATATCCCACGGGGGTAAAATTGAAAAAAGTTGAAAAAAAATTTTTTTTGGACTTAGTCATTTTTCCGGCGTTTATCAGACTTTCAGATAGGGGAAATGTCAGTGAGCGTTCTGATTTCAGTTACAGAGCGATTCACCCAATGAGTCCTTGATATTTAGTCGTTTTCAGCCAATTTTCTGGATTTTTGAAAATTTCACTTTTTTGTGAAAATATCCACTAAATGAGGGAATAATATGTGTGAGGGTACCCCAGGAGAGTTCCAAATGTGTGTGGGTAGAATATTTATCCCACGTGGGTAAAATTGAAAAAAGTTGAAAAAAATTTTTTTTTGGACTTAGTCATTTTTCCGGCGTTTATCAGACTTTCAGATAGGGCAAATGTCAGTGAGCATTCTGATTTCAGTTACAGAGCGATTCTCCCAATGAGTCCTTGATATTTAGTCGTTTTCAGCCAATTTTCTGGATTTTTGAAAATTTCACTTTTTTGAGAAAATATCCACTAAATGAGGGAATAATATGTGTGAGGGTACCCCAGGAGAGTTCCAAATGTGTGTGAGTAGAATATATATCCCACGGGGGTAAAATTGAAAAAAGTTGAAAAAAAATTTTTTTTGGACTTAGTCATTTTTCCGGCGTTTATCAGACTTTCAGATAGGGCAAATGTCAGTGAGCATTCCGATTTCAGTTCCAGAGCGATTCGCCCAATGAGTCCTTGATATTTAGTCGTTTTCAGCCAATTTTCTGGATGTTTGAAAATTTCACTTTTTTGTGAAAATATCCACTAAATGAGGGAATAATATGTGTGAGGGTACCCCGGGAGAGTTACAAATGTGTGTGGGTAGAATATATATCCCACGGGGGTAAAATTGAAAAAAGTTGAAAAAAATTGTTTTTTGGACTTAGTAATTTTTCCGGAGTTTATCCGACTTTCAGATAGGGCAAATGTCAGTGAGCATTCCGATTTCAGTTCCAGAGCGATTCGCCCAATGAGTCCTTGATATTTAGTCATTTTCAGCCAGTTTTCTGGATTTTTGAAAATTTCACTTTTTTGAGAAAATATCCACTAAATGAGGGAATAATATGTGTGAGGGTACCCCAGGAGAGTTCCAAATGTGTGTGGGTAGAATATATATCCCACAGGGTTAAAATTGTAAAAAGTTGAAAAACATTTTTTTTTCTACTTAGTCATTTTTCCGGCGTTTATCAGACTTTCAGATAGGGGAAATGTCAGTGAGCGTTCCGATTTCAATTCCAGAGCAATTCGCCCAATGAGTCCTTGATATTAAGTCGTTTTCAGCCAATTTTCTGAATTTTTGAAAATTTCACTTTTTTATGAAAATATCCACTAAATGAGGGAATAATATGTGTGAGGGTACCCCAGGAGATTTCCAAATGTGTGTGGGTAGAATATATATCCCACGGGGGTAAAATTGAAAAAAGTTGAAAAACATTTTTTTTTGGACTTAGTCATTTTTCCGGCGTTTATCAGACTTTCAGATAGGGGAAATGTCAGTGAGCGTTCCGATTTCAGTTCCAGAGCGATTCTCCCAATGAGTCCTTGATATTTAGTCGTTTTCAGCCAATTTTCTGGATTTTTGAAAATTTCACTTTTTTGTGAAAATATCCACTAAATGAGGGAATAATATGAGTGAGGGTACCCCAGGAGAGTTCCAAATGTGTGTGGGTAGAATATATATCCCACGGGGTTAAAATTGAAAAAAGTTGAAAAACATTTTTTTTTGGACTTAGTCATTTTTTCGGCTTTTATCAGACTTTCAGATAGGGGAAATGTCAGTGAGCATTCCGATTTCAGTTACAGAGCGATTCGCCCAATGAGTCCTTGATATTTAGACGTTTTCAGCCAATTTTCTGGATTTTTGAAAATTTCACTTTTTTGTGAAAATATCCACTAAATGAGGGAATAATATGAGTGAGGGTACCCCAGGAGAGTTCCAAATGTGTGTGGGTAGAATATATATCCCACGGGGGTAAAATTGAAAAAAGTTGGAAATTTTTTTTTTTTTGGACTTAGTCATTTTTCCGGCGTTTATCAGACTTTCAGATAGGGGAAATATCAGTGAGCATTCCGATTTCAGTTCCAGAGCGATTCGCCCAATGAGTCCTTGATATTTAGTCGTTTTCAGCCAATTTTCTGGATGTTTGAAAATTTCACTTTTTTGTGAAAATATCCACTAAATGAGGGAATAATATGTGTGAGGGTACCCCAGGAGAGTTCCAAATGTGTGTGGGTAGAATATATATCCCACGGGGGTAAAATTGAAAAAAGTTGAAAAAAATTGTTTTTTGGACTTAGTAATTTTTCCGGAGTTTATCCGACTTTCAGATAGGGCAAATGTCAGTGAGCATTCCGATTTCAGTTCCAGAGCGATTCGCCCAATGAGTCCTTGATATTTAGTCATTTTCAGCCAGTTTTCTGGATTTTTGAAAATTTCACTTTTTTGAGAAAATATCCACTAAATGAGGGAATAATATGTGTGAGGGTACCCCAGGAGAGTTCCAAATGTGTGTGGGTAGAATATATATCCCACAGGGTTAAAATTGTAAAAAGTTGAAAAACATTTTTTTTTGGACTTAGTCATTTTTCCGGCGTTTATCAGACTTTCAGATAGGGCAAATGTCAGTGAGCATTCTGATTTCAGTTACAGAGCGATTCTCCCAATGAGTCCTTGATATTTAGTCGTTTTCAGCCAATTTTCTGGATTTTTGAAAATTTCACTTTTTTGAGAAAATATCCACTAAATGAGGGAATAATATGTGTGAGGGTACCCCAGGAGAGTTCCAAATGTGTGTGAGTAGAATATATATCCCACGGGGGTAAAATTGAAAAAAGTTGAAAAAAAATTTTTTTTGGACTTAGTCATTTTTCCGGCGTTCATCAGACTTTCAGATAGGGCAAATGTCAGTGAGCATTCCGATTTCAGTTCCAGAGCGATTCGCCCAATGAGTCCTTGATATTTAGTCGTTTTCAGCCAATTTTCTGGATGTTTGAAAATTTCACTTTTTTGTGAAAATATCCACTAAATGAGGGAATAATATGTGTGAGGGTACCCCGGGAGAGTTACAAATGTGTGTGGGTAGAATATATATCCCACGGGGGTAAAATTGAAAAAAGTTGAAAAAAATTGTTTTTTGGACTTAGTAATTTTTCCGGAGTTTATCCGACTTTCAGATAGGGCAAATGTCAGTGAGCATTCCGATTTCAGTTCCAGAGCGATTCGCCCAATGAGTCCTTGATATTTAGTCATTTTCAGCCAGTTTTCTGGATTTTTGAAAATTTCACTTTTTTGAGAAAATATCCACTAAATGAGGGAATAATATGTGTGAGGGTACCCCAGGAGAGTTCCAAATGTGTGTGGGTAGAATATATATCCCACAGGGTTAAAATTGTAAAAAGTTGAAAAACATTTTTTTTTCTACTTAGTCATTTTTCCGGCGTTTATCAGACTTTCAGATAGGGGAAATGTCAGTGAGCGTTCCGATTTCAATTCCAGAGCAATTCGCCCAATGAGTCCTTGATATTAAGTCGTTTTCAGCCAATTTTCTGAATTTTTGAAAATTTCACTTTTTTATGAAAATATCCACTAAATGAGGGAATAATATGTGTGAGGGTACCCCAGGAGATTTCCAAATGTGTGTGGGTAGAATATATATCCCACGGGGGTAAAATTGAAAAAAGTTGAAAAACATTTTTTTTTGGACTTAGTCATTTTTCCGGCGTTTATCAGACTTTCAGATAGGGGAAATGTCAGTGAGCGTTCCGATTTCAGTTCCAGAGCGATTCTCCCAATGAGTCCTTGATATTTAGTCGTTTTCAGCCAATTTTCTGGATTTTTGAAAATTTCACTTTTTTGTGAAAATATCCACTAAATGAGGGAATAATATGAGTGAGGGTACCCCAGGAGAGTTCCAAATGTGTGTGGGTAGAATATATATCCCACGGGGTTAAAATTGAAAAAAGTTGAAAAACATTTTTTTTTGGACTTAGTCATTTTTTCGGCTTTTATCAGACTTTCAGATAGGGGAAATGTCAGTGAGCATTCCGATTTCAGTTACAGAGCGATTCGCCCAATGAGTCCTTGATATTTAGACGTTTTCAGCCAATTTTCTGGATTTTTGAAAATTTCACTTTTTTGTGAAAATATCCACTAAATGAGGGAATAATATGAGTGAGGGTACCCCAGGAGAGTTCCAAATGTGTGTGGGTAGAATATATATCCCACGGGGGTAAAATTGAAAAAAGTTGAAAAAAATTGTTTTTTGGACTTAGTAATTTTTCCGGAGTTTATCCGACTTTCAGATAGGGCAAATGTCAGTGAGCATTCCGATTTCAGTTCCAGAGCGATTCGCCCAATGAGTCCTTGATATTTAGTCATTTTCAGCCAGTTTTCTGGATTTTTGAAAATTTCACTTTTTTGAGAAAATATCCACTAAATGAGGGAATAATATGTGTGAGGGTACCCCAGGAGAGTTCCAAATGTGTGTGGGTAGAATATATATCCCACAGGGTTAAAATTGTAAAAAGTTGAAAAACATTTTTTTTTGGACTTAGTCATTTTTCCGGCGTTTATCAGACTTTCAGATAGGGGAAATGTCAGTGAGCGTTCCGATTTCAATTCCAGAGCAATTCGCCCAATGAGTCCTTGATATTAAGTCGTTTTCAGCCAATTTTCTGAATTTTTGAAAATTTCACTTTTTTATGAAAATATCCACTAAATGAGGGAATAATATGTGTGAGGGTACCCCAGGAGATTTCCAAATGTGTGTGGGTAGAATATATATCCCACGGGGGTAAAATTGAAAAAAGTTGAAAAACATTTTTTTTGGACTTAGTCATTTTTCCGGCGTTTATCAGACTTTCAGATAGGGGAAATGTCAGTGAGCGTTCCGATTTCAGTTCCAGAGCGATTCTCCCAATGAGTCCTTGATATTTTGTCGTTTTCAGCCAATTTTCTGGATTTTTGAAAATTTCACTTTTTTGTGAAAATATCCACTAAATGAGGGAATAATATGAGTGAGGGTACCCCAGGAGAGTTCCAAATGTGTGTGGGTAGAATATATATCCCACGGGGTTAAAATTGAAAAAAGTTGAAAAACATTTTTTTTTGGACTTAGTCATTTTTTCGGCTTTTATCAGACTTTCAGATAGGGGAAATGTCAGTGAGCATTCCGATTTCAGTTACAGAGCGATTCGCCCAATGAGTCCTTGATATTTAGACGTTTTCAGCCAATTTTCTGGATTTTTGAAAATTTCACTTTTTTGTGAAAATATCCACTAAATGAGGGAATAATATGAGTGAGGGTACCCCAGGAGAGTTCCAAATGTGTGTGGGTAGAATATATATCCCACGGGGTTAAAATTGAAAAAAGTTGAAAAACATTTTTTTTTTGGACTTAGTCATTTTTCCGGCGTTTATCAGACTTTCAGATAGGGCAAATGTCAGTGAGCATTCCGACTTCAGTTCCAGAGCGATTCGCCCAATGAGTCCTTGATATTTAGTCGTTTTCAGCCAATTTTCTGGATTTTTGAAAATTGCACTTTTTTGTGAAAATATCCACTAAATGAGGGAATAATATGTTTGAGGGTACCCCAGGAGAGTTCCAAATGTGTGTGTGTAGAATATATATCCCACGGGGGTCAAATTGAAAAAAGTTGAAAAAAATTTTTTTTTGGACTTAGACATTTTTCCGGCGTTTATCAGACTTTCAGATAGGGGAAATGTCAGTGAGCGTTCTGATTTCAGTTACAGAGCGATTCGCCCAATGAGTCCTTGATATTTAGTCGTTTTCAGCCAATTTTCTGGATTTTTGAAAATTTCACTTTTTTGTGAAAATATCCACTAAATGAGGGAATAATATGTTTGAGGTTACCCCAGGAGAGTTCCAAATGAGTGTGGGTAGAATATATATCCCACGGGGTTAAAATTGAAAAAAGTTAAAAAAAATTTATTTTGGACTTAGTCATTTTTCCGGCGTTTATCAGACTTTCAGATAGGGGAAATGTCAGTGAGCGTTCCGATTTCAATTCCAGATCAATTCGCCCAATGAGTCCTTGATATTAAGTCGTTTTCAGCCAATTTTCTGAATTTTTGAAAATTTCACTTTTTTATGAAAATATCCACTAAATGAGGGAATATTATGTGTGAGGGTACCACAGGAGAGTTCCAAATGTGTGTGGGTAGAATATATATCCCACGGGGGTAAAATTGAAAAAAGTTGGAAATTTTTTTTTTTTTGGACTTAGTCATTTTTCCGGCGTTTATCAGACTTTCAGATAGGGGAAATATCAGTGAGCGTTCTGATTTCAGTTACAGAGCGGTTCGCCCAATGAGTCCTTGATATTTAGTCATTTTCAGCCAATTTTCTGGATTTTTCAAAATTTCACTTTTTTGTGAAAATATCCACTAAATGAGGGAATAATATGAGTGAGGGTACCCCAGGAGAGTTCCAAATGTGTGTGGGTAGAATATATATCCCACGGGGTTAAAATTGAAAAAAGTTGAAAAACATTTTTTTTTTGGACTTAGTCATTTTTCCGGCGTTTATCAGACTTTCAGATAGGGGAAATGTCACTGAGCGTTCTGATTTCAGTTCCAGAGCGATTCTCCCAATGAGTCCTTGATATTTTGTCGTTTTCAGCCAATTTTCTGTATTTTTGAAAATTTTACTTTTTTTTAAAATATCCACTAAATGAGGGAATAATATGTGTGAGGGTACCCCAGGAGAGTTCCAAATGTGTGTGGGTAGAATATATATCCCACTTGGGTAAAATTTAAAAAAGTTGGAAATTTTTTTTTTTTTGGACTTAGTCATTCTTTCGGCGTTTATCAGACTTTCAGATAGGGGAAATGTCAGTGAGCGTTCTGATTTCAGTTACAGAGCGATTCGCCCAATCAGACCTTGATATTTAGTCGTTTTCAGCCAATTTTCTAGATTTTTGAAAATTTCACTTTTTTGTGAAAATATCCACTAAATGAGGGAATAATATGAGTGAGGGTACCCCAGGAGAGTTCCAAATGTGTGTGGGTAGAATATATATCCCACGGGGTTAAAATTGAAAAAAGTTGAAAAACATTTTCTTTTGGACTTAGTCATTTTTTCGGCGTTTATCAGACTTTCAGATAGGGGAAATGTCAGTGAGCATTCCGATTTCAGTTCCAGAGCGATTCGCCCAATGAGTCCTTGATATTTAGTCGTTTTCAGCCAATTTTCTGGATTTTTGAAAATTTCACTTTTTTGTGAAAATATCCACTAAATGAGGGAATAATATGTTTGAGGGTACCCCAGGAGAGCTCCAAATGTGTGTGTGTAGAATATATATCCCACGGGGGTCAAATTGAAAAAAGTTGAAAAAAATTTTTTTTTGGACTTAGTCATTTTTCCGGCGTTTATCAGACTTTCAGATAGGGGAAATGTCAGTGAGCGTTCTGATTTCAGTTCCAGAGCGATTCGCACAATGAGTCCTTGATATTTAGTCGTTTTCAGCCAATTTTCTGGATTTTTGAAAATTTCACTTTTTTTTTAAATATCCACTAAATGAGGGAATAATATGTGTGAGGGTACCCCAGGAGAGTTCCAAATGTGTGTGGGTAGAATATATATCCTACGGGGTAAAATTTAAAAAAGTTGGAAATTTTTTTTTTTTTGGACTAAGTCATTTTTCCGGCGTTTATCAGACTTTCAGATAGGGGAAATGTCAGTGAGCGTTCTGATTTCAGTTCCAGAGCGATTCGCCCAATGAGTCCTTGATATTTAGTCGTTTTCAGCCAATTTTCTAGATTTTTGAAAATTTCACTTTTTTTGTGAAAATATCCACTAAATGAGGGAATAATATGAGTGAGGGTACCCCAGGAGAGTTCCAAATGTGTGTGGGTAGAATATATATCCCACGGGGTTAAAATTGAAAAAAGTTGAAAAACATTTTTTTTTGGACTTAGTCATTTTTCGGCGTTTATCAGACTTTCAGATAGGGGAAATGTCAGTGAGCATTCTGATTTCAGTTACTGAGCGATTCGCCCAATGAGTCCTTGATATTTAGACGTTTTCAGACAATTTTCTGGATTTTTGAAAATTTCACTTTTTTGTGAAAATATCCACTAAATGAGGGAATAATATGAGTGAGGGTACCCCAGGAGAGTTCCAAATGAGTGTGGGTAGAACATATATCCCACGGGGGTAAAATTGAAAAAAGTTAAAAAATTTATTTTTTTTGGACTTTGTCATTTTTCCGGCGTTTATCAGACTTTCAGATTGGGGAAATGTCAGTGAGTGTTCTGATTTCAGTTACAGAGCGATTCGCAAAATGAGTCCTTGATATTTAGTCGTTTTCAGCCAATTTTCTGGATTTTTGAAAATTTCACTTTTTTGAGAAAATATTCACTAAATGAGGGAATAATATGTGTCTGGGTACCCCAGGAGAGTTCCAAATGTGTGTGGGTAGAATATATATCCCACGGGGGTAAAATTGAAAAAAGTTGAAAAAAAATTTTTTTTGGACTTAGTCATTTTTCCGGCGTTTATCAGACTTTCAGATAGGGGAAATGTCAGTGAGCGTTCTGATTTCAGTTACAGAGCGATTCACCCAATGAGTCCTTGATATTTAGTCGTTTTCAGCCAATTTTCTGGATTTTTGAAAATTTCACTTTTTTGTGAAAATATCCACTAAATGAGGGAATAATATGTGTGAGGGTACCCCAGGAGAGTTCCAAATGTGTGTGGGTAGAATATTTATCCCACAGGGGTAAAATTGAAAAAAGTTGAAAAACATTTTTTTTTGGACTTAGTCATTTTTCCGGCGTTTATCAGACTTTCAGATAGGGGAAATGTCAGTGAGCGTTCCGATTTCAATTCCAGAGCAATTCGCCCAATGAGTCCTTGATATTAAGTCGTTTTCAGCCAATTTTCTGAATTTTTGAAAATTTCACTTTTTTATGAAAATATCCACTAAATGAGGGAATAATATGTGTGAGGGTACCCCAGGAGATTTCCAAATGTGTGTGGGTAGAATATATATCCCACGGGGGTAAAATTGAAAAAAGTTGAAAAACATTTTTTTTTGGACTTAGTCATTTTTCCGGCGTTTATCAGACTTTCAGATAGGGGAAATGTCAGTGAGCGTTCCGATTTCAGTTCCAGAGCGATTCGCCCAATGAGTCCTTGATATTTAGACGTTTTCAGCCAATTTTCTGGATTTTTGAAAATTTCACTTTTTTGTGAAAATATCCACTAAATGAGGGAATAATATGAGTGAGGGTACCCCAGGAGAGTTCCAAATGTGTGTGGGTAGAATATATATCCCACGGGGGTAAAATTGAAAAAAGTTGGAAATTTATTTTTTTTTGGACTTAGTCATTTTTCCGGCGTTTATCAGACTTTCAGATAGGGGAAATATCAGTGAGCATTCCGATTTCAGTTCCAGAGCGATTCGCCCAATGAGTCCTTGATATTTAGTCGTTTTCAGCCAATTTTCTGGATGTTTGAAAATTTCACTTTTTTGTGAAAATATCCACTAAATGAGGGAATAATATGTGTGAGGGTACCCCAGGAGAGTTCCAAATGTGTGTGGGTAGAATATATATCCCACGGGGGTAAAATTGAAAAAAGTTGAAAAAAATTGTTTTTTGGACTTAGTAATTTTTCCGGAGTTTATCCGACTTTCAGATAGGGCAAATGTCAGTGAGCATTCCGATTTCAGTTCCAGAGCGATTCGCCCAATGAGTCCTTGATATTTAGTCATTTTCAGCCAGTTTTCTGGATTTTTGAAAATTTCACTTTTTTGAGAAAATATCCACTAAATGAGGGAATAATATGTGTGAGGGTACCCCAGGAGAGTTCCAAATGTGTGTGGGTAGAATATATATCCCACAGGGTTAAAATTGTAAAAAGTTGAAAAACATTTTTTTTTGGACTTAGTCATTTTTCCGGCATTTATCAGACTTTCAGATAGGGGAAATGTCAGTGAGCGTTCCGATTTCAATTCCAGAGCAATTCGCCCAATGAGTCCTTGATATTAAGTCGTTTTCAGCCAATTTTCTGAATTTTTGAAAATTTCACTTTTTTATGAAAATATCCACTAAATGAGGGAATAATATGTGTGAGGGTACCCCAGGAGATTTCCAAATGTGTGTGGGTAGAATATATATCCCACGGGGGTAAAATTGAAAAAAGTTGAAAAAAATTGTTTTTTGGACTTAGTAATTTTTCCGGAGTTTATCCGACTTTCAGATAGGGCAAATGTCAGTGAGCATTCCGATTTCAGTTCCAGAGCGATTCGCCCAATGAGTCCTTGATATTTAGTCATTTTCAGCCAGTTTTCTGGATTTTTGAAAATTTCACTTTTTTGAGAAAATATCCACTAAATGAGGGAATAATATGTGTGAGGGTACCCCAGGAGAGTTCCAAATGTGTGTGGGTAGAATATATATCCCACAGGGTTAAAATTGTAAAAAGTTGAAAAACATTTTTTTTTGGACTTAGTCATTTTTCCGGCGTTTATCAGACTTTCAGATAGGGGAAATGTCAGTGAGCGTTCCGATTTCAATTCCAGAGCAATTCGCCCAATGAGTCCTTGATATTAAGTCGTTTTCAGCCAATTTTCTGAATTTTTGAAAATTTCACTTTTTTATGAAAATATCCACTAAATGAGGGAATAATATGTGTGAGGGTACCCCAGGAGATTTCCAAATGTGTGTGGGTAGAATATATATCCCACGGGGGTAAAATTGAAAAAAGTTGAAAAACATTTTTTTTTGGACTTAGTCATTTTTCCGGCGTTTATCAGACTTTCAGATAGGGGAAATGTCAGTGAGCGTTCCGATTTCAGTTCCAGAGCGATTCTCCCAATGAGTCCTTGATATTTAGTCGTTTTCAGCCAATTTTCTGGATTTTTGAAAATTTCACTTTTTTTGTGAAAATATCCACTAAATGAGGGAATAATATGAGTGAGGGTACCCCAGGAGAGTTCCAAATGTGTGTGGGTAGAATATATATCCCACGGGGTTAAAATTGAAAAAAGTTGAAAAACATTTTTTTTTGGACTTAGTCATTTTTTCGGCTTTTATCAGACATTCAGATAGGGGAAATGTCAGTGAGCATTCCGATTTCAGTTACAGAGCGATTCGCCCAATGAGTCCTTGATATTTAGACGTTTTCAGCCAATTTTCTGGATTTTTGAAAATTTCACTTTTTTGTGAAAATATCCACTAAATGAGGGAATAATATGAGTGAGGGTACCCCAGGAGAGTTCCAAATGTGTGTGGGTAGAATATATATCCCACGGGGGTAAAATTGAAAAAAGTTGGAAATTTTTTTTTTTTTGGACTTAGTCATTTTTCCGGCGTTTATCAGACTTTCAGATAGGGGAAATATCAGTGAGCATTCCGATTTCAGTTCCAGAGCGATTCGCCCAATGAGTCCTTGATATTTAGTCGTTTTCAGCCAATTTTCTGGATGTTTGAAAATTTCACTTTTTTGTGAAAATATCCACTAAATGAGGGAATAATATGTGTGAGGGTACCCCAGGAGAGTTCCAAATGTGTGTGGGTAGAATATATATCCCACGGGGGTAAAATTGAAAAAAGTTGAAAAAAATTGTTTTTTGGACTTAGTAATTTTTCCGGAGTTTATCCGACTTTCAGATAGGGCAAATGTCAGTGAGCATTCCGATTTCAGTTCCAGAGCGATTCGCCCAATGAGTCCTTGATATTTAGTCATTTTCAGCCAGTTTTCTGGATTTTTGAAAATTTCACTTTTTTGAGAAAATATCCACTAAATGAGGGAATAATATGTGTGAGGGTACCCCAGGAGAGTTCCAAATGTGTGTGGGTAGAATATATATCCCACAGGGTTAAAATTGTAAAAAGTTGAAAAACATTTTTTTTTGGACTTAGTCATTTTTCCGGCGTTTATCAGACTTTCAGATAGGGGAAATGTCAGTGAGCGTTCCGATTTCAATTCCAGAGCAATTCGCCCAATGAGTCCTTGATATTAAGTCGTTTTCAGCCAATTTTCTGAATTTTTGAAAATTTCACTTTTTTATGAAAATATCCACTAAATGAGGGAATAATATGTGTGAGGGTACCCCAGGAGATTTCCAAATGTGTGTGGGTAGAATATATATCCCACGGGGGTAAAATTGAAAAAAGTTGAAAAACATTTTTTTTGGACTTAGTCATTTTTCCGGCGTTTATCAGACTTTCAGATAGGGGAAATGTCAGTGAGCGTTCCGATTTCAGTTCCAGAGCGATTCTCCCAATGAGTCCTTGATATTTAGTCGTTTTCAGCCAATTTTCTGGATTTTTGAAAATTTCACTTTTTTTGTGAAAATATCCACTAAATGAGGGAATAATATGAGTGAGGGTACCCCAGGAGAGTTCCAAATGTGTGTGGGTAGAATATATATCCCACGGGGTTAAAATTGAAAAAAGTTGAAAAACATTTTTTTTTGGACTTAGTCATTTTTTCGGCTTTTATCAGACATTCAGATAGGGGAAATGTCAGTGAGCATTCCGATTTCAGTTACAGAGCGATTCGCCCAATGAGTCCTTGATATTTAGACGTTTTCAGCCAATTTTCTGGATTTTTGAAAATTTCACTTTTTTGTGAAAATATCCACTAAATGAGGGAATAATATGAGTGAGGGTACCCCAGGAGAGTTCCAAATGTGTGTGGGTAGAATATATATCCCACGGGGGTAAAATTGAAAAAAGTTGGAAATTTTTTTTTTTTTGGACTTAGTCATTTTTCCGGCGTTTATCAGACTTTCAGATAGGGGAAATATCAGTGAGCATTCCGATTTCAGTTCCAGAGCGATTCGCCCAATGAGTCCTTGATATTTAGTCGTTTTCAGCCAATTTTCTGGATGTTTGAAAATTTCACTTTTTTGTGAAAATATCCACTAAATGAGGGAATAATATGTGTGAGGGTACCCCAGGAGAGTTCCAAATGTGTGTGGGTAGAATATATATCCCACGGGGGTAAAATTGAAAAAAGTTGAAAAAAATTGTTTTTTGGACTTAGTAATTTTTCCGGAGTTTATCCGACTTTCAGATAGGGCAAATGTCAGTGAGCATTCCGATTTCAGTTCCAGAGCGATTCGCCCAATGAGTCCTTGATATTTAGTCATTTTCAGCCAGTTTTCTGGATTTTTGAAAATTTCACTTTTTTGAGAAAATATCCACTAAATGAGGGAATAATATGTGTGAGGGTACCCCAGGAGAGTTCCAAATGTGTGTGGGTAGAATATATATCCCACAGGGTTAAAATTGTAAAAAGTTGAAAAACATTTTTTTTTGGACTTAGTCATTTTTCCGGCGTTTATCAGACTTTCAGATAGGGGAAATGTCAGTGAGCGTTCCGATTTCAATTCCAGAGCAATTCGCCCAATGAGTCCTTGATATTAAGTCGTTTTCAGCCAATTTTCTGGATTTTTGAATATTTCACTTTTTTGTGAAAATATCCACTAAATGAGGGAATAATATGTGTGAGGTTGCCCCAGGAGAGTTCCAAATATGTGTAGGTATAATATATATCCCACGGGGGTAAAATTGAAAAAAGTTTAAAAAAAATTTTTTTTGGACTTAGTCATTTTTCCGGCGTTTATCAGACTTTCAGATAGGGGAAATGTCACTGAGCGTTCTGATTTCAGTTCCAGAGCGATTCTCCCAATGAGTCCTTGATATTTTGTCGTTTTCAGCCAATTTTCTGTATTTTTGAAAATTTTACTTTTTTTTAAAATATCCACTAAATGAGGGAATAATATGTGTGAGGGTACCCCAGGAGAGTTCCAAATGTGTGTGGGTAGAATATATATCCTACGGGGTAAAATTTAAAAAAGTTGGAAATTTTTTTTTTTTTGGACTAAGTCATTTTTCCGGCGTTTATCAGACTTTCAGATGGGGGAAATGTCAGTGAGCGTTCCGATTTCAATTCCAGAGCAATTCGCCCAATGAGTCCTTGATATTAAGTCGTTTTCAGCCAATTTTCTGGATTTTTGAAAATTTAACTTTTTTATGAAAATATCCACTAAATGAGGGAATAATATGTGTGAGGGTACCACAGGAGAGTTCCAAATGTGTGTGGGTAGAATATATATCCCACGGGGGTAAAATTGAAAAAAGTTGAAAAACATTTTTTTTTGGACTTAGTCATTTTTCCGGTGTTTATCAGACTTTCAGATAGGGGAAATGTCGGTGAGCAATCTGATTTCAGTTCCAGAGCGATTCGTCCAATGAGTCCTTGATATTTAGTCGTTTTCAGCCAATTTTCTGGATTTGTGAAAATTTCACTTTTTTGTGAAAATATCCACTAAATGAGGGAATAATATGTGTGAGGGTATCCCAGGAGAGTTCCAAATGTGTGTGGGTAGAATATATATCCCACGGGGGTAAAATTGAAAAAAGTTGAAAAACATTTTTTTTGGACTTAGTCATTTTTCCGGCGTTTATCAGACTTTCAGATAGGGGAAATGTCAGTGAGCGTTCCGATTTCAATTCCAGAGCAATTCGCCCAATGAGTCCTTGATATTAAGTCGTTTTCAGCCAATTTTCTGGATTTTTGAAAATTTAACTTTTTTATGAAAATATCCACTAAATGAGGGAATAATATGTGTGAGGGTACCACAGGAGAGTTCCAAATGTGTGTGGGTAGAATATATATCCCACAGGGGTAAAATTGAAAAAAGTTGAAAAACATTTTTTTTTGGACTTAGTCATTTTTCCGGTGTTTATCAGACTTTCAGATAGGGGAAATGTCGGTGAGCAATCTGATTTCAGTTCCAGAGCGATTCGTCCAATGAGTCCTTGATATTTAGTCGTTTTCAGCCAATTTTCTGGATTTGTGAAAATTTCACTTTTTTGTGAAAATATCCACTAAATGAGGGAATAATATGTGTGAGGGTATCCCAGGAGAGTTCCAAATGTGTGTGGGTAGAATATATATCCCACGGGGGTAAAATTGAAAAAAGTTGAAAAAATTTTTTTTTGGAATTAGTCATTTTTCCGGCGTTTATCAGACTTTCAGATAGGGGAAATGTCAGTGAGCGTTCCAATTTCAATTCCAGAGCAATTCGCCCAATGAGTCCTTCATATTAAGTCATTTTCAGCCAATTTTCTGGATTTTTGAAAATTTCGCTTTTTTGTGAAAATATCCACTAAATGAGGGAATAATATGTGTGAGGGTACCACAGGAGAGTTCCAAATGTGTGTGGGTAGAATATATATCCCACGGGGGTAAAATTGAAAAAAGTTGAAAAAAATTTTTTTTTTGGACTTAGTCATTTTTCCGGCGTTTATCAGACTTTCAGATAGGGCAAATGTCAGTGAGCATTCCGATTTCAGTTCCAGAGCGATTTGCCCAATGAGTCCTTGATATTTAGTCGTTTTCAGCCAATTTTCTGGATTTTTGAAAATTTCGCTTTTTTGTGAAAATATCCACTAAATGAGGGAATAATATGTGTGAGAGTACCCCAGGAGAGTTCCAAATGTGTGTGGGTAGAATATATATCCCACGGGGGTAAAATTGAAAAAAGTTGAAAAATTTTTTTTTTTTGGACTTAGTCATTTTTCCTGCGTTTATCAGACTTTCAGATAAGGGAAATGTCAGTGAGCGTTCCGAATTCAATTCCAGAGCAATACGCCCAATGAGTCCTTGATGTTAAGTAGTTTTCAGCCAATTTTCTGGATTTTTGAAAATGTCACTTTTTTATGAAAATATCCACTAAATGAGGGAATAATATGTGTAAGGGTACCACAGGAGAGTTCCAAATGTGTGTGGGTAAAATATATATCCAACGGGGGTAAAATTGAAAAAAGTTGAAAAACATTTTTTTTTGGACTTAGTCATTTTTCCGGAGTTTATCAGACTTTCAGATAGGGGAAATGTCAGTGAGCGTTCCGATTTCAATTCCAGAGCAATTCGCCCAATGAGTCCTTGATATTAAGTCGTTTTCAGCCAATTTTCTGGATTTTTGAAAATTTAACTTTTTTATGAAAATATCCACTAAATGAGGGAATAAAATGTGTGAGGGTACCACAGGAGAGTTCCAAATGTGTGTGGGTAGAATATATATCCCACGGGGGTAAAATTGAAAAAAGTTGAAAAACATTTTATTTTGGACTTAGTCATTTTTCCGCCGTTTATCAGACTTTCAGATAGGGGAAATGTCGGTGAGCGTTTTGATTTCAGTTCCAGAGCGATTCGCCCAATGAGTCCTTGATATTTAGTCGTTTTCAGCCAATTTTCTGGATTTTTGAAAATTTCACTTTTTTGTGAAAATATCCACTAAATGAGGGAATAATATGTGTGAGGGTACCCCAGGAGAGTTCCAAATGTGTGTGGGTAGAATCTATATCCCACGGGGGTAAAATTGAAAAAAGTTGAAAAATATTTTTTTTTTAACTTAGTCATTTTTCCGGCTTTTATCAGACTTTCAGATGGGGGAAATGTCAGTGAGCGTTCCGATTTCAATTCCAGAGCAATTCGCCCAATGAGTCCTTGATATTAAGTTGTTTTCAGCCAATTTTCTGGATTTTTGAAAATTTCACTTTTTTATGAAAATATCCACTAAAAGAGGGAATAATATGTGTGAGGGTACCACAGGAGAGTTCCAAATGTGTGTGGGTAGAATATATATCCCACGGGGGTAAAATTGAAAAAAGTTGAAAAAATTTTTTTTTTGGACTTAGTCATTTTTCCGGCGTTTAACAGACTTTCAGATAGGGGAAATGTCATTGAGCGTTCTGATTTCAGTTCCAGAGCGATTCGCCCAATGATTCCTTGATATTTAGTCGTTTTCAGCCAATTTTCTGGATTTTTGAAAATTTCACTTTTTTGTGAAAATATCCACTAAATGAGGGAATAATATGTGTGAGGGTACCCCAGGAGAGTTCCAAATGTGTGTCGGTAGAATATATTTCCCACGGGGGTAAAATTGAAAAAAGTTGAAAAACATTTTTTTTGGACTTAGTCATTTTTCCGGCGTTTATCAGACTTTCAGATAGGGGAAATGTCAGTGAGCATTCCGATTTCAATTCCAGAGCAATTCGCCCAATGAGTCCTTGATATTAAGTCGTTTTCAGCCAATTTTCTGGATTTTTGAAAATTTAACTTTTTTATGAAAATATCCACTAAATGAGGGAATAATATGTGTGAGGGTACCACAGGAGAGTTCCAAATGTGTGTGGGTAGAATATATATCCCACGGGGGTAAAATTGAAAAAAGTTGAAAAACATTTTTTTTTGGACTTAGTCATTTTTCCGGTGTTTATCAGACTTTCAGATAGGGGAAATGTCGGTGAGCAATCTGATTTCAGTTCCAGAGCGATTCGTCCAATGAGTCCTTGATATTTAGTCGTTTTCAGCCAATTTTCTGGATTTGTGAAAATTTCACTTTTTTGTGAAAATATCCACTAAATGAGGGAATAATATGTGTGAGGGTATCCCAGGAGAGTTCCAAATGTGTGTGGGTAGAATATATATCCCACGGGGGTAAAATTGAAAAAAGTTGAAAAACATTTTTTTTTGGAATTAGTCATTTTTCCGGCGTTTATCAGACTTTCAGATAGGGGAAATGTCAGTGAGCGTTCCAATTTCAATTCCAGAGCAATTCGCCCAATGAGTCCTTCATATTAAGTCGTTTTCAGCCAATTTTCTGGATTTTTGAAAATTTCACTTTTTTATGAAAATATCCACTAAATGAGGGAATAATATGTGTGAGGGTACCACAGGAGAGTTCCAAATGTGTGTGGGTAGAATATATATCCCACGGGGGTAAAATTGAAAAAAGTTGAAAAAAATTTTTTTTTTGGACTTAGTCATTTTTCCGGCGTTTATCAGACTTTCAGATAGGGCAAATGTCAGTGAGCATTCCGATTTCAGTTCCAGAGCGATTTGCCCAATGAGTCCTTGATATTTAGTCGTTTTCAGCCAATTTTCTGGATTTTTGAAAATTTCGCTTTTTTGTGAAAATATCCACTAAATGAGGGAATAATATGTGTGAGAGTACCCCAGGAGAGTTCCAAATGTGTGTGGGTAGAATATATATCCCACGGGAGTAAAATTGAAAAAAGCTGAAAAACATTTTTTTTTGGACTTAGTCATTTTTCCGGCGTTTATCAGACTTTCAGATAGGGGAAATGTCAGTGAGCGTTCCGATTTCAATTCCAGAGCAATACGCCCAATGAGTCCTTGATGTTAAGTAGTTTTCAGCCAATTTTCTGGATTTTTGAAAATGTCACTTTTTTATGAAAATATCCACTAAATGAGGGAATAATATGTGTAAGGGTACCACAGGAGAGTTCCAAATGTGTGTGGGTAAAATATATATCCAACGGGGGTAAAATTGAAAAAAGTTGAAAAACATTTTTTTTTGGACTTAGTCATTTTTCCGGAGTTTATCAGACTTTCAGATAGGGGAAATGTCAGTGAGCGTTCCGATTTCAATTCCAGAGCAATTCGCCCAATGAGTCCTTGATATTAAGTCGTTTTCAGCCAATTTTCTGGATTTTTGAAAATTTCGCACTTTTGTGAAAATATCCACTAAATGAGGGAATAATATGTGTGAGAGTACCCCCAGGAGAGTTCCAAATGTGTGTGGGTAGAATATATATCCCACGGGGGTAAAATTGAAAAAAGTTGAAAAATTTTTTTTTTTTGGACTTAGTCATTTTTCCTGCGTTTATCAGACTTTCAGATAAGGGAAATGTCAGTGAGTGTTCCGATTTCAATTCCAGAGCAATTCGCCCAATGAGTCCTTGATATTAAGTCGTTTTCAGCCAATTTTCTGGATTTTTGAAAATTTAACTTTTTTATGAAAATATCCACTAAATGAGGGAATAATATGTGTGAGGGTACCACAGGAGAGTTCCAAATGTGTGTGGGTAGAATATATATCCCACGGGGGTAAAATTGAAAAAAGTTGAAAAACATTTTTTTTTGGACTTAGTCATTTTTCCGGTGTTTATCAGACTTTCAGATAGGGGAAATGTCGGTGAGCAATCTGATTTCAGTTCCAGAGCGATTCGTCCAATGAGTCCTTGATATTTAGTCGTTTTCAGCCAATTTTCTGGATTTGTGAAAATTTCACTTTTTTGTGAAAATATCCACTAAATGAGGGAATAATATGTGTGAGGGTATCCCAGGAGAGTTCCAAATGTGTGTGGGTAGAATATATATCCCACGGGGGTAAAATTGAAAAAAGTTGAAAAACATTTTTTTTTGGAATTAGTCATTTTTCCGGCGTTTATCAGACTTTCAGATAGGGGAAATGTCAGTGAGCGTTCCAATTTCAATTCCAGAGCAATTCGCCCAATGAGTCCTTCATATTAAGTCGTTTTCAGCCAATTTTCTGGATTTTTGAAAATTTCACTTTTTTATGAAAATATCCACTAAATGAGGGAATAATATGTGTGAGGGTACCACAGGAGAGTTCCAAATGTGTGTGGGTAGAATATATATCCCACGGGGGTAAAATTGAAAAAAGTTGAAAAAAATTTTTTTTTTGGACTTAGTCATTTTTCCGGCGTTTATCAGACTTTCAGATAGGGCAAATGTCAGTGAGCATTCCGATTTCAGTTCCAGAGCGATTTGCCCAATGAGTCCTTGATATTTAGTCGTTTTCAGCCAATTTTCTGGATTTTTGAAAATTTCGCTTTTTTGTGAAAATATCCACTAAATGAGGGAATAATATGTGTGAGAGTACCCCAGGAGAGTTCCAAATGTGTGTGGGTAGAATATATATCCCACGGGAGTAAAATTGAAAAAAGCTGAAAAACATTTTTTTTTGGACTTAGTCATTTTTCCGGCGTTTATCAGACTTTCAGATAGGGGAAATGTCAGTGAGCGTTCCGATTTCAATTCCAGAGCAATACGCCCAATGAGTCCTTGATGTTAAGTAGTTTTCAGCCAATTTTCTGGATTTTTGAAAATGTCACTTTTTTATGAAAATATCCACTAAATGAGGGAATAATATGTGTAAGGGTACCACAGGAGAGTTCCAAATGTGTGTGGGTAAAATATATATCCAACGGGGGTAAAATTGAAAAAAGTTGAAAAACATTTTTTTTTGGACTTAGTCATTTTTCCGGAGTTTATCAGACTTTCAGATAGGGGAAATGTCAGTGAGCGTTCCGATTTCAATTCCAGAGCAATTCGCCCAATGAGTCCTTGATATTAAGTCGTTTTCAGCCAATTTTCTGGATTTTTGAAAATTTCGCACTTTTGTGAAAATATCCACTAAATGAGGGAATAATATGTGTGAGAGTACCCCCAGGAGAGTTCCAAATGTGTGTGGGTAGAATATATATCCCACGGGGGTAAAATTGAAAAAAGTTGAAAAATTTTTTTTTTTTGGACTTAGTCATTTTTCCTGCGTTTATCAGACTTTCAGATAAGGGAAATGTCAGTGAGTGTTCCGATTTCAATTCCAGAGCAATTCGCCCAATGAGTCCTTGATATTAAGTCGTTTTCAGCCAATTTTCTGGATTTTTGAAAATTTAACTTTTTTATGAAAATATCCACTAAATGAGGGAATAATGTGTGTGAGGGTACCACAGGAGAGTTCCAAATGTGTGTGGGTAGAATATATATCCCACGGGGGTAAAATTGAAAAAAGTTGAAAAACATTTTTTTTTGGACTTAGTCATTTTTCCGGCGTTTATCAGACTTTCAGATAGGGGAAATGTCAGTGAGCGTTCCAATTTCAATTCCAGAGCAATTCGCCCAATGAGTCCTTCATATTAAGTCGTTTTCAGCCAATTTTCTCGATTTTTGAAAATTTCACTTTTTTATGAAAATATCCACTAAATGAGGGAATAATATGTGTGAGGGTACCACAGGAGAGTTCCAAATGTGTGTGGGTAGAATATATATCCCACGGGGGTAAAATTGAAAAAAGTTGAAAAAAATTTTTTTTTTGGACTTAGTCATTTTTCCGGCGTTTATCAGACTTTCAGATAGGGCAAATGTCAGTGAGCATTCCGATTTCAGTTCCAGAGCGATTTGCCCAATGAGTCCTTGATATTTAGTCGTTTTCAGCCAATTTTCTGGATTTTTGAAAATTTCGCTTTTTTGTGAAAATATCCACTAAATGAGGGAATAATATGTGTGAGAGTACCCCAGGAGAGTTCCAAATGTGTGTGGGTAGAATATATATCCCACGGGGGTAAAATTGAAAAAAGTTGAAAAATTTTTTTTTTTTGGACTTAGTCATTTTTCCTGCGTTTATCAGACTTTCAGATAAGGGAAATGTCAGTGAGTGTTCTGATTTCAGTTCCAGAGCGATTCGCCCTATGAGTCCTAGATATTTAGTCGTTTTCAGCCAATTTCCTGGATTTTTGAAAATTTCACTTTTTTGTGAAAATATCCACTAAATGAGGGAATAATATGTGTGAGGGTACCCCAGGAGAGTTCCAAATGTGTGTGGGTAGAATATATATCCCACGGGAGTAAAATTGAAAAAAGCTGAAAAACATTTTTTTTTGGACTTAGTCATTTTTCCGGCGTTTATCAGACTTTCAGATAGGGGAAATGTCAGTGAGCGTTCCGATTTCAATTCCAGAGCAATACGCCCAATGAGTCCTTGATGTTAAGTAGTTTTCAGCCAATTTTCTGGATTTTTGAAAATGTCACTTTTTTATGAAAATATCCACTAAATGAGGGAATAATATGTGTAAGGGTACCACAGGAGAGTTCCAAATGTGTGTGGGTAAAATATATATCCAACGGGGGTAAAATTGAAAAAAGTTGAAAAACATTTTTTTTTGGACTTAGTCATTTTTCCGGAGTTTATCAGACTTTCAGATAGGGGAAATGTCAGTGAGCGTTCCGATTTCAATTCTAGAGCAATTCGCCCAATGAGTCCTTGATATTAAGTCGTTTTCAGCCAATTTTCTGGATTTTTGAAAATTTCGCACTTTTGTGAAAATATCCACTAAATGAGGGAATAATATGTGTGAGAGTACCCCCAGGAGAGTTCCAAATGTGTGTGGGTAGAATATATATCCCACGGGGGTAAAATTGAAAAAAGTTGAAAAATTTTTTTTTTTTGGACTTAGTCATTTTTCCTGCGTTTATCAGACTTTCAGATAAGGGAAATGTCAGTGAGTGTTCCGATTTCAATTCCAGAGCAATTCGCCCAATGAGTCCTTGATATTAAGTCGTTTTCAGCCAATTTTCTGGATTTTTGAAAATTTAACTTTTTTATGAAAATATCCACTAAATGAGGGAATAATGTGTGTGAGGGTACCACAGGAGAGTTCCAAATGTGTGTGGGTAGAATATATATCCCACGGGGGTAAAATTGAAAAAAGTTGAAAAAAATTTTTTTTTGGACTTAGTCATTTTTCCGGCGTTTATCAGACTTTCAGATAGGGGAAATGTCAGTGAGCGTTCCAATTTCAATTCCAGAGCAATTCGCCCAATGAGTCCTTCATATTAAGTCGTTTTCAGCCAATTTTCTCGATTTTTGAAAATTTCACTTTTTTATGAAAATATCCACTAAATGAGGGAATAATATGTGTGAGGGTACCACAGGAGAGTTCCAAATGTGTGTGGGTAGAATATATATCCCACGGGGGTAAAATTGAAAAAAGTTGAAAAAAATTTTTTTTTTGGACTTAGTCATTTTTCCGGCGTTTATCAGACTTTCAGATAGGGCAAATGTCAGTGAGCATTCCGATTTCAGTTCCAGAGCGATTTGCCCAATGAGTCCTTGATATTTAGTCGTTTTCAGCCAATTTTCTGGATTTTTGAAAATTTCGCTTTTTTGTGAAAATATCCACTAAATGAGGGAATAATATGTGTGAGAGTACCCCAGGAGAGTTCCAAATGTGTGTGGGTAGAATATATATCCCACGGGGGTAAAATTGAAAAAAGTTGAAAAATTTTTTTTTTTTGGACTTAGTCATTTTTCCTGCGTTTATCAGACTTTCAGATAAGGGAAATGTCAGTGAGTGTTCTGATTTCAGTTCCAGAGCGATTCGCCCTATGAGTCCTTGATATTTAGTCGTTTTCAGCCAATTTTCTGGATTTTTGAAAATTTCACTTTTTTGTGAAAATATCCACTAAATGAGGGAATAATATGTGTGAGGGTACCCCAGGAGAGTTCCAAATATGTGTGGGTAGAATATATATCCCACGGGGGTAAAATTGAAAAAAGTCTAAAAAAAATTTTTTTTTGGACTTAGTCATTTTTCCGGCGTTTATCAGACTTTCAGATAGGGGAAATGTCGGTGAGCAATCTGATTTCAGTTCCAGAGCGATTCTTCCAATGAGTCCTTGATATTTAGTCGTTTTCAGCCAATTTTCTGGATTTTTGAAAATTTCACTTTTTTGTGAAAATATCCACTAAATGAGGGAATAATATGTGTGAGGGTACCCCAGGAGAGTTCCAAATGTGTGTGGGTAGAATATATATCCCACGGGAGTAAAATTGAAAAAAGTTGAAAAACATTTTTTTTTTGGACTTAGTCATTTTTCCGGCGTTTATCAGACTTTCAGATAGGGGAAATGTCAGTGAGCGTTCCGATTTCAATTCCAGAGCAATTCGCCCAATGAGTCCTTGATATTAAGTCGTTTTCAGCCAATTTTCTGGATTTTTGAAAATGTCACTTTTTTATGAAAATATCCACTAAATGAGGGAATAATATGTGTGAGGGTACCACAGGAGAGTTCCAAATGTGTGTGGGTAGAATATATATCCAACGTGGGTAAAATTGAAAAAAGTTGAAAAACATTTTTTTTTGGACTTAGTCATTTTTCCGGTGTTTATCAGACTTTCAGATAGGGGAAATGTCGGTGAGCAATCTGATTTCAGTTCCAGAGCGATTCTTCCAATGAGTCCTTGATATTTAGTCGTTTTCAGCCAATTTTCTGGATTTTTGAAAATTTCACTTTTTTGTGAAAATATCCACTAAATGAGGGAATAATATGTGTGAGGGTACCACAGGAGAGTTCCAAATGTGTGTGGGTAAAATATATATCCAACGGGGGTAAAATTGAAAAAAGTTGAAAAACATTTTTTTTTGGACTTAGTCATTTTTCCGGAGTTTATCAGACTTTCAGATAGGGGAAATGTCAGTGAGCATTCCGATTTCAATTCCAGAGCGATTCGCCCAATGAGTCCTTGATATTTAGTCGTTTTCAGCCAATTTTCTGGATTTTTGAAAATTTCACTTTTTTGTGAAAATATACACTAAATGAGGGAATAATATGTGTGAGGGTACCACAGGAGAGTTCCAAATGTGTGTGGGTAGAATATATATCCCACGGGGGTAAAATTGAAAAAAGTTGAAAAAATTTTTTTTTTGGACTTAGTCATTTTTCCGGCGTTTAACAGACTTTCAGATAGGGGAAATGTCATTGAGCGTTCTGATTTCAGTTCCAGAGCGATTCGCCCAATGATTCCTTGATATTTAGTCGTTTTCAGCCAATTTTCTGGATTTTTGAAAATTTCACTTTTTTGTGAAAATATCCACTAAATGAGGGAATAATATGTGTGAGGGTACCACAGGAGAGTTCCAAATGTGTGTGGGTAGAATATATATCCAACGTGGGTAAAATTGAAAAAAGTTGAAAAACATTTTTTTTTGGACTTAGTCATTTTTCCGGTGTTCATCAGACTTTCAGATAGGGGAAATGTCGGTGAGCAATCTGATTTCAGTTCCAGAGTGATTCGCCCAATGAGTCCTTGATGTTTAGTCGTTTTCAGCCAATTTTCTGGATTTTTGAAAATTTCACTTTTTTGTGAAAATATCCACTAAATGAGGGAATAATATGTGTGAGGGTACCCCAGGAGAGTTCCAAATGTGTGTGGGTAGAATATATATCCCACGGGGGTAAAATTGAAAAAAGTTGAAAAACATTTTTTTTGGACTTAGTCATTTTTCCGGCGTTTATCAGACTTTCAGATAGGGGAAATGTCAGTGAGCGTTCCGATTTCAATTCCAGAGCAATTCGCCCAATGAGTCCTTGATATTAAGTCGTTTTCAGCCAATTTTCTGGATTTTTGAAAATGTCACTTTTTTATGAAAATATCCACTAAATGAGGGAATAATATGTGTGAGGGTACCATAGGAGAGTTCCAAATGTGTGTGGGTAGAATATATATCCCACGGGGGTAAAATTGAAAAAAGTTGAAAAACATTTTATTTTGGACTTAGTTATTTTTCCGGCGTTTATCAGACTTTCAGATAGGGGAAATGCCAGTGAGCATTCCGATTTCAGTTCCAGAGCGATTCGCCCAATGAGTCCTTGATATTTAGTCGTTTTCAGCCAATTTTCTGGATTTTTGAAAATTTCACTTTTTTGTGAAAATATCCACTAAATGAGGGAATAATATGTGTGAGGGTACCCCAGGAGAGTTCCAAATGTGTGTGGGTAGAATCTATATCCCACGGGGGTAAAATTGAAAAAAGTTGAAAAATATTTTTTTTTTAACTTAGTCATTTTTCCGGCTTTTATCAGACTTTCAGATGGGGGAAATGTCAGTGAGCGTTCCGATTTCAATTCCAGAGCAATTCGCCCAATGAGTCCTTGATATTAAGTTGTTTTCAGCCAATTTTCTGGATTTTTGAAAATTTCACTTTTTTATGAAAATATCCACTAAATGAGGGAATAATATGTGTGAGGGTACCACAGGAGAGTTCCAAATGTGTTTGGATAGAATATATATCCCACGGGGGTAAAATTGAAAAAAGTTGAAAAAATTTTTTTTTTGGACTTAGTCATTTTTCCGGCGTTTAACAGACTTTCAGATAGGGGAAATGTCATTGAGCGTTCTGATTTCAGTTCCAGAGCGATTCGCCCAATGATTCCTTGATATTTAGTCGTTTTCAGCCAATTTTCTGGATTTTTGAAAATTTCACTTTTTTGTGAAAATATCCACTAAATGAGGGAATAATATGTGTGAGGGTACCCCAGGAGAGTTCCAAATGTGTGTCGGTAGAATATATTTCCCACGGGGGTAAAATTGAAAAAAGTTGAAAAACATTTTTTTTGGACTTAGTCATTTTTCCGGCGTTTATCAGACTTTCAGATAGGGGAAATGTCAGTGAGCGTTCCGATTTCAATTCCAGAGCAATTCGACCAATGAGTCCTTGATATTAAGTCGTTTTCAGCCAATTTTCTGGATTTTTGAAAATTTAACTTTTTTATGAAAATATCCACTAAATGAGGGAATAATATGTGTGAGGGTACCACAGGAGAGTTCCAAATGTGTGTGGGTAGAATATATATCCCACGGGGGTAAAATTGAAAAAAGTTGAAAAACATTTTTTTTTGGACTTAGTCATTTTTCCGGTGTTTATCAGACTTTCAGATAGGGGAAATGTCGGTGAGCAATCTGATTTCAGTTCCAGAGCGATTCGTCCAATGAGTCCTTGATATTTAGTCGTTTTCAGCCAATTTTCTGGATTTGTGAAAATTTCACTTTTTTGTGAAAATATCCACTAAATGAGGGAATAATATGTGTGAGGGTACCCCAGGAGAGTTCCAAATGTGTGTGGGTAGAATATATATCCCACGGGGGTAAAATTGAAAAAAGTTGAAAAACATTTTATTTTGGACTTAGTTATTTTTCCGGCGTTTATCAGACTTTCAGATAGGGGAAATGCCAGTGAGCATTCCGATTTCAGTTCCAGAGCGATTCGCCCAATGAGTCCTTGATATTTAGTCGTTTTCAGCCAATTTTCTGGATTTTTGAAAATTTCACTTTTTTGTGAAAATATCCACTAAATGAGGGAATAATATGTGTGAGGGTACCCCAGGAGAGTTCCAAATGTGTGTGGGTAGAATCTATATCCCACGGGGGTAAAATTGAAAAAAGTTGAAAAATATTTTTTTTTTAACTTAGTCATTTTTCCGGCTTTTATCAGACTTTCAGATGGGGGAAATATCAGTGAGCGTTCCGATTTCAATTCCAGAGCAATTCGCCCAATGAGTCCTTGATATTAAGTCGTTTTCAGCCAATTTTCTGGATTTTTGAAAATTTCACTTTTTTATGAAAATATCCACTAAATGAGGGAATAATATGTGTGAGGGAACCATAGGAGAGTTCCAAATGTGTGTGGGTAGAATACATATCCCACGGGGGTAAAATTGAAAAAAGTTGAAAAAAATTTTTTTTTTGGACTTAGTCATTTTTCCGGCGTTTATCAGACTTTCAGATAGGGGAAATGTCGGTGAGCAATCTGATTTCAGTTCCAGAGCGATTCTTCCAATGAGTCCTTGATATTTAGTCGTTTTCAGCCAATTTTCTGGATTTTTGAAAATTTCACTTTTTTGTGAAAATATCCACTAAATGAGGGAATAATATGTGTGAGGGTACCCCAGGAGAGTTCCAAATGTGTGTGGGTAGAATATATATCCCACGGGAGTAAAATTGAAAAAAGTTGAAAAACATTTTTTTTTTGGACTTAGTCATTTTTCCGGCGTTTATCAGACTTTCAGATAGGGGAAATGTCAGTGAGCGTTCCGATTTCAATTCCAGAGCAATTCGCCCAATGAGTCCTTGATATTAAGTCGTTTTCAGCCAATTTTCTGGATTTTTGAAAATGTCACTTTTTTATGAAAATATCCACTAAATGAGGGAATAATATGTGTGAGGGTACCACAGGAGAGTTCCAAATGTGTGTGGGTAGAATATATATCCAACGTGGGTAAAATTGAAAAAAGTTGAAAAACATTTTTTTTTGGACTTAGTCATTTTTCCGGTGTTTATCAGACTTTCAGATAGGGGAAATGTCGGTGAGCAATCTGATTTCAGTTCCAGAGCGATTCTTCCAATGAGTCCTTGATATTTAGTCGTTTTCAGCCAATTTTCTGGATTTTTGAAAATTTCACTTTTTTGTGAAAATATCCACTAAATGAGGGAATAATATGTGTGAGGGTACCCCAGGAGAGTTCCAAATGTGTGTGGGTAGAATATATATCCCACGGGGGTAAAATTGAAAAAAGTTGAAAAACATTTTTTTTGGACTTAGTCATTTTTCCGGCGTTTATCAGACTTTCAGATAGGGGAAATGTCAGTGAGCGTTCCGATTTCAATTCCAGAGCAATTCGCCCAATGAGTCCTTGATATTAAGTCGTTTTCAGCCAATTTTCTGGATTTTTGAAAATGTCACTTTTTTATGAAAATATCCACTAAATGAGGGAATAATATGTGTGAGGGTACCATAGGAGAGTTCCAAATGTGTGTGGGTAGAATATATATCCCACGGGGGTAAAATTGAAAAAAGTTGAAAAACATTTTATTTTGGACTTAGTCATTTTTCCGGCGTTTATCAGACTTTCAGATAGGGGAAATGTCAGTGAGCGTTCCGATTTCAATTCCAGAGCAATTCGACCAATGAGTCCTTGATATTAAGTCGTTTTCAGCCAATTTTCTGGATTTTTGAAAATTTAACTTTTTTATGAAAATATCCACTAAATGAGGGAATAATATGTGTGAGGGTACCACAGGAGAGTTCCAAATGTGTGTGGGTAGAATATATATCCCACGGGGGTAAAATTGAAAAAAGTTGAAAAACATTTTTTTTTGGACTTAGTCATTTTTCCGGTGTTTATCAGACTTTCAGATAGGGGAAATGTCGGTGAGCAATCTGATTTCAGTTCCAGAGCGATTCGTCCAATGAGTCCTTGATATTTAGTCGTTTTCAGCCAATTTTCTGGATTTGTGAAAATTTCGCTTTTTTGTGAAAATATCCACTAAATGAGGGAATAATATGTGTGAGAGTACCCCAGGAGAGTTCCAAATGTGTGTGGGTAGAATATATATCCCACGGGGGTAAAATTGAAAAAAGTTGAAAAATTTTTTTTTTTTGGACTTAGTCATTTTTCCTGCGTTTATCAGACTTTCAGATAAGGGAAATGTCAGTGAGTGTTCTGATTTCAGTTCCAGAGCGATTCGCCCTATGAGTCCTTGATATTTAGTCGTTTTCAGCCAATTTCCTGGATTTTTGAAAATTTCACTTTTTTGTGAAAATATCCACTAAATGAGGGAATAATATGTGTGAGGGTACCCCAGGAGAGTTCCAAATGTGTGTGGGTAGAATATATATCCCACGGGAGTAAAATTGAAAAAAGCTGAAAAACATTTTTTTTTGGACTTAGTCATTTTTCCGGCGTTTATCAGACTTTCAGATAGGGGAAATGTCAGTGAGCGTTCCGATTTCAATTCCAGAGCAATACGCCCAATGAGTCCTTGATGTTAAGTAGTTTTCAGCCAATTTTCTGGATTTTTGAAAATGTCACTTTTTTATGAAAATATCCACTAAATGAGGGAATAATATGTGTAAGGGTACCACAGGAGAGTTCCAAATGTGTGTGGGTAAAATATATATCCAACGGGGGTAAAATTGAAAAAAGTTGAAAAACATTTTTTTTTGGACTTAGTCATTTTTCCGGAGTTTATCAGACTTTCAGATAGGGGAAATGTCAGTGAGCGTTCCGATTTCAATTCCAGAGCAATTCGCCCAATGAGTCCTTGATATTAAGTCGTTTTCAGCCAATTTTCTGGATTTTTGAAAATTTAACTTTTTTATGAAAATATCCACTAAATGAGGGAATAAAATGTGTGAGGGTACCACAGGAGAGTTCCAAATGTGTGTGGGTAGAATATATATCCCACGGGGGTAAAATTGAAAAAAGTTGAAAAACATTTTATTTTGGACTTAGTCATTTTTCCGCCGTTTATCAGACTTTCAGATAGGGGAAATGTCGGTGAGCGTTTTGATTTCAGTTCCAGAGCGATTCGCCCAATGAGTCCTTGATATTTAGTCGTTTTCAGCCAATTTTCTGGATTTTTGAAAATTTCTCTTTTTTGTGTAAATATCCACTAAATGAGGGAATAATATGTGTGAGGGTACCCCAGAAGAGTTCCAAATGTGTGTAGGTAGAATATATATCCCACGGGGGTAAAATTAAAAAAAGTTGAAAAAAAATTTTTTTTTGGACTTAGTCATTTTTCCGACGTTTATCAGACTTTCAGATAGGGCAAATATCAGTGAGCATTCCGATTTCAGTTCCAGAGCGATTCGCCCAATGAGTCCTTGATATTTAGTCGTTTTCAGCCAATTTTCTGGATTTTTGAAAATTTCACTTTTTTGTGAAAATATCCACTAAATGAGGGAATAATATGTGTGAGGGTACCCCAGGAGAGTTCCAAATGTGTGTGAGTAGAATATATATCCCACGGGGGTAAAATTGAAAAAAGTTGAAAAATTTTTTTTTTTGGACTTAGTCATTTTTCCGGCGTTTATCAGACTTTCAGATAGGGCAAATGTCAGTGAGCATTCCGATTTCAGTTCCAGAGCGATTTGCCCAATGAGTCCTTGATATTTAGTCGTTTTCAGCCAATTTTCTGGATTTTTGAAAATTTCGCTCTTTTGTGAAAATATCCACTAAATGAGGGAATAATATGTGTGAGAGTACCCCAGGAGAGTTCCAAATGTGTGTGGGTAGAATATATATCCCACGGGGGTAAAATTGAAAAAAGTTGAAAAATTTTTTTTTTTTGGACTTAGTCATTTTTCCTGCGTTTATCAGACTTTCAGATAAGGGAAATGTCAGTGAGTGTTCCGATTTCAATTCCAGAGCAATTCGCCCAATGAGTCCTTGATATTAAGTCGTTTTCAGCCAATTTTCTGGATTTTTGAAAATTTAACTTTTTTATGAAAATATCCACTAAATGAGGGAATAATGTGTGTGAGGGTACCACAGGAGAGTTCCAAATGTGTGTGGGTAGAATATATATCCCACGGGGGTAAAATTTAAAAAAGTTGAAAAACATTTTATTTTGGACTTAGTCATTTTTCCGCCGTTTATCAGACTTTCAGATAGGGGAAATGTCGGTGAGCGTTTTGATTTCAGTTCCAGAGCGATTCGCCCAATGAGTCCTTGATATTTAGTCGTTTTCAGCCAATTTTCTGGATTTTTGAAAATTTCTCTTTTTTGTGTAAATATCCACTAAATGAGGGAATAATATGTGTGAGGGTACCCCAGGAGAGTTCCAAATGTGTGTGAGTAGAATATATATCCCACGGGGGTAAAATTGAAAAAAGTTGAAAAATTTTTTTTTTTGGACTTAGTCATTTTTCCGGCGTTTATCAGACTTTCAGATAGGGGAAATATCAGTGAGCATTCCGATTTCAATTCCAGAGCAATTCGCCCAATGAGTCCTTGATATTAAGTCGTTTTCAGCCAATTTTCTGGATTTTTGAAAATTTCACTTTTTTATGAAAATATCCACTAAATGAGGGAATAATATGTGTGAGGGTACCACAGGAGAGTTCCAAATGTGTGTGGGTAGAATATATATCCCACGGGGGTAAAATTGAAAAAAGTTGAAAAAAATTTTTTTTTTGGACTTAGTCATTTTTCCGGCGTTTATCAGACTTTCAGATAGTGCAAATGTCACTGAGCATTCCGATTTCAGTTCCAGAGCGATTTGCCCAATGAGTCCTTGATATTTAGTCGTTTTCAGCCAATTTTCTGGATTTTTGAAAATTTCGCTCTTTTGTGAAAATATCCACTAAATGAGGGAATAATATGTGTGAGAGTACCCCCAGGAGAGTTCCAAATGTGTGTGGGTAGAATATATATCCCACGGGGGTAAAATTGAAAAAAGTTGAAAAATTTTTTTTTTTTGGACTTAGTCATTTTTCCGGCGTTTATCAGACTTTCAGATAGGGGAAATGTCAGTGAGCGTTCCAATTTCAATTCCAGAGCAATTCGCCCAATGAGTCCTTCATATTAAGTCGTTTTCAGCCAATTTTCTCGATTTTTGAAAATTTCACTTTTTTATGAAAATATCCACTAAATGAGGGAATAATATGTGTGAGGGTACCACAGGAGAGTTCCAAATGTGTGTGGGTAGAATATATATCCCACGGGGGTAAAATAGAAAAAAGTTGAAAAAAATTTTTTTTTTGGACTTAGTCATTTTTCCGGCGTTTATCAGACTTTCAGATAGGGCAAATGTCAGTGAGCATTCCGATTTCAGTTCCAGAGCGATTTGCCCAATGAGTCCTTGATATTTAGTCGTTTTCAGCCAATTTTCTGGATTTTTGAAAATTTCGCTTTTTTGTGAAAATATCCACTAAATGAGGGAATAATATGTGTGAGAGTACCCCAGGAGAGTTCCAAATGTGTGTGGGTAGAATATATATCCCACGGGGGTAAAATTGAAAAAAGTTGAAAAATTTTTTTTTTTTGGACTTACTCATTTTTCCTGCGTTTATCAGACTTTCAGATAAGGGAAATGTCAGTGAGTGTTCTGATTTCAGTTCCAGAGCGATTCGCCCAATGAGTCCTTGATATTAAGTCGTTTTCAGCCAATTTTCTGGATTTTTGAAAATTTCACTTTTTTATGAAAATATCCACTAAATGAGGGAATAATATGTGTGAGGGAACCACAGGAGAGTTCCAAATGTGTGTGGGTAGAATACATATCCCACGGGGGTAAAATTGAAAAAAGTTGAAAAAAATTTTTTTTTTGGACTTAGTCATTTTTCCGGCGTTTATCAGACTTTCAGATAGGGGAAATGTCGGTGAGCAATCTGATTTCAGTTCCAGAGCGATTCTTCCAATGAGTCCTTGATATTTAGTCGTTTTCAGCCAATTTTCTGGATTTTTGAAAATTTCACTTTTTTGTGAAAATATCCACTAAATGAGGGAATAATATGTGTGAGGGTACCCCAGGAGAGTTCCAAATGTGTGTGGGTAGAATATATATCCCACGGGAGTAAAATTGAAAAAAGTTGAAAAACATTTTTTTTTGGACTTAGTCATTTTTCCGGCGTTTATCAGACTTTCAGATAGGGGAAATGTCAGTGAGCGTTCCGATTTCAATTCCAGAGCAATTCGCCCAATGAGTCCTTGATATTAAGTCGTTTTCAGCCAATTTTCTGGATTTTTGAAAATGTCACTTTTTTATGAAAATATCCACTAAATGAGGGAATAATATGTGTGAGGGTACCACAGGAGAGTTCCAAATGTGTGTGGGTAGAATATATATCCAACGTGGGTAAAATTGAAAAAAGTTGAAAAACATTTTTTTTTGGACTTAGTCATTTTTCCGGTGTTTATCAGACTTTCAGATAGGGGAAATGTCGGTGAGCAATCTGATTTCAGTTCCAGAGCGATTCTTCCAATGAGTCCTTGATATTTAGTCGTTTTCAGCCAATTTTCTGGATTTTTGAAAATTTCACTTTTTTGTGAAAATATCCACTAAATGAGGGAATAATATGTGTGAGGGTACCACAGGAGAGTTCCAAATGTGTGTGGGTAAAATATATATCCAACGGGGGTAAAATTGAAAAAAGTTGAAAAACATTTTTTTTTGGACTTAGTCATTTTTCCGGAGTTTATCAGACTTTCAGATAGGGGAAATGTCAGTGAGCATTCCGATTTCAATTCCAGAGCGATTCGCCCAATGAGTCCTTGATATTTAGTCGTTTTCAGCCAATTTTCTGGATTTTTGAAAATTTCACTTTTTTGTGAAAATATACACTAAATGAGGGAATAATATGTGTGAGGGTACCACAGGAGAGTTCCAAATGTGTGTGGGTAGAATATATATCCCACGGGGGTAAAATTGAAAAAAGTTGAAAAAATTTTTTTTTTGGACTTAGTCATTTTTCCGGCGTTTAACAGACTTTCAGATAGGGGAAATGTCATTGAGCGTTCTGATTTCAGTTCCAGAGCGATTCGCCCAATGATTCCTTGATATTTAGTCGTTTTCAGCCAATTTTCTGGATTTTTGAAAATTTCACTTTTTTGTGAAAATATCCACTAAATGAGGGAATAATATGTGTGAGGGTACCACAGGAGAGTTCCAAATGTGTGTGGGTAGAATATATATCCAACGTGGGTAAAATTGAAAAAAGTTGAAAAACATTTTTTTTTGGACTTAGTCATTTTTCCGGTGTTTATCAGACTTTCAGATAGGGGAAATGTCGGTGAGCAATCTGATTTCAGTTCCAGAGCGATTCTTCCAATGAGTCCTTGATATTTAGTCGTTTTCAGCCAATTTTCTGGATTTTTGAAAATTTCACTTTTTTGTGAAAATATACACTAAATGAGGGAATAATATGTGTGAGGGTACCACAGGAGAGTTCCAAATGTGTGTGGGTAAAATATATATCCAACGGGGGTAAAATTGAAAAAAGTTGAAAAACATTTTTTTTTGGACTTAGTCATTTTTCCGGAGTTTATCAGACTTTCAGATAGGGGAAATGTCAGTGAGCATTCCGATTTCAATTCCAGAGCGATTCGCCCAATGAGTCCTTGATATTTAGTCGTTTTCAGCCAATTTTCTGGATTTTTGAAAATTTCACTTTTTTGTGAAAATATACACTAAATGAGGGAATAATATGTGTGAGGGTACCACAGGAGAGTTCCAAATGTGTGTGGGTAGAATATATATCCCACGGGGGTAAAATTGAAAAAAGTTGAAAAAATTTTTTTTTTGGACTTAGTCATTTTTCCGGCGTTTATCAGACTTTCAGATAGGGCAAATGTCAGTGAGCATTCCGATTTCAGTTCCAGAGCGATTTGCCCAATGAGTCCTTGATATTTAGTCGTTTTCAGCCAATTTTCTGGATTTTTGAAAATTTCGCTCTTTTGTGAAAATATCCACTAAATGAGGGAATAATATGTGTGAGAGTACCCCAGGAGAGTTCCAAATGTGTGTGGGTAGAATATATATCCCACGGGGGTAAAATTGAAAAAAGTTGAAAAATTTTTTTTTTTTGGACTTAGTCATTTTTCCTGCGTTTATCAGACTTTCAGATAAGGGAAATGTCAGTGAGTGTTCCGATTTCAATTCCAGAGCAATTCGCCTAATGAGTCCTTGATATTAAGTCGTTTTCAGCCAATTTTCTGGATTTTTGAAAATTTAACTTTTTTATGAAAATATCCACTAAATGAGGGAATAATGTGTGTGAGGGTACCACAGGAGAGTTCCAAATGTGTGTGGGTAGAATATATATCCCACGGGGGTAAAATTGAAAAAAGTTGAAAAACATTTTTTTTTGGACTTAGTCATTTTTCCGGCGTTTATCAGACTTTCAGATAGGGGAAATGTCAGTGAGCGTTCCAATTTCAATTCCAGAGCAATTCGCCCAATGAGTCCTTGATATTAAGTCGTTTTCAGCCAATTTTCTGGATTTTTGAAAATTTAACTTTTTTATGATAATATCCACTAAATGAGGGAATAAAATGTGTGAGGGTACCACAGGAGAGTTCCAAATGTGTGTGGGTAGAATATATATCCCACGGGGGTAAAATTTAAAAAAGTTGAAAAACATTTTATTTTGGACTTAGTCATTTTTCCGCCGTTTATCAGACTTTCAGATAGGGGAAATGTCGGTGAGCGTTTTGATTTCAGTTCCAGAGCGATTCGCCCAATGAGTCCTTGATATTTAGTCGTTTTCAGCCAATTTTCTGGATTTTTGAAAATTTCTCTTTTTTGTGTAAATATCCACTAAATGAGGGAATAATATGTGTGAGGGTACCCCAGGAGAGTTCCAAATGTGTGTGAGTAGAATATATATCCCACGGGGGTAAAATTGAAAAAAGTTGAAAAATTTTTTTTTTTGGACTTAGTCATTTTTCCGGCGTTTATCAGACTTTCAGATAGGGGAAATATCAGTGAGCATTCCGATTTCAATTCCAGAGCAATTCGCCCAATGAGTCCTTGATATTAAGTCGTTTTCAGCCAATTTTCTGGATTTTTGAAAATTTCACTTTTTTATGAAAATATCCACTAAATGAGGGAATAATATGTGTGAGGGTACCACAGGAGAGTTCCAAATGTGTGTGGGTAGAATATATATCCCACGGGGGTAAAATTGAAAAAAGTTGAAAAAAATTTTTTTTTTGGACTTAGTCATTTTTCCGGCGTTTATCAGACTTTCAGATAGTGCAAATGTCACTGAGCATTCCGATTTCAGTTCCAGAGCGATTTGCCCAATGAGTCCTTGATATTTAGTCGTTTTCAGCCAATTTTCTGGATTTTTGAAAATTTCGCTCTTTTGTGAAAATATCCACTAAATGAGGGAATAATATGTGTGAGAGTACCCCCAGGAGAGTTCCAAATGTGTGTGGGTAGAATATATATCCCACGGGGGTAAAATTGAAAAAAGTTGAAAAATTTTTTTTTTTTGGACTTAGTCATTTTTCCTGCGTTTATCAGACTTTCAGATAAGGGAAATGTCAGTGAGTGTTCCGATTTCAATTCCAGAGCAATTCGCCCAATGAGTCCTTGATATTAAGTCGTTTTCAGCCAATTTTCTGGATTTTTGAAAATTTAACTTTTTTATGAAAATATCCACTAAATGAGGGAATAATGTGTGTGAGGGTACCACAGGAGAGTTCCAAATGTGTGTGGGTAGAATATATATCCCACGGGGGTAAAATTGAAAAAAGTTGAAAAACATTTTTTTTTGGACTTAGTCATTTTTCCGGCGTTTATCAGACTTTCAGATAGGGGAAATGTCAGTGAGCGTTCCAATTTCAATTCCAGAGCAATTCGCCCAATGAGTCCTTCATATTAAGTCGTTTTCAGCCAATTTTCTCGATTTTTGAAAATTTCACTTTTTTATGAAAATATCCACTAAATGAGGGAATAATATGTGTGAGGGTACCACAGGAGAGTTCCAAATGTGTGTGGGTAGAATATATATCCCACGGGGGTAAAATAGAAAAAAGTTGAAAAAAATTTTTTTTTTGGACTTAGTCATTTTTCCGGCGTTTATCAGACTTTCAGATAGGGCAAATGTCAGTGAGCATTCCGATTTCAGTTCCAGAGCGATTTGCCCAATGAGTCCTTGATATTTAGTCGTTTTCAGCCAATTTTCTGGATTTTTGAAAATTTCGCTTTTTTGTGAAAATATCCACTAAATGAGGGAATAATATGTGTGAGAGTACCCCAGGAGAGTTCCAAATGTGTGTGGGTAGAATATATATCCCACGGGGGTAAAATTGAAAAAAGTTGAAAAATTTTTTTTTTTTGGACTTAGTCATTTTTCCTGCGTTTATCAGACTTTCAGATAGGGGAAATGTCGGTGAGCAATCTGATTTCAGTTCCAGAGCGATTCTTCCAATGAGTCCTTGATATTTAGTCGTTTTCAGCCAATTTTCTGGATTTTTGAAAATTTCACTTTTTTGTGAAAATATCCACTAAATGAGGGAATAATATGTGTGAGGGTACCCCAGGAGAGTTCCAAATGTGTGTGGGTAGAATATATATCCCACGGGAGTAAAATTGAAAAAAGTTGAAAAACATTTTTTTTTGGACTTAGTCATTTTTCCGGCGTTTATCAGACTTTCAGATAGGGGAAATGTCAGTGAGCGTTCCGATTTCAATTCCAGAGCAATTCGCCCAATGAGTCCTTGATATTAAGTCGTTTTCAGCCAATTTTCTGGATTTTTGAAAATGTCACTTTTTTATGAAAATATCCACTAAATGAGGGAATAATATGTGTGAGGGTACCACAGGAGAGTTCCAAATGTGTGTGGGTAGAATATATATCCAACGTGGGTAAAATTGAAAAAAGTTGAAAAACATTTTTTTTTGGACTTAGTCATTTTTCCGGTGTTTATCAGACTTTCAGATAGGGGAAATGTCGGTGAGCAATCTGATTTCAGTTCCAGAGCGATTCTTCCAATGAGTCCTTGATATTTAGTCGTTTTCAGCCAATTTTCTGGATTTTTGAAAATTTCACTTTTTTGTGAAAATATCCACTAAATGAGGGAATAATATGTGTGAGGGTACCACAGGAGAGTTCCAAATGTGTGTGGGTAAAATATATATCCAACGGGGGTAAAATTGAAAAAAGTTGAAAAACATTTTTTTTTGGACTTAGTCATTTTTCCGGAGTTTATCAGACTTTCAGATAGGGGAAATGTCAGTGAGCATTCCGATTTCAATTCCAGAGCGATTCGCCCAATGAGTCCTTGATATTTAGGCGTTTTCAGCCAATTTTCTGGATTTTTGAAAATTTCACTTTTTTGTGAAAATATACACTAAATGAGGGAATAATATGTGTGAGGGTACCACAGGAGAGTTCCAAATGTGTGTGGGTAGAATATATATCCAACGTGGGTAAAATTGAAAAAAGTTGAAAAACATTTTTTTTTGGACTTAGTCATTTTTCCGGTGTTTATCAGACTTTCAGATAGGGGAAATGTCGGTGAGCAATCTGATTTCAGTTCCAGAGCGATTCTTCCAATGAGTCCTTGATATTTAGTCGTTTTCAGCCAATTTTCTGGATTTTTGAAAATTTCACTTTTTTGTGAAAATATCCACTAAATGAGGGAATAATATGTGTGAGGGTACCACAGGAGAGTTCCAAATGTGTGTGGGTAAAATATATATCCAACGGGGGTAAAATTGAAAAAAGTTGAAAAACATTTTTTTTTGGACTTAGTCATTTTTCCGGAGTTTATCAGACTTTCAGATAGGGGAAATGTCAGTGAGCATTCCGATTTCAATTCCAGAGCGATTCGCCCAATGAGTCCTTGATATTTAGTCGTTTTCAGCCAATTTTCTGGATTTTTGAAAATTTCACTTTTTTGTGAAAATATACACTAAATGAGGGAATAATATGTGTGAGGGTACCACAGGAGAGTTCCAAATGTGTGTGGGTAGAATATATATCCCACGGGGGTAAAATTGAAAAAAGTTGAAAAAATTTTTTTTTTGGACTTAGTCATTTTTCCGGCGTTTAACAGACTTTCAGATAGGGGAAATGTCATTGAGCGTTCTGATTTCAGTTCCAGAGCGATTCGCCCAATGATTCCTTGATATTTAGTCGTTTTCAGCCAATTTTCTGGATTTTTGAAAATTTCACTTTTTTGTGAAAATATCCACTAAATGAGGGAATAATATGTGTGAGGGTACCACAGGAGAGTTCCAAATGTGTGTGGGTAGAATATATATCCAACGTGGGTAAAATTGAAAAAAGTTGAAAAACATTTTTTTTTGGACTTAGTCATTTTTCCGGTGTTTATCAGACTTTCAGATAGGGGAAATGTCGGTGAGCAATCTGATTTCAGTTCCAGAGCGATTCTTCCAATGAGTCCTTGATATTTAGTCGTTTTCAGCCAATTTTCTGGATTTTTGAAAATTTCACTTTTTTGTGAAAATATCCACTAAATGAGGGAATAATATGTGTGAGGGTACCACAGGAGAGTTCCAAATGTGTGTGGGTAAAATATATATCCAACGGGGGTAAAATTGAAAAAAGTTGAAAAACATTTTTTTTTGGACTTAGTCATTTTTCCGGAGTTTATCAGACTTTCAGATAGGGGAAATGTCATTGAGCATTCCGATTTCAATTCCAGAGCGATTCGCCCAATGAGTCCTTGATATTTAGTCGTTTTCAGCCAATTTTCTGGATTTTTGAAAATTTCACTTTTTTGTGAAAATATCCACTAAATGAGGGAATAATATGTGTGAGGGTACCACAGGAGAGTTCCAAATGTGTGTGGGTAGAATATATATCCAACGTGGGTAAAATTGAAAAAAGTTGAAAAACATTTTTTTTTGGACTTAGTCATTTTTCCGGTGTTTATCAGACTTTCAGATAGGGGAAATGTCGGTGAGCAATCTGATTTCAGTTCCAGAGCGATTCTTCCAATGAGTCCTTGATATTTAGTCGTTTTCAGCCAATTTTCTGGATTTTTGAAAATTTCACTTTTTTGTGAAAATATCCACTAAATGAGGGAATAATATGTGTGAGGGTACCACAGGAGAGTTCCAAATGTGTGTCGGTAGAATATATTTCCCACGGGGGTAAAATTGAAAAAAGTTGAAAAACATTTTTTTTGGACTTAGTCATTTTTCCGGCGTTTATCAGACTTTCAGATAGGGGAAATGTCAGTGAGCGTTCCGATTTCAATTCCAGAGCAATTCGCCCAATGAGTCCTTGATATTAAGTCGTTTTCAGCCAATTTTCTGGATTTTTGAAAATTTAACTTTTTTATGAAAATATCCACTAAATGAGGGAATAATATGTGTGAGGGTACCCCAGGAGAGTTCCAAATGTGTGTGGGTAGAATATATATCCCACGGGGGTAAAATTGAAAAAAGTTGAAAAACATTTTTTTTTGGACTTAGTCATTTTTCCGGCGTTTATCAGACTTTCAGATAGGGGAAATGTCAGTGAGCGTTCCAATTTCAATTCCAGAGCAATTCACCCAATGAGTCCTTCATATTAAGTCGTTTTCAGCCAATTTTCTCGATTTTTGAAAATTTCACTTTTTTATGAAAATATCCACTAAATGAGGGAATAATATGTGTGAGGGTACCACAGGAGAGTTCCAAATGTGTGTGGGTAGAATATATATCCCACGGGGGTAAAATTGAAAAAAGTTGAAAAAAATTTTTTTTTTGGACTTAGTCATTTTTCCGGCGTTTATCAGACTTTCAGATAGGGCAAATGTCAGTGAGCATTCCAATTTCAGTTCCAGAGCGATTTGCCCAATGAGTCCTTGATATTTAGTCGTTTTCAGCCAATTTTCTGGATTTTTGAAAATTTCGCTTTTTTGTGAAAATATCCACTAAAGGAGGGAATAATATGTGTGAGGGTACCCCAGGAGAGTTCCAAATGTGTGTGGGTAGAATGTATATCCCACGGGGGTAAAATTGAAAAAAAGTTGAAAAACGTTTTTTTTTGGACTTAGTCATTTTTCCGGCGTTTATCAGACTTTCAGATAGGGGAAATGTCAGTGAGCGTTCCAATTTCAATTCCAGAGCAATTCCTCCAATGAGTCCTTCATATTAAGTCGTTTTCAGCCAATTTTCTCGATTTTTGAAAATTTCACTTTTTTATGAAAATATCCACTAAATGAGGGAATAATATGTGTGAGGGTACCACAGGAGAGTTCCAAATGTGTGTGGGTAGAATACATATCCCACGGGGGTAAAATTGAAAAAAGTTGAAAAAAATTTTTTTTTTGGACTTAGTCATTTTTCCGGCGTTTATCAGACTTTCATATAGGGGAAATGTCGGTGAGCAATCTGATTTCAGTTCCAGAGCGATTCTTCCAATGAGTCCTTGATATTTAGTCGTTTTCAGCCAATTTTCTGGATTTTTGAAAATTTCACTTTTTTGTGAAAATATCCACTAAATGAGGGAATAATATGTGTGAGGGTACCCCAGGAGAGTTCCAAATGTGTGTGGGTAGAATATATATCCCACGGGAGTAAAATTGAAAAAAGCTGAAAAACATTTTTTTTTGGACTTAGTCATTTTTCCGGCGTTTATCAGACTTTCAGATAGGGGAAATGTCAGTGAGCGTTCCGATTTCAATTCCAGAGCAATACGCCCAATGAGTCCTTGATGTTAAGTAGTTTTCAGCCAATTTTCTGGATTTTTGAAAATGTCACTTTTTTATGAAAATATCCACTAAATGAGGGAATAATATGTGTGAGGGTACCACAGGAGAGTTCCAAATGTGTGTGGGTAAAATATATATCCAACGAGGGTAAAATTGAAAAAAGTTGAAAAACATTTTTTTTTGGACTTAGTCATTTTTCCGGAGTTTATCAGACTTTCAGATAGGGGAAATGTCAGTGAGCGTTCCGATTTCAATTCCAGAGCAATTCGCCCAATGAGTCCTTGATATTAAGTCGTTTTCAGCCAATTTTCTGGATTTTTGAAAATTTCACTTTTTTATGAAAATATCCACTAAATGAGGGAATAAAATGTGTGAGGGTACCACAGGAGAGTTCCAAATGTGTGTGGGTAGAATATATATCCCACGGGGGTAAAATTAAAAAAAGTTGAAAAAAAATTTTTTTTTGGACTTAGTCATTTTTCCGGCGTTTATCAGACTTTCAGATAGGGCAAATGTCAGTGAGCATTCCGATTTCAGTTCCAGAGCGATTTGCCCAATGAGTCCTTGATATTTAGTCGTTTTCAGCCAATTTTCTGGATTTTTGAAAATTTCGCTTTTTTGTGAAAATATCCACTAAATGAGGGAATAATATGTGTGAGAGTACCCCAGGAGAGTTCCAAATGTGTGTGGGTAGAATATATATCCCACGGGGTTAAAATTGAAAAAAGTTGAAAAATTTTTTTTTTTTGGACTTAGTCATTTTTCCTGCGTTTATCAGACTTTCAGATAAGGGAAATGTCAGTGAGTGTTCTGATTTCAGTTCCAGAGCGATTCGCCCTATGAGTCCTTGATATTTAGTCGTTTTCAGCCAATTTTCTGGATTTTTGAAAATTTCACTTTTTTGTGAAAATATCCACTAAATGAGGGAATAATATGTGTGAGGGTACCCCAGGAGAGTTCCAAATGTGTGTGGGTAGAATATATATCCCACGGGAGTAAAATTGAAAAAAGTTGAAAAACATTTTTTTTTGGACTTAGTCATTTTTCCGGCGTTTATCAGACTTTCAGATAGGGGAAATGTCAGTGAGCGTTCCGATTTCAATTCCAGAGCAATTCGCCCAATGAGTCCTTGATATTAAGTCGTTTTCAGCCAATTTTCTGGATTTTTGAAAATGTCACTTTTTTATGAAAATATCCACTAAATGAGGGAATAATATGTGTGAGGGTACCACAGGAGAGTTCCAAATGTGTGTGGGTAGAATATATATCCAACGTGGGTAAAATTGAAAAAAGTTGAAAAACATTTTTTTTTGGACTTAGTCATTTTTCCGGTGTTTATCAGACTTTCAGATAGGGGAAATGTCGGTGAGCAATCTGATTTCAGTTCCAGAGCGATTTTTCCAATGAGTCCTTGATATTTAGTCGTTTTCAGCCAATTTTCTGGATTTTTGAAAATTTCACTTTTTTGTGAAAATATCCACTAAATGAGGGAATAATATGTGTGAGGGTACCCCAGGAGAGTTCCAAATGTGTGTGGGTAGAATATATATCCCACGGGAGTAAAATTGAAAAAAGCTGAAAAACATTTTTTTTTGGACTTAGTCATTTTTCCGGCGTTTATCAGACTTTCAGATAGGGGAAATGTCAGTGAGCGTTCCGATTTCAATTCCAGAGCAATTCGCCCAATGAGTCCTTGATGTTAAGTCGTTTTCAGCCAATTTTCTGGATTTTTGAAAATGTCACTTTTTTATGAAAATATCCACTAAATGAGGGAATAATATGTGTGAGGGTACCACAGGAGAGTTCCAAATGTGTGTGGGTAAAATATATATCCAACGGGGGTAAAATTGAAAAAAGTTGAAAAACATTTTTTTTTGGACTTAGTCATTTTTCCGGCGTTTATCAGACTTTCAGATAGGGGAAATATCAGTGAGCGTTCCAATTTCAATTCCAGAGCAATTCGCCCAATGAGTCCTTGATATTAAGTCGTTTTCAGCCAATTTTCTGGATTTTTGAAAATTTAACTTTTTTATGAAAATATCCACTAAATGAGGGAATAATATGTGTGAGGGTACCACAGGAGAGTTCCAAATGTGTGTGGGTAGAATATATATCCCACGGGGGTAAAATTGAAAAAAGTTGAAAAAAATTTTTTTTTTGGACTTAGTCATTTTTCTGGCGTTTATCAGACTTTCAGATAGGGCAAATGTCAGTGAGCATTCCGATTTCAGTTCCAGAGCGATTCGCCCAATGAGTCCTTGATATTTAGTCGTTTTCAGCCAATTTTCTGGATTTTTCAAAAATTTCGCTTTTTTGTGAAAATATCCACTAAATGAGGGAATAATATGTGTGAGGGTACCCCAGGAGAGTTCCAAATGTGTGTGGGTAGAATATATATCCCACGGGGGTAAAATTGAAAAAAAGTTGAAAAACATTTTTTTTTGGACTTAGTCATTTTTCCGGCGTTTATCAGACTTTCAGATAGGGGAAATGTCAGTGAGCGTTCCAATTTCAATTCCAGAGCAATTCGCCCAATGAGTCCTTCATATTAAGTCGTTTTCAGCCAATTTTCTGAATTTTTGAAAATTTCACTTTTTTTGTGAAAATATCCACTAAATGAGGGAATAATATGTGTGAGGGTACCCCAGGAGAGTTCCAAATATGTGTGGGTAGAATATGTATCCCACGGGGGTAAAATTGAAAAAAGTTGAAAAAAAATTTTTTTTTGGACTTAGTCATTTTTCCGGCGTTTATCAGACTTTCAGATAAGGGAAATGTCAGTGAGTGTTCTGATTTCAGTTCCAGAGCGATTCGCCCTATGAGTCCTTGATATTTAGTCGTTTTCAGCCAATTTTCTGGATTTTTGAAAATTTCACTTTTTTGTGAAAATATCCACTAGATGAGGGAATAATATCTGTGAGGGTACCCCAGGAGAGTTCCAAATGTGTGTGGGTAGAATATATATCCCACGGGGGTAAAATTGAAAAAAGTTGAAAAAATTTTTTTTTTGGACTTAGTCATTTTTCCGGCGTTTAACAGACTTTCAGATAGGGGAAATGTCATTGAGCGTTCTGATTTCAGTTCCAGAGCGATTCGCCCAATGATTCCTTGATATTTAGTCGTTTTCAGCCAATTTTCTGGATTTTTGAAAATTTCACTTTTTTGTGAAAATATCCACTAAATGAGGGAATAATATGTGTGAGGGTACCACAGGAGAGTTCCAAATGTGTGTGGGTAGAATATATCTCCAACGTGGGTAAAATTGAAAAAAGTTGAAAAACATTTTTTTTTGGACTTAGTCATTTTTCCGGTGTTTATCAGACTTTCAGATAGGGGAAATGTCGGTGAGCAATCTGATTTCAGTTCCAGAGCGATTCTTCCAATGAGTCCTTGATATTTAGTCGTTTTCAGCCAATTTTCTGGATTTTTGAAAATTTCACTTTTTTGTGAAAATATCCACTAAATGAGGGAATAATATGTGTGAGGGTACCACAGGAGAGTTCCAAATGTGTGTGGGTAAAATATATATCCAACGGGGGTAAAATTGAAAAAAGTTGAAAAACATTTTTTTTTGGACTTAGTCATTTTTCCGGAGTTTATCAGACTTTCAGATAGGGGAAATGTCAGTGAGCGTTCCGATTTCAATTCCAGAACGATTCGCCCAATGAGTCCTTGATATTTAGTCGTTTTCAGCCAATTTTCTGGATTTTTGAAAATTTCACTTTTTTGTGAAAATATCCACTAAATGAGGGAATAATATGTGTGAGGGTACCACAGGAGAGTTCCAAATGTGTGTCGGTAGAATATATTTCCCACGGGGGTAAAATTGAAAAAAGTTGAAAAACATTTTTTTTGGACTTAGTCATTTTTCCGGCGTTTATCAGACTTTCAGATAGGGGAAATGTCAGTGAGCATTCCGATTTCAATTCCAGAGCAATTCGCCCAATGAGTCCTTGATATTAAGTCGTTTTCAGCCAATTTTCTGGATTTTTGAAAATTTAACTTTTTTATGAAAATATCCACTAAATGAGGGAATAATATGTGTGAGGGTACCCCAGGAGAGTTCCAAATGTGTGTGGGTAGAATATATATCCCACGGGGGTAAAATTGAAAAAAGTTGAAAAACATTTTTTTTTGGACTTAGTCATTTTTCCGGCGTTTATCAGACTTTCAGATAGGGGAAATGTCAGTGAGCGTTCCAATTTCAATTCCAGAGCAATTCGCCCAATGAGTCCTTCATATTAAGTCGTTTTCAGCCAATTTTCTCGATTTTTGAAAATTTCACTTTTTTATGAAAATATCCACTAAATGAGGGAATAATATGTGTGAGGGTACCACAGGAGAGTTCCAAATGTGTGTGGGTAGAATATATATCCCACGGGGGTAAAATTGAAAAAAGTTGAAAAAAATTTTTTTTTTGGACTTAGTCATTTTTCCGGCGTTTATCAGACTTTCAGATAGGGCAAATGTCAGTGAGCATTCCAATTTCAGTTCCAGAGCGATTTGCCCAATGAGTCCTTGATATTTAGTCGTTTTCAGCCAATTTTCTGGATTTTTGAAAATTTCGCTATTTTGTGAAAATATCCACTAAAGGAGGGAATAATATGTGTGAGGGTACCCCAGGAGAGTTCCAAATGTGTGTGGGTAGAATGTATATCCCACGGGGGTAAAATTGAAAAAAAGTTGAAAAACGTTTTTTTTTGGACTTAGTCATTTTTCCGGCGTTTATCAGACTTTCAGATAGGGGAAATGTCAGTGAGCGTTCCAATTTCAATTCCAGAGCAATTCCTCCAATGAGTCCTTCATATTAAGTCGTTTTCAGCCAATTTTCTCGATTTTTGAAAATTTCACTTTTTTATGAAAATATCCACTAAATGAGGGAATAATATGTGTGAGGGTACCACAGGAGAGTTCCAAATGTGTGTGGGTAGAATACATATCCCACGGGGGTAAAATTGAAAAAAGTTGAAAAAAAATTTTTTTTTGGACTTAGTCATTTTTCCGGCGTTTATCAGACTTTCATATAGGGGAAATGTCGGTGAGCAATCTGATTTCAGTTCCAGAGCGATTCTTCCAATGAGTCCTTGATATTTAGTCGTTTTCAGCCAATTTTCTGGATTTTTGAAAATTTCACTTTTTTGTGAAAATATCCACTAAATGAGGGAATAATATGTGTGAGGGTACCCCAGGAGAGTTCCAAATGTGTGTGGGTAGAATATATATCCCACGGGAGTAAAATTGAAAAAAGCTGAAAAACATTTTTTTTTGGACTTAGTCATTTTTCCGGCGTTTATCAGACTTTCAGATAGGGGAAATGTCAGTGAGCGTTCCGATTTCAATTCCAGAGCAATACGCCCAATGAGTCCTTGATGTTAAGTAGTTTTCAGCCAATTTTCTGGATTTTTGAAAATGTCACTTTTTTATGAAAATATCCACTAAATGAGGGAATAATATGTGTGAGGGTACCACAGGAGAGTTCCAAATGTGTGTGGGTAAAATATATATCCAACGGGGGTAAAATTGAAAAAAGTTGAAAAACATTTTTTTTTGGACTTAGTCATTTTTCCGGAGTTTATCAGACTTTCAGATAGGGGAAATGTCAGTGAGCGTTCCGATTTCAATTCCAGAGCAATTCGCCCAATGAGTCCTTGATATTAAGTCGTTTTCAGCCAATTTTCTGGATTTTTGAAAATTTCACTTTTTTATGAAAATATCCACTAAATGAGGGAATAAAATGTGTGAGGGTACCACAGGAGAGTTCCAAATGTGTGTGGGTAGAATATATATCCCACGGGGGTAAAATTGAAAAAAGTTGAAAAAATTTTTTTTTTGGACTTAGTCATTTTTCCGGCGTTTAACAGACTTTCAGATAGGGGAAATGTCATTGAGCGTTCTGATTTCAGTTCCAGAGCGATTCGCCCAATGATTCCTTGATATTTAGTCGTTTTCAGCCAATTTTCTGGATTTTTGAAAATTTCACTTTTTTGTGAAAATATCCACTAAATGAGGGAATAATATGTGTGAGGGTACCACAGGAGAGTTCCAAATGTGTGTGGGTAGAATATATCTCCAACGTGGGTAAAATTGAAAAAAGTTGAAAAACATTTTTTTTTGGACTTAGTCATTTTTCCGGTGTTTATCAGACTTTCAGATAGGGGAAATGTCGGTGAGCAATCTGATTTCAGTTCCAGAGCGATTCTTCCAATGAGTCCTTGATATTTAGTCGTTTTCAGCCAATTTTCTGGATTTTTGAAAATTTCACTTTTTTGTGAAAATATCCACTAAATGAGGGAATAATATGTGTGAGGGTACCACAGGAGAGTTCCAAATGTGTGTGGGTAAAATATATATCCAACGGGGGTAAAATTGAAAAAAGTTGAAAAACATTTTTTTTTGGACTTAGTCATTTTTCCGGAGTTTATCAGACTTTCAGATAGGGGAAATGTCAGTGAGCGTTCCGATTTCAATTCCAGAGCGATTCGCCCAATGAGTCCTTGATATTTAGTCGTTTTCAGCCAATTTTCTGGATTTTTGAAAATTTCACTTTTTTGTGAAAATATCCACTAAATGAGGGAATAATATGTGTGAGGGTACCACAGGAGAGTTCCAAATGTGTGTCGGTAGAATATATTTCCCACGGGGGTAAAATTGAAAAAAGTTGAAAAACATTTTTTTTGGACTTAGTCATTTTTCCGGCGTTTATCAGACTTTCAGATAGGGGAAATGTCAGTGAGCGTTCCGATTTCAATTCCAGAGCAATTCGCCCAATGAGTCCTTGATATTAAGTCGTTTTCAGCCAATTTTCTGGATTTTTGAAAATTTTACTTTTTTATGAAAATATCCACTAAATGAGGGAATAATATGTGTGAGGGTACCCCAGGAGAGTTCCAAATGTGTGTGGGTAGAATATATATCCCACGGGGGTAAAATTGAAAAAAGTTGAAAAACATTTTTTTTTGGACTTAGTCATTTTTCCGGCGTTTATCAGACTTTCAGATAGGGGAAATGTCAGTGAGCGTTCCAATTTCAATTCCAGAGCAATTCGCCCAATGAGTCCTTCATATTAAGTCGTTTTCAGCCAATTTTCTCGATTTTTGAAAATTTCACTTTTTTATGAAAATATCCACTAAATGAGGGAATAATATGTGTGAGGGTACCACAGGAGAGTTCCAAATGTGTGTGGGTAGAATATATATCCCACGGGGGTAAAATTGAAAAAAGTTGAAAAAAATTTTTTTTTTGGACTTAGTCATTTTTCCGGCGTTTATCAGACTTTCAGATAGGGCAAATGTCAGTGAGCATTCCAATTTCAGTTCCAGAGCGATTTGCCCAATGAGTCCTTGATATTTAGTCGTTTTCAGCCAATTTTCTGGATTTTTGAAAATTTCGCTTTTTTGTGAAAATATCCACTAAAGGAGGGAATAATATGTGTGAGGGTACCCCAGGAGAGTTCCAAATGTGTGTGGGTAGAATGTATATCCCACGGGGGTAAAATTGAAAAAAAGTTGAAAAACGTTTTTTTTTGGACTTAGTCATTTTTCCGGCGTTTATCAGACTTTCAGATAGGGGAAATGTCAGTGAGCGTTCCAATTTCAATTCCAGAGCAATTCCTCCAATGAGTCCTTCATATTAAGTCGTTTTCAGCCAATTTTCTCGATTTTTGAAAATTTCACTTTTTTATGAAAATATCCACTAAATGAGGGAATAATATGTGTGAGGGTACCACAGGAGAGTTCCAAATGTGTGTGGGTAGAATACATATCCCACGGGGGTAAAATTGAAAAAAGTTGAAAAAAAATTTTTTTTTGGACTTAGTCATTTTTCCGGCGTTTATCAGACTTTCATATAGGGGAAATGTCGGTGAGCAATCTGATTTCAGTTCCAGAGCGATTCTTCCAATGAGTCCTTGATATTTAGTCGTTTTCAGCCAATTTTCTGGATTTTTGAAAATTTCACTTTTTTGTGAAAATATCCACTAAATGAGGGAATAATATGTGTGAGGGTACCCCAGGAGAGTTCCAAATGTGTGTGGGTAGAATATATATCCCACGGGAGTAAAATTGAAAAAAGCTGAAAAACATTTTTTTTTGGACTTAGTCATTTTTCCGGCGTTTATCAGACTTTCAGATAGGGGAAATGTCAGTGAGCGTTCCGATTTCAATTCCAGAGCAATACGCCCAATGAGTCCTTGATGTTAAGTAGTTTTCAGCCAATTTTCTGGATTTTTGAAAATGTCACTTTTTTATGAAAATATCCACTAAATGAGGGAATAATATGTGTGAGGGTACCACAGGAGAGTTCCAAATGTGTGTGGGTAAAATATATATCCAACGGGGGTAAAATTGAAAAAAGTTGAAAAACATTTTTTTTTGGACTTAGTCATTTTTACGGAGTTTATCAGACTTTCAGATAGGGGAAATGTCAGTGAGCGTTCCGATTTCAATTCCAGAGCAATTCGCCCAATGAGTCCTTGATATTAAGTCGTTTTCAGCCAATTTTCTGGATTTTTGAAAATTTCACTTTTTTATGAAAATATCCACTAAATGAGGGAATAAAATGTGTGAGGGTACCACAGGAGAGTTCCAAATGTGTGTGGGTAGAATATATATCCCACGGGGGTAAAATTAAAAAAAGTTGAAAAAAAATTTTTTTTTGGACTTAGTCATTTTTCCGACGTTTATCAGACTTTCAGATAGGGCAAATATCAGTGAGCATTCCGATTTCAGTTCCAGAGCGATTCGCCCAATGAGTCCTTGATATTTAGTCGTTTTCAGCCAATTTTCTGGATTTTTGAAAATTTCACTTTTTTGTGAAAATATCCACTAATTGAGGGAATAATATGTGTGAGGGTACCACAGGAGAGTTCCAAATGTGTGTGGGTAGAATATATATCCCACGGGGGTAAAATTGAAAAAAGTTGAAAAAAATTTTTTTTTTGGACTTAGTCATTTTTCCGGCGTTTATCAGACTTTCAGATAGGGCAAATGTCAGTGAGCATTCCGATTTCAGTTCCAGAGCGATTTGCCCAATGAGTCCTTGATATTTAGTCGTTTTCAGCCAATTTTCTGGATTTTTGAAAATTTCGCTTTTTTGTGAAAATATCCACTAAATGAGGGAATAATATGTGTGAGAGTACCCCAGGAGAGTTCCAAATGTGTGTGGGTAGAATATATATCCCACGGGGTTAAAATTGAAAAAAGTTGAAAAATTTTTTTTTTTTGGACTTAGTCATTTTTCCTGCGTTTATCAGACTTTCAGATAAGGGAAATGTCAGTGAGTGTTCTGATTTCAGTTCCAGAGCGATTCGCCCTATGAGTCCTTGATATTTAGTCGTTTTCAGCCAATTTTCTGGATTTTTGAAAATTTCACTTTTTTGTGAAAATATCCACTAAATGAGGGAATAATATGTGTGAGGGTACCCCAGGAGAGTTCCAAATGTGTGTGGGTAGAATATATATCCCACGGGAGTAAAATTGAAAAAAGTTGAAAAACATTTTTTTTTGGACTTAGTCATTTTTCCGGCGTTTATCAGACTTTCAGATAGGGGAAATGTCAGTGAGCGTTCCGATTTCAATTCCAGAGCAATTCGCCCAATGAGTCCTTGATATTAAGTCGTTTTCAGCCAATTTTCTGGATTTTTGAAAATGTCTCTTTTTTATGAAAATATCCACTAAATGAGGGAATAATATGTGTGAGGGTACCACAGGAGAGTTCCAAATGTGTGTGGGTAGAATATATATCCAACGTGGGTAAAATTGAAAAAAGTTGAAAAACATTTTTTTTTGGACTTAGTCATTTTTCCGGTGTTTATCAGACTTTCAGATAGGGGAAATGTCGGTGAGCAATCTGATTTCAGTTCCAGAGCGATTTTTCCAATGAGTCCTTGATATTTAGTCGTTTTCAGCCAATTTTCTGGATTTTTGAAAATTTCACTTTTTTGTGAAAATATCCACTAAATGAGGGAATAATATGTGTGAGGGTACCCCAGGAGAGTTCCAAATGTGTGTGGGTAGAATATATATCCCACGGGAGTAAAATTGAAAAAAGCTGAAAAACATTTTTTTTTGGACTTAGTCATTTTTCCGGCGTTTATCAGACTTTCAGATAGGGGAAATGTCAGTGAGCGTTCCGATTTCAATTCCAGAGCAATTCGCCCAATGAGTCCTTGATATTAAGTCGTTTTCAGCCAATTTTCTGGATTTTTGAAAATTTAACTTTTTTATGAAAATATCCACTAAATGAGGGAATAATATGTGTGAGGGTACCACAGGAGAGTTCCAAATGTGTGTGGGTAGAATATATATCCCACGGGGGTAAAATTGAAAAAAGTTGAAAAAAATTTTTTTTTTGGACTTAGTCATTTTTCTGGCGTTTATCATTCTTTCAGATAGGGCAAATGTCAGTGAGCATTCCGATTTCAGTTCCAGAGCGATTCGCCCAATGAGTCCTTGATATTTAGTCGTTTTCAGCCAATTTTCTGGATTTTTCAAAAATTTCGCTTTTTTGTGAAAATATCCACTAAATGAGGGAATAATATGTGTGAGGGTACCCCAGGAGAGTTCCAAATGTGTGTGGGTAGAATATATATCCCACGGGGGTAAAATTGAAAAAAAGTTGAAAAACATTTTTTTTTGGACTTAGTCATTTTTCCGGCGTTTATCAGACTTTCAGATAGGGGAAATGTCAGTGAGCGTTCCAATTTCAATTCCAGAGCAATTCGCCCAATGAGTCCTTGATATTAAGTCGTTTTCAGCCAATTTTCTGGATTTTTGAAAATGTCACTTTTTTATGAAAATATCCACTAAATGAGGGAATAATATGTGTGAGGGTACCACAGGAGAGTTCCAAATGTGTGTGGGTAGAATATATATCCAACGTGGGTAAAATTGAAAAAAGTTGAAAAACATTTTTTTTTGGACTTAGTCATTTTTCCGGTGTTTATCAGACTTTCAGATAGGGGAAATGTCGGTGAGCAATCTGATTTCAGTTCCAGAGCGATTTTTCCAATGAGTCCTTGATATTTAGTCGTTTTCAGCCAATTTTCTGGATTTTTGAAAATTTCACTTTTTTGTGAAAATATCCACTAAATGAGGGAATAATATGTGTGAGGGTACCCCAGGAGAGTTCCAAATGTGTGTGGGTAGAATATATATCCCACGGGAGTAAAATTGAAAAAAGCTGAAAAACATTTTTTTTTGGACTTAGTCATTTTTCCGGCGTTTATCAGACTTTCAGATAGGGGAAATATCAGTGAGCGTTCCGATTTCAATTCCAGAGCAATTCACCCAATGAGTCCTTGATATTAAGTCGTTTTCAGCCAATTTTCTGGATTTTTGAAAATTTAACTTTTTTATGAAAATATCCACTAAATGAGGGAATAATATGTGTGAGGGTACCACAGGAGAGTTCCAAATGTGTGTGGGTAGAATATATATCCCACGGGGGTAAAATTGAAAAAAGTTGAAAAAAATTTTTTTTTTGGACTTAGTCATTTTTCTGGCGTTTATCAGACTTTCAGATAGGGCAAATGTCAGTGAGCATTCCGATTTCAGTTCCAGAGCGATTCGCCCAATGAGTCCTTGATATTTAGTCGTTTTCAGCCAATTTTCTGGATTTTTCAAAAATTTCGCTTTTTTGTGAAAATATCCACTAAATGAGGGAATAATATGTGTGAGGGTACCCCAGGAGAGTTCCAAATGTGTGTGGGTAGAATATATATCCCACGGGGGTAAAATTGAAAAAAAGTTGAAAAACATTTTTTTTTGGACTTAGTCATTTTTCCGGCGTTTATCAGACTTTCAGATAGGGGAAATGTCAGTGAGCGTTCCAATTTCAATTCCAGAGCAATTCGCCCAATGAGTCCTTCATATTAAGTCGTTTTCAGCCAATTTTCTGAATTTTTGAAAATTTCACTTTTTTGTGAAAATATCCACTAAATGAGGGAATAATATGTGTGAGGGTACCCCAGGAGAGTTCCAAATATGTGTGGGTAGAATATGTATCCCACGGGGGTAAAATTGAAAAAAGTTGAAAAAAAATTTTTTTTTGGACTTAGTCATTTTTCCGGCGTTTATCAGACTTTCAGATAAGGGAAATGTCAGTGAGTGTTCTGATTTCAGTTCCAGAGCGATTCGCCCTATGAGTCCTTGATATTTAGTCGTTTTCAGCCAATTTTCTGGATTTTTGAAAATTTCACTTTTTTGTGAAAATATCCACTAGATGAGGGAATAATATCTGTGAGGGTACCCCAGGAGAGTTCCAAATGTGTGTGGGTAGAATATATATCCCACGGGGGTAAAATTGAAAAAAGTTGAAAAACATTTTTTTTTGGACTTAGTCATTTTTCCGGCGTTTATCAGACTTTCAGATAGGGGAAATGTCAGTGAGCGTTCCAATTTCAATTCCAGAGCAATTCGCCCAATGAGTCCTTGATATTAAGTCGTTTTCAGCCAATTTTCTGCATTTTTGAAAATTTAACTTTTTTGTGAAAATATCCACTAAATGAGAGAATAATATGTGTGAGGGTACCCCAGGAGAGTTCCAAATGCGTGTGGGTAGAATATATATCCCACGGGGGTAAAATTGAAAAAAGTTGAAAAAAAATTTTTTTTTGGACTTAGTCGTTTTTCCGCCGTTTATCAGACTTTCAGATAGGGGAAATGTCGGTGAGCGTTTTGATTTCAGTTCCAGAGCGATTCTCCCAATGAGTCCTTGATATTTAGTCGTTTTCAGCCAATTTTCTGGATTTTTGAAAATTTCTCTTTTTTGTGTAAATATCCACTAAATGAGGGAATAATATGTGTGAGGGTACCCCAGGAGAGTTCCAAATGTGTGTCGGTAGAATATATATCCCACGGGGGTAAAATTGAAAAAAGTTGAAAAAAATTTTTTTTTTGGACTTAGTCATTTTTCCGGCGTTTATCAGACTTTCAGATAGGGCAAATGTCAGTGAGCATTCCGATTTCAGTTCCAGAGCGATTTGCCCAATGAGTCCTTGATATTTAGTCGTTTTCAGCCAATTTTCTGGATTTTTGAAAATTTCGCTTTTTTGTGAAAATATCCACTAAATGAGGGAATAATATGTGTGAGGGTACCCCAGGAGAGTTCCAAATGTGTGTGGGTAGAATATATATCCCACGGGGGTAAAATTGAAAAAAAGTTGAAAAACATTTTTTTTTGGACTTAGTCATTTTTCCGGCGTTTATCAGACTTTCAGATAGGGGAAATGTCAGTGAGCGTTCCAATTTCAATTCCAGAGCAATTCGCCCAATGAGTCCTTCATATTAAGTCGTTTTCAGCCAATTTTCTCGATTTTTGAAAATTTCACTTTTTTATGAAAATATCCACTAAATAAGGGAATAATATGTGTGAGGGTACCCAAGGAGAGTTCCAAATGTGTGTGGGTAGAATATATATTCCACGGGGGTAAAATTGAAAAAAGTTGAAAAATATTTTTTTTTTGACTTAGTCATTTTTCCGGCGTTTATCAGACTTTCAGATAGGGCAAGTGTCAGTGAGCATTCCGATTTCAGTTCCAGAGCAATTCGCCCAATGAGTCCTTGATATTTAGTCGTTTTCAGCCAATTTTCTGGATTTTTGAAAATTTCACTTTTTTGTGAAAATATCCACTAAATGAGGGAATAATATGTGTGAGGGTACCCCAGGAGAGTTCCAAATGTGTGTGGGTAGAATATATATTCCACGGGGGTAAAATTGAAAAAAGTTGAAAAATATTTTTTTTTTGACTTAGTCATTTTTCCGGCGTTTATCAGACTTTCAGATAGGGCAAGTGTCAGTGAGCATTCCGATTTCAGTTCCAGAGCAATTCGCCCAATGAGTCCTTGATATTTAGTCGTTTTCAGCCAATTTTCTGGATTTTTGAAAATTTCACTTTTTTGTGAAAATATCCACTAAATGAGGGAATAATATGTGTGAGGGTACCCCAGGAGAGTTCCAAATGTGTGTGGGTAGAATATATATCCCACGGGGGTAAAATAGAAAAAAGTTGAAAAAATTTTTTTTTTGAACTTAGTCATTTTTTTGGCGTTTATCAGTCTTTCAGATAGGGCAAATGTCAGTGAGCATTCCGATTTCAGTTCCAGAGCGATTCGCCCAATGAGTCCTTGATATTAAGTCGTTTTCAGCCAATTTTCTGGATTTTTGAAAATTTCACTTTTTTATGAAAATATCCACTAAATGAGGGAATAATATGTTTGAGGGTACCCCAGGAGAGTTCCAAATGTGTGTGGGTAGAATATATATCCCACGGGGGTAAAATTGAAAAAAGTTGAAAAAATTTTTTTTTGGGACTTAGTAATTTTTCCGGTGTTTATCATGCTTTCAGATAGGGCAAATGTCAGTGAGCATTCCGATTTCAGTTCCAGAGCGATTCACCCAATGAGTCCTTGATATTTAGTCGTTTTCAGCCAATTTTCTGGATTTTTGAAAATTTCACTTTTTTGTGAAAATATCCACTAAATGAGGGAATAATATGTGTGAGTCTACCCCAGGAGACTTCCAAATGTGTGTGGGTAGAATATATATCCCACGGGGGTAAAATTGAAAAAAGTTGAAAAACATTTTTTTTTGGACTTAATCATTTTTCCGGCGTTTATCAGACTTTCAGATAGGGGAAATGTCAGTGAGCGTTCCAATTTCAATTCCAGAGCAATTCGCCCAATGAGTCCTTGATATTAAGTCGTTTTCAGCCAATTTTCTGGATTTTTGAAAATTTCACTTTTTTATGAAAATATCCACTAAATGAGGGAATAATATGTGTGAGGGTACCACAGGAGAGTTCAAAATGTGTGTGGGTAGAATATATATCCCACGGGGGTAAAATTGAAAAAAGTTGAAAAACATTTTTTTTTGAACTTAGTCATTTTTCCGGCGTTTATCAGACTTTCAGATAGGGCAAATGTCAGTGAGCATTCCGATTTCAGTTGAAGAGCGGTTCGCCCAATGAGTCCTTGATATTTAGTCGTTTTCAGCCACTATTTAGAATTTTTGAAAATTTCACTTTTTTGTGAAAATATCTACTAAATGAGGGAATAATATGTGTGAGGGTACCACAGAAGAGTTCCAAATGTGTGTAGGTAGTATATATATCCCACGGGGGTAAAATTGAAAGAAGTTGAAAAACATTTTTTTTTTGGACTTAGTCATTTTTCCGGCGTTTATCAGACTTTCAGATAAGGGAAATGTCAGTGAGTGTTCTGATTTCAGTTCCAGAGCAATTCGCCCAATGAGTCCTTGATATTAAGTCGTTTTCAGCCAATTTTCTGGATTTTTGAAAATTTCACTTTTTTATGAAAATATCCACTAAATGAGGGAATAATATGTGTGAGGGTACCCCAGGAGAGTTCCAAATGTGTGTGGGTAGAATATATATCCCACGGGGGTAAAATTGAAAAAAGTTGAAAAAATTTTTTTTTTTAGACTTAGTCATTTTTCCGGCGTTCATCAGACTTTCAGATAAGGGAAATGTCAGTGAGTGTTCTGATTTCAGTTCCAGAGCGATTCGCCCTATGAGTCCTTGATATTTAGTCGTTTTCAGCCAATTTTCTGGATTTTTGAAAATTTCACTTTTTTGTGAAAATATCCACTAAATGAGGGAATAATATGTGTGAGGGTACCCCAGGAGAGTTCCAAATGTGTGTGGGTAGAATATATATCCCACGGGGGTAAAATAGAAAAAAGTTGAAAAAATTTTTTTTTTGAACTTAGTCATTTTTTTGGCGTTTATCAGTCTTTCAGATAGGGCAAATGTCAGTGAGCATTCCGATTTCAGTTCCAGAGCGATTCGCCCAATGAGTTCTTGATATTAAGTCGTTTTCAGCCAATTTTCTGGATTTTTGAAAATTTCACTTTTTTATGAAAATATCCACTAAATGAGGGAATAATATGTTTGAGGGTACCCCAGGAGAGTTCCAAATGTGTGTGGGTAGAATATATATCCCACGGGGGTAAAATTGAAAAAAGTTGAAAAAATTTTTTTTTGGGACTTAGTAATTTTTCCGGTGTTTATCATGCTTTCAGATAGGGCAAATGTCAGTGAGCATTCCGATTTCAGTTCCAGAGCGATTCACCCAATGAGTCCTTGATATTTAGTCGTTTTCAGCCAATTTTCTGGATTTTTGAAAATTTCACTTTTTTGTGAAAATATCCACTAAATGAGGGAATAATATGTGTGAGGGTACCCCAGGAGACTTCCAAATGTGTGTGGGTAGAATATATATCCCACGGGGGTAAAATTGAAAAAAGTTGAAAAACATTTTTTTTTGGACTTAATCATTTTTCCGGCGTTTATCAGACTTTCAGATAGGGGAAATGTCAGTGAGCGTTCCAATTTCAATTCCAGAGCAATTCGCCCAATGAGTCCTTGATATTAAGTCGTTTTCAGCCAATTTTCTGGATTTTTGAAAATTTCACTTTTTTATGAAAATATCCACTAAATGAGGGAATAATATGTGTGAGGGTACCACAGGAGAGTTCCAAATGTGTGTGGGTAGAATATATATCCCACGGGGGTAAAATTGAAAAAAGTTGAAAAACATTTTTTTTTGAACTTAGTCATTTTTCCGGCGTTTATCAGACTTTCAGATAGGGCAAATGTCAGTGAGCATTCCGATTTCAGTTGAAGAGCGGTTCGCCCAATGAGTCCTTGATATTTAGTCGTTTTCAGCCACTATTTAGAATTTTTGAAAATTTCACTTTTTTGTGAAAATATCTACTAAATGAGGGAATAATATGTGTGAGGGTACCACAGAAGAGTTCCAAATGTGTGTAGGTAGTATATATATCCCACGGGGGTAAAATTGAAAGAAGTTGAAAAACATTTTTTTTTTGGACTTAGTCATTTTTTCAGCGTTTATCAGACTTTCAGATAGAGCAAATGTCAGTGAGCATTCCGATTTCAGTTCCAGAGCGATTTGCCCAATGAGTCCTTGATATTTAGTCGTTTTCAGCCAATTTTCTGCATTTTTGAAAATTTCACTTTTTTGTGAAAATATCCACTAAATGAGGGAATAATATGTGTGAGGGTACCCCAGAAGAGTTCCAAATGTGTGTAGGTAGAATATATATCCCACGGGGCTAAAATTGAAAAAAGTTGAAAAAAATTTTTTTTTGGACTTAGTCATTTTTCCGCCGTTTATCAGACTTTCAGATTGGGCAAATGTCAGTGAGCATTCCGATTTCAGTTCCAGAGCGATTCGCCCAATGAATCCATGATATTTAGTCGTTTTCAGCCAATTTTCTGGATTTTTGAAAATTTCACTTTTTTGTGAAAATATCCACTAAATGAGGGAATAATATGTGTGAGGGTACCCCAGGAGACTTCCAAATGTGTGTAGGTAGAATACATATCCCACGGGGGTAAAATTGAAAAAAGTTGAAAAACATTTTTTTTTGGACTTAGTCATTTTTCCGGCGTTTATCAGACTTTCAGATAGGGCAAATGTCAGTGAGCATTCCGATTTCAGTTCCAGAGCGATTCGCCCAATGAGTCCTTGATATTTAGTCGTTTTCAGCCACTATTTAGAATTTTTGAAAATTTCACTTTTTTGTGAAAATATCTACTAAATGAGGGAATAATATGTGTGAGGGTACCACAGGAGAGTTCCAAATGTGTGTGGGTAGTATATATATCCCACGTAGGTAAAATTGATAAAAGTTGAAAAAAAATTTTTTTGGACTTCGTCATTTTTCTAGCATTTATCAGACTTTCAGATAGGGGAAATGTCAGTGAGCGCTCCGATTTAAGTTCCAGAGCGATTCGCCCAATGAGTCCTTGATATTTAGTAGTTTTCAGCCAATTTTCTGGATTTTTGAAAATTTCACTTTTTTATGAAAATATCCACTAAATGAGGGAATAATATGTGTGAGGGTACCACAGGAGAGTTCCAAATGTGTGTGGGTAGAATATATATCCCATGGGGGTAAAATTGAAAAAAGTTGAAAAAAATTTTTTTTTTGGACTTAGTCATTTTTCCGGCGTTTATCAGACTTTCAGATAGGGAAATGTCAGTGAGCATTCCGATTTCAGTTCCAGAGTGGTTCGCCCAATGAGTCCTTGATATTTAGTCGTTTTCAGCCAATTTTCTGGATTTTTGAAAATTTCACTTTTTTATGAAAATATCCACTAAATGAGGGAATAATATGAGTGAGGGTACCACAGGAGAGTTCCAAATGTGTGTGGGTAGAATATATATCCCATGGGGGTAAAATTGAAAAAAGTTGAAAAAAATTTTTTTTTTGGACTTAGTCATTTTTCCGGCGTTTATCAGACTTTCAGATAGGGCAAATGTCAGGGAGCATTCCGATTTCAGTTCCAGAGCGGTTCGCCCAATGAGTCCTTGATATTTAGTCGTTTTCAGCCAATTTTCTGGATTTTTGAAAATTTCACTTTTTTATGAAAATATCCACTAAATGAGGGAATAATATGAGTGAGGGTACCACTGGAGAGTTCCAAATGTGTGTAGGTAGAATACATATCCCAAGGGGGTAAAATAGAAAAAAGTTGAAAATATTTTTTTTTTGGACTTAGTCATTTTTTCGGCGTTTATCAGTCTTTCAGATAGGGCAAATGTCAGTGAGCATTCCGATTTCAGTTCCAGAGCGATTCGCCCAATGAGTCCTTGATATTAAGTCGTTTTCAGCCAATTTTCTGGATTTTTGAAAATTTCACTTTTTTATGAAAATATCCACTAAATGAGGGAATAATATGTTTGAGGGTACCCCAGGAGAGTTCCAAATGTGTGTGGGTAGAATATATATCCCACGGGGGTAAAATTGAAAAAAGTTGAAAAAATTTTTTTTCTGGACTTAGTCATCTTTACGGCGTTTATCAGACTTTCAGGTAAGGGAAATGTCAGTGAGCATTCCGATTTCAGTTCCAGAGCGATTCGCCCAATGAGTCCTTGATATTTAGTCGTTTTCAGCCAATTTACTGGATTTTTGAAAATTTCACTTTTTTGTGAAAATATCCACTAAATGAGGGAATAATATATGTGAGGGTACCCCAAGAGAGTTCCAAATGTGTGTGGGTAGAATATATATCCCACGGGGGTAAAATTGAAAAAAGTTGAAAAAATTTTTTTTTTGGACTTAGTCATTTTTTCGGCGTTTATCAGACTTTCAGATAGGGGAAATGCCAGTAAGCCTTCCGATTTCAGTTTCAGAGCGATTCGCCCATTGAGTCCTTGATATTTTCTCGTTTTCAGCTAATTTTCTGGATTTTTGAAAATTTCACTTTTTTGTGAAAATATCCACTAAATGAGGGAATAATATGCGTGAGGGTACCCCAGGAGAGTTCCAAATGTATGTGGGTAGAATATATATCCCACGGGGGTAAAATGTAAAAAAGTTGAAAAAAATTTTTTTTTGGACTTAGTCATTTTTCCGACGTTTATCAGACTTTCAGATAGGGGAAATGTCACTGAGCATTCCGATTTCAGTTCCAGAGCGATTCGCCCAATGAGTCCTTGATATTTAGTAGTTTTCAGTCAATTTTCTGGATTTTTGAAAATTTCACTTTTTTGTGAAAATATCCACTAAATGAGGGAATAATATGTGTGAGGGTACCCCAGGAGAGTTCCAAATGTGTGTGGGTAGAATATATACCCCACGTGGATAAAATTGAAAAAAGTTGAAAAACATTTTTTTTGGACTTAGTCATTTTTCCGGCGTTTATCAGACTTTCAGATAGGGGAAATGTCAGTGAGCGTTCCGATTTCAGTTCCAGAGCGATTCGCCCAATGAGTCCTTGATATCTAGTCGTTTTCAGCCAATATTTAGGATTTTTGAAAATTTCACTTGTTTGTGAAAATATCCACTAAATGAGGGAATAATATATGTGAGGTTACCCCAGGAGAGTTCCAAATGTGTGTAGGTAAAATATATATCCCACGGGGGTAAAATTGAAAAAAGTTGAAAAAAAATTTTTTTTGGACTTAGTCATTTTTCCAGCTTTTATCAGACTTTCAGATAGGGGAAATGTCAGTGAGCGTTCCGATTTCAGTTCCAGAGCGATTCGCCCAATGAGTCCTTGATATTTAGTAGTTTTCAGCCAATTTTCTGGATTTTTGAAAATTTCACTTTTTTGTGAAAATATCCACTAAATGAGGGAATAATATGTGTGAGGGTACCCCAGGAGAGTTCCAAATGTGTGTGGGTAGAATACATATTCCACGGGGGCAAAATTTAAAAAAGTTGAAAAAAATTTTTCTTTGGACTTAGTAATTTTTCCGGCGTTTATCAGACTTTCAGATAGGGGAAATGCCAGTGAGCGTTCCGATTTCGGTTCCAGAGCGATTCGCCCAATGAGTCCTTGATATTTAGTCGTTTTCAGCCAATATTTAGGATTTTTGAAAATTTGACTTGTTTGTGAAAATATCCACTAAATGAGGGAATAATATATGTGAGGTTACCCCAGGAGAGTTCCAAATGTGTGTAGGTAGAATATATATCCCACGGGGGTAAAATTGAAAAAAGTTTAAAAAAATTTTTTTTGGACTTAGTCATTTTTCCGGCGTTTATCAGACTTTCAGATAAGGGAAATGCTAGTGAGCGTTCAGATTTCAGTTCCAGAGCGATTCGCCCAATGAGTCCTTGATATTTAGTAGTTTTCAGTCAATTTTCTGGATTTTTGAAAATTTCACTTTTTTGCGAAAATATCCACTAAATGAGGGAATAATATGTGTGAGGGTACCCCGGGAGAGTTCCAAATGTGTGTGGGTAGAATATATACCCACGTGGGTAAAATTGAAAAAAGCTGAAAAACATTTTTTTTGGACTTAGTCATTTTTCCGGCGTTTATCAGACTTTCAGATAGGGGAAATGTCAGTGAGCGTTCCGATTTCAGTTCCAGAGCTATTCGCCCAATGAGTCCTTGATATTTAGTCGTTTTCAGCCAATATTTAGGATTTTTGAAAATTTTACTTGTTTGTGAAAATATCCACTAAATGAGGGAATAATATGTGTGAGGGTACCCTAAGACAGTTCCAAATGTGTGTGGGTTGAATATATATCCCACGTGGGTAAAATTGAAGAAAGTTGAAAAAAAATTATTTTGGACTTAGTCATTTTTCCGGCGTTTATCAGACTTTCAGATAGGGGAAATGCCAGTAAGCCTTCCGATTTCAGTTTCAGAGCGATTCGCCCATTGAGTCCTTGATATTTAGTAGTTTTCAGCCAATTTTCTGGATTTTTGAAAATTTCACTTTTTTGTGAAAATATCCACTAAATGAGGGAATAATATGTGTGAGGGTACCCCAGGAGAGTTCCAAATGTATGTGGGTAGAATATATATCCCACGGGGGTAAAATTGAAAAAAGTTGAAAAAAATTTTTTTTTGGACTTAGTCATTTTTCCGACGTTTATCAGACTTTCAGATAGGAGAAATGTCACTGAGCGTTCCGATTTCAGTTCCAGAGCGATTCGCTCAATGAGTCCTTGGTATTTAGTAGTTTTCAGCCAATTTTCTGGATTTTTGAAAATTTCACTTTTTTGTGAAAATATCTACTAAATGAGGGAATAATATGTGTGAGGGTACCCCAGGAGAGTTCCAAATGTATGTAGGTAGAATATATATCTCACGGGGGTAAAATTGAAAAAAGTTGAAAAAAATTTTTTTTGGACTCAGTAATTTTTCGGGCGTTTATCAGACTTTCAGATAGGGGAAATGCCAGTGAGCCTTCCGATTTCAGTTCCAGAGCGATTCGCCCAATGACTCCTTGATATTTTGTCGTTTTCAGCTAATTTTCTGGATTTTTGAAAATTTCACTTTTTTTGTGAAAATATCCACTAAATGAGGGAATAATATGTGTGAGGGTACCCCAGGAGAGTTCCAAATGTGTGTGGGTAGAATATATATACCACGGGGGTAAAATTTAAAAAAGTTGTAAAAATTTTTTCTTTGGACTTAGTCATTTTTCCGGCGTTTATCAGACTTTCAGATAGGGGAAATGTCTCTGAGCGTTACAATTTGAGTTCCAGAGCGATTCGCCCAATGAGTCCTTGATATTTAGTAGTTTTCAGCCAATTTTCTGGATTTTTGAAAATTTCACTATTTTGTGAAAATATCCACTAAATGAGGGAATAATATGTGTGAGGGTACCCCAGGAGAGTTCCAAATGTATGTGGGTAGAATATATATCTCACGGGGGTAAAATTGAAAAAAGTTGAAAAAAATTTTTTTTGGACTCAGTAATTTTTCCGGCGTTTATCAGACTTTCAGATAGGGGAAATGTCTCTGAGCGTTCCGATTTCAGTTCCAGAGCGATTCGCCCAATGAGTCCTTGATATTTAGTCGTTTTCAGCCAATATTTTGGATTTTTGAAAATTTCACTTGTTTGTGAAAATATCCACTAAATGAGGGAATAATATGCATGAGGGTACCCCAGGAGAGTTCCAAATGTGTGTAGGTAGAATATATATCCCACGTGGGTAAAATTGAAGAAAGTTGAAAAAAATTTTTTTTGGACTTAGTCATTTTTCCGGCGTTTATCAGACTTTCAGATAGTGGAAATCCCAGTGAGCGTTCCGATTTCAGTTCCAGAGCGATTCGCCCAATGAGTCCTTGATATTTAGTAGTTTTCAGCCAATTTTCTGGATTTTTGAAAATTTCACTTTTTTTGTGAAAATATCCACTAAATGAATGAATAATATGTGTGAGGGTACCCCAGGAGAGTTCGAAATGTGTGTGGGTAGAATATATATCCCACGGGGGTAAAATTGAAAAAAGTTGAAAAAAAATTTTTTTTGGACTTAGTAATTTTTTCGGCGTTTATCAGACTTTCAGATAGGGGAAATGTCAGTGAGCGTTCCGGTTTCAGTTCCAGAGCGATTCGCCCAATGTGTCCTTGATATTTAGTCGTTTTCAGCCAATTTTCTGGATTTTTGAAAATTTCACTTTTTTGTGAAAATATCCACTAAATGAGGGAATAATATGCATGAGGGTACCCCAGGAGAGTTCCAAATGTGTGTGGGTAGAATATATATCCCACGGGGGTAAAATTTAAAACAGTTGAAAAAATTTTTTTTTTGGAATTAGTCATTTTCCCGGCGTTTATCAGACTTTCAGATAGGGGAAATGTCTCTGAGCGTTCCGATTTCAGTTCCAGAGCGATTCGCCCAATGAGTCCTTGATATTTAGTTGTTTTCAGCCAATTTTCTGATTTTTTGAAAATTTCACTTTTTTGTGAAAATATCCATTAAATGAGGGAATAATATGTGTGAGGGTACCCCAGGAGAGTTCCAAATGTGTTTAGGTATAATATATATCCCAAGGAGGTAAAATTGAAAAAGTTGAAAGAATTTTTTTTTGGACTTTGTAATTTTTTCGCCGTTTATCAGACTTTCAGATAGGGGAAATGCTAGTGAGCGTTCCGATTTCGGTTCCAGAGCGATTCGCCCAATGAGTCCTTGATATTTAGTCATTTTCAGCCAATATTTTGGATTTTTAAAATTTCACTTTTTTGTGAAAATATCCACTAAATGAGGGAATAATATGTGTGAGGTTACCCCAGGAGAGTTCCAATTGTGTGTGGGTAGAATATATATCCCCCGGGGGTAAAATTTAAAAAAGTTGAAAAAAATTTTTTTTTGGACTTAGTCATTTTTCCGGCGTTTATCAGACTTTCAGATAGGGGAAATGTCAGTGAGCGTTCCGGTTTCAGTTCCAGAGCGATTCGCCCAATGTGTCCTTGATATTTAGTCGTTTTCAGCCAATTTTCTGGATTTTTGAAAATTTCACTTTTTTGTGAAAATATCCACTAAATGAGGGAATAATATGCATGAGGGTACCCCAGGAGAGTTCCAAATGTGTGTGGGTAGAATATATATCCCACGGGGGTAAATTTTAAAACAGTTGAAAAAATTTTTTTTTTGGACTTAGTCATTTTTCCGGCGTTTATCAGACTTTCAGATGGGGAAATGTCTCTGAGCGTTCCGATTTCAGTTCCAGAGTGATTCGCCCAATGAGTCCTTGATATTTAGTAGTTTTCAGCCAATTTTCTGGATTTTTGAAAATTTCACTTTTTTGTGAAAATATCCACTAAATGAGGGAATAATATGTGTGAGGGTACCCTAGTAGAGTTCCAAATGTGTGTGGGTGAAATATATATCCCACGTGGGTAAAATTGAAAAAAGTTGAAAAAATTTTTTTCTTGGACTTAGTCATTTTTCCGGCGTTTATCAGACTTTCAGATAGGGGAAATGTCTCAGAGCGTTCCGATTTCAGTTCCAGAGCGATTCGCCCAATGAGTCATTGATATTTAGCAGTTTTCAGCCAATTTTCTGGATTTTTGAAAATTTCACTTTTTTGTGAAAATATCCACTAAATGAGGGAATAATATGTGTGAGGTTACCCCAGGAGAGTTCCAAATGTGTGTAGGTAGAGTATATATCCCACGGGGGTAAAATTGGAAAAAGTTGAAAAAAATTTTTTTTTGGACTTAGTCATTTTTCCAGCGTTTATCAGAATTTCAGATAGGGGAAATGTCAGTGAGCGTTCCGATTTCAGTTCCAGAGCGATTCGCCCAATGAGTCCTTGATATTTAGTCGTTTTCAGCCAATATTTTGGATTTTTGAAAATTTCACTTGTTTGTGAAAATATCCACTAAATGAGAGAATAATATGCATGAGGGTACCCCAGGAGAGTTCCAAATGTGTGTGGGTAGAATATATATCCCACGGGGGTAAAATTTAAAACAGTTGAAAAAAATTTTTTCTTGGACTTAGTCATTTTTCTGGCGTTTATCAGACTTTCAGATAGGGGAAATGTCTCTGAGCGTTCCGATTTCAGTTCCAGAGCGATTAGCCCAATGAGTCCTTGATATTTAGTAGTTTTCAGCCAATTTTCTGATTTTTTGAAAATTTCACTTTTTTGTGAAAATATCCATTAAATGAGGGAATAATATGTGTGAGGGTACCCCAGGAGAGTTCCAAATGTGTGTGGGTAGATTATATATCCCACGTGGGTAAAGTTGAAAAAAGTTGAAAAATTTTTTTTTTGTACTTAGTCATTTTTCCGGCGTTTATCAGACTTTCAGATAGGGGAAATGTCTCTGAGCGTTCCGATTTCAGTTCCAGAGCGATTCGCCCAAGGAGTCCTTGATATTTAGTAGTTTTCAGCCAATTTTCTGGATTTTTTAAAATTTCACTTTTTTGTGAAAATATCCACTAAATGAGGGAATAATATGTGTGAGGGTACCCCAGGAGATTTCCAAATGTGTGTCCGTAGAATATATATCCCACGTGGGTAAAATTGAAGAAAGTTGGAAAAAAATTTTTTTGGACTGAGTCATTTTTCCGGCGTTTATCAGACTTTCAGATAGGGGAAATGTCAGTGAGCGTTCCGGTTTCAGTTCCAGAGCGAATCGCCCAATGAGTCCTTGATATTTAGTCGTTTTCAGCCAATATTTTGGATTTTTTAAATTTCACTTTTTTGTGAAAATATCCACTAAATGAGGGAATAATATGTGTGAGGGTACCCCAGGAGAGTTCCAAATGTGTGTGGGTAGAATATATATCCCACGTGGGTAAAATTGAAGAAAGTTGAAAAATTTTTTTTTTGTACTTAGTCATTTTTCCGGCGTTTATCAGACTTTCAGATAGGGGAAATGTCAGTGAGCGTTCCGGTTTCAGTTCCAGAGCGATTCGCCCAATGTGTCCTTGATATTTAGTCGTTTTCAGCCAATTTTCTGGATTTTTGAAAATTTCACTTTTTTGTGAAAATATCCATTAAATGAGGGAATAATATGTGTGAGGGTACCCCAGGAGAGTTCCAAATGTGTGTGGGTAGAATATATATCCCACGTGGTAAAATTGAAAAAAGTTGAAAAATTTTTTTTTTGTACTTAGTCATTTTTTCGGCGTTTATCAGACTTTCAGATAGGGGAAATGTCTCTGAGCGTTCCGATTTCAGTTCCAGAGCGATTCGCCCAATGAATCCTTGATATTTAGTAGTTTTCAGCCAATTTTCTGGATTTTTGAAAATTTCACTTTTTTGTGAAAATATCCACTAAATGAGAGAATAATATGCATATGAGGGTACCCCAGGAGAGTTCCAAATGTGTGTGGGTAGAATATATATCCCACGGGGGTAAAATTTAAAACAGTTGAAAAAAATTTTTTCTTGGACTTAGTCATTTTTCTGGCGTTTATCAGACTTTCAGATAGGGGAAATGTCTCTGAGCGTTCCGATTTCAGTTCCAGAGCGATTAGCCCAATGAGTCCTTGATATTTAGTAGTTTTCAGCCAATTTTCTGATTTTTTGAAAATTTCACTTTTTTGTGAAAATATCCATTAAATGAGGGAATAATATGTGTGAGGGTACCCCAGGAGAGTTCCAAATGTGTGTGGGTAGATTATATATCCCACGTGGGTAAAGTTGAAAAAAGTTGAAAAATTTTTTTTTTGTACTTAGTCATTTTTCCGGCGTTTATCAGACTTTCAGATAGGGGAAATGTCTCTGAGCGTTCCGATTTCAGTTCCAGAGCGATTCGCCCAAGGAGTCCTTGATATTTAGTAGTTTTCAGCCAATTTTCTGGATTTTTTAAAATTTCACTTTTTTGTGAAAATATCCACTAAATGAGGGAATAATATGTGTGAGGGTACCCCAGGAGATTTCCAAATGTGTGTCCGTAGAATATATATCCCACGTGGGTAAAATTGAAGAAAGTTGGAAAAAAATTTTTTTGGACTGAGTCATTTTTCCGGCGTTTATCAGACTTTCAGATAGGGGAAATGTCAGTGAGCGTTCCGGTTTCAGTTCCAGAGCGAATCGCCCAATGAGTCCTTGATATTTAGTCGTTTTCAGCCAATATTTTGGATTTTTTAAATTTCACTTTTTTGTGAAAATATCCACTAAATGAGGGAATAATATGTGTGAGGGTACCCCAGGAGAGTTCCAAATGTGTGTGGGTAGAATATATATCCCACGTGGGTAAAATTGAAGAAAGTTGAAAAATTTTTTTTTTGTACTTAGTCATTTTTCCGGCGTTTATCAGACTTTCAGATAGGGGAAATGTCAGTGAGCGTTCCGGTTTCAGTTCCAGAGCGATTCGCCCAATGTGTCCTTGATATTTAGTCGTTTTCAGCCAATTTTCTGGATTTTTGAAAATTTCACTTTTTTGTGAAAATATCCATTAAATGAGGGAATAATATGTGTGAGGGTACCCCAGGAGAGTTCCAAATGTGTGTGGGTAGAATATATATCCCACGTGGGTAAAATTGAAAAAAGTTGAAAAATTTTTTTTTTGTACTTAGTCATTTTTTCGGCGTTTATCAGACTTTCAGATAGGGGAAATGTCTCTGAGCGTTCCGATTTCAGTTCCAGAGCGATTCGCCCAATGAATCCTTGATATTTAGTAGTTTTCAGCCAATTTTCTGGATTTTTGAAAATTTCACTTTTTTGTGAAAATATCCACTAAATGAGGGAATAATATGTGTGAGGGTACCCCAGGAGAGTTCCAAATGTGTTTAGGTATAATATATATCCCAAGGAGGTAAAATTGAAAAAGTTGAAAGAATTTTTTTTTGGACTTTGTAATTTTTTCGCCGTTTATCAGACTTTCAGATAGGGGAAATGTCTCTAAGCTTTACAATTTCAGTTCCAGAGCGATTCGCCCAATGAGTCCTTGATATTTAGTAGTTTTCAGCCAATTTTCTGATTTTTTGAAAATTTCAATTTTTTGTGAAAATATCCATTAAATGAGGGAATAATATGTGTGAGGGTACCCCAGGAGAGTTCCAAATGTGTGTGGGTAGAATATATATCCCACGTGGGTAAAATTGAAAAAAGTTGAAAAATTTTTTTTTTGTACTTAGTCATTTTTCCGGCGTTTATCAGACTTTCAGATAGGGGAAATGTCTCTGAGCGTTCCGATTTCAGTTCCAGAGCGATTCGCCCAATGAGTCCTTGATATTTAGTAGTTTTCAGCCAATTTTCTGGATTTTTGAAAATTTCACTTTTTTGTGAAAATATCCACTAAATGAGGGAATAATATGTGTGAGGGTACCCCAGGAGAGTTCCAAATGTGTTTAGGTATAATATATATCCCAAGGAGGTAAAATTGAAAAAGTTGAAAGAATTTTTTTTTGGACTTTGTAATTTTTTCGCCGTTTATCAGACTTTCAGATAGGGGAAATGTCTCTAAGCTTTCCAATTTCAGTTCCAGAGCGATTCGCCCAATGAGTCCTTGATATTTAGTAGTTTTCAGCCAATTTTCTGATTTTTTGAAAATTTCAATTTTTTGTGAAAATATCCATTAAATGAGGGAATAATATGTGTGAGGGTACCCCAGGAGAGTTCCAAATGTGTGTGGGTAGAATATATATCCCACGTGGGTAAAATTGAAAAAAGTTGAAAAATTTTTTTTTTGTACTTAGTCATTTTTCCGGCGTTTATCAGACTTTCAGATAGGGGAAATGTCTCTGAGCGTTCCGATTTCAGTTCCAGAGCGATTCGCCCAATGAGTCCTTGATATTTAGTAGTTTTCAGCCAATTTTCTGGATTTTTGAAAATTTCACTTTTTTGTGAAAATATCCACTAAATGAGGGAATAATATGTGTGAGGGTACCCCAGGAGAGTTCCAAATGTGTTTAGGTATAATATATATCCCAAGGAGGTTAAAATTGAAAAAGTTGAAAGAATTTTTTTTTGGACTTTGTAATTTTTTCGCCGTTTATCAGACTTTCAGATAGGGGAAATGCCAGTGAGCGTTCCGATTTCAGTTCCAGAGCGATTCGCCCAATTTGTCCTTGATATTTAGTCGTTTTCAGCCAATTTTCTGGATTTTTGAAAATTTCACTTTTTTGTGAAAATATCCATTAAATGAGGGAATAATATATGTGAGGGTACCCCAGGAGAGTTCCAAATGTGTGTGGGTAGAATATATATCTCACGTGGGTAAAATTGAAAAAAGTTGAAAAATTTTTTTTTTGTACTTAGTCATTTTTCCGGCGTTTATCAGACTTTCAGATAGGGGAAATGCCAGTGAGCGTTCCGATTTCGGTTCCAGAGCGATTCGCCCAATGAGTCCTTGATATTTAGTCGTTTTCAGCCAATATTTTGGATTTTTGAAAATTTCACTTTTTTGTGAAAATATCCACTAAATGAGGGAATAATATGTGTGAGGGTACCCCAGGAGAGTTCCAAATGTGTGTGGGTAGAATATATATCCCACGTGGGTAAAATTGAAGAAAGTTGAAAAAAAAATTTTTTGGACTCAGTCATTTTTCTGGCGTTTATCAGACTTTCAGATAGGGGAAATGCCAGTGAGCATTCCGGTTTCAGTTCCAGAGCGATTCGCCCAATGAGTCCTTGATATTTAGTCGTTTTCAGCCAATTTTCTGGATTTTTGAAAATTTCACTTTTTTGTGAAAATATCCACTAAATGAGGGAATAATATGCATGAGGGTACCCCAGGAGAGTTCCAAATGTGTGTGGGTAGAATATATATCCCACGGGGGTAAAATTTAAAACAGTTGAAAAAATTTTTTTTTTGGACTTAGTCACTTTTCCGGCGTTTATCAGACTTTCAGATAGGGGAAATGTCTCTGAGCGTTCCGATTTCAGTTCCAGAGCGATTCGCCCAATGAGTCCTTGATATTTAGTAGTTTTCAGCCAATTTTCTGATTTTTTGAAAATTTCACTTTTTTGTGAAAATATCCATTAAATGAGGGAATAATATGTGTGAGGGTACCCCAGGAGAGTTCCAAATGTGTGTGGGTAGAATATATATCTCACGTGGGTAAAATTGAAAAAAGTTGAAAAATTTTTTTTTGTACTTAGTCATTTTTCCGGCGTTTATCAGACTTTCAGATAGGGGAAATGCCAGTGAGCGTTCCGATTTCGGTTCCAGAGCGATTCGCCCAATGAGTCCTTGATATTTAGTCGTTTTCAGCCAATTTTCTGGATTTTTGAAAATTTCACTTTTTTTGTGAAAATATCCACTAAATGAGTTAATAATATGTGTGAGGGTACCCCAGGAGAGTTCCAAATGTGTGTGGGTAGAATATATATCCCACGTGGGTAAAATTGAAGAAAGTTGAAAAAAAATTTTTTTGGACTTAGTCATTTTTCCGGCGTTTATCAGACTTTCAGATAGTGAAATGTCTCTGAGCGTTCCGATTTCAGTTCCAGAGCGATTCGCCCAATGAGTCATTGATATTTAGTAGTTTTCAGCCAATTTTCTGGATTTTTGAAAATTTCACTTTTTTGTGAAAATATCCACTAAATGAGGGAATAATATGTGTGAGGTTACCCCAGGAGAGTTCCAAATGTGTGTGGGTAGAATATATATCCCACGGGGGTAAAATTTAAAAAAGTTGAAAAAATTTTTTTTTTGAACTTAGTCATTTTTCCGGCGTTTATCAGACTTTCAGATAGGGGAAATGCCAGTGAGCATTCCGGTTTCAGTTCCAGAGTGATTCGCCCAATGTGTCCTTGATATTTAGTCGTTTTCAGCCAATTTTCTGGATTTTTGAAAATTTCACTTTTTTGTGAAAATATCCACTAAATGAGTTAATAATATGTGTGAGGGTACCCCAGGAGAGTTCCAAATGTGTGTGGGTAGAATATATATCCCACTTGGGTAAAATTGAAGAAAGTTGAAAAAAATTTTTTTTGGACTTAGTCATTTTTCCGGCGTTTATCAGACTTTTAGATAGGGGAAATGTCTCTGAGCGTTCCGATTTCAGTTCCAGAGCGATTCGCCCAATGAGTCCTTGATATTTAGTAGTTTTCAGCCAATTTTCTGATTTTTTGAAAATTTCAATTTTTTGTGAAAATATCCATTAAATGAGGGAATAATATGTGTGAGGGTACCCCAGGAGAGTTCCAAATGTGTGTGGGTAGAATATATATCCCACGTGGGTAAAATTGAAAAAAGTTGAAAAATTTTTTTTTTGTACTTAGTCATTTTTCCGGCGTTTATCAGACTTTCAGATAGGGGAAATGTCTCTGACCGTTCCGATTTCAGTTCCAGAGCGATTCGCCCAATGAGTCCTTGATATTTAGTAGTTTTCAGCCAATTTTCTGGATTTTTGAAAATTTCACTTTTTTGTGAAAATATCCACTAAATGAGGGAATAATATGTGTGAGGGTACCCCAGGAGAGTTCCAAATGTGTTTAGGTATAATATATATCCCAAGGAGGTTAAAATTGAAAAAGTTGAAAGAATTTTTTTTTGGACTTTGTAATTTTTTCGCCGTTTATCAGACTTTCAGATAGGGGAAATGCCAGTGAGCGTTCCGATTTCGGTTCCAGAGCGATTCGCCCAATGAGTCCTTGATATTTAGTCGTTTTCAGCCAATATTTTGGATTTTTAAAATTTCACATTTTTGTGAAAATATCCACTAAATGAGGGAATAATATGTGTGAGGTTACCCCAGGAGAGTTCCAATTGTGTGTGGGTAGAATATATATCCCCCGGGGGTAAAATTTAAAAAAGTTGAAAAAAATTTTTTTGGACTTAGTCATTTTTCCGGCGTTTATCAGACTTTCAGATAGGGGAAATGTCAGTGAGCGTTCCGGTTTCAGTTCCAGAGCGATTCGCCCAATTTGTCCTTGATATTTAGTCGTTTTCAGCCAATTTTCTGGATTTTTGAAAATTTCACTTTTTTGTGAAAATATCCATTAAATGAGGGAATAATATGTGTGAGGGTACCCCAGGAGAGTTCCAAATGTGTGTGGGTAGAATATATATCTCACGTGGGTAAAATTGAAAAAAGTTGAAAAATTTTTTTTTTGTACTTAGTCATTTTTCCGGCGTTTATCAGACTTTCAGATAGGGGAAATGCCAGTGAGCGTTCCGATTTCAGTTCCAGAGCGATTCGCCCAATGAGTCCTTGATATTTAGTCGTTTTCAGCCAATATTTTGGATTTTTGAAAATTTCACTTTTTTGTGAAAATATCCACTAAATGAGGGAATAATATGTGTGAGGGTACCCCAGGAGAGTTCCAAATGTGTGTGGGTAGAATATATATCCCACGTGGGTAAAATTGAAGAAAGTTGAAAAAAAAATTTTTTGGACTCAGTCATTTTTCTGGCGTTTATCAGACTTTCAGATAGGGGAAATGCCAGTGAGCATTCCGGTTTCAGTTCCAGAGCGATTCGCCCAATGAGTCCTTGATATTTAGTCGTTTTCAGCCAATTTTCTGGATTTTTGAAAATTTCACTTTTTTGTGAAAATATCCACTAAATGAGGGAATAATATGCGTGAGGGTACCCCAGGAGAGTTCCAAATGTGTGTGGGTAGAATATATATCCCACGGGGGTAAAATTTAAAACAGTTGAAAAAAATTTTTTTTTGGACTTAGTCATTTTTCCGGCATTTATCAGACTTTCAGATAGGGGAAATGTCTCTGAGCGTTCCGATTTCAGTTCCAGAGCGATTCGCCCAATGAGTACTTGATATTTAGTAGTTTTCAGCCAATTTTCTGAATTTTTGAAAATTTCACTTTTTTGTGAAAATATCCACTAAATGAGGGAATAATATGTGTGAGGTTACCCCAGGAGAGTTCCAAATGTGTGCAGGTAAAATATATATCCCACGGGAGTAAAATTGGAAAAAGTTGAAAAAAAATTTTTTTTGGACTTAGTCATTTTTCCAGCGTTTATCAGACTTTCAGATAGGGGAAATGTCAGTGAGCATTCCGATTTCAGTTCCAGAGCGATTCGCCCAATGAGTCCTTGATATTTATTCGTTTTCAGCCAATATTTTGGATTTTTGAAAATTTCACTTTTTTGTGAAAATATCCACTAAATAAGGGAATAATATGTGTGAGGTTACCCCAGGAGAGTTCCAAATGTGTGCAGGTAAAATATATTTCCCACGGGAGTAAAATTGGAAAAAGTTGAAAAAAAATTTTTTTTGGACTTAGTCATTTTTCCAGCGTTTATCAGACTTTCAGATAGGGGAAATGTCAGTGAGCATTCCGATTTCAGTTCCACAGCGATTCGCCCATGAGTCCTTGATATTTATTCGTTTTCAGCCAATATTTTGGATTTTTGAAAATTTCACTTTTTTGTGAAAATATCCTCTAAATGAGGGAATAATATGTGTGAGGTTACTCCAGGAGAGTTCCAAATGTGTGCAGGTAAAATATATTTCCCACGGGAGTAAAATTGGAAAAAGTTGAAAAAAATTTTTTTTTGGACTTAGTCATTTTTCCGGCGTTTATCAGACTTTCATATAGGGGAAATGTCAGTGAGCATTCCGATTTCAGTTCCACAGCGATTCGCCCATGAGTCCTTGATATTTATTCGTTTTCAGCCAATATTTTGGATTTTTGAAAATTTCACTTTTTTGTGAAAATATCCACTAAATGAGGGAATAATATGTGTGAGGTTACTCCAGGAGAGTTCCAAATGTGTGTAGGTAGAATATATATCCCACGGGGGTAAAATTTAAAAAAGTTGAAAAAAAATTTTTTTTGACTTAGTCATTTTTCCGGCGTTTATCAGACTTTCAGATAGGGGAAATGTCAGTGAGCGTTCCGATTTCAGTTCCAGAGCGATTCGCCCAATGAGTCCTTGATATTTAGTCGTTTTCAGCCAATTTTCTGGATTTTTGAAAACTTCACTTTTTTGTGAAACTATCCACTAAATGAGGGAATAATATGCGTGAGGGTACCCCAGGAGAGTTCCAAATGTGTTTGGGTAGAATATATATCCCACGGGGGTAAAATTTAAAAAAGTTGAAAAAAAATTTTTTTTGACTTAGTCATTTTTCCGGCGTTTATCAGACTTTCAGATAGGGGAAATGTCAGTGAGCGTTCCGATTTCAGTTCCAGAGCGATTCGCCCAATGAGTCCTTGATATTTAGTCGTTTTCAGCCAATTTTCTGGATTTTTGAAAACTTCACTTTTTTGTGAAACTATCCACTAAATGAGGGAATAATATGCGTGAGGGTACCCCAGGAGAGTTCCAAATGTGTGTGGGTAGAATATATATCCCACGGGGGTAAAATTGAAAAAAGTTGAAAAAAAATTTTTTTTTTACTTAAGGCCCCGTCACACTAAGCGATGCAGCAGCGATCCCGACAACGATACGACCTGTCAGGGATCGTTGCTGCATCGCTAATACATCGCTGGTGAGCTGTCAAACAGGCAGGCTCACCAGCAATGAGGGGAGCAGCGATATCGTGGAAAGAATCGTTCCACGATGTCCTGCTCCCGTTCCCAGCCTGTTGCTTAAGCAGGAGCAGGCTGATAACTATGGTAAATATCGGGTTACTAAGTGCGCGTGTGCCCCTAGTAACCCGCTGTTTACCATGGTTACCACTCTGCTACTGTGCGCTGGAGCCTCCGCTCACTGTAGCAGAGTGGTATCTATGGTAAACAGCGGGTTACTAAGTGCGCGCGTGCCCCTAGTAACCCGATATTTACCATGGATACCAGCCAGATCGTTGGTCCCGCTGGTCACACACAGCGATGTGCGCTGGCCAGCGGGAGGCCAACGACCAAAAAATGGTCCAGGACACTTTGCAACGATCAGCGACCTCACAGCAGGGGCCTGATCGTTGCAAAGTGTCACACATAGCGACATCGCTGGTGAGGTCGCTGGTGAGTCACCAAAACCGTGACACAGCAGCGATCTCGCTAGCGATATCGCTTAGTGTGACGGGGCCTTTAGTCATTTTTCCGGCGTTTATCAGACTTTCAGATAGGGGTAATGTCCGTGAGCATTCCGATTTCAGTTCCAGAGCGATTCGCCCAATGAGTCCTTGATATTTAGTCATTTTCAGCCAATTTTCTGGATTTTTGAAAATTTCACTTTTTTGTGAAAATATCCACTAAATGAGGGAATAATATGTATGAGGGTACCCCAGGAGAGTTCCAAATGTGTGTAGGTAGAATATAAATCCCACGGGGGTAAAATTGAAAAAAGTTGAAAAAAAATTTTTTTTGGGACTTAGTCATTTTTCCGGCGTTTATCAGACTTTCAGATAGGGGAAATGTCAGTGAGCGTTCCGATTTCAGTTCCAGAGCGATTCGCCCAATGAGTCCTTGATATTTAGTCGTTTTCAGCCAATTTTCTGGATTTTTGAAAATTTCACTTTTTTGTGAAAATATCCACTAAATGAGGGAATAATATGTGTGAGGGTACCCCAGGAGAGTTCCAAATGTGTGTGGGTAGAATATATATCCCACGGGGGTAAAATTGAAAAAACTTAAAAAAAAATTTTTTTTTTGACTTAGTCATTTTTCCGGCGTTTATCAGACTTTCAGATAGGGGTAATATCCGTGAGCATTCCAATTTCAGTTCCAGAGCAATTCGCCCAATGAGTCCTTGATACTTAGTCGTTTTCAGCCAATATTTTGGATTTTTGAAAATTTCACTTTTTTGTGAAAATATCCACTAAATGAGGGAATAATATGCGTGAGGGTACCCCAGGAGAGTTCCAAATGTGTGTGGGTAGAATATATATCCCACGGGGGTAAAATTAAAAAAAGTTGAAAAAAAATTTTTTTTGACTTAGTCATTTTTCCGGCGTTTATCAGACTTTCAGATAGGGGAAATGTCAGTGAGCGTTCCGATTTCAGTTCCAGAGCGATTCGCCCAATGAGTCCTTGATATTTATTTGTTTTCAGCCAATATTTTGGATTTTTGAAAATTTCACTTTTTTGTGAAAATATCCACTAAATGAGGGAATAATATGTGTGAGGTTACCCCAGGAGAGTTCCAAATGTGTGTAGGTAAAATATATATCCCACGGGGGTAAAATTGAAAAAAGTTGAAAAAAAATTTTTTTTGGACTTAGTCATTTTTCCGGCGTTTATCAGACTTTCATATAGGGGAAATGTCAGTGAGCATTCCGATTTCAGTTCCACAGCGATTCGCCCATGAGTCCTTGATATTTATTCGTTTTCAGCCAATATTTTGGATTTTTGAAAATTTCACTTTTTTGTGAAAATATCCACTAAATGAGGGAATAATATGTGTGAGGTTACTCCAGGAGAGTTCCAAATGTGTGTAGGTAGAATATATATCCCACGGGGGTAAAATTTAAAAAAGTTGAAAAAAAATTTTTTTTGACTTAGTCATTTTTCCGGCGTTTATCAGACTTTCAGATAGGGGAAATGTCAGTGAGCGTTCCGATTTCAGTTCCAGAGCGATTCGCCCAATGAGTCCTTGATATTTAGTAGTTTTCAGCCAATTTTCTGGATTTTTGAAAATTTCACTTTTTTGTGAAAATATCCACTAAATGAGGGAATAATATGTGTGAGGGTACCCCAGGAGAGTTCCAAATGTGTTTAGGTATAATATATATCCCAAGGAGGTTAAAATTGAAAAAGTTGAAAGAATTTTTTTTTGGACTTTGTAATTTTTTCGCCGTTTATCAGACTTTCAGATAGGGGAAATGCCAGTGAGCGTTCCGATTTCGGTTCCAGAGCGATTCGCCCAATGAGTCCTTGATATTTAGTCGTTTTCAGCCAATATTTTGGATTTTTAAAATTTCACATTTTTGTGAAAATATCCACTAAATGAGGGAATAATATGTGTGAGGTTACCCCAGGAGAGTTCCAATTGTGTGTGGGTAGAATATATATCCCCCGGGGGTAAAATTTAAAAAAGTTGAAAAAAATTTTTTTGGACTTAGTCATTTTTCCGGCGTTTATCAGACTTTCAGATAGGGGAAATGTCAGTGAGCGTTCCGGTTTCAGTTCCAGAGCGATTCGCCCAATTTGTCCTTGATATTTAGTCGTTTTCAGCCAATTTTCTGGATTTTTGAAAATTTCACTTTTTTGTGAAAATATCCATTAAATGAGGGAATAATATGTGTGAGGGTACCCCAGGAGAGTTCCAAATGTGTGTGGGTAGAATATATATCTCACGTGGGTAAAATTGAAAAAAGTTGAAAAATTTTTTTTTTGTACTTAGTCATTTTTCCGGCGTTTATCAGACTTTCAGATAGGGGAAATGCCAGTGAGCGTTCCGATTTCAGTTCCAGAGCGATTCGCCCAATGAGTCCTTGATATTTAGTCGTTGTCAGCCAATATTTTGGATTTTTGAAAATTTCACTTTTTTGTGAAAATATCCACTAAATGAGGGAATAATATGTGTGAGGGTACCCCAGGAGAGTTCCAAATGTGTGTGGGTAGAATATATATCCCACGTGGGTAAAATTGAAGAAAGTTGAAAAAAAAATTTTTTGGACTCAGTCATTTTTCTGGCGTTTATCAGACTTTCAGATAGGGGAAATGCCAGTGAGCATTCCGGTTTCAGTTCCAGAGCGATTCGCCCAATGAGTCCTTGATATTTAGTCGTTTTCAGCCAATTTTCTGGATTTTTGAAAATTTCACTTTTTTGTGAAAATATCCACTAAATGAGGGAATAATATGCGTGAGGGTACCCCAGGAGAGTTCCAAATGTGTGTGGGTAGAATATATATCCCACGGGGGTAAAATTTAAAACAGTTGAAAAAAATTTTTTTTTGGACTTAGTCATTTTTCCGGCATTTATCAGACTTTCAGATAGGGGAAATGTCTCTGAGCGTTCCGATTTCAGTTCCAGAGCGATTCGCCCAATGAGTACTTGATATTTAGTAGTTTTCAGCCAATTTTCTGAATTTTTGAAAATTTCACTTTTTTGTGAAAATATCCACTAAATGAGGGAATAATATGTGTGAGGTTACCCCAGGAGAGTTCCAAATGTGTGCAGGTAAAATATATATCCCACGGGAGTAAAATTGGAAAAAGTTGAAAAAAAATTTTTTTTGGACTTAGTCATTTTTCCAGCGTTTATCAGACTTTCAGATAGGGGAAATGTCAGTGAGCATTCCGATTTCAGTTCCAGAGCGATTCGCCCAATGAGTCCTTGATATTTATTCGTTTTCAGCCAATATTTTGGATTTTTGAAAATTTCACTTTTTTGTGAAAATATCCACTAAATAAGGGAATAATATGTGTGAGGTTACCCCAGGAGAGTTCCAAATGTGTGCAGGTAAAATATATTTCCCACGGGAGTAAAATTGGAAAAAGTTGAAAAAAAATTTTTTTTGGACTTAGTAATTTTTCCAGCGTTTATCAGACTTTCAGATAGGGGAAATGTCAGTGAGCATTCCGATTTCAGTTCCACAGCGATTCGCCCATGAGTCCTTGATGTTTATTCGTTTTCAGCCAATATTTTGGATTTTTGAAAATTTCACTTTTTTGTGAAAATATCCTCTAAATGAGGGAATAATATGTGTGAGGTTACTCCAGGAGAGTTCCAAATGTGTGCAGGTAAAATATATTTCCCACGGGAGTAAAATTGGAAAAAGTTGAAAAAAATTTTTTTTTGGACTTAGTCATTTTTCCGGCGTTTATCAGACTTTCATATAGGGGAAATGTCAGTGAGCATTCCGATTTCAGTTCCACAGCGATTCGCCCATGAGTCCTTGATATTTATTCGTTTTCAGCCAATATTTTGGATTTTTGAAAATTTCACTTTTTTGTGAAAATATCCACTAAATGAGGGAATAATATGTGTGAGGTTACTCCAGGAGAGTTCCAAATGTGTGTAGGTAGAATATATATCCCACGGGGGTAAAATTTAAAAAAGTTGAAAAAAAATTTTTTTTGACTTAGTCATTTTTCCGGCGTTTATCAGACTTTCAGATAGGGGAAATGTCAGTGAGCGTTCCGATTTCAGTTCCAGAGCGATTCGCCCAATGAGTCCTTGATATTTAGTCGTTTTCAGCCAATTTTCTGGATTTTTGAAAACTTCACTTTTTTGTGAAACTATCCACTAAATGAGGGAATAATATGCGTGAGGGTACCCCAGGAGAGTTCCAAATGTGTTTGGGTAGAATATATATCCCACGGGGGTAAAATTTAAAAAAGTTGAAAAAAAATTTTTTTTGACTTAGTCATTTTTCCGGCGTTTATCAGACTTTCAGATAGGGGAAATGTCAGTGAGCGTTCCGATTTCAGTTCCAGAGCGATTCGCCCAATGAGTCCTTGATATTTAGTCGTTTTCAGCCAATTTTCTGGATTTTTGAAAACTTCACTTTTTTGTGAAACTATCCACTAAATGAGGGAATAATATGCGTGAGGGTACCCCAGGAGAGTTCCAAATGTGTGTGGGTAGAATATATATCCCACGGGGGTAAAATTGAAAAAAGTTGAAAAAAAATTTTTTTTTTACTTAAGGCCCCGTCACACTAAGCGATGCAGCAGCGATCCCGACAACGATACGACCTGTCAGGGATCGTTGCTGCATCGCTAATACATCGCTGGTGAGCTGTCAAACAGGCAGGCTCACCAGCAATGAGGGGAGCAGCGATATCGTGGAAAGAATCGTTCCACGATGTCCTGCTCCCGTTCCCAGCCTGTTGCTTAAGCAGGAGCAGGCTGGTAACTATGGTAAATATCGGGTTACTAAGTGCGCGTGTGCCCCTAGTAACCCGCTGTTTACCATGGTTACCACTCTGCTACTGTGCGCTGGAGCCTCCGCTCACTGTAGCAGAGTGGTATCTATGGTAAACAGCGGGTTACTAAGTGCGCGCGTGCCCCTAGTAACCCGATATTTACCATGGATACCAGCCAGATCGTTGGTCCCGCTGGTCACACACAGCGATGTGCGCTGGCCAGCGGGAGGCCAACGACCAAAAAATGGTCCAGGACACTTTGCAACGATCAGCGACCTCACAGCAGGGGCCTGATCGTTGCAAAGTGTCACACATAGCGACATCGCTGGTGAGGTCGCTGGTGAGTCACCAAAACCGTGACACAGCAGCGATCTCGCTAGCGATATCGCTTAGTGTGACGGGGCCTTTAGTCATTTTTCCGGCGTTTATCAGACTTTCAGATAGGGGTAATGTCCGTGAGCATTCCGATTTCAGTTCCAGAGCGATTCGCCCAATGAGTCCTTGATATTTAGTCATTTTCAGCCAATTTTCTGGATTTTTGAAAATTTCACTTTTTTGTGAAAATATCCACTAAATGAGGGAATAATATGTATGAGGGTACCCCAGGAGAGTTCCAAATGTGTGTAGGTAGAATATAAATCCCACGGGGGTAAAATTGAAAAAAGTTGAAAAAAAATTTTTTTTGGGACTTAGTCATTTTTCCGGCGTTTATCAGACTTTCAGATAGGGGAAATGTCAGTGAGCGTTCCGATTTCAGTTCCAGAGCGATTCGCCCAATGAGTCCTTGATATTTAGTCGTTTTCAGCCAATTTTCTGGATTTTTGAAAATTTCACTTTTTTGTGAAAATATCCACTAAATGAGGGAATAATATGTGTGAGGGTACCCCAGGAGAGTTCCAAATGTGTGTGGGTAGAATATATATCCCACGGGGGTAAAATTGAAAAAACTTAAAAAAAAATTTTTTTTTTGACTTAGTCATTTTTCCGGCGTTTATCAGACTTTCAGATAGGGGTAATATCCGTGAGCATTCCAATTTCAGTTCCAGAGCAATTCGCCCAATGAGTCCTTGATACTTAGTCGTTTTCAGCCAATATTTTGGATTTTTGAAAATTTCACTTTTTTGTGAAAATATCCACTAAATGAGGGAATAATATGCGTGAGGGTACCCCAGGAGAGTTCCAAATGTGTGTGGGTAGAATATATATCCCACGGGGGTAAAATTAAAAAAAGTTGAAAAAAAATTTTTTTTGACTTAGTCATTTTTCCGGCGTTTATCAGACTTTCAGATAGGGGAAATGTCAGTGAGCGTTCCGATTTCAGTTCCAGAGCGATTCGCCCAATGAGTCCTTGATATTTATTTGTTTTCAGCCAATATTTTGGATTTTTGAAAATTTCACTTTTTTGTGAAAATATCCACTAAATGAGGGAATAATATGTGTGAGGTTACCCCAGGAGAGTTCCAAATGTGTGTAGGTAAAATATATATCCCACGGGGGTAAAATTGAAAAAAGTTGAAAAAAAATTTTTTTTGGACTTAGTCATTTTTCCGGCGTTTATCAGACTTTCAGATAGGGGAAATGTCAGTGATCGTTCCGATTTCAGTTCCAGAGCGATTTGCCCAATGAGTCCTTGATATTTAGTCGTTTTCAGCCAATTTTCTGCATTTTTGAAAATTGCACTTTTTTGTGAAAATATCCACTAAATGAGGGAATAATATGTGTGAGGGTACCCCAGGAGAGTTCCAAATGTGTGTAGGCAGAATATATATCCCACGTAGGTAAAATTGAAAAAAGTTAAAAAAAATTTTTTTGGACTTAGTCATTTTTCCGGCGTTTATCAGACTTTCAGATAGGGGAAATGTCAGTGAGCGTTCCGATTTCAGTTCCAGAGCGATTCGCCCAATGAATCCTTGATATTTAGTCGTTTTCAGCCAATTTTCTGGATTTTTGAAAATTTCACTTTTTTGTGAAAATATCCACTAAATGAGGGAATAATATGTGTGAGGGTACCCCAGGAGAGTTCCAAATGTGTGTGGGTAGAATATATATCCCACGGGGGTAAAATTGAAAAAACTTAAAAAAAAATTTTTTTTTTGACTTAGTCATTTTTCCGGCGTTTATCAGACTTTCAGATAGGGGTAATATCCGTGAGCATTCCAATTTCAGTTCCAGAGCGATTCGCCCAATGAGTCCTTGATACTTAGTCGTTTTCAGCCAATATTTTGGATTTTTGAAAATTTCACTTTTTTGTGAAAATATCCACTAAATGAGGGAATAATATGCGTGAGGGTACCCCAGGAGAGTTCCAAATGTGTGTGGGTAGAATATATATCCCACGGGGGTAAAATTAAAAAAAGTTGAAAAAAAATTTTTTTTGACTTAGTCATTTTTCCGGCGTTTATCAGACTTTCAGATAGGGGAAATGTCAGTGAGCGTTCCGATTTCAGTTCCAGAGCGATTCGCCCAATGAGTCCTTGATATTTATTCGTTTTCAGCCAATATTTTGGATTTTTGAAAATTTCACTTTTTTGTGAAAATATCCACTAAATGAGGGAATAATATGTGTGAGGTTACCCCAGGAGAGTTCCAAATGTGTGTAGGTAAAATATATATCCCACGGGGGTAAAATTGAAAAAAGTTTAAAAAAAATTTTTTTTTTACTTAGTCATTTTTCCGGCGTTTATCAGACTTTCAGATAGGGGAAATGTCAGTGAGCGTTCCGATTTCAGTTCCAGAGCGATTCGCCCAATGAGTCCTTGATATTTAGTAGTTTTCAGCCAATTTTCTGGATTTTTGAAAATTTCACTTTTTTGTAAAAATATCCACTAAATGAGGGAATAATATGTGTGAGGTTACCCCAGGAGAGTTCCAAATGTGTGCAGGTAAAATATATATCCCACGGGAGTAAAATTGGAAAAAGTTGAAAAAAAATTTTTTTTGGACTTAGTCATTTTTCCAGCGTTTATCAGACTTTCAGATAGGGGAAATGTCAGTGAGTATTCCGATTTCAGTTCCAGAGCGATTCGCCCAATGAGTCCTTGATATTTATTCGTTTTCAGCCAATATTTTGGATTTTTGAAAATTTCACTTTTTTGTGAAAATATCCACTAAATAAGGGAATAATATGTGTGAGGTTACCCCAGGAGAGTTCCAAATGTGTGCAGGTAAAATATATTTCCCACGGGAGTAAAATTGGAAAAAGTTGAAAAAAAATTTTTTTTGGACTTAGTCATTTTTCCAGCGTTTATCAGACTTTCAGATAGGGGAAATGTCAGTGAGCATTCCGATTTCAGTTCCACAGCGATTCGCCCATGAGTCCTTGATATTTATTCGTTTTCAGCCAATATTTTGGATTTTTGAAAATTTCACTTTTTTGTGAAAATATCCTCTAAATGAGGGAATAATATGTGTGAGGTTACTCCAGGAGAGTTCCAAATGTGTGCAGGTAAAATATATTTCCCACGGGAGTAAAATTGGAAAAAGTTGAAAAAAATTTTTTTTTGGACTTAGTCATTTTTCCGGCGTTTATCAGACTTTCATATTGGGGAAATGTCAGTGAGCATTCCGATTTCAGTTCCACAGCGATTCGCCCATGAGTCCTTGATATTTATTCGTTTTCAGCCAATATTTTGGATTTTTGAAAATTTCACTTTTTGGTGAAAATATCCACTAAATGAGGGAATAATATGTGTGAGGTTACTCCAGGAGAGTTCCAAATGTGTGTAGGTAGAATATATATCCCACGGGGGTAAAATTTAAAAAAGTTGAAAAAAAATTTTTTTTGACTTAGTCATTTTTCCGGCGTTTATCAGACTTTCAGATAGGGGAAATGTCAGTGAGCGTTCCGATTTCAGTTCCAGAGCGATTCGCCCAATGAGTCCTTGATATTTAGTCGTTTTCAGCCAATTTTCTGGATTTTTGAAAACTTCACTTTTTTGTGAAACTATCCACTAAATGAGGGAATAATATGCGTGAGGGTACCCCAGGAGAGTTCCAAATGTGTTTGGGTAGAATATATATCCCACGGGGGTAAAATTTAAAAAAGTTGAAAAAAATTTTTTTTTGACTTAGTCATTTTTCCGGCGTTTATCAGACTTTCAGATAGGGGAAATGTCAGTGAGCGTTCCGATTTCAGTTCCAGAGCGATTCGCCCAATGAGTCCTTGATATTTAGTCGTTTTCAGCCAATTTTCTGGATTTTTGAAAACTTCACTTTTTTGTGAAACTATCCACTAAATGAGGGAATAATATGCGTGAGGGTACCCCAGGAGAGTTCCAAATGTGTGTGGGTAGAATATATATCCCACGGGGGTAAAATTGAAAAAAGTTGAAAAAAAATTTTTTTTTTACTTAAGGCCCCGTCACACTAAGCGATGCAGCAGCGATCCCGACAACGATACGACCTGTCAGGGATCGTTGCTGCATCGCTAATACATCGCTGGTGAGCTGTCAAACAGGCAGGCTCACCAGCAATGAGGGGAGCAGCGATATCGTGGAAAGAATCGTTCCACGATGTCCTGCTCCCGTTCCCAGCCTGTTGCTTAAGCAGGAGCAGGCTGGTAACTATGGTAAATATCGGGTTACTAAGTGCGCATGTGCCCCTAGTAACCCGCTGTTTACCATGGTTACCACTCTGCTACTGTGCGCTGGAGCCTCCGCTCACTGTAGCAGAGTGGTATCTATGGTAAACAGCGGGTTACTAAGTGCGCGCGTGCCCCTAGTAACCCGATATTTACCATGGATACCAGCCAGATCGTTGGTCCCGCTGGTCACACACAGCGATGTGCGCTGGCCAGCGGGAGGCCAACGACCAAAAAATGGTCCAGGACACTTTGCAACGATCAGCGACCTCACAGCAGGGGCCTGATCGTTGCAAAGTGTCACACATAGCGACATCGCTGGTGAGGTCGCTGGTGAGTCACCAAAACCGTGACACAGCAGCGATCTCGCTAGCGATATCGCTTAGTGTGACGGGGCCTTTAGTCATTTTTCCGGCGTTTATCAGACTTTCAGATAGGGGTAATGTCCGTGAGCATTCCGATTTCAGTTCCAGAGCGATTCGCCCAATGAGTCCTTGATATTTAGTCATTTTCAGCCAATTTTCTGGATTTTTGAAAATTTCACTTTTTTGTGAAAATATCCACTAAATGAGGGAATAATATGTATGAGGGTACCCCAGGAGAGTTCCAAATGTGTGTAGGTAGAATATAAATCCCACGGGGGTAAAATTGAAAAAAGTTGAAAAAAAATTTTTTTTGGGACTTAGTCATTTTTCCGGCGTTTATCAGACTTTCAGATAGGGGAAATGTCAGTGAGCGTTCCGATTTCAGTTCCAGAGCGATTCGCCCAATGAGTCCTTGATATTTAGTCGTTTTCAGCCAATTTTCTGGATTTTTGAAAATTTCACTTTTTTGTGAAAATATCCACTAAATGAGGGAATAATATGTGTGAGGGTACCCCAGGAGAGTTCCAAATGTGTGTGGGTAGAATATATATCCCACGGGGGTAAAATTGAAAAAACTTAAAAAAAAATTTTTTTTTTGACTTAGTCATTTTTCCGGCGTTTATCAGACTTTCAGATAGGGGTAATATCCGTGAGCATTCCAATTTCAGTTCCAGAGCGATTCGCCCAATGAGTCCTTGATATTTAGTCATTTTCAGCCAATATTTTGGATTTTTGAAAATTTCACTTTTTTGTGAAAATATCCACTAAATGAGGGAATAATATGTGTGAGGGTACCACAGGAGAGTTCCAAATGTGTGTGGGTAGAATATATATCCCACGGGGGTAAAATTAAAAAAAGTTGAAAAAAAATTTTTTTTGACTTAGTCATTTTTCCGGCGTTTATCAGACTTTCAGATAGGGGAAATGTCAGTGAGCGTTCCGATTTCAGTTCCAGAGCGATTCGCCCAATGAGTCCTTGATATTTATTTGTTTTCAGCCAATATTTTGGATTTTTGAAAATTTCACTTTTTTGTGAAAATATCCACTAAATGAGGGAATAATATGTGTGAGGTTACCCCAGGAGAGTTCCAAATGTGTGTAGGTAAAATATATATCCCACGGGGGTAAAATTGAAAAAAGTTGAAAAAAAATTTTTTTTGGACTTAGTCATTTTTCCGGCGTTTATCAGACTTTCAGATAGGGGAAATGTCAGTGATCGTTCCGATTTCAGTTCCAGAGCGATTTGCCCAATGAGTCCTTGATATTTAGTCGTTTTCAGCCAGATTTCTGCATTTTTGAAAATTGCACTTTTTTGTGAAAATATCCACTAAATGAGGGAATAATATGTGTGAGGGTACCCCAGGAGAGTTCCAAATGTGTGTCGGCAGAATATATATCCCACGTAGGTAAAATTGAAAAAAGTTAAAAAAAATTTTTTTCGACTTAGTCATTTTTCCGGCGTTTATCAGACTTTCAGATAGGGGTAATATCCGTGAGCATTCCAATTTCAGTTCCAGAGCGATTCGCCCAATGAGTCCTTGATACTTAGTCGTTTTCAGCCAATATTTTGGATTTTTGAAAATTTCACTTTTTTGTGAAAATATCCACTAAATGAGGGAATAATATGCGTGAGGGTACCCCAGGAGAGTTCCAAATGTGTGTGGGTAGAATATATATCCCACGGGGGTAAAATTAAAAAAAGTTGAAAAAAAATTTTTTTTGACTTAGTCATTTTTCCGGCGTTTATCAGACTTTCAGATAGGGGAAATGTCAGTGAGCGTTCCGATTTCAGTTCCAGAGCGATTCGCCCAATGAGTCCTTGATATTTATTCGTTTTCAGCCAATATTTTGGATTTTTGAAAATTTCACTTTTTTGTGAAAATATCCACTAAATGAGGGAATAATATGTGTGAGGTTACCCCAGGAGAGTTCCAAATGTGTGTAGGTAAAATATATATCCCACGGGGGTAAAATTGAAAAAAGTTTAAAAAAAATTTTTTTTTTACTTAGTCATTTTTCCGGCGTTTATCAGACTTTCAGATAGGGGAAATGTCAGTGAGCGTTCCGATTTCAGTTCCAGAGCGATTCGCCCAATGAGTCCTTGATATTTAGTAGTTTTCAGCCAATTTTCTGGATTTTTGAAAATTTCACTTTTTTGTAAAAATATCCACTAAATGAGGGAATAATATGTGTGAGGGTAACCCAGGAGAGTTCCAAATGTGTGTGGGTAGAATATATATCCCACGGGTGTAAAATTGAAAAAAAATTTTTTTTGGACTTAGTCATTTTTCCGGCGTTTATCAGACTTTCAGATAGGGGAAATGTCAGTGATCGTTCCGATTTCAGTTCCAGAGCGATTTGCCCAATGAGTCCTTGATATTTAGTCGTTTTCAGCCAATTTTCTGCATTTTTGAAAATTGCACATTTTGTGAAAATATCCACTAAATGAGGGAATAATATGTGTGAGGGTACCCCAGGAGAGTTCCAAATGTGTGTCGGCAGAATATATATCCCACGTAGGTAAAATTGAAAAAAGTTAAAAAAAATTTTTTTGGACTTAGTCATTTTTCCGGCGTTTATCAGACTTTCAGATAGGGGAAATGTCAGTGAGCGTTCCGATTTCAGTTCCAGAGCGATTCGCCCAATGAGTCCTTGATATTTAGTCGTTTTCAGCCAATTTTCTGGATTTTTGAAAACTTCACTTTTTTGTGAAACTATCCACTAAATGAGGGAATAATATGCGTGAGGGTACCCCAGGAGAGTTCCAAATGTGTGTGGGTAGAATATATATCCCACGGGGGTAAAATTGAAAAAAGTTGAAAAAAAATTTTTTTTTGACTTAAGGCCCCGTCACACTAAGCGATGCAGCAGCGATCCCGACAACGATACGACCTGTCAGGGATCGTTGCTGCATCGCTAATACATCGCTGGTGAGCTGTCAAACAGGCAGGCTCACCAGCGATGAGGGGAGCAGCGATATCGTGGAAAGAATTGTTCCACGATGTCATGCTCCCGTTCCCAGCCTGCTGCTTAAGCAGGAGCAGGCTGGTAACTATGGTAAATATCGGGTTACTAAGTGCGCGTGTGCCCCTAGTAACCCGCTGTTTACCATGGATACCACTCTGCTACTGTGCGCTGGAGCCTCCGCTCACTGTAGCAGAGTGGTATCTATGGTAAACAGCGGGTTACTAAGTGCGCGCGTGGCCCTAGTAACCCGATATTTACCATGGATACCAGCCAGATCGTTGGTCCCGCTGGTCACACACAGCGATGTGCGCTGGCCAGCGGGAGGCCAACGACCAAAAAATGGTCCAGGACACTTTGCAACAATCAGCGACCTCACAGCAGGGGCCTGATCGTTGCAAAGTGTCACACATAGCGACATCGCTGGTGAGGTCGCTGGTGAGTCACCAAAACCGTGACACAGCAGCGATCTCGCTAGCGATATCGCTTAGTGTGACGGGGCCTTTAGTCATTTTTCCGGCGTTTATCAGACTTTCAGATAGGGGTAATGTCCGTGAGCATTCCGATTTCAGTTCCAGAGCGATTCGCCCAATGAGTCCTTGATATTTAGTCGTTTTCAGCCAATTTTCTGGATTTTTGAAAATTTCACTTTTTTGTGAAAATATCCACTAAATGAGGGAATAATATGTGTGAGGGTACCCCAGGAGAGTTCCAAATGTGTGTGGGTAGAATATATATCCCACGGGGGTAAAATTGAAAAAACTTGAAAAAAATTCTTTTTTTTACTTAGTCATTTTTCCGGCGTTTATCAGACTTTCAGATAGGGGTAATATCCGTGAGCATTCCAATTTCAGTTCCAGAGCGATTCGCCCAATGAGTCCTTGATACTTAGTCGTTTTCAGCCAATATTTTGGATTTTTGAAAATTTCACTTTTTTGTGAAAATATCCACTAAATGAGGGAATAATATGTGTGAGGGTACCCCAGGAGAGTTCCAAATGTGTGTGGGTAGAATATATATCCCACGGGGGTAAAATTAAAAAAAGTTGAAAAAAAAATTTTTTTGACTTAGTCATTTTTCCGGCGTTTATCAGACTTTCAGATAGGGGAAATGTCAGTGAGCGTTCCGATTTCAGTTCCAGAGCGATTCGCCCAATGAGTCCTTGATATTTATTTGTTTTCAGCCAATATTTTGGATTTTTGAAAATTTCACTTTTTTGTGAAAATATCCACTAAATGAGGGAATAATATGTGTGAGGGTAACCCAGGAGAGTTCCAAATGTGTGTGGGTAGAATATATATCCCACGGGTGTAAAATTGAAAAAAGTTGAAAATAAAATTTTTTTGGATTTAGTCATTTTTCCGGCGTTTATCAGACTTTCAGATAGGGGAAATGTCAGTGATCGTTCCGATTTCAGTTCCAGAGCGATTCGCCCAATGAGTCCTTGATATTTAGTCGTTTTCAGCCAATTTTCTGCATTTTTGAAAATTGCACTTTTTTGTGAAAATATCCACTAAATGAGGGAATAATATGTGTGAGGGTACCCCAGGAGAGTTCCAAATGTGTGTCGATAGAATATATATCCCACGTAGGTAAAATTGAAAAAAGTTAAAAAAAATTTTTTTGGACTTAGTCATTTTTCCGGCGTTTATCAGACTTTCAGATGGGGGAAATGTCAGTGATCGTTCCGATTTCAGTTCCAGAGCGATTCGCCCAATGAGTCCTTGATATTTAGTCGTTTTCAGCCAATATTTTGGATTTTTGAAAATTTCACTTGTTTGTGAAAATATCCACTAAATGAGGGAATAATATGTGTGAGGGAACCCCAGGAGAGTTCCAAATGTGTGTAGATAGAATATATATCCCACGGGGGTAAAATTGAAAAAGTTGAAAAAAAAATTTTTTTGGACTTAGTCAGTTTAAGGCGTTTATCAGACTTTCAGATAGCGGAAATGTTCCGATTTCAGTTCTAGAGCGATTCGCCCAATGAGTCCTTGATACTTAGTCGTTTTCAGCCAATATTTTGGATTTTTCAAAACTTCACTTTTTTGTGAAAATATCCACTAAATGAGGGAATAATATGTGTGAGGGTACTCCAGGAGAGTTCCAAATGTGTGTAGGTAAAATATATATCCCACGGGGGTAAAATTGAAAAAAGTTGAAAAAAATTTTTTGGGGGACTTAGTCATAGTTCCGGTGTTTATCAGACTTTCAGATAGGGGAAATGTCAGTGAGCGTTCCGATTTCAGTTCCAGAGCGATTCGCCCAATGAGTCCTTGATATTTAGTCGTTTTCAGCCAATTTTCTGGATTTTTGAAAACTTCACTTTTTTGTGAAACTATCCACTAAATGAGGGAATAATATGCGTGAGGGTACCCCAGGAGAGTTCCAAATGTGTGTGGGTAGAATATATATCCCACGGGGGTAAAATTGAAAAAAGTTGAAAAAAAATTTTTTTTGGACTTAAGGCCCCGTCACACTAAGCGATGCAGCAGCGATCCCGACAACGATACGACCTGTCAGGGATCGTTGCTGCATCGCTAATACATCGCTGGTGAGCTGTCAAACAGGCAGGCTCACCAGCAATGAGGGGAGCAGCGATATCGTGAAAAGAATCTTTCCACGATGTCATGCTCCCGTTCCCAGCCTGCTGCTTAAGCAGGAGCAGGCTGGAAACTATGGTAAATGTCGGGTTACTAAGTGCGCGTGTGCCCCTAGTAACCCGCTGTTTACCATGGATACCACTCTGCTACTGTGCGCTGGAGCCTCCGCTCACTGTAGCAGAGTGGTATCTATGGTAAACAGCGGGTTACTAAGTGCGCGCGTGCCCCTAGTAACCCGATATTTACCATGGATACCAGCCAGATCGTTGGTCCCGCTGGTCACACACAGCGATGTGCGCTGGCCAGCGGGAGGCCAACGACCAAAAAATGGTCCAGGACACTTTGCAACGATCAGCGACCTCACAGCAGGGGCCTGATCGTTGCAAAGTGTCACACATAGCGACATCGCTGGTGAGGTCGCTGGTGAGTCACCAAAACCGTGACACAGCAGCGATCTCGCTAGCGAGATCGCTTAGTGTGACGGGGCCTTTAGTCATTTTTCCGGCGTTTATCAGACTTTCAGATAGGGGAAATGTCAGTGAGCCTTCCGATTTCAGTTCCAGAGCGATTCGCCCAATGAGTCCGTGATATTTATTCGTTTTCAGCCAATATTTTGGATTTTTGAAAATTTCACTTTTTTGTGAAAATATCCACTAAATGAGGGAATAATATGTGTGAGGTTACCCCAGGAGAGTTCCAAATGTGTGTAGGTAAAATATATATCCCACGGGGGTAAAATTGAAAAAAGTTTAAAAAAAATTTTTTTTTACTTAGTCATTTTTCCGGCGTTTATCAGACTTTCAGATAGGGGAAATGTCAGTGAGCGTTCCGATTTCAGTTCCAGAGCGATTCGCCCAATGAGTCCTTGATATTTAGTCGTTTTCAGCCAATATTTTGGATTTTTGAAAATTTCACTTGTTTGTGAAAATATCCACTAAATGAGGGAATAATATGTGTGAGGGTACTCCAGGAGAGTTCCAAATGTGTGTGGGTAGAATATATATCCCACGGGGGTAAAATTGAAAAAGTTGAAAAAAATTTTTTTTTGGACTTAGTCATTTTTCCGGCGTTTATCAGACTTTCAGATAGCGGAAATGTCAATGAGCGTTCCGATTTCAGTTCCAGAGCGATTCGCCCAATGAGTCCTTGATACCTAGTCGTTTTCAGCCAATATTTTGGATTTTTGAAAATTTCACTTTTTTGTGAAAATATCCACTAAATGAGGGAATAATATGTGTGAGGGTACTCCAGGAGAGTTCCAAATGTGTGTGGGTAGAATCTATATCCCACGGGGGTAAAATTGAAAAAAGTTGAAAAATTTTTTTTGCTGGACTTAGTCATTTTTTCGGCGTTTATCAGACTTTCAGATAGGGGAAATGCCAGTGAGCGTTCCGATTTCAGTTCCAGAGCGATTCGCCCAATGAGTCCTTGATACTTAGTCGTTTTCAGCCAATATTTTGGATTTTTGAAAATTTCACTTGTTTGTGAAAATATCCACTAAATGAGGGAATAATATGTGTGAGGGTACTCCAGGAGAGTTCCAAATGTGTGTAGGTAAAATATATATCCCACGGGGGTAAAATTGAAAAAGTTGCAAAAAATTTTTTTTTGGACTTAGTCATTTTTCCGGCGTTTATCAGACTTTCAGAGAGCGGAAATGTCAATGAGCGTTCCGATTTCAGTTCCAGAGCGATTCGCCCAATGAGTCCTTGATACTTAGTCGTTTTCAGCCAATATTTTGGATTTTTCAAAACTTCACTTTTTTGTGAAAATATCCACTAAATGAGGGAATAATATGTGTGAGGGTACTCCAGGAGAGTTCCAAATGTGTGTAGGTAAAATATATATCCCACGGGGGTAAAATTGAAAAAAGTTGAAAAAAAATTTTTGGGGGACTTAGTCATAGTTCCGGCATTTATCAGACTTTCAGATAGGGGAAATGTCAGTGAGCGTTCCGATTTCAGTTCCAGAGTGATTCGTCCAATGAGTCCTTGATATTTAGTCGTTTTCAGCCAATTTTCTGGATTTTTGAAAATTTCACTTTTTTGTGAAAATATCCACTAAATGAGGGAATAATATGCGTGAGGGTACCCCAGGAGAGTTCCAAATGTGTGTGGGTAGAATATATATCCCACGGGGGTAAAATTTAAAAAAGTTGAAAAAAAATGTTTTTTGGACTTAGTCATTTTTCCGGCGTTTATCAGACTTTCAGATAGGGAAAATGTCAGTGAGCGTTCCGATTTCAGTTCCAGAGCTATTCGCCCAATGAGTCCTTGATATTTATTCGTTTTCAGCCAATATTTTGGATTTTTGAAAATTTCACTTTTTTGTGAAAATATCCACTAAATGAGGGAATAATATGCGTGAGGGTACCCCAGGAGAGTTCCAAATGTGTGTGGGTAGAATATATATCCCACGGGGGTAAAATTTAAAAAAGTTGAAAAAATTTTTTTTTCGGACTTAGTCATTTTTCCGGCGTTTATCAGACTTTCAGAAACGGGAAATGTCAGTGATCGTTCCGATTTCAGTTCCAGAGCAATTCGCCCAATGAGTCCTTGATATTTAGTCGTTTTCAGCCAATATTTTGGATTTTTGAAAATTTCACTTGTTTGTGAAAATATCCACTAAATGAGGGAATAATATGTGTGAGGGTACTCCAGGAGAGTTCCAAATGTGTGTAGGTAAAATATATATCCCACGGGGGTAAAATTGAAAAAAGTTGAAAAAAAATTTTTTTTGGACTTAGTCATTTTTCCGGCTTTTATCAGACTTTCAGATAGGGGAAATGTCAGTGAGCGTTCCGATTTCAGTTCCAGAGCGATTCGCCCAATGAGTCCTTGATATTTAGTCGTTTTCAGCCAATATTTTGGATTTTTGAAAATTTCACTTGTTTGTGAAAATATCCACTAAATGAGAGAATAATATGTGTGAGGGTACTCCAGGAGAGTTCCAAATGTGTGTGGGTAGAATATATATCCCACGGGGGTAAAATTGAAAAAGTTGAAAAAAATTTTTTTTTGGACTTAGTCATTTTTCCGGCGTTTATCAGACTTTCAGATAGCGGAAATGTCAATGAGCGTTCCGATTTCAGTTCCAGAGCGATTCGCCCAATGAGTCCTTGATACTTAGTCGTTTTCAGCCAATATTTTGGATTTTTGAAAATTTCACTTTTTTGTGAAAATATCCATTAAATGAGGGAATAATATGTGTGAGGGTACTCCAGGAGAGTTCCAAATGTGTGTGGGTAGAATATATATCCCACGGGGGTAAAATTGAAAAAAGTTGAAAAATTTTTTTTGCTGGACTTAGTCATAGTTCCGGCGTTTATCAGACTTTCAGATAGGGGAAATGTCATTGAGCGTTCCGATTTCAGTTCCAGAGTGATTCGTCCAATGAGTCCTTGATATTTAGTCGTTTTCAGCCAATTTTCTGGATTTTTGAAAATTTCACTTTTTTGTGAAAATATCCACTAAATGAGTGAATAATATGCGTGAGGGTACCCCAGGAGAGTTCCAAATGTGTGTGGGTAGAATATATATCCTACGGGGGTAAAATTTAAAAAAGTTGAAAAAAAATGTTTTTTGGACTTAGTCATTTTTCCGGCGTTTATCAGACTTTCAGATAGGGGAAATGTCAGTGAGCGTTCCGATTTCAGTTCCAGAGCTTTTCGCCCAATGAGTCCTTGATATTTATTCGTTTTCAGCCAATATTTTGGATTTTTGAAAATTTCACTTTTTTGTGAAAATATCCACTAAATGAGGGAATAATATGTGTGAGGGTACTCCAGGAGAGTTCCAAATGTGTGTGGGTAGAATATATATCCCACGGGGGTAAAATTGAAAAAAGTTGAAAAAAAATTTTTGGGGGACTTAGTCATATTTCCGGCGTTTATCAGACTTTCAGATAGGGGAAATGCCAGTGAGCGTTCCGATTTCAGTTCCAGAGCGATTCGCCCAATGAGTCCTTGATACTTAGTCGTTTTCAGCCAATATTTTGGATTTTTGAAAATTTCACTTTTTTGTGAAAATATCCATTAAATGAGGGAATAATATGTGTGAGGGTACTCCAGGAGAGTTCCAAATGTGTGTGGGTAGAATATATATCCCACGGGGGTAAAATTGAAAAAAGTTGAAAAATTTTTTTTGCTGGACTTAGTCATAGTTCCGGCGTTTATCAGACTTTCAGATAGGGGAAATGTCAGTGAGCGTTCCGATTTCAGTTCCAGAGTGATTCGTCCAATGAGTCCTTGATATTTAGTCGTTTTCAGCCAATTTTCTGGATTTTTGAAAATTTCACTTTTTTGTGAAAATATCCACTAAATGAGTGAATAATATGCGTGAGGGTACCCCAGGAGAGTTCCAAATGTGTGTGGGTAGAATATATATCCTACGGGGGAAAAATTTAAAAAAGTTGAAAAAAAATGTTTTTTGGACTTAGTCATTTTTCCGGCGTTTATCAGACTTTCAGATAGGGGAAATGTCAGTGAGTGTTCCGATTTCAGTTCCAGAGCTTTTCGCCCAATGAGTCCTTGATATTTATTCGTTTTCAGCCAATATTTTGGATTTTTGAAAATTTCACTTTTTTGTGAAAATATCCACTAAATGAGGGAATAATATGTGTGAGGGTACTCCAGGAGAGTTCCAAATGTGTGTGGGTAGAATATATATCCCACGGGGGTAAAATTGAAAAAAGTTGAAAAAAAATTTTTGGGGGACTTAGTCATATTTCCGGCGTTTATCAGACTTTCAGATAGGGGAAATGCCAGTGAGCGTTCCGATTTCAGTTCCAGAGCGATTCGCCCAATGAGTCCTTGATACTTAGTCGTTTTCAGCCAATATTTTGGATTTTTGAAAATTTCACTTTTTTGTGAAAATATCCACTAAATGAGGGAATAATATGTGTGAGGGTACTCCAGGAGAGTTCCAAATGTGTGTGGGTAGAATATATATCCCACAGGGGTGAAATTGAAAAAAGTTGAAAAAATTTTTTTTTTGGACTTAGTCATTTTTCCAGCGTTTATCACTTTCAGATAGGGGAAATGTCATTGAGCATTCCGATTTCAGTTCCAGAGCGATTCGCCCAATGAGTCCTTGATACTTAGTCGTTTTCAGACAATATATTGGATTTTTGAAAATTTCACTTTTTTGTGAAAATATCCACTAAATAAGGGAATAATATGTGTGAGGGTACTCCAGGAGAGTTCCAAATGTGTGTGGGTAGAATATATATCCCACGGGGGTAAAATTGAAAAAAGTTGAACATTTTTTTTTGCTGGACTTAGTCATTTTTTCGGCGTTTATCAGACTTTCAGATAGGGGAAATGTCAGTGAGCGTTCCGATTTCAGTTCCAGAGCGATTTGCCCAATGAGTCCTTGATATTTATTCGTTTTCAGCCAATATTTTGGATTTTTCAAAACTTCACTTTTTTGTGAAAATATCCACTAAATGAGGGAATAATATGTGTGAGGTTACCCCAGGAGAGTTCCAAATGTGTGTAGGTAGAATATATATCCCACGGGGGTAAAATTGAAAAAAGTTGAAAAAAATTTTTTGGGGGACTTAGTCATAGTTCCGGCGTTTATCAGACTTTCAGATAGGGTAAATGTCAGTGAGCGTTCCGATTTCAGTTCCAGAGTGATTCGTCCAATGAGTCCTTGATATTTAGTCGTTTTCAGCCAATTTTCTGGATTTTTGAAAATTTCACTTTTTTGTGAAAATATCCACTAAATGAGGGAATAATATGCGTGAGGGTACCCCAGGAGAGTTCCAAATGTGTGTGGGTAGAATATATATCCCACGGGGGTAAAATTTAAAAAAGTTGAAAAAAAATGTTTTTTGGACTTAGTCATTTTTCCGGCGTTTATCAGACTTTCAGATAGGGAAAATGTCAGTGAGCGTTCCGATTTCAGTTCCAGAGCTATTCGCCCAATGAGTCCTTGATATTTATTCGTTTTCAGCCAATATTTTGGATTTTTGAAAATTTCACTTTTTTGTGAAAATATCCACTAAATGAGGGAATAATATGCGTGAGGGTACCCCAGGAGAGTTCCAAATGTGTGTGGGTAGAATATATATCCCACGGGGGTAAAATTTAAAAAAGTTGAAAAAATTTTTTTTTCGGACTTAGTCATTTTTCCGGCGTTTATCAGACTTTCAGAAACGGGAAATGTCAGTGATCGTTCCGATTTCAGTTCCAGAGCAATTCGCCCAATGAGTCCTTGATATTTAGTCGTTTTCAGCCAATATTTTGGATTTTTGAAAATTTCACTTGTTTGTGAAAATATCCACTAAATGAGGGAATAATATGTGTGAGGGTACTCCAGGAGAGTTCCAAATGTGTGTAGGTAAAATATATATCCCACGGGGGTAAAATTGAAAAAAGTTGAAAAAAAATTTTTTTTGGACTTAGTCATTTTTCCGGCTTTTATCAGACTTTCAGATAGGGGAAATGTCAGTGAGCGTTCCGATTTCAGTTCCAGAGCGATTCGCCCAATGAGTCCTTGATATTTAGTCGTTTTCAGCCAATATTTTGGATTTTTGAAAATTTCACTTGTTTGTGAAAATATCCACTAAATGAGAGAATAATATGTGTGAGGGTACTCCAGGAGAGTTCCAAATGTGTGTGGGTAGAATATATATCCCACGGGGGTAAAATTGAAAAAGTTGAAAAAAATTTTTTTTTGGACTTAGTCATTTTTCCGGCGTTTATCAGACTTTCAGATAGCGGAAATGTCAATGAGCGTTCCGATTTCAGTTCCAGAGCGATTCGCCCAATGAGTCCTTGATACTTAGTCGTTTTCAGCCAATATTTTGGATTTTTGAAAATTTCACTTTTTTGTGAAAATATCCATTAAATGAGGGAATAATATGTGTGAGGGTACTCCAGGAGAGTTCCAAATGTGTGTGGGTAGAATATATATCCCACGGGGGTAAAATTGAAAAAAGTTGAAAAATTTTTTTTGCTGGACTTAGTCATAGTTCCGGCGTTTATCAGACTTTCAGATAGGGGAAATGTCATTGAGCGTTCCGATTTCAGTTCCAGAGTGATTCGTCCAATGAGTCCTTGATATTTAGTCGTTTTCAGCCAATTTTCTGGATTTTTGAAAATTTCACTTTTTTGTGAAAATATCCACTAAATGAGTGAATAATATGCGTGAGGGTACCCCAGGAGAGTTCCAAATGTGTGTGGGTAGAATATATATCCTACGGGGGTAAAATTTAAAAAAGTTGAAAAAAAATGTTTTTTGGACTTAGTCATTTTTCCGGCGTTTATCAGACTTTCAGATAGGGGAAATGTCAGTGAGCGTTCCGATTTCAGTTCCAGAGCTTTTCGCCCAATGAGTCCTTGATATTTATTCGTTTTCAGCCAATATTTTGGATTTTTGAAAATTTCACTTTTTTGTGAAAATATCCACTAAATGAGGGAATAATATGTGTGAGGGTACTCCAGGAGAGTTCCAAATGTGTGTGGGTAGAATATATATCCCACGGGGGTAAAATTGAAAAAAGTTGAAAAAAAATTTTTGGGGGACTTAGTCATATTTCCGGCGTTTATCAGACTTTCAGATAGGGGAAATGCCAGTGAGCGTTCCGATTTCAGTTCCAGAGCGATTCGCCCAATGAGTCCTTGATACTTAGTCGTTTTCAGCCAATATTTTGGATTTTTGAAAATTTCACTTTTTTGTGAAAATATCCATTAAATGAGGGAATAATATGTGTGAGGGTACTCCAGGAGAGTTCCAAATGTGTGTGGGTAGAATATATATCCCACGGGGGTAAAATTGAAAAAAGTTGAAAAATTTTTTTTGCTGGACTTAGTCATAGTTCCGGCGTTTATCAGACTTTCAGATAGGGGAAATGTCAGTGAGCGTTCCGATTTCAGTTCCAGAGTGATTCGTCCAATGAGTCCTTGATATTTAGTCGTTTTCAGCCAATTTTCTGGATTTTTGAAAATTTCACTTTTTTGTGAAAATATCCACTAAATGAGTGAATAATATGCGTGAGGGTACCCCAGGAGAGTTCCAAATGTGTGTGGGTAGAATATATATCCTACGGGGGAAAAATTTAAAAAAGTTGAAAAAAAATGTTTTTTGGACTTAGTCATTTTTCCGGCGTTTATCAGACTTTCAGATAGGGGAAATGTCAGTGAGCTTTCCGATTTCAGTTCCAGAGCTTTTCGCCCAATGAGTCCTTGATATTTATTCGTTTTCAGCCAATATTTTGGATTTTTGAAAATTTCACTTTTTTGTGAAAATATCCACTAAATGAGGGAATAATATGTGTGAGGGTACTCCAGGAGAGTTCCAAATGTGTGTGGGTAGAATATATATCCCACGGGGGTAAAATTGAAAAAAGTTGAAAAAAAATTTTTGGGGAACTTAGTCATATTTCCGGCGTTTATCAGACTTTCAGATAGGGGAAATGCCAGTGAGCGTTCCGATTTCAGTTCCAGAGCGATTCGCCCAATGAGTCCTTGATACTTAGTCGTTTTCAGCCAATATTTTGGATTTTTGAAAATTTCACTTTTTTGTGAAAATATCCACTAAATGAGGGAATAATATGTGTGAGGGTACTCCAGGAGAGTTCCAAATGTGTGTGGGTAGAATATATATCCCACAGGGGTGAAATTGAAAAAAGTTGAAAAAATTTTTTTTTTGGACTTAGTCATTTTTCCAGCGTTTATCACTTTCAGATAGGGGAAATGTCATTGAGCATTCCGATTTCAGTTCCAGAGCGATTCGCCCAATGAGTCCTTGATACTTAGTCGTTTTCAGACAATATATTGGATTTTTGAAAATTTCACTTTTTTGTGAAAATATCCACTAAATAAGGGAATAATATGTGTGAGGGTACTCCAGGAGAGTTCCAAATGTGTGTGGGTAGAATATATATCCCACGGGGGTAAAATTGAAAAAAGTTGAACATTTTTTTTTGCTGGACTTAGTCATTTTTTCGGCGTTTATCAGACTTTCAGATAGGGGAAATGTCAGTGAGCGTTCCGATTTCAGTTCCAGAGCGATTTGCCCAATGAGTCCTTGATATTTATTCGTTTTCAGCCAATATTTTGGATTTTTCAAAACTTCACTTTTTTGTGAAAATATCCACTAAATGAGGGAATAATATGTGTGAGGTTACCCCAGGAGAGTTCCAAATGTGTGTAGGTAGAATATATATCCCACGGGGGTAAAATTGAAAAAAGTTGAAAAAAATTTTTTGGGGGACTTAGTCATAGTTCCGGCGTTTATCAGACTTTCAGATAGGGTAAATGTCAGTGAGCGTTCCGATTTCAGTTCCAGAGTGATTCGTCCAATGAGTCCTTGATATTTAGTCGTTTTCAGCCAATTTTCTGGATTTTTGAAAATTTCACTTTTTTGTGAAAATATCCACTAAATGAGAGAATAATATGTGTGAGGGTACTCCAGGAGAGTTCCAAATGTGTGTGGGTAGAATATATATCCCACGGGGGTAAAATTGAAAAAGTTGAAAAAAATTTTTTTTTGGACTTAGTCATTTTTCCGGCGTTTATCAGACTTTCAGATAGCGGAAATGTCAATGAGCGTTCCGATTTCAGTTCCAGAGCGATTCGCCCAATGAGTCCTTGATACTTAGTCGTTTTCAGCCAATATTTTGGATTTTTGAAAATTTCACTTTTTTGTGAAAATATCCATTAAATGAGGGAATAATATGTGTGAGGGTACTCCAGGAGAGTTCCAAATGTGTGTGGGTAGAATATATATCCCACGGGGGTAAAATTGAAAAAAGTTGAAAAATTTTTTTTGCTGGACTTAGTCATAGTTCCGGCGTTTATCAGACTTTCAGATAGGGGAAATGTCATTGAGCGTTCCGATTTCAGTTCCAGAGTGATTCGTCCAATGAGTCCTTGATATTTAGTCGTTTTCAGCCAATTTTCTGGATTTTTGAAAATTTCACTTTTTTGTGAAAATATCCACTAAATGAGTGAATAATATGCGTGAGGGTACCCCAGGAGAGTTCCAAATGTGTGTGGGTAGAATATATATCCTACGGGGGTAAAATTTAAAAAAGTTGAAAAAAAATGTTTTTTGGACTTAGTCATTTTTCCGGCGTTTATCAGACTTTCAGATAGGGGAAATGTCAGTGAGCGTTCCGATTTCAGTTCCAGAGCTTTTCGCCCAATGAGTCCTTGATATTTATTCGTTTTCAGCCAATATTTTGGATTTTTGAAAATTTCACTTTTTTGTGAAAATATCCACTAAATGAGGGAATAATATGTGTGAGGGTACTCCAGGAGAGTTCCAAATGTGTGTGGGTAGAATATATATCCCACGGGGGTAAAATTGAAAAAAGTTGAAAAAAAATTTTTGGGGGACTTAGTCATATTTCCGGCGTTTATCAGACTTTCAGATAGGGGAAATGCCAGTGAGCGTTCCGATTTCAGTTCCAGAGCGATTCGCCCATTGAGTCCTTGATACTTAGTCGTTTTCAGCCAATATTTTGGATTTTTGAAAATTTCACTTTTTTGTGAAAATATCCATTAAATGAGGGAATAATATGTGTGAGGGTACTCCAGGAGAGTTCCAAATGTGTGTGGGTAGAATATATATCCCACGGGGGTAAAATTGAAAAAAGTTGAAAAATTTTTTTTGCTGGACTTAGTCATAGTTCCGGCGTTTATCAGACTTTCAGATAGGGGAAATGTCAGTGAGCGTTCCGATTTCAGTTCCAGAGTGATTCGTCCAATGAGTCCTTGATATTTAGTCGTTTTCAGCCAATTTTCTGGATTTTTGAAAATTTCACTTTTTTGTGAAAATATCCACTAAATGAGTGAATAATATGCGTGAGGGTACCCCAGGAGAGTTCCAAATGTGTGTGGGTAGAATATATATCCTACGGGGGAAAAATTTAAAAAAGTTGAAAAAAAATGTTTTTTGGACTTAGTCATTTTTCCGGCGTTTATCAGACTTTCAGATAGGGGAAATGTCAGTGAGCGTTCCGATTTCAGTTCCAGAGCTTTTCGCCCAATGAGTCCTTGATATTTATTCGTTTTCAGCCAATATTTTGGATTTTTGAAAATTTCACTTTTTTGTGAAAATATCCACTAAATGAGGGAATAATATGTGTGAGGGTACTCCAGGAGAGTTCCAAATGTGTGTGGGTAGAATATATATCCCACGGGGGTAAAATTGAAAAAAGTTGAAAAAAAATTTTTGGGGGACTTAGTCATATTTCCGGCGTTTATCAGACTTTCAGATAGGGGAAATGCCAGTGAGCGTTCCGATTTCAGTTCCAGAGCGATTCGCCCAATGAGTCCTTGATACTTAGTCGTTTTCAGCCAATATTTTGGATTTTTGAAAATTTCACTTTTTTGTGAAAATATCCACTAAATGAGGGAATAATATGTGTGAGGGTACTCCAGGAGAGTTCCAAATGTGTGTGGGTAGAATATATATCCCACAGGGGTGAAATTGAAAAAAGTTGAAAAAATTTTTTTTTTGGACTTAGTCATTTTTCCAGCGTTTATCACTTTCAGATAGGGGAAATGTCATTGAGCATTCCGATTTCAGTTCCAGAGCGATTCGCCCAATGAGTCCTTGATACTTAGTCGTTTTCAGACAATATATTGGATTTTTGAAAATTTCACTTTTTTGTGAAAATATCCACTAAATAAGGGAATAATATGTGTGAGGGTACTCCAGGAGAGTTCCAAATGTGTGTGGGTAGAATATATATCCCACGGGGGTAAAATTGAAAAAAGTTGAACATTTTTTTTTGCTGGACTTAGTCATTTTTTCGGCGTTTATCAGACTTTCAGATAGGGGAAATGTCAGTGAGCGTTCCGATTTCAGTTCCAGAGCGATTTGCCCAATGAGTCCTTGATATTTATTCGTTTTCAGCCAATATTTTGGATTTTTCAAAACTTCACTTTTTTGTGAAAATATCCACTAAATGAGGGAATAATATGTGTGAGGTTACCCCAGGAGAGTTCCAAATGTGTGTAGGTAGAATATATATCCCACGGGGGTAAAATTGAAAAAAGTTGAAAAAAATTTTTTGGGGGACTTAGTCATAGTTCCGGCGTTTATCAGACTTTCAGATAGGGTAAATGTCAGTGAGCGTTCCGATTTCAGTTCCAGAGTGATTCGTCCAATGAGTCCTTGATATTTAGTCGTTTTCAGCCAATTTTCTGGATTTTTGAAAATTTCACTTTTTTGTGAAAATATCCACTAAATGAGTGAATAATATGCGTGAGGGTACCCCAGGAGAGTTCCAAATGTGTGTGGGTAGAATATATATCCCACGGGGGTAAAATTTCAAAAAGTTGAAAAAAATTTTTTGGGGGACTTAGTCATAGTTCCGGCGTTTATCAGACTTTCAGATAGGGGAAATGTCAGTGAGCGTTCAGATTTCAGTTCCAGAGTGATTCGTCCAATGAGTCCTTGATATTTAGTCGTTTTCAGCCAATATTTTGGATTTTTGAAAATTTCACTTTTTTGTGAAAATATCCACTAAATGAGTGAATAATATGCGTGAGGGTACCCCAGGAGAGTTCCAAATGTGTGTGGGTAGAATATATATCCCACGGGTGTAAAATTGAAAAAAGTTGAAAAAAAATTTTTTTTGGACTTAGTCATTTTTCCGGCTTTTATCAGACTTTCAGATAGCGGAAATGTCAATGAGCGTTCCGATTTCAGTTCCAGAGCGATTCGCCCAATGAGTCCTTGATACGTAGTCGTTTTCAGCCAATATTTTGGATTTTTGAAAATTTCACTTGTTTGTGAAAATATCCACTAAATGAGGGAATAATATGTGTGAGGGTACTCCAGGAGAGTTCCACATGTGTGTAGGTAAAATATATATCCCACGGGGGTAAAATTGAAAAAAGTTGAAAAAAAATTTTTTTTGGACGTAGTCATTTTTCCGGCTTTTATCAGACTTTCAGATAGGGGAAATGTCAGTCAGCGTTCCGATTTCAGTTCCAGAGCGATTCGCCCAATGAGTCCTTGATATTTAGTCGTTTTCAGCCAATATTTTGGATTTTTGAAAATTTCACTTGTTTGTGAAAATATCCACTAAATGAGGGAATAATATGTGTGAGGGTACTCCAGGAGAGTTCCAAATGTGTGTGGGTAGAATATATATACCACGGGGGTAAAATTGAAAAAGTTGAAAAAAATTTTTTTTTGGACTTAGTCATTTTTCCGGCGTTTATCAGACTTTCAGATAGCGGAAATGTCAGTGATCGTTCCGATTTCAGTTCCAGAGCGATTCGCCCAATGAGTCCTTGATACTTAGTCGTTTACAGCCAATATTTTGGATTTTTCAAAATTTCACTTGTTTGTGAAAATATCCACTAAATGAGGGAATAATATGTGTGAGGGTACTCCAGGAGAGTTCCACATGTGTGTAGGTAAAATATATATCCCACGGGGGTAAAATTGAAAAAAGTTGAAAAAAAATTTTTTTTGGACTTAGTCATTTTTCCGGCTTTTATCAGACTTTCAGATAGGGGAAATGTCAGTGAGCGTTCCGATTTCAGTTCCAGAGCGATTCGCCCAATGAGTCCTTGATATTTAGTCATTTTCAGCCAATATTTTGGATTTTTGAAAATTTCACTTGTTTGTGAAAATATCCACTAAATGAGGGAATAATATGTGTGAGGGTACTCCAGGAGAGTTCCAAATGTGTGTGGGTAGAATATATATACCACGGGGGTAAAATTGAAAAAGTTGAAAAAAAATTTTTTTTGGACTTAGTCATTTTTCCGGCGTTTATCAGACTTTCAGATAGCGGAAATGTCAGTGATCGTTCCGATTTCAGTTCCAGAGCGATTCGCCCAATGAGTCCTTGATACTTAGTCGTTTTCAGCCAATATTTTGGATTTTTCAAAATTTCACTTGTTTGTGAAAATATCCACTAAATGAGGGAATAATATGTGTGAGGGTACTCCAGGAGAGTTCCAAATGTGTGTAGGTAAAATATATATCCCACGGGGGTAAAATTGAAAAAAGTTGAAAAAAAATTTTTTTTGGACTTAGTCATTTTTCCGGCTTTTATCAGACTTTCAGATAGGGGAAATGTCAGTGAGCGTTCCGATTTCAGTTCCAGAGCGATTCGCCCAATGAGTCCTTGATATTTAGTCATTTTCAGCCAATATTTTGGATTTTTGAAAATTTCACTTGTTTGTGAAAATATCCACTAAATGAGGGAATAATATGTGTGAGGGTACTCCAGGAGAGTTCCAAATGTGTGTAGGTAAAATATATATCCCACGGGGGTAAAATTGAAAAAAGTTGAAAAAAAATTTTTTTTGGACTTAGTCATTTTTCCGGCTTTTATCAGACTTTCAGATAGGGGAAATGTCAGTGAGCGTTCCGATTTCAGTTCCAGAGCGATTCGCCCAATGAGTCCTTGATATTTAGTCATTTTCAGCCAATATTTTGGATTTTTGAAAATTTCACTTGTTTGTGAAAATATCCACTAAATGAGGGAATAATATGTGTGAGGGTACTCCAGGAGAGTTCCAAATGTGTGTGGGTAGAATATATATACCACGGGGGTAAAATTGAAAAAGTTGAAAAAAAATTTTTTTTGGACTTAGTCATTTTTCCGGCGTTTATCAGACTTTCAGAAAGCGGAAATGTCAATGAGCGTTCCGATTTCAGTTCCAGAGCGATTCGCCCAATGAGTCCTTGATACTTAGTCGTTTTCAGCCAATATTTTGGATTTTTGAAAATTTCACTTTTTTGTGAAAATATCCACTAAATGAGGGAATAATATGTGTGAGGGTACTCCAGGAGAGTTCCAAATGTGTGTGGGTAGAATATATATCCCACGGGGGTAAAATTGAAAAAGTTGAAAAAAAATTTTTTTTGGACTTAGTCATTTCTCCGGCGTTTATCAGACTTTCAGATAGCGGAAATGTCAGTGATCGTTCCGATTTCAGTTCCAGAGCGATTCGCCCAATGAGTCCTTGATACTTAGTCGTTTTCAGCCAATATTTTGGATTTTTGAAAATTTCACTTGTTTGTGAAAATATCCACTAAATGAGGGAATAATATGTGTGAGGGTACTCCAGGAGAGTTCCAAATGTGTGTAGGTAAAATATATATCCCACGGGGGTAAAATTGAAAAAAGTTGAAAAAAAATTTTTTTTGGACTTAGTCATTTTTCCGGCTTTTATCAGACTTTCAGATAGGGGAAATGTCAGTGAGCGTTCCGATTTCAGTTCCAGAGCGATTCGCCCAATGAGTCCTTGATATTTAGTCATTTTCAGCCAATATTTTGGATTTTTGAAAATTTCACTTGTTTGTGAAAATATCCACTAAATGAGGGAATAATATGTGTGAGGGTACTCCAGGAGAGTTCCAAATGTGTGTGGGTAGAATATATATACCACGGGGGTAAAATTGAAAAAGTTGAAAAAAAATTTTTTTTGGACTTAGTCATTTTTCCGGCGTTTATCAGACTTTCAGATAGCGGAAATGTCAATGAGCGTTCCGATTTCAGTTCCAGAGCGATTCGCCCAATGAGTCCTTGATACTTAGTCGTTTTCAGCCAACATTTTGGATTTTTGAAAATTTCACTTTTTTGTGAAAATATCCACTAAATGAGGGAATAATATGTGTGAGGGTACTCCAGGAGAGTTCCAAATGTGTGTGGGTAGAATATATATCCCACGGGGGTAAAATTGAAAAAGTTGAAAAAAAATTTTTTTTGGACTTAGTAATTTTTCCGGCGTTTATCAGACTTTCAGATAAGCGGAAATGTCAGTGATCGTTCCGATTTCAGTTCCAGAGCGATTCGCCCAATGAGTCCTTGATACTTAGTCGTTTTCAGCCAATATTTTGGATTTTTGAAAATTTCACTTGTTTGTGAAAATATCCACTAAATGAGGGAATAATATGTGTGAGGGTACTCCAGGAGAGTTCCAAATGTGTGTAGGTAAAATATATATCCCACGGGGGTAAAATTGAAAAAAGTTGAAAAAAAATTTTTTTTGGACTTAGTCATTTTTCCGGCTTTTATCAGACTTTCAGATAGGGGAAATGTCAGTGAGCGTTCCGATTTCAGTTCCAGAGCGATTCGCCCAATGAGTCCTTGATATTTAGTCATTTTCAGCCAATATTTTGGATTTTTGAAAATTTCACTTGTTTGTGAAAATATCCACTAAATGAGGGAATAATATGTGTGAGGGTACTCCAGGAGAGTTCCAAATGTGTGTGGGTAGAATATATATACCACGGGGGTAAAATTGAAAAAGTTGAAAAAAAATTTTTTTTGGACTTAGTCATTTTTCCGGCGTTTATCAGACTTTCAGATAGCGGAAATGTCAATGAGCGTTCCGATTTCAGTTCCAGAGCGATTCGCCCAATGAGTCCTTGATACTTAGTCGTTTTCAGCCAACATTTTGGATTTTTGAAAATTTCACTTTTTTGTGAAAATATCCACTAAATGAGGGAATAATATGTGTGAGGGTACTCCAGGAGAGTTCCAAATGTGTGTGGGTAGAATATATATCCCACGGGGGTAAAATTGAAAAAGTTGAAAAAAAATTTTTTTTGGACTTAGTAATTTTTCCGGCGTTTATCAGACTTTCAGATAGCGGAAATGTCAGTGATCGTTCCGATTTCAGTTCCAGAGCGATTCGCCCAATGAGTCCTTGATACTTAGTCGTTTTCAGCCAATATTTTGGATTTTTGAAAATTTCACTTGTTTGTGAAAATATCCACTAAATGAGGGAATAATATGTGTGAGGGTACTCCAGGAGAGTTCCACATGTGTGTAGGTAAAATATATATCCCACGGGGGTAAAATTGAAAAAAGTTGAAAAAAAATTTTTTTTGGACTTAGTCATTTTTCCGGCTTTTATCAGACTTTCAGATAGGGGAAATGTCAGTGAGCGTTCCGATTTCAGTTCCAGAGCGATTCGCCCAATGAGTCCTTGATATTTAGTCATTTTCAGCCAATATTTTGGATTTTTGAAAATTTCACTTGTTTGTGAAAATATCCACTAAATGAGGGAATAATATGTGTGAGGGTACTCCAGGAGAGTTCCAAATGTGTGTGGGTAGAATATATATACCACGGGGGTAAAATTGAAAAAGTTGAAAAAAAATTTTTTTTGGACTTAGTCATTTTTCCGGCGTTTATCAGACTTTCAGATAGCGGAAATGTCAGTGATCGTTCCGATTTCAGTTCCAGAGCGATTCGCCCAATGAGTCCTTGATACTTAGTCGTTTTCAGCCAATATTTTGGATTTTTCAAAATTTCACTTGTTTGTGAAAATATCCACTAAATGAGGGAATAATATGTGTGAGGGTACTCCAGGAGAGTTCCAAATGTGTGTAGGTAAAATATATATCCCACGGGGGTAAAATTGAAAAAAGTTGAAAAAAAATTTTTTTTGGACTTAGTCATTTTTCCGGCTTTTATCAGACTTTCAGATAGGGGAAATGTCAGTGAGCGTTCCGATTTCAGTTCCAGAGCGATTCGCCCAATGAGTCCTTGATATTTAGTCATTTTCAGCCAATATTTTGGATTTTTGAAAATTTCACTTGTTTGTGAAAATATCCACTAAATGAGGGAATAATATGTGTGAGGGTACTCCAGGAGAGTTCCAAATGTGTGTAGGTAAAATATATATCCCACGGGGGTAAAATTGAAAAAAGTTGAAAAAAAATTTTTTTGGACTTAGTCATTTTTCCGGCTTTTATCAGACTTTCAGATAGGGGAAATGTCAGTGAGCGTTCCGATTTCAGTTCCAGAGCGATTCGCCCAATGAGTCCTTGATATTTAGTCATTTTCAGCCAATATTTTGGATTTTTGAAAATTTCACTTGTTTGTGAAAATATCCACTAAATGAGGGAATAATATGTGTGAGGGTACTCCAGGAGAGTTCCAAATGTGTGTGGGTAGAATATATATACCACGGGGGTAAAATTGAAAAAGTTGAAAAAAAATTTTTTTTGGACTTAGTCATTTTTCCGGCGTTTATCAGACTTTCAGATAGCGGAAATGTCAATGAGCGTTCCGATTTCAGTTCCAGAGCGATTCGCCCAATGAGTCCTTGATACTTAGTCGTTTTCAGCCAACATTTTGGATTTTTGAAAATTTCACTTTTTTGTGAAAATATCCACTAAATGAGGGAATAATATGTGTGAGGGTACTCCAGGAGAGTTCCAAATGTGTGTGGGTAGAATATATATCCCACGGGGTTAAAATTGAAAAAGTTGAAAAAAAATTTTTTTTGGACTTAGTAATTTTTCCGGCGTTTATCAGACTTTCAGATAGCGGAAATGTCAGTGATCGTTCCGATTTCAGTTCCAGAGCGATTCGCCCAATGAGTCCTTGATACTTAGTCGTTTTCAGCCAATATTTTGGATTTTTGAAAATTTCACTTGTTTGTGAAAATATCCACTAAATGAGGGAATAATATGTGTGAGGGTACTCCAGGAGAGTTCCACATGTGTGTAGGTAAAATATATATCCCACGGGGGTAAAATTGAAAAAAGTTGAAAAAAAATTTTTTTTGGACTTAGTCATTTTTCCGGCTTTTATCAGACTTTCAGATAGGGGAAATGTCAGTGAGCGTTCCGATTTCAGTTCCAGAGCGATTCGCCCAATGAGTCCTTGATATTTAGTCATTTTCAGCCAATATTTTGGATTTTTGAAAATTTCACTTGTTTGTGAAAATATCCACTAAATGAGGGAATAATATGTGTGAGGGTACTCCAGGAGAGTTCCAAATGTGTGTGGGTAGAATATATATACCACGGGGGTAAAATTGAAAAAGTTGAAAAAAAATTTTTTTTGGACTTAGTCATTTTTCCGGCGTTTATCAGACTTTCAGATAGCGGAAATGTCAATGAGCGTTCCGATTTCAGTTCCAGAGCGATTCGCCCAATGAGTCCTTGATACTTAGTCGTTTTCAGCCAACATTTTGGATTTTTGAAAATTTCACTTTTTTGTGAAAATATCCACTAAATGAGGGAATAATATGTGTGAGGGTACTCCAGGAGAGTTCCAAATGTGTGTGGGTAGAATATATATCCCACGGGGGTAAAATTGAAAAAGTTGAAAAAAAATTTTTTTTGGACTTAGTAATTTTTCCGGCGTTTATCAGACTTTCAGATAGCGGAAATGTCAGTGATCGTTCCGATTTCAGTTCCAGAGCGATTCGCCCAATGAGTCCTTGATACTTAGTCGTTTTCAGCCAATATTTTGGATTTTTGAAAATTTCACTTGTTTGTGAAAATATCCACTAAATGAGGGAATAATATGTGTGAGGGTACTCCAGGAGAGTTCCACATGTGTGTAGGTAAAATATATATCCCACGGGGGTAAAATTGAAAAAAGTTGAAAAATTTTTTTTGCTGGACTTAGTCATAGTTCCGGCGTTTATCAGACTTTCAGATAGGGGAAATGTCAGTGAGCGTTCCGATTTCAGTTCCAGAGTGATTCGTCCAATGAGTCCTTGATATTTAGTCGTTTTCAGCCAATTTTCTGGATTTTTGAAAATTTCACTTTTTTGTGAAAATATCCACTAAATGAGTGAATAATATGCGTGAGGGTACCCCAGGAGAGTTCCAAATGTGTGTGGGTAGAATATATATCCCATGGGGGTAAAATTTTAAAAAGTTGAAAAAAAATGTTTTTTGGACTGTCATTTTTCCGGCATTTATCAGACTTTCAGATAGCGGAAATGTCAGTGAGCGTTCCGATTTCAGTTCCAGAGCGATTCGCCCAATGAGTCCTTGATATTTATTCGTTTTCAGCCAATATTTTGGATTTTTCAAAACTTCACTTTTTTGTGAAAATATCCACTAAATGAGGGAATAATATGTGTGAGGTTACCCCAGGAGAGTTCCAAATGTGTGTAGGTAGAATATATATCCCACGGGGGTAAAATTGAAAAAAGTTGAAAAAATTTTTTTGGGGGACTTAGTCATAGTTCCGGCGTTTATCAGACTTTCAGATAGGGGAAATGTCAGTGAGCGTTCCGATTTCAGTTCCAGAGCGATTCGCCCAATGAGTCCTTGATAATTATTCGTTTTCAGCCAATATTTTGGATTTTTGAAAATTTCACTTTTTTGTGAAAATATCCACTAAATGAGGGAATAATATGTGTGAGGGTACTCCAGGAGAGTTCCAAATGTGTGTGGGTAGAATATATATCCCACGGGGGTAAAATTGAAAAAGTTGAAAAAAATTTTTTTTTGGACTTAGTCATTTTTCCGGCGTTTATCAGACTTTCAGATAGCGGAAATGTCAGTGATCGTTCCGATTTCAGTTCCAGAGCGATTCGCCCAATGAGTCATTGATACTTAGTCGTTTTCAGCCAATATTTTGGATTTTTGAAAATTTCACTTGTTTGTGAAAATATCCACTAAATGAGGGAATAATATGTGTGAGGGTACCCCAGGAGAGTTCCAAATGTGTGTGGGTAGAATATATATTCCACGGGGGTAAAATTGAAAAAAGTTGAAAAATTTTTTTTGCTGGACTTAGTCATAGTTCCGGCGTTTATCAGACTTTCAGATAGGGGAAATGTCAGTGAGCGTTCCGATTTCAGTTCCAGAGTGATTCATCCATTGAGTCCTTGATATTTAGTCGTTTTCAGCCAATTTTCTGGATTTTTGAAAATTTCACTTTTTTGTGAAAATATCCACTAAATGAGTGAATAATATGCGTAAGGGTACCCCAGGAGAGTTCCAAATGTGTGTGGGTAGAATATATATCCCACGGGGGTAAAATTTAAAAAAGTTGAAAAAAAATGTTTTTTGGACTTAGTCATTTTTCCGGCATTTATCAGACTTTCAGATAGGGGAAATGTCAGTGAGCGTTCCGATTTCAGTTCCAGAGCGATTCGCCCAATGAGTCCTTGATACTTAGTCGTTTTCAGCCAATATTTTGGATTTTTGAAAATTTCACTTTTTTGTGAAAATATCCACTAAATGAGGGAATAATATGTGTGAGGGTACTCCAGGAGAGTTCCAAATGTGTGTGGGTAGAATATATATCCCACGGGGGTGAAATTGAAAAAAGTTGAAAAAATTTTTTTTTTGGACTTAGTCATTTTTCCAGCGTTTATTAGACTTTCAGATAGGGGAAATGTCATTGAGCATTCCGATTTCAGTTCCAGAGCGATTCGCCCAATGAGTCCTTGATAATTAGTCGTTTTCAGCCAATATATTGGATTTTTGAAAATTTCACTTTTTTGTGAAAATATCCACTAAATGAGGGAATAATATGTGTGAGGTTACCCCAGGAGAGTTCCAAATGTGTGTAGGTAGAATATATATCCCACGGGGGTAAAATTGAAAAAAGTTGAAAAATTTTTTTTATTGGACTTAGTAATTTTTTCGGCGTTTATCAGACTTTCAGAAAGGGGAAATGCCAGTGAGCGTTCCGATTTCAGTTCCAGAGCAATTCGCTCAATGAGTCCTTGATATTTAGTCGTTTTCAGCCAATTTTCTGGATTTTTGAAAATTTCACTTTTTTGTAAAAATATCGACTAAATGAGGGAATAATATGCGTGAGGGTACCCCAGGAGAGTTCCAAATGTGTGTGGGTAGAATATATATCCCACGGGAGTAAAATTGAAAAAAGTTGTACAAAATTTTTTTGGGGACTTAGTCATTTTTCCGGCGTTTATCAGACTTTCAGATAGGGGAAATGTCATCGAGCATTCCGATTTCAGTTCCAGAGTGATTCGCCCAATGAGTCCTTGATACTTAGTCGTTTTCAGCCAATATTTTGGATTTTTGAAAATTTCACTTTTTTGTGAAAATATCCACTAAATGAGGAAATATGTGTGAGGGTACTCCAGGAGAGTTCCAAATGTGTGTGGGTAGAATATATATCCCACGACGGTAAAATTGAAAAAAGCTGAAAAAAATTTTTTTTTGGACTTAGCCATTTTTTCGGCGTTTATCAGACTTTCAGATAGGGGAAATGTCAGTGAGCGTTCCGATTTCAGTTCCAGAGCGATTCTCCCAATGAGTCCTTGATACTTAGTCGTTTTCAGCCAATATTTTGGATTTTTGAAAATTTCACTTTTTTGTGAAAATATCCACTAAATGAGGGAATAATATGTGTGAGGGTACTCCAGGAGAGTTCCAAATGTGTGTGGGTAGAATATATATCCCACGGGGGTAAAATTGAAAAAGTTTAAAAAAATTTTTTTTTGGACTTAGTCATTTTTCCGGCGTTTATCAGACTTTCAGATAGCGGAAATGTCAATGAGCGTTCCGATTTCAGTTCCAGAGCGATTCGCCCAATGAGTCCTTGATATTTAGTCGTTTTCAGCCAATATTTTGGATTTTTGAAAATTTCACTTTTTTGTGAAAACATCCACTAAATGAGGGAATAATATGTGTGAGGGTACTCCAGGAGAGTTCCAAATGTGTGTGGGTAGAATATATATCCCACGGGGGTAAAATTGAAAAAAGTTGAAAATTTTTTTTTGCTGGACTTAGTCATAGTTCCGGCATTTATCAGACTTTCAGATAGGGGAAATGTCAGTGAGCATTCCGATTTCAGTTCCAGAGTGATTCGTCCAATGAGTCCTTGATATTTAGTCGTTTTCAGCCAATTTTCTGGATTTTTGAAAATTTCACTTTTTTGTGAAAATATCCACTAAATGAGTGAATAATATGCGTGAGGGTACCCCAGGAGAGTTCCAAATGTGTGTGGGTAGAATATATATCCCACGGGGGTAAAATTTAAAAAAGTTGAAAAAAAATGTTTTTTGGACTTAGTCATTTTTCCGGCGTTTATCAGACTTTCAGATAGGGGAAATGCCAGTGAGCGTTCCGATTTCAGTTCCAGAGCGATTCGCCCAAATGAGTCCTTGATATTTAGTCGTTTTCAGCCAATTTTCTGGATTTTTGAAAATTTCACTTTTTTGTAAAAGTATCGACTAAATGAGGGAATAATATGCGTGAGGGTACCCCAGGAGAGTTCCAAATGTGTGTGGGTAGAATATATATCCCACGGGAGTAAAATTTAAAAAAGTTGTACAAAATTTTTTTGGGGACTTAGTCATTTTTCCGGCGTTTATCAGACTTTCAGATAGGGGAAATGTCATTGAGCATTCCGATTTCAGTTCCAGAGTGATTCGCCCAATGAGTCCTTGATACTTCGTCGTTCTCAGCCAATATTTTGGATTTTTGAAAATTTCACTTTTTTGTGAAAATATCCACTAAATGAGGGAATAATATGTGTGAGGGTACTCCAGGAGAGTTCCAAATGTGTGTGGGTAGAATATATATCCCACGGGGGTTAAATTGAAAAAAGTTGAAAAAAAAATTTTTGGGGGACTTAGTCATTTTTCCGCCATTTATCAGACTTTCAGATAGGGGAAATGTCAGTGAGCGTTCCGATTTCAGTTCCAGAGCGATTCTCCCAATGAGTCCTTGATACTTAGTCGTTTTCAGCCAATATTTTAGATTTTTGAAAATTTCACTTTTTTGTGAAAATATCCACTAAATGAGGGAATAATATGTGTGAGGGTACTCCAGGAGAGTTCCAAATGTGTGTGGGTAGAATATATATCCCACGGGGGTAAAATTGAAAAAAGCTGAAAAAATTTTTTTTTTGGACTTAGCCATTTTTTCGGCGTTTATCAGACTTTCAGATAGGGGAAATGCCAGTGAGCGTTCCGATTTCTGTTCCAGAGCGATTCGCCCAATGAGTCCTTGATATTTAGTCGTTTTCAGCCAATTTTCTGGATTTTTGAAAATTTCACTTTTTTGTAAAAATATCGACTAAATGAGGGAATAATATGCGTGAGGGTACCCCAGGAGAGTTCCAAATGTGTGTGGGTAGAATATATATCCCACGGGGGTAAAATGTAAAAAAGTTGTAAAAAATTTTTTTGAGGACTTAGTCATTTTTCCGGCGTTTATCAGACTTTCAGATAGGGGAAATGTCATTGAGCATTCCGATTTCAGTTCCAGAGCGATTCGCCCAATGAGTCCTTGATACTTAGTCGTTTTCAGCCAATATTTTGGATTTTTGAAAATTTCACTTGTTTGTGAAAATATCCACTAAATGAGGGAATAATATGTGTGAGGGTACTCCAGGAGAGTTCCAAATGTGTGTGGGTAGAATATATATCCCACGGGGGTAAAATTGAAAAAGTTTAAAAAATTTTTTTTTTGGACTTAGTCATTTTTCCGGCGTTTATCAGACTTTCAGATAGCGGAAATGTCAATGAGCGTTCCGATTTCAGTTCCAGAGCGATTCGCCCAATGAGTCCTTGATATTTAGTCGTTTTCAGCCAATATTTTGGATTTTTGAAAATTTCACTTTTTTGTGAAAACATCCACTAAATGAGGGAATAATATGTGTGAGGGTACTCCAGGAGAGTTCCAAATGTGTGTGGGTAGAATATATATCCCACGGGGGTAAAATTGAAAAAAGTTGAAAATTTTTTTTTGCTGGACTTAGTCATAGTTCCGGCATTTATCAGACTTTCAGATAGGGGAAATGTCAGTGAGCATTCCGATTTCAGTTCCAGAGTGATTCGTCCAATGAGTCCTTGATATTTAGTCGTTTTCAGCCAATTTTCTGGATTTTTGAAAATTTCACTTTTTTGTGAAAATATCCACTAAATGAGTGAATAATATGCGTGAGGGTACCCCAGGAGAGTTCCAAATGTGTGTGGGTAGAATATATATCCCACGGGGGTAAAATTTAAAAAAGTTGAAAAAAAATGTTTTTTGGACTTAGTCATTTTTCCGGCGTTTATCAGACTTTCAGATAGGGGAAATGTCAGTGAGCGTTCCGATTTCAGTTCCAGAGCGATTCTCCCAATGAGTCCTTGATACTTAGTCGTTTTCAGCCAATATTTTAGATTTTTGAAAATTTCACTTTTTTGTGAAAATATCCACTAAATGAGGGAATAATATGTGTGAGGGTACTCCAGGAGAGTTCCAAATGTGTGTGGGTAGAATATATATCCCACGGGGGTAAAATTGAAAAAAGCTGAAAAAATTTTTTTTTTGGACTTAGCCATTTTTTCGGCGTTTATCAGACTTTCAGATAGGGGAAATGCCAGTGAGCGTTCCGATTTCTGTTCCAGAGCGATTCGCCCAATGAGTCCTTGATATTTAGTCGTTTTCAGCCAATTTTCTGGATTTTTGAAAATTTCACTTTTTTGTAAAAATATCGACTAAATGAGGGAATAATATGCGTGAGGGTACCCCAGGAGAGTTCCAAATGTGTGTGGGTAGAATATATATCCCACGGGGGTAAAATGTAAAAAAGTTGTAAAAAATTTTTTTGAGGACTTAGTCATTTTTCCGGCGTTTATCAGACTTTCAGATAGGGGAAATGTCATTGAGCATTCCGATTTCAGTTCCAGAGCGATTCGCCCAATGAGTCCTTGATACTTAGTCGTTTTCAGCCAATATTTTGGATTTTTGAAAATTTCACTTGTTTGTGAAAATATCCACTAAATGAGGGAATAATATGTGTGAGGGTACTCCAGGAGAGTTCCAAATGTGTGTGGGTAGAATATATATCCCACGGGGGTAAAATTGAAAAAGTTTAAAAAATTTTTTTTTTGGACTTAGTCATTTTTCCGGCGTTTATCAGACTTTCAGATAGCGGAAATGTCAATGAGCGTTCCGATTTCAGTTCCAGAGCGATTCGCCCAATGAGTCCTTGATATTTAGTCGTTTTCAGCCAATATTTTGGATTTTTGAAAATTTCACTTTTTTGTGAAAACATCCACTAAATGAGGGAATAATATGTGTGAGGGTACTCCAGGAGAGTTCCAAATGTGTGTGGGTAGAATATATATCCCACGGGGGTAAAATTGAAAAAAGTTGAAAATTTTTTTTTGCTGGACTTAGTCATAGTTCCGGCATTTATCAGACTTTCAGATAGGGGAAATGTCAGTGAGCATTCCGATTTCAGTTCCAGAGTGATTCGTCCAATGAGTCCTTGATATTTAGTCGTTTTCAGCCAATTTTCTGGATTTTTGAAAATTTCACTTTTTTGTGAAAATATCCACTAAATGAGTGAATAATATGCGTGAGGGTACCCCAGGAGAGTTCCAAATGTGTGTGGGTAGAATATATATCCCACGGGGGTAAAATTTAAAAAAGTTGAAAAAAAATGTTTTTTGGACTTAGTCATTTTTCCGGCGTTTATCAGACTTTCAGATAGGGGAAATGTCAGTGAGCGTTCCGATTTCAGTTCCAGAGCGATTCACCCAATGAGTCCTTGATATTTAGTCGTTTTCAGCCAATATTTTGGATTTTTGAAAATTTCACTTTTTTGTGAAAATATCCACTAAATGAGGGAATAATATGTGTGAGCGTACTCCAGGAGAGTTCCAAATGTATGTGGGTAGAATATATATCCCACGGGGGTAAAATTGAAAAAAGCTGAAAAAATTTTTTTTTTGGACTTAGCCATTTTTTCGGCGTTTATCAGACTTTCAGATAGGGGAAATGCCAGTGAGCGTTCCGATTTCAGTTCCAGAGCAATTCGCCCAATGAGTCCTTGATATTTAGTCGTTTTCAGCCAATATTTTGGATTTTTGAAAATTTCACTTTTTTGTGAAAATATCCACTAAATGAGGAAATAATATGTGTGAGGGTACTCCAGGAGAGTTCCAAATGTGTGTGGGTAGAATATATATCCCACGGGGGTAAAATTGAAAAAAGTTGAAAAAAAATTTTGGGGGGGACTTAGTCATTTTTCCGCCGTTTATCAGACTTTCAGATAGGGGAAATGTCAGTGAGCGTTCCGATATCAGTTCCAGAGCGATTCGCCCAATGAGTCCTTGATACTTAGTCGTTTTCAGCCAATATTTTGGATTTTTGAAAATTTCACTTTTTTGTGAAAATATCCACTAAATGAGGGAATAATATGTGTGAGGGTACTCCAGGAGAGTTCCAAATGTGTGTGGGTAGAATATATATCCCACGAGGGTAAAATTGAAAAAAGCTGAAAAAATTTTTTTTGTGGACTTAGCCATTTTTTTGGCGTTTATCAGACTTTCAGATAGGGGAAATGCCAGTGAGCGTTCCGATTTCAGTTCCAGAGCGATTCGCCCAAATGAGTCCTTGATATTTAGTCGTTTTCAGCCAATTTTCTGGATTTTTGAAAATTTCACTTTTTTGTAAAAGTATCGACTAAATGAGGGAATAATATGCGTGAGGGTACCCCAGGAGAGTTCCAAATGTGTGTGGGTAGAATATATATCCCACGGGAGTAAAATTTAAAAAACTTGTACAAAATTTTTTTGGGGACTTAGTCATTTTTCCGGCGTTTATCAGACTTTCAGATAGGGGAAATGTCATTGAGCATTCCGATTTCAGTTCCAGAGTGATTCTCCCAATGAGTCCTTGATACTTAGTCGTTTTCAGCCAATATTTTGGATTTTTGAAAATTTCACTTTTTTGTGAAAATATCCACTAAATGAGGGAATAATATGTGTGAGGGTACTCCAGGAGAGTTCCAAATGTGTGTGGGTAGAATATATATCCCACGGGGGTTAAATTGAAAAAAGTTGAAAAAAAACATTTTTGGGGGACTTAGTCATTTTTCCGCCATTTATCAGACTTTCAGATAGGGGAAATGTCAGTGAGCGTTCCGATTTCAGTTCCAGAGCGATTTGCCCAATGAGTCCTAGATACTTAGTCGTTTTCAGCCAATATTTTGGATTTTAGAAAATTTCACTTTTTTGTGAAAATATCCACTAAATGAGGGAATAATATGTGTGAGGGTACTCCAGGAGAGTTCCAAATGTGTGTAGGTAAAATATATATCCCACGGGGGTAAAATTGAAAAAAGTTGAAAAAAATTTTTTTTTGGACTTAGTCATTTTTCCGGCGTTTATCAGACTTTCAGATAGGGGAAATGTCAGTGAGCGTTCCGATTTCAGTTCCAGAGCGATTCTCCCAATGAGTCCTTGATACTTAGTCGTTTTCAGCCAATATTTTGGATTTTTGAAAATTTCACTTTTTTGTGAAAATATCCACTAAATGAGGGAATAATATGTGTGAGGGCACTCCAGGAGAGTTCCAAATGTGTGTGGGTAGAATATATATCCCACGGGGGTAAAATTGAAAAAAGCTGAAAAAATTTTTTTTTTGGACTTAGCCATTTTTTCGGCGTTTATCAGACTTTCAGATAGGGGAAATGCCAGTGAGCGTTCCGATTTCTGTTCCAGAGCGATTCGCCCAATGAGTCCTTGATATTTAGTCGTTTTCAGCCAATTTTCTGGATTTTTGAAAATTTCACTTTTTTGTAAAAATATCGACTAAATGAGGGAATAATATGCGTGAGGGTACCCCAGGAGAGTTCCAAATGTGTGTGGGTAGAATATATATCCCACGGGGGTAAAATGTAAAAAAGTTGTAAAAAATTTTTTTGAGGACTTAGTCATTTTTCCGGCGTTTATCAGACTTTCAGATAGGGGAAATGTCATCGAGCATTCCGATTTCAGTTCCAGAGCGATTCGCCCAATGAGTCCTTGATACTTAGTCGTTTTCAGCCAATATTTTGGATTTTTGAAAATTTCACTTTTTTGTGAAAATATCCACTAAATGAGTGAATAATATGCGTGAGGGTAACCCAGGAGAGTTCCAAATGTGTGTCGGTAGAATATATATCCCACGGGGGTAAAATTTAAAAAAGTTGAAAAAAAATGTTTTTTGGACTTAGTCATTTTTTCGGCGTTTATCAGACTTTCAGATAGGGGAAATGCCAGTGAGCGTTCCGATTTCAGTTCCAGAGCAATTCGCCCAATGAGTCCTTGATATTTAGTCGTTTTCAGCCAATTTTCTGGATTTTTGAAAATTTCACTTTTTTGTAAAAATATCGACTAAATGAGGGAATAATATGCGTGAGGGTACCCCAGGAGAGTTCCAAATGTGTGTGGGTAGAATATATATCCCACGGGAGTAAAATTTAAAAAAGTTGTACAAAATTTTTTTGGGGACTTAGTCATTTTTCCGGCGTTTATCAGACTTTCAGATAGGGGAGATGTCAGTGAGCGTTCCGATTTCAGTTCCAGAGCGATTCGCCCAATGAGTCCTTGATACTTAGTCGTTTTCAGCCAATATTTTGGATTTTTGAAAATTTCACTTTTTTGTGAAAATATCCACTAAATGAGGGAATAATATGTGTGAGGGTACTCTAGGAGAGTTCCAAATGTGTGTAGGTAGAATATATATCCCACGGGGGTAAAATTGAAAAAAGTTGAAAAAAAATTTTTTTTGGACTTAGTCATTTTTCCGGCGTTTATCAGACTTTCAGATAGGGGAAATGTCATTGAGCGTTCCGATATCAGTTCCAGAGCGATTCGCCCAATGAGTCCTTGATACTTAGTCGTTTTCAGCCAATATTTTGGATTTTTAAAAATTTCACTTTTTTGTGAAAATATCCACTAAATGAGGGAATAATATGTGTGAGGGTACTCCAGGAGAGTTCCAAATGTGTGTGGGTAGAATATATATCCCACGAGGGTAAAATTGAAAAAAGCTGAAAAAATTTTTTTTTTGGACTTAGCCATTTTTTTGGCGTTTATCAGACTTTCAGATAGGGGAAATGCCAGTGAGCGTTCCGATTTCAGTTCCAGAGCGATTCGCCCAAATGAGTCCTTGATATTTAGTCGTTTTCAGCCAATTTTCTGGATTTTTGAAAATTTCACTTTTTTGTAAAAATATCGACTAAATGAGGGAATAATATGCGTGAGGGTACCCCAGGAGAGTTCCAAATGTGTGTGGGTAGAATATATATTCCACGGGGGTAAAATGTAAAAAAGTTGTAAAAAATTTTTTTGAGGACTTAGTCATTTTTCCGGCGTTTATCAGACTTTCAGATAGGGGAAATGTCATTGAGCATTCCGATTTCAGTTCCAGAGCGATTCGCCCAATGAGTCCTTGATACTTAGTCGTTTTCAGCCAATATTTTGGATTTTTGAAAATTTCACTTGTTTGTGAAAATATCCACTAAATGAGGGAATAATATGTGTGAGGGTACTCCAGGAGAGTTCCAAATGTGTGTGGGTAGAATATATATCCCACGGGGGTAAAATTGAAAAAGTTGAAAAAAATTTTTTTTTGGACTTAGTCATTTTTCCGGCGTTTATCAGACTTTCAGATAGCGGAAATGTCAATGAGCGTTCCGATTTCAGTTCCAGAGCGATTCGCCCAATGAGTCCTTGATACTTAGTCGTTTTCAGCCAATATTTTGGATTTTTGAAAATTTCACTTTTTTGTGAAAACATCCACTAAATGAGGGAATAATATGTGTGAGGGTACTCCAGGAGAGTTCCAAATGTGTGTGGGTAGAATATATATCCCACAGGGGTAAAATTGAAAAAAGTTGAAAATTTTTTTTTGCTGGACTTAGTCATAGTTCCGGCGTTTATCAGACTTTCAGATAGGGGAAATGTCAGTGAGCATTCCGATTTCAGTTCCAGAGTGATTCGTCCAATGAGTCCTTGATATTTAGTCGTTTTCAGCCAATTTTCTGGATTTTTCAAAATTTCACTTTTTTGTGAAAATATCCACTAAATGAGTGAATAATATGCGTGAGGGTACCCCAGGAGAGTTCCAAATGTGTGTGGGTAGAAAATATATCCCACGGGGGTAAAATGTAAAAAAGTTGTAAAAAATGTTTTTTGGACTTAGTCATTTTTCCGGCGTTTATCAGACTTTCAGATAGCGGAAATGTCAATGAGCGTTCCGATTTCAGTTCCAGAGCGATTCGCCCAATGAGTCCTTGATACTTAGTCGTTTTCAGCCAATATTTTGGATTTTTGAAAATTTCACTTTTTTGTGAAAACATCCACTAAATGAGGGAATAATATGTGTGAGGGTACTCCAGGAGAGTTCCAAATGTGTGTGGGTAGAATATATATCCCACGGGGGTAAAATTGAAAAAAGTTGAAAATTTTTTTTTGCTGGACTTAGTCATAGTTCCGGCGTTTATCAGACTTTCAGATAGGGGAAATGTCAGTGAGCATTCCGATTTCAGTTCCAGAGTGATTCGTCCAATGAGTCCTTGATATTTAGTCGTTTTCAGCCAATTTTCTGGATTTTTGAAAATTTCACTTTTTTGTGAAAATAACCACTAAATGAGTGAATAATATGCGTGAGGGTACCCCAGGAGAGTTCCAAATGTGTGTGGGTAGAATATATATCCCACGGGGGTAAAATTTAAAAAAGTTGAAAAAAAATGTTTTTTGGACTTAGTCATTTTTCCGGCGTTTATCAGACTTTCAGATAGGGGAAATGTCAGTGAGCGTTCCGATTTCAGTTCCAGAGCGATTCGCCCAATGAGTCCTTGATACTTAGTCGTTTTCAGCCAACATTTTGGATTTTTGAAAATTTCACTTTTTTGTGAAAATATCCACTAAATGAGGGAATAATATGTGTGAGGGTACTCCAGGAGAGTTCCAAATGTGTGTGGGTAGAATATATATCCCACGGGGGTAAAATTGAAAAAGTTGAAAAAAAATTTTTTTTGGACTTAGTAATTTTTCCGGCGTTTATCAGACTTTCAGATAGCGGAAATGTCAGTGATCGTTCCGATTTCAGTTCCAGAGCGATTCGCCCAATGAGTCCTTGATACTTAGTCGTTTTCAGCCAATATTTTGGATTTTTGAAAATTTCACTTGTTTGTGAAAATATCCACTAAATGAGGGAATAATATGTGTGAGGGTACTCCAGGAGAGTTCCAAATGTGTGTGGGTAGAATATATATCCCACGGGGGTAAAATTGAAAAAAGTTTAAAAAAATTTTTTTTTGGACTTAGTCATTTTTTCGGCGTTTATCAGACTTTCAGATAGGGGAAATGCCAGTGAGCGTTCCGATTTCAGTTCCAGAGCAATTCGCCCAATGAGTCCTTGATATTTAGTCGTTTTCAGCCAATTTTCTAGATTTTTGAAAATTTCACTTTTTTGTAAAAATATCGACTAAATGAGGGAATAATATGCGTGAGGGTACCCCAGGAGAGTTCCAAATGTGTGTGGGTGGAATATATATCCCACGGGAGTAAAATTTAAAAAAGTTGTACAAAATTTTTTTGGGGACTTAGTCATTTTTCCGGCGTTTATCAGACTTTCAGATAGGGGAAATGTCATTGAGCATTCCGATTTCAGTTCCAGAGTGATTCGCCCAATGAGTCCTTGATACTTAGTCGTTTTCAGCCAATATTTTGGATTTTTGAAAATTTCACTTTTTTGTGAAAATATCCACTAAATGAGGGAATAATATGTGTGAGGGTACTCCAGCAGAGTTCCAAATGTGTGTAGGTAGAATATATATCCCACGGGGGTAAAATTGAAAAAAGTTGAAAATTTTTTTTTGCTGGACTTAGTCATAGTTCCGGCGTTTATCAGACTTTCAGATAGGGGAAATGTCAGTGAGCATTCCGATTTCAGTTCCAGAGTGATTCGTCCAATGAGTCCTTGATATTTAGTCGTTTTCAGCCAATTTTCTGGATTTTTCAAAATTTCACTTTTTTGTGAAAATATCCACTAAATGAGTGAATAATATGCGTGAGGGTACCCCAGGAGAGTTCCAAATGTGTGTGGGTAGAAAATATATCCCACGGGGGTAAAATGTAAAAAAGTTGTAAAAAATGTTTTTTGGACTTAGTCATTTTTCCGGCGTTTATCAGACTTTCAGATAGCGGAAATGTCAATGAGCGTTCCGATTTCAGTTCCAGAGCGATTCGCCCAATGAGTCCTTGATACTTAGTCATTTTCAGCCAATATTTTGGATTTTTGAAAATTTCACTTTTTTGTGAAAACATCCACTAAATGAGGGAATAATATGTGTGAGGGTACTCCAGGAGAGTTCCAAATGTGTGTGGGTAGAATATATATCCCACGGGGGTAAAATTGAAAAAAGTTGAAAATTTTTTTTTGCTGGACTTAGTCATAGTTCCGGCGTTTATCAGACTTTCAGATAGGGGAAATGTCAGTGAGCATTCCGATTTCAGTTCCAGAGTGATTCGTCCAATGAGTCCTTGATATTTAGTCGTTTTCAGCCAATTTTCTGGATTTTTGAAAATTTCACTTTTTTGTGAAAATATCCACTAAATGAGTGAATAATATGCGTGAGGGTACCCCAGGAGAGTTCCAAATGTGTGTGGGTAGAATATATATCCCACGGGGGTAAAATTTAAAAAAGTTGAAAAAAAATGTTTTTTGGACTTAGTCATTTTTCCGGCGTTTATCAGACTTTCAGATAGGGGAAATGTCAGTGAGCGTTCCGATTTCAGTTCCAGAGCGATTCACCCAATGATTCCTTGATATTTAGTCGTTTTCAGCCAATATTTTGGATTTTTGAAAATTTCACTTTTTTGTGAAAATATCCACTAAATGAGGGAATAATATGTGTGAGCGTACTCCAGGAGAGTTCCAAATGTATGTGGGTAGAATATATATCCCACGGGGGTAAAATTGAAAAAAGCTGAAAATATTATTTTTTTGGACTTAGCCATTTTTTCGGCGTTTATCAGACTTTCAGATAGGGGAAATGCCAGTGAGCGTTCCGATTTCAGTTCCAGAGCGATTCGCCCAATGGGTCCTTGATATTTAGTCGTTTTCAGCAAATTTTCTGGATTTTTGAAAATTTCACTTTTTTGTAAAAATATCGACTAAATGAGGGAATAATATGCGTGAGGGTACTCCAGGAGAGTTCCAAATGTGTGTGGGTAGAAAATATATCCCACGGGGGTAAAATTGAAAAAAGTTTAAAAAAATTTTTTTTTGGACTTAGTCATTTTTTCGGCGTTTATCAGACTTTCAGATAGGGGAAATGCCAGTGAGCGTTCCGATTTCAGTTCCAGAGCGATTCTCCCAATGAGTCCTTGATACTTAGTCGTTTTCAGCCAATATTTTGGATTTTTGAAAATTTCACTTTTTTGTGAAAATATCCACTAAATGAGGGAATAATATGTGTGAGGGTACTCCAGGAGAGTTCCAAATGTGTGTGGGTAGAATATATATCCCACGGGGGTAAAATTGAAAAAAGTTTAAAAAAATTTTTTTTTGGACTTAGTCATTTTTTCGGCGTTTATCAGACTTTCAGATAGGGGAAATGCCAGTGAGCGTTCCGATTTCAGTTCCAGAGCAATTCGCCCAATGAGTCCTTGATATTTAGTCGTTTTCAGCCAATTTTCTAGATTTTTGAAAATTTCACTTTTTGTAAAAATATCGACTAAATGAGGGAATAATATGCGTGAGGGTACCCCAGGAGAGTTCCAAATGTGTGTGGGTAGAATATATATCCCACGGGAGTAAAATTTAAAAAAGTTGTACAAAATTTTTTTGGGGACTTAGTCATTTTTCCGGCGTTTATCAGACTTTCAGATAGGGGAAATGTCATTGAGCATTCCGATTTCAGTTCCAGAGTGATTCGCCCAATGAGTCCTTGATGTTTAGTCGTTTTCAGCCAATATTTTGGATTTTTGAAAATTTCACTTTTTTGTGAAAATATCCACTAAATGAGGGAATAATATGTGTGAGGGTACTCCAGGAGAGTTCCAAATGTGTGTGGGTAGAATATATATCCCACGGGGGTAAAATTGAAAAAGTTGAAAAAAATTTTTTTTTGGACTTAGTCATTTTTCCGGCGTTTATCAGACTTTCAGATAGTGGAAATGTCAGTGAGCGTTCCGATTTCAGTTCCAGAGCGATTCGCCCAATGAGTCCTTGATACTTCGTTGTTTTCAGCCAATATTTTGGATTTTTGAAAATTTCACTTTTTTGTGAAAATATCCACTAAATGAGGGAATAATATGTGTGAGGGTACTCCAGGAGAGTTCCAAATGTGTGTGGGTAGAGTATATATCCCACGGGGCAAAATTGAAAAAAGTTGAAAATTTTTTTTTATTGGACTTAGTAATTTTTTCGGCGCTTATCAGACTTTCAGATAGCAGATAGCGGAAATGTCAGTGAGCATTCCGATTTCAGTTCCAGAGCGATTCGCCCAATGAGTCCTTGATACTTAGTCGTTTTCAGCCAATATTTTGGATTTTTGAAAATTTCACTTTTTTGTGAAAATATCCACTAAATGAGGGAATAATATGTGTGAGTGTACTCCAGGAGAGTTCCAAATGTGTGTGGGTAGAATATATATCCCACGGGGGTAAAATTGAAAAAAGTTGAAAAAAATTTTTTCCTGGACTTAGTCATTTTTTCGGCGTTTATCAGAGTTTCAGATAGCGGAAATGTCAATGAGCGTTCCGATTTCAGTTCCAGAGCGATTCGCCCAATGAGTCCTTGATACTTAGTCGTTTTCAGCCAATATTTTGGAGTTTTGAAAATTTCACTTTTTTGTAAAAATATCGACTAAATGAGGGAATAATATGCGTGAGGGTACCCCAGGAGAGTTCCAAATGTGTGTGGGTAGAATATATATCCCACGGGAGTAAAATTTAAAAAAGTTGTAAAAAATTTTTTTGGGACTTAGTCATTTTTCCGGCGTTTATCAGACTTTCAGATAGGGGAAATGTCATTGAGCATTCCGATTTCAGTTCCAGAGCAATTCGCCCAATGAGTCCTTGATATTTAGTCGTTTTCAGCCAATTTTCTGGATTTTTAAAAATTTCACTTGTTTGTGAAAATATCCACTAAATGAGGGAATAATATGTGTGAGGGTACTCCAGGAGAGTTCCAAATGTGTGTAGGTAAAATATATATCCCACGGGGGTAAAATTGAAAAAGTTGAAAAAAAATTTTTTTTGGACTTAGTCATTTTTTCGGCGTTTATCAGACTTTCAGGTAGGGGAAATGCCAGTGAGCGTTCCGATTTCAGTTCCAGAGCGATTCGCCCAATGAGTCCTTGATACTTAGTCGTTTTCAGCCAATATTTTGGATTTTTGAAAATTTCACTTTTTTGTGAAAATATCCACCAAATGAGGGAATAATATGTGTGAGGGTACTCCAGGAGAGTTCCAAATGTGTGTGGGTAGAATATATATCCCACGGGGGTAAAATTGAAAAAAGTTGAAAAATTTTTTTTGCTGGACTTAGTCATTTTTTCGGTGTTTATCAGACTTTCAGATAGGGGAAATGCCAGTGAGCGTTCCGATTTCAGTTCCAGAGCAATTCGCCCAATGAGTCCTTGATATTTAGTAGTTTTCAGCCAATTTTCTGGATTTTTGAAAATTTCACTTTTTTGTAAAAATATCGACTAAATGAGGGAATAATATGCGTGAGGGTACCCCAGGAGAGTTCCAAATGTGTGTGGGTAGAATATATATCCCACGGGAGTAAAATTTAAAAAAGTTGTAAAAAATTTTTTTGGGACTTAGTCATTTTTCCGGCGTTTATCAGACTTTCAGATAGGGGAAATGTCATTGAGCATTCCGATTTCAGTTCCAGAGCAATTCGCCCAATGAGTCCTTGATATTTAGTCGTTTTCAGCCAATATTTTGGATTTTTGAAAATTTCACTTTTTTGTGAAAATATCCACTAAATGAGGGAATAATATGTGTGAAGGTACTCCAGGAGAGTTCCAAATGTGTGTGGGTAGAATATATATCCCACGGGGGTAAAATTGAAAAAGTTGAAAAAAAATTTTTTTTGGACTTAGTCATTTTTCCGGCGTTTATCAGACTTTCAGGTAGCGGAAATGTCAATGAGCGTTCCGATTTCAGTTCCAGAGCGATTCGCCCAATGAGTCCTTGATACTTAGTCGTTTTCAGCCAATATTTTGGATTTTTGAAAATTTCACTTTTTTGTGAAAATATCCACTAAATGAGGGAATAATATGTGTGAGTGTACTCCAGGAGAGTTCCAAATGTGTGTGGGTAGAATATATATCCCACGGGGGTAAAATTGAAAAAAGTTGAAAAAAATTTTTTCCTGGACTTAGTCATTTTTTCGGCGTTTATCAGACTTTCAGATAGCGGAAATGTCAATGAGCGTTCCGATTTCAGTTCCAGAGCGATTCACCCAATGAGTCCTTGATACTTAGTCGTTTTAAGCCAATATTTTGGATTTTTGAAAATTTCACTTTTTTGTAAAAATATCGACTAAATGAGGGAATAATATGCGTGAGGGTACACCAGGAGAGTTCCAAATGTGTGTGGGTAGAATATATATCCCACGGGAGTAAAATTTAAAAAAGTTGTAAAAAATTTTTTTGGGACTTAGTCATTTTTCCGGCGTTTATCAGACTTTCAGATAGGGGAAATGTCATTGAGCATTCCGATTTCAGTTCCAGAGCAATTCGCCCAATGAGTCCTTGATATTTAGTCGTTTTCAGCCAATTTTCTGGATTTTTAAAAATTTCACTTGTTTGTGAAAATATCCACTAAATGAGGGAATAATATGTGTGAAGGTACTCCAGGAGAGTTCCAAATGTGTGTGGGTAGAATATATATCCCATGGGGGTAAAATTGAAAAAGTTGAAAAAAAATTTTTTTTGGACTTAGTCATTTTTCCGGCGTTTATCAGACTTTCAGGTAGCGGAAATGTCAATGAGCGTTCCGATTTCAGTTCCAGAGCGATTCTCCCAATGAGTCCTTGATACTTAGTCGTTTTCAGCCAATATTTTGGATTTTTGAAAATTTCACTTTTTTGTGAAAATATCCACTAAATGAGGGAATAATATGTGTGAGTGTACTCCAGGAGAGTTCCAAATGTGTGTGGGTAGAATATATATCCCACGGGGGTAAAATTGAAAAAAGTTTAAAAAAATTTTTTTTTGGACTTAGTCATTTTTTCGGCGTTTATCAGACTTTCAGATAGGGGAAATGCCAGTGAGCGTTCCGATTTCAGTTCCAGAGCAATTCGCCCAATGAGTCCTTGATATTTAGTCGTTTTCAGCCAATTTTCTAGATTTTTGAAAATTTCACTTTTTGTAAAAATATCGACTAAATGAGGGAATAATATGCGTGAGGGTACCCCAGGAGAGTTCCAAATGTGTGTGGGTAGAATATATATCCCACGGGAGTAAAATTTAAAAAAGTTGTACAAAATTTTTTTGGGGACTTAGTCATTTTTCCGACGTTTATCAGACTTTCAGATAGGGGAAATGTCATTGAGCATTCCGATTTCAGTTCCAGAGTGATTCGCCCAATGAGTCCTTGATACTTAGTCGTTTTCAGCCAATATTTTGGATTTTTGAAAATTTCACTTTTTTGTGAAAATATCCACTAAATGAGGGAATAATATGTGTGAGGGTACTCCAGCAGAGTTCCAAATGTGTGTAGGTAGAATATATATCCCACGGGGGTAAAATTGAAAAAAGTTGAAAAAAAATTTTTTTTGGACTTAGTCATTTTTCCGCCGTTTATCAGACTTTCAGATAGGGGAAATGTCAGTGAGCGTTCCGATTTCAGTTACAGAGCGATTCACCCAATGAGTCCTTGATGTTTAGTCGTTTTCAGCCAATATTTTGGATTTTTGAAAATTTCACTTTTTTGTGAAAATATCCACTAAATGAGGGAATAATATGTGTGAGGGTACTCCAGGAGAGTTCCAAATGTGTGTGGGTAGAATATATATCCCACGGGGGTAAAATTGAAAAAGTTGAAAAAAATTTTTTTTTGGACTTAGTCATTTTTCCGGCGTTTATCAGACTTTCAGATAGTGGAAATGTCAGTGAGCATTCCGATTTCAGTTCCAGAGCGATTCGCCCAATGAGTCCTTGATACTTAGTCGTTTTCAGCCAATATTTTGGATTTTTGAAAATTTCACTTTTTTGTGAAAATATCCACTAAATGAGGGAATAATATGTGTGAGTGTACTCCAGGAGAGTTCCAAATGTGTGTGGGTAGAATATATATCCCACGGGGGTAAAATTGAAAAAAGTTGAAAAAAATTTTTTCCTGGACTTAGTCATTTTTTCGGCGTTTATCAGACTTTCAGATAGCGGAAATGTCAATGAGCGTTCCGATTTCAGTTCCAGAGCGATTCGCCCAATGAGTCCTTGATACTTAGTCGTTTTCAGCCAATATTTTGGAGTTTTGAAAATTTCACTTTTTTGTAAAAATATCGACTAAATGAGGGAATAATATGCGTGAGGGTACCCCAGGAGAGTTCCAAATGTGTGTGGGTAGAATATATATCCCACGGGAGTAAAATTTAAAAAAGTTGTAAAAAATTTTTTTGGGACTTAGTCATTTTTCCGGCGTTTATCAGACTTTCAGATAGGGGAAATGTCATTGAGCATTCCGATTTCAGTTCCAGAGCAATTCGCCCAATGAGTCCTTGATATTTAGTCGTTTTCAGCCAATTTTCTGGATTTTTAAAAATTTCACTTGTTTGTGAAAATATCCACTAAATGAGGGAATAATATGTGTGAGGGTACTCCAGGAGAGTTCCAAATGTGTGTAGGTAAAATATATATCCCACGGGGGTAAAATTGAAAAAGTTGAAAAAAAATTTTTTTTGGACTTAGTCATTTTTTCGGCGTTTATCAGACTTTCAGGTAGGGGAAATGCCAGTGAGCGTTCCGATTTCAGTTCCAGAGCGATTCGCCCAATGAGTCCTTGATACTTAGTCGTTTTCAGCCAATATTTTGGATTTTTGAAAATTTCACTTTTTTGTGAAAATATCCACCAAATGAGGGAATAATATGTGTGAGGGTACTCCAGGAGAGTTCCAAATGTGTGTGGGTAGAATATATATCCCACGGGGGTAAAATTGAAAAAAGTTGAAAAATTTTTTTTGCTGGACTTAGTCATTTTTTCGGTGTTTATCAGACTTTCAGATAGGGGAAATGCCAGTGAGCGTTCCGATTTCAGTTCCAGAGCAATTCGCCCAATGAGTCCTTGATATTTAGTAGTTTTCAGCCAATTTTCTGGATTTTTGAAAATTTCACTTTTTTGTAAAAATATCGACTAAATGAGGGAATAATATGCGTGAGGGTACCCCAGGAGAGTTCCAAATGTGTGTGGGTAGAATATATATCCCACGGGAGTAAAATTTAAAAAAGTTGTAAAAAATTTTTTTGGGACTTAGTCATTTTTCCGGCGTTTATCAGACTTTCAGATAGGGGAAATGTCATTGAGCATTCCGATTTCAGTTCCAGAGCAATTCGCCCAATGAGTCCTTGATATTTAGTCGTTTTCAGCCAATTTTCTGGATTTTTAAAAATTTCACTTGTTTGTGAAAATATCCACTAAATGAGGGAATAATATGTGTGAGGGTACTCCAGGAGAGTTCCAAATGTGTGTAGGTAAAATATATATCCCACGGGGGTAAAATTGAAAAAGTTGAAAAAAAATTTTTTTTGGACTTAGTCATTTTTTCGGCGTTTATCAGACTTTCAGGTAGGGGAAATGCCAGTGAGCGTTCCGATTTCAGTTCCAGAGCGATTCGCCCAATGAGTCCTTGATACTTAGTCGTTTTCAGCCAATATTTTGGATTTTTGAAAATTTCACTTTTTTGTGAAAATATCCACCAAATGAGGGAATAATATGTGTGAGGGTACTCCAGGAGAGTTCCAAATGTGTGTGGGTAGAATATATATCCCACGGGGGTAAAATTGAAAAAAGTTGAAAAATTTTTTTTGCTGGACTTAGTCATTTTTTCGGTGTTTATCAGACTTTCAGATAGGGGAAATGCCAGTGAGCGTTCCGATTTCAGTTCCAGAGCAATTCGCCCAATGAGTCCTTGATATTTAGTAGTTTTCAGCCAATTTTCTGGATTTTTGAAAATTTCACTTTTTTGTAAAAATATCGACTAAATGAGGGAATAATATGCGTGAGGGTACCCCAGGAGAGTTCCAAATGTGTGTGGGTAGAATATATATCCCACGGGAGTAAAATTTAAAAAAGTTGTAAAAAATTTTTTTGGGACTTAGTCATTTTTCCGGCGTTTATCAGACTTTCAGATAGGGGAAATGTCATTGAGCATTCCGATTTCAGTTCCAGAGCAATTCGCCCAATGAGTCCTTGATATTTAGTCGTTTTCAGCCAATATTTTGGATTTTTGAAAATTTCACTTTTTTGTGAAAATATCCACTAAATGAGGGAATAATATGTGTGAAGGTACTCCAGGAGAGTTCCAAATGTGTGTGGGTAGAATATATATCCCACGGGGGTAAAATTGAAAAAGTTGAAAAAAAATTTTTTTTGGACTTAGTCATTTTTCCGGCGTTTATCAGACTTTCAGGTAGCGGAAATGTCAATGAGCGTTCCGATTTCAGTTCCAGAGCGATTCGCCCAATGAGTCCTTGATACTTAGTCGTTTTCAGCCAATATTTTGGATTTTTGAAAATTTCACTTTTTTGTGAAAATATCCACTAAATGAGGGAATAATATGTGTGAGTGTACTCCAGGAGAGTTCCAAATGTGTGTGGGTAGAATATATATCCCACGGGGGTAAAATTGAAAAAAGTTGAAAAAAATTTTTTCCTGGACTTAGTCATTTTTTCGGCGTTTATCAGACTTTCAGATAGCGGAAATGTCAATGAGCGTTCCGATTTCAGTTCCAGAGCGATTCACCCAATGAGTCCTTGATACTTAGTCGTTTTAAGCCAATATTTTGGATTTTTGAAAATTTCACTTTTTTGTAAAAATATCGACTAAATGAGGGAATAATATGCGTGAGGGTACACCAGGAGAGTTCCAAATGTGTGTGGGTAGAATATATATCCCACGGGAGTAAAATTTAAAAAAGTTGTAAAAAATTTTTTTGGGACTTAGTCATTTTTCCGGCGTTTATCAGACTTTCAGATAGGGGAAATGTCATTGAGCATTCCGATTTCAGTTCCAGAGCAATTCGCCCAATGAGTCCTTGATATTTAGTCGTTTTCAGCCAATTTTCTGGATTTTTAAAAATTTCACTTGTTTGTGAAAATATCCACTAAATGAGGGAATAATATGTGTGAAGGTACTCCAGGAGAGTTCCAAATGTGTGTGGGTAGAATATATATCCCATGGGGGTAAAATTGAAAAAGTTGAAAAAAAATTTTTTTTGGACTTAGTCATTTTTCCGGCGTTTATCAGACTTTCAGGTAGCGGAAATGTCAATGAGCGTTCCGATTTCAGTTCCAGAGCGATTCGCCCAATGAGTCCTTGATACTTAGTCGTTTTCAGCCAATATTTTGGATTTTTGAAAATTTCACTTTTTTGTGAAAATATCCACTAAATGAGGGAATAATATGTGTGAGTGTACTCCAGGAGAGTTCCAAATGTGTGTGGGTAGAATATATATCCCACGGGGGTAAAATTGAAAAAAGTTGAAAAAAATTTTTTCCTGGACTTAGTCATTTTTTCGGCGTTTATCAGACTTTCAGATAGCGGAAATGTCAATGAGCGTTCCGATTTCAGTTCCAGAGCGATTCGCCCACTGAGTCCTTGATATTTAGTCGTTTTCAGCCAATTTTCTGGATTTTTGAAAATTTCACTTATTTGTAAAAATATCGACTAAATGAGGGAATAATATGCGTGAGGGTACTCCAGGAGAGTTCCAAATGTGTGTGGGTAGAGTATATATCCCACGGGGGTAAAATTGAAAAAAGTTGAAAAATTTTTTTTATTGGACAAAGTCATTTTTTCGGCGTTTATCAGACTTTCAGATAGGGGAAATGCCAGTGAGCGTTCCGATTTCAGTTCCAGAGCGATTCGCCCAATGAGTCCTTGATATTTATTCGTTTTCAGCCAATTTTCTGGATTTTTGAAAATTTCACTTTTTTGTAAAAATATCGACTAAATAAGGGAATAATATGCGTGAGGGTACCACAGGAGAGTTCCAAATGTGTGTGGGTAGAATATATATCCCATGGGGGTAAAATGTAAAAAAGTTGTAAAAAATTTTTTTGGGGACTTAGTCATTTTTCCGGCGTTTATCAGACTTTCAGATAGGGGAAATGTCATTGAGCATTCCGATTTCAGTTCCAGAGCAATTCGCCCAATGAGTCCTTGATATTTAGTCGTTTTCAGCCAATATTTTGGATTTTTGAAAATTTCACTTTTTTGTGAAAATATCCACTAAATGAGGGAATAATATGTGTGAAGGTACTCCAGGAGAGTTCCAAATGTGTGTGGGTAGAATATATATCCCACGGGGGTAAAATTGAAAAAGTTGAAAAAAAATTTTTTTTGGACTTAGTCATTTTTCCGGCGTTTATCAGACTTTCAGGTAGCGGAAATGTCAATGAGCGTTCCGATTTCAGTTCCAGAGCGATTCGCCCAATGAGTCCTTGATACTTAGTCGTTTTCAGCCAATTTTCTGGATTTTTGAAAATTTCTCTTTTTTGTAAAAATATCGACTAAATGAGGGAATAATATGCGTGAGGGTACCACAGGAGAGTTCCAAATGTGTGTGGGTAGAGTATATATCCCACGGGGGTAAAATTGAAAAAAGTTGAAAAAAATTTTTTTGGGGACTTAGTCATTTTTCCGGCGTTTATCAGACTTTCAGATAGGGGAAATGTCATTGAGCATTCCGATTTCAGTTCCAGAGCGATTCGCCCAATGAGTCCTTGATACTTAGTCGTTTTCAGCCAATATTTTGGATTTTTGAAAATTTCACTTTTTTGTGAAAATATCCACTAAATGAGGGAATAATATGTGTGAGGGTACTCCAGGAGAGTTCCAAATGTGTGTGGGTAGAGTATATATCCCACGGGGGTAAAATTGAAAAAAGTTGAAACATTTTTTTTATTGGACTTAGTCATTTTTTCGGCGTTTATCAGACTTTCAGATAGGGGAATGCCAGTGAGCGTTCCGATTTCAGTTTCAGAGCGATTCGCCCAATGAGTCCTTGATATTTAGTCGTTTTCAGCCAATTTTCTGGATTTTTGAAAATTTCACTTTTTTGTAAAAATATCGACTAAATGAGGGAATAATATGCGTGAGGGTACCCCAGGAGAGCTCCAAATGTGTGTTTGTAGAATATATATCCCACGGGGGTAAAATGTAAAAAAGTTGTAAAAAATTTTTTTGGGGACTTAGTCATTTTTCCGGCGTTTATCAGACTTTCAGATAGGGGAAATGTCATTGAGCATTCCGATTTCAGTTCCAGAGCGATTCGCCCAATGAGTCCTTGATACTTAGTCGTTTTCAGCCAATATTTTGGATTTTTGAAAATTTCACTTTTTTGTGAAAATATCCACTAAATGAGGGAATAATATGTGTGAGGTTACCCCAGGAGAGTTCCAAATGTGTGTAGGTAAAATATATATCCCACGGGGGTAAAATTGAAAAAAAATTTTTTTTGGACTTAGTCATTTTTCCGGCGTTTATCAGACTTTCAGATAGCGGAAATGTCAGTGAGCGTTCCGATTTCAGTTCCAGAGCGATTCGCCCAATGAGTCCTTGATACTTAGTCGTTTTCAGCCAATATTTTGGATTTTTGAAAATTTCACTTTTTTGTGAAAATATCCACTAAATGAGGGAATAATATGTGTGAGGGTACTCCAGGAGAGTTCCAAATGTGTGTGGGTAGAATATATATCCCACGGGGGTAAAATTGAAAAAAGTTGAAAAAATTTTTTTATTGGACTTAGTCATTTTTTCGGCGTTTATCAGACATTCAGATAGGGGAAATGCCAGTGACCATTCTGATTTCAGTTCCAGAGCGATTCGCCCACTGAGTCCTTGATATTTAGTCGTTTTCAGCCAATTTTCTGGATTTTTGAAAATTTCTCTTTTTTGTAAAAATATCGACTAAATGAGGGAATAATATGCGTGAGGGTACCACAGGAGAGTTCCAAATGTGTGTGGGTAGAATATATATCCCACGGGGGTAAAATGTAAAAAAGTTGTAAAAAATTTTTTTGGGGACTTAGTCATTTTTCCGGCGTTTATCAGACTTTCAGATAGGGGAAATGTCATTGAGCATTCCGATTTCAGTTCCAGAGCGATTCGCCCAATGAGTCCTTGATACTTAGTCGTTTTCAGCCAATATTTTGGATTTTTGAAAATTTCACTTTTTTGTGAAAATATCCACTAAATGAGGGAATAATATGTGTGTACCCCAGGAGAGTTCCAAATGTGTGTGGGTAGAATATATATCCCACGGGGGTAAAATTGAAAAAAGTTGAAAATTTTTTTTTTGGACATAGTCATTTTTCCGGCGTTTATCAGACTTTCAGGTAGGGGAAATGCCAGTGAGCGTTCCGATTTCAGTTCCAGAGCGATTCGCCCAATGAGTCCTTGATACTTAGTCGTTTTCAGCCAATTTTCTGGATTTTTGAAAATTTCACTTTTTTGTAAAAATATCGACTAAATGAGGGAATAATATGCGTGAGGGTACCACAGGAGAGTTCCAAATGTGTGTGGGTAGAATATATATCCCACGGGGGTAAAATTGAAAAAAGTTGAAAAAAAATTTTTTTTGGACATAGTCATTTTTCCGGCGTTTATCAGACTTTCAGATAGCGGAAATGTCAGTGAGCGTTCCGATTTCAGTTCTAGAGCGATTCGCCCAATGAGTCCTTGATACTTAGTCGTTTTCAGCCAATATTTTGGATTTTTGAAAATTTCACTTTTTTGTGAAAATATCCACTAAATGAGGGAATAATATGTGTGAGGGTACTCCAGGAGAGTTCCAAATGTGTGTGGGTAGAGTATATATCCCAAGGGGGTAAAATTGAAAAAAGTTGAAACATTTTTTTTATTGGACTTAGTCATTTTTTCGGCGTTTATCAGACTTTCAGATAGGGGAAATGCCAGTGAGCGTTCCGATTTCAGTTCCAGAGCGATTCGCCCACTGAGTCCTTGATATTTAGTCGTTTTCAGCCAATTTTCTGGATTTTTGAAAATTTCTCTTTTTTGTAAAAATATCGACTAAATGAGGGAATAATATGCGTGAGGGTACCACAGGAGAGTTCCAAATGTGTGTGGGTAGAATATATATCCCACGGGGGTAAAATGTAAAAAAGTTGTAAAAAATTTTTTTGGGGACTTAGTCATTTTTCCGGCGTTTATCAGACTTTCAGATAGGGGAAATGTCATTGAGCATTCCGATTTCAGTTCCAGAGCGATTCGCCCAATGAGTCCTTGATACTTAGTCGTTTTCAGCCAATATTTTGGATTTTTGAAAATTTCACTTTTTTGTGAAAATATCCACTAAATGAGGGAATAATATGTGTGAGGGTACTCCAGGAGAGTTCCAAATGTGTGTGGGTAGAGTATATATCCCACGGGGGTAAAATTGAAAAAAGTTGAAACATTTTTTTTATTGGACTTAGTCATTTTTTCGGCGTTTATCAGACTTTCAGATAGGGGAAATGCCAGTGAGCGTTCCGATTTCAGTTCCAGAGCGATTCGCCCAATGAGTCCTTGATATTTAGTCGTTTTCAGCCAATTTTCTGGATTTTTGAAAATTTCACTTTTTTGTAAAAATATCGACTAAATGAGGGAATAATATGCGTGAGGGTACCCCAGGAGAGCTCCAAATGTGTGTTTGTAGAATATATATCCCACGGGGGTAAAATGTAAAAAAGTTGTAAAAAATTTTTTTGGGGACTTAGTCATTTTTCCGGCGTTTATCAGACTTTCAGATAGGGGAAATGTCATTGAGCATTCCGATTTCAGTTCCAGAGCGATTCGCCCAATGAGTCCTTGATACTTAGTCGTTTTCAGCCAATATTTTGGATTTTTGAAAATTTCACTTTTTTGTGAAAATATCCACTAAATGAGGGAATAATATGTGTGAGGTTACCCCAGGAGAGTTCCAAATGTGTGTAGGTAAAATATATATCCCACGGGGGTAAAATTGAAAAAAGTTGAAAAAAAATTTTTTTTGGACTTAGTCATTTTTTCGGCGTTTATCAGACTTTCAGATAGGGGAAATGCCAGTGAGCGTTCCGATTTCAGTTCCAGAGCGATTCGCCCACTGAGTCCTTGATATTTAGTCGTTTTCAGCCAATTTTCTGGATTTTTGAAAATTTCACTTTTTTGTAAAAATATCGACTAAATGAGGGAATAATATGCGTGAGGGTACTCCAGGAGAGTTCCAAATGTGTGTGGGTAGAGTATATATCCCACGGGGGTAAAATTGAAAAAAGTTGAAAAATTTTTTTTATTGGACTTACTCATTTTTTCGGCGTTTATCAGACTTTCAGATAGGGGAAATGCCAGTGACCATTCTGATTTCAGTTCCAGAGCGATTCGCCCACTGAGTCCTTGATATTTAGTCGTTTTCAGCCAATTTTCTGGATTTTTGAAAATTTCTCTTTTTTGTAAAAATATCGACTAAATGAGGGAATAATATGCGTGAGGGTACCACAGGAGAGTTCCAAATGTGTGTGGGTAGAATATATATCCCACGGGGGTAAAATGTAAAAAAGTTGTAAAAAATTTTTTTGGGGACTTAGTCATTTTTCCGGCGTTTATCAGACTTTCAGATAGGGGAAATGTCATTGAGCATTCCGATTTCAGTTCCAGAGCGATTCGCCCAATGAGTCCTTGATACTTAGTCGTTTTCAGCCAATATTTTGGATTTTTGAAAATTTCACTTTTTTGTGAAAATATCCACTAAATGAGGGAATAATATGTGTGAGGGTACTCCAGGAGAGTTCCAAATGTGTGTGGGTAGAGTATATATCCCACGGGGGTAAAATTGAAAAAAGTTGAAACATTTTCTTTATTGGACTTAGTCATTTTTTCGGCGTTTATCAGACTTTCAGATAGGGGAATGCCAGTGAGCGTTCCGATTTCAGTTTCAGAGCGATTCGCCCAATGAGTCCTTGATATTTAGTCGTTTTCAGCCAATTTTCTGGATTTTTGAAAATTTCACTTTTTTGTAAAAATATCGACTAAATGAGGGAATAATATGCGTGAGGGTACCCCAGGAGAGCTCCAAATGTGTGTTTGTAGAATATATATCCCACGGGGGTAAAATGTAAAAAAGTTGTAAAAAATTTTTTTGGGGACTTAGTCATTTTTCCGGCGTTTATCAGACTTTCAGATAGGGGAAATGTCATTGAGCATTCCGATTTCAGTTCCAGAGCGATTCGCCCAATGAGTCCTTGATACTTAGTCGTTTTCAGCCAATATTTTGGATTTTTGAAAATTTCACTTTTTTGTGAAAATATCCACTAAATGAGGGAATAATATGTGTGAGGTTACCCCAGGAGAGTTCCAAATGTGTGTAGGTAAAATATATATCCCACGGGGGTAAAATTGAAAAAAAATTTTTTTTGGACTTAGTCATTTTTCCGGCGTTTATCAGACTTTCAGATAGCGGAAATGTCAGTGAGCGTTCCGATTTCAGTTCCAGAGCGATTCGCCCAATGAGTCCTTGATACTTAGTCGTTTTCAGCCAATATTTTGGATTTTTGAAAATTTCACTTTTTTGTGAAAATATCCACTAAATGAGGGAATAATATGTGTGAGGGTACTCCAGGAGAGTTCCAAATGTGTGTGGGTAGAATATATATCCCACGGGGGTAAAATTGAAAAAAGTTGAAAAATTTTTTTTATTGGACTTAGTCATTTTTTCGGCGTTTATCAGACATTCAGATAGGGGAAATGCCAGTGACCATTCTGATTTCAGTTCCAGAGCGATTCGCCCACTGAGTCCTTGATATTTAGTCGTTTTCAGCCAATTTTCTGGATTTTTGAAAATTTCTCTTTTTTGTAAAAATATCGACTAAATGAGGGAATAATATGCGTGAGGGTACCACAGGAGAGTTCCAAATGTGTGTGGGTAGAATATATATCCCACGGGGGTAAAATGTAAAAAAGTTGTAAAAAATTTTTTTGGGGACTTAGTCATTTTTCCGGCGTTTATCAGACTTTCAGATAGGGGAAATGTCATTGAGCATTCCGATTTCAGTTCCAGAGCGATTCGCCCAATGAGTCCTTGATACTTAGTCGTTTTCAGCCAATATTTTGGATTTTTGAAAATTTCACTTTTTTGTGAAAATATCCACTAAATGAGGGAATAATATGTGTGTACCCCAGGAGAGTTCCAAATGTGTGTGGGTAGAATATATATCCCACGGGGGTAAAATTGAAAAAAGTTGAAAATTTTTTTTTTGGACATAGTCATTTTTCCGGCGTTTATCAGACTTTCAGGTAGGGGAAATGCCAGTGAGCGTTCCGATTTCAGTTCCAGAGCGATTCGCCCAATGAGTCCTTGATACTTAGTCGTTTTCAGCCAATTTTCTGGATTTTTGAAAATTTCACTTTTTTGTAAAAATATCGACTAAATGAGGGAATAATATGCGTGAGGGTACTCCAGGAGAGTTCCAAATGTGTGTGGGTAGAGTATATATCCCACGGGGGTAAAATTGAAAAAAGTTGAAAAATTTTTTTTATTGGACAAAGTCATTTTTTCGGCGTTTATCAGACTTTCAGATAGGGGAAATGCCAGTGAGCGTTCCGATTTCAGTTCCAGAGCGATTCGCCCAATGAGTCCTTGATATTTATTCGTTTTCAGCCAATTTTCTGGATTTTTGAAAATTTCACTTTTTTGTAAAAATATCGACTAAATAAGGGAATAATATGCGTGAGGGTACCCCAGGAGAGTTCCAAATGTGTGTGGGTAGAATATATATCCCACGGGAGTAAAATTTAAAAAAGTTGTAAAAAATTTTTTTGGGACTTAGTCATTTTTCCGGCGTTTATCAGACTTTCAGATAGGGGAAATGTCATTGAGCATTCCGATTTCAGTTCCAGAGCAATTCGCCCAATGAGTCCTTGATATTTAGTCGTTTTCAGCCAATATTTTGGATTATTGAAAATTTCACTTTTTTGTGAAAATATCCACTAAATGAGGGAATAATATGTGTGAAGGTACTCCAGGAGAGTTCCAAATGTGTGTGGGTAGAATATATATCCCACGGGGGTAAAATTGAAAAAGTTGAAAAAAAATTTTTTTTGGACTTAGTCATTTTTCCGGCGTTTATCAGACTTTCAGGTAGCGGAAATGTCAATGAGCGTTCCGATTTCAGTTCCAGAGCGATTCGCCCAATGAGTCCTTGATACTTAGTCGTTTTCAGCCAATTTTCTGGATTTTTGAAAATTTCTCTTTTTTGTAAAAATATCGACTAAATGAGGGAATAATATGCGTGAGGGTACCACAGGAGAGTTCCAAATGTGTGTGGGTAGAATATATATCCCACGGGGGTAAAATGTAAAAAAGTTGTAAAAAATTTTTTTGGGGACTTAGTCATTTTTCCGGCGTTTATCAGACTTTCAGATAGGGGAAATGTCATTGAGCGTTCCGATTTCAGTTCCAGAGCGATTCGCCCAATGAGTCCTTGATACTTAGTCGTTTTCAGCCAATATTTTGGATTTTTGAAAATTTCACTTTTTTGTGAAAATATCCACTAAATGAGGGAATAATATGTGTGAGGTTACCCCAGGAGAGTTCCAAATGTGTGTAGGTAAAATATATATCCCACGGGGGTAAAATTGAAAAAAGTTGAAAAAAAATTTTTTTTGGACATAGTCATTTTTCCTGCGTTTATCAGACTTTCAGATAGCGGAAATGTCATTGAGCGTTCCGATTTCAGTTCCAGAGCGATTCGCCCAATGAGTCCTTGATACTTAGTCGTTTTCAGCCAATATTTTGGATTTTTGAAAATTTCACTTTTTTGTGAAAATATCCACTAAATGAGGGAATAATATGTGTGAGGGTACTCCAGGAGAGTTCCAAATGTGTGTGGGTAGAGTATATATCCCACGGGGGTAAAATTGAAAAAAGTTGAAACATTTTTTTTATTGGACTTAGTCATTTTTTCGGCGTTTATCAGACTTTCAGATAGGGGAAATGCCAGTGAGCGTTCCGATTTCAGTTCCAGAGCGATTCGCCCACTGAGTCCTTGATATTTAGTCGTTTTCAGCCAATTTTCTGGATTTTTGAAAATTTCTCTTTTTTGTAAAAATATCGACTAAATGAGGGAATAATATGCGTGAGGGTACCACAGGAGAGTTCCAAATGTGTGTGGGTAGAATATATATCCCACGGGAGTAAAATTTAGAAAAGTTGTAAAAAATTTTTTTGGGACTTAGTCATTTTTCCGGCGTTTATCAGACTTTCAGATAGGGGAAATGTCATTGAGCATTCCGATTTCAGTTCCAGAGCAATTCGCCCAATGAGTCCTTGATATTTAGTCGTTTTCAGCCAATATTTTGGATTTTTGAAAATTTCACTTTTTTGTGAAAATATCCACTAAATGAGGGAATAATATGTGTGAGGTTACCCCAGGAGAGTTCCAAATGTGTGTAGGTAAAATATATATCCCACGGGGGTAAAATTGAAAAAAGTTGAAAAAAAATTTTTTTTGGACTTAGTCATTTTTCCGGCGTTTATCAGACTTTCAGATAGCGGAAATGTCAGTGAGCGTTCCGATTTCAGTTCTAGAGCGATTCGCCCAATGAGTCCTTGATACTTAGTCGTTTTCAGCCAATATTTTGGATTTTTGAAAATTTCACTTTTTTGTGAAAATATCCACTAAATGAGGGAATAATATGTGTGAGGGTACCCCAGGAGAGTTCCAAATGTGTGTAGGTAAAATATATAACCCACGGGGGTAAAATTGAAAAGAGTTGAAAAAAAATTTTTTTTGGACTTAGTCATTTTTCCGGCGTTTATCAGACTTTCAGATAGGGGAAATGTCAGTGAGCGTTCCGATTTCAGTTCCAGAGCGATTCGCCCAATGAGTCCTTGATACTTAGTCGTTTTCAGCCAATATTTTGGATTTTTGAAAATTTCACTTTTTTGTGAAAATATCCACTAAATGAGGGAATAATATGTGTGAGGGTACTCCAGGAGAGTTCCAAATGTGTGTGGGTAGAGTATATATCCCACGGGGGTAAAATTGAAAAAAGTTGAAACATTTTTTTTATTGGACTTAGTCATTTTTTCGGCGTTTATCAGACTTTCAGATAGGGGAAATGCCAGTGAGCGTTCCGATTTCAGTTCCAGAGCGATTCGCCCAATGAGTCCTTGATATTTAATCGTTTTCAGCCAATTTTCTGGATTTTTGAAAATTTCACTTTTTTGTAAAAATATCGACTAAATGAGGGAATAATATGCGTGAGGGTACCCCAGGAGAGCTCCAAATGTGTGTTTGTAGAATATATATCCCACGGGGGTAAAATGTAAAAAAGTTGTAAAAAATTTTTTTGGGGACTTAGTCATTTTTCCGGCGTTTATCAGACTTTCAGATAGGGGAAATGTCATTGAGCATTCCGATTTCAGTTCCAGAGCGATTCGCCCAATGAGTCCTTGATATTTAGTCGTTTTCAGCCAATTTTCTGGATTTTTGAAAATTTCACTTTTTTGTAAAAATATCGACTAAATGAGGGAATAATATGCGTGAGGGTACCCCAGGAGAGCTCCAAATGTGTGTTTGTAGAATATATATCCCACGGGGGTAAAATGTAAAAAAGTTGTAAAAAATTTTTTTGGGGACTTAGTCATTTTTCCGGCGTTTATCAGACTTTCAGATAGGGGAAATGTCATTGAGCATTCCGATTTCAGTTCCAGAGCGATTCGCCCAATGAGTCCTTGATACTTAGTCGTTTTCAGCCAATATTTTGGATTTTTGAAAATTTCACTTTTTTGTGAAAATATCCACTAAATGAGGGAATAATATGTGTGAGGTTACCCCAGGAGAGTTCCAAATGTGTGTAGGTAAAATATATATCCCACGGGGGTAAAATTGAAAAAAAATTTTTTTTGGACTTAGTCATTTTTCCGGCGTTTATCAGACTTTCAGATAGCGGAAATGTCAGTGAGCGTTCCGATTTCAGTTCCAGAGCGATTCGCCCAATGAGTCCTTGATATTTATTCGTTTTCAGCCAATTTTCTGGATTTTTGAAAATTTCACTTTTTTGTAAAAATATCGACTAAATAAGGGAATAATATGCGTGAGGGTACCCCAGGAGAGTTCCAAATGTGTGTGGGTAGAATATATATCCCACGGGAGTAAAATTTAAAAAAGTTGTAAAAAATTTTTTTGGGACTTAGTCATTTTTCCGGCGTTTATCAGACTTTCAGATAGGGGAAATGTCATTGAGCATTCCGATTTCAGTTCCAGAGCAATTCGCCCAATGAGTCCTTGATATTTAGTCGTTTTCAGCCAATATTTTGGATTTTTGAAAATTTCACTTTTTTGTGAAAATATCCACTAAATGAGGGAATAATATGTGTGAAGGTACTCCAGGAGAGTTCCAAATGTGTGTGGGTAGAATATATATCCCACGGGGGTAAAATTGAAAAAGTTGAAAAAAAATTTTTTTTGGACTTAGTCATTTTTCCGGCGTTTATCAGACTTTCAGGTAGCGGAAATGTCAATGAGCGTTCCGATTTCAGTTCCAGAGCGATTCGCCCAATGAGTCCTTGATACTTAGTCGTTTTCAGCCAATTTTCTGGATTTTTGAAAATTTCTCTTTTTTGTAAAAATATCGACTAAATGAGGGAATAATATGCGTGAGGGTACCACAGGAGAGTTCCAAATGTGTGTGGGTAGAATATATATCCCACGGGGGTAAAATGTAAAAAAGTTGTAAAAAATTTTTTTGGGGACTTAGTCATTTTTCCGGCGTTTATCAGACTTTCAGATAGGGGAAATGTCATTGAGCGTTCCGATTTCAGTTCCAGAGCGATTCGCCCAATGAGTCCTTGATACTTAGTCGTTTTCAGCCAATATTTTGGATTTTTGAAAATTTCACTTTTTTGTGAAAATATCCACTAAATGAGGGAATAATATGTGTGAGGTTACCCCAGGAGAGTTCCAAATGTGTGTAGGTAAAATATATATCCCACGGGGGTAAAATTGAAAAAAGTTGAAAAAAAATTTTTTTTGGACATAGTCATTTTTCCTGCGTTTATCAGACTTTCAGATAGCGGAAATGTCATTGAGCGTTCCGATTTCAGTTCCAGAGCGATTCGCCCAATGAGTCCTTGATACTTAGTCGTTTTCAGCCAATATTTTGGATTTTTGAAAATTTCACTTTTTTGTGAAAATATCCACTAAATGAGGGAATAATATGTGTGAGGGTACTCCAGGAGAGTTCCAAATGTGTGTGGGTAGAGTATATATCCCACGGGGGTAAAATTGAAAAAAGTTGAAACATTTTTTTTATTGGACTTAGTCATTTTTTCGGCGTTTATCAGACTTTCAGATAGGGGAAATGCCAGTGAGCGTTCCGATTTCAGTTCCAGAGCGATTCGCCCACTGAGTCCTTGATATTTAGTCGTTTTCAGCCAATTTTCTGGATTTTTGAAAATTTCTCTTTTTTGTAAAAATATCGACTAAATGAGGGAATAATATGCGTGAGGGTACCACAGGAGAGTTCCAAATGTGTGTGGGTAGAATATATATCCCACGGGGGTAAAATGTAAAAAAGTTGTAAAAAATTTTTTTGGGGACTTAGTCATTTTTCCGGCGTTTATCAGACTTTCAGATAGGGGAAATGTCATTGAGCATTCCGATTTCAGTTCCAGAGCGATTCGCCCAATGAGTCCTTGATACTTAGTCGTTTTCAGCCAATATTTTGGATTTTTGAAAATTTCACTTTTTTGTGAAAATATCCACTAAATGAGGGAATAATATGTGTGAGGTTACCCCAGGAGAGTTCCAAATGTGTGTAGGTAAAATATATATCCCACGGGGGTAAAATTGAAAAAAGTTGAAAAAAAATTTTTTTTGGACTTAGTCATTTTTCCGGCGTTTATCAGACTTTCAGATAGCGGAAATGTCAGTGAGCGTTCCGATTTCAGTTCTAGAGCGATTCGCCCAATGAGTCCTTGATACTTAGTCGTTTTCAGCCAATATTTTGGATTTTTGAAAATTTCACTTTTTTGTGAAAATATCCACTAAATGAGGGAATAATATGTGTGAGGGTACCCCAGGAGAGTTCCAAATGTGTGTAGGTAAAATATATAACCCACGGGGGTAAAATTGAAAAGAGTTGAAAAAAAATTTTTTTTGGACTTAGTCATTTTTCCGGCGTTTATCAGACTTTCAGATAGGGGAAATGTCAGTGAGCGTTCCGATTTCAGTTCCAGAGCGATTCGCCCAATGAGTCCTTGATACTTAGTCGTTTTCAGCCAATATTTTGGATTTTTGAAAATTTCACTTTTTTGTGAAAATATCCACTAAATGAGGGAATAATATGTGTGAGGGTACTCCAGGAGAGTTCCAAATGTCTGTGGGTAGAGTATATATCCCACGGGGGTAAAATTGAAAAAAGTTGAAACATTTTTTTTATTGGACTTAGTCATTTTTTCGGCGTTTATCAGACTTTCAGATAGGGGAAATGCCAGTGAGCGTTCCGATTTCAGTTCCAGAGCGATTCGCCCAATGAGTCCTTGATATTTAGTCGTTTTCAGCCAATTTTCTGGATTTTTGAAAATTTCACTTTTTTGTAAAAATATCGACTAAATGAGGGAATAATATGCGTGAGGGTACCCCAGGAGAGCTCCAAATGTGTGTTTGTAGAATATATATCCCACGGGGGTAAAATGTAAAAAAGTTGTAAAAAATTTTTTTGGGGACTTAGTCATTTTTCCGGCGTTTATCAGACTTTCAGATAGGGGAAATGTCATTGAGCATTCCGATTTCAGTTCCAGAGCGATTCGCCCAATGAGTCCTTGATATTTAGTCGTTTTCAGCCAATTTTCTGGATTTTTGAAAATTTCACTTTTTTGTAAAAATATCGACTAAATGAGGGAATAATATGCGTGAGGGTACCCCAGGAGAGCTCCAAATGTGTGTTTGTAGAATATATATCCCACGGGGGTAAAATGTAAAAAAGTTGTAAAAAATTTTTTTGGGGACTTAGTCATTTTTCCGGCGTTTATCAGACTTTCAGATAGCGGAAATGTCAGTGAGCGTTCCGATTTCAGTTCCAGAGCGATTCGCCCAATGAGTCCTTGATACTTAGTCGTTTTCAGCCAATATTTTGGATTTTTGAAAATTTCACTTTTTTGTGAAAATATCCACTAAATGAGGGAATAATATGTGTGAGGGTACTCCAGGAGAGTTCCAAATGTGTGTGGGTAGAATATATATCCCACGGGGGTAAAATTGAAAAAAGTTGAAAAATTTTTTTTATTGGACTTAGTCATTTTTTCGGCGTTTATCAGACTTTCAGATAGGGGAAATGCCAGTGACCATTCTGATTTCAGTTCCAGAGCGATTCGCCCACTGAGTCCTTGATATTTAGTCGTTTTCAGCCAATTTTCTGGATTTTTGAAAATTTCTCTTTTTTGTAAAAATATCGACTAAATGAGGGAATAATATGCGTGAGGGTACCACAGGAGAGTTCCAAATGTGTGTGGGTAGAATATATATCCCACGGGGGTAAAATGTAAAAAAGTTGTAAAAAATTTTTTTGGGGACTTAGTCATTTTTCCGGCGTTTATCAGACTTTCAGATAGGGGAAATGTCATTGAGCATTCCGATTTCAGTTCCAGAGCGATTCGCCCAATGAGTCCTTGATACTTAGTCGTTTTCAGCCAATATTTTGGATTTTTGAAAATTTCACTTTTTTGTGAAAATATCCACTAAATGAGGGAATAATATGTGTGAGGTTACCCCAGGAGAGTTCCAAATGTGTGTAGGTAAAATATATATCCCACGGGGGTAAAATTGAAAAAAGTTGAAACATTTTTTTTATTGGACTTAGTCATTTTTTCGGCGTTTATCAGACTTTCAGATAGGGGAATGCCAGTGAGCGTTCCGATTTCAGTTTCAGAGCGATTCGCCCAATGAGTCCTTGATATTTAGTCGTTTTCAGCCAATTTTCTGGATTTTTGAAAATTTCACTTTTTTGTAAAAATATCGACTAAATGAGGGAATAATATGCGTGAGGGTACCCCAGGAGAGCTCCAAATGTGTGTTTGTAGAATATATATCCCACGGGGGTAAAATGTAAAAAAGTTGTAAAAAATTTTTTTGGGGACTTAGTCATTTTTCCGGCGTTTATCAGACTTTCAGATAGGGGAAATGTCATTGAGCATTCCGATTTCAGTTCCAGAGCGATTCGCCCAATGAGTCCTTGATACTTAGTCGTTTTCAGCCAATATTTTGGATTTTTGAAAATTTCACTTTTTTGTGAAAATATCCACTAAATGAGGGAATAATATGTGTGAGGTTACCCCAGGAGAGTTCCAAATGTGTGTAGGTAAAATATATATCCCACGGGGGTAAAATTGAAAAAAAATTTTTTTTGGACTTAGTCATTTTTCCGGCGTTTATCAGACTTTCAGATAGCGGAAATGTCAGTGAGCGTTCCGATTTCAGTTCCAGAGCGATTCGCCCAATGAGTCCTTGATACTTAGTCGTTTTCAGCCAATATTTTGGATTTTTGAAAATTTCACTTTTTTGTGAAAATATCCACTAAATGAGGGAATAATATGTGTGAGGGTACTCCAGGAGAGTTCCAAATGTGTGTGGGTAGAATATATATCCCACGGGGGTAAAATTGAAAAAAGTTGAAAAATTTTTTTTATTGGACTTAGTCATTTTTTCGGCGTTTATCAGACATTCAGATAGGGGAAATGCCAGTGACCATTCTGATTTCAGTTCCAGAGCGATTCGCCCACTGAGTCCTTGATATTTAGTCGTTTTCAGCCAATTTTCTGGATTTTTGAAAATTTCTCTTTTTTGTAAAAATATCGACTAAATGAGGGAATAATATGCGTGAGGGTACCACAGGAGAGTTCCAAATGTGTGTGGGTAGAATATATATCCCACGGGGGTAAAATGTAAAAAAGTTGTAAAAAATTTTTTTGGGGACTTAGTCATTTTTCCGGCGTTTATCAGACTTTCAGATAGGGGAAATGTCATTGAGCATTCCGATTTCAGTTCCAGAGCGATTCGCCCAATGAGTCCTTGATACTTAGTCGTTTTCAGCCAATATTTTGGATTTTTGAAAATTTCACTTTTTTGTGAAAATATCCACTAAATGAGGGAATAATATGTGTGTACCCCAGGAGAGTTCCAAATGTGTGTGGGTAGAATATATATCCCACGGGGGTAAAATTGAAAAAAGTTGAAAATTTTTTTTTTGGACATAGTCATTTTTCCGGCGTTTATCAGACTTTCAGGTAGGGGAAATGCCAGTGAGCGTTCCGATTTCAGTTCCAGAGCGATTCGCCCAATGAGTCCTTGATACTTAGTCGTTTTCAGCCAATTTTCTGGATTTTTGAAAATTTCACTTTTTTGTAAAAATATCGACTAAATGAGGGAATAATATGCGTGAGGGTACCACAGGAGAGTTCCAAATGTGTGTGGGTAGAATATATATCCCACGGGGGTAAAATTGAAAAAAGTTGAAAAAAAATTTTTTTTGGACATAGTCATTTTTCCGGCGTTTATCAGACTTTCAGATAGCGGAAATGTCAGTGAGCGTTCCGATTTCAGTTCTAGAGCGATTCGCCCAATGAGTCCTTGATACTTAGTCGTTTTCAGCCAATATTTTGGATTTTTGAAAATTTCACTTTTTTGTGAAAATATCCACTAAATGAGGGAATAATATGTGTGAGGGTACTCCAGGAGAGTTCCAAATGTGTGTGGGTAGAGTATATATCCCAAGGGGGTAAAATTGAAAAAAGTTGAAACATTTTTTTTATTGGACTTAGTCATTTTTTCGGCGTTTATCAGACTTTCAGATAGGGGAAATGCCAGTGAGCGTTCCGATTTCAGTTCCAGAGCGATTCGCCCACTGAGTCCTTGATATTTAGTCGTTTTCAGCCAATTTTCTGGATTTTTGAAAATTTCTCTTTTTTGTAAAAATATCGACTAAATGAGGGAATAATATGCGTGAGGGTACCACAGGAGAGTTCCAAATGTGTGTGGGTAGAATATATATCCCACGGGGGTAAAATGTAAAAAAGTTGTAAAAAATTTTTTTGGGGACTTAGTCATTTTTCCGGCGTTTATCAGACTTTCAGATAGGGGAAATGTCATTGAGCATTCCGATTTCAGTTCCAGAGCGATTCGCCCAATGAGTCCTTGATACTTAGTCGTTTTCAGCCAATTTTCTGGATTTTTGAAAATTTCACTTTTTTGTAAAAATATCGACTAAATGAGGGAATAATATGCGTGAGGGTACCCCAGGAGAGCTCCAAATGTGTGTTTGTAGAATATATATCCCACGGGGGTAAAATGTAAAAAAGTTGTAAAAAATTTTTTTGGGGACTTAGTCATTTTTCCGGCGTTTATCAGACTTTCAGATAGCGGAAATGTCAGTGAGCGTTCCGATTTCAGTTCCAGAGCGATTCGCCCAATGAGTCCTTGATACTTAGTCGTTTTCAGCCAATATTTTGGATTTTTGAAAATTTCACTTTTTTGTGAAAATATCCACTAAATGAGGGAATAATATGTGTGAGGGTACTCCAGGAGAGTTCCAAATGTGTGTGGGTAGAATATATATCCCACGGGGGTAAAATTGAAAAAAGTTGAAAAATTTTTTTTATTGGACTTAGTCATTTTTTCGGCGTTTATCAGACTTTCAGATAGGGGAAATGCCAGTGACCATTCTGATTTCAGTTCCAGAGCGATTCGCCCACTGAGTCCTTGATATTTAGTCGTTTTCAGCCAATTTTCTGGATTTTTGAAAATTTCTCTTTTTTGTAAAAATATCGACTAAATGAGGGAATAATATGCGTGAGGGTACCACAGGAGAGTTCCAAATGTGTGTGGGTAGAATATATATCCCACGGGGGTAAAATGTAAAAAAGTTGTAAAAAATTTTTTTGGGGACTTAGTCATTTTTCCGGCGTTTATCAGACTTTCAGATAGGGGAAATGTCATTGAGCATTCCGATTTCAGTTCCAGAGCGATTCGCCCAATGAGTCCTTGATACTTAGTCGTTTTCAGCCAATATTTTGGATTTTTGAAAATTTCACTTTTTTGTGAAAATATCCACTAAATGAGGGAATAATATGTGTGAGGTTACCCCAGGAGAGTTCCAAATGTGTGTAGGTAAAATATATATCCCACGGGGGTAAAATTGAAAAAAGTTGAAACATTTTTTTTATTGGACTTAGTCATTTTTTCGGCGTTTATCAGACTTTCAGATAGGGGAATGCCAGTGAGCGTTCCGATTTCAGTTTCAGAGCGATTCGCCCAATGAGTCCTTGATATTTAGTCGTTTTCAGCCAATTTTCTGGATTTTTGAAAATTTCACTTTTTTGTAAAAATATCGACTAAATGAGGGAATAATATGCGTGAGGGTACCCCAGGAGAGCTCCAAATGTGTGTTTGTAGAATATATATCCCACGGGGGTAAAATGTAAAAAAGTTGTAAAAAATTTTTTTGGGGACTTAGTCATTTTTCCGGCGTTTATCAGACTTTCAGATAGGGGAAATGTCATTGAGCATTCCGATTTCAGTTCCAGAGCGATTCGCCCAATGAGTCCTTGATACTTAGTCGTTTTCAGCCAATATTTTGGATTTTTGAAAATTTCACTTTTTTGTGAAAATATCCACTAAATGAGGGAATAATATGTGTGAGGTTACCCCAGGAGAGTTCCAAATGTGTGTAGGTAAAATATATATCCCACGGGGGTAAAATTGAAAAAAAATTTTTTTTGGACTTAGTCATTTTTCCGGCGTTTATCAGACTTTCAGATAGCGGAAATGTCAGTGAGCGTTCCGATTTCAGTTCCAGAGCGATTCGCCCAATGAGTCCTTGATACTTAGTCGTTTTCAGCCAATATTTTGGATTTTTGAAAATTTCACTTTTTTGTGAAAATATCCACTAAATGAGGGAATAATATGTGTGAGGGTACTCCAGGAGAGTTCCAAATGTGTGTGGGTAGAATATATATCCCACGGGGGTAAAATTGAAAAAAGTTGAAAAATTTTTTTTATTGGACTTAGTCATTTTTTCGGCGTTTATCAGACATTCAGATAGGGGAAATGCCAGTGACCATTCTGATTTCAGTTCCAGAGCGATTCGCCCACTGAGTCCTTGATATTTAGTCGTTTTCAGCCAATTTTCTGGATTTTTGAAAATTTCTCTTTTTTGTAAAAATATCGACTAAATGAGGGAATAATATGCGTGAGGGTACCACAGGAGAGTTCCAAATGTGTGTGGGTAGAATATATATCCCACGGGGGTAAAATGTAAAAAAGTTGTAAAAAATTTTTTTGGGGACTTAGTCATTTTTCCGGCGTTTATCAGACTTTCAGATAGGGGAAATGTCATTGAGCATTCCGATTTCAGTTCCAGAGCGATTCGCCCAATGAGTCCTTGATACTTAGTCGTTTTCAGCCAATATTTTGGATTTTTGAAAATTTCACTTTTTTGTGAAAATATCCACTAAATGAGGGAATAATATGTGTGTACCCCAGGAGAGTTCCAAATGTGTGTGGGTAGAATATATATCCCACGGGGGTAAAATTGAAAAAAGTTGAAAATTTTTTTTTTGGACATAGTCATTTTTCCGGCGTTTATCAGACTTTCAGGTAGGGGAAATGCCAGTGAGCGTTCCGATTTCAGTTCCAGAGCGATTCGCCCAATGAGTCCTTGATATTTAGTCGTTTTCAGCCAATTTTCTGGATTTTTGAAAATTTCACTTTTTTGTAAAAATATCGACTAAATGAGGGAATAATATGCGTGAGGGTACCACAGGAGAGTTCCAAATGTGTGTGGGTAGAATATATATCCCACGGGGGTAAAATTGAAAAAAGTTGAAAAAAAATTTTTTTTGGACATAGTCATTTTTCCGGCGTTTATCAGACTTTCAGATAGCGGAAATGTCAGTGAGCGTTCCGATTTCAGTTCTAGAGCGATTCGCCCAATGAGTCCTTGATACTTAGTCGTTTTCAGCCAATATTTTGGATTTTTGAAAATTTCACTTTTTTGTGAAAATATCCACTAAATGAGGGAATAATATGTGTGAGGGTACTCCAGGAGAGTTCCAAATGTGTGTGGGTAGAGTATATATCCCAAGGGGGTAAAATTGAAAAAAGTTGAAACATTTTTTTTATTGGACTTAGTCATTTTTTCGGCGTTTATCAGACTTTCAGATAGGGGAAATGCCAGTGAGCGTTCCGATTTCAGTTCCAGAGCGATTCGCCCACTGAGTCCTTGATATTTAGTCGTTTTCAGCCAATTTTCTGGATTTTTGAAAATTTCTCTTTTTTGTAAAAATATCGACTAAATGAGGGAATAATATGCGTGAGGGTACCACAGGAGAGTTCCAAATGTGTGTGGGTAGAATATATATCCCACGGGGGTAAAATGTAAAAAAGTTGTAAAAAATTTTTTTGGGGACTTAGTCATTTTTCCGGCGTTTATCAGACTTTCAGATAGGGGAAATGTCATTGAGCATTCCGATTTCAGTTCCAGAGCGATTCGCCCAATGAGTCCTTGATACTTAGTCGTTTTCAGCCAATATTTTGGATTTTTGAAAATTTCACTTTTTTGTGAAAATATCCACTAAATGAGGGAATAATATGTGTGAGGGTACTCCAGGAGAGTTCCAAATGTGTGTGGGTAGAGTATATATCCCACGGGGGTAAAATTGAAAAAAGTTGAAACATTTTTTTTATTGGACTTAGTCATTTTTTCGGCGTTTATCAGACTTTCAGATAGGGGAAATGCCAGTGAGCGTTCCGATTTCAGTTCCAGAGCGATTCGCCCAATGAGTCCTTGATATTTAGTCGTTTTCAGCCAATTTTCTGGATTTTTGAAAATTTCACTTTTTTGTAAAAATATCGACTAAATGAGGGAATAATATGCGTGAGGGTACCCCAGGAGAGCTCCAAATGTGTGTTTGTAGAATATATATCCCACGGGGGTAAAATGTAAAAAAGTTGTAAAAAATTTTTTTGGGGACTTAGTCATTTTTCCGGCGTTTATCAGACTTTCAGATAGGGGAAATGTCATTGAGCATTCCGATTTCAGTTCCAGAGCGATTCGCCCAATGAGTCCTTGATACTTAGTCGTTTTCAGCCAATATTTTGGATTTTTGAAAATTTCACTTTTTTGTGAAAATATCCACTAAATGAGGGAATAATATGTGTGAGGTTACCCCAGGAGAGTTCCAAATGTGTGTAGGTAAAATATATATCCCACGGGGGTAAAATTGAAAAAAGTTGAAAAAAAATTTTTTTTGGACTTAGTCATTTTTTCGGCGTTTATCAGACTTTCAGATAGGGGAAATGCCAGTGAGCGTTCCGATTTCAGTTCCAGAGCGATTCGCCCACTGAGTCCTTGATATTTAGTCGTTTTCAGCCAATTTTCTGGATTTTTGAAAATTTCACTTTTTTGTAAAAATATCGACTAAATGAGGGAATAATATGCGTGAGGGTACTCCAGGAGAGTTCCAAATGTGTGTGGGTAGAGTATATATCCCACGGGGGTAAAATTGAAAAAAGTTGAAAAATTTTTTTTATTGGACTTAGTCATTTTTTCGGCGTTTATCAGACTTTCAGATAGGGGAAATGCCAGTGACCATTCTGATTTCAGTTCCAGAGCGATTCGCCCACTGAGTCCTTGATATTTAGTCGTTTTCAGCCAATTTTCTGGATTTTTGAAAATTTCTCTTTTTTGTAAAAATATCGACTAAATGAGGGAATAATATGCGTGAGGGTACCACAGGAGAGTTCCAAATGTGTGTGGGTAGAATATATATCCCACGGGGGTAAAATGTAAAAAAGTTGAAAAATTTTTTTTATTGGACTTAGTCATTTTTTCGGCGTTTATCAGACTTTCAGATAGGGGAAATGCCAGTGACCATTCTGATTTCAGTTCCAGAGCGATTCGCCCACTGAGTCCTTGATATTTAGTCGTTTTCAGCCAATTTTCTGGATTTTTGAAAATTTCTCTTTTTTGTAAAAATATCGACTAAATGAGGGAATAATATGCGTGAGGGTACCACAGGAGAGTTCCAAATGTGTGTGGGTAGAATATATATCCCACGGGGGTAAAATGTAAAAAAGTTGTAAAAAATTTTTTTGGGGACTTAGTCATTTTTCCGGCGTTTATCAGACTTTCAGATAGGGGAAATGTCATTGAGCATTCCGATTTCAGTTCCAGAGCGATTCGCCCAATGAGTCCTTGATACTTAGTCGTTTTCAGCCAATATTTTGGATTTTTGAAAATTTCACTTTTTTGTGAAAATATCCACTAAATGAGGGAATAATATGTGTGAGGGTACTCCAGGAGAGTTCCAAATGTGTGTGGGTAGAGTATATATCCCACGGGGGTAAAATTGAAAAAAGTTGAAACATTTTTTTTATTGGACTTAGTCATTTTTTCGGCGTTTATCAGACTTTCAGATAGGGGAATGCCAGTGAGCGTTCCGATTTCAGTTTCAGAGCGATTCGCCCAATGAGTCCTTGATATTTAGTCGTTTTCAGCCAATTTTCTGGATTTTTGAAAATTTCACTTTTTTGTAAAAATATCGACTAAATGAGGGAATAATATGCGTGAGGGTACCCCAGGAGAGCTCCAAATGTGTGTTTGTAGAATATATATCCCACGGGGGTAAAATGTAAAAAAGTTGTAAAAAATTTTTTTGGGGACTTAGTCATTTTTCCGGCGTTTATCAGACTTTCAGGTAGCGGAAATGTCAATGAGCGTTCCGATTTCAGTTCCAGAGCGATTCGCCCAATGAGTCCTTGATACTTAGTCGTTTTCAGCCAATTTTCTGGATTTTTGAAAATTTCTCTTTTTTGTAAAAATATCGACTAAATGAGGGAATAATATGCGTGAGGGTACCACAGGAGAGTTCCAAATGTGTGTGGGTAGAATATATATCCCACGGGGGTAAAATGTAAAAAAGTTGTAAAAAATTTTTTTGGGGACTTAGTCATTTTTCCGGCGTTTATCAGACTTTCAGATAGGGGAAATGTCATTGAGCGTTCCGATTTCAGTTCCAGAGCGATTCGCCCAATGAGTCCTTGATACTTAGTCGTTTTCAGCCAATATTTTGGATTTTTGAAAATTTCACTTTTTTGTGAAAATATCCACTAAATGAGGGAATAATATGTGTGAGGTTACCCCAGGAGAGTTCCAAATGTGTGTAGGTAAAATATATATCCCACGGGGGTAAAATTGAAAAAAGTTGAAAAAAAATTTTTTTTGGACATAGTCATTTTTCCTGCGTTTATCAGACTTTCAGATAGCGGAAATGTCATTGAGCGTTCCGATTTCAGTTCCAGAGCGATTCGCCCAATGAGTCCTTGATACTTAGTCGTTTTCAGCCAATATTTTGGATTTTTGAAAATTTCACTTTTTTGTGAAAATATCCACTAAATGAGGGAATAATATGTGTGAGGGTACTCCAGGAGAGTTCCAAATGTGTGTGGGTAGAGTATATATCCCACGGGGGTAAAATTGAAAAAAGTTGAAACATTTTTTTTATTGGACTTAGTCATTTTTTCGGCGTTTATCAGACTTTCAGATAGGGGAAATGCCAGTGAGCGTTCCGATTTCAGTTCCAGAGCGATTCGCCCACTGAGTCCTTGATATTTAGTCGTTTTCAGCCAATTTTCTGGATTTTTGAAAATTTCTCTTTTTTGTAAAAATATCGACTAAATGAGGGAATAATATGCGTGAGGGTACCACAGGAGAGTTCCAAATGTGTGTGGGTAGAATATATATCCCACGGGAGTAAAATTTAGAAAAGTTGTAAAAAATTTTTTTGGGACTTAGTCATTTTTCCGGCGTTTATCAGACTTTCAGATAGGGGAAATGTCATTGAGCATTCCAATTTCAGTTCCAGAGCAATTCGCCCAATGAGTCCTTGATATTTAGTCGTTTTCAGCCAATATTTTGGATTTTTGAAAATTTCACTTTTTTGTGAAAATATCCACTAAATGAGGGAATAATATGTGTGAAGGTACTCCAGGAGAGTTCCAAATGTGTGTGGGTAGAATATATATCCCACGGGGGTAAAATTGAAAAAGTTGAAAAAAAATTTTTTTTGGACTTAGTCATTTTTCCGGCGTTTATCAGACTTTCAGGTAGCGGAAATGTCAATGAGCGTTCCGATTTCAGTTCCAGAGCGATTCGCCCAATGAGTCCTTGATACTTAGTCGTTTTCAGCCAATTTTCTGTATTTTTGAAAATTTCTCTTTTTTGTAAAAATATCGACTAAATGAGGGAATAATATGCGTGAGGGTACCACAGGAGAGTTCCAAATGTGTGTGGGTAGAATATATATCCCACGGGGGTAAAATGTAAAAAAGTTGTAAAAAATTTTTTTGGGGACTTAGTCATTTTTCCGGCGTTTATCAGACTTTCAGATAGGGGAAATGTCATTGAGCGTTCCGATTTCAGTTCCAGAGCGATTCGCCCAATGAGTCCTTGATACTTAGTCGTTTTCAGCCAATATTTTGGATTTTTGAAAATTTCACTTTTTTGTGAAAATATCCACTAAATGAGGGAATAATATGTGTGAGGTTACCCCAGGAGAGTTCCAAATGTGTGTAGGTAAAATATATATATCACGGGGGTAAAATTGAAAAAAGTTGAAAAAAAATTTTTTTTGGACATAGTCATTTTTCCTGCGTTTATCAGACTTTCAGATAGCGGAAATGTCATTGAGCGTTCCGATTTCAGTTCCAGAGCGATTCGCCCAATGAGTCCTTGATACTTAGTCGTTTTCAGCCAATATTTTGGATTTTTGAAAATTTCACTTTTTTGTGAAAATATCCACTAAATGAGGGAATAATATGTGTGAGGGTACTCCAGGAGAGTTCCAAATGTGTGTGGGTAGAGTATATATCCCACGGGGGTAAAATTGAAAAAAGTTGAAACATTTTTTTTATTGGACTTAGTCATTTTTTCGGCGTTTATCAGACTTTCAGATAGGGGAAATGCCAGTGAGCGTTCCGATTTCAGTTCCAGAGCGATTCGCCCACTGAGTCCTTGATATTTAGTCGTTTTCAGCCAATTTTCTGGATTTTTGAAAATTTCTCTTTTTTGTAAAAATATCGACTAAATGAGGGAATAATATGCGTGAGGGTACCACAGGAGAGTTCCAAATGTGTGTGGGTAGAATATATATCCCACGGGGGTAAAATGTAAAAAAGTTGTAAAAAATTTTTTTGGGGACTTAGTCATTTTTCCGGCGTTTATCAGACTTTCAGATAGGGGAAATGTCATTGAGCATTCCGATTTCAGTTCCAGAGCGATTCGCCCAATGAGTCCTTGATACTTAGTCGTTTTCAGCCAATATTTTGGATTTTTGAAAATTTCACTTTTTTGTGAAAATATCCACTAAATGAGGGAATAATATGTGTGAGGTTACCCCAGGAGAGTTCCAAATGTGTGTAGGTAAAATATATATCCCACGGGGGTAAAATTGAAAAAAGTTGAAAAAAAATTTTTTTTGGACTTAGTCATTTTTCCGGCGTTTATCAGACTTTCAGATAGCGGAAATGTCAGTGAGCGTTCCGATTTCAGTTCTAGAGCGATTCGCCCAATGAGTCCTTGATACTTAGTCGTTTTCAGCCAATATTTTGGATTTTTGAAAATTTCACTTTTTTGTGAAAATATCCACTAAATGAGGGAATAATATGTGTGAGGGTACCCCAGGAGAGTTCCAAATGTGTGTAGGTAAAATATATAACCCACGGGGGTAAAATTGAAAAGAGTTGAAAAAAAATTTTTTTTGGACTTAGTCATTTTTCCGGCGTTTATCAGACTTTCAGATAGGGGAAATGTCAGTGAGCGTTCCGATTTCAGTTCCAGAGCGATTCGCCCAATGAGTCCTTGATACTTAGTCGTTTTCAGCCAATATTTTGGATTTTTGAAAATTTCACTTTTTTGTGAAAATATCCACTAAATGAGGGAATAATATGTGTGAGGGTACTCCAGGAGAGTTCCAAATGTGTGTGGGTAGAGTATATATCCCACGGGGGTAAAATTGAAAAAAGTTGAAACATTTTTTTTATTGGACTTAGTCATTTTTTCGGCGTTTATCAGACTTTCAGATAGGGGAAATGCCAGTGAGCGTTCCGATTTCAGTTCCAGAGCGATTCGCCCAATGAGTCCTTGATATTTAATCGTTTTCAGCCAATTTTCTGGATTTTTGAAAATTTCACTTTTTTGTAAAAATATCGACTAAATGAGGGAATAATATGCGTGAGGGTACCCCAGGAGAGCTCCAAATGTGTGTTTGTAGAATATATATCCCACGGGGGTAAAATGTAAAAAAGTTGTAAAAAATTTTTTTGGGGACTTAGTCATTTTTCCGGCGTTTATCAGACTTTCAGATAGGGGAAATGTCATTGAGCATTCCGATTTCAGTTCCAGAGCGATTCGCCCAATGAGTCCTTGATATTTAGTCGTTTTCAGCCAATTTTCTGGATTTTTGAAAATTTCACTTTTTTGTAAAAATATCGACTAAATGAGGGAATAATATGCGTGAGGGTACCCCAGGAGAGCTCCAAATGTGTGTTTGTAGAATATATATCCCACGGGGGTAAAATGTAAAAAAGTTGTAAAAAATTTTTTTGGGGACTTAGTCATTTTTCCGGCGTTTATCAGACTTTCAGATAGGGGAAATGTCATTGAGCATTCCGATTTCAGTTCCAGAGCGATTCGCCCAATGAGTCCTTGATACTTAGTCGTTTTCAGCCAATATTTTGGATTTTTGAAAATTTCACTTTTTTGTGAAAATATCCACTAAATGAGGGAATAATATGTGTGAGGTTACCCCAGGAGAGTTCCAAATGTGTGTAGGTAAAATATATATCCCACGGGGGTAAAATTGAAAAAAAATTTTTTTTGGACTTAGTCATTTTTCCGGCGTTTATCAGACTTTCAGATAGCGGAAATGTCAGTGAGCGTTCCGATTTCAGTTCCAGAGCGATTCGCCCAATGAGTCCTTGATATTTATTCGTTTTCAGCCAATTTTCTGGATTTTTGAAAATTTCACTTTTTTGTAAAAATATCGACTAAATAAGGGAATAATATGCGTGAGGGTACCCCAGGAGAGTTCCAAATGTGTGTGGGTAGAATATATATCCCACGGGAGTAAAATTTAAAAAAGTTGTAAAAAATTTTTTTGGGACTTAGTCATTTTTCCGGCGTTTATCAGACTTTCAGATAGGGGAAATGTCATTGAGCATTCCGATTTCAGTTCCAGAGCAATTCGCCCAATGAGTCCTTGATATTTAGTCGTTTTCAGCCAATATTTTGGATTTTTGAAAATTTCACTTTTTTGTGAAAATATCCACTAAATGAGGGAATAATATGTGTGAAGGTACTCCAGGAGAGTTCCAAATGTGTGTGGGTAGAATATATATCCCACGGGGGTAAAATTGAAAAAGTTGAAAAAAAATTTTTTTTGGACTTAGTCATTTTTCCGGCGTTTATCAGACTTTCAGGTAGCGGAAATGTCAATGAGCGTTCCGATTTCAGTTCCAGAGCAATTCGCCCAATGAGTCCTTGATATTTAGTCGTTTTCAGCCAATATTTTGGATTTTTGAAAATTTCACTTTTTTGTGAAAATATCCACTAAATGAGGGAATAATATGTGTGAGGTTACCCCAGGAGAGTTCCAAATGTGTGTAGGTAAAATATATATCCCACGGGGGTAAAATTGAAAAAAGTTGAAAAAAAATTTTTTTTGGACATAGTCATTTTTCCTGCGTTTATCAGACTTTCAGATAGCGGAAATGTCATTGAGCGTTCCGATTTCAGTTCCAGAGCGATTCGCCCAATGAGTCCTTGATACTTAGTCGTTTTCAGCCAATATTTTGGATTTTTGAAAATTTCACTTTTTTGTGAAAATATCCACTAAATGAGGGAATAATATGTGTGAGGGTACTCCAGGAGAGTTCCAAATGTGTGTGGGTAGAGTATATATCCCACGGGGGTAAAATTGAAAAAAGTTGAAACATTTTTTTTATTGGACTTAGTCATTTTTTCGGCGTTTATCAGACTTTCAGATAGGGGAAATGCCAGTGAGCGTTCCGATTTCAGTTCCAGAGCGATTCGCCCACTGAGTCCTTGATATTTAGTCGTTTTCAGCCAATTTTCTGGATTTTTGAAAATTTCTCTTTTTTGTAAAAATATCGACTAAATGAGGGAATAATATGCGTGAGGGTACCACAGGAGAGTTCCAAATGTGTGTGGGTAGAATATATATCCCACGGGGGTAAAATGTAAAAAAGTTGTAAAAAATTTTTTTGGGGACTTAGTCATTTTTCCGGCGTTTATCAGACTTTCAGATAGGGGAAATGTCATTGAGCATTCCGATTTCAGTTCCAGAGCGATTCGCCCAATGAGTCCTTGATACTTAGTCGTTTTCAGCCAATATTTTGGATTTTTGAAAATTTCACTTTTTTGTGAAAATATCCACTAAATGAGGGAATAATATGTGTGAGGTTACCCCAGGAGAGTTCCAAATGTGTGTAGGTAAAATATATATCCCACGGGGGTAAAATTGAAAAAAGTTGAAAAAAAATTTTTTTTGGACTTAGTCATTTTTCCGGCGTTTATCAGACTTTCAGATAGCGGAAATGTCAGTGAGCGTTCCGATTTCAGTTCTAGAGCGATTCGCCCAATGAGTCCTTGATACTTAGTCGTTTTCAGCCAATATTTTGGATTTTTGAAAATTTCACTTTTTTGTGAAAATATCCACTAAATGAGGGAATAATATGTGTGAGGGTACCCCAGGAGAGTTCCAAATGTGTGTAGGTAAAATATATAACCCACGGGGGTAAAATTGAAAAGAGTTGAAAAAAAATTTTTTTTGGACTTAGTCATTTTTCCGGCGTTTATCAGACTTTCAGATAGGGGAAATGTCAGTGAGCGTTCCGATTTCAGTTCCAGAGCGATTCGCCCAATGAGTCCTTGATACTTAGTCGTTTTCAGCCAATATTTTGGATTTTTGAAAATTTCACTTTTTTGTGAAAATATCCACTAAATGAGGGAATAATATGTGTGAGGGTACTCCAGGAGAGTTCCAAATGTCTGTGGGTAGAGTATATATCCCACGGGGGTAAAATTGAAAAAAGTTGAAACATTTTTTTTATTGGACTTAGTCATTTTTTCGGCGTTTATCAGACTTTCAGATAGGGGAAATGCCAGTGAGCGTTCCGATTTCAGTTCCAGAGCGATTCGCCCAATGAGTCCTTGATATTTAGTCGTTTTCAGCCAATTTTCTGGATTTTTGAAAATTTCACTTTTTTGTAAAAATATCGACTAAATGAGGGAATAATATGCGTGAGGGTACCCCAGGAGAGCTCCAAATGTGTGTTTGTAGAATATATATCCCACGGGGGTAAAATGTAAAAAAGTTGTAAAAAATTTTTTTGGGGACTTAGTCATTTTTCCGGCGTTTATCAGACTTTCAGATAGGGGAAATGTCATTGAGCATTCCGATTTCAGTTCCAGAGCGATTCGCCCAATGAGTCCTTGATATTTAGTCGTTTTCAGCCAATTTTCTGGATTTTTGAAAATTTCACTTTTTTGTAAAAATATCGACTAAATGAGGGAATAATATGCGTGAGGGTACCCCAGGAGAGCTCCAAATGTGTGTTTGTAGAATATATATCCCACGGGGGTAAAATGTAAAAAAGTTGTAAAAAATTTTTTTGGGGACTTAGTCATTTTTCCGGCGTTTATCAGACTTTCAGATAGCGGAAATGTCAGTGAGCGTTCCGATTTCAGTTCCAGAGCGATTCGCCCAATGAGTCCTTGATACTTAGTCGTTTTCAGCCAATATTTTGGATTTTTGAAAATTTCACTTTTTTGTGAAAATATCCACTAAATGAGGGAATAATATGTGTGAGGGTACTCCAGGAGAGTTCCAAATGTGTGTGGGTAGAATATATATCCCACGGGGGTAAAATTGAAAAAAGTTGAAAAATTTTTTTTATTGGACTTAGTCATTTTTTCGGCGTTTATCAGACTTTCAGATAGGGGAAATGCCAGTGACCATTCTGATTTCAGTTCCAGAGCGATTCGCCCACTGAGTCCTTGATATTTAGTCGTTTTCAGCCAATTTTCTGGATTTTTGAAAATTTCTCTTTTTTGTAAAAATATCGACTAAATGAGGGAATAATATGCGTGAGGGTACCACAGGAGAGTTCCAAATGTGTGTGGGTAGAATATATATCCCACGGGGGTAAAATGTAAAAAAGTTGTAAAAAATTTTTTTGGGGACTTAGTCATTTTTCCGGCGTTTATCAGACTTTCAGATAGGGGAAATGTCATTGAGCATTCCGATTTCAGTTCCAGAGCGATTCGCCCAATGAGTCCTTGATACTTAGTCGTTTTCAGCCAATATTTTGGATTTTTGAAAATTTCACTTTTTTGTGAAAATATCCACTAAATGAGGGAATAATATGTGTGAGGTTACCCCAGGAGAGTTCCAAATGTGTGTAGGTAAAATATATATCCCACGGGGGTAAAATTGAAAAAAGTTGAAAAAAAATTTTTTTTGGACTTAGTCATTTTTCCGGCGTTTATCAGACTTTCAGATAGGGGAAATGCCAGTGAGCGTTCCGATTTCAGTTCCAGAGCGATTCGCCCAATGAGTCCTTGATATTTAGTCGTTTTCAGCCAATTTTCTGGATTTTTGAAAATTTTACTTTTTTGTAAAAATATCGACTAAATGATGGAATAATATGCGTGAGGGTACCCCAGGAGAGCTCCAAATGTGTGTGGGTAGAATATATATCCCACGGGGGTAAAATGTAAAAAAGTTGTAAAAAATTTTTTTGGGGACTTAGTCATTTTTCCGGCGTTTATCAGACTTTCAGATAGGGGAAATGTCATTGAGCATTCCGATTTCAGTTCCAGAGCGATTCGCCCAATGAGTCCTTGATACTTAGTCGTTTTCAGCCAATATTTTGGATTTTTGAAAATTTCACTTTTTTGTGAAAATATCCACTAAATGAGGGAATAATATGTGTGAGGGTACTCCAGGAGAGTTCCAAATGTGTGTGGGTAGAATATATATCCCACGGGGGTAAAATTGAAAAAAGTTGAAAAAAATTTTTTTTTGGACTTAGTCATTTTTTCGGCGTTTATCAGACTTTCAGATAGGGGAAATGCCAGTGACCATTCCGATTTCAGTTCCAGAGCGATTCGCCCACTGAGTCCTTGATATTTAGTCGTTTTCAGCCAATTTTCTGGATTTTTGAAAATTTCTCTTTTTTGTAAAAATATCGACTAAATGAGGGAATAATATGCGTGAGGGTACCACAGGAGAGTTCCAAATGTGTGTGGGTAGAATATATATCCCACGGGGGTAAAATGTAAAAAAGTTGTAAAAAATTTTTTTGGGGACTTAGTCATTTTTCCGGCGTTTATCAGACTTTCAGATAGGTGAAATGTCATTGAGCATTACGATTTCAGTTCCAGAGCGATTCGCCCAATGAGTCCTTGATACTTAGTCGTTTTCAGCCAATATTTTGGATTTTTGAAAATTTCACTTTTTTGTGAAAATATCCACTAAATGAGGGAATAATATGTGTGAGGTTACCCCAGGAGAGTTCCAAATGTGTGTAGGTAAAATATATATCCCACGGGGGTAAAATTGAAAAAAGTTGAAAAAAAATTTTTTTTGGACTTAGTCATTTTTCCGGCGTTTATCAGACTTTCAGATAGCGGAAATGTCAGTGAGCGTTCCGATTTCAGTTCTAGAGCGATTCGCCCAATGAGTCCTTGATACTTAGTCGTTTTCAGCCAATATTTTGGATTTTTGAAAATTTCACTTTTTTGTGAAAATATCCACTAAATGAGGGAATAATATGTGTGAGGGTACCCCAGGAGAGTTCCAAATGTGTGTAGGTAAAATATATAACCCACGGGGGTAAAATTGAAAAAAGTTGTAAAAAATTTTTTTGGGGACTTAGTCATTTTTCCGGCGTTTATCAGACTTTCAGATAGGGGAAATGTCATTGAGCATTCCGATTTCAGTTCCAGAGCGATTCGCCCAATGAGTCCTTGATACTTAGTCGTTTTCAGCCAATATTTTGGATTTTTGAAAATTTCACTTTTTTGTGAAAATATCCACTAAATGAGGGAATAATATGTGTGAGGTTACCCCAGGAGAGTTCCAAATGTGTGTAGGTAAAATATATATCCCACGGGGGTAAAATGTAAAAAAGTTGTAAAAAATTTTTTTGGGGACTTAGTCATTTTTCCGGCGTTTATCAGACTTTCAGATAGGGGAAATGTCATTGAGCATTCCGATTTCAGTTCCAGAGCGATTCGCCCAATGAGTCCTTGATACTTAGTCGTTTTCAGCCAATATTTAGGATTTTTGAAAATTTCACTTTTTTGTGAAAATATCCACTAAATGAGGGAATAATATGTGTGAGGGTACTCCAGGAGAGTTCCAAATGTGTGTGGGTAGAGTATATATCCCACGGGGGTAAAATTGAAAAAAGTTGAAACATTTTTTTTATTGGACTTAGTCATTTTTTCGGCGTTTATCAGACTTTCAGATAGGGGAATGCCAGTGAGCGTTCCGATTTCAGTTCCAGAGCGATTCGCCCAATGAGTCCTTGATATTTAGTCGTTTTCAGCCAATTTTCTGGATTTTTGAAAATTTCACTTTTTTGTAAAAATATCGACTAAATGAGGGAATAATATGCGTGAGGGTACCCCAGGAGAGCTCCAAATGTGTGTTTGTAGAATATATATCCCACGGGGGTAAAATGTAAAAAAGTTGTAAAAAATTTTTTTGGGGACTTAGTCATTTTTCCGGCGTTTATCAGACTTTCAGATAGGGGAAATGTCATTGAGCATTCCGATTTCAGTTCCAGAGCGATTCGCCCAATGAGTCCTTGATACTTAGTCGTTTTCAGCCAATATTTAGGATTTTTGAAAATTTCACTTTTTTGTGAAAATATCCACTAAATGAGGGAATAATATGTGTGAGGTTACCCCAGGAGAGTTCCAAATGTGTGTAGGTAAAATATATATCCCACGGGGGTAAAATTGAAAAAAAATTTTTTTTGGACTTAGTCATTTTTCCGGCGTTTATCAGACTTTCAGATAGGGGAAATGTCATTGAGCATTCCGATTTCAGTTCCAGAGCGATTCGCCCAATGAGTCCTTGATACTTAGTCGTTTTCAGCCAATATTTTGGATTTTTGAAAATTTCACTTTTTTGTGAAAATATCCACTAAATGAGGGAATAATATGTGTGAGGTTACCCCAGGAGAGTTCCAAATGTGTGTAGGTAAAATATATATCCCACGGGGGTAAAATTGAAAAAAGTTGAAAAAAATTTTTTTTTGGACTTAGTCATTTTTCCGGCGTTTATCAGACTTTCAGATAGCGGAAATGTCAGTGAGCGTTCCGATTTCAGTTCTAGAGCGATACGCCCAATGAGTCCTTGATACTTAGTCGTTTTCAGCCAATATTTTGGATTTTTGAAAATTTCACTTTTTTGTGAAAATATCCACTAAATGAGGGAATAATATGTGTGAGGGTACCCCAGGAGAGTTCCAAATGTGTGTAGGTAAAATATATAACCCACGGGGGTAAAATTGAAAAGAGTTGAAAAAAAATTTTTTTTGGACTTAGTCATTTTTCCGGCGTTTATCAGACTTTCAGATAGGGGAAATGTCAGTGAGCGTTCCGATTTCAGTTCCAGAGCGATTCGCCCAATGAGTCCTTGATACTTAGTCGTTTTCAGCCAATATTTTGGATTTTTGAAAATTTCACTTTTTTGTGAAAATATCCACTAAATGAGGGAATAATATGTGTGAGGGTACTCCAGGAGAGTTCCAAATGTCTGTGGGTAGAGTATATATCCCACGGGGGTAAAATTGAAAAAAGTTGAAACATTTTTTTTATTGGACTTAGTCATTTTTTCGGCGTTTATCAGACTTTCAGATAGGGGAAATGCCAGTGAGCGTTCCGATTTCAGTTCCAGAGCGATTCGCCCAATGAGTCCTTGATATTTAGTCGTTTTCAGCCAATTTTCTGGATTTTTGAAAATTTCACTTTTTTGTAAAAATATCGACTAAATGAGGGAATAATATGCGTGAGGGTACCCCAGGAGAGCTCCAAATGTGTGTTTGTAGAATATATATCCCACGGGGGTAAAATGTAAAAAAGTTGTAAAAAATTTTTTTGGGGACTTAGTCATTTTTCCGGCGTTTATCAGACTTTCAGATAGGGGAAATGTCATTGAGCATTCCGATTTCAGTTCCAGAGCGATTCGCCCAATGAGTCCTTGATATTTAGTCGTTTTCAGCCAATTTTCTGGATTTTTGAAAATTTCACTTTTTTGTAAAAATATCGACTAAATGAGGGAATAATATGCGTGAGGGTACCCCAGGAGAGCTCCAAATGTGTGTTTGTAGAATATATATCCCACGGGGGTAAAATGTAAAAAAGTTGTAAAAAATTTTTTTGGGGACTTAGTCATTTTTCCGGCGTTTATCAGACTTTCAGATAGCGGAAATGTCAGTGAGCGTTCCGATTTCAGTTCCAGAGCGATTCGCCCAATGAGTCCTTGATACTTAGTCGTTTTCAGCCAATATTTTGGATTTTTGAAAATTTCACTTTTTTGTGAAAATATCCACTAAATGAGGGAATAATATGTGTGAGGGTACTCCAGGAGAGTTCCAAATGTGTGTGGGTAGAATATATATCCCACGGGGGTAAAATTGAAAAAAGTTGAAAAATTTTTTTTATTGGACTTAGTCATTTTTTCGGCGTTTATCAGACTTTCAGATAGGGGAAATGCCAGTGACCATTCTGATTTCAGTTCCAGAGCGATTCGCCCACTGAGTCCTTGATATTTAGTCGTTTTCAGCCAATTTTCTGGATTTTTGAAAATTTCTCTTTTTTGTAAAAATATCGACTAAATGAGGGAATAATATGCGTGAGGGTACCACAGGAGAGTTCCAAATGTGTGTGGGTAGAATATATATCCCACGGGGGTAAAATGTAAAAAAGTTGTAAAAAATTTTTTTGGGGACTTAGTCATTTTTCCGGCGTTTATCAGACTTTCAGATAGGGGAAATGTCATTGAGCATTCCGATTTCAGTTCCAGAGCGATTCGCCCAATGAGTCCTTGATACTTAGTCGTTTTCAGCCAATATTTTGGATTTTTGAAAATTTCACTTTTTTGTGAAAATATCCACTAAATGAGGGAATAATATGTGTGAGGTTACCCCAGGAGAGTTCCAAATGTGTGTAGGTAAAATATATATCCCACGGGGGTAAAATTGAAAAAAGTTGAAAAAAAATTTTTTTTGGACTTAGTCATTTTTCCGGCGTTTATCAGACTTTCAGATAGGGGAAATGCCAGTGAGCGTTCCGATTTCAGTTCCAGAGCGATTCGCCCAATGAGTCCTTGATATTTAGTCGTTTTCAGCCAATTTTCTGGATTTTTGAAAATTTTACTTTTTTGTAAAAATATCGACTAAATGATGGAATAATATGCGTGAGGGTACCCCAGGAGAGCTCCAAATGTGTGTGGGTAGAATATATATCCCACGGGGGTAAAATGTAAAAAAGTTGTAAAAAATTTTTTTGGGGACTTAGTCATTTTTCCGGCGTTTATCAGACTTTCAGATAGGGGAAATGTCATTGAGCATTCCGATTTCAGTTCCAGAGCGATTCGCCCAATGAGTCCTTGATACTTAGTCGTTTTCAGCCAATATTTTGGATTTTTGAAAATTTCACTTTTTTGTGAAAATATCCACTAAATGAGGGAATAATATGTGTGAGGGTACTCCAGGAGAGTTCCAAATGTGTGTGGGTAGAATATATATCCCACGGGGGTAAAATTGAAAAAAGTTGAAAAAAATTTTTTTTTGGACTTAGTCATTTTTTCGGCGTTTATCAGACTTTCAGATAGGGGAAATGCCAGTGACCATTCCGATTTCAGTTCCAGAGCGATTCGCCCACTGAGTCCTTGATATTTAGTCGTTTTCAGCCAATTTTCTGGATTTTTGAAAATTTCTCTTTTTTGTAAAAATATCGACTAAATGAGGGAATAATATGCGTGAGGGTACCACAGGAGAGTTCCAAATGTGTGTGGGTAGAATATATATCCCACGGGGGTAAAATGTAAAAAAGTTGTAAAAAATTTTTTTGGGGACTTAGTCATTTTTCCGGCGTTTATCAGACTTTCAGATAGGTGAAATGTCATTGAGCATTACGATTTCAGTTCCAGAGCGATTCGCCCAATGAGTCCTTGATACTTAGTCGTTTTCAGCCAATATTTTGGATTTTTGAAAATTTCACTTTTTTGTGAAAATATCCACTAAATGAGGGAATAATATGTGTGAGGTTACCCCAGGAGAGTTCCAAATGTGTGTAGGTAAAATATATATCCCACGGGGGTAAAATTGAAAAAAGTTGAAAAAAAATTTTTTTTGGACTTAGTCATTTTTCCGGCGTTTATCAGACTTTCAGATAGCGGAAATGTCAGTGAGCGTTCCGATTTCAGTTCTAGAGCGATTCGCCCAATGAGTCCTTGATACTTAGTCGTTTTCAGCCAATATTTTGGATTTTTGAAAATTTCACTTTTTTGTGAAAATATCCACTAAATGAGGGAATAATATGTGTGAGGGTACCCCAGGAGAGTTCCAAATGTGTGTAGGTAAAATATATAACCCACGGGGGTAAAATTGAAAAAAGTTGTAAAAAATTTTTTTGGGGACTTAGTCATTTTTCCGGCGTTTATCAGACTTTCAGATAGGGGAAATGTCATTGAGCATTCCGATTTCAGTTCCAGAGCGATTCGCCCAATGAGTCCTTGATACTTAGTCGTTTTCAGCCAATATTTTGGATTTTTGAAAATTTCACTTTTTTGTGAAAATATCCACTAAATGAGGGAATAATATGTGTGAGGTTACCCCAGGAGAGTTCCAAATGTGTGTAGGTAAAATATATATCCCACGGGGGTAAAATGTAAAAAAGTTGTAAAAAATTTTTTTGGGGACTTAGTCATTTTTCCGGCGTTTATCAGACTTTCAGATAGGGGAAATGTCATTGAGCATTCCGATTTCAGTTCCAGAGCGATTCGCCCAATGAGTCCTTGATACTTAGTCGTTTTCAGCCAATATTTAGGATTTTTGAAAATTTCACTTTTTTGTGAAAATATCCACTAAATGAGGGAATAATATGTGTGAGGGTACTCCAGGAGAGTTCCAAATGTGTGTGGGTAGAGTATATATCCCACGGGGGTAAAATTGAAAAAAGTTGAAACATTTTTTTTATTGGACTTAGTCATTTTTTCGGCGTTTATCAGACTTTCAGATAGGGGAATGCCAGTGAGCGTTCCGATTTCAGTTCCAGAGCGATTCGCCCAATGAGTCCTTGATATTTAGTCGTTTTCAGCCAATTTTCTGGATTTTTGAAAATTTCACTTTTTTGTAAAAATATCGACTAAATGAGGGAATAATATGCGTGAGGGTACCCCAGGAGAGCTCCAAATGTGTGTTTGTAGAATATATATCCCACGGGGGTAAAATGTAAAAAAGTTGTAAAAAATTTTTTTGGGGACTTAGTCATTTTTCCGGCGTTTATCAGACTTTCAGATAGGGGAAATGTCATTGAGCATTCCGATTTCAGTTCCAGAGCGATTCGCCCAATGAGTCCTTGATACTTAGTCGTTTTCAGCCAATATTTTGGATTTTTGAAAATTTCACTTTTTTGTGAAAATATCCACTAAATGAGGGAATAATATGTGTGAGGGTACTCCAGGAGAGTTCCAAATGTGTGTGGGTAGAATATATATCCCACGGGGGTAAAATTGAAAAAAGTTGAAAAAAATTTTTTTTTGGACTTAGTCATTTTTTCGGCGTTTATCAGACTTTCAGATAGGGGAAATGCCAGTGACCATTCCGATTTCAGTTCCAGAGCGATTCGCCCACTGAGTCCTTGATATTTAGTCGTTTTCAGCCAATTTTCTGGATTTTTGAAAATTTCTCTTTTTTGTAAAAATATCGACTAAATGAGGGAATAATATGCGTGAGGGTACCACAGGAGAGTTCCAAATGTGTGTGGGTAGAATATATATCCCACGGGGGTAAAATGTAAAAAAGTTGTAAAAAATTTTTTTGGGGACTTAGTCATTTTTCCGGCGTTTATCAGACTTTCAGATAGGTGAAATGTCATTGAGCATTACGATTTCAGTTCCAGAGCGATTCGCCCAATGAGTCCTTGATACTTAGTCGTTTTCAGCCAATATTTTGGATTTTTGAAAATTTCACTTTTTTGTGAAAATATCCACTAAATGAGGGAATAATATGTGTGAGGTTACCCCAGGAGAGTTCCAAATGTGTGTAGGTAAAATATATATCCCACGGGGGTAAAATTGAAAAAAGTTGAAAAAAAATTTTTTTTGGACTTAGTCATTTTTCCGGCGTTTATCAGACTTTCAGATAGCGGAAATGTCAGTGAGCGTTCCGATTTCAGTTCTAGAGCGATTCGCCCAATGAGTCCTTGATACTTAGTCGTTTTCAGCCAATATTTTGGATTTTTGAAAATTTCACTTTTTTGTGAAAATATCCACTAAATGAGGGAATAATATGTGTGAGGGTACCCCAGGAGAGTTCCAAATGTGTGTAGGTAAAATATATAACCCACGGGGGTAAAATTGAAAAAAGTTGTAAAAAATTTTTTTGGGGACTTAGTCATTTTTCCGGCGTTTATCAGACTTTCAGATAGGGGAAATGTCATTGAGCATTCCGATTTCAGTTCCAGAGCGATTCGCCCAATGAGTCCTTGATACTTAGTCGTTTTCAGCCAATATTTTGGATTTTTGAAAATTTCACTTTTTTGTGAAAATATCCACTAAATGAGGGAATAATATGTGTGAGGTTACCCCAGGAGAGTTCCAAATGTGTGTAGGTAAAATATATATCCCACGGGGGTAAAATGTAAAAAAGTTGTAAAAAATTTTTTTGGGGACTTAGTCATTTTTCCGGCGTTTATCAGACTTTCAGATAGGGGAAATGTCATTGAGCATTCCGATTTCAGTTCCAGAGCGATTCGCCCAATGAGTCCTTGATACTTAGTCGTTTTCAGCCAATATTTAGGATTTTTGAAAATTTCACTTTTTTGTGAAAATATCCACTAAATGAGGGAATAATATGTGTGAGGGTACTCCAGGAGAGTTCCAAATGTGTGTGGGTAGAGTATATATCCCACGGGGGTAAAATTGAAAAAAGTTGAAACATTTTTTTTATTGGACTTAGTCATTTTTTCGGCGTTTATCAGACTTTCAGATAGGGGAATGCCAGTGAGCGTTCCGATTTCAGTTCCAGAGCGATTCGCCCAATGAGTCCTTGATATTTAGTCGTTTTCAGCCAATTTTCTGGATTTTTGAAAATTTCACTTTTTTGTAAAAATATCGACTAAATGAGGGAATAATATGCGTGAGGGTACCCCAGGAGAGCTCCAAATGTGTGTTTGTAGAATATATATCCCACGGGGGTAAAATGTAAAAAAGTTGTAAAAAATTTTTTTGGGGACTTAGTCATTTTTCCGGCGTTTATCAGACTTTCAGATAGGGGAAATGTCATTGAGCATTCCGATTTCAGTTCCAGAGCGATTCGCCCAATGAGTCCTTGATACTTAGTCGTTTTCAGCCAATATTTAGGATTTTTGAAAATTTCACTTTTTTGTGAAAATATCCACTAAATGAGGGAATAATATGTGTGAGGTTACCCCAGGAGAGTTCCAAATGTGTGTAGGTAAAATATATATCCCACGGGGGTAAAATTGAAAAAAAATTTTTTTTGGACTTAGTCATTTTTCCGGCGTTTATCAGACTTTCAGATAGGGGAAATGTCATTGAGCATTCCGATTTCAGTTCCAGAGCGATTCGCCCAATGAGTCCTTGATACTTAGTCGTTTTCAGCCAATATTTTGGATTTTTGAAAATTTCACTTTTTTGTGAAAATATCCACTAAATGAGGGAATAATATGTGTGAGGTTACCCCAGGAGAGTTCCAAATGTGTGTAGGTAAAATATATATCCCACGGGGGTAAAATTGAAAAAAGTTGAAAAAAATTTTTTTTTGGACTTAGTCATTTTTCCGGCGTTTATCAGACTTTCAGATAGCGGAAATGTCAGTGAGCGTTCCGATTTCAGTTCTAGAGCGATACGCCCAATGAGTCCTTGATACTTAGTCGTTTTCAGCCAATATTTTGGATTTTTGAAAATTTCACTTTTTTGTGAAAATATCCACTAAATGAGGGAATAATATGTGTGAGGGTACCCCAGGAGAGTTCCAAATGTGTGTAGGTAAAATATATAACCCACGGGGGTAAAATTGAAAAGAGTTGAAAAAAAATTTTTTTTGGACTTAGTCATTTTTCCGGCGTTTATCAGACTTTCAGATAGGGGAAATGTCAGTGAGCGTTCCGATTTCAGTTCCAGAGCGATTCGCCCAATGAGTCCTTGATACTTAGTCGTTTTCAGCCAATATTTTGGATTTTTGAAAATTTCACTTTTTTGTGAAAATATCCACTAAATGAGGGAATAATATGTGTGAGGGTACTCCAGGAGAGTTCCAAATGTGTGTGGGTAGAGTATATATCCCACGGGGGTAAAATTGAAAAAAGTTGAAACATTTTTTTTATTGGACTTAGTCATTTTTTCGGCGTTTATCAGACTTTCAGATAGGGGAAATGCCAGTGAGCGTTCCGATTTCAGTTCCAGAGCGATTCGCCCAATGAGTCCTTGATATTTAGTCGTTTTCAGCCAATTTTCTGGATTTTTGAAAATTTCACTTTTTTGTAAAAATATCGACTAATTGAGGGAATAATATGCGTGAGGGTACCCCAGGAGAGCTCCAAATGTTTGTTTGTAGAATATATATCCCACGGGGGTAAAATGTAAAAAAGTTGTAAAAAATTTTTTTGGGGACTTAGTCATTTTTCCGGCGTTTATCAGACTTTCAGATAGGGGAAATGTCATTGAGCATTCCGATTTCAGTTCCAGAGCGATTCGCCCAATGAGTCCTTGATATTTAGTCGTTTTCAGCCAATTTTCTGGATTTTTGAAAATTTCACTTTTTTGTAAAAATATCGACTAAATGAGGGAATAATATGCGTGAGGGTACCCCAGGAGAGCTCCAAATGTGTGTTTGTAGAATATATATCCCACGGGGGTAAAATGTAAAAAAGTTGTAAAAAATTTTTTTGGGGACTTAGTCATTTTTCCGGCGTTTATCAGACTTTCAGATAGGGGAAATGTCATTGAGCATTCCGATTTCAGTTCCAGAGCGATTCGCCCAATGAGTCCTTGATACTTAGTCGTTTTCAGCCAATATTTTGGATTTTTGAAAATTTCACTTTTTTGTGAAAATATCCACTAAATGAGGGAATAATATGTGTGAGGTTACCCCAGGAGAGTTCCAAATGTGTGTAGGTAAAATATATATCCCACGGGGGTAAAATTGAAAAAAAATTTTTTTTGGACTTAGTCATTTTTCCGGCGTTTATCAGACTTTCAGATAGCGGAAATGTCAGTGAGCGTTCCGATTTCAGTTCCAGAGCGATTCGCCCAATGAGTCCTTGATACTTAGTCGTTTTCAGCCAATATTTTGGATTTTTGAAAATTTCACTTTTTTGTGAAAATATCCACTAAATGAGGGAATAATATGTGTGAGGGTACTCCAGGAGAGTTCCAAATGTGTGTGGGTAGAATATATATCCCACGGGGGTAAAATTGAAAAAAGTTGAAAAATTTTTTTTATTGGACTTAGTCATTTTTTCGGCGTTTATCAGACTTTCAGATAGGGGAAATGCCAGTGACCATTCTGATTTCAGTTCCAGAGCGATTCGCCCACTGAGTCCTTGATATTTAGTCGTTTTCAGCCAATTTTCTGGATTTTTGAAAATTTCTCTTTTTTGTAAAAATATCGACTAAATGAGGGAATAATATGCGTGAGGGTACCACAGGAGAGTTCCAAATGTGTGTGGGTAGAATATATATCCCACGGGGGTAAAATGTAAAAAAGTTGTAAAAAATTTTTTTGGGGACTTAGTCATTTTTCCGGCGTTTATCAGACTTTCAGATAGGGGAAATGTCATTGAGCATTCCGATTTCAGTTCCAGAGCGATTCGCCCAATGAGTCCTTGATACTTAGTCGTTTTCAGCCAATATTTTGGATTTTTGAAAATTTCACTTTTTTGTGAAAATATCCACTAAATGAGGGAATAATATGTGTGAGGTTACCCCAGGAGAGTTCCAAATGTGTGTAGGTAAAATATATATCCCACGGGGGTAAAATTGAAAAAAGTTGAAAAAAAATTTTTTTTGGACTTAGTCATTTTTCCGGCGTTTATCAGACTTTCAGATAGGGGAAATGCCAGTGAGCGTTCCGATTTCAGTTCCAGAGCGATTCGCCCAATGAGTCCTTGATATTTAGTCGTTTTCAGCCAATTTTCTGGATTTTTGAAAATTTTACTTTTTTGTAAAAATATCGACTAAATGAGGGAATAATATGCGTGAGGGTACCCCAGGAGAGCTCCAAATGTGTGTGGGTAGAATATATATCCCACGGGGGTAAAATGTAAAAAAGTTGTAAAAAATTTTTTTGGGGACTTAGTCATTTTTCCGGCGTTTATCAGACTTTCAGATAGGGGAAATGTCATTGAGCATTCCGATTTCAGTTCCAGAGCGATTCGCCCAATGAGTCCTTGATACTTAGTCGTTTTCAGCCAATATTTTGGATTTTTGAAAATTTCACTTTTTTGTGAAAATATCCACTAAATGAGGGAATAATATGTGTGAGGTTACCCCAGGAGAGTTCCAAATGTGTGTAGGTAAAATATATATCCCACGGGGGTAAAATGTAAAAAAGTTGTAAAAAATTTTTTTGGGGACTTAGTCATTTTTCCGGCGTTTATCAGACTTTCAGATAGGGGAAATGTCATTGAGCATTCCGATTTCAGTTCCAGAGCGATTCGCCCAATGAGTCCTTGATACTTAGTCGTTTTCAGCCAATATTTAGGATTTTTGAAAATTTCACTTTTTTGTGAAAATATCCACTAAATGAGGGAATAATATGTGTGAGGGTACTCCAGGAGAGTTCCAAATGTGTGTGGGTAGAGTATATATCCCACGGGGGTAAAATTGAAAAAAGTTGAAACATTTTTTTTATTGGACTTAGTAATTTTTTCGGCGTTTATCAGACTTTCAGATAGGGGAATGCCAGTGAGCGTTCCGATTTCAGTTCCAGAGCGATTCGCCCAATGAGTCCTTGATATTTAGTCGTTTTCAGCCAATTTTCTGGATTTTTGAAAATTTCACTTTTTTGTAAAAATATCGACTAAATGAGGGAATAATATGCGTGAGGGTACCCCAGGAGAGCTCCAAATGTGTGTTTGTAGAATATATATCCCACGGGGGTAAAATGTAAAAAAGTTGTAAAAAATTTTTTTGGGGACTTAGTCATTTTTCCGGCGTTTATCAGACTTTCAGATAGGGGAAATGTCATTGAGCATTCCGATTTCAGTTCCAGAGCGATTCGCCCAATGAGTCCTTGATACTTAGTCGTTTTCAGCCAATATTTAGGATTTTTGAAAATTTCACTTTTTTGTGAAAATATCCACTAAATGAGGGAATAATATGTGTGAGGTTACCCCAGGAGAGTTCCAAATGTGTGTAGGTAAAATATATATCCCACGGGGGTAAAATTGAAAAAAAATTTTTTTTGGACTTAGTCATTTTTCCGGCGTTTATCAGCCTTTCAGATAGGGGAAATGTCATTGAGCATTCCGATTTCAGTTCCAGAGCGATTCGCCCAATGAGTCCTTGATACTTAGTCGTTTTCAGCCAATATTTTGGATTTTTGAAAATTTCACTTTTTTGTGAAAATATCCACTAAATGAGGGAATAATATGTGTGAGGTTACCCCAGGAGAGTTCCAAATGTGTGTAGGTAAAATATATATCCCACGGGGGTAAAATTGAAAAAAGTTGAAAAAAAATTTTTTTTGGACTTAGTCATTTTTCCGGCGTTTATCAGACTTTCAGATAGCGGAAATGTCAGTGAGCGTTCCGATTTCAGTTCTAGAGCGATTCGCCCAATGAGTCCTTGATACTTAGTCGTTTTCAGCCAATATTTTGGATTTTTGAAAATTTCACTTTTTTGTGAAAATATCCACTAAATGAGGGAATAATATGTGTGAGGGTACCCCAGGAGAGTTCCAAATGTGTGTAGGTAAAATATATAACCCACGGGGGTAAAATTGAAAAGAGTTGAAAAAAAATTTTTTTTGGACTTAGTCATTTTTCCGGCGTTTATCAGACTTTCAGATAGGGGAAATGTCAGTGAGCGTTCCGATTTCAGTTCCAGAGCGATTCGCCCAATGAGTCCTTGATACTTAGTCGTTTTCAGCCAATATTTTGGATTTTTGAAAATTTCACTTTTTTGTGAAAATATCCACTAAATGAGGGAATAATATGTGTGAGGGTACTCCAGGAGAGTTCCAAATGTGTGTGGGTAGAGTATATATCCCACGGGGGTAAAATTGAAAAAAGTTGAAACATTTTTTTTATTGGACTTAGTCATTTTTTCGGCGTTTATCAGACTTTCAGATAGGGGAAATGCCAGTGAGCGTTCCGATTTCAGTTCCAGAGCGATTCGCCCAATGAGTCCTTGATATTTAGTCGTTTTCAGCCAATTTTCTGGATTTTTGAAAATTTCACTTTTTTGTAAAAATATCGACTAAATGAGGGAATAATATGCGTGAGGGTACCCCAGGAGAGCTCCAAATGTGTGTTTGTAGAATATATATCCCACGGGGGTAAAATGTAAAAAAGTTGTAAAAAATTTTTTTGGGGACTTAGTCATTTTTCCGGCGTTTATCAGACTTTCAGATAGGGGAAATGTCATTGAGCATTCCGATTTCAGTTCCAGAGCGATTCGCCCAATGAGTCCTTGATATTTAGTCGTTTTCAGCCAATTTTCTGGATTTTTGAAAATTTCACTTTTTTGTAAAAATATCGACTAAATGAGGGAATAATATGCGTGAGGGTACCCCAGGAGAGCTCCAAATGTGTGTTTGTAGAATATATATCCCACGGGGGTAAAATGTAAAAAAGTTGTAAAAAATTTTTTTGGGGACTTAGTCATTTTTCCGGCGTTTATCAGACTTTCAGATAGGGGAAATGTCATTGAGCATTCCGATTTCAGTTCCAGAGCGATTCGCCCAATGAGTCCTTGATACTTAGTCGTTTTCAGCCAATATTTTGGATTTTTGAAAATTTCACTTTTTTGTGAAAATATCCACTAAATGAGGGAATAATATGTGTGAGGTTACCCCAGGAGAGTTCCAAATGTGTGTGGGTAGAATATATATCCCACGGGGGTAAAATTGAAAAAAGTTGAAAAATTTTTTTTATTGGACTTAGTCATTTTTTCGGCGTTTATCAGACTTTCAGATAGGGGAAATGCCAGTGACCATTCTGATTTCAGTTCCAGAGCGATTCGCCCACTGAGTCCTTGATATTTAGTCGTTTTCAGCCAATTTTCTGGATTTTTGAAAATTTCTCTTTTTTGTAAAAATATCGACTAAATGAGGGAATAATATGCGTGAGGGTACCACAGGAGAGTTCCAAATGTGTGTGGGTAGAATATATATCCCACGGGGGTAAAATGTAAAAAAGTTGTAAAAAATTTTTTTGGGGACTTAGTCATTTTTCCGGCGTTTATCAGACTTTCAGATAGGGGAAATGTCATTGAGCATTCCGATTTCAGTTCCAGAGCGATTCGCCCAATGAGTCCTTGATACTTAGTCGTTTTCAGCCAATATTTTGGATTTTTGAAAATTTCACTTTTTTGTGAAAATATCCACTAAATGAGGGAATAATATGTGTGAGGTTACCCCAGGAGAGTTCCAAATGTGTGTAGGTAAAATATATATCCCACGGGGGTAAAATTGAAAAAAGTTGAAAAAAAATTTTTTTTGGACTTAGTCATTTTTCCGGCGTTTATCAGACTTTCAGATAGGGGAAATGCCAGTGAGCGTTCCGATTTCAGTTCCAGAGCGATTCGCCCAATGAGTCCTTGATATTTAGTCGTTTTCAGCCAATTTTCTGGATTTTTGAAAATTTTACTTTTTTGTAAAAATATCGACTAAATGAGGGAATAATATGCGTGAGGGTACCCCAGGAGAGCTCCAAATGTGTGTGGGTAGAATATATATCCCACGGGGGTAAAATGTAAAAAAGTTGTAAAAAATTTTTTTGGGGACTTAGTCATTTTTCCGGCGTTTATCAGACTTTCAGATAGGTGAAATGTCATTGAGCATTCCGATTTCAGTTCCAGAGCGATTCGCCCAATGAGTCCTTGATACTTAGTCGTTTTCAGCCAATATTTTGGATTTTTGAAAATTTCACTTTTTTGTGAAAATATCCACTAAATGAGGGAATAATATGTGTGAGGGTACCCCAGGAGAGTTCCAAATGTGTGTAGGTAAAATATATAACCCACGGGGGTAAAATTGAAAAAAGTTGTAAAAAGTTTTTTTGGGGACTTAGTCATTTTTCCGGCGTTTATCAGACTTTCAGATAGGGGAAATGTCATTGAGCATTCCGATTTCAGTTCCAGAGCGATTCGCCCAATGAGTCCTTGATACTTAGTCGTTTTCAGCCAATATTTTGGATTTTTGAAAATTTCACTTTTTTGTGAAAATATCCACTAAATGAGGGAATAATATGTGTGAGGTTACCCCAGGAGAGTTCCAAATGTGTGTAGGTAAAATATATATCCCACGGGGGTAAAATGTAAAAAAGTTGTAAAAAATTTTTTTGGGGACTTAGTCATTTTTCCGGCGTTTATCAGACTTTCAGATAGGGGAAATGTCATTGAGCATTCCGATTTCAGTTCCAGAGCGATTCGCCCAATGAGTCCTTGATACTTAGTCGTTTTCAGCCAATATTTAGGATTTTTGAAAATTTCACTTTTTTGTGAAAATATCCACTAAATGAGGGAATAATATGTGTGAGGGTACTCCAGGAGAGTTCCAAATGTGTGTGGGTAGAGTATATATCCCACGGGGGTAAAATTGAAAAAAGTTGAAACATTTTTTTTATTGGACTTAGTCATTTTTTCGGCGTTTATCAGACTTTCAGATAGGGGAATGCCAGTGAGCGCTCCGATTTCAGTTCCAGAGCGATTCGCCCAATGAGTCCTTGATATTTAGTCGTTTTCAGCCAATTTTCTGGATTTTTGAAAATTTCACTTTTTTGTAAAAATATCGACTAAATGAGGGAATAATATGCGTGAGGGTACCACAGGAGAGCTCCAAATGTGTGTTTGTAGAATATATATCCCACGGGGGTAAAATGTAAAAAAGTTGTAAAAAATTTTTTTGGGGACTTAGTCATTTTTCCGGCGTTTATCAGACTTTCAGATAGGGGAAATGTCATTGAGCATTCCGATTTCAGTTCCAGAGCGATTCGCCCAATGAGTCCTTGATACTTAGTCGTTTTCAGCCAATATTTAGGATTTTTGAAAATTTCACTTTTTTGTGAAAATATCCACTAAATGAGGGAATAATATGTGTGAGGTTACCCCAGGAGAGTTCCAAATGTGTGTATGTAAAATATATATCCCATGGGGGTAAAATTGAAAAAAGTTGAAAAAAAATTTTTTTTGGACTTAGTCATTTTTCCGGCGTTTATCAGACTTTCAGATAGCGGAAATGTCAGTGAGCGTTCCGATTTCAGTTCCAGAGCGATTCGCCCAATGAGTCCTTGATACTTAGTCGTTTTCAGCCAATATTTTGGATTTTTTAAAATTTCACTTTTTTGTGAAAATATCCACTAAATGAGGGAATAATATGTGTGAGGGTACTCCAGGAGAGTTCCAAATGTGTGTGGGTAGAATATATATCCCACGGGGGTAAAATTGAAAAAAGTTGAAAAAATTTTTTTTTTGGACTTAGTCATTTTTTCGGCGTTTATCAGACTTTCAGATAGGGGAAATGCCAGTGAGCGTTCCGATTTCAGTTCCAGAGCGATTCGCCCACTGAGTCCTTGATACTTAGTCGTTTTCAGCCAATATTTTGGATTTTTGAAAATTTCACTTTTTTGTGAAAATATCCACTAAATGAGGGAATAATATGTGTGAGGGTACCCCAGGAGAGTTCCAAATGTGTGTAGGTAAAATATATAACCCCGGGGGGTAAAATTGAAAAAAGTTGAAAAAAAATTTTTTTTGGACTTAGTCATTTTTCCGGCGTTTATCAGACTTTCAGATAGCGGAAATGTCAGTGAGCGTTCCGATTTCAGTTCTAGAGCGATTCGCCCACTGAGTCCTTGATACTTAGTCGTTTTCAGCCAATATTTTGGATTTTTGAAAATTTCACTTTTTTGTGAAAATATCCACTAAATGAGGGAATAATATGTGTGAGGGTACCCCAGGAGAGTTCCAAATGTGTGTAGGTAAAATATATATCCCACGGGGGTAAAATTGAAAAAAAATTTTTTTTGGACTTAGTCATTTTTCCGGCGTTTATCAGACTTTCAGATAGCGGAAATGTCAGTGAGCGTTCCGATTTCAGTTCCAGAGCGATTCGCCCAATGAGTCCTTGATACTTAGTCGTTTTCAGCCAATATTTTGGATTTTTGAAAATTTCACTTTTTTGTGAAAATATCCACTAAATGAGGGAATAATATGTGTGAGGGTACTCCAGGAGAGTTCCAAATGTGTGTGGGTAGAATATATATCCCACGGGGGTAAAATTGAAAAAAGTTGAAAAATTTTTTTTATTGGACTTAGTCATTTTTTCGGCGTTTATCAGACTTTCAGATAGGGGAAATGCCAGTGACCATTCTGATTTCAGTTCCAGAGCGATTCGCCCACTGAGTCCTTGATATTTAGTCGTTTTCAGCCAATTTTCTGGATTTTTGAAAATTTCTCTTTTTTGTAAAAATATCGACTAAATGAGGGAATAATATGCGTGAGGGTACCACAGGAGAGTTCCAAATGTGTGTGGGTAGAATATATATCCCACGGGGGTAAAATGTAAAAAAGTTGTAAAAAATTTTTTTGGGGACTTAGTCATTTTTCCGGCGTTTATCAGACTTTCAGATAGGGGAAATGTCATTGAGCATTCCGATTTCAGTTCCAGAGCGATTCGCCCAATGAGTCCTTGATACTTAGTCGTTTTCAGCCAATATTTTGGATTTTTGAAAATTTCACTTTTTTGTGAAAATATCCACTAAATGAGGGAATAATATGTGTGAGGTTACCCCAGGAGAGTTCCAAATGTGTGTAGGTAAAATATATATCCCACGGGGGTAAAATTGAAAAAAGTTGAAAAAAAATTTTTTTTGGACTTAGTCATTTTTCCGGCGTTTATCAGACTTTCAGATAGGGGAAATGCCAGTGAGCGTTCCGATTTCAGTTCCAGAGCGATTCGCCCAATGAGTCCTTGATATTTAGTCGTTTTCAGCCAATTTTCTGGATTTTTGAAAATTTTACTTTTTTGTAAAAATATCGACTAAATGAGGGAATAATATGCGTGAGGGTACCCCAGGAGAGCTCCAAATGTGTGTGGGTAGAATATATATCCCACGGGGGTAAAATGTAAAAAAGTTGTAAAAAATTTTTTTGGGGACTTAGTCATTTTTCCGGCGTTTATCAGACTTTCAGATAGGTGAAATGTCATTGAGCATTCCGATTTCAGTTCCAGAGCGATTCGCCCAATGAGTCCTTGATACTTAGTCGTTTTCAGCCAATATTTTGGATTTTTGAAAATTTCACTTTTTTGTGAAAATATCCACTAAATGAGGGAATAATATGTGTGAGGGTACCCCAGGAGAGTTCCAAATGTGTGTAGGTAAAATATATAACCCCGGGGGGTAAAATTGAAAAAAGTTGAAAAAAAATTTTTTTTGGACTTAGTCATTTTTCCGGCGTTTATCAGACTTTCAGATAGCGGAAATGTCAGTGAGCGTTCCGATTTCAGTTCTAGAGCGATTCGCCCACTGAGTCCTTGATACTTAGTCGTTTTCAGCCAATATTTTGGATTTTTGAAAATTTCACTTTTTTGTGAAAATATCCACTAAATGAGGGAATAATATGTGTGAGGGTACCCCAGGAGAGTTCCAAATGTGTGTAGGTAAAATATATATCCCACGGGGGTAAAATTGAAAAAAAATTTTTTTTGGACTTAGTCATTTTTCCGGCGTTTATCAGACTTTCAGATAGCGGAAATGTCAGTGAGCGTTCCGATTTCAGTTCCAGAGCGATTCGCCCAATGAGTCCTTGATACTTAGTCGTTTTCAGCCAATATTTTGGATTTTTGAAAATTTCACTTTTTTGTGAAAATATCCACTAAATGAGGGAATAATATGTGTGAGGGTACTCCAGGAGAGTTCCAAATGTGTGTGGGTAGAATATATATCCCACGGGGGTAAAATTGAAAAAAGTTGAAAAATTTTTTTTATTGGACTTAGTCATTTTTTCGGCGTTTATCAGACTTTCAGATAGGGGAAATGCCAGTGACCATTCTGATTTCAGTTCCAGAGCGATTCGCCCACTGAGTCCTTGATATTTAGTCGTTTTCAGCCAATTTTCTGGATTTTTGAAAATTTCTCTTTTTTGTAAAAATATCGACTAAATGAGGGAATAATATGCGTGAGGGTACCACAGGAGAGTTCCAAATGTGTGTGGGTAGAATATATATCCCACGGGGGTAAAATGTAAAAAAGTTGTAAAAAATTTTTTTGGGGACTTAGTCATTTTTCCGGCGTTTATCAGACTTTCAGATAGGGGAAATGTCATTGAGCATTCCGATTTCAGTTCCAGAGCGATTCGCCCAATGAGTCCTTGATACTTAGTCGTTTTCAGCCAATATTTTGGATTTTTGAAAATTTCACTTTTTTGTGAAAATATCCACTAAATGAGGGAATAATATGTGTGAGGTTACCCCAGGAGAGTTCCAAATGTGTGTAGGTAAAATATATATCCCACGGGGGTAAAATTGAAAAAAGTTGAAAAAAAATTTTTTTTGGACTTAGTCATTTTTCCGGCGTTTATCAGACTTTCAGATAGGGGAAATGCCAGTGAGCGTTCCGATTTCAGTTCCAGAGCGATTCGCCCAATGAGTCCTTGATATTTAGTCGTTTTCAGCCAATTTTCTGGATTTTTGAAAATTTTACTTTTTTGTAAAAATATCGACTAAATGAGGGAATAATATGCGTGAGGGTACCCCAGGAGAGCTCCAAATGTGTGTGGGTAGAATATATATCCCACGGGGGTAAAATGTAAAAAAGTTGTAAAAAATTTTTTTGGGGACTTAGTCATTTTTCCGGCGTTTATCAGACTTTCAGATAGGTGAAATGTCATTGAGCATTCCGATTTCAGTTCCAGAGCGATTCGCCCAATGAGTCCTTGATACTTAGTCGTTTTCAGCCAATATTTTGGATTTTTGAAAATTTCACTTTTTTGTGAAAATATCCACTAAATGAGGGAATAATATGTGTGAGGGTACCCCAGGAGAGTTCCAAATGTGTGTAGGTAAAATATATAACCCCGGGGGGTAAAATTGAAAAAAGTTGAAAAAAAATTTTTTTTGGACTTAGTCATTTTTCCGGCGTTTATCAGACTTTCAGATAGCGGAAATGTCAGTGAGCGTTCCGATTTCAGTTCTAGAGCGATTCGCCCACTGAGTCCTTGATACTTAGTCGTTTTCAGCCAATATTTTGGATTTTTGAAAATTTCACTTTTTTGTGAAAATATCCACTAAATGAGGGAATAATATGTGTGAGGGTACCCCAGGAGAGTTCCAAATGTGTGTAGGTAAAATATATATCCCACGGGGGTAAAATTGAAAAAAAATTTTTTTTGGACTTAGTCATTTTTCCGGCGTTTATCAGACTTTCAGATAGCGGAAATGTCAGTGAGCGTTCCGATTTCAGTTCCAGAGCGATTCGCCCAATGAGTCCTTGATACTTAGTCGTTTTCAGCCAATATTTTGGATTTTTGAAAATTTCACTTTTTTGTGAAAATATCCACTAAATGAGGGAATAATATGTGTGAGGGTACTCCAGGAGAGTTCCAAATGTGTGTGGGTAGAATATATATCCCACGGGGGTAAAATTGAAAAAAGTTGAAAAATTTTTTTTATTGGACTTAGTCATTTTTTCGGCGTTTATCAGACTTTCAGATAGGGGAAATGCCAGTGACCATTCTGATTTCAGTTCCAGAGCGATTCGCCCACTGAGTCCTTGATATTTAGTCGTTTTCAGCCAATTTTCTGGATTTTTGAAAATTTCTCTTTTTTGTAAAAATATCGACTAAATGAGGGAATAATATGCGTGAGGGTACCACAGGAGAGTTCCAAATGTGTGTGGGTAGAATATATATCCCACGGGGGTAAAATGTAAAAAAGTTGTAAAAAATTTTTTTGGGGACTTAGTCATTTTTCCGGCGTTTATCAGACTTTCAGATAGGGGAAATGTCATTGAGCATTCCGATTTCAGTTCCAGAGCGATTCGCCCAATGAGTCCTTGATACTTAGTCGTTTTCAGCCAATATTTTGGATTTTTGAAAATTTCACTTTTTTGTGAAAATATCCACTAAATGAGGGAATAATATGTGTGAGGTTACCCCAGGAGAGTTCCAAATGTGTGTAGGTAAAATATATATCCCACGGGGGTAAAATTGAAAAAAGTTGAAAAAAAATTTTTTTTGGACTTAGTCATTTTTCCGGCGTTTATCAGACTTTCAGATAGGGGAAATGCCAGTGAGCGTTCCGATTTCAGTTCCAGAGCGATTCGCCCAATGAGTCCTTGATATTTAGTCGTTTTCAGCCAATTTTCTGGATTTTTGAAAATTTTACTTTTTTGTAAAAATATCGACTAAATGAGGGAATAATATGCGTGAGGGTACCCCAGGAGAGCTCCAAATGTGTGTGGGTAGAATATATATCCCACGGGGGTAAAATGTAAAAAAGTTGTAAAAAATTTTTTTGGGGACTTAGTCATTTTTCCGGCGTTTATCAGACTTTCAGATAGGTGAAATGTCATTGAGCATTCCGATTTCAGTTCCAGAGCGATTCGCCCAATGAGTCCTTGATACTTAGTCGTTTTCAGCCAATATTTTGGATTTTTGAAAATTTCACTTTTTTGTGAAAATATCCACTAAATGAGGGAATAATATGTGTGAGGGTACCCCAGGAGAGTTCCAAATGTGTGTAGGTAAAATATATAACCCCGGGGGGTAAAATTGAAAAAAGTTGAAAAAAAATTTTTTTTGGACTTAGTCATTTTTCCGGCGTTTATCAGACATTCAGATAGCGGAAATGTCAGTGAGCGTTCCGATTTCAGTTCTAGAGCGATTCGCCCACTGAGTCCTTGATACTTAGTCGTTTTCAGCCAATATTTTGGATTTTTGAAAATTTCACTTTTTTGTGAAAATATCCACTAAATGAGGGAATAATATGTGTGAGGGTACCCCAGGAGAGTTCCAAATGTGTGTAGGTAAAATATATATCCCACGGGGGTAAAATTGAAAAAAAATTTTTTTTGGACTTAGTCATTTTTCCGGCGTTTATCAGACTTTCAGATAGCGGAAATGTCAGTGAGCGTTCCGATTTCAGTTCCAGAGCGATTCGCCCAATGAGTCCTTGATACTTAGTCGTTTTCAGCCAATATTTTGGATTTTTGAAAATTTCACTTTTTTGTGAAAATATCCACTAAATGAGGGAATAATATGTGTGAGGGTACTCCAGGAGAGTTCCAAATGTGTGTGGGTAGAATATATATCCCACGGGGGTAAAATTGAAAAAAGTTGAAAAATTTTTTTTATTGGACTTAGTCATTTTTTCGGCGTTTATCAGACTTTCAGATAGGGGAAATGCCAGTGACCATTCTGATTTCAGTTCCAGAGCGATTCGCCCACTGAGTCCTTGATATTTAGTCGTTTTCAGCCAATTTTCTGGATTTTTGAAAATTTCTCTTTTTTGTAAAAATATCGACTAAATGAGGGAATAATATGCGTGAGGGTACCACAGGAGAGTTCCAAATGTGTGTGGGTAGAATATATATCCCACGGGGGTAAAATGTAAAAAAGTTGTAAAAAATTTTTTTGGGGACTTAGTCATTTTTCCGGCGTTTATCAGACTTTCAGATAGGGGAAATGTCATTGAGCATTCCGATTTCAGTTCCAGAGCGATTCGCCCAATGAGTCCTTGATACTTAGTCGTTTTCAGCCAATATTTTGGATTTTTGAAAATTTCACTTTTTTGTGAAAATATCCACTAAATGAGGGAATAATATGTGTGAGGTTACCCCAGGAGAGTTCCAAATGTGTGTAGGTAAAATATATATCCCACGGGGGTAAAATTGAAAAAAGTTGAAAAAAAATTTTTTTTGGACTTAGTCATTTTTCCGGCGTTTATCAGACTTTCAGATAGGGGAAATGCCAGTGAGCGTTCCGATTTCAGTTCCAGAGCGATTCGCCCAATGAGTCCTTGATATTTAGTCGTTTTCAGCCAATTTTCTGGATTTTTGAAAATTTTACTTTTTTGTAAAAATATCGACTAAATGAGGGAATAATATGCGTGAGGGTACCCCAGGAGAGCTCCAAATGTGTGTGGGTAGAATATATATCCCACGGGGGTAAAATGTAAAAAAGTTGTAAAAAATTTTTTTGGGGACTTAGTCATTTTTCCGGCGTTTATCAGACTTTCAGATAGGTGAAATGTCATTGAGCATTCCGATTTCAGTTCCAGAGCGATTCGCCCAATGAGTCCTTGATACTTAGTCGTTTTCAGCCAATATTTTGGATTTTTGAAAATTTCACTTTTTTGTGAAAATATCCACTAAATGAGGGAATAATATGTGTGAGGGTACCCCAGGAGAGTTCCAAATGTGTGTAGGTAAAATATATAACCCACGGGGGTAAAATTGAAAAAAGTTGTAAAAAGTTTTTTTGGGGACTTAGTCATTTTTCCGGCGTTTATCAGACTTTCAGATAGGGGAAATGTCATTGAGCATTCCGATTTCAGTTCCAGAGCGATTCGCCCAATGAGTCCTTGATACTTAGTCGTTTTCAGCCAATATTTTGGATTTTTGAAAATTTCACTTTTTTGTGAAAATATCCACTAAATGAGGGAATAATATGTGTGAGGTTACCCCAGGAGAGTTCCAAATGTGTGTAGGTAAAATATATATCCCACGGGGGTAAAATGTAAAAAAGTTGTAAAAAATTTTTTTGGGGACTTAGTCATTTTTCCGGCGTTTATCAGACTTTCAGATAGGGGAAATGTCATTGAGCATTCCGATTTCAGTTCCAGAGCGATTCGCCCAATGAGTCCTTGATACTTAGTCGTTTTCAGCCAATATTTAGGATTTTTGAAAATTTCACTTTTTTGTGAAAATATCCACTAAATGAGGGAATAATATGTGTGAGGGTACTCCAGGAGAGTTCCAAATGTGTGTGGGTAGAGTATATATCCCACGGGGGTAAAATTGAAAAAAGTTGAAACATTTTTTTTATTGGACTTAGTCATTTTTTCGGCGTTTATCAGACTTTCAGATAGGGGAATGCCAGTGAGCGCTCCGATTTCAGTTCCAGAGCGATTCGCCCAATGAGTCCTTGATATTTAGTCGTTTTCAGCCAATTTTCTGGATTTTTGAAAATTTCACTTTTTTGTAAAAATATCGACTAAATGAGGGAATAATATGCGTGAGGGTACCACAGGAGAGCTCCAAATGTGTGTTTGTAGAATATATATCCCACGGGGGTAAAATGTAAAAAAGTTGTAAAAAATTTTTTTGGGGACTTAGTCATTTTTCCGGCGTTTATCAGACTTTCAGATAGGGGAAATGTCATTGAGCATTCCGATTTCAGTTCCAGAGCGATTCGCCCAATGAGTCCTTGATACTTAGTCGTTTTCAGCCAATATTTAGGATTTTTGAAAATTTCACTTTTTTGTGAAAATATCCACTAAATGAGGGAATAATATGTGTGAGGTTACCCCAGGAGAGTTCCAAATGTGTGTATGTAAAATATATATCCCATGGGGGTAAAATTGAAAAAAGTTGAAAAAAAATTTTTTTTGGACTTAGTCATTTTTCCGGCGTTTATCAGACTTTCAGATAGCGGAAATGTCAGTGAGCGTTCCGATTTCAGTTCCAGAGCGATTCGCCCAATGAGTCCTTGATACTTAGTCGTTTTCAGCCAATATTTTGGATTTTTTAAAATTTCACTTTTTTGTGAAAATATCCACTAAATGAGGGAATAATATGTGTGAGGGTACTCCAGGAGAGTTCCAAATGTGTGTGGGTAGAATATATATCCCACGGGGGTAAAATTGAAAAAAGTTGAAAAAATTTTTTTTTTGGACTTAGTCATTTTTTCGGCGTTTATCAGACTTTCAGATAGGGGAAATGCCAGTGAGCGTTCCGATTTCAGTTCCAGAGCGATTCGCCCACTGAGTCCTTGATACTTAGTCGTTTTCAGCCAATATTTTGGATTTTTGAAAATTTCACTTTTTTGTGAAAATATCCACTAAATGAGGGAATAATATGTGTGAGGGTACCCCAGGAGAGTTCCAAATGTGTGTAGGTAAAATATATAACCCCGGGGGGTAAAATTGAAAAAAGTTGAAAAAAAATTTTTTTTGGACTTAGTCATTTTTCCGGCGTTTATCAGACTTTCAGATAGCGGAAATGTCAGTGAGCGTTCCGATTTCAGTTCTAGAGCGATTCGCCCACTGAGTCCTTGATACTTAGTCGTTTTCAGCCAATATTTTGGATTTTTGAAAATTTCACTTTTTTGTGAAAATATCCACTAAATGAGGGAATAATATGTGTGAGGGTACCCCAGGAGAGTTCCAAATGTGTGTAGGTAAAATATATATCCCACGGGGGTAAAATTGAAAAAAAATTTTTTTTGGACTTAGTCATTTTTCCGGCGTTTATCAGACTTTCAGATAGCGGAAATGTCAGTGAGCGTTCCGATTTCAGTTCCAGAGCGATTCGCCCAATGAGTCCTTGATACTTAGTCGTTTTCAGCCAATATTTTGGATTTTTGAAAATTTCACTTTTTTGTGAAAATATCCACTAAATGAGGGAATAATATGTGTGAGGGTACTCCAGGAGAGTTCCAAATGTGTGTGGGTAGAATATATATCCCACGGGGGTAAAATTGAAAAAAGTTGAAAAATTTTTTTTATTGGACTTAGTCATTTTTTCGGCGTTTATCCGACTTTCAGATAGGGGAAATGCCAGTGACCATTCTGATTTCAGTTCCAGAGCGATTCGCCCACTGAGTCCTTGATATTTAGTCGTTTTCAGCCAATTTTCTGGATTTTTGAAAATTTCTCTTTTTTGTAAAAATATCGACTAAATGAGGGAATAATATGCGTGAGGGTACCACAGGAGAGTTCCAAATGTGTGTGGGTAGAATATATATCCCACGGGGGTAAAATGTAAAAAAGTTGTAAAAAATTTTTTTGGGGACTTAGTCATTTTTCCGGCGTTTATCAGACTTTCAGATAGGGGAAATGTCATTGAGCATTCCGATTTCAGTTCCAGAGCGATTCGCCCAATGAGTCCTTGATACTTAGTCGTTTTCAGCCAATATTTTGGATTTTTGAAAATTTCACTTTTTTGTGAAAATATCCACTAAATGAGGGAATAATATGTGTGAGGTTACCCCAGGAGAGTTCCAAATGTGTGTAGGTAAAATATATATCCCACGGGGGTAAAATTGAAAAAAGTTGAAAAAAAATTTTTTTTGGACTTAGTCATTTTTCCGGCGTTTATCAGACTTTCAGATAGGGGAAATGCCAGTGAGCGTTCCGATTTCAGTTCCAGAGCGATTCGCCCAATGAGTCCTTGATATTTAGTCGTTTTCAGCCAATTTTCTGGATTTTTGAAAATTTTACTTTTTTGTAAAAATATCGACTAAATGAGGGAATAATATGCGTGAGGGTACCCCAGGAGAGCTCCAAATGTGTGTGGGTAGAATATATATCCCACGGGGGTAAAATGTAAAAAAGTTGTAAAAAATTTTTTTGGGGACTTAGTCATTTTTCCGGCGTTTATCAGACTTTCAGATAGGTGAAATGTCATTGAGCATTCCGATTTCAGTTCCAGAGCGATTCGCCCAATGAGTCCTTGATACTTAGTCGTTTTCAGCCAATATTTTGGATTTTTGAAAATTTCACTTTTTTGTGAAAATATCCACTAAATGAGGGAATAATATGTGTGAGGGTACCCCAGGAGAGTTCCAAATGTGTGTAGGTAAAATATATAACCCACGGGGGTAAAATTGAAAAAAGTTGTAAAAAGATTTTTTGGGGACTTAGTCATTTTTCCGGCGTTTATCAGACTTTCAGATAGGGGAAATGTCATTGAGCATTCCGATTTCAGTTCCAGAGCGATTCGCCCAATGAGTCCTTGATACTTAGTCGTTTTCAGCCAATATTTAGGATTTTTGAAAATTTCACTTTTTTGTGAAAATATCCACTAAATGAGGGAATAATATGTGTGAGGGTACTCCAGGAGAGTTCCAAATGTGTGTGGGTAGAGTATATATTCCACGGGGGTAAAATTGAAAAAAGTTGAAACATTTTTTTTATTGGACTTAGTCATTTTTTCGGCGTTTATCAGACTTTCAGATAGGGGAATGCCAGTGAGCGCTCCGATTTCAGTTCCAGAGCGATTCGCCCAATGAGTCCTTGATATTTAGTCGTTTTCAGCCAATTTTCTGGATTTTTGAAAATTTCACTTTTTTGTGAAAATATCCACTAAATGAGGGAATAATATGTGTGAGGGTACTCCAGGAGAGTTCCAAATGTGTGTGGGTAGAATATATATCCCACGGGGGTAAAATTGAAAAAAGTTGAAAAAATTTTTTTTTTGGACTTAGTCATTTTTTCGGCGTTTATCAGACTTTCAGATAGGGGAAATGCCAGTGAGCGTTCCGATTTCAGTTCCAGAGCGATTCGCCCACTGAGTCCTTGATACTTAGTCGTTTTCAGCCAATATTTTGGATTTTTGAAAATTTCACTTTTTTGTGAAAATATCCACTAAATGAGGGAATAATATGTGTGAGGGTACCCCAGGAGAGTTCCAAATGTGTGTAGGTAAAATATATAACCCCGGGGGGTAAAATTGAAAAAAGTTGAAAAAAAATTTTTTTTGGACTTAGTCATTTTTCCGGCGTTTATCAGACTTTCAGATAGCGGAAATGTCAGTGAGCGTTCCGATTTCAGTTCTAGAGCGATTCGCCCACTGAGTCCTTGATACTTAGTCGTTTTCAGCCAATATTTTGGATTTTTGAAAATTTCACTTTTTTGTGAAAATATCCACTAAATGAGGGAATAATATGTGTGAGGGTACCCCAGGAGAGTTCCAAATGTGTGTAGGTAAAATATATATCCCACGGGGGTAAAATTGAAAAAAAATTTTTTTTGGACTTAGTCATTTTTCCGGCGTTTATCAGACTTTCAGATAGCGGAAATGTCAGTGAGCGTTCCGATTTCAGTTCCAGAGCGATTCGCCCAATGAGTCCTTGATACTTAGTCGTTTTCAGCCAATATTTTGGATTTTTGAAAATTTCACTTTTTTGTGAAAATATCCACTAAATGAGGGAATAATATGTGTGAGGGTACTCCAGGAGAGTTCCAAATGTGTGTGGGTAGAATATATATCCCACGGGGGTAAAATTGAAAAAAGTTGAAAAATTTTTTTTATTGGACTTAGTCATTTTTTCGGCGTTTATCAGACTTTCAGATAGGGGAAATGCCAGTGACCATTCTGATTTCAGTTCCAGAGCGATTCGCCCACTGAGTCCTTGATATTTAGTCGTTTTCAGCCAATTTTCTGGATTTTTGAAAATTTCTCTTTTTTGTAAAAATATCGACTAAATGAGGGAATAATATGCGTGAGGGTACCACAGGAGAGTTCCAAATGTGTGTGGGTAGAATATATATCCCACGGGGGTAAAATGTAAAAAAGTTGTAAAAAATTTTTTTGGGGACTTAGTCATTTTTCCGGCGTTTATCAGACTTTCAGATAGGGGAAATGTCATTGAGCATTCCGATTTCAGTTCCAGAGCGATTCGCCCAATGAGTCCTTGATACTTAGTCGTTTTCAGCCAATATTTTGGATTTTTGAAAATTTCACTTTTTTGTGAAAATATCCACTAAATGAGGGAATAATATGTGTGAGGTTACCCCAGGAGAGTTCCAAATGTGTGTAGGTAAAATATATATCCCACGGGGGTAAAATGTAAAAAAGTTGTAAAAAATTTTTTTGGGGACTTAGTCATTTTTCCGGCGTTTATCAGACTTTCAGATAGGGGAAATGTCATTGAGCATTCCGATTTCAGTTCCAGAGCGATTCGCCCAATGAGTCCTTGATACTTAGTCGTTTTCAGCCAATATTTAGGATTTTTGAAAATTTCACTTTTTTGTGAAAATATCCACTAAATGAGGGAATAATATGTGTGAGGGTACTCCAGGAGAGTTCCAAATGTGTGTGGGTAGAGTATATATCCCACGGGGGTAAAATTGAAAAAAGTTGAAACATTTTTTTTATTGGACTTAGTCATTTTTTCGGCGTTTATCAGACTTTCAGATAGGGGAATGCCAGTGAGCGTTCCGATTTCAGTTCCAGAGCGATTCGCCCAATGAGTCCTTGATATTTAGTCGTTTTCAGCCAATTTTCTGGATTTTTGAAAATTTCACTTTTTTGTAAAAATATCGACTAAATGAGGGAATAATATGCGTGAGGGTACCCCAGGAGAGCTCCAAATGTGTGTTTGTAGAATATATATCCCACGGGGGTAAAATGTAAAAAAGTTGTAAAAAATTTTTTTGGGGACTTAGTCATTTTTCCGGCGTTTATCAGACTTTCAGATAGGGGAAATGTCATTGAGCATTCCGATTTCAGTTCCAGAGCGATTCGCCCAATGAGTCCTTGATACTTAGTCGTTTTCAGCCAATATTTAGGATTTTTGAAAATTTCACTTTTTTGTGAAAATATCCACTAAATGAGGGAATAATATGTGTGAGGTTACCCCAGGAGAGTTCCAAATGTGTGTATGTAAAATATATCCCATGGGGGTAAAATTGAAAAAAGTTGAAAAAAAATTTTTTTTGGACTTAGTCATTTTTCCGGCGTTTATCAGACTTTCAGATAGCGGAAATGTCAGTGAGCGTTCCGATTTCAGTTCCAGAGCGATTCGCCCAATGAGTCCTTGATACTTAGTCGTTTTCAGCCAATATTTTGGATTTTTTAAAATTTCACTTTTTTGTGAAAATATCCACTAAATGAGGGAATAATATGTGTGAGGGTACTCCAGGAGAGTTCCAAATGTGTGTGGGTAGAATATATATCCCACGGGGGTAAAATTGAAAAAAGTTGAAAAAATTTTTTTTTTGGACTTAGTCATTTTTTCGGCGTTTATCAGACTTTCAGATAGGGGAAATGCCAGTGAGCGTTCCGATTTCAGTTCCAGAGCGATTCGCCCACTGAGTCCTTGATACTTAGTCGTTTTCAGCCAATATTTTGGATTTTTGAAAATTTCACTTTTTTGTGAAAATATCCACTAAATGAGGGAATAATATGTGTGAGGGTACCCCAGGAGAGTTCCAAATGTGTGTAGGTAAAATATATAACCCCGGGGGGTAAAATTGAAAAAAGTTGAAAAAAAATTTTTTTTGGACTTAGTCATTTTTCCGGCGTTTATCAGACTTTCAGATAGGGGAAATGTCAGTGAGAGTTCCGATTTCAGTTCCAGAGCGATTCGCCCAATTAGTCCTTGATACTTAGTCGTTTTCAGCCAATATTTTGGATTTTTGAAAATTTCACTTTTTTGTGAAAATATCCACTAAATGAGGGAATAATATGTGTGAGGGTACTCCAGGAGAGTTCCAAATGTGTGTGGGTAGAATATATATCCCACGGGGGTAAAATTGAAAAAAGTTGAAAAAATTTTTTTTTTGGACTTAGTCATTTTTCCGGCGTTTATCAGACTTTCAGATAGGGGAAATGTCAGTGAGCGTTCCGATTTCAGTTCCAGAGCGATTCGCCCAATTAGTCCTTGATACTTAGTCGTTTTCAGCCAATATTTTGGATTTTTGAAAATTTCACTTTTTTGTGAAAATATCCACTAAATGAGGGAATAATATGTGTGAGGGTACTCCAGGAGAGTTCCAAATGTGTGTGGGTAGAGTATATATCCCACGGGGGTAAAATTGAAAAAAGTTGAAACATTTTTTTTATTGGACTTAGTCATTTTTTCGGCGTTTATCAGACTTTCAGATAGGGGAAATGCCAGTGAGCGTTCCGATTTCAGTTCCAGAGCGATTCGCCCAATGAGTCCTTGATATTTAGTCGTTTTCAGCCAATTTTCTGGATTTTTGAAAATTTCACTTTTTTGTAAAAATATCGACTAAATGAGGGAATAATATGCGTGAGGGTACCCCAGGAGAGCTCCAAATGTGTGTTTGTAGAATATATATCCCACGGGGGTAAAATGTAAAAAAGTTGAAAAAAAATTTTTTTTGGACTTAGTCATTTTTCCGGCGTTTATCAGACTTTCAGATAGCGGAAATGTCAGTGAGCGTTCCGATTTCAGTTCCAGAGCGATTCGCCCAATGAGTCCTTGATACTTAGTCGTTTTCAGCCAATATTTTGGATTTTTGAAAATTTCACTTTTTTGTGAAGATATCCACTAAATGAGGGAATAATATGTGTGAAGGTACTCCAGGAGAGTTCCAAATGTGTGTAGGTAAAATATATATCCTACGGGGGTAAAATTGAAAAAAGTTGAAAAAAAATTTTTTTTGGACTTAGTCATTTTTCCGGCGTTTATCAGACTTTCAGATAGCGGAAATGTCAGTGAGCGTTCCGATTTCAGTTCTAGAGCGATTCGCCCAATGAGTCCTTGATACTTAGTCGTTTTCAGCCAATATTTTGGATTTTTGAAAATTTCACTTTTTTGTGAAAATATCCACTAAATGAGGGAATAATATGTGTGAGGGTACCCCAGGAGAGTTCCAAATGTGTGTAGGTAAAATATATAACCCCGGGGGGTAAAATTGAAAAAAGTTGAAAAAAAATTTTTTTTGGACTTAGTCATTTTTCCGGCGTTTATCAGACTTTCAGATAGGGGAAATGTCAGTGAGCGTTCCGATTTCAGTTCCAGAGCGATTCGCCCAATTAGTCCTTGATACTTAGTCGTTTTCAGCCAATATTTTGGATTTTTGAAAATTTCACTTTTTTGTGAAAATATCCACTAAATGAGGGAATAATATGTGTGAGGGTACTCCAGGAGAGTTCCAAATGTGTGTGGGTAGAGTATATATCCCACGGGGGTAAAATTGAAAAAAGTTGAAACATTTTTTTTATTGGACTTAGTCATTTTTTCGGCGTTTATCAGACTTTCAGATAGGAAAAATGCCAGTGAGCGTTCCGATTTCAGTTCCAGAGCGATTCGCCCAATGAGTCCTTGATATTTAGTCGTTTTCAGCCAATTTTCTGGATTTTTGAAAATTTCACTTTTTTGTAAAAATATCGACTAAATGAGGGAATAATATGCGTGAGGGTACCCCAGGAGAGCTCCAAATGTGTGTTTGTAGAATATATATCCCACGGGGGTAAAATGTAAAAAAGTTGAAAAAAAATTTTTTTTGGACTTAGTCATTTTTCCGGCGTTTATCAGACTTTCAGATAGCGGAAATGTCAGTGAGCGTTCCGATTTCAGTTCCAGAGCGATTCGCCCAATGAGTCCTTGATACTTAGTCGTTTTCAGCCAATATTTTGGATTTTTGAAAATTTCACTTTTTTGTGAAAATATCCACTAAATGAGGGAATAATATGTGTGAGGGTACTCCAGGAGAGTTCCAAATGTGTGTGGGTAGAATATATATCCCACGGGGGTAAAATTGAAAAAAGTTGAAAAATTTTTTTTTCTGGAGTTAGTCATTTTTCCGGCGTTTATCAGACTTTCAGATAGGGGAAATGTCAGTGAGCGTTCCGATTTCAGTTCCAGAGCGATTCGTCCAATGAGTCCTTGATAGTCGTTTTCAGCCAATATTTTGGATTTTTGAAAATTTCACTTTTTTGTGAAAATATCCACTAAATGAGGGAATAATATGTGTGAAGGTACTCCAGGAGAGTTCCAAATGTGTGTGGGTAGAAAATATATCCCACGGGGGTAAAATTGAAAAAAGTTGAAAAAAAATTTTTTTTGGACTTAGTCATTTTTCCGGCGTTTATCAGACTTTCAGATAGCGGAAATCTCAGTGAGCGTTCCGATTTCAGTTCCAGAGCGATTCGCCCAATGAGTCCTTGATATTTAGTCGTTTTCAGCCAATTTTCTGGATTTTTGAAAATTTCACTTTTTTGTAAAAATATCGACTAAATGAGGGAATAATATGCGTGAGGGTACCCCAGGAGAGCTCCAAATGTGTGTTTGTAGAATATATATCCCACGGGGGTAAAATGTAAAAAAGTTGTAAAAAATTTTTTTGTGGACTTAGTCATTTTTCCGGCGTTTATCAGACTTTCAGATAGGGGAAATGTCATTGAGCATTCCGATTTCAGTTCCAGAGCGATTCGCCCAATGAGTCCTTGATACTTAGTCGTTTTCAGCCAATATTTTGGATTTTTGAAAATTTCACTTTTTTGTGAAAATATCCACTAAATGAGGGAATAATATGTGTGAGGGTACCCCAGGAGAGTACCAAATGTGTGTAGGTAAAATATATATCCCACGGGGTAAAATTGAAAAAAGTTGAAAAAAAATTTTTTTTGGACTTAGTCATTTTTCCGGCGTTTATCAGACTTTCAGATAGCGGAAATGTCAGTGAGTGTTCCGATTTCAGTTCCAGAGCGATTCGCCCAATGAGTCCTTGATACTTAGTCGTTTTCAGCCAATATTTTGGATTTTTGAAAATTTCACTTTTTTGTGAAAATATCCATTAAATGAGGGAATAATATGTGTGAAGGTACTCCAGGAGAGTTCCAAATGTGTGTGGGTAGAATATATATCCCACGGGGGTAAAATTGAAAAAAGTTGAAAAAATTTTTTTTTTGGACTTAGTCATTTTTTCGGCGTTTATCAGACTTTCAGATAGCGGAAATGTCAGTGAGCGTTCCGATTTCAGTTCCAGAGCGATTCGCCCAAGGAGTACTTGATACTTAGTCGTTTTCAGCCAATATTTTGGATTTTTGAAAATTTCACTTTTTTGTGAAAATAACCACTAAATAAGGGAATAATATGTGTGAGGGTACTCCAGGAGAGTTCCAAATGTGTGTGGGTAGAATATATATCCCACGGGGGTAAAATTGAAAAAAGTTGAAAAATTTTTTTTGCTGGACTTAGTCACTTTTTCGGCGTTTATCAGACTTTCAGATAGGGGAAATGCCAGTGAGCGTTCCGATTTCAGTTCCAGAGCAATTCGCCCAATGAGTCCTTGATATTTAGTCGTTTTCAGCCAATTTTCTGGATTTTTGAAAATTTCACTTTTTTGTAAAAATATCGACTAAATGAGGGAATAATATGCGTGAGGGTAACCCAGGAGAGTTCCAAATGTGTGTGGGTAGAATATATATCCCACGGGAGTAAAATTTAAAAAAGTTGCAAAAAATTTTTTGGGGACTTAGTCATTTTTCCAGCGTTTATCAGACTTTCAGATAGGGGAAATGTCATTGAGCATTCCGATTTCAGTTCCAGAGCAATTCGCCCAATGAGTCTTTGATATTTAGTCGTTTTCAGCCAATTTTCTGGATTTTTGAAAATTTCACTTTTTTGTAAAAATATCGACTAAATGAGGGAATAATATGTGTGAGGGTACCCCAGGAGAGTTCCAAATGTGTGTAGGTAAAATATATATCCCACGGGGGTAAAATTGAAAAAAGTTGAAAAAAATTTTTTTCTGGAGTTAGTCATTTTTCCGGCGTTTATCAGACTTTCAGATAGGGGAAATGTCAGTGAGCGTTCCGATTTCTGTTCCAGAGCGATTCGTCCAATGAGTCCTTGATACTTAGTCGTTTTCAGCCAATATTTTGGATTTTTGAAAATTTCACTTTTTTGTGAAAATATCCACTAAATGAGGGAATAATATGTGTGAAGGTACTCCAGGAGAGTTCCAAATGTGTGTGGGCAGAATATATATCCCACGGGGGTAAAATTGAAAAAAGTTGAAAAAAATTTTTTTTTGGACTTAGTCATTTTTTCGGCGTTTATCAGACTTTCAGATAGCGGAAATGTCAGTGAGCGTTCCGATTTCAGTTCCAGAGCGATTCGCCCAATGAGTCCTTGATACTTAGTCGTTTTCAGCCAATATTTTGGATTTTTGAAAATTTCACTTTTTTGTGAAAATAACCACTAAATGAGGGAATAATATGTGTGAGGGTACTCCAGGAGAGTTCCAAATGTGTGTGGGTAGAAGATATATCCCACGGGGATAAAATTGAAAAAGTTGAAAAAAAATTTTTTTTGGACTTAGTCATTTTTCCGGCGTTTATCAGACTTTCAGATAGCGGAAATGTCAGTGAGCGTTCCGATTTCAGTTCCAGAGCGATTCGCCCAATGTGTCCTTGATACTTAGTCGTTTTCAGCCAATTTTCTGGATTTTTGAAAATTTCACTTTTTTGTAAAAATATCGACTAAATGAGGGAATAATATGTGTGAGGGTACCCCAGGAGAGTTCCAAATGTGTGTAGGTAAAATATATATCCCACGGGGGTAAAATTGAAAAAAGTTGAAAAAAAATTTTTTTTGGAGTTAGTCATTTTTCCGGCGTTTATCAGACTTTCAGATAGGGGAAATGTCAGTGAGCGTTCCGATTTCAGTTCCAGAGCGATTCGTCCAATGAGTCCTTGATACTTAGTCGTTTTCAGCCAATATTTTGGATTTTTGAAAATTTCACTTTTTTGTGAAAATATCCACTAAATGAGGGAATAATATGTGTGAAGGTACTCCAGGACAGTTCCAAATGTGTTTGGGTAGAATATATATCCCACGGGGGTAAAATTGAAAAAAGTTGAAAAAATTTTTTTTTTGGACTTAGTCATTTTTTCGGCGTTTATCAGACTTTCAGATAGGGGAAATGCCAGTGAGTGTTCCGATTTCAGTTCCAGAGCGATTCGCCCACTGAGTCCTTGATATTTAGTCGTTTTCAGCCAATTTTCTGGATTTTTGAAAATTTCACTTTTTTGTAAAAATATCGACTAAATGAGGGAATAATATGCGTGAGGGTACCACAGGAGAGTTCCAAATGTGTATGGGTAGAATATATATCCCACGGGGGTAAAATGTAAAAAAGTTGTAAAAAATTTTTTTGGGGACTTAGTCATTTTTCCGGCGTTTATCAGGCTTTCAGATAGGGGAAATGTAATTGAGCATTCCGATTTCAGTTCCAGAGCGATTCGCCCAATGAGTCCTTGATACTTAGTCGTTTTCAGCCAATATTTTGGATTTTTGAAAATTTCACTTTTTTGTGAAAATATCCACTAAATGAGGGAATAATATGTGTGAGGGTACTCCAGGAGAGTTCCAAATGTGTGTGGGTAGAGTATATATCCCACGGGGGTAAAATTGAAAAAAGTTGAAACATTTTTTTTATTGGACTTAGTCATTTTTTCGGCGTTTATCAGACTTTCAGATAGGGGAAATGCCAGTGAGCGTTCCGATTTCAGTTCCAGAGCGATTCGCCCAATGAGTCCTTGATAGTTAGTCGTTTTCAGCCAATTTTCTGGATTTTTGAAAATTTCACTTTTTTGTAAAAATATTGACTAAATGAGGGAATAATATGCGTGAGGGTACCCCAGGAGAGCTCCAAATGTGTGTTTGTAGAATATATATCCCACGGGGGTAAAATGTAAAAAAGTTGTAAAAATTTTTTTTTTGGACTTAGTCATTTTTTCGGCGTTTATCAGACTTTCAGATAGCGGAAATGTCAGTGAGCGTTCCGATTTCAGTTCCAGAGTGATTCGCCCAATGAGTCCTTGATACTTAGTCGTTTTCAGCCAATATTTTGGATTTTTGAAAATTTCACTTTTTTGTGAAAATAACCACTAAATGAGGGAATAATATGTGTGAGGGTACTCCAGGAGAGTTCCAAATGTGTGTGGGTAGAATATATATCCCACGGGGGTAAAATTGAAAAAAGTTGAAAAAATTTTTTTTTTGGACTTAGTCATTTTTTCGGCGTTTATCAGACTTTCAGATAGCGGAAATGTCAGTGAGCGTTCCGATTTCAGTTCCAGAGCGATTCGCCCAATGAGTACTTGATACTTAGTCGTTTTCAGCCAATATTTTGGATTTTTGAAAATTTCACTTTTTTGTGAAAATATCCACTAAATGAGGGAATAAAATGTGTGAAGGTACTCCAGGAGAGTTCCAAATGTGTGTGGGTAGAATATATATCCCACGGGGGTAAAATTGAAAAAAGTTGAAAAAAAATTTTTTTTGGACTTAGTCATTTTTCCGGCGTTTATCAGACTTTCAGAGAGCGGAAATGTCAATGAGCGTTCCGATTTCAGTTCCAGAGCGATTCGCCCAATGTGTCCTTGATACTTAGTCGTTTTCAGCCAATTTTCTGGATTTTTGAAAATTTCACTTTTTTGTGAAAATATCCACTAAATGAGGGAATAATATGTGTGAAGGTACTACAGGAGAGTTCCAAATGTGTTTGGGTAGAATATATATCCCACGGGGGTAAAATTGAAAAAAGTTGAAAAAATTTTTTTTTTGTACTTAGTCATTTTTTCGGCGTTTATCAGACTTTCAGATAGGGGAAATGCCAGTGAGCGTTCCGATTTCAGTTCCAGAGCGATTCGCCCACTGAGTCCTTGATATTTAGTCGTTTTCAGCCAATTTTCTGGATTTTTGAAAATTTCACTTTTTTGTAAAAATATCGACTAAATGAGGGAATAATATGCGTGAGGGTACCACAGGAGAGTTCCAAATGTGTATGGGTAGAATATATATCCCACGGGGGTAAAATGTAAAAAAGTTGTAAAAAATTTTTTTGGGGACTTAGTCATTTTTCCGGCGTTTATCAGGCTTTCAGATAGGGGAAATGTCATTGAGCATTCCGATTTCAGTTCCAGAGCGATTCGCCCAATGAGTCCTTGATACTTAGTCGTTTTCAGCCAATATTTTGGATTTTTGAAAATTTCACTTTTTTGTGAAAATATCCACTAAGTGAGGGAATAATATGTGTGAGGGTACTCCAGGAGAGTTCCAAATGTGTGTGGGTAGAGTATATATCCCACGGGGGTAAAATTGAAAAAAGTTGAAACATTTTTTTTATTGGACTTAGTCATTTTTTCGGCGTTTATCAGACTTTCAGATAGGGGAAATGCCAGTGAGCGTTCCGATTTCAGTTCCAGAGCGATTCGCCCAATGAGTCCTTGATAGTTAGTCGTTTTCAGCCAATTTTCTGGATTTTTGAAAATTTCACTTTTTTGTAAAAATATTGACTAAATGAGGGAATAATATGCGTGAGGGTACCCCAGGAGAGCTCCAAATGTGTGTTTGTAGAATATATATCCCACGGGGGTAAAATGTAAAAAAGTTGTAAAAATTTTTTTTTTGGACTTAGTCATTTTTTCGGCGTTTATCAGACTTTCAGATAGCGGAAATGTCAGTGAGCGTTCCGATTTCAGTTCCAGAGCGATTCGCCCAATGAGTCCTTGATACTTAGTCGTTTTCAGCCAATATTTTGGATTTTTGAAAATTTCACTTTTTTGTGAAAATAACCACTAAATGAGGGAATAATATGTGTGAGGGTACTCCAGGAGAGTTCCAAATGTGTGTGGGTAGAATATATATCCCACGGGGGTAAAATTGAAAAAAGTTGAAAAAATTTTTTTTTTGGACTTAGTCATTTTTTCGGCGTTTATCAGACTTTCAGATAGGGGAAATGCCAGTGAGCGTTCCGATTTCAGTTCCAGAGCGATTCGCCCAATGAGTCCTTGATATTTAGTCGTTTTCAGCCAATTTTCTGGATTTTTGAAAATTTCACTTTTTTGTAAAAATATCGACTAAATGAGGGAATAATATGCGTGAGGGTACCACAGGAGAGTTCCAAATGTGTATGGGTAGAATATATATCCCACGGGGGTAAAATGTAAAAAAGTTGTAAAAAATTTTTTTGGGGACTTAGTCATTTTTCCGGCGTTTATCAGGCTTTCAGATAGGGGAAATGTCATTGAGCATTCCGATTTCAGTTCCAGAGCGATTCGCCCAATGAGTCCTTGATACTTAGTCGTTTTCAGCCAATATTTTGGATTTTTGAAAATTTCACTTTTTTGTGAAAATATCCACTAAATGAGGGAATGATATGTGTGAGGGTACTCCAGGAGAGTTTCAAATGTGTGTGGGTAGAGTATATATCCCACGGGGGTAAAATTGAAAAAAGTTGAAACATTTTTTTTATTGGACTTAGTCATTTTTTCGGCGTTTATCAGACTTTCAGATAGGGGAAATGCCAGTGAGCGTTCCGATTTCAGTTCCAGAGCGATTCGCCCAATGAGTCCTTGATATTTAGTCGTTTTCAGCCAATTTTCTGGATTTTTGAAAATTTCACTTTTTTGTGAAAATATCCACTAAATGAGGGAATAATATGTGTGAGGTTACCCCAGGAGAGTTCCAAATGTGTGTGGGTAGAATATATATCCCACGGGGGGTAAAATTGAAAAAAGTTGAAAAAAAATTTTTTTGGACTTAGTCATTTTTCCGGCGTTTATCAGACTTTCAGATAGCGGAAATGTCAGTGAGCGTTCCGATTTCAGTTCCAGAGCGATTCGCCCAATGAGTCCTTGATACTTAGTCGTTTTCAGCCAATATTTTGGATTTTTGAAAATTTCACTTTTTTGTGAAAATAACCACTAAATGAGGGAATAATATGTGTGAGGCTACTCCAGGAGAGTTCCAAATGTGTGTGGGTAGAATATATATCCCACGGGGGTAAAATTGAAAAAGGTTGAAAAAAATTTTTTTTTTGGAATTAGTCATTTTTCCGGCGTTTATCAGACTTTCAGATAGGGGAAATGTCAGTGAGCGTTCCGATTTCAGTTCCAGAGCGATTCGTCCAATGAGTCCTTGATACTTAGTCGTTTTCAGCCAATATTTTGGATTTTTGAAAATTTCACTTTTTTGTGAAAATATCCACTAAATGAGGGAATAATATGTGTGAAGGTACTCCAGGAGAGTTCCAAATGTGTGTGGGTAGAATATATATCCCACGGGGGTAAAATTGAAAAAAGTTGAAAAAAAATTTTTTTTGGACTTAGTCATTTTTCCGGCGTTTATCAGACTTTCAGATAGCGGAAATCTCAGTGAGCGTTCCGATTTCAGTTCCAGAGCGATTCGCCCAATGAGTTCTTGATACTTAGTCGTTTTTAGCCAATATTTTGGATTTTTGAAAATTTCACTTTTTTGTGAAAATATCCACTAAATGAGGGAATAATATGTGTGAGGGTACTCCAGGAGAGTTCCAAATGTGGGTGGGTAGAATATAAATCCCACGGGGGTAAAATTGAAAAAAGTTAAAAAAATTTTTTTTTGGACTTAGTCATTTTTTCGGCGTTTATCAGACTTTCAGATAGGGGAAATGCCAGTGAGCGTTCCGATTTCAGTTCCAGAGCGATTCGCCCAATGAGTCCTTGATACTTAGTCGTTTTCAGCCAATATTTTGGATTTTTGAAGATTTCACTTTTTTGTGAAAATATCCACTAAATGAGGGAATAATATGTGTGAGGGTACTCCAGGAGAGTTCCAAATGTGGGTGGGTAGAATATATATCCCATGGGGGTAAAATTGAAAAAAGTTTAAAAAAATTTTTTTTTGGACTTAGTCATTTTTCCGGCGTTTATCAGACTTTCAGATAGCGGAAATGTCAGTGAGCGTTCCGATTTCAGTTCCAGAGCGATTCGCCCAATGAGTCCTTGATACTTAGTCATTTTCAGCCAATATTTTGGATTTTTGAAAATTTCACTTTTTTGTAAAAATATCGACTAAATGAGGGAATAATATGCGTGAGGGTAACCCAGGAGAGTTCCAAATGTGTGTGGGTAGAATATATATCCCACGGGAGTAAAATTTAAAAAAGTTGTAAAAAATTTTTTTGGGACTTAGTCATTTTTCCGGCGTTTATCAGACTTTCAGATAGGGGAAATGTCATTGAGCATTCCGATTTCAGTTCCAGAGCAATTCGCCCAATGAGTCCTTGATATTTAGTCGTTTTCAGCCAATTTTCTGGATTTTTGAAAATTTCACTTTTTTGTAAAAATATCGACTAAATGAGGGAATAATATGTGTGAGGGTACCCCAGGAGAGTTCCAAATGTGTGTAGGTAAAATATATATCCCACGGGGGTAAAATTGAAAAAAGTTGAAAAAAAATTTTTTTTGGACTTAGTCATTTTTCCGGCGTTTATCAGACTTTCAGATAGCGGAAATCTCAGTGAGCATTCCGATTTCAGTTCCAGAGCGATTCGCCCAATGAGTTCTTGATACTTAGTCGTTTTTAACCAATATTTTGGATTTTTGAAGATTTCACTTTTTTGTGAAAATATCCACTAAATGAGGGAATAATATGTGTGAGGGTACTCCAGGAGAGTTCCAAATGTGGGTGGGTAGAATATATATCCCATGGGGGTAAAATTGAAAAAAGTTTAAAAAATTTTTTTTTTGGACTTAGTCATTTTTTCGGCGTTTATCAGACTTTCAGATAGGGGAAATGCCAGTGAGCGTTCCGATTTCAGTTCCAGAGCGATTCGCCCAATGAGTCCTTGATACTTAGTCGTTTTCAGCCAATATTTTGGATTTTTGAAAATTTCACTTTTTTGTGAAAATATCCACTAAATGAGGGAATAATATGTGTGAGGTTACCCCAGGAGAGTTCCAAATGTGTGTAGGTAGAATATATATCCCACGGGGGTAAAATTGAAAAAAGTTTAAAAAATTTTTTTTTTGGACTTAGTCATTTTTTCGGCGTTTATCAGACTTTCAGATAGGGGAAATGCCAGTGAGCATTCCGATTTCAGTTCCAGAGCGATTCGCCCAATGAGTCCTTGATATTTAGTCGTTTTCAGCCAATTTTCTGGATTTTTGAAAATTTCACTTTTTTGTGAAAATATCCACTAAATGAGGGAATAATATGTGTGAGGGTACCCAAGAGAGTTCCAAATGTGTGTAGGTAGAATATATATCCCACGGGGGTAAAATTGAAAAAAGTTGAAAAAAAATTTTTTTTGGACTGTCATTTTTCCGGCGTTTATCAGACTTTCAGATAGGGGAAATGTCAGTGAGCGTTCCGATTTCAGTTCCAGAGCGATTCGCCCAATGAGTCCTTGATACTTAGTCGTTTTCAAGCCAATATTTTGCATTTTTAAAAATGTCACTTTTTTTTGAAAATATCCACTATATGAGGGAATAATATGTGTGAGGTTACCCCAGGAGAGTTCCAAATGTGTGTAGGTAAAATATATATCCGACGGGGTAAAATTGAAAAAATTTTTTTTTTAGACTTAGTCATTTTTCCGGCGTTTATCAGACTTTCAGATAGGGGTAATGTCTGTGAGCATTCCGATTTCAGTTCCACAGCGATTCGCCCAATGAGTCCTTGATATTTAGTAGGTTTCAGCCAATTTTCTGGATTTTTGAAAATTTCACTTCTTTGTGAAAATATCCACTAAATGAGGAAATAATATGTGTGAGGTTACCCCAGGAGAGTTCCAAATGTGTGTATGTAAAATATATATCCCACGGGGGTAAAATTGAAAAAAGTTGAAAAAAAATTTTTTTTGGACTTAGTCATTTTTCCGGCGTTTAGCAGACTTTCAGATAGGGGAAATGTCAGTGAGCGTTCCGATTTCAGTTCCAGAGCGATTGGCCCAATGAGTCCTTGATATTTATTCGTTTTCAACCAATATTTTGGATTTTTGAAAATTTCACTTTTTTGTGAAAATATCCACTAAATGAGGGAATAATATGTGTGAGGGTACCCCAGGAGAGTTCCAAATGTGTGTGGGTAGAATATATATCCCACGGGGGTAAAATTGAAAAGAGTTTAAAACATTTTTTTTTTGGACTTAGTCATTTTTCCGGCGTTTATCAGACTTTTAGATAGGGGAAATGTCATTGAGCGTTCCGATTTCAGTTCCAGAGCGATTAGCCCAATGAGTCCTTGATACTTAGTTGTTTTCAGCCAATATTTTGGATTTTTGAAAATTTCACTTGTTTGTGAAAATATCCACTAAATGAGGGAATAATATATCATAGAATGATATCATAGAATCATATCATAGAATGGTAGAGTTGGAAGGGACCTCCTGGGTCATCTGGTCCAACCCCCTGCTCAAAGCAGGATTCACTAGATCATCTCAGACAGATGTCTGTCCAGCCTCTGTTTGAAGACGTCCATTGAAGGGGAACTCACCACCTCTCGTGGCAGCCTGTTCCACTCATTAATCACCCTAACTGTCAAAATGTTTTTTCTAATATCTAATCTGTGTCTCCTCCCATTTAGTTTCATCCCATTGCTTCTAGTCTTTCCTTGTGCAAATGAGAATAAAGATGATCCTTCTACAATGTGACAGCCCTTGACATATTTGTAGACAGCTATTAAGTCTCCTCTCAGTCTTCTTTTTTGCAAGCTAAACATTCCCAAATCCTGCAACCGTTCCTCATAGGACATGGTTTGCAGACCAGTCACCATTCTGGTCGCTCTTCTCTGAACTTGCTCCAGTTTGTCTATGTCTTTTTTAAAATGTGGTGCCCAAAACTGTACACAGTATTCCAGATGAGGTCTGACCAAAGAGGAGTAAAGACCGATAATGACTTCACGTGATCTAGACTGTATGCTCCTGTTAATACATCCCAGAATTGTATTTGCCTTTTTTGCTGCTGCATCACACTGTTGACTCATGTTCAGTCTATGATCTATTAGTATACCTAAGTCTTTTTCACATGTACTGTTGCTTAGCTCTATTCCTCCCATTCTGTATATGCTTTTTTCATTTTTATTGCCCAGATGTAGTACTTTGCATTTTTCCCTGTTAAAAACCATTCTGTTGGTTGCTGCCCACTGCTCCAGTTTATTTAGGTCTTTTTGAATCCTCTCTCTCTCTTCTCTAGTATTAGCTATCCCTCCTAGCTTTGTGTCATCGGCAAATTTAATCAGTTTACCCTCAATTCCTTCATCTAAATCATTGATAAAGATGTTGAACAATACAGGTCCCAGGACGGAGCCCTGTGGTACCCCACTTGAGACATTCATCCAGCTGGATGTGAATCCATTTACAACCACCCTTTGAGTCCGATCACTAAGCCAGTTATGAATCCACCTAACAGTTGCCTGGTCCATTGCATACTTGGTCATTTTTTCAATAAGGATGATGTGAGATACTTTGTCAAATGCTTTGCTGAAGTCAAGATATACTATATCTACAGCATTTCCCTGATCCACCCAGTCAGTGATTCTGTCATAGAAGGAAATTAAGTTAGTCTGACATGACTTGTTAGTTACAAACCCATGCTGACTCTGGTTAATCACTTCATTCTTATCCATGTACTTACATACATGTTGTTTAATAATTTGTTCAAAGATCTTTCCTGGTATAGAAGTCAGACTCACCGGCCTATAGTTCCCTGGGTCCACCTTCTTCCCCTTTTTGAAGATAGGAACAACATTTGCTCTTCTCCAGTCTTCTGGGACTTCTCCTGTTCTCCAAGAATTTTCAAAGATTATGGAGAGTGGTTCTAAAATTTCTTCTACAATCTCCTTCAGTACTCTGGGGTGTAATTCATCTGGACCTGGAGACTTGAACTCATTTATGTTAGCTAAATATTCCCTCACAATCTTTCTGTTTACTGATAACTTGGATTCCTCTATTCCTTTAAAAGGACAGTGAAGATCAGTTGATGTTACATTTTCTTTCTGAGAGAAAACAGATGCAAAATAGGAATTAAAAAGTTCGGCCTTCTCAACATCCTCTCTTACCATTTCTCCATTTTCATCCTGTAAAAATCCTATAGCATCTTTGACTTTTCTTTTACTTTTGACATACCCCCAAAATCCTTTTTTATTGCTTTTGACATCTCTTGCAAGCCTTAATTCATTGTCAGCTTTAGCTAACCTGATACGTGCCCTGCAGGATCTGCAGACTGCATTATAATCTTCTTTAGATATGCCTCCCTCTTTCCATTTAATAAACATTTCTTTCTTTCTTTTTAGCATGTGTTTAAGTTCTGTGTTCATCCATCCTGGTTTCCTTAAATGCTTCCCATTCTTCCTACTTTTCGGGATTGTTAACGATTGTGCTTTGAGAATCTCATTTTTAAAAATTTCCCATCCTTCCTGGACATTTTTGTCCTTAAGGACATCCAGCCATTGGATCCCTCCTATTCTCTTTCTGAGTCTCTTAAAATCTGCCTTTCTAAAATCTAACCTTGAAGTTTGAGTCTTCACATGTCTTCCTCCTCTAGTTATCCAAAATTCTATAATAGCATGATCGCTGCCTCCTAGGGTCCCAGCCACCTTTACCTCCTCAACCATTTCCTCCCTGTTTATAAGGATTAGATCCAAAGTAGCAGATCCCCTTGTTTTCTCCCCTACCTTTTGGAAGATAAAGTTGTCAGCAAGAGAGGATAAGAATTTGCTTGACCTGTTAGTTTTACTTGAGAGAGATTCCCAACAAATGTCTGGATAGTTGAAATCTCCCATGACCACTACGTCATATTTTTTGGAGAACTTGGTCATTTGATACATAAAGAGTTCATCCATATCTTCAGATTGCCCAGGTGGCCTGTAGTAAATGCCTACAATGGTGTCCTTTCCGTTGTTCTCTCCTTGTATTCTTACCCAAACAGTTTCCACAGAACTCCCAGTCTCTGAAGCTTCAATCTCTGTGCAGATATATGCTTTTCTAACATACAATGCAACACCTCCTCCTCGTTTATCAAGTCTGTTTCTTGCAAATAAGTTGTATCCTTTTAGCCTTTTATTCCAATCATGTGTATCGTCCCACCAAGTTTCAGTGATTCCAATGACATCATATTCCTTTTCCTGCATTAGTAGTTCCAATTCTCCTTGTTTGTTGCCCATGCTTTGTGCATTTGTATAAAAACATTTTAGTTTGTGATTGGTTTCTCTTCCTCCCATATTTTTATTATTTAGATTTTTTTGTCTTTGTTCTTCTTTTCCACTTCCAGTAGCAGAGATCTCAATAGTATTTGTCAGCTGTATGGCTTTTTCTGGCCTTTTGCTTCCCTTCCCACATTGTTCTAGTTTAAAGCTCTTCTGATGAGTGTAGCAAGGCGACTTCCAAATACATGTTTTCCAGTCTTCGTAAGGTGCACCCCATCTCTAGCAAGTAGTCCATCATATAGGTAATTCATTCCGTGATCCAGAAATCCAAATCCTTGTTGACGGCACCATCGACGTAGCCAGTTGTTCACCTGTAGAATCTTATTCCACCTCATTGTTCCATGGCCATCCACTGGGAGGATGGATGAGAAGACCACCTGCGCTCCCAATTCTTTCACTTTCTTGCCTAAGTCTTCAAAGTCACTGCAGATGGTTTCCAGGTCCTTTCTTGCGGTGTCATTTGTCCCCACATGTATTAGCAGGAATGGGTAGTGATCTGTAGGTCTGAAGAGTCTTGATATCCTGTCAGACACATCTTTAATTTTTGCTCCTGGAAGACAGCACATTTCTCTTGAGGTTATGTCTGGTCTGCAGATAGCGGCCTCTGTTCCTCTTAACAGGGAATCCCCCATGACCACCACTCTCCGTTTTTTCTTCACAACATTCTTCTTTCTCCATCCAGGAGGATTCTGAGGGCTTACAAGGTTATTCATTGCTGGCAAAGTCTTATCTTGCTGTATTTCTTCATGGTTCTCCTGTGTGAGAGCCTGGTACTGGTTCCTGAGCAGTATGGGTGCTGACTGCCTCTCGATCCTCCTGCTTCTGTGGGTCACATGCTTCCATTCCTCTGTTTCGTCAGGTGCAGTTTGAATTTCTTCTCTTTCTGAATCATGAAGAGATAATTCTGCTCTGTCTAAGAACTCTTCACCTTCCTTAATGATTTTCAAGGTAGTTAACCTCTCTTCTAGATTTCGCAACTTTTCCTCCAACAGGGACACAAGCTTGCATTTCTGGCATGTGAAGTCTGGCTTTTCCACTGGCAAGTCTGTGAACATGTAGCAGGATATGCAGCTCACCAAATGGCTCCTGGACTCTTCCATGTTCTTATTGTTAATGTTCTGAAAACAGTGAAAAAAGCTTAAAAAAAAAGCTTCAAAATGCGCGCGCCAGTAGGCGCGCGGTTTACCGATGTCCTCTTTTCAGCTCCAACAGCCAAAATCCAGTGTTCTTTGAGCTTGCGGAGACTCTTCACTTACCCCAAAATGCAGTGGGAATATGCAAATTATCTCCTCAGGACTCCTCCCCTGGTTTACCGATGTCCTCTTTTCAGCTCCAACAGCCAAAATCCAGTGTTCTTTGAGCTTGCGAAGACTCTTCACTTACCCCAAAATGCAGTGGGAATATGCAAATTATCTCCTCAGGACTCCTCCCTGGTTTACCGATGTCCTCTTTTCAGCTCCAACAGCCAAAATCCAGTGTTCTTTGAGCTTGCGGAGACTCTTCACTTAGCCCAAAATGCAGTGGGAATATGCAAATTATCTCCTCAGGACTCCTCCCCTGGTTTACCGATGTCCTCTTTTCAGCTCCAACAGCCAAAATCCAGTGTTCTTTGAGCTCGCGGAGACTCTTCACTTACCCCAAAATGCAGTGGGAATATGCAAATTATCTCCTCAGGACTCCTCCCCTGGTTTACCGATGTCCTCTTTTCAGCTCCAACAGCCAAAATCCAGTGTTCTTTGAGCTCGCGGAGACTCTTCACTTACCCCAAAATGCAGTGGGAATATGCAAATTATCTCCTCAGGACTCCTCCCCTGGTTTACCGATGTCCTCTTTTCAGCTCCAACAGCCAAAATCCAGTGTTCTTTGAGCTCGCGGAGACTCTTCACTTACCCCAAAATGCAGTGGGAATATGCAAATTATCTCCTCAGGACTCCTCCCCTGGTTTACCGATGTCCTCTTTTCAGCTCCAACAGCCAAAATCCAGTGTTCTTTGAGCTCGCGGAGACTCTTCACTTACCCCAAAATGCAGTGGGAATATGCAAATTATCTCCTCAGGACTCCTCCCCTGGTTTACCGATGTCCTCTTTTCAGCTCCAACAGCCAAAATCCAGTGTTCTTTGAGCTCGCGGAGACTCTTCACTTACCCCAAAATGCAGTGGGAATATGCAAATTATCTCCTCAGGACTCCTCTATGTCTGAGGGTACCCCAGGAGAGTTCCAAATGTGTGTAGGTAGAATATATATCCCACGTGGGTAAAATTGAAAAAAGTTGAAAAAAAATATTTTTGGACTTAGTCATTTTTCCGGCGTTTATCAGACTTTCAGATAGGGGAAATGTCAGTGAGCGTTCCGATTTCAGTTCCAGAGCGATTCGCTCAATGAGTCCATGATATTTATTCGTTTTCAACCAATATTTTGGATTTTTGAAAATTTCACTTTTTTGTGAAAATATCCACTAAATGAGGGAATAATATGTGTGAGGGTACCCCAGGAGAGGTTCAAATGTGTGTGGGTAGAATATATATCCCACGGGGGTAAAATTGAAAAAAGTTGAAAAAAAATATTTTTGGACTTAGTCATTTTTCCGGCGTTTATCAGACTTTCAGATACGGGAAATGTCAGTGAGCGTTCCGATTTCAGTTCCAGAGTGATTCGCCCAATGAGTCCTTGATATTTATTCGTTTTCAGCCAATATTTTGGATTTTTGAAAATTTCACTTTTTTGTGAAAATATCCACTAAATTAGGGAATAATATGTGTGAGGGTACCCCAGGAGAGGTCCAAATGTGTGTGGGTAGAATATATATCCCACGTGGGTAAAATTGAAAAAAGTTTAAAAAAAAAATTTTTGGACTTAGTCATTTTTACGGCGTTTATCAGACTTTCAGATAGGGGAAATGTCAGTGAGCGTTCCGATTTCAGTTCCAGAGCGATTGGCCCAATGAGTCCTTGATATTTATTCATTTTCAACCAATATTTTGGATTTTTGAAAATTTCACTTTTTTGTGAAAATATCCACTAAACGAGGGAATAATATGTGTGAGGGTACCCCAGGAGAGGTCCAAATGTGTGTGGGTATAATATATATCCCACGTGGGTAAAATTGAAAAAAGTTGAAAAAAAAAATTTTTGGACTTAGTCATTTTTACGGCGTTTATCAGACTTTCAGATAGTGGAAATGTCAGTGAGCGTTCCGATTTCAGTTCCAGAGCGATTCGCCCAATGAGTCCTTGATATTTAGTCGTTTTCAGACAATATTTTGGATTTTTGAAAAATTCACTTGTTTGTGAAAATATCCACTAAATGAGGGAATAATATGTGTGAGGTTACCCCAGGAGAGTTCCAAATGTGTGTAAGTAAAATATATATCTCACGGGGGTAAAATTGAAAAAAGTTGAAAAAAAATTTTTTTTGGACTTAGTCATTTTTCCGGCGTTTATCAGACTTTCAGATAGGGGAAATGTCAGTGAGCGTTCCGATTTCAGTTCCAGAGCGATTCGCTCAATGAGTCCTTGATATTTATTCGTTTTCATCCAATATTTTGGATTTTTGAAAATTTCACTTTTTTGTGAAAATATCCACTAAATGAGGGAATAATATGTCTGAGGGTACCCCAGGAGAGGTCCAAATGTGTGTAGGTATAATATATATCCCACGTGGGTAAAATTGAAAAAAGTTGAAAAAAAAATTTTTGGACTTAGTCATTTTTACGCCGTTTATCAGACTTTCAGATAGGGGAAATGTCAGTGAGCGTTCCGATTTCAGTTCCAGAGCGATTCGCCCAATGAGTCCTTGATATTTAGTCATTTTCAGCCAATATTTTGGATTTTTGAAAATTTCACTTGTTTGTGAAAATATCCACTAAATGAGGGAATAATATGTGTGAGGGTACCCCAGGAGAGGTCCAAATGTGTGTGGGTAGAATATAAATCCCACGGGGGTAAAATTGAAAAAAGTTGAAAAAAAATATTTTTGGACTTAGTCATTTTTACGGCGTTTATCAGACTTTCAGATAGGGGAAATGTCAGTGAGCGTTCCGATTTCAGTTCCAGAGCGATTCGCCCAATGAGTCCTTGATATTTAGTCATTTTCAGCCAATATTTTGGATTTTTGAAAATTTCACTTGTTTGTGAAAATATCCACTAAATGAGGGAATAATATGTCTGAGGGTACCCCAGGAGAGTTCCAAATGTGTGTAGGTAGAATATATATCCCACAGGGGTAAAATTGAAAAAAGATGAAAAAAATTTTTTTTTGGACTTAGTCATTTTTTTGCCGTTTATCAGACTTTCAGATAGGGGAAATGTCAGTGAGCGTTCCGATTTCAGTTCCAGAGCGATTCGCCCAATGAGTCCTTGATATTTAGTCGTTTTCAGCCAATATTTTGGATTTTTGAAATTTTCACTTGTTTGTGAAAATATCCACTAAATTGGAGAATAATATGTGTGAGGGTACCCCAGGAGAGTTCCAAATGTGAGTATGTAAAATATATATCCCACGGGGGTAAAATTGAAAAAAGTTGAAAAAAAATTTTTTTTGGACTTAGTCATTTTTCCGGCGTTTATCAGACTTTCAGATAGGGGAAATGTCAGTGAGCGTTCCGATTTCAGTTCCAGAGCGATTGGCCCAATGAGTCCTTGATATTTATTCGTTTTCAACCAATATTTTGGATTTTTGAAAATTTCACTTTTTTGTGAAAATATCCACTAAATGAGGGAATAATATGTGTGAGGGTACCCCAGGAGAGTTCCAAATGTGTGTGGGTAGAATATATATCCCACGGGGGTAAAATTGAAAAGAGTTTAAAACATTTTTTTTTTGGACTTAGTCATTTTTCCGGCGTTTATCAGACTTTCAGATAGGGGAAATGTCATTGAGCGTTCCGATTTCAGTTCCAGAGCGATTCGCCCAATGAGTCCTTGATACTTAGTTGTTTTCAGCCAATATTTTGGATTTTTGAAAATTTCACTTGTTTGTGAAAATATCCACTAAATGAGGGAATAATATGTGTGAGGGTACCCCAGGAGAGTTCCAAATGTGTGTGGGTAGAATATATATCCCACGGGGGTAAAATTGAAAAGAGTTTAAAACATTTTTTTTTGGACTTAGTCATTTTTCCGGCGTTTATCAGACTTTCAGATACGGGAAATGTCAGTGAGCGTTCCGATTTCAGTTCCAGAGTGATTCGCCCAATGAGTCCTTGATATTTATTCGTTTTCAGCCAATATTTTGGATTTTTGAAAATTTCACTTTTTTGTGAAAATATCCACTAAATTAGGGAATAATATGTGTGAGGGTACCCCAGGAGAGGTCCAAATGTGTGTGGGTAGAATATATATCCCACGTGGGTAAAATTGAAAAAAGTTTAAAAAAAAAATTTTTGGACTTAGTCATTTTTACGGCGTTTATCAGACTTTCAGATAGGGGAAATGTCAGTGAGCGTTCCGATTTCAGTTCCAGAGCGATTGGCCCAATGAGTCCTTGATATTTATTCATTTTCAACCAATATTTTGGATTTTTGAAAATTTCACTTTTTTGTGAAAATATCCACTAAATGAGGGAATAATATGTGTGAGGGTACCCCAGGAGAGGTCCAAATGTGTGTGGGTATAATATATATCCCACGTGGGTAAAATTGAAAAAAGTTGAAAAAAAAAAATTTTTGGACTTAGTCATTTTTACGGCGTTTATCAGACTTTAAGATAGTGGAAATGTCAGTGAGCGTTCCGATTTCAGTTCCAGAGCGATTCGCCCAATGAGTCCTTGATATTTAGTCGTTTTCAGACAATATTTTGGATTTTTGAAAAATTCACTTGTTTGTGAAAATATCCACGAAATGAGGGAATAATATGTGTGAGGTTACCCCAGGAGAGTTCCAAATGTGTGTAAGTAAAATATATATCTCACGGGGGTTAAATTGAAAAAAGTTGAAAAAAAACTTTTTTTGGACTTAGTCATTTTTCCGGCGTTTATCAGACTTTCAGATAGGGGAAATGTTAGTGAGCGTTCCGATTTCAGTTCCAGAGCGATTCGCCCAATGAGTCCTTGATATTTAGTCGTTTTCAGCCAATATTTTGGATTTTTGAAATTTTCACTTGTTTGTGAAAATATCCACTAAATTGGAGAATAATATGTGTGAGGGTACCCCAGGAGAGGTCCAAATGTGTGTGGGTAGAATATATATCCCACAGGGGTAAAATTGAAAAAAGTTGAAAAAAAATATTTTTGGACTTAGTCATTTTTACGGCGTTTATCAGACTTTCAGATAGGGGAAATGTCAGTGAGCGTTCCGATTTCAGTTCCAGAGCGATTCGCCCAATGAGTCCTTGATATTTAGTCTTTTCAGCCAATATTTTGGATTTTTGAAAATTTCACTTGTTTGTGAAAATATCCACTAAATGAGGGAATAATATGTGTGAGGGTACCCCAGGAGAGTTCCAAATGTGTGTATGTAAAATATATATCCCACGGGGGTAAAATTGAAAAAAGTTGAAAAAAAATTTTTTTTGGACTTAGTCATTTTTCCGGCGTTTATCAGACTTTCAGATAGGGGAAATGTCAGTGAGCGTTCCGATTTCAGTTCCAGAGCGATTGGCCCTATGAGTCCTTGATATTTATTCGTTTTCAACCAATATTTTGGATTTTTGAAAATTTCACTTTTTTGTGAAAATATCCACTAAATGAGGGAATAATATGTGTGAGGGTACCCCAGGAGAGTTCTAAATGTGTGTGGGTAGAATATATATCCCACGGGGGTAAAATTGAAAAGAGTTTAAAACATTTTTTTTTTTGGACTTAGTCATTTTTCCGGCGTTTATCAGACTTTCAGATAGGGGAAATGTCATTGAGCGTTCCGATTTCAGTTCCAGAGCGATTCGCCCAATGAGTCCTTGATACTTAGTTGTTTTCAGCCAATATTTTGGATTTTTGAAAATTTCACTTGTTTTTGAAAATATCCACTAAATGAGGGAATAATATGTGTGAGGGTACCCCAGGAGAGTTCCAAATGTGTGTGGGTAGAATATATATCCCACGGGGGTAAAATTGAAAAGAGTTTAAAACATTTTTTTTTTGGACTTAGTCATTTTTCCGGCGTTTATCAGACTTTCAGGTAGGGGAAATGTCATTGAGCGTTCCGATTTCAGTTCCAGAGTGATTCGCCCAATGAGTCCTTGATACTTAGTTGTTTTCAACCAATATTTTGGATTTTTGAAAATTTCACTTGTTTGTGAAAATATCCACTATATGAGGGAATAATATGTGTGAGGGTACCCCAGGAGAGGTCCAAATGTGTGTGGGTAGAATATATATCCCACGTGGGTAAAATTGAAAAAAGTTGAAAAAAAATATTTTTGGACTTAGTCATTTTTACGGCGTTTATCAGACTTTCAGATAGTGGAAATGTCAGTGAGCGTTCCGATTTCAGTTCCAGAGCGATTCGCCCAATGAGTCCTTGATATTTAGTCGTTTTCAGACAATATTTTGGATTTTTGAAAATTTCACTTGTTTGTGAAAATATCCAATAAATGAGGGAATAATATGTGTGAGGTTACCCCAGGAGAGTTCCAAATGTGTGTAGGTAAAATATATATCCCACGGGGGTAAAATTGAAAAAAGTTGAAAAAAAATTTTTTTTGGACTTAGTCATGTTTACGGCGTTTATCAGACTTTCAGATAGGGGAAATGTCAGTGAGTGTTCCGATTTTAGTTCCAGAGCGATTCGACCAATGAGTCCTTGATATTTAGTCGTTTTCAGCCAATATTTTGGATTTTTGAAAATTTCACTTGTTTGTGAAAATATCCACTAAATGAGGGAATAATATGTGTGAGGGTACCCCAGGAGAGGTCCAAATGTGTGTGGGTAGAATATATATCCCACGTGGGTAAAATTGAAAAAAGTTTAAAAAAAAAATTTTTAGACTTAGTCATTTTTACGGCGTTTATCAGACTTTCAGATAGGGGAAATGTCAGTGAGCGTTCCGATTTCAGTTCCAGAGCGATTCGCCCAATGAGTCCTTGATACTTAGTCGTTTTCAGCCAATATTTTGGATTTTTGAAAATTTCACTTTTTTGTGAAAATATCCACTAAATGAGGGAATAATATGTGTGAGGGTACTCCAGGAGAGTTCCAAATGTGGGTGGGTAGAATATATATCCCACGTGGGTAAAATTGAAAAAAGTTGAAAAAAAAAATTTTTGGACTTAGTCATTTTTACGGCGTTTATCAGACTTTCAGATAGTGGAAATGTCAGTGAGCGTTCCGATTTCAGTTCCAGAGCGATTCGCCCAATGAGTCCTTGATATTTAGGCGTTTTCAGACAATATTTTGGATTTTTGAAAAATTCACTTGTTTGTGAAAATATCCACTAAATGAGGGAATAATATGTGTGAGGTTACCCCAGGAGAGTTCCAAATGTGTGTAAGTAAAATATATATCTCACGGGGGTAAAATTGAAAAAAGTTGAAAAAAAAATTTTTTTGGACTTAGTCATTTTTCCGGCGTTTATCAGACTTTCAGATAGGGGAAATGTCAGTGAGCGTTCCGATTTCAGTTCCAGAGCGATTCGCTCAATGAGTCCTTGATATTTATTCGTTTTCAACCAATATTTTGGATTTTTGAAAATTTCACTTTTTTGTGAAAATATCCACTAAATGAGGGAATAATATGTGTGAGGGTACCCCAGGAGAGGTCCAAATGTGTGTGGGTAGAATATATATCCCACGGGGGTAAAATTGAAAAAAGTTGAAAAAAAATATTTTTGGACTTAGTCATTTTTACGGCGTTTATCAGACTTTCAGATACGGGAAATGTCAGTGAGCATTCCGATTTCAGTTCCAGAGTGATTCGCCCAATGAGTCCTTGATATTTATTCGTTTTCAGCCAATATTTTGGATTTTTGAAAATTTCACTTTTTTGTGAAAATATCCACTAAATTAGGGAATAATATGTGTGAGGGTACCCCAGGAGAGGTCCAAATGTGTGTGGGTAGAATATATATCCCACGTGGGTAAAATTGAAAAAAGTTTAAAAAAAAAAATTTTTGGACTTAGTCATTTTTACGGCGTTTATCAGACTTTCAGATAGGGGAAATGTCAGTGAGCGTTCCGATTTCAGTTCCAGAGCGATTCGCCCAATGAGTCCTTGATACTTAGTCGTTTTCAGCCAATATTTTGGATTTTTGAAAATTTCACTTTTTTGTGAAAATATCCACTAAATGAGGGAATAATATGTGTGAGGTTACCCCAGGAGAGTTCCAAATGTGTGTAAGTAAAATATATATCTCACGGGGGTAAAATTGAAAAAAGTTGAAAAAAAATTTTTTTTGGACTTAGTCATTTTTCCGGCGTTTATCAGACTTTCAGATAGGGGAAATGTCAGTGAGCGTTCCGATTTCAGTTCCAGAGCGATTCGCTCAATGAGTCCTTGATATTTATTCGTTTTCAACCAATATTTTGGATTTTTGAAAATTTCACTTTTTTGTGAAAATATCCACTAAATGAGGGAATAATATGTGTGAGGGTACCCCAGGAGAGGTCCAAATGTGTGTGGGTAGAATATATATCCCACGTGGGTAAAATTGAAAAAAGTTGAAAAAAAAAATTTTTGGACTTAGTCATGTTTACGGCGTTTATCAGACATTCAGATAGGGGAAATGTCAGTGAGTGTTCCGATTTCAGTTCCAGAGCGATTCGACCAATGAGTCCTTGATATTTAGTCGTTTTCAGCCAATATTTTGGATTTTTGAAAATTTCACTTGTTTGTGAAAATATCCACTAAATGAGGGAATAATATGTCTGAGGGTACCCCAGGAGAGTTCCAAATGTGTGTAGGTAAAATATATATCCCACGTGGGTAAAATTGAAAAAAGTTGAAAAAAAATATTTTTGGACTTAGTCATTTTTACGGCGTTTATCAGACTTTCAGATAGGGGAAATGTCAGTGAGCGTTCCGATTTCAGTTCCAGAGCGATTCGCCCAATGAGTCCTTGATATTTAGTCATTTTCAGCCAATATTTTGGATTTTTGAAAATTTCACTTGTTTGTGAAAATATCCACTAAATGAGGGAATAATATGTGTGAGGGTACCCCAGGAGAGGTCCAAATGTGTGTGGGTAGAATATAAATCCCACGGGGGTAAAATTGAAAAAAGTTGAAAAAAAATATTTTTGGACTTAGTCATTTTTCTGGCGTTTATCAGACTTTCAGATAGGGGAAATGTCAGTGAGCGTTCCGATTTCAGTTCCAGAGCGATTCGCCCAATGAGTCCTTGATATTTAGTCGTTTTCAGCCAATATTTTGGATTTTTGAAAATTTCACTTGATTGTGAAAATATCCACTAAATGAGGGAATAATATGTCTGAGGGTACCCCAGGAGAGTTCCAAATGTGTGTAGGTAGAATATATATCCCACAGGGGTAAAATTGAAAAAAGATGAAAAAAAATTTTTTTTGGACTTAGTAATTTTTTTGCCGTTTATCAGACTTTCAGATAGGGGAAATGTCAGTGAGCGTTCCGATTTCAGTTCCAGAGCGATTCGCCCAATGAGTCCTTGATATTTATTCGTTTTCAGCCAATATTTTGGATTTTTGAAAATTTCACTTTTTTGTGAAAATATCCACTAAATTAGGGAATAATATGTGTGAGGGTACCCCAGGAGAGGTCCAAATGTGTGTGGGTAGAATATATATCCCAAGTGGGTAAAATTGAAAAACGTTTAAAAAAAAAATTTTTGGACTTAGTCATTTTTACGGCGTTTATCAGACTTTCAGATAGGGGAAATGTCAGTGAGCGTTCCGATTTCAGTTCCAGAGCGATTCGCACAATGAGTCCATGATATTTAGTAGTTTTCAGCCAATATTTTGGATTTTTGAAAATTTCACTTGTTTGTGAAAATATCCACTAAATGAGGGAATAATATGTCTGACGGTACCCCAGGAGAGTTCCAAATGTGTGTAGGTAGAATAAATATCCCACGGGGGTAAAATTGAAAAAAGTTGAAAAAAAATATTTTTGGACTTAGTCATTTTTACGGCGTTTATCAGACTTTCAGATAGGGGAAATGTCAGTGAGCGTTCCGATTTCAGTTCCAGAGCGAATCGCCCAATGAGTCCTTGATATTTAGTCGTTTTCAGCCAATATTTTGGATTTTTGAAAATTTCACTTGTTTGTGAAAATATCCACTAAATTGGAGAATAATATGTGTGAGGGTACCCCAGGAGAGGTCCAAATGTGTGTGGGTAGAATATTTATCCCACAGGGGTAAAATTGAAAAAAGTTGAAAAAAAATATTTTTGGACTTAGTCATTTTTACGGCGTTTATCAGACTTTCAGATAGGGGAAATGTCAGTGAGCGTTCCGATTTCAGTTCCAGAGCGATTCGCCCAATGAGTCCTTGATATTTAGTCTTTTCAGCCAATATTTTGGATTTTTGAAAATTTCACTTGTTTGTGAAAATATCCACTAAATGAGGGAATAATATGTCTGAGGGTACCCCAGGAGAGGTCCAAATGTGTGTGGGTAGAATATATATCCCACGGGGGTAAAATTGAAAAAAGTTTAACAAATTTTTTTTTGGACTTAGTCATTTTTCCGGCGTTTATCAGACTTTCAGATAGGTCAAATTTCACTGAGCGTTCCGATTTCAGTTCCAGAGCTATTCGCCCAATGAGTCCTTGATATTTAGTAGTTTTCAGCCAATTTTCTGGATTTTTGAAAATTTCACTTTTTTGTGAAAATATCCACTAAATGAGGGAATAATATGTGTGAGGGTACCCCAGGAGAGTTCCAAATGTGTGTGGTTAGAATATATATCCCAAGGGGGTAAAATTGAAAAAAGTTGAAAAAAAAATTTTTTTTGACTTAGTCTTTTTTCCGGCGTTTATCAGACTTTCAGATAGGGGTAATGTCCGTGAGCATTCCGATTTCAGTTCCAGAGCAATTCGCCCAATGAGTCCTTGATATTTAGTAGGTTTCAGCCAATTTTCTGGATTTTTGAAAATTTCACTTTTTTGTGAAAATATCCACTAAATGAGGGAATAATATCTTTGAGGGTACCCCAGGAGAGTTCCAAATTTGTGTGGGTAGAATATATATCCCACGGGGGTAAAATTGAAAAAAGTTTAAAAAAATTTTTTTTTGGACTGTCATTTTTCCGGCGTTTATCAGACTTTCAGATAGGGGAAATGTCAGTGAGCCTTCCGATTTCAGTTCCAGAGCGATTCGCCCAATGAGTCCTTGATATTTAGTCGTTTTCAGCCAATATTTTGGATTTTTGAAAATTTCACTTGCTTGTGAAAATATCCACTATATGAGGGAATAATATGTGTGAGGGTACCCCAGGAGAGTTCCAAATGTGTGTAGGTAGAATATATATCCCACAGGGGTAAAATTGAAAAAAGATGAAAAAAAATTTTTTTTGGACTTAATAATTTTTCGGCGTTTATCAGACTTTCAGATAGGGCAAATGTCAGTGAGCGTTCCGATTTCAGTTCCAGAGCGATTCGCCCAATGAGCCCTTGATATTAATTTGTTTTCAGCCAATATTTTGATTTTTGAAATTTTCACTTTTTTGTGAAAATATCCACTAAATGAGGGAATAATATGTGTGAGGGTACCCCAGGAGAGGTCCAAATGTGTGTGGGTAGAATATATATCCTACGTGGGTAAAATTGAAAAAAGTTGAAAAAAAATATTTTTGGACTTAGTCATTTTTACGGCGTTTATCAGACTTTCAGATAGGGGAAATGTCAGTGAGTGTTCCGATTTCAGTTCCAGAGCGATTCGTCCAATGAGTCCTTGATATTTCGTCGTTTCCAGCCAATATTTTGGATTTTTGAAAATTTCACTTGTTTGTGAAAATATCCACTATATGAGGGAATAATATGTGTGAGGGTACCCCAGGAGAGTTCCAAATGTGTGTAGGTAGAATATATATCCCACAGGGGTAAAATTGAAAAAAGATGAAAAAAATTTTTTTTTGGAATTAGTAATTTTTTCGGCGTTTATCAGACTTTCAGATAGTGGAAATGCCAGTGAGCGTTCCGATTTCAGTTCCAGAGCGATTCGCACAATGAGTCCATGATATTTAGTCGTTTTCAGCCAATATTTTGGATTTTTGAAAATTTCACTTTTTTGTGAAAATATCCACTATATGAGGGAATAATATGTGTGAGGGTACCCCAGGAGAGTTCCAAATGTGTGTAGGTAAAATATATATCCCACGGGGGTAAAATTGAAAAAAGTTGAAAAAAATTTTTTTGGACTTAGTCATTTTTCCGGCGTTTATCAGACTTTCAGATAGGGGAAATGTCAGTGAGCGTTCCGATTTCAGTTCCAGAGCGATTCGCCCAATGAGTCCTTGATATTTAGTCGTTTTCAGCCAATATTTTGAATTTTTGAAAATTTCACTTTTTTGTGAAAATATCCACTAAATTAGGCAATAATATGTGTGAGGGTACCCCAGGAGAGGTCCAAATGTGTGTGGGTAGAATATATATCCCACGTGGGTAAAATTGAAAAAAGTTTTTAAAAAATAATTTTTGGACTTAGTCATTTTTACGGCGTTTATCAGACTTTCAGATAGGGGAAATGTCAGTGAGCGTTCCGATTTCAGTTCCAGAGCGATTCGCCCAATGAGTCCTTGATATTTAGTCGTTTTCAGCCAATATTTTGGATTTTTAAAAATTTCACTTGTTTGTGAAAATATCCACCAAATGAGGGAATAATATGTCTGAGGGTACCCCAGGAGAGTTCCAAATGTGTGTAGGTAGAATATATATCCCACAGGGGTAAAATTGAAAAAAGTTGAAAAAAAATGTTTTTGGACTTAGTCATTTTTACGGCGTTTATCAGACTTTCAGATAGGGGAAATGTCAGTGAGCGTTCCGATTTCAGTTCCAGAGCGATTCGCCCAATGAGTCCTTGATATTTAGTCGTTTTCAGCCAATATTTTGGATTTTTGAAAATTTCACTTGTTTGTGAAAATATCCACTAAATGAGGGAATAATATGTCTGAGGGTACCCCAGGAGAGGTCCAAATGTGTGTGGGTAGAATATATATCCCACGGGGGTAAAATTGAAAAAAGTTGAAAAAAAATATTTTTGGACTTAGTCATTTTTATGGCGTTTATCAGACTTTCAGATAGGGGAAATGTCAGTGAGCGTTCCGATTTCAGTTCCAGAGCGATTCGCCCAATGAGTCCTTGATATTTAGTCGTTTTCAGCCAATATTTTGGATTTTTGAAAATTTCACTTGTTTGTGAAAATATCCACTAAATGAGGGAATAATATGTCTGAGGGTACCCCAGGAGAGGTCCAAATGTGTGTGGGTAGAATATATATCCCACGGGGGTAAAATTGAAAAAAGTTTAACAAATTTTTTTTTGGACTTAGTCATTTTTCCGGCGTTTATCAGACTTTCAGATAGGTCAAATTTCACTGAGCGTTCCGATTTCAGTTCCAGAGCGATTCGCCCAATGAGTCCTTGATATTTAGTCGTTTTCAGCCAATATTTTGGATTTTTGAAAATTTCACTTGTTTGTGAAAATATCCACTAAATGAGGGAATAATATGTCTGAGGGTACCCCAGGAGAGTTCCAAATGTGTGTAGGTAGAATATATATCCCACAGGGGTAAAATTGAAAAAAGTTGAAAAAAAATATTTTTGGACTTAGTCATTTTTACGGCGTTTATCAGACTTTCAGATAGGGGTAATGTCCGTGAGCATTCCGATTTCAGTTCCAGAGCGATTCGCCCAATGAGTCCTTGATATTTAGTAGGTTTTTGTGTGAGGGTACCCCAGGAGAGTTCCAAATGTGTGTAGGTAGAATATATATCCCACAGGGGTAAAATTGAAAAAAGATGAAAAAAAATTTTTTTTGGACTTAATAATTTTTTCGGCGTTTATCAGACTTTCAGATAGGGCAAATGTCAGTGAGCGTTCCGATTTCAGTTCCAGAGCGATTCGCCCAATGAGTCCTTGATACTTAGCCGTTTTCAGCCAATATTTTGGATTTTTGAAAATTTCACTTTTTTGTGAAAATATCCACTAAATGAGGGAATAATATGTGTGAGGGTACCCCAGGAGAGGTCCAAATGTGTGTGGGTAGAATATATATCCCACGTGGGTAAAATTGAAAAAAGTTGAAAAAAAATATTTTTGGACTTAGTCATTTTTACGGCGTTTATCAGACTTTCAGATAGGGGAAATGTCAGTGAGTGTTCCGATTTCAGTTCTAGAGCGATTCGCCCAATGAGTCCTTGATATTTAGTCGTTTCCAGCCAATATTTTGGATTTTTGAAAATTTCACTTGTTTGTGAAAATATCCACTATATGAGGGAATAATATGTGTGAGGGTACCCCAGGAGAGTTCCAAATGTGTGTAGGTAGAATATATATCCCACAGGGGTAAAATTGAAAAAAGATGAAAAAAATTTTTTTTTGGAATTAGTAATTTTTTCGGCGTTTATCAGACTTTCAGATAGTGGAAATGTCAGTGAGCGTTCCGATTTCAGTTCCAGAGCGATTCGCACAATGAGTCCTTGATATTTAGTCGTTTTCAGCCAATATTTTGGATTTTTGAAAATTTCACTTTTTTGTGAAAATATCCACTATATGAGGGAATAATATGTGTGAGGGTGCCCCAGGAGAGTTCCAAATGTGTGTAGGTAGAATATATATCCCACAGGGGTAAAATTTAAAAAAGATGAAAAAAATTTTTTTTTGGAATTAGTAATTTTTTCGGCGTTTATCAGACTTTCAGATAGTGGAAATGTCAGTGAGCGTTCCGATTTCAGTTCCAGAGCGATTCGCCCAATGAGTCCTTGATATTTAGTCGTTTTCATCCAATATTTTGGATTTTTGAAAATTTCACTTGTTTGTGAAAATATCCACTAAATGAGGGAATAATATGTGTGAGGGTACCCCAGGAGAGGTCCAAATGTGTGTGGGTAGAATATATATCCCACGTGGGTAAAATTGAAAATAGTTGAAAAAAAAATAATTTTGGACTTAGTCATTTTTACGGCGTTTATCAGACTTTCAGATAGGGGAAATGTGAGTGAGCGTTCCGATTTCAGTTCCAGAGCGATTCGCACAATGAGTCCATGATATTTAGTCGTTTTCAGCCAATATTTTGGATTTTTGAAAATTTCACTTGTTTGTTAAAATATCCACTATATGAGGGAATAATATGTGTGAGGGTACCCCAGGTGAGTTCCAAATGTGTGTAGGTAGAATAAATATCCCACGGGGGTAAAATTGAAAAAAGTTGAAAAAAAATATTTTTGGACTTAGTCATTTTTCCGGCGTTTATCAGACTTTCAGATAGGGGTAATGTCCGTGAGCATTCCGATTTCAGTTCCAGAGCGATTCGCCCAATGAGTCCTTGATATTTAGTAGGTTTCAGCCAATTTTCTGGATTTTTGAAAATTTCACTTTTTTGTGAAAATATCCACTAAATGAGGGAATAATATGTTTGAGGGTACCCCAGGAGAGTTCCAAATTTGTGTGGGTAGAATATATATCCCACAGGGGTAAAATTAAAAAAAGTTGAAAAAATTTTTTTTTGACTTAGTCATTTTTCCGGCATTTATCAGACTTTCAGATAGGGGAAATGTCAGTGAGCGTTCCGATTTCAGTTCCAGAGCGATTCGCCCAATGAGTCCTTGATATTTAGTCGTTTTCAGCCAATATTTTGGATTTTTGAAAATTTCACTTGCTTGTGAAAATATCCACTAAATGAGGGAATAAGATGCCTGAGGGTACCCCAGGAGAGTTCCAAATGTGTGTAGGTAGAATAAATATCCCACGGGGGTATAATTGAAAAAAGTTGAAAAAAAATATTTTTGGACTTAGTCATTTTTACGGCGCTTATCAGACTTTCAGATAGGGGAAATGTCAGTGAGTGTTCCGTTTTCAGTTCCTGAGCGATTCGCCCAATGAGTCCTTGATATTTAGTTGTTTTCAGCCAATATTTTGGATTTTTGAAAATTTCACTTGTTTGTGAAAATATCCGCTAAATGAGGGAATAATATGTGTGAGGGTACCCCAGGAGAGGTCCAAATGTGTGTTGGTAGAATAAATATCCCACGGGGGTATAATTGAAAAAAGTTGAAAAAAATATTTTTGGACTTAGTCATTTTTACGGCGCTTATCAGACTTTCAGATAGGGGAAATGTCAGTGAGCGTTCCGTTTTCAGTTCCTGAGCGATTCGCCCAATGAGTCCTTGATATTTAGTCGTTTTCAGCCAATATTTTGGATTTTTGAAAATTTCACTTGTTTGTGAAAATATCCGCTAAATGAGGGAATAATATGTGTGAGGGTACCCCAGGAGAGGTCCAAATGTGTGTTGGTAGAATATATATCCCACGTGGGTAAAATTTAAAAAAGTTGAAAAGAAATATTTTTGGACTTAGTCATTTTTAAGGCGTTTATCAGACTTTCAGATAGGGGAAATGTCAGTGAGCGTTCCGATTTCAGTTCCTGAGCGATTCGCCCAATGAGTCCTTGATATTTAGTCGTTTTCAGCGAATATTTTGGATTTTTGAAAATTTCACTTGTTTGTGAAAACATCCACTAAATGAGGGAATAATATGTGTGAGGGTACCCCAGGAGAGTTCCAAATGTGTGTGGTTAGAATATATATCCCACGGGGGAAAAATTGAAAAAAGTTGAAAAAAAATTTTTTTTTGACTTAGTCATTTTTCCGGCGTTTATCAGACTTTCAGAAAGGGGTAATGTCCGTGAGCATTCCGATTTCAGTTCCAGAGTGATTCGCCCAATGAGTCCTTGATATTTAGTAGGTTTCAGCCAATTTTCTGGATTTTTGAAAATTTCACTTTTTTGTGAAAATATCCACTAAATGAGGGAATAATATGTGTGAGGGTACCCCAGGAGAGGTCCAAATGTGTGTGGGTAGAATATATATCCCACGTGGGTAAAATTGAAAAAAGTTGAAAAAAAATATTTTTGGACTTAGTCATTTTTACGGCGTTTATCAGACTTTCAGATAGGGGAAATGTCAGTGAGTGTTCCGATTTCAGTTCTAGAGCGATTCGCCCAATGAGTCCTTGATATTTAGTCGTTTCCAGCCAATATTTTGGATTTTTGAAAATTTCACTTGTTTGTGAAAATATCCACTATATGAGGGAATAATATGTGTGAGGGTACCCCAGGAGAGTTCCAAATGTGTGTAGGTAGAATATATATCCCACAGGGGTAAAATTGAAAAAAGATGAAAAAAATTTTTTTTTGGAATTAGTAATTTTTTCGGCGTTTATCAGACTTTCAGATAGTGGAAATGTCAGTGAGCGTTCCGATTTCAGTTCCAGAGCGATTCGCACAATGAGTCCTTGATATTTAGTCGTTTTCAGCCAATATTTTGGATTTTTGAAAATTTCACTTTTTTGTGAAAATATCCACTATATGAGGGAATAATATGTGTGAGGGTGCCCCAGGAGAGTTCCAAATGTGTGTAGGTAGAATATATATCCCACAGGGGTAAAATTTAAAAAAGATGAAAAAAATTTTTTTTTGGAATTAGTAATTTTTTCGGCGTTTATCAGACTTTCAGATAGTGGAAATGTCAGTGAGCGTTCCGATTTCAGTTCCAGAGCGATTCGCCCAATGAGTCCTTGATATTTAGTCGTTTTCATCCAATATTTTGGATTTTTGAAAATTTCACTTGTTTGTGAAAATATCCACTAAATGAGGGAATAATATGTGTGAGGGTACCCCAGGAGAGGTCCAAATGTGTGTGGGTAGAATATATATCCCACGTGGGTAAAATTGAAAATAGTTGAAAAAAAAATAATTTTGGACTTAGTCATTTTTACGGCGTTTATCAGACTTTCAGATAGGGGAAATGTGAGTGAGCGTTCCGATTTCAGTTCCAGAGCGATTCGCACAATGAGTCCATGATATTTAGTCGTTTTCAGCCAATATTTTGGATTTTTGAAAATTTCACTTGTTTGTTAAAATATCCACTATATGAGGGAATAATATGTGTGAGGGTACCCCAGGTGAGTTCCAAATGTGTGTAGGTAGAATAAATATCCCACGGGGGTAAAATTGAAAAAAGTTGAAAAAAAATATTTTTGGACTTAGTCATTTTTCCGGCGTTTATCAGACTTTCAGATAGGGGTAATGTCCGTGAGCATTCCGATTTCAGTTCCAGAGCGATTCGCCCAATGAGTCCTTGATATTTAGTAGGTTTCAGCCAATTTTCTGGATTTTTGAAAATTTCACTTTTTTGTGAAAATATCCACTAAATGAGGGAATAATATGTTTGAGGGTACCCCAGGAGAGTTCCAAATTTGTGTGGGTAGAATATATATCCCACAGGGGTAAAATTAAAAAAAGTTGAAAAAATTTTTTTTTGACTTAGTCATTTTTCCGGCATTTATCAGACTTTCAGATAGGGGAAATGTCAGTGAGCGTTCCGATTTCAGTTCCAGAGCGATTCGCCCAATGAGTCCTTGATATTTAGTCGTTTTCAGCCAATATTTTGGATTTTTGAAAATTTCACTTGCTTGTGAAAATATCCACTAAATGAGGGAATAAGATGCCTGAGGGTACCCCAGGAGAGTTCCAAATGTGTGTAGGTAGAATAAATATCCCACGGGGGTATAATTGAAAAAAGTTGAAAAAAAATATTTTTGGACTTAGTCATTTTTACGGCGCTTATCAGACTTTCAGATAGGGGAAATGTCAGTGAGCGTTCCGTTTTCAGTTCCTGAGCGATTCGCCCAATGAGTCCTTGATATTTAGTTGTTTTCAGCCAATATTTTGGATTTTTGAAAATTTCACTTGTTTGTGAAAATATCCGCTAAATGAGGGAATAATATGTGTGAGGGTACCCCAGGAGAGGTCCAAATGTGTGTTGGTAGAATAAATATCCCACGGGGGTATAATTGAAAAAAGTTGAAAAAAATATTTTTGGACTTAGTCATTTTTACGGCGCTTATCAGACTTTCAGATAGGGGAAATGTCAGTGAGCGTTCCGTTTTCAGTTCCTGAGCGATTCGCCCAATGAGTCCTTGATATTTAGTCGTTTTCAGCCAATATTTTGGATTTTTGAAAATTTCACTTGTTTGTGAAAATATCCGCTAAATGAGGGAATAATATGTGTGAGGGTACCCCAGGAGAGGTCCAAATGTGTGTTGGTAGAATATATATCCCACGTGGGTAAAATTTAAAAAAGTTGAAAAGAAATATTTTTGGACTTAGTCATTTTTAAGGCGTTTATCAGACTTTCAGATAGGGGAAATGTCAGTGAGCGTTCCGATTTCAGTTCCTGAGCGATTCGCCCAATGAGTCCTTGATATTTAGTCGTTTTCAGCGAATATTTTGGATTTTTGAAAATTTCACTTGTTTGTGAAAACATCCACTAAATGAGGGAATAATATGTGTGAGGGTACCCCAGGAGAGTTCCAAATGTGTGTGGTTAGAATATATATCCCACGGGGGAAAAATTGAAAAAAGTTGAAAAAAAAATTTTTTTTGACTTAGTCATTTTTCCGGCGTTTATCAGACTTTCAGAAAGGGGTAATGTCCGTGAGCATTCCGATTTCAGTTCCAGAGTGATTCGCCCAATGAGTCCTTGATATTTAGTAGGTTTCAGCCAATTTTCTGGATTTTTGAAAATTTCACTTTTTTGTGAAAATATCCACTAAATGAGGGAATAATATGTTTGAGGGTACCCCAGGAGAGTTCCAAATTTGTGTGGGTAGAATATATATCCCACGTGGGTAAAATTGAAAAAAGTTGAAAAGAAATATTTTTGGACTTATTTATTTTTACTGCGTTTATCAGACTTTCAGATAGGGGAAATGTCAGTGAGTGTTCCGATTTCAGTTCCAGAGCGATTCGCCCAATGAGTCCTTGATATTAAGTCGTTTTCAGTGAATATTTTGGATTTTTGAAAATTTCACTTGTTTGTGAAAATATCCACTAAATGAGGGAATAATATGTCTGAGGGTACCCCAGGAGAGTTCCAAATGTGTGTAGGTAGAATAAATATCCCACGGGGGTATAATTGAAAAAAGTTGAAAAAAAATATTTTTGGACTTAGTCATTTTTACGGCGCTTATCAGACTTTCAGATAGGGGAAATGTCAGTGAGCGTTCCGTTTTCAGTTCCAGAGCGATTCGCCCAATGAGTCCTTGATATTTAGTCGTTTTCAGCCAATATTTTGGATTTTTGAAAATTTCACTTGTTTGTGAAAATATCCACTAAATGAGGGAATAATATGTCTGAGGGTACCCCAGGAGAGGTCCAAATGTGTGTGTGTAGAATATATATCCCACGTGGGTAAAATTGAAAAAAGTTGGAAAAAAATATTTTTGGACTTAGTCATTTTTACGGCGTTTATCAGACTTTCAGATAGGGGAAATGTCAGTGAGCGTTCCGATTTCAGTTCCAGAGCTATTCGCCCAATGAGACCTTGATATTTAGTAGTTTTCAGCCAATTTTCTGGATTTTTGAAAATTTCACTTTTTTGTGAAAATATCCACTAAATGAGGGAATAATATGTGTGAGGGTACCCCAGGAGAGTTCCAAATGTGTGTGGGTAGAATATATATCCCACGGGGGTAAAGTTGAAAAAAGTTTAACAAATTTTTTTTTGGACTTAGTCATTTTTCCGGCGTTTATCAGACTTTCAGTTAGGGCAAATGTCACTGAGCGTTCCGATTTCAGTTCCAGAGCGATTCGCCCAATGAGTCCTTGATATTTAGTCGTTTTCAGCCAATATTTTGGATTTTTGAAAATTTCACTTGCTTGTGAAAATATCCACTATATGAGTGAATAATATGTGTGAGGGTACCCCAGGAGAGTTCCAAATGTGTGTAGGTATAATATATATCCCACAGGGGTAAAATTGAAAAAAGATGAAAAAAAATTTTTTTTGGACTTAGCCATTTTTCCGGCGTTTATCAGACTTTCAGATAGGGGAAATGTCAGTGAGCGATCCGATTTCAGTTCCAGAGCGATTCGCCCAATGAGTCCTTGATATTTAGTAGTTTTCAGCCAATTTTCTGGATTTTTGAAAATTTCACTTGCTTGTGAAAATATCCACTAAATGAGGGAATAATATGTGTGAGGGTACCCCAGGAGAGTTCCAAATGTGTGTAGAATTTATTTCCCACAGGGGTAAAATTGAAAAACGTTGAAAAATATTTTTTTTGGACTTAGCCATTTTTCCGGCGTTTATGAGACTTTCAGATAGGGCAAATGTCAGTGAGCGTTCTGATTTCAGTTCCAGAGCGATTCGCCATATGAGTCCTTGATATTTAGTCGTTTTCAGCCAATTTTCTGGATTTTTGAAAATTTCACTTTTTTGTGAAAATATCCACTAAATGAGGGAATAATATGTGTGAGGGTACCCCAGGAGAGTTCCAAATGTGTGTGGGTAGAATATATATCCCACGGGGGTAAAATTGAAAAAAGTTGAAAAAAATTTTTTTTTGGACTTAGTCATTTTTCCGGCGTTTATAAGACTTTCAGATAGGGGAAATGTCAGTGAGCGTTCCGATTTCAGTTCCAGAGCGATTCGCTCAATGAGTCCTTGATATTTAGTCGTTTTTAGCCAATTTTCTGGATTTTTGAAAATTTCACTTTTTTGTGAAAATATCCACTAAATGAGGGAATAATATGTGTGAGGGTACCCCAGGAGAGTTCCAAATGTGTGTGGGTAGAATACATATCCCACGGGGGTAAAATTGAAAAAGGTTGAAATTTTTTTCTTCTTAGACTTAGTCATTTTTCCAGCGTTTATCAGACTTTCAGATAGGGGAAATGTCAGTGAGCGTTCCGATTTCAGTTCCAGAGCTCAATGAGTTCCAGCTCAATGAGTCCTTGATATTTAGTCGTTTTCAGCCAATTTTCTGGATTTTTGAAAATTTCACTTTTTTGTGAAAATATCCACTAAATGAGGGAATAATATGTGTGAAGGTACGCCAGTAGAGTTCCAAAAGTGTTTGGGTAGAATATATATCACACAGGGGTAAAATTGAAAAAAGTTGAAAATCTTTTTTTCTTAGATTTAGTCATTTTTCCGGCGTTTATCAGACTTTCAGATAGGGGAAATGTCAGTGAGCATTCCGATTTCAGTTCCAGAGTGATTCGCCCAATGAGTCCTTGATATTTAGTCGTTTTCAGCCAATTTTCTGGATTTTTGAAAATTTCACTTTTTTGTGAAAATATCCACTAAATGAGGGAATAATATGTGTGAGGGTACCCAAGGAGAGTTCCATATGTGTGTGGGTAGAATATATATCCCACGGGGGTAAAATTGTAAAAAGTTGCAAAAAAAATTTTTTTGGACTTACTCATTTTTCCGGCGTTTATCAGACTTTCAGATAGGGCAAATGTCAGTGAGCATTCCGATTTCAGTTCGAGAGCGATTCGCCCAATGAGTCCTTGATATTTAGTCGTTTTCAGCCAATATTTTGGATTTTTGAAAATTTCACTGTTTTGTGAAAATATCCACTAAATGAGGGAATAATATGTGTGAAGGTACGCCAGTAGAGTTCCAAAAGTGTGTGGGTAGAATATTTATCACAAGGGGGTAAAATTGAAAAAAGTTGAAAATCTTTTTTTCTTAGATTTAGTCATTTTTCCGGTGTTTATCAGACTTTCAGATAGGGGAAATGTCAGTTAGCGTTCCGATTTCAGTTCCAGAGCGATTAGCCCAATGAGTACTTGATATTTAGTCGTTTTCAGCCAATTTTCTGGATTTTTGAAAATTTCACTTTTTCGTGAAAATATCCACTAAATGAGGGAATAATATGTGTGAGGGTACCCCAGTAGATTTCCAAATGTGTGTGGTAGAATATATATCCCACGGGGGTAAAATTGAAAAAAGTTGAAATTTTTTTTTTATTAGACTTAGTCATTTTTCCGGCGTTTATAAGACTTTCAGATAGGGGAAATGTCAGTGAGCGTTCCGATTTCAGTTCCAGAGCGATTCGCCCAATGAGTCCTTGATATTTAGTCGTTTTCAGCCAATACTTTGGATTTTTGAAAATTTCACTTTTTCGTGAAAATATCCACTAAATGAGGGAATAATATGTGTGAGGGTACCCCAGGAGAGTTCCAAATGTGTGTGGGTAGAATTTATATCCCACAGGGGTAAAATTGAAAAACGTTGAAAAAATTTTTTTTGGGACTTAGTCATTTTTCCGCCGTTTATTACACTTTGGATAGGGCAAATGTCAGTGAGCGTTCCGATTTCAGTTCCAGAGCGATTCTCCAAATGAGTCCTTGATATTTAGTCATTTTCAGCCAATTTAATGGATTTTTGAAAATTTCACTTTTTTGTGAAAATATCCACTAAATGAGGGAATAATATGTGTGAGGGTACCCCAGGAGAGTTCCAAATGTGTGTGGGTAGAATACATATCCCACGGGGGTAAAATTGAAAAAGGTTGAAATTTTTTTCTTCTTAGACTTAGTCATTTTTCCAGCGTTTATCAGACTTTCAGATAGGGGAAATGTCAGTGAGCATTCCGATTTCAGTTCCAGAGCGATTCGCTCAATGAGTCCTTGATATTTAGTCGTTTTCAGCCAATTTTCTGGATTTTTGAAAATTTCACTTTTTTGTGAAAATATCCACTAAATGAGGGAATAATATGTGTGAAGGTACGCCAGTAGAGTTCCAAAAGTGTTTGGGTAGAATATATATCACACAGGGGTAAAATTGAAAAAAGTTGAAAATCTTTTTTTCTTAGATTTAGTCATTTTTCCGGCATTTATCAGACTTTCAGATAGGGGAAATGTCAGTGAGCGTTCCGATTTCAGTTCCAGAGTGATTCGCCCAATGAGTCCTTGATATTTAGTCGTTTTAGCCAATTTTCTGGATTTTTGAAAATTTCACTTTTTTGTGAAAATATCCACTAAATGAGGGAATAATATGTGTGAGGGTACCCCAGGAGAGTTCCAAATGTGTGTGGGTAGAATACATATCCCACGGGGGTAAAATTGAAAAAGTTTGAAATTTTTTTCTTCTTAGACTTAGTCATTTTTCCAGCGTTTATCAGACTTTCAGATAGGGGAAATGTCAGTGAGCGTTCCGATTTCAGTTCCAGAGCTCAATGAGTTCCAGCTCAATGAGTCCTTGATATTTAGTCGTTTTCAGCCAATTTTCTGGATTTTTGAAAATTTCACTTTTTTGTGAAAATATCCACTAAATGAGGGAATAATATGTGTGAAGGTACGCCAGTAGAGTTCCAAAAGTGTTTGGGTAGAATATATATCACACAGGGGTAAAATTGAAAAAAGTTGAAAATCTTTTTTTCTTAGATTTAGTCGTTTTTCCGGCGTTTATCAGACTTTCAGATAGGGGAAATGTCAGTGAGCATTCCGATTTCAGTTCCAGAGTGATTCGCCCAATGAGTCCTTGATATTTAGTCGTTTTCAGCCAATTTTCTGGATTTTTGAAAATTTCACTTTTTTGTGAAAATATCCACTAAATGAGGGAATAATATGTGTGAGGGTACCCCAGGAGAGTTCCATATGTGTGTGGGTAGAATATATATCCCACGGGGGTAAAATTGTAAAAAGATGCAAAAAAAATTTTTTTGGACTTACTCATTTTTCCGGCGTTTATCAGACTTTCAGATAGGGCAAATGTCAGTGAGCATTCCGATTTCAGTTCGAGAGCGATTCGCCCAATGAGTCCTTGATATTTAGTCGTTTTCAGCCAATATTTTGGATTTTTGAAAATTTCACTGTTTTGTGAAAATATCCACTAAATGAGGGAATAATATGTGTGAAGGTACGCCAGTAGAGTTCCAAAAGTGTGTGGGTAGAATATTTATCACAAGGGGGTAAAATTGAAAAAAGTTGAAAATCTTTTTTTCTTAGGCTTAGTCATTTTTCCGGTGTTTATCAGACTTTCAGATAGGGGAAATGTCAGTTAGCGTTCCGATTTCAGTTCCAGAGCGATTAGCCCAATGAGTACTTGATATTTAGTCGTTTTCAGCCAATTTTCTGGATTTTTGAAAATTTCACTTTTTCGTGAAAATATCCACTAAATGAGGGAATAATATGTGTGAGGGTACCCCAGTAGATTTCCAAATGTGTGTGGTAGAATATATATCCCACGGGGGTAAAATTGAAAAAAGTTGAAATTTTTTTTTTATTAGACTTAGTCATTTTTCTGGCGTTTATCAGACTTTCAGATAGGGGAAATGTCAGTGAGCATTCCGATTTCAGTTCCAGAGCGATTTGTCGGATGAGTCCTTAATATTTTGTCGTTTTCAGGCAACTTTCTGAATTTTTGAAAATTTCACTTTTTTGCGAAAATATCCACTAAATGAGGGAATAATATGTGTGAGGGTACCCCAGGAGAGTTCCAAATGTGTGTGGATGGAATATATATCCCACGGGGGTAAAATTGAAAAAAGTTTTAATTTTTTTTTTGGGGGATTTAGTCATTTTTCCGGCGTTTATCAGAGTTTCAGATAGGGGAAATGTGAGTGAGTGCTCCAATTTCAGTTCCAGAGTCATTCGCCCAATGAGTCCTTGATATTTAGTCGTTTTCAGCCAATTTTCTGGATTTTTGAAAATTTCACTTTTTTGTGAAAATATCCACTAAATGAGGGAATAATATGTGTGAGGGTACCCCAGGAGAGTTACAAATGTGTGTGGGTAGAATATATATCCAACGGGGGTAAAATTAAAAAAAGTTGAAAAAATTATTTTTTTTTGACTTAGTAATTTTTCCGGCGTTTATCCGATTTTCAGATAGGGGAAATGTCAGTGAGCGTTCCGATTTCAGTTCCAGAGCGATTTGCCCAATGAGTCCTTGATATTTAGTTGTTTTCAGCCAATTTTCTGGATTTTTTAAAATTTCACTTTTTTGTGAAAATATCCACTAAATGAGGGAATAATATGTGTGAGGGCACCCCAGGAGAGTTCCAAATGTGTGTGAATGGAATATATATCCCACGGGGGTAAAATTGAAAAAAGTTTAAATTTTTTTTTTGGGGGATTTAGTCATTTTTCCGGCGTTTATCAGACTTTCAGATAGGGGAAATGTCAGTGAGTGCTCCAATTTCAGTTCCAGAGTGATTCGCCCAATGAGTCCTTGATATTTAGTTGTTTTCAGCCAATTTTCTGGATTTTTGAAAAGTTCACTTTTTTTGTGAAAATATCCACTAAATGAGGGAATAATATGTGTGAGGGTACCCCAGGAGAGTTCCAAATGTGTGTGGGTAGAATATATATCCCACGGGGGTAAAATTGAAAAAAGTTGAAATTTTTTTTTTTTTTGGACTTAGTCATTTTTCCGGCGTTTATCAGACTTTCAGATAGGGGAAATGTCAGTGAGCGTTCCGATTTCCTTTCCAGAGCGATTCGCCCAATGAGTCCTTGATATGTAGTCGTTTTCAGCCAATTTTTGGATTTTTGAAAATTTCACTTTTTTGTGAAAATATCCACTAAATGAGGGAATAATATGTGTGAGGGTACCCCAGGAGAGCTCTAAATGTGTGTGGGTAGAATATATATCCCACGGGGGTAAAATTGAAAGAAGTTGAAAAAAAATTTTTTTTTGACTTACTCATTTTTCCCACGTTTATCAGACTTTCAGATAGGGGAAATGTCAGTGAGCATTCCGATTTCAGTTCCAGATCGATTCGTCGAATGAGTCCTTGATATTTAGTAGTTTTCAGCCAATTTTCTGGATTTTTGAAAATTTCACTTTTTTGTTTAAATATCCACTAAATGAGGGAATAATATGTGTGAGGGTACCCCAGAATAGCTCTAAATGTGTGTGGGTAGAATATATATCCCATGGGGGTAAAATTGAAAGAAGTTGAAAAAAATTTTTTTTTGGACTTAGGCATTTTTCCGCCGTTTATCAGACTTTCAGATTGGGGAAATGTCAGTGAGCATTCAGATTTCAGTTCCAGAGCAATTCGTCGGATGAGTCCTTAATATTTTGTCGTTTTCAGGCAATTTTCAGAATTTTTGAAAATTTCACTTTTTTGTGAAAATATCCACTAAATGAGGGAATAATATGTGTGAGGGTACCCCAGGAGAGTTATAAATGTGTGTGTGTAGAATATATATCCCAAGGGGGAAAAATTGAAAAAAGTTGAAAAAAAATATTTTTTTTGGACTTAGGCATTTTTCTGGCGTTAATCAGACTTTCAGATAGGGGAAATGTCAGTGAGCGCTCCGATCTCAGTTCCAGAGCGACTCGCCCAATGAGTCCTTGATATTTCGTCGTTTTCAGCCAATTTTCTGGATTTTTGAAAATTTCACTTTTTTGTGCAAATATCCACTAAATGAGGGAATAATATGTGTGAGGGTACCCCAGGAGAGTTCCAAATGTGTGTGGGTAGAATATAAATCACACGGGGGTAAAATTGAAAAAAGTTGAAAATATCTTTTTTTTTCGACTTAGTCATTTTTCAGGCGTTTATCAGATTTTCAGGGAGGAGAAATGTCAGTGAGTGTTTCGATTTCAGTTCCAGAGTGATTCTCCCAATGAGTCCTTGATAATTAGTGATTTTCAGACAATTTTCTGAATTTTTGAAAAATTCACTTTTTTGTGAAAATATCCACTAAATGAGGGAATAATATGTGTGAGGGTACCCCAGGAGAGTTCCAAATGTGTGTGGGAAGAATATATATCCCACGGGGGTAAAATTGAAAAAAAATTTTTTTGGACTTAGTCATTTTTCCGGCGTTTATCAGACTTTCAGATAGGGGAAATCTCAGTGAGCGTTCCGATTTCAGTTCCAGAGCGATTCTCCCAATGAGTCCTTGATATTTAGTCGTTTTCAGCCAATTTTCTGGATTTTTGAAAATTTCACTTTTTATTGAAAATATCCACTAAATGAGGGAATAATATGTGTGAGGGTACCCCAGGAGAGTTCCAAATGTGTGTGGGTAGAATATAAATCACACGGGGTAAAATCGAAAAAAATTGAAAAATTTTTTTTTTCGACTTAGTCATTTTTCAGGCGTTTATCAGACTTTCAGGGAGGAGAAATGTCAGTGAGTGTTTCGATTTTAGTTCCAGAGTGATTCTCCCAATGAGTCCTTGATATTTAGTCATTTTCAGCCAATTTTCTAAATTTTTGAAAATTTCACTTTTTTGTGAAAATATCCGCTTAATGAGGGAACAATATGTGTGAGGGTACCCCAGGAGAGTTCCAAATGTGTGTGGGTAGAATATAAATCACAAGGGGGTAAAATTGAAAAAAGTTGAAAATATTTTTTTTTTCGACTTAGTCATTTTTCCAGCGTTTATCAGACTTTCAGATAGGGGAAATGTCAGTGAGTGCTCCGATTTCACTTCCAGAGCTATTCGCCCAATGAGTAATTAATATTTAGTCGTTTTCAGCCAATTTTCTGGATTTTTGAAAATCTCACTTTTTTGTGAAAATATCCACTAAATGAGGGCATAATATGTGTGAGGGTACCCCAGAAGAGCTCTAAATGTGTGTGGGTAGAATATATATCCCACGGGGGTAAAATTGAAAGAAGTTGAAAAAAATATTTTTTTGGACTTAGTCATTTTTCCGCCGTTTATCAGACTTTCAGATTGGGGAAATGTCAGTGAGCATTCAGATTTCAGTTCCAGAGCGATTCGTCGGATGAGTCCTTAATATTTTGTCGTTTTCAGAATTTTTGAAAATTTCACTTTTTTGTGAAAATATCCACTAAATGAGGGAATAATATGTGTGAGGGTACCCCAGGAGAGTTCCAAATTTGTGTGGGTAGAATATAAATCACACGGGGGTAAAATTGAAAAAAGTTGAAAATATTTTTTTTTTTCGACTTAGTCATTTTTCAGGCGTTTATCAGACTTTCAGGGAGGGGAAATGTCAGTGAGTGTTTCGATTTCAGTTCCAGAGTGATTCTCCCAATGAGTCCTTGATAATTAGTGATTTTCAGACAATTTTCTGAATTTTTGAAAAATTCACTTTTTTGTGAAAATATCCACTAAATGAGGGAATAATATGTGTGAGGGTACCCCAGGAGAGTTCCAAATGTGTGTGGGTAGAATATATATCCCACGGGGGTAAAATTGAAAAAAAAATTTTTTGGACTTAGTCATTTTTCCGGCGTTTATCAGACTTTCAGATCGGGGAAATCTCAGTGAGCGTTCCGATTTTAGTTCCAGAGCGATTCTCCCAATGAGTCCTTGATATTTAGTCGTTTTCAGCCAATTTTCTGGATTTTTGAAAATTTCACTTTTTATTGAAAATATCCACTAAATGAGGGAATAATATGTGTGAGGGTACCCCAGGAGAGTTCCAAATGTGTGTGGGTAGAATATAAATCACACAGGTGTAAAATCGAAAAAGGTTGAAATTTTTTTTTTTTGGGACTTAGTCATTTTTCCGGCGTTTATCAGACTTTCAGATAGGGCAAATGTCAGTGAGCGTTCCGATTTCAGTTCCAGAGCGATTCGCCCAATGAGTCCTTGATATTTAGTTGTTTTCAGCCAATTTTTGGGATTTTTGAAAATTTCACTTTTTTGTGAAAATATCCACTAAATGAGGGAATTGTTAGAACCTTGCTCTTCGGTTTTTTCCTTTGCTGGTCACATGACCTTGTTGGCCTATTTAATCCTGCTCCACCCTTCTGGCTTTGCTGGACTTCATTGTATAACTACTTTCCAGCTAGCCTGTGCTCTGTATCTACTCTGTTAGTTTGCTTGGTCTACGGACCTCTGTGTTCTTTATATTTTGTTTGTTCGTCTGTCTGCTACTATTTCTGTTAGGAGGTGTCCCATTTTCCTCCCAGTCCTTAGTACTTGTAGGGATTCCTTCCCCACATCTATAGGTCTCCGTACAGACTAGCTTAGGACTTTAGCAGGTCTGATCGCAGGATCAGGTCCCCTGTTACATCGTAGGGATCAAGCTGAGTTCTATCGTAGGGACAGATCTCCTCTCTTTCCTTAGCTCTGGTAGCAGAACATAACAGTAAGTCCAGCCTGCAAATTCTCTAAGGAAAGATTTTTCTGTTCCATCATGGTGTCGGTTCAGGATTTGGCTCATCGCCTGCAGGGACTCTCTCTGGAGGTGGCCGAGCTCCGTCAGCACGTGAGTAACTGTCCTGGAGCACATTTCTTGGAGCCTAAGGTATGTTTGCCGGATTTATTTTTTGGTGAACACCGAGAATTTTTTTCATTTAAAAATGCTTGCTTATTGTATTTTCATTTGAGACCCAAGTCCTCTGGGGATGAATCCTAGCGCATAGGGTTCATAATGCCACTTTTGCGCAAAGAGCCTCAGGAGTGGGCCTTTTCTTTGCAACCTAGTGATACATGCTTCAGATCAGTGGATTGTTTTTTTTCTGCTTTGGGGCTATTATATGATGATCCTGACCGTGTCGCATCAGCTGAGACTGAGTTAAGACGTTTGAGACAGGGATCAGGTAATGTGGAAAAATATTGTACTCATTTCCGTCGTTGGTCTACTCAAACAGGGTGGAACGATTCTGCTCTGAAAAGTCTATTTCTTGCTGGGCTCAATGAAAGGGTTAAAGACCTGCTAATTGCTTATCCTACACCTGAAGATTTGCAACAGGCTATGCAATTAGCTATAAGGGTGGATAGGAGACTGCGTGCAAGGGTTAATGAGAGCAAATCCTCTGCTATGTCAGTTTCTGGTTATGAGAATGTGTGTACTAACAGTGGTGAACCGATGGAGATTGGATCGGTGGCACCTCGCTCTCAAGAAAAAGACCGTAGATTTTCTGAAGGCTTGTTTTTCTATTGCGGAAAATCTGGTCATTTGATTAAAGGCTGTGAGCTTCGTATGAAGAAAGAAAAAAAAATGGTCAGTCATGCCCGTATTGCCTGTTTAAATTCCAAGGGTTTATTTTTAGCTGCTTCCACAATTGCTCAGGAAAAATTAATGGAATTTCGGGTGTTTGTTGATTGTGGGTCTACTCTGAATGTAATTGATGGGGGATTCTTGGAAAGACTCAATTTAAAACCCGAACCTTTATCATCCCCCATTGCTGTGGTTTCTGTGGATGGTTCCCCTTTGAAGAATATTACTCTCAAGGTCTGTGAATTTCCTCTCACTATTAATGGTGTTCACCATGAGAAATTGGATTTGGTAGTTTTGAATAACTTGCCTTCTCCAGTAATATTGGGATTGCCCTGGTTAAAATTTCACAATCCTGTACTGGATTGGTCTACCAGTGAAATTAAATCCTGGAGCCATAAATGTTATGACAAGTGTTGTAACGGGCGTATTGCAGCTTTGGATAGGGGAGAATTGCCTGTTCCTATTCAGGATTTTTGGAGAGTTTTTTCTGAGAAGGAATCGCAGGTTTTGCCTCCCCATAGAGACTATGATTGTTCTATTGAATTTGTCCCTGGAGCGACTCTTCCTAAAAGTCGTTTATTTAACCTTACTATTCCTGAGAGGAAGGCTTTGGAGGAATACATACAGACAAGTTTGGCCGCCGGTCACATTAGGCCCTCTAAGTCTCCTGTGGCGGTTGGATTTTTTTTTGTAAAAAAAAAGGACGGCGGTTTACGTCCTTGTCTGGATTTTCGTGAGATTAACAAAATTACTGTACGCAATCCTTACCCACTGCCATTGATTCCTGATCTGTTTAACCAGTTAATGGGGGCCAAGTGGTTCTCTAAAATTGAACTTAAGGGGGCATACAATCTGTTGCGCATGAAGGAGGGTGACGAATGGAAGACTGCTTTTAACACTCCTGTGGGTCATTTTGAGAATCTGGTTATGCCTTTTGGTCTTACTAATGCTCCTGCATTTTTTCAGAATCTTATTAATGACATCCTTAGACCTTTGATCGGCAAAAATGTGGTTGTGTATTTGGATGACATTTTGATTTATTCGCCGGATCTGGAGTCTCATTGGCGGAGCGTACGTGAGGTATTACAGTTATTAATGGACAATTCGCTTTTTGCTAAGCTGGAGAAATGTGAGTTCGCTGTACAGAGAATTAGTTTTTTGGGTTACATTATCTCCAGCGAAGGTTTTGAGATGGACCCGGTTAAAGTTCAAGCTGTACAGGAATGGCCTAGGCCTATTGGTTTGAAATCGATACAGAGGTTTTTAGGTTTCGCCAATTATTACAGAAAATTCATAAAAAATTTTTCTAGTATTGTCAAACCTCTGACCGATCTCACCAGGAAAGGTGCTGATGCGGTTCAGGGGTCTTCTGAGGCCATTGAAGCTTTTGTGTATCTCAAGGAGAGGTTCACCTCTGCTCCCATCCTTATGCAGCCTGATGTGACTAAGCCGTTTTTGGTTGAGGTTGATGCTTCCTCTGTGGGGGTTGGCGCAGTATTGTCTCAGGATAACGGGGATGGATTACATCCCTGTGCCTTTTTTTCAAAAAAATTTTCGGAGACTGAACTGAATTACGATATTGGTAATCCGGAATTATTGGCTATTAAACTCGCATTTGAACACTGGCGCCACTTCTTGGAAGGTGCGGAATTTCCCGTTCAGGTTCTTACGGATCATAAAAATCTGATATATCTTGATGCTGCCAAGCGCCTGAATGCCCGTCAGGCTAGGTGGGCACAGTTTTTCTCGCGGTTTCATTTCTCCGTTACTTACATCCCTGGTACTAAGAATGTTAAGGCGGATGCCTTGTCTCGCAGTTTTTCTCCCATAGTCGGTGCTGAGAAAGAGGAGAACAGTTTACAAGAAGGTGTTGTGATAGCTGCTTTGGACTCCGTTTTGGAAGATGAGATTCTTAAAGCACAGGAGAATGCCCCATCTAACACTCCTCATGGGAGGTTGTTTGTGCCTGGGACCTTTAGGAGAGATTTGTTTGTTGAGTGTCACGAATCTCGGTTGGCAGGTCATCCCGGAATCTCTGAGACCAAGAGACTGGTGGGTCGCAGTTTTTGGTGGCCTGGATGGCAGAATGAAGTCATTAAGTGGGTGCGTCAATGTACTGTATGTGCTAGATCTAAGTCCTCACATACTCCTGCTGCGGGGTTGCTTTGTCCTTTGGAGGTTCCCAGTGCTCCTTGGACACATTTGGCTATGGACTTTATAACTGACCTTCCCCCCTCTGAGGGTTTTATTGTCATCTGGGTGGTCGTGGACCGTTTTAGCAAGATGTGTCACTTGGTTCCCTTCGTCAAACTGCCCTGCGCTAAAACTGTCGCTAAGGCCTTTGTCAAGGAAATTGTCAGACTTCATGGCGTTCCTACTGACATTGTTTCTGATAGGGGTCCTCAGTTCGTGGCTCGTTTTTGGCGTGCCTTTTGTGACAGGTTGGGAGTTCATTTGTCGTTCTCGTCCGGATATCATCCTGAATCTAATGGCCAGACAGAAAGGAAAAACCAGGATGTTGAGCAGTTCTTGCGTTGTTTTGTGGCAGACAATCAAGAGGGGTGGTCTGAGTTTCTGCCACTTGCTGAATTTGCTCTTAACAACCATACATCTTCTTCTGCTGGTTGTTCGCCTTTTTTTTGTTGTTCTGGGAGACATCCGTCGTTTGGGTCTTTCTCCAAGTTGGGATCTGCCGTGCCTGAGGAGGAGAATTTTTCCGGTGATTTAGAGAGAGTTTGGACGGATGTGCGTGGTAATCTTCAGGAGGCCAACAGAAAATCTAAAGACTACTTTGATAGGAAACGACAGGAGGTTTTGTTCGCTGTTGGTGACATGGTGTAACGGGTCTGGGAGGCGGAACCTCTGAGCTACTATACAAGGGGGCAGTCCTTGTAAGGGAGCGGGTGGCGACCAGGCAGGCAGTCACAGCAGGAGAATGGGACAGTCTCTGAGTGAACGGGCTGGAGGTCACGGCAAGTGACCGAGGCAGTCTCTGGATGAACGGGCTGGTGATCACGGCAAGTGAACAGGGCAGTCTATAGGTAAAGGGTTGGTACGACCTGTGGCGGCTGAAGATAGACGTGAGCTTCCCAGGTGAGCAGGCGAGAGTCTCTGGATAAACGGGTGGTCAAAGCATGTGACGGCGGAGCCTCCAGGAAGACCAACAGACAGGCGGCAGATGAGCGCTCCCAGGCGAGCGGGCAGAAGTCACTGGACAGGCAGGTGGTCACAGCACGTGACGGCAGAGCCTCCAGGTAGGCTAGCAGACAGGCAGCAGATGAGCGCTCCCAGGTGAGCGGGCAAGCTGGTCCATAGACAGACTGACAGGAGTTTGGAAGGCAGACCGTCGGACCTCAGGCAAGCAGGCAGGTAGCTGATGTGCGCTCCCAGATGAGCGGACGGGCTGGTCCTTAGACAGACTGACAGGAATGGTAAGGCAGACCGTCGGACCTCAGACTAGCAGGCAGGTAACAAGTAATCAGGCAGGAATCTGGCAGGTAACTGGCAGGTAACTGGCAACGGGACCTGAGGGCTGAAGCACAGGTGAGACACTGGTGCAAACAACATTGCTCGGGCACCTCCATTTTGGAGGAGGTGCCTTATATATGATGAAGTCCTCCGGCCATTGGCCGGGGACTCCTTAGGACGACGCGCGCGGCCTCTTTAAGAGGAGGGGAGCGCGCGCGCCCTAAGCACAGGGGCCGGGAAGGAGCGCGCGCTGACAGCAGAGCGGGAGGAGGACGCCGGGAAGGAGCGCGCGCTGACAGCAGAGCGGGAGGAGGACGCCGGGAAGGAGCGCGCGCTGACAGCAGAGAGGTGAGGGGAACAGCGTCCCTGCCTAGCAGAGGGCAGGGACGCCGACGCTACACATGGTTTGGTTGTCCTCTAGGAATCTGAGGTTGAGGATTCCTTCTAAGAAATTGGGTCCCAAGTTTGTAGGGCCCTTTAAGGTGCTTCAGGTTGTCAACCAATCTGCTGTTAGGTTGAAGGTTCCTACCTCCTGGAGAATTAATCCGGTATTTCATGTCTCTCTGTTGAAAAAAGCTGTTGTATCGGATTGTGACGCCTCTGCCTCTGTTCCTGCGGTGGTGGAGGACGGGGAATATGAAATTTCTCGCATCCTTAACTCTAGACGGTATAGAGGTAGTTTGCAGTATCTTGTGGCCTGGAAAGGTTTCGGACCCGAGGATAACTCTTGGGTGAGGTCGGATGATGTTTCCGCGTCCAGACTTATCAGAGCGTTTCACAGGAGATTTCCTGATAAGCCTGGTCCTAGGGGATCCGGAGGATCCTCTTAGAAGGGGGGGTACTGTTAGAACCTTGCTCTTAGGTTTTTTCCTTTGCTGGTCACATGACCTTGTTGGCCTATTTAATCCTGCTCCGCCCTTCTGGCTTTGCTGGACTTCATTGTATAACTACTTTCTAGCTAGCCTGTGCTCTGTATCTACTCTGTTAGTTTGCTTGGTCTACGGACCTCTGTGTTCTTTATATTTTGTTTGTTCGTCTGTCTGCTGCTATTTCTGTTAGGAGGTGTCCCATTTTCCTCCCAGTCCTTAGTACTTGTAGGGATTCCTTCCCCACATCTATAGGTCTCCGTACAGACTAGCTTAGGACTTTAGCAGGTCTGATCACAGGATCAGGTCCCCTGTTACATCGTAGGGATCAAGCTGAGTTCTATCGTAGGGACAGATCTCCTCTCTTTCCTTAGCTCTGGTAGCAGAACATAACAGGAATAATATGTGTGAGGGTACCCCAGGAGAGTTCCAAATGTGTGTGGATGGAATGTATATCCCACGGGGGTAAAATTGAAAAAAGTTTACATTTTTTTGGGGGGGGATTTAGTCATTTTTCCGGCATTTATCAGACTTTCAGATAGGGGAAATGTCAGTGAGTGCTCCAATTTCAGTTCCAGAGTGATTCGCCCAATGAGTCCTTGATATTTAGTCTTTTTCAGCCAATTTCCTGGATTTTTGAAAATTTCACTTTTTTGTGAAAATATCCACTAAATGAGGGAATAATATGTGTGAGCGTACCCCAGGAGAGTTCCAAATGTGTGTGGGTAGAATATATATCCCACGGGGGTAAAATTGAAAAAAATTTTTTTGGGACTTAGTCATTTTTCCGGCGTTTATCAGACTTTCAGATAGGGGAAATCTCAGTGAGCATTCCGATTTCAGTTCCAGAGCGATTCTCCCAATGAGTCCTTGATATTTAGTCGTTTTCAGCCAATTTTCTGGATTTTTGAAAATTTCACTTTTTATTGAAAATATCCACTAAATAAGGGAATAATATGTGTGAGGGTACCCCAGGAGAGTTCCAAATGTGTGTGGGTAGAAAATAAATCACACAGGGGTAAAATCGAAAAAAATTGAAATTTTTTTTTTTTCGACTTAGTCATTTATCAGGCGTTTATCAGACTTTCAGATAGGGGAAATCTCAGTGAGCATTCCGATTTTAGTTCCAGAGTGATTCTCCCAATGAGTCCTTGATATTTAGTCATTTTCAGCCAATTTTCTAAATTTTTGAAAATTTCACTTTTTTGTGAAAATATCGGCTTAATGAGGGAACAATATGTGTGAGGGTACCCCAGGAGAGTTCCAAATGTGTGTGGGTAGAATATAAATCCCACGGGGGTAAAATTGAAAAAAGTTGAAAACATTTTTTTTTTAGAATTAGTCATTTTTCCGGCGTTTATCAGACTTTCAGATAGGGGAAATGTCAGTGAGTGCTCCGATTTCACTTCCAGAGTGATTCTCCCAATGAGTCCTTGATATTTAGTCATTTTCAGGCAATTTTCTGAATTTTTGAAAATTTCACTTTTTTGCGAAAATATCCACTAAATGAGGGAATAATATGTGTGAGGGTACCCCAGGAGAGTTACAAATGTGTGTGGGTAGAATATATATCCCACGGGGGTAAAATTGAAAAAAGTTGAAAAAATTTTTTTTTGAACTTAGTCATTTTTCTGGCGTTTCTCAGACTTTCAGATTGGGAAAATGTCAGTGAGAGCTCCGATCTCAGTTCCAGAGCGATTCGCCCAATGAGTCCTTAATATTTTATCGTTTTCAGGCAATTTTCTGAATTTTTGAAAATTTCACTTTTTTGCGAAAATATCCACTAAATGAGGGAATAATATGTGTGAGGGAACCCCAGGAGAGTTACAAATGTGTGTGGGTAGAATATATATCCTACGGGGGTAAAATTGAAAAAAGTTGAAAAAATTATTTTTTTTGACTTAGTCATTTTTCCGGCGTTTATCCGATTTTCAGATAGGGGAAATGTCAGTGAGCGTTCCGATTTCAGTTCCAGAGCGATTTGCCCAATGAGTCCTTGATATTTAGTTGTTTTCAGCCAATTTTCTGGATTTTTGAAAATTTCACTTTTTTTGTGAAAATATCCACTAAATGAGGGAATAATATGTGTGAGGGTACCCCAGGAGAGTTCCAAATGTGTGTGGATAGAATATATATCCCACGGGGGTAAAATTGAAAAAAGTTTAAATTTTTTTGGGGGGGATTTAGTCATTTTTCCGGCGTTTATCAGACTTTCAGATAGGAGAAATGTCAGTGAGTGCTCCGATTTCAGTTCCAGAGTGATTCGCCCAATGAGTCCTTGATATTTAGTCATTTTCAGCCAATTTTCTAAATTTTTGAAAATTTCACTTTTTTGTGAAAATATCCGCTTAATGAGGGAACAATATGTGTGAGGGTACCCCAGGAGAGTTCCAAATGTGTGTGGGTAGAATATAAATCCCACGGGGGTAAAATTGAAAAAAGTTGAAAAAATTTTTTTTTGAACTTAGTCATTTTTCTGGCGTTTCTCAGACTTTCAAATTGGGGAAATGTCAGTGAGCGTTCCGATTTCAGTTCCAGAGCTATTCGACGGATGAGTCCTTGATATTTCGTCATTTTCAGGCAAATTTCTGAATTTTTGAAAATTTCACTTTTTTGTGAAAATATCCACTAAATGAGGGAATAATATGTGTTAGGGTACCCCAGGAGAGTTCCAAATGTGTGTGGGTAGAATATAAATCACACGGGGGTAAAATTGAAAAAAGTTGAAAATATTTTTTTTTTAGACTTATTCATTTTTCCGGCGTTTATCAGACTTTCAGATAGGGGAAATGTCAGTGAGTGCCCCGATTTCACTTCCAGAGCTATTCGCCCAATGAGTAATTAATATTTAGTCGTTTTCAGCCAATTTTCTGGATTTTTGTAAATTTCACTTTTTTGTGAAAATATCCACTAAATGAGGGAACAATATGTGTTAGGGTACCCCAGGAGAGTTCCAAATGTGTGTGGGTAGAATATAAATCACACGGGGGTAAAATTCAAAAAAGTTGAAAATATTTTTTTTTTAGACTTAGTCATTTTTCCGGCGTTTATCAGACTTTCAGATAGGGGAAATGTCAGTGAGTGCTCTGATTTCAGTTCCAGAGTGATTTGCCCAATGAGTCCTTGATATTTAGTCGTTTTCAGCCAATTTTCTGAATTTTTGAAAATTTCACTTTTTTGTTAAAATATCCACTAAATGAGGGAATAATATGTGTGAGGGTACCCCAGGAGAGCTCCAAATGTGTGTGGGTAGAATATATATCCCACGGGGGTAAAATTGAAAAAAGTTGAAATTTTTTTTTTTTGGACTTAGTCATTTTTCCGGCGTTTATCATACTTTCAGATAGGGGAAATGTCAGTGAGCGTTCCGATTTCATTTCCAGAGCGATTCGCCCAATGAGTCCTTGATATTTAGTCGTTTTCAGCCAATTTTCTGGATTTTTGAAAATTTCACTTTTTTGTGAAAATATCCACTAAGTGAGTGCATAATATGTGTGAGGGTACTCCAGGAGAGTTCCAAATGTGTGTGGGTAGAATATATATCCCACAGGGGTAAAATTGAAAAAAGTTAAAAAAAATTTTTTTTGGACTTAGTCATTTTTCCCACGTTTATCAGACTTTCAGATAGGGGAAATGTCAGTGAGCATTATTATTTCAGTTCCAGAGCGATTCGTCGAATGAGTCCTTGATATTTAGTAGTTTTCAGCCAATTTTCTGGATTTTTGAAAATTTCACTTTTTTGCGAAAATATCCACTAAATGAGGGAATAATATGTGTGAGGGAACCCCAGGAGAGTTACAAATGTGTGTGGGTAGAATATATATCCTACGGGGGTAAAATTGAAAAAAGTTGAAAAAATTATTTTTTTTGACTTAGTCATTTTTCCGGCGTTTATCCGATTTTCAGATAGGGGAAATGTCAGTGAGCGTTCCGATTTCAGTTCCAGAGCGATTTGCCCAATGAGTCCTTGATATTTAGTTGTTTTCAGCCAATTTTCTGGATTTTTGAAAATTTCACTTTTTTTGTGAAAATATCCACTAAATGAGGGAATAATATGTGTGAGGGTACCCCAGGAGAGTTCCAAATGTGTGTGGATAGAATATATATCCCACGGGGGTAAAATTGAAAAAAGTTTAAATTTTTTTGGGGGGGATTTAGTCATTTTTCTGGCGTTTATCAGACTTTCAGATAGGAGAAATGTCAGTGAGTGCTCCGATTTCAGTTCCTGAGTGATTCGCCCAATGAGTCCTTGATATTTAGTCATTTTCAGCCAATTTTCTAAATTTTTGAAAATTTCACTTTTTTGTGAAAATATCCACTAAATGAGGGAATAATATGTGTGAGGGTACCCCAGGAGAGTTCCAAATGTGTGTGGATAGAATATATATCCCACGGGGGTAAAATTGAAAAAAGTTTAAATTTTTTTGGGGGGGATTTAGTCATTTTTCTGGCGTTTCTCAGACTTTCAAATTGGGGAAATGTCAGTGAGCGTTCCGATTTCAGTTCCAGAGCTATTCGACGGATGAGTCCTTGATATTTCGTCATTTTCAGGCAAATTTCTGAATTTTTGAAAATTTCACTTTTTTGTGAAAATATCCACTAAATGAGGGAATAATATGTGTTAGGGTACCCCAGGAGAGTTCCAAATGTGTGTGGGTAGAATATAAATCACACGGGGGTAAAATTGAAAAAAGTTGAAAATATTTTTTTTTTAGACTTATTCATTTTTCCGGCGTTTATCAGACTTTCAGATAGGGGAAATGTCAGTGAGTGCCCCGATTTCACTTCCAGAGCTATTCGCCCAATGAGTAATTAATATTTAGTCGTTTTCAGCCAATTTTCTGGATTTTTGTAAATTTCACTTTTTTGTGAAAATATCCACTAAATGAGGGAACAATATGTGTTAGGGTACCCCAGGAGAGTTCCAAATGTGTGTGGGTAGAATATAAATCACACGGGGGTAAAATTCAAAAAAGTTGAAAATATTTTTTTTTTAGACTTAGTCATTTTTCCGGCGTTTATCAGACTTTCAGATAGGGGAAATGTCAGTGAGTGCTCTGATTTCAGTTCCAGAGTGATTTGCCCAATGAGTCCTTGATATTTAGTCGTTTTCAGCCAATTTTCTGAATTTTTGAAAATTTCACTTTTTTGTTAAAATATCCACTAAATGAGGGAATAATATGTGTGAGGGTACCCCAGGAGAGCTCCAAATGTGTGTGGGTAGAATATATATCCCACGGGGGTAAAATTGAAAAAAGTTGAAATTTTTTTTTTTTGGACTTAGTCATTTTTCCCACGTTTATCAGACTTTCAGATAGGGGAAATGTCAGTGAGCATTATTATTTCAGTTCCAGAGCGATTCGTCGAATGAGTCCTTGATATTTAGTAGTTTTCAGCCAATTTTCTGGATTTTTGAAAATTTCACTTTTTTGTTTAAATATCCACTAAATGAGGGAATAATATGTGTGAGGGTACCCCAGGAGAGTTACAAATGTGTGTGGGTAGAATATATATCCCACGGGGGTAAAATTGAAAAAAGTTGAAATTTTTTTTTTTTTTGGACTTGGGCATTTTTCCGGCGTTTATCAGACTTTCAGATTGGGGAAATGTCACTGAGCGTTCCGATTTCAGTTCCAGAGCGATTCGCCCAATGAGTCCTTAATATTTAGTCGTTTTCAGCCAATTTTCTGGATTTTTGAAAATTTCACTTTTTTTGTGACTAAATGAGAGAATAATATGTACCCCAGGAGAGTTCCAAATGTGTGTGGATAGAATATATATCCCACGGGGGTAAAATTGAAAAAAGTTGAAATTTTTTTTTTTTTTGGACGTAGTCATTTTTCCGGCGTTTATCAGACTTTCAGATAGGGGAAATGTCAGTGAGCATTCCGATTACAGTTCCAGAGCAATTCGCCCAATGATTCCTTGATGTTTAGTTGTTTTCAGCCAATTTTCTGGAATTTTGAAAATTTCACTTTTTTGTGACTAAATGAGGGAATAATATGTGTGAGGGTACTCCAGGAGAGTTCCCAATGTGTGTCTGTAGAATATAAATCCCACGGGGGTAAAACTGAAAAAAGTTGAAAAAAATTTTTTTTTTTTGAACTTAGGCATTTTTCCGCCGTTTATCAGACTTTCAGATAGGGGAAATGTCAGTGAGCATTCCGATTTCAGTTCCAGAGCCATTCGTCGGATGAGTCCTTAATATTTTGTCATTTTCAGGCAATTTTCTGGATTTTGGAAAATGTCACTTTTTTGTGACTAAATGAGGGAATAATATGTGTGAGGGTACCCCTGGAGAGCTCCAAATGTGTGTGGGTAGAATATATATCCCACGGGGGTAAAATTGAAAAAAGTTGAAAAAAATTTTTTTTTGGACTTAGTAATTTTTCTGGCGTTTATCAGACTTTCAGATAGGGGAAATGTCAGTGAGCGTTCCGATTTCAGTTCCAGAGTGATGCGCCCAATGAGTCCTTGATATTTAGTCGTTTTCAGCCAATTTTATGGATTTTAGAAAATTTCACTTTTTTGTGAAAATATCCACTAAATGAGGGAATAATATGTGTGAGGGTACCCCAGGAGAGTTCCAAATGTGTGTGGGTAGAATATATATCCCACGGGGGTAAAATTGAAAAAAGTTGAAAAAATTTTTTTTTTCTGGACTTAATCATTTTTCTGGCGTTTATCTGACTTTCAAATAGGGGTAATGTCAGTGAGCATCTGATTTCAGTTCCAGAGCGATTCGCCCAATGAGTCCTTGATATTTAGTCGTTTTCAGACAATTTTCTGGATTTTTGAAAATTTCACTTTTTTGTTTAAGTATCCACTAAATGAGGGAATAATATGTGTGAGGGTACCCCAGGAGAGTTACAAATGTGTGTGGGTAGAATATATATCCCACGGGGGTAAAATTGAAAAAAGTTGAAATTTTTTTTTTTTTTGGACTTGGGCATTTTTCCGGCGTTTATCAGACTTTCAGATAGGGGAAATGTCAGTGAGTGCTCCGCTTTCAGTTCCAGAGCGATTCGTCGGATGAGTCCTTAATATTTTGTCGTTTTCAGGCAATTTTCTGAATTTTTGAAAATTTCACTTTTTTGTGAAAATATCCACTAAATGAGGGAATAATATGTGTGAGGGTACCCCAGGAGAGTTCCAAATGTGTGTGGGTAGAATATATATCCCACCGGGGTAAAATTGAAAAAAGTTTAAAAATTTTTTTTTTGGACTTAGTCATTTTTCCCGCGTTTATCAGACTTTCAGATAGGGGAAATGTCAGTGAGTGCTCCGATTTCAGTTCCAGAGCGATTCGCCCAATGAGTCCTTAATATTTAGTCGTTTTCAGCCAATTTTCTGGATTTTTGAAAATTTCCCTTTTTTGTGAAAATATCCACTAAATGAGGGAATAATATGTGTGAGGGTACCCCAGGAGAGCTCCAAATGTGTGTGGGTAGAATATATATCCCACGGGGGTAAAATTGAAAAAAGTTGAAATTTTATTTTTTTTTGGGACTTAGTCATTTTTCCGGCGTTTTTCAGACTTTCAGATAGGGGAAATGTCAGTGAGTGCTCCGATTTCGGTTCCAGAGCGATTCGCCCAATGAGTCCTTAATATTTAGCCGTTTTCAGCCAATTTTCTGGATTTTTGAAAATTTCACTTTTTTGTGAAAATATCCACTAAATGAGGGAATAATATGTGTGAGGGTTCCCCAGGAGAGTTCCAAATGTGTGTGGGTAGAATATATATCCCACGGGGGTAAAATTGAAAAAAGTTGAAAAATTTTTTTTTTTTTGGACTTAGGCATTTTTCTGGCATTTATCAAACTTTCAGATTGGGGAAATGTCAGTGAGCATTCCGATTTCAGTTCCAGAGCGATTCGTCGGATGAGTCATTAATATTTTGTCGTTTTCAGGCAATTTTCTGAATTTTTGAAAATTTCACTTCTTTGTGAAAATATCCACTAAATGAGGGAATAATATGTGTGAGGGTACCCCAGGAGAGTTCCAAATGTGTGTGGATAGAATATATATCCCACGGGGGTAAAATTGAAAAAAGTTGAAAAAAATTTTTTTTTGGATTTAGTCATTTTTCCAGCGTTTATCAGACTTTCAGATAGGGGAAATGTCAGTGAGTGCTCCTATTTCAGTTCCAGAGCAATTCGTCGGATGAGTCCTTAATATTTTGTCGATTTCAGGCAATTTTCTGAATTTTTGAAAATTTCACTTTTTTGTGAAAATATCCACTAAATGAGGGAATAATATGTGTGAGGGTACCCCAGGAGAGTTACAAATGTGTGTGGGTAGAATATATATCCCACGGGGGTAAAATTGAAAAAAGTTGAAAAAAATTTTTTTTTTTGGACTTAGGCATTTTTCTGGCATTTATCAGACTTTCAGATAGGGGAAATGTCAGTGAGCGCTCCTATTTCAGTTCCAGAGCGATTCGCCCAATGAATCCTAGATATTTAGTCGTCTTCAGCCAATTTTCTGGATTTTTGAAAATTTCACTTTTTTGTGAAAATATCCACTAAATGAGGGAATAATATGTGTGAGGCTACCCTAGAAGAGTTCCAAAAGTGTGTGGGTAGAATATATATACACGGGTTAAAATTGAAAAAAGTAGAAAAAAAATTTTTTTGGGACTTAGTCATTTTTCCGGCGTTTATCAGACTTTCAAATAGGGGTAATGTCAGTGAGCATCTGATTTCAGTTCCAGAGCGATTCGCCCAATGAGTCCTTGATATTTAGTCGTTTTCAGACAATTTTCTGGATTTTTGAAAATTTCACTTTTTTGTGAAAATATCCACTAAATGAGGGAATAATATGTGTGAGGGTACCCCAGGAGAGTTCCAAATGTGTGGGGGTAGAATATATATCCGACGGGGGTAAAATTGAAAAAATTTGAAATTTTTTTTTTTTTGGACTTAGTCATTTTTCCGGCGTTTATCAGACTTTCAGATAGGGGAAATGTCAGTGAGCGTTCCGATTTCAGTTCCTGAGCGATTCGCCCAATGAGTCCTTGATGTTTAGCTGTTTTCAGCCAATTTTCTGGAATTTTGAAAATTTCACTTTTTTGTGACTAAATGAGGGAATAATATGTGTGAGGGTACTCCAGGAGAGTTCCCAATGTGTGTGGGTAGAATATAAATCCCACGGGGGTAAAACTGAAAAAAGTTGAAAAAAAATTTTTTTTTTTGAACTTAGGCATTTTTCCGCCGTTTATCAGACTTTCAGATAGGGGAAATGTCAGTGAGCATTCCGATTTCAGTTCCAGAGCCATTCGTCGGATGAGTCCTTAATATTTTGTCATTTTCAGGCAATTTTCTGGATTTTGGAAAATGTCACTTTTTTGTGAAAATATCGACTAAATGAGGGAATAATGTGTGTGAGGGTACCCCAGGAGAGTTCCAAATGTGTGTGGGCAGAATATAGATCCCACAGGGGTAAAATAGAAAAAAGTTGAAAAAAATTTTTTTTGGACTTAGTCATTTTTCCGGCGTTTATCAGACTTTCAGATAGGGGAAATGTCAGTGAGCGTTCCGATTTCAGTTCCTGAGCGATTCGCCCAATGAGTCCTTGATGTTTAGCTGTTTTCAGCCAATTTTCTGGAATTTTGAAAATTTCACTTTTTTGTGACTAAATGAGGGAATAATATGTGTGAGGGTACCCCAGGAGAGTTCCAAATGTGTGTGGGTAGAATATATATCCCATGGGGGTAAAATTGAAAGAAGTTGAAAAATTATTTTTTTTTGGAATTACTCATTTTTCCGACGTTTCTCAGACTTTCAGATAAGGGAAATGTCAGTGAGCATTCAGATTTCAGTTCCAGAGCAATTCGCCCAATGATTCCTTGATGTTTAGTTGTTTTCAGCCAATTTTCTGGAATTTTGAAAATGTCACTTTTTTGTTTAAATATCCACTAAATGAGGGAATAATATGTGTGAGAGTACCCCAGGAGAGTTACAAATGTGTTTGGGTAGAATATATATCCCACGGGGGTAAAATTGAAAAAATTTGAAATTTTTTTTTTTTGGACTTAGTCATTTTTCCGGCGTTTATCAGACTTTCAGATAGGGGAAATGTCAGTGAGCATTCCGATTTCAGTTCCAGAGCGATTCGCCCATTGAGTCCTTGATATTTAGTCATTTTCAGCCAGTCCTCTGGATTTTTTAAAATTTCACTTTTTGTGACAATATCCACTAAATGAGGGAATAATATGTGTGAGGGTACCCCAGGAGAGTTACAAATGTGTGTGGGTAGAATATATATCCCACGGGGGTAAAATTGAAAAAAAAATTTTTTTGGACTTAGTCATTTTTCCGGCGTTTATCACACTTTCAGATAGGGGAAATGTCACTGAGCATTCCGATTTCAGTTCCAGAGTAATTCGCCCAATCAGTCCTTGATATTTAGTCGTTTTCAGCCAATTTTCTGGATTTTTGAAAATTTCACTTTTTTGTGAAAATATCCACTAAATGAGGGAATAATATGTGTGAGGGTACCCCAGGAGAGCTCCAAATGTGTGTGGGTAGAATATATATCCCACGGGGGTAAAATTGAAAGAAGTCAAAAAAAATTTTTTTTTGGATTTTGTCATTTTTCCGGCGTTTATCAGACTTTCAGATTGGGGAAATGTCAGTGAGCATTCCGATTTCAGTTCCAGAGCGATTCGTCGGATGAGTCCTTAATATTTTGACGTTTTCAGGCAATTTTCTGAATTTTTGAAAATTTCACTTTTTTGTGAAAATATCCACTAAATGAGGGAATAATATGTGTGAGGGTACCCCAGGAGAGCTCCAAATGTGTCTGGGTAGAATATATATCCCACGGGGGTAAAATTGAAAAAAGTTGAAAAAAATTTTTTTTTTGAACTTAGTAATTTTTCCGGCGTTTATCAGACTTTCAGATAGTGGAAATGTCAGTGATCGTTCCGATTTCAGTTCCAGAGCGATTCGCCCAATGAGTCCCTGATATTTAGTCGTTTTCAGGCTATTTTCTGGATTTTTGAAAATTTCACTTTTTTGTGAAAATATCCACTAAATGAGGGAATAATATGTGTGAGGGTACCCCAGGAGAGTTACAAATGTCTGTGGGTAGAATATATATCCCACGGGCGTAAAACTAAAAGGTTGAAAAAAAAATTTTTTTGGACTTGGTCATTTTTCCGGCGTTTATCAGACTTTCAGATACGGGAAATGTCAGTGAGTGCTCCGATTTCAGTTCCAGAGCAGTTCGCCCAATGAGTCCTTGATATTTAGTCGTTTTCAGCTAATTTTCTGGATTTTTGAAAATTTCACTCTTTTGTGACAATATCCACTAAATGAGGGAATAATATGTGTGAGGGTACCCCAGGAGAGTTCCAAATGTGTGTGGGTAGAATATATATCCCACGGGGGTAAAATTGAAAAAAATTTTTTTTAGACTTAGTCATTTTTCTGGCGTTTATCAGACTTTCAGATAGGAAAAATGTCAGTGAGTGCTCCAATTTCAGTTCCAGAGCGATTCGCCCAATGAGTCCTTGATATGTAGTCGTTTTCAGCCAATTTTCTGGATTTTTGAAAATTTCACTTTTTTCTGACAATATCCACTAAATGAGGGAATAATATATGTGAGGGTACCCCAGGAGAGTTCCAAATGTGTGTGGGTAGAATATATATCCCACGGGGGTGAAATTGAAAAAAGATGAAACTTTTTTTTTTTTTGAACTTAGTCATTTTTCCGGCGTTTATCAGACTTTCAGATTGGGGAAATGTCAGTGAGCATTCCGATTTCAGTTCGAGAGCGATTCGTCGGATGAGTCCACAATATTTAGTCGTTTTCAGGCAATTTTCTGAATTTTTGAAAATTTCACTTTTTTGTGAAAATAGCCAATAAATGAGGGAATAATATGTGTGAGGGTACCCCAGGAGAGTTACAAATGTGTGAGGGTAGAATATATATCCCACGGGGGTAAAACTAAAAAAGTGAAAAAAAAATTTTTTTGGACTTAGTCATTTTTTCGGCGTTTATCAGACTTTCAGATAGGGCAAATGTCAGTGAGCGTTCCGATTTCAGTTCCAGAGTGATTCGCCCAGTGAGTCCTTGATATTTCGTTATTTTCAGGCAATTTTCAGAATTTTTGAAAATTTCACTTTTTTATGAAAATATCCACTAAATGAGGGAATAATATGTGTGAGGATACCCCAGGAGAGTTACAAATGTGTGTGGGTAGAATATATATCCCACGGGGGTAAAATTGAAAAAAGTTGACAATTTTTTTTTTTTTTTTTGGACTTAGGCATTTTTCTGGCGTTTATCAGACTTTCAGATTGGGGAAATGTCAGTGAGCATTCCGATTTCAGTTCCAGAGCGATTCGCCCAATGAGTCCTTGATATTTCGTCATTTTCAGGCAATTTTCTGGATTTTTGAAAATTTCACTTTTTTGTGACAATATCCACTAAATGAGGGAATAATATGTGTGAGGGTACCCCTGGAGAGTTCCAAATGTGTGTGGGTAGAATATATATCCCACGGGGGTAAAATTGAAAAAAGTTGGAAAAATTTTTTTTTTTGGACTTAGTCATTTTTCTGGCGTTTATCAGACTTTCAGATAGGGGAAATGTCAGTGAGCGTTCCGATTTTAGTTCCAGAACTATTCGCCGGATGAGTCCTTGATATTTCGTTATTTTCAGGCAAATTTCTGAATTTTTCAAAATTTCACTTTTTTGTGAAAATATCCACTAAATGAGGGAATAATATGTGTGAGGGTACCCCAGGAGAGTTACAAATGTGTGTGGGTAGAATATATATCCCACGGGGTAAAATTGAAAAAAGTTGAAAAAAATTTTTTTTTGGACTTTGTAATTTTTCCGGCGTTTATCAGACTTTCAGCTAGGGGAAATGTCAGTGAGCATTCCGATTTTAGTTCCAGAGCGATTCGCCCAATGAGTCCTTGATATTTAGTCGTTTTCAGCCAATTTTCTGGATTTTTTAAAATTTCACTTTTTTGTGACAATATCCACTAAATGAGGAAATAATATGTGTGAGGGTACCCCAGGAGAGTTCCAAATGTGTGTGTGTAGAACATATATACACAGGGGTAAAATTGAAAAAAGTTGAAAAACATTTTTTTTTGGACTTTGTCATTTTTCTGGCGTTTATCAGACTTTCAGATAGGGAAAATGTCAGTGAGCGTTCCGATTTCAGTTCCAGAGCTGTTCACCGGATGAGTCCTTGATATTTCGTCATTTTCAGGCAAATTTCTGAATTTTTGAAAATTTCACTTTTTTGTGAAAATATCCAATAAATGAGGGAATAATATGTGTGAGGGTACCCCAGGAGAGTTACAAATGTGTGTGGCTAGAATATATATCCCACAGGGGTTAAATTGAAAAAAGTTTAAAAAAATTTTTTTTTGGACTTAGTCATTTTTCCGGCGTTTATCAGACTTTCAGCTAGGGGAAATGTCAGTGAGTGCTCCGATTTCGGTTCCAGAGCGATTCGCCCAATGAGTCCTTAATATTTAGCCGTTTTCAGCCAATTTTCTGGATTTTTGAAAATTTCACTTTTTTGTGAAAATATCCACTAAATGAGGGAATAATATGTGTGAGGGTACCCCAGGAGAGTTCCAAATGTGTGTGGGTAGAATATATATCCCACGGGGGTAAAATTGAAAAAAGTTGAAAATTTTTTTTTTTTCTGGACTTAATCATTTTTCTGGCGTTTATCTGACTTTCAAATAGGGGTAATGTCAGTGAGCATCTGATTTCAGTTCCAGAGCGATTCGCCCAATGAGTCCTTGATATTTAGTCGTTTTCAGACAATTTTCTGGATTTTTGAAAATTTCACTTTTTTGTGAAAATATCCACTAAATGAGGGAATAATATGTGTGAGGGTACCCCTGGAGAGTTCCAAATGTGTGTGGGTAGAATATATATCCCACGGGGGTAAAATTGAAAAAAGTTGAAAATTTTTTTTTTCTGGACTTAGTCATTTTTCTGGCGTTTATCTGACTTTCAAATAGGGGTAATGTCAGTGAGCATCTGATTTCAGTTCCAGAGCGAGTCGCCCAATGATTCCTTGATATTTAGTCGTTTTCAGCCAATATTTTGGATTTTTGAAAATTTCACTTTTTTGTGAAAATATCCACTAAATGAGGGAATAATATGTGTGAGGGTACCCCAGGAGAGTTCCAAATGTGTGTGGGTAGAATATATATCCCACGGGGGTAAAATTGAAAAAAGTTGAAAAATTTTTTTTTCTGGACTTAGTCATCTTTACGGCGTTTATCAGACTTTCAGATAGGGGAAATGTCAGTGAGCATTCCGATTTCAGTTCCAGAGCGATTCGCCCAATGAGTCCTTGATATTTAGTCATTTTCAGACAATTTTCTGGATTTTTGAAAATTTCACTTTTTTGTGAAAATATCCACTAAATGAGGGAATAATATGTGTGAGGGTACCACAGGAGAGTTCCAAATGTGTGTGGGTAGAATATATATCCCACGGGGGTAAAATTGAAAAAAATTTTTTTTTGGACTTAGTCATTTTTCCGGCGTTTATACAGTACATGTGGAATTATATACTTAACAAAAAAGCGTGAAACAACTGAAAATATGTCTTATATTCTAGGTTCTTCAAAGTATTCACCTTTTGCTTTGATGACTGCTTTGCACACTCTTGGCATTCTCTTGATGAGATTCAAGAGGTAGTCACCGGAAATGGTTTTCACTTCACAGGTGTGCCCTGTCAGGTTTAATAAGTGGGATTTCTTGCCTTATAAATAGGGTTGGGACCATCAGTTGTGCTGTGCCTAAGTCTGGTGGAAATACAGCTGATAGTCCTACTGAATAGACTGTTAGCTGTTTTTTTCTTGCCATTATACAAATTCTAAGTAAAGAAAAATGAGTGGTCATCATTACTTTATGAAATGAAGGTCAGCCAGTGCGAAAAATTGGGAAAACTTTGAAAGTGTCCCCAAGTGAAGTTGCAAAAACCATCAAGCGCTACAAAGAAACTGGCTCACATGAGGACCGCCCCAGGAAGACCAAGAGTCACCTCTGCTTCTGAGGATAAGTTTATCTGAGTCACCAGCCTCAGAAATCGCAGGTTAACAGCAGCTCAGATTAGAGACCAGGTCAATGCCACACAGAGTTCTAGCAGCAGACACATCTCTTCAACAACTGTTAAGAGGAGACTTTGTGCAGCAGGCCTTCATGGTAAAATAGCTTGTAGGAAACCACTGCTAAGGACAGACAACAAGCAGAAGAGACTTGTTTGGGCTAAGGAACACAAGGAATGGACATTAGACCAGTGGAAATCTGCTTTGGTCTGATGAGTCCAAATATGAGATCTTTGGTTCCAACCACAGTGTCTTTGGGCGACGCAGAAAAGGTGAACGGATGGACTCTACATGCCTGGTTCCCACCGTGAAGCATGGATGAGGAAGTGTGATGGTGTGGGGGTGCTTTACTGGTGACACTGTTGGAGATTTATTCAAAATTGAAGGCATGCTGAACCATCATGGGTACCACAGCATTTTGCAGCGGCATGCTATTCCATCCGGTTTGCGTTTAGTTGGACCGTCATTTATTTTTCAACAGGACAATGACCCCAAACACACCTCCAGGCTGTGTAAGGGCTATTTGACCAAGAAGCAGAGTGATGGGGTGCTACGCCAGATGACCTGGCCTCCACAGTCACCAGACCTGAACCCAATCGAGATGGTTTGGGGTGAACTGGACCGCAGAGTGAAGGCAAAAGGGCCAACAAGTGCTAAGCATCTCTGGGAACTCCTTCAAGATTGTTGGAAGACCATTTCTGGTGACTACCTCTTGAAGCTCATCAAGAGAATGCCAAGTGTGCGCAAAGCAGTCATCAAAACAAAAGGTGGCTACCTTGAAGAACCTAGAATATAAGACATATTTTCAGTTGTTTCACACTTTTTTGTTAACTATATAATTCCACATGTGTTAATTCATAGTTTTGATGCCTTCAGTTTGAATGTACAATTTTTATAGTCATGAAAATATAGAAAAATCTTTAAATGAGAAGGTGTGTCCAAACTTTTGGTCTGTACTGTATATCCCACGGGGGTAAAATTGAAAAAAAATTTTTTTTGGACTTAGTCATTTTCCGGCATTTATCAGACTTTCAGATAGGGGAAATGTCAGTGAACGTTCCGATTTCAGTTCCATAGCGATTCGCCCAATGAGTCCTTGATATTTAGTCGTTTTCAGCCAATTTTCTGAATTTTTGAAAATTTCACCTTTTTGTGAAAATATCCACTAAATGAGGGAATAATATGTGTGAGGGTACCCCAGGAGAGTTCCAAATGTGTGTGGATAGAATATATATCCCACGGTGGTAAAATTGAAAAAAGTTGAAAAAATTTTTTTTTTGGACTTAGTCATTTTTCCGGCGTTTATCAGACTTTCAGATAGGGGAAATGTCAGTGAGCGTTCCGATTTCAGTTCCAGAGCGATTCGCCCAATGAGTCCTTGATATTTAGTCGTTTTCAGCCAATTTTCTGGATTTTTGAAAATTTCACTTTTTTGTGAAAATATCCACTAAATGAGGGAATAATATGTGTGAGGGTACCCCAGGAGAGTTCCAAATGTGTGTGGATAGAATCTATATCCCACGGGGGTAAAATTGAAAAAAATTTTTTTTTGGACTTAGTCATTTTTCCGGCATTTATCAGACTTTCAGATAGGGGAAATGTGAGTGAACGTTCCGATTTCAGTTCCAGAGCGAATCTCCCAATGAGTCCTTGATATTTAGTCGTATTCAGCCAATTTTCAGGATTTTTGAGAATTTCACTTTTTTTGTGAAAATATCCACTAAATGAGGGAATTATATGTGTGAGGGTACCCCAGGAGAGTTCCAAATGTGTGTGGGTAGAATATATATCCCACGGGGGTAAAATTGAAAAAAGTTGAAAAAAAATTTTTTTTTCTTGGACTTAGTCATTTTTCCGGCGTTTATCAGACTTTCAGATAGGGGAAATGTCAGTGAGCGTTCCGATTTCAGTTCCAGAGCGATTCGCCCAATGAGTCCTTGATATTTAGTCGTTTTCAGCCAATTTTCAGGATTTTTGAAAATTTCACTTTTTTTGTGAAAATATCCACTAAATGAGGGAATTATATGTGTGAGGGTACCCCAGGAGTGTTCCAAATGTGTGTGGGTAGAATAGATATCCCACGGGGGTAAAATTGAAAAAAGTTGAAAAAAATTTTTTTTTGGACTTAGTCATTTTTCCGGCGTTTATCAGACTTTCAGATAGGGGAAATGTCATTGATCGTTTCGATTTCAGTTCCAGAGAGATTCGCCCAATGAGTCCTTGATATTTAGTCGTTTTCAGCCAATTATCTGGATTTTTGAAAATTTCACTTTTTTGTGAATATATCCACTAAATGAGGGAATAATATGTGTGAGGGTACCCCAGGAGAGTTCCAAATGTGTGTGGGTAGAATATATATCCAACGGGGGTAAAATTGAAAAAAGTTGAAAAAAAATTTTTTTTGGACTTAGTCATTTTTCCGGCGTTTATCAGACTTTCAGATAGGGGAAATGTCAGTGAGCGTTCCGATTTCAGTTGCAGAGCGATTCGCCCAATGAGTCCTTGATATTTAGTCGATTTCAGCCAATTTTCAGGATTTTTGAAAATTTCACTTTTTTTGTGAAAATATCCACTAAATGAGGGAATTATATGTGTGAGGGTACCCCAGGAGAGTTCCAAATGTGTGTGGATAGAATATATATCCCACGGGGGTAAAATTGAAAAAAAATTTTTTTTGGACTTAGTCATTTTTCCGGCGTTTATCAGACTTTCAGATAGGGGAAATGTCAGTGAGCATTCCGATTTCAGTTCCAGAGCGATTCGCCCAATGAGTCCTTGATATTTAGTCGTTTTCAGCCAATTTTCTGAATTTTTGAAAATTTCTTCTTTTTGCGAAAATATCCACTAAATGAGGGAATAATATGTGTGAGGGTACCGCAGGAGAGTTCCAAATGTGTGTGGGTAGAATATATATTCCACGTGGTTAAAATTGAAAAAAAGTTGAAAAATTTTTTTTCTTGGACTTAGTCATTTTTCTGGCGTTTATCAGACTTTCATAGAATCATAGAATGGTAGAGTTGGAGGGGACCTCCTGGGTCATCTGGTCCAACCCTCTGCTCAAAGCAGGATTCACTAGATCATCTCAGACAGATGTCTGTCCAGCCTCTGTTTGAAGACGTCTATTGAAGGGGAACTCACCACCTCTCGTGGCAGCCTGTTCCACTCATTAATCACCCTAACTGTCAAAAAGTTTTTTCTAATATCTAATCTGTGCCTCCTCCCATTTAGTTTCATCCCATTGCTTCTAGTCTTTCCTTGTGCAAATGAGAATAAAGATAATCCTTCTACAATGTGACAGCCCTTGACATATTTGTAGACAGCTATTAAGTCTCCTCTCAGTCTTCTTTTTTGCAAGCTAAACATTCCCAAATCCTGCAACCGTTCCTCATAGGACATGGTTTGCAGACCAGTCACCATTCTGGTCGCTCTTCTCTGAACTTGCTCCAGTTTGTCTATGTCTTTTTTAAAATGTGGTGCCCAAAACTGTACACAGTATTCCAGATGAGGTCTGACCAAAGAGGAGAAAAGACCGATAGGGGAAATGACAGTGCTCGTTCCGATTTCAGTTCCAGAGCGATTCGCCCAATGAGTCCTTGATATTTAGTCGTTTTCAGCCAATTTTCTGTATTTTTGAAAATTTCACTTTTTTGTGAAAATATCCACTAAATGAGGGAATTATATGTGTGAGGGTACCCCAGGAGAGTTCCAAATGTGTGTGGGTAGAATATATATCCCACGGGGGTAAAATTGAAAAAAGTTGAAAAAATATTTTTTTGGGACTTAGTCATTTTTCCGGCGTTTATCAGACTTTCAGATAGGGGAAATGTCAGTGAGCGTTCTGATTTCAGTTGCAGAGCGTTTCGCGCAATGAGTCCTTGATATTTAGTCGTTTTCAGCGAATTTTCAGAATTTTTGAAAATTTCACCTTTTTGTGAAAATATCCACTAAATGAGGGAATAATATGTGTGAGGGTACCCCAGGAGAGTTCCAAATGTGTGTGGGTAGAATATATATTCCACGGGGTTAAAATTGAAAAAAGTTGAAAAATTTTTTTTCTTGGACTTAGTCATTTTTCCGGCGTTTATCAGACTTTCACATAGGGGAAATGTCAGTGATCGTTCCGATTTCAGTTCCAGAGCGATTCGCCCAATGAGTCCTTGATATTTAGTCGATTTCAGCCAATTTTCAGGATTTTTGAAAATTTCACTTTTTTTGTGAAATTATCCTCTAAATGAGGGAATTATATGTGTGAGGGTACCCCAGGAGAGTTCCAAATGTGTGTGGGTAGAATATATCCCACGGGGGTAAAATTGAAAAAAGTTGAAAAAAATTTTTTTTTGGACTTAGTCATTTTTCCGGCGTTTATCAGACTTTCAGAGAGGGGAAATGTCAGTGAGCGTTCCGATTTCAGTTCCAGAGCGATTCGCCCAATGAGTCCTTGATATTTAGTCGTTTTCAGCCAATTTTCTGAATTTTTGAAAATTTCACCTTTTTGTGAAAATATCCACTAAATGAGGGAAAAATATGTGTGAGGGTACCCCAGGAGAGTTCCAAATGTGTGTGGATAGAATATATATCCCATGGGGGTAAAATTTAAAAAATTTTTTTTTTGGACTTAGTCATTTTTCCGGCGTTTATCAGACTTTCAGATAGGGGAAATGTCAGTGATCGTTCCGATTTCAATTCCAGAGCGATTCGCCCAATGAGTCCTTGATATTTAGTCGTTTTCAGCCAATTTTCAGAATTTTTGAAAATTTCACCTTTTTGTGAAAATATCCACTAAATGAGGGAATAATATGTGTGAGGGTACCCCAGGAGAGTTCCAAATGTGTGTGGGTAGAATATATATTCCACGTGGTTAAAATTGAAAAAAGTTGAAAAATTTTTTTTCTTGGACTTAGTCATTTTTCCGGCGTTTATCAGACTTTCAGATAGGGGAAATGTCAGTGAGCGTTCCGATTTCAGTTGAAGAGCGATTCGCCCAATGAGTCCTTGATATTTAGTCGATTTCAGCCAATTTTCAGGATTTTTGAAAATTTCACTTGTTTTGTGAAATTATCCACTAAATGAGGGAATTATATGTGTGAGGGTACCCCAGGAGAGTTCCAAATGTGTGTGGGTAGAATATATATCCCACGGGGGTAAAATTGAAAAAAGTTGAAAAAAATTTTTTTTTGGACTTAGTCATTTTTCCGGCGTTTATCAGACTTTCAGATAGGGGAAATGTCAGTGAACGTTCCGATTTCAGTTCCAGAACGAATCTCCCAATGAGTCCTTGATATTTAGTCGTTTTCAGCCAATTTTCAGGATTTTTGAAAATTTCACTTTTTTTGTGAAAATATAAACTAAATGAGGGAATTATATGTGTGAGGGTACCCCAGGAGAGTTACAAATGTGTGTGGGTAGAATATATATCCCACGAGGGTAAAATTGGAAAAAGTTGAAAAAAAATTTTTTTGGGACTTAGTCATTTTTCCGGCGTTTATCAGACTTTCAGATAGGGGAAATGTCATTGATCGTTTCGATTTCAGTTCCAGAGAGATTCGCCCAATGAGTCCTTGATATTTAGTCGTTTTCAGCCAATTATGTGGATTTTTGAAAATTTCACTTTTTTGTGAATATATCCACTAAATGAGGGAATAATATGTGTGAGGGTACCCCAGGAGAGTTCCAAATGTGTGTGGATAGAATATATATCCCACGGGGGTAAAATTGAAAAAAATTTTTTTTTGGACTTAGTCATTTTTCCGGCATTTATCAGACTTTCAGATAGGGGAAATGTCAGTGAATGTTCCGATTTCAGTTCCAGAGCGATTCGCCCAATGAGTCCTTGATATTTAGTCGTTTTCAGCCAATTATCTGGATTTTTGAAAATTTCACTTTTTTGTGAAAATATCCACTAAATGAGGGAATTATATGTGTGAGGGTACCCCAGGAGAGTTCCAAATGTGTGTGGGTAGAATATATATTCCACGTGGTTAAAATTGAAAAAAGTTGAAAATTTTTTTTTCTTGGACTTAGTCATTTTTCCGGCGTTTATCAGACTTTCAGATAGGGGAAATGTCAGTGAGCGTTCCGATTTCAGTTCCAGAGCAATTCGCCCAATGAGTCCTTGATATTTAGTCGTTTTCAGCCAATCTTCTGGATTTTTGAAAATTTCACTTTTTTGTGAAAATATCCACTAAATGAGGGAATAATATGTGTGAGGGTACCCCAGGAGAGTTCCAAATGTGTGCGGGTAGAATATATATCCCACGGGGGTAAAATTGAAAAAAGTTGAAAATTTTTTTTTTTGAACTTAGTCATTTTTCCGGCGTTTATCAGATTTTCAGATAGGGGAAATGTCAGTGAGCGTTCCGATTTCAGTTCCAGAGCGATTCGCCCAATGAATCCTTGATATTTAGTCGTTTTCAGCCAATTTTCTGGATTTTTGAAAATTTCACTTTTTTGTGAAAATATCCACTAAATGAGGGAATTATATGTGTGAGGGTACCCCAGGAGAGTTCCAAATGTGTGTGGGTAGAATATATATCCAACGGGGGTAAAATTGAAAAAAGTTGAAAAAAAATTTTTTTTGGACTTAGTCATTTTTCTGGCGTTTATCAGACTTTCAGATAGGGGAAATGTCAGTGAGCGTTCCGATTTCAGTTGCAGAGCGATTCGCCCAATGAGTCCTTGATATTTAGTCAATTTCAGCCAATTTTCAGGATTTTTGAAAATTTCACTTTTTTTGTGAAATTATCCACTAAATGAGGGAATTATATGTGTGAGGGTACCCCAGGAGAGTTCCAAATGTGTGTGGGTAGAATATATATCCCACGGGGGTAAAATTGAAAAAAGTTGAAAAAAAAATTTTTTTGGACTTAGTCATTTTTCCGGCGTTTATCAGACTTTCAGATAGGGGAAATGTCAGTGATCGTTCCGATTTCAGTTCCAGAGCGATTCGCCAAATGAGTCCTTGATATTTAGTCGTTTTCAGCCAATTATCTGGATTTTTGAAAATTTCACTTTTTTGTGAAAATATCCAATAAATGAGGGAATAATATGTGTGAGGGTACCCCAGGAGAGTTCCAAATGTGTGTGGATAGAATATATATCCCACGGGGGTAAAATTGAAAAAAATTTTTTTTTGGACTTAGTCATTTTTCCGGCATTTATCAGACTTTCAGATAGGGGAAATGTCAGTGAGCGTTCCGATTTCAGTTCCAGAGCGATTCGCCCAATGAGTCCTTGATATTTAGTCGATTTCAGCCAATTTTCAGGATTTTTGAAAATTTCACTTTTTTGTGAAAATATCCACTAAATGAGGGAATTATATGTGTGAGGGTACCCCAGGAGAGTTCCAAATGTGTGTGGGTAGAATATATATCCCACGGGGGTAAAATTGAAAAAAGTTGAAAAAAATTTTTTTTTGGACTTAGTCATTTTTCCGGCGTTCATCAGACTTTCAGATAGGGGAAATGTCAGTGATCGTTCCGATTTCAGTTCCAGAGCGATTCGCCCAATGAGTCCTTGATATTTAGTCGTTTTCAGCCAATTATCTGGATTTTTGAAAATTTCACTTTTTTGTGAAAATATCCAATAAATGAGGGAATAATATGTGTGAGGGTACCCCAGGAGAGTTCCAAATGTGTGTGGATAGAATATATATCCCACGGGGGTAAAATTGAAAAAAATTTTTTTTTGGACTTAGTCATTTTTCCGGCATTTATCAGACTTTCAGATAGGGGAAATGTCAGTGAGCGTTCCGATTTCAGTTCCAGAGCGATTCGCCCAATGAGTAATTGATATTTAGACGTTTTCAGCCAATTTTCAGGATTTTTGAAAATTTCACTTTTTTTGTGAAAATATCCACTAAATGAGGGAATTATATGTGTGAGGATACCCCAGGAGAGTTCCAAATGTGTGTGGGTAGAATATATATCCCACGGGGGTAAAATTGAAAAAAGTTGAAAAAAAATTTTTTTGGGACTTAGTAATTTTTCCGGCGTGTATCAGACTTTCAGATAGGGGAAATGTCAGTGAGCGTTCTGATTTCAGTTGCAGAGCGATTCGCCCAATGAGTCCTTGATATTTAGTCGTTTTCAGCCAATTTTCTGGATTTTTGAAAATTTCACCTTTTTGTGAAAATATCCACTAAATGAGGGAAAAATATGTGTGAGGGTACCCCAGGAGAGTTCCAAATGTGTGTGGATAGAATATATATCCCACGGGGGTAAAATTTAAAAAATTTTTTTTTTGGACTTAGTCATTTTTCCGGCGTTTATCAGACTTTCAGATAGGGGAAATGTCAGTGATCGTTCCGATTTCAATTCCAGAGCGATTCGCCCAATGAGTCCTTGATATTTAGTCGTTTTCAGCCAATTTTCAGAATTTTTGAAAATTTCACCTTTTTGTGAAAATATCCACTAAATGAGGGAATAATATGTGTGAGGGTACCCCAGGAGAGTTCCAAATGTGTGTGGGTAGAATATATATTCCACGTGGTTAAAATTGAAAAAAGTTGAAAAATTTTTTTTCTTGGACTTAGTCATTTTTCCGGCGTTTATCAGACTTTCAGATAGGGGAAATGTCAGTGAGCGTTCCGATTTCAGTTGCAGAGCGATTCGCCCAATGAGTCCTTGATATTTAGTCGATTTCAGCCAATTTTCAGGATTTTTGAAAATTTCACTTGTTTTGTGAAATTATCCACTAAATGAGGGAATTATATGTGTGAGGGTACCCCAGGAGAGTTCCAAATGTGTGTGGGTAGAATATATATCCCACGGGGGTAAAATTGAAAAAAGTTGAAAAAAATTTTTTTTTGGACTTAGTCATTTTTCCGGCGTTTATCAAACTTTCAGATAGGGGAAATGTCAGTGAACGTTCCGATTTCAGTTCCAGAACGAATCTCCCAATGAGTCCTTGATATTTAGTCGTTTTCAGCCAATTTTCAGGATTTTTGAAAATTTCACTTTTTTTGTGAAAATATAAACTAAATGAGGGAATTATATGTGTGAGGGTACCCCAGGAGAGTTACAAATGTGTGTGGGTAGAATATATATCCCACGAGGGTAAAATTGAAAAAAGTTGAAAAAAAATTTTTTTTGGACTTAGTCATTTTTCCGGCGTTTATCAGACTTTCAGATAGGGGAAATGTCAGTGAATGTTCCGATTTCAGTTCCAGAGAGATTCGCCCAATGAGTCCTTGATATTTAGTCGTTTTCAGCCAATTATGTGGATTTTTGAAAATTTCACTTTTTTGTGAATATATCCACTAAATGAGGGAATAATATGTGTGAGGGTACCCCAGGAGAGTTCCAAATGTGTGTGGATAGAATATATATCCCACGGGGGTAAAATTGAAAAAAATTTTTTTTTGGACTTAGTCATTTTTCCGGCATTTATCAGACTTTCAGATAGGGGAAATGTCAGTGAATGTTCCGATTTCAGTTCCAGAGCGATTCGCCCAATGAGTCCTTGATATTTAGTCGTTTTCAGCCAATTATCTGGATTTTTGAAAATTTCACTTTTTTGTGAAAATATCCACTAAATGAGGGAATTATATGTGTGAGGGTACCCCAGGAGAGTTCCAAATGTGTGTGGGTAGAATATATATTCCACGTGGTTAAAATTGAAAAAAGTTGAAAATTTTTTTTTCTTGGACTTAGTCATTTTTCCGGCGTTTATCAGACTTTCAGATAGGGGAAATGTCAGTGAGCGTTCCGATTTCAGTTGCAGAGCGATTCGCCCAATGAGTCCTTGATATTTAGTCAATTTCAGCCAATTTTCAGGATTTTTGAAAATTTCACTTTTTTTGTGAAATTATCCACTAAATGAGGGAATTATATGTGTGAGGGTACCCCAGGAGAGTTCCAAATGTGTGTGGGTAGAATATATATCCCACGGGGGTAAAATTGAAAAAAGTTGAAAAAAAAATTTTTTTGGACTTAGTCATTTTTCCGGCGTTTATCAGACTTTCAGATAGGGGAAATGTCAGTGATCGTTCCGATTTCAGTTCCAGAGCGATTCGCCAAATGAGTCCTTGATATTTAGTCGTTTTCAGCCAATTATCTGGATTTTTGAAAATTTCACTTTTTTGTGAAAATATCCAATAAATGAGGGAATAATATGTGTGAGGGTACCCCAGGAGAGTTCCAAATGTGTGTGGATAGAATATATATCCCACGGGGGTAAAATTGAAAAAAATTTTTTTTTGGACTTAGTCATTTTTCCGGCATTTATCAGACTTTCAGATAGGGGAAATGTCAGTGAGCGTTCCGATTTCAGTTCCAGAGCGATTCGCCCAATGAGTCCTTGATATTTAGTCGATTTCAGCCAATTTTCAGGATTTTTGAAAATTTCACTTTTTTGTGAAAATATCCACTAAATGAGGGAATTATATGTGTGAGGGTACCCCAGGAGAGTTCCAAATGTGTGTGGGTAGAATATATATCCCACGGGGGTAAAATTGAAAAAAGTTGAAAAAAATTTTTTTTTGGACTTAGTCATTTTTCCGGCGTTCATCAGACTTTCAGATAGGGGAAATGTCAGTGATCGTTCCGATTTCAGTTCCAGAGCGATTCGCCCAATGAGTCCTTGATATTTAGTCGTTTTCAGCCAATTATCTGGATTTTTGAAAATTTCACTTTTTTGTGAAAATATCCAATAAATGAGGGAATAATATGTGTGAGGGTACCCCAGGAGAGTTCCAAATGTGTGTGGATAGAATATATATCCCACGGGGGTAAAATTGAAAAAAATTTTTTTTTGGACTTAGTCATTTTTCCGGCATTTATCAGACTTTCAGATAGGGGAAATGTCAGTGAGCGTTCCGATTTCAGTTCCAGAGCGATTCGCCCAATGAGTAATTGATATTTAGACGTTTTCAGCCAATTTTCAGGATTTTTGAAAATTTCACTTTTTTTGTGAAAATATCCACTAAATGAGGGAATTATATGTGTGAGGATACCCCAGGAGAGTTCCAAATGTGTGTGGGTAGAATATATATCCCACGGGGGTAAAATTGAAAAAAGTTGAAAAAAAATTTTTTTGGGACTTAGTAATTTTTCCGGCGTGTATCAGACTTTCAGATAGGGGAAATGTCAGTGAGCGTTCTGATTTCAGTTGCAGAGCGATTCGCCCAATGAGTCCTTGATATTTAGTCGTTTTCAGCCAATTTTCTGGATTTTTGAAAATTTCACCTTTTTGTGAAAATATCCACTAAATGAGGGAAAAATATGTGTGAGGGTACCCCAGGAGAGTTCCAAATGTGTGTGGATAGAATATATATCCCACGGGGGTAAAATTTAAAAAATTTTTTTTTTGGACTTAGTCATTTTTCCGGCGTTTATCAGACTTTCAGATAGGGGAAATGTCAGTGATCGTTCCGATTTCAATTCCAGAGCGATTCGCCCAATGAGTCCTTGATATTTAGTCGTTTTCAGCCAATTTTCAGAATTTTTGAAAATTTCACCTTTTTGTGAAAATATCCACTAAATGAGGGAATAATATGTGTGAGGGTACCCCAGGAGAGTTCCAAATGTGTGTGGGTAGAATATATATTCCACGTGGTTAAAATTGAAAAAAGTTGAAAAATTTTTTTTCTTGGACTTAGTCATTTTTCCGGCGTTTATCAGACTTTCAGATAGGGGAAATGTCAGTGAGCGTTCCGATTTCAGTTGCAGAGCGATTCGCCCAATGAGTCCTTGATATTTAGTCGATTTCAGCCAATTTTCAGGATTTTTGAAAATTTCACTTGTTTTGTGAAATTATCCACTAAATGAGGGAATTATATGTGTGAGGGTACCCCAGGAGAGTTCCAAATGTGTGTGGGTAGAATATATATCCCACGGGGGTAAAATTGAAAAAAGTTGAAAAAAATTTTTTTTTGGACTTAGTCATTTTTCCGGCGTTTATCAAACTTTCAGATAGGGGAAATGTCAGTGAACGTTCCGATTTCAGTTCCAGAACGAATCTCCCAATGAGTCCTTGATATTTAGTCGTTTTCAGCCAATTTTCAGGATTTTTGAAAATTTCACTTTTTTTGTGAAAATATAAACTAAATGAGGGAATTATATGTGTGAGGGTACCCCAGGAGAGTTACAAATGTGTGTGGGTAGAATATATATCCCACGAGGGTAAAATTGAAAAAAGTTGAAAAAAAATTTTTTTTGGACTTAGTCATTTTTCCGGCGTTTATCAGACTTTCAGATAGGGGAAATGTCAGTGAATGTTCCGATTTCAGTTCCAGAGAGATTCGCCCAATGAGTCCTTGATATTTAGTCGTTTTCAGCCAATTATGTGGATTTTTGAAAATTTCACTTTTTTGTGAATATATCCACTAAATGAGGGAATAATATGTGTGAGGGTACCCCAGGAGAGTTCCAAATGTGTGTGGATAGAATATATATCCCACGGGGGTAAAATTGAAAAAAATTTTTTTTTGGACTTAGTCATTTTTCCGGCATTTATCAGACTTTCAGATAGGGGAAATGTCAGTGAATGTTCCGATTTCAGTTCCAGAGCGATTCGCCCAATGAGTCCTTGATATTTAGTCGTTTTCAGCCAATTATCTGGATTTTTGAAAATTTCACTTTTTTGTGAAAATATCCACTAAATGAGGGAATTATATGTGTGAGGGTACCCCAGGAGAGTTCCAAATGTGTGTGGGTAGAATATATATTCCACGTGGTTAAAATTGAAAAAAGTTGAAAATTTTTTTTTCTTGGACTTAGTCATTTTTCCGGCGTTTATCAGACTTTCAGATAGGGGAAATGTCAGTGAGCGTTCCGATTTCAGTTCCAGAGCAATTCGCCCAATGAGTCCTTGATATTTAGTCGTTTTCAGCCAATCTTCTGGATTTTTGAAAATTTCACTTTTTTGTGAAAATATCCACTAAATGAGGGAATAATATGTGTGAGGGTACCCCAGGAGAGTTACAAATGTGTGCGGGTAGAATATATATCCCACGGGGGTAAAATTGAAAAAAGTTGAAAATTTTTTTTTTTGAACTTAGTCATTTTTCCGGCGTTTATCAGATTTTCAGATAGGGAAAATGTCAGTGAGCGTTCCGATTTCAGTTCCAGAGCGATTCGCCCAATGAATCCTTGATATTTAGTCGTTTTCAGCCAATTTTCTGGATTTTTGAAAATTTCACTTTTTTGTGAAAATATCCACTAAATGAGGGAATTATATGTGTGAGGGTACCCCAGGAGAGTTCCAAATGTGTGTGGGTAGAATATATATCCAACAGGGGTAAAATTGAAAAAAGTTGAAAAAAAATTTTTTTTGGACTTAGTCATTTTTCTGGCGTTTATCAGACTTTCAGATAGGGGAAATGTCAGTGAGCGTTCCGATTTCAGTTGCAGAGCGATTCGCCCAATGAGTCCTTGATATTTAGTCGATTTCAGCCAATTTTCAGGATTTTTGAAAATTTCACTTTTTTTGTGAAATTATCCACTAAATGAGGGAATTATATGTGTGAGGGTACCCCAGGAGAGTTCCAAATGTGTTTGGGTAGAATATATATCCCACGGGGGTAAAATTGAAAAAAGTTGAAAAAAAATTTTTTTTGGACTTAGTCATTTTTCCGGCGTTTATCAGACTTTCAGATAGGGGAAATGTCAGTGATCGTTCCGATTTCAGTTCCAGAGCGATTCGCCAAATGAGTCCTTGATATTTAGTCATTTTCAGCCAATTATCTGGATTTTTGAAAATTTCACTTTTTTGTGAAAATATCCAATAAATGAGGGAATAATATGTGTGAGGGTACCGCAGGAGAGTTCCAAATGTGTGTGGATAGAATATATATCCCACGGATGTAAAATTGAAAAAAATTTTTTTTTGGACTGAGTCATTTTTCCGGCGTTTATCAGACTTTCAGATAGGGGAAATGTCAGTGAGCGTTCCGATTTCAGTTCCAGAGCAATTCGCCCAATGAGTCCTTGATATTTAGTCGTTTTCAGCCAATCTTCTGGATTTTTGAAAATTTCACTTTTTTGTGAAAATATCCACTAAATGAGGGAATAATATGTGTGAGGGTACCCCAGGAGAGTTCCAAATGTGTGCGGGTAGAATATATATCCCACGGGGGTAAAATTGAAAAAAGTTGAAAATTTTTTTTTTTTGAACTTAGTCATTTTTCCGGCGTTTATCAGATTTTCAGATAGGGGAAATGTCAGTGAGCGTTCCGATTTCAGTTCCAGGGCGATTCGCCCAATGAATCCTTGATATTTAGTCGTTTTCAGCCAATTTTCAGGATTTTTGAAAATTTCACTTTTTTTGTGAAATTATCCACTAAATGAGGGAATTATATGTGTGAGGGTACCCCAGGAGAGTTCCAAATGTGTGTGGGTAGAATATATATCCCACGGGGGTAAAATTGAAAAAAGTTGAAAAAAATTTTTTTTTGGACTTAGTCATTTTTCCGGCGTTTATCAGACTTTCAGATAGGGGAAATGTCAGTGATCGTTCCGATTTCAGTTCCAGAGCGATTCGCCAAATGAGTCCTTGATATTTAGTCGTTTTCAGCCAATTATCTGGATTTTTGAAAATTTCACTTTTTTGTGAAAATATCCAATAAATGAGGGAATAATATGTGTGAGGGTACCCCAGGAGAGTTCCAAATGTGTGTGGATAGAATATATATCCCACGGGGGTAAAATTGAAAAAAATTTTTTTTTGGACTTAGTCATTTTTCCGGCATTTATCAGACTTTCAGATAGGGGAAATGTCAGTGAGCGTTCCGATTTCAGTTCCAGAGCGATTCGCCCAATGAGTCCTTGATATTTAGTCGTTTTCAGCCAATTATCTGGATTTTTGAAAATTTCACTTTTTTGTGAAAATATCCACTAAATGAGGGAATTATATGTGTGAGGGTACCCCAGGAGAGTTCCAAATGTGTGTGGGTAGAATATATATCCCACGGGGGTAAAATTGAAAAAAGTTGAAAAAAATTTTTTTTTGGACTTAGTCATTTTTCCGGCGTTCATCAGACTTTCAGATAGGGGAAATGTCAGTGATCGTTCCGATTTCAGTTCCAGAGCGATTCGCCCAATGAGTCCTTGATATTTAGTCGTTTTCAGCCAATTATCTGGATTTTTGAAAATTTCACTTTTTTGTGAAAATATCCAATAAATGAGGGAATAATATGTGTGAGGGTACCCCAGGAGAGTTCCAAATGTGTGTGGATAGAATATATATCCCACGGGGGTAAAATTGAAAAAAAATTTTTTTTGGACTTAGTAATTTTTCCGGAATTTATCAGACTTTCAGATAGGGGAAATGTCAGTGAGCGTTCCGATTTCAGTTCCAGAGCGATTCGCCCAATGAGTCCTTGATATTTAGTCGTTTTCAGCCAATTTTCAGGATTTTTGAAAATTTCACTTTTTTTGTGAAAATATCCACTAAATGAGGGAATTATATGTGTGAGGGTACCCCAGGAGAGTTCCAAATGTGTGTGGGTAGAATATATATCCCACGGGGGTAAAATTGAAAAAAGTTGAAAAAAAATTTTTTTGGGACTTAGTCATTTTTCCGGCGTGTATCAGACTTTCAGATAGGGGAAATGTCAGTGAGCGTTCTGATTTCAGTTGCAGAGCGATTCGCCCAATGAGTCCTTGATATTTAGTCGTTTTCAGCCAATTTTCTGAATTTTTGAAAATTTCACCTTTTTGTGAAAATATCCACTAAATGAGGGAAAAATATGTGTGAGGGTACCACAGGAGAGTTCCAAATGTGTGTGGATAGAATATATATCCCACGGATGTAAAATTGAAAAAAATTTTTTTTTGGACTGAGTCATTTTTCCGGCGTTTATCAGACTTTCAGATAGGGGAAATGTCAGTGATCGTTCCGATTTCAATTCCAGAGCGATTCGCCCAATGAGTCCTTGATATTTAGTCGTTTTCAGCCAATTTTCTGAATTTTTGAAAATTTCACCTTTTTGTGAAAATATCCACTAAATGAGGGAATAATGTGTGTGAGGGTACCCCAGGAAAGTTCCAAATGTGTGTGGGTAGAATATATATTCCACGTGGTTAAAATTCAAAAAAGTTGAAAATTTTTTTTTCTTGGACTTAGTCATTTTTCCGGCGTTTATCAGACTTTCAGATAGGGGAAATGTCAGTGAGCGTTCCGATTTCAGTTCCAGAGCAATTCGCCCAATGAGTCCTTGATATTTAGTCGTTTTCAGCCAATATTCTGGATTTTTGAAAATTTCACTTTTTTGTGAAAATGTCCACTAAATGAGGGAATAATATGTGTGAGGGTACCCCAGGAGAGTTCCAAATGTGTGCGGGTAGAATATATATCCCACGGGGGTAAAATTGAAAAAAGTTGAAAAATTTTTTTTTTTGAACTTAGTCATTTTTCCGGCGTTTATCAGATTTTCAGATAGGGGAAATGTCAGTGAGCGTTCCGATTTCAGTTCCAGGGCGATTCGCCCAATGAATCCTTGATATTTAGTCGTTTTCAGCCAATTTTCTGGATTTTTGAAAATTTCACTTTTTTGTGAAAATATCCACTAAATGAGGGAATTATATGTGTGAGGTTACCCCAGGAGAGTTCCAAATGTGTGTGGGTAGAATATATATCCAACGGGGGTAAAATTGAAAAAAGTTGAAAAAAAATTTTTTTTGGACTTAGTCATTTTTCTGGCGTTTATCAGACTTTCAGATAGGGGAAATGTCAGTGAGCGTTCCGATTTCAGTTGCAGAGCGATTCGCCCAATGAGTCCTTGATATTTAGTCGATTTCAGCCAATTTTCAGGATTTTTGAAAATTTCACTTTTTTTGTGAAATTATCCACTAAATGAGGGAATTATATGTGTGAGGGTACCCCAGGAGAGTTCCAAATGTGTGTGGGTAGAATATATATCCCACGGGGGTAAAATTGAAAAAAGTTGAAAAAAATTTTTTTTTGGACTTAGTCATTTTTCCGGCATTTATCAGACTTTCAGATAGGGGAAATGTCAGTGAGCGTTCCGATTTCAGTTCCAGAGCGATTCGCCCAATGAGTCCTTGATATTTAGTCGTTTTCAGCCAATTATCTGGATTTTTGAAAATTTCACTTTTTTGTGAAAATATCCACTAAATGAGGGAATAATATGTGTGAGGGTACCCCAGGAGAGTTCCAAATGTGTGCGGGTAGAATATATATCCCACGGGGGTAAAATTGAAAAAAGTTGAAAATTTTTTTTTTTTGAACTTAGTCATTTTTCCGGCGTTTATCAGATTTTCAGATAGGGGAAATGTCAGTGAGCGTTCCGATTTCAGTTCCAGGGCGATTCGCCCAATGAATCCTTGATATTTAGTCGTTTTCAGCCAATTTTCAGGATTTTTGAAAATTTCACTTTTTTTGTGAAATTATCCACTAAATGAGGGAATTATATGTGTGAGGGTACCCCAGGAGAGTTCCAAATGTGTGTGGGTAGAATATATATCCCACGGGGTAAAATTGAAAAAAGTTGAAAAAAATTTTTTTTTGGACTTAGTCATTTTTCCGGCGTTTATCAGACTTTCAGATAGGGGAAATGTCAGTGATCGTTCCGATTTCAGTTCCAGAGCGATTCGCCCAATGAGTCCTTGATATTTAGTCGTTTTCAGCCAATTATCTAGATTTTTGAAAATTTCACTTTTTTGTGAAAATATCCACTAAATGAGGGAATAATATGTGTGAGGGTACCCCAGGAGAGTTCCAAATGTGTGTGGATAGAATATATATCCCACGGGGGTAAAATTGAAAAAAATTTTTTTTTGGACTTAGTCATTTTTCCGGCATTTATCAGACTTTCAGATAGGGGAAATGTCAGTGAGCGTTCCGATTTCAGTTCCAGAGCGATTCGCCCAATGAGTCCTTGATATTTAGTCGTTTTCAGCCAATTTTCAGGATTTTTGAAAATTTCACTTTTTTTGTGAAAATATCCACTAAATGAGGGAATTATATGTGTGAGGGTACCCCAGGAGAGTTCCAAATGTGTGTGGGTAGAATATATATCCCACGGGGGTAAAATTGAAAAAAGTTGAAAAAAAATTTTTTTGGGACTTAGTCATTTTTCCGGCGTGTATCAGACTTTCAGATAGGGGAAATGTCAGTGAGCGTTCTGATTTCAGTTGCAGAGCGATTCGCCCAATGAGTCCTTGATATTTAGTCGTTTTCAGCCAATTTTCTGAATTTTTGAAAATTTCACCTTTTTGTGAAAATATCCACTAAATGAGGGAAAAATATGTGTGAGGGTACCACAGGAGAGTTCCAAATGTGTGTGGATAGAATATATATTCCACGTGGTTAAAATTGAAAAAAGTTGAAAAATTTTTTTTCTTGGACTTAGTCATTTTTCCGGCGTTTATCAGACTTTCAGATAGGGGAAATGTCAGTGAGCGTTCCGATTTCAGTTCCAGGGCGATTCGCCCAATGAATCCTTGATATTTAGTCGTTTTCAGCCAATTTTCTGGATTTTTGAAAATTTCACTTTTTTGTGAAAATATCCACTAAATGAGGGAATTATATGTGTGAGGGTACCCCAGGAGAGTTCCAAATGTGTGTGGGTAGAATATATATCCAACGGGGGTAAAATTGAAAAAAGTTGACAAAAAATTTTTTTTGGACTTAGTCATTTTTCTGGCGTTTATCAGACTTTCAGATAGGGGAAATGTCAGTGAGCGTTCCGATTTCAGTTGCAGAGCGATTCGCCCAATGAGTCCTTGATATTTAGTCGATTTCAGCCAATTTTCAGGATTTTTGAAAATTTCACTTTTTTTGTGAAATTATCCACTAAATGAGGGAATTATATGTGTGAGGGTACCCCAGGAGAGTTCCAAATGTGTGTGGGTAGAATATATATCCCACGGGGGTAAAATTGAAAAAAGTTGAAAAAAATTTTTTTTTGGACTTAGTCATTTTTCCGGCATTTATCAGACTTTCAGATAGGGGAAATGTCAGTGATCGTTCCGATTTCAATTCCAGAGCGATTCGCCCAATGAGTCCTTGATATTTAGTCGTTTTCAGCCAATTTTCTGAATTTTAGAAAATTTCACCTTTTTGTGAAAATATCCACTAAATGAGGGAATAATGTGTGTGAGGGTACCCCAGGAAAGTTCCAAATGTGTGTGGGTAGAATATATATTCCACGTGGTTAAAATTGAAAAAAGTTGAAAATTTTTTTTTCTTGGACTTAGTCATTTTTCCGGCGTTTATCAGACTTTCAGATAGGGGAAATGTCAGTGAGCGTTCCGATTTCAGTTCCAGAGCAATTCGCCCAATGAGTCCTTGATATTTAGTCGTTTTCAGCCAATCTTCTGGATTTTTGAAAATTTCACTTTTTTGTGAAAATATCCACTAAATGAGGGAATAATATGTGTGAGGGTACCCCAGGAGAGTTCCAAATGTCTGCGGGTAGAATATATATCCCACGGGGGTAAAATTTAAAAAAGTTGAAAATTTTTTTTTTTTGAACTTAGTCATTTTTCCGGCGTTTATCAGATTTTCAGATAGGGGAAATGTCAGTGAGCGTTCCGATTTCAGTTCCAGGGCGATTCGCCCAATGAATCCTTGATATTTAGTCGTTTTCAGCCAATTTTCTGGATTTTTGAAAATTTCACTTTTTTGTGAAAATATCCAATAAATGAGGGAATAATATGTGTGAGGGTACCCCAGGAGAGTTCCAAATGTGTGTGGATAGAATATATATCCCACGGGGGTAAAATTGAAAAAAATTTTTTTTTGGACTTAGTCATTTTTCCGGCGTTTATCAGACTTTCAGATAGGGGAAATGTCAGTGAGCGTTCCGATTTCAGTTGCAGAGCGATTCGCCCAATGAGTCCTTGATATTTAGTCGTTTTCAGCCAATTTTCAGGATTTTTGAAAATTTCACTTTTTTTGTGAAAATATCCACTAAATGAGGGAATTATATGTGTGAGGGTACCCCAGGAGAGTTCCAAATGTGTGTGGGTAGAATATATATCCCACGGGGGTAAAATTGAAAAAAGTTGAAAAAAATTTTTTTTTGGACTTAGTCATTTTTCCGGCATTTATCAGACTTTCAGATAGGGGAAATGTCAGTGAGCGTTCCGATTTCAGTTCCAGAGCGATTCGCCCAATGAGTCCTTGATATTTAGTCGTTTTCAGCCAATCTTCTGGATTTTTGAAAATTTCACTTTTTTGTGAAAATATCCACTAAATGAGGGAATAATATGTGTGAGGGTACCCCAGGAGAGTTCCAAATGTCTGCGGGTAGAATATATATCCCACGGGGGTAAAATTTAAAAAAGTTGAAAATTTTTTTTTTTTGAACTTAGTCATTTTTCCGGCGTTTATCAGATTTTCAGATAGGGGAAATGTCAGTGAGCGTTCCGATTTCAGTTCCAGGGCGATTCGCCCAATGAATCCTTGATATTTAGTCGTTTTCAGCCAATTTTCTGGATTTTTGAAAATTTCACTTTTTTGTGAAAATATCCAATAAATGAGGGAATAATATGTGTGAGGGTACCCCAGGAGAGTTCCAAATGTGTGTGGATAGAATATATATCCCACGGGGGTAAAATTGAAAAAAATTTTTTTTTGGACTTAGTCATTTTTCCGGCGTTTATCAGACTTTCAGATAGGGGAAATGTCAGTGAGCGTTCCGATTTCAGTTGCAGAGCGATTCGCCCAATGAGTCCTTGATATTTAGTCGATTTCAGCCAATTTTCAGTATTTTTGAAAATTTCACTTTTTTTGTGAAATTATCCACTAAATGAGGGAATTATATGTGTGAGGGTACCCCAGGAGAGTTCCAAATGTGTGTGGGTAGAATATATATCCCACGGGGTTAAAATTGAAAAAAGTTGAAAAATTTTTTTTTTTTGAACTTAGTCATTTTTCCGGCGTTTATCAGATTTTCAGATAGGGGAAATGTCAGTGAGCGTTCCGATTTCAGTTCCAGAGCGATTCGCCCAATGAGTCCTTGATATTTAGTCGTTTTCAGACAATTTTCAGGATTTTTGAAAATTTCACTTTTTTGTGAAAATATCCACTAAATGAGGGAATTATATGTGTGAGGGTACCCCAGGAGAGTTCCAAATGTGTGTGGGTAGAATATATATCCAACGGGGGTAAAATTGAAAAAAGTTGAAAATTTTTTTTTTTTTTGGACTTAGTCATTTTTCCGGCGTTTATCAGACTTTCAGATAGGGCAAATGTCAGTGAGGGTTCCGATTTCAGTTCCAGAGCGATTCGCCCAATGAGTCCTTGATATTTAGTCGTATTCAGCCAATTTTCTGGATTTTTGAAAATTTCACTTTTTTTGTGAAAATATCCACTAAATGAGGGAATAATATGTGTCAGGGTACCCCAGGAGAGTTCCAAATGTGTGTGGGTAGAATATATTTCCCACGGGGGTAAAATTGAAAAAAGTTGAAAAAATAGTTTTTTTTGTACTTAGTCATTTTTCCGGCATTTATCAGACTTTAAGATAGGGGAAATGTCAGTGAGCAGTCCGATTTCAGTTCCAGAGCGATTCGCCCAATGAGTCCTTGATATTTAGTCGTTTTCAGGCAATTTTCAGAATTTTTGAAAATTTCACTTTTTTGTGAAAATATCCACTAAATGAGGGAATAATATGTGTGAGGGTACCCCAGGAGAGTTCCAATTGTGTGTGGGTAGAATATATATCCCACGTGGGTAAAATTGAAAAAAGTTGAAAACATTTTTTTTTCGACTTAGTCATTTTTCCGCGTTCATCAGACTTTCAGATAGGGCAAATGTCAGTGAGCGTTCCGATTTCAGTTCCAGAACGATTCGCCCAATGAGTCCTTGATATTTAGTCATTTTCAGCCAATTTTCTGGATTTTTGAAAATTTCACTTTTTTGTGAAAATATCCACTAAATGAGGGAATAATATGTGTGAGGGTACCCCAGGAGAGTTCCAAATGTGTGTGGATAGAATATATATCCCACGGGGGTAAAATTGAAAAAAATTTTTTTTTGGACTTAGTAATTTTTCCGGCATTTATCAGACTTTCAGATAGGGGAAATGTCAGTGAGCGTTCCGATTTCAGTTCCAGAGCGATTCGCCCAATGAGTCCTTGATATTTAGTCGTTTTCAGCCAATTTTCAGGATTTTTGAAAATTTCACTTTTTTTGTGAAAATATCCACTAAATGAGGGAATTATATGTGTGAGGGTACCCCAGGAGAGTTCCAAATGTGTGTGGGTAGAATATATATCCCACGGGGGTAAAATTGAAAAAAGTTGAAAAAAATTTTTTTTTGGACTTAGTCATTTTTCCGGCATTTATCAGACTTTCAGATAGGGGAAATGTCAGTGAGCGTTCCGATTTCAGTTCCAGAGCGATTCGCCCAATGAGTCCTTGATATTTAGTCGTTTTCAGCCAATTATCTGGATTTTTGAAAATTTCACTTTTTTGTGAAAATATCCACTAAATGAGGGAATAATATGTGTGAGGGTACCCCAGGAGAGTTCCAAATGTGTGTGGATAGAATATATATCCCACGGGGGTAAAATTGAAAAAAATTTTTTTTTGGACTTAGTAATTTTTCCGGCATTTATCAGACTTTCAGATAGGGGAAATGTCAGTGAGCGTTCCGATTTCAGTTCCAGAGCGATTCGCCCAATGAGTCCTTGATATTTAGTCGTTTTCAGCCAATTATCTGGATTTTTGAAAATTTCACTTTTTTGTGAAAATATCCACTAAATGAGGGAATAATATGTGTGAGGGTACCCCAGGAGAGTTCCAAATGTGTGTGGATAGAATATATATCCCACGGGGGTAAAATTGAAAAAAAATTTTTTTTGGACTTAGTAATTTTTCCGGCATTTATCAGACTTTCAGATAGGGTAAATGTCAGTGAGCGTTCCGATTTCAGTTCCAGAGCGATTCGCCCAATGAGTCCTTGATATTTAGTCGTTTTCAGCCAATTATCTGGATTTTTGAAAATTTCACTTTTTTGTGAAAATATCCACTAAATGAGGGAATAATATGTGTGAGGGTACCCCAGGAGAGTTCCAAATGTGTGTGGATAGAATATATATCCCACGGGGGTAAAATTGAAAAAAATTTTTTTTTGGACTTAGTAATTTTTCCGGCATTTATCAGACTTTCAGATAGGGGAAATGTCAGTGAGGGTTCCGATTTCAGTTCCAGAGCGATTCGCCCAATGAGTCCTTGATATTTAGTCGTATTCAGCCAATTTTCTGGATTTTTGAAAATTTCACTTTTTTTGTGAAAATATCCACTAAATGAGGGAATAATATGTGTCAGGGTACCCCAGGAGAGTTCCAAATGTGTGTGGGTAGAATATATTTCCCACGGGGGTAAAATTGAAAAAAGTTGAAAAAATAGTTTTTTTTGTACTTAGTCATTTTTCCGGCATTTATCAGACTTTAAGATAGGGGAAATGTCAGTGAGCAGTCCGATTTCAGTTCCAGAGCGATTCGCCCAATGAGTCCTTGATATTTAGTCGTTTTCAGGCAATTTTCAGAATTTTTGAAAATTTCACTTTTTTGTGAAAATATCCACTAAATGAGGGAATAATATGTGTGAGGGTACCCCAGGAGAGTTCCAAATGCGTGTGGGTAGAATATATATCCCACGGGGGTAAAATTGAAAAAAGTTGAAAAATTTTTTTTTTTTGGAATTAGTCATTTTTCCGGCATTTATCAGACTTTCAGATTGGGGAAATGTCAGTGAGCATTCCGATTTCAGTTCCAAAGCGATTCGCCCAATGAGTCCTTGATATTTAGTCTTTTTCAGTCAATTATCTGGATTTTTGAAAATTTCACTTTTTTGTGAAAATATCCAGTAAATGAGGGAATAATATGTGTGAGGGTACCCGAGGAGAGTTCCAAATGTGTGTGGATAGAATATATATCCCAAGGGGGTAAAATTGAAAAAAGTTGAAAAAAATGTTTTTTTCGACTTAGTCATTTTTCCGGCATTTATCAGACTTTCAGATAGGGGAAATGTCAGTGAGCGTTCCGATTTCCGTTCCAGAGCGATTCGCCCAATGAGTCCTTGATATTTAGTCGATTTCAGCCAATTTTCTGGATTTTTGAAAATTTCACTTTTTTGTGAAAATATCCACTAAATGAGGGAATAATATGTGTGAGGGTACCCCAGGAGAGTTCCAAATGTGTGTGGGTAGAATATATATCCCACGGGGGTAAAATTGAAAAAAGTTGAAAAAATGTTTTTCTTGGACTTAGTCATTTTTCCAGCGTTTATCAGACTTTCAGATAGGGGAAATGTCAGTGATCATTCCGATTTCAGTTCCAGAGCGATTCGCCCAATGAGTCCTTGATATTTAGTCGTTTTCAGCCAATTTTCAGGATTTTTGAAAATTTCACTTTTTTTGTGAAAATATCCACTAAATGAGGGAATTATATGTGTGAGGGTACCCCAGGAGAGTTCCAAATGTGTGTGGGTAGAATATATATCCCACGGGGGTAAAATTGAAAAAAGTTGAAAATTTTTTTTTTTTGAACTTAGTCATTTTTCCAGCGTTTATCAGACTTTCAGATAGGGGAAATGTCAGTGAGCGTTACGATTTCAGATCCAGAGCGATTCGCCCAATGAGTCCTTGATATTTAGTCGATTTCAGCCAATTTTCTGGATTTTTGAAAATTTCACTTTTTTGTGAAAATATCCACTAAATGAGGGAATTATATGTGTGAGGGTACCCCAGGAGAGTTCCAAATGTGTGTGGGTAGAATATATATCCCACGGGGGTAAAATTGAAAAAAGTTGAAAATTTTTTTTTTTTGAACTTAGTCATTTTTCCGGCGTTTATCAGACTTTCAGATAGGGGAAATGTCAGTGAGCTTTCCGATTTCAGTTCCAGAGCGATTCGCCCAATGAGTCCTTGATATTTAGTCATTTTCAGCCAATTATCTGGATTTTTGAAAATTTCACTTTTTTCTGAAAATATCCACTAAATGAGGGAATAATATGTGTGAGGGTACCCCAGGAGAGTTCCAAATGTGTGTGGGTAGAATATATATTCCACGTGGTTAAAATTGAAAAAAGTTGAAAAAATGTTTTTCTTGGACTTAGTCATTTTTCCGTCATTTATCAGACTTTCAGATAGGGGAAATGTCAGTGAGCGTTCCGATTTCAGTTCCAGAGCGATTCGCCCAATGAGTCCTTGATATTTAGTCGTTTTCAGCCAATTTTCAGGATTTTTGAAAATTTCACTTTTTTTGTGAAAATATCCACTAAATGAGGGAATTATATGTGTGAGGGTACCCCAGGAGAGTTCCAAATGTGTGTGGGTAGAATATATATCCCACGGGGGTAAAATTGAAAAAAGTTGAAAAAAAATTTTTTTTGGACTTAGTCATTTTTCCGGCGTTTATCAGACTTTCAGATAGGGGAAATGTCAGTGAGCGTTCCGATTTCAGATCCAGAGCGATTCGCCCAATGAGTCCTTGATATTTAGTCGTTTTCAGCCAATTTTCTGAATTTTTGAAAATTTCACCTTTTTGTGAAAATATCCACTAAATGAGGGAATAATATGTGTGAGGGTACCCCAGGAGAGTACCAAATGTGTGTCGGTAGAATATATATTCCACATGGTTAAAATTGAAAAAAGTTGAAAAAAATTTTTTCTTGGACTTAGTCATTTTTCCGCCGTTTATCAGACTTTCAGATAGGGGAAATGTCAGTGATCGTTCCGATTTCAGTTCCAGAGCGATTCGCCCAATGAGTACTTGATATTTAGTCGTTTTCAGCAAATTTTCTGGATTTTTGAAAATTTCACTTTTTTGTGAAAATATCCACTAAATGAGGGAATAATATGTGTGAGGGTACCCCAGGAGAGTTCCAAATGTGTGTGGGTAGAATATATATCCCACGGGGGTAAAATTGAAAAAAGTTGAAAAAATTTTTTTTTTTAACTTAGTCATTTTTCGGCATTTATCAGACTTTCAGATAGGGGAAATGTCAGTGAGTGTTCCGATTTCAGTTCCAGAGCGATTCTCCCAATGAGTCCTTGATATTTAGTCGTTTTCAGCCAATTTTCAGGATTTTTGAAAATTTCACTTTTTTTGTGAAAATATCCACTAAATGAGGGAATTATATGTGTGAGGGTACCCCAGGAGAGTTCCAAATGTGTGTGGGTAGAATATATATCCCACGGGGGTAAAATTGAAAAAAGTTGAAAAAAAATTTTTTTTGGACTTAGTCATTTTTCCGGCGTTTATCAGACTTTCAGATAGGGGAAATGTCAGTGAGCGTTCCGATTTCAGATCCAGAGCGATTCGCCCAATGAGTCCTTGATATTTAGTCGTTTTCAGCCAATTTTCTGAATTTTTGAAAATTTCACCTTTTTGTGAAAATATCCACTAAATGAGGGAATAATATGTGTGAGGGTACCCCAGGAGAGTACCAAATGTGTGTCGGTAGAATATATATTCCACATGGTTAAAATTGAAAAAAGTTGAAAAAAATTTTTTCTTGGACTTAGTCATTTTTCCGCCGTTTATCAGACTTTCAGATAGGGGAAATGTCAGTGATCGTTCCGATTTCAGTTCCAGAGCGATTCGCCCAATGAGTACTTGATATTTAGTCGTTTTCAGCAAATTTTCTGGATTTTTGAAAATTTCACTTTTTTGTGAAAATATCCACTAAATGAGGGAATAATATGTGTGAGGGTACCCCAGGAGAGTTCCAAATGTGTGTGGGTAGAATATATATCCCACGGGGGTAAAATTGAAAAAAGTTGAAAAAATTTTTTTTTTTAACTTAGTCATTTTTCGGCATTTATCAGACTTTCAGATAGGGGAAATGTCAGTGAGTGTTCCGATTTCAGTTCCAGAGCGATTCTCCCAATGAGTCCTTGATATTTAGTCGTTTTCAGCCAATTTTCAGGATTTTTGAAAATTTCACTTTTTTTGTGAAAATATCCACTAAATGAGGGAATTATATGTGTGAGGGTACCCCAGGAGAGTTCCAAATGTGTGTGGTTAGAATATATATCCCACGGGGGTAAAATTGAAAAAAGTTGAAAATTTTTTTTTTTTGAACTTAGTCATTTTTCCGGCGTTTATCAGACTTTCAAATAGGGGAAATGTCAGTGAGCGTTCCGATTTCAGTTGCAGAGCGATTCGCCCAATGAGTCCTTGATATTTAGTCGTTTGCAGCCAATTATCTGAATTTTTGAAAATTTCACCTTTTTGTGAAAATATCCACTAAATGAGGGAATAATATGTGTGAGGGTACCCCAGGAGAGTTCCAAATGTGTGTGGGTAGAATATATATTCCACGTGGTTAAAATTGAAAAAAGTTGAAAAAATGTTTTTCTTGGACTTAGTCATTTTTCCGGCGTTTATCAGACTTTCAGATAGGGGAAATGTCAGTGATCGTTCCGATTTCAGTTCCAGAGCGATTCGCCCAATGAGTACTTGATATTTAGTCGTTTTCAGCCAATTTTCTGGATTTTTGAAAATTTCACTTTTTTGTGAAAATATCCACTAAATGAGGGAATAATATGTGTGAGGGTACCCCAGGAGAGTTCCAAATGTGTGTGGATAGAATATATATCCCACGGGGGTAAAATTTAAAAAAGTTGAAAAAATTTTTTTTTTTGGGCTTAGTCATTTTTCCGGCGTTTATCAGACTTTCAGATAGGGGAAATGTCAGTGAGCGTTCCGATTTCAGTTGCAGAGCGATTCGCCCAATGAGTCCTTGATATTTAGTCATTTTCAGCCAATTTTCTGAATTTTTGAAAATTTCACCTTTTTGTGAAAATATCCACTAAATGAGGGAATAATATGTGTGAGGGTACCCCAGGAGAGTTCCAAATTTGTGTGGGTAGAATATATATTCCACGTGGTTAAAATTGAAAAAAGTTGAAAAAATGTTTTTCTTGGACTTAGTCATTTTTCCGGCGTTTATCAGACTTTCAGATAGGGGAAATGTCAGTGATCGTTCCGATTTCAGTTCCAGAGTGATTCGCCCAATGAGTACTTGATATTTAGTCGTTTTCAGTCAATTTTCTGGATTTTTGAAAATTTCACTTTTTTGTGAAAATATCCACTAAATGAGGGAATAATATGTGTGAGGGTACCCCAGGAGAGTTCCAAATGTGTGTCGGTAGAATATATATCCCACGGGGGTAAAATTGAAAAAAGTTGAAAAAATTTTTTTTTGGGCTTAGTCATTTTTCCGTCGTTTATCAGACTTTCAGATAGGGGAAATGTCAGTGAGCGTTCCGATTTCAGTTCCAGAGCAATTCGCCCAATGAGTCCTTGATATTTAGTCGTTTTCAGGCAATTATCTAGATTTTTGAAAATTTTACTTTTTTGTGAAAATATCCACTAAATGAGGGAATAATATGTGTGAGGATACCCCAGGAGAGTTCCAAATGTGTGTGGATAGAATATATATCCCACGGGGGTAAAATTGAAAAAAGTTGAAAAAATTTTTTTTTTGGGCTTATTCATTTTTCCGTCTTTTATCAGACTTTCAGATAGGGGAAATGTCAGTGAGCGTTCCGATTTCAGTTCCAGAGCGATTCGCCCAATGAGTCCTTGATATTTAGTCGTTTTCAGCCAATTATCTGGATTTTTGAAAATTTCACCTTTTTGTGAAAATATCCACTAAATGAGGGAATAATATGTGTGAGGGTACCCCAGGAGAGTTCCAAATGTGTGTGGATAGAATATATATTCCACGGGGGTAAAATTGAAAAAAATTTTTTTTTGGACTTAGTCATTTTTCCGGCGTTCATCAGACGTTCAGATAGGGGAAATGACACTGAGCGTTCTGATTTCAGTTGCAGAGCGATTCGCCCAATGAGTCCTTGATATTTAGTCGTTTTCAGCCAATTTTCTGAATTTTTGAAAATTTCACCTTTTTGTGAAAATATCCACTAAATGAGGGAATAATATGTGTGAGGGTACCCCAGGAGAGTTCCAAATGTGTGTGGGTAGTATATATATCCCACGGGGGTAAAATTGAAAAAAGTTGAAAAATTTTTTTTTTTTAACTTAGTCATTTTTCCGGTGTTTATCAGACTTTCAGATAGGGGAAATGTCAGTGAGCGTTCCGATTTCAGTTCCAGAGCGATTCGCCCAATGAGTCCTTGATATTTAGTCGTTTTCAGCCAATTATTTGGATTTTTGAAAATTTCACTTTTTTGTGAAAATATCCGCTAAATGAAGGAATAATATGTGTGAGGGTACCCCAGGATAGTTCCAAATGTGTGTGGATAGAATATATATCCCACGGGGGTAAAATTGAAAAAAGTTGAAAAAAATTTTTTTTTGGGCTTAGTCATTTTTCCGGCGTTTATCAGAATTTCAGATAGGGGAAATGTCAGTGAGCATTCCGATTTCAGTTCCAGAGCGATTCGCCCAATGAGTCCTTGATATTTAGTCGTTTTCAGCCAATTTTCAGTATTTTTGAAAATTTCACTTTTTTTGTGAAAATATCCACTAAATGAGGGAATTATATGTGTGAGGGTACCCCAGGAGAGTTCCAAATGTGTGTGGGTAGAATATATATCCCACGAAGGTAAAATTGAAAAAAGTTGAAAAAATTTTTTTTTTTGGGCTTAGTCATTTTTCCGGCGTTTATCAGACTTTCAGATAGGGAAAATGTCAGTGAGCATTCCGATTTCAGTTCCAGAGCGATTCGCCCAATGAGTCCTTGATATTTAGTCGTTTTCACCCAATTTTCAGGATTTTTGAAAATTTCACTTTTTTGTGAAAATATCCACTAAATGAGGGAATAATATGTGTGAGGGTACCCCAGGAGAGTTCCAAATGTGTGTGGGTAGAATATATATCCCACGGGGGTAAAATTGAAAAAAGTTTAAAAAATGTTTTTTTTCAACTTAGTCATTTTTCCGGCGTTTATCAGACTTTCAGATAGGGGAAATGACAGTGAGCGTTCCTATTTCAGTTCCAGAGCGATTTGCCCAATGAGTCCTTGATATTTAGTCATTTTCAGCCAATTTTCTGGATTTTTGAAAATTTCACTTTTTTGTGAAAATATCCACTAAATGAGGGAATAATATGTGTGAGGGTACCCCAGGAGAGTTCCAAATGTGTGTGGGTAGAATATATATCCCACGGGGGTAAAATTGAAAAAAGTTGAAAAAATTTTTTTTTGGCTTACTCATTTTTCCGGCGTTTATCAGACTTTCAAATAGGGGAAATGTCAGTCAGCGTTCCGATTTCAGTACCAGAGCGATTGGTCCAATGAGTCCTTCATATTTAGTCGTTTTCAGCCAATTTTCTGGATTTTTGAAAATTTCACGTTTTTTGTGAAAATATCCACTAAATGAAGGAATAATATGTGTGAGGGTACCCCAGGAGAGTTCCAAATGTGTGTGGGTAGAATATATATCCCACGGGGGTAAAATTGAAAAAAGTTGAAAAAAAATGTATTTGGACTTAGTCATTTTTCCGGCGTTTATCAGACTTTCAGATAGGGGAAATGTCAGTGATCGTTACGATTTCAGTTCCAGAGCAATTCGCCCAATGAGTACTTGATATTTAGTCGTTTTCAGCCAATTTTCTGGATTTTTGAAAATTTCACTTTTTTGTGAAAATATCCACTAAATGAGGGAATAATATGTGTGAGGGTACCCCAGGAGAGTTCCAAATGTGTGTGGGTAGAATATATAGCCCACGGGGGTAAAATTGAAAAAAGTTGAAAAAATTTTTTTTTTTAACTTAGTCATTTTTCGGCATTTATCAGACTTTCAGATAGGGGAAATGTCAGTGAGTGTTCCGATTTCAGTTCCAGAGCGATTCTCCCAATGAGTCCTTGATATTTAGTCGTTTTCAGCCAATTTTCAGGATTTTTGAAAATTTCACTTTTTTTGTGAAAATATCCACTAAATGAGGGAATTATATGTGTGAGGGTACCCCAGGAGAGTTCCAAATGTGTGTGGTTAGAATATATATCCCACGGGGGTAAAATTGAAAAAAGTTGAAAATTTTTTTTTTTTGAACTTAGTCATTTTTCCGGCGTTTATCAGACTTTCAAATAGGGGAAATGTCAGTGAGCGTTCCGATTTCAGTTGCAGAGCGATTCGCCCAATGAGTCCTTGATATTTAGTCGTTTGCAGCCAATTATCTGAATTTTTGAAAATTTCACCTTTTTGTGAAAATATCCACTAAATGAGGGAATAATATGTGTGAGGGTACCCCAGGAGAGTTCCAAATGTGTGTGGGTAGAATATATATTCCACGTGGTTAAAATTGAAAAAAGTTGAAAAAATGTTTTTCTTGGACTTAGTCATTTTTCCGGCGTTTATCAGACTTTCAGATAGGGGAAATGTCAGTGATCGTTCCGATTTCAGTTCCAGAGCGATTCGCCCAATGAGTACTTGATATTTAGTCGTTTTCAGCCAATTTTCTGGATTTTTGAAAATTTCACTTTTTTGTGAAAATATCCACTAAATGAGGGAATAATATGTGTGAGGGTACCCCAGGAGAGTTCCAAATGTGTGTGGATAGAATATATATCCCACGGGGGTAAAATTTAAAAAAGTTGAAAAAATTTTTTTTTTTGGGCTTAGTCATTTTTCCGGCGTTTATCAGACTTTCAGATAGGGGAAATGTCAGTGAGCGTTCCGATTTCAGTTGCAGAGCGATTCGCCCAATGAGTCCTTGATATTTAGTCATTTTCAGCCAATTTTCTGAATTTTTGAAAATTTCACCTTTTTGTGAAAATATCCACTAAATGAGGGAATAATATGTGTGAGGGTACCCCAGGAGAGTTCCAAATTTGTGTGGGTAGAATATATATTCCACGTGGTTAAAATTGAAAAAAGTTGAAAAAATGTTTTTCTTGGACTTAGTCATTTTTCCGGCGTTTATCAGACTTTCAGGTACGGGAAATATAAGTGATCGTTCCGATTTCAGTTCCAGAGTGATTCGCCCAATGAGTACTTGATATTTAGTCGTTTTCAGTCAATTTTCTGGATTTTTGAAAATTTCACTTTTTTGTGAAAATATCCACTAAATGAGGGAATAATATGTGTGAGGGTACCCCAGGAGAGTTCCAAATGTGTGTCGGTAGAATATATATCCCACGGGGGTAAAATTGAAAAAAGTTGAAAAAATTTTTTTTTGGGCTTAGTCATTTTTCCGTCGTTTATCAGACTTTCAGATAGGGGAAATGTCAGGGAGCGTTCCGATTTCAGTTCCAGAGCAATTCGCCCAATGAGTCCTTGATATTTAGTCGTTTTCAGGCAATTATCTAGATTTTTGAAAATTTTACTTTTTTGTGAAAATATCCACTAAATGAGGGAATAATATGTGTGAGGATACCCCAGGAGAGTTCCAAATGTGTGTGGATAGAATATATATCCCACGGGGGTAAAATTGAAAAAAGTTGAAAAAATTTTTTTTTTGGGCTTATTCATTTTTCCGTCTTTTATCAGACTTTCAGATAGGGGAAATGTCAGTGAGCGTTCCGATTTCAGTTCCAGAGCGATTCGCCCAATGAGTCCTTGATATTTAGTCGTTTTCAGCCAATTATTTGGATTTTTGAAAATTTCACTTTTTTGTGAAAATATCCGCTAAATGAGGGAATAATATGTGTGAGGGTACCCCAGGATAGTTCCAAATGTGTGTGGATAGAATATATATCCCACGGGGGTAAAATTGAAAAAAGTTGAAAAAAATTTTTTTTTGGGCTTAGTCATTTTTCCGGCGTTTATCAGAATTTCAGATAGGGGAAATGTCAGTGAGCATTCCGATTTCAGTTCCAGAGCGATTCGCCCAATGAGTCCTTGATATTTAGTCGTTTTCAGCCAATTTTCAGGATTTTTGAAAATTTCACTTTTTTTGTGAAAATATCCACTAAATGAGGGAATTATATGTGTGAGGGTACCCCAGGAGAGTTCCAAATGTGTGTGGGTAGAATATATATCCCACGAAGGTAAAATTGAAAAAAGTTGAAAAAATTTTTTTTTTTGGGCTTAGTCATTTTTCCGGCGTTTATCAGACTTTCAGATAGGGAAAATGTCAGTGAGCATTCCGATTTCAGTTCCAGAGCGATTCGCCCAATGAGTCTTTGATATTTAGTCGTTTTCACCCAATTTTCAGGATTTTTGAAAATTTCACTTTTTTGTGAAAATATCCACTAAATGAGGGAATAATATGTGTGAGGGTACCCCAGGAGAGTTCCAAATGTGTGTGGGTAGAATATATATCCCACGGGGGTAAAATTGAAAAAAGTTTAAAAAATGTTTTTTTTCAACTTAGTCATTTTTCCGGCGTTTATCAGACTTTCAGATAGGGGAAATGACAGTGAGCGTTCCTATTTCAGTTCCAGAGCGATTTGCCCAATGAGTCCTTGATATTTAGTCATTTTCAGCCAATTTTCTGGATTTTTGAAAATTTCACTTTTTTGTGAAAATATCCACTAAATGAGGGAATAATATGTGTGAGGGTACCCCAGGAGAGTTCCAAATGTGTGTGGGTAGAATATATATCCCACGGGGGTAAAATTGAAAAAAGTTGAAAAAATTTTTTTTTGGCTTACTCATTTTTCCGGCGTTTATCAGACTTTCAAATAGGGGAAATGTCAGTCAGCGTTCCGATTTCAGTTCCAGAGCGATTGGTCCAATGAGTCCTTCATATTTAGTCGTTTTCAGCCAATTTTCTGGATTTTTGAAAATTTCACGTTTTTTGTGAAAATATCCACTAAATGAAGGAATAATATGTGTGAGGGTACCCCAGGAGAGTTCCAAATGTGTGTGGGTAGAATATATATCCCACGGGGGTAAAATTGAAAAAAGTTGAAAAAAAATGTATTTGGACTTAGTCATTTTTCCGGCGTTTATCAGACTTTCAGATAGGGAAAATGTCAGTGAGCGTACCGATTTCAGTTCCAGAGCGATTCGCCAGATGACTCCTTGATATTTCGGCGTTTTCAGCCAATTTTCTGGATTTTTGAAAATTTCACTTTTTTGTGAAAATATCCACTAAATGAGGGAATAATATGTGTGAGGGTGTCCCAGGAGATTTCCAAATGTGTGTGGGTAGAATATATATCCCACGGGGGTAAAATTGAAAAAAGTTGAAAAAAATATTTTTTTTATAATCAGTCATTTTTCCGGTGTTTATCAGACTTTCAGATAGAGGAAATGTCAGTGAGCGTACCGATTTCAGTTCCAGAGCGATTCGCCAGATGACTCCTTGATATTTCGGCGTTTTCAGCCAATATTTAGGATTTTTGAAAATGTCACTTTTTTGTGAAAATATCCACGAAATGAGGGAATAATATGTGTGAGGGTACTCCAGGAGAGTTCCAAATGTGTGTGGGTAGAATATATATCCCACCGGGGTAAAATTGAAAATAGTTGAAAAAAATTTTTTTTTTGGACTCAGTCATTTTTCCGGCGTTTGTCAGACTTTCAGATAGGGGAAATATCAGTGAGAGTTCCGATTTCAGTTCCAGAGCGATTAGTCCAATGAGTCCTTGATATTTAGTTGTTTTCAGCCAATTTTCTGGATTTTTGAAAATTTCTCTTTTTTGTGAAAATATCCACTAAATGAGGGAATAATATGTGTGAGGGTACCCCAGGAGAGTTGCAAATGTGTGTGGGTAGAATATATATCATACGGGGGTAAAATTGAAAAAGTTGAAAAAAAATTTTTCTTGCACTTAGTCATTTTTCCGGCGTTTGTCAGACTTTCAGATAGAGGAAATGTCAGTGAGCGTTCTGATTTCAGTTCCAGAGCGATTCGCCCAATGAGTCCTTAATATTTAGTCGTTTTCAGCCAATTTTCTGGATTTTTGAAAATTTCACTTTTCTGTGAAAATATCCACTAAATTAGGGAATAATATATGTGAGGGTACCCCAAGAGAGTTGCAAATGTGTGTGGGTAGAATATATATCATACGGGGGTAAAATTGAAAAAAGTTGAAAAATTTTTTTTCCTGGACTTAGTCATTTTTCCAGCGTTTGTCAGACTTTTAGATAGGGGAAATGTCAGTGAGCGTTCCGATTTCAGTTCCAGAGCGATTCGCCCAATGAGTCCTTGATATTTAGTCGTTTTCAGCCAATTTTCTGGATTTTTGAAAATTTCACTTTTTTGTGAAAATATCCACTAAATGAGGGAATAACTTGTGTGAGGGTACCCCAGGAGAGTTGCAAATGTGTGTGGGTAGAATATATATCCCATGGGGGTAAAATTGAAAAAAGCTGATAACATTTTTTTCCTGGACTTAGTCATTTTTCCAGCGTTTGTCAGACTTTCAGATAGGGGAAATGTCAGTGAGCGCTCCGATTTCAGTTCCAGAGCGATTCGCCCAATGAGTCCTTGATATTTAGTCGTTTTCAGCAAATATTTTGGATTTTTGAAAACTTCACTTTTTTGTGAAAATATCCACTAAATGAGGGAATAATATGTGTGAGGGTACCCCATGAGAGTTCCAAATGTGTGTGGGTAGAATATATATCCCATGGGGGTAAAATTGAAAAAAGCTGATAACATTTTTTTTTTGGACTTATTCATTTTTCCGGCGTTTATCAGACTTTCAGATAGGGCAAATATCAGTGAGCGTTCCGATTTCAGTTCCAGAGCGATTCGCCCAATGAGTCCTTGATATTTAGTCGTTTTCAGCCAATATTTTGGATTTTTGAAAATTTCACTTTTTTGTGAAAATATCCACTAAATGAGGGAATAATATGTGTGAGGGTACCCCAGGAGAGTTCCAAATGTTTGTGGGTAGAATATATATCATACGGGGGTAAAATTGAAAAAAGTTGAAAAAAATTTTTTTTGGGACGTAGTCATTTTTCCGGCGTTTATCAGACTCTCAGGTAGGGGAGATGTCAGTGAGCTTTCCGATTTCAGTTCCAGAGCGATTCGCCCAATGAGTCCTTGATATTTAGTCGTTTTCAGCCAATTTTCTGGATTTTTGAAAATTTCACTTTTTTTGTGAAAATATCCACTAAATGAGGGAATTATATGTGTGAGTGTACCCCAGAAGAGTTCCAAATGTGTGTGGGTAGAATATATATCCCACGGGGGTAAAATTTAAAAAAGTTTAAAAATTTTTTTTTTTGAACTTAGTCATGTTTCCTGCGTTTATCAGACTTTCAGATAGGGGAATTGTCAGTGAGAGTTCCGATTTCAGTTCCAGAGCGATTCACCGGATGATTCCTTGATATTTCGTCGTTTTCAGCCAATTTTCTGGATTTTTGAAAATTTCACTTTTTTGTGAAAATATCCACTAAATGAGGGAATAACTTGTGTGAGGGTACCCCAGGAGAGTTGCAAATGTGTGTGGGTAGAATATATATCATACGGGGGTAAAATTGAAAAAAGCTGAAAAAATTTTTTTCCGGGACTTAGTCATTTTTCCAGCGTTTGTCAGACTTTCAGATAGGGGAAATGTCAGTGAGCGCTCCGATTTCAGTTCAAGAGCGATTCGCCCAATGAGTCCTTGATATTTAGTCGTTTTCTGCCACTTTTCAGATTTTTTGAAAATTTCACTTTTTTGTGAAAATTTCCACTAAATGAGGGAATAATATGTGTGAGGGTACCCCATGAGAGTTCCAAATGTGTGTGGGTAGAATATATATCCCATGGGGGTAAAATTGAAAAAAGCTGATAACATTTTTTTTTTGGACTTATTCATTTTTCCGGCGTTTATCAGACTTTCAGATAGGGCAAATATCAGTGAGCGTTCCGATTTCACTTCCAGAGCGATTCGCCCAATGAGTCCTTGATATTTAGTCGTTTTCAGCCAATATTTTGGATTTTTGAAAATTTCACTTTTTTGTGAAAATATCCACTAAATGAGGGAATAATATGTGTGAGGGTACCCCAGGAGAGTTCCAAATGTGTGTGGATAGAATATATATCCCACGGGGGTAGAATTGAAAAAATTTTTAAAAAATTTTTTTTTTGACTTAGTCATTTTTCCGGCGTTTATCAGACTTTCAGATAGAGGAAATGTCAGTGAGTGTTCCGATTTCAGTTCCAGAGCGATTCGCCCAATGAGTCCTTGATATTTAGTCATTTTCAGCCAATATTTTGGCTTTTTGAAATTGTCACTTTTTTGTGAAAATATCCACTACATGAGGGAATAATATGTGTGAGGGTACCCCAGGAGAGTTCCAAATGTGTGTGGATAGAATATATATCCCACGGGGGTAAAATTGAAAAAAGTTGAAAAAATTTTTTTTCTTGAACTTAGTCATTTTTCCGGCGTTTATCAGACTTTCAGATAGGGGAAATGTCAGTGAGCGTTCCGATTTCAGTTCATGAGCGATTCGCCCAATGAGTCCTTGATATTTAGTAGTTTTCAGCCAATTTTCTGAATTTTTGAAAATTTCATTTTTTTTGTGAAAATATCCACTAAATGAGGGAATAATATGTGTGAGGGTACCCCAGGAGAGTTCCAAATGTGTGTGGGTAGAATATATATCCCATGGGGGTAAAGTTGAAAAAAGTTGAAAAAAATTTTTCTTTGGACTTAGTCATTTTTCCGGCGTTTATCAGACTTTCAGATAGGTGAAATGTCAGTGAGCGTTCCAATTTCAGTTCCAGAGCGATTCGCCCAATGAGTCCTTGATATTTAGTCGCTTTCAGCCAATTTTCTGAATTTTTGAAAATTTCACTTTTTTGTGAAAATATCCACTAAATGAGGGAATAATATGTGTGAGGGTACCACAGGAGAGTTGCAAATGTGTGTGGGTAGAATATATATCATACGGGGGTAAAATTGAAAAAAGTTGAAAAAAAAATTTTCTTGGACTTAGTCATTTTTCCCGGGTTTATCAGACTTTCAGATAGGGGAAATGTCAGTGAGCGTTCCGATTTCAGTTCCAGAGCGATTCGCCCAATGAGTCCTTGATATTTAGTCGTTTTCAGCCAATATTTTGGCTTTTTGAAAATGTCACTTTTTTGTGAAAATATCCACTAAATGAGGGAATAATATGTGTGAGGGTACCCCAGGAGAGTTCCAAATGTGTGTGGGTAGAATATATATCCCACGGGGGTAAAATTGAAAAAAGTTGAAAAAAATTTTTCTTTGGACTTAGTCATTTTTCCGGCGTTTATCAGACTTTCAGATAGGTGAAATGTCAGTGAGCGTTCCGATTTCAGTTCCAGAGCGATTCGCCCAATGAGTCCTTGATATTTAGTCGTTTTCAGCCAATTTTCTGAATTTTTGAAAATTTCACTTTTTTGTGAAAATATCCACTAAATGAGGGAATAATATGTGTGAGGGTACCCCAGGAGAGTTGCAAATGTGTGTGGGTGGAATATATATCATACGGTAGTAAAATTGAAAAAAGTTTTAAAAAAAATTTTCTTGGACTTAGTCATTTTTCCGGCGTTTGTCAGACTTTCAGATAGGGAAAATGTCAGTGAGCGTTCCTATTTCAGTTCCAGAGCGATTCGCCCAATGAGTCCTTGATATTTAGTCGTTTTCAGACAATATTTTAGATTTTTGAAAATGTCACTTTTTTGTGAAAATATCCACTAAATGAGGGAATAATATGTGTGAGGGTACCCCAGGAGAGTTCCAAATGTGTGTGGGTAGAATATATATCCCACGGGGGTAAAATTGAAAATAGTTTAAAAAAATTTTTTTGGACTTAGTTATTTTTTCTGCGTTTATCAGACTTTCAGATAGGGGAAATGTCAGTGAGCGTTCCGATTTCAGTTCCAGAGTGATTCGCCCAATGGGTCCTTGATATTTAGTCGTTTTCAGCCAATTTTCTGGATTTTTGTAAATTTCACTTTTTTGTGAAATCATCCACTAAATGAGGGAATAATATGTGTGAGGGTACCCCAGGAGAGTTCCAAATGTGTGTGGGTAGAATATATATACCACGGGGGTAAAATTGAAAAAAGTTTAAAATTTTTTTTTTTTTGACTTAGTCATTTTTCCGGCGTTTATCAGACTTTCAGATAGGGGAAATGTCAGTGAGCGTTCCGATTTCAGTTCCAGAGCGATTCGCCCAATGAGTCCTTGATATTTAGTCATTTTCAGCAAATTTTCTGAATTTTTGAAAATTTCACTGTTTTTGTGAAAAAATCCACTAAATGAGGGAATAATATGTGTGAGCGTACCCCAGGAGAGTTCCAAATGTGTGTATGTAGAATATATATCCCACGGGGGTAAAATTGAAAATAGTTGAAAAATTTTTTTTTTGGACTTAGTCATTTTTCCTGCGTTTATCAGACTTTCAGATAGGGGAAATGTCAGTGAGCGTTCCTATTTCAGTTCCAGAGCGATTCGCCCAATGAGTCCTTGATATTTAGTCGTTTTCAGTCAATTTTCTGGATTTTTGAAAATTTCACTTTTTTGTGAAAATATCCACTAAATGAGGGAATAATATGTGTGAGGGTACCCCAGGAGAGTTCCAAATGTGTGTGGGTAGAATATATATCCCACGGGGGTAAAATTGAAAAAAGTTGAAAAAAATTTTTCTTTGGACTTAGTCATTTTTCCGGCGTTTATCAGACTTTCAGATAGGTGAAATGTCAGTGAGCGTTCCGATTTCAGTTCCAGAGCGATTCGCCCAATGAGTCCTTGATATTTAGTCGTTTTCAGCCAATTTTCTGAATTTTTGAAAATTTCACTTTTTTGTGAAAATATCCACTAAATGAGGGAATAATATGTGTGAGGGTACCCCAGGAGAGTTGCAAATGTGTGTGGGTAGAATATATATCATACGGGGGTAAAATTGAAAAAAGTTGAATAAAATTTATTCTTGGACTTAGTCATTTTTCCGGCGATTGTCAGACTTTCAGATAGGGGAAATGTCAGTGAGCGTTCCGATTTCAGTTCCAGAGCGATTCACCCAATGAGTCATTGATATTTAGTCGTTTTCAGCCAATATTTTGGCTTTTTGAAAATGTCACTTTTTTGTGAAAATATCCACTAAATGAGGGAATAATATGTGTGAGGGTACCCCAGGAGAGTTGCAAATGTGTGTGGGTAGAATATATATCATACGGGGGTAAAATTGAAAAAAGTTGAATAAAATTTTTTCATGGACTTAGTCATTTTTCCGGCGTTTGTCAGACTTTCAGATAGGGGAAATGTCAGTGAGCGTTCCGATTTCAGTTCCAGAGCGATTCGCCCAATGAGTCCTTGATATTTAGTCGTTTTCAGACAATATTTTAGATTTTTGAAAATGTCACTTTTTTGTGAAAATATCCACTAAATGAGGGAATAATATGTGTGAGGGTACCCCAGGAGAGTTCCAAATGTGTGTGGGTAGAATATATATCCCACGGGGGTAAAATTGAAAAAAGTTGAAAAAAAATTTTCTTTGGACTTAGTCATTTTTCCGGCGTTTATCAGACTTTCAGATAGGTGAAATGTCAGTGAGCATTCCGATTTCAGTTCCAGAGCGATTCGCCCAATGAGTCCTTGATATTTAGTCGTTTTCAGCCAGTTTTCTGAATTTTTGAAAATTTCACTTTTTTGTGAAAATATCCACTAAATGAGGGAATAATATGTGTGAGGGTACCCCAGGAGAGTTGCAAATGTGTGTGGGTAGAATATATATCATACGGTAGAAAAATTGAAAAAAGTTTTAAAAAAAATTTTCTTGGACTTAGTAATTTTTCCGGCGTTTGTCAGACTTTCAGATAGGGAAAATGTCAGTGAGCATTCCTATTTCAGTTCCAGAGCGATTCACCCAATGAGTGCTTGATATTTAGTCGTTTTCAGTCAATTTTCTGGATTTTTTTGAAAATTTCACTTTTTTGTGAAAATATCCACTAAATGAGGGAATAATATGTGTGAGGGTACCCCAGAGAGTTGCAAATGTGTGTGGGTAGAATATATATCATACGGGGGTAAAATTGAAAAAAGTTGAATAAAATTTTTTCTTGGACTTAGTCATTTTTCCGGCGTTTGTCAGACTTTCAGATAGGGGAAATGTCAGTGAGCGTTCCGATTTCAGTTCCAGAGCGATTCGCCCAATGAGTCCTTGATATTTAGTCGTTTTCAGCCAATATTTTGGATTTTTGAAAATTTCACTTTTTTATGAAAATATCCACTAAATGAGGGAATAATATGTGTGAGGGTACCCCAGGAGAGTTCCAAATGTGTGTGGGTAGAATATATATCCCACGGGGGTAAAATTGAAAAAAGTTTAAAAAAATTTTTTTTTTGACTTAGTCATTTTTCCGGCGTTTATCAGACTTTCAGATAGGGGAAATGTCATTGAGCGTTCCGATTTCAGTTCCAGAGCGATTCGCCCAATGAGTTCTTGGTATTTAGTTGTTTTCAGCCAATATTTTGGATTTTTGAAAATTTCACTTTTTTGTGAAAATATCCACTAAATGAGGGAATAATATGTGTGAGGGTACCCCAGGAGAGTTGCAAATGTGTGTGGGTAGAATATATATCATACGGGGGTAAAATTGAAAAAAGTTGAATAAAATTTTTTTTTGGACTTAAGTCATTTTTCCGGCGTTTATCAGACTTTCAGATAGGGGAAATGTCAGTGAGCGTTCTGATTTCAGTTACAGAGCGTTTCTCCTAATGAGTCCTTGATATTTAGTCGTTTTCAGCCAATTTTCTGGATTTTTGAAAATTTCACTTTTTTGTGAAAATATCCACTAAATGAGGGAATAATATGTGTGAGGGTACCCCAGGAGAGTTCCAAATGTGTGTGGGTAGAATATATATCCCACGGGGGTAAAATTGAAAAAAGTTGAAATTTTTTTTTTTTTTTTAGACTTAGTCATTTTTCCGGCGTTTATCAGACTTTCAGATAGGGGAAATGTCAGTGAGCATTCAGATTTCTGTTCCAGAGCGATTCGCCCAATGAGTCCTTGATATTTAGTCGTTTTCAGCCAATTTTCTGGATTTTTGAAAATTTCACTTTTTTGTGAAAATATCCACTAAATGAGGGAATAATATGTGTGAGGGTACCCCAGGAGAGTTCCAAATGTGTGTGGGTAGAATATATATCCCACGTGGGTAAAATAGAAAAAAGTTGAAAAAAATTTTTTTTGGGACTTAGTCATTTTTTCGCCGTTAATCAGCCTTTCAGATAAGGGAAATGTCAGTGAGTGTTCTGATTTCAGTTCCAGAGCGATTCGCCCTGAGTCCTTGATATTTAGTCGTTTTCAGCCAATTTTCTGGATTTTTGAAAATTTCACTTTTTTGTGAAAATATCCACTAAATGAGGGAATAATATGTGTGAGGTTACCCCAGGAGAGTTCCAAATATGTGTAGGTAGAATATATATCCCACGGGGCTAAAATTGAAAAAAGTTGAAAAAAATTTTTTTTTGGACATAGTCATTTTTCCGGCGTTTATCAGACTTTCAGATAGGGCAAATGTCAGTGAGCATTCCGATTTCAGTTCCAGAGCGATTCGCCCAATGAGTCCTTGATATTTAGTCATTTTCAGCCAATTTTCTGGATTTTTGAAAATTTCACTTTTTTGTGAAAATATCCACTAAATGAGGGAATAATATGTGTGAGGGTACCGCAGGAGAGTTCCAAATGTGTGTGGGTAGAATATATATCCCACGGGGGTAAAATTGAAAAAAGTTGAAAAAAATTTTTTTTTGGACTTAGTCATTTTTCCGGCGTTTATCAGACTTTCAGATAGGGGAAATGTCAGTGAGTGTTCTGATTTCTGTTCCAGAGCGATTCGCCCTATGAGTCCTTGATATTTAGTCGTTTTCAGCCAATTTTCTGGATTTTTGAAAATTTCACTTTTTTGTGAAAATATCCACTAAATGAGGGAATAATATGTGTGAGGGTACCCCAGGAGAGTTCCAAATGTGTGTGGGTACAATATATATCCCACGGGGGTAAAATAGAAAAAAGTTGAAAAAAATTTTTTTTGGGACTTAGTCATTTTTTCGCCGTTAATCAGCCTTTCAGATAAGGGAAATGTCAGTGAGTGTTCTGATTTCAGTTCAAGAGCGATTCGCCCTGAGTCCTTGATATTTAGTCGTTTTCAGCCAATTTTCTGGATTTTTGAAAATTTCACTTTTTTGTGAAAATATCCACTAAATGAGGGAATAATATGTGTGAGGGTACCCCAGGAGAGTTTTAAATGTGTGTACCTAGAATACATATCCCACGGGGGTAAAATAGAAAAAAGTTGAAAAAATTTTTTTTGGGGACTTAGTCATTTTTTCGCCGTTAATCAGACTTTTAGATAAGGGATATGTCAGTGAGTGTTCTGATTTCAGTTCCAGAGCGATTCGCCCTATGAGTCCTTGATATTTAGTCGTTTTCAGCCAATTTTCTGGATTTTTGAAAATTTCACTTTTTTGTGAAAATATCCACTAAATGAGGGAGTAATATGTGTGAGGGTACCACAGGAGAGTTCCAAATGTGTGTGGGTAGAATATATATCCCACGGGTGTAAAATTGAAAAAAGTTGAAAATTATTTTTTTTGGACTTAGTCATTTTTCCGGCATTTATCAGACTTTCAGATAGGGGAAATGTCAGTGAGCATTCCGATTTCAGTTCCAGAGCGATTCGCCCAATGTGTCCTTGATATTTAGTCGTTTTCAGCCAATATTTTGGATTTTTGAAAATTTCACTTTTTTGTGAAAATATCCACTAAATGAGGGAATAATATGTGTGAGGGTACCCCAGGAGAGTTTCAAATGTGTGTACGTAGAATACATATCCCACGGGGGTAAAATAGAAAAAAGTTGAAAAAAAATTTTTTTTTGGACTTAGTCATTTTTCCGGCGTTTATCAGACTTTCAGATAGGGGAAATGTCAGTGAGCATTCTGATTTCAGTTACAGAGCGTTTCGCCTAATGAGTCCTTGATATTTAGTCGTTTTCAGCCAATTTTCTGGATTTTTGAAAATTTAACTTTTTTCTGAAAATATCCACTAAATGAGGGAATAAAATGTGTGAGGGTACCCCAGGAGAGTTCCAAATGTGTGTGGGTAGAATATATATCCCACGGGGGTAAATTGAAAAAAGTTTTAAAAAATTTTTTTTTGGACTTAGTCATTTTTTCGGCATTAATCAGACTTTCGGATAAGGGAAATGACAGTGAGTGTTCTGATTTCAGTTCCAGAGCGATTCGCCCTATGAGTCCTTGATATTTAGTCGTTTTCAGCCAATTTTCTCTATTTTTGAAAATTTCACTTTTTTGTGAAAATATCCACTAAATGAGGGACTAATATGTGTGAGGGTACCCCAGGAGAGTTCCAAATGTGTGTACGTAGAATACATATCCCACGGGGGTAAATTGAAAAAAGTTTTAAAAAATTTTTTTTTGGACTTAGTCATTTTTTCGGCATTAATCAGACTTTCGGATAAGATAAATGACAGTGAGTGTTCTGATTTCAGTTCCAGAGCGATTCGCCCTATGAGTCCTTGATATTTAGTCGTTTTCAGCCAATTTTCTCTATTTTTGAAAATTTCACTTTTTTGTGAAAATATCCACTAAATGTGGGAATAATATGTGTGAGGGTACCCCAGGAGAGTTCCAAATGTGTGTGGGTAGAATATATATCCCACGGGGGTAAAATTCAAAAAAGTTGAAAAAAATTTTTTTTTTGGACTTACTCATTTTTCCGGCGTTTATCAGACTTTCAGATTGGGGAAATGTCAGTGAGCGTTCTGATTTCAGTTACAGAGCGTGTCGCCCATTGAGTCCTTGATATTTAGTCGTTTTCAGCCAATTTTCTGGATTTTTGAAAATGTCACTTTTTTGTGAAAATATTCACTAAATGAGGGAATAATATGTGTGAGGGTACAACAGGAGAGTTCCAAATGTGTGTGGGTAGAATATATATCCCACGGGGCTAAAATTAAAAAAAAAGTTGAAAAAAAATTTTTTTTGGACTTAGTCATTTTTCCGGCGTTTATCAGACTTTCAGATAGGGCTAATGTCAGTGAGCATTCCGATTTCAGTTCCAGAGCGATTCGCCCAATGAGTCCTTGATATTTAGTCATTTGCAGCCAATTTTCTGGATTTTTGAAAATTTCAATTTTTTGTGAAAATATCCACTAAATGAGGGAGTAATATGTGTGAGGGTACCCCAGGAGAGTTCCAAATGTGTTTGGGTAGAATATATATCCCACGGGTGTAAAATTGAAAAAAGTTGAAATTTATTTTTTTTTGGACTTCGTCATTTTTCCGGCGTTTATCAGACTTTCAGATAGGGAAAATGTCAGTGAGCGTTCTGATTTCAGTTCCAGAGCGATTCGCCCAATGAATCCTTGATATTTAGTCGTTTTCAGCCAATTTTCTGGATTTTTGAAAATTTCACTTTTTTGTGAAAATATCCACTAAATGAAGGAATAATATGTGTGAGGGTACCCCAGGAGAGTTCCAAATGTGTGTAGGTAGAATATATATCCCACGGGGGTAAAATTGAAAAAAGTTGAAAAAAATTTCTTTTTGGACTTAGTCATTTTTCCGGCGTGTATCAGACTTTCAGATAGGGGAAATGTCAGTGAGGGTTCGGATTTCAGTTCCAGAGTGATTCGCCCAATGAGTCCTTGATATTTAGTCGTTTTCAGCCAATTTTCTGGATTTTTGAAAATTTCACTTTTTTGTGAAAATATCCACTAAATGAGGAAATAATATGTGTGAGGGTACCACAGGAGAGTTCCAAATGTGTGTGGGTAGAATATATATCCCACGGGGCTAAAATTAAAAAAAAAGTTGAAAAAAAATTTTTTTTGGACTTAGTCATTTTTCCGGCGTTTATCAGACTTTCAGATAGGGGAAATGTCAGTGAGGGTTCGGATTTCAGTTCCAGAGCGATTCGCCCAATGTGTCCTTGATATTTAGTCGTTAGTGTTGAGCCACCCCCGTAGTGTTCGAGTTCGGTTCGGTTCGTCGAACACCCGTGTGTTCGCCGAACTGTTCGTCGAACTGTTCGTCGAACACCTTCGAACACCGTTAAAACCAATGGCAGGCAAACAAAAACACATAGAAGCACATAGAAAACACCTTCAAAGGTGTCCAAAAGCTGACAAACTGCTCAGAAGACACAACTAACACATGGAAAAGTGACAAGTACATATAGTCATGCGAAAAGAAAAGAGGTGGAGGAGTAAAAGGAGGGGGAGACACAGATATAGGCATGTCATGCCCTTCTAAAATCCAAAAAGTGAGAAGCCGAGACGGCCAGTCCGCTCCTGCCCGTGCCACCTCCGTGTCGCCGGGTTTGTGCCAGAGCCGCGGTGAACCCTGACGGCCAGCCCCCCTCTCCCAATACTGGTGCCTGTCCGCTGGTGGGTCGAGAGAGCCCCCCTGTGGTGGAGGCAGCTCTAAGCTTTTTAATTTAAATTGTCCCTCTAATTTGAATGAATACACTTTAAATCCATTTACAAGGTTCTATTGGAGGGCAAGTCTCATGCCAGCAGCCGCGTAATTCCAGCTCCAGTAGCGTCCACTAAAGCTGCTGCAGTTAAAAAGCTTTTATAAGGATCGAGCTCGGCTGTCCACCGCAAGGCATCCTAGTGCCAGTCCCAGCCCCTATGCCTTGGGGTGCCTCCTGATGCTCTTCACTAAGTATCCCGTGGTCCCGAAGCATTTCCTTTGAAAAAATTAAGTGTCCAAACTACAGGTGGTGTAGCTTGCTTAACAGCCGGGATAATCCGCTGACTAGCAGACACTGCTACTAGGCACAAAGTATTTCCTGGGCTAGATGCAGTTAAAAATTTGTAAGTAGATACTCTCGTTGGATGCTGAGAAAGCATTCCATAGAGTCTCCTGGCACGCCATATATGATTCTCTTAAAAAGCTTGGGGTAGGGGTCTAGGGGACCCTTTTATAGCCAAAATCACGGCCCTGTATCACAATACGTCACCTAGGCTGAAGATGAATGGAACTGTAGCACCGAGGGCTCGGTTGCTACAGACGTATTGCACCTCACCCAGAGGTGTGATATCTCACTCTCAGATAAGGATGGAGTGTGGATCAGGACCCGACACCTGCATGCATTACACCACATTGCCGTGGGGCAGGGCGACCAATATGCCCCTGAGATGGGCACGACAGTCCCTGTCCCTGGCTGGAGTGGGGGGAGGGAACACTGAGGAAGGGGAACCCTGCAGTGCAGGAGCAGGGAGGAAGCAGTTCCTGGGTGCATTGAGAAGGGAGTATAAAAGGTGGGCACCATCTTAGTTCAGTGCAGAGAAGTCTGAGCAGAAGTGGCAGGGAGCAGGGGCTCTGCATGAGCTCTGCTCTGGAGGCGGGCCTAGTAACAGAGGCCCAGGCCTGCAAGAGGGAGAAGGAAGGAAGAGGAGCGGAGAAGGCTCCAGGAACGAGGAATGAAGGGATCCCAGGGGTGCGGACGGGCGAGTCGCCACCGCACGCCCGAATCCACCTGCGTGGAGGGGTCAGGCCAAAGGGGGAGACCGGTCCCCGAACTAGTGGAGGCAGGAAACGACCCTCAGCTAGAAACCGGAGGCTCTGACATTTTATGTGGCGCAGCCCCTTGCTCCACCCGCTAGGAAGGCACCACATAGGGTCAGGGAAACTGGCGCCAAGTTTACCAAGAGGAGGCCCGAGGCAGCCGGACAGAAGTGTTGGTAAGAAAGGCCAGACAAAGGACACACAAAGGGGGTCCTGTGAAGCGCTCCAAAGTTATCTGGGAGTTGTCTGAGCCCCTCACCTGGTGAGCACAGTACGACGTGGGCAGCCGTTACCTGCAGACGTGGTCTGGATAATAAGAACTGTGAGTAAAGGCCCTGAACTGCATCACTGACTCCGTGTCGTTACTGCTGCTGCCCTGCACCATCACCCCCATCCTCCGCATACACTGCCCTGAGGCTATACTCCTCCCGTGGGGAGTTATGCTACGCTCTGCTGCACCCACAACACCAGCCTTAGCGGTCTGCCCTGTAGCGGCGGTTCACTCTGACCGCAATCCACGGGTGGCGTAGTCGGACATTTAAACATCAAAACCACATAAATAGTTCCGCCACTGGTTTGACCGCCCTGAGCCACGGAACCGGATCGCCGCCACGAAGACTACAACCACCAGCATCCACCAAAAAGGGTCCGGCTCCGGGTGTCCCAAGGCCCAGGGGGTGCGTCAGAACATTTTCATCACCTTTCACAATCACCAATGGGACAAGGCAGGGATGTCCTCTGTCCCCTCTCTTATACATCCTAGTGACGGAGCACCTGCTCTCATCAATTCGCCATAACCCCAATATTAGGTGGATTGAGGTGGGAGGCACCGAGTACAAGTGCTCTCTATTTGCTGATGATGTCCTAGTATATATCACTCAATCACATATATCCATCCCTGCTGTTATGGCTGAAATAGATCACTTTGTTACATGGTAAAATTTTAAAATCAATGCAGCGAAGTCTGAGGCCCTCGATGTCTCCCTCCCTAAATCCATATAGGATTCCATCCAGTCCAACTTTCCCTTTGCCTGGCCCTCACAGGGTATCAAATACTTAGGAATTCCTATTCATAGAGACCTCTCCCATCTATGTTATCTTAATTTTGGGCCCTTTATTGAACAATTCCATACAGACCACGGTTGGCAAGTTAGAACTGTAAGATTCACTACGTGAACCACTGGTGTTTTGTGGAAAAGCACATGTACACCGCGTTCCAAATTATTATGCAAAAAGTGTTTAGGAGTGATAAGGGAAGAATTTGTTTGTTTGTCAGTTAAACTCATTGATGGTGATGTGTGTCAGGGCTCTTTATATCACTGTAAGCAATTGCAGACACCTGTGCTAATTAGTTTGGCAGGTGTGTCCAATGAAAGGCAAGACTACTTAAGAAGGCTCTCTCACATTATTAAGCAGCCTACATTTTCTGCCAAAATGGGAAAGAAAAAGGATGTGTCGGCTGCTGAGAAGCAACAAATTGTGGAGTGTTTAGGTCAAGGCATGACTACAATCAACATTGTGCGATGATCAGGATGAAGTGTCTTGGCAATCAAGAAGTATGTAGCTGATTCACAGTACACACGTGTGCGTGCTGATAAGGGCAAATTGAGGACTCTTTCCTACAGGCAATTACGTCAGGTTGAAACAGCAGCGGCAAAAAAGCCTTGTCATAGCAGCAGACAAGTTTTTGAAGCTGCTTGTGCCTCCAACGTCCCCCGAACAACAAGATGCAGGGTCCTTCAGAGGTTTGCAGCTGTGCATATGCCATCCTGTCGACCTCCTCTATCCACTTCACACAAGCAGAAACGGCTCCAGTGGGCCAAACATTACATGAAGACTGATTTCAAAACTGTTTTGTTCACGGATGAGTGCCATGCAGCGCTCGATGGTCCAGATGAATGGAGTGGAGGATGGCTGGTTGATGGACACCCCACGCAAACACGGCTACAGCGCCAACAAGGAGGAGGTGGAGTAATGTTTTGGGCTGGAATCATGGGGAGAGAGATTGTCGGCCCCTTTAGGATCCCTGAAGGCGCTAAAGATGAACTCCATAATGTATGTGGATTTTCTCAAACAGCACTTCCTGCCATGGTTCAAGAAGAAGAACCGTGTATTTCACAGCAAGATCATTTTTCTGCATGATAATGCACCATCTCATGCTGCACATAAAACATCTGCATCTCTGGCTGATATGGGCATAAAAGGGGACAAACTTATGGTGTGACCCCCATGCTCCCCTGACCTCTACCCCATTCAGAACCTTTGGAGCATCATTAAATGGAGTGTCTATGATGGCGGGAGGCAGTTCACATCTAAGCAACAGCTCTGGGAGGGTATTCTGTCCTCATGCAAAACAATTGAAGCAGAAACCATCCAAAACCTGACAAATTCAATGGACGAGAGAGTTCAGAAGCTCCTTTCGAACAAGGGGTCCTATGTGAAAATGTAACATCACCTAGAATAAAGTTTTGAGTTGAAAACTGTTTGATTTCAGTTTCTAACAACCTGCTAATGCTTATAATTTCAAAAATGACCATTTTTTTGGTCTTTATTAAAATGAAAAGGTTGATCGAAAAGTTTGGGGGATCTAAGAGTGTGGCAACCCAGTAGTCATGATTACTTCGAATTCTGACAATATGAGGGTCATGCTGCAGGTAGTGCAGCAAGAAGGCACTTATGTGTCTTGCGCATCTCGGAGCCCCAAAATTATTTTCCGGGCTAGATGCAGCTAAAAATTATTTTTAATTTTAAATCTGGTGAAGCTTATTATAGATGGCCTAATAGGATCAGTGCTGCACACTGCTACAAAGCCCAAATTATTTTCCAGTCAAGATACAGATAAACATGATTAGTAATTTGAAAGCTTAAAACGGTTGGTAGGGTGATTTTAACCAATCATCAAGCTTTTACTCTCCCCAGGATGACACAGGGGTAGAAAAGTCGTTTCGGATCCATGATTTGTTCATCTTTATGAACGTGAGTCTGTCTACATTATCAGTGGAGAGCCGCGTGCGCTTATCTGTCAGCACACCACCAGCAGCGCTGAACACACGTTCAGACAGAACGCTGGCTGCGGGGCATGACAAGATCTCCAAGGCGTAAGTGGCTAGCTCCGGCCATTTATCCAGATTGGAAGCCCAAAAAGAGCAAGGGTCCAGTGACACAGTCGTGGCTTCAATGTTTACTTGGAGATACTCCTGTACCATCGTCTCTAGGCGTTGACTATGTGTCAGACTTCTTGTCTCCTGTGGCCTTGCAAAGGATGGGCTAAAAAAGTGGTGAAATGATTCCCCAAAATTGATGTTACCAGCAGATACTGTGGTTCTGTTACGGTTTGAGTGCTGAACACTTGACGGTCCCACGGTTGGCAAGTTGGAACTGTGAGATTCACTACGTGCACCACTGGTATTTTGTGGAAAAGCACATGTAAGATTCTGCAACAGTCTCTGCTGATACTCCTGCATGCGTGCATCCCTTTCTATGGCAGGAATAATTTCTGCAAATTTACTTTTGTACCGGGGATCTAACAGTGTGGCAACCCAGTAGTCAGGATTATTTCTAATTCTCACAATTCGAGGGTCATGTTGCAGGTAGTGCAGCAAGAAGGCACTCATGTGTGTTGCGCATCCAGGAGCACCAAGTCCCTGTTGTGTTGGTGGCGAGGTAACAATCATGCTTCCTTCCTCTGTCCTCTCCCCCCAACCTCGCACAACAGAAATGTGATCAAGGTCTCCCTCATCTGATGAGTCTTCCATCAGTTCGTCCTCCACTTCTTCCTGGGCTCCTGCACCTTCCTCACTAGTTTGGCTGCTACCATGCGCCCTGGTAAAACCATCTCCCCCACCCTCACATGCCTGCCGCCTTGGTGCTGCCGACCGTCTGGACCTTGCAGATGTTAGCCCTTCCGCATACAACTCCTCCTCCTCTACTTCCTCCACCTCCTCTTGTGCCACCACCTGACTCCGAATTCTGTTTAACATGTGCTCCAGCATGTAAATCACCGGAATAGTCATGCTGATAATGGCATCGTCAGCACTAAACATCTTCGTCGCCATTTCAAAACTGTGCAGAAGGGTGCATAGGTTCCTGATCTGAGACCACTCCTCCAGCGTGATTTGCCCCACCTCTGAATCTCGTTGGCCCAGGCTATACGTCAGAACGTATTGCACCAGGGCTTGTCGGTGCTGCCACAGTCGCTGCAACATGTGCAGAGTTGAATTCCACCGGGTAGGCACATCGCATTTTAGCCGGTGAAGTGGCAGGCCCAACGACTTCTGTAGAGATGTAAGTCGCTGAGCTGCGGGATGCGAACGGCGGAAGTGAGCACACAGCGACCGTGCCCTCTGCAGAAGGCCATCTAGTCTGGGATAGTGGGCTAAAAATTGCTGGACAACCAGGTTCAACACGTGAGCCATACAAGGCACGTGTGTGACATTGCCCCGGCGAAGGGCCGCACCCAGGTTTGCAGCATTGTCGCACACGGCCTTCCCTGGTTTCAGGTCCAGTGGAGACAACCATTCATGAAATTGGTTCTCCAGAGCTGACCACAACTCCTCAGCTGTGTGACTCACATTTCCCAGACATTTCAATGTAAAAACCGCCTGATGACGTTGAGCCCTACTGCCAGCATAGTAAGGAGGTGTGCAGGATCCCTTCTGCGCAGTTAGAAAGCTTGTGGCATGACCAGACAGGCTTTGGGTGCAGGTGGAAGACCGAGAGGAGGTTGAGGAGGCAGAAGCAGTGGAGGAACTTTGACATAAAGAGGATTGACGCACAACTCGTGGGGACGGCAAGACTTGGACAGCAGCCCCTTGTCCTGCTGTCACCATAGTTACCCAGTGCCCAGTCAGCGACATGTAACGCCCCTGTCCATGCCTACTCGTCCAAGTGTCTGTGGTGAAATGCACCCTGTCACACACAGAGTTTCTCAAAGAAGCGGTGATGTTGTGTGCGACATGCTGGTGGAGCGCAGGCACACCTTTCTTTGAGAAGTAGTGCCGACTGGGCATCTGGTACTGGGGCACTGCGACGGACATAAGGTCTCGAAAATCCTCTGTGTCCACCAGGCGGAAAGGCAGCATTTCTGTAGCCAAGAGCTTGCAGATGGTGAAATTCAACCTCTTAGCTTTCTCATGGCTAGGAGGAAATGGTCTTTTACTTGTCCACATCTGAGGGACCGAGGGCTGGCTATTGTGCTTAGACGGGGTTGATAGGGGTGTCCCCGGCAAACTGCCGGTCTGTGAGGAAGATGCAGGCGGACATGTTAGGTTGCCTTGATCCAAAGGTGGTGCTATCGATGTCGGACAGCGCTCAACACCAGCTGGTGTTACCACCTCCAAAGAAAATGATGACCTGCCAATCACGCTGGCTGTTGCGGGTAAAGAGGTGGCAGGTCTGCGCCCCAAAACAGGTGTGACTGCTGTCCCCCCAGTCACAGAGGATGAAGAGGCCGCGGATGCACAAGATATGGCAGACGGTGATTGGCCCGGCCGGCTAGGCCGCATTGTAGCACACTGAGCTTCCCACTGCAACTTATGCTTCATGTCCATGTGCCGGTTCATGCATGAAGTACTCAAACTATGTATTTTTTGGCCTCTACTTAGCTTTTGCTGACAAATGTTACAGATAACACGAGTTGGGTCATCTTTATCGATCTGAAAAAATGCCCAGGCTATGCAAGGCTTAGCACCCATGCGACCTGAAGAGCCACCACGACTTGTGGTGAGAGGCAGAGTTGTGTTTGAGGATGCAGTTGTTGACGTGCTTCCAGTACTACGTCTCTGTCCAGGAAGGCGCAACCTGACCTCGTCGTCACTAGCATCTTCCTCCACCTCCTCTGCTGACCTCATCTCTTGGCTGACTGTGGGTTGACAGTAAGTGGGATCTCCGACCTCATCATCATCACCCTGTGCGTTATCACACCCGTCGTCCTCAGAGCCAACCTGTTCCTGCCCTGACAAAAAACTAAAGTTGTCGCTCCAATCAGGTATTTGAGTCTTATCATCGTCTTCCTCATTGTCTCCACCAACAGGAGTTACAGTTTGGGAATGAGGGTCTACATTATGGTCAGAACCTTCTGCGTCTGGTCCTGGATCCGACTCATAAAGATTCTGGGCATCAGTGCAGATCATTTCCTCGTCTGGATTCACAGAAGCGCTGGAGTCGACCTCTGATTCCCAGGCTATAGTATGAGTAAACAGCTCTGCAGACTCAACCATCTGTTCTACCTCATACTCAGACGGGCAGCTGGAGATTTGGGAGCTGTGAGGAAGCAAGTGCGATTTGGGTGACACCTTTGAGGACTGGAGTATTTGTGATGTTGAAGTTGATGTGGAGGAGAGCCCACTTAAAGGAGCACTTGATATCCATTGAAGCACCTGCTGTTTTTGTGCCTCATCTGGAATTTGTAGCGATTGGCGTGGCCGTAAGAAAGGGATCTTATCACATTGTCCGCTAAAAGAAGTAGACATTTTAGTTTGGCTGGAAGATGGTCTTTCTTCTGCACCTACCCCACGGACACAACCTATTTTCCCCTTCCCAACACGCCTATTCCCCTTTCCACCAGCAGCAGGCCTTTTTCCACTCATTTTGGTGGTTAACTAATTCACAACTCTGGAGTTGTTTGCACAAAAAAACAATGGATGGTAACCGAGCAGAGCTGAGTGGCCAAACTGTGGTATTAGGCCAAAACTATTGGCTGGGCTAGATGCAGAAAAAAATTATTTTTAATTTGCAACCTGATGGAGGTCAGTATAGATGGACTAATAGAACAAGTCCCACACGCTGCTAGAAGCCCAAATATTTTTTCAGAGATAAATGAAGAAAAAAATTATTTTTAATTTGCAACCTGATGGAGGTCAGTATAGATGGACTAATAGACCAAGTCCCACACACTGCTAGAAGCCCAAATATTTTTTCAGAGCTAGATGCAGAAAAAAATTATTTTTAATTTGCAACCTGATGGAGGTCAGTATAGATGGACTAATAGACCAAGTCCCACACACCGCTAGAAGCCCAAATATTTTTTCAGAGCTAGATGCAGAAAAAAATTATTTTTAATTTGCAACCTGATGGAGGTCAGTATAAATGGACTAATAGACCAAGTCCCACACACTGCTAGAAGCCCAAATATTTTTTCAGAGCTAGATGCAGAAAAAAATTATTTTTAATTTGCAACCTGATGGAGGTCAGTATAGATGGACTAATAGAACAAGTCCCACACGCTGCTAGAAGCCCAAATATTTTTTCAGAGATAAATGAAGAAAAAAATTATTTTTAATTTGCAACCTGATGGAGGTCAGTATAGATGGACTAATAGACCAAGTCCCACACACTGCTAGAAGCCCAAATATTTTTTCAGAGCTAGATGCAGAAAAAAAATATTTTTAATTTGCAACCTGATGGAGGTCAGTATAGATGGACTAATAGACCAAGTCCCACACAGCGCTAGAAGCCCAAATATTTTTTCAGAGCTAGATGCAGAAATTTTTTTTATTCAATTTGCAACCTGATGGAGGTCAGTATAGATGGACTAATAGACCAAGTCCCACACACTGCTAGAAGCCCAAATATTTTTTCAGAGCTAGATGCAGAAATTTTTTTTATTCAATTTGCAACCTGATGGAGGTCAGTATAGATGGACTAATAGACCAAGTCCCACACACCGCTAGAAGCCCAAATATTTTTTCAGAGCTAGATGCAGAAAAAAATTATTTTTAATTTGCAACCTGATGGAGGTCAGTATAGATGGACTAATAGACCAAGTCCCACACACTGCTAGAAGCCCAAATATTTTTTCAGAGCTAGATGCAGAAAAAAATTATTTTTAATTTGCAACCTGATGGAGGTCAGTATAGATGGACTAATAGACCAAGTCCCACACACCGCTAGAAGCCCAAATATTTTTTCAGAGCTAGATGCAGAAAAAAATTATATTCAGTTTGCAACCTGATGGAGGTCAGTATAGATGGACTAATAGACCAAGTCCCACACACTGCTAGAAGCCCAAATATTTTTTCAGAGCTAGATGCAGAAAAAAATTATTTTTAATTTGCAACCTGATGGAGGTCAGTATAGATGGACTAATAGACCAAGTCCCACACACTGCTAGAAGCCCAAATATTTTTTCAGAGCTACATGCAGAAAAAAATTATTTTTAATTTGCAACCTGATGGAGGTCAGTATAGATGGACTAATAGACCAAGTCCCACACACCGCTAGAAGCCCAAATATTTTTTCAGAGCTAGATGCAGAAAAAAATTATTTTTAATTTGCAACCTGATGGAGGTCAGTATAGATGGACTAATAGACCAAGTCCCACACACTGCTAGAAGCCCAAATATTTTTTCAGAGCTAGATGCAGAAAAAAATTATTTTTAATTTGCAACCTGATGGAGGCCAGTATAGATGGACTAATAGACCAAGTCCCACACACCGCTAGAAGCCCAAATATTTTTTCAGAGCTAGATGCAGAAAAAAATTATATTCAGTTTGCAACCTGATGGAGGTCAGTATAGATGGACTAATAGAATGATACTATGCCCAAAAGATTTTACTTCACTAGGTGCAGTAAAAAAATTGGTATTCTATACAAAGGTGGTATATCTTGCAACACAGATAGGCTACTCCACTGACTAACACACTCTGCAATAGGCCAAAAAGGATTAGCTTTGCTAGATTCAGCCAAATGCTGTGAAAAAAACTTGCACAGCACTGGCACAGACCTGCCTGGCAAAAACTGATAGGAACTGATGTAACCTAGTCCTGAAAAGGACTCCAATTACAATTAGTCTTTACTCCCACAATCTATCTATTTAAGAGCACAGACCTGCCTGATAAAAGTCGTAGGAAATGCTGTAACCTAGTCCTTAAAAGGACTGCAATCACAACTATTCCCTACTCCCAAGCTATCTGTATATTTGTGCGAAAATTGGCTTGAAATTAACAAGGTATAGCGCACACAGCAACAGCGGTGCCGTCTAACACGCAGCTGCAGCAGTGAGAAAATGGTGGCGACGGGGAAAATGGCTTGGTCTTATAGGGCAAGGACATGTGACATACACTGCCAATCACACATGCCCTTGCTTGTGTGAAAAAAAGCACTTCGCTCCGTGTGTGCGCTGCTGATAGGCTGACAGATTGCACCTCCCCACTGCAAATGCGGGAAAGAGAAAAAAAAATGGAGATCTTCATTGTTCCTGCAGAGATCCATCCCCTGCCCCTCCCCCCGCCCCGCTGTACACTCAAACTGCGTATTAACATTAATTTTCATCATTACTGAGAAAAAATCCAGTTATGATTTTGGTGCACGAACAGTTATCGAACATAACCTCGAACAGCCGAATTTTTCTCAAATTGTTCGTGTTCGCCGACCGGCTCGAACACCGCCAAAAACAGCTCGAATTTGAGATTGGCGAACAGTTCGAGTAGAACAACGCTCATCTCTATTAGTCGTTTCCAGCCAATATTTTGGATTTTTGAAAATTTCACTTTTTTGTGAAAATATCCACTAAATGAGGGAATAATATGTGTGAGGGTACCCCAGGAGAGTTCCAAATGTGTGTACGTAGAATACATATCCCACGGGGGTAAAATAGAAAAAAGTTGAAAAAAAATTTTTTTTTGGACTTAGTCATTTTTTCGGCGTTAATCAGACTTTCAGATAAGGGAAATGTCAGTGAGTGTTCTGATTTCAGTTCCAGAGCGATTCGCCCAATGAGTCCTTGATATTTAGTCGTTTTCAGCCAATTTTCTGGATTTTTGAAAATTTCACTTTTTTGTGAAAATATCCACTAAATGAGGGAATAATATGTGTGAGGGTACCACAGGAGAGTTCCAAATGTGTGTGGGTAGAATATATCTCACGGGGGTAAAATTGAAAAAAGTTTAAATTTTTTTTTTTTTGGACTTAGTTATTTTTCCGGCGTTTATCAGACTTTCAGATAGGGGAAATGTCAGTGAGCGTTCTGATTTCAGTTCCAGAGCGATTCGCCCAATGAGTCCTTGATATTTAGTCGTTTTCAGCCAATTTTCTGGATTTTTGAAAGTTTCACTTTTTTGTGAAAATATCCACTAAATGAGGGAATAATATTTGTGAGGGTACCCCAGGAGAGTTCCAAATGTGTGTGGGTAGAATATATATCCCACGGGGGTAAATTGAAAAAAGTTTAAAAAAAATTTTTTTTTTTGGACTTAGTCATTTTTCCGGCATTTATCAGACTTTCAGATAGGGGAAATGTCAGTGAGGGTTCGGATTTCAGTTCCAGAGCGATTCGCCCAATGTGTCCTTGATATTTAGTCGTTTTCAGCCAATATTTTGGATTTTTGAAAATTTCACTTTTTTGTGAAAATATCCACTAAATGAGGGAATAATATTTGTGAGGGTACCCCAGGAGAGTTCCAAATGTGTGTGGGTAGAATATATATCCCACGGGGGTAAATTGAGAAAAGTTTAAAAAAAAATTAATTTGGACTTAGTAATTTTTCCGGCGTTTATCAGATTTTCTGATAGGGGAAATGTCAGTGAGCATACCAATTTCAGTTCCACAGCGATTCGCCCAATGAGTCCTTGATATTTTGTAGTTTTCAGCCAATTTTCTGGATTTTTGAAAATTTCACTTTTTTGTGAAAATATCCACTAAATGAGGGAATAATATGTGTGAGGGTACCCCAGGAGAGTTCCAATTGTGTGTAGGTAGAATATATATTCCACGGGGGTAAAATTGAAAAAAGTTGAAAAAAATTTCTTTTTGGACTTTGTCATTTTTCCGGCGTTTATGAGACTTTCAGATAGGGGAAATGTCAGTGAGGGTTCGGATTTCAGTTCCAGAGCGATTCGCCCAATGAGTCCTTGATTTTTAGTCGTTTTCAGCCAATTTTCTGGATTTTTGAAAATTTCACTTTTTTGTGAAAATATCCACTAAATGAGGAAATAATATGTGTGAGGGTACCACAGGAGAGTTCCAAATGTGTGTGGGTAGAATATATATCCCACGGGGCAAAAATTTAAAAAAAAGTTCAAAAAAAATTTTTTTTGGACTTAGTCATTTTTCCGGCGTTTATCAGACTTTCAGATAGGGCAAATGTCAGTGAGCATTCCGATTTCAGTTCCAGAGCGATTAGCCCAATGAGTCCTTGATATTTAGTCGTTTTCAGCCACTTTTCTCGATTTTTGAAAATTTCACTTTTTTGTGAAAATATCCACTAAATGAGGGAATAATATGTGTGAGGTTACCCCAGGAGAGTTCCAAATGTTTGTGGGTAGAATATATATCCCATGGGGGTAAAATTGAAAAAAGTTGAACATTTTTTTTTTTTGGACTTAGTCATTTTTCCGGCGTTTATCAGACTTTCAGATAGGGGAAATGTCAGTGAGCATTCCGATTTCAGTTCCAGAGCGATTCGCCCAAAGAGTCCTTGATATTTAGTCGTTTTCAGCCAATTTTCTGGATTTTTGAAAATTTCACTTTTTTGTGAAAATATTCACTAAATGAGGGAATAATATGTGTGAGGTTGCCCCAGGAGAGTTCCAAATATGTGTAGTTAGAATATATATCCCATGGGGGTAAAATTGAAAAAAGTTGGAAAACATTTTTTTTTGGACTTAGTCATTTTTCCGGTGTTTATCAGACTTTCAGATAGGGGAAATGTCAGTGAGCATTCCGATTTCAGTTCCAGAGCGATTCGCCCAATGAGTCTTTGATATTTAGTCGTTTTCAGCCAATTTTCTTGATTTTTGAAAATTTCACTTTTTTGTGAAAATATCCACTAAATGAGGGAATAATATGTGTGAGGGTACCCCAGGAGAGTTACAAATGTGTGTGGGTAGAATATATATCCCACGGGGGTAAATTGAGAAAAGTTTTAAAAAAAATTTTTTTGGACTTAGTCATTTTTCCGGCATTTATCAGACTTTCAGATAGGGGAAATGTCAGTGAGCGTTCCGATTTCAATTCCAGAACAATTCGCCCAATGAGTCCTTGATATTTAGTTGTTTTCAGCCAATTTTCTAGATTTTTGAAAGTTTCACTTTTTTGTGAAAATATCCACTAAATGAGGAAATAATATGTGTGAGGGTACCACAGGAGAGTTCCAAATGTGTGTAGGTAGAATATATATCCCACAAGGGTAAAATTGAAAAAAGTTGAAAAAAATTTTTTTTGGGACTTATTCATTTTTCCGGCATTTATCAGACTTTCAGATAGGGGAAATGTCAGTGAGGGTTCGGATTTCAGTTCCAGAGCGATTCGCCCAATGAGTCTTTGATATTTAGTCGTTTTCAGCCAATATTTTGGATTTTTGAAAATTTCACTTTTTTGTGAAAATATCCACTAAATGAGGGAATAATATGTGTGAGGGTACCCCAGGAGAGTTCCAAATGTGTGTGGGTAGAATATATATCCCACGGGAGTAAATTGAAAAAAGTTTTAAAAAAATTTTTTTTGGACTTAGTCATTTTACCGGCGTTTATCAGACTTTCAGATAGGGGAAATGTCAGCGAGCATTCCGATTTCAGTTCCAGAGCGATTCGCCCAATGAGTCCTTGATATTTAGTCGTTTTCAGCCAATTTTCTAGATTTTTGAAAGTTTCACTTTTTTGTGAAAATATCCACTAAATGAGGGAATAATATGTGTGAGGTTACCACAGAAGAGTTCCAAATGTGTGTGGGTAGAATATATATCCCACGGGGCTAAAATTGAAAAAAGTTTAAAAAAAATTTTTTTTGGACTTAGTCATTTTTCCGGCGTTTATCAGACTTTCAGATAGGGAAAATGTCAGTGAGGGTTCGCATTTCAGTTCCAGAGCGATTCGCCCAATGTGTCCTTGGTATTTAGTCGTTTTCAGCCAATATTTTGGATTTTTTAATATTTCACTTTTTTGTGAAAATATCCACTAAATGAGGGAATAATATGTGTGAGGTTACCACAGAAGAGTTCCAAATGTGTGTGGGTAGAATATATATCCCACAAGGGTAAAATTGAAAAAAAATTTTTTTTGGACTTAGTCATTTTTCCGGCGTTTATCAGACTTTCAGATAGGGAAAATGTCAGTGAGGGTTCGCATTTCAGTTCCAGAGCGATTCGCCCAATGAGTCCTTGATATTTAGTCGTTTTCAGCCAATTTTCTGGATTTTTGAAAATTTCACTTTTTTGTGAAAATATCCACTAAATGAGGGAATAATATGTGTGAGGGTACCACAGGAGAGTTCCAAATGTGTGTGGGTAGAATATATATACCACGGGGCTAAAATTGAAAAAAGTTGAAAAAAAATTTTTGGGGGACTTAGTCATTTTTCCGGCGTTTATCAGACTTTCAGATAGGGGTAATGTCCGTGAGCGTTCCAATTTCAGTTCCAGAGCGATTCACCCAATGAGTCCTTGATATTTAGTCGTTTTTAGCCAATTTTCTGGATTTTTGAAAATTTCACTTTTTTGTGAAAATATCCACTAAATGAGGGAATAATATGTATGAGGGTACCCCAGGAGAGTTCCAAATGTGTGTAGGTAGAATATAAATCCCACAGGGGTAAAATTGAAAAAAGTTGAAAAAAAATTTTTTTTGGGACTTAGTCATTTTTCCGGCGTTTATCAGACTTTCAGATAGGGGAAATGTCAGTGAGCGTTCCGATTTCTGTTCCAGAGCGATTCGCCCAATGAGTCCTTGATATTTAGTCGTTTTCAGCCAATTTTCTGGATTTTTGAAAATTTCACTTTTTTGTGAAAATATCCACTAAATGAGGGAATAATATGTGTGAGGGTACCCCAGGAGAGTTCCAAATGTGTGTGGGTAGAATATATATCCCACGGGGGTAAAATTGAAAAAACTTAAAAAAAAATTTTTTTTTTGACTTAGTCATTTTTCCGGCGTTTATCAGACTTTCAGATAGGGGTAATATCCGTGAGCATTCCAATTTCAGTTCCAGAGCGATTCGCCCAATGAGTCCTTGATACTTAGTCGTTTTCAGCCAATAATTTGGATTTTTGAAAATTTCACTTTTTTGTGAAAATATCCACTAAATGAGGGAATAATATGTGTGAGGTTACCCCAGGAGAGTTCCAAATGTGTGTAGGTAAAATATATATCCCACGGGGGTAAAATTTAAAAAAGTTGAAAAATTTTATTTTTTGGACTTAGTCATTTTTCCGGCGTTTATCAGACTTTCAGATAGGTCAAATGTCAGTGAGCGTTCCGATTTCAGTTCCAGAGCGATTCGCCCAATGAGTCCTTGATATTTTGTCGTTTTCAGCCAATATTTTGGATTTTTGGAAATTTCACTTTCTTGTGACAATATCCACTAAATGAGGGAATAATATGTGTGAGGGTACCCCAGGAGAGTTCCAAATGTGTGTGGGTAGAAAATATATCCCACGGGGGTAAAATTGAAAAAAGTTGAAACATTTTTTTTTTTGGACTTAGTCATTTTTCCGGCGTTTATCAGACTTTCAGATAAGGCAAATTTAAGTGAGCGTTCCGATTTCAGTTCCAGAGCGATTCGCCCAATGAGTCCTTGATATTTTGTCGTTTTCAGCCAATATTTTGGATTTTTGGAAATTTCTCTTTCTTGTGACAATATCCACTAAATGAGGGAATAATATGTGTGAGGGTACCCCAGGAGAGTTCCAAATGTGTGTGGGTAGAAAATATATCCCACGGGGGTAAAATTGAAAAAAGTTGAAAAATTTTTTTTTTTGGACTTAGTCATTTTTCCCGCGTTTATCAGACTTTCAGATAGGGCAAATGTCAGTGAGCGCTCCGATTTCAGTTCCAGAGCGATTCGCACAATGAGACCTTGATATTTCATCCTTTTCAGCCAATATTTTGGATTTTTCAAAATTTCACTTTCTTGTGACAATATGCACTAAATGAGGTAATAATATGTGTGAGGGTACCCAAGGAGAGTTCAAAATGTGTGTGGGTAGAATATATATCCCACGGGGGTAAATTGAAAAAAGTTTAAAAAAATTTTTTTTTGGACTTAGTCATTTTTCCGGCGTTTATCAGACTTTCAGATAGGGGAAATGTCAGTGAGCGTTCCCGTTTCAGTTCCAGAGCAATTCGCCCAATGAGTCCTTGATATTTTGTCGTTTTCAGCCAATTTTCTGAATTTTTGAAAATTTCAATTTTTTATGAAAATATCCACTAAATGAGGGAATAATATGTTTGAGGGTACCCCAGGAAGAGTTCCAAATGTGTGTGGGTAGAAAATATATCCCATGGGGGTAAAATTGAAAAAAGTTTAAAAAAAAAATTTTTTTTGGACTTAGTCATTTTTCCGCCGTTTATCAGACTTTCAGATAGGGGAAATGTCAGGGAGTGTTCGGATTTCAGTTCCAGAGCGATTCGCCCAATGTGTCCTTGATATTTAGTCGTTTTCAGCCAATATTTTGGATTTTTGAAAATTTCACTTTTTTGTGAAAATATCCACTAAATGAGGGAATAATATGTGTGAGGGTACCCCAGGAGAGTTCCAAAGGTGTGTACGTAGAATACATATCCCACGAGGGTAAAATTGAAAAAAGTTGAAATAAATTTTTTTTTGGACTTAGTCATTTTTCCGGCGTTTATCAGACTTTCAGAGAGGGGAAATGTCAGTGAGCATTCCAATTTCAGTTCCAGAGCGATTCGCCCAATGAGTCCTTGATATTTAGTCGTTTTCAGCCAATTTTCTGGATTTTTGAAAATTTCACTTTTTTGTGAAAATATCCACTAAATGAGGGAATAATATGTGTGAGGGTACCACAGGAGAGTTCCAAATGTGTGTGGGTAGAATATATATACCACGGGGCTAAAATTGAAAAAAGTTGAAAAAAATTTTTTTTTGGACTGTCATTTTTCCGGCGTTTATCAGACTTTCAAATAGGGGAAATGTCAGTGAGCATTCCGATTTCAGTTCCAGAGCAATTCGCCCAATGAGTCCGTGATATTTAGTCGTTTTCAGCCAATTTTCTGGATTTTCGAAAATTTCACTTTTTTATGAAAATATCCACTAAATGAGGGAATAATATGTGTGAGGGTACCACAGGAGATTTCCAAATGTGTGTGGGTAGAATATATATCCCACGGGGGTAAAATTTAAAAAAGTTGAAAAATTTTATTTTTTGGACTTAGTCATTTTTCCGGCGTTTATCAGACTTTCAGATAGGTCAAATGTCAGTGAGCGTTCCGATTTCAGTTCCAGAGCGATTCGCCCAATGAGTCCTTGATATTTTGTCGTTTTCAGCCAATATTTTGGATTTTTGGAAATTTCACTTTCTTGTGACAATATCCACTAAATGAGGGAATAATATGTGTGAGGGTACCCCAGGAGAGTTCCAAATGTGTGTGGGTAGAAAATATATCCCACGGGGGTAAAATTGAAAAAAGTTGAAACATTTTTTTTTTTGGACTTAGTCATTTTTCCGGCGTTTATCAGACTTTCAGATAAGGCAAATTTAAGTGAGCGTTCCGATTTCAGTTCCAGAGCGATTCGCCCAATGAGTCCTTGATATTTTGTCGTTTTCAGCCAATATTTTGGATTTTTGGAAATTTCTCTTTCTTGTGACAATATCCACTAAATGAGGGAATAATATGTGTGAGGGTACCCCAGGAGAGTTCCAAATGTGTGTGGGTAGAAAATATATCCCACGGGGGTAAAATTGAAAAAAGTTGAAAAATTTTTTTTTTTGGACTTAGTCATTTTTCCCGCGTTTATCAGACTTTCAGATAGGGCAAATGTCAGTGAGCGTTCCGATTTCAGTTCCAGAGCGATTCGCCCAATGAGACCTTGATATTTCATCCTTTTCAGCCAATATTTTGGATTTTTCAAAATTTCACTTTCTTGTGACAATATCCACTAAATGAGGTAATAATATGTGTGAGGGTACCCCAGGAGAGTTCCAAATGTGTGTGGTTAGAATATATATCCTATGGGGGTAAAACTGAAAAAAGTTGAAAAGAAATTTTTTTGGACTTAGTAATTTCTCCGGCGTTTATCAGACTTTCAGATAGGGGAAATGTCAGTGAGCGTTCCGATTTTAGTTCCAGAGCGATTCGCCCAATGAGTCCGTGATATTTCGTTGTTTTCAGCCAATTTTCTGGAGTTTTGAAAATTTCACTTTTTTGTGAAAATATCCACTAAATGAGGGAATAATATGTGTGAGGGTACCCCAGGAGAGTTCCAAATGTGTGTGGGTAGAAAATATATCCCACGGGGGTAAAATTGAAAAAAGTTGAAAAATTTTTTTTTTTTGGACTTAGTCATTTTTCCGCCATTTATCAGACTTTCAGATAGGGCAAATGTCAGTGAGCGTTCCGATTTCAGTTCCAGAGCGATTCGCACAATGAGACCTTGATATTTCATCCTTTTCAGCCAATATTTTGGATTTTTCAAAATTTCACTTTCTTGTGACAATATCCACTAAATGAGGTAATAATATGTGTGAGGGTACCCCGGGAGAGTTACAAATGTGTGTGATTAGAATATATATCCTATGGGGGTAAAACTGAAAAAAGTTGAAAAGAAATTTTTTTGGACTTAGTCATTTCTCCGGCGTTTATCAGACTTTCAGATAGGGGAAATGTCAGTGAGCGTTCCGATTTTAGTTCCAGAGCGATTCGCCCAATGAGTCCTTGATATTTCGTTGTTTTCAGCCAATTTTCTGGAGTTTTGAAAATTTCACTTTTTTGTGAAAATATCCACTAAATGAGGGAATAATATGTGTGAGGGTACCCCAGGAGAGTTCCAAATGTGTGTGGGTAGAAAATATATCCCACGGGGGTAAAATTGAAAAAAGTTGAAAAATTTTTTTTTTTGGAATTAGTCATTTTTCCGGCGTTTATCAAAATTTCAGATAGGGCAAATGTCAGTGAGCGTTCCGATTTCAGTTCCAGAGCGATTCGCCCAATGAGTCCTTGATATTTAGTCATTTTCAGCCAATATTTTGGATTTTTGAAAATTTCACTTTCTTGTGACAATATCCAGTAAATGAGGGAATAATATGTGTGAGGGTACCCCAGGAGAGTTCCAAATGTGAGTGGGTAGAATATATATCCTACGGGGGTAAAACTGAAAAAAGATGAAAAAAAATTTTTTTGGACTTAGTCATTTCTCCGGCGTTTATCAGACTTTCAGATAGGGCAAATGTCAGTGAGCATTCCGATTTCAGTTCCAGAGCGATTCGGCCACTGAGTCCTTGATTTTTAGTCGCTTTCAGCCAATTTCCTGGATTTTTGAAAATTTCTTTTTTTTGTGAAAATATCCACTAAATGAGGGAATAATATGTGTGAGGGTACCCCAGGAGAGTTCCAAATGTGTGTGGGTAGAAAATATATCCCACGGGGGTAAAATTGAAAAAAGTTGAAAAATTTTTTTTTTGGGACTTAGTCATTTTTCCGGCGTTTATCAGACTTTCAGATAAGGCAAATTTAAGTGAGCGTTCCGATTTCAGTTCCAGAGCGATTCGCCCAATGAGACCTTGATATTTCATCCTTTTCAGCCAATATTTTGGATTTTTCAAAATTTCACTTTCTTGTGACAATATCCACTAAATGAGGGAATAATATGTGTGAGGGTACACCAGGAGAGTTCCAAATGTGTGTGGGTAGAATATATATCCTACGGGGGGTAAAACTGAAAAAAGATGAAAAAAAATTTTTTTGGACTTAGTCATTTCTCCGGCGTTTATCAGACTTTCAGATAGGGCAAATGTCAGTGAGCATTCCGTTTTCAGTTCCAGAGCGATTCGCCCACTGAGTCCTTGATATTTAGTCGTTTTCAGCCAATTTCCTGGATTTTTGAAAATTTCTTTTTTTTGTGAAAATATCCACTAAATGAGGGAATAATATGTGTGAGGGTACCCAAGGAGAGTTCCAAATGTGTGTGGGTAGAAAATATATCCCAAGGGGGTAAAATTGAAAAAAGTTGAAAAATTTTTTTTTTGGGACTTAGTCATTTTTACGCCGTTTATCAGACTTTCAGATAGGGCAAATGTCAGTGAGCGTTCCGATTTCAGTTCCAGAGCGATTCGCCCAATGAGTACTTGATATTTCGTCGTTTTCAGCCAATATTTTGGATTTTTGAAAATTTCACTTTCTTGTGACAATATCCACTAAATGAGGGAATAATATGTGTGAGGGTACCCCAGGAGAGTTCCAAATGTGTGTGGGTAGAATATATATCCTACGGGGGTAAAACTGAAAAAAGTTGAAAAAAAATTTTTTTGGACTTAGTCATTTCTCTGGCGTTTATCAGACTTTCAGATAGGGCAAATGTCAGTGAGCATTCCGATTTCAGTTCCAGAGCGATTCGCCCACTGAGTCCTTGATATTTAGTCGTTTTCAGCCAATTTCCTGGATTTTTGAAAATTTCTTTTTTTTGTGAAAATATCCACTAAATGAGGGAATAATATGTGTGAGGGTACCCCAGGAGAGTTCCAAATGTGTGTGGGTAGAAAATATATCCCACGGGGGTAAAATTGAAAAAAGTTGAAAAATTTTTTTTTTGGGACTTAGTCATTTTTCCGGCGTTTATCAGACTTTCAGATAAGGCAAATTTAAGTGAGCGTTCCGATTTCAGTTCCAGAGCGATTCGCCCAATGAGACCTTGATATTTCATCCTTTTCAGCCAATATTTTGGATTTTTCAAAATTTCACTTTCTTGTGACAATATCCACTAAATGAGGTAATAATATGTGTGAGGGTACCCCAGGAGAGTTCCAAATGTGTGTGGTTAGAATATATATCCTATGGGGGTAAAACTGAAAAAAGTTGAAAAGAAATTTTTTTGGACTTAGTAATTTCTCCGGCGTTTATCAGACTTTCAGATAGGGGAAATGTCAGTGAGCGTTCCGATTTTAGTTCCAGAGCGATTCGCCCAATGAGTCCTTGATGTTTCGTTGTTTTCAGCCAATTTTCTGGAGTTTTGAAAATTTCACTTTTTTGTGAAAATATCCACTAAATGAGGGAATAATATGTGTGAGGGTACCCCAGGAGAGTTCCAAATGTGTGTGGGTAGAAAATATATCCCACGGGGGTAAAATTGAAAAAAGTTGAAAAATTTTTTTTTTTTGGACTTAGTCATTTTTCCGCCATTTATCAGACTTTCAGATAGGGCAAATGTCAGTGAGCGTTCCGATTTCAGTTCCAGAGCGATTCGCACAATGAGACCTTGATATTTCATCCTTTTCAGCCAATATTTTGGATTTTTCAAAATTTCACTTTCTTGTGACAATATCCACTAAATGAGGTAATAATATGTGTGAGGGTACCCCGGGAGAGTTACAAATGTGTGTGATTAGAATATATATCCTATGGGGGTAAAACTGAAAAAAGTTGAAAAGAAATTTTTTTGGACTTAGTCATTTCTCCGGCGTTTATCAGACTTTCAGATAGGGGAAATGTCAGTGAGCGTTCCGATTTCAGTTCCAGAGCGATTCGCCCAATGAGTCCTTGATATTTAGTCATTTTCAGCCAATATTTTGGATTTTTGAAAATTTCACTTTCTTGTGACAATATCCAGTAAATGAGGGAATAATATGTGTGAGGGTACCCCAGGAGAGTTCCAAATGTGAGTGGGTAGAATATATATCCTACGGGGGGTAAAACTGAAAAAAGATGAAAAAAAATTTTTTTGGACTTAGTCATTTCTCCGGCGTTTATCAGACTTTCAGATAGGGCACATGTCAGTGAGCATTCCGTTTTCAGTTCCAGAGCGATTCGCCCACTGAGTCCTTGATATTTAGTCGTTTTCAGCCAATTTCCTGGATTTTTGAAAATTTCTTTTTTTTGTGAAAATATCCACTAAATGAGGGAATAATATGTGTGAGGGTACCCCAGGAGAGTTCCAAATGTGTGTGGGTAGAAAATATATCCCAAGGGGGTAAAATTGAAAAAAGTTGAAAAATTTTTTTTTGGGGACTTAGTCATTTTTACGCCGTTTATCAGACTTTCAGATAGGGCAAATGTCAGTGAGCGTTCCGATTTCAGTTCCAGAGCGATTCGCCCAATGAGTCCTTGATTTTTCGTCGTTTTCAGCCAATATTTTGGATTTTTGAAAATTTCACTTTCTTGTGACAATATCCACTAAATGAGGGAATAATATGTGTGAGGGTACCCCAGGAGAGTTCCAAATGTGTGTGGGTAGAATATATATCCTACGGGGGTAAAACTGAAAAAAGTTGAAAAAAAATTTTTTTGGACTTAGTCATTTCTCTGGCGTTTATCAGACTTTCAGATAGGGCAAATGTCAGTGAGCATTCCGATTTCAGTTCCAGAGCGATTCGCCCATTGGGTCCTTTATATTTAGTCATTTTCAGCCAATTTTCTGGATTTTTGAAAATTTCACTTTTTTGTGAAAATATCCACTAAATGAGGGAATAATATGTGTGAGGGTACCCCAGGAGAGTTCCAAATGTGTGTGGGTAGAATATGTATCCTACCGGGGTAAAACTGGAAAAAGTTAAAAAAAAAAATTTTTTGTACTTAGTCATTTTTCCGACAGTTATCAGACTTTCAGATAGGGGAAATGTCAGTGAGCATTCCGATTTCAGTTCCGGAGCGATCCGCCCAGTGAGTCCTTGATATTAAGTCGATTTCAACCAATTTTCTGGATTTTTGAAAATTTCACTTTTTTGTGAAAATATCCACTAAATGAGGGAATAATATGTGTGAGGGTACCCCAGGAGAGTTCCAAATGTGTGTGGGAAGAATATATATCCCACGGGGGTAAAATTGAAAAATGTTGAAAAAAAATTTTTTTTCGACTTAGTCATTTTTCCGGCATTTATCAGACTTTCAGATAGCGGAAATGTCAGTGAGCATTCCGATTTCAGTTCCAGAGTGAATCGCCCAATGAGTCCTTGATATTTCATCGTTTTCAGACAATTTTCTGGAGTTTTGAAAATTTCACTTTTTTGTGAAAATATCCACTAAATGAGGGAATAATATGTGTGAGGGTACCCAAGGAGACTTCCAAATGTGTGTGGGTAGAATATATATCCTACGGGGGTAAAATTGAAAAAAGTTGAAAAAATATTTTTTTGGACAGTCATTTTTCCGGCGTTTATCAGACTTTCAGATAGGGGAAATGTCAGTGAGCATTCCAATTTCAGTTCCAGAGCTATTTGCTCAATGAGTCCTTGATATTTAGTCGTTTTCAGCCAATATTTTGGATTTTTGAAAATTTCACTTTTTTGTGAAAATATCCAGTAAATGAGGGAATAATATGTGTGAGGGTACCCCAGGAGAGTTCCAAATGTGTGTGGGTAGAATATATATCCTACAGGGGTAAAACTGAAAATAGTCGAAAAAAAATTTTTTTGGACTTAGTCATTTTTCCGGCGTTTATCAGACTTTCAGATAGGGGAAATGTCAGTGAGCGTTCCGATTTCAGTTCCAGAGCGATTCATTCAATGAGTCCTTGAGATTTAGTCGTTTTCAGCCAATTTTCTGGATATTTGAAAATTTCACTTTTTTGTGAAAATATCCACTAAATGAGGGAATAATATGTGTGAGGGTACCCCAGGAGATTTCCAAATGTGTGTGGGTAGAATATATATCCCACGGGGGTAAAATTGAAAAAAGTTGAAAAAATATTTTTTTGGACTTAGTCATTTTTCCGGCGTTTATCAGACTTTCAGAGAGGGGAAATGTCAATGAGCGTTCCAATTTCAGTTCCAGAGCGATTGGCCCAATGAGTCCTTGATATTTAGTCGTTTTCAGCCAATATTTTGGATTTTTGAAAATTTCACTTTCTTGTGACAATATCCACTAAATGAGGGAATAATATGTGTGAGGGTACCCCAGGAGAGTTCCAAATGTGTGTGGGTAGAATATATATCCCACGGGGGTAAAATTGAAAAGAGTTGAAAAAAATTTTTTTTTTGTACTTAGTCTTTTTTCCGGCATTTATCAGACTTTCAGAGAGGGGAAATGTCAGTGAGCATTTCGATTTCAGTTCCAGAGCGAATCGCCCAATGAGTCCTTGATATTTAGTCGTTTTCAGCCAATTTTCTGAAGTTTTGAAAATTTCACTTTTTTGTGAAAATATCCACTAAATGAGGGAATAATATGTGTGAGGGTACTCCAGGAGAGTTCCAAATGTGTGTGGGTAGAATATATATCCCACGGGGGTAAAATTGAAAAAAGTTGAAAAATTGTTTTTTTTGGACTTAGTCATTTTTCCGACGTTTATCACACTTTCAGATAGGGGAAAAATGTCAGTTAGCGTTCCGATTTCAGTTCCAGAGCGATTAGCCTAATGATTCCTTGATATTTAGTCGTTTTCAGACAATTTTCTGGATATTTGAAAATTTCACTTCTTTGTGAAAATATCCACTAAATGCGGGAATAATATGTGTGATGGTACCCTAGGAGAGTTCCAAATGTGTGTGGGTAGAATATATATCCCACGGGGGTAAAATTGAAAACAGTTGAAAAATTTTTTTTTGGACTTAGTCATTTTTCCGCCGTTTATCAGACTTTCAGATAGGGGAAATGTCAGTGAGCGTTCCAATTTCAGTTCCAGAGCGATTCGCTCAATGAGTCCTTGATATTTAGTCGTTTTCAGCCAATATTTTGGATTTTTGAAAATTTCACTTTTTTGTGACAATATCCACTAAATGAGGGAATAATATGTGTGAGGGTACCCCAGGAGAGTTAGAAATGTGTGTGGGTAGAATATATATCCTACACGGGTAAAACTGAAAAAAGTTAAAAAAAAAATTTATTTTGACTTAGTCATTTTTCCGGCGTTTATCAGACTTTCAGATAGGGGAAATGCTAGTGAGCGTTCCGATTTCAGTTCCAGAGTGATTCGCTCAATGAGTCCTTGATATTTCGTCGTTTTCAGCCAATATTTTGAATTTTTGAAAATTTCACTTTCCTGTGACAATATCCACTAAATGAGGGAATAATATGTGTGAGGGTACCCCAGGAGAGTTCCAAATGTGTGTGGGTAGAATAAATATCCTAAAGGGGTAACACTGAAAAAAGTTGAAAAAATATTTTTTTGGACTTAGTCATTTTTCCGGCGTTTATCAGACTTTCAGAGAGGGGAAATGTCAATGAGCGTTCCAATTTCAGTTCCAGAGCGATTGGCCCAATGAGTCCTTGATATTTAGTCGTTTTCAGCCAATATTTTGGATTTTTGAAAATTTCACTTTCTTGTGACAATATCCACTAAATGAGGGAATAATATGTGTGAGGGTACCCCAGGAGAGTTCCAAATGTGTGTGGGTAGAATATATATCCCACGGGGGTAAAATTGAAAAGAGTTGAAAAAAATTTTTTTTTTGTACTTAGTCTTTTTTCCGGCATTTATCAGACTTTCAGAGAGGGGAAATGTCAGTGAGCATTTCGATTTCAGTTCCAGAGCGAATCGCCCAATGAGTCCTTGATATTTAGTCGTTTTCAGCCAATTTTCTGAAGTTTTGAAAATTTCACTTTTTTGTGAAAATATCCACTAAATGAGGGAATAATATGTGTGAGGGTACTCCAGGAGAGTTCCAAATGTGTGTGGGTAGAATATATATCCCACGGGGGTAAAATTGAAAAAAGTTGAAAAATTGTTTTTTTTGGACTTAGTCATTTTTCCGACGTTTATCACACTTTCAGATAGGGGAAAAATGTCAGTTAGCGTTCCGATTTCAGTTCCAGAGCGATTAGCCTAATGATTCCTTGATATTTAGTCGTTTTCAGACAATTTTCTGGATATTTGAAAATTTCACTTCTTTGTGAAAATATCCACTAAATGCGGGAATAATATGTGTGATGGTACCCTAGGAGAGTTCCAAATGTGTGTGGGTAGAATATATATCCCACGGGGGTAAAATTGAAAACAGTTGAAAAATTTTTTTTTGGACTTAGTCATTTTTCCGCCGTTTATCAGACTTTCAGATAGGGGAAATGTCAGTGAGCGTTCCAATTTCAGTTCCAGAGCGATTCGCTCAATGAGTCCTTGATATTTAGTCGTTTTCAGCCAATATTTTGGATTTTTGAAAATTTCACTTTTTTGTGACAATATCCACTAAATGAGGGAATAATATGTGTGAGGGTACCCCAGGAGAGTTAGAAATGTGTGTGGGTAGAATATATATCCTACACGGGTAAAACTGAAAAAAGTTAAAAAAAAAATTTATTTTGACTTAGTCATTTTTCCGGCGTTTATCAGACTTTCAGATAGGGGAAATGCTAGTGAGCGTTCCGATTTCAGTTCCAGAGTGATTCGCTCAATGAGTCCTTGATATTTCGTCGTTTTCAGCCAATATTTTGAATTTTTGAAAATTTCACTTTCCTGTGACAATATCCACTAAATGAGGGAATAATATGTGTGAGGGTACCCCAGGAGAGTTCCAAATGTGTGTGGGTAGAATAAATATCCTAAAGGGGTAACACTGAAAAAAGTTGAAAAAAAATTTTTTTGGACTTAGTCATTTTTCCGGCGTTTATCAGACTTTCAGATAGGGGATATGTCAGTGAGCGTTCCGATTTCAGTTCCAGAGCGATTCGCCCAATGAGTCCTTGATATTTAGTCGTTTTCAGACAATTTTCTGGACATGTGAAAATTTCACTTTTTTGTGAAAATATCCACTAAATGAGGGAATAATATGTGTGAGGGTACCCTAGGAGAGTTCCAAATGTGTGTGGGTAGAATATATATCCTACAGGGGTAAAATTGAAAAAAGTTGAAAAAAATTTTTTTGGACTTATTCATTTTTCCGGCGTTTATCAGACTTTCAGATAAGGGATATGTCAGTGAGCGTTCCGATTTCAGTTCCAGAGCGATTCGCCCAATGAGTCCTTGATATTTAGTTGTTTTCAGACAATTTACTGGATATTTGAAAATTTCACTTTTTTGTGACAATATCCACTAAATGAGGGAATAATATGTGTGAGGGTACCCCAGGAGAGTTCCAAATGTGTGTGGGTAGAATATATATCCTACAGGGGTAAAACTGAAAAAAGTTGAAAAAAATTTTTTTTTTGACTTAGTCATTTTTCCGTCGTTTATCAGACTTTCAGATAGGGGAAATGTTAATGAGCGTTCCGATTTCAGTTCCAGAGTGATTCGCTCAATGAGTCCTTGATATTTCGTCGTTTTCAGCCAATATTTTGAATTTTTGAAAATTTCACTTTCCTGTGACAATATCCACTAAATGAGGGAATAATATGTGTGAGGGTACCCCAGGAGAGTTCCAAATGTGTGTGGGTAGAATAAATATCCTAAAGGGGTAACACTGAAAAAAGTTGAAAAAATTTTTTTGGGGATTTAGTCATTTTTCCGGCGTTTATCAGACTTTCAGATAGGGGATATGTCAGTGAGCGTTCCGATTTCAGTTCCAGAGCGATTCGCCCAATGAGTCCTTGATATTTAGTCGTTTTCAGACAATTTTCTGGGTATTTGAAAATTTCACTTTTTTGTGAAAATATCCCCTAAATGAGGGAATAATATGTGTGAGGGTACCCCAGGAGAGTTCCAAATGTGTGTGGGTAGAATATATATCCTACAGGGGTAAAACTGAAAAAAGTTGAAAAAAAATTTTTTTTTTACTTAGTCATTTTTCCGTTGTTTATCAGACTTTCAGATAGGGGAAATGTCAGTGAGCGTTCCGATTTCAGTTCCAGAGCGATTCATTCAATGAGTCCTTGAGATTTAGTCGTTTTCAGCCAATTTTCTGGATATTTGAAAATTTCACTTTTTTGTGAAAATATCCACTAAATGAGGGAATAATATGTGTGAGGGTACCCCAGGAGATTTCCAAATGTGTGTGGGTAGAATATATATCCCACGGGGGTAAAATTGAAAAAAGTTGAAAAAATATTTTTTTGGACTTAGTCATTTTTCCGGCGTTTATCAGACTTTCAGAGAGGGGAAATGTCAGTGAGCGTTCCGATTTCAGTTCCAGAGCGATTCATTCAATGAGTCCTTGATATTTATTCGTTTTCAGCCAATATTTTGGATTTTTGAAAATTTCACTTTTTTGTGACAATATCCACTAAATGAGGGAATAATATGTGTGAGGGTACCCCAGGAGAGTTCCAAATGTGTGTGGGTAGAATATATATCCTACAGGGGTAAAACTGAAAAAAGTTGAAAAAAAATTTTTTTTTGACTTAGTCATTTTTCCGTCATTTATCAGACTTTCAGATAAGGGAAATGTTAGTGAGCGTTCCGATTTCAGTTCCAGAGCGATGCACCCAATGAGCCCTTGATATTTCGTCGTTTTCAGCCAATATTTTGAATTTTTGAAAATTTCACTTTCTTGTGACAATATCCACTAAATGAGGGAATAATATGTGTGAGGGTACCCCAGGAAAGTTCCAAATGTGTGTGGGTAGAATATATAAAGTACAGGGGTAACACTGAAAAAAGTTGAAAAAAATTTTTTTTGGACTTAGTCATTTTTCCGTCGTTTATCAGACTTTCAGATAGGGGAAATGTTAGTGAGCGTTCCGATTTCAGTTCCAGAGTGATTCGCTCAATGAGTCCTTGATATTTCGTCGTTTTCAGCCATTATTTTGAATTTTTGAAAATTTCACTTTCCTGTGACAATATCCACTAAATGAGGGAATAATATGTGTGAGGGTACCCCAGGAGAGTTCCAAATGTGTGTGGGTAGAATAAATATCCTAAAGGGGTAACACTGAAAAAAGTTGAAAAAAAATTTTTTTGGACTTAGTCATTTTTCCGGCGTTTATCAGACTTTCAGATAGGGGATATGTCAGTGAGCGTCCCGATTTCAGTTAAAGAGCGATTCGCCCAATGAGTCCTTGATATTTAGTCGTTTTCAGACAATTTTCTGGAGATGTGAAAATTTCACTTTTTTGTGAAAATATCCACTAAATGAGGGAATAATATGTGTGAGGGTACCCTAGGAGAGTTCCAAATGTGTGTGGGTAGAATATATATCCTACAGGGGTAAAATTGAAAAAAGTTGAAAAAAATTTTTTTGGACTTAGTCATTTTTCCGGCGTTTATCAGACTTTCAGATAAGGGATATGTCAGTGAGCGTTCCGATTTCAGTTCCAGAGCGATTCGCCCAATGAGTCCTTGATATTTAGTCGTTTTCAGACAATTTTCTGGATATTTGAAAATTTCACTTTTTTGTGAAAATATCCACTAAATGAGGGAATAATATGTGTGAGGGTACCCCAGGAGAGTTCCAAATGTGTGTGGGTAGAATATATATCCTACAGGGGTAAAATTGAAAAAAGTTGAAAAAAATTTTTTGGAACTTATTAATTTTTCCGGCGTTTATCAGACTTTCAGATATGGGATATGTCAGTGAGCGTTCCGATTTCAGTTCCAGAGCGATTCGCCCAATGAGTCCTTGATATTTAGTCGTTTTCAGACAATTTTCTGGATATTTGAAAATTTCACTTTTTTGTGACAATATCCACTAAATGAGGGAATAATATGTGTGAGGGTACCCCAGGAGAGTTCCAAATGTGTGTGGGTAGAATATATATCCTACAGGGGTAAAACTGAAAAAAGTTGAAAAAATTTTTTTTTGGACTTAGTCATTTTTCCGGCGTTTATCAGACTTTCAGATAGGGGAAATGTCAGTGAGCGTTCCGATTTCAGTTCCAGAGCGATTCACTCAATGAGTCCTTGAGATTTAGTCGTTTTCAGCCAATTTTCTGGATATTTGAAAATTTCACTTTTTTGTGAAAATATCCACTAAATGAGGGAATAATATGTGTGAGGGTACCCCAGGAGAGTTCCAAATGTGTGTGGATAGAATATATATCCCACGGGGGTAAAATTGAAAAAAGTTGAAAAAAATTTTTTTTTGGACTTAGTTTTTTTCCGGCATTTATCAGACTTTCAGATAGGGGAAATGTCAGTGAGCGTTTTGATTTCAGTTCCAGAGTGAATCGCCCAATGAGTCCTTGATATTTAGTCGTTTTCAGCCAATATTTTGGATTTTTGAAAATTTCACTTTTTTGTGACAATATCCACTAAATGAGGGAATAATATGTGTGAGGGTACCCCAGGAGAGTTCCAAATGTGTATGGGTAGAATATATATCCTACAGGGGTAAAACTGAAAAAAGTTGAAAAAAATTTTTTTTTTGACTTAGTCATTTTTCCGTCGTTTATCAGACTTTCAGATAGGGGAAATGTTAATGAGCGTTCCGATTTCAGTTCCAGAGTGATTCGCTCAATGAGTCCTTGATATTTCGTCGTTTTCAGCCAATATTTTGAATTTTTGAAAATTTCACTTTCCTGTGACAATATCCACTAAATGAGGGAATAATATGTGTGAGGGTACCCCAGGAGAGTTCCAAATGTGTGTGGGTAGAATAAATATCCTAAAGGGGTAACACTGAAAAAAGTTGAAAAAAATTTTTTTGGGATTTAGTCATTTTTCCGGCGTTTATCAGACTTTCAGATAGGGGATATGTCAGTGAGCGTTCCGATTTCAGTTCCAGAGCGATTCGCCCAATGAGTCCTTGATATTTAGTCGTTTTCAGACAATTTTCTGGATATTTGAAAATTTCACTTTTTTGTGAAAATATCCACTAAATGAGGGAATAATATGTGTGAGGGTACCCCAGGAGAGTTCCAAATGTGTGTGGGTAGAATATATATTCTACGGGGGTAAAATTGAAAAAAGTTGAAAAAATTATTTTTGGACTTAGTCATTTTTCCGGCGTTTATCAGACTTTCAGAGAGGGGAAATGTCAATGAGCGTTCCGATTTCAGTTCCAGAGCGATTCGCCCAATGAGTCCTTGATATTTCGTCGTTTTCAGCCAATATTTTGGATTTTTGAAAATTTCACTTTCTTGTGACAATATCCACTAAATGAGGGAATAATATGTGTGAGGGTACCCCAGGAGAGTTCCAAATGTGTGTGGGTAGAATATATATCCTACAGGGGTAAAACTGAAAAAAGTTGAAAAAAATTTTTTTTGAACTTAGTCATTTTTCCGGCGTTTATCAGACTTTCAGATAGGGGAAATGTCAGTGAGCGTTCCAATTTCAGTTCCAGAGCGATTCGCCCAATGAGTCATTGATATTTAGTCGTTTTCAGCCAATATTTTGGATTTTTGAAAATTTCACTTTCTTGTGACAATATCCACTAAATGAGGGAATAATATGTGTGAGGGTACCCCAGGAGAGTTCCAAATGTGTGTGGGTAGAATATATATCCTACAGGGGTAAAACTGAAAAAAGTTGAAAAAAATTTTTTTTTTGACTTAGTCATTTTTCCGTCGTTTATCAGACTTTCAGATAGGGGAAATGTTAATGAGCGTTCCGATTTCAGTTCCAGAGTGATTCGCTCAATGAGTCCTTGATATTTCGTCGTTTTCAGCCAATATTTTGAATTTTTGAAAATTTCACTTTCCTGTGACAATATCCACTAAATGAGGGAATAATATGTGTGAGGGTACCCTAGGAGAGTTCCAAATGTGTGTGGGTAGAATAAATATCCTAAAGGGGTAACACTGAAAAAAGTTGAAAAAAATTTTTTTGGTATTTAGTCATTTTTCCGGCGTTTATCAGACTTTCAGATAGGGGATATGTCAGTGAGCGTTCCGATTTCAGTTCCAGAGCGATTCGCCCAATGAGTCCTTGATATTTAGTCGTTTTCAGACAATTTTCTGGATATTTGAAAATTTCACTTTTTTGTGAAAATATCCACTAAATGAGGGAATAATATGTGTGAGGGTACCCCAGGAGAGTTCCAAATGTGTATGGGTAGAATATATATCCTACAGGGGTAAAACTGAAAAAAGTTGAAAAAAATTTTTTTTTTGACTTAGTCATTTTTCCGTCGTTTATCAGACTTTCAGATAGGGGAAATGTTAATGAGCGTTCCGATTTCAGTTCCAGAGTGATTCGCTCAATGAGTCCTTGATATTTCGTCGTTTTCAGCCAATATTTTGAATTTTTGAAAATTTCACTTTCCTGTGACAATATCCACTAAATGAGGGAATAATATGTGTGAGGGTACCCCAGGAGAGTTCCAAATGTGTGTGGGTAGAATAAATATCCTAAAGGGGTAACACTGAAAAAAGTTGAAAAAAATTTTTTTGGGATTTAGTCATTTTTCCGGCGTTTATCAGACTTTCAGATAGGGGATATGTCAGTGAGCGTTCCGATTTCAGTTCCAGAGCGATTCGCCCAATGAGTCCTTGATATTTAGTCGTTTTCAGACAATTTTCTGGATATTTGAAAATTTCACTTTTTTGTGAAAATATCCACTAAATGAGGGAATAATATGTGTGAGGGTACCCCAGGAGAGTTCCAAATGTGTGTGGGTAGATTATATATCCCACGGGGGTAAAATTGAAAAAAGTTGAAAAAATTATTTTTGGACTTAGTCATTTTTCTGGCGTTTATCAGACTTTCAGAGAGGGGAAATGTCAATGAGCGTTCCGATTTTAGTTCCAGAGCGATTCGCCCAATGAGTCCTTGATATTTCGTCGTTTTCAGCCAATATTTTGGATTTTTGAAAATTTCACTTTCTTGTGACAATATCCACTAAATGAGGGAATAATATGTGTGAGGGTACCCCAGGAGAGTTCCAAATGTGTGTGGGTAGAATATATATCCTACAGGGGTAAAACTGAAAAAAGTTGAAAAAAATTTTTTTTTTGACTTAGTCATTTTTCCGTCGTTTATCAGACTTTCAGATAGGGGAAATGTTAATGAGCGTTCCGATTTCAGTTCCAGAGTGATTCGCTCAATGAGTCCCTGATATTTCGTCGTTTTCAGCCAATATTTTGAATTTTTGAAAATTTCACTTTCCTGTGACAATATCCACTAAATGAGGGAATAATATGTGTGAGGGGACCCTAGGAGAGTTCCAAATGTGTGTGGGTAGAATAAATATCCTAAAGGGGTAACACTGAAAAAAGTTGAAAAAAATTTTTTTGGGATTTAGTCATTTTTCCGGCGTTTATCAGACTTTCAGATAGGGGATATGTCAGTGAGCGTTCCGATTTCAGTTCCAGAGCGATTCGCCAAATGAGTCCTTGATATTTAGTCGTTTTCAGACAATTTTCTGGATATTTGAAAATTTCACTTTTTTGTGAAAATATCCACTAAATGAGGGAATAATATGTGTGAGGGTACCCCAGGAGAGTTCCAAATGTGTGTGGGTAGAATATATATTCTACGGGGGTAAAATTGAAAAAAGTTGAAAAAATTATTTTTGGACTTAGTCATTTTTCCGGCGTTTATCAGACTTTCAGAGAGGGGAAATGTCAATGAGCGTTCCGATTTCAGTTCCAGAGCGATTCGCCCAATGAGTCCTTGATATTTCGTCGTTTTCAGCCAATATTTTGGATTTTTGAAAATTTCACTTTCTTGTGACAATATCCACTAAATGAGGGAATAATATGTGTGAGGGTACCCCAGGAGAGTTCCAAATGTGTGTGGGTAGAATATATATCCTACAGGGGTAAAACTGAAAAAAGTTGAAAAAAAATTTTTTTGGACTTAGTCATTTTTCCGGCGTTTATCAGACTTTCAGATAGGGGAAATGTCAGTGAGCGTTCCGATTTCAGTTCCAGAGCGATTCACTCAATGAGTCCTTGAGATTTAGTCGTTTTCAGTCAATTTTCTGGATATTTGAAAATTTCACTTTTTTGTGAAAATATCCACTAAATGAGGGAATAATATGTGTGAGGGTACCCCAGGAGAGTTCCAAATGTGTGTGGGTAGAATATATATTCTACGGGGGTAAAATTGAAAAAAGTTGAAAAAATTATTTTTGGACTTAGTCATTTTTCCGGCGTTTATCAGACTTTCAGAGAGGGGAAATGTCAATGAGCGTTCCGATTTCAGTTCCAGAGCGATTCGCCCAATGAGTCCTTGATATTTCGTCGTTTTCAGCCAATATTTTGGATTTTTGAAAATTTCACTTTCTTGTGACAATATCCACTAAATGAGGGAATAATATGTGTGAGGGTACCCCAGGAGAGTTCCAAATGTGTGTGGGTAGAATAAATATCCTAAAGGGGTAACACTGAAAAAAGTTGAAAAAAAATTTTTTTGGACTTAGTCATTTTTCCGGCGTTTATCAGACTTTCAGATAGGGGATATGTCAGTGAGCGTTCCGATTTCAGTTAAAGAGCGATTCGCCCAATGAGTCCTTGATATTTAGTCGTTTTCAGACAATTTTCTGGACATGTGTAAATTTCACTTTTTTGTGAAAATATCCACTAAATGAGGGAATAATATGTGTGAGGGTACCCTAGGAGAGTTCCAAATGTGTGTGGGTAGAATATATATCCTACAGGGGTAAAATTGAAAAAAGTTGAAAAAAATTTTTTTGGACTTAGTCATTTTTCCGGCGTTTATCAGACTTTCAGATAAGGGATATGTCAGTGAGCGTTCCGATTTCAGTTCCAGAGCGATTCGCCCAATGAGTCCTTGATATTTAGTCGTTTTCAGACAATTTTCTGGATATTTGAAAATTTCACTTTTTTGTGACAATATCCACTAAATGAGGGAATAATATGTGTGAGGGTACCCCAGGAGAGTTCCAAATGTGTGTGGGTAGAATATATATCCTACAGGGGTAAAACTGAAAAAAGTTGAAAAAATTTTTTTTTGGACTTAGTCTTTTTTCCGTCGTTTATCAGACTTTCAGATAGGGGAAATGTTAATGAGCGTTCCGATTTCAGTTCCAGAGTGATTCGCTCAATGAGTCCTTGATATTTCGTCGTTTTCAGCCAATATTTTGAATTTTTGAAAATTTCACTTTCCTGTGACAATATCCACTAAATGAGGGAATAATATGTGTGAGGGTACCCCAGGAGAGTTCCAAATGTGTGTGGGTAGAATAAATATCCTAAAGGGGTAACACTGAAAAAAGTTGAAAAAAATTTTTTGGGGATTTAGTCATTTTTCCGGCGTTTATCAGACTTTCAGATAGGGGATATGTCAGTGAGCGTTCCGATTTCAGTTCCAGAGCGATTCGCCCAATGAGTCCTTGATATTTAGTCGTTTTCAGACAATTTTCTGGATATTTGAAAATTTCACTTTTTTGTGAAAATATCCACTAAATGAGGGAATAATATGTGTGAGGGTACCCCAGGAGAGTTCCAAATGTGTGTGGGTAGAATATATATTCTACGGGGGTAAAATTGAAAAAAGTTGAAAAAATTATTTTTGGACTTAGTCATTTTTCCGGCATTTATCAGACTTTCAGAGAGGGGAAATGTCAATGAGCGTTCCGATTTCAGTTCCAGAGCGATTCGCCCAATGAGTCCTTGATATTTCGTCGTTTTCAGCCAATATTTTGGATTTTTGAAAATTTCACTTTCTTGTGACAATATCCACTAAATGAGGGAATAATATGTGTGAGGGTACCCCAGGAGAGTTCCAAATGTGTGTGGGTAGAATATATATCCTACAGGGGTAAAACTGAAAAAAGTTGAAAAAAATTTTTTTTGAACTTAGTCATTTTTCCGGCGTTTATCAGACTTTCTGATAGGGGAAATGTCAGTGAGCGTTCCAATTTCAGTTCCAGAGCGATTCGCCCAATGAGTCATTGATATTTAGTCGTTTTCAGCCAATATTTTGGATTTTTGAAAATTTCACTTTCTTGTGACAATATCCACTAAATGAGGGAATAATATGTGTGAGGGTACCCCAGGAGAGTTCCAAATGTGTGTGGGTAGAATATATATCCTACAGGGGTAAAACTGAAAAAAGTTGAAAAAAATTTTTTTTTTGACTTAGTCATTTTTCCGTCGTTTATCAGACTTTCAGATAGGGGAAATGTTAATGAGCGTTCCGATTTCAGTTCCAGAGTGATTCGCTCAATGAGTCCTTGATATTTCGTCGTTTTCAGCCAATATTTTGAATTTTTGAAAATTTCACTTTCCTGTGACAATATCCACTAAATGACGGAATAATATGTGTGAGGGTACCCTAGGAGAGTTCCAAATGTGTGTGGGTAGAATAAATATCCTAAAGGGGTAACACTGAAAAAAGTTGAAAAAAATTTTTTTGGGATTTAGTCATTTTTCCGGCGTTTATCAGACTTTCAGATAGGGGATATGTCAGTGAGCGTTCCGATTTCAGTTCCAGAGCGATTCGCCCAATGAGTCCTTGATATTTAGTCGTTTTCAGACAATTTTCTGGATATTTGAAAATTTCACTTTTTTGTGAAAATATCCACTAAATGAGGGAATAATATGTGTGAGGGTACCCCAGGAGAGTTCCAAATGTGTATGGGTAGAATATATATCCTACAGGGGTAAAACTGAAAAAAGTTGAAAAAAATTTTTTTTTTGACTTAGTCATTTTTCCGTCGTTTATCAGACTTTCAGATAGGGGAAATGTTAATGAGCGTTCCGATTTCAGTTCCAGAGTGATTCGCTCAATGAGTCCTTGATATTTCGTCGTTTTCAGCCAATATTTTGAATTTTTGAAAATTTCACTTTCCTGTGACAATATCCACTAAATGAGGGAATAATATGTGTGAGGGTACCCCAGGAGAGTTCCAAATGTGTGTGGGTAGAATAAATATCCTAAAGGGGTAACACTGAAAAAAGTTGAAAAAATTTTTTTGGGGATTTAGTCATTTTTCCGGCGTTTATCAGACTTTCAGATAGGGGATATGTCAGTGAGCGTTCCGATTTCAGTTCCAGAGCGATTCGCCCAATGAGTCCTTGATATTTCGTCGTTTTCAGCCAATATTTTGGATTTTTGAAAATTTCACTTTCTTGTGACAATATCCACTAAATGAGGGAATAATATGTGTGAGGGTACCCCAGGAGAGTTCCAAATGTGTGTGGGTAGAATATATATCCTACAGGGGTAAAACTGAAAAAAGTTGAAAAAAATTTTTTTTTTGACTTAGTCATTTTTCCGTCGTTTATCAGACTTTCAGATAGGGGAAATGTTAATGAGCGTTCCGATTTCAGTTCCAGAGTGATTCGCTCAATGAGTCCCTGATATTTCGTCGTTTTCAGCCAATATTTTGAATTTTTGAAAATTTCACTTTCCTGTGACAATATCCACTAAATGAGGGAATAATATGTGTGAGGGTACCCTAGGAGAGTTCCAAATGTGTGTGGGTAGAATAAATATCCTAAAGGGGTAACACTGAAAAAAGTTGAAAAAATTTTTTTTGGGATTTAGTCATTTTTCCGGCGTTTATCAGACTTTCAGATAGGGGATATGTCAGTGAGCGATCCGATTTCAGTTCCAGAGCGATTCGCCCAATGAGTCCTTGATATTTAGTCGTTTTCAGACAATTTTCTGGATATTTGAAAATTTCACTTTTTTGTGAAAATATCCACTAAATGAGGGAATAATATGTGTGAGGGTACCCCAGGAGAGTTCCAAATGTGTGTGGGTAGAATATATATTCTACGGGGGTAAAATTGTAAAAAGTTGAAAAAATTATTTTTGGACTTAGTCATTTTTCCGGCGTTTATCAGACTTTCAGAGAGGGGAAATGTCAATGAGCGTTCCGATTTCAGTTCCAGAGCGATTCGCCGAATGAGTCCTTGATATTTCGTCGTTTTCAGCAAATATTTTGGATTTTTGAAAATTTCACTTTCTTGGGACAATATCCACTAAATGAGGGAATAATATGTGTGAGGGTACCCCAGGAGAGTTCCAAATGTGTGTGGGTAGAATATATATCCTACAGGGGTAAAACTGAAAAAAGTTGAAAAAAATTTTTTTTTTGACTTAGTCATTTTTCCGTCGTTTATCAGACTTTCAGATAGGGGAAATGTTAATGAGCGTTCCGATTTCAGTTCCAGAGTGATTCGCTCAATGAGTCCCTGATATTTCGTCGTTTTCAGCCAATATTTTGAATTTTTGAAAATTTCACTTTCCTGTGACAATATCCACTAAATGAGGGAATAATATGTGTGAGGGTACCCTAGGAGAGTTCCAAATGTGTGTGGGTAGAATAAATATCCTAAAGGGGTAACACTGAAAAAAGTTGAAAAAATTTTTTTTGGGATTTAGTCATTTTTCCGGCGTTTATCAGACTTTCAGATAGGGGATATGTCAGTGAGCGTTCCGATTTCAGTTCCAGAGCGATTCGCCCAATGAGTCCTTGATATTTAGTCGTTTTCAGACAATTTTCTGGATATTTGAAAATTTCACTTTTTTGTGAAAATATCCACTAAATGAGGGAATAATATGTGTGAGGGTACCCCAGGAGAGTTCCAAATGTGTGTGGGTAGAATATATATTCTACGGGGGTAAAATTGTAAAAAGTTGAAAAAATTATTTTTGGACTTAGTCATTTTTCCGGCGTTTATCAGACTTTCAGAGAGGGGAAATGTCAATGAGCGTTCCGATTTCAGTTCCAGAGCGATTCGCCGAATGAGTCCTTGATATTTCGTCGTTTTCAGCAAATATTTTGGATTTTTGAAAATTTCACTTTCTTGGGACAATATCCACTAAATGAGGGAATAATATGTGTGAGGGTACCCCAGGAGAGTTCCAAATGTGTGTGGGTAGAATATATATCCTACAGGGGTAAAACTGAAAAAAGTTGAAAAAAATTTTTTTTGGACTTAGTCATTTTTCCGGCGTTTATCAGACTTTCAGATAGGGGAAATGTCAGTGAGCGTTCCGATTTCAGTTCCAGAGCGATTCACTCAATGAGTCCTTGAGATTTAGTCGTTTTCAGTCAATTTTCTGGATATTTGAAAATTTCACTTTTTTGTGAAAATATCCACTAAATGAGGGAATAATATGTGTGAGGGTACCCCAGGAGAGTTCCAAATGTGTGTGGGTAGAATATATATTCTACGGGGGTAAAATTGAAAAAAGTTGAAAAAATTATTTTTGGACTTAGTCATTTTTCCGGCGTTTATCAGACTTTCAGAGAGGGGAAATGTCAATGAGCGTTCCGATTTCAGTTCCAGAGCGATTCGCCCAATGAGTCCTTGATATTTCGTCGTTTTCAGCCAATATTTTGGATTTTTGAAAATTTCACTTTCTTGTGACAATATCCACTAAATGAGGGAATAATATGTGTGAGGGTACCCCAGGAGAGTTCCAAATGTGTGTGGGTAGAATATATATCCTAAAGGGGTAACACTGAAAAAAGTTGAAAAAAAATTTTTTTGGACTTAGTCATTTTTCCGGCGTTTATCAGACTTTCAGATAGGGGATATGTCAGTGAGCGTTCCGATTTCAGTTCCAGAGCGATTCGCTCAATGAGTCCTTGATATTTAGTCGTTTTCAGACAATTTTCTGGATATTTGAAAATTTCACTTTTTTTGTGAAAATATCCACTAAATGAGGGAATAATATGTGTGAGGGTACCCCAGGAGAGTTCCAAATGTGTGTGGGTAGAATATATATCCTACAGGGGCAACACTGAAAAAAGTTGAAAAAAAATTTTTTTGGACTTAGTCATTTTTCCTGCGTTTATAAGACTTTCAGATAGGGGAAATGTCAGTGAGCGTTCCGATTTCAGTTCCAGAGCGATTCGCCCAATGAGTCATTGATATTTAGTCGTTTTCAGCCAATATTTTGGATTTTTGAAAATTTCACTTTCTTGTGACAATATCCACTAAATGAGGGAATAATATGTGTGAGGGTACCCCAGGAGAGTTCCAAATGTGTGTGGGTAGAATATATATCCTATAGGGGTAAAACTGAAAAAAGTTGAAAAAAAATTTTTTTTTGACTTAGTCATTTTTCCGTCGTTTATCAGACTTTCAGATAGGGTAAATGTTAGTGAGCGTTCCGATTTCATTTCCAGAGTGATTCGCCCAATGAGTCCTTGATATTTCGTCGTTTTCAGCCAATATTTTAAATTTTTGAAAATTTCACTTTCCTGTGACAATATCCACTAAATGAGGGAATAATATGTGTGAGGGTACCCCAGGAGAGTTCCAAATGTGTGTGGGTAGAATAAATATCCTAAAGGGGTAACACTGAAAAAAGTTGAAAAAAAAATTTTTTGGACTTTAGTCATTTTTCCGGCGTTTATCAGACTTTCAGATAGGGGATATGTCAGTGAGAGTTCCGATTTCAGTTCCAGAGCGATTCGCCCAATGAGTCCTTGATATTTAGTCGTTTTCAGACAATTTTCTGGATATTTGAAAATTTTACTTTTTTGTGAAAATATCCACTAAATGAGGGAATAATATGTGTGAGGGTACCCCAGGAGAGTTCCAAATGTGTGTGGGTAGAATATATATCCTACAGGGGTAACACTGAAAAAAGTTGAAAAAAAATTTTTTTTTGACTTAGTCATTTTTCCGTCGTTTATCAGACTTTCAGATAGGGGAAATGTCAGTGAGCGTTCCAATTTCAGTTCCAGAGTGATTCGCCCAATGAGTCCTTGATATTTCGTCGTTTTCTGCCAATATTTTGAATTTTTGAAAATTTCACTTTCCAGTGACAATATCCACTAAATGAGGGAATAGTATGTGTGAGGGTACCCCAGGAGAGTTCCAAATGTGTGTGGGTAGAATATATATCCTACAGGGGTAACACTGAAAAAAGTTGAAAAAAAAATTTTTTGGACTTTAGTCATTTTTCCGGCGTTTATCAGACTTTCAAATAGGGGATATGTCAGTGAGTGTTCCGATTTCAGTTCCAGAGCGATTCGCCCAATGAGTCCTTGATATTTAGTCGTTTTCAGACAATTTTCTGGATATTTGAAAATTTCACTTTTTTGTGAAAATATCCACTAAATGAGGGAATAATATGTGTGAGGGTAACCCAGGAGAGTTCCAAATGTGTGTGGGTAGAATATATATCCTACGGGGGTAAAATTGAAAAAAGTTGAAAAAATTATGTTTGGACTTAGTCATTTTTCCAGCGTTTATCAGACTTTCAGAGAGGGGAAATGTCAGTGAGCGTTCCGATTTCAGTTCCAGAGCGATTCGCCTAATGAGTCCTTGATATTTAGTCGTTTTCAGACAATTTTCTAGATATTTGAAAATTTCACTTTTTTTGTGAAAATATTCACTAAATGAGGGAGTAATATGTGTGAGGGTACCCCAGGAGAGTTCCAAATGTGTGTGGGTAGAATATATATCCTACAGGGGTAACACTGAAAAAAGTTGAAAAAAAATTTTTTGGGACTTTGTCATTTTTCCTGCGTTTATCAGACTTTCAGATAGGGGATATGTCAGTGAGTGTTCCGATTTCAGTTCCAGAGCGATTCGCCCAATGAGTTCTTGATATTTAGTCGTTTTCAGACAATTTTCTGGATATTTGAAAATTTCACTTTTTTGTGAAAATATCCACTAAATGAGGGAATAATATGTGTGAGGGTACTCCAGGAGAGTTCCAAATGTGTGTGGGTAGAATATATATCCTACAGGGGTAACACTGAAAAAAGTTGAAAAAAAATTTTTTTGGACTTAGTCATTTTTCCTGCGTTTATAAGACTTTCAGATAGGGGATATGTCAGTGAGTGTTGCGATTTCAGTTCCAGAGCGATTCGCCCAATGAGTTCTTGATATTTAGTCGTTTTCAGACAATTTTCTGGATATTTGAAAATTTCACTTTTTTGTGAAAATATCCACTAAATGAGGGAATAATATGTGTGAGGGTACCCCAGGAGAGTTCCAAATGTGTGTGGGTAGAATATATATCCTACGGGGGTAAAATTGAAAAAAGTTGAAAAAATTATTTTTGGACTTAGTCATTTTTCCGGCGTTTATCAGACTTTCAGAGAGGGGAAATGTCAATGAGCGTTCCGATTTCAGTTCCAGAGCGATTCGCCCAATGAGTCCTTGATATTTCGTCGTTTTCAGCCAATATTTTGGATTTTTGAAAATTTCACTTTCTTGTGACAATATCCACTAAATGAGGGAATAATATGTGTGAGGGTACCCCAGGAGAGTTCCAAATGTGTGTGGGTAGAATAAATATCCTAAAGGGGTAACACTGAAAAAAGTTGAAAAAAAAATTTTTTGGACTTAGTCATTTTTCCGGCGTTTATCAGACTTTCAGATAGGGGATATGTCAGTGAGAGTTCCGATTTCAGTTCCAGAGCGATTCGCCCAATGAGTCCTTGATATTTCGTCGTTTTCTGCCAATATTTTGAATTTTTGAAAATTTCACTTTCCAGTGACAATATCCACTAAATGAGGGAATAGTATGTGTGAGGGTACCCCGGAGAGTTCCAAATGTGTGTGGGTTGAATATATATCCTACAGGGGTAACACTGAAAAAAGTTGAAAAAAAAATTTTTTGGACTTAGTCATTTTTCCGGCGTTTATCAGACTTTCAAATAGGGGATATGTCAGTGAGTGTTCCGATTTCAGTTCCAGAGCGATTCGCCCAATGAGTCCTTGATATTTCGTCGTTTTCAGCCAATATTTTGAATTTTTGAAAATTTTACTTTCTTGTGACAATATCCACTAAATGAGGGAATAATATGTGTGAGGGTACCCCAGGAAAGTTCCAAATGTGTGTGGGTAGAATATATAAAGTACAGGGGTAACACTGAAAAAAGTTGAAAAAAAATTTTTTTGGACTTAGTCATTTTTCCGGCGTTTATCAGACTTTCAGATAGGGGATATGTCAGTGAGCTTTCCGATTTCAGTTCCAGAGCGATTCGCCCAATGAGTCCTCGATATTTACTCGTTTTCAGCCAATATTTTGGATTTTTGAAAATTTCACTTTCTTGTGACAATATCCACTAAATGAGGGAATAATATGTGTGAGGGTACCCCAGGAGAGTTCCAAATGTGTGTGGGTAGAATATATATCCTACAGGGGTAAAACTGAAAAAAGTTGAAAAATTTTTTTTTTGGACTTAGTCATTTTTCCGGCGTTTATCAGACTTTCAGATAGGGGAAATGTCAGTGAGCGTTCCGATTTCAGTTCCAGAGCGATTCACTCAATGAGTCCTTGAGATTTAGTCGTTTTCAGCCAATTTTCTGGATATTTGAAAATTTCACTTTTTATGTGAAAATATCCACTAAATGAGGGAATAATATGTGTGAGGGTACCCCAGGAGAGTTCCAAATGTGTGTGGGTAGAATATATATCCCACGGGGGTAAAATTGAAAAAAGTTGAAAAAATTTTTTTTTTTGTACTTAGTCTTTTTTCCGGCATTTATCAGACTTTCAGATAGGGGAAATGTCAGTGAGCGTTTCGATTTCAGTTCCAGAGCGAATCGCCCAATGAGTCCTTGATATTTACTCGTTTTCAGCCAATTTTCTGAAGTTTTGAAAATTTCACTTTTTTGTGAAAATATCCACTAAATGAGGGAATAATATGTGTGAGGGAACTCCAGGAGAGTTCCAAATGTGTGTGGGTAGAATATATATCCCACGGGGGTAAAATTGAAAAAAGTTGAAAAATTTTTTTTTGGACTTAGTCATTTTTCCGGCGTTTATCAGACTTTCAGATAGGGGATATGTTAGTGAGCGTTCCGATTTCAGTTCCAGAGCGATTCGCCCAATGAGTCCTTGATATTTAGTCGTTTTCAGACAATATTTTGGATTTTTGAAAATTTCACTTTCTTGTGACAATATCCACTAAATGAGGGAATAATATGTGTGAGGGTACCCCAGGAGAGTTCCAAATGTGTGTGGGTAGAATATATATCCTATAGGGGTAAAACTGAAAAAAGTTGAAAAAAAATTTTTTTTTGACTTAGTCATTTTTCCGTCGTTTATCAGACTTTCAGATAGGGTAAATGTTAGTGAGCGTTCCGATTTCATTTCCAGAGTGATTCGCCCAATGAGTCCTTGATATTTCGTCGTTTTCAGCCAATATTTTAAATTTTTGAAAATTTCACTTTCCTGTGACAATATCCACTAAATGAGGGAATAATATGTGTGAGGGTACCCCAGGAGAGTTCCAAATGTGTGTGGGTAGAATAAATATCCTAAAGGGGTAACACTGAAAAAAGTTGAAAAAAAAATTTTTTGGACTTAGTCATTTTTCCGGCGTTTATCAGACTTTCAGATAGGGGATATGTCAGTGAGAGTTCCGATTTCAGTTCCAGAGCGATTCGCCCAATGAGTCCTTGATATTTAGTCGTTTTCAGACAATTTTCTGGATATTTGAAAATTTTACTTTTTTGTGAAAATATCCACTAAATGAGGGAATAATATGTGTGAGGGTACCCCAGGAGAGTTCCAAATGTGTGTGGGTAGAATATATATCCTACAGGGGTAACACTGAAAAAAGTTGAAAAAAAATTTTTTTTTGACTTAGTCATTTTTCCGTCGTTTATCAGACTTTCAGATAGGGGAAATGTCAGTGAGCGTTCCGATTTCAGTTCCAGAGTGATTCGCCCAATGAGTCCTTGATATTTCGTCGTTTTCTGCCAATATTTTGAATTTTTGAAAATTTCACTTTCCAGTGACAATATCCACTAAATGAGGGAATAGTATGTGTGAGGGTACCCCAGGAGAGTTCCAAATGTGTGTGGGTAGAATATATATCCTACAGGGGTAACACTGAAAAAAGTTGAAAAAAAAATTTTTTGGACTTTAGTCATTTTTCCGGCGTTTATCAGACTTTCAAATAGGGGATATGTCATTGAGTGTTCCGATTTCAGTTCCAGAGCGATTCGCCCAATGAGTCCTTGATATTTAGTCGTTTTCAGACAATTTTCTGGATATTTGAAAATTTCACTTTTTTGTGAAAATATTCACTAAATGAGGGAGTAATATGTGTGAGGGTACCCCAGGAGAGTTCCAAATGTGTGTGGGTAGAATATATATCCTACAGGGGTAACACTGAAAAAAGTTGAAAAAAAATTTTTTGGGACTTTGTCATTTTTCCTGCGTTTATCAGACTTTCAGATAGGGGATATGTCAGTGAGTGTTCCGATTTCAGTTCCAGAGCGATTCGCCCAATGAGTTCTTGATATTTAGTCGTTTTCAGACAATTTTCTGGATATTTGAAAATTTCACTTTTTTGTGAAAATATCCACTAAATGAGGGAATAATATGTGTGAGGGTACTCCAGGAGAGTTCCAAATGTGTGTGGGTAGAATATATATCCTACAGGGGTAACACTGAAAAAAGTTGAAAAAAAATTTTTTTGGACTTAGTCATTTTTCCTGCGTTTATAAGACTTTCAGATAGGGGATATGTCAGTGAGTGTTGCGATTTCAGTTCCAGAGCGATTCGCCCAATGAGTTCTTGATATTTAGTCGTTTTCAGACAATTTTCTGGATATTTGAAAATTTCACTTTTTTGTGAAAATATCCACTAAATGAGGGAATAATATGTGTGAGGGTACCCCAGGAGAGTTCCAAATGTGTGTGGGTAGAATATATATCCTACGGGGGTAAAATTGAAAAAAGTTGAAAAAATTATTTTTGGACTTAGTCATTTTTCCGGCGTTTATCAGACTTTCAGAGAGGGGAAATGTCAATGAGCGTTCCGATTTCAGTTCCAGAGCGATTCGCCCAATGAGTCCTTGATATTTCGTCGTTTTCAGCCAATATTTTGGATTTTTGAAAATTTCACTTTCTTGTGACAATATCCACTAAATGAGGGAATAATATGTGTGAGGGTACCCCAGGAGAGTTCCAAATGTGTGTGGGTAGAATATAAATCCTACAGGGGTAAAACTGAAAAAAGTTGAAAAAAATTTTTTTTGAACTTAGTCATTTTTCCGGCGTTTATCAGACTTTCAGATAGGGGAAATGTCAGTGAGCGTTCCGATTTCAGTTCCAGAGCGATTCGCCCAATGAGTCATTGATATTTAGTCGTTTTCAGCCAATATTTTGGATTTTTGAAAATTTCACTTTCTTGTGACAATATCCACTAAATGAGGGAATAATATGTGTGAGGGTACCCCAGGAGAGTTCCAAATGTGTGTGGGTAGAATAAATATCCTAAAGGGGTAACACTGAAAAAAGTTGAAAAAAAAATTTTTTGGACTTAGTCATTTTTCCGGCGTTTATCAGACTTTCAGATAGGGGATATGTCAGTGAGAGTTCCGATTTCAGTTCCAGAGCGATTCGCCCAATGAGTCCTTGATATTTCGTCGTTTTCTGCCAATATTTTGAATTTTTGAAAATTTCACTTTCCAGTGACAATATCCACTAAATGAGGGAATAGTATGTGTGAGGGTACCCCGGAGAGTTCCAAATGTGTGTGGGTTGAATATATATCCTACAGGGGTAACACTGAAAAAAGTTGAAAAAAAAATTTTTTGGACTTAGTCATTTTTCCGGCGTTTATCAGACTTTCAAATAGGGGATATGTCAGTGAGTGTTCCGATTTCAGTTCCAGAGCGATTCGCCCAATGAGTCCTTGATATTTCGTCGTTTTCAGCCAATATTTTGAATTTTTGAAAATTTTACTTTCTTGTGACAATATCCACTAAATGAGGGAATAATATATGTGAGGGTACCCCAGGAAAGTTCCAAATGTGTGTGGGTAGAATATATAAAGTACAGGGGTAACACTGAAAAAAGTTGAAAAAAAATTTTTTTGGACTTAGTCATTTTTCCGGCGTTTATCAGACTTTCAGATAGGGGATATGTCAGTGAGCTTTCCGATTTCAGTTCCAGAGCGATTCGCCCAATGAGTCCTTGATATTTACTCGTTTTCAGCCAATATTTTGGATTTTTGAAAATTTCACTTTCTTGTGACAATATCCACTAAATGAGGGAATAATATGTGTGAGGGTACCCCAGGAGAGTTCCAAATGTGTGTGGGTAGAATATATATCCTACAGGGGTAAAACTGAAAAAAGTTGAAAAATTTTTTTTTTGGACTTAGTCATTTTTCCGGCGTTTATCAGACTTTCAGATAGGGGAAATGTCAGTGAGCGTTCCGATTTCAGTTCCAGAGCGATTCACTCAATGAGTCCTTGAGATTTAGTCGTTTTCAGCCAATTTTCTGGATATTTGAAAATTTCACTTTTTATGTGAAAATATCCACTAAATGAGGGAATAATATGTGTGAGGGTACCCCAGGAGAGTTTCAAATGTGTGTGGGTAGAATATATATCCCACGGGGGTAAAATTGAAAAAAGTTGAAAAAATTTTTTTTTTGTACTTAGTCTTTTTTCCGGCATTTATCAGACTTTCAGATAGGGGAAATGTCAGTGAGCGTTTCGATTTCAGTTCCAGAGCGAATCGCCCAATGAGTCCTTGATAGTTACTCGTTTTCAGCCAATTTTCTGAAGTTTTGAAAATTTCACTTTTTTGTGAAAATATCCACTAAATGAGGGAATAATATGTGTGAGGGTACCCCAGGAGAGTTCCAAATGTGTGTGGGTAGAATATATATCCTACGGGGGTAAAATTGAAAAAAGTTGAAAAATTTTTTTTTGGACTTAGTCATTTTTCCGGCGTTTATCAGACTTTCAGATAGGGGATATGTCAGTGAGCGTTCCGATTTCAGTTCCAGAGCGATTCGCCCAATGAGTCCTTGATATTTCGTCGTTTTCAGCCAATATTTTGAATTTTTGAAAATTTCACTTTCTTGTGACAATATCCACTAAATGAGGGAATAATATGTGTGAGGGTACCCCAGGAGAGTTCCAAATGTGTGTGGGTAGAATATATATCCTACAGGGGTAAAACTGAAAAAAGTTGAAAAAAATTTTTTTTGGACTTAGTCATTTTTCCGGCGTTTATCAGACTTTCAGATAGGGGATATGTCAGTGAGCGTTCCGATTTCAGTTCCAGAGCGATTCGCCCAATGAGTTCTTGATATTTAGACGTTTTCAGACAATTTTCTGGATATTTGAAAATTTCACTTTTTTGTGAAAATATTCACTAAATGAGGGAATAATATGTGTGAGGGTACCCCAGGAGAGTTCCAAATGTGTGTGGGTAGAATATATATCCTACAGGGGTAAAACTGAAAAAAGTTGAAAAAAAATTTTTTTTTGACTTAGTCATTTTTCCGTCGTTTATCAGACTTTCAGATAGGGGAAATGTCAGTGAGCATTCCGATTTCAGTTCCAGAGTGATTCGCCCAATGAGTCCTTGATATTTCGTCGTTTTCTGCCAATATTTTGAATTTTTGAAAATTTCACTTTCCAGTGACAATATCCACTAAATGAGGGAATAATATGTGTGAGGGTACCCCAGGAGAGTTCCAAATGTGTGTGGGTAGAATATATATCCTAAAGGGGTAACATTGAAAAAAGTTGAAAAAAAATTTTTTTGGACTTAGTCATTTTTCCTGCGTTTATCAGACTTTCAGATAGGGGATATGTCAGTGAGTGTTCCGATTTCAGTTCCAGAGCGATTCGCCCAATGAGTTCTTGATATTTAGTCGTTTTCAGACAATTTTCTGGATATTTGAAAATTTCACTTTTTTGTGAAAATATCCACTAAATGAGGGAATAATATGTGTGAGGGTACCCCAGGAGAGTTCCAAATGTGTGTGGGTAGAATATATATCCTACGGGGGTAAAATTGAAAAAAGTAGAAAAAATTATTTTTGGACTTAGTCATTTTTCCGGCGTTTATCAGACTTTCAGAGAGGGGAAATGTCAATGAGCGTTCCGATTTCAGTTCCAGAGCGATTCGCCCAATGAGTCCTTGATATTTCGTCGTTTTCAGCCAATATTTTGGATTTTTGAAAATTTCACTTTCTTGTGACAATATCCACTAAATGAGGGAATAATATGTGTGAGGGTACCCCAGGAGAGTTCCAAATGTGTGTGGGTAGAATATATATCCTAAAGGGGTAACACTGAAAAAAGTTGAAAAAAAATTTTTTTGGACTTAGTCATTTTTCCTGCGTTTATAAGACTTTCAGATAGGGGATATGTCAGTGAGTGTTCCGATTTCAGTTCCAGAGCGATTCGCCCAATGAGTTCTTGATATTTAGTCGTTTTCAGACAATTTTCTGGATATTTGAAAATTTCACTTTTTTGTGAAAATATCCACTAAATGAGGGAATAATATGTGTGAGGGTACCCCAGGAGAGTTCCAAATGTGTGTGGGTAGAATATATATCCTACAGGGGTAAAATTGAAAAAAGTTGAAAAAATTATTTTTGGACTTAGTCATTTTTCCGGCGTTTATCAGACTTTCAGAGAGGGGAAATGTCAATGAGCGTTCCGATTTCAGTTCCAGAGCGATTCGCCCAATGAGTCCTTGATATTTCGTCGTTTTCAGCCAATATTTTGGATTTTTGAAAATTTCACTTTCTTGTGACAATATCCACTAAATGAGGGAATAATATGTGTGAGGGTACCCCAGGAGAGTTCCAAATGTGTGTGGGTAGAATATATATCCTACAGGGGTAAAACTGAAAAAAGTTGAAAAAAAATTTTTTTTTGACTTAGTCATTTTTCCGTCGTTTATCAGACTTTCAGATAGGGGAAATGTTAGTGAGCGTTCCGATTTCAGTTCCAGAGTGATTCGCCCAATGAGTCCTTGATATTTCGTCGTTTTCAGCCAATATTTTAAATTTTTGAAAATTTCACTTTCCTGTGACAATATCCACTAAATGAGGGAATAATATGTGTGAGGGTACCCCAGGAGAGTTCCAAATGTGTGTGGGTAGAATAAATATCCTAAAGGGGTAACACTGAAAAAAGTTGAGAAAAAAATTTTTTGGACTTAGTCATTTTTCCTGCGTTTATCAGACTTTCAGATAGGGGATATGTCAGTGAGTGTTCCGATTTCAGTTCCAGAGCGATTCGCCCAATGAGTTCTTGATATTTAGTCGTTTTCAGACAATTTTCTGGATATTTGAAAATTTCACTTTTTTGTGACAATATCCACTAAATGAGGGAATAATATGTGTGAGGGTACCCCAGGAGAGTTCCAAATGTGTGTGGGTAGAATATATATCCTAAAGGGGTAACACTGAAAAAAGTTGAGAAAAAAATTTTTTGGACTTAGTCATTTTTCCTGCGTTTATCAGACTTTCAGATAGGGTATATGTCAGTGAGTGTTCCGATTTCAGTTCCAGAGCGATTCGCCCAATGAGTTCTTGATATTTAGTCGTTTTCAGACAATTTTCTGGATATTTGAAAATTTCACTTTTTTGTGACAATATCCACTAAATGAGGGAATAATATGTGTGAGGGTACCCCAGGAGAGTTCCAAATGTGTGTGGGTAGAATATATATCCTAAAGGGGTAACACTGAAAAAAGTTGAAAAAAAATTTTTTTGGACTTAGTCATTTTTCCTGCGTTTATAAGACTTTCAGATAGGGGATATGTCAGTGAGTGTTCCGATTTCAGTTCCAGAGCGATTCGCCCAATGAGTCCTTGATATTTCATCGTTTTCTGCCAATATTTTGAATTTTTGAAAATTTCACTTTCCAGTGACAATATCCACTAAATGAGGGAATAATATGTGTGAGGGTACCCCAGGAGAGTTCCAAATGTGTGTGGGTAGAATATATATCCTAAAGGGGTAACATTGAAAAAAGTTGAAAAAAAATTTTTTTGGACTTAGTCATTTTTCCGGCGTTTATCAGACTTTCAGATAGGGGATATGTCAGTGAGCGTTCCGATTTCAGTTCCAGAGCGATTCGCCCAATGAGTCCTTGATATTTAGTCGTTTTCAGACAATTTTCTGGATATTTGAAAATTTCAATTTTTTTGTGAAAATATCCACTAAATGAGGGAATAATATGTGTGAGGGTACCCCAGGAGAGTTCCAAATGTTTGTGGGTAGAATATACATCCTACAGGGGTAAAACTGAAAAAAGTTGAAAAAAAATTTTTTTGGACTTAGTCATTTTTCCGGCGTTTATCAGACTTTCAGATAGGGGAAATGTCAGTGAGCGTTCCGATTTCAGTTCCAGAGCGATTCGCCCAATGAGTCATTGATATTTCGTCGTTTTCTGCCAATATTTTGAATTTTTGAAAATTTCACTTTCCAGTGACAATATCCACTAAATGAGGGAATAGTATGTGTGAGGGTACCCCGGAGAGTTCCAAATGTGTGTGGGTTGAATATATATCCTACAGGGGTAACACTGAAAAAAGTTGAAAAAAAAATTTTTTGGACTTAGTCATTTTTCCGGCGTTTATCAGACTTTCAAATAGGGGATATGTCAGTGAGTGTTCCGATTTCAGTTCCAGAGCGATTCGCCCAATGAGTCCTTGATATTTCGTCGTTTTCAGCCAATATTTTGAATTTTTGAAAATTTTACTTTCTTGTGACAATATCCACTAAATGAGGGAATAATATGTGTGAGGGTACCCCAGGAAAGTTCCAAATGTGTGTGGGTAGAATATATAAAGTACAGGGGTAACACTGAAAAAAGTTGAAAAAAAATTTTTTTGGACTTAGTCATTTTTCCGGCGTTTATCAGACTTTCAGATAGGGGATATGTCAGTGAGCTTTCCGATTTCAGTTCCAGAGCGATTCGCCCAATGAGTCCTCGATATTTACTCGTTTTCAGCCAATATTTTGGATTTTTGAAAATTTCACTTTCTTGTGACAATATCCACTAAATGAGGGAATAATATGTGTGAGGGTACCCCAGGAGAGTTCCAAATGTGTGTGGGTAGAATATATATCCTACAGGGGTAAAACTGAAAAAAGTTGAAAAATTTTTTTTTTGGACTTAGTCATTTTTCCGGCGTTTATCAGACTTTCAGATAGGGGAAATGTCAGTGAGCGTTCCGATTTCAGTTCCAGAGCGATTCACTCAATGAGTCCTTGAGATTTAGTCGTTTTCAGCCAATTTTCTGGATATTTGAAAATTTCACTTTTTATGTGAAAATATCCACTAAATGAGGGAATAATATGTGTGAGGGTACCCCAGGAGAGTTCCAAATGTGTGTGGGTAGAATATATATCCCACGGGGGTAAAATTGAAAAAAGTTGAAAAAATTTTTTTTTTTGTACTTAGTCTTTTTTCCGGCATTTATCAGACTTTCAGATAGGGGAAATGTCAGTGAGCGTTTCGATTTCAGTTCCAGAGCGAATCGCCCAATGAGTCCTTGATATTTACTCGTTTTCAGCCAATTTTCTGAAGTTTTGAAAATTTCACTTTTTTGTGAAAATATCCACTAAATGAGGGAATAATATGTGTGAGGGTACTCCAGGAGAGTTCCAAATGTGTGTGGGTAGAATATATATCCCACGGGGGTAAAATTGAAAAAAGTTGAAAAATTTTTTTTTGGACTTAGTCATTTTTCCGGCGTTTATCAGACTTTCAGATAGGGGATATGTTAGTGAGCGTTCCGATTTCAGTTCCAGAGCGATTCGCCCAATGAGTCCTTGATATTTAGTCGTTTTCAGACAATATTTTGGATTTTTGAAAATTTCACTTTCTTGTGACAATATCCACTAAATGAGGGAATAATATGTGCGAGGGTACCCCAGGAGAGTTCCAAATGTGTGTGGGTAGAATATATATCCTATAGGGGTAAAACTGAAAAAAGTTGAAAAAAAATTTTTTTTTGACTTAGTCATTTTTCCGTCGTTTATCAGACTTTCAGATAGGGTAAATGTTAGTGAGCGTTCCGATTTCATTTCCAGAGTGATTCGCCCAATGAGTCCTTGATATTTCGTCGTTTTCAGCCAATATTTTAAATTTTTGAAAATTTCACTTTCCTGTGACAATATCCACTAAATGAGGGAATAATATGTGTGAGGGTACCCCAGGAGAGTTCCAAATGTGTGTGGGTAGAATAAATATCCTAAAGGGGTAACACTGAAAAAAGTTGAAAAAAAAATTTTTTGGACTTAGTCATTTTTCCGGCGTTTATCAGACTTTCAGATAGGGGATATGTCAGTGAGAGTTCCGATTTCAGTTCCAGAGCGATTCGCCCAATGAGTCCTTGATATTTAGTCGTTTTCAGACAATTTTCTGGATATTTGAAAATTTTACTTTTTTGTGAAAATATCCACTAAATGAGGGAATAATATGTGTGAGGGTACCCCAGGAGAGTTCCAAATGTGTGTGGGTAGAATATATATCCTACAGGGGTAACACTGAAAAAAGTTGAAAAAAAATTTTTTTTTGACTTAGTCATTTTTCCGTCGTTTATCAGACTTTCAGATAGGGGAAATGTCAGTGAGCGTTCCGATTTCAGTTCCAGAGTGATTCGCCCAATGAGTCCTTGATATTTCGTCGTTTTCTGCCAATATTTTGAATTTTTGAAAATTTCACTTTCCAGTGACAATATCCACTAAATGAGGGAATAGTATGTGTGAGGGTACCCCAGGAGAGTTCCAAATGTGTGTGGGTAGAATATATATCCTACAGGGGTAACACTGAAAAAAGTTGAAAAAAAAATTTTTTGGACTTTAGTCATTTTTCCGGCGTTTATCAGACTTTCAAATAGGGGATATGTCATTGAGTGTTCCGATTTCAGTTCCAGAGCGATTCGCCCAATGAGTCCTTGATATTTAGTCGTTTTCAGACAATTTTCTGGATATTTGAAAATTTCACTTTTTTGTGAAAATATTCACTAAATGAGGGAGTAATATGTGTGAGGGTACCCCAGGAGAGTTCCAAATGTGTGTGGGTAGAATATATATCCTACAGGGGTAACACTGAAAAAAGTTGAAAAAAAATTTTTTGGGACTTTGTCATTTTTCCTGCGTTTATCAGACTTTCAGATAGGGGATATGTCAGTGAGTGTTCCGATTTCAGTTCCAGAGCGATTCGCCCAATGAGTTCTTGATATTTAGTCGTTTTCAGACAATTTTCTGGATATTTGAAAATTTCACTTTTTTGTGAAAATATCCACTAAATGAGGGAATAATATGTGTGAGGGTACTCCAGGAGAGTTCCAAATGTGTGTGGGTAGAATATATATCCTACAGGGGTAACACTGAAAAAAGTTGAAAAAAAATTTTTTTGGACTTAGTCATTTTTCCTGCGTTTATAAGACTTTCAGATAGGGGATATGTCAGTGAGTGTTGCGATTTCAGTTCCAGAGCGATTCGCCCAATGAGTTCTTGATATTTAGTCGTTTTCAGACAATTTTCTGGATATTTGAAAATTTCACTTTTTTGTGAAAATATCCACTAAATGAGGGAATAATATGTGTGAGGGTACCCCAGGAGAGTTCCAAATGTGTGTGGGTAGAATATATATCCTACGGGGGTAAAATTGAAAAAAGTTGAAAAAATTATTTTTGGACTTAGTCATTTTTCCGGCGTTTATCAGACTTTCAGAGAGGGGAAATGTCAATGAGCGTTCCGATTTCAGTTCCAGAGCGATTCGCCCAATGAGTCCTTGATATTTCGTCGTTTTCAGCCAATATTTTGGATTTTTGAAAATTTCACTTTCTTGTGACAATATCCACTAAATGAGGGAATAATATGTGTGAGGGTACCCCAGGAGAGTTCCAAATGTGTGTGGGTAGAATATAAATCCTACAGGGGTAAAACTGAAAAAAGTTGAAAAAAATTTTTTTTGAACTTAGTCATTTTTCCGGCGTTTATCAGACTTTCAGATAGGGGAAATGTCAGTGAGCGTTCCGATTTCAGTTCCAGAGCGATTCGCCCAATGAGTCATTGATATTTAGTCGTTTTCAGCCAATATTTTGGATTTTTGAAAATTTCACTTTCTTGTGACAATATCCACTAAATGAGGGAATAATATGTGTGAGGGTACCCCAGGAGAGTTCCAAATGTGTGTGGGTAGAATAAATATCCTAAAGGGGTAACACTGAAAAAAGTTGAAAAAAAAATTTTTTGGACTTAGTCATTTTTCCGGCGTTTATCAGACTTTCAGATAGGGGATATGTCAGTCAGAGTTCCGATTTCAGTTCCAGAGCGATTCGCCCAATGAGTCCTTGATATTTAGTCGTTTTCAGACAATTTTCTGGATATTTGAAAATTTTACTTTTTTGTGAAAATATCCACTAAATGAGGGAATAATATGTGTGAGGGTACCCCAGGAGAGTTCCAAATGTGTGTGGGTAGAATATATATCCTACAGGGGTAACACTGAAAAAAGTTGAAAAAAAATTTTTTTTTGACTTAGTCATTTTTCCGTCGTTTATCAGACTTTCAGATAGGGGAAATGTCAGTGAGCGTTCCGATTTCAGTTCCAGAGTGATTCGCCCAATGAGTCCTTGATATTTCGTCGTTTTCTGCCAATATTTTGAATTTTTGAAAATTTCACTTTCCAGTGACAATATCCACTAAATGAGGGAATAGTATGTGTGAGGGTACCCCAGGAGAGTTCCAAATGTGTGTGGGTAGAATATATATCCTACAGGGGTAACACTGAAAAAAGTTGAAAAAAAAATTTTTTGGACTTTAGTCATTTTTCCGGCGTTTATCAGACTTTCAAATAGGGGATATGTCATTGAGTGTTCCGATTTCAGTTCCAGAGCGATTCGCCCAATGAGTCCTTGATATTTAGTCGTTTTCAGACAATTTTCTGGATATTTGAAAATTTCACTTTTTTGTGAAAATATTCACTAAATGAGGGAGTAATATGTGTGAGGGTACCCCAGGAGAGTTCCAAATGTGTGTGGGTAGAATATATATCCTACAGGGGTAACACTGAAAAAAGTTGAAAAAAAATTTTTTGGGACTTTGTCATTTTTCCTGCGTTTATCAGACTTTCAGATAGGGGATATGTCAGTGAGTGTTCCGATTTCAGTTCCAGAGCGATTCGCCCAATGAGTTCTTGATATTTAGTCGTTTTCAGACAATTTTCTGGATATTTGAAAATTTCACTTTTTTGTGAAAATATCCACTAAATGAGGGAATAATATGTGTGAGGGTACTCCAGGAGAGTTCCAAATGTGTGTGGGTAGAATATATATCCTACAGGGGTAACACTGAAAAAAGTTGAAAAAAAATTTTTTTGGACTTAGTCATTTTTCCTGCGTTTATAAGACTTTCAGATAGGGGATATGTCAGTGAGTGTTGCGATTTCAGTTCCAGAGCGATTCGCCCAATGAGTTCTTGATATTTAGTCGTTTTCAGACAATTTTCTGGATATTTGAAAATTTCACTTTTTTGTGAAAATATCCACTAAATGAGGGAATAATATGTGTGAGGGTACCCCAGGAGAGTTCCAAATGTGTGTGGGTAGAATATATATCCTACGGGGGTAAAATTGAAAAAAGTTGAAAAAATTATTTTTGGACTTAGTCATTTTTCCGGCGTTTATCAGACTTTCAGAGAGGGGAAATGTCAATGAGCGTTCCGATTTCAGTTCCAGAGCGATTCGCCCAATGAGTCCTTGATATTTCGTCGTTTTCAGCCAATATTTTGGATTTTTGAAAATTTCACTTTCTTGTGACAATATCCACTAAATGAGGGAATAATATGTGTGAGGGTACCCCAGGAGAGTTCCAAATGTGTGTGGGTAGAATATAAATCCTACAGGGGTAAAACTGAAAAAAGTTGAAAAAAATTTTTTTTGAACTTAGTCATTTTTCCGGCGTTTATCAGACTTTCAGATAGGGGAAATGTCAGTGAGCGTTCCGATTTCAGTTCCAGAGCGATTCGCCCAATGAGTCATTGATATTTAGTCGTTTTCAGCCAATATTTTGGATTTTTGAAAATTTCACTTTCTTGTGACAATATCCACTAAATGAGGGAATAATATGTGTGAGGGTACCCCAGGAGAGTTCCAAATGTGTGTGGGTAGAATAAATATCCTAAAGGGGTAACACTGAAAAAAGTTGAAAAAAAAATTTTTTGGACTTAGTCATTTTTCCGGCGTTTATCAGACTTTCAGATAGGGGATATGTCAGTGAGAGTTCCGATTTCAGTTCCAGAGCGATTCGCCCAATGAGTCCTTGATATTTCGTCGTTTTCTGCCAATATTTTGAATTTTTGAAAATTTCACTTTCCAGTGACAATATCCACTAAATGAGGGAATAGTATGTGTGAGGGTACCCCGGAGAGTTCCAAATGTGTGTGGGTTGAATATATATCCTACAGGGGTAACACTGAAAAAAGTTGAAAAAAAAATTTTTTGGACTTAGTCATTTTTCCGGCGTTTATCAGACTTTCAAATAGGGGATATGTCAGTGAGTGTTCCGATTTCAGTTCCAGAGCGATTCGCCCAATGAGTCCTTGATATTTCGTCGTTTTCAGCCAATATTTTGAATTTTTGAAAATTTTACTTTCTTGTGACAATATCCACTAAATGAGGGAATAATATATGTGAGGGTACCCCAGGAAAGTTCCAAATGTGTGTGGGTAGAATATATAAAGTACAGGGGTAACACTGAAAAAAGTTGAAAAAAAATTTTTTTGGACTTAGTCATTTTTCCGGCGTTTATCAGACTTTCAGATAGGGGATATGTCAGTGAGCTTTCCGATTTCAGTTCCAGAGCGATTCGCCCAATGAGTCCTTGATATTTACTCGTTTTCAGCCAATATTTTGGATTTTTGAAAATTTCACTTTCTTGTGACAATATCCACTAAATGAGGGAATAATATGTGTGAGGGTACCCCAGGAGAGTTCCAAATGTGTGTGGGTAGAATATATATCCTACAGGGGTAAAACTGAAAAAAGTTGAAAAATTTTTTTTTTGGACTTAGTCATTTTTCCGGCGTTTATCAGACTTTCAGATAGGGGAAATGTCAGTGAGCGTTCCGATTTCAGTTCCAGAGCGATTCACTCAATGAGTCCTTGAGATTTAGTCGTTTTCAGCCAATTTTCTGGATATTTGAAAATTTCACTTTTTATGTGAAAATATCCACTAAATGAGGGAATAATATGTGTGAGGGTACCCCAGGAGAGTTTCAAATGTGTGTGGGTAGAATATATATCCCACGGGGGTAAAATTGAAAAAAGTTGAAAAAATTTTTTTTTTGTACTTAGTCTTTTTTCCGGCATTTATCAGACTTTCAGATAGGGGAAATGTCAGTGAGCGTTTCGATTTCAGTTCCAGAGCGAATCGCCCAATGAGTCCTTGATAGTTACTCGTTTTCAGCCAATTTTCTGAAGTTTTGAAAATTTCACTTTTTTGTGAAAATATCCACTAAATGAGGGAATAATATGTGTGAGGGTACCCCAGGAGAGTTCCAAATGTGTGTGGGTAGAATATATATCCTACGGGGGTAAAATTGAAAAAAGTTGAAAAATTTTTTTTTGGACTTAGTCATTTTTCCGGCGTTTATCAGACTTTCAGATAGGGGATATGTCAGTGAGCGTTCCGATTTCAGTTCCAGAGCGATTCGCCCAATGAGTCCTTGATATTTCGTCGTTTTCAGCCAATATTTTGAATTTTTGAAAATTTCACTTTCTTGTGACAATATCCACTAAATGAGGGAATAATATGTGTGAGGGTACCCCAGGAGAGTTCCAAATGTGTGTGGGTAGAATATATATCCTACAGGGGTAAAACTGAAAAAAGTTGAAAAAAATTTTTTTTGGACTTAGTCATTTTTCCGGCGTTTATCAGACTTTCAGATAGGGGATATGTCAGTGAGCGTTCCGATTTCAGTTCCAGAGCGATTCGCCCAATGAGTTCTTGATATTTAGACGTTTTCAGACAATTTTCTGGATATTTGAAAATTTCACTTTTTTGTGAAAATATTCACTAAATGAGGGAATAATATGTGTGAGGGTACCCCAGGAGAGTTCCAAATGTGTGTGGGTAGAATATATATCCTACAGGGGTAAAACTGAAAAAAGTTGAAAAAAAATTTTTTTTTGACTTAGTCATTTTTCCGTCGTTTATCAGACTTTCAGATAGGGGAAATGTCAGTGAGCATTCCGATTTCAGTTCCAGAGTGATTCGCCCAATGAGTCCTTGATATTTCGTCGTTTTCTGCCAATATTTTGAATTTTTGAAAATTTCACTTTCCAGTGACAATATCCACTAAATGAGGGAATAATATGTGTGAGGGTACCCCAGGAGAGTTCCAAATGTGTGTGGGTAGAATATATATCCTAAAGGGGTAACATTGAAAAAAGTTGAAAAAAAATTTTTTTGGACTTAGTCATTTTTCCTGCGTTTATCAGACTTTCAGATAGGGGATATGTCAGTGAGTGTTCCGATTTCAGTTCCAGAGCGATTCGCCCAATGAGTTCTTGATATTTAGTCGTTTTCAGACAATTTTCTGGATATTTGAAAATTTCACTTTTTTGTGAAAATATCCACTAAATGAGGGAATAATATGTGTGAGGGTACCCCAGGAGAGTTCCAAATGTGTGTGGGTAGAATATATATCCTACGGGGGTAAAATTGAAAAAAGTAGAAAAAATTATTTTTGGACTTAGTCATTTTTCCGGCGTTTATCAGACTTTCAGAGAGGGGAAATGTCAATGAGCGTTCCGATTTCAGTTCCAGAGCGATTCGCCCAATGAGTCCTTGATATTTCGTCGTTTTCAGCCAATATTTTGGATTTTTGAAAATTTCACTTTCTTGTGACAATATCCACTAAATGAGGGAATAATATGTGTGAGGGTACCCCAGGAGAGTTCCAAATGTGTGTGGGTAGAATATATATCCTAAAGGGGTAACACTGAAAAAAGTTGAAAAAAAATTTTTTTGGACTTAGTCATTTTTCCTGCGTTTATAAGACTTTCAGATAGGGGATATGTCAGTGAGTGTTCCGATTTCAGTTCCAGAGCGATTCGCCCAATGAGTTCTTGATATTTAGTCGTTTTCAGACAATTTTCTGGATATTTGAAAATTTCACTTTTTTGTGAAAATATCCACTAAATGAGGGAATAATATGTGTGAGGGTACCCCAGGAGAGTTCCAAATGTGTGTGGGTAGAATATATATCCTACAGGGGTAAAATTGAAAAAAGTTGAAAAAATTATTTTTGGACTTAGTCATTTTTCCGGCGTTTATCAGACTTTCAGAGAGGGGAAATGTCAATGAGCGTTCCGATTTCAGTTCCAGAGCGATTCGCCCAATGAGTCCTTGATATTTCGTCGTTTTCAGCCAATATTTTGGATTTTTGAAAATTTCACTTTCTTGTGACAATATCCACTAAATGAGGGAATAATATGTGTGAGGGTACCCCAGGAGAGTTCCAAATGTGTGTGGGTAGAATATATATCCTACAGGGGTAAAACTGAAAAAAGTTGAAAAAAAATTTTTTTTTGACTTAGTCATTTTTCCGTCGTTTATCAGACTTTCAGATAGGGGAAATGTTAGTGAGCGTTCCGATTTCAGTTCCAGAGTGATTCGCCCAATGAGTCCTTGATATTTCGTCGTTTTCAGCCAATATTTTAAATTTTTGAAAATTTCACTTTCCTGTGACAATATCCACTAAATGAGGGAATAATATGTGTGAGGGTACCCCAGGAGAGTTCCAAATGTGTGTGGGTAGAATAAATATCCTAAAGGGGTAACACTGAAAAAAGTTGAGAAAAAAATTTTTTGGACTTAGTCATTTTTCCTGCGTTTATCAGACTTTCAGATAGGGGATATGTCAGTGAGTGTTCCGATTTCAGTTCCAGAGCGATTCGCCCAATGAGTTCTTGATATTTAGTCGTTTTCAGACAATTTTCTGGATATTTGAAAATTTCACTTTTTTGTGACAATATCCACTAAATGAGGGAATAATATGTGTGAGGGTACCCCAGGAGAGTTCCAAATGTGTGTGGGTAGAATATATATCCTAAAGGGGTAACACTGAAAAAAGTTGAGAAAAAAATTTTTTGGACTTAGTCATTTTTCCTGCGTTTATAAGACTTTCAGATAGGGGATATGTCAGTGAGTGTTCCGATTTCAGTTCCAGAGCGATTCGCCCAATGAGTCCTTGATATTTCATCGTTTTCTGCCAATATTTTGAATTTTTGAAAATTTCACTTTCCAGTGACAATATCCACTAAATGAGGGAATAATATGTGTGAGGGTACCCCAGGAGAGTTCCAAATGTGTGTGGGTAGAATATATATCCTAAAGGGGTAACATTGAAAAAAGTTGAAAAAAAATTTTTTTGGACTTAGTCATTTTTCCGGCGTTTATCAGAATTTCAGATAGGGGAAATGTCAGTGAGCGTTCCGATTTCAGTTCCAGAGTGATTCGCCCAATGAGTCCTTGATATTTAGTCGTTTTCAGACAATTTTCTGGATATTTGAAAATTTCACTTTTTTGTGACATTATCCACTAAATTAGGGAATAATATGTGTGAGGGTACCCCAGGAGAGTTCCAAATGTGTGTGGGTAGAATATATATCCTACAGGGGTAAAACTGAAAAAAGTTGAAAAAAAATTTTTTTTTGACTTAGTCATTTTTCCGTCGTTTATCAGACTTTCAGATAGGGGAAATGTCAGTGAGCGTTCCGATTTCAGTTCCAGAGTGATTCGCCCAATGAGTCCTTGATATTTAGTCGTTTTCAGACAATTTTCTGGATATTTGAAAATTTCAATTTTTTTGTGAAAATATCCACTAAATGAGGGAATAATATGTGTGAGGGTACCCCAGGAGAGTTCCAAATGTGTGGGTAGAATATATATCCTACGGGGGTAAAATTGAAAAAAGTTGAAAAAATTATTTTTGGACTTAGTCATTTTTCCGGCGTTTATCAGACTTTCAGATAGGGGAAATGTCAGTGAGCGTTCCGATTTCAGTTCCAGAGCGATTCGCCCAATGAGTCATTGATATTTAGTCATTTTCAGCCAATATTTTGGATTTTTGAAAATTTCACTTTCTTGTGACAATATCCACTAAATGAGGAATAATATGTGTGAGGGTACCCCAGGAGAGTTCCAAATGTGTGTGGGTAGAATATATATCCTACAGGGGTAAAACTGAAAAAAGTTGAAAAAAATTTTTTTTGGACTTAGTCATTTTTCCGGCGTTTATCAGACTTTCAGATAGGGGATATGTCAGTGAGCGTTCCGATTTCAGTTCCAGAGCGATTCGCCCAATGAGTCCTTGATATTTAGTCGTTTTCAGACAATTTTCTGGATATTTGAAAATTTTACTTTTTTGTGAAAATATCCACTAAATGAGGGAATAATATGTGTGAGGGTACCCCAGGAGAGTTCCAAATGTGTGTGGGTAGAATATATATCCTACGGGGGTAAAATTGAAAAAAGTTGAAAAAATTATTTTTGGACTTAGTCATTTTTCCGGCATTTATCAGACTTTCAGTTAGGGGAAATGTCAGTGAGCGTTCCGATTTCAGTTCCAGAGTGATTCGCCCAATGAGTCCTTGATATTTAGTCGTTTTCAGACAATTTTCTGGATATTTGAAAATTTCACTTTTTTGTGACAATATCCACTAAATTAGGGAATAATATGTGTGAGGGTACCCCAGGAGAGTTCCAAATGTGTGTGGGTAGAATATATATCCTACAGGGGTAAAACTGAAAAAAGTTGAAAAAAAATTTTTTTTTGACTTAGTCATTTTTCCGTCGTTTATCAGACTTTCAGATAGGGGAAATGTCAGTGAGCGTTCCGATTTCAGTTCCAGAGTGATTCGCCCAATGAGTCCTTGATATTTCGTCGTTTTCTGCCAATATTTTGGATTTTTGAAAATTTCACTTTCTTGTGACAATATCCACTAAATGAGGGAATAATATGTGTGAGGGTACCCCAGGAGAGTTCCAAATGTGTGTGGGTAGAATACATATCCTACAGGGGTAAAACTGAAAAAAGTTGAAAAAAATTTTTTTTGGACTTAGTCATTTTTCCGGTGTTTATCAGACTTTCAGATAGGGGATATGTCAGTGAGCGTTCCGATTTCAGTTCCAGAGCGATTCGCCCAATGAGTCCTTGATATTTCGTCGTTTTCAGCCAATATTTTGGATTTTTGAAAATTTCACTTTCTTGTGACAATATCCACTAAATGAGGGAATAATATGTGTGAGGGTACCCCAGGAGAGTTCCAAATGTGTGTGGGTAGAATATATATCCTAAAGGGGTAACACTGAAAAAAGTTGAAAAAAAATTTTTTTGGACTTAGTCATTTTTCCTGCGTTTATAAGACTTTCAGATAGGGGATATGTCAGTGAGTGTTCCGATTTCAGTTCCAGAGCGATTCGCCCAATGAGTTCTTGATATTTAGTCGTTTTCAGACAATTTTCTGGATATTTGAAAATTTCACTTTTTTGTGACAATATCCACTAAATTAGGGAATAATATGTGTGAGGGTACCCCAGGAGAGTTCCAAATGTGTGTGGGTAGAATATATATCCTACAGGGGTAAAACTGAAAAAAGTTGAAAAAAAATTTTTTTTGACTTAGTCATTTTTCCGTCGTTTATCAGACTTTCAGATAGGGGAAATGTCAGTGAGCGTTCCGATTTCAGTTCCAGAGTGATTCGCCCAATGAGTCCTTGATATTTCGTCGTTTTCTGCCAATATTTTGGATTTTTGAAAATTTCACTTTCTTGTGACAATATCCACTAAATGAGGGAATAATATGTGTGAGGGTACCCCAGGAGAGTTCCAAATGTGTGTGGGTAGAATATATATCCTACAGGGGTAACACTGAAAAAAGTTGAAAAAAAAATTTTTTGGACTTAGTCATTTTTCCTGCATTTATCAGACTTTCAGATAGGGGATATGTCAGTGAGTGTTCCGATTTCAGTTCCAGAGCGATCCGCCCAATGAGTTCTTGATATTTAATCGTTTTCAGACAATTTTCTGGATATTTGAAAATTTCACTTTTTTGTGAAAATATCCACTAAATGAGGGAATAATATGTGTGAGGGTACCCCAGGAGAGTTCCAAATATGTGTGGGTAGAATATATATCCTACGGGGGTAAAATTGAAAAAAGTTGAAAAAATTATTTTTGGACTTAGTCATTTTTCCGGCGTTTATCAGACTTTCAGAGAGGGGAAATGTCAATGAGCGTTCCGATTTCAGTTCCAGAGCGATTCGCCCAATGAGTCCTTGATATTTCGTCGTTTTCAGCCAATATTTTGGATTTTTGAAAATTTCACTTTCTTGTGACAATATCCACTAAATGAGGGAATAATATGTGTGAGGGTACCCCAGGAGAGTTCCAAATGTGTGTGGGTAGAATATATATCCTACAGGGGTAAAACTGAAAAAAGTTGAAAAAAAATTTTTTTTTGACTTAGTCATTTTTCCGTCGTTTATCAGACTTTCAGATAGGGGAAATGTCAGTGAGCGTTCCGATTTCAGTTCCAGAGTGATTCGCCCAATGAGTCCTTGATATTTCGTCGTTTTCTGCCAATATTTTGAATTTTTGAAAATTTCACTTTCCAGTGACAATATCCACTAAATGAGGGAATAATATGTGTGAGGGTACCCCAGGAGAGTTCCAAATGTGTGTGGGTAGAATATATATCCTAAAGGGGTAACATTGAAAAAAGTTGAAAAAAAATTTTTTTGGACTTAGTCATTTTTCCGGCGTTTATCAGACTTTCAGATAGGGGATATGTCAGTGAGCGTTCCGATTTCAGTTCCAGAGCGATTCGCCCAATGAGTCCTTGATATTTAGTCGTTTTCAGACAATTTTCTGGATATTTGAAAATTTCAATTTTTTGGTGAAAATATCCACTAAATGAGGGAATAATATGTGTGAGGGTACCCCAGGAGAGTTCCAAATGTGTGTGGGTAGAATATATATCCTACAGGGGTGACACTGAAAAAAGTTGAAAAAAAATTTTTTTGGACTTAGTCATTTTTCCTGCATTTATCAGACTTTCAGATAGGGGATATGTCAGTGAGTGTTCCGATTTCAGTTCCAGAGCGATCCGCCCAATGAGTTCTTGATATTTAGTCGTTTTCAGACAATTTTCTGGATATTTGAAAATTTCACTTTTTTGTGAAAATATCCACTAAATGAGGGAATAATATGTGTGAGGGTACCCCAGGAGAGTTCCAAATATGTGTGGGTAGAATATATATCCTACGGGGGTAAAATTGAAAAAAGTTGAAAAAATTATTTTTGGACTTAGTCATTTTTCCGGCGTTTATCAGACTTTCAGAGAGGGGAAATGTCAATGAGCGTTCCGATTTCAGTTCCAGAGCGATTCGCCCAATGAGTCCTTGATATTTCGTCGTTTTCAGCCAATATTTTGGATTTTTGAAAATTTCACTTTCTTGTGACAATATCCACTAAATGAGGAATAATATGTGTGAGGGTACCCCAGGAGAGTTCCAAATGTGTGTGGGTAGAATATATATCCTACAGGGGTAAAACTGAAAAAAGTTGAAAAAAATTTTTTTTGGACTTAGTCATTTTTCCGGCGTTTATCAGACTTTCAGATAGGGGATATGTCAGTGAGCGTTCCGATTTCAGTTCCAGAGTGATTCGCCCAATGAGTCCTTGATATTTAGTCGTTTTCAGACAATTTTCTGGATATTTGAAAATTTTACTTTTTTGTGAAAATATCCACTAAATGGGGGAATAATATGTGTGAGGGTACCCCAGGAGAGTTCCAAATGTGTGTGGGTAGAATATATATCCTACGGGGGTAAAATTGAAAAAAGTTGAAAAAATTATTTTTGGACTTAGTCATTTTTCCGGCGTTTATCAGACTTTCAGTTAGGGGAAATGTCAGTGAGCGTTCCGATTTCAGTTCCAGAGTGATTCGCCCAATGAGTCCTTGATATTTAGTCGTTTTCAGACAATTTTCTGGATATTTGAAAATTTCACTTTTTTGTGACAATATCCACTAAATTAGGGAATAATATGTGTGAGGGTACCCCAGGAGAGTTCCAAATGTGTGTGGGTAGAATATATATCCTACAGGGGTAAAACTGAAAAAAGTTGAAAAAAAATTTTTTTTTGACTTAGTCATTTTTCCGTCGTTTATCAGACTTTCAGATAGGGGAAATGTCAGTGAGCGTTCCGATTTCAGTTCCAGAGTGATTCGCCAATGAGTCCTTGATATTTCGTCGTTTTCTGCCAATATTTTGAATTTTTGAAAATTTCACTTTCCAGTGACAATATCCACTAAATGAGGGAATAATATGTGTGAGGGTACCCCAGGAGAGTTCCAAATGTGTGTGGGTAGAATATATATCCTAAAGGGGTAACATTGAAAAAAGTTGAAAAAAAATTTTTTTGGACTTAGTCATTTTTCCGGCGTTTATCAGACTTTCAGATAGGGGATATGTCAGTGAGCGTTCCGATTTCAGTTCCAGAGCGATTCGCCCAATGAGTCCTTGATATTTAGTCGTTTTCAGACAATTTTCTGGATATTTGAAAATTTCAATTTTTTGGTGAAAATATCCACTAAATGAGGGAATAATATGTGTGAGGGTACCCCAGGAGAGTTCAAATGTGTGTGGGTAGAATATATATCCTACAGGGGTAACACTGAAAAAAGTTGAAAAAAAATTTTTTTGGACTTAGTCATTTTTCCTGCATTTATCAGACTTTCAGATAGGGGATATGTCAGTGAGTGTTCCGATTTCAGTTCCAGAGCGATCCGCCCAATGAGTTCTTGATATTTAGTCGTTTTCAGACAATTTTCTGGATATTTGAAAATTTCACTTTTTTGTGAAAATATCCACTAAATGAGGGAATAATATGTGTGAGGGTACCCCAGGAGAGTTCCAAATATGTGTGGGTAGAATATATATCCTACGGGGGTAAAATTGAAAAAAGTTGAAAAAATTATTTTTGGACTTAGTCATTTTTCCGGCGTTTATCAGACTTTCAGAGAGGGGAAATGTCAATGAGCGTTCCGATTTCAGTTCCAGAGCGATTCGCCCAATGAGTCCTTGATATTTCGTCGTTTTCAGCCAATATTTTGGATTTTTGAAAATTTCACTTTCTTGTGACAATATCCACTAAATGAGGGAATAATATGTGTGAGGGTACCCCAGGAGAGTTCCAAATGTTTGTGGGTAGAATATATATCCTACAGGGGTAAAACTGAAAAAAGTTGAAAAAAATTTTTTTTGGACTTAGTCATTTTTCCGGCGTTTATCAGACTTTCAGATAGGGGAAATGTCAGTGAGCGTTCCGATTTCAGTTCCAGAGCGATTCGCCCAATGAGTCATTGATATTTAGTCGTTTTCAGCCAATATTTTGGATTTTTGAAAATTTCACTTTCTTGTGACAATATCCACTAAATGAGGAATAATATGTGTGAGGGTACCCCAGGAGAGTTCCAAATGTGTGTGGGTAGAATATATATCCTACAGGGGTAAAACTGAAAAAAGTTGAAAAAAATTTTTTTTGGACTTAGTCATTTTTCCGGCGTTTATCAGACTTTCAGATAGGGGATATGTCAGTGAGCGTTCCGATTTCAGTTCCAGAGTGATTCGCCCAATGAGTCCTTGATATTTAGTCGTTTTCAGACAATTTTCTGGATATTTGAAAATTTTACTTTTTTGTGAAAATATCCACTAAATGGGGGAATAATATGTGTGAGGGTACCCCAGGAGAGTTCCAAATGTGTGTGGGTAGAATATATATCCTACGGGGGTAAAATTGAAAAAAGTTGAAAAAATTATTTTTGGACTTAGTCATTTTTCCGGCGTTTATCAGACTTTCAGAGAGGGGAAATGTCAATGAGCGTTCCGATTTCAGTTCCAGAGCGATTCGCCCAATGAGTCCTTGATATTTCGTCGTTTTCAGCCAATATTTTGGATTTTTGAAAATTTCACTTTCTTGTGACAATATCCACTAAATGAGGGAATAATATGTGTGAGGGTACCCCAGGAGAGTTCCAAATGTTTGTGGGTAGAATATATATCCTACAGGGGTAAAACTGAAAAAAGTTGAAAAAAATTTTTTTTGGACTTAGTCATTTTTCCGGCGTTTATCAGACTTTCAGATAGGGGAAATGTCAGTGAGCGTTCCGATTTCAGTTCCAGAGCGATTCGCCCAATGAGTCATTGATATTTAGTCGTTTTCAGCCAATATTTTGGATTTTTGAAAATTTCACTTTCTTGTGACAATATCCACTAAATGAGGAATAATATGTGTGAGGGTACCCCAGGAGAGTTCCAAATGTGTGTGGGTAGAATATATATCCTACAGGGGTAAAACTGAAAAAAGTTGAAAAAAATTTTTTTTGGACTTAGTCATTTTTCCGGCGTTTATCAGACTTTCAGATAGGGGATATGTCAGTGAGCGTTCCGATTTCAGTTCCAGAGTGATTCGCCCAATGAGTCCTTGATATTTAGTCGTTTTCAGACAATTTTCTGGATATTTGAAAATTTTACTTTTTTGTGAAAATATCCACTAAATGGGGGAATAATATGTGTGAGGGTACCCCAGGAGAGTTCCAAATGTGTGTGGGTAGAATATATATCCTACGGCGGTAAAATTGAAAAAAGTTGAAAAAATTATTTTTGGACTTAGTCATTTTTCCGGCGTTTATCAGACTTTCAGAGAGGGGAAATGTCAATGAGCGTTCCGATTTCAGTTCCAGAGCGATTCGCCCAATGAGTCCTTGATATTTCGTCGTTTTCAGCCAATATTTTGGATTTTTGAAAATTTCACTTTCTTGTGACAATATCCACTAAATGAGGGAATAATATGTGTGAGGGTACCCCAGGAGAGTTCCAAATGTTTGTGGGTAGAATATATATCCTACAGGGGTAAAACTGAAAAAAGTTGAAAAAAATTTTTTTTGGACTTAGTCATTTTTCCGGCGTTTATCAGACTTTCAGATAGGGGAAATGTCAGTGAGCGTTCCGATTTCAGTTCCAGAGCGATTCGCCCAATGAGTCATTGATATTTAGTCGTTTTCAGCCAATATTTTGGATTTTTGAAAATTTCACTTTCTTGTGACAATATCCACTAAATGAGGAATAATATGTGTGAGGGTACCCCAGGAGAGTTCCAAATGTGTGTGGGTAGAATATATATCCTACAGGGGTAAAACTGAAAAAAGTTGAAAAAAATTTTTTTTGGACTTAGTCATTTTTCCGGCGTTTATCAGACTTTCAGATAGGGGATATGTCAGTGAGCGTTCCGATTTCAGTTCCAGAGTGATTCGCCCAATGAGTCCTTGATATTTAGTCGTTTTCAGACAATTTTCTGGATATTTGAAAATTTTACTTTTTTGTGAAAATATCCACTAAATGGGGGAATAATATGTGTGAGGGTACCCCAGGAGAGTTCCAAATGTGTGTGGGTAGAATATATATCCTACGGGGGTAAAATTGAAAAAAGTTGAAAAAATTATTTTTGGACTTAGTCATTTTTCCGGCGTTTATCAGACTTTCAGAGAGGGGAAATGTCAATGAGCGTTCCGATTTCAGTTCCAGAGCGATTCGCCCAATGAGTCCCTGATATTTCGTCGTTTTCAGCCAATATTTTGGATTTTTGAAAATTTCACTTTCTTGTGAAAATATCCACTAAATGAGGGAATAATATGTGTGAGGGTACCCCAGGAGAGTTCCAAATGTGTGTGGGTAGAATATATATCCTACAGGGGTAAAACTGAAAAAAGTTGAAAAAAAATTTTTTTTTGACTTAGTCATTTTTCCATCGTTTATCAGACTTTCAGATAGGGGAAATGTCAGTGAGCGTTCCGATTTCAGTTCCAGAGTGATTCGCCCAATGAGTCCTTGATATTTCGTCGTTTTCTGCCAATATTTTGAATTTTTGAAAATTTCACTTTCCAGTGACAATATCCACTAAATGAGGGAATAATATGTGTGAGGGTACCCCAGGAGAGTTCCAAATGTCTGTGGGTAGAATATATATCCTAAAGGGGTAACATTGAAAAAAGTTGAAAAAAAATTTTTTTGGACTTAGTCATTTTTCCGGCGTTTATCAGACTTTCAGATAGGGGATATGTCAGTGAGCGTTCCGATTTCAGTTCCAGAGCGATTCGCCCAATGAGTCCTTGATATTTAGTCGTTTTCAGACAATTTTCTGGATATTTGAAAATTTCAATTTTTTTGTGAAAATATCCACTAAATGAGAGAATAATATGTGTGAGGGTACCCCAGGAGAGTTCCAAATGTGTGTGGGTAGAATATATATCCTACAGGGGTAACACTGAAAAAAGTTGAAAAAAAATTTTTTGGGACTTAGTCATTTTTCCTGCGTTTATCAGACTTTCAGATAGGGGATATGTCAGTGAGTGTTCCGATTTCAGTTCCAGAGCGATCCGCCCAATGAGTTCTTGATATTTAGTCGTTTTCAGACAATTTTCTGGATATTTGAAAATTTCACTTTTTTGTGAAAATATCCACTAAATGAGGGAATAATATGTGTGAGGGTACCCCAGGAGAGTTCCAAATATGTGTGGGTAGAATATATATCCTACGGGGTAAAATTGAAAAAAGTTGAAAAAATTATTTTTGGACTTAGTTATTTTTCCGGCGTTTATCAGACTTTCAGAGAGGGGAAATGTCAATGAGCGTTCCGATTTCAGTTCCAGAGCGATTCGCCCAATGAGTCCTTGATATTTTGTCGTTTTCAGCCAATATTTTGGATTTTTGAAAATTTCACTTTCTTGTGACAATATCCACTAAATGAGGGAATAATATGTGTGAGGGTACCCCAGGAGAGTTCCAAATGTTTGTGGGTAGAATATATATCCTACAGGGGTAAAACTGAAAAAAGTTGAAAAAAATTTTTTTTGGACTTAGTCATTTTTCCGGCGTTTATCAGACTTTCAGATAGGGGAAATGTCAGTGAGCGTTCCGATTTCAGTTCCAGAGCGATTCGCCCAATGAGTCATTGATATTTAGTCGTTTTCAGCCAATATTTTGGATTTTTGAAAATTTCACTTTCTTGTGACAATATCCACTAAATGAGGAATAATATGTGTGAGGGTACCCCAGGAGAGTTCCAAATGTGTGTGGGTAGAATATATATCCTACAGGGGTAAAACTGAAAAAAGTTGAAAAAATTTTTTTTGGACTTAGTCATTTTTCCGGTGTTTATCAGACTTTCAGATAGGGGATATGTCAGTGAGCGTTCCGATTTCAGTTCCAGAGCGATTCGCCCAATGAGTCCTTGATATTTAGTCGTTTTCAGACAATTTTCTGGATATTTGAAAATTTCACTTTTTTGTGAAAATATCCACTAAATGAGGGAATAATATGTGTGAGGGTACCCCAGGAGAGTTCCAAATGTGTGTGGGTAGAATATATATCCTACAGGGGTAACACTGAAAAAAGTTGAAAAAAATTTTTTTTGGACTTAGTCATTTTTCCGGTGTTTATCAGACTTTCAGATAGGGGATATGTCAGTGAGCGTTCCGATTTCAGTTCCAGAGCGATTCGCCCAATGAGTCCTTGATATTTAGTCGTTTTCAGACAATTTTCTGGATATTTGAAAATTTCACTTTTTTGTGAAAATATCCACTAAATGAGGGAATAATATGTGTGAGGGTACCCCAGGAGAGTTCCAAATGTGTGTGGGTAGAATATATATCCTACAGGGGTAACACTGAAAAAAGTTGAAAAAAAATTTTTTTGGACTTAGTCATTTTTCCTGCGTTTATCAGACTTTCAGATAGGGGATATGTCAGTGAGTGTTCCGATTTCAGTTCCAGAGCGATTCGCCCAATGAGTTCTTGATATTTAGTCGTTTTCAGACAATTTTCTGGATATTTGAAAATTTTACTTTTTTGTGAAAATATCCACTAAATGAGGGAATAATATGTGTGAGGGTACCCCAGGAGAGTTCCAAATGTGTGTGGGTAGAATATATATCCTACGGGGGTAAAATTGAAAAAAGTTGAAAAAATTATTTTTGGACTTAGTCATTTTTCCGGCGTTTATCAGACTTTCAGTTAGGGGAAATGTCAGTGAGCGTTCCGATTTCAGTTCCAGAGTGATTCGCCCAATGAGTCCTTGATATTTAGTCGTTTTCAGACAATTTTCTGGATATTTGAAAATTTTACTTTTTTGTGAAAATATCCACTAAATGAGGGAATAATATGTGTGAGGGTACCCCAGGAGAGTTCCAAATGTGTGTGGGTAGAATATATATCCTACAGGGGTAAAACTGAAAAAAGTTGAAAAAAAATTTTTTTGGACTTAGTCATTTTTCCGGCGTTTATCAGACTTTCAGTTAGGGGAAATGTCAGTGAGCGTTCCGATTTCAGTTCCAGAATGATTCGCCCAATGAGTCCTTGATATTTAGTCGTTTTCAGCCAATATTTTGGATTTTTGAAAATTTCACTTTCTTGTGACAATATCCACTAAATGAGGAATAATATGTGTGAGGGTACCCCAGGAGAGTTCCAAATGTGTGTGGGTAGAATATATATCCTACAGGGGTAAAACTGAAAAAAGTTGAAAAAAATTTTTTTTGGACTTAGTCATTTTTCCGGCGTTTATCAGACTTTCAGATAGGGGATATGTCAGTGAGCGTTCCGATTTCAGTTCCAGAGCGATTCTCCCAATGAGTCCTTGATATTTAGTCGTTTTCAGACAATTTTCTGGATATTTGAAAATTTTACTTTTCTGTGAAAATATCCACTAAATGAGGGAATAATATGTGTGAGGGTACCCCAGGAGAGTTCCAAATGTGTGTGGGTAGAATATATATCCTACAGGGGTAAAACTGAAAAAAGTTGAAAAAAATTTTTTTTGGACTTAGTCATTTTTCCGGCGTTTATCAGACTTTCAGATAGGGGATATGTCAGTGAGCGTTCCGATTTCAGTTCCAGAGCGATTCGCCCAATGAGTCCTTGATATTTAGTCGTTTTCAGACAATTTTCTGGATATTTGAAAATTTTACTTTTTTGTGAAAATATCCACTAAATGAGGGAATAATATGTGTGAGGGTACCCCAGGAGAGTTCCAAATGTGTGTGGGTAGAATATATATCCTACGGGGGTAAAATTGAAAAAAGTTGAAAAAATTATTTTTGGACTTAGTCATTTTTCCGGCGTTTATCAGACTTTCAGTTAGGGGAAATGTCAGTGAGCGTTCCGATTTCAGTTCCAGAGTGATTCGCCCAATGAGTCCTTGATATTTAGTCGTTTTCAGACAATTTTCTGGATATTTGAAAATTTCACTTTTTTGTGACAATATCCACTAAATTAGGGAATAATATGTGTGAGGGTACCCCAGGAGAGTTCCAAATGTGTGTGGGTAGAATACATATCCTACAGGGATAAAACTGAAAAAAGTTGAAAAAAATTTTTTTTGGACTTAGTCATTTTTCCGGTGTTTATCAGACTTTCAGATAGGGGATATGTCAGTGAGCGTTCCGATTTCAGTTCCAGAGCGATTCGCCCAATGAGTCCTTGATATTTAGTCGTTTTCAGACAATTTTCTGGATATTTGAAAATTTCACTTTTTTGTGAAAATATCCACTAAATGAGGGAATAATATGTGTGAGGGTACCCCAGGAGAGTTCCAAATGTGTGTGGGTAGAATACATATCCTACGGGGGTAAAATTGAAAAAAGTTGAAAAAATTATTTTTGGACTTAGTCATTTTTCCGGCGTTTATCAGACTTTCAGAGAGGGGAAATGTCAATGAGCGTTCCGATTTCAGTTCCAGAGCGATTCGCCCAATGAGTCCTTAATATTTCGTCGTTTTCAGCCAATATTTTGGATTTTTGAAAATTTCACTTTCTTGTGACAATATCCACTAAATGAGGGAATAATATGTGTGAGGGTACCCCAGGAGAGTTCCAAATGTGTGTGGGTAGAATATATATCCTACAGGGGTAAAACTGAAAAAAGTTGAAAAAAATTTTTTTTGGACTTAGTCATTTTTCCGGCGTTTATCAGACTTTCAGATAGGGGAAATGTCAGTGAGCGTTCCGATTTCAGTTCCAGAGCGATTCGCCCAATGAGTCATTGATATTTACTCGTTTTCAGCCAATATTTTGGATTTTTGAAAATTTCACTTTCTTGTGACAATATCCACTAAATGAGGGAATAATATGTGTGAGGGTACCCCAGGAGAGTTCCAAATGTGTGTGGGTAGAATATATATCCTACGGGGGTAAAATTGAAAAAAGTTGAAAAAATTATTTTTGGACTTAGTCATTTTTCCGGCGTTTATCAGACTTTCAGAGAGGGGAAATGTCAGTGAGCGTTCCGATTTCAGTTCCAGAGCGATTCGCCCAATGAGTCCTTGATGTTTAGTCATTTTCAGACAATTTTCTGGATATTTGAAAATGTCACTTTTTTGTGAAAATATCCACTAAATGAGGGAATAATATGTGTGAGGGTAACCCAGGAGAGTTCCAAATGTGTGTGGGTAGAATATATATCCTACGGGGGTAAAATTGAAAAAAGTTGAAAAAATTATTTTTGGACTTAGTCATTTTTCCGGCGTTTATCAGACTTTCAGTTAGGGGAAATGTCAGTGAGCGTTCCGATTTCAGTTCCAGAGCGATTCGCCCAATGAGTCCTTGATATTTAGTCGTTTTCAGACATTTTTCTGGATATTTGAAAATTTCACTTTTTTTGACAATATCCACTAAATGAGGAAATTTTATGTGTGAGGGTACCCCAGGAGAGTTCCAAATGTGTGTGGGTAGAATATATATCCTACAGGGGTAAAACTGAAAAAAGTTGAAAAAAATTTTTTTTTTGACTTAGTCATTTTTCCGTCATTTATCAGACTTTCAGATAGGGGAAATGTCAGTGAGCGTTCCGATTTTCAGTTCCAGAGTGATTCGCCCAATGAGTCCTTGATATTTCGTCGTTTTCTGTCAATATTTAGAATTTTTGAAAATTTCACTTTCCTGTGACAATATCCACTAAATGAGGGAATAATATGTGTGAGGGTACCCCAGGAGAGTTCCAAATGTGTGTGGGTAGAATATATATCCTACAGGGGTAAAACTGAAAAAAGTTGAAAAAAAATTTTTTTTTTACTTAGTCATTTTTCCGTTGTTTATCAGACTTTCAGATAGGGGAAATGTCAGTGAGCGTTCCGATTTCAGTTCCAGAGTGATTCGCCCAATGAGTGCTTGATATTTCGTCGTTTTCTGCCAATATTTTGAATTTTTGAAAATTTCACTTTCCTGTGACAATATCCACTAAATGAGGGAATAATATGTGTGAGGGTACCCCAGGAGAGTTTCAAATGTGTGTGGGTAGAATATATATCCTAAAGGGGTAACATTGAAAAAAGTTGAAAAAAAATTTTTTTGGACTTAGTCATTTTTCCGGTGTTTATCAGACTTTCAGATAGGGGATATGTCAGTGAGTGTTCCGATTTCAGTTCCAGAGCGATTCGCCCAATGAGTCCTTGATATTTAGTCGTTTTCAGACAATTTTCTGGATATTTGAAAATTTCACTTTTTTGTGAAAATATCCACTAAATGAGGGAATAATATGTGTGAGGGTAACCCAGGAGAGTTCCAAATGTGTGTGGGTAGAATACATATCCTACGGGGGTAAAATTGAAAAAAGTTGAAAAAATTATTTTTGGACTTAGTCATTTTTCCGGCGTTTATCAGACTTTCAGAGAGGGGAAATGTCAATGAGCGTTCCGATTTCAGTTCCAGAGCGATTCGCCCAATGAGTCCTTAATATTTCGTCGTTTTCAGCCAATATTTTGGATTTTTGAAAATTTCACTTTCTTGTGACAATATCCACTAAATGAGGGAATAATATGTGTGAGGGTACCCCAGGAGAGTTCCAAATGTGTGTGGGTAGAATATATATCCTACAGGGGTAAAGCTGAAAAAAGTTGAAAAAAATTTTTTTTGGACTTAGTCATTTTTCCGGCGTTTATCAGACTTTCAGATAGGGGAAATGTCAGTGAGCGTTCCGATTTCAGTTCCAGAGCGATTCGTCCAATGAGTCATTGATATTTTTCTCGTTTTCAGCCAATATTTTGGATTTTTGAAAATTTCACTTTCTTGTGACAATATCCACTAAATGAGGGAATAATATGTGTGAGGGTACCCCAGGAGAGTTCCAAATGTGTGTGGGTAGAATATATATCCTACAGGGGTAAAACTGTAAAAAGTTGAAAAAAATTTTTTTTGGACTTAGTCATTTTTCCGGCGTTTATCAGACTTTCAGATAGGGGATATGTCAGTGAGCGTTCCGATTTCAGTTCCAGAGCGATTCGCCCAATGAGTCCTTGATATTTAGTCGTTTTCAGACAATTTTCTGGATATTTGAAAATTTCACTTTTTTGTGAAAATATCCACTAAATGAGGGAATAATATGTGTGAGGGTACCCCAGGAGAGTTCCAAATGTGTGTGGGTAGAATATATATCCTACGGGGGTAAAATTGAAAAAAGTTGAAAAAATTATTTTTGGACTTAGTCATTTTTCCGGCGTTTATCAGACTTTCAGAGAGGGGAAATGTCAGTGAGCGTTCCGATTTCAGTTCCAGAGCGATTCGCCCAATGAGTCCTTGATATTTAGTCGTTTTCAGACAATTTTCTGGATATTTGAAAATTTCACTTTTTTGTGAAAATATCCACTAAATGAGGGAATAATATGTGTGAGGGTACCCCAGGAGAGTTCCAAATGTGTGTGGGTAGAATATATATCCTACGGGGGTAAAATTGAAAAAAGTTGAAAAAATTATTTTTGGACTTAGTCATTTTTCCGGCGTTTATCTGACTTTCAGTTAGGGGAAATGTCAGTGAGCGTTCCGATTTCAGTTCCAGAGCGATTCGCCCAATGAGTCCTTGATATTTAGTCGTTTTCAGACATTTTTCTGGATATTTGAAAATTTCACTTTTTTTTGACAATATCCACTAAATGAGGGAATTTTATGTGTGAGGGTACCCCAGGAGAGTTCCAAATATGTGTGGGTAGAATATATATCCTACAGGGATAAAACTGAAAAAAGTTGAAAAAAAATTTTTTTTTGACTTAGTCATTTTTCCGTCATTTATCAGACTTTCAGATAGAGGAAATGTCAGTGAGCGTTCCGATTTCAGTTCCAGAGTGATTCGCCCAATGAGTCCTTGATATTTCATCGTTTTCTGTCAATATTTAGAATTTTTGAAAATTTCACTTTCCTGTGACAATATCCACTAAATGAGGGAATAATATGTGTGAGGGTACCCCAGGAGAGTTCCAAATGTGTGTGGGTAGAATATATATCCTACAGGGGTAAAACTGAAAAAAGTTGAAAAAAAATTTTTTTTTTACTTAGTCATTTTTCCGTTGTTTATCAGACTTTCAGATAGGGGAAATGTCAGTGAGCGTTCCGATTTCAGTTCCAGAGTGATTCGCCCAATGAGTGCTTGATATTTCGTCGTTTTCTGCCAATATTTTGAATTTTTGAAAATTTCACTTTCCTGTGACAATATCCACTAAATGAGGGAATAATATGTGTGAGGGTACCCCAGGAGAGTTTCAAATGTGTGTGGGTAGAATATATATCCTAAAGGGGTAACATTGAAAAGAGTTGAAAAAAAATTTTTTTGGACTTAGTAATTTTTCCGGCGTTTATCAGACTTTCAGATAGGGGATATGTCAGTGAGCGTTCCGATTTCAGTTCCAGAGCGATTCGCCCAATGAGTCCTTGATATTTAGTCGTTTTCAGACAATTTTCTGGATATTTGAAAATTTTACTTTTTTGTGAAAATATCCACTAAATGAGGGAATAATATGTGTGAGGGTACCCCAGGAGAGTTCCAAATGTGTGTGGGTAGAATATATATCCTACGGGGGTAAAATTGAAAAAAGTTGAAAAAATTATTTTTGGACTTAGTCATTTTTCCGGCGTTTATCAGACTTTCAGTTAGGGGAAATGTCAGTGAGCGTTCCGATTTCAGTTCCAGAGTGATTCGCCCAATGAGTCCTTGATATTTAGTCGTTTTCAGACAATTTTCTGGATATTTGAAAATTTCACTTTTTTGTGACAATATCCACTAAATTAGGGAATAATATGTGTGAGGGTACCCCAGGAGAGTTCCAAATGTGTGTGGGTAGAATATATATCCTACAGGGGTAAAACTGAAAAAAGTTGAAAAAAAATTTTTTTTTGACTTAGTCATTTTTCCGTCGTTTATCAGACTTTCAGATAGGGGAAATGTCAGTGAGCGTTCCGATTTCAGTTCCAGAGCGATTCGCCCAATGAGTCCTTGATATTTAGTCGTTTTCAGACAATTTTCTGGATATTTGAAAATTTCACTTTTTTGTGAAAATATCCACTAAATGAGGGAATAATATGTGTGAGGGTACCCCAGGAGAGTTCCAAATGTGTGTGGGTAGAATATATATCCTACAGGGGTAACACTGAAAAAAGTTGAAAAAAAATTTTTTTGGACTTAGTCATTTTTCCTGCGTTTATCAGACTTTCAGAGAGGGGAAATGTCAGTGAGCATTCCGATTTCAGTTCCAGAGCGATTCGCCCAATGAGTCCTTGATATTTAGTCATTTTCAGACAATTTTCTGGATATTTGAAAATTTCACTTTTTTGTGAAAATATCCACTAAATGAGGGAATAATATGTGTGAGGGTAACCCAGGAGAGTTCCAAATGTGTGTGGGTAGAATACATATCCTACGGGGGTAAAATTGAAAAAAGTTGAAAAAATTATTTTTGGACTTAGTCATTTTTCCGGCGTTTATCAGACTTTCAGAGAGGGGAAATGTCAATGAGCGTTCCGATTTCAGTACCAGAGCGATTCGCCCAATGAGTCCTTAATATTTCGTCGTTTTCAGCCAATATTTTGGATTTTTGAAAATTTCACTTTCTTGTGACAATATCCACTAAATGAGGGAATAATAAGTGTGAGGGTACCCCAGGAGAGTTCCAAATGTGTGTGGGTAGAATATATATCCTACAGGGGTAAAACTGAAAAAAGTTGAAAAAAAATTTTTTTTTGACTTAGTCATTTTTCCGTCATTTATCAGACTTTCAGATAGGGGAAATGTCAGTGAGCGTTCCGATTTCAGTTCCAGAGTGATTCGCCCAATGAGTCCTTGATATTTCGTCGTTTTCTGTCAATATTTAGAATTTTTGAAAATTTCACTTTCCTGTGACAATATCCACTAAATGAGGGAATAATATGTGTGAGGGTACCCCAGGAGAGTTCCAAATGTGTGTGGGTAGAATATATATCCTAAAGGGGTAACATTGAAAAAAGTTGAAAAAAATTTTTTTGGGACTTAGTCATTTTTCCGGCCTTTATCAGACTTTCAGATAGGGGATATTTCAGTGAGCGTTCCGATTTCAGTTCCAGAGCGATTCGCCCAATGAGTCCTTGATATTTAGTCGTTTTCAGACAATTTTCTGGATATTTGAAAATTTCACTTTTTTGTGAAAATATCCACTAAATGAGGGAATAATATGTGTGAGGGTAACCCAGGAGAGTTCCAAATGTGTGTGGGTAGAATATATATCCTACAGGGGTAAAACTGAAAAAAGTTGAAAAAAAATTTTTTTTTTACTTAGTCATTTTTCCGTTGTTTATCAGACTTTCAGATAGGGGAAATGTCAGTGAGCGTTCCGATTTCAGTTCCAGAGTGATTCGCCCAATGAGTGCTTGATATTTCGTCGTTTTCTGCCAATATTTTGAATTTTTGAAAATTTCACTTTTCTGTGACAATATCCACTAAATGAGGGAATAATATGTGTGAGGGTACCCCAGGAGAGTTCCAAATGTGTGTGGGTAGAATATATATCCTAAAGGGGTAACATTGAAAAAAGTTGAAAAAAAAATTTTTTTGACCTAGTCATTTTTCCGGTGTTTATCAGACTTTCAGATAGGGGATATGTCAGTGAGTGTTCCGATTTCAGTTCCAGAGCGATTCGCCCAATGAGTCCTTGATATTTAGTCGTTTTCAGACAATTTTCTGGATATTTGAAAATTTCACTTTTTTGTGAAAATATCCACTAAATGAGGGAATAATATGTGTGAGGGTAACCCAGGAGAGTTCCAAATGTGTGTGGGTAGAATATATATCCTACGGGGGTAAAATTGAAAAAAGTTGAAGAAATTATTTTTGGACTTAGTCATTTTTCCGGTGTTTATCAGACTTTCAGATAGGGGATATGTCAGTGAGTGTTCCGATTTCAGTTCCAGAGCGATTCGCCCAATGAGTCCTTGATATTTAGTCGTTTTCAGACAATTTTCTGAATATTTGAAAATTTCACTTTTTTGTGAAAATATCCACTAAATGAGGGAATAATATGTGTGAGGGTACCCCAGGAGAGTTCCAAATGTGTGTGGGTAGAATATATATCCTACGGGGGTAAAATTGAAAAAAGTTGAAAAAATTATTTTTGGACTTAGTCATTTTTCCGGCGTTTATCAGACTTTCAGAGAGGGGAAATGTCAATGAGCGTTCCGATTTCAGTTCCAGAGCGATTCGCCCAATGAGTCATTGATATTTCGTCGTTTTCAGCCAATATTTTGGATTTTTGAAAATTTCACTTTCTTGTGACAATATCCACTAAATGAGGGAATAATATGTGTGAGGGTACCCCAGGAGAGTTCCAAATGTGTGTGGGTAGAATATATATCCTACAGGGGTAAAACTGAAAAAAGTTGAAAAAAATTTTTTTTGGACTTAGTCATTTTTCCGGCGTTTATCAGACTTTCGGATAGGGGATATGTCAGTGAGCGTTCCGATTTCAGTTCCAGAGCGATTCGCCCAATGAGTCCTTGATATTTAGTCGTTTTCAGACAATTTTCTGGATATTTGAAAATTTCACTTTTTTGTGAAAATATCCACTAAATGAGGGAATAATATGTGTGAGGGTAACCCAGGAGAGTTCCAAATGTGTGTGGGTAGAATATATATCCTACGGGGTAAAATTGAAAAAAGTTGAAAAAATTATTTTTGGACTTAGTCATTTTTCCGGCGTTTATCAGACTTTCAGAGAGGGGAAATGTCAATGAGCGTTCCGATTTCAGTTCCAGAGCGATTCGCCCAATGAGTCCTTGATATTTCGTCGTTTTCAGCCAATTTTCTGGATATTTGAAAATTTCACTTTTTTGTGAAAATATCCACTAAATGAGGGAATAATATGTGTGAGGGTACCCCAGGAGAGTTCCAAATGTGTGTGGGTAGAATATATATCCTACAGGGGTAACACTGAAAAAAGTTGAAAAAAAATTTTTTTGGACTTAGTCATTTTTCCTGCGTTTATCAGACTTTCAGATAGGGGATATGTCAGTGAGTGTTCCGATTTCAGTTCCAGAGTGATTCTCCCAATGAGTTCTTGATATTTAGTCGTTTTCAGACAATTTTCTGGATATTTGAAAATTTCACTTTTTTGTGAAAATATCCACTAAATGAGGGAATAATATGTGTGAGGGTACCCCAGGAGAGTTCCAAATGTGTGTGGGTAGAATATATATCCTACAGGGGTAACACTGAAAAAAGTTGAAAAAATATTTTTTTGGACTTAGTCATTTTTCCTGCGTTTATCAGACTTTCAGATAGGGGATATGTCAGTGAGTGTTCCGATTTCAGTTCCAGAGTGATTCTCCCAATGAGTTCTTGATATTTAGTCGTTTTCAGACAATTTTCTGGATATTTGAAAGTTTCACTTTTTTGTGAAAATATCCACTAAATGAGGGAATAATATGTGTGAGGGTGCCCCAGGAGAGTTCCAAATGTGTGTGGGTAGAATATATATCCTACGGGGGTAAAATTGAAAAAAGTTGAAAAAATTATTTTTGGACTTAGTCATTTTTCCGGCGTTTATCAGACTTTCAGAGAGGGGAAATGTCAATGAGCGTTCCGATTTCAGTTCCAGAGCGATTCGCCCAATGAGTCCTTGATATTTCGTCGTTTTCAGCCAATATTTTGGATTTTTGAAAATTTCACTGTCTTGTGACAATATCCACTTAATGAGGGAATAATATGTGTGAGGGTACCCCAGGAGAGTTCCAAATGTGTGTGGGTAGAATATATATCCTACATGGGTAAAACTGAAAAAAGTTGAAAAAATTATTTTTGGACTTAGTCATTTTTCCGGCGTTTATCAGACTTTCAGTTAGGGGAAATGTCAGTGAGCGTTCCAATTTCAGTTCCAGAGCGATTCGCCCAATGAGTCCTTGATATTTAGTCATTTTCAGACAATTTTCTGGATATTTGAAAATTTCACTTTTTTGTGAAAATATCCACTAAATGAGGGAATAATATGTGTGAGGGTACCCCAGGAGAGTTCCAAATGTGTGTGGGTAGAATATATATCCTACAGGGGTAAAACTGAAAAAAGTTGAAAAAAAATTTTTTTTTTTACTTAGTCATTTTTCCGTTGTTTATCAGACTTTCAGATAGGGGAAATGTCAGTGAGCGTTCCGATTTCACTTCCAGAGTGATTCGCCCAATGAGTGCTTGATATTTCGTCGTTTTCTGCCAATATTTTGAATTTTTGAAAATTTCACTTTCCTGTGACAATATCCACTAAATGAGGGAATAATATGTGTGAGGGTACCCCAGGAGAGTTCCAAATGTGTGTGGGTAGAATATATATCCTAAAGGGGTAACATTGAAAAAAGTTGAAAAAAAATTTTTTTGGACTTAGTCATTTTTCCGGTGTTTATCAGACTTTCAGATAGGGGATATGTCAGTGAGTGTTCCGATTTCAGTTCCAGAGCGATTCGCCCAATGAGTCCTTGATATTTAGTCGTTTTCAGACAATTTTCTGGATATTTGAAAATTTCACTTTTTTGTGAAAATATCCACTAAATGAGGGAATAATATGTGTGAGGGTACCCCAGGAGAGTTCCAAATGTGTGTGGGTAGAATATATATCCTACAGGGTTAACACTGAAAAAAGTTTAAAAAAAATTTTTTTGGACTTAGTCATTTTTCCTGCGTTTATCAGACTTTCAGATAGGGGATATGTCAGTGAGTGTTCCGATTTCAGTTCCAGAGTGATTCTCCCAATGAGTTCTTGATATTTAGTCGTTTTCAGACAATTTTCTGGATATTTGAAAATTTCACTTTTTTGTGAAAATATCCACTAAATGAGGGAATAATATGTGTGAGGGTACCCCAGGAGAGTTCCAAATGTGTGTGGGTAGAATATATATCCTACAGGGTTAACACTGAAAAAAGTTTAAAAAAAATTTTTTTGGACTTAGTCATTTTTCCTGCGTTTATCAGACTTTCAGATAGGGGATATGTCAGTGAGTGTTCCGATTTCAGTTCCAGAGTGATTCTCCCAATGAGTTCTTGATATTTAGTCGTTTTCAGACAATTTTCTGGATATTTGAAAATTTCACTTTTTTGTGAAAATATCCACTAAATGAGGGAATAATATGTGTGAGGGTAACCCAGGAGAGTTCCAAATGTGTGTGGGTAGAATATATATCCTACAGGGGTAAAACTGAAAAAAGTTGAAAAAAAATTTTTTTTTTACTTAGTCATTTTTCCGTTGTTTATCAGACTTTCAGATAGGGGAAATGTCAGTGAGCGTTCCGATTTCAGTTCCAGAGTGATTCGCCCAATGAGTGCTTGATATTTCGTCGTTTTCTGCCAATATTTTGAATTTTTGAAAATTTCACTTTTCTGTGACAATATCCACTAAATGAGGGAATAATATGTGTGAGGGTACCCCAGGAGAGTTCCAAATGTGTGTGGGTAGAATATATATCCTAAAGGGGTAACATTGAAAAAAGTTGAAAAAAAAATTTTTTTGACCTAGTCATTTTTCCGGTGTTTATCAGACTTTCAGATAGGGGATATGTCAGTGAGTGTTCCGATTTCAGTTCCAGAGCGATTCGCCCAATGAGTCCTTGATATTTAGTCGTTTTCAGACAATTTTCTGGATATTTGAAAATTTCACTTTTTTGTGAAAATATCCACTAAATGAGGGAATAATATGTGTGAGGGTAACCCAGGAGAGTTCCAAATGTGTGTGGGTAGAATATATATCCTACGGGGGTAAAATTGAAAAAAGTTGAAGAAATTATTTTTGGACTTAGTCATTTTTCCGGTGTTTATCAGACTTTCAGATAGGGGATATGTCAGTGAGTGTTCCGATTTCAGTTCCAGAGCGATTCGCCCAATGAGTCCTTGATATTTAGTCGTTTTCAGACAATTTTCTGAATATTTGAAAATTTCACTTTTTTGTGAAAATATCCACTAAATGAGGGAATAATATGTGTGAGGGTACCCCAGGAGAGTTCCAAATGTGTGTGGGTAGAATATATATCCTACGGGGGTAAAATTGAAAAAAGTTGAAAAAATTATTTTTGGACTTAGTCATTTTTCCGGCGTTTATCAGACTTTCAGAGAGGGGAAATGTCAATGAGCGTTCCGATTTCAGTTCCAGAGCGATTCGCCCAATGAGTCATTGATATTTCGTCGTTTTCAGCCAATATTTTGGATTTTTGAAAATTTCACTTTCTTGTGACAATATCCACTAAATGAGGGAATAATATGTGTGAGGGTACCCCAGGAGAGTTCCAAATGTGTGTGGGTAGAATATATATCCTACAGGGGTAAAACTGAAAAAAGTTGAAAAAAATTTTTTTTGGACTTAGTCATTTTTCCGGCGTTTATCAGACTTTCGGATAGGGGATATGTCAGTGAGCGTTCCGATTTCAGTTCCAGAGCGATTCGCCCAATGAGTCCTTGATATTTAGTCGTTTTCAGACAATTTTCTGGATATTTGAAAATTTCACTTTTTTGTGAAAATATCCACTAAATGAGGGAATAATATGTGTGAGGGTAACCCAGGAGAGTTCCAAATGTGTGTGGGTAGAATATATATCCTACGGGGTAAAATTGAAAAAAGTTGAAAAAATTATTTTTGGACTTAGTCATTTTTCCGGCGTTTATCAGACTTTCAGAGAGGGGAAATGTCAATGAGCGTTCCGATTTCAGTTCCAGAGCGATTCGCCCAATGAGTCCTTGATATTTCGTCGTTTTCAGCCAATTTTCTGGATATTTGAAAATTTCACTTTTTTGTGAAAATATCCACTAAATGAGGGAATAATATGTGTGAGGGTACCCCAGGAGAGTTCCAAATGTGTGTGGGTAGAATATATATCCTACAGGGGTAACACTGAAAAAAGTTGAAAAAAAATTTTTTTGGACTTAGTCATTTTTCCTGCGTTTATCAGACTTTCAGATAGGGGATATGTCAGTGAGTGTTCCGATTTCAGTTCCAGAGTGATTCTCCCAATGAGTTCTTGATATTTAGTCGTTTTCAGACAATTTTCTGGATATTTGAAAATTTCACTTTTTTGTGAAAATATCCACTAAATGAGGGAATAATATGTGTGAGGGTACCCCAGGAGAGTTCCAAATGTGTGTGGGTAGAATATATATCCTACAGGGGTAACACTGAAAAAAGTTGAAAAAATATTTTTTTGGACTTAGTCATTTTTCCTGCGTTTATCAGACTTTCAGATAGGGGATATGTCAGTGAGTGTTCCGATTTCAGTTCCAGAGTGATTCTCCCAATGAGTTCTTGATATTTAGTCGTTTTCAGACAATTTTCTGGATATTTGAAAGTTTCACTTTTTTGTGAAAATATCCACTAAATGAGGGAATAATATGTGTGAGGGTGCCCCAGGAGAGTTCCAAATGTGTGTGGGTAGAATATATATCCTACGGGGGTAAAATTGAAAAAAGTTGAAAAAATTATTTTTGGACTTAGTCATTTTTCCGGCGTTTATCAGACTTTCAGAGAGGGGAAATGTCAATGAGCGTTCCGATTTCAGTTCCAGAGCGATTCGCCCAATGAGTCCTTGATATTTCGTCGTTTTCAGCCAATATTTTGGATTTTTGAAAATTTCACTGTCTTGTGACAATATCCACTTAATGAGGGAATAATATGTGTGAGGGTACCCCAGGAGAGTTCCAAATGTGTGTGGGTAGAATATATATCCTACATGGGTAAAACTGAAAAAAGTTGAAAAAATTATTTTTGGACTTAGTCATTTTTCCGGCGTTTATCAGACTTTCAGTTAGGGGAAATGTCAGTGAGCGTTCCAATTTCAGTTCCAGAGCGATTCGCCCAATGAGTCCTTGATATTTAGTCATTTTCAGACAATTTTCTGGATATTTGAAAATTTCACTTTTTTGTGAAAATATCCACTAAATGAGGGAATAATATGTGTGAGGGTACCCCAGGAGAGTTCCAAATGTGTGTGGGTAGAATATATATCCTACAGGGGTAAAACTGAAAAAAGTTGAAAAAAAATTTTTTTTTTTACTTAGTCATTTTTCCGTTGTTTATCAGACTTTCAGATAGGGGAAATGTCAGTGAGCGTTCCGATTTCACTTCCAGAGTGATTCGCCCAATGAGTGCTTGATATTTCGTCGTTTTCTGCCAATATTTTGAATTTTTGAAAATTTCACTTTCCTGTGACAATATCCACTAAATGAGGGAATAATATGTGTGAGGGTACCCCAGGAGAGTTCCAAATGTGTGTGGGTAGAATATATATCCTAAAGGGGTAACATTGAAAAAAGTTGAAAAAAAATTTTTTTGGACTTAGTCATTTTTCCGGTGTTTATCAGACTTTCAGATAGGGGATATGTCAGTGAGTGTTCCGATTTCAGTTCCAGAGCGATTCGCCCAATGAGTCCTTGATATTTAGTCGTTTTCAGACAATTTTCTGGATATTTGAAAATTTCACTTTTTTGTGAAAATATCCACTAAATGAGGGAATAAAATGTGTGAGGGTAACCCAGGAGAGTTCCAAATGTGTGTGGGTAGAATATATATCCTACGGGGGTAAAATTGAAAAAAGTTGAAAAAATTATTTTTGGACTTAGTCATTTTTCCGGTGTTTATCAGACTTTCAGATAGGGGATATGTCAGTGAGTGTTCCGATTTCAGTTCCAGAGCGATTCGCCCAATGAGTCCTTGATATTTAGTCGTTTTCAGACAATTTTCTGAATATTTGAAAATTTCACTTTTTTGTGAAAATATCCACTAAATGAGGGAATAATATGTGTGAGGGTACCCCAGGAGAGTTCCAAATGTGTGTGGGTAGAATATATATCCTACAGGGTTAACACTGAAAAAAGTTTAAAAAAAATTTTTTTGGACTTAGTCATTTTTCCTGCGTTTATCAGACTTTCAGATAGGGGATATGTCAGTGAGTGTTCCGATTTCAGTTCCAGAGTGATTCTCCCAATGAGTTCTTGATATTTAGTCGTTTTCAGACAATTTTCTGGATATTTGAAAATTTCACTTTTTTGTGAAAATATCCACTAAATGAGGGAATAATATGTGTGAGGGTACCCCAGGAGAGTTCCAAATGTGTGTGGGTAGAATATATATCCTACGGGGGTAAAATTGAAAAAAGTTGAAAAAATTATTTTTGGACTTAGTCATTTTTCCGGCGTTTATCAGACTTTCAGAGAGGGGAAATGTCAATGAGCGTTCCGATTTCAGTTCCAGAGCGATTCGCCCAATGAGTCCTTGATATTTCGTCGTTTTCAGCCAATATTTTGGATTTTTGAAAATTTCACTTTCTTGTGACAATATCCACTAAATGAGGGAATAATATGTGTGAGGGTACCCCAGGAGAGTTCCAAATGTGTGTGGGTAGAATATATATCCTACATGGGTAAAACTGAAAAAAGTTGAAAAAATTATTTTTGGACTTAGTCATTTTTCCGGCGTTTATCAGACTTTCAGTTAGGGGAAATGTCAGTGAGCGTTCCAATTTCAGTTCCAGAGCGATTCGCCCAATGAGTCCTTGATATTTAGTCATTTTCAGACAATTTTCTGGATATTTGAAAATTTCACTTTTTTGTGAAAATATCCACTAAATGAGGGAATAATATGTGTGAGGGTACCCCAGGAGAGTTCCAAATGTGTGTGGGTAGAATATATATCCTACAGGGGTAAAACTGAAAAAAGTTGAAAAAAAATTTTTTTTTTACTTAGTCATTTTTCCGTTGTTTATCAGACTTTCAGATAGGGGAAATGTCAGTGAGCGTTCCGATTTCACTTCCAGAGTGATTCGCCCAATGAGTGCTTGATATTTTGTCGTTTTCTGCCAATATTTTGAATTTTTGAAAATTTCACTTTCCTGTGACAATATCCACTAAATGAGGGAATAATATGTGTGAGGGTACCCCAGGAGAGTTCCAAATGTGTGTGGGTAGAATATATATCCTAAAGGGGTAACATTGAAAAAAGTTGAAAAAAAATTTTTTTGGACTTAGTCATTTTTCCGGTGTTTATCAGACTTTCAGATAGGGGATATGTCAGTGAGTGTTCCGATTTCAGTTCCAGAGCGATTCGCCCAATGAGTCCTTGATATTTAGTCGTTTTCAGACAATTTTCTGGATATTTGAAAATTTCACTTTTTTGTGAAAATATCCACTAAATGAGGGAATAATATGTGTGAGGGTAACCCAGGAGAGTTCCAAATGTGTGTGGGTAGAATATATATCCTACGGGGGTAAAATTGAAAAAAGTTGAAAAAATTATTTTTGGACTTAGTCATTTTTCCGGTGTTTATCAGACTTTCAGATAGGGGATATGTCAGTGAGTGTTCCGATTTCAGTTCCAGAGCGATTCGCCCAATGAGTCCTTGATATTTAGTCGTTTTCAGACAATTTTCTGAATATTTGAAAATTTCACTTTTTTGTGAAAATATCCACTAAATGAGGGAATAATATGTGTGAGGGTACCCCAGGAGAGTTCCAAATGTGTGTGGGTAGAATATATATCCTACAGGGTTAACACTGAAAAAAGTTTAAAAAAAAATTTTTTGGACTTAGTCATTTTTCCTGCGTTTATCAGACTTTCAGATAGGGGATATGTCAGTGAGTGTTCCGATTTCAGTTCCAGAGTGATTCTCCCAATGAGTTCTTGATATTTAGTCGTTTTCAGACAATTTTCTGGATATTTGAAAATTTCACTTTTTTGTGAAAATATCCACTAAATGAGGGAATAATATGTGTGAGGGTACCCCAGGAGAGCTCCAAATGTGTGTGGGTAGAATATATATCCTAAGGGGGTAAAATTGAAAAAAGTTGAAAAAATTATTTTTGGACTTAGTCATTTTTCCGGCGTTTATCAGACTTTCAGAGAGGGGAAATGTCAATGAGCGTTCCGATTTCAGTTCCAGAGCGATTCGCCCAATGAGTCCTTGATATTTCGTCGTTTTCAGCCAATATTTTGGATTTTTGAAAATTTCACTTTCTTGTGACAATATCCACTAAATGAGGGAATAATATGTGTGAGGGTACCCCAGGAGAGTTCCAAATGTGTGTGGGTAGAATATATATCCTACATGGGTAAAACTGAAAAAAGTTGAAAAAATTATTTTTGGACTTAGTCATTTTTCCGGCGTTTATCAGACTTTCAGTTAGGGGAAATGTCAGTGAGCGTTCCAATTTCAGTTCCAGAGCGATTCGCCCAATGAGTCCTTGATATTTAGTCATTTTCAGACAATTTTCTGGATATTTGAAAATTTCACTTTTTTGTGAAAATATCCACTAAATGAGGGAATAATATGTGTGAGGGTACCCCAGGAGAGTTCCAAATGTGTGTGGGTAGATTATATATCCTACATGGGTAAAACTGAAAAAAGTTGAAAAAATTATTTTTGGACTTAGTCATTTTTCCGGCGTTTATCAGACTTTCAGTTAGGGGAAATGTCAGTGAGCGTTCCAATTTCAGTTCCAGAGCGATTCGCCCAATGAGTCCTTGATATTTAGTCATTTTCAGACAATTTTCTGGATATTTGAAAATTTCACTTTTTTGTGAAAATATCCACTAAATGAGGGAATAATATGTGTGAGGGTACCCCAGGAGAGTTCCAAATGTGTGTGGGTAGATTATATATCCTACAGGGGTAAAACTGAAAAAAGTTGAAAAAAAATTTTTTTTTTACTTAGTCATTTTTCCGTTGTTTATCAGACTTTCAGATAGGGGAAATGTCAGTGAGCGTTCCGATTTCAGTTCCAGAGCGATTCGCCCAATGAGTCCTTGATATTTAGTCGTTTTCAGACAATTTTCTGGATATTTGAAAATTTCACTTTTTTGTGAAAATATCCACTAAATGAGGGATTAATATGTGTGAGGGTACCCCAGGAGAGTTCCAAATGTGTGTGGGTAGAATATATATCCTACAGGGGTAACACTGAAAAAAGTTGAAAAAAAAATTTTTTTGACCTAGTCATTTTTCCGGTGTTTATCAGACTTTCAGATAGGGGATATGTCAGTGAGTGTTCCGATTTCAGTTCCAGAGCGATTCGCCCAATGAGTCCTTGATATTTAGTCGTTTTCAGACAATTTTCTGGATATTTGAAAATTTCACTTTTTTGTGAAAATATCCACTAAATGAGGGAATAATATGTGTGAGGGTAACCCAGGAGAGTTCCAAATGTGTGTGGGTAGAATATATATCCTACGGGGGTAAAATTGAAAAAAGTTGAAGAAATTATTTTTGGACTTAGTCATTTTTCCGGTGTTTATCAGACTTTCAGATAGGGGATATGTCAGTGAGTGTTCCGATTTCAGTTCCAGAGCGATTCGCCCAATGAGTCCTTGATATTTAGTCGTTTTCAGACAATTTTCTGAATATTTGAAAATTTCACTTTTTTGTGAAAATATCCACTAAATGAGGGAATAATATGTGTGAGGGTACCCCAGGAGAGTTCCAAATGTGTGTGGGTAGAATATATATCCTACGGGGGTAAAATTGAAAAAAGTTGAAAAAATTATTTTTGGACTTAGTCATTTTTCCGGCGTTTATCAGACTTTCAGAGAGGGGAAATGTCAATGAGCGTTCCGATTTCAGTTCCAGAGCGATTCGCCCAATGAGTCATTGATATTTCGTCGTTTTCAGCCAATATTTTGGATTTTTGAAAATTTCACTTTCTTGTGACAATATCCACTAAATGAGGGAATAATATGTGTGAGGGTACCCCAGGAAAGTTCCAAATGTGTGTGGGTAGAATATATATCCTACAGGGGTAAAACTGAAAAAAGTTGAAAAAAATTTTTTTTGGACTTAGTCATTTTTCCGGCGTTTATCAGACTTTCGGATAGGGGATATGTCAGTGAGCGTTCCGATTTCAGTTCCAGAGCGATTCGCCCAATGAGTCCTTGATATTTAGTCGTTTTCAGACAATTTTCTGGATATTTGAAAATTTCACTTTTTTGTGAAAATATCCACTAAATGAGGGAATAATATGTGTGAGGGTAACCCAGGAGAGTTCCAAATGTGTGTGGGTAGAATATATATCCTACGGGGTAAAATTGAAAAAAGTTGAAAAAATTATTTTTGGACTTAGTCATTTTTCCGGCGTTTATCAGACTTTCAGAGAGGGGAAATGTCAATGAGCGTTCCGATTTCAGTTCCAGAGCGATTCGCCCAATGAGTCCTTGATATTTCGTCGTTTTCAGCCAATTTTCTGGATATTTGAAAATTTCACTTTTTTGTGAAAATATCCACTAAATGAGGGAATAATATGTGTGAGGGTACCCCAGGAGAGTTCCAAATGTGTGTGGGTAGAATATATATCCTACAGGGGTAACACTGAAAAAAGTTGAAAAAAAATTTTTTTGGACTTAGTCATTTTTCCTGCGTTTATCAGACTTTCAGATAGGGGATATGTCAGTGAGTGTTCCGATTTCAGTTCCAGAGTGATTCTCCCAATGAGTTCTTGATATTTAGTCGTTTTCAGACAATTTTCTGGATATTTGAAAATTTCACTTTTTTGTGAAAATATCCACTAAATGAGGGAATAATATGTGTGAGGGTACCCCAGGAGAGTTCCAAATGTGTGTGGGTAGAATATATATCCTACAGGGGTAACACTGAAAAAAGTTGAAAAAATATTTTTTTGGACTTAGTCATTTTTCCTGCGTTTATCAGACTTTCAGATAGGGGATATGTCAGTGAGTGTTCCGATTTCAGTTCCAGAGTGATTCTCCCAATGAGTTCTTGATATTTAGTCGTTTTCAGACAATTTTCTGGATATTTGAAAATTTCACTTTTTTGTGAAAATATCCACTAAATGAGGGAATAATATGTGTGAGGGTACCCCAGGAGAGTTCCAAATGTGTGTGGGTAGAATATATATCCTACGGGGGTAAAATTGAAAAAAGTTGAAAAAATTATTTTTGGACTTAGTCATTTTTCCGGCGTTTATCAGACTTTCAGAGAGGGGAAATGTCAATGAGCGTTCCGATTTCAGTTCCAGAGCGATTCGCCCAATGAGTCCTTGATATTTCGTCGTTTTCAGCCAATATTTTGGATTTTTGAAAATTTCACTGTCTTGTGACAATATCCACTTAATGAGGGAATAATATGTGTGAGGGTACCCCAGGAGAGTTCCAAATGTGTGTGGGTAGAATATATATCCTACATGGGTAAAACTGAAAAAAGTTGAAAAAATTATTTTTGGACTTAGTCATTTTTCCGGCGTTTATCAGACTTTCAGTTAGGGGAAATGTCAGTGAGCGTTCCAATTTCAGTTCCAGAGCGATTCGCCCAATGAGTCCTTGATATTTAGTCATTTTCAGACAATTTTCTGGATATTTGAAAATTTCACTTTTTTGTGAAAATATCCACTAAATGAGGGAATAATATGTGTGAGGGTACCCCAGGAGAGTTCCAAATGTGTGTGGGTAGAATATATATCCTACAGGGGTAAAACTGAAAAAAGTTGAAAAAAAATTTTTTTTTTACTTAGTCATTTTTCCGTTGTTTATCAGACTTTCAGATAGGGGAAATGTCAGTGAGCGTTCCGATTTCACTTCCAGAGTGATTCGCCCAATGAGTGCTTGATATTTCGTCGTTTTCTGCCAATATTTTGAATTTTTGAAAATTTCACTTTCCTGTGACAATATCCACTAAATGAGGGAATAATATGTGTGAGGGTACCCCAGGAGAGTTCCAAATGTGTGTGGGTAGAATATATATCCTAAAGGGGTAACATTGAAAAAAGTTGAAAAAAAATTTTTTTGGACTTAGTCATTTTTCCGGTGTTTATCAGACTTTCAGATAGGGGATATGTCAGTGAGTGTTCCGATTTCAGTTCCAGAGCGATTCGCCCAATGAGTCCTTGATATTTAGTCGTTTTCAGACAATTTTCTGGATATTTGAAAATTTCACTTTTTTGTGAAAATATCCACTAAATGAGGGAATAATATGTGTGAGGGTAACCCAGGAGAGTTCCAAATGTGTGTGGGTAGAATATATATCCTACGGGGGTAAAATTGAAAAAAGTTGAAAAAATTATTTTTGGACTTAGTCATTTTTCCGGTGTTTATCAGACTTTCAGATAGGGGATATGTCAGTGAGTGTTCCGATTTCAGTTCCAGAGCGATTCGCCCAATGAGTCCTTGATATTTAGTCGTTTTCAGACAATTTTCTGAATATTTGAAAATTTCACTTTTTTGTGAAAATATCCACTAAATGAGGGAATAATATGTGTGAGGGTACCCCAGGAGAGTTCCAAATGTGTGTGGGTAGAATATATATCCTACGGGGGTAAAATTGAAAAAAGTTGAAAAAATTATTTTTGGACTTAGTCATTTTTCCGGCGTTTATCAGACTTTCAGAGAGGGGAAATGTCAATGAGCGTTCCGATTTCAGTTCCAGAGCGATTCGCCCAATGAGTCATTGATATTTCGTCGTTTTCAGCCAATATTTTGGATTTTTGAAAATTTCACTTTCTTGTGACAATATCCACTAAATGAGGGAATAATATGTGTGAGGGTACCCCAGGAAAGTTCCAAATGTGTGTGGGTAGAATATATATCCTACAGGGGTAAAACTGAAAAAAGTTGAAAAAAATTTTTTTTGGACTTAGTCATTTTTCCGGCGTTTATCAGACTTTCGGATAGGGGATATGTCAGTGAGCGTTCCGATTTCAGTTCCAGAGCGATTCGCCCAATGAGTCCTTGATATTTAGTCGTTTTCAGACAATTTTCTGGATATTTGAAAATTTCACTTTTTTGTGAAAATATCCACTAAATGAGGGAATAATATGTGTGAGGGTAACCCAGGAGAGTTCCAAATGTGTGTGGGTAGAATATATATCCTACGGGGTAAAATTGAAAAAAGTTGAAAAAATTATTTTTGGACTTAGTCATTTTTCCGGCGTTTATCAGACTTTCAGAGAGGGGAAATGTCAATGAGCGTTCCGATTTCAGTTCCAGAGCGATTCGCCCAATGAGTCCTTGATATTTCGTCGTTTTCAGCCAATTTTCTGGATATTTGAAAATTTCACTTTTTTGTGAAAATATCCACTAAATGAGGGAATAATATGTGTGAGGGTACCCCAGGAGAGTTCCAAATGTGTGTGGGTAGAATATATATCCTACAGGGGTAACACTGAAAAAAGTTGAAAAAAAATTTTTTTGGACTTAGTCATTTTTCCTGCGTTTATCAGACTTTCAGATAGGGGATATGTCAGTGAGTGTTCCGATTTCAGTTCCAGAGTGATTCTCCCAATGAGTTCTTGATATTTAGTCGTTTTCAGACAATTTTCTGGATATTTGAAAATTTCACTTTTTTGTGAAAATATCCACTAAATGAGGGAATAATATGTGTGAGGGTACCCCAGGAGAGTTCCAAATGTGTGTGGGTAGAATATATATCCTACAGGGGTAACACTGAAAAAAGTTGAAAAAATATTTTTTTGGACTTAGTCATTTTTCCTGCGTTTATCAGACTTTCAGATAGGGGATATGTCAGTGAGTGTTCCGATTTCAGTTCCAGAGTGATTCTCCCAATGAGTTCTTGATATTTAGTCGTTTTCAGACAATTTTCTGGATATTTGAAAATTTCACTTTTTTGTGAAAATATCCACTAAATGAGGGAATAATATGTGTGAGGGTACCCCAGGAGAGTTCCAAATGTGTGTGGGTAGAATATATATCCTACGGGGGTAAAATTGAAAAAAGTTGAAAAAATTATTTTTGGACTTAGTCATTTTTCCGGCGTTTATCAGACTTTCAGAGAGGGGAAATGTCAATGAGCGTTCCGATTTCAGTTCCAGAGCGATTCGCCCAATGAGTCCTTGATATTTCGTCGTTTTCAGCCAATATTTTGGATTTTTGAAAATTTCACTGTCTTGTGACAATATCCACTTAATGAGGGAATAATATGTGTGAGGGTACCCCAGGAGAGTTCCAAATGTGTGTGGGTAGAATATATATCCTACATGGGTAAAACTGAAAAAAGTTGAAAAAATTATTTTTGGACTTAGTCATTTTTCCGGCGTTTATCAGACTTTCAGTTAGGGGAAATGTCAGTGAGCGTTCCAATTTCAGTTCCAGAGCGATTCGCCCAATGAGTCCTTGATATTTAGTCATTTTCAGACAATTTTCTGGATATTTGAAAATTTCACTTTTTTGTGAAAATATCCACTAAATGAGGGAATAATATGTGTGAGGGTACCCCAGGAGAGTTCCAAATGTGTGTGGGTAGAATATATATCCTACGGGGGTAAAATTGAAAAAAGTTGAAAAAATTATTTTTGGACTTAGTCATTTTTCCGGCGTTTATCAGACTTTCAGAGAGGGGAAATGTCAATGAGCGTTCCGATTTCAGTTCCAGAGCGATTCGCCCAATGAGTCCTTGATATTTCGTCGTTTTCAGCCAATATTTTGGATTTTTGAAAATTTCACTTTCTTGTGACAATATCCACTAAATGAGGGAATAATATGTGTGAGGGTACCCCAGGAGAGTTCCAAATGTGTGTGGGTAGAATATATATCCTACAGGGGTAAAACTGAAAAAAGTTGAAAAAAAATTTTTTTTTTACTTAGTCATTTTTCCGTTGTTTATCAGACTTTCAGATAGGGGAAATGTCAGTGAGCGTTCCGATTTCAGTTCCAGAGTGATTCGCCCAATGAGTGCTTGAAATTTCGTCGTTTTCTGCCAATATTTTGAATTTTTGAAAATTTCACTTTCCTGTGACAATATCCACTAAATGAGGGAATAATATGTGTGAGGGTACCCCAGGAGAGTTCCAAATGTGTGTGGGTAGAATATATATCCTAAAGGGGTAACATTGAAAAAAGTTGAAAAAAAATTTTTTTGGACTTAGTCATTTTTCCGGTGTTTATCAGACTTTCAGATAGGGGATATGTCAGTGAGTGTTCCGATTTCAGTTCCAGAGCGATTCGCCCAATGAGTCCTTGATATTTAGTCGTTTTCAGACAATTTTCTGGATATTTGAAAATTTCACTTTTTTGTGAAAATATCCACTAAATGAGGGAATAATATGTGTGAGGGTAACCCAGGAGAGTTCCAAATGTGTGTGGGTAGAATATATATCCTACGGGGGTAAAATTGAAAAAAGTTGAAAAAATTATTTTTGGACTTAGTCATTTTTCCGGCGTTTATCAGACTTTCAGAGAGGGGAAATGTCAATGAGCGTTCCGATTTCAGTTCCAGAGCGATTCGCCCAATGAGTCCTTGATATTTCGTCGTTTTCAGCCAATATTTTGGATTTTTGAAAATTTCACTTTCTTGTGACAATATCCACTAAATGAGGGAATAATATGTGTGAGGGTACCCCAGGAGAGTTCCAAATGTGTGTGGGTAGAATATATATCCTACATGGGTAAAACTGAAAAAAGTTGAAAAAATTATTTTTGGACTTAGTCATTTTTCCGGCGTTTATCAGACTTTCAGTTAGGGGAAATGTCAGTGAGCGTTCCAATTTCAGTTCCAGAGCGATTCGCCCAATGAGTCCTTGATATTTAGTCATTTTCAGACAATTTTCTGGATATTTGAAAATTTCACTTTTTTGTGAAAATATCCACTAAATGAGGGAATAATATGTGTGAGGGTACCCCAGGAGAGTTCCAAATGTGTGTGGGTAGAATATATATCCTACAGGGGTAAAACTGAAAAAAGTTGAAAAAAAATTTTTTTTTTACTTAGTCATTTTTCCGTTGTTTATCAGACTTTCAGATAGGGGAAATGTCAGTGAGCGTTCCGATTTCACTTCCAGAGTGATTCGCCCAATGAGTGCTTGATATTTCGTCGTTTTCTGCCAATATTTTGAATTTTTGAAAATTTCACTTTCCTGTGACAATATCCACTAAATGAGGGAATAATATGTGTGAGGGTACCCCAGGAGAGTTCCAAATGTGTGTGGGTAGAATATATATCCTAAAGGGGTAACATTGAAAAAAGTTGAAAAAAAATTTTTTTGGACTTAGTCATTTTTCCGGTGTTTATCAGACTTTCAGATAGGGGATATGTCAGTGAGTGTTCCGATTTCAGTTCCAGAGCGATTCGCCCAATGAGTCCTTGATATTTAGTCGTTTTCAGACAATTTTCTGGATATTTGAAAATTTCACTTTTTTGTGAAAATATCCACTAAATGAGGGAATAATATGTGTGAGGGTAACCCAGGAGAGTTCCAAATGTGTGTGGGTAGAATATATATCCTACGGGAGTAAAATTGAAAAAAGTTGAAAAAATTATTTTTGGACTTAGTCATTTTTCCGGTGTTTATCAGACTTTCAGATAGGGGATATGTCAGTGAGTGTTCCGATTTCAGTTCCAGAGCGATTCGCCCAATGAGTCCTTGATATTTAGTCGTTTTCAGACAATTTTCTGAATATTTGAAAATTTCACTTTTTTGTGAAAATATCCACTAAATGAGGGAATAATATGTGTGAGGGTACCCCAGGAGAGTTCCAAATGTGTGTGGGTAGAATATATATCCTACAGGGTTAACACTGAAAAAAGTTTAAAAAAAATTTTTTTGGACTTAGTCATTTTTCCTGCGTTTATCAGACTTTCAGATAGGGGATATGTCAGTGAGTGTTCCGATTTCAGTTCCAGAGTGATTCTCCCAATGAGTTCTTGATATTTAGTCGTTTTCAGACAATTTTCTGGATATTTGAAAATTTCACTTTTTTGTGAAAATATCCACTAAATGAGGGAATAATATGTGTGAGGGTACCCCAGGAGAGTTCCAAATGTGTGTGGGTAGAATATATATCCTACGGGGGTAAAATTGAAAAAAGTTGAAAAAATTATTTTTGGACTTAGTCATTTTTCCGGCGTTTATCAGACTTTCAGAGAGGGGAAATGTCAATGAGCGTTCCGATTTCAGTTCCAGAGCGATTCGCCCAATGAGTCATTGATATTTAGTCGTTTTCAGCCAATATTTTGGATTTTTGAAAATTTCACTTTCTTGTGACAATATCCACTAAATGAGGGAATAATATGTGTGAGGGTACCCCAGGAGAGTTCCAAATGTGTGTGGGTAGAATATATATCCTACAGGGGTAAAACTGAAAAAAGTTGAAAAAAATTTTTTTTGGACTTAGTCATTTTTCCGGCGTTTATCAGACTTTCAGATAGGGGATATGTCAGTGAGCGTTCCGATTTCAGTTCCAGAGCGATTCGCCCAATGAGTCCTTGATATTTAGTCGTTTTCAGACAATTTTCTGGATATTTGAAAATTTCACTTTTTTGTGAAAATATCCACTAAATGAGGGAATAATATGTGTGAGGGTACCCCAGGAGAGTTCCAAATGTGTGTGGGTAGAATATATATCCTACAGGGGTAACACTGAAAAAAGTTGAAAAAAAATTTTTTTGGACTTAGTCATTTTTACTGCGTTTATCAGACTTTCAGATAGGGGATATGTCAGTGAGTGTTCCGATTTCAGTTCCAGAGTGATTCTCCCAATGAGTTCTTGATATTTAGTCGTTTTCAGACAATTTTCTGGATATTTGAAAATTTCACTTTTTTTGTGAAAATATCCACTAAATGAGGGAATAATATGTGTGAGGGTACCCCAGGAGAGTTCCAAATGTGTGTGGGTAGAATATATATCCTACGGGGGTAAAATTGAAAAAAGTTGAAAAAATTATTTTTGGACTTAGTCATTTTTCCGGCGTTTATCAGACTTTCAGAGAGGGGAAATGTCAATGAGCGTTCCGATTTCAGTTCCAGAGCGATTCGCCCAATGAGTCATTGATATTTCGTCGTTTTCAGCCAATAAATTGGATTTTTGAAAATTTCACTTTCTTGTGACAATATCCACTAAATGAGGGAATAATATGTGTGAGGGTACCCCAGGAGAGTTCCAAATGTGTGTGGGTAGAATATATATCCTACAGGGGTAAAACTGAAAAAAGTTGAAAAAAATTTTTTTTGGACTTAGTCATTTTTCCGGCGTTTATCAGACTTTCAGATAGGGGATATGTCAGTGAGCGTTCCGATTTCAGTTCCAGAGCGATTCGCCCAATGAGTCCTTGATATTTAGTCGTTTTCAGACAATTTTCTGGATATTTGAAAATTTCACTTTTTTGTGAAAATATCCACTAAATGAGGGAATAATATGTGTGAGGGTAACCCAGGAGAGTTCCAAATGTGTGTGGGTAGAATATATATCCTACGGGGGTAAAATTGAAAAAAGTTGAAAAAATTATTTTTGGACTTAGTCATTTTTCCGGCGTTTATCAGACTTTCAGAGAGGGGAAATGTCAATGAGCGTTCCGATTTCAGTTCCAGAGCGATTCGCCCAATGAGTCCTTGATATTTCGTCGTTTTCAGCCAATTTTCTGGATATTTGAAAATTTCACTTTTTTGTGAAAATATCCACTAAATGAGGGAATAATATGTGTGAGGGTACCCCAGGAGAGTTCCAAATGTGTGTGGGTAGAATATATATCCTACGGGGGTAAAATTGAAAAAAGTTGAAAAAATTATTTTTGGACTTAGTCATTTTTCCGGCGTTTATCAGACTTTCAGAGAGGGGAAATGTCAATGAGCGTTCCGATTTCAGTTCCAGAGCGATTCGCCCAATGAGTCCTTGATATTTCGTCGTTTTCAGCCAATATTTTGGATTTTTGAAAATTTCACTTTCTTGTGACAATATCCACTAAATGAGGGAATAATATGTGTGAGGGTACCCCAGGAGAGTTCCAAATGTGTGTGGGTAGAATATATATCCTACAGGGGTAAAACTGAAAAAAGTTGAAAAAAAATTTTTTTTTTACTTAGTCATTTTTCCGTTGTTTATCAGACTTTCAGATAGGGGAAATGTCAGTGAGCGTTCCGATTTCAGTTCCAGAGTGATTCGCCCAATGAGTGCTTGAAATTTCGTCGTTTTCTGCCAATATTTTGAATTTTTGAAAATTTCACTTTTTTGTGAAAATATCCACTAAATGAGGGAATAATATGTGTGAGGGTACCCCAGGAGAGTTCCAAATGTGTGTGGGTAGAATATATATCCTACGGGGGTAAAATTGAAAAAAGTTGAAAAAATTATTTTTGGACTTAGTCATTTTTCCGGCGTTTATCAGACTTTCAGAGAGGGGAAATGTCAATGAGCGTTCCGATTTCAGTTCCAGAGCGATTCGCCCAATGAGTCCTTGATATTTCGTCGTTTTCAGCCAATTTTCTGGATATTTGAAAATTTCACTTTTTTGTGAAAATATCCACTAAATGAGGGAATAATATGTGTGAGGGTACCCCAGGAGAGTTCCAAATGTGTGTGGGTAGAATATATATCCTACAGAGGTAAAACTGAAAAAAGTTGAAAAAAAATTTTTTTTTTACTTAGTCATTTTTCCGTTGTTTATCAGACTTTCAGATAGGGGAAATGTCAGTGAGCGTTCCGATTTCAGTTCCAGAGTGATTCGCCCAATGAGTGCTTGATATTTCGTCGTTTTCTGCCAATATTTTGAATTTTTGAAAATTTCACTTTCCTGTGACAATATCCACTAAATGAGGGAATAATATGTGTGAGGGTACCCCAGGAGAGTTCCAAATGTGAGTGGGTAGAATATATATCCTAAAGGGGTAACATTGAAAAAAGTTGAAAAAAAATTTTTTTGGACTAAGTCATTTTTCCTGCGTTTATCAGACTTTCAGATAGGGGATATGTCAGTGAGCGTTCCGATTTCAGTTCCAGAGCGATTCGCCCAATGAGTCCTTGATATTTAGTCGTTTTCAGACAATTTTCTGGATATTTGAAAATTTCACTTTTTTGTGATAATATCCACTAAATGAGGGATTAATATGTGTGAGGGTACCCCAGGAGAGTTCCAAATGTGTGTGGGTAGAATATATATCCTACAAGGGTAACACTGAAAAAAGTTGAAAAAAAATTTTTTTGGACTTAGTCATTTTTCCGGTGTTTATCAGACTTTCAGATAGGGGATATGTCAGTGAGTGTTCCGATTTCAGTTCCAGAGCGATTCGCCCAATGAGTCCTTGATATTTAGTCGTTTTCAGTCAATTTTCTGGATATTTGAAAATTTCACTTTTTTGTGAAAATATCCACTAAATGAGGGAATAATATGTGTGAGGGTAACCCAGGAGAGTTCCAAATGTGTGTGGGTAGAATATATATCCTACGGGGGTAAAATTGAAAAAAGTTGAAAAAATTATTTTTGGACTTAGTCATTTTTCCGGTGTTTATCAGACTTTCAGATAGGGGATATGTCAGTGAGTGTTCCGATTTCAGTTCCAGAGCGATTCGCCCAATGAGTTCTTGATATTTAGTCGTTTTCAGACAATTTTCTGGATATTTGAAAATTTCACTTTTTTTGTGAAAATATCCACTAAATGAGGGAATAATATGTGTGAGGGTACCCCAGGAGAGTTCCAAATGTGTGTGGGTAGAATATATATCCTACGGGGGTAAAATTGAAAAAAGTTGAAAAAATTATTTTTGGACTTAGTCATTTTTCCGGCGTTTATCAGACTTTCAGAGAGGGGAAATGTCAATGAGCGTTCCGATTTCAGTTCCAGAGCGATTCGCCCAATGAGTCCTTGATATTTCGTCGTTTTCAGCCAATATTTTGGATTTTTGAAAATTTCACTTTCTTGTGACAATATCCACTAAATGAGGGAATAATATGTGTGAGGGTACCCCAGGAGAGTTCCAAATGTGTGTGGGTAGAATATATATCCTACAGGGGTAAAACTGAAAAAAGTTGAAAAAAAATTTTTTTTTTACTTAGTCATTTTTCCGTTGTTTATCAGACTTTCAGATAGGGGAAATGTCAGTGAGCGTTCCGATTTCAGTTCCAGAGTGATTCGCCCAATGAGTGCTTGATATTTCGTCGTTTTCTGCCAATATTTTGAATTTTTGAAAATTTCACTTTTTTGTGAAAATATCCACTAAATGAGGGAATAATATGTGTGAGGGTACCCCAGGAGAGTTCCAAATGTGTGTGGGTAGAATATATATCCTACGGGGGTAAAATTGAAAAAAGTTGAAAAAATTATTTTTGGACTTAGTCATTTTTCCGGCGTTTATCAGACTTTCAGAGAGGGGAAATGTCAATGAGCGTTCCGATTTCAGTTCCAGAGCGATTCGCCCAATGAGTCCTTGATATTTCGTCGTTTTCAGCCAATATTTTGGATTTTTGAAAATTTCACTTTCTTGTGACAATATCCACTAAATGAGGGAATAATATGTGTGAGGGTACCCCAGGAGAGTTCCAAATGTGTGTGGGTAGAATATATATCCTACATGGGTAAAACTGAAAAAAGTTGAAAAAATTATTTTTGGACTTAGTCATTTTTCCGGCGTTTATCAGACTTTCAGTTAGGGGAAATGTCAGTGAGCGTTCCAATTTCAGTTCCAGAGCGATTCGCCCAATGAGTCCTTGATATTTAGTCATTTTCAGACAATTTTCTGGATATTTGAAAATTTCACTTTTTTGTGAAAATATCCACTAAATGAGGGAATAATATGTGTGAGGGTACCCCAGGAGAGTTCCAAATGTGTGTGGGTAGAATATATATCCTACAGAGGTAAAACTGAAAAAAGTTGAAAAAAAATTTTTTTTTTACTTAGTCATTTTTCCGTTGTTTATCAGACTTTCAGATAGGGGAAATGTCAGTGAGCGTTCCGATTTCAGTTCCAGAGTGATTCGCCCAATGAGTGCTTGATATTTCGTCGTTTTCTGCCAATATTTTGAATTTTTGAAAATTTCACTTTCCTGTGACAATATCCACTAAATGAGGGAATAATATGTGTGAGGGTACCCCAGGAGAGTTCCAAATGTGAGTGGGTAGAATATATATCCTAAAGGGGTAACAATGAAAAAAGTTGAAAAAAAATTTTTTTGGACTAAGTCATTTTTCCTGCGTTTATCAGACTTTCAGATAGGGGATATGTCAGTGAGCGTTCCGATTTCAGTTCCAGAGCGATTCGCCCAATGAGTCCTTGATATTTAGTCGTTTTCAGACAATTTTCTGGATATTTGAAAATTTCACTTTTTTGTGATAATATCCACTAAATGAGGGATTAATATGTGTGAGGGTACCCCAGGAGAGTTCCAAATGTGTGTGGGTAGAATATATATCCTACAAGGGTAACACTGAAAAAAGTTGAAAAAAAATTTTTTTGGACTTAGTCATTTTTCCGGTGTTTATCAGACTTTCAGATAGGGGATATGTCAGTGAGTGTTCCGATTTCAGTTCCAGAGCGATTCGCCCAATGAGTCCTTGATATTTAGTCGTTTTCAGACAATTTTCTGGATATTTGAAAATTTCACTTTTTTGTGAAAATATCCACTAAATGAGGGAATAATATGTGTGAGGGTAACCCAGGAGAGTTCCAAATGTGTGTGGGTAGAATATATATCCTACGGGGGTAAAATTGAAAAAAGTTGAAAAAATTATTTTTGGACTTAGTCATTTTTCCGGTGTTTATCAGACTTTCAGATAGGGGATATGTCAGTGAGTGTTCCGATTTCAGTTCCAGAGCGATTCGCCCAATGAGTTCTTGATATTTAGTCGTTTTCAGACAATTTTCTGGATATTTGAAAATTTCACTTTTTTTGTGAAAATATCCACTAAATGAGGGAATAATATGTGTGAGGGTACCCCAGGAGAGTTCCAAATGTGTGTGGGTAGAATATATATCCTACGGGGGTAAAATTGAAAAAAGTTGAAAAAATTATTTTTGGACTTAGTCATTTTTCCGGCGTTTATCAGACTTTCAGAGAGGGGAAATGTCAATGAGCGTTCCGATTTCAGTTCCAGAGCGATTCGCCCAATGAGTCCTTGATATTTCGTCGTTTTCAGCCAATATTTTGGATTTTTGAAAATTTCACTTTCTTGTGACAATATCCACTAAATGAGGGAATAATATGTGTGAGGGTACCCCAGGAGAGTTCCAAATGTGTGTGGGTAGAATATATATCCTACAGGGGTAAAACTGAAAAAAGTTGAAAAAATTATTTTTGGACTTAGTCATTTTTCCGGCGTTTATCAGACTTTCAGTTAGGGGAAATGTCAGTGAGCGTTCCAATTTCAGTTCCAGAGCGATTCGCCCAATGAGTCCTTGATATTTAGTCGTTTTCAGACAATTTTCTGGATATTTGAAAATTTCACTTTTTTGTGAAAATATCCACTAAATGAGGGAATAATATGTGTGAGGGTACCCCAGGAGAGTTCCAAATGTGTGTGGGTAGAATATATATCCTACAGGGGTAAAACTGAAAAAAGTTGAAAAAAAATTTTTTTTTTACTTAGTCATTTTTCCGTTGTTTATCAGACTTTCAGAAAGGGGAAATGTCAGTGAGCGTTCCGATTTCAGTTCCAGAGTCATTCGCCCAATGAGTGCTTGATATTTCGTCGTTTTCTGCCAATATTTTGAATTTTTGAAAATTTCACTTTCCTGTGACAATATCCACTAAATGAGGGAATAATATGTGTGAGGGTACCCCAGGAGAGTTCCAAATGTGTGTGGGTAGAATATATATCCTAAAGGGGTAACATTGAAAAAAGTTGAAAAAAAATTTTTTTGGACTTAGTCATTTTTCCGGCGTTTATCAGACTTTCAGATAGGGGATATGTCAGTGAGCGTTCCGATTTCAGTTCCAGAGCGATTCGCCCAATGAGTCCTTGATATTTAGTCGTTTTCAGACAATTTTCTGGATATTTGAAAATTTCACTTTTTTGTGATAATATCCACTAAATGAGGGATTAATATGTGTGAGGGTACCCCAGGAGAGTTCCAAATGTGTGTGGGTAGAATATATATCCTACAAGGGTAACACTGAAAAAAGTTGAAAAAAAATTTTTTTGGACTTAGTCATTTTTCCGGTGTTTATCAGACTTTCAGATAGGGGATATGTCAGTGAGTGTTCCGATTTCAGTTCCAGAGCGATTCGCCCAATGAGTCCTTGATATTTAGTCGTTTTCAGACAATTTTCTGGATATTTGAAAATTTCACTTTTTTGTGAAAATATCCACTAAATGAGGGAATAATATGTGTGAGGGTAACCCAGGAGAGTTCCAAATGTGTGTGGGTAGAATATATATCCTACGGGGGTAAAATTGAAAAAAGTTGAAAAAATTATTTTTGGACTTAGTCATTTTTCCGGTGTTTATCAGACTTTCAGATAGGGGATATGTCAGTGAGTGTTCCGATTTCAGTTCCAGAGTGATTCTCCCAATGAGTTCTTGATATTTAGTCGTTTTCAGACAATTTTCTGGATATTTGAAAATTTCACTTTTTTGTGAAAATATCCACTAAATGAGGGAATAATATGTGTGAGGGTACCCCAGGAGAGTTCCAAATGTGTGTGGGTAGAATATATATCCTACGGGGGTAAAATTGAAAAATGTTGAAAAAATTATTTTTGGACTTAGTCATTTTTCCGGCGTTTATCAGACTTTCAGAGAGGGGAAATGTCAATGAGCGTTCCGATTTCAGTTCCAGAGCGATTCGCCCAATGAGTCATTGATATTTAGTCGTTTTCAGCCAATATTTTGGATTTTTGAAAATTTCACTTTCTTGTGACAATATCCACTAAATGAGGGAATAATATGTGTGAGGGTACCCCAGGAGAGTTCCAAATGTGTGTGGGTAGAATATATATCCTACGGGGGTAAAATTGAAAAAAGTTGAAAAAATATTTTTTTGGACTTAGTCATTTTTCCGGCGTTTATCAGAATTTCAGATAGGGGATATGTCAGTGAGCGTTCCGATTTCAGTTCCAGAGCGATTCGCCCAATGAGTCCTTGATATTTAGTCGTTTTCAGACAATTTTCTGGATATTTGAAAATTTCACTTTTTTGTGAAAATATCCACTAAATGAGGGAATAATATGTGTGAGGGTACCCCAGGAGAGTTCCAAATGTGTGTAGGTAGAATATATATCCCACGGGGGTAAAATCGAAAAAAGTTTAAAAAAATTTTTTTGGGGACTTAGTCATTTTTTCACCGTTTATCAGAATTTCAGATAGGGGAAATGCCAGTAAACGTTCCGATTTCAGTTCCAGAGCGATTCGCCCAATGAGTCCTTGATATTTTGTCGTTTTCAGCCAATATTTTGGATTTTTGAAAATTTCACTTTTTTGTGAAAATATCCACTAAATGAGGGAATAATATGTGTGAGGGTACCCCAGGAGAGTTCCAAATGTGTGTGGGTAGAATATATATCCTACGGGGGTAAAATTGAAAAAAGTTGAAAAAAATTTTTTTTGGACTTAGTCATTTTTCCTGCGTTTATCAGACTTTCAGATAGGGGATATGTCAGTGAGTGTTCCAATTTCAGTTCCAGAGGGATTCTCCCAATGAGTTCTTGATATTTAGTCGTTTTCAGACAATTTTCTGGATATTTGAAAATTTCACTTTTTTGTGAAAATATCCACTAAATGAGGGAATAATATGTGTGAGGGTACCCCAGGAGAGTTCCAAATGTGTGTGGGTAGAATATATATCCTACAGGGGCAACACTGAAAAAAGTTGAAAAAAAATTTTTTTGGACATAGTCATTTTTCCTGCGTTTATCAGACTTTCAGATAGGGGAAATGTCAATGAGCGTTCCGATTTCAGTTCCAGAGCGATTCGCCCAATGAGTCCTTGATATTTCGTCGTTTTCAGCCAATATTTTGGATTTTTGAAAATTTCACTTTCTTGTGACAATATCCACTAATTGAGGGAATAATATGTGTGAGGGTACCCCAGGAGAGTTCCAAATGTGTGTGGGTAGAATATATATCCTACATGGGTAAAACTGAAAAAAGTTGAAAAAATTTTTTTTTGGACTTAGTCATTTTTCCGGCGTTTATCAGACTTTCAGATAGGGGAAATGTCAGTGAGCGTTCCGATTTCAGTTCCAGAGCGATTCACTCAATGAGTCCTTGAGATTTAGTCGTTTTCAGCCAATTTTCTGGATATTTGAAAATTTCACTTTTTTGTGAAAATATCCACTAAATGAGGGAATAATATGTGTGAGGGTACCCCAGGAGAGTTCCAAATGTGTGTGGGTAGAATATATATCCTACGGGGGTAAAATTGAAAAAAGTTGAAAAAATATTTTTTTGGACTTAGTCATTTTTCCGGCGTTTATCAGACTTTCAGATAGGGGATATGTCAGTGAGCGTTCCGATTTCAGTTCCAGAGCGATTCGCCCAATGAGTCCTTGATATTTAGTCGTTTTCAGACAATTTTCTGGATATTTGAAAATTTCACTTTTTTGTGAAAATATCCACTAAATGAGGGAATAATATGTGTGAGGGTACCCCAGGAGAGTTCCAAATGTGTGTGGGTAGAATATATATCCTACAGGGGTAACACTGAAAAAAGTTGAAAAAAAATTTTTTTGGACTTAGTCATTTTTAGTGCGTTTATCAGACTTTCAGATAGGGGATATGTCAGTGAGTGTTCCGATTTCAGTTCCAGAGTGATTCTCCCAATGAGTTCTTGATATTTAGTCGTTTTCAGACAATTTTCTGGATATTTGAAAATTTCACTTTTTTGTGAAAATATCCACTAAATGAGGGAATAATATGTGTGAGGGTACCCCAGGAGAGTTCCAAATGTGTGTGGGTAGAATATATATCCTACGGGGGTAAAATTGAAAAAAGTTGAAAAAATTATTTTTGGACTTAGTCATTTTTCCGGCGTTTATCAGACTTTCAGAGAGGGGAAATGTCAGTGAGCGTTCCGATTTCAGTTCCAGAGCGATTCACTCAATGAGTCCTTGAGATTTAGTCGTTTTCAGCCAATTTTCTGGATATTTGAAAATTTCACTTTTTTGTGAAAATATCCACTAAATGAGGGAATAATATGTGTGAGGGTACCCCAGGAGAGTTCCAAATGTGTGTGGGTAGAATATATATCCTACGGGGGTAAAATTGAAAAAAGTTGAAAAAAAATTTTTTGGACTTAGTCATTTTTCCGGCGTTTATCAGACTTTCAGATAGGGGATATGTCAGTGAGCGTTCCGATTTCAGTTCCAGAGCGATTCGCCCAATGAGTCCTTGATATTTAGTCGTTTTCAGACAATTTTCTGGATATTTGAAAATTTCACTTTTTTGTGAAAATATCCACTAAATGAGGGAATAATATGTGTGAGGGTACCCCAGGAGAGTTCCAAATGTGTGTGGGTAGAATATATATCCTACGGGGGTAAAATTGAAAAAAGTTGAAAAAATATTTTTTTGGACTTAGTCATTTTTCCGGCGTTTATCAGACTTTCAGATAGGGGATATGTCAGTGAGCGTTCCGATTTCAGTTCCAGAGCGATTTGCCCAATGAGTCCTTGATATTTAGTCGTTTTAAGACAATTTTCTGGATATTTGAAAATTTCACTTTTTTGTGAAAATATCCACTAAATGAGGGAATAATATGTGTGAGGGTACCCCAGGAGAGTTCCAAATGTGTGTGGGTAGAATATATATCCTACGGGGGTAAAATTGAAAAAAGTTGAAAAAATATTTTTTTGGACTTAGTCATTTTTCCGGCGTTTATCAGACTTTCAGATAGGGGATATATCAGTGAGCGTTCCGATTTCAGTTCCAGAGCGATTCGCCCAATGAGTCCTTGATATTTAGTCGTTTTCAGACAATTTTCTGGATATTTGAAAATTTCACTTTTTTTGTGAAAATATCCACTAAATGAGGGAATAATATGTGTGAGGGTGCCCCAGGAGAGTTCCAAATGTGTGTGGGTAGAATATATATCCTACGGGGGTAAAATTGAAAAAAGTTGAAAAAATTATTTTTGGACTTAGTCATTTTTCCGGCGTTTATCAGACTTTCAGAGAGGGGAAATGTCAATGAGCGTTTCGATTTCAGTTCCAGAGCGATTCGCCCAATGAGTCCTTGATATTTTGTCGTTTTCAGCCAATATTTTGGATTTTTGAAAATTTCACTTTCTTGTGACAATATCCACTAAATGAGGGAATAATATGTGTGAGGGTACCCCAGGAGAGTTCCAAATGTGTGTGGGTAGAATATATATCCTACATGGGTAAAACTGAAAAAAGTTGAAAAAATTTTTTTTTGGACTTAGTCATTTTTCCGGCGTTTATCAGACTTTCAGATAGGGGAAATGTCAGTGAGCGTTCCGATTTCAGTTCCAGAGCGATTCACTCAATGAGTCCTTGAGATTTAGTCGTTTTCAGCCAATTTTCTGGATATTTGAAAATTTCACTTTTTTGTGAAAATATCCACTAAATGAGGGAATAATATGTGTGAGGGTACCCCAGGAGAGTTCCAAATGTGTGTGGGTAGAATATATATCCTACGGGGGTAAAATTGAAAAAAGTTGAAAAAATATTTTTTTGGACTTAGTCATTTTTCCGGCGTTTATCAGACTTTCAGATAGGGGATATGTCAGTGAGCGTTCCGATTTCAGTTCCAGAGCGATTCGCCCAATGAGTCCTTGATATTTAGTCGTTTTCAGACAATTTTCTGGATATTTGAAAATTTCACTTTTTTGTGAAAATATCCACTAAATGAGGGAATAATATGTGTGAGGGTACCCCAGGAGAGTTCCAAATGTGTGTGGGTAGAATATATATCCTACAGGGGTAACACTGAAAAAAGTTGAAAAAAAATTTTTTTGGACTTAGTCATTTTTAGTGCGTTTATCAGACTTTCAGATAGGGGATATGTCAGTGAGTGTTCCGATTTCAGTTCCAGAGTGATTCTCCCAATGAGTTCTTGATATTTAGTCGTTTTCAGACAATTTTCTGGATATTTGAAAATTTCACTTTTTTGTGAAAATATCCACTAAATGAGGGAATAATATGTGTGAGGGTACCCCAGGAGAGTTCCAAATGTGTGTGGGTAGAATATATATCCTACGGGGGTAAAATTGAAAAAAGTTGAAAAAATTATTTTTGGACTTAGTCATTTTTCCGGCGTTTATCAGACTTTCAGAGAGGGGAAATGTCAGTGAGCGTTCCGATTTCAGTTCCAGAGCGATTCACTCAATGAGTCCTTGAGATTTAGTCGTTTTCAGCCAATTTTCTGGATATTTGAAAATTTCACTTTTTTGTGAAAATATCCACTAAATGAGGGAATAATATGTGTGAGGGTACCCCAGGAGAGTTCCAAATGTGTGTGGGTAGAATATATATCCTACGGGGGTAAAATTGAAAAAAGTTGAAAAAAAATTTTTTGGACTTAGTCATTTTTCCGGCGTTTATCAGACTTTCAGATAGGGGATATGTCAGTGAGCGTTCCGATTTCAGTTCCAGAGCGATTCGCCCAATGAGTCCTTGATATTTAGTCGTTTTCAGACAATTTTCTGGATATTTGAAAATTTCACTTTTTTGTGAAAATATCCACTAAATGAGGGAATAATATGTGTGAGGGTACCCCAGGAGAGTTCCAAATGTGTGTGGGTAGAATATATATCCTACGGGGGTAAAATTGAAAAAAGTTGAAAAAATATTTTTTTGGACTTAGTCATTTTTCCGGCGTTTATCAGACTTTCAGATAGGGGATATGTCAGTGAGCGTTCCGATTTCAGTTCCAGAGCGATTTGCCCAATGAGTCCTTGATATTTAGTCGTTTTAAGACAATTTTCTGGATATTTGAAAATTTCACTTTTTTGTGAAAATATCCACTAAATGAGGGAATAATATGTGTGAGGGTACCCCAGGAGAGTTCCAAATGTGTGTGGGTAGAATATATATCCTACGGGGGTAAAATTGAAAAAAGTTGAAAAAATATTTTTTTGGACTTAGTCATTTTTCCGGCGTTTATCAGACTTTCAGATAGGGGATATATCAGTGAGCGTTCCGATTTCAGTTCCAGAGCGATTCGCCCAATGAGTCCTTGATATTTAGTCGTTTTCAGACAATTTTCTGGATATTTGAAAATTTCACTTTTTTTGTGAAAATACCCACTAAATGAGGGAATAATATGTGTGAGGGTGCCCCAGGAGAGTTCCAAATGTGTGTGGGTAGAATATATATCCTACGGGGGTAAAATTGAAAAAAGTTGAAAAAATTATTTTTGGACTTAGTCATTTTTCCGGCGTTTATCAGACTTTCAGAGAGGGGAAATGTCAATGAGCGTTTCGATTTCAGTTCCAGAGCGATTCGCCCAATGAGTCCTTGATATTTTGTCGTTTTCAGCCAATATTTTGGATTTTTGAAAATTTCACTTTCTTGTGACAATATCCACTAAATGAGGGAATAATATGTGTGAGGGTACCCCAGGAGAGTTCCAAATGTGTGTGGGTAGAATATATATCCTACATGGGTAAAACTGAAAAAAGTTGAAAAAATTTTTTTTTGGACTTAGTCATTTTTCCGGCGTTTATCAGACTTTCAGATAGGGGAAATGTCAGTGAGCGTTCCGATTTCAGTTCCAGAGCGATTCACTCAATGAGTCCTTGAGATTTAGTCGTTTTCAGCCAATTTTCTGGATATTTGAAAATTTCACTTTTTTGTGAAAATATCCACTAAATGAGGGAATAATATGTGTGAGGGTACCCCAGGAGAGTTTCAAATGTGTGTGGGTAGAATATATATCCTACGGGGGTAAAATTGAAAAAAGTTGAAAAAATATTTTTTTGGACTTAGTCATTTTTCCGGCGTTTATCAGAATTTCAGATAGGGGATATGTCAGTGAGCGTTCCGATTTCAGTTCCAGAGCGATTCGCCCAATGAGTCCTTGATATTTAGTCGTTTTCAGACAATTTTCTGGATATTTGAAAATTTCACTTTTTTGTGAAAATATCCACTAAATGAGGGAATAATATGTGTGAGGGTACCCCAGGAGAGTTCCAAATGTGTGTAGGTAGAATATATATCCCACGGGGGTAAAATCGAAAAAAGTTTAAAAAAAATTTTTTGGGGACTTAGTCATTTTTTCACCGTTTATCAGAATTTCAGAGAGGGGAAATGCCAGTAAACGTTCCGATTTCAGTTCCAGAGCGATTCGCCCAATGAGTCCTTGATATTTAGTCGTTTTCAGCCAATTTTCTGGATATTTGAAAATTTCACTTTTTTGTGAAAATATCCACTAAATGAGGGAATAATATGTGTGAGGGTACCCCAGGAGAGTTCCAAATGTGTGTGGGTAGAATATATATCCTACAGGGGTAACACTGAAAAAAGTTGAAAAAAAATTTTTTTGGACTTAGTCATTTTTCCGGTGTTTATCAGACTTTCAGATAGGGGATATGTCAGTGAGTGTTCCGATTTCAGTTCCAGAGCGATTCGCCCAATGAGTCCTTGATATTTAGTCGTTTTCAGACAATTTTCTGGATATTTGAAAATTTCACTTTTTTTGTGAAAATATCCACTAAATGAGGGAATAATATGTGTGAGGGTGCCCCAGGAGAGTTCCAAATGTGTGTGGGTAGAATATATATCCTACGGGGGTAAAATTGAAAAAAGTTGAAAAAATTATTTTTGGACTTAGTCATTTTTCCGGCGTTTATCAGACTTTCAGAGAGGGGAAATGTCAATGAGCGTTCCGATTTCAGTTCCAGAGCGATTCGCCCAATGAGTCCTTGATATTTTGTCGTTTTCAGCCAATATTTTGGATTTTTGAAAATTTCACTTTCTTGTGACAATATCCACTAAATGAGGGAATAATATGTGTGAGGGTACCCCAGGAGAGTTCCAAATGTGTGTGGGTAGAATATATATCCTACATGGGTAAAACTGAAAAAAGTTGAAAAAATTTTTTTTTGGACTTAGTCATTTTTCCGGCGTTTATCAGACTTTCAGATAGGGGAAATGTCAGTGAGCGTTCCGATTTCAGTTCCAGAGCGATTCGCCCAATGAGTCCTTGATATTTAGTCGTTTTCAGACAATTTTCTGGATATTTGAAAATTTCACTTTTTTGTGAAAATATCCACTAAATGAGGGAATAATATGTGTGAGGGTACCCCAGGAGAGTTCCAAATGTGTGTAGGTAGAATATATATCCCACGGGGGTAAAATCGAAAAAAGTTTAAAAAAATTTTTTTGGGGACTTAGTCATTTTTTCACCGTTTATCAGAATTTCAGAGAGGGGAAATGCCAGTAAACGTTCCGATTTCAGTTCCAGAGCGATTCGCCCAATGAGTCCTTGATATTTAGTCGTTTTCAGCCAATTTTCTGGATATTTGAAAATTTCACTTTTTTGTGAAAATATCCACTAAATGAGGGAATAATATGTGTGAGGGTACCCCAGGAGAGTTCCAAATGTGTGTGGGTAGAATATATATCCTACAGGGGTAACACTGAAAAAAGTTGAAAAAAAATTTTTTTGGACTTAGTCATTTTTCCGGTGTTTATCAGACTTTCAGATAGGGGATATGTCAGTGAGTGTTCCGATTTCAGTTCCAGAGCGATTCGCCCAATGAGTCCTTGATATTTAGTCGTTTTCAGACAATTTTCTGGATATTTGAAAATTTCACTTTTTTGTGAAAATATCCACTAAATGAGGGAATAATATGTGTGAGGGTAACCCAGGAGAGTTCCAAATGTGTGTGGGTAGAATATATATCCTACGGGGGTAAAATTGAAAAAAGTTGAAAAAATTATTTTTGGACTTAGTCATTTTTCCGGCGTTTATCAGACTTTCAGAGAGGGGAAATGTCAATGAGCGTTCCGATTTCAGTTCCAGAGCGATTCGCCCAATGAGTCCTTGATATTTCGTCGTTTTCAGCCAATATTTTGGATTTTTGAAAATTTCACTTTCTTGTGACAATATCCACTAAATGAGGGAATAATATGTGTGAGGGTACCCCAGGAGAGTTCCAAATGTGTGTGGGTAGAATATATATCCTACCTGGGTAAAACTGAAAAAAGTTGAAAAAATTTTTTTTTGGACTTAGTCATTTTTCCGGCGTTTATCAGACTTTCAGATAGGGGAAATGTCAGTGAGCGTTCCGATTTCAGTTCCAGAGCGATTCACTCAATGAGTACTTGAGATTTAGTCGTTTTCAGCCAATTTTCTGGATATTTGAAAATTTCACTTTTTTGTGAAAATATCCACTAAATGAGGGAATAATATGTGTGAGGGTACCCCAGGAGAGTTCCAAATGTGTGTGGGTAGAATATATATCCCACGGGGGTAAAATTGAAAAAAGTTGAAAAATTGTTTTTTTTGGACTTAGTCATTTTTCCGGCGTTTATCAGACTTTCAGATAGGGGAAATGTCAGTGAGCGTTCCGATTTCAGTTCCAGAGCGATTCGCTCAATGAGTCCTTGATATTTAGTCGTTTGCAGCCAATTTTCTAGATATTTGAAAATTTCACTTTTTTGTGAAATTATCCACTAAATGAGGGAATAATATGTGTGAGGGTACCCCAGGAGAGTTCCAAATGTGTGTGGGTAGAATATATATCCTACATGGGTAAAACTGAAAAAAGTTGAAAAAATTTTTTTTTGGACTTAGTCATTTTTCCGGCGTTTATCAGACTTTCAGATAGGGGAAATGTCAGTGAGCGTTCCGATTTCAGTTCCAGAGCGATTCACCCAATGAGTCCTTGATATTTAGTCGTTTTCAGCCAATTTTCTGGATATTTGAAAATTTCACTTTTTTGTGAAAATATCCACTAAATGAGGGAATAATATGTGTGAGGGTACCCCAGGAGAGTTCCAAATGTGTGTGGGTAGAATATATATCCTACAGGGGTAACACTGAAAAAAGTTGAAAAAAATTTTTTTTGGACTTAGTCATTTTTCCGGTGTTTATCAGACTTTCAGATAGGGGATATGTCAGTGAGTGTTCCGATTTCAGTTCCAGAGCGATTCGCCCAATGAGTCCTTGATATTTAGTCGTTTTCAGACAATTTTCTGGATATTTGAAAATTTCACTTTTTTGTGAAAATATCCACTAAATGAGGGAATAATATGTGTGAGGGTAACCCAGGAGAGTTCCAAATGTGTGTGGGTAGAATATATATCCTACGGGGGTAAAATTGAAAAAAGTTGAAAAAATTATTTTTGGACTTAGTCATTTTTCCGGCGTTTATCAGACTTTCAGAGAGGGGAAATGTCAAAGAGCGTTCCGATTTCAGTTCCAGAGCGATTCGCCCAATGAGTCCTTGATATTTCGTCGTTTTCAGCCAATATTTTGGATTTTTGAAAATTTCACTTTCTTGTGACAATATCCACTAAATGAGGGAATAATATGTGTGAGGGTACCCCAGGAGAGTTCCAAATGTGTGTGGGTAGAATATATATCCTACCTGGGTAAAACTGAAAAAAGTTGAAAAAATTTTTTTTTGGACTTAGTCATTTTTCCGGCGTTTATCAGACTTTCAGATAGGGGAAATGTCAGTGAGCGTTCCGATTTCAGTTCCAGAGCGATTCGCTCAATGAGTCCTTGATATTTAGTCGTTTGCAGCCAATTTTCTAGATATTTGAAAATTTCACTTTTTTGTGAAATTATCCACTAAATGAGGGAATAATATGTATGAGGGTACCCCAGGAGAGTTCCAAATGTGTGTGGGTAGAATATATATCCTACATGGGTAAAACTGAAAAAAGTTGAAAAAATTATTTTTGGACTTAGTCATTTTTCCGGCGTTTATCAGACTTTCAGTTAGGGGAAATGTCAGTGAGCGTTCCGATTTCAGTTCCAGAGCGATTCGCCCAATGAGTCCTTGATATTTAGTCGTTTTCAGACAATTTTCTGGATATTTGAAAATTTCACTTTTTTTGTGAAAATATCCACTAAATGAGGGAATAATATGTGTGAGGGTACCCCAGGAGAGTTCCATATGTGTGTGGGTAGAATATATATCCTACCGGGGTAAAATTGAAAAAAGTTGAAAAAATTATTTTTGGACTTAGTCATTTTTCCGGCGTTTATCAGACTTTCAGTTAGGGGAAATGTCAGTGAGCGTTCCGATTTCAGTTCTAGAGCGATTCGCCCAATGATTTTCAGACAATTTTCTGGATATTTGAAAATTTCACTTTTTTGTGAAAATATCCACTAAATGAGGGAATAATATGTGTGAGGGTACCCCAGGAGAGTTCCAAATGTGTGTGGGTAGAATATATATCCTACAGGGGTAAAACTGAAAAAAGTTGAAAAAAAATTTTTTTTTTACTTAGTCATTTTTCCGTTGTTTATCAGACTTTCAGATAGGGGAAATGTCAGTGAGCGTTCCGATTTCAGTTCCAGAGTGATTCGCCCAATGAGTGCTTGATATTTCGTCGTTTTCTGCCAATATTTTGAATTTTTGAAAATTTCACTTTCCTGTGACAATATCCACTAAATGAGGGAATAATATGTGTGAGGGTACCCCAGGAGAGTTCCAAATGTGTGTGGGTAGAATATATATCCTAAAGGGGTAACATTGAAAAAAGTTGAAAAAAAATTTTTTTGGACTTAGTCATTTTTCCGGCGTTTATCAGACTTTCAGATAGGGGATATGTCAGTGAGCGTTCCGATTTCAGTTCCAGAGCGATTCGCCCAATGAGTCCTTGATATTTAGTCGTTTTCAGACAATTTTCTGGATATTTGAAAATTTCACTTTTTTGTGAAAATATCCACTAAATGAGGGAATAATATGTGTGAGGGTACCCCAGGAGAGTTCCAAATGTGTGTGGGTAGAATATATATCCTACAGGGGTAACACTGAAAAAAGTTGAAAAAAATTTTTTTTGGACTTAGTCATTTTTCCTGCGTTTATCAGACTTTCAGATAGGGGATATGTCAGTGAGTGTTCCGATTTCAGTTCCAGAGTGATTCTCCCAATGAGTTCTTGATATTTAGTCGTTTTCAGACAATTTTCTGGATATTTGAAAATTTCACTTTTTTGTGAAAATATCCACTAAATGAGGAAATAATATGTGTGAGGGTACCCCAGGAGAGTTCCAAATGTGTGTGGGTAGAATATATATCCTACATGGGTAAAACTGAAAAAAGTTGAAAAAATTATTTTTGGACTTAGTCATTTTTCCGGCGTTTATCAGACTTTCAGTTAGGGGAAATGTCAGTGAGCGTTCCGATTTCAGTTCCAGAGCGATTCGCCCAATGAGTCCTTGATATTTAGTCGTTTTCAGACAATTTTCTGGATATTTGAAAATTTCACTTTTTTGTGAAAATATCCACTAAATGAGGGAATAATATGTGTGAGGGTACCCCAGGAGAGTTCCAAATGTCTGTGGGTAGAATATATATCCTACAGGGGTAAAACTGAAAAAAGTTGAAAAAAAATTTTTTTTTTACTTAGTCATTTTTCCGTTGTTTATCAGACTTTCAGATAGGGGAAATGTCAGTGAGCGTTCCGATTTCAGTTCCAGAGTGATTCGCCCAATGAGTGCTTGATATTTCGTCGTTTTCTGCCAATATTTTGAATTTTTGAAAATTTCACTTTCCTGTGACAATATCCACTAAATGAGGGAATAATATGTGTGAGGGTACCCCAGGAGAGTTCCAAATGTGTGTGGGTAGAATATATATCCTAAAGGGGTAACATTGAAAAAAGTTGAAAAAAATTTTTTTTGGACTTAGTCATTTTTCCGGCGTTTATCAGACTTTCAGATAGGGGATATGTCAGTGAGCGTTCCGATTTCAGTTCCAGAGCGATTCGCCCAATGAGTCCTTGATATTTAGTCGTTTTCAGACAATTTTCTGGATATTTGAAAATTTCACTTTTTTGTGAAAATATCCACTAAATGAGGGATTAATATGTGTGAGGGTACCCCAGGAGAGTTCCAAATGTGTGTGGGTAGAATATATATCCTACAGGGGTAACACTGAAAAAAGTTGAAAAAAAATTTTTTTGGACTTAAGTCATTTTTCCGGTGTTTATCAGACTTTCAGATAGGGGATATGTCAGTGAGTGTTCCGATTTCAGTTCCAGAGCGATTCGCCCAATGAGTCCTTGATATTTAGTCGTTTTCAGACAATTTTCTGGATATTTGAAAATTTCACTTTTTTTGTGAAAATATCCACTAAATGAGGGAATAATATGTGTGAGGGTGCCCCAGGAGAGTTCCAAATGTGTGTGGGTAGAATATATATCCTACGGGGGTAAAATTGAAAAAAGTTGAAAAAATTATTTTTGGACTTAGTCATTTTTCCGGCGTTTATCAGACTTTCAGAGAGGGGAAATGTCAATGAGCGTTCCGATTTCAGTTCCAGAGCGATTCGCCCAATGAGTCCTTGATATTTTGTCGTTTTCAGCCAATATTTTGGATTTTTGAAAATTTCACTTTCTTGTGACAATATCCACTAAATGAGGGAATAATATGTGTGAGGGTACCCCAGGAGAGTTCCAAATGTGTGTGGGTAGAATATATATCCTACATGGGTAAAACTGAAAAAAGTTGAAAAAATTTTTTTTTGGACTTAGTCATTTTTCCGGCGTTTATCAGACTTTCAGATAGGGGAAATGTCAGTGAGCGTTCCGATTTCAGTTCCAGAGCGATTCACTGAATGAGTCCTTGAGATTTAGTCGTTTTCAGCCAATTTTCTGGATATTTGAAAATTTCACTTTTTTGTGAAAATATCCACTAAATGAGGGAATAATATGTGTGAGGGTACCCCAGGAGAGTTTCAAATGTGTGTGGGTAGAATATATATCCTACGGGGGTAAAATTGAAAAAAGTTGAAAAAATATTTTTTTGGACTTAGTCATTTTTCCGGCGTTTATCAGAATTTCAGATAGGGGATATGTCAGTGAGCGTTCCGATTTCAGTTCCAGAGCGATTCGCCCAATGAGTCCTTGATATTTAGTCGTTTTCAGACAATTTTCTGGATATTTGAAAATTTCACTTTTTTGTGAAAATATCCACTAAATGAGGGAATAATATGTGTGAGGGTACCCCAGGAGAGTTCCAAATGTGTGTAGGTAGAATATATATCCCACGGGGGTAAAATCGAAAAAAGTTTAAAAAAATTTTTTTGGGGACTTAGTCATTTTTTCACCGTTTATCAGAATTTCAGAGCGGGGAAATGCCAGTAAACGTTCCGATTTCAGTTCCAGAGCGATTCGCCCAATGAGTCCTTGATATTTAGTCGTTTTCAGCCAATTTTCTGGATATTTGAAAATTTCACTTTTTTGTGAAAATATCCACTAAATGAGGGAATAATATGTGTGAGGGTACCCCAGGAGAGTTCCAAATGTGTGTGGGTAGAATATATATCCTACAGGGGTAACACTGAAAAAAGTTGAAAAAAAATTTTTTTGGACTTAGTCATTTTTCCGGTGTTTATCAGACTTTCAGATAGGGGATATGTCAGTGAGTGTTCCGATTTCAGTTCCAGAGCGATTCGCCCAATGAGTCCTTGATATTTAGTCGTTTTCAGACAATTTTCTGGATATTTGAAAATTTCACTTTTTTGTGAAAATATCCACTAAATGAGGGAATAATATGTGTGAGGGTACCCCAGGAGAGTTCCAAATGTGTGTGGGTAGAATATATATCCTACGCGGGTAAAATTGAAAAAAGTTGAAAAAATTATTTTTGGACTTAGTCATTTTTCCGGCGTTTATCAGACTTTCAGAGAGGGGAAATGTCAATGAGCGTTCCGATTTCAGTTCCAGAGCGATTCGCCCAATGAGTCCTTGATATTTCGTCGTTTTCAGCCAATATTTTGGATTTTTGAAAATTTCACTTTCTTGTGACAATATCCACTAAATGAGGGAATAATATGTGTGAGGGTACCCCAGGAGAGTTCCAAATGTGTGTGGGTAGAATATATATCCTACCTGGGTAAAACTGAAAAAAGTTGAAAAAATTTTTTTTTGGACTTAGTCATTTTTCCGGCGTTTATCAGACTTTCAGATAGGGGAAATGTCAGTGAGCGTTCCGATTTCAGTTCCAGAGCGATTCACTCAATGAGTCCTTGAGATTTAGTCGTTTTCAGCCAATTTTCTGGATATTTGAAAATTTCACTTTTTTGTGAAAATATCCACTAAATGAGGGAATAATATGTGTGAGGGTACCCCAGGAGAGTTCCAAATGTGTGTGGGTAGAATATATATCCCACGGGGGTAAAATTGAAAAAAGTTGAAAAATTTTTTTTTTGGACTTAGTCATTTTTCCGGCGTTTATCAGACTTTCAGATAGGGGAAATGTCAGTGAGCGTTCCGATTTCAGTTCCAGAGCGATTCGCTCAATGAGTCCTTGATATTTAGTCGTTTGCAGCCAATTTTCTAGATATTTGAAAATTTCACTTTTTTGTGAAATTATCCACTAAATGAGGGAATAATATGTGTGAGGGTACCCCAGGAGAGTTCCAAATGTGTGTGGGTAGAATATATATCCTACATGGGTAAAACTGAAAAAAGTTGAAAAAATTTTTTTTTGGACTTAGTCATTTTTCCGGCGTTTATCAGACTTTCAGATAGGGGAAATGTCAGTGAGCGTTCCGATTTCAGTTCCAGAGCGATTCACCCAATGAGTCCTTGATATTTAGTCGTTTTCAGCCAATTTTCTGGATATTTGAAAATTTCACTTTTTTGTGAAAATATCCACTAAATGAGGGAATAATATGTGTGAGGGTACCCCAGGAGAGTTCCAAATGTGTGTGGGTAGAATATATATCCTACAGGGGTAACACTGAAAAAAGCTGAAAAAAAATTTTTTTGGACTTAGTCATTTTTCCGGTGTTTATCAGACTTTCAGATAGGGGATATGTCAGTGAGTGTTCCGATTTCAGTTCCAGAGCGATTCGCCCAATGAGTCCTTGATATTTAGTCGTTTTCAGACAATTTTCTGGATATTTGAAAATTTCACTTTTTTGTGAAAATATCCACTAAATGAGGGAATAATATGTGTGAGGGTAACCCAGGAGAGTTCCAAATGTGTGTGGGTAGAATATATATCCTACGGGGGTAAAATTGAAAAAAGTTGAAAAAATTATTTTTGGACTTAGTCATTTTTCCGGCGTTTATCAGACTTTCAGAGAGGGGAAATGTCAAAGAGCGTTCCGATTTCAGTTCCAGAGCGATTCGCCCAATGAGTCCTTGATATTTCGTCGTTTTCAGCCAATATTTTGGATTTTTGAAAATTTCACTTTTTTGTGAAATTATCCACTAAATGAGGGAATAATATGTATGAGGGTACCCCAGGAGAGTTCCAAATGTGTGTGGGTAGAATATATATCCTACATGGGTAAAACTGAAAAAAGTTGAAAAAATTATTTTTGGACTTAGTCATTTTTCCGGCGTTTATCAGACTTTCAGTTAGGGGAAATGTCAGTGAGCGTTCCGATTTCAGTTCCAGAGCGATTCGCCCAATGAGTCCTTGATATTTAGTCGTTTTCAGACAATTTTCTGGATATTTGAAAATTTCACTTTTTTTGTGAAAATATCCACTAAATGAGGGAATAATATGTGTGAGGGTACCCCAGGAGAGTTCCATATGTGTGTGGGTAGAATATATATCCTACCGGGGTAAAATTGAAAAAAGTTGAAAAAATTATTTTTGGACTTAGTCATTTTTCCGGCGTTTATCAGACTTTCAGTTAGGGGAAATGTCAGTGAGCGTTCCGATTTCAGTTCCAGAGCGATTCGCCCAATGATTTTCAGACAATTTTCTGGATATTTGAAAATTTCACTTTTTTGTGAAAATATCCACTAAATGAGGGAATAATATGTGTGAGGGTACCCCAGGAGAGTTCCAAATGTGTGTGGGTAGAATATATATCCTACAGGGGTAAAACTGAAAAAAGTTGAAAAAAAATTTTTTTTTTACTTAGTCATTTTTCCGTTGTTTATCAGACTTTCAGATAGGGGAAATGTCAGTGAGCGTTCCGATTTCAGTTCCAGAGTGATTCGCCCAATGAGTGCTTGATATTTCGTCGTTTTCTGCCAATATTTTGAATTTTTGAAAATTTCACTTTCCTGTGACAATATCCACTAAATGAGGGAATAATATGTGTGAGGGTACCCCAGGAGAGTTCCAAATGTGTGTGGGTAGAATATATATCCTAAAGGGGTAACATTGAAAAAAGTTGAAAAAAAATTTTTTTGGACTTAGTCATTTTTCCGGCGTTTATCAGACTTTCAGATAGGGGATATGTCAGTGAGCGTTCCGATTTCAGTTCCAGAGCGATTCGCCCAATGAGTCCTTGATATTTAGTCGTTTTCAGACAATTTTCTGGATATTTGAAAATTTCACTTTTTTGTGAAAATATCCACTAAATGAGGGAATAATATGTGTGAGGGTACCCCAGGAGAGTTCCAAATGTGTGTGGGTAGAATATATATCCTACAGGGGTAACACTGAAAAAAGTTGAAAAAAATTTTTTTTGGACTTAGTCATTTTTCCTGCGTTTATCAGACTTTCAGATAGGGGATATGTCAGTGAGTGTTCCGATTTCAGTTCCAGAGTGATTCTCCCAATGAGTTCTTGATATTTAGTCGTTTTCAGACAATTTTCTGGATATTTGAAAATTTCACTTTTTTGTGAAAATATCCACTAAATGAGGAAATAATATGTGTGAGGGTACCCCAGGAGAGTTCCAAATGTGTGTGGGTAGAATATATATCCTACATGGGTAAAACTGAAAAAAGTTGAAAAAATTATTTTTGGACTTAGTCATTTTTCCGGCGTTTATCAGACTTTCAGTTAGGGGAAATGTCAGTGAGCGTTCCGATTTCAGTTCCAGAGCGATTCGCCCAATGAGTCCTTGATATTTAGTCGTTTTCAGACAATTTTCTGGATATTTGAAAATTTCACTTTTTTTGAAAATATCCACTAAATGAGGGAATAATATGTGTGAGGGTACCCCAGGAGAGTTCCAAATGTGTGTGGGTAGAATATATATCCTACAGGGGTAAAACTGAAAAAAGTTGAAAAAAAATTTTTTTTTTACTTAGTCATTTTTCCGTTGTTTATCAGACTTTCAGATAGGGGAAATGTCAGTGAGCGTTCCGATTTCAGTTCCAGAGTGATTCGCCCAATGAGTGCTTGATATTTCGTCGTTTTCTGCCAATATTTTGAATTTTTGAAAATTTCACTTTCCTGTGACAATATCCACTAAATGAGGGAATAATATGTGTGAGGGTACCCCAGGAGAGTTCCAAATGTGTGTGGGTAGAATATATATCCTAAAGGGGTAACATTGAAAAAAGTTGAAAAAAATTTTTTTTGGACTTAGTCATTTTTCCGGCGTTTATCAGACTTTCAGATAGGGGATATGTCAGTGAGCGTTCCGATTTCAGTTCCAGAGCGATTCGCCCAATGAGTCCTTGATATTTAGTCGTTTTCAGACAATTTTCTGGATATTTGAAAATTTCACTTTTTTGTGAAAATATCCACTAAATGAGGGATTAATATGTGTGAGGGTACCCCAGGACAGTTCCAAATGTGTGTGGGTAGAATATATATCCTACAGGGGTAACACTGAAAAAAGTTGAAAAAAAATTTTTTTGGACTTAAGTCATTTTTCCGGTGTTTATCAGACTTTCAGATAGGGGATATGTCAGTGAGTGTTCCGATTTCAGTTCCAGAGCGATTCGCCCAATGAGTCCTTGATATTTAGTCGTTTTCAGACAATTTTCTGGATATTTGAAAATTTCACTTTTTTGTGAAAATATCCACTAAATGAGGGAATAATATGTGTGAGGGTAACCCAGGAGAGTTCCAAATGTGTGTGGGTAGAATATATATCCTACGGGGGTAAAATTGAAAAAAGTTGAAAAAATTATTTTTGGACTTAGTCATTTTTCCGGTGTTTATCAGACTTTCAGATAGGGGATATGTCAGTGAGTGTTCCGATTTCAGTTCCAGAGCGATTCGCCCAATGAGTCCTTGATATTTAGTCGTTTTCAGACAATTTTCTGAATATTTGAAAATTTCACTTTTTTGTGAAAATATCCACTAAATGAGGGAATAATATGTGTGAGGGTACCCCAGGAGAGTTCCAAATGTGTGTGGGTAGAATATATATCCTACAGGGGTAACACTGAAAAAAGTTGAAAAAAATTTTTTTTGGACTTAGTCATTTTTCCTGCGTTTATCAGACTTTCAGATAGGGGATATGTTAGTGAGTGTTCCGATTTCAGTTCCAGAGTGATTCTCCCAATGAGTTCTTGATATTTAGTCGTTTTCAGACAATTTTCTGGATATTTGAAAATTTCACTTTTTTGTGAAAATATCCACTAAATGAGGGAATAATATGTGTGAGGGTACCCCAGGAGAGTTCCAAATGTGTGTGGGTAGAATATATATCCTACGGGGGTAAAATTGAAAAAAGTTGAAAAAATTATTTTTGGACTTAGTCATTTTTCCGGCGTTTATCAGACTTTCAGAGAGGGGAAATGTCAATGAGCGTTCCGATTTCAGTTCCAGAGCGATTCGCCCAATGAGTCCTTGATATTTCGTCGTTTTCAGCCAATATTTTGGATTTTTGAAAATTTCACTTTCTTGTGACAAAATCCACTAAATGAGGGAATAATATGTGTGAGGGTACCCCAGGAGAGTTCCAAATGTGTGTGGGTAGAATATATATCCTACATGGGTAAAACTGAAAAAAGTTGAAAAAATTATTTTTGGACTTAGTCATTTTTCCGGCGTTTATCATACTTTCAGTTAGGGGAAATGTCAGTGAGCGTTCCGATTTCAGTTCCAGAGCGATTCGCCCAATGAGTCCTTGATATTTAGTCGTTTTCAGACAATTTTCTGGATATTTGAAAATTTCACTTTTTTGTGAAAATATCCACTAAATGAGGGAATAATATGTGTGAGGGTACCCCAGGAGAGTTCCAAATGTGTGTGGGTAGAATATATATCCTACGGGGGTAAAATTGAAAAAAGTTGAAAAAATTATTTTTGGACTTAGTCATTTTTCCGGCCTTTATCAGACTTTCAGAGAGGGGAAATGTCAATGAGCGTTCCGATTTCAGTTCCAGAGCGATTCGCCCAATGAGTCCTTGATATTTCGTCGTTTTCAGCCGATATTTTGGATTTTTGAAAATTTCACTTTCTTGTGACAATATCCACTAAATGAGGGAATAATATGTGTGAGGGTACCCCAGGAGAGTTCCATATGTGTGTGGGTAGAATATATATCCTACGGGGGTAAAATTGAAAAAAGTTGAAAAAATTATTTTTGGACTTAGTCATTTTTCCGGCGTTTATCAGACTTTCAGTTAGGGGAAATGTCAGTGAGCGTTCCGATTTCAGTTCCAGAGTGATTCGCCCAATGAGTTCTTGATATTTAGTCGTTTTCAGACAATTTTCTGGATATTTGAAAATTTCACTTTTTTGTGAAAATATCCACTAAATGAGGGAATAATATGTGTGAGGGTACCCCAGGAGAGTTCCAAATGTGTGTGGGTAGAATATATATCCTACGGGGGTAAAATTGAAAAAAGTTGAAAAAATTATTTTTGGACTTAGTCATTTTTCCGGCGTTTATCAGACTTTCAGAGAGGGGAAATGTCAATGAGCGTTCCGATTTCAGTTCCAGAGCGATTCGCCCAATGAGTCTTTGATATTTCGTCGTTTTCAGCCAATATTTTGGATTTTTGAAAATTTCACTTTCTTGTGACAATATCCACTAAATGAGGGAATAATATGTGTGAGGGTACCCCAGGAGAGTTCCAAATGTGTGTGGGTAGAATATATATCCTACATGGGTAAAACTGAAAAAAGTTGAAAAAATTATTTTTGGACTTAGTCATTTTTCCGGCGTTTATCAGACTTTCAGTTAGGGGAAATGTCAGTGAGCGTTCCGATTTCAGTTCCAGAGCGATTCGCCCAATGAGTCCTTGATATTTAGTCGTTTTCAGACAATTTTCTGGATATTTGAAAATTTCACTTTTTTGTGAAAATATCCACTAAATGAGGGAATAATATGTGTGAGGGTACCCCAGGAGAGTTCCAAATGTGTGTGGGTAGAATATATATCCTACAGGGGTAAAACTGAAAAAAGTTGAAAAAAATTTTTTTTTTTACTTAGTCATTTTTCCGTTGTTTATCAGACTTTCAGATAGGGGAAATGTCAGTGAGCGTTCCGATTTCAGTTCCAGAGTGATTCGCCCAATGAGTGCTTGATATTTCGTCGTTTTCTGCCAATATTTTGAATTTTTGAAAATTTCACTTTCCTGTGACAATATCCACTAAATGAGGGAATAATATGTGTGAGGGTACCCCAGGAGAGTTCCAAATGTGTGTGGGTAGAATATATATCCTAAAGGGGTAACATTGAAAAAAGTTGAAAAAAAATTTTTTTGGACTTAGTCATTTTTCCGGCGTTTATCAGACTTTCAGATACGGGATATGTCAGTGAGCGTTCCGATTTCAGTTCCAGAGCGATTCGCCCAATGAGTCCTTGATATTTAGTCGTTTTCAGACAATTTTCTGGATATTTGAAAATTTCACTCTTTTGTGAAAATATCCACTAAATGAGGGATTAATATGTGTGAGGGTACCCCAGGAGAGTTCCAAATGTGTGTGGGTAGAATATATATCCTACAGGGGTAACACTGAAAAAAGTTGAAAAAAAAATTTTTTGGACTTAGTCATTTTTCCGGTGTTTATCAGACTTTCAGATAGGGGATATGTCAGTGAGTGTTCCGATTTCAGTTCCAGAGCGATTCGCCCAATGAGTCCTTGATATTTAGTCGTTTTCAGACAATTTTCTGGATATTTGAAAATTTCACTTTTTTGTGAAAATATCCACTAAATGAGGGAATAATATGTGTGAGGGTAACCCAGGAGAGTTCCAAATGTGTGTGGGTAGAATATATATCCTACGGGGGTAAAATTGAAAAAAGTTGAAAAAATTATTTTTGGACTTAGTCATTTTTCCGGCGTTTATCAGACTTTCAGTTAGGGGAAATGTCAGTGAGCGTTCCGATTTCAGTTCCAGAGCGATTTGCCCAATGAGTCCTTGATATTTAGTCGTTTTCAGACAATTTTCTGGATATTTGAAAATTTCACTTTTTTGTGAAAATATCCACTAAATGAGGGAATAATATGTGTGAGGGTACCCCAGGAGAGTTCCAAATGTGTGTGGGTAGAATATATATCCTACAGGGGTAACACTGAAAAAAGTTGAAAAAAAATTTTTTTGGACTTAGTCATTTTTCCGGCGTTTATCAGACTTTCAGATAGGGGAAATGTCAGTGAACATTCCGATTTCAGTTCCAGAGCGATTCGCACAATGAGTCCTTGATATTTAGTCGTTTTCAGCCAATTTTCTGGATTTTTGAAAATTTCACTTTTTTGTGAAAATATCCACTAAATGAGGGAATAATATGTGTGAGGGTACCCCAGGAGAGTTCCAAATGTGTGTGGGTAGAATATATATCCTACGGGGGTAAAATTGAAAAAAGTTAAAAAAATTATTTTTGGACTTAGTCATTTTTCCGGCGTTTATCAGACTTTCAGAGAGGGGAAATGTCAATGAGCGTTCCGATTTCAGTTCCAGAGCGATTCGCCCAATGAGTCCTTGATATTTCGTCGTTTTCAGCCAATATTTTGGATTTTTGAAAATTTCACTTTCTTGTGACAATATCCACTAAATGAGGGAATAATATGTGTGAGGGTACCCCAGGAGAGTTCCAAATGTGTGTGGGTAGAATATATATCCTACATGGGTAAAACTGAAAAAAGTTAAAAAAATTATTTTTGGACTTAGTCATTTTTCCGGCGTTTATCAGACTTTCAGTTAGGGGAAATGTCAGTGAGCGTTCCGATTTCAGTTCCAGAGCGATTCGCCCAATGAGTCCTTGATATTTCGTCGTTTTCAGACAATTTTCTGGATATTTGAAAATTTCACTTTTTTGTGAAAATATCCACTAAATGAGGGAATAATATGTGTGAGGGTACCCCAGGAGAGTTCCAAATGTGTGTGGGTAGAATATATATCCTACAGGGGTAAAACTGAAAAAAGTTGAAAAAAAATTTTTTTTTTACTTAGTAATTTTTCCGTTGTTTATCAGACTTTCAGATAGGGGAAATGTCAGTGAGCGTTCCAATTTCAGTTCCAGAGTGATTCGCCCAATGAGTGCTTAATATTTCGTCGTTTTCTGCCAATATTTTGAATTTTTGAAAATTTCACTTTCCTGTGACAATATCCACTAAATGAGGGAATAATATGTGTGAGGGTACCCCAGGAGAGTTCCAAATGTGTGTGGGTAGAATATATATCCTAAAGGGGTAACATTGAAAAAAGTTGAAAAAAATTTTTTTTGGACTTAGTCATTTTTCCTGCGTTTATCAGACTTTCAGATAGGGGATATGTTAGTGAGTGTTCCGATTTCAGTTCCAGAGTGATTCTCCCAATGAGTTCTTGATATTTAGTCGTTTTCAGACAATTTTCTGGATATTTGAAAATTTCACTTTTTTGTGAAAATATCCACTAAATGAGGGAATAATATGTGTGAGGGTACCCCAGGAGAGTTCCAAATGTGTGTGGGTAGAATATATATCCTACGGGGGTAAAATTGAAAAAAGTTGAAAAAATTATTTTTGGACTTAGTCATTTTTCCGGCGTTTATCAGACTTTCAGAGAGGGGAAATGTCAATGAGCGTTCCGATTTCAGTTCCAGAGCGATTCGCCCAATGAGTCCTTGATATTTCGTCGTTTTCAGCCAATATTTTGGATTTTTGAAAATTTCACTTTCTTGTGACAAAATCCACTAAATGAGGGAATAATATGTGTGAGGGTACCCCAGGAGAGTTCCAAATGTGTGTGGGTAGAATATATATCCTACATGGGTAAAACTGAAAAAAGTTGAAAAAATTATTTTTGGACTTAGTCATTTTTCCGGCGTTTATCATACTTTCAGTTAGGGGAAATGTCAGTGAGCGTTCCGATTTCAGTTCCAGAGCGATTCGCCCAATGAGTCCTTGATATTTAGTCGTTTTCAGACAATTTTCTGGATATTTGAAAATTTCACTTTTTTGTGAAAATATCCACTAAATGAGGGAATAATATGTGTGAGGGTACCCCAGGAGAGTTCCAAATGTGTGTGGGTAGAATATATATCCTACGGGGGTAAAATTGAAAAAAGTTGAAAAAATTATTTTTGGACTTAGTCATTTTTCCGGCCTTTATCAGACTTTCAGAGAGGGGAAATGTCAATGAGCGTTCCGATTTCAGTTCCAGAGCGATTCGCCCAATGAGTCCTTGATATTTCGTCGTTTTCAGCCGATATTTTGGATTTTTGAAAATTTCACTTTCTTGTGACAATATCCACTAAATGAGGGAATAATATGTGTGAGGGTACCCCAGGAGAGTTCCATATGTGTGTGGGTAGAATATATATCCTACGGGGGTAAAATTGAAAAAAGTTGAAAAAATTATTTTTGGACTTAGTCATTTTTCCGGCGTTTATCAGACTTTCAGTTAGGGGAAATGTCAGTGAGCGTTCCGATTTCAGTTCCAGAGTGATTCGCCCAATGAGTTCTTGATATTTAGTCGTTTTCAGACAATTTTCTGGATATTTGAAAATTTCACTTTTTTGTGAAAATATCCACTAAATGAGGGAATAATATGTGTGAGGGTACCCCAGGAGAGTTCCAAATGTGTGTGGGTAGAATATATATCCTACGGGGGTAAAATTGAAAAAAGTTGAAAAAATTATTTTTGGACTTAGTCATTTTTCCGGCGTTTATCAGACTTTCAGAGAGGGGAAATGTCAATGAGCGTTCCGATTTCAGTTCCAGAGCGATTCGCCCAATGAGTCTTTGATATTTCGTCGTTTTCAGCCAATATTTTGGATTTTTGAAAATTTCACTTTCTTGTGACAATATCCACTAAATGAGGGAATAATATGTGTGAGGGTACCCCAGGAGAGTTCCAAATGTGTGTGGGTAGAATATATATCCTACATGGGTAAAACTGAAAAAAGTTGAAAAAATTATTTTTGGACTTAGTCATTTTTCCGGCGTTTATCAGACTTTCAGTTAGGGGAAATGTCAGTGAGCGTTCCGATTTCAGTTCCAGAGCGATTCGCCCAATGAGTCCTTGATATTTAGTCGTTTTCAGACAATTTTCTGGATATTTGAAAATTTCACTTTTTTGTGAAAATATCCACTAAATGAGGGAATAATATGTGTGAGGGTACCCCAGGAGAGTTCCAAATGTGTGTGGGTAGAATATATATCCTACAGGGGTAAAACTGAAAAAAGTTGAAAAAAATTTTTTTTTTTACTTAGTCATTTTTCCGTTGTTTATCAGACTTTCAGATAGGGGAAATGTCAGTGAGCGTTCCGATTTCAGTTCCAGAGTGATTCGCCCAATGAGTGCTTGATATTTCGTCGTTTTCTGCCAATATTTTGAATTTTTGAAAATTTCACTTTCCTGTGACAATATCCACTAAATGAGGGAATAATATGTGTGAGGGTACCCCAGGAGAGTTCCAAATGTGTGTGGGTAGAATATATATCCTAAAGGGGTAACATTGAAAAAAGTTGAAAAAAAATTTTTTTGGACTTAGTCATTTTTCCGGCGTTTATCAGACTTTCAGATACGGGATATGTCAGTGAGCGTTCCGATTTCAGTTCCAGAGCGATTCGCCCAATGAGTCCTTGATATTTAGTCGTTTTCAGACAATTTTCTGGATATTTGAAAATTTCACTCTTTTGTGAAAATATCCACTAAATGAGGGATTAATATGTGTGAGGGTACCCCAGGAGAGTTCCAAATGTGTGTGGGTAGAATATATATCCTACAGGGGTAACACTGAAAAAAGTTGAAAAAAAAATTTTTTGGACTTAGTCATTTTTCCGGTGTTTATCAGACTTTCAGATAGGGGATATGTCAGTGAGTGTTCCGATTTCAGTTCCAGAGCGATTCGCCCAATGAGTCCTTGATATTTAGTCGTTTTCAGACAATTTTCTGGATATTTGAAAATTTCACTTTTTTGTGAAAATATCCACTAAATGAGGGAATAATATGTGTGAGGGTAACCCAGGAGAGTTCCAAATGTGTGTGGGTAGAATATATATCCTACGGGGGTAAAATTGAAAAAAGTTGAAAAAATTATTTTTGGACTTAGTCATTTTTCCGGCGTTTATCAGACTTTCAGTTAGGGGAAATGTCAGTGAGCGTTCCGATTTCAGTTCCAGAGCGATTTGCCCAATGAGTCCTTGATATTTAGTCGTTTTCAGACAATTTTCTGGATATTTGAAAATTTCACTTTTTTGTGAAAATATCCACTAAATGAGGGAATAATATGTGTGAGGGTACCCCAGGAGAGTTCCAAATGTGTGTGGGTAGAATATATATCCTACAGGGGTAACACTGAAAAAAGTTGAAAAAAAATTTTTTTGGACTTAGTCATTTTTCCGGCGTTTATCAGACTTTCAGATAGGGGAAATGTCAGTGAACATTCCGATTTCAGTTCCAGAGCGATTCGCACAATGAGTCCTTGATATTTAGTCGTTTTCAGCCAATTTTCTGGATTTTTGAAAATTTCACTTTTTTGTGAAAATATCCACTAAATGAGGGAATAATATGTGTGAGGGTACCCCAGGAGAGTTCCAAATGTGTGTGGGTAGAATATATATCCTACGGGGGTAAAATTGAAAAAAGTTAAAAAAATTATTTTTGGACTTAGTCATTTTTCCGGCGTTTATCAGACTTTCAGAGAGGGGAAATGTCAATGAGCGTTCCGATTTCAGTTCCAGAGCGATTCGCCCAATGAGTCCTTGATATTTCGTCGTTTTCAGCCAATATTTTGGATTTTTGAAAATTTCACTTTCTTGTGACAATATCCACTAAATGAGGGAATAATATGTGTGAGGGTACCCCAGGAGAGTTCCAAATGTGTGTGGGTAGAATATATATCCTACATGGGTAAAACTGAAAAAAGTTAAAAAAATTATTTTTGGACTTAGTCATTTTTCCGGCGTTTATCAGACTTTCAGTTAGGGGAAATGTCAGTGAGCGTTCCGATTTCAGTTCCAGAGCGATTCGCCCAATGAGTCCTTGATATTTCGTCGTTTTCAGACAATTTTCTGGATATTTGAAAATTTCACTTTTTTGTGAAAATATCCACTAAATGAGGGAATAATATGTGTGAGGGTACCCCAGGAGAGTTCCAAATGTGTGTGGGTAGAATATATATCCTACAGGGGTAAAACTGAAAAAAGTTGAAAAAAAATTTTTTTTTTACTTAGTAATTTTTCCGTTGTTTATCAGACTTTCAGATAGGGGAAATGTCAGTGAGCGTTCCAATTTCAGTTCCAGAGTGATTCGCCCAATGAGTGCTTAATATTTCGTCGTTTTCTGCCAATATTTTGAATTTTTGAAAATTTCACTTTCCTGTGACAATATCCACTAAATGAGGGAATAATATGTGTGAGGGTACCCCAGGAGAGTTCCAAATGTGTGTGGGTAGAATATATATCCTAAAGGGGTAACATTGAAAAAAGTTGAAAAAAAATTTTTTTGGACTTAGTCATTTTTCCGGCGTTTATCAGACTTTCAGATAGGGGATATGTCAGTGAGCGTTCCGATTTCAGTTCCAGAGCGATTCGCCCAATGAGTCCTTGATATTTAGTCGTTTTCAGACAATTTTCTGGATATTTGAAAATTTCACTTTTTTGTGAAAATATCCACTAAATGAGGGAAAAATATGTGTGAGGGTACCCCAGGAGAGTTCCAAATGTGTGTGGGTAGAATATATATCCTACAGGGGTAACACTGAAAAAAGTTGAAAAAAATTTTTTTTGGACTTAGTCATTTTTCCGGCGTTTATCAGACTTTCAGAGAGGGGAAATGTCAATGAGCGTTCCGATTTCAGTTCCAGAGCGATTCGCCCAATGAGTCCTTGATATTTCGTCGTTTTCAGCCAATATTTTGGATTTTTGAAAATTTCACTTTCTTGTGACAATATCCACTAAATGAGGGAATAATATGTGTGAGGGTACCCCAGGAGAGTTCCAAATGTGTGTGGGTAGAATATATATCCTACATGGGTAAAACTGAAAAAAGTTGAAAAAATTATTTTTGGACTTAGTCATTTTTCCGGCGTTTATCAGACTTTCAGTTAGGGGAAATGTCAGTGAGCGTTCCGATTTCAGTTCCAGAGCGATTCGCCCAATGAGTCCTTGATATTTAGTCGTTTTCAGACAATTTTCTGGATATTTGAAAATTTCACTTTTTTGTGAAAATATCCACTAAATGAGGGAATAATATGTGTGAGGGTACCCCAGGAGAGTTCCAAATGTGTGTGGGTAGAATATATATCCTACAGGGGTAAAACTGAAAAAAGTTGAAAAAAATTTTTTTTTTTACTTAGTCATTTTTCCGTTGTTTATCAGACTTTCAGATAGGGGAAATGTCAGTGAGCGTTCCGATTTCAGTTCCAGAGTGATTCGCCCAATGAGTGCTTGATATTTTGTCGTTTTCTGCCAATATTTTGAATTTTTGAAAATTTCACTTTCCTGTGACAATATCCACTAAATGAGGGAATAATATGTGTGAGGGTACCCCAGGAGAGTTCCAAATGTGTGTGGGTAGAATATATATCCTAAAGGGGTAACATTGAAAAAAGTTGAAAAAAAATTTTTTTGGACTTAGTCATTTTTCCGGCGTTTATCAGACTTTCAGATAGGGGATATGTCAGTGAGCGTTCCGATTTCAGTTCCAGAGCGATTCGCCCAATGAGTCCTTGATATTTAGTCGTTTTCAGACAATTTTCTGGATATTTGAAAATTTCACTTTTTTGTGAAAATATCCACTAAATGAGGGATTAATATGTGTGAGGGTACCCCAGGAGAGTTCCAAATGTGTGTGGGTAGAATATATATCCTACAGGGGTAACACTGAAAAAAGTTGAAAAAAAAAATTTTTTGGACTTAGTCATTTTTCCGGTGTTTATCAGACTTTCAGATAGGGGATATGTCAGTGAGTGTTCCGATTTCAGTTCCAGAGCAATTCGCCCAATGAGTCCTTGATATTTAGTCGTTTTCAGACAATTTTCTGGATATTTGAAAATTTCACTTTTTTGTGAAAATATCCACTAAATGAGGGAATAATATGTGTGAGGGTAACCCAGGAGAGTTCCAAATGTGTGTGGGTAGAATATATATCCTACGGGGGTAAAATTGAAAAAAGTTGAAAAAATTATTTTTGGACTTAGTCATTTTTCCGGCGTTTATCAGACTTTCAGTTAGGGGAAATGTCAGTGAGCGTTCCGATTTCAGTTCCAGAGCGATTCGCCCAATGAGTCCTTGATATTTAGTCGTTTTCAGACAATTTTCTGGATATTTGAAAATTTCACTTTTTTGTGAAAATATCCACTAAATGAGGGAATAATATGTGTGAGGGTACCCCAGGAGAGTTCCAAATGTGTGTGGGTAGAATATATATCCTACAGGGGTAACACTGAAAAAAGTTGAAAAAAAATTTTTTTGGACTTAGTCATTTTTCCGGCGTTTATCAGACTTTCAGATAGGGGAAATGTCAGTGAACATTCCGATTTCAGTTCCAGAGCGATTCGCACAATGAGTCCTTGATATTTAGTCGTTTTCAGCCAATTTTCTGGATTTTTGAAAATTTCACTTTTTTGTGAAAATATCCACTAAATGAGGGAATAATATGTGTGAGGGTACCCCAGGAGAGTTCCAAATGTGTGTGGGTAGAATATATATCCTACGGGGGTAAAATTGAAAAAAGTTGAAAAAATTATTTTTGGACTTAGTCATTTTTCCGGCGTTTATCAGACTTTCAGAGAGGGGAAATGTCAATGAGCGTTCCGATTTCAGTTCCAGAGCGATTCGCCCAATGAGTCCTTGATATTTCGTCGTTTTCAGCCAATATTTTGGATTTTTGAAAATTTAACTTTCTTGTGACAATATCCACTAAATGAGGGAATAATATGTGTGAGGGTACCCCAGGAGAGTTCCAAATGTGTGTGGGTAGAATATATATCCTACATGGGTAAAACTGAAAAAAGTTGAAAAAATTATTTTTGGACTTAGTCATTTTTCCGGCGTTTATCAGACTTTCAGTTAGGGGAAATGTCAGTGAGCGTTCCGATTTCAGTTCCAGAGCGATTCGCCCAATGAGTCCTTGATATTTAGTCGTTTTCAGACAATTTTCTGGATATTTGAAAATTTCACTTTTTTGTGAAAATATCCACTAAATGAGGGAATAATATGTGTGAATGTACCCCAGGAGAGTTCCAAATGTGTGTGGGTAGAATATATATCCTACAGGGGTAAAACTGAAAAAAGTTGAAAAAAATTTTTTTTTTTACTTAGTAATTTTTCCGTTGTTTATCAGACTTTCAGATAGGGGAAATGTCAGTGAGCGTTCCGATTTCAGTTCCAGAGTGATTCGCCCAATGAGTGCTTAATATTTCGTCGTTTTCTGCCAATATTTTGAATTTTTGAAAATTTCACTTTCCTGTGACAATATCCACTAAATGAGGGAATAATATGTGTGAGGGTACCCCAGGAGAGTTCCAAATGTGTGTGGGTAGAATATATATCCTACGGGGGTAAAATTGAAAAAAGTTGAAAAAATTATTTTTGGAGTTAGTCATTTTTCCGGCGTTTATCAGACTTTCAGAGAGGGGAAATGTCAATGAGCGTTCCGACTTCAGTTCCAGAGCGATTCGCCCAATAAGTCCTTGATATTTCGTCGTTTTCAGCCAATTTTTTGGATTTTTGAAAATTTCAATTTTTTGTGAAAATATCCACTAAATGAGGGAATAATATGTGTGAGGGTACCCCAGGAGAGTTCCAAATGTGTGTGGGTAGAATATATATCCTACATGGGTAAAACTGAAAAAAGTTGAAAAAATTTTTTTTTGGACTTACTCATTTTTCCGGCGTTTATCAGACTTTCAGATAGGGGATATGTCAGTGAGCGTTCCGATTTCAGTTCCAGAGCGATTCGCCCAATGAGTCCTTGATATTTAGTCGTTTTCAGACAATTTTCTGGATATTTGAAAATTTCACTTTTTTGTGAAAATATCCACTAAATGAGGGAATAATATGTGTGAGGGTACCCCAGGAGAGTTCCAAATGTGTGTGGGTAGAATATATATCCTACAGGGGTAAAACTGAAAAAAGTTGAAAAAAAATTTTTTTTTTACTTAGTAATTTTTCCGTTGTTTATCAGACTTTCAGATAGGGGAAATGTCAGTGAGCGTTCCGATTTCAGTTCCAGAGTGATACGCCCAATGAGTGCTTAATATTTCGTCGTTTTCTGCCAATATTTTGAATTTTTGAAAATTTCACTTTCCTGTGACAATATCCACTAAATGAGGGAATAATATGTGTGAGGGTACCCCAGGAGAGTTCCAAATGTGTGTGGGTAGAATATATATCCTACGGGGGTAAAATTGAAAAAAGTTGAAAAAATTATTTTTGGACTTAGTCATTTTTCCGGCGTTTATCAGACTTTCAGAGAGGGGAAATGTCAATGAGCGTTCCGACTTCAGTTCCAGAGCGATTCGCCCAATAAGTCCTTGATATTTCGTCGTTTTCAGCCAATATTTTGGATTTTTGAAAATTTCAATTTTTTGTGAAAATATCCACTAAATGAGGGAATAATATGTGTGAGGGTACCCCAGGAGAGTTCCAAATGTGTGTGGGTAGAATATATATCCTACATGGGTAAAACTGAAAAAAGTTGAAAAAATTTTTTTTTGGACTTAGTCATTTTTCCGGCGTTTATCAGACTTTCAGATAGGGGATATGTCAGTGAGCGTTCCGATTTCAGTTCCAGAGCGATTCGCACAATGAGTCCTTGATATTTAGTCGTTTTCAGACAATTTTCTGGATATTTGAAAATTTCACTTTTTTGTGAAAATATCCACTAAATGAGGGATTAATATGTGTGAGGGTACCCCAGGAGAGTTCCAAATGTGTGTGGGTAGAATATATATCCTACAGGGGTAAAACTGAAAAAAGTTGAAAAAAATTTTTTTGGACTTAGTCATTTTTCCGGTGTTTATCAGACTTTCAGATAGGGGATATGTCAGTGAGTGTTCCGATTTAAGTTCCAGAGCGATTCGCCCAATGAGTCCTTGATATTTAGTCGTTTTCAGACATTTTTCTGGATATTTGAAAATTTCACTTTTTTGTGAAAATATCCACTAAATGAGGGAATAATATGTGTGAGGGTAACCCAGGAGAGTTCCAAATGTGTGTGGGTAGAATATATATCCTACGGGGGTAAAATTGAAAAAAGTTGAAAAAATTATTTTTGGACTTAGTCATTTTTCCGGTGTTTATCAGACTTTCAGATAGGGGATATGTCAGTGAGTGTTCCGATTTCAGTTCCAGAGCGATTCGCCCAATGAGTCCTTGATATTTAGTCGTTTTCAGACAATTTTCTGGATATTTGAAAATTTCACTTTTTTGTGAAAATATCCACTAAATGAGGGAATAATATGTGTGAGGGTACCCCAGGAGAGTTCCAAATGTGTGTGGGTAGAATATATATCCTACAGGGGTAACACTGAAAAAAGTTGAAAAAAAATTTTTTTGGACTTAGTCATTTTTCCTGCGTTTATCAGACTTTCAGATAGGGGATATGTCAGTGAGTGTTCCGATTTCAGTTCCAGAGTGATTCTCCCAATGAGTTCTTGATATTTAGTCGTTTTCAGCCAATTTTCTGGATTTTTGAAAATTTCACTTTTTTGTGAAAATATCCACTAAATGAGGGAATAATATGTGTGAGGGTACCCCAGGAGAGTTCCAAATGTGTGTGGGTAGAATATATATCCTACGGGGGTAAAATTGAAAAAAGTTGAAAAAATTATTTTTGGACTTAGTCATTTTTCCGGCGTTTATCAGACTTTCAGAGAGGGGAAATGTCAATGAGCGTTCCGATTTCAGTTCCAGAGCGATTCGCCCAATGAGTCCTTGATATTTTGTCGTTTTCAGCCAATATTTTGGATTTTTGAAAATTTAACTTTCTTGTGACAATATCCACTAAATGAGGGAATAATATGTGTGAGGGTACCCCAGGAGAGTTCCAAATGTGTGTGGGTAGAATATATATCCTACATGGGTAAAACTGAAAAAAGTTGAAAAAATTATTTTTGGACTTAGTCATTTTTCCGGCGTTTATCAGACTTTCAGTTAGGGGAAATGTCAGTGAGCGTTCCGATTTCAGTTCCAGAGCGATTCGCCCAATGAGTCCTTGATATTTAGTCGTTTTCAGACAATTTTCTGGATATTTGAAAATTTCACTTTTTTGTGAAAATATCCACTAAATGAGGGAATAATATGTGTGAATGTACCCCAGGAGAGTTCCAAATGTGTGTGGGTAGAATATATATCCTACAGGGGTAAAACTGAAAAAAGTTGAAAAAAATTTTTTTTTTTACTTAGTAATTTTTCCGTTGTTTATCAGACTTTCAGATAGGGGAAATGTCAGTGAGCGTTCCGATTTCAGTTCCAGAGTGATTCGCCCAATGAGTGCTTAATATTTCGTCGTTTTCTGCCAATATTTTGAATTTTTGAAAATTTCACTTTCCTGTGACAATATCCACTAAATGAGGGAATAATATGTGTGAGGGTACCCCAGGAGAGTTCCAAATGTGTGTGGGTAGAATATATATCCTACGGGGGTAAAATTGAAAAAAGTTGAAAAAATTATTTTTGGAGTTAGTCATTTTTCCGGCGTTTATCAGACTTTCAGAGAGGGGAAATGTCAATGAGCGTTCCGACTTCAGTTCCAGAGCGATTCGCCCAATAAGTCCTTGATATTTCGTCGTTTTCAGCCAATTTTTTGGATTTTTGAAAATTTCAATTTTTTGTGAAAATATCCACTAAATGAGGGAATAATATGTGTGAGGGTACCCCAGGAGAGTTCCAAATGTGTGTGGGTAGAATATATATCCTACATGGGTAAAACTGAAAAAAGTTGAAAAAATTTTTTTTTGGACTTACTCATTTTTCCGGCGTTTATCAGACTTTCAGATAGGGGATATGTCAGTGAGCGTTCCGATTTCAGTTCCAGAGCGATTCGCCCAATGAGTCCTTGATATTTAGTCGTTTTCAGACAATTTTCTGGATATTTGAAAATTTCACTTTTTTGTGAAAATATCCACTAAATGAGGGAATAATATGTGTGAGGGTACCCCAGGAGAGTTCCAAATGTGTGTGGGTAGAATATATATCCTACAGGGGTAAAACTGAAAAAAGTTGAAAAAAAATTTTTTTTTTACTTAGTAATTTTTCCGTTGTTTATCAGACTTTCAGATAGGGGAAATGTCAGTGAGCGTTCCGATTTCAGTTCCAGAGTGATACGCCCAATGAGTGCTTAATATTTCGTCGTTTTCTGCCAATATTTTGAATTTTTGAAAATTTCACTTTCCTGTGACAATATCCACTAAATGAGGGAATAATATGTGTGAGGGTACCCCAGGAGAGTTCCAAATGTGTGTGGGTAGAATATATATCCTACGGGGGTAAAATTGAAAAAAGTTGAAAAAATTATTTTTGGACTTAGTCATTTTTCCGGCGTTTATCAGACTTTCAGAGAGGGGAAATGTCAATGAGCGTTCCGACTTCAGTTCCAGAGCGATTCGCCCAATAAGTCCTTGATATTTCGTCGTTTTCAGCCAATATTTTGGATTTTTGAAAATTTCAATTTTTTGTGAAAATATCCACTAAATGAGGGAATAATATGTGTGAGGGTACCCCAGGAGAGTTCCAAATGTGTGTGGGTAGAATATATATCCTACATGGGTAAAACTGAAAAAAGTTGAAAAAATTTTTTTTTGGACTTAGTCATTTTTCCGGCGTTTATCAGACTTTCAGATAGGGGATATGTCAGTGAGCGTTCCGATTTCAGTTCCAGAGCGATTCGCACAATGAGTCCTTGATATTTAGTCGTTTTCAGACAATTTTCTGGATATTTGAAAATTTCACTTTTTTGTGAAAATATCCACTAAATGAGGGATTAATATGTGTGAGGGTACCCCAGGAGAGTTCCAAATGTGTGTGGGTAGAATATATATCCTACAGGGGTAAAACTGAAAAAAGTTGAAAAAAATTTTTTTGGACTTAGTCATTTTTCCGGTGTTTATCAGACTTTCAGATAGGGGATATGTCAGTGAGTGTTCCGATTTAAGTTCCAGAGCGATTCGCCCAATGAGTCCTTGATATTTAGTCGTTTTCAGACATTTTTCTGGATATTTGAAAATTTCACTTTTTTGTGAAAATATCCACTAAATGAGGGAATAATATGTGTGAGGGTAACCCAGGAGAGTTCCAAATGTGTGTGGGTAGAATATATATCCTACGGGGGTAAAATTGAAAAAAGTTGAAAAAATTATTTTTGGACTTAGTCATTTTTCCGGTGTTTATCAGACTTTCAGATAGGGGATATGTCAGTGAGTGTTCCGATTTCAGTTCCAGAGCGATTCGCCCAATGAGTCCTTGATATTTAGTCGTTTTCAGACAATTTTCTGGATATTTGAAAATTTCACTTTTTTGTGAAAATATCCACTAAATGAGGGAATAATATGTGTGAGGGTACCCCAGGAGAGTTCCAAATGTGTGTGGGTAGAATATATATCCTACAGGGGTAACACTGAAAAAAGTTGAAAAAAAATTTTTTTGGACTTAGTCATTTTTCCTGCGTTTATCAGACTTTCAGATAGGGGATATGTCAGTGAGTGTTCCGATTTCAGTTCCAGAGTGATTCTCCCAATGAGTTCTTGATATTTAGTCGTTTTCAGACAATTTTCTGGATATTTAAAAATTTCACATTTTTGTGAAAATATCCACTAAATGAGGGAATAATATGTGTGAGGGTACCCCAGGAGAGTTCCAAATGTGTGTGGGTAGAATATATATCCTACGGGGGTAAAATTGAAAAAAGTTGAAAAAATTATTTTTGGACTTAGTCATTTTTCCGGCGTTTATCAGACTTTCAGAGAGGGGAAATGTCAATGAGCGTTCCGATTTCAGTTCCAGAGCGATTCGCCCAATGAGTCCTTGATATTTCGTCGTTTTCAGCCAATATTTTGGATTTTTGAAAATTTCACTTTCTTGTGACAATATCCACTAAATGAGGGAATAATATGTGTGAGGGTACCCCAGGAGAGTTCCAAATGTGTGTGGGTAGAATATATATCCTACATGGGTAAAACTGAAAAAAGTTGAAAAAATTATTTTTGGACTTAGTCATTTTTCCGGCGTTTATCAGACTTTCAGTTAGGGGAAATGTCAGTGAGCGTTCCGATTTCAGTTCCAGAGCGATTCGCCCAATGAGTCCTTGATATTTAGTCGTTTTCAGACAATTTTCTGGATATTTGAAAATTTCACTTTTTTGTGAAAATATCCACTAAATGAGGGAATAATATGTGTGAATGTACCCCAGGAGAGTTCCAAATGTGTGTGGGTAGAATATATATCCTACAGGGGTAAAACTGAAAAAAGTTGAAAAAAAATTTTTTTTTTACTTAGTAATTTTTCCGTTGTTTATCAGACTTTCAGATAGGGGAAATGTCAGTGAGCGTTCCGATTTCAGTTCCAGAGTGATTCGCCCAATGAGTGCTTAATATTTCGTCGTTTTCTGCCAATATTTTGAATTTTTGAAAATTTCACTTTCCTGTGACAATATCCACTAAATGAGGGAATAATATGTGTGAGGGTACCCCAGGAGAGTTCCAAATGTGTGTGGGTAGAATATATATCCTACATGGGTAAAACTGAAAAAAGTTGAAAAAATTATTTTTGGACTTAGTCATTTTTCCGGCGTTTATCAGACTTTCAGTTAGGGGAAATGTCAGTGAGCGTTCCGATTTCAGTTCCAGAGCGATTCGCCCAATGAGTCCTTGATATTTAGTCGTTTTCAGACAATTTTCTGGATATTTGAAAATTTCACTTTTTTGTGAAAATATCCACTAAATGAGGGAATAATATGTGTGAGGGTACCCCAGGAGAGTTCCAAATGTGTGTGGGTAGAATATATATCCTACAGGGGTAAAACTGAAAAAAGTTGAAAAAAAATTTTTTTTTTACTTAGTAATTTTTCCGTTGTTTATCAGACTTTCAGATAGGGGAAATGTCAGTGAGCGTTCCGATTTCAGTTCCAGAGTGATTCGCCCAATGAGTGCTTAATATTTCGTCGTTTTCTGCCAATATTTTGAATTTTTGAAAATTTCACTTTCCTGTGACAATATCCACTAAATGAGGGAATAATATGTGTGAGGGTACCCCAGGAGAGTTCCAAATGTGTGTGGGTAGAATATATATCCTACGGGGGTAAAATTGAAAAAAGTTGAAAAAATTATTTTTGGACTTAGTCATTTTTCCGGCGTTTATCAGACTTTCAGAGAGGGGAAATGTAAATGAGCGTTCCGACTTCAGTTCCAGAGCGATTCGCCCAATAAGTCCTTGATATTTCGTCGTTTTCAGCCAATATTTTGGATTTTTGAAAATTTCAATTTTTTGTGAAAATATCCACTAAATGAGGGAATAATATGTGTGAGGGTACCCCAGGAGAGTTCCAAATGTGTGTGGGTAGAATATATATCCTACATGGGTAAAACTGAAAAAAGTTGAAAAAATTTTTTTTTGGACTTAGTCATTTTTCCGGCGTTTATCAGACTTTCAGATAGGGGATATGTCAGTGAGCGTTCCGATTTCAGTTCCAGAGCGATTCGCCCAATGAGTCCTTGATATTTAGTCGTTTTCAGACAATTTTCTGGATATTTGAAAATTTCACTTTTTTGTGAAAATATCCACTAAATGAGGGATTAATATGTGTGAGGGTACCCCAGGAGAGTTCCAAATGTGTGTGGGTAGAATATATATCCTACAGGGGTAAAACTGAAAAAAGTTGAAAAAAAATTTTTTTGGACTTAGTCATTTTTCCGGTGTTTATCAGACTTTCAGATAGGGGATATGTCAGTGAGTGTTCCGATTTAAGTTCCAGAGCGATTCGCCCAATGAGTCCTTGATATTTAGTCGTTTTCAGACATTTTTCTGGATATTTGAAAATTTCACTTTTTTGTGAAAATATCCACTAAATGAGGGAATAATATGTGTGAGGGTAACCCAGGAGAGTTCCAAATGTGTGTGGGTAGAATATATATCCTACGGGGGTAAAATTGAAAAAAGTTGAAAAAATTATTTTTGGACTTAGTCATTTTTCCGGTGTTTATCAGACTTTCAGATAGGGGATATGTCAGTGAGTGTTCCGATTTCAGTTCCAGAGCGATTCGCCCAATGAGTCCTTGATATTTAGTCGTTTTCAGACAATTTTCTGGATATTTGAAAATTTCACTTTTTTGTGAAAATATCCACTAAATGAGGGAATAATATGTGTGAGGGTACCCCAGGAGAGTTCCAAATGTGTGTGGGTAGAATATATATCCTACAGGGGTAACACTGAAAAAAGTTGAAAAAAAATTTTTTTGGACTTAGTCATTTTTCCTGCGTTTATCAGACTTTCAGATAGGGGATATGTCAGTGAGTGTTCCGATTTCAGTTCCAGAGTGATTCTCCCAATGAGTTCTTGATATTTAGTCGTTTTCAGACAATTTTCTGGATATTTGAAAATTTCACTTTTTTGTGAAAATATCCACTAAATGAGGGAATAATATGTGTGAGGGTACCCCAGGAGAGTTCCAAATGTGTGTGGGTAGAATATATATCCTACGGGGGTAAAATTGAAAAAAGTTGAAAAAATTATTTTTGGACTTAGTCATTTTTCCGGCGTTTATCAGACTTTCAGAGAGGGGAAATGTCAATGAGCGTTCCGATTTCAGTTCCAGAGCGATTCGCCCAATGAGTCCTTGATATTTCGTCGTTTTCAGCCAATATTTTGGATTTTTGAAAATTTCACTTTCTTGTGACAATATCCACTAAATGAGGGAATAATATGTGTGAGGGTACCCCAGGAGAGTTCCAAATGTGTGTGGGTAGAATATATATCCTACATGGGTAAAACTGAAAAAAGTTGAAAAAATTATTTTTGGACTTAGTCATTTTTCCGGCGTTTATCAGACTTTCAGTTAGGGGAAATGTCAGTGAGCGTTCCGATTTCAGTTCCAGAGCGATTCGCCCAATGAGTCCTTGATATTTAGTCGTTTTCAGACAATTTTCTGGATATTTGAAAATTTCACTTTTTTGTGAAAATATCCACTAAATGAGGGAATAATATGTGTGAATGTACCCCAGGAGAGTTCCAAATGTGTGTGGGTAGAATATATATCCTACAGGGGTAAAACTGAAAAAAGTTGAAAAAAAATTTTTTTTTTACTTAGTAATTTTTCCGTTGTTTATCAGACTTTCAGATAGGGGAAATGTCAGTGAGCGTTCCGATTTCAGTTCCAGAGTGATTCGCCCAATGAGTGCTTAATATTTCGTCGTTTTCTGCCAATATTTTGAATTTTTGAAAATTTCACTTTCCTGTGACAATATCCACTAAATGAGGGAATAATATGTGTGAGGGTACCCCAGGAGAGTTCCAAATGTGTGTGGGTAGAATATATATCCTACGGGGGTAAAATTGAAAAAAGTTGAAAAAATTATTTTTGGACTTAGTCATTTTTCCGGCGTTTATCAGACTTTCAGAGAGGGGAAATGTCAATGAGCGTTCCGACTTCAGTTCCAGAGCGATTCGCCCAATAAGTCCTTGATATTTCGTCGTTTTCAGCCAATATTTTGGATTTTTGAAAATTTCAATTTTTTGTGAAAATATCCACTAAATGAGGGAATAATATGTGTGAGGGTACCCCAGGAGAGTTCCAAATGTGTGTGGGTAGAATATATATCCTACATGGGTAAAACTGAAAAAAGTTGAAAAAATTTTTTTTTGGACTTAGTCATTTTTCCGGCGTTTATCAGACTTTCAGATAGGGGAAATGTCAGTAAGCGTTCCGATTTCAGTTCCAGAGTGATTCGCCCAATGAGTGCTTGATATTTCGTCGTTTTCTGCCAATATTTTGAATTTTTGAAAATTTCACTTTCCTGTGACAATATCCACTAAATGAGGGAATAATATGTGTGAGGGTACCCCAGGAGAGTTCCAAATGTGTGTGGGTAGAATATATATCCTAAAGGGGTAACATTGAAAAAAGTTGAAAAAAAATTTTTTTGGACTTAGTCATTTTTCCGGCGTTTATCAGACTTTCAGATAGGGGATATGTCAGTGAGCGTTCCGATTTCAGTTCCAGAGCGATTAGCCCAATGAGACCTTGATATTTAGTCGTTTTCAGACAATTTTCTGGATATTTGAAAATTTCACTTTTTTGTGAAAATATCCACTAAATGAGGGATTAATATGTGTGAGGGTACCCCAGGAGAGTTCCAAATGTGTGTGGGTAGAATATATATCCTACAGGGGTAACACTGAAAAAAGTTGAAAAAAAATTTTTTTGGACTTAGTCATTTTTCCCGTGTTTATCAGACTTTCAGATAGGGGATATGTCAGTGAGTGTTCCGATTTCAGTTCCAGAGCGATTCGCCCAATGAGTCCTTGATATTTAGTCGTTTTCAGACAATTTTCTGGATATTTGAAAATTTCACTTTTTTGTGAAAATATCCACTAAATGAGGGAATAATATGTGTGAGGGTAACCCAGGAGAGTTCCAAATGTGTGTGGGTAGAATATATATCCTACGGGGGTAAAATTGAAAAAAGTTGAAAAATTATTTTTGGACTTAGTCATTTTTCCGGTGTTTATCAGACTTTCAGATAGGGGATATGTCAGTGAGTGTTCCGATTTCAGTTCCAGAGCGATTCGCCCAATGAGTCCTTGATATTTAGTCGTTTTCAGACAATTTTCTGAATATTTGAAAATTTCACTTTTTTGTGAAAATATCCACTAAATGAGGGAATAATATGTGTGAGGGTACCCCAGGAGAGTTCCAAATGTGTGTGGGTAGAATATACATCCTACAGGGGTAACACTGAAAAAAGTTGAAAAAAAATTTTTTTGGACTTAGTCATTTTTCCTGCGTTTATCAGACTTTCAGATAGGGGATATGTCAGTGAGTGTTCCGATTTCAGTTCCAGAGTGATTCTCCCAATGAGTTCTTGATATTTAGTCGTTTTCAGACAATTTTCTGGATATTTGAAAATTTCACTTTTTTGTGAAAATATCCACTAAATGAGGGAATAATATGTGTGAGGGTACCCCAGGAGAGTTCCAAATGTGTGTGGGTAGAATATATATCCTACGGGGGTAAAATTGAAAAAAGTTGAAAAAATTATTTTTGGACTTAGTCATTTTTCCGGCGTTTATCAGACTTTCAGAGAGGGGAAATGTCAATGAGCGTTCCGATTTCAGTTCCAAAGCGATTCGCCCAATGAGTCATTGATATTTAGTCGTTTTCAGCCAATATTTTGGATTTTTGAAAATTTCACTTTCTTGTGACAATATCCACTAAATGAGGGAATAATATGTGTGAGGGTACCCCAGGAGAGTTCCAAATGTGTGTGGGTAGAATATATATCCTACATGGGTAAAACTGAAAAAAGTTGAAAAAATTTTTTTTTGGACTTAGTCATTTTTCCGGCGTTTATCAGACTTTCAGATAGGGGAAATGTCAGTGAGCGTTCCGATTTCAGTTCCAGAGCGATTCAATCAATGAGTCCTTGAGATTTAGTCGTTTTCAGCCAATTTTCTGGATATTTGAAAATTTCACTTTTTTGTGAAAATATCCACTAAATGAGGGAATAATATGTGTGAGGGTACCCCAGGAGAGTTCCAAATGTGTGTGGGTAGAATATATATCCTACGGGGGTAAAATTGAAAAAAGTTGAAAAAATATTTTTTTGGACTTAGTCATTTTTCCGGCGTTTATCAGACTTTCAGATAGGGAATATGTCAGTGAGCGTTCCGATTTCAGTTCCAGAGCGATTCGCCCAATGAGTCCTTGATATTTAGTCGTTTTCAGACAATTTTCTGGATATTTGAAAATTTCACTTTTTTGTGAAAATATCCACTAAATGAGGGAATAATATGTGTGAGGGTACCCCAGGAGAGTTCCAAATGTGTGTGGGTAGAATATATATCCTACGGGGGTAAAATTGAAAAAAGTTGAAAAAATTATTTTTGGACTTAGTCATTTTTCCGACGTTTATCAGACTTTCAGAGAGGGGAAATGTCAATGAGCGTTCCGATTTCAGTTCCAGAGCGATTCGCCCAATGAGTCCTTGATATTTCGTCGTTTTCAGCCAATATTTTGGATTTTTGAAAATTTCACTTTCTTGTGACAATATCCACTAAATGAGGGAATAATATGTGTGAGGGTACCCCAGGAGAGTTCCAAATGTGTGTGGGTAGAATATATATCCTACATGGGTAAAACTGAAAAAAGTTGAAAAAATTATTTTTGGACTTAGTCATTTTTCCGGCGTTTATCAGACTTTCAGAGAGGGGAAATGTCAATGAGCGTTCCGATTTCAGTTCCAGAGCGATTCGCCCAATGAGTCCTTGATATTTCGTCGTTTTCAGCCAATTTTCTGGATATTTGAAAATTTCACTTTTTTGTGAAAATATCCACTAAATGAGGGAATAATATGTGTGAGGGTACCCCAGGAGAGTTCCAAATGTGTGTGGGTAGAATATATATCCTACAGGGGTAACACTGAAAAAAGTTGAAAAAAAATTTTTTTGGACTTAGTCATTTTTCCTGCGTTTATCAGACTTTCAGATAGGGGAAATGTCAGTGAGCATTCCGATTTCAGTTCCAGAGCGATTCGCCGAATGAGTCCTTGATATTTAGTCGTTTTCAGCCAATTTTCTGGATTTTTGAAAATTTCACTTTTTTGTGAAAATATCCACTAAATGAGGGAGTAATATGTGTGAGGGTACCCCAGGAGAGTTCCAAATGTGTGTAGGTAGAATATATATCCCACGGGGGTAAAATTGAAAAAAGTTGAAAAAAATATTTTTTTGGACTTAGTCATTTTTCTGGCGTTTATCAGAGTTTCAGATAGGGGAAATGTCAGTGAGCATTCCGATTTCAGTTCCTGAGCGATTCGCCCAAAGAGTCCTTGATATTTCGTTGTTTTCAGCCAATTTTCTGTATTTTTGAAAATTTCACTTTTTTGTGAAAATATCCACTAAATGAGGGAATAATATGTTTGAGGGTACCCCAGGAGAGTTCCAAATGTGTGTGGGTAGAATATATATCCCACGGGGGTAAAATTGAAAAAAGTTGAGTCCTTGATATTTAGTCGTTTTCAGCCAACTTTCTGGATTTTTGAAAATTTCACTTTTTTGTGAAAATATCCACTAAATGAGGGACTAATATGTGTGAGGGTACCCCAGGAGAGTTCCAAATGTGTGTGGGTAGAATATATATCCCACGGGGGTAAAATTGAAAAAAGTTGAAAAAAAAATTTTTTGGGACTTACTCATTTTTCCGTCGTTTATCAGACTTTCAGATAGGGGAAATGTCAGTGAGCATTCCGATTTCAGTTCCAGAGCGATTCGCCCAATGAGTCCTTGATATTTAGTCGTTTTCAGACAATATTTTGGATTTTTGAAAATTTCACTTTTTTGTGAAAATATCCACTAAATGAGGGAATAATATGTGTGAGGGTACCCCAGGAGAGTTCCAAATGTGTGTGGGTAGAATATACAGTGCCTACAAGTAGTATTCAACCCCCTGCAGATTTATCTGGTTTGATAAGATGCAAATAAGTTAGAGCCTTCAAACTGCAAACGAGAGCAGGTTTTATCAACAGAAGCATAAATCTTACAAACCAAAAAGTTATGTTGCTCAGTTGAATTTTATTAAATTTTAAACATAAAAGTGTGGGTCAATTATTATACAACCCCTATGTTTAATATTTTGTGGAATAACCCTTGTTTGCAATTACAGCTAATAATCATCTTTTATAAGACCTGATCAGGCCGGCACAGGTCTGTGGAGTTATCTTGGACCACTGCTCCATGCAGATCTTCTCCAAGTTATCTAGGTTCTTTGGGTGTCTCATGTGGACTTTATTCTTGAGCTCCTTCCACAAGTTTTCAATTGGGTTAAGGTCAGGAGACTGACTAGGCCACTCCAACACCTTGACTTTTTCCATCTTGAACCAGGCCTTGGTTTTCTTGGCTGTGTGCTTTGGGTTGTTGTTGTTATGATCTGCTACAGAGACTAAGGAAAGACAGGAGATCTGTCCCTACAATAGAACTAAACTAGATCCCTACGATGTAACGGGGAACCTGATCCTGCGATCAGACCCGCTAAAGTCCTCGGCTAGTCTGTACGAAGACCTATAGATGTGAGGGAGGAATCCCTACAAGAACTAGGGACTGGGAAAAGTTGGAAACCTCCTAGCAGAAATCATAGCAGTCAAAGACAAACACACAACAAAAAGTAAAGAGGTCAGAAGACCTAGCAAAACTAACAGAGAACGGCAACAGAGCACCAAGCTAGCTCAACAATAGTAAATACAAATGAAGTCCAGCAATGCCAGGAGGGCGGAGCCGGATTAAATAAGCAAAAATGGTCATGTGACCAGCAAACTAAAAAAAAACTAACAGGAGAGTTGTAACAGTACCCCCTCTTCTAAGAGGATCCTCCGGATCCCCTAGGACCAGGGTTACCAGGAAACCTCCTGTGAAACGCTCAGACAAGTCTGGAAGCAGAAACATCATCCGCCATCACCCATGAGTTATCATCAGGTCCGAAACCCTTCCAAGCAACGAGATACTGCAAACTCCCTCTATACCGTCTAGAATTTAGGATGCGGGAAATTTCATATTCCCTGTCCTCCACCACCGGAGGAACAGTGGCAGAGGCGTCACCATCCGACACATCAGCTTTTTTCAACAGAGAAACATGAAACACCGGATTAATCCTCCAGGACGTAGGAACCTCCAGCTTAACAGCAGATTGGTTAACTATCTGAAGCACCTTAAAGGGCCCTACGAACTTGGGACCCAATTTGTTAGAAGGAATCCTCAATCGCAGATTCTAAGAGGACAACCAAACCATGTCACCAACAGCAAACAAAACCTCTTGCCGTTTCCTATCAAAGTACCTCTTAGATTTTTTGTTAGCCTCCTGAAGATTACCACGCACATCCGTCCAAACTCTCTCCAAATCACCGGAAAAACTCTCCTCCTCAGGCACAGCCGAAACCAATTTGGAGAATGACCCAAAAGACGGATGTCTCCCAGAACAACAAAAAAAAGGCGAACAACCAGCAGAAGAGGATGTATGGTTGTTAAGAGCAAATTCAGCAAGTGGCAGAAACTCAGACCACCCCTCTTGATTGTCTGCCACAAAACAACGCAAGAACTGCTCAACATCCTGGTTCTTCCTTTCTGTCTGGCCATTAGACTCAGGATGATATCCAGATGAAAACGGCAAATGTACTCCCAACCTGTCACAAAAGGCACGCCAAAAACGAGCCACGAACTGAGGTCCCCTATCAGAAACAATGTCAGTAGGAACACCATGTAGTCTGACAATTTCCTTGACAAAGGCCTTAGCGAGTGTCTTAGCGCAAGGCAGTTTGATGAAGGGAACCAAGTGACACATCTTGCTAAAACGGTCCACGACCACCCAGATGACCGTGAAACCTTCAGAGGGAGGAAGGTCAGTAATAAAGTCCATAGCCAGATGTGTCCAAGGTGCACTAGGAACCTCCAGAGGGCAAAGCAACCCCGCAGCAGGAGCATGCGAAGACTTGGATCTAGCACACACAGTACATTGGCGCACCCACTTAATGACTTCCTTCTGCCATCCAGGCCACCAAAAACTGCGACCCACAAGTCTCTTGGTCTCAGAAATTCCTGGATGACCTGCCAACCGAGACTCATGACACTCAACAAACAAATCTCTCCTAAAGGTCCTATTCACAAACAACCTCCCATGGGGAGTGTTAGATGGGGCATTCTCCTGTGCTTTAAGAATCTCATCCTCCAAAACGGAGTCCAAAGCAGCAATCACAACACCTTCTTGTAAAATGGTCTCCTCTTCCTCCTCAACACCGACCATGGGAGAAAAGCTGCGAGACAAAGCATCTGCTTTAACATTCTTGGTACCCGGGATGTAAGTAATGGAAAAATTAAACCGCGAGAAAAAAAGTGCCCACCTAGCCTGACGGGCATTCAAGCGCTTGGCAGCATCAAGATAGATCAGATTTTTATGATCAGTGAAAACCTGAATGGGAAATTCAGCACCTTCCAAGAGGTGACGCCAGTGTTCAAATGCGAGTTTAATCGCCAGCAATTCCCGATTACCAATATCGTAATTAAGTTCAGTCTCGGAAATTTTTTTTGAAAAAAAGGCACAGGGATGTACTCCATCCTTGTTTTCCTGAGACAACACCGCACCAACCCCCACCGAAGAATCATCAACCTCAACCAAAAACGGCTTAGTCACATCAGGCTGCATAAGGATGGGAGCAGAGGTGAACCTCTCCTTTAAAAACACAAAAGCTTCAATGGCCTCAGAAGTCCACTGAACCGCATTAGCACCTTTCCTGGTGAGATCGGTCAGCGGTTTGACAATAATAGAAAAAAATTTTATGAATTTTCTGTAATAATTGGTGAAACCCAAAAACCTCTGTATCGATTTCAAACCAATAGGCCTAGGCCATTCCTGCACAGCTTGAACTTTAACCGGGTCCATCTCAAAACCTTCACTGGAGATAATGTAGCCCAAAAAACTAATTCTCTGTACAGTGAACTCACATTTCTCCAGCTTAGCAAAAAGTGAATTGTCCATTAATAACTGTAATACCTCACGTACGCTCCGCCAATGAGACTCCAGATCCAGCGAATAAATCAAAATGTCATCCAAATACACAACCACATTTTTGCCGATTAAAGGTCTAAGGATATCATTAATAAGATTCTGAAAAAATGCTGGAGCATTGGTGAGACCAAAAGGCATAGCCAGATTCTCAAAATGACCCACAGGAGTGTTAAAAGCAGTCTTCCATTCATCACCCTCCTTCATGCGCAACAAATTGTATGCCCCCCGGAGATCAATTTTAGAGAACCACTTGGCCCCCACTAACTGGTTAAATAAATCAGGAATCAACGGCAGTGGGTAAGGATTGCGTACAGTAATTTTATTAATCTCACGAAAGTCCAGACAGGGACGTAAACCGCCATCTTTTTTTTTACAAAAAAAAATCCAACAGCCACAGGAGACTTGGAAGGCCTAATGTGACCGGCGGCCAAGCTTGTCTGTATGTATTCCTCCAAAGCCTTTCTCTCAGGAATAGTAAGATTAAATAAACGACTCTTAGGAAGAGTCGCTCCAGGGACAAATTCAATGGTACAATCATAGTCTCTATGGGGAGGCAAAACCTGCGACTCCTCCTCAGAAAAAAACTCTCCAAAAATCCTGATTAGGTACAGGCAATTCCCCTCTATCCACAGCAGCAATGCGCCCGTTACAACACTTGTCATAACACTTAGGGCTCCAGGACTTAATTTCATTGGTAGACCAATCCAGTACAGGATTGTGCAATTTTAACCAAGGTAACCCCAATATTACTGGAGAAGGCAAATTATCCAATACCATCAAATCCAAATTCTCTTGATGAATACCATTAATAGTGAGGGGAAATTCACAGACCTTGTGAGTAACACTCTTCAAGGGAGAGCCATCGACAGAAACCACAGCAATAGGGGATGACAAAGTTTTAGGTTCTAATCTAAGTTTTTTCAAGAATCCCCCATCAATCACATTCAGAGTAGATCCACAATCCACAAATACCCAAAATTCAATTAATTCATCCTGAGCAGCAGTAGTGGCAGATAGGAATACTCCCTTAGAATTTAAACAGGCAATACGGGCATGACTGACCATTTTTTTTTCTTTCTTCATACGAAGCACACAGCTCTTAATAAAATGACCAGAATTTCCGCAATAGAAACAAAAGCCTTCAGAAAGTCGGCGGTCTTTTTCCTGAGAGCGGGTTGCCATCGCCCCAATTTCCATCGGCTCTCCATTGTCAGCACAGAACCTCTCAGGACTCGAAGCTGACATAGCAGAGAATTTGCTCTCATTAACCCTTGCACGCAGTCTCCTGTCCACCCATATAGCTAATTGCATTGCCTCCTGCAAGTTTCCAGGTGTGGGATAAGCAATCAGTAAATCCTTAACCCTTTCACCTAGCCCTGCAAGAAACAAGCTTTTCAAAGCTGAATCGTTCCACCCCACCTGGGCAGACCACCGACGGAAGTGAGAACAATATTTTTCCACATTACCTGATCCCTGCCTCAAACGTCTTAATTCAGACTCAGCAGATGAGACACGATCAGGATCATCGTACAACAAACCCAAAGCAGAAAAACTATCCACTGATCTAAAGCACGGATCACTAGGTTGGAGAGAGAAGGCCCATCCCTGAGGATCTTTGCGCAAAAGTGACATTATGAACCCTATGCGCTGTGATTCATCACCAGAGGATCCAGGTCTCAAACGAAAATATAATAGACAAGCATTTTTAAAAGAAAAAAAATCTTGTTGTTCGCCAAAAAATAGATCAGGCAGACGTACCTTTGGTTCCACAAAATGCGCTCCAGAACAGCTACTCACGTGTTGTTGGAGCTTGGTCACCTCCAGAGAGAGTCCCTGCAAGAATTGAGCCAAATCTTGCACCGAGATCATGATGGAAAACTGGAGGTCTTTCCTTAGAGAAATGTTTTTTTTTTTTTTTTAAGGCTGGACTTACTGTTATGATCTGCTACAGAGACTAAGGAAAGACAGGAGATCTGTCCCTACAATAGAACTAAACTAGATCCCTACGATGTAACGGGGAACCTGATCCTGCGATCAGACCCGCTAAAATCCTCGGCTAGTCTGTACGAAGACCTATAGATGTGAGGGAGGAATCCCTACAAGAACTAGGGACTGGGAAAAGTTGGAAACCTCCTAGCAGAAATCATAGCAGTCAAAGACAAACACACAACAAAAAGTAAAGAGGTCAGAAGACCTAGCAAAACTAACAGAGAACGGCAACAGAGCACCAAGCTAGCTCAACAATAGTAAATACAAATGAAGTCCAGCAATGCCAGGAGGGCGGAGCCGGATTAAATAAGCAAAAATGGTCATGTGACCAGCAAACTAAAAAAAAACTAACAGGAGAGTTGTAACAGTACCCCCTCTTCTAAGAGGATCCTCCGGATCCCCTAGGACCAGGGTTACCAGGAAACCTCCTGTGAAACGCTCAGACAAGTCTGGAAGCAGAAACATCATCCGCCATCACCCATGAGTTATCATCAGGTCCGAAACCCTTCCAAGCAACGAGATACTGCAAACTCCCTCTATACCGTCTAGAATTTAGGATGCGGGAAATTTCATATTCCCTGTCCTCCACCACCGGAGGAACAGTGGCAGAGGCGTCACCATCCGACACATCAGCTTTTTTCAACAGAGAAACATGAAACACCGGATTAATCCTCCAGGACGTAGGAACCTCCAGCTTAACAGCAGATTGGTTAACTATCTGAAGCACCTTAAAGGGCCCTACGAACTTGGGACCCAATTTGTTAGAAGGAATCCTCAATCGCAGATTCTTAGAGGACAACCAAACCATGTCACCAACAGCAAACAAAACCTCTTGCCGTTTCCTATCAAAGTACGTCTTAGATTTTTTGTTAGCCTCCTGAAGATTACCACGCACATCCGTCCAAACTCTCTCCAAATCACCGGAAAAACTCTCCTCCTCAGGCACAGCCGAAACCAATTTGGAGAATGACCCAAAAGACGGATGTCTCTCAGAACAACAAAAAAAAGGCGAACAACCAGCAGAAGAGGATGTATGGTTGTTAAGAGCAAATTCAGCAAGTGGCAGAAACTCAGACCACCCCTCTTGATTGTCTGCCACAAAACAACGCAAGAACTGCTCAACATCCTGGTTCTTCCTTTCTGTCTGGCCATTAGACTCAGGATGATATCCAGATGAAAACGGCAAATGTACTCCCAACCTGTCACAAAAGGCACGCCAAAAACGAGCCACGAACTGAGGTCCCCTATCAGAAACAATGTCAGTAGGAACACCATGTAGTCTGACAATTTCCTTGACAAAGGCCTTAGCGAGTGTCTTAGCGCAAGGCAGTTTGATGAAGGGAACCAAGTGACACATCTTGCTAAAACGGTCCACGACCACCCAGATGACCGTGAAACCTTCAGAGGGAGGAAGGTCAGTAATAAAGTCCATAGCCAGATGTGTCCAAGGTGCACTAGGAACCTCCAGAGGGCAAAGCAACCCCGCAGCAGGAGCATGCGAAGACTTGGATCTAGCACACACAGTACATTGGCGCACCCACTTAATGACTTCCTTCTGCCATCCAGGCCACCAAAAACTGCGACCCACAAGTCTCTTGGTCTCAGAAATTCCTGGATGACCTGCCAACCGAGACTCATGACACTCAACAAACAAATCTCTCCTAAAGGTCCTATTCACAAACAACCTCCCATGGGGAGTGTTAGATGGGGCATTCTCCTGTGCTTTAAGAATCTCATCCTCCAAAACGGAGTCCAAAGCAGCAATCACAACACCTTCTTGTAAAATGGTCTCCTCTTCCTCCTCAACACCGACCATGGGAGAAAAGCTGCGAGACAAAGCATCTGCTTTAACATTCTTGGTACCCGGGATGTAAGTAATGGAAAAATTAAACCGCGAGAAAAAAAGTGCCCACCTAGCCTGACGGGCATTCAAGCGCTTGGCAGCATCAAGATAGATCAGATTTTTATGATCAGTGAAAACCTGAATGGGAAATTCAGCACCTTCCAAGAGGTGACGCCAGTGTTCAAATGCGAGTTTAATCGCCAGCAATTCCCGATTACCAATATCGTAATTAAGTTCAGTCTCGGAAATTTTTTTTGAAAAAAAGGCACAGGGATGTACTCCATCCTTGTTTTCCTGAGACAACACCGCACCAACCCCCACCGAAGAATCATCAACCTCAACCAAAAACGGCTTAGTCACATCAGGCTGCATAAGGATGGGAGCAGAGGTGAACCTCTCCTTTAAAAACACAAAAGCTTCAATGGCCTCAGAAGTCCACTGAACCGCATTAGCACCTTTCCTGGTGAGATCGGTCAGCGGTTTGACAATAATAGAAAAAAATTTTATGAATTTTCTGTAATAATTGGTGAAACCCAAAAACCTCTGTATCGATTTCAAACCAATAGGCCTAGGCCATTCCTGCACAGCTTGAACTTTAACCGGGTCCATCTCAAAACCTTCACTGGAGATAATGTAGCCCAAAAAACTAATTCTCTGTACAGTGAACTCACATTTCTCCAGCTTAGCAAAAAGTGAATTGTCCATTAATAACTGTAATACCTCACGTACGCTCCGCCAATGAGACTCCAGATCCAGCGAATAAATCAAAATGTCATCCAAATACACAACCACATTTTTGCCGATTAAAGGTCTAAGGATATCATTAATAAGATTCTGAAAAAATGCTGGAGCATTGGTGAGACCAAAAGGCATAACCAGATTCTCAAAATAACCCACAGGAGTGTTAAAAGCAGTCTTCCATTCATCACCCTCCTTCATGCGCAACAAATTGTATGCCCCCCGGAGATCAATTTTAGAGAACCACTTGGCCCCCACTAACTGGTTAAATAAATCAGGAATCAACGGCAGTGGGTAAGGATTGCGTACAGTAATTTTATTAATCTCACGAAAGTCCAGACAGGGACGTAAACCGCCATCTTTTTTTTTACAAAAAAAAATCCAACAGCCACAGGAGACTTGGAAGGCCTAATGTGACCGGCGACCAAGCTTGTCTGTATGTATTCCTCCAAAGCCTTTCTCTCAGGAATAGTAAGATTAAATAATCGACTCTTAGGAAGAGTCGCTCCAGGGACAAATTCAATGGTACAATCATAGTCTCTATGGGGAGGCAAAACCTGCGACTCCTCCTCAGAAAAAAACTCTCCAAAAATCCTGATTAGGTACAGGCAATTCCCCTCTATCCACAGCAGCAATGCGCCCGTTACAACACTTGTCATAACACTTAGGGCTCCAGGACTTAATTTCATTGGTAGACCAATCCAGTACAGGATTGTGCAATTTTAACCAAGGTAACCCCAATATTACTGGAGAAGGCAAATTATCCAATACCATCAAATCCAAATTCTCTTGATGAATACCATTAATAGTGAGGGGAAATTCACAGACCTTGTGAGTAACACTCTTCAAGGGAGAGCCATCGACAGAAACCACAGCAATAGGGGATGACAAAGTTTTAGGTTCTAATCTAAGTTTTTTCAAGAATCCCCCATCAATCACATTCAGAGTAGATCCACAATCCACAAATACCCAAAATTCAATTAATTCATCCTGAGCAGCAGTAGTGGCAGATAGGAATACTCCCTTAGAATTTAAACAGGCAATACGGGCATGACTGACCATTTTTTTTTCTTTCTTCATACGAAGCACACAGCTCTTAATAAAATGACCAGAATTTCCGCAATAGAAACAAAAGCCTTCAGAAAGTCGGCGGTCTTTTTCCTGAGAGCGGGTTGCCATCGCCCCAATTTCCATCGGCTCTCCATTGTCAGCACAGAACCTCTCAGGACTCGAAGCTGACATAGCAGAGGATTTGCTCTCATTAACCCTTGCACGCAGTCTCCTGTCCACCCATATAGCTAATTGCATTGCCTCCTGCAAGTTTCCAGGTGTGGGATAAGCAATCAGTAAATCCTTAACCCTTTCACCTAGCCCTGCAAGAAACAAGCTTTTCAAAGCTGAATCGTTCCACCCCACCTGGGCAGACCACCGACGGAAGTGAGAACAATATTTTTCCACATTACCTGATCCCTGCCTCAAACGTCTTAATTCAGACTCAGCAGATGAGACACGATCAGGATCATCGTACAACAAACCCAAAGCAGAAAAACTATCCACTGATCTAAAGCACGGATCACTAGGTTGGAGAGAGAAGGCCCATCCCTGAGGATCTTTGCGCAAAAGTGACATTATGAACCCTATGCGCTGTGATTCATCACCAGAGGATCCAGGTCTCAAACGAAAATATAATAGACAAGCATTTTTAAAAGAAAAAAAATCTTGTTGTTCGCCAAAAAATAGATCAGGCAGACGTACCTTTGGTTCCACAAAATGCGCTCCAGAACAGCTACTCACGTGTTGTTGGAGCTTGGTCACCTCCAGAGAGAGTCCCTGCAAGCATTGAGCCAAATCTTGCACCGAGATCATGATGGAAAACTGGAGGTCTTTCCTTAGAGAAATTTTTTTTTTTTTTTTTTAAGGCTGGACTTACTGTTATGATCTGCTACAGAGACTAAGGAAAGACAGGAGATCTGTCCCTACAATAGAACTAAACTAGATCCCTACGATGTAACGGGGAACCTGATCCTGCGATCAGACCCGCTAAAATCCTCGGCTAGTCTGTACGAAGACCTATAGATGTGAGGGAGGAATCCCTACAAGAACTAGGGACTGGGAAAAGTTGGACACCTCCTAGCAGAAATCATAGCAGTCAAAGACAAACACACAACAAAAAGTAAAGAGGTCAGAAGACCTAGCAAAACTAACAGAGAACGGCAACAGAGCACCAAGCTAGCTCAACAGTAGTAAATACAAATGAAGTCCAGCAATGCCAGGAGGGCGGAGCCGGATTAAATAAGCAAAAATGGTCATGTGACCAGCAAACTAAAAAAAACCTAACAGGAGAGTTGTAACAGTTGTCTTGTTGGAAGATGAAATTACGACCCATCTTAAGATCCTTGATGGAGGAGCGGAGGTTCTTGGCCAAAATCTCCCGGTAGGCCATGCTATCCATCTTCCCATGGATGCGGACCAGATGGCCAGGCCCCTTGGCAGAGAAACAGCCCCACAGCATGATGCTGCCACCACCATGCTTGACTGTAGGGATGGTATTCTTGGGGTCGTATGCAGTGCCATCCAGTTTCCAAACGTCACGTGTGTGGTTGGCACCAAAGATCTCGATCTTGGTCTCAACAGACCATAGAACCTTGAACCAGTCTGTCTCAGAGTCCTCCAAGTTATCATGAGCAAACTGTAGACGAGCCTTGACATGACGCTTTGAAAGTAAAGGTACCTTACGGGCTCATCTGGAACGGAGACCATTGCGGTGGAGTATGTTACTTATGGTATTGACTGAAACCAATGTCCCCACTGCCATGAGATCTTCCCGGAGCTCCTTCCTTGTTGTCCTTGGGTTAGCCTTGACTCTTCGGACAAGCCTGGCCTCGGCACGGGAGGACACTTTCAAAGGCTGTCCAGGCCGTGGAAGGCTAACAGTAGTTCCATAAGCCTTCCACTTACGGATGATGCTCCCAACAGTGGAGACAGGTAGGCCCAACTCCTTGGAAAGGGTTTTGTACCCCTTGCCAGCCTTGTGACCCTCCACGATCTTGTCTCTGATGGCCTTGGAATGCTCCTTTGTCTTTCCCATGTTGACCATGTCTGAGTGCTGTTCACAAGTTTGGAGAGGGTCTTAAATAGTCAGAAAAGGCTGGCAAAAGAGATCTTTAATCCACATATGTGAAGCTCATTATTCTTGGTGCCTGAAGTACTTCTTAATACTTTAGGGGGACCAAACAGAATTCTTGTGGTTTCAGGGGTTGAATAATAAATGACACTCTGAATTAACTTTTAACGTTTTAAAAAAATAAAAAATAAAAAAAATTTCTGCAGTGCATTTCCCACTTCCAGGCAGATCTACAGTACAAATGTAACAATGCCAAGTTAATTCCACATGTGTCAACCAGCTAAATCTGCAGGGGGTTGAATACTACTTGTAGACACTGTATATCCCACGGGGGTAAAATTGAAAAAGTTGAAAAAAATTTTTTTTTGGACTTAGTCATTTTTCCAGCGTTTATCAGACTTTCAGATAGGGGAAATGTCAGTGAGCGTTCCGATTTCAGTTCCAGAGCGATTCGCCCAATGAGTCCTTGATATTTAGTCGCTTTCAGCCAATTTTCTGCATTTTTGAAAATTTCACTTTTTTGTGAAAATATCCACTAAATGAGGTAATAATATGTTTGAGGGTACCCCAGGAGAGATCCAAATGTGTGTGGGTAGAAAATATATCCCACGGGGGTAAAATTGAAAAAAGTTGAGTCCTTGATATTTAGTCGTTTTCAGCCAATTTTCTGAATTTTTGAAAATTTCACTTTTTTGTGAAAATATCCACTAAATGAGGGAATAATATGTTTGAGGGTACCCCAGGAGAGTTCCAAATGTGTGTGTGTAGAAAATATATCCCACGGGGGTAAAATTGAAAAAAGTTGAAAAAAATTTTGTTTTGGACTAAGTCATTTTTCCGGCGTTTTTCAGACTTTCAGATAGGGGAAATGTCAGTGAGCGATCCGATTTCAGTTCCAGAGCGATTCGCCCAATGAGTCCTTGATATTTAGTCGTTTTCAGCCAATTTTCTGGATTTTTGAAAATTTCACTTTTTTGTAAAAATATCCACTAAATGAGGGAATAATATGTGTGAGGATACACCAGGAGAGTTCCAAATGTGTGTGGGTAGAATATATATCCCACGGGGGGTAAATTGAAAAAAGTTGAAAACATTTTTTTTTTGGACTTAGTCATTTTTCCGGCGTTTATCAGACTTTCAGATAGGGGGAATGTCAGTGAGCATTCCGATTTCAGTTCCAGAGCGATTCGCCCAATGAGTCCTTGATATTTAGTCGTTTTCAGTCAATTTTCTGGATTTTTGAAAATTTCACTTTTTTGTGAAAATATCCACTAAATGAGGGAATAATATGTGTGAGGGTACCCCAGGAGAGTTCCTAATGTGTGTGGGTAGAATATATATCCCACGGGGGTAAAATTGAAAAAAGTTGAAAAAAAATTTTTTTTGGACTTAGTCATTTTTCCGGCTTTTAGCAGACTTTCAGATAGGGGAAATGTCAGTGAGTGTTACGATTTCAATTCCAGAGCGATTCGCCCAATGAGTCCTTGATATTTTGTCGTTTTCAGCCAATATTTTGGATTTTTGAAAATTTCACTTTTTTGTGAAAATATCCACTAAATGAGGGAATAATATGTGTGAGGGTACCCCAGGAGAGTTCCAAATGTGTGTGGGTAGAATATATATCCCACGGGGTTAAAATTGAAAAAAGTTGAGAACATTCTTTTTTGGACTTAGTCATTTTTCCGGCGTTTATCAGACTTTCAGATAGGGCAAATGTCAGTGAGCGTTCCGAGTTCAGTTCCAGAGCGATTCGCCCAATGAGTCCTTGATATTTAGTCGTTTTCAGCCAATATTTTGGATTTTTGAAAATTTCACTTTTTTGTGAAAATATCCACTAATTGAGGGAATAATATGTGTGAGGGTACCCCAGGAGAGTTCCAAATGTGTGTTGGTAGAATATATATCCCACGGGGGTAAAATTGAAAAAAGTTGAGAACATTCTTTTTTGGACTTAGTCATTTTTCCGGCGTTCATCAGACTTTCAGATAGGGCAAATGTCAGTGAGCGTTCCGATTTCAGTTCCAGAGCGATTCGCCCAATGAGTCCTTGATATTTAGTCATTTTCAGCCAATATTTTGGATTTTTTGAAAATTTCACTTTTTTGTGAAAATATCCACTAAATGAGGGAATAATATGTGTGAGGGTACCCCAGGAGAGTTCCAAATGTGTGTGGGTAGAATATATATCCCACGGGGTAAAATTGAAAAAAGTTGAAAAATTTTTTTTTTTGGACTTAGTCATTTTTCCGTCGTTTATCATACTTTCAGATAGGTGAAATGTCAGTGAGCGTTCCGATTTCAGTTCCAGAGCGATTCGCCCAATGAGTCCTTGATATTTAGTCGTTTTCAGCCAATATTTTGGATTTTTGAAAATTTCACTTTTTTGTGAAAATATCCACTAGATGAGGTGATAATATGTGTGAGGGTACCCCAGGAGAGTTCCAAATGTGTGTGGGTAGAATATATATCCCACTGGGGTAAAATTGAAAAAAGTTGAAAAAATTTTTTTTGGACTTAGTCATTTTTCCGGCGTTTATCAGACTTTCAGATAGGGGAAATGTCAGTGAGCGTTCCGATTTCAGTTCCAGAGCGATTTAACCAAAGAGTCATTGATATTTAGTCGTTTTCAGCCAATATTTTGGATTTTTGAAAATTTCACTTTTTTGTGAAAATATCCACTAAATGAGGGAATAATATGTGTGAGGGTAAACCAGGAGAGTTCCAAATGTGTGTGGGTAGAATATATATCCCACGGGGGTAAAATTGAAAAAAGTTGAAGAAAATATTTTTGGACTTAGTCATTTTTCCGGCGTTTATCAGACTTTCAGATAGGGCAAATGTCAGTGAGCGTTCTAATTTCAGTTCCAGAGCGATTTGCCCAATGAGTCCTTGATATTTTGGCGTTTTCAGCCAATATTTTGGATTTTTGAAAATTTCACTTTTTTGTGAAAATATCCACTAAATGATGGAATAATATGTGTGAGGGTACCCCAGGATAGTTCCAAATGTGTGTGGGTAGAATATATATCCCACGGTGGTAAAATTGAAAAAAGTTGAGAACATTCTTTTTTGGACTTAGTCATTTTTCCGGCGTTTATCAGACTTTCAGATAGGGCAAATGTCAGTGAGCGTTCCGATTTCAGTTCCAGAGCGATTCGTCCAATGAGTCCTTGATATTTAGTCGTTTTCAGCCACTATTTTGGATTTTTTGAAAATTTCACTTTTTTGTGACAATATCCACTAGATGAGGGAATAATATGTGTGAGGGTACCCCAGGAGAGTTCCAAATGTGTGTGGGTAGAATATATATCCCACGGGGGTAAAATTGAAAAAAGTTGAAAAAATTCTTTTTTGGACTTAGTCATTTTTCCGGCGTTTATCAGACTTTCAGATAGGGCAAATGTCAGTGAGCGTTCTGATTTCAGTTCCAGAGCGATTCGCGCAATGAGTCCTTGATATTTAGTCGTTTTCAGGAAATATTTTGGATTTTTGAAAATTTCACTTTTTTGTGAAAATATCCACTAAATGATGGAATAATATGTGTGAGGGTACCCCAGGAGAGTTCCAAATGTGTGTGGGTAGAATATATATCCCACGGGGGTAAAATTGAAAAAAGTTGAGAACATTCTTTTTTGGACTTAGTCATTTTTCCGGCGTTTATCAGACTTTCAGATAGGGCAAATGTCAGTGAGCGTTCCGATTTCAGTTCCAGAGCGATTCACAATGAGTCCTTGATATTTAGTCGTTTTCAGCCAATATTTTGTATTTTTTGAAAATTTCACTTTTTTGTGAAAATATCCACTAGATGAGGGAATAATATGTGTGAGGGTACCCCAGGAGAGTTCCAAATGTGTGTGGGTAGAATATATATCCCACGAGGGTAAAATTGAAAAAAGTTGAAAAAATTCTTTTTTGGACTTAGTCATCTTTCCGGCGTTTATCAGACTTTCAGTTAGGGCAAATGTCAGTGAGTGTTCCGATTTCAGTTCCAGAGCGATTCGCCCAATGAGTCCTTGATATTTAGTCGTTTTCAGCCAATATTTTGGATTTTTGAAAATTTCACTATTTTGTGAAAATATCCACTAAATGAGGGAATAATATGTGTGAGGGTACCCCAGGAGAGTTCCAAATGTGTGTGGGTAGAATATATATCCCACGGGGGTAAAATTGAAAAAAGTTGAGAACATTCTTTTTTGGACTTAGTCATTTTTCCGGAGTTTATCAGACTTTCAGATAGGGCAAATGTCAGTGAGCGTTCCGATTTCAGTTCCAGAGCGATTCGCCCAATGAGTCCTTGATATTTAGTCGTTTTCAGCCAATATTTTGGATTTTTGAAAATTTCACTTTTTTGTGAAAATATCCAATAAATGAGGGAATAATATGTGTGAGGGTACCCCAGGAGAGTTCCAAATGTGTGTGGGTAGAATATATATCCCACGGGGGTAAAATTGAAAAAAGTTGAGAACATTCTTTTTTGGACTTAGTCATTTTTCCGGCGTTTATCAGACTTTCAGATAGGGCAAATGTCAGTGAGCGTTCCGATTTCAGTTCCAGAGCGATTCGTCCAATGAGTCCTTGATATTTAGTCGTTTTCAGCCAATATTTTGTATTTTTTGAAAATTTCACTTTTTTGTGAAAATATCCACTAGATGAGGGAATAATATGTGTGACGGTACCCCAGGAGAGTTCCAAATGTGTGTGGGTAGAATATATATCCCACGGGGGTAAAATTGAAAAAAGTTGAAAAAACTCTTTTTTGGACTTAGTCATCTTTCCGGCGTTTATCATACTTTCAGATAGGGGAAATGTCAGTGAGCGTTCCGATTTCAGTTCCAGAGCGATTCGCGCAATGAGTCCTTGATATTTTGGCGTTTTCAGCCAATATTTTGGATTTTTGAAAATTTCACTTTTTTGTGAAAATATCCACTAAATGATGGAATAATATGTGTGAGGGTACCCCAGGATAGTTCCAAATGTGTGTGGGTAGAATATATATCCCACGGTGGTAAAATTGAAAAAAGTTGAGAACATTCTTTTTTGGACTTAGTCATTTTTCCGGCGTTTATCAGACTTTCAGATAGGGCAAATGTCAGTGAGCGTTCCGATTTCAGTTCCAGAGCGATTCGTCCAATGAGTCCTTGATATTTAGTCGTTTTCAGCCACTATTTTGGATTTTTTGAAAATTTCACTTTTTTGTGACAATATCCACTAGATGAGGGAATAATATGTGTGAGGGTACCCCAGGAGAGTTCCAAATGTGTGTGGGTAGAATATATATCCCACGGGGGTAAAATTGAAAAAAGTTGAAAAAATTCTTTTTTGGACTTAGTCATTTTTCCGGCGTTTATCAGACTTTCAGATAGGGCAAATGTCAGTGAGCGTTCTGATTTCAGTTCCAGAGCGATTCGCGCAATGAGTCCTTGATATTTAGTCGTTTTCAGGAAATATTTTGGATTTTTGAAAATTTCACTTTTTTGTGAAAATATCCACTAAATGATGGAATAATATGTGTGAGGGTACCCCAGGAGAGTTCCAAATGTGTGTGGGTAGAATATATATCCCACGGGGGTAAAATTGAAAAAAGTTGAGAACATTCTTTTTTGGACTTAGTCATTTTTCCGGCGTTTATCAGACTTTCAGATAGGGCAAATGTCAGTGAGCGTTCCGATTTCAGTTCCAGAGCGATTCACAATGAGTCCTTGATATTTAGTCGTTTTCAGCCAATATTTTGTATTTTTTGAAAATTTCACTTTTTTGTGAAAATATCCACTAGATGAGGGAATAATATGTGTGAGGGTACCCCAGGAGAGTTCCAAATGTGTGTGGGTAGAATATATATCCCACGAGGGTAAAATTGAAAAAAGTTGAAAAAATTCTTTTTTGGACTTAGTCATTTTTCCGGAGTTTATCAGACTTTCAGATAGGGCAAATGTCAGTGAGCGTTCCGATTTCAGTTCCAGAGCGATTCGCCCAATGAGTCCTTGATATTTAGTCGTTTTCAGCCAATATTTTGGATTTTTGAAAATTTCACTTTTTTGTGAAAATATCCCATAAATGAGGGAATAATATGTGTGAGGGTACCCCAGGAGAGTTCCAAATGTGTGTGGGTAGAATATATATCCCACGGGGGTAAAATTGAAAAAAGTTGAGAACATTCTTTTTTGGACTTAGTCATTTTTCCGGCGTTTATCAGACTTTCAGATAGGGGAAATGTCAGTGAGCGTTCCGATTTCAGTTCCAGAGCGATTCGTCCAATGAGTCCTTGATATTTAGTCGTTTTCAGCCAATATTTTGTATTTTTTGAAAATTTCACTTTTTTGTGAAAATATCCACTAGATGAGGGAATAATATGTGTGAGGGTACCCCAGGAGAGTTCCAAATGTGTGTGGGTAGAATATATATCCCACGTGGGTAAAATTGAAAAAAGTTGAAAAAACTCTTTTTTGGACTTAGTCATCTTTCCGGCGTTTATCATACTTTCAGATAGGGGAAATGTCAGTGAGCGTTCCGATTTCAGTTCCAGAGCGATTCGCGCAATGAGTCCTTGATATTTAGTCGTTTTCAGCCAATATTTTGGATTTTTGAAAATTTCCCTTTTTTGTGAAAATATCCACTAGATGAGGGAATACTATGTGTGAGGGTACCCCAGGAGAGTTCCAAATGTGTGTGGGTAGAATATATATCCCACGGGGGTAAAATTGAAAAAAGTTGAAAAAAAATTTTTTTTGGACTTAGTCATTTTTCCGTCGTTTATCAGACTTTCAGTTAGGGCAAATGTCAGTGAGCATTCCGATTTAAGTTCCAGAGCGATTCGCCCAATGAGTCCTTGATATTTAATCGTTTTCAGCCAATATTTTGGATTTTTGAAAATTTCACTTTTTTTTGAAAATATCCACTAAATGAGGGAATAATATGTGTGAGGGTACCCCAGGAGAGTTCCAAATGTGTGTGGGTAGAATATATATCCCCATGGGGTAAAATTGAAAAAAGTTGAGAAAAATTTTTTTTGGACTTAGTCGTTTTTCCGGCGTTTATCAGACTTTCAGTTAGGGCAAATGTCAGTGAGCGTTCCGATTTCAGTTCCAGAGTGATTCACCAAATGAGTCCTTGATATTTAGTAATTTTCAGCCAATATTTTGGATTTTTGAAAATTTCACTTTTTTGTGAAAATATCCACTAAATGAATGAATAATATGTGTTAGGGTACCCCAGGAGAGTACCAAATATGTGTGGGTAGAATATATATCCCACGGGGGTAAAATTGAAAAAAGTTGAAAAAAAATTTTTTTTGGACTTAGTCATTTTTCCTGCGTTTATCAGACTTTCAGTTAGGGCAAATGTCAGTGAGCGTTCCGATTTCAGTTCCAGAGTGATTCGCCCAATGAGTCCTTGATATTTAGTCGTTTTCAGCCAATATTTTGGATTTTTGAAAATTTCACTATTTTGTGAAAATATCCACTAAATGAGGGAATAATATGTGTGAGGGTACCCCAGAAGAGTTCCAAATGTGTGTGGGTAGAATATATATCCCACTGGGGTAAAATTGAAAAAAGTTGAGAAAATTTTTTTTTGGACTTAGTCATTTTTCCGTCGTTTCTCAGACTTTCAGTTAGGGCAAATGTCAGTGAGCGTTCCGATTTCAGTTCCAGAGCGATTCGCCCAATGAGTCCTTGATATTTAGTCGTTTTCAGCCAATATTTTGGATTTTTGAAAATTTCACTTTTTTGTGAAAATATCCAATAAATGAGGGAATCATATGTGTGAGGGTACCCCAGGAGAGTTCCAAATGTGTGTGGGTAGGATATATATCCCACTGGGGTAAAATTGAAAAAAGTTGAGAAATTTTTTTTTTGGACTTAGTCATTTTTCCGGCGTTTATCAGACTTTCAGATAGGGCAAATGTCAGTGAGCGTTCTGATTTCAGTTCCAGAGCGATTCGCCCAATGAGTCCTTGATATTTAATCGTTTTCAGCCAATATTTTGGATTTTTGAAAATTTCACTTTTTTGTGAAAATATCCACTAAATGAGGGAATAATATGTGTGAGGGTACCCCAGGAGAGTTCCAAATGTGTGTGGGTAGAATATATATCCCCATGGGGTAAAATTGAAAAAAGTTGAGAAAAATTTTTTTTGGACTTAGTCGTTTTTCCGGCGTTTATCAGACTTTCAGTTAGGGCAAATGTCAGTGAGCGTTCCGATTTCAGTTCCAGAGTGATTCACCCAATGAGTCCTTGATATTTAGTCATTTTCAGCCAATATTTTGGATTTTTGAAAATTTCACTTTTTTGTGAAAATATCCACTAAATGAATGAATAATATGTGTTAGGGTACCCCAGGAGAGTACCAAATATGTGTGGGTAGAATATATATCCCACGGGGGTAAAATTGAAAAAAGTTGAAAAAAAATTTTTTTTGGACTTAGTCATTTTTCCGGCGTTTATCAGACTTTCAGATAGGGGAAATGTCAGTGAGCGTTCCGATTTCAGTTCCAGAGTGATTCGCCCAATGAGTCCTTGATATTTAGTCGCTTTCAGCCAATATTTTGGATTTTTGAAAATTTCACTTTTTTGTGAAAATATCCACTAAATGAGGGAATAATATGTGTGAGGGTACTCCAGGAGAGTTCCAAATGTGTGTGGGTAGAATATATATCCCACGGGGGTAAAATTGAAAAAAGTTGAGAAAATTTTTTTTTGGACTTAGTCATTTTTCCGTCGTTTCTCAGACTTTCAGATAGGGCAAATGTCAGTGAGCGTTCTGATTTCAGTTCCAGAGCGATTCACCCAATGAGTCCTTGATATTTAGTCGTTTTCAGCCAATATTTTGGATTTTTGAAAATTTCACTTTTTTGTGAAAATATCCACTAAATGAGGGAATAATATGTGTGAGGGTACCCCAGGAGAGTTCCAAATGTGTGTGGGTAGAATATATATCCCACGGGGGGTAAAATTGAAAAAAGTTTAAAAAAATTTTTTTTTGGACTTAGTCATTTTTCCGGCGTTTATCAGACTTTCAGATAGGGCAAATGTCAGTGAGCGTTCCGATTTCAGTTCCAGAGTGATTCGCCTAATGAGTCCTTGATATTTAATCGTTTTCAGCCAATATTTTGGATTTTTGAAAATTTCACTTTTTTGTGAAAATATCCACTAAATGAGGGATTAATATGTGTGAGGGTACCCCAGGAGAGTTCCAAATGTGTGTGGGTAGAATATATATCCCCATGGGGTAAAATTGAAAAAAGTTGAGAAAATTTTTTTTTGGACTTAGTCATTTTTCCAGCGTTTATCAGACTTTCAGATAGGGCAAATGTCAGTGAGCGTTCCGATTTCAGTTCCAGAGCAATTCGCCCAATTAGTCCTTGATATTTCGTCGTTTTCAGCCAATATTTTGGATTTTTGAAAATTTCACTTTTTTGTGAAAATATTCACTAGATGAGGGAATAATATGTGTGAGGGTACCCCAGGAGAGTTCCAAATGTGTGTGGGTAGAATATATATCCCACTGGGGTAAAATTTAAAAAAGTTGAGAACATTTTTTTTTGGACTTAGTCATTTTTCCGGCGTTTATCAGACTTTCAGATAGGGCAAATGTCAGTGATCGTTCCGATTTCAGTTCCAGAGTGATTCGCCCAATGAGTCCTTGATATTTAATAGTTTTCAGCCAATATTTTGGATTTTTGAAAATTTCACTTTTTTGTGAAAATATCCACTAAATGAGGGATTAATATGTGTGAGGGTACCCCAGGAGAGTTCCAAATGTGTGTGGGTAGAATATATATCCCCATGGGGTAAAATTGAAAAAAGTTGAGAAAATTTTTTTTTGGACTTAGTCATTTTTCCGGCGTTTATCAGACTTTCAGATAGGGGAAATGTCAGTGAGCGTTCCGATTTCAGTTCCAGAGTGATTCGCCCAATGAGTCCTTGATATTTAGTCGCTTTCAGCCAATATTTTGGATTTTTGAAAATTTCACTTTTTTGTGAAAATATCCACTAAATGAGGGAATAATATGTGTGAGGGTACTCCAGGAGAGTTCCAAATGTGTGTGGGTAGAATATATATCCCACGGGGGTAAAATTGAAAAAAGTTGAGAAAATTTTTTTTTGGACTTAGTCATTTTTCCGTCGTTTCTCAGACTTTCAGATAGGGCAAATGTCAGTGAGCGTTCTGATTTCAGTTCCAGAGCGATTCACCCAATGAGTCCTTGATATTTAGTCGTTTTCAGCCAATATTTTGGATTTTTGAAAATGTCACTTTTTTGTGAAAATATCCACTAAATGAGGGAATAATATGTGTGAGGGTACCCCAGGAGAGTTCCAAATGTGTGTGGGTAGAATATATATCCCACGGGGGGTAAAATTGAAAAAAGTTTAAAAAAATTTTTTTTTGGACTTAGTCATTTTTCCGGCGTTTATCAGACTTTCAGATAGGGCAAATGTCAGTGAGCGTTCCGATTTCAGTTCCAGAGTGATTCGCCCAATGAGTCCTTGATATTTAATCGTTTTCAGCCAATATTTTGGATTTTTGAAAATTTCACTTTTTTGTGAAAATATCCACTAAATGAGGGATTAATATGTGTGAGGGTACCCCAGGAGAGTTCCAAATGTGTGTGGGTAGAATATATATCCCCATGGGGTAAAATTGAAAAAAGTTGAGAAAATTTTTTTTTGGACTTAGTCATTTTTCCAGCGTTTATCAGACTTTCAGATAGGGCAAATGTCAGTGAGCGTTCCGATTTCAGTTCCAGAGCAATTCGCCCAATTAGTCCTTGATATTTCGTCGTTTTCAGCCAATATTTTGGATTTTTGAAAATTTCACTTTTTTGTGAAAATATTCACTAGATGAGGGAATAATATGTGTGAGGGTACCCCAGGAGAGTTCCAAATGTGTGTGGGTAGAATATATATCCCACTGGGGTAAAATTGAAAAAAGTTGAGAACATTTTTTTTTGGACTTAGTCATTTTTCCGGCGTTTATCAGACTTTCAGATAGGGCAAATGTCAGTGATCGTTCCGATTTCAGTTCCAGAGTGATTCGCCCAATGAGTCCTTGATATTTAATCGTTTTCAGCCAATATTTTGGATTTTTGAAAATTTCACTTTTTTGTGAAAATATCCACTAAATGAGGGATTAATATGTGTGAGGGTACCCCAGGAGAGTTCCAAATGTGTGTGGGTAGAATATATATCCCCATGGGGTAAAATTGAAAAAAGTTGAGAAAATTTTTTTTTGGACTTAGTCATTTTTCCGGCGTTTATCAGGCTTTCAGAGAGGGCAAATGTCAGTGAGCGTTCCGATTTCAGTTCCAGAGCAATTCGCCCAATGAGTCCTTGATATTTAGACGTTTTCAGCCAATATTTTTGGATTTTTGAAAATTTCACTTTTTTGTGAAAATATTCACTAGATGAGGGAATAATATGTGTGAGGGTACCCCAGGAGAGTTCCAAATGTGTGTGGGTAGAATATATATCCCACTGGGGTAAAATTGAAAAAAGTTGAGAAATTTTTTTTTTGGACTTAGTCATTTTTCCGGCGTTTATCAGACTTTCAGATAGGGCAAATGTCAGTGAGCGTTCCGATTTCAGTTCCAGAGTGATTCGCCCAATGAGTCCTTGATATTTAGTCGCTTTCAGCCAATATTTTGGATTTTTGAAAATTTCACTTTTTTGTGAAAATATCCACTAAATGAGGGAATAATATGTGTGAGGGTACTCCAGGAGAGTACCAAATGTGTGTGGGTAGAATATATATCCCACGGGGGTAAAATTGAAAAAAGTTGAGAAAATTTTTTTTTGGACTTAGTCATTTTTCCGTCGTTTCTCAGACTTTCAGATAGGGCAAATGTCAGTGAGTGTTCTGATTTCAGTTCCAGAGCGATTCGCCCAATGAGTCCTTGATATTTAGTCATTTTGAGCCAATATTTTGGATTTTTGAAAATTTCACTTTTTTGTGAAAATATCCACTAAATGAGGGAATAATATGTGTTAGAGTACCCCAGGAGAGTTCCAAATATGTGTGGGTAGAATATATATCCCACGGGGGTAAAATTGAAAAAAGTTGAAAAAAAATTTTTTTTCGACTTAGTCATTTTTCCGGCGTTTATCAGACTTTCAGATAGGGGAAATGTCAGTGAGCATTCCGATTTCAGTTCCAGAGCGATTCGCCCAATGAGTCCTTGATATTTAGACGTTTTCAGCCAATATTTTGGATTTTTGAAAATTTCACTTTTTTGTGAAAATATCCACTAGATGAGGGAATAATATGTGTGAGGGTACCCCAGGAGAGTTCCAAATGTGTGTGGGTAGAATATATATCCCACTGGGGTAAAATTGAAAAAAGTTGAGAACATTTTTTTTTGGACTTAGTCATTTTTCCGGCGTTTATCAGACTTTCAGATAGGGCAAATGTCAGTGAGCGTTCTGTTTTCAGTTCCAGAGCGATTCGCCCAATGAGTCCTTGATATTTAGTCGTTTTCAGCCAATATTTTGGATTTTTGAAAATTTCACTTTTTTGTGAAAATATCCACTAAATGAGGGAATAATATGTGTGAGGGTACCCCAGGAGAGTTCCAAATGTGTGTGGGTAGAATATATATCCCACGGGGGTAAAATTGAAAAAAGTTGAAAAAAATTTTTTTTTGGACCTAGTCATTTTTCCGTCGTTTATCAGACTTTCAGTTAGGGCAAATGTCAGTGAGCGTTCCGATTTCAGTTCCAGAGCGGTTCGCCCAATGACTCCTTGATATTTAGTCGTTTTCAGCCAATATTTTGGATTTTTGAAAATTTCACTTTTTTGTGAAAATATCCACTAAATGAGGGAATAATATGTGTGAGGGTACCCCAGGAGAGTTCCAAATGTGTGTGGGTAGAATATATATCCCACGGGGGGTAAAATTGAAAAAAGTTGAAAAAAAATTTTTTTTGGACTTAGTCATTTTTCCAGCGTTTATCAGACTTTCAGATAGGGCAAATGTCAGTGATCGTTCCGATTTCAGTTCCACAGTGATTCGCCCAATGAGTCCTTGATATTTAGACGTTTTCAGCCAATATTTTGGATTTTTGAAAATTTCACTTTTTTGTGAAAATATTCACTAGATGAGGGAATAATATGTGTGAGGGTACCCCAGGAGAGTTCCAAATGTGTGTGGGTAGAATATATATCCCACGGGGGTAAAATTGAAAATAGTTGAGAAAATTTTTTTTTGGACTTAGTCATTTTTCCGTCGTTTCTCAGACTTTCAGATAGGGCAAATGTCAGTGAGCGTTCTGATTTCAGTTCCAGAGCGATTCGCCCAATGAGTCCTTGATATTTAGTCATTTTGAGCCAATATTTTGGATTTTTGAAAATTTCACTTTTTTGTGAAAATATCCACTAAATGAGGGAATAATATGTGTTAGAGTACCCCAGGAGAGTTCCAAATATGTGTGGGTAGAATATATATCCCACGGGGGTAAAATTGAAAAAAGTTGAAAAAAAAATTTTTTTCGACTTAGTCATTTTTCCGGCGTTTATCAGACTTTCAGATAGGGGAAATGTCAGTGAGCGTTCCGATTTCAGTTCCAGAGCGATTCGCCCAATGAGTCCTTGATATTTAGACGTTTTCAGCCAATATTTTGGATTTTTGAAAATTTCACTTTTTTGTGAAAATATCCACTAAATGAGGGAATAATATGTGTGAGGGTACCCCAGGAGAGTTCCAAATGTGTGTGGGTAGAATATATATCCCACGGGGGGTAAAATTGAAAAAAGTTGAAAAAAAATTTTTTTTGGACTTAGTCATTTTTCCGCCGTTTATCAGACTTTCAGATAGGGCAAATGTCAGTGATCGTTCCGATTTCAGTTCCAGAGTGATTCGCCCAATGAGTCCTTGATATTTAATCGTTTTCAGCCAATATTTTGGATTTTTGAAAATTTCACTTTTTTGTGAAAATATCCACTAAATGAGGGATTAATATGTGTGAGGGTACCCCAGGAGAGTTCCAAATGTGTGTGGGTAGAATATATATCCCCATGGGGTAAAATTGAAAAAAGTTGAGAAAATTTTTTTTTGGACTTAGTCATTTTTCCGGCGTTTATCAGCCTTTCAGATAGGGCAAATGTCAGTGAGCGTTCCGATTTCAGTTCCAGAGCAATTCGCCCAATGAGTCCTTGATATTTAGACGTTTTCAGCCAATATTTTGGATTTTTGAAAATTTCACTTTTTTGTGAAAATATTCACTAGATGAGGGAATAATATGTGTGAGGGTACCCCAGGAGAGTCCCAAATGTGTGTGGGTAGAATATATATCCCACTGGGGTAAAATTGAAAAAAGTTGAGAACATTTTTTTTTGGACTTAGTCATTTTTCCGGCGTTTATCAGACTTTCAGATAGGGCAAATGTCAGTGAGCGTTCTGTTTTCAGTTCCAGAGCGATTCGCCCAATGAGTCCTTGATATTTAGTCGTTTTCAGCCAATATTTTGGATTTTTGAAAATTTCACTTTTTTGTGAAAATATCCACTAAATGAGGGAATAATATGTGTGAGGGTACCCCAGGAGAGTTCCAAATGTGTGTGGGTAGAATATATATCCCACGGGGGGTAAAATTGAAAACAGTTGAAAAAAAATTTTTTTTGGACTTAGTCATTTTTCCAGCGTTTATCAGACTTTCAGATAGGGCAAATGTCAGTGATCGTTCCGATTTCAGTTCCACAGTGATTCGCCCAATGAGTCCTTGATATTTAGACGTTTTCAGCCAATATTTTGGATTTTTGAAAATTTCACTTTTTTGTGAAAATATTCACTAGATGAGGGAATAATATGTGTGAGGGTACCCCAGGAGAGTTCCAAATGTGTGTGGGTAGAATATATATCCCACTGGGGTAAAATTGAAAAAAGTTGAGAAATTTTTTTTTTGGACTTAGTCATTTTTCCGGCGTTTATCAGACTTTCAGATAGGGCAAATGTCAGTGAGCGTTCCGATTTCAGTTCCAGAGTGATTCGCCCAATGAGTCCTTGATATTTAGTCGCTTTCAGCCAATATTTTGGATTTTTGAAAATTTCACTTTTTTGTGAAAATATCCACTAAATGAGGGAATAATATGTGTGAGGGTACTCCAGGAGAGTACCAAATGTGTGTGGGTAGAATATATATCCCACGGGGGTAAAATTGAAAAAAGTTGAGAAAATTTTTTTTTGGACTTAGTCATTTTTCCGTCGTTTCTCAGACTTTCAGATAGGGCAAATGTCAGTGAGTGTTCTGATTTCAGTTCCAGAGCGATTCGCCCAATGAGTCCTTGATATTTAGTCATTTTGAGCCAATATTTTGGATTTTTGAAAATTTCACTTTTTTGTGAAAATATCCACTAAATGAGGGAATAATATGTGTTAGAGTACCCCAGGAGAGTTCCAAATATGTGTGGGTAGAATATATATCCCACGGGGGTAAAATTGAAAAAAGTTGAAAAAAAATTTTTTTTCGACTTAGTCATTTTTCCGGCGTTTATCAGACTTTCAGATAGGGGAAATGTCAGTGAGCATTCCGATTTCAGTTCCAGAGCGATTCGCCCAATGAGTCCTTGATATTTAGACGTTTTCAGCCAATATTTTGGATTTTTGAAAATTTCACTTTTTTGTGAAAATATCCACTAGATGAGGGAATAATATGTGTGAGGGTACCCCAGGAGAGTTCCAAATGTGTGTGGGTAGAATATATATCCCACTGGGGTAAAATTGAAAAAAGTTGAGAACATTTTTTTTTGGACTTAGTCATTTTTCCGGCGTTTATCAGACTTTCAGATAGGGAAATGTCAGTGAGGGTTCTGTTTTCAGCTCCAGAGCGATTCGCCCAATGAGTCCTTGATATTTAGTCGTTTTCAGCCAATATTTTGGATTTTTGAAAATTTCACCTTTTTGTGAAAATATCCACTAAATGAGGGAATAATATGTGTGAGGGTACCCCAGGAGAGTTCCAAATGTGTGTGGGTAGAATATATATCCCACGGGGGGTAAAATTGAAAAAAGTTGAAAAAATTTTTTTTTTTTGACTTAGTCATTTTTCCGGCGTTTATCAGACTTTCAGATAGGGCAAATGTCAGTGAGCGTTCCAATTTCAGTTCCAGAGTGATTCGCCCAATGAGTCCTTGATATTTAATCGTTTTCAGCCAATATTTTGGATTTTTGAAAATTTCACTTTTTTGTGAAAATATCCACTAAATGAGGGATTAATATGTGTGAGGGTACCCCAGGAGAGTTCCAAATGTGTGTGGGTAGAATATATATCCCCATGGGGTAAAATTGAAAAAAGTTGAGAAAAATTTTTTTTGGACTTAGTCGTTTTTCCGGCGTTTATCAGACTTTCAGTTAGGGCAAATGTCAGTGAGCGTTCCGATTTCAGTTCCAGAGTGATTCACCCAATGAGTCTTTGATATTTAGTCATTTTCAGCCAATATTTTGGATTTTTGAAAATTTCACTTTTTTGTGAAAATATCCACTAAATGAATGAATAATATGTGTTAGGGTACCCCAGGAGAGTACCAAATATGTGTGGGTAGAATATATATCCCACGGGGGTAAAATTGAAAAAAGTTGAAAAAAAAATTTTTTTCGACTTAGTCATTTTTCCGGCGTTTATCAGACTTTCAGATAGGGCAAATGTCAGTGAGCGTTCTGTTTTCAGTTCCAGAGCGATTCGCCCAATGAGTCCTTGATATTTAGTCGTTTTCAGCCAATATTTTGGATTTTTGAAAATTTCACTTTTTTGTGAAAATATCCACTAAATGAGGGAATAATATGTGTGAGGGTACCCCAGGAGAGTTCCAAATGTGTGTGGGTAGAATATATATCCCACGGGGGTAAAATTGAAAAAAGTTGAAAAAAATTTTTTTTTGGACCTAGTCATTTTTCCGTCGTTTATCAGACTTTCAGTTAGGGCAAATGTCAGTGAGCGTTCCGATTTCAGTTCCAGAGCGGTTCGCCCAATGACTCCTTGATATTTAGTCGTTTTCAGCCAATATTTTGGATTTTTGAAAATTTCACTTTTTTGTGAAAATATTCACTAGATGAGGGAATAATATGTGTGAGGGTACCCCAGGAGAGTCCCAAATGTGTGTGGGTAGAATATATATCCCACTGGGGTAAAATTGAAAAAAGTTGAGAACATTTTTTTTTGGACTTAGTCATTTTTCCGGCGTTTATCAGACTTTCAGATAGGGCAAATGTCAGTGAGCGTTCTGTTTTCAGTTCCAGAGCGATTCGCCCAATGAGTCCTTGATATTTAGTCGTTTTCAGCCAATATTTTGGATTTTTGAAAATTTCACTTTTTTGTGAAAATATCCACTAAATGAGGGAATAATATGTGTGAGGGTACCCCAGGAGAGTTCCAAATGTGTGTGGGTAGAATATATATCCCACGGGGGGTAAAATTGAAAACAGTTGAAAAAAAATTTTTTTTGGACTTAGTCATTTTTCCAGCGTTTATCAGACTTTCAGATAGGGCAAATGTCAGTGATCGTTCCGATTTCAGTTCCACAGTGATTCGCCCAATGAGTCCTTGATATTTAGACGTTTTCAGCCAATATTTTGGATTTTTGAAAATTTCACTTTTTTGTGAAAATATTCACTAGATGAGGGAATAATATGTGTGAGGGTACCCCAGGAGAGTTCCAAATGTGTGTGGGTAGAATATATATCCCACTGGGGTAAAATTGAAAAAAGTTGAGAAATTTTTTTTTTGGACTTAGTCATTTTTCCGGCGTTTATCAGACTTTCAGATAGGGCAAATGTCAGTGAGCGTTCCGATTTCAGTTCCAGAGTGATTCGCCCAATGAGTCCTTGATATTTAGTCGCTTTCAGCCAATATTTTGGATTTTTGAAAATTTCACTTTTTTGTGAAAATATCCACTAAATGAGGGAATAATATGTGTGAGGGTACTCCAGGAGAGTACCAAATGTGTGTGGGTAGAATATATATCCCACGGGGGTAAAATTGAAAAAAGTTGAGAAAATTTTTTTTTGGACTTAGTCATTTTTCCGTCGTTTCTCAGACTTTCAGATAGGGCAAATGTCAGTGAGTGTTCTGATTTCAGTTCCAGAGCGATTCGCCCAATGAGTCCTTGATATTTAGTCATTTTGAGCCAATATTTTGGATTTTTGAAAATTTCACTTTTTTGTGAAAATATCCACTAAATGAGGGAATAATATGTGTTAGAGTACCCCAGGAGAGTTCCAAATATGTGTGGGTAGAATATATATCCCACGGGGGTAAAATTGAAAAAAGTTGAAAAAAAATTTTTTTTCGACTTAGTCATTTTTCCGGCGTTTATCAGACTTTCAGATAGGGGAAATGTCAGTGAGCATTCCGATTTCAGTTCCAGAGCGATTCGCCCAATGAGTCCTTGATATTTAGACGTTTTCAGCCAATATTTTGGATTTTTGAAAATTTCACTTTTTTGTGAAAATATCCACTAGATGAGGGAATAATATGTGTGAGGGTACCCCAGGAGAGTTCCAAATGTGTGTGGGTAGAATATATATCCCACTGGGGTAAAATTGAAAAAAGTTGAGAACATTTTTTTTTGGACTTAGTCATTTTTCCGGCGTTTATCAGACTTTCAGATAGGGAAATGTCAGTGAGGGTTCTGTTTTCAGCTCCAGAGCGATTCGCCCAATGAGTCCTTGATATTTAGTCGTTTTCAGCCAATATTTTGGATTTTTGAAAATTTCACCTTTTTGTGAAAATATCCACTAAATGAGGGAATAATATGTGTGAGGGTACCCCAGGAGAGTTCCAAATGTGTGTGGGTAGAATATATATCCCACGGGGGGTAAAATTGAAAAAAGTTGAAAAAATTTTTTTTTTTTGACTTAGTCATTTTTCCGGCGTTTATCAGACTTTCAGATAGGGCAAATGTCAGTGAGCGTTCCAATTTCAGTTCCAGAGTGATTCGCCCAATGAGTCCTTGATATTTAATCGTTTTCAGCCAATATTTTGGATTTTTGAAAATTTCACTTTTTTGTGAAAATATCCACTAAATGAGGGATTAATATGTGTGAGGGTACCCCAGGAGAGTTCCAAATGTGTGTGGGTAGAATATATATCCCCATGGGGTAAAATTGAAAAAAGTTGAGAAAAATTTTTTTTGGACTTAGTCGTTTTTCCGGCGTTTATCAGACTTTCAGTTAGGGCAAATGTCAGTGAGCGTTCCGATTTCAGTTCCAGAGTGATTCACCCAATGAGTCTTTGATATTTAGTCATTTTCAGCCAATATTTTGGATTTTTGAAAATTTCACTTTTTTGTGAAAATATCCACTAAATGAATGAATAATATGTGTTAGGGTACCCCAGGAGAGTACCAAATATGTGTGGGTAGAATATATATCCCACGGGGGTAAAATTGAAAAAAGTTGAAAAAAAAATTTTTTTCGACTTAGTCATTTTTCCGGCGTTTATCAGACTTTCAGATAGGGCAAATGTCAGTGAGCGTTCTGTTTTCAGTTCCAGAGCGATTCGCCCAATGAGTCCTTGATATTTAGTCGTTTTCAGCCAATATTTTGGATTTTTGAAAATTTCACTTTTTTGTGAAAATATCCACTAAATGAGGGAATAATATGTGTGAGGGTACCCCAGGAGAGTTCCAAATGTGTGTGGGTAGAATATATATCCCACGGGGGTAAAATTGAAAAAAGTTGAAAAAAATTTTTTTTTGGACCTAGTCATTTTTCCGTCGTTTATCAGACTTTCAGTTAGGGCAAATGTCAGTGAGCGTTCCGATTTCAGTTCCAGAGCGGTTCGCCCAATGACTCCTTGATATTTAGTCGTTTTCAGCCAATATTTTGGATTTTTGAAAATTTCACTTTTTTGTGAAAATATCCACTAAATGAGGGAATAATATGTGTGAGGGTACCCCAGGAGAGTTCCAAATGTGTGTGGGTAGAATATATATCCCACGGGGGGTAAAATTGAAAAAAGTTGAAAAAAAATTTTTTTTGGACTTAGTCATTTTTCCAGCGTTTATCAGACTTTCAGATAGGGCAAATGTCAGTGATCGTTCCGATTTCAGTTCCACAGTGATTCGCCCAATGAGTCCTTGATATTTAGACGTTTTCAGCCAATATTTTGGATTTTTGAAAATTTCACTTTTTTGTGAAAATATTCACTAGATGAGGGAATAATATGTGTGAGGGTACCCCAGGAGAGTTCCAAATGTGTGTGGGTAGAATATATATCCCACGGGGGTAAAATTGAAAATAGTTGAGAAAATTTTTTTTTGGACTTAGTCATTTTTCCGTCGTTTCTCAGACTTTCAGATAGGGCAAATGTCAGTGAGCGTTCTGATTTCAGTTCCAGAGCGATTCGCCCAATGAGTCCTTGATATTTAGTCATTTTGAGCCAATATTTTGGATTTTTGAAAATTTCACTTTTTTGTGAAAATATCCACTAAATGAGGGAATAATATGTGTTAGAGTACCCCAGGAGAGTTCCAAATATGTGTGGGTAGAATATATATCCCACGGGGGTAAAATTGAAAAAAGTTGAAAAAAAAATTTTTTTCGACTTAGTCATTTTTCCGGCGTTTATCAGACTTTCAGATAGGGGAAATGTCAGTGAGCGTTCCGATTTCAGTTCCAGAGCGATTCGCCCAATGAGTCCTTGATATTTAGACGTTTTCAGCCAATATTTTGGATTTTTGAAAATTTCACTTTTTTGTGAAAATATCCACTAAATGAGGGAATAATATGTGTGAGGGTACCCCAGGAGAGTTCCAAATGTGTGTGGGTAGAATATATATCCCACGGGGGGTAAAATTGAAAAAAGTTGAAAAAAAATTTTTTTTGGACTTAGTCATTTTTCCGCCGTTTATCAGACTTTCAGATAGGGCAAATGTCAGTGATCGTTCCGATTTCAGTTCCAGAGTGATTCGCCCAATGAGTCCTTGATATTTAATCGTTTTCAGCCAATATTTTGGATTTTTGAAAATTTCACTTTTTTGTGAAAATATCCACTAAATGAGGGATTAATATGTGTGAGGGTACCCCAGGAGAGTTCCAAATGTGTGTGGGTAGAATATATATCCCCATGGGGTAAAATTGAAAAAAGTTGAGAAAATTTTTTTTTGGACTTAGTCATTTTTCCGGCGTTTATCAGACTTTCAGATAGGGCAAATGTCAGTGAGCGTTCCGATTTCAGTTCCAGAGCAATTCGCCCAATGAGTCCTTGATATTTAGACGTTTTCAGCCAATATTTTGGATTTTTGAAAATTTCACTTTTTTGTGAAAATATTCACTAGATGAGGGAATAATATGTGTGAGGGTACCCCAGGAGAGTCCCAAATGTGTGTGGGTAGAATATATATCCCACTGGGGTAAAATTGAAAAAAGTTGAGAACATTTTTTTTTGGACTTAGTCATTTTTCCGGCGTTTATCAGACTTTCAGATAGGGCAAATGTCAGTGAGCGTTCTGTTTTCAGTTCCAGAGCGATTCGCCCAATGAGTCCTTGATATTTAGTCGTTTTCAGCCAATATTTTGGATTTTTGAAAATTTCACTTTTTTGTGAAAATATCCACTAAATGAGGGAATAATATGTGTGAGGGTACCCCAGGAGAGTTCCAAATGTGTGTGGGTAGAATATATATCCCACGGGGGGTAAAATTGAAAACAGTTGAAAAAAAATTTTTTTTGGACTTAGTCATTTTTCCAGCGTTTATCAGACTTTCAGATAGGGCAAATGTCAGTGATCGTTCCGATTTCAGTTCCACAGTGATTCGCCCAATGAGTCCTTGATATTTAGACGTTTTCAGCCAATATTTTGGATTTTTGAAAATTTCACTTTTTTGTGAAAATATTCACTAGATGAGGGAATAATATGTGTGAGGGTACCCCAGGAGAGTTCCAAATGTGTGTGGGTAGAATATATATCCCACGGGGGTAAAATTGAAAAAAGTTGAGAAAATTTTTTTTTGGACTTAGTCATTTTTCCGTCGTTTCTCAGACTTTCAGATAGGGCAAATGTCAGTGAGCGTTCTGATTTCAGTTCCAGAGAGATTCGCCCAATGAGTCCTTGATATTTAGTCATTTTGAGCCAATATTTTGGATTTTTGAAAATTTCACTTTTTTGTGAAAATATCCACTAAATGAGGGAATAATATGTGTTAGAGTACCCCAGGAGAGTTCCAAATATGTGTGGGTAGAATATATATCCCACGGGGGTAAAATTGAAAAAAGTTGAAAAAAAAATTTTTTTCGACTTAGTCATTTTTCCGGCGTTTATCAGACTTTCAGATAGGGGAAATGTCAGTGAGCGTTCCGATTTCAGTTCCAGAGCGATTCGCCCAATGAGTCCTTGATATTTAGACGTTTTCAGCCAATATTTTGGATTTTTGAAAATTTCACTTTTTTGTGAAAATATCCACTAGATGAGGGAATAATATGTGTGAGGGTACCCCAGGAGAGTTCCAAATGTGTGTGGGTAGAATATATATCCCACTGGGGTAAAATTGAAAAAAGTTGAGAACATTTTTTTTTGGACTTAGTCATTTTTCCGGCGTTTATCAGACTTTCAGATAGGGCAAATGTCAGTGAGCGTTCTGTTTTCAGTTCCAGAGCGATTCGCCCAATGAGTCCTTGATATTTAGTCGTTTTCAGCCAATATTTTGGATTTTTGAAAATTTCACCTTTTTGTGAAAATATCCACTAAATGAGGGAATAATATGTGTGAGGGTACCCCAGGAGAGTTCCAAATGTGTGTGGGTAGAATATATATCCCACGGGGGGTAAAATTGAAAAAAGTTGAAAAAAATTTTTTTTTGGACTTAGTCATTTTTCCGGCGTTTATCAGACTTTCAGATAGGGCAAATGTCAGTGAGCGTTCCGATTTCAGTTCCAGAGCAATTCGCCCAATGAGTCCTTGATATTTAGACGTTTTCAGCCAATATTTTGGATTTTAGAAAATTTCACTTTTTTGTGAAAATATCCACTAGATGAGGGAATAATATGTGTGAGGGTACCCCAGGAGAGTTCCAAATGTGTCTGGGTAGAATATATATCCCACTGGGGTAAAATTGAAAAAAGTTGAGAACATTTTTTTTTGGACTTAGTCATTTTTCCGGCGTTTATCAGACTTTCAGATAGGGCGTCAGTGAGCGTTCTGTTTTCAGTTCCAGAGCGATTCGTTCAATGAGTCCTTGATATTTAGTCGTTTTCAGCCAATATTTTGGATTTTTGAAAATTTCACTTTTTTGTGAAAATATCCACTAAATGAGGGAATATTATGTGTGAGGGTACCCCAGGAGAGTTCCAAATGTGTGTGGGTAGAATATATATCCCACGGGGGTAAAATTGAAAAAAGTTGAAAAAAATTTTTTTTTGGACTTAGTCATTTTTCCGTCGTTTATCAGACTTTCAGTTAGGGCAAATGTCAGTGAGCGTTCCGATTTCAGTTCCAGAGCGGTTCGCCCAATGACTCCTTGATATTTAGTCGTTTTCAGCCAATATTTTGGATTTTTGAAAATTTCACTTTTTTGTGAAAATATCCACTAAATGAGGGAATAATATGTGTGAGGGTACCCCAGGAGAGTTCCAAATGTGTGTGGGTAGAATATATATCCCACGGGGGGTAAAATTGAAAAAAGTTGAAAAAAAATTTTTTTTGGACTTAGTCATTTTTCCGCCGTTTATCAGACTTTCAGATAGGGCAAATGTCAGTGATCGTTCCGATTTCAGTTCCAGAGTGATTCGCCCAATGAGTCCTTGATATTTAATCGTTTTCAGCCAATATTTTGGATTTTTGAAAATTTCACTTTTTTGTGAAAATATCCACTAAATGAGGGATTAATATGTGTGAGGGTACCCCAGGAGAGTTCCAAATGTGTGTGGGTAGAATATATATCCCCATGGGGTAAAATTGAAAAAAGTTGAGAAAATTTTTTTTTGGACTTAGTCATTTTTCCGGCGTTTATCAGACTTTCAGATAGGGCAAATGTCAGTGAGCGTTCCGATTTCAGTTCCAGAGCAATTCGCCCAATGAGTCCTTGATATTTAGACGTTTTCAGCCAATATTTTGGATTTTTGAAAATTTCACTTTTTTGTGAAAATATTCACTAGATGAGGGAATAATATGTGTGAGGGTACCCCAGGAGAGTTCCAAATGTGTGTGGGTAGAATATATATCCCACTGGGGTAAAATTGAAAAAAGTTGAGAAATTTTTTTTTTGGACTTAGTCATTTTTCCGGCGTTTATCAGACTTTCAGATAGGGTAAATGTCAGTGAGCGTTCCGATTTCAGTTCCAGAGTGATTCGCCCAATGAGTCCTTGATATTTAGTCGCTTTCAGCCAATATTTTGGATTTTTGAAAATTTCACTTTTTTGTGAAAATATCCACTAAATGAGGGAATAATATGTGTGAGGTACTCCAGGAGAGTTCCAAATGTGTGTGGGTAGAATATATATCAAACGGGGGTAAAATTGAAAAAAGTTGAGAAAATTTTTTTTTGGACTTAGTCATTTTTCCGTCGTTTCTCAGACTTTCAGATAGGGCAAATGTCAGTGAGCGTTCTGATTTCAGTTCCAGAGCGATTCGCCCAATGAGTCCTTGATATTTAGTCATTTTGAGCCAATATTTTGGATTTTTGAAAATTTCACTTTTTTGTGAAAATATCCACTAAATGAGGGAATAATATGTGTTAGAGTACCCCAGGAGAGTTCCAAATATGTGTGGGTAGAATATATATCCCACGGGGGTAAAATTGAAAAAAGTTGAAAAAAAAATTTTTTTCGACTTAGTCATTTTTCCGGCGTTTATCAGACTTTCAGATAGGGGAAATGTCAGTGAGCGTTCCGATTTCAGTTCCAGAGCGATTCGCCCAATGAGTCCTTGATATTTAGACGTTTTCAGCCAATATTTTGGATTTTTGAAAATTTCACTTTTTTGTGAAAATATCCACTAGATGAGGGAATAATATGTGTGAGGGTACCCCAGGAGAGTTCCAAATGTGTGTGGGTAGAATATATATCCCACTGGGGTAAAATTGAAAAAAGTTGAGAACATTTTTTTTTGGACTTAGTCATTTTTCCGGCGTTTATCAGACTTTCAGATAGGGCAAATGTCAGTGAGCGTTCTGTTTTCAGTTCCAGAGCGATTCGCCCAATGAGTCCTTGATATTTAGTCGTTTTCAGCCAATATTTTGGATTTTTGAAAATTTCACTTTTTTGTGAAAATATCCACTAAATGAGGGAATAATATGTGTGAGGGTACCCCAGGAGAGTTCCAAATGTGTGTGGGTAGAATATATATCCCACGGGGGTAAAATTGAAAAAAGTTGAAAAAAATTTTTTTTTGGACCTAGTCATTTTTCCGTCGTTTATCAGACTTTCAGTTAGGGCAAATGTCAGTGAGCGTTCCGATTTCAGTTCCAGAGCGGTTCGCCCAATGACTCCTTGATATTTAGTCGTTTTCAGCCAATATTTTGGATTTTTGAAAATTTCACTTTTTTGTGAAAATATCCACTAAATGAGGGAATAATATGTGTGAGGGTACCCCAGGAGAGTTCCAAATGTGTGTGGGTAGAATATATATCCCACGGGGGGTAAAATTGAAAAAAGTTGAAAAAAAATTTTTTTTGGACCTAGTCATTTTTCCAGCGTTTATCAGACTTTCAGATAGGGCAAATGTCAGTGATCGTTCCGATTTCAGTTCCACAGTGATTCGCCCAATGAGTTCTTGATATTTAGACGTTTTCAGCCAATATTTTGGATTTTTGAAAATTTCACTTTTTTGTGAAAATATTCACTAGATGAGGGAATAATATGTGTGAGGGTACCCCAGGAGAGTTCCAAATGTGTGTGGGTAGAATATATATCCCACGGGGGGTAAAATTGAAAAAAGTTGAAAAAAATTTTTTTTTGGACTTAGTCATTTTTCCGGCGTTTATCAGACTTTCAGATAGGGCAAATGTCAGTGAGCGTTCCGATTTCAGTTCCAGAGTGATTCGCCCAATGAGTCCTTGATATTTAATCGTTTTCAGCCAATATTTTGGATTTTTGAAAATTTCACTTTTTTGTGAAAATATCCACTAAATGAGGGATTAATATGTGTGAGGGTACCCCAGGAGAGTTCCAAATGTGTGTGGGTAGAATATATATCCCACTGGGGTAAAATTGAAAAAAGTTGAGAAATTTTTTTTTTGGACTTAGTCATTTTTCCGGCGTTTATCAGACTTTCAGATAGGGCAAATGTCAGTGAGCGTTCCGATTTCAGTTCCAGAGTGATTCGCCCAATGAGTCCTTGATATTTAGTCGCTTTCAGCCAATATTTTGGATTTTTGAAAATTTCACTTTTTTGTGAAAATATCCACTAAATGAGGGAATAATATGTGTGAGGGTACTCCAGGAGAGTTCCAAATGTGTGTGGGTAGAATATATATCAAACGGGGGTAAAATTGAAAAAAGTTGAGAAAATTTTTTTTTGGACTTAGTCATTTTTCCGTCGTTTCTCAGACTTTCAGATAGGGCAAATGTCAGTGAGCGTTCTGATTTCAGTTCCAGAGCGATTCGCCCAATGAGTCCTTGATATTTAGTCATTTTGAGCCAATATTTTGGATTTTTGAAAATTTCACTTTTTTGTGAAAATATCCACTAAATGAGGGAATAATATGTGTTAGAGTACCCCAGGAGAGTTCCAAATATGTGTGGGTAGAATATATATCCCACGGGGGTAAAATTGAAAAAAGTTGAAAAAAAAATTTTTTTCGACTTAGTCATTTTTCCGGCGTTTATCAGACTTTCAGATAGGGGAAATGTCAGTGAGCGTTCCGATTTCAGTTCCAGAGCGATTCGCCCAATGAGTCCTTGATATTTAGACGTTTTCAGCCAATATTTTGGATTTTTGAAAATTTCACTTTTTTGTGAAAATATCCACTAAATGAATGAATAATATGTGTTAGGGTACCCCAGGAGAGTACCAAATATGTGTGGGTAGAATATATATCCCACGGGGGTAAAATTGAAAAAAGTTGAAAAAAAATTTTTTTTCGACTTAGTCATTTTTCCGGCGTTTATCAGACTTTCAGATAGGGGAAATGTCAGTGAGCGTTCCGATTTCAGTTCCAGAACAATTCGCCCAATGAGTCCTTGATATTTAGACGTTTTCAGCCAATATTTTGGATTTTTGAAAATTTCACTTTTTTGTGAAAATATCCACTAGATGAGGGAATAATATGTGTGAGGGTACCCCAGGAGAGTCCCAAATGTGTGTGGGTAGAATATATATCCCACTGGGGTAAAATTGAAAAAAGTTGAGAACATTTTTTTTTGGACTTAGTCATTTTTCCGGCGTTTATCAGACTTTCAGATAGGGCAAATGTCAGTGAGCGTTCTGTTTTCAGTTCCAGAGCGATTCGCCCAATGAGTCCTTGATATTTAGTCGTTTTCAGCCAATATTTTGGATTTTTGAAAATTTCACTTTTTTGTGAAAATATCCACTAAATGAGGGAATAATATGTGTGAGGGTACCCCAGGAGAGTTCCAAATGTGTGTGGGTAGAATATATATCCCACGGGGGTAAAATTGAAAAAAGTTGAAAAAAATTTTTTTTTGGACCTAGTCATTTTTCCGTCGTTTATCAGACTTTCAGTTAGGGCAAATGTCAGTGAGCGTTCCGATTTCAGTTCCAGAGCGGTTCGCCCAATGACTCCTTGATATTTAGTCGTTTTCAGCCAATATTTTGGATTTTTGAAAATTTCACTTTTTTGTGAAAATATCCACTAAATGAGGAAATAATATGTGTGAGGGTACCCCAGGAGAGTTCCAAATGTGTGTGGGTAGAATATATATCCCACGGGGGGTAAAATTGAAAAAAGTTGAAAAAAAATTTTTTTTGGACCTAGTCATTTTTCCAGCGTTTATCAGACTTTCAGATAGGGCAAATGTCAGTGATCGTTCCGATTTCAGTTCCACAGTGATTCGCCCAATGAGTTCTTGATATTTAGACGTTTTCAGCCAATATTTTGGATTTTTGAAAATTTCACTTTTTTGTGAAAATATTCACTAGATGAGGGAATAATATGTGTGAGGGTACCCCAGGAGAGTTCCAAATGTGTGTGGGTAGAATATATATCCCACGGGGGGTAAAATTGAAAAAAGTTGAAAAAAATTTTTTTTTGGACTTAGTCATTTTTCCGGCGTTTATCAGACTTTCAGATAGGGCAAATGTCAGTGAGCGTTCCGATTTCAGTTCCAGAGTGATTCGCCCAATGAGTCCTTGATATTTAATCGTTTTCAGCCAATATTTTGGATTTTTGAAAATTTCACTTTTTTGTGAAAATATCCACTAAATGAGGGATTAATATGTGTGAGGGTACCCCAGGAGAGTTCCAAATGTGTGTGGGTAGAATATATATCCCACTGGGGTAAAATTGAAAAAAGTTGAGAAATTTTTTTTTTGGACTTAGTCATTTTTCCGGCGTTTATCAGACTTTCAGATAGGGCAAATGTCAGTGAGCGTTCCGATTTCAGTTCCAGAGTGATTCGCCCAATGAGTCCTTGATATTTAGTCGCTTTCAGCCAATATTTTGGATTTTTGAAAATTTCACTTTTTTGTGAAAATATCCACTAAATGAGGGAATAATATGTGTGAGGGTACTCCAGGAGAGTTCCAAATGTGTGTGGGTAGAATATATATCAAACGGGGGTAAAATTGAAAAAAGTTGAGAAAATTTTTTTTTGGACTTAGTCATTTTTCCGTCGTTTCTCAGACTTTCAGATAGGGCAAATGTCAGTGAGCGTTCTGATTTCAGTTCCAGAGCGATTCGCCCAATGAGTCCTTGATATTTAGTCATTTTGAGCCAATATTTTGGATTTTTGAAAATTTCACTTTTTTGTGAAAATATCCACTAAATGAGGGAATAATATGTGTTAGAGTACCCCAGGAGAGTTCCAAATATGTGTGGGTAGAATATATATCCCACGGGGGTAAAATTGAAAAAAGTTGAAAAAAAAATTTTTTTCGACTTAGTCATTTTTCCGGCGTTTATCAGACTTTCAGATAGGGGAAATGTCAGTGAGCGTTCCGATTTCAGTTCCAGAGCGATTCGCCCAATGAGTCCTTGATATTTAGACGTTTTCAGCCAATATTTTGGATTTTTGAAAATTTCACTTTTTTGTGAAAATATCCACTAAATGAATGAATAATATGTGTTAGGGTACCCCAGGAGAGTACCAAATATGTGTGGGTAGAATATATATCCCACGGGGGTAAAATTGAAAAAAGTTGAAAAAAAATTTTTTTTCGACTTAGTCATTTTTCCGGCGTTTATCAGACTTTCAGATAGGGGAAATGTCAGTGAGCGTTCCGATTTCAGTTCCAGAACAATTCGCCCAATGAGTCCTTGATATTTAGACGTTTTCAGCCAATATTTTGGATTTTTGAAAATTTCACTTTTTTGTGAAAATATCCACTAGATGAGGGAATAATATGTGTGAGGGTACCCCAGGAGAGTCCCAAATGTGTGTGGGTAGAATATATATCCCACTGGGGTAAAATTGAAAAAAGTTGAGAACATTTTTTTTTGGACTTAGTCATTTTTCCGGCGTTTATCAGACTTTCAGATAGGGCAAATGTCAGTGAGCGTTCTGTTTTCAGTTCCAGAGCGATTCGCCCAATGAGTCCTTGATATTTAGTCGTTTTCAGCCAATATTTTGGATTTTTGAAAATTTCACTTTTTTGTGAAAATATCCACTAAATGAGGGAATAATATGTGTGAGGGTACCCCAGGAGAGTTCCAAATGTGTGTGGGTAGAATATATATCCCACGGGGGTAAAATTGAAAAAAGTTGAAAAAAATTTTTTTTTGGACCTAGTCATTTTTCCGTCGTTTATCAGACTTTCAGTTAGGGCAAATGTCAGTGAGCGTTCCGATTTCAGTTCCAGAGCGGTTCGCCCAATGACTCCTTGATATTTAGTCGTTTTCAGCCAATATTTTGGATTTTTGAAAATTTCACTTTTTTGTGAAAATATCCACTAAATGAGGGAATAATATGTGTGAGGGTACCCCAGGAGAGTTCCAAATGTGTGTGGGTAGAATATATATCCCACGGGGGGTAAAATTGAAAAAAGTTGAAAAAAAATTTTTTTTGGACCTAGTCATTTTTCCAGCGTTTATCAGACTTTCAGATAGGGCAAATGTCAGTGATCGTTCCGATTTCAGTTCCACAGTGATTCGCCCAATGAGTTCTTGATATTTAGACGTTTTCAGCCAATATTTTGGATTTTTGAAAATTTCACTTTTTTGTGAAAATATTCACTAGATGAGGGAATAATATGTGTGAGGGTACCCCAGGAGAGTTCCAAATGTGTGTGGGTAGAATATATATCCCACGGGGGTAAAATTGAAAAAAGTTGAGAAAATTTTTTTTTGGACTTAGTCATTTTTCCGTCGTTTCTCAGACTTTCAGATAGGGCAAATGTCAGTGAGCGTTCTGATTTCAGTTCCAGAGCGATTCGCCCAATGAGTCCTTGATATTTAGTCATTTTGAGCCAATGTTTTGGATTTTTGAAAATTTCACTTTTTTGTGAAAATATCCACTAAATGAGGGAATAATATGTGTTAGAGTACCCCAGGAGAGTTCCAAATATGTGTGGGTAGAATATATATCCCACGGGGGTAAAATTGAAAAAAGTTGAAAAAAAAATTTTTTTCGACTTAGTCATTTTTCCGGCGTTTATCAGACTTTCAGATAGGGGAAATGTCAGTGAGCGTTCCGATTTCAGTTCCAGAGCGATTCGCCCAATGAGTCCTTGATATTTAGACGTTTTCAGCCAATATTTTGGATTTTTGAAAATTTCACTTTTTTGTGAAAATATCCACTAGATGAGGGAATAATATGTGTGAGGGTACCCCAGGAGAGTTCCAAATGTGTGTGGGTAGAATATATATCCCACTGGGGTAAAATTGAAAAAAGTTGAGAACATTTTTTTTTGGACTTAGTCATTTTTCCGGCGTTTATCAGACTTTCAGATAGGGCAAATGTCAGTGAGCGTTCTGTTTTCAGTTCCAGAGCGATTCGCCCAATGAGTCCTTGATATTTAGTCGTTTTCAGCCAATATTTTGGATTTTTGAAAATTTCACCTTTTTGTGAAAATATCCACTAAATGAGGGAATAATATGTGTGAGGGTACCCCAGGAGAGTTCCAAATGTGTGTGGGTAGAATATATATCCCACGGGGGGTAAAATTGAAAAAAGTTGAAAAAATTTTTTTTTTGGACTTAGTCATTTTTCCGGCGTTTATCAGACTTTCAGATAGGGCAAATGTCAGTGAGCGTTCCGATTTCAGTTCCAGAGCAATTCGCCCAATGAGTCCTTGATATTTAGACGTTTTCAGCCAATATTTTGGATTTTAGAAAATTTCACTTTTTTGTGAAAATATCCACTAGATGAGGGAATAATATGTGTGAGGGTACCCCAGGAGAGTTCCAAATGTGTGTGGGTAGAATATATATCCCACTGGGGTAAAATTGAAAAAAGTTGAGAACATTTTTTTTTGGACTTAGTCATTTTTCCGGCGTTTATCAGACTTTCAGATAGGGCAAATGTCAGTGAGCGTTCCGATTTCAGTTCCAGAGCGGTTCGCCCAATGACTCCTTGATATTTAGTCGTTTTCAGCCAATATTTTGGATTTTTGAAAATTTCACTTTTTTGTGAAAATATCCACTAAATGAGGGAATAATATGTGTGAAGGTACCCCAGGAGAGTTCCAAATGTGTGTGGGTAGAATATATATCCCACGGGGGGTAAAATTGAAAAAAGTTGAAAAAAAATTTTTTTTGGACTTAGTCATTTTTCCGCCGTTTATCAGACTTTCAGATAGGGCAAATGTCAGTGATCGTTCCGATTTCAGTTCCAGAGTGATTCGCCCAATGAGTCCTTGATATTTAATCGTTTTCAGCCAATATTTTGGATTTTTGAAAATTTCACTTTTTTGTGAAAATATCCACTAAATGAGGGATTAATATGTGTGAGGGTACCCCACGAGAGTTCCAAATGTGTGTGGGTAGAATATATATCCCCATGGGGTAAAATTGAAAAAAGTTGAGAAAATTTTTTTTTGGACTTAGTCATTTTTCCGGCGTTTATCAGACTTTCAGATAGGGCAAATGTCAGTGAGCGTTCCGATTTCAGTTCCAGAGCAATTCGCCCAATGAGTCCTTGATATTTAGTCGCTTTCAGCCATTATTTTGGATTTTTGAAAATTTCACTTTTTTGTGAAAATATCCACTAAATGAGGGAATAATATGTGTGAGGGTACTCCAGGAGAGTTCCAAATGTGTGTGGGTAGAATATATATCCCACGGGGGTAAAATTGAAAAAAGTTGAGAAAATTTTTTTTTGGACTTAGTCATTTTTCCGTCGTTTCTCAGACTTTCAGATAGGGTAAATGTCAGTGAGCGTTCTGATTTCAGTTCCAGAGCGATTTGCCCAATGAGTCCTTGATATTTAGTCATTTTGAGCCAATATTTTGGATTTTTGAAAATTTCACTTTTTTGTGAAAATATCCACTAAATGAGGGAATAATATGTGTTAGAGTACCCCAGGAGAGTTCCAAATATGTGTGGGTAGAATATATATCCCACGGGGGTAAAATTGAAAAAAGTTGAAAAAAAAATTTTTTTCGACTTAGTCATTTTTCCGGCGTTTATCAGACTTTCAGATAGGGCAAATGTCAGTGAGCGTTCCGATTTCAGTTCCAGAGTGATTCGCCCAATGAGTCCTTGATATTTAATCGTTTTCAGCCAATATTTTGGATTTTTGAAAATTTCACTTTTTTGTGAAAATATCCACTAAATGAGGGATTAATATGTGTGAGGGTACCCCAGGAGAGTTCCAAATGTGTGTGGGTAGAATATATATCCCCATGGGGTAAAATTGAAAAAAGTTGAGAAAATTTTTTTTTGGACTTAGTCATTTTTCCGGCGTTTATCAGACTTTCAGATAGGGCAAATGTCAGTGAGCGTTCCGATTTCAGTTCCAGAGCAATTCGCCCAATTAGTCCTTGATATTTAGACGTTTTCAGCCAATATTTTGGATTTTTGAAAATTTCACTTTTTTGTGAAAATATTCACTAGATGAGGGAATAATATGTGTGAGGGTACCCCAGGAGAGTTCCAAATGTGTGTGGGTAGAATATATATCCCACTGGGGTAAAATTGAAAAAAGTTGAGAAATTTTTTTTTTGGACTTAGTCATTTTTCCGGCGTTTATCAGACTTTCAGATAGGGCAAATGTCAGTGAGCGTTCTGATTTCAGTTCCAGAGCGATTCGCCCAATGAGTCCTTGATATTTAATCGTTTTCAGCCAATATTTAGGATTTTTGAAAATTTCACTTTTTTGTGAAAATATCCACTAAATGAGGGATTAATATGTGTGAGGGTACCCCAGGAGAGTTCCAAATGTGTGTGGGTAGAATATATATCCCCATGGGGTAAAATTGAAAAAAGTTGAGAAAATTTTTTTTTGGACTTAGTCATTTTTCCGGCGTTTATCAGACTTTCAGATAGGGCAAATGTCAGTGAGCGTTCCGATTTCAGTTCCAGAGTGATTCGCCCAATGAGTCCTTGATATTTAGTCGCTTTCAGCCATTATTTTGGATTTTTGAAAATTTCACTTTTTTGTGAAAATATCCACTAAATGAGGGAATAATATGTGTGAGGGTACTCCAGGAGAGTTCCAAATGTGTGTGGGTAGAATATATATCCCACGGGGGTAAAATTGAAAAAAGTTGAGAAAATTTTTTTTTGGACTTAGTCATTTTTCCGTCGTTTCTCAGACTTTCAGATAGGGCAAATGTCAGTGAGCGTTCTGATTTCAGTTCCAGAGCGATTTGCCCAATGAGTCCTTGATATTTAGTCATTTTGAGCCAATATTTTGGATTTTTGAAAATTTCACTTTTTTGTGAAAATATCCACTAAATGAGGGAATAATATGTGTTAGAGTACCCCAGGAGAGTTCCAAATATGTGTGGGTAGAATATATATCCCACGGGGGTAAAATTGAAAAAAGTTGAAAAAAAAATTTTTTTCGACTTAGTCATTTTTCCGGCGTTTATCAGACTTTCAGTTAGGGCAAATGTCAGTGAGCGTTCCGATTTCAGTTCCAGAGTGATTCACCCAATGAGTCTTTGATATTTAGTCATTTTCAGCCAATATTTTGGATTTTTGAAAATTTCACTTTTTTGTGAAAATATCCACTAAATGAATGAATAATATGTGTTAGGGTACCCCAGGAGAGTACCAAATATGTGTGGGTAGAATATATATCCCACGGGGGTAAAATTGAAAAAAGTTGAAAAAAAATTTTTTTTGGACTTAGTCATTTTTCCGGCGTTTATCAGACTTTCAGATAGGGCAAATGTCAGTGAGCGTTCTGTTTTCAGTTACAGAGCGATTCGCCCAATGGGTCCTTGATATTTAGTCGTTTTCAGCCAATATTTTGGATTTTTGAAAATTTCACCTTTTTGTGAAAATATCCACTAAATGAGGGAATAATATGTGTGAGGGTACCCCAGGAGAGTTCCAAATGTGTGTGGGTAGAATATATATCCCACGGGGGGTAAAATTGAAAAAAGTTGAAAAAAATTTTTTTTTGGACTTAGTCATTTTTCCGGCGTTTATCAGACTTTCAGATAGGGCAAATGTCAGTGAGCGTTCCGATTTCAGTTCCAGAGTGATTCGCCCAATGAGTCCTTGATATTTAATCGTTTTCAGCCAATATTTTGGATTTTTGAAAATTTCACTTTTTTGTGAAAATATCCACTAAATGAGGGATTAATATGTGTGAGGGTACCCCAGGAGAGTTCCAAATGTGTGTGGGTAGAATATATATCCCCATGGGGTAAAATTGAAAAAAGTTGAGAAAATTTTTTTTTGGACTTAGTCATTTTTCCGGCGTTTATCAGACTTTCAGATAGGGCAAATGTCAGTGAGCGTTCCGATTTCAGTTCCAGAGCAATTCGCCCAATTAGTCCTTGATATTTAGACGTTTTCAGCCAATATTTTGGATTTTTGAAAATTTCACTTTTTTGTGAAAATATTCACTAGATGAGGGAATAATATGTGTGAGGGTACCCCAGGAGAGTTCCAAATGTGTGTGGGTAGAATATATATCCCACTGGGGTAAAATTGAAAAAAGTTGAGAAATTTTTTTTTTGGACTTAGTCATTTTTCCGGCGTTTATCAGACTTTCAGATAGGGCAAATGTCAGTGAGCGTTCTGATTTCAGTTCTAGAGCGATTCGCCCAATGAGTCCTTGATATTTAATCGTTTTCAGCCAATATTTTGGATTTTTGAAAATTTCACTTTTTTGTGAAAATATCCACTAATTGAGGGAATAATATGTGTGAGGGTACCCCAGGAGAGTTCCAAATGTGTGTGGGTAGAATATATATCCCCATGGGGTAAAATTGAAAAAAGTTGAGAAAAATTTTTTTTGGACTTAGTCGTTTTTCCGGCGTTTATCAGACTTTCAGTTAGGGCAAATGTCAGTGAGCGTTCCGATTTCAGTTCCAGAGTGATTCACCCAATGAGTCTTTGATATTTAGTCATTTTCAGCCAATATTTTGGATTTTTGAAAATTTCACTTTTTTGTGAAAATATCCACTAAATGAATGAATAATATGTGTTAGGGTACCCCAGGAGAGTACCAAATATGTGTGGGTAGAATATATATCCCACGGGGGTAAAATTGAAAAAAGTTGAAAAAAAATTTTTTTTGGACTTAGTCATTTTTCCGGCGTTTATCAGACTTTCAGATAGGGCAAATGTCAGTGAGCGTTCCGATTTCAGTTCCAGAGTGATTCGCCCAATGAGTCCTTGATATTTAGTCGCTTTCAGCCAATATTTTGGATTTTTGAAAATTTCACTTTTTTGTGAAAATATCCACTAAATGAGGGAATAATATGTGTGAGGGTACTCCAGGAGAGTTCCAAATGTGTGTGGGTAGAATATATATCCCACGGGGGTAAAATTGAAAAAAGTTGAGAAAATTTTTTTTTGGACTTAGTCATTTTTCCGTCGTTTCTCAGACTTTCAGATAGGGCAAATGTCAGTGAGCGTTCTGATTTCAGTTCCAGAGCGATTCGCCCAATGAGTCCTTGATATTTAGTCATTTTGAGCCAATATTTTGGATTTTTGAAAATTTCACTTTTTTGTGAAAATATCCACTAAATGAGGGAATAATATGTGTTAGAGTACCCCAGGAGAGTTCCAAATATGTGTGGGTAGAATATATATCCCACGGGGGTAAAATTGAAAAAAGTTGAAAAAAATTTTTTTTTCGACTTAGTCATTTTTCCGGCGTTTATCAGACTTTCAGATAGGGGAAATGTCAGTGAGCATTCCGATTTCAGTTCCAGAGCGATTCGCCCAATGAGTCCTTGATATTTAGACGTTTTCAGCCAATATTTTGGATTTTTGAAAATTTCACTTTTTTGTGAAAATATCCACTAGATGAGGGATTAATATGTGTGAGGGTACCCCAGGAGAGTTCCAAATGTGTTTGGGTAGAATATATATCCCACTGGGTAAAATTGAAAAAAGTTGAGAACATTTTTTTTTGGACTTAGTCATTTTTCCGGCGTTTATCAGACTTTCAGATAGGGCAAATGTCAGTGAGCGTTCCGATTTCAGTTCCAGAGTGATTCGCCCAATGAGTCCTTGATATTTAATCGTTTTCAGCCAATATTTTGGATTTTTGAAAATTTCACTTTTTTGTGAAAATATCCACTAAATGAGGGATTAATATGTGTGAGGGTACCCCAGGAGAGTTCCAAATGTGTGTGGGTAGAATATATATCCCACTGGGGTAAAATTGAAAAAAGTTGAGAAATTTTTTTTTTGGACTTAGTCATTTTTCCGGCGTTTATCAGACTTTCAGATAGGGCAAATGTCAGTGAGCGTTCTGATTTCAGTTCCAGAGCGATTCGCCCAATGAGTCCTTGATATTTAATCGTTTTCAGCCAATATTTTGGATTTTTGAAAATTTCACTTTTTTTGTGAAAATATCCACTAAATGAGGGAATAATATGTGTGAGGGTACCCCAGGAGAGTTCCAAATGTGTGTGGGTAGAATATATATCCCCATGGGGTAAAATTGAAAAAAGTTGAGAAAAATTTTTTTTGGACTTAGTCGTTTTTCCGGCGTTTATCAGACTTTCAGTTAGGGCAAATGTCAGTGAGCGTTCCGATTTCAGTTCCAGAGTGATTCACCCAATGAGTCTTTGATATTTAGTCATTTTCAGCCAATATTTTGGATTTTTGAAAATTTCACTTTTTTGTGAAAATATCCACTAAATGAATGAATAATATGTGTTAGGGTACCCCAGGAGAGTACCAAATATGTGTGGGTAGAATATATATCCCACGGGGGTAAAATTGAAAAAAGTTGAAAAAAAATTTTTTTTGAACTTAGTCATTTTTCCGGCGTTTATCAGACTTTCAGATAGGGCAAATGTCAGTGAGCATTCCGATTTCAGTTCCAGAGTGATTCGCCCAATGAGTCCTTGATATTTAGTCGTTTTCAGCCAATATTTTGGATTTTTGAAAATTTCACTTTTTTGTGAAAATATCCACTAAATGAGGGAATAATATGTGTTAGAGTACCCCAGGAGAGTTCCAAATATGTGTGGGTAGAATATATATCCCACGGGGGTAAAATTGAAAAAAGTTGAAAAAAAAAATTTTTTCGACTTAGTCATTTTTCCGGCGTTTATCAGACTTTCAGATAGGGGAAATGTCAGTGAGCGTTCCGATTTCAGTTCCAGAGCAATTCGCCCAATGAGTCCTTGATATTTAGACGTTTTCAGCCAATATTTTGGATTTTTGAAAATTTCACTTTTTTGTGAAAATATCCACTAGATGAGGGAATAATATGTGTGAGGGTACCCCAGGAGAGTTCCAAATGTGTGTGGGTAGAATATATATCCCACTGGGGTAAAATTGAAAAAAGTTGAGAACATTTTTTTTTGGACTTAGTCATTTTTCCGGCGTTTATCAGACTTTCAGATAGGGCAAATGTCAGTGAGCGTTCTGTTTTCAGTTCCAGAGCGATTCGCCCAATGAGTCCTTGATATTTAGTCGTTTTCAGTCAATATTTTGGATTTTTGAAAATTTCACTTTTTTGTGAAAATATCCACTAAATGAGGGAATAATATGTGTGAGGGTACCCCAGGAGAGTTCCGAATGTGTGTGGGTAGAATATATATCCCACTGGGGTAAAATTGAAAAAAGTTGAGAATTTTTTTTTTTGGACTTAGTCATTTTTCCGGCGTTTATCAGACTTTCAGATAGGGCAAATGTCAGTGAGTGTTCCGATTTCAGTTCCAGAGTGATTCGCCCAATGAGTCCTTTTTATTTAGTCGCTTTCAGCCAATATTTTGGATTTTTGAAAATTTCACTTTTTTGTGAAAATATCCACTAAATGAGGGAATAATATGTGTGAGGGTGCTCCAGGAGAGTTCCAAATGTGTGTGGGTAGAATATATATCCCCATGGGGTAAAATTGAAAAAAGTTGAGAAAATTTTTTTTTGGACTTAGTCATTTTTCCGGCGTTTATCAGACTTTCAGATAGGGCAAATGTCAGTGAGCGTTCCGATTTCAGTTCCAGAGCAATTCGCCCAATTAGTCCTTGATATTTAGACGTTTTCAGCCAATATTTTGGATTTTTGAAAATTTCACTTTTTTGTGAAAATATTCACTAGATGAAGGAATAATATGTGTGAGGGTACCCCAGGAGAGTTCCAAATGTGTGTGGGTAGAAAATATATCCCACTGGGGTAAAATTGAAAAAAGTTGAGAAATTTTTTTTTTGGACTTAGTCATTTTTCCGGCGTTTATCAGACTTTCAGATAGGGCAAATGTCAGTGAGCGTTCTGATTTCAGTTCCAGAGTGATTCGCCCAATGAGTCCTTGATATTTAGTTGTTTTCAGCCAATATTTTGGATTTTTGAAAATTTCACTTTTTTGTGAAAATATCCACTAAATGAGGGAATAATATGTGTTAGAGTACCCCAGGAGAGTTCCAAATATGTGTGGGTAGAATATGTATCCCACGGGGGTAAAATTGAAAAAAGTTGAAAAAAATTTTTTTTCGACTTAGTCATTTTTCCGGCGTTTATCAGACTTTCAGATAGGGGAAATGTCAGTGAGCGTTCCGATTTCAGTTCCAGAGCGATTCGCCCAATGAGTCCTTGATATTTAGACGTTTTCAGCCAATATTTTGGATTTTTGAAAATTTCACTTTTTTGTGAAAATATCCACTAGATGAGGGAATAATATGTGTGAGGGTACCCCAGGAGAGTTCCAAATGTGTGTGGGTAGAATATATATCCCACTGGGGTAAAATTGAAAAAAGTTGAGAACATTTTTTTTTGGACTTAGTCATTTTTCCGTCGTTTATCAGACTTTCAGTTAGGGCAAATGTCAGTGAGCGTTCCGATTTCAGTTCCAGAGCGGTTCGCCCAATGACTCCTTGATATTTAGTCGTTTTCAGCCAATATTTTGGATTTTTGAAAATTTCACTTTTTTGTGAAAATATCCACTAAATGAGGGAATAATATGTGTGAGGGTACCCCAGGAGAGTTCCAAATGTGTGTGGGTAGAATATATATCCCCATGGGGTAAAATTGAAAAAAGTTGAGAAAAATTTTTTTTGGACTTAGTCGTTTTTCCGGCGTTTATCAGACTTTCAGTTAGGGCAAATGTCAGTGAGCGTTCCGATTTCAGTTCCAGAGTGATTCACCCAATGAGTCTTTGATATTTAGTCATTTTCAGCCAATATTTTGGATTTTTGAAAATTTCACTTTTTTGTGAAAATATCCACTAAATGAATGAATAATATGTGTTAGGGTACCCCAGGAGAGTACCAAATATGTGTGGGTAGAATATATATCCCAGGGTAAAATTGAAAAAAGTTGAAAAAAAATTTTTTTTGGACTTAGTCATTTTTCCGGCGTTTATCAGACTTTCAGATAGGGCAAATGTCAGTGAGCGTTCCGATTTCAGTTCCAGAGTGATTCGCCCAATGAGTTCTTGATATTTAGTTGTTTTCAGCCAATATTTTGGATTTTTGAAAATTTCACTTTTTTGTGAAAATATCCACTAAATGAGGGAATAATATGTGTTAGAGTACCCCAGGAGAGTTCCAAATATGTGTGGGTAGAATATATATCCCACGGGGGTAAAATTGAAAAAAGTTGAAAAAAAATTTTTTTCGACTTAGTCATTTTTCCGGCGTTTATCAGACTTTCAGATAGGGGAAATGTCAGTGAGCGTTCCGATTTCAGTTCCAGAGCGATTCGCCCAATGAGTCCTTGATATTTAGACGTTTTCAGCCAATATTTTGGATTTTTGAAAATTTCACTTTTTTGTGAAAATATCCACTAGATGAGGGAATAATATGTGTGAGGGTACCCCAGGAGAGTTCCAAATGTGTGTGGGTAGAATATATATCCCACTGGGGTAAAATTGAAAAAAGTTGAGAACATTTTTTTTTGGACTTAGTCATTTTTCCGGCGTTTATCAGACTTTCAGATAGGGCAAATGTCAGTGAGCGTTCTGTTTTCAGTTCCAGAGCGATTCGCCCAATGAGTCCTTGATATTTAGTCGTTTTCAGTCAATATTTTGGATTTTTGAAAATTTCACTTTTTTGTGAAAATATCCATTAAATGAGGGAATAATATGTGTGAGGGTACCCCAGGAGAGTTCCAAATGTGTGTGGGTAGAATATATATCCCACTGGGGTAAAATTGAAAAAAGTTGAGAAATTTTTTTTTTGGACTTAGTCATTTTTCCGGCGTTTATCAGACTTTCAGATAGGGCAAATGTCAGTGAGTGTTCCGATTTCAGTTCCAGAGTGATTCGCCCAATGAGTCCTTGATATTTAGTCGCTTTCAGCCAATATTTTGGATTTTTGAAAATTTCACTTTTTTGTGAAAATATCCACTAAATGAGGGAATAATATGTGTGAGGGTACTCCAGGAGAGTTCCAAATGTGTGTGGGTAGAATATATATCCCACGGGGGTAAAATTGAAAAAAGTTGAGAAAATTTTTTTTTGGACTTAGTCATTTTTCCGTCGTTTCTCAGACTTTCAGATAGGGCAAATGTCAGTGAGCGTTCTGATTTCAGTTCCAGAGCGATTCGCCCAATGAGTCCTTGATATTTAGTCATTTTGAGCCAATATTTTGGATTTTTGAAAATTTCACTTTTTTGTGAAAATATCCACTAAATGAGGGAATAATATGTGTTAGAGTACCCCAAGAGAGTTCCAAATATGTGTGGGTAGAATATATATCCCACGGGGGTAAAATTGAAAAAAGTTGAAAAAAATTTTTTTTTCGACTTAGTCATTTTTCCGGCGTTTATCAGACTTTCAGATAGGGGAAATGTCAGTGAGCGTTCCGATTTCAGTTCCAGAGCGATTCGCCCAATGAGTCCTTGATATTTAGACGTTTTCAGCCAATATTTTGGATTTTTGAAAATTTCACTTTTTTGTGAAAATATCCACTAGATGAGGCAATAATATGTGTGAGGGTACCCCAGGAGAGTTCCAAATGTGTGTGGGTAGAATATATATCCCACTGGGGTAAAATTGAAAAAAGTTGAGAACATTTTTTTTTGGACTTAGTCATTTTTCCGGCGTTTATCAGACTTTCAGATAGGGCAAATGTCAGTGAGCGTTCTGTTTTCAGTTCCAGAGCGATTCGCCCAATGAGTCCTTGATATTTAGTCGTTTTCAGCCAATATTTTGGATTTTTGAAAATTTCACCTTTTTGTGAAAATATCCACTAAATGAGGGAATAATATGTGTGAGGGTACCCCAGGAGAGTTCCAAATGTGTGTGGGTAGAATATATATCCCACGGGGGGTAAAATTGAAAAAAGTTGAAAAAAAATTTTTTTTGGACTTAGTCATTTTTCCGGCGTTTATCAGACTTTCAGATAGGGCAAATGTCAGTGAGCGTTCCGATTTCAGTTCCAGAGCAATTCGCCCAATTAGTCCTTGATATTTAGACGTTTTCAGCCAATATTTTGGATTTTTGAAAATTTCACTTTTTTGTGAAAATATTCACTAGATGAAGGAATAATATGTGTGAGGGTACCCCAGGAGAGTTCCAAATGTGTGTGGGTAGAATATATATCCCACTGGGGTAAAATTGAAAAAAGTTGAGAAATTTTTTTTTTGGACTTAGTCATTTTTCCGGCGTTTATCAGACTTTCAGATAGGGCAAATGTCAGTGATCGTTCTGTTTTCAGTTCCAGAGCGATTCGCCCAATGAGTCCTTGATATTTAGTCGTTTTCAGCCAATATTTTGGATTTTTGAAAATTTCACTTTTTTGTGAAAATATCCACTAAATGAGGGAATAATATGTGTGAGGGTACCCCAGGAGAGTTCCAAATGTGTGTGGGTAGAATATATATCCCACGGGGGTAAAATTGAAAAAAGTTGAAAAAAATTTTTTTTTGGACTTAGTCATTTTTCCGTCGTTTATCAGACTTTCAGTTAGGGCAAATGTCAGTGAGCGTTCCGATTTCAGTTCCAGAGCGGTTCGCCCAATGACTCCTTGATATTTAGTCGTTTTCAGCCAATATTTTGGATTTTTGAAAATTTCACTTTTTTGTGAAAATATCCACTAAATGAGGGAATAATATGTGTGAGGGTACCCCAGGAGAGTTCCAAATGTGTGTGGGTAGAATATATATCCCACGGGGGGTAAAATTGAAAAAAGTTGAAAAAAAATTTTTTTTGGACTTAGTCATTTTTCCGGCGTTTATCAGACTTTCAGATAGGGCAAATGTCAGTGAGCGTTCCGATTTCAGTTCCAGAGTGATTCGCCCAATGAGTCCTTGATATTTAATCTTTTTCAGCCAATATTTTGGATTTTTGAAAATGTCACTTTTTTGTGAAAATATCCACTAAATGAGGGATTAATATGTGTGAGGGTACCCCAGGAGAGTTCCAAATGTGTGTGGGTAGAATATATATCCCCATGGGGTAAAATTGAAAAAAGTTGAGAAAATTTTTTTTTGGACTTAGTCATTTTTCCGGCGTTTATCAGACTTTCAGATAGGGCAAATGTCAGTGAGCGTTCCGATTTCAGTTCCAGAGCGATTCGCCCAATGAGTCCTTGATATTTAGACGTTTTCAGCCAATATTTTGGATTTTTGAAAATTTCACTTTTTTGTGAAAATATCCACTAGATGAGGGAATAATATGTGTGAGGGTACCCCAGGAGAGTTCCAAATGTGTGTGGGTAGAATATATATCCCACTGGGGTAAAATTGAAAAAAGTTGAGAACATTTTTTTTTGGACTTAGTCATTTTTCCGGCGTTTATCAGACTTTCAGATAGGGCAAATGTCAGTGAGCGTTCTGTTTTCAGTTCCAGAGCGATTCGCCCAATGAGTCCTTGATATTTAGTCGTTTTCAGCCAATATTTTGGATTTTTGAAAATTTCACTTTTTTGTGAAAATATCCACTAAATGAGGGAATAATATGTGTGAGGGTACCCCAGGAGAGTTCCAAATGTGTGTGGGTAGAATATATATCCCACGGGGGTAAAATTGAAAAAAGTTGAAAAAAATTTTTTTTTGGACTTAGTCATTTTTCCGTCGTTTATCAGACTTTCAGTTAGGGCAAATGTCAGTGAGCGTTCCGATTTCAGTTCCAGAGTGATTCGCCCAATGAGTCCTTGATATTTAATCGTTTTCAGGAAATATTTTGGATTTTTGAAAATTTCACTTTTTTGTGAAAATATCCACTAAATGAGGGATTAATATGTGTGAGGGTACCCCAGCAGAGTTCCAAATGTGTGTGGGTAGAATATATATCCCACGGGGGTAAAATTGAAAAAAGTTGAAAAAATTTTTTTTTTGGACTTAGTCATTTTTCCGGCGTTTATCAGACTTTCAGATAGGGCAAATGTCATTGAGCGTTCCGATTTCAGTTCCAGAGTGATTCGCCCAATGAGTCCTTGATATTTAGTCGCTTTCAGCCAATATTTTGGATTTTTGAAAATGTCACTTTTTTGTGAAAATATCCACTAAATGAGGGATTAATATGTGTGAGGGTACCCCAGGAGAGTTCCAAATGTGTGTGGGTAGAATATATATCCCCATGGGGTAAAATTGAAAAAAGTTGAGAAAATTTTTTTTTGGACTTAGTCATTTTTCCGGCGTTTATCAGACTTTCAGATAGGGCAAATGTCAGTGAGCGTTCCGATTTCAGTTCCAGAGCGATTCGCCCAATGAGTCCTTGATATTTAGTCGTTTTCAGCCAATATTTTGGATTTTTGAAAATTTCACTTTTTTGTGAAAATATCCACTAAATGAGGGAATAATATATGTGAGGGTACCCCAGGAGAGATCCAAATGTGTGTGGGTAGAATATATATCCCACGGGGGTAAAATTGAAAAAAGTTGAAAAAAATTTTTTTTTCGACTTAGTCATTTTTCCGGCGTTTATCAGACTTTCAGATAGGGGAAATGTCAGTGAGCGTTCCGATTTCAGTTCCAGAGCGGTTCGCCCAATGACTCCTTGATATTTAGTCGTTTTCAGCCAATATTTTGGATTTTTGAAAATTTCACTTTTTTGTGAAAATATCCACTAAATGAGGGAATAATATGTGTGAGGGTACCCCAGGAGAGTTCCAAATGTGTGTGGGTAGAATATATATCCCACGGGGGGTAAAATTGAAAAAAGTTGAGAAAAATTTTTTTTGGACTTAGTCGTTTTTCCGGCGTTTATCAGACTTTCAGTTAGGGCAAATGTCAGTGAGCGTTCCGATTTCAGTTCCAGAGTGATTCACCCAATGAGTCTTTGATATTTAGTCATTTTCAGCCAATATTTTGGATTTTTGAAAATTTCACTTTTTTGTGAAAATATCCACTAAATGAATGAATAATATGTGTTAGGGTACCCCAGGAGAGTACCAAATATGTGTGGGTAGAATATATATCCCACGGGGGTAAAATTGAAAAAAGTTGAAAAAAATTTTTTTTTGGACTTAGTCATTTTTCCGGCGTTTATCAGACTTTCAGATAGGGCAAATGTCAGTGAGCGTTCCGATTTCAGTTCCAGAGTGATTCGCCCAATGAGTCCTTGATATTTAGTTGTTTTCAGCCAATATTTTGGATTTTTGAAAATTTCACTTTTTTGTGAAAATATCCACTAAATGAGGGAATAATATGTGTTAGAGTACCCCAGGAGAGTTCCAAATATGTGTGGGTAGAATATATATCCCACGGGGGTAAAATTGAAAAAAGTTGAAAAAAATTTTTTTTCGACTTAGTCATTTTTCCGGCGTTTATCAGACTTTCAGATAGGGGAAATGTCAGTGAGCGTTCCGATTTCAGTTCCAGAGCGATTCGCCCAATGAGTCCTTGATATTTAGACGTTTTCAGCCAATATTTTGGATTTTTGAAAATTTCACTTTTTTGTGAAAATATCCACTAGATGAGGGAATAATATGTGTGAGGGTACCCCAGGAGAGTTCCAAATGTGTGTGGGTAGAATATATATCCCACGGGGGTAAAATTGAAAAAAGTTGAAAAAAATTTTTTTTTGGACTTAGTCATTTTTCCGTCGTTTATCAGACTTTCAGTTAGGGCAAATGTCAGTGAGCGTTCCGATTTCAGTTCCAGAGCGGTTCGCCCAATGACTCCTTGATATTTAGTCGTTTTCAGCCAATATTTTGGATTTTTGAAAATTTCACTTTTTTGTGAAAATATCCACTAAATGAGGGAATAATATGTGTGAGGGTACCCCAGGAGAGTTCCAAATGTGTGTGGGTAGAATATATATCCCACGGGGGGTAAAATTGAAAAAAGTTGAAAAAAAATTTTTTTTGGACTTAGTCATTTTTCCGGCGTTTATCAGACTTTCAGATAGGGCAAATATCAGTGAGCGTTCCGATTTCAGTTCCAGAGTGATTCGCCCAATGAGTCCTTGATATTTAATCTTTTTCAGCCAATATTTTGGATTTTTGAAAATTTCACTTTTTTGTGAAAATATCCACTAAATGAGGGAATAATATGTGTTAGAGTACCCCAGGAGAGTTCCAAATATGTGTGGGTAGAATATATATCCCACGGGGGTAAAATTGAAAAAAGTTGAAAAAAATTTTTTTTCGACTTAGTCATTTTTCCGGCGTTTATCAGACTTTCAGATAGGGGAAATGTCAGTGAGCGTTCCGATTTCAGTTCCAGAGCGATTCGCCCAATGAGTCCTTGATATTTAGACGTTTTCAGCCAATATTTTGGATTTTTGAAAATTTCACTTTTTTGTGAAAATATCCACTAGATGAGGGAATAATATGTGTGAGGGTACCCCAGGAGAGTTCCAAATGTGTGTGGGTAGAATATATATCCCACGGGGGTAAAATTGAAAAAAGTTGAAAAAAATTTTTTTTTGGACTTAGTCATTTTTCCGTCGTTTATCAGACTTTCAGTTAGGGCAAATGTCAGTGAGCGTTCCGATTTCAGTTCCAGAGCGGTTCGCCCAATGACTCCTTGATATTTAGTCGTTTTCAGCCAATATTTTGGATTTTTGAAAATTTCACTTTTTTGTGAAAATATCCACTAAATGAGGGAATAATATGTGTGAGGGTACCCCAGGAGAGTTCCAAATGTGTGTGGGTAGAATATATATCCCACGGGGGGTAAAATTGAAAAAAGTTGAAAAAAAATTTTTTTTGGACTTAGTCATTTTTCCGGCGTTTATCAGACTTTCAGATAGGGCAAATATCAGTGAGCGTTCCGATTTCAGTTCCAGAGTGATTCGCCCAATGAGTCCTTGATATTTAATCTTTTTCAGCCAATATTTTGGATTTTTGAAAATTTCACTTTTTTGTGAAAATATCCACTAAATGAGGGATTAATATGTGTGAGGGTACCCCAGCAGAGGTCCAAATGTGTGTGGGTAGAATATATATCCCCATGGGGTAAAATTGAAAAAAGTTGAGAAAAATTTTTTTTGGACTTAGTCGTTTTTCCGGCGTTTATCAGACTTTCAGTTAGGGCAAATGTCAGTGAGCGATCCGATTTCAGTTCCAGAGTGATTCACCCAATGAGTCTTTGATATTTAGTCATTTTCAGCCAATATTTTGGATTTTTGAAAACTTCACTTTTTTGTGAAAATATCCACTAAATGAATGAATAATATGTGTTAGGGTACCCCAGGAGAGTACCAAATATGTGTGGGTAGAATATATATCCCACGGGGGTAAAATTGAAAAAAGTTGAAAAAAAATTTTTTTTGGACTTAGTCATTTTTCCGGCGTTTATCAGACTTTCAGATAGGGCAAATGTCAGTGAGCGTTCCGATTTCAGTTCCAGAGTGATTCGCCCAATGATTCCTTGATATTTAGTTGTTTTCAGCCAATATTTTGGATTTTTGAAAATTTCACTTTTTTGTGAAAATATAAACTAAATGAGGGAATAATATGTGTTAGAGTACCCCAGGAGAGTTCCAAATATGTGTGGGTAGAATATATATCCCACGGGGGTAAAATTGAAAAAAGTTGAAAAAAATTTTTTTTTCGACTTAGTCATTTTTCCGGCGTTTATCAGATTTTCAGATAGGGGAAATGTCAGTGAGCGTTCCGATTTCAGTTCCAGAGCGATTCGCCCAATGAGTCCTTGATATTTAGACGTTTTCAGCCAATATTTTGGATTTTTGAAAATTTCACTTTTTTGTGAAAATATCCACTAGATGAGGGAATAATATGTGTGAGGGTACCCCAGGAGAGTTCCAAATGTGTGTGGGTAGAATATATATCCCACTGGGGTAAAATTGAAAAAAGTTGAGAACATTTTTTTTTGGACTTAGTCATTTTTCCGGCGTTTATCAGACTTTCAGATAGGGCAAATGTCAGTGAGCGTTCTGTTTTCAGTTCCAGAGCGATTCGCCCAATGAGTCCTTGATATTTAGTCGTTTTCAGCCAATATTTTGGATTTTTGAAAATTTCACTTTTTTGTGAAAATATCCACTAAATGAGGGAATAATATGTGTGAGGGTACCCCAGGAGAGTTCCAAATGTGTGTGGGTAGAATATATATCCCACGGGGGTAAAATTGAAAAAAGTTGAAAAAAATTTTTTTTTGGACTTAGTCATTTTTCCGTCGTTTATCAGACTTTCAGTTAGGGCAAATGTCAGTGAGCGTTCCGATTTCAGTTCCAGAGCGGTTCGCCCAATGACTCCTTGATGTTTAGTCGTTTTCAGCCAATATTTTGGATTTTTGAAAATTTCACTTTTTTGTGAAAATATCCACTAAATGAGGGAATAATATGTGTGAGGGTACCCCAGGAGAGTTCCAAATGTGTGTGGGTAGAATATATATCCCACGGGGGGTAAAATTGAAAAAAGTTGAAAAAAATTTTTTTTTGGACTTAGTCATTTTTCCGGCGTTTATCAGACTTTCAGATAGGGCAAATGTCAGTGAGCGTTCCGATTTCAGTTCCAGAGTGATTCGCCCAATGAGTCCTTGATATTTAATCGTTTTCAGCCAATATTTTGGATTTTTGAAAATTTCACTTTTTTGTGAAAATATCCACTAAATGAGGGATTAATATGTGTGAGGGTACCCCAGCAGAGTTCCAAATGTGTGTGGGTAGAATATATATCCCACGGGGGTAAAATTGAAAAAAGTTGAAAAAATTTTTTTTTTGGACTTAGTCATTTTTCCGGCGTTTATCAGACTTTCAGATAGGGCAAATGTCATTGAGCGTTCCGATTTCAGTTCCAGAGTGATTCGCCCAATGAGTCCTTGATATTTAGTCGCTTTCAGACAATATTTTGGATTTTTGAAAATGTCACTTTTTTGTGAAAATATCCACTAAATGAGGGATTAATATGTGTGAGGGTACCCCAGGAGAGTTCCAAATGTGTGTGGGTAGAATATATATCCCCATGGGGTAAAATTGAAAAAAGTTGAGAAAATTTTTTTTTGGACTTAGTCATTTTTCCGGCGTTTATCAGACTTTCAGATAGGGCAAATGTCAGTGAGCGTTCCGATTTCAGTTCCAGAGCGATTCGCCCAATGAGTCCTTGATATTTAGTCGTTTTCAGCCAATATTTTGGATTTTTGAAAATGTCACTTTTTTGTGAAAATATCCACTAAATGAGGGAATAATATATGTGAGGGTACCCTAGGAGAGATCCAAATGTGTGTGGGTAGAATATATATCCCACGGGGGTAAAATTGAAAAAAGTTGAAAAAAATTTTTTTTTCGACTTAGTCATTTTTCCGGCGTTTATCAGACTTTCAGATAGGGGAAATGTCAGTGAGCGTTCCGATTTCAGTTCCAGAGCGATTCGCCCAATGAGTCCTTGATATTTAGACGTTTTCAGCCAATATTTTGGATTTTTGAAAATTTCACTTTTTTGTGAAAATATCCACTAGATGAGGGAATAATATGTGTGAGGGTACCCCAGGAAAGTTCCAAATGTGTGGGGGTAGAATATATATCCCACTGGGGTAAAATTGAAAAAAGTTGAGAACATTTTTTTTTGGACTTAGTCATTTTTCCGGCGTTTATCAGACTTTCAGATAGGGCAAATGTCAGTGAGCGTTCTGTTTTCAGTTCCAGAGCGATTCGCCCAATGAGTCCTTGATATTTAATCGTTTTCAGCCAATATTTTGGATTTTTGAAAATTTCACTTTTTTGTGAAAATATCCACTAAATGAGGGATTAATATGTGTGAGGGTACCCAAGGAGAGTTCCAAATGTGTGTGGGTAGAATATATATCCCCATGGGGTAAAATTGAAAAAAGTTGAGAAAATTTTTTTTTGGACTTAGTAATTTTTCCGGCGTTTATCAGACTTTCAGATAGGGCAAATGTCAGTGAGCGTTCCGATTTCAGTTCCAGAGCAATTCGCCCAATTAGTCCTTGATATTCAGACGTTTTCAGCCAATATTTTGGATTTTTGAAAATTTCACTTTTTTGTGAAAATATTCACTAGATGAAGGAATAATATGTGTGAGGGTACCCCAGGAGAGTTCCAAATGTGTGTGGGTAGAATATATATCCCACTGGGGTAAAATTGAAAAAAGTTGAGAAATTTTTTTTTTGGACTTAGTCATTTTTCCGGCGTTTATCAGACTTTCAGATAGGGCAAATGTCAGTGAGCGTTCTGATTTCAGTTCCAGAGCGATTCGCCCAATGAGTCCTTGATATTTAATCGTTTTCAGCCAATATTTTGGATTTTTGAAAATTTCACTTTTTTGTGAAAATATCCACTAAATGAGGGAATAATATGTGTGAGGGTACCCCAGGAGAGTTCCAAATGTGTGTGGGTAGAATATATATCCCCATGGGGTAAAATTGAAAAAAGTTGAGAAAAATTTTTTTTGGACTTAGTCGTTTTTCCGGCGTTTATCAGACTTTCAGTTAGGGCAAATGTCAGTGAGCGTTCCGATTTCAGTTCCAGAGTGATTCACCCAATGAGTCTTTGATATTTAGTCATTTTCAGCCAATATTTTGGATTTTTGAAAATTTCACTTTTTTGTGAAAATATCCACTAAATGAATGAATAATATGTGTTAGGGTACCCCAGGAGAGTACCAAATGTGTGTGGGTAGAATATATATCCCACGGGGGTAAAATTGAAAAAAGTTGAAAAAATTTTTTTTTTGGACTTAGTCATTTTTCCGGCGTTTATCAGACTTTCAGATAGGGCAAATGTCATTGAGCGTTCCGATTTCAGTTCCAGAGTGATTCGCCCAATGAGTCCTTGATATTTAGTCGCTTTCAGCCAATATTTTGGATTTTTGAAAATGTCACTTTTTTGTGAAAATATCCACTAAATGAGGGATTAATATGTGTGAGGGTACCCCAGGAGAGTTCCAAATGTGTGTGGGTAGAATATATATCCCCATGGGGTAAAATTGAAAAAAGTTGAGAAAATTTTTTTTTGGACTTAGTCATTTTTCCGGCGTTTATCAGACTTTCAGATAGGGCAAATGTCAGTGAGCGTTCCGATTTCAGTTCCAGAGCGATTCGCCCAATGAGTCCTTGATATTTAGTCGTTTTCAGCCAATATTTTGGATTTTTGAAAATTTCACTTTTTTGTGAAAATATCCACTAAATGAGGGATTAATATGTGTGAGGGTACTCCAGGAGAGTTCCAAATGTGTGTGGGTAGAATATATATCCCACGGGGGTAAAATTGAAAAAAGTTGAAAAAAAATTTTTTTTTGACTTAGTCATTTTTCCGGCGTTTATCAGACTTTCAGATAGGGCAAATGTCATTGAGCGTTCCGATTTCAGTTCCAGAGTGATTCGCCCAATGAGTCCTTGATATTTAGTCGCTTTCAGCCAATATTTTGGATTTTTGAAAATGTCACTTTTTTGTGAAAATATCCACTAAATGAGGGATTAATATGTGTGAGGGTACCCCAGGAGAGTTCCAAATGTGTGTGGGTAGAATATATATCCCCATGGGGTAAAATTGAAAAAAGTTGAGAAAATTTTTTTTTGGACTTAGTCATTTTTCCGGCGTTTATCAGACTTTCAGATAGGGCAAATGTCAGTGAGCGTTCCGATTTCAGTTCCAGAGCGATTCGCCCAATGAGTCCTTGATATTTAGTCGTTTTCAGCCAATATTTTGGATTTTTGAAAATTTCACTTTTTTGTGAAAATATCCACTAAATGAGGGATTAATATGTGTGAGGGTACTCCAGGAGAGTTCCAAATGTGTGTGGGTAGAATATATATCCCACGGGGGTAAAATTGAAAAAAGTTGAAAAAAAATTTTTTTTTGACTTAGTCATTTTTCCGGCGTTTATCAGACTTTCAGATAGGGCAAATGTCAGTGAGCGTTCCGATTTCAGTTCCAGAGTGATTCGCCCAATGAGTCCTTGATATTTAGTCGTTTTCAGCCAATATTTTGGATTTTTGAAAATTTCACTTTTTTGTGAAAATATCCATTAAATGAGGGATTAATATGTGTGAGGGTACCCCTGGAGAGTTCCAAATGTGTGTGGGTAGAATATATATCCCCATGGGGTAAAATTGAAAAAAGTTGAGAAAATTTTTTTTTGGACTTAGTCATTTTTCCGGCGTTTATCAGACTTTCAGATAGGGCAAATGTCAGTGAGCGTTCCGATTTCAGTTCCAGAGCGATTCGCCCAATGAGTCCTTGATATTTAGTCGTTTTCAGCCAATATTTTGGATTTTTGAAAATTTCACTTTTTTGTGAAAATATCCACTAAATGAGGGATTAATATGTGTGAGGGTACTCCAGGAGAGTTCCAAATGTGTGTGGGTAGAATATATATCCCACGGGGGTAAAATTGAAAAAAGTTGAAAAAAAATTTTTTTTTGACTTAGTCATTTTTCCGGCGTTTATCAGACTTTCAGATAGGGCAAATGTCATTGAGCGTTCCGATTTCAGTTCCAGAGTGATTCGCCCAATGAGTCCTTGATATTTAGTCGCTTTCAGCCAATATTTTGGATTTTTGAAAATGTCACTTTTTTGTGAAAATATCCACTAAATGAGGGATTAATATGTGTGAGGGTACCCCAGGAGAGTTCCAAATGTGTGTGGGTAGAATATATATCCCCATGGGGTAAAATTGAAAAAAGTTGAGAAAATTTTTTTTTGGACTTAGTCATTTTTCCGGCGTTTATCAGACTTTCAGATAGGGCAAATGTCAGTGAGCGTTCCGATTTCAGTTCCAGAGCGATTCGCCCAATGAGTCCTTGATATTTAGTCGTTTTCAGCCAATATTTTGGATTTTTGAAAATTTCACTTTTTTGTGAAAATATCCACTAAATGAGGGATTAATATGTGTGAGGGTACTCCAGGAGAGTTCCAAATGTGTGTGGGTAGAATATATATCCCACGGGGGTAAAATTGAAAAAAGTTGAAAAAAAATTTTTTTTTGACTTAGTCATTTTTCCGGCGTTTATCAGACTTTCAGATAGGGCAAATGTCAGTGAGCGTTCCGATTTCAGTTCCAGAGTGATTCGCCCAATGAGTCCTTGATATTTAGTCGTTTTCAGCCAATATTTTGGATTTTTGAAAATTTCACTTTTTTGTGAAAATATCCATTAAATGAGGGATTAATATGTGTGAGGGTACCCCAGGAGAGTTCCAAATGTGTGTGGGTAGAATATATATCCCACGGGGGTAAAATTGAAAAAAGTTGAAAAAATTTTTTTTTTGGACTTAGTCATTTTTCCGGCGTTTATCAGACTTTCAGATAGGGCAAATGTCATTGAGCGTTCCGATTTCAGTTCCAGAGTGATTCGCCCAATGAGTCCTTGATATTTAGTCGCTTTCAGCCAATATTTTGGATTTTTGAAAATGTCACTTTTTTGTGAAAATATCCATTAAATGAGGGATTAATATGTGTGAGGGTACCCCAGGAGAGTTCCAAATGTGTGTGGGTAGAATATATATCCCCATGGGGTAAAATTGAAAAAAGTTGAGAAAATTTTTTTTTGGACTTAGTCATTTTTCCGGCGTTTATCAGACTTTCAGATAGGGCAAATGTCAGTGAGCGTTCCGATTTCAGTTCCAGAGCGATTCGCCCAATGAGTCCTTGATATTTAGACGTTTTCAGCCAATATTTTGGATTTTTGAAAATTTCACTTTTTTGTGAAAATATTCACTAGATGAGGGAATAATATGTGTGAGGGTACCCCAGGAGAGTTCCAAATGTGTGTGGGTAGAATATATATCCCACTGGGGTAAAATTGAAAAAAGTTGAGAACATTTTTTTTTGGACTTAGTCATTTTTCCGCCGTTTATCAGACTTTCAGATAGGGCAAATGTCAGTGAGCGTTCTGATTTCAGTTCCAGAGCGATTCGCCCAATGAGTCCTTGATATTTAGTCGTTTTCAGCCAATATTTTGGATTTTTGAAAATTTCACTTTTTTGTTAAAATATCCACTAAATGAGGGAATAATATGTGTGAGGGTACCACAGGAGAGTTCCAAATGTGTGTGGGTAGAATATATATCCCACGGGGGTAAAATTGAAAAAAGTTGAAAAAAATTTTTTTTTGGACTTAGTCATTTTTCCGTCGTTTATCAGACTTTCAGTTAGGGCAAATGTCAGTGAGCGTTCCAATTTCAGTTCCAGAGTGATTCGCCCAATGAGTCCTTAATATTTAGTCGTTTTCAGCCAATATTTTGGATTTTTGAAAATTTCACTTTTTTGTGAAAATATCCACTAAATGAGGGAATAATATGTGTGAGGGTACCACAGGAGAGTTCCAAATGTGTGTGGGTAGAATATATATCCCACGGGGGTAAAATTGAAAAAAGTTGAAAAAAATTTTTTTTTGGACTTAGTCATTTTTCCGTCGTTTATCAGACTTTCAGTTAGGGCAAATGTCAGTGAGCGTTCCAATTTCAGTTCCAGAGCAATTCGCCCAATGAGTCCTTGATATTTAGTCGTTTTCAGCCAATATTTTGGATTTTTGAAAATTTCACTTTTTTGTGAAAATATCCACTAAATGAGGGAATAATATGTGTGAGGGTACCCCAGGAGAGATCCAAATGTGTGTGGGTAGAATATATATCCCACGGGGGTAAAATTGAAAAAAGTTGAAAAAAATTTTTTTTTGGACTTAGTCATTTTTCCGTCGTTTATCAGACTTTCAGTTAGGGCAAATGTCAGTGAGCTTTCCGATTTCAGTTCCAGAGTGATTCGCCCAATGAGTCCTTGATATTTAGTCGTTTTCAGCCAATATTTTGGATTTTTGAAAATTTCACTTTTTTGTGAAAATATCCATTAAATGAGGGATTAATATGTGTGAGGGTACCCCAGGAGAGTTCCAAATGTGTGTGGGTAGAATATATATCCCACGGGGGTAAAATTGAAAAAAGTTGAGAAAATTTTTTTTTGGACTTAGTCATTTTTCCGTTGTTTCTCAGACTTTCAGATAGGGCAAATGTCAGTGAGCGTTCTGATTTCAGTTCCAGAGCGATTCGCCCAATGAGTCCTTGATATTTAGTCGTTTTCAGCCAATATTTTGGATTTTTGAAAATTTCACTTTTTTGTGAAAATATCCACTAAATGAGGGAATAATATGTGTGAGGGTACCCCAGGAGAGTTCCAAGTGTGTGTGGGTAGAATATATATCCCAAGCGGGGTAAAATTGAAAAAAGTAGAAAAAAATTTTTTTTTGGACTTAGTCATTTTTCCGTCGTTTATCAGACTTTCAGTTAGGGCAAATGTCAGTGAGCGTTCCGATTTCAGTTCCAGAGCGATTCGCCCAATGAGTCCTTGATATTTAGTCGTTTTCAGCCAATATTTTGGATTTTTGAAAATTTCACTTTTTTGTGAAAATATCCACTAAATGAGGGATTAATATGTGTGAGGGTACTCCAGGAGAGTTCCAAATGTGTGTGGGTAGAATATATATCCCACGGGGGTAAAATTGAAAAAAGTTTAAAAAAATTTTTTTTTTGACTTAGTCATTTTTCCGGCGTTTATCAGACTTTCAGATAGGGCAAATGTCAGTGAGCGTTCCGATTTCAGTTCCAGAGTGATTCGCCCAATGAGTCCTTGATATTTAGTCGCTTTCAGCCAATATTTTGGATTTTTGAAAATTTCACTTTTTTGTGAAAATATCCACTAAATGAGGGAATAATATGTGTGAGGGTACTCCAGGAGAGTTCCAAATGTGTGTGGGTAGAATATATATCCCCATGGGGTAAAATTGAAAAAAGTTGAGAAAAATTTTTTTTGGACTTAGTCGTTTTTCCGGCGTTTATCAGACTTTCAGTTAGGGCAAATGTCAGTGAGCGTTCCGATTTCAGTTCCAGAGTGATTCACCCAATGAGTCTTTGATATTTAGTCATTTTCAGCCAATATTTTGGATTTTTGAAAATTTCACTTTTTTGTGAAAATATCCACTAAATGAATGAATAATATGTGTTAGGGTACCCCGGGAGAGTACCAAATGTGTGTGGGTAGAATATATATCCCACGGGGGTAAAATTGAAAAAAGTTGAAAAAATTTTTTTTTTGGACTTAGTCATTTTTCCGGCGTTTATCAGACTTTCAGATAGGGCAAATGTCAGTGAGCGTTCCGATTTCAGTTCCAGAGTGATTCGCCCAATGAGTCCTTGATATTTAGTCGTTTTCAGCCAATATTTTGGATTTTTGAAAATTTCACTTTTTTGTGAAAATATCCATTAAATGAGGGATTAATATGTGTGAGGGTACCCCAGGAGAGTTCCAAATGTGTGTGGGTAGAATATATATCCCACGGGGGTAAAATTGAAAAAAGTTGAAAAAATTTTTTTTTTGGACTTAGTCATTTTTCCGGCGTTTATCAGACTTTCAGATAGGGCAAATGTCATTGAGCATTCCGATTTCAGTTCCAGAGTGATTCGCCCAATGAGTCCTTGATATTTAGTCGCTTTCAGCCAATATTTTGGATTTTTGAAAATGTCACTTTTTTGTGAAAATATCCATTAAATGAGGGATTAATATGTGTGAGGGTACCCCAGGAGAGTTCCAAATGTGTGTGGGTAGAATATATATCCCCATGGGGTAAAATTGAAAAAAGTTGAGAAAATTTTTTTTTGGACTTAGTCATTTTTCCGGCGTTTATCAGACTTTCAGATAGGGCAAATGTCAGTGAGCGTTCCGATTTCAGTTCCAGAGCGATTCGCCCAATGAGTCCTTGATATTTAGACGTTTTCAGCCAATATTTTGGATTTTTGAAAATTTCACTTTTTTGTGAAAATATTCACTAGATGAGGGAATAATATGTGTGAGGGTACCCCAGGAGAGTTCCAAATGTGTGTGGGTAGAATATATATCCCACTGGGGTAAAATTGAAAAAAGTTGAGAACATTTTTTTTTGGACTTAGTCATTTTTCCGCCGTTTATCAGACTTTCAGATAGGGCAAATGTCAGTGAGCGTTCTGATTTCAGTTCCAGAGCGATTCGCCCAATGAGTCCTTGATATTTAGTCGTTTTCAGCCAATATTTTGGATTTTTGAAAATTTCACTTTTTTGTTAAAATATCCACTAAATGAGGGAATAATATGTGTGAGGGTACCACAGGAGAGTTCCAAATGTGTGTGGGTAGAATATATATCCCACGGGGGTAAAATTGAAAAAAGTTGAAAAAAATTTTTTTTTGGACTTAGTCATTTTTCCGTCGTTTATCAGACTTTCAGTTAGGGCAAATGTCAGTGAGCGTTCCAATTTCAGTTCCAGAGCGATTCGCCCAATGAGTCCTTGATATTTAGTCGTTTTCAGCCAATATTTTGGATTTTTGAAAATTTCACTTTTTTGTGAAAATATCCACTAAATGAGGGAATAATATGTGTGAGGGTACCCCAGGAGAGATCCAAATGTGTGTGGGTAGAATATATATCCCACGGGGGTAAAATTGAAAAAAGTTGAAAAAAATTTTTTTTTGGACTTAGTCATTTTTCCGTCGTTTATCAGACTTTCAGTTAGGGCAAATGTCAGTGAGCGTTCCGATTTCAGTTCCAGAGTGATTCGCCCAATGAGTCCTTGATATTTAGTCGTTTTCAGCCAATATTTTGGATTTTTGAAAATTTCACTTTTTTGTGAAAATATCCATTAAATGAGGGATTAATATGTGTGAGGGTACCCCAGGAGAGTTCCAAATGTGTGTGGGTAGAATATATATCCCACGGGGGTAAAATTGAAAAAAGTTGAGAAAATTTTTTTTTGGACTTAGTCATTTTTCCGTTGTTTCTCAGACTTTCAGATAGGGCAAATGTCAGTGAGCGTTCTGATTTCAGTTCCAGAGCGATTCGCCCAATGAGTCCTTGATATTTAGTCGTTTTCAGCCAATATTTTGGATTTTTGAAAATTTCACTTTTTTGTGAAAATATCCACTAAATGAGGGAATAATATGTGTGAGGGTACCCCAGGAGAGTTCCAAGTGTGTGTGGGTAGAATATATATCCCAAGCGGGGTAAAATTGAAAAAAGTAGAAAAAAATTTTTTTTTGGACTTAGTCATTTTTCCGTCGTTTATCAGACTTTCAGTTAGGGCAAATGTCAGTGAGCGTTCCGATTTCAGTTCCAGAGCGATTCGCCCAATGAGTCCTTGATATTTAGTCGTTTTCAGCCAATATTTTGGATTTTTGAAAATTTCACTTTTTTGTGAAAATATCCACTAAATGAGGGATTAATATGTGTGAGGGTACTCCAGGAGAGTTCCAAATGTGTGTGGGTAGAATATATATCCCACGGGGGTAAAATTGAAAAAAGTTTAAAAAAATTTTTTTTTTGACTTAGTCATTTTTCCGGCGTTTATCAGACTTTCAGATAGGGCAAATGTCAGTGAGCGTTCCGATTTCAGTTCCAGAGTGATTCGCCCAATGAGTCCTTGATATTTAGTCGCTTTCAGCCAATATTTTGGATTTTTGAAAATTTCACTTTTTTGTGAAAATATCCACTAAATGAGGGAATAATATGTGTGAGGGTACTCCAGGAGAGTTCCAAATGTGTGTGGGTAGAATATATATCCCCATGGGGTAAAATTGAAAAAAGTTGAGAAAAATTTTTTTTGGACTTAGTCGTTTTTCCGGCGTTTATCAGACTTTCAGTTAGGGCAAATGTCAGTGAGCGTTCCGATTTCAGTTCCAGAGTGATTCACCCAATGAGTCTTTGATATTTAGTCATTTTCAGCCAATATTTTGGATTTTTGAAAATTTCACTTTTTTGTGAAAATATCCACTAAATGAATGAATAATATGTGTTAGGGTACCCCGGGAGAGTACCAAATGTGTGTGGGTAGAATATATATCCCACGGGGGTAAAATTGAAAAAAGTTGAAAAAATTTTTTTTTTGGACTTAGTCATTTTTCCGGCGTTTATCAGACTTTCAGATAGGGCAAATGTCATTGAGCGTTCCGATTTCAGTTCCAGAGTGATTCGCCCAATGAGTCCTTGATATTTAGTCGCTTTCAGCCAATATTTTGGATTTTTGAAAATGTCACTTTTTTGTGAAAATATCCACTAAATGAGGGATTAATATGTGTGAGGGTACCCCAGGAGAGTTCCAAATGTGTGTGGGTAGAATATATATCCCCATGGGGTAAAATTGAAAAAAGTTGAGAAAATTTTTTTTTGGACTTAGTCATTTTTCCGGCGTTTATCAGACTTTCAGATAGGGCAAATGTCAGTGAGCGTTCCGATTTCAGTTCCAGAGCGATTCGCCCAATGAGTCCTTGATATTTAGTCGTTTTCAGCCAATATTTTGGATTTTTGAAAATTTCACTTTTTTGTGAAAATATCCACTAAATGAGGGATTAATATGTGTGAGGGTACTCCAGGAGAGTTCCAAATGTGTGTGGGTAGAATATATATCCCACGGGGGTAAAATTGAAAAAAGTTGAAAAAAAATTTTTTTTTGACTTAGTCATTTTTCCGGCGTTTATCAGACTTTCAGATAGGGCAAATGTCATTGAGCGTTCCGATTTCAGTTCCAGAGCGATTCGCCCAATGAGTCCTTGATATTTAGTCGTTTTCAGCCAATATTTTGGATTTTTGAAAATTTCACTTTTTTGTGAAAATATCCACTAAATGAGGGATTAATATGTGTGAGGGTACTCCAGGAGAGTTCCAAATGTGTGTGGGTAGAATATATATCCCACGGGGGTAAAATTGAAAAAAGTTGAAAAAAAATTTTTTTTTGACTTAGTCATTTTTCCGGCGTTTATCAGACTTTCAGATAGGGCAAATGTCAGTGAGCGTTCCGATTTCAGTTCCAGAGCGATTCGCCCAATGAGTCCTTGATATTTAGACGTTTTCAGCCAATATTTTGGATTTTTGAAAATTTCACTTTTTTGTGAAAATATTCACTAGATGAGGGAATAATATGTGTGAGGGTACCCCAGGAGAGTTCCAAATGTGTGTGGGTAGAATATATATCCCAGTGGGGTAAAATTGAAAAAAGTTGAGAACATTTTTTTTTGGACTTAGTCATTTTTCCGCCGTTTATCAGACTTTCAGATAGGGCAAATGTCAGTGAGCGTTCTGATTTCAGTTCCAGAGCGATTCGCCCAATGAGTCCTTGATATTTAGTCGTTTTCAGCCAATATTTTGGATTTTTGAAAATTTCACTTTTTTGTTAAAATATCCACTAAATGAGGGAATAATATGTGTGAGGGTACCACAGGAGAGTTCCAAATGTGTGTGGGTAGAATATATATCCCACGGGGGTAAAATTGAAAAAAGTTGAAAAAAATTTTTTTTTGGACTTAGTCATTTTTCCGTCGTTTATCAGACTTTCAGTTAGGGCAAATGTCAGTGAGCGTTCCAATTTCAGTTCCAGAGCAATTCGCCCAATGAGTCCTTGATATTTAGTCGTTTTCAGCCAATATTTTGGATTTTTGAAAATTTCACTTTTTTGTGAAAATATCCACTAAATGAGGGAATAATATGTGTGAGGGTACCCCAGGAGAGATCCAAATGTGTGTGGGTAGAATATATATCCCACGGGGGTAAAATTGAAAAAAGTTGAAAAAAATTTTTTTTTGGACTTAGTCATTTTTCCGTCGTTTATCAGACTTTCAGTTAGGGCAAATGTCAGTGAGCGTTCCGATTTCAGTTCCAGAGTGATTCGCCCAATGAGTCCTTGATATTTAGTCGTTTTCAGCCAATATTTTGGATTTTTGAAAATTTCACTTTTTTGTGAAAATATCCATTAAATGAGGGATTAATATGTGTGAGGGTACCCCAGGAGAGTTCCAAATGTGTGTGGGTAGAATATATATCCCACGGGGGTAAAATTGAAAAAAGTTGAGAAAATTTTTTTTTGGACTTAGTCATTTTTCCGTTGTTTCTCAGACTTTCAGATAGGGCAAATGTCAGTGAGCGTTCTGATTTCAGTTCCAGAGCGATTCGCCCAATGAGTCCTTGATATTTAGTCGTTTTCAGCCAATATTTTGGATTTTTGAAAATTTCACTTTTTTGTGAAAATATCCACTAAATGAGGGAATAATATGTGTGAGGGTACCCCAGGAGAGTTCCAAGTGTGTGTGGGTAGAATATATATCCCAAGCGGGGTAAAATTGAAAAAAGTTGAAAAAAATTTTTTTTTGGACTTAGTCATTTTTCCGTCGTTTATCAGACTTTCAGTTAGGGCAAATGTCAGTGAGCGTTCCGATTTCAGTTCCAGAGCGATTCGCCCAATGAGTCCTTGATATTTAGTCGTTTTCAGCCAATATTTTGGATTTTTGAAAATTTCACTTTTTTGTGAAAATATCCACTAAATGAGGGATTAATATGTGTGAGGGTACTCCAGGAGAGTTCCAAATGTGTGTGGGTAGAATATATATCCCACGGGGGTAAAATTGAAAAAAGTTTAAAAAAATTTTTTTTTGGACTTAGTCATTTTTCCGGCGTTTATCAGACTTTCAGATAGGGCAAATGTCAGTGAGCGTTCCGATTTCAGTTCCAGAGTGATTCGCCCAATGAGTCCTTGATATTTAGTCGCTTTCAGCCAATATTTTGGATTTTTGAAAATTTCACTTTTTTGTGAAAATATCCACTAAATGAGGGAATAATATGTGTGAGGGTACTCCAGGAGAGTTCCAAATGTGTGTGGGTAGAATATATATCCCACGGGGGTAAAATTGAAAAAAGTTGAGAAAATTTTTTTTTGGACTTAGTCATTTTTCCGTCGTTTATCAGACTTTCAGTTAGGGCAAATGTCAGTGAGCGTTCCGATTTCAGTTCCAGAGTGATTCGCCCAATGAGTCCTTGATATTTAGTCGTTTTCAGCCAATATTTTGGATTTTTGAAAATTTCACTTTTTTGTGAAAATATCCATTAAATGAGGGATTAATATGTGTGAGGGTACCCCAGGAGAGTTCCAAATGTGTGTGGGTAGAATATATATCCCACGGGGGTAAAATTGAAAAAAGTTGAGAAAATTTTTTTTTGGACTTAGTCATTTTTCCGTTGTTTCTCAGACTTTCAGATAGGGCAAATGTCAGTGAGCGTTCTGATTTCAGTTCCAGAGCGATTCGCCCAATGAGTCCTTGATATTTAGTCGTTTTCAGCCAATATTTTGGATTTTTGAAAATTTCACTTTTTTGTGAAAATATCCACTAAATGAGGGAATAATATGTGTGAGGGTACCCCAGGAGAGTTCCAAGTGTGTGTGGGTAGAATATATATCCCAAGCGGGGTAAAATTGAAAAAAGTAGAAAAAAATTTTTTTTTGGACTTAGTCATTTTTCCGTCGTTTATCAGACTTTCAGTTAGGGCAAATGTCAGTGAGCGCTCCGATTTCAGTTCCAGAGCGATTCGCCCAATGAGTCCTTGATATTTAGTCGTTTTCAGCCAATATTTTGGATTTTTGAAAATTTCACTTTTTTGTGAAAATATCCACTAAATGAGGGATTAATATGTGTGAGGGTACTCCAGGAGAGTTCCAAATGTGTGTGGGTAGAATATATATCCCACGGGGGTAAAATTGAAAAAAGTTTAAAAAAATTTTTTTTTTGACTTAGTCATTTTTCCGGCGTTTATCAGACTTTCAGATAAGGCAAATGTCAGTGAGCGTTCCGATTTCAGTTCCAGAGTGATTCGCCCAATGAGTCCTTGATATTTAGTCGCTTTCAGCCAATATTTTGGATTTTTGAAAATTTCACTTTTTTGTGAAAATATCCACTAAATGAGGGAATAATATGTGTGAGGGTACTCCAGGAGAGTTCCAAATGTGTGTGGGTAGAATATATATCCCACGGGGGTAAAATTGAAAAAAGTTGAGAAAATTTTTTTTTGGACTTAGTCATTTTTCCGTCGTTTCTCAGACTTTCAGATAGGGCAAATGTCAGTGAGCGTTCTGATTTCAGTTCCAGAGCGATTCGCCCAATGAGTCCTTGATATTTCGTCGTTTTCAGCCAATATTTTGGATTTTTGAAAATTTCACTTTTTTGTGAAAATATCCACTAAATGAGGGAATAATATGTGTGAGGGTACCCCAGGAGAGTTCCAAATGTGTGTGGGTAGAATATATATCCCACGCGGGGTAAAATTGAAAAAAGTTGAAAAAAAATTTTTTTTGACTTAGTCATTTTTCCGGCGTTTATCAGACTTTCAGATAGGGCAAATGTCATTGAGTGTTCCGATTTCAGTTCCAGAGTGATTCGCCCAATGTGTCCTTGATATTTAGTCGCTTTCAGCCAATATTTTGGATTTTTGAAAATGTCACTTTTTTGTGAAAATATCCACTAAATGAGGGATTAATATGTGTGAGGGTACCCCAGGAGAGTTCCAAATGTGTGTGGGTAGAATATATATCCCCAATAGGGTAAAATTGAAAAAAGTTGAGAAAATTTTTTTTTGGACTTAGTCATTTTTCCGGCGTTTATCAGACTTTCAGATAGGGCAAATGTCAGTGAGCGTTTCGATTTCAGTTACAGAGCGATTCGCCCAATGAGTCCTTGATATTTAGTCGTTTTCAGCCAATATTTTGGATTTTTGAAAATTTCACTTTTTTGTGAAAATATCCACTAAATGAGGGAATAATATGTGTGAGGGTACCCCAGGAGAGTACCAAATATGTGTGGGTAGAATATATATCCCACGGGGGTAAAATTTAAAAAAGCTGAAAAAAAATTTTTTTTGGACTTAGTCATTTTTCCGGCGTTTATCAGACTTTCAGATAGGGCAAATGTCAGTGAGCGTTCCGATTTCAGTTCCAGAGTGATTCGCCCAATGAGTCCTTGATATTTAGTCGTTTTCAGCCAATATTTTGGATTTTTGAAAATTTCACTTTTTTGTGAAAATATCCACTAAATGAGGGAATAATATGTGTTAGAGTACCCCAGGAGAGTTCCAAATGTGTGTGGGTAGAATATATATCCCACTGGGGTAAAATTGAAAAAAGTTGAGAACATTTTTTTTTGGACTTAGTCATTTTTCCGCCGTTTATCAGACTTTCAGATAGGGCAAATGTCAGTGAGCATTCCGATTTCAGTTCCAGAGCGATTCGCCCAATGAGTCCTTGATATTTAGACGTTTTCAGCCAATATTTTGGATTTTTGAAAATTTCACTTTTTTGTGAAAATATTCACTAGATGAGGGAATAATATGTGTGAGGGTACCCCAGGAGAGTTCCAAATGTGTGTGGGTAGAATATATATCCCACTGGGGTAAAATTGAAAAAAGTTGAGAACATTTTTTTTTGGACTTAGTCATTTTTCCGCCGTTTATCAGACTTTCAGATAGGGCAAATGTCAGTGAGCGTTCTGATTTCAGTTCCAGATCGATTCGCCCAATGAGTCCTTGATATTTAGTCGTTTTCAGCCAATATTTTGGATTTTTGAAAATTTTACTTTTTTGTTAAAATATCCACTAAATGAGGGAATAATATGTGTGAGGGTACCCCAGGAGAGTTCCAAATGTGTGTGGGTAGAATATATATCCCACGGGGGTAAAATTGAAAAAAGTTGAAAAAAATTTTTTTTTGGACTTAGTCATTTTTCCGTCGTTTATCAGACTTTCAGTTAGGGCAAATGTCAGTGAGCGTTCCGATTTCAGTTCCAGAGCGATTCGCCCAATGAGTCCTTGATATTTAGTCGTTTTCAGCCAATATTTTGGATTTTTGAAAATTTCACTTTTTTGTGAAAATATCCACTAAATGAGGGAATAATATGTGTGAGGGTACCCCAGGAGAGATCCAAATGTGTGTGGGTAGAATATATATCCCACGGGGGTAAAATTAAAAAAAAGTTGAAAAAAATTTTTTTTTGGACTTAGTCATTTTTCCGGCGTTTATCAGACTTTCAGTTAATGCAAATGTCAGTGAGCGTTCCGATTTCAGTTCCAGAGCGATTCGCCCAATGAGTCCTTGATATTTAGTCGTTTTCAGCCAATATTTTGGATTTTTGAAAATTTCACTTTTTTGTGAAAATATCCACTAAATGAGGGATTAATATGTGTGAGGGTACTCCAGGAGAGTTCCAAATGTGTGTGGGTAGAATATATATCCCACGGGGGTAAAATTGAAAAAAGTTGAAAAAATTTTTTTTTTGGACTTAGTCATTTTTCCGGCGTTTATCAGACTTTCAGATAGGGCAAATGTCAGTGAGCGTTCCGATTTCAGTTCCAGAGTGATTCGCCCAATGAGTCCTTGATATTTAGTCGCTTTCAGCCAATATTTTGGATTTTTGAAAATTTCACTTTTTTGTGAAAATATCCACTAAATGAGGGAATAATATGTGTGAGGGTACTCCAGGAGAGTTCCAAATGTGTGTGGGTAGAATATATATCCCACGGGGGTAAAATTGAAAAAAGTTGAGAAAATTTTTTTTTGGACTTAGTCATTTTTCCGTCGTTTTTCAGACTTTCAGATAGGGCAAATGTCAGTGAGCGTTCTGATTTCAGTTCCAGAGCGATTCGCCCAATGAGTCCTTGATATTTAGTCGTTTTCAGCCAATATTTTGGATTTTTGAAAATTTCACTTTTTTGTGAAAATATCCACTAAATGAGGGAATAATATGTGTGAGGGTACCCCAGGAGAGTTCCAAATGTGTGTGGGTAGAATATATATCCCACGCGGGGTAAAATTGAAAAAAGTTGAAAAAAAATTTTTTTTGGACTTAGTCATTTTTCCGGCGTTTATCAGACTTTCAGATAGGGCAAATGTCATTGAGCGTTCCGATTTCAGTTCCAGAGTGATTCGCCCAATGAGTCCTTGATATTTAGTCGCTTTCAGCCAATATTTTGGATTTTTGAAAATGTCACTTTTTTGTGAAAATATCCACTAAATGAGGGATTAATATGTGTGAGGGTACCCCAGGAGAGTTCCAAATGTGTGTGGGTAGAATATATATCCCCAATAGGGTAAAATTGAAAAAAGTTGAGAAAATTTTTTTTTGGACTTATTCATTCTTCCGGCGTTTATCAGACTTTCAGTTAGGGCAAATGTCAGTGAGCGTTCCGATTTCAGTTCCAAAGTGATTCACCAAATGAGTCCTTGATATTTAGTCATTTTCAGCCAATATTTTGGATTTTTGAAAATTTCACTTTTTTGTGAAAATATCCACTAAATGAATGAATAATATGTGTTAGGGTACCCCAGGAGAGTACCAAATATGTGTGGGTAGAATATATATCCCACGGGGGTAAAATTGAAAAAAGTTGAAAAAAAATTTTTTTTGGACTTAGTCATTTTTCCGGCGTTTATCAGACTTTCAGATAGGGCAAATGTCAGTGAGCGTTCCGATTTCAGTTCCAGAGCAATTCGCCCAATGAGTCCTTGATATTTAGACGTTTTCAGCCAATATTTTGGATTTTTGAAAATTTCACTTTTTTGTGAAAATATTCACTAGATGAGGGAATAATATGTGTGAGGGTACCCCAGGAGAGTTCCAAATGTGTGTGGGTAGAATATATATCCCACTGGGGTAAAATTGAAAAAAGTTGAGAAATTTTTTTTTGGAGTTAGTCATTTTTCCGGCGTTTATCAGACTTTCAGATAGGGCAAATGTCAGTGAGCGTTCCGATTTCAGTTCCAGAGTGATTCGCCCAATGAGTCCTTGATATTTAGTCGCTTTCAGCCAATATTTTGGATTTTTGAAAATTTCACTTTTTTGTGAAAATATCCACTAAATGAGGGAATAATATGTGTGAGGGTACTCCAGGAGAGTTCCAAATGTGTGTGGGTAGAATATATATCCCACGGGGGTAAAATTGAAAAAAGTTGAGAAAATTTTTTTTTGGACTTAGTCATTTTTCCGTCGTTTCTCAGACTTTCAGATAGGGCAAATGTCAGTGAGCGTTCTGATTTCAGTTCCAGAGCGATTCGCCCACTGAGTCCTTGATATTTAGTCGTTTTCAGCCAATATTTTGGATTTTTGAAAATTTCACTTTTTTGTGAAAATATCCACTAAATGAGGGAATAATATGTGTGAGGGTACCCCAGGAGAGTTCCAAATGTGTGTGGGTAGAATATATATCCCCAATAGGGTAAAATTGAAAAAAGTTGAGAAAATTTTTTTTTGGACTTAGTCATTTTTCCGGCGTTTATCAGACTTTCAGATAGGGCAAATGTCAGTGAGCGTTTCGATTTCAGTTCCAGAGCGATTCGCCCAATGAGTCCTTGATATTTAGTCGTTTTCAGCCAACATTTTGGATTTTTGAAAATTTCACTTTTTTGTGAAAATATCCACTAAATGAGGGAATAATATGTGTGAGGGTACCCCAGGAGAGTACCAAATATGTGTGGGTAGAATATATATCCCACGGGGGTAAAATTGAAAAAAGCTGAAAAAAAATTTTTTTTGGACTTAGTCATTTTTCCGGCGTTTATCAGACTTTCAGATAGGGCAAATGTCAGTGAGCGTTCCGATTTCAGTTCCAGAGTGATTCGCCCAATGAGTCCTTGATATTTAGTCGTTTTCAGCCAATATTTTGGATTTTTGAAAATTTCACTTTTTTGTGAAAATATCCACTAAATGAGGGAATAATATGTGTTAGAGTACCCCAGGAGAGTTCCAAATGTGTGTGGGTAGAATATATATCCCACTGGGGTAAAATTGAAAAAAGTTGAGAACATTTTTTTTTGGACTTAGTCATTTTTCCGGCGTTTATCAGACTTTCAGATAGGGCAAATGTCAGTGAGCGTTCCGATTTCAGTTCCAGAGCGATTCGCCCAATGAGTCCTTGATATTTAGACGTTTTCAGCCAATATTTTGGATTTTTGAAAATTTCACTTTTTTGTGAAAATATTCACTAGATGAGGGAATAATATGTGTGAGGGTACCCCAGGAGAGTTCCAAATGTGTGTGGGTAGAATATATATCCCACTGGGGTAAAATTGAAAAAAGTTGAGAACATTTTTTTTTGGACTTAGTCATTTTTCCGCCGTTTATCAGACTTTCAGATAGGGCAAATGTCAGTGAGCGTTCTGATTTCAGTTCCAGATCGATTCGCCCAATGAGTCCTTGATATTTAGTCGTTTTCAGCCAATATTTTGGATTTTTGAAAATTTTACTTTTTTGTTAAAATATCCACTAAATGAGGGAATAATATGTGTGAGGGTACCCCAGGAGAGTTCCAAATGTGTGTGGGTAGAATATATATCCCACGGGGGTAAAATTGAAAAAAGTTGAAAAAAATTTTTTTTTGGACTTAGTCATTTTTCCGTCGTTTATCAGACTTTCAGTTAGGGCAAATGTCAGTGAGCGTTCCGATTTCAGTTCCAGAGCGATTCGCCCAATGAGTCCTTGATATTTAGTCGTTTTCAGCCAATATTTTGGATTTTTGAAAATTTCACTTTTTTGTGAAAATATCCACTAAATGAGGGAATAATATGTGTGAGGGTACCCCAGGAGAGATCCAAATGTGTGTGGGTAGAATATATATCCCACGGGGGTAAAATTAAAAAAAAGTTGAAAAAAATTTTTTTTTGGACTTAGTCATTTTTCCGTCGTTTATCAGACTTTCAGTTAATGCAAATGTCAGTGAGCGTTCCGATTTCAGTTCCAGAGCGATTCGCCCAATGAGTCCTTAATATTTAGTCGTTTTCAGCCAATATTTTGGATTTTTGAAAATTTCACTTTTTTGTGAAAATATCCACTAAATGAGGGATTAATATGTGTGAGGGTACTCCAGGAGAGTTCCAAATGTGTGTGGGTAGAATATATATCCCACGGGGGTAAAATTGAAAAAAGTTGAAAAAAAATTTTTTTTTGACTTAGTCATTTTTCCGGCGTTTCTCAGACTTTCAGATAGGGCAAATGTCAGTGAGCGTTCCGATTTCAGTTCCAGAGTGATTCGCCCAATGAGTCCTTGATATTTAGTCGTTTTCAGCCAATATTTTGGATTTTTGAAAATTTCACTTTTTTGTGAAAATATCCATTAAATGAGGGATTAATATGTGTGAGGGTACCCCAGGAGAGTTCCAAATGTGTGTGGGTAGAATATATATCCCACGGGGGTAAAATTTAAAAAAGTTGAAAAAATTTGTTTTTTGGACTTAGTCATTTTTCCGGCGTTTATCAGACTTTCAGATAGGGCAAATGTCAGTGAGCGTTCCGATTTCAGTTCCAGAGTGATTCGCCCAATGAGTCCTTGATATTTAGTCGCTTTCAGCCAATATTTTGGATTTTTGAAAATTTCACTTTTTTGTGAAAATATCCACTAAATGAGGGAATAATATGTGTGAGGGTACTCCAGGAGAGTTCCAAATGTGTGTGGGTAGAATATATATCCCACGGGGGTAAAATTGAAAAAAGTTGAGAAAATTTTTTTTTGGACTTAGTCATTTTTCCGTCGTTTCTCAGACTTTCAGATAGGGCAAATGTCAGTGAGCGTTCTGATTTCAGTTCCAGAGCGATTCGCCCAATGAGTCCTTGATATTTAGTCGTTTTCAGCCAATATTTTGGATTTTTGAAAATTTCACTTTTTTGTGAAAATATCCACTAAATGAGGGAATAATATGTGTGAGGGTACCCCAGGAGAGTTCCAAATGTGTGTGGGTAGAATATATATCCCACGCGGGGTAAAATTGAAAAAAGTTGAAAAAAAATTTTTTTTGGACTTAGTCATTTTTCCGGCGTTTATCAGACTTTCAGATAGGGCAAATGTCATTGAGCGTTCCGATTTCAGTTCCAGAGTGATTCGCCCAATGAGTCCTTGATATTTAGTCGCTTTCAGCCAATATTTTGGATTTTTGAAAATGTCACTTTTTTGTGAAAATATCCACTAAATGAGGGATTAATATGTGTGAGGGTACCCCAGGAGAGTTCCAAATGTGTGTGGGTAGAATATATATCCCCAATAGGGTAAAATTGAAAAAAGTTGAGAAAATTTTTTTTTGGACTTAGTCATTCTTCCGGCGTTTATCAGACTTTCAGTTAGGGCAAATGTCAGTGAGCGTTCCGATTTCAGTTCCAAAGTGATTCACCAAATGAGTCCTTGATATTTATTCATTTTCAGCCAATATTTTGGATTTTTGAAAATTTCACTTTTTTGTGAAAATATCCACTAAATGAATGAATAATATGTGTTAGGGTACCCCAGGAGAGTACCAAATATGTGTGGGTAGAATATATATCCCACGGGGGTAAAATTGAAAAAAGTTGAAAAAAAATTTTTTTTGGACTTAGTCATTTTTCCGGCGTTTATCAGACTTTCAGATAGGGCAAATGTCAGTGAGCGTTCCGATTTCAGTTCCAGAGCAATTCGCCCAATGAGTCCTTGATATTTAGACGTTTTCAGCCAATATTTTGGATTTTTGAAAATTTCACTTTTTTGTGAAAATATTCACTAGATGAGGGAATAATATGTGTGAGGGTACCCCAGGAGAGTTCCAAATGTGTGTGGGTAGAATATATATCCCACTGGGGTAAAATTGAAAAAAGTTGAGAAATTTTTTTTTTGGAGTTAGTCATTTTTCCGGCGTTTATCAGACTTTCAGATAGGGCAAATGTCAGTGAGCGTTCTGATTTCAGTTCCAGAGCGATTCGCCCAATGAGTCCTTGATATTTAATCGTTTTCAGCCAATATTTTGGATTTTTGAAAATTTCACTTTTTTGTGAAAATATCCATTAAATGAGGGATTAATATGTGTGAGGGTACCCCAGGAGAGTTCCAAATGTGTGTGGGTAGAATATATATCCCACGGGGGTAAAATTGAAAAAAGTTGAGAAAAATTTTTTTTGGACTTAGTCATTTTTCCGTCGTTTCTCAGACTTTCAGATAGGGCAAATGTCAGTGAGCGTTCTGATTTCAGTTCCAGAGCGATTCGCCCAATGAGTCCTTGATATTTAGTCGTTTTCAGCCAATATTTTGGATTTTTGAAAATTTCACTTTTTTGTGAAAATATCCACTAAATGAGGGAATAATATGTGGGAGGGTACCCCAGGAGAGATCCAAATGTGTGTGGGTAGAATATATATCCCACGGGGGTAAAATTGAAAAAAGTTGAAAAAAAATTTTTTTTGGACTTAGTCATTTTTCCGGCGTTTATCAGACTTTCAGATAGGGCAAATGTCAGTGAGCGTTCCGATTTCAGCTCCAGAGTGATTCGCCCAATGAGTCCTTGATATTTAATCGTTTTCAGCCAATATTTTGGATTTTTGAAAATTTCACTTTTTTGTGAAAATATCAACTAAATGAGGGATTAATATGTGTGAGGGTACCCCAGGAGAGTTCCAAATGTGTGTGGGTAGAATATATATCCCACGGGGGTAAAATTTAAAAAAGTTGAAAAAATTTTTTTTTTGGACTTAGTCATTTTTCCGGCGTTTATCAGACTTTCAGATAGGGCAAATGTCATTGAGCGTTCCGATTTCAGTTCCAGAGTGATTCGCCCAATGAGTCCTTGATATTTAGTCGCTTTCAGCCAATATTTTGGATTTTTGAAAATGTCACTTTTTTGTGAAAATATCCACTAAATGAGGGATTAATATGTGTGAGGGTACCCCAGGAGAGTTCCAAATGTGTGTGGGTAGAATATATATCCCCATGGGGTAAAATTGAAAAAAGTTGAGAAAATTTTTTTTTGGACTTAGTCATTTTTCCGGCGTTTATCAGACTTTCAGATAGGGCAAATGTCAGTGAGCGTTCCGATTTCAGTTCCAGAGCGATTCGCCCAATGAGTCCTTGATATTTAGACGTTTTCAGCCAATATTTTGGATTTTTGAAAATTTCACTTTTTTGTGAAAATATTCACTAGATGAGGGAATAATATGTGTGAGGGTACCCCAGGAGAGTTCCAAATGTGTGTGGGTAGAATATATATCCCACTGGGGTAAAATTGAAAAAAGTTGAGAACATTTTTTTTTGGACTTAGTCATTTTTCCGCCGTTTATCAGACTTTCAGATAGGTCAAATGTCAGTGAGCGTTCTGATTTCAGTTCCAGAGCGATTCGCCCAATGAGTCCTTGATATTTAGTCGTTTTCAGCCAATATTTTGGATTTTTGAAAATTTCACTTTTTTGTGAAAATATCCACTAAATGAGGGAATAATATGTGTGAGGGTACCCCAGGAGAGTTCCAAATGTGTGTGGGTAGAATATATATCCCACGCGGGGTAAAATTGAAAAAAGTTGAAAAAAAATTTTTTTTGGACTTAGTCATTTTTCCGGCGTTTATCAGACTTTCAGATAGGGCAAATGTCATTGAGCGTTCCGATTTCAGTTCCAGAGTGATTCGCCCAATGAGTCCTTGATATTTAGTCGCTTTCAGCCAATATTTTGGATTTTTGAAAATGTCACTTTTTTGTGAAAATATCCACTAAATGAGGGATTAATATGTGTGAGGGTACCCCAGGAGAGTTCCAAATGTGTGTGGGTAGAATATATATCCCCAATAGGGTAAAATTGAAAAAAGTTGAGAACATTTTTTTTTGGACTTAGTCATTTTTCCGTCGTTTATCAGACTTTCAGATAGGGGAAATGTGAGTGAGCGTTCCGATTTCAGTTCCAGAGTGATTTGCCCAATGAGTCCTTGATATTTAGTCGTTTTCAGCCAATATTTTGGATTTTTGAAAATTTTACTTTTTTGTGAAAATATCCACTAGATGAGGGAATAATATGTGTGAGGGTACCCCAGGAGAGTCCCAAATGTGTGTGGGTAGAATATATATCCCACGGGGGTAAAATTTTAAAAAGTTGAAAAACATTTTTTTTTGGATTTAGTCATTTTTCTGGCGTTAATCAGACTTTCAGATAGGGCAAATGTCAGTGAGCATTCTCATTTCAGTTCCAGAGCGATTCGCCCAATGAGTCCTTGATATTTAGTCGTTTTCAGCCAATATTTTGGATTTTTGAAAATTTCACTTTTTTGTGAAAATATCCACTAAATGAGGGAATAATATGTGTGAGGGTACCCCAGGAGAGTTCTAAATGTGTGTGGGTAGAATATATATCCCACGGGGGGTAAAATTGAAAAAAGTTGAAAAAAAATTTTTTTTGGACTTAGTCATTTTTCCGGCGTTTATCAGACTTTCAGATAGGGCAAATGTCATTGAGCGTTCCGATTTCAGTTCCAGAGTGATTCGCCCAATGAGTCCTTGATATTTAGTCGCTTTCAGCCAATATTTTGGATTTTTGAAAATGTCACTTTTTTGTGAAAATATCCACTAAATGAGGGATTAATATGTGTGAGGGTACCCCAGGAGAGTTCCAAATGTGTGTGGGTAGAATATATATCCCCAATAGGGTAAAATTGAAAAAAGTTGAGAAAATTTTTTTTTGGACTTAGTCATTTTTCCGGCGTTTATCAGACTTTCAGATAGGGCAAATGTTAGTGAGCGTTCCGATTTCAGTTAAAGAGCGATTCGCAAAATGAGTCCTTGATATTTAGTCGTTTTCAGCCAATATTTTGGATTTTTTGAAAATTTCACTTTTTTGTGAAAATATCCACTAAATGAGGGAATAATATGTGTGAGGGTACTCCAGGAGATTTCCAAATGTGTGTGGGTAGAATATATATCCCACTGGGGTAAAATTGAAAAAAGTTGAGAACATTTTTTTTTGGACTTAGTCATTTTTCCGGGGTTTATCAGACTTTCAGATAGGGCAAATGTCAGTGAGCGTTCTGATTTCAGTTCCAGAGCGATTCACCCAATGAGTCCTTGATATTTAGTCGTTTTCAGCCAATATTTTGGATTTTTGAAAATTTCACTTTTTTGTTAAAATATCCACTAAATGAGGGAATAATATGTGTGAGGGTACCCCAGGAGAGTTCCAAATGTGTGTGGATAGAATATATATCCCACGGGGGTAAAATTGAAAAAAGTTGAAAAAAATTTTTTTTTGGACTTAGTCATTTTTCCGTCGTTTATCAGACTTTCAGTTAGGGCAAATGTCAGTGAGCATTCCGATTTCAGTTCCAGAGCGATTCGCCCAATGAGTCCTTGATATTTAGTCGTTTTCAGCCAATATTTTGGATTTTTGAAAATTTCACTTTTTTGTGAAAATATCCACTAAATGAGGGAATAATATGTGTGAGGGTACCCCAGGAGAGTTCCAAATGTGTGTGGGTAGAATATATATCCCACGGGGGTAAAATTGAAAAAAGTTGAAAAAAATTTTTTTTTGGACTTAGTCATTTTTCCGGCGTTTATCAGACTTTCAGATAGGGCAAATGTCAGTGAGCGTTCCGATTTCAGTTCCAGAGTGATTCGCCCAATGAGTCCTTGATATTTAGTCATTTTCAGCCAATATTTTGGATTTTTGAAAATTTCACTTTTTTGTGAAAATATCCATTAAATGAGGGATTAATATGTGTGAGGGTACCCCAGGAGAGTTCCAAATGTGTGTGGGTAGAATATATATCCCACGGGGGTAAAATTGAAAAAAGTTGAGAAAATTTTTTTTTGGACTTAGTCATTTTTCCGTCGTTTCTCAGACTTTCAGATAGGGCAAATGTCAGTGAGCGTTCTGATTTCAGTTCCAGAGCGATTCGCCCAATGAGTCCTTGATATTTAGTCATTTTCAGCCAATATTTTGGATTTTTGAAAATTTCACTTTTTTGTGAAAATATCCACTAAATGAGGGAATAATATGTGTTAGGGTACCCCAGGAGAGTTCCAAATATGTGTGGGTAGAATATATATCCCACGGGGGTAAAATTGAAAAAAGTTGAAAAAAAATTTTTTTTCGACTTAGTCATTTTTCCGGCGTTTATCAGACTTTCAGATAGGGCAAATGTCAGTGAGCGTTCCGATTTCAGTTCCAGAGCGATTCGCCCAATGAGTCCTTGATATTTAGACGTTTTCAGCCAATATTTTGGATTTTTGAAAATTTCACTTTTTTGTGAAAATATCCACTAGATGAGGGAATAATATGTGTGAGGGTACCCCAGGAGAGTTCCAAATGTGTGTGGGTAGAATATATATCCCACTGGGGTAAAATTGAAAAAAGTTGAGAACATTTCTTTTTGGACTTAGTCATTTTTCCGGCGTTTATCAGACTTTCAGATAGGGCAAATGTCAGTGAGCGTTCTGATTTCAGTTCCAGAGCGATTCACCCAATGAGTCCTTGATATTTAGTCGTTTTCAACCAATATTTTGGATTTTTGAAAATTTCACTTTTTTGTTAAAATATCCACTAAATGAGGGAATAATATGTGTGAGGGTACCCCAGGAGAGTTCCAAATGTGTGTGGGTAGAATATATATCCCACGGGGGTAAAATTGAAAAAAGTTGAAAAAAATTTTTTTTTGGACTTAGTCATTTTTCCGTCGTTTATCAGACTTTCAGTTAGGGCAAATGTCAGTGAGCGTTCCGATTTCAGTTCCAGAGCGATTCGCCCAATGGGTCCTTGATATTTAGTCGTTTTCAGCCAATATTTTGGATTTTTGAAAATTTCACTTTTTTGTGAAAATATCCACTAAATGAGGGAGTAATATGTGTGAGGGTACCCCAGGAGAGTTCCAAATGTGTGTGGGTAGAATATATATCCCACGGGGGTAAAATTGAAAAAAGTTGAAAAAAATTTTTTTTTGGACTTAGTCATTTTTCCGTCTTTTATCAGACTTTCAGTTAGAGCAAATGTCAGTGAGCATTCCGATTTCAGTTCCAGAGCGATTCGCCCAATGAGTCCTTGATATTTAGTCGTTTTCAGCCAATATTTTGGATTTTTGAAAATTTCACTTTTTTGTGAAAATATCCACTAAATGAAGGAATAATATGTGTGAGGGTACTCCAGGAGAGTTCCAAATGTGTGTGGGTAGAATATATATCCCACGGGGGGTAAAATTGAAAAAAGTTGAAAAAAAAAATTTTTTTTGGACTTAGTCATTTTTCCGGCGTTTATCAGACTTTCAGATAGGGGAAATGTGAGTGAGCGTTCCGATTTCAGCTCCAGAGTGATTTGCCCAATGAGTCTTTGATATTTAGTCGTTTTCAGCCAATATTTTGGATTTTTGAAAATTTTACTTTTTTGTGAAAATATCCACTAGATGAGGGAATAATATGTGTGAGGGTACCCCAGGAGAGTCCCAAATGTGTGTGGGTAGAATATATATCCCACGGGGGTAAAATTTAAAAAAGTTGAAAAACATTTTTTTTTGGATTTAGTCATTTTTCTGGCGTTAATCAGACTTTCAGATAGGGCAAATGTCAGTGAGCATTCTGATTTCAGTTCCAGAGCGATTCGCCCAATGAGTCCTTGATATTTAGTCGTTTTCAGCCAATATTTTGGATTTTTGAAAATTTCACTTTTTTGTGAAAATATCCACTAAATGAGGGAATATTATGTGTGTGGGTACCCCAGAAGAGTTCCAAATGTGCGTGTGTAGAATATATATCCCACTGGGGTAAAATTGAAAAAAGTTGAGAAAACTTTTTTTTGGACTTAGTCATTTTTCCAGCGTTTATCAGACTTTCAGATAGGGCAAATGTCAGTGAGCGTTCCGATTTCAGTTCCAGAGCGATTCCCCCATTGAGTCCTTTATATTTAGTCGTTTTCAGCCAATATTTTGGATTTTTGAAATTTTCACTTTTTTGTGAAAATATCCACTAGATGAGGGAATAATATGTGTGAGGGTTCCCCAGGAGAGTTCCAAATGTGTGTGGGTAGAATATATATCCCACGGGGGTAAAATAGAAAAAAGTTGAAAAAAAACTTTTTTTCGACTTAGTCATTTTTCCGTCGTTTATCAGACTTTCAGTTAGGGCAAATGTCAGTGAGCATTCCGATTTCAGTTCCAAAGCAATTCGCCCAATGAGTCCTTGATATTTAGTCGTTTTCAGCAAATATTTTGGATTTTTGAAAATTTCACTTTTTTGTGAAAATATCCACTAAATGAAGGAATAATATGTGTGAGGGTACTCCAGGAGAGTTCCAAATGTGTGTGGGTAGAATATATATCCCACGGGGGGTAAAATTGAAAAAAGTTGAAAAAAAAATTTTTTTTAGACTTAGTCATTTTTCCGGCGTTTATCAGACTTTCAGATAGGGGAAATGTCAGTGAGTGTTCCGATTTCAGTTCCAGAGCGATTCGCCCAATGAGTCCTTGATATTTAGTCGCTTTCAGCCAATATTTTGGATTTTTGAAAATTTCACTTTTTTGTGAAAATATCCACTAGATGAGGGAATAATATGTGTGAGGGTACCCCAGGAGAGTTCCAAATGTGTGTGGGTAGAATATATATCCCACTGGGGTAAAATTGAAAAAAGTTGAGAAATTTTTTTTTTGGGCTTAGTCATTTTTCCGGCGTTTATCAGACTTTCAGATAGGGCAAATGTCAGTGAGCGTTCCGATTTCAGTTTCAGAGCGATTCGCCCATTGAGTCCTTGATATTTAGTCGTTTTCAGCCAATATTTTGGATTTTTGAAATTTTCACTTTTTTGTGAAAATATCCACTAAATGAGGCAATAATATGTGTGAGGGTACCCCAGGAGAGTTCCAAATGTGTGTGGGTAGAATATATATCCCACGGGGGTAAAATTGAATAAAGTTGAAAAAATTGTTTTTTGGACTTAGTCATCTTTCCGGCGTTTATCAGACTTTCAGATAGGGGAAATGTCAGTGAGCGTTCCGATTTCAGTTCCAGAGCGATTTGCCCAAAGAGTCATTGATATTTAGTCGTCTTCAGCCAATATTTTGGATTTTTGAAAATTTCACTTTTTTGTGAAAATATCCACTAAATGAGGGAATAATATGTGCGAGGGTACCCCAGGAGAGTTCCAAATGTGTGTGGTTAGAATATATATCCCCATGGAGTAAAATTGAAAAAAGTTGAGAAAAATTTTTTTTGGACTTAGTCGTTTTTCCGGCGTTTATCAGACTTTCAGTTAGGGGAAATGTCAGTGAGCGTTCCGATTTCAGTTTCAGAGCGATTCGCCCATTGAGTCCTTGATATTTAGTCGTTTTCAGCCAATATTTTGGATTTTTGAAATTTTCACTTTTTTGTGAAAATATCCACTAAATGAGGCAATAATATGTGTGAGGGTACCCCAGGAGAGTTCCAAATGTGTGTGGGTAGAATATATATCCCACGGGGGTAAAATTGAATAAAGTTGAAAAAATTGTTTTTTGGACTTAGTCATCTTTCCGGCGTTTATCAGACTTTCAGATAGGGGAAATGTCAGTGAGCGTTCCGATTTCAGTTCCAGAGCGATTCGCCCAATGAGACCTTGATATTTTGTCGTTTGCAGCCAATATTTTGGATTTTTGAAAATTTCACTTTTTTGTGAAAATATCCACTAAATGAGGGAATAATATGTGTGAGGGTACCCCAGGAGAGTTCCAAATGTGTGTGGTTAGAATATATATCCCCATGGGGTAAAATTGAAAAAAGTTGAGAAAAATTTTTTTTGGACTTAGTCGTTTTTCCGGCGTTTATCAGACTTTCAGTTAGGGCAAATGTCAGTGAGCGTTCCGATTTCAGTTCCAGAGCGATTCGCCCAATGAGTCCTTGATATTTAGTCATTTTCAGCCAATACTTTGGATTTTTGAAAATTTCACTTTTTTGTGAAAATATCCACTAAATGAGGGAATAATATGTGTGAGGGTACCCCAGGAGAGTTCCAAATGTGTGTGGGTAGAATATATATCCCACGGGGGTAAAATTGAAAAAAGTTTAAAAAAATTTTTTTTTGGACTTAGTCATTTTTCCGGCGTTTATCAGACTTTCAGATAGGGGAAATGTCAGTGAGCGTTCCGATTTCAGTTCCAGAGCGATTTGCCCAAAGAGTCATTGATATTTAGTCGTCTTCAGCCAATATTTTGGATTTTTGAAAATTTCACTTTTTTGTGAAAATATCCACTAAATGAGGGAATAATATGTGCGAGGGTACCCCAGTAGAGTTCCAAATGTGTGTGGTTAGAATATATATCCCCATGGAGTAAAATTGAAAAAAGTTGAGAAAAATTTTTTTTGGACTTAGTCGTTTTTCCGGCGTTTATCAGACTTTCAGTTAGGGGAAATGTCAGTGAGCGTTCCGATTTCAGTTCCAGAGCGATTCGCCCAATGAGTCCTTGATATTTAGTCGTTTTCAGCCAATATTTTGGATTTTTGAAAATTTCACTTTTTTGTGAAAATATCCTCTAGATGAGGGAATAATATGTGTGAGGGTACCCCAGGAGAGATCCAAATGTGTGTGGGTAGAATATATATCCCACTGGGGTAAAATTGAAAAAAGTTGAAAACATTTTTTTTTGGACTTAGTCATTTTTCCGGCGTTTATCAGACTTTCAGATAGGGCAAATGTCAGTGAGCGTTCTGATTTCAGTTCCAGAGCGATTCGCCCAATGAGACCTTGATATTTTGTCGTTTGCAGCCAATATTTAGGATTTTTGAAAATTTCACTTTTTTGTGAAAATATCCACTAAATGAGGGAATAATATGTGTGAGGGTACCCCAGGAGAGTTCCAAATGTGTGTGGTTAGAATATATATCCCCATGGGGTAAAATTGAAAAAAGTTGAGAAAAATTTTTTTTGGACTTAGTCGTTTTTCCGGCGTTTATCAGACTTTCAGTTAGGGCAAATGTCAGTGAGCGTTCCGATTTCAGTTCCAGAGCGATTCGCCCAATGAGTCCTTGATATTTAGTCATTTTCAGCCAATATTTTGGATTTTTGAAAATTTCACTTTTTTGTGAAAATATCCACTAAATGAGGGAATAATATGTGTGAGGGTACCCCAGGAGAGTTCCAAATGTGTGTGGGTAGAATATATATCCCACGGGGGTAAAATTGAAAAAAGTTTAAAAAAATTTTTTTTTGGACTTAGTCATTTTTCCGGCGTTTATCAGACTTTTAGATAGGGGAAATATCAGTGAGCGTTCCGATTTCAGTTCCAGAGCGATTCGCCCAATGAGTCCTTGATATTTAGTCGCTTTCAGCCTATATTTTGGATTTTTGAAAATGTCACTTTTTTGTGAAAATATCCACTAGATGAGGGAATAATATGTGTGAGGGTACCCCAGGAGAGTTCCAAATATGTGTGGGTAGAATATATATCCCACGGTGGTAAAATTGAAAAAAGTTGAAAAAAAAATTTTTTTCGACTTAGTCATTTTTCCGGCGTTTATCAGACTTTCAGATAGGGCAAATGTCAGTGAGCGTTCCGATTTCAGTTCCAGAGCGATTCGCCCAATGAATCCTTGATATTTAGACGTTTTCAGCCAATATTTTGGATTTTTGAAAATTTCACTTTTTTGTGAAAATATCCACTAGATGAGGGAATAATATGTGTGAGGGTACCCCAGGAGAGTTCCAAATGTGTGTGGGTAGAATATATATCCCACTGGGGTAAAATTGAAAAAAGTTGAGAACATTTTTTTTTGGACTTAGTCATTTTTCCGGGGTTTATCAGACTTTCAGATAGGGCAAATGTCAGTGAGCGTTCCGATTTCAGTTCCAGAGTGATTCGCCCAATGAGTCCTTGATATTTAGTCGCTTTCAGCCAATATTTTGGATTTTTGAAAATTTCACTTTTTTGTGAAAACATCCACTAAATGAGGGAATAATATGTGTGAGGGTACACCAGGAGAGTTCCAAATGTGTGTGGGTAGAATATATATCCCACGGGGGTAAAATTGAAAAAAGTTGAGAAAATTTTTTTTTGGACTTAGTCATTTTTCCGTCGTTTCTCAGACTTTCAGATAGGGCAAATGTCATTGAGCGTTCTGATTTCAGTTCCAGAGCGATTCGCCCAATGAGTCCTTGATATTTAGTCATTTTCAGCCAATATTTTGGATTTTTGAAAATTTCACTTTTTTGTGAAAATATCCACTAAATGAGGGAATAATATGTGTTAGGGTACCCCAGGAGAGTTCCAAATATGTGTGGGTAGAATATATATCCCACGGGGGTAAAATTGAAAAAAGTTGAAAAAAAAATTTTTTTCGACTTAGTCATTTTTCCGGCGTTTATCAGACTTTCAGATAGGGCAAATGTCAGTGAGCGTTCCGATTTCAGTTCCAGAGCGATTCGCCCAATGAGTCCTTGATATTTAGACGTTTTCAGCCAATATTTTGGATTTTTGAAAATTTCACTTTTTTGTGAAAATATCCACTAGATGAGGGAATAATATGTGTGAGGGTACCCCAGGAGAGTTCCAAATGTGTGTGGGTAGAATATATATCCCACTGGGGTAAAATTGAAAAAAGTTGAGAACATTTCTTTTTGGACTTAGTCATTTTTCCGGCGTTTATCAGACTTTCAGATAGGGCAAATGTCAGTGAGCGTTCTGATTTCAGTTCCAGAGCGATTCACCCAATGAGTCCTTGATATTTAGTCGTTTTCAACCAATATTTTGGATTTTTGAAAATTTCACTTTTTTGTTAAAATATCCACTAAATGAGGGAATAATATGTGTGAGGGTACCCCAGGAGAGTTCCAAATGTGTGTGGGTAGAATATATATCCCACGGGGGTAAAATTTAAAAAAGTTGAAAAACATTTTTTTTTGGATTTAGTCATTTTTCTGGCGTTAATCAGACTTTCAGATAGGGCAAATGTCAGTGAGCATTCTGATTTCAGTTCCAGAGCAATTCGCCCAATGAGTCCTTGATATTTAGTCGTTTTCAGCCAATATTTTGGATTTTTGAAAATTTCACTTTTTTGTGAAAATATCCACTAAATGAGGGAATATTATGTGTGTGGGTACCCCAGAAGAGTTCCAAATGTGCGTGTGTAGAATATATATCCCACTGGGGTAAAATTGAAAAAAGTTGAGAAAACTCTTTTTTGGACTTAGTCATTTTTCCAGTGTTTATCAGACTTTCAGATAGGGCAAATGTCAGTGAGCGTTCCGATTTCAGTTCCAGAGCGATTCCCCCATTGAGTCCTTTATATTTAGTCGTTTTCAGCCAATATTTTGGATTTTTGAAATTTTCACTTTTTTGTGAAAATATCCACTAGATGAGGGAATAATATGTGTGAGGGTACCCCAGGAGAGTTCCAAATGTGTGTGGGTAGAATATATATCCCACGGGGGTAAAATTGAAAAAAGTTGAAAACATTTTTTTTTGGACTTAGTCATCTTTCCGGCGTTTATCAGACTTTCAGATAGAGGAAATGTCAGTGAGCGTTCCGATTTCAGTTCCAGAGCGATTCGCCCAAAGAGTCATTGATATTTAGTCGTCTTCAGCCAATATTTTGGATTTTTGAAAATTTCACTTTTTTGTGAAAATATCCACTAAATGAGGGAATAATATGTGTGAGGGTACCCCAGGAGAGTTCCAAATGTGTGTGGGTAGAATATATATCCCACGGGGGTAAAATTGAAAAAAGTTGAAAAAAAATTTTTTTGGGACTTAGTCATTTTTCCGTCGTTTATCAGACTTTCAGTTAGGGCAAATGTCAGTGAGCATTCCGATTTCAGTTCCAGAGCAATTCGCCCAATGAGTCCTTGATATTTAGTCGTTTTCAGCAAATATTTTGGATTTTTGAAAATTTCACTTTTTTGTGAAAATATCCTCTAGATGAGGGAATAATATGTGTGAGGGTACCCCAGGAGAGATCCAAATGTGTGTGGGTAGAATATATATCCCCATGGAGTAAAATTGAAAAAAGTTGAGAAAAATTTTTTTTGGACTTAGTCGTTTTTCCGGCGTTTATCAGACTTTCAGTTAGGGGAAATGTCAGTGAGCGTTCCGATTTCAGTTCCAGAGCGATTCGCCCAATGAGACCTTGATATTTAGTCGTTTTCAGCCAATATTTTGGATTTTTGAAAATTTCACTTTTTTGTGAAAATATCCTCTAGATGAGGGAATAATATGTGTGAGGGTACCCCAGGAGAGATCCAAATGTGTGTGGGTAGAATATATATCCCACTGGGGTAAAATTGAAAAAAGTTGAAAACATTTTTTTTTGGACTTAGTCATTTTTCCGGCGTTTATCAGACTTTCAGATAGGGCAAATGTCAGTGAGCGTTCTGATTTCAGTTCCAGAGCGATTCGCCCAATGAGACCTTGATATTTTGTCGTTTGCAGCCAATATTTAGGATTTTTGAAAATTTCACTTTTTTGTGAAAATATCCACTAAATGAGGGAATAATATGTGTGAGGGTACCCCAGGAGAGTTCCAAATGTGTGTGGTTAGAATATATATCCCCATGGGGTAAAATTGAAAAAAGTTGAGAAAAATTTTTTTTGGACTTAGTCGTTTTTCCGGCGTTTATCAGACTTTCAGTTAGGGCAAATGTCAGTGAGCGTTCCGATTTCAGTTCCAGAGCGATTCGCCCAATGAGTCCTTGATATTTAGTCATTTTCAGCCAATATTTTGGATTTTTGAAAATTTCACTTTTTTGAGAAAATATCCACTAAATGAGGGAATAATATGTGTGAGGGTACCCCAGGAGAGTTCCAAATGTGTGTGGGTAGAATATATATCCCACGGGGGTAAAATTGAAAAAAGTTTAAAAAAATTTTTTTTTGGACTTAGTCATTTTTCCGGCGTTTATCAGACTTTTAGATAGGGGAAATGTCAGTGAGCGTTCCGATTTCAGTTCCAGAGCGATTCGCCCAATGAGTCCTTGATATTTAGTCGCTTTCAGCCTATATTTTGGATTTTTGAAAATGTCAATTTTTTGTGAAAATATCCACTAGATGAGGGAATAATATGTGTGAGGGTACCCCAGGAGAGTTCCAAATGTGTGTGGGTAGAATATATATCCCACTGGGGTAAAATTGAAAAAAGTTGAGAAATTTTTTTTTTGGACTTAGTCATTTTTCCGGCGTTTATCAGACTTTCAGATAGGGCAAATGTCAGTGAGCGTTCCGATTTCAGTTCCAGAGCGATTCGCCCATTGAGTCCTTGATATTTAGTCGTTTTCAGCCAATATTTTGGATTTTTGAAATTTTCACTTTTTTGTGAAAATATCCACTAAATGAGGGAATAATATGTGTGAGGGTACCCCAGGAGAGTTCCAAATGTGTGTGGGTAGAATATATATCCCACGGGGGTAAAATTGAAAAAAGTTGAAAAAAATTTTTTTTGGACTTAGTCATCTTTCCGGCGTTTATCAGACTTTCAGATAGGGGAAATGTCAGTGAGCGTTCCGATTTCAGTTCCAGAGCGATTTGCCCTAAGAGTCAATGATATTTAGTCGTCTTCAGCCAATATTTTGGATTTTTGAAAATTTCACTTTTTTGTGAAAATATCCACTAAATGAGGGAATAATATGTGTGAGGGTACCCCAGGAGAGTTCCAAATGTGTGTGGTTAGAATATATATCCCCATGGAGTAAAATTGAAAAAAGTTGAGAAAAATTTTTTTTGGACTTAGTCGTTTTTCCGGCGTTTATCAGACTTTCAGTTAAGGTAAATGTCAGTGAGCGTTCCGATTTCAGTTCCAGAACGATTCGCCCAATGCGTCCTTGATATTTAGTCGTTTTCAGCCAATATTTTGGATTTTTGAAAATTTCACTTTTTTGTGAAAATATCCTCTAGATGAGGGAATAATATGTGTGAGGGTACCCCAGGAGAGTTCCAAATGTGTGTGGGTAGAATATATATCCCACTGGGGTAAAATTGAAAAAAGTTGAGAAAATTTTTTTTTGGATTTAGTCATTTTTCCGGCGTTTATCAGACTTTCAGATAGGGCAAATGTCAGTGAGCGTTCTGATTTCAGTTCCAGAGCGATTCGCCCAATGAGTCCTTGATATTTAGTCGTTTTCAGCCAATATTTTGGATTTTTGAAAATTTCACTTTTTTGTGAAAATATCCACTAAATGAGGGAATAATATGTGTGAGGGTACCCCAGGAGAGTTCCAAATGTGTGTGGGTAGAATATATATACCACGGGGGTTAAATTGAAAAAAGTTGAAAAAAATTTTTTTTTGGAATTAGTCATTTTTCCGTCGTTTATCAGACTTTCAATTAGGGCAAATGTCAGTGAGCATTCCGATTTCAGTTCCAGAGCGATTCGCCCAATGAGTCCTTGATATTTAGTCATTTTCAGCCAATATTTTGGATTTTTGAAAATTTCACTTTTTTGTGAAAATATCCACTAGATGAGGGAATAATATGTATGAGGGTACCCCAGGAGAGTCCCAAATGTGTGTGGGTACAATATATATCCCACGGGGGTAAAATTTAAAAAAGTTGAAAAAAATTTTTTTTTGGATTTAGTCATTTTTCTGGCGTTAATCAGACTTTCAGATAGGGGAAATGTCAGTGAGCGTTCCGATTTCAGTTCCAGAGCGATTCGCCAAATGAGTCCTTGATATTTAGTCATTTTCAGCCAATATTTTGGATTTTTGAAAATTTCACTTTTTTGTGAAAATATCCACTAGATGAGGGAATAATATGTGTGAGGGTACCCCAGGAGAGTTCCAAATGTGTGTGGGTAGAATATATATCCCACTGGGGTAAAATTGAAAAAAGTTGAGAAAATTTTTTTTGGGACTTAGTCATTTTTCCGGCGTTTATCAGACTTTCAGAAAGGGCAAATGTCAGTGAGCGTTCTGATTTCAGTTCCAGAGCGATTCGCCCAATGAGTCCTTGATATTTAGTCGTTTTCAGCCAATATTTTGGATTTTTGAAAATTTCACTTTTTTGTGAAAATATCCACTAAATGAGGGAATAATATGTGTGAGGGTACCCCAGGAGAGTTCCAAATGTGTGTGGGTAGAATATATATCCCACGGGGGTAAAATTGAAAAAAGTTTAAAAAAATTTTTTTTTGGACTTAGTCATTTTTCCGGCGTTTATCAGACTTTCAGATAGGGGAAATGTCAGTGAGCGTTCCGATTTCAGTTCCAGAGCGACTCGCCCAATGAGTCCTTGATATTTAGTCGCTTTCAGCCTATATTTTGGATTTTTGAAAATGTCACTTTTTTGTGAAAATATCCACTAGATGAGGGAATAATATGTGTGAGGGTACCCCAGGAGAGTTCCAAATGTGTGTGGGTAGAATATATATCCCACTGGGGTAAAATTGAAAAAAGTTGAGAAATTTTTTTTTTGGACTTAGTCATTTTTCCGGCGTTTATCAGACTTTCAGATAGGGGAAATGTCAGTGAGCATTCCGATTTCAGTTCCAGAGCGATTTGCCCAAAGAGTCAATGATATTTAGTCGTCTTCAGCCAATATTTTGGATTTTTGAAAATTTCACTTTTTTGTGAAAATATCCACTAAATGAGGGAATAATATGTGTGAGGGTACCCCAGGAGAGTTCCAAATGTGTGTGGTTAGAATATATATCCCCTTGGAGTAAAATTGAAAAAAGTTGAGAAAAATTTTTTTTGGACTTAGTCGTTTTTCCGGCGTTTATCAGACTTTCAGTTAGGGTAAATGTCAGTGAGCGTTCCGATTTCAGTTCCAGAGCGATTCGCCCAATGAGTCCTTGATATTTAGTCGTTTTCAGCCAATATTTTGGATTTTTGAAAATTTCACTTTTTTGTGAAAATATCCTCTAGATGAGGGAATAATATGTGTGAGGGTACCCCAGGAGAGTTCCAAATGTGTGTGGGTAGAATATATATCCCACGGGGTAAAATTGAAAAAAGTTGAAAAATTTTTTTTTGGACTTAGTCATCTTTCCTGCGTTTATCAGACTTTCAGATAGGGGAAATGTCAGTGAGCGTTCCGATTTCAGTTCCAGAGCGATTCGCCCAATGAGTCCTTGATATTTAGTCATTTTCAGCCAATATTTTGGATTTTTGAAAATTTCACTTTTTTGTGAAAATATCCTCTAGATGAGGGAATAATATGTGTGAGGGTACCCCAGGAGAGTTCCAAATGTGTGTGGGTAGAATATATATCCCACTGGGGTAAAATTGAAAAAAGTTGAGAAAATTTTTTTTTGGATTTAGTCATTTTTCCGGCGTTTATCAGACTTTCAGATAGGGCAAATGTCAGTGAGCGTTCTGATTTCAGTTCCAGAGCGATTCGCCCAATCAGTCCTTGATATTTAGTCGTTTTCAGCCAATATTTTGGATTTTTGAAAATTTCACTTTTTTGTGAAAATATCCACTAAATGAGGGAATAATATGTGTGAGGGTACCCCAGGAGAGTTCCAAATGAGTGTGGGTAGAATATATATACCACGGGGGTAAAATTGAAAAAAGTTGAAAAAAATTTTTTTTTGGAATTAGTCATTTTTCCGTCGTTTATCAGACTTTCAATTAGGGCAAATGTCAGTGAGCATTCGATTTCAGTTCCAGAGCGATTCGCCCAATGAGTCCTTGATATTTAGTCGTTTTCAGCCAATATTTTGGATTTTTGAAAATTTTACTTTTTTGTGAAAATATCCACTAGATGAGGGAATAATATGTGTGAGGGTACCCCAGGAGAGTCCCAAATGTGTGTGGGTAGAATATATATCCCACGGGGGTAAAATTTAAAAAAGTTGAAAAACATTTTTTTTTGGATTTAGTCATTTTTCTGGCGTTAATCAGACTTTCAGATAGGGCAAATGTCAGTGAGCATTCTGATTTCAGTTCCAGAGCAATTCGCCCAATGAGTCCTTGATATTTAGTCGTTTTCAGCCAATATTTTGGATTTTTGAAAATTTCACTTTTTTGTGAAAATATCCACTAAATGAGGGAATATTATGTGTGTGGGTACCCCAGAAGAGTTCCAAATGTGCGTGTGTAGAATATATATCCCACTGGGGTAAAATTGAAAAAAGTTGAGAAAACTCTTTTTTGGACTTAGTCATTTTTCCAGCGTTTATCAGACTTTCAGATAGGGCAAATGTCAGTGAGCGTTCCGATTTCAGTTCCAGAGCGATTCCCCCATTGAGTCCTTTATATTTAGTCGTTTTCAGCCAATATTTTGGATTTTTGAAATTTTCACTTTTTTGTGAAAATATCCACTAGATGAGGGAATAATATGTGTGAGGGTACCCCAGGAGAGTTCCAAATGTGTGTGGGTAGAATATATATCCCACGGGGGTAAAATTGATAAAAGTTGAAAACATTTTTTTTTGGACTTAGTCATCTTTCCGGCGTTTATCAGACTTTCAGATAGAGGAAATGTCAGTGAGCGTTCCGATTTCAGTTCCAGAGCGATTCGCCCAAAGAGTCATTGATATTTAGTCGTCTTCAGCCAATATTTTGGATTTTTGAAAATTTCACTTTTTTGTGAAAATATCCACTAAATGAGGGAATAATATGTGTGAGGGTACCCCAGGAGAGTTCCAAATGTGTGTGGGTAGAATATATATCCCACGGGGGTAAAATTGAAAAAAGTTGAAAAAAAATTTTTTTGGGACTTAGTCATTTTTCCGTCGTTTATCAGACTTTCAGTTAGGGCAAATGTCAGTGAGCATTCCAATTTCAGTTCCAGAGCAATTCGCCCAATGAGTCCTTGATATTTAGTCGTTTTCAGCAAATATTTTGGATTTTTGAAAATTTCACTTTTTTGTGAAAATATCCACTAAATGAAGGAATAATATGTGTGAGGGTACTCCAGGAGAGTTCCAAATGTGTGTGGGTAGAATATATATCCCACGGGGGGTAAAATTGAAAAAAGTTGAAAAAAAAATTTTTTTTGGACTTAGTCATTTTTCCGGCGTTTATCAGACTTTCAGATAGGGGAAATGTCAGTGAGTGTTCCGATTTCAGTTCCAGAGCGATTCGCCCAATGAGTCCTTGATATTTAGTCGCTTTCAGCCAATATTTTGGATTTTTGAAAATTTCACTTTTTTGTGAAAATATCCACTAGATGAGTTAATAATATGTGTGAGGGTACCCCAGGAGAGTTCCAAATGTGTGTGGGTAGAATATATATCCCACTGGGGTAAAATTGAAAAAAGTTGAGACATTTTTTTATGGGCTTAGTCATTTTTCCGGCGTTTATCAGACTTTCAGATAGGGCAAATGTCAGTGAGCGTTCCGATTTCAGTTTCAGAGCGATTCGCCCATTGAGTCCTTGATATTTAGTCGTTTTCAGCCAATATTTTGGATTTTTGAAATTTTCACTTTTTTGTGAAAATATCCACTAAATGAGGCAATAATATGTGTGAGGGTACCCCAGGAGAGTTCCAAATGTGTGTGGGTAGAATATATATCCCACGGGGGTAAAATTGAAAAAAGTTGAAAAAATTGTTTTTTGGACTTAGTCATCTTTCCGGCGTTTATCAGACTTTCAGATAGGGGAAATGTCAGTGAGCGTTCCGATTTCAGTTCCAGAGCGATTTGCCCAAAGAGTCATTGATATTTAGTCTTCTTCAGCCAATATTTTGGATTTTTGAAAATTTCACTTTTTTGTGAAAATATCCACTAAATGAGGGAATAATATGTGCGAGGGTACCTCAGGAGAGTTCCAAATGTGTGTGGTTAGAATATATATCCCCATGGAGTAAAATTGAAAAAAGTTGAGAAAAATTTTTTTTGGACTTAGTCGTTTTTCCGGCGTTTATCAGACTTTCAGTTAGGGGAAATGTCAGTGAGAGTTCCGATTTCAGTTCCAGAGCGATTCGCCCAATGAGTCCTTGATATTTAGTCGTTTTCAGCCAATATTTTGGATTTTTGAAAATTTCACTTTTTTGTGAAAATATCCTCTAGATGAGGGAATAATATGTGTGAGGGTACCCCAGGAGAGATCCAAATGTGTGTGGGTAGAATATATATCCCACTGGGGTAAAATTGAAAAAAGTTGAAAAAATTTTCTTTTGTACTTAGTCATTTTTCCGGCGTTTATCAGACTTTCAGATAGGGCAAATGTCAGTGAGCGTTCTGATTTCAGTTCCAGAGCGATTCGCCCAATGAGACCTTGATATTTTGTCGTTTGCAGCCAATATTTTGGATTTTTGAAAATTTCACTTTTTTGTGAAAATATCCACTAAATGAGGGAATAATATGTGTGAGGGTACCCCAGGAGAGTTCCAAATGTGTGTGGTTAGAATATATATCCCCATGGGGTAAAATTGAAAAAAGTTGAGAAAAATTTTTTTTGGACTTAGTCGTTTTTCCGGCGTTTATCAGACTTTCAGTTAGGGCAAATGTCAGTGAGCGTTCCGATTTCAGTTCCAGAGCGATTCGCCCAATGAGTCCTTGATATTTAGTCATTTTCAGCCAATACTTTGGATTTTTGAAAATTTCACTTTTTTGTGAAAATATCCACTAAATGAGGGAATAATATGTGTGAGGGTACCCCAGGAGAGATCCAAATGTGTGTGGGTAGAATATATATCCCACTGGGGTAAAATTGAAAAAAGTTGAAAACATTTTTTTTTGGACTTAGTCATTTTTCCGGCGTTTATCAGACTTTCAGATAGGGCAAATGTCAGTGAGCGTTCTGATTTCAGTTCCAGAGCGATTCGCCCAATAAGACCTTGATATTTTGTCGTTTGCAGCCAATATTTAGGATTTTTGAAAATTTCACTTTTTTGTGAAAATATCCACTAAATGAGGGAATAATATGTGTGAGGGTACCCCAGGAGAGTTCCAAATGTGTGTGGTTAGAATATATATCCCCATGGGGTAAAATTGAAAAAAGTTGAGAAAAATTTTTTTTGGACTTAGTCGTTTTTCCGGCGTTTATCAGACTTTCAGTTAGGGCAAATGTCAGTGAGCGTTCCGATTTCAGTTCCAGAGCGATTCGCCCAATGAGTCCTTGATATTTAGTCATTTTCAGCCAATATTTTGGATTTTTGAAAATTTCACTTTTTTGAGAAAATATCCACTAAATGAGGGAATAATATGTGTGAGGGTACCCCAGGAGAGTTCCAAATGTGTGTGGGTAGAATATATATCCCACGGGGGTAAAATTGAAAAAAGTTTAAAAAAATTTTTTTTTGGACTTAGTCATTTTTCCGGCGTTTATCAGACTTTTAGATAGGGGAAATGTCAGTGAGCGTTCCGATTTCAGTTCCAGAGCGATTCGCCCAAAGAGTCAATGATATTTAGTCGTCTTCAGCCAATATTTTGGATTTTTGAAAATTTCACTTTTTTGTGAAAATATCCACTAAATGAGGGAATAATATGTGTGAGGGTACCCCAGGAGAGTTCCAAATGTGTGTGGTTAGAATATATATCCCCATGGAGTAAAATTGAAAAAAGTTGAGAAAAATTTTTTTTGGACTTAGTCGTTTTTCCGGCGTTTATCAGACTTTCAGTTAGGGTAAATGTCAGTGAGCGTTCCGATTTCAGTTCCAGAGCGATTCGCCCAATGAGTCCTTGATATTTAGTCGTTTTCAGACAATATTTTGGATTTTTGAAAATTTCACTTTTTTGTGAAAATATCCTCTAGATGAGGGAATAATATGTGTGAGGGTACCCCAGGAGAGTTCCAAATGTGTGTGGGTAGAATATATATCCCACTGGGGTAAAATTGAAAAAAGTTGAGAAAATTTTTTTTGGGATTTAGTCATTTTTCCGGCGTTTATCAGACTTTCAGATAGGGCAAATGTCAGTGAGCGTTCTGATTTCAGTTCCAGAGCGATTCGCCCAATGAGTCCTTGATATTTAGTCGTTTTCAGCCAATATTTTGGATTTTTGAAAATTTCACTTTTTTGTGAAAATATCCACTAAATGAGGGAATAATATGTGTGAGGGTACCCCAGGAGAGTCCCAAATGTGTGTGGGTACAATATATATCCCACGGGGGTAAAATTGAAAAAAGTTGAAAAAAATTTTTTTTGGGATTTAGTCATTTTTCTGGCGTTAATCAGACTTTCAGATAGGGGAAATGTCAGTGAGCGTTCCGATTTCAGTTCCAGAGTGATTCGCCAAATGAGTCCTTGATATTTAGTCATTTTCAGCCAATATTTTGGATTTTTGAAAATTTCACTTTTTTGTGAAAATATCCACTAGATGAGGGAATAATATGTGTGAGGGTACCCCAGGAGAGTTCCAAATGTGTGTGGGTAGAATATATATCCCACTGGGGTAAAATTGAAAAAAGTTGAGAAAATTTTTTTTGGGACTTAGTCATTTTTCCGGCGTTTATCAGACTTTCAGAAAGGGCAAATGTCAGTGAGCGTTCTGATTTCAGTTCCAGAGCGATTCGCCCAATGAGTCCTTGATATTTAGTCGTTTTCAGCCAATATTTTGGATTTTTGAAAATTTCACTTTTTTGTGAAAATATCCACTAAATGAGGGAATAATATGTGTGAGGGTACCCCAGGAGAGTTCCAAATGTGTGTGGGTAGAATATATATCCCCTTGGAGTAAAATTGAAAAAAGTTGAGAAAAATTTTTTTTGGACTTAGTCGTTTTTCCTGCGTTTATCAGACTTTCAGATAGGGGAAATGTCAGTGAGCGTTCCGATTTCAGTTCCAGAGCGATTCGCCCAATGAGTCCTTGATATTTAGTCATTTTCAGCCAATATTTTGGATTTTTGAAAATTTCACTTTTTTGTGAAAATATCCACTAGATGAGGGAATAATATGTGTGAGGGTACCCCAGGAGAGTTCCAAATGTGTGTGGTTAGAATATATATCCCCATGGGGTAAAATTGAAAAAAGTTGAGAAAAATTTTTTTTGGACTTAGTCGTTTTTCCGGCGTTTATCAGACTTTCAGTTAGGGCAAATGTCAGTGAGCGTTCCGATTTCAGTTCCAGAGCGATTCACCCAATGAGTCCTTGATATTTAGTCATTTTCAGCCAATATTTTGGATTTTTGAAAATTTCACTTTTTTGTGAAAATATCCACTAAATGAGGGAATAATATGTGTGAGGGTACGCCAGGAGAGTTCCAAATGTGTTTGGGTAGAATATATATCCCACAGGGGTAAAATTGAAAAAAGTTAAAAAAAAATTTTTTTTGGACTTAGTCATTTTTCCGGCGTTTATCAGACTTTCAGATAGGGGAAATGTCAGTGAGCGTTCCGATTTCAGTTCCAGAGCGATTCGCCCAATGAGTCCTTGATATTTAGTCGTTTTCAGCCTATATTTTGGATTTTTGAAAATTCACTTTTTTGTGAAAATATCCACTAGATGAGGGAATAATATGTGTGAGGGTACCCCAGGAGAGTTCCAAATGTGTGTGGGTAGAATATATATCCCACTGGGGTAAAATTGAAAAAAGTTGAGAAAAATTTTTTTTGCACTTAGTCATTTTTCCGGCGTTTATCAGACTTTCAGATAGGGCAAATGTCAGTGAGCGTTCTGATTTCAGTTCCAGAGCGATTCGCCCAATGAGTCCTCGATATTTAGTCGTTTTCAGCCAATATTTTGGATTTTTGAAAATTTCACTTTTTTGTGAAAATATCCACTAAATGAGGGAATAATATGTGTGAGGGTACCCCAGGAGAGTTCCAAATGTGTGTGGGTAGAATATATATCCCACGGGGGTAAAATTGAGAAAAGTTGAAAAAAAAATTTTTTTGGACTTAGTCATTTTTCCGGCGTTTATCAGACTTTCAGATAGGGCAAATGTCAGTGAGCATTCTGATTTCAGTTCCAGAGCGATTCGCCCAATGAGTCCTTGATATTTAGTCGTTTGCAGCCAATATTTTGGATTTTTGAAAATTTCACTTTTTTGTGAAAATATCCACTAGATAAGGGAATAATATGTGTGAGGGTACCCCAGGAGAGTTCCAAATGTGTGTGGGTAGAATATATATCCCACTGGGGTAAAATTGAAAAAAGTTGAGAAAATTTTTTTTTGGACTTAGTCATTTTCCCGGCGTTTATCAGACTTTCAGATAGGGCAAATGTCAGTGAGCGTTCTGATTTCAGTTCCAGAGCGATTCGCCCAATGAGTCCTTGATATTTAGTCGTTTTCAGCCAATATTTTGGATTTTTGAAAATTTCACTTTTTTGTGAAAATATCCACTAAATGAGGGAATAATATGTGTGAGGGTACCCCAGGAGAGTTCCAAATGTGTGTGGGTAGAATATATATCCCCATGGGGTAAAATTGAAAAAAGTTGAGAAATTTTTTTTTTGGACTTAGTCATTTTTCCGGCGTTTATCAGACTTTCAGATAGGGCAAATGTTAGTGAGCGTTCCGATTTCAGTTCCAGAGCGATTCGCCCAATGAGTCCTTGATATTTAGTCGTTTTCAGCCAATATTTTGGATTTTTGAAAATTTCACTTTTTTGTGAAAATATCCACTAAATAAGGGAATAATATGTGTGAGGGTACTCCAGGAGAGTTTCAAATGTGTGTGGGTAGAATATATATCCCACGTGGGTAAAACTGAAAAAAGTTGAAAAAAAATTTTTTTTTTTGGACTTAGTCATCTTTCCGTCGTTTATCAGACTTTCAGATAGGGGAAATGTCAGTGAGCATTCCGATTTTAGTTGCAGAGCGATTTGCCCAATGAGTCCTTGATATTTAGTCGTTTTCAGCCAATATTTTGGATTTTTGAAAATTTCACTTTTTTGTGAAAATATCCACTAAATGAGGGAATAATATGTGTGAGGGTACCCCAGGAGAGTCCCAAATGTGTGGGTAGAATATATATCCCACGGGGGTAAAATTTAAAAAAGTTGAAAAAAATATTTTTTTGAATTTAGTCATTTTTTTGGCGTTAATCAGACTTTCAGATAGGTCAAATGTCAGTGAGCATTCTGATTTCAGATCCAGAGCATTCGCCCAATGAGTCCTTGATATTTAGTCGTTTTCAGCCAATATTTTGGATTTTTGAAAATTTCACTTTTTTGTGAAAATATCCACTAAATGAGGGAATAATATGTGTGAGGGTACCCCAGAAGAGTTCCAAATGTGCGTGGGTAGAATATATATCCCACTGGGGTAAAATTGAAAAAAGTTGAGAAAACTTTTTTTTGGACTTAGTCATTTTTCCAGCGTTCATCAGACTTTCAGATAGGGCAAATGTCAGTGAGCGTTCCGATTTCAGTTCCAGAGCGATTCGCCCAATGAGTCCTTGATATTTAGTCGTTTTCAGCCAGTATTTTGGATTTTTGAAAATTTCACTTTATTGTGAAAATATCCACTAAATGAGGGAATAATATGTGTGAGGGTACTCCAGGAGAGTTCCAAATGTGTGTGGGTAGAATATATATCCCACGTGGGTAAAACTGAAAAAAGTTGAAAAAAAATTTTTTTTTTTGGACTTAGTCATCTTTCCGTCGTTTATCAGACTTTCAGATAGGGGAAATGTCAGTGAGCGTTCCGATTTCAGTTGCAGAGCGATTTGCCCAATGAGTCCTTGATATTTAGTCGTTTTCAGCCAATATTTTGGATTTTTGAAAATTTCACTTTTTTGTGAAAATATCCACTAGATGAGGGAATAATATGTGTGAGGGTACCCCAGGAGAGTCCCAAATGTGTGGGTAGAATATATATCCCACGGGGGTAAAATTTAAAAAAGTTGAAAAAAATATTTTTTTGAATTTAGTCATTTTTTTGGCGTTAATCAGACTTTCAGATAGGTCAAATGTCAGGGAGCATTCTGATTTCAGATCCAGAGCATTCGCCCAATGAGTCCTTGATATTTAGTCGTTTTCAGCCAATATTTTGGATTTTTGAAAATTTCACTTTTTTGTGAAAATATCCACTAAATGAGGGAATAATATGTGTGAGGGTACCCCAGAAGAGTTCCAAATGTGCGTGGGTAGAATATATATCCCACTGGGGTAAAATTGAAAAAAGTTGAGAAAACTTTTTTTTGGACTTAGTCATTTTTCCAGCGTTTATCAGACTTTCAGATAGGGCAAATGTCAGTGAGCGTTCCGATTTCAGTTCCAGAGCGATTCGCCCAATGAGTCCTTGATATTTAGTCGTTTTCAGCCAGTATTTTGGATTTTTGAAAATTTCACTTTATTGTGAAAATATCCACTAAATGAGGGAATAATATGTGTGAGGGTACTCCAGGAGAGTTCCAAATGTGTGTGGGTAGAATATATATCCCACGTGGGTAAAACTGAAAAAAGTTGAAAAAAAATTTTTTTTTTTGGACTTAGTCATCTTTCCGTCGTTTATCAGACTTTCAGATAGGGGAAATGTCAGTGAGCGTTCCGATTTCAGTTGCAGAGCGATTTGCCCAATGAGTCCTTGATATTTAGTCGTTTTCAGCCAATATTTTGGATTTTTGAAAATTTCACTTTTTTGTGAAAATATCCACTAGATGAGGGAATAATATGTGTGAGGGTACCCCAGGAGAGTCCCAAATGTGTGGGTAGAATATATATCCCACGGGGGTAAAATTTAAAAAAGTTGAAAAAAATATTTTTTTGAATTTAGTCATTTTTCTGGCGTTAATCAGACTTTCAGATAGGGCAAATGTCAGTGAGCATTCTGATATCAGTTCCAGAGCATTCGCCCAATGAGTCCTTGATATTTAGTCGTTTTCAGCCAATATTTTGGATTTTTGAAAATTTCACTTTTTTGTGAAAATATCCACTAAATGAGGGAATAATATGTGTGAGGGTACTCCGGGAGAGTTCCAAATGTGTGTGGGTAGAATATATATCCCACGGGGGTAAAATTTAAAAAAATTGAAAAAATTTTTTTTTGGACTTAGTCATCTTTCCGGCGTTTATCAGACTTTCAGATAGGGGAAATGTCAGTGAGCGTTCCGATTTCAGTTCCAGAGTGATTCGCCCAATGAGTCCTTGATATTTAGTCGCTTTCAGCCAATATTTTGGATTTTTGAAAATTTCACTTTTTTGTGAAAATATCCACTAAATGAGGGAATAATATGTGTGAGGGTACCCCAGAAGAGTTCCAAATGTGCGTGGGTAGAATATATATCCCACTGGGGTAAAATTGAAAAAAGTTGAGAAAACTTTTTTTTGGACTTAGTCATTTTTCCAGCGTTCATCAGACTTTCAGATAGGGCAAATGTCAGTGAGCGTTCCGATTTCAGTTCCAGAGCGATTCGCCCAATGAGTCCTTGATATTTAGTCGTTTTCAGCCAGTATTTTGGATTTTTGAAAATTTCACTTTATTGTGAAAATATCCACTAAATGAGGGAATAATATGTGTGAGGGTACTCCAGGAGAGTTCCAAATGTGTGTGGGTAGAATATATATCCCACGTGGGTAAAACTGAAAAAAGTTGAAAAAAAATTTTTTTTTTTGGACTTAGTCATCTTTCCGTCGTTTATCAGACTTTCAGATAGGGGAAATGTCAGTGAGCGTTCCGATTTCAGTTGCAGAGCGATTTGCCCAATGAGTCCTTGATATTTAGTCGTTTTCAGCCAATATTTTGGATTTTTGAAAATTTCACTTTTTTGTGAAAATATCCACTAGATGAGGGAATAATATGTGTGAGGGTACCCCAGGAGAGTCCCAAATGTGTGGGTAGAATATATATCCCACGGGGGTAAAATTTAAAAAAGTTGAAAAAAATATTTTTTTGAATTTAGTCATTTTTTTGGCGTTAATCAGACTTTCAGATAGGTCAAATGTCAGGGAGCATTCTGATTTCAGATCCAGAGCATTCGCCCAATGAGTCCTTGATATTTAGTCGTTTTCAGCCAATATTTTGGATTTTTGAAAATTTCACTTTTTTGTGAAAATATCCACTAAATGAGGGAATAATATGTGTGAGGGTACCCCAGAAGAGTTCCAAATGTGCGTGGGTAGAATATATATCCCACTGGGGTAAAATTGAAAAAAGTTGAGAAAACTTTTTTTTGGACTTAGTCATTTTTCCAGCGTTTATCAGACTTTCAGATAGGGCAAATGTCAGTGAGCGTTCCGATTTCAGTTCCAGAGCGATTCGCCCAATGAGTCCTTGATATTTAGTCGTTTTCAGCCAGTATTTTGGATTTTTGAAAATTTCACTTTATTGTGAAAATATCCACTAAATGAGGGAATAATATGTGTGAGGGTACTCCAGGAGAGTTCCAAATGTGTGTGGGTAGAATATATATCCCACGTGGGTAAAACTGAAAAAAGTTGAAAAAAAATTTTTTTTTTTGGACTTAGTCATCTTTCCGTCGTTTATCAGACTTTCAGATAGGGGAAATGTCAGTGAGCGTTCCGATTTCAGTTGCAGAGCGATTTGCCCAATGAGTCCTTGATATTTAGTCGTTTTCAGCCAATATTTTGGATTTTTGAAAATTTCACTTTTTTGTGAAAATATCCACTAGATGAGGGAATAATATGTGTGAGGGTACCCCAGGAGAGTCCCAAATGTGTGGGTAGAATATATATCCCACGGGGGTAAAATTTAAAAAAGTTGAAAAAAATATTTTTTTGAATTTAGTCATTTTTCTGGCGTTAATCAGACTTTCAGATAGGGCAAATGTCAGTGAGCATTCTGATATCAGTTCCAGAGCATTCGCCCAATGAGTCCTTGATATTTAGTCGTTTTCAGCCAATATTTTGGATTTTTGAAAATTTCACTTTTTTGTGAAAATATCCACTAAATGAGGGAATAATATGTGTGAGGGTACTCCGGGAGAGTTCCAAATGTGTGTGGGTAGAATATATATCCCACGGGGGTAAAATTTAAAAAAATTGAAAAAATTTTTTTTTGGACTTAGTCATCTTTCCGGCGTTTATCAGACTTTCAGATAGGGGAAATGTCAGTGAGCGTTCCGATTTCAGTTCCAGAGTGATTCGCCCAATGAGTCCTTGATATTTAGTCGCTTTCAGCCAATATTTTGGATTTTTGAAAATTTCACTTTTTTGTGAAAATATCCACTAGATGAGGGAATAATATGTGTGAGGGTACCCCAGGAGAGATCCAAATGTGTGTGGTTAGAATATATATCCCCATGGGGTAAAATTGAAAAAAGTTGAGAAAAATTTTTTTTGGACTTAGTCATTTTTCCGGCGTTTATCAGACTTTCAGTTAGGGCAAATGTCAGTGAGCGTTCCGATTTCAGTTCCAGAGCGATTCGCCCAATGAGTCCTTGATATTTAGTCGTTTTCAGCCAATATTTTGGATTTTTGAAAATTTCACTTTTTTGTGAAAATATCCACTAAATGAGGGAATAATATGTGTGAGGGTACCCCAGGAGAGTTCCAAATGTGTGTGGGTAGAATATATATCCCACGGGGGGTAAAATTGAAAAAAGTTGAAAAAAATTTTTTTTGGGACTTAGTTATTTTTCCGGCGTTTATCAGACTTTCAGATAGGGCAAATGTCAGTGAGCGTTCCGATTTCATTTCCAGAGTGATTCGCCCAATGAGTCCTTGATATTTAGTCGTTTTCAGCCAATATTTTGGATTTTTGAAAATTTCACTTTTTTGTGAAAATATCCACTAAATGAGGGATTAATATGTGTGAGGGTACCCCAGGAGAGTTCCAAATGTGTGTGGGTAGAATATATATCCCACGGGGGTCAAATTTAAAAAAGCTGAAAAAATTTTTTTTTGGGATTTAGTCATTTTTCTGGCGTTAATCAGACTTTCAGATAGGGCAAATGTCAGTGAGCATTCTGATTTCAGTACCAGAGCGATTCGCCCAATGAGTCCTTGATATTTAGTCGTTTTCAGCCAATATTTTGGATTTTTGAAAATTTCACTTTTTTGTGAAAATATCCACTAAATGAGGGAATAATATGTGTGAGGGTACTCCAGGAGAGTTCCAAATGTGTGTGGGTAGAATATATATCCCACGTGGGTAAAACTGAAAAAAGTTGAAAAAAAATTTTTTTTTTGGACTTAGTCATCTTTCCGTCGTTTATCAGACTTTCAGATAGGGGAAATGTCAGTGAGCGTTCCGATTTCAGTTGCAGAGCGATTTGCCCAATGAGTCCTTGATATTTAGTGTTTTCAGCCAATATTTTGGATTTTTGAAAATTTCACTTTTTTGTGAAAATATCCACTAGATGAGGGAATGATATGTGTGAGGGTACCCCAGGAGAGTCCCAAATGTGTGGGTAGAATATATATCCCACGGGGGTAAAATTTAAAAAAGTTGAAAAAAATATTTTTTTGAATTTAGTCATTTTTCCAGCGTTTATCAGACTTTCAGATAGGGCAAATGTCAGTGAGCATTCCGATTTCAGTTCCAGAGCGATTCGCCCAATGAGTCTTTGATATTTTGTCGTTTTCAGCCAATATTTTGGATTTTTGAAATTTTCACTTTTTTGTGAAAATATCCACTAAATGAGGGAATAATATGTGTGAGGGTACTCCAGGAGAGTTCCAAATGTGTGTGGGTAGAATATATATCCCACGGGGGTAAAATTGAAAAAAGTTGAGAAAATTTTTTTTTGGACTTAGTCATTTTTCCGGCGTTTATCAGACTTTCAGTTAGGGCAAATGTCAGTGAGCGTTCCGATTTCAGTTCCAGAGCGATTCGCCCTATGAGTCCTTGATATTTAGTCGTTTTCAGCCAATATTTTGGATTTTAGAAAATGTCACTTTTTTGTGAAAATATTAACTAAATGAGGGAATAATATGTGTGAGGGTACCCCAGGAGAGTTCCAAATGTGTGTGGGTAGAATATATATCCCACGGGTGTAAAATTGAAAAAAGTTTAAAAATTTTTTTTTTTGTACTTAGTCATCTTTCCGTCGTTTATCAGACTTTCAGATAGGGGAAATGTCAGTGAGCGTTCCGATTTCAGTTCCAGAGCGATTCGCCCAATGAGTCCTTGATATTTAGTCGTTTTCAGCCAATATTTTGGATTTTTGAAAATTTCACTTTTTTGTGAAAATATCCACTAGATGAGGGAATAATATGTGTGAGGGTACCCCAGGAGAGTTCCAAATGTGTGTGGGTAGAATATATATCCCACTGGGGTAAAATTGAAAAAAGTTGAGAAAATTTTTTTTTGGACTTAGTCATTTTTCCGGCGTTTATCAGAATTTCAGATAGGGCAAATGTCAGTGAGCGTTCTGATTTCAGTTCCAGAGCGATTCGCCCAATGAGTCCTTGATATTTAGTGTTTTCAGCCAATATTTTGGATTTTTGAAAATTTCACTTTTTTGTGAAAATATCCACTAAATGAGGGAATAATATGTGTGAGGGTACCCCAGTAGAGTTCCAAATGTGTGTGGGTAGAATATATATCCCACGGGGGTAAAATTGAAAAAAGTTGAAAAAAATTTTTTTTTGGACTTAGTCATTTTTCCGGCGTTTATCAGACTTTCAGATAGGGGAAATGTCAGTGAGCGTTCCAATTTCAGTTCCAGAGCGATTCGCCCAATGAGTCCTTGATATTTATTCGTTTTCAGCCAATATTTTGGATTTTTGAAAATTTCACTTTTTTGTGAAAATATCCACTAGATGAGGGAATAATATGTGTGAGGGTACCCCAGGAGAGTTCCAAATGTGTGTGGGTAGAATATATATCCCACTGGGGTAAAATTGAAAAAAGTTGAGAAAATTTTTTTTTGGACTTAGTCATTTTTCCGGCGTTTATCAGACTTTCAGATAGGGCAAATGTCAGTGAGCGTTCTGATTTCAGTTGCAGAGCGATTCGCCCAATGAGTCCTTGATATTTTGTGGTTTTCAGCCAATATTTTGGATTTTTGAAAATTTCACTTTTTTGTGAAAATATCCACTAAATGAGGGAATAATATGTGTGAGGGTACCCCAGGAGAGTTCCAAATGTGTGTGGGTAGAATATATATCACACGGGGGGTAAAATTGAAAAAAGTTGAAAAAAAATTTTTTTGGGACTTAGTTATTTTTCCGGCGTTTATCAGACTTTCAGATAGGGCAAATGTCAGTGAGCGTTCCGATTTCATTTCCAGAGTGATTCGCCCAATGAGTCCTTGATATTTAGTCGTTTTCAGCCAATATTTTGGATTTTTGAAAATTTCACTTTTTTGTGAAAATATCCACTAAATGAGGGATTAATATGTGTGAGGGTACCCCAGGAGAGTTCCAAATGTGTGTGGGTAGAATATATATCCCACGGGGGTCAAATTTAAAAAAGCTGAAAAAATTTTTTTTTGGGATTTAGTCATTTTTCTGGCGTTAATCAGACTTTCAGATAGGGCAAATGTCAGTGAGCATTCTGATTTCAGTTCCAGAGCGATTCGCCCAATGAGTCCTTGATATTTAGTCGTTTTCAGCCAATATTTTGGATTTTTGAAAATTTCACTTTTTTGTGAAAATATCCACTAAATGAGGGAATAATATGTGTGAGGGTACTCCAGGAGAGTTCCAAATGTGTGTGGGTAGAATATATATCCCACGTGGGTAAAACTGAAAAAAGTTGAAAAAAATTTTTTTTTTTGGACTTAGTCATCTTTCCGTCGTTTATCAGACTTTCAGATAGGGGAAATGTCAGTGAGCGTTCCGATTTCAGTTGCAGAGCGATTTGCCCAATGAGTCCTTGATATTTAGTCGTTTTCAGCCAATATTTTGGATTTTTGAAAATTTCACTTTTTTGTGAAAATATCCACTAGATGAGGGAATAATATGTGTGAGGGTACCCCAGGAGAGTCCCAAATGTGTGGGTAGAATATATATCCCACGGGGGTAAAATTTAAAAAAGTTGAAAAAAATATTTTTTTGAATTTAGTCATTTTTCCAGAGTTTATCAGACTTTCAGATAGGGCAAATGTCAGTGAGCGTTCCGATTTCAGTTCCAGAGCGATTCGCCCAATGAGTCTTTGATATTTTGTCGTTTTCAGCCAATATTTTGGATTTTTGAAATTTTCACTTTTTTGTGAAAATATCCACTAAATGAGGGAATAATATGTGTGAGGGTACTCCAGGAGAGTTCCAAATGTGTGTGGGTAGAATATATATCCCACGGGGGTAAAATTGAAAAAAGTTGAGAAAATTTTTTTTTGGACTTAGTCATTTTTCCGGCGTTTATCAGACTTTCAGTTAGGGCAAATGTCAGTGAGCGTTCCGATTTCAGTTCCAGAGCGAATCGCCCTATGAGTCCTTGATATTTAGTCGTTTTCAGCCAATATTTTGGATTTTAGAAAATGTCACTTTTTTGTGAAAATATTAACTAAATGAGGGAATAATATGTGTGAGGGTACCCCAGGAGAGTTCCAAATGTGTGTGGGTAGAATATATATCCCACGGGTGTAAAATTGAAAAAAGTTTAAAAATTTTTTTTTTTGGACTTAGTCATCTTTCCGTCGTTTATCAGACTTTCAGATAGGGGAAATGTCAGTGAGCGTTCCGATTTCAGTTCCAGAGCGATTCGCCCAATGAGTCCTTGATATTTAGTCGTTTTCAGCCAATATTTTGGATTTTTGAAAATTTCACTTTTTTGTGAAAATATCCACTAGATGAGGGAATAATATGTGTGAGGGTACCCCAGGAGAGTTCCAAATGTGTGTGGGTAGAATATATATCCCACTGGGGTAAAATTGAAAAAAGTTGAGAAAATTTTTTTTTGGACTTAGTCATTTTTCCGGCGTTTATCAGAATTTCAGATAGGGCAAATGTCAGTGAGCGTTCTGATTTCAGTTCCAGAGCGATTCGCCCAATGAGTCCTTGATATTTAGTGTTTTCAGCCAATATTTTGGATTTTTGAAAATTTCACTTTTTTGTGAAAATATCCACTAAATGAGGGAATAATATGTGTGAGGGTACCCCAGTAGAGTTCCAAATGTGTGTGGGTAGAATATATATCCCACGGGGGTAAAATTGAAAAAAGTTGAAAAAAATTTTTTTTTGGACTTAGTCATTTTTCCGGCGTTTATCAGACTTTCAGATAGGGGAAATGTCAGTGAGCGTTCCAATTTCAGTTCCAGAGCGATTCGCCCAATGAGTCCTTGATATTTATTCGTTTTCAGCCAATATTTTGGATTTTTGAAAATTTCACTTTTTTGTGAAAATATCCACTAGATGAGGGAATAATATGTGTGAGGGTACCCCAGGAGAGTTCCAAATGTGTGTGGGTAGAATATATATCCCACTGGGGTAAAATTGAAAAAAGTTGAGAAAATTTTTTTTTGGACTTAGTCATTTTTCCGGCGTTTATCAGACTTTCAGATAGGGCAAATGTCAGTGAGCGTTCTGATTTAAGTTCCAGAGCGATTCGCCCAATGGGTCCTTGATATTTAGTCGTTTTCAGCCAATATTTTGGATTTTTGAAAATTTCACTTTTTTGTGAAAATATCCACTAAATGAGGGAATAATATGTGTGAGGGTACCCCAGGAGAGTTCCAAATATGTGTGGGTAGAATATATATCCCCATGGGGTAAAATTGAAAAAAGTCGAGAAAAATTTTTTTTTTGACTTAGTCGTTTTTCCGGCGTTTATCAGACTTTCAGTTAGGGCAAATGTCAGTGAGCGTTCCGATTTCAGTTCCAGAGCAATTCGCCCAATGAGCCCTTGATATTTAGTCGTTTTCAGCCAATATTTTGGATTTTTGAAAATTTCTCTTTTTTTTGAAAATATCCACTAAATGAGGGAATAATATGTGTGAGGGTACCCCAGGAGAGTTCCAAATGTGTGTGGGTAGAATATATATCCCATGGGGGTAAAATTGAAAAAAGTTTAAAAAAATTTTTTTTTTTGGACTTAGTCATCTTTCCGTCGTTTATCAGACTTTCAGATAGGGGGAAATGTCAGTGAGCGTTCTGATTTCAGTTCCAGAGCGATTCGCCCAATGAGTCCTTGATATTTAGTCGTTTTCAGCCAATATTTTGGATTTTTGAAAATTTCACTTTTTTGTGAAAATATCCACTAGATGAGGGAATAATATGTGTGAGGGTACCCCAGGAGAGTTCCAAATGTGTGTGGGTAGAATATATATCCCACTGGGGTAAAATTGAAAAAAGTTGAGAAAATTTTTTTTTGGACTTAGTCATTTTTCCGGCGTTTATCAGACTTTCAGAGAGGGCAAATGTCAGTGAGCGTTCTGATTTCAGTTGCAGAGCCGATTCGCCCAATGAGTCCTTGATATTTTGTGGTTTTCAGCCAATATTTTGGATTTTTGAAAATTTCACTTTTTTGTGAAAATATCCACTAAATGAGGGAATAATATGTGTGAGGGTACCCCAGGAGAGTTCCAAATGTGTGTGGTTTGAATATATATCCCCATGGGGTAAAATTGAAAAAAGTTTTAAAAAATTTTTTTTTGGAATTAGTCATTTTTCCGGCGTTTATCAGACTTTCAGATAGGGCAAATGTCAGTGAGCGTTCCGATTTCAGTTCCAGAGCGATTCGCCCAATGAGTCCTTGATATTTAGTCGTTTTCAGCCAATATTTTGGATTTTAGAAAATGTCACTTTTTTGTGAAAATATTAACTAAATGAGGGAATAATATGTGTGAGGGTACCCCAGGAGAGTTCCAAATGTGTGTGGGTAGAATATATATCCCACGGGTGTAAAATTGAAAAAAGTTTAAAAATTTTTTTTTTTGGACTTAGTCATCTTTCCGTCGTTTATCAGACTTTCAGATAGGGGAAATGTCAGTGAGCGTTCCGATTTCAGTTCCAGAGCGATTCGCCCAATGAGTCCTTGATATTTAGTCGTTTTCAGCCAATATTTTGGATTTTTGAAAATTTCACTTTTTTGTGAAAATATCCACTAAATGAGGGAATAATATGTGTGAGGGTACCCCAGTAGAGTTCCAAATGTGTGTGGGTAGAATATATATCCCACGGGGGTAAAATTGAAAAAAGTTGAAAAAAATTTTTTTTTTTGGACTTAGTCATTTTTCCGGCGTTTATCAGACTTTCAGATAGGGGAAATGTCAGTGAGCGTTCCAATTTCAGTTCCAGAGCGATTCGCCCAATGAGTCCTTGATATTTATTCGTTTTCAGCCAATATTTTGGATTTTTGAAAATTTCACTTTTTTGTGAAAATATCCACTAGATGAGGGAATAATATGTGTGAGGGTACCCCAGGAGAGTTCCAAATGTGTGTGGGTAGAATATATATCCCACTGGGGTAAAATTGAAAAAAGTTGAGAAAATTTTTTTTTGGACTTAGTCATTTTTCCGGCGTTTATCAGACTTTCAGATAGGGCAAATGTCAGTGAGCGTTCTGATTTCAGTTGCAGAGCGATTCGCCCAATGAGTCCTTGATATTTTGTGGTTTTCAGCCAATATTTTGGATTTTTGAAAATTTCACTTTTTTGTGAAAATATCCACTAAATGAGGGAATAATATGTGTGAGGGTACCCCAGGAGAGTTCCAAATGTGTGTGGGTAGAATATATATCACACGGGGGGTAAAATTGAAAAAAGTTGAAAAAAAATTTTTTTGGGACTTAGTTATTTTTCCGGCGTTTATCAGACTTTCAGATAGGGCAAATGTCAGTGAGCGTTCCGATTTCATTTCCAGAGTGATTCGCCCAATGAGTCCTTGATATTTAGTCGTTTTCAGCCAATATTTTGGATTTTTGAAAATTTCACTTTTTTGTGAAAATATCCACTAAATGAGGGATTAATATGTGTGAGGGTACCCCAGGAGAGTTCCAAATGTGTGTGGGTAGAATATATATCCCACGGGGGTCAAATTTAAAAAAGCTGAAAAAATTTTTTTTTGGGATTTAGTCATTTTTCTGGCGTTAATCAGACTTTCAGATAGGGCAAATGTCAGTGAGCATTCTGATTTCAGTTCCAGAGCGATTCGCCCAATGAGTCCTTGATATTTAGTCGTTTTCAGCCAATATTTTGGATTTTTGAAAATTTCACTTTTTTGTGAAAATATCCACTAAATGAGGGAATAATATGTGTGAGGGTACTCCAGGAGAGTTCCAAATGTGTGTGGGTAGAATATATATCCCACGTGGGTAAAACTGAAAAAAGTTGAAAAAAATTTTTTTTTTTGGACTTAGTCATCTTTCCGTCGTTTATCAGACTTTCAGATAGGGGAAATGTCAGTGAGCGTTCCGATTTCAGTTGCAGAGCGATTTGCCCAATGAGTCCTTGATATTTAGTCGTTTTCAGCCAATATTTTGGATTTTTGAAAATTTCACTTTTTTGTGAAAATATCCACTAGATGAGGGAATAATATGTGTGAGGGTACCCCAGGAGAGTCCCAAATGTGTGGGTAGAATATATATCCCACGGGGGTAAAATTTAAAAAAGTTGAAAAAAATATTTTTTTGAATTTAGTCATTTTTCCAGAGTTTATCAGACTTTCAGATAGGGCAAATGTCAGTGAGCGTTCCGATTTCAGTTCCAGAGCGATTCGCCCAATGAGTCTTTGATATTTTGTCGTTTTCAGCCAATATTTTGGATTTTTGAAATTTTCACTTTTTTGTGAAAATATCCACTAAATGAGGGAATAATATGTGTGAGGGTACTCCAGGAGAGTTCCAAATGTGTGTGGGTAGAATATATATCCCACGGGGGTAAAATTGAAAAAAGTTGAGAAAATTTTTTTTTGGACTTAGTCATTTTTCCGGCGTTTATCAGACTTTCAGTTAGGGCAAATGTCAGTGAGCGTTCCGATTTCAGTTCCAGAGCGAATCGCCCTATGAGTCCTTGATATTTAGTCGTTTTCAGCCAATATTTTGGATTTTAGAAAATGTCACTTTTTTGTGAAAATATTAACTAAATGAGGGAATAATATGTGTGAGGGTACCCCAGGAGAGTTCCAAATGTGTGTGGGTAGAATATATATCCCACGGGTGTAAAATTGAAAAAAGTTTAAAAATTTTTTTTTTTGGACTTAGTCATCTTTCCGTCGTTTATCAGACTTTCAGATAGGGGAAATGTCAGTGAGCGTTCCGATTTCAGTTCCAGAGCGATTCGCCCAATGAGTCCTTGATATTTAGTCGTTTTCAGCCAATATTTTGGATTTTTGAAAATTTCACTTTTTTGTGAAAATATCCACTAGATGAGGGAATAATATGTGTGAGGGTACCCCAGTAGAGTTCCAAATGTGTGTGGGTAGAATATATATCCCACGGGGGTAAAATTGAAAAAAGTTGAAAAAAATTTTTTTTTGGACTTAGTCATTTTTCCGGCGTTTATCAGACTTTCAGATAGGGGAAATGTCAGTGAGCGTTCCAATTTCAGTTCCAGAGCGATTCGCCCAATGAGTCCTTGATATTTATTCGTTTTCAGCCAATATTTTGGATTTTTGAAAATTTCACTTTTTTGTGAAAATATCCACTAGATGAGGGAATAATATGTGTGAGGGTACCCCAGGAGAGTTCCAAATGTGTGTGGGTAGAATATATATCCCACTGGGGTAAAATTGAAAAAAGTTGAGAAAATTTTTTTTTGGACTTAGTCATTTTTCCGGCGTTTATCAGACTTTCAGATAGGGCAAATGTCAGTGAGCGTTCTGATTTAAGTTCCAGAGCGATTCGCCCAATGGGTCCTTGATATTTAGTCGTTTTCAGCCAATATTTTGGATTTTTGAAAATTTCACTTTTTTGTGAAAATATCCACTAAATGAGGGAATAATATGTGTGAGGGTACCCCAGGAGAGTTCCAAATATGTGTGGGTAGAATATATATCCCCATGGGGTAAAATTGAAAAAAGTCGAGAAAAATTTTTTTTTTGACTTAGTCGTTTTTCCGGCGTTTATCAGACTTTCAGTTAGGGCAAATGTCAGTGAGCGTTCCGATTTCAGTTCCAGAGCAATTCGCCCAATGAGCCCTTGATATTTAGTCGTTTTCAGCCAATATTTTGGATTTTTGAAAATTTCTCTTTTTTTTGAAAATATCCACTAAATGAGGGAATAATATGTGTGAGGGTACCCCAGGAGAGTTCCAAATGTGTGTGGGTAGAATATATATCCCATGGGGGTAAAATTGAAAAAAGTTTAAAAAAATTTTTTTTTTTGGACTTAGTCATCTTTCCGTCGTTTATCAGACTTTCAGATAGGGGGAAATGTCAGTGAGCGTTCTGATTTCAGTTCCAGAGCGATTCGCCCAATGAGTCCTTGATATTTAGTCGTTTTCAGCCAATATTTTGGATTTTTGAAAATTTCACTTTTTTGTGAAAATATCCACTAGATGAGGGAATAATATGTGTGAGGGTACCCCAGGAGAGTTCCAAATGTGTGTGGGTAGAATATATATCCCACTGGGGTAAAATTGAAAAAAGTTGAGAAAATTTTTTTTTGGACTTAGTCATTTTTCCGGCGTTTATCAGACTTTCAGAGAGGGCAAATGTCAGTGAGCGTTCTGATTTCAGTTGCAGAGCCGATTCGCCCAATGAGTCCTTGATATTTTGTGGTTTTCAGCCAATATTTTGGATTTTTGAAAATTTCACTTTTTTGTGAAAATATCCACTAAATGAGGGAATAATATGTGTGAGGGTACCCCAGGAGAGTTCCAAATGTGTGTGGTTTGAATATATATCCCCATGGGGTAAAATTGAAAAAAGTTTTAAAAAATTTTTTTTTGGAATTAGTCATTTTTCCGGCGTTTATCAGACTTTCAGATAGGGCAAATGTCAGTGAGCGTTCCGATTTCAGTTCCAGAGCGATTCGCCCAATGAGTCCTTGATATTTAGTCGTTTTCAGCCAATATTTTGGATTTTAGAAAATGTCACTTTTTTGTGAAAATATTAACTAAATGAGGGAATAATATGTGTGAGGGTACCCCAGGAGAGTTCCAAATGTGTGTGGGTAGAATATATATCCCACGGGTGTAAAATTGAAAAAAGTTTAAAAATTTTTTTTTTTGGACTTAGTCATCTTTCCGTCGTTTATCAGACTTTCAGATAGGGGAAATGTCAGTGAGCGTTCCGATTTCAGTTCCAGAGCGATTCGCCCAATGAGTCCTTGATATTTAGTCGTTTTCAGCCAATATTTTGGATTTTTGAAAATTTCACTTTTTTGTGAAAATATCCACTAGATGAGGGAATAATATGTGTGAGGGTACCCCAGGAGAGTTCCAAATGTGTGTGGGTAGAATATATATCCCACTGGGGTAAAATTGAAAAAAGTTGAGAAAATTTTTTTTTGGACTTAGTCATTTTTCCGGCGTTTATCAGAATTTCAGATAGGGCAAATGTCAGTGAGCGTTCTGATTTCAGTTCCAGAGCGATTCGCCCAATGAGTCCTTGATATTTAGTGTTTTCAGCCAATATTTTGGATTTTTGAAAATTTCACATTTTTGTGAAAATATCCACTAAATGAGGGAATAATATGTGTGAGGGTACCCCAGTAGAGTTCCAAATGTGTGTGGGTAGAATATATATCCCACGGGGGTAAAATTGAAAAAAGTTGAAAAAAATTTTTTTTTTTGGACTTAGTCATTTTTCCGGCGTTTATCAGACTTTCAGATAGGGGAAATGTCAGTGAGCGTTCCAATTTCAGTTCCAGAGCGATTCGCCCAATGAGTCCTTGATATTTATTCGTTTTCAGCCAATATTTTGGATTTTTGAAAATTTCACTTTTTTGTGAAAATATCCACTAGATGAGGGAATAATATGTGTGAGGGTACCCCAGGAGAGTTCCAAATGTGTGTGGGTAGAATATATATCCCACTGGGGTAAAATTGAAAAAAGTTGAGAAAATTTTTTTTTGGACTTAGTCATTTTTCCGGCGTTTATCAGACTTTCAGATAGGGCAAATGTCAGTGAGCGTTCTGATTTAAGTTCCAGAGCGATTCGCCCAATGAGTCCTTGATATTTAGTCGTTTTCAGCCAATATTTTGGATTTTTGAAAATTTCACTTTTTTGTGAAAATATCCACTAAATGAGGGAATAATATGTGTGAGGGTACCCCAGGAGAGTTCCAAATATGTGTGGGTAGAATATATATCCCCATGGGGTAAAATTGAAAAAAGTCGAGAAAAATTTTTTTTTTGACTTAGTCGTTTTTCCGGCGTTTATCAGACTTTCAGTTAGGGCAAATGTCAGTGAGCGTTCCGATTTCAGTTCCAGAGCAATTCGCCCAATGAGCCCTTGATATTTAGTCGTTTTCAGCCAATATTTTGGATTTTTGAAAATTTCTCTTTTTTTTGAAAATATCCACTAAATGAGGGAATAATATGTGTGAGGGTACCCCAGGAGAGTTCCAAATGTGTGTGGGTAGAATATATATCCCACTGGGGTAAAATTGAAAAAAGTTGAGAAATTTTTTTTTTGGACTTAGTCATTTTTCCGGCGTTTATCAGACTTTCAGATAGGGCAAATGTCAGTGAGCGTTCTGATTTCAGTTGCAGAGCGATTCGCCCAATGAGTCCTTGATATTTTGTGGTTTTCAGCCAATATTTTGGATTTTTGAAAATTTCACTTTTTTGTGAAAATATCCACTAAATGAGGGAATAATATGTGTGAGGGTACCCCAGGAGAGTTCCAAATGTGTGTGGTTTGAATATATATCCCCATGGGGTAAAATTGAAAAAAGTTGAGAAAAATTTTTTTTGGACTTAGTCGTTTTTCCAGCATTTATCAGACTTTCAGTTAGGGCAAATGTCAGTGAGCGTTCTGATTTCAGTTCCAGAGCGATTCGCCCAATGAGTCCTTGATATTTAGTCATTTTCAGCCAATATTTTGGATTTTTGAAAATTTCACTTTTTTGTGAAAATATCCACTAAATGAGGGAATAATATGTGTGAGGGTACCCCAGTAGAGTTCCAAATGTGTGTGGGTAGAATATATATCCCACGGGGGTAAAATTGAAAAAAGTTGAAAAAAATTTTTTTTTGGAATTAGTCATTTTTCCGGCGTTTATCAGACTTTCAGATAGGGCAAATGTCAGTGAGCGTTCCGATTTCAGTTCCAGAGTGATTCGCCCAATGAGTCCTTGATATTTAGTCGCTTTCAGCCAATATTTTGGATTTTTGAAAATTTCACTTTTTTTTTTAAAATATCCACTAAATGAGGGATTAATATGTGTGAGGGTACCCCAGGAGAGTTCTAAATATGTGTGGGTAGAATATATATCCCCATGGGGTAAAATTGAAAAAAGTTGAGAAAAATTTTTTTTGGACTTAGTCATTTTTCCGGCGTTTATCAGACTTTCAGATAGGGCAAATGTTAGTGAGCGTTCCGATTTCAGTTCCAGAGCGATTCGCCCAATGAGTCCTTGATATTTAGTCGTTTTCAGCCAATATTTTGGATTTTTGAAAATTTCACTTTTTTGTGAAAATATCCACTAAATGAGGGAATAATATGTGTGAGGGTACCCCAGGAGAGTTACAAATGTGTGTGGGTAGAATATATATCCCACTGGGGTAAAATTGAAAAAAGTTGAGAAAATTTTTTTTTGGAATAAGTCATTTTTTCGGCGTTTATCAGACTTTCAGATAGGGCAAATGTCAGTGAGCGTTCTGATTTCAGTTCCAGAGCGATTCGCCCAATGAGCCCTTGATATTTAGTCGTTTTCAGCCAATATTTTGGATTTTTGAAAATTTCACTTTTTTTTTAAAATATCCACTAAATGAGGGAATAATATGTGTGAGGGTACCCCAGGAGAGTTCCAAATGTGTGTGGGTAGAATATATATCCCACGGGGGTAAAATTGAAAAAAGTATAAAAAAATTTTTTTTTTTTGGACTTAGTCATCTTTCCGTCGTTTATCAGACTTTCAGATAGGGCAAATGTCAGTGAGCGTTCCGATTTCAGTTCCAGAGTGATTCGCCCAATGAGTCCTTGATATTTAGTCGCTTTCAGCCAATATTTTGGATTTTTGAAAATTTCACTTTTTTGTGAAAATATCCACTAAATGAGGGATTATTATGTGTGAGGGTACCCCAGGAGAGTTCCAAATGTGTGTGGGTAGAATATATATCCCCATGGGGTAAAATTGAAAAAAGTTGAGAAAATTTTTTTTTGGACTTAGTCATTTTTCCGGCGTTTATCAGACTTTCAGATAGGGCAAATGTCAGTGAGCACGCCGATTTCAGTTTAAAAGTGATTCGCGCAATGAGTCATTGATATTTAGTCGTTTTCAGCCAATATTTTGGATTTTTGAAAATTTCACTTTTTTGTGAAAACATCCACTAAACGAGGGAATAATAATTGTGAGGGTACCCCAGGAGAGTTCCAAATGTGTGTGGGTAGAATATATATCCCACTGGGGTAAAATTGAAAAAAGTTGAGAACATTCTTTTTTGGACTTAGTCATTTTTCCGGTGTTTATCAGACTTTCAGATAGGGCAAATGTCAGTGAGCGTTCTGATTTCAGTTCCAGAGCGATTCGCCCAATGAGTCCTTGATATTTAGTCGTTTTCAGCCAATATTTTGGATTTTTGAAAATTTCACTTTTTTGTGAAAATATCCACTAAATGAGGGAATAATATGTGTGAGGGTACCCCAGGAGAGTTCCAAATGTGTGTGGGTAGAATATATATCCCATGGGGGTAAAATTGAAAAAAGTTTAAAAAAATTTTTTTTTTTGGACTTAGTCATCTTTCCGTCGTTTTTCAGACTTTCAGATAGGGGGAAATGTCAGTGAGCGTTCCGATTTCAGTTCCAGAGCGATTCGCCCAATGAGTCCTTGATATTTAGTCGTTTTCAGCCAATATTTTGGATTTTTGAAAATTTCACTTTTTTGTGAAAATATCCACTAGATGAGGGAATAATATGTGTGAGGGTACCCCGGTAGAGTTCCAAATGTGCGTGGGTAGAATATATATCCCACGGGGGTAAAATTGAAAAAAGTTGAAAAAATTTTTTTTTTGGAATTAGTCATTTTTCCGGCGTTTATCAGACTTTCAGATAGGGCAAATGTCAGTGAGCGTTCTGATTTCAGTTCCAGAGCAATTCGCCCAATGAGTCCTTGATATTTAGTCGTTTTCAGCCAATATTTTGGATTTTTGAAAATTTCACTTTTTTGTGAAAATATCCACTAGATGAGGGAATAATATGTGTGAGGGTACCCCAGGAGAGTTCCAAATGTGTGTGGGTAGAATATATATCCCACTGGGGTAAAATTGAAAAAAGTTGAGAAATTTTTTTTTTGGACTTAGTCATTTTTCCGGCGTTTATCAGACTTTCAGATAGGGCAAATGTCAGTGAGCGTTCTGATTTCAGTTCTAGAGCGATTCGCCCAATGAGTCCTTGATATTTAGACGTTTTCAGCCAATATTTTGGATTTTTGAAAATTTCACTTTTTTGTGAAAATATCCACTAAATGAGGGAATAATATTTGTGAGGGTACCCCAGGAGAGTTCCAAATGTGTGTGGGTAGAATATATATCCCACGGGGGTAAAATTGAAAAAAGTTGAAAAAATTTTGTTTTGGAATAAGTCATTTTTCCGGCGTTTCTCAGACTTTCAGATAGGGCAAACGTCAGTGAGCGTTCCGATTTCAGTTCCAGAGTGATTCGCCCAATGAGTCCTTGATATTTAGTCGCTTTCAGCCAATATTTTGGATTTTTGAAAATTTCACTTTTTTGTGAAAATATCCACTAAATGAGGGATTATTATGTGTGAGGGTACCCCAGGAGAGTTCCAAATGTGTGTGGGTAGAATATATATCCCCATGGGGTAAAATTGAAAAAAGTTGAGAAAATTTTTTTTTGGACTTAGTCATTTTTCCGGCGTTTATCAGACTTTCAGATAGGGCAAATGTCAGTGAGCATGCCGATTTCAGTTCCAGAGTGATTCGCCCAATGAGTCATTGATATTTAGTCGTTTTCAGCCAATATTTTGGATTTTTGAAAATTTCACTTTTTTGTGAAAACATCCACTAAACGAGGGAATAATAATTGTGAGGGTACCCCAGGAGAGTTCCAAATGTGTGTGGGTAGAATATATATCCCACTGGGGTAAAATTGAAAAAAGTTGAGAACATTCTTTTTTGGACTTAGTCATTTTTCCGGCGTTTATCAGACTTTCAGATAGGGCAAATGTCAGTGAGCGTTCTGATTTCAGTTTCAGAGCGATTCGCCCAATGAGTCCTTGATATTTAGTCGTTTTCAGCCAATATTTTGGATTTTTGAAAATTTCACTTTTTTGTGAAAATATCCACTAAATGAGGGAATAATATGTGTGAGGGTACCCCAGGAGAGTTCCAAATGTGTGTGGGTAGAATATATATCCCACAGGCGAAAAAATTGAAAAAAGTTGAAAAATTTTTTTTTTTGGACTTAGTCATCTTTCCGTCGTTTATCAGACTTTCAGATTGGGGAAATGTCAGTGAGCGTTCCGATTTCAGTTCCAGAGCGATTCGCCCAATGAGTCCTTGATATTTAGTCGTTTTCAGCCAATATTTTGGATTTTTGAAAATTTCACTTTTTTGTGAAAATATCCACTAGATGAGGGAATAATATGTGTGAGGGTACCCCGGTAGAGTTCCAAATGTGCGTGGGTAGAATATATATCCCACGGGGGTAAAATTGAAAAAAGTTGAAAAAAAATTTTTTTTGGAATTAGTCATTTTTCCGGCGTTTATCAGACTTTCAGATAGGGCAAATGTCAGTGAGCGTTCCGATTTCAGTTCCAGAGTGATTCACCCAATGAGTCCTTGATATTTAGTCGCTTTCAGCCAATATTTTGGATTTTTGAAAATTTCACTTTTTTTGTGAAAATATCCACTAAATGAGGGATTAATATGTGTGAGGGTACCCCAGGAGAGTTACAAATGTGTGTGCGTAGAATATATATCCCCATGGGGTAAAATTGAAAAAAGTTGAGAAAATTTTTTTTTGGACTTAGTCATTTTTCCGGCGTTTATCAGACTTTCAGATAGGGCAAATGCCAGTGAGCGTTCTGATTTCAGTTCTAGAGCGATTCGCCCAATGAGTCCTTGATATTTAGACGTTTTCAGCCAATACTTTGGATTTTTGAAAATTTCACTTTTTTGTGAAAATATCCACTAAATGAGGGAATAATATTTGTGAGGGTACCCCAGGAGAGTTCCAAATGTGTGTGGGTAGAATATATATCCCACGGGGGTAAAATTGAAAAAAGTTGAAAAAATTTTGTTTTGGAATAAGTCATTTTTCCGGCGTTTCTCAGACTTTCAGATAGGGCAAATGTCAGTGAGCGTTCCGATTTCAGTTCCAGAGTGATTCGCCCAATGAGTCCTTGATATTTAGTCGCTTTCAGCCAATATTTTGGATTTTTGAAAATTTCACTTTTTTGTGAAAATATCCACTAAATGAGGGATTATTATGTGTGAGGGTACCCCAGGAGAGTTCCAAATGTGTGTGGGTAGAATATATATCCCCATGGGGTAAAATTGAAAAAAGTTGAGAAAATTTTTTTTTGGACTTAGTCATTTTTCCGGCGTTTATCAGACTTTCAGATAGGGCAAATGTTAGTGAGCGTTCCGATTTCAGTTCCAGAGCGATTCGCCCAATGAGTCCTTGATATTTAGTCGTTTTCAGCCAATATTTTGGATTTTTGAAAATTTCACTTTTTTGTGAAAATATCCACTAAATGAGGGAATAAAATGTGTGAGGGTACCCCAGGAGAGTTCCAAATGTGTGTGGGTAGAATATATATCCCACGGGGGTAAAATTGAAAAAAGTTGAAAAAAATTTTTTTTTGGAATAAGTCATTTTTCCGGCGTTTCTCAGACTTTCAGATAGGGCAAATGTCAGTGAGCGTTCCGATTTCAGTTCCAGAGTGATTCGCCCAATGAGTCCTTGATATTTAGTCGCTTTCAGCCAATATTTTGGATTTTTGAAAATTTCACTTTTTTGTGAAAACATCCACTAAACGAGGGAATAATAAGTGTGAGGGTACCCCAGGAGAGTTCCAAATGTGTGTGGGTAGAATATATATCCCACTGGGGTAAAATTGAAAAAAGTTGAGAACATTCTTTTTTGGACTTAGTAATTTTTCCGGCGTTTATCAGACTTTCAGATAGGGCAAATGTCAGTGAGCGTTCTGATTTCAGTTCCAGAGCGATTCGCCCAATGAGTCCTTGATATTTAGTCTTTTTCAGCCAATATTTTGGATTTTTGAAAATTTCACTTTTTTGTGAAAATATCCACTAAATGAGGGAATAATATGTGTGAGGGTACCCCAGGAGAGTTCCAAATGTGTGTGGGTAGAATATATATCCCACAGGGGAAAAAATTGAAAAAAGTTGAAAAATTTTTTTTTTTGGACTTAGTCATCTTTCCGTCGTTTATCAGACTTTCAGATTGGGGAAATGTCAGTGAGCGTTCCGATTTCAGTTCCAGAGCGATTCGCCCAATGAGTCCTTGATATTTAGTCGTTTTCAGCCAATATTTTGGATTTTTGAAAATTTCACTTTTTTTGTGAAAATATCCACTAGATGAGGGAATAATATGTGTGAGGGTACCCCAGGAGAGTCCCAAATGTGTGTGGGTAGAATATATATCCCCATGGGGTAAAATTGAAAAAAGTTGAGAAAATTTTTTTTGGGACTTAGTCATCTTTAAGCCGTTTATCAGACTTTCAGATAGGGGAAATGTCAGTGAGCGTTGCAATTTCAGTTCCAGAGCGATTTGCCCAAAGAGTCATTGATATTTAGTCGTTTTCAGCCAATATTTTGGATTTTTGAAAATTTCACTTTTTTATGAAAATATCCACTAAATGAGGGAATAATATGTGTGAGGGTACCCCAGGAGAGTTCCAAATGTGTGTGGGTAGAATATATATCCCACTGGGGTAAAATTGAAAAAAGTTGAGAAAATTTTTTTTTTGGACTTAGTCATTTTTCTGGCGTTTATCAGACTTTCAGATAGGGCAAATGTCAGTGAGTGTTCTGATTTCAGTTCCAGAGCGATTCGCCCAATGAGTCCTTGATATTTTGTCGTTTTCAACCAATATTTTGGATTTTTGAAAATTTCACTTTTTTGTGAAAATATCCACTAAATGAGGGAATAATATGTGTGAGGGTACCCCAGGAGAGTTCCAAATGTGTGTGGGTAGAATATATATCCCACAGGGGAAAAAATTGAAAAAAGTTGAAAAAATTTTTTTTTTGGACTTAGTCATCTTTCCGTCGTTTATCAGACTTTCAGATTGGGGAAATGTCAGTGAGCGTTCCGATTTCAGTTCCAGAGCGATTCGCCCAATGAGTCCTTGATATTTAGTCGTTTTCAGCCAATATTTTGGATTTTTGAAAATTTCACTTTTTTGTGAAAACATCCACTAAACGAGGGAATAATAAGTGTGAGGGTACCCCAGGAGAGTTCCAAATGTGTGTGGGTAGAATATATATCCCACTGGGGTAATATTGAAAAAAGTTGAGAAAATTTTTTTTTGGACTTAGTCATTTTTCTGGCGTTTATCAGACTTTCAGATAGGGCAAATGTCAGTGAGTCTTCTGCTTTCAGTTCCAGAGCGATTCGCCCAATGAGTCCTTGATATTTTGTCGTTTTCAACCAATATTTAGGATTTTTGAAAATTTCACTTTTTTGTGAAAATATCCACTAAATGAGGGAATAATATATGTGTGAGGGTACCCCAGGAGAGTTCCAAATGTGTGTGGGTAGAATATATATTCCACGGGGGTAAAATTGAAAAAAGTTGAAAAAAATTTTTTTTTGGACTTAGTCGTTTTTCCGGCGTTTATAAGACATTCAGTTAGGGTAAATGTCAGTGAGCGCTCCGATTTCAGTTCCAGAGCGATTCGCCCAATGAGTCCTTGATATTTAGTCATTTTCAGCCAATATTTTGGATTTTTGAAAATTTCACTTTTTTTGTGAAAATATCCACAAGATGAGGGAATAATATGTGTGAGGGTACCCCAGGAGAGTTCCAAATGTGTGTGGGTAGAATATATATCCCACGGGGTAAAATTGAAAAAAGTTGAAAAAAAATTTTTTTTGGACTTAGTCATTTTTCCGGCGTTTATCAAACTTTCAGATACGGCAAATGTCAGTGAGCGTTCCGATTTCAGTTCCAGAGCCTTTCACCCAATGAGTCCTTGATATTTAGTCGTTTTCAGCCAATATTTTGGATTTTTGAAAATTTCACTTTTTTGTGAAAATATCCACTAAATGAGGGAATAATATGTGTGAGGGTACCCCAGGAGAGTTCCAAATGTGTGTGGGTAGAATATATATCCCATGGGGGTAAAATTGAAAAAAGTTGAAAAAAATTTTTTTTTGGACTTAGTCGTTCTTCCGGCGTTTATCAGACTTTCAGTTAGGGCAAATGTCAGTGAGCGTTCTGATTTCAGTTCCAGAGCCTTTCGCCCAATGAGTCCTTGATATTTAGTCGTTTTCAGCCAATATTTTGGATTTTTGAAAATTTCACTTTTTTGTGAAAATATCCACTTAATGAGGGAATAATATGTGTGAGGGTACCCCAGGAGAGTTCCAAATGTGTGTGGGTAGAATATATATCCCACGGGGGTAAAATTGAAAAAACTTGAGAAAATTTTTTTTTGGACTTAGTCATTTTTCCGGCGTTTATCAGACTTTCAGATAGGGCAAATGTCAGTGAGCATTCCGATTTCAGTTCCAGAGCGATTCGCCCAATGAGTCCTTGATATTTAGTCGTTTTCAGCCAATATTTTGGATTTTTGAAAATTTCACTTTTTTGTGAAAATATCCACTAGATGAGGGAATAATATGTGTGAGGGTACCCCAGGAGAGTTCCAAATGTGTGTGGGTAGAATATATATCCCACGAGGGTAAAATTGAAAAAAGTTGAAAAAATTTTTTTTTGGACTTGGTCATTTTTCTGGCGTTTATCAGACTTTCAGATAGGGCAAATGTCAGTGAGTGTTCTGATTTCAGTTCCAGAGCGATTCGCCCAATGAGTCCTTGATATTTTGTCGTTTTCAACCAATATTTTGGATTTTTGAAAATTTCACTTTTTTGTGAAAATATCCACTAAATGAGGGAATAATATGTGTGAGGGTACCCCAGGAGAGTTCCAAATGTGTGTGGGTAGAATATATATCCCACGGGGGTAAAATTGAAAAAAGTTGAAAAAAATATTTTTTTGGACTTAGTCGTTTTTCCGGCGTTTATCAGACATTCAGTTAGGGCAAATGTCAGTGAGCGTTCCGATTTCAGTTCCAGAGCGATTCGCCCAATGAGTCCTTGATATTTAGTCGTTTTCAGCCAATATTTTGGATTTTTGAAAATTTCACTTTTTTGTGAAAATATCCACTAAATGAGGGAATAATATGTGTGAGGGTACCCCAGGAGAGTTTCAAATGTGTGTGGGTAGAATATATATCCCACGGTTGTAAAATTGAAAAAAGTTGAAAAAAAATTTTTTTGGGACTTAGTCGTTTTTCCGGCGTTTATCAGACATTCAGTTAGGGCAAATGTCAGTGAGCATTCCGATTTCAGTTCCAGAGCGATTCGCCCAATGAGTCCTTGATATTTAGTCATTTTCAGCCAATATTTTGGATTTTTGAAAATTTCACTTTTTTGTGAAAATATCCACTAGATGAGGGAATAATATGTGTGAGGGTACCCCAGGAGAGTTCCAAATGTGTGTGGGTAGAATATATATCCCACGGGGGTAAAATTGAAAAAAGTTGGAAAAAATTTTTTTTTGGACTTAGTCGTTCTTCCGGCGTTTATCAGACTTTCAGATAGGGCAAATGTCAGTGAGCATTCCGATTTCAGTTCCAGAGCGATTCGCCCAATGAGTCCTTGATATTTAGTCGTTTTCAGCCAATATTTTGGATTTTTGAAAATTTCACTTTTTTGTGAAAATATCCACTAGATGAGGGAATAATATGTGTGAGGGTACCCCAGGAGAGTTCCAAATGTGTGTGGGTAGAATATATATCCCACGAGGGTAAAATTGAAAAAAGTTGAGAAAAATTTTTTTTGGACTAAGTCATTTTTCTGGCGTTTATCAGACATTCAGTTAGGGCAAATGTCAGTGAGCGTTCCGATTTCAGTTCCAGAGCGATTCGCCCAATGAGTCCTTGATATTTAGTCATTTTCAGCCAATATTTTGGATTTTTGAAAATTTCACTTTTTTGTGAAAATATCCACTAGATGATGGAATAATATGTGTGAGGGTACCCCAGGAGAGTTCCAAATGTGTGTGGGTAGAATATATATTCCACGGGGGTAAAATTGAAAAAAGTTGAAAAAATTTTTTTTTGGACTTAGTCGATTTTCCGGCGTTTATAAGACATTCAGTTAGGGTAAATGTCAGTGAGCGTTCCGATTTCAGTTCCAGTGCGATTCGCCCAATGAGTCCTTGATATTTAGTCGTTTTCAGCCAATATTTTGGATTTTTGAAAATTTCACTTTTTTGTGAAAATATCCACTAAATGAGGGAATAATATGTGTGAGGGTACCCCAGGAGAGTTTCAAATGTGTGTGGGTAGAATATATATCCCACGGTTGTAAAATTGAAAAAAGTTGAAAAAAAATTTTTTTTGGACTTAGTCGTTTTTCCGCCGTTTATCAGACTTTCAGTTAGGGCAAATGTCAGTGAGCATTCCGATTTCAGTTCCAGAGCGATTCGCCCAATGAGTCCTTGATATTTAGTCGTTTTCAGCCAATATTTTGGATTTTTGAAAATTTCACTTTTTTGTGAAAACATCCACTAAATGAGGGAATAATATGTGTGAGGGTACCCCAGGAGAGTTCCAAATGTGTGTGGGTAGAATATATATCCCACGGGGGTAAAATTGAAAAAAGTTGAAAAAAATATTTTTTTGGACTTAGTCGTTTTTCCGGCGTTTATCAGACATTCAGTTAGGGCAAATGTCAGTGAGCATTCCGATTTCAGTTCCAGAGCGATTCGCCCAATGAGTCCTTGATATTTAGTCATTTTCAGCCAATATTTTGGATTTTTGAAAATTTCACTTTTTTGTGAAAATATCCACTAGATGAGGGAATAATATGTGTGAGGGTACCCCAGGAGAGTTCCAAATGTGTGTGGGTAGAATATATATCCCACTGGGGTAAAATTGAAAAAAGTTGAGAAAATTTTTTTTTGGACTTAGTCATTTTTCCGGCGTTTATCACACTTTCAGATAGGGCAAATGTCAGTGAGCGTTCCGATTTCAGTTCCAGAGCGATTCGCCCAATGAGTCCTTGATATTTAGTCGTTTTCAGCCAATATTTTGGATTTTTGAAAATTTCACTTTTTTGTGAAAATATCCACTAGATGAGGGAATAATATGTGTGAGGGTACCCCAGGAGAGTTCCAAATGTGTGTGGGTAGAATATATATCCCACGGGGGTAAAATTGAAAAAAGTTGAGAAAATTTTTTTTTGGACTTGGTCATTTTTCTGGCGTTTATCAGACTTTCAGATAGGGCAAATGTCAGTGAGTGTTCTGATTTCAGTTCCAGAGCGATTCGCCCAATGAGTCCTTGATATTTTGTCGTTTTCAACCAATATTTTGGATTTTTGAAAATTTCACTTTTTTGTGAAAATATCCACTAAATGAGGGAATAATATGTGTGAGGGTACCCCAGGATAGTTCCAAATGTGTGTGGGTAGAATATATATCCCACGGGGGTAAAATTGAAAAAAGTTGAAAAAAATATTTTTTTGGACTTAGTCGTTTTTCCGGCGTTTATCAGACATTCAGTTAGGGCAAATGTCAGTGAGCATTCCGATTTCAGTTCCAGAGCGATTCGCCCAATGAGTCCTTGATATTTAGTCATTTTCAGCCAATATTTTGGATTTTTGAAAATTTCACTTTTTTGTGAAAATATCCACTAGATGAGGGAATAATATGTGTGAGGGTACCCCAGGAGAGTTCCAAATGTGTGTGGGTAGAATATATATCCCACGGGGGTAAAATTGAAAAAAGTTGAAAAAAAATTTTTTTTGGACTTAGTCATTTTTCCGGCGTTTATCAGACTTTCAGATAGGGCAAATGTCAGTGAGCGTTCTGATTTCAGTTCCAGACCCTTTCGCCCAATGAGTCCTTGATATTTAGTCGTTTTCAGCCAATATTTTGGATTTTTGAAAATTTCACTTTTTTGTGAAAATATCCACTAAATGAGGGAATAATATGTGTGAGGGTACCCCAGGAGAGTTCCAAATGTGTGTGGGTAGAATATATATCCCACTGGGGTAAAATTGAAAAAGTTGAGAAAATTTTTTTTTGGACTTAGTCATTTTTCCGGCGTTTATCAGACTTTCAGATAGGGCAAATGTCAGGGAGTGTTCTGATTTCAGTTCCAGAGCGATTCGCCCAATGAGTCCTTGATATTTTGTCGTTTTCAACCAATATTTTGGATTTTTGAAAATTTCACTTTTTTGTGAAAATATCCACTAAATGAGGGAATAATATGTGTGAGGGTACCCCAGGAGAGTTCCAAATGTGTGTGGGTAGAATATATATCCCACGGGGGTAAAATTGAAAAAAGTTGAAAAAAATATTTTTTTGGACTTTGTCGTTTTTCCGGCGTTTATCAGACATTCAGTTAGGGCAAATGTCAGTGAGCATTCCGATTTCAGTTCCAGAGCGATTCGCCCAATGAGTCCTTGATATTTAGTCATTTTCAGCCAATATTTTGGATTTTTGAAAATTTCACTTTTTTGTGAAAATATCCACTAGATGAGGGAATAATATGTGTGAGGGTACCCCAGGAGAGTTCCATATGTGTGTGGGTAGAATATATATCCCACTGGGGTAAAATTGAAAAAAGTTGAGAAAATTTTTTTTTGGACTTAGTCATTTTTCCGGCGTTTATCACACTTTCAGATAGGGCAAATGTCAGTGAGCGTTCCGATTTCAGTTCCAGAGCGATTCGCCCAATGAGTCCTTGATATTTAGTCGTTTTCAGCCAATATTTTGGATTTTTGAAAATTTCACTTTTTTGTGAAAATATCCACTAGATGAGGGAATAATAAGTGTGAGGGTACCCCAGGAGAGTTCCAAATGTGTGTGGGTAGAATATATATCCCACGGGGGTAAAATTGAAAAAAGTTGAGAAAATTTTTTTTTGGACTTGGTCATTTTTCTGGCGTTTATCAGACTTTCAGATAGGGCAAATGTCAGTGAGTGTTCTGATTTCAGTTCCAGAGCGATTCGCCCAATGAGTCCTTGATATTTTGTCGTTTTCAACCAATATTTTGGATTTTTGAAAATTTCACTTTTTTGTGAAAATATCCACTAAATGAGGGAATAATATGTGTGAGGGTACCCCAGGATAGTTCCAAATGTGTGTGGGTAGAATATATATCCCACGGGGGTAAAATTGAAAAAAGTTGAAAAAAATATTTTTTTGGACTTAGTCGTTTTTCCGGCGTTTATCAGACATTCAGTTAGGGCAAATGTCAGTGAGCATTCCGATTTCAGTTCCAGAGCGATTCGCCCAATGAGTCCTTGATATTTAGTCATTTTCAGCCAATATTTTGGATTTTTGAAAATTTCACTTTTTTGTGAAAATATCCACTAGATGAGGGAATAATATGTGTGAGGGTACCCCAGGAGAGTTCCAAATGTGTGTGGGTAGAATATATATCCCACGGGGGTAAAATTGAAAAAAGTTGAAAAAAAATTTTTTTTGGACTTAGTCATTTTTCCGGCGTTTATCAGACTTTCAGATAGGGCAAATGTCAGTGAGCGTTCCAATTTCAGTACCAGAGTGATTCGCCCAATGAGTCCTTGATATTTAGTCGTTTTCAGCCAATATTTTGGATTTTTGAAAATTTCACTTTTTTGTGAAAACATCCACTAAATGAGGGAATAATATGTGTGAGGGTACCCCAGGAGAGTTCCAAATGTGTGTGGGTAGAATATATATCCCACTGGGGTAAAATTGAAAAAAGTTGAGGAAATTTTTTTTTGGACTTAGTCATTTTTCCGGCGTTTATCAGACTTTCAGATAGGGCAAATGTCAGTGAGCTTTCTGATTTCAGTTCCAGAGCCTTTCGCCCAATGAGTCCTTGATATTTAGTCGTTTTCAGCCAATATTTTGGATTTTTGAAAATTTCACTTTTTTGTGAAAATATCCACTAAATGAGGGAATAATATGTGTGAGGGTACCCCAGGAGAGTTCCAAATGTGTGTGGGTAGAATATATATCCCAAGGGGGTAAAATTGAAAAAAGTTGAAAAAATTTTTTTTTTGGACTTAGTCGTTCTTCCGGCGTTTATCAGACTTTCAGTTAGGGCAAATGTCAGTGAGCGTTCTGATTTCAGTTCCAGACCCTTTCGCCCAATGAGTCCTTGATATTTAGTCGTTTTCAGCCAATATTTTGGATTTTTGAAAATTTCACTTTTTTGTGAAAATATCCACTAAATGAGGGAATAATATGTGTGAGGGTACCCCAGGAGAGTTCCAAATGTGTGTGGGTAGAATATATATCCCACTGGGGTAAAATTGAAAAAGTTGAGAAAATTTTTTTTTGGACTTAGTCATTTTTCCGGCGTTTATCAGACTTTCAGATAGGGCAAATGTCAGTGAGCGTTCCGATTTCAGTTCCAGAGCGATTCGCCCAATGAGTCCTTGATATTTAGTCGTTTTCAGCCAATATTTTGGATTTTTGAAAATTTCACTTTTTTGTGAAAATATCCACTAAATGAGGGAATAATATGTGTGAGGGTACCCCAGGAGAGTTCCAAATGTGTGTGGGTAGAATATATATCCCACTGGGGTAAAATTGAAAAAAGTTGAGAAAATTTTTTTTTGGACTTAGTCATTTTTCTGGCGTTTATCAGACTTTCAGATAGGGCAAATGTCAGGGAGTGTTCTGATTTCAGTTCCAGAGCGATTCGCCCAATGAGTCCTTGATATTTTGTCGTTTTCAACCAATATTTTGGATTTTTGAAAATTTCACTTTTTTGTGAAAATATCCACTAAATGAGGGAATAATATGTGTGAGGGTACCCCAGGAGAGTTCCAAATGTGTGTGGGTAGAATATATATCCCACGGGGGTAAAATTGAAAAAAGTTTAAAAAAATTTTTTTTTGGACTTAGTCGTTCTTCCGGTGTTTATCAGACTTTCAGTTAGGGCAAATGTCAGTGAGCGTTCCGATTTCAGTTCCAGAGCGATTCGCGCAATGAGTCCTTGATATTTAGTTGTTTTCAGCCAATATTTTGGATTTTTGAAAATTTCACTTTTTTGTGAAAATATCCACTAAATGAGGGAATAATATGTGTGAGGGTACCCCAGGAGAGTTCCAAATGTGTGTGGGTAGAATATATATCCCACGGGGGTAAAATTGAAAAAAGTTGAAAAAAATATTTTTTTGGACTTAGTCGTTTTTCCGGCGTTTATCAGACATTCAGTTAGGGCAAATGTCAGTGAGCGTTTCGATTTCAGTTCCAGAGCGATTCGCCCAATGAGTCCTTGATATTTAGTCATTTTCAGCCAATATTTTGGATTTTTGAAAATTTCACTTTTTTTGTAAAAATATCCACTAGATGAGGGAATAATATGTGTGAGGGTACCCCAGGAGAGTTCCAAATGTGTGTGGGTAGAATATATATCCCACGGGAGTAAAATTGAAAAAAGTTGAAAAAATATTTTTTTTGGACTTAGTCATTTTTCTGGCGTTTATCAAACTTTCAGATAGGGCAAATGTCAGTGAGCGTTCCGATTTCAGTTCCAGAGTGATTCGCCCAATGAGTCCTTGATATTTAGTCGTTTTCAGCCAATATTTAGGATTTTTGAAAATTTCACTTTTTTGTGAAAATATCCACTAAATGAGGGAATAATATGTGTGAGGGTACCCCAGGAGAGTTCCAAATGTGTGTGGGTAGAATATATATCCCACGGGGGTAAAATTGAAAAAAGTTGAGAAAATTTTTTTTTGGACTTGGTCATTTTTCTGGCGTTTATCAGACTTTCAGATAGGGCAAATGTCAGGGAGTGTTCTGATTTCAGTTCCAGAGCGATTCGCCCAATGAGTCCTTGATATTTTGTCGTTTTCAACCAATATTTAGGATTTTTGAAAATTTCACTTTTTTGTGAAAATATCCACTAAATGAGGGAATAATATGTGTGAGGGTACCCCAGGAGAGTTCCAAATGTGTGTGGGTAGAATATATATCCCACGGGGGTAAAATTGAAAAAAGTTTAAAAAAATTTTTTTTTGGACTTAGTCGTTCTTCCGGCGTTTATCAGACTTTCAGTTAGGGCAAATGTCAGTGAGCGTTCCGATTTCAGTTCCAGAGCGATTCGCGCAATGAGTCCTTGATATTTAGTTGTTTTCAGCCAATATTTTGGATTTTTGAAAATTTCACTTTTTTGTGAAAATATCCACTAAATGAGGGAATAATATGTGTGAGGGTACCCCAGGAGAGTTCCAAATGTGTGTGGGTAGAATATATATCCCACGGGGGTAAAATTGAAAAAAGTTGAAAAAAATATTTTTTTGGACTTAGTCGTTTTTCCGGCGTTTATCAGACATTCAGTTAGGGCAAATGTCAGTGAGCGTTTCGATTTCAGTTCCAGAGCGATTCGCCCAATGAGTCCTTGATATTTAGTCATTTTCAGCCAATATTTTGGATTTTTGAAAATTTCACTTTTTTTGTAAAAATATCCACTAGATGAGGGAATAATATGTGTGAGGGTACCCCAGGAGAGTTCCAAATGTGTGTGGGTAGAATATATATCCCACGGGAGTAAAATTGAAAAAAGTTGAAAAAATATTTTTTTTGGACTTAGTCATTTTTCTGGCGTTTATCAAACTTTCAGATAGGGCAAATGTCAGTGAGCGTTCCGATTTCAGTTCCAGAGTGATTCGCCCAATGAGTCCTTGATATTTAGTCGTTTTCAGCCAATATTTTGGATTTTTGAAAATTTCACTTTTTTGTGAAAATATCCACTAAATGAGGGAATAATATGTGTGAGGGTACCCCAGGAGAGTTCCAAATGTGTGTGGGTAGAATATATATCCCACTGGGGTAAAATTGAAAAAAGTTGAGAAAATTTTTTTTTGGACTTAGTCATTTTTCCGGCGTTTATCAGACTTTCAGATAGGGCAAATGTCAGTGAGCGTTCCGATTTCAGTTCCAGAGCGATTCGCCCAATGAGTCCTTGATATTTAGTGGTTTTCAGCCAATATTTTGGATTTTTGAAAATTTCACTTTTTTGTGAAAATATCCACTAGATGAGGGAATAATATGTGTGAGGGTACCCCAGGAGAGTTCCAAATGTGTGTGGGTAGAATATATATCCCACGGGGGTAAAATTGAAAAAAGTTGAGAAAATTTTTTTTTGGACTTGGTCATTTTTCTGGCGTTTATCAGACTTTCAGATAGGGCAAATGTCAGTGAGTGTTCTGATTTCAGTTCCAGAGCGATTCGCCCAATGAGTCCTTGATATTTTGTCGTTTTCAACCAATATTTTGGATTTTTGAAAATTTCACTTTTTTGTGAAAATATCCACTAAATGAGGGAATAATATGTGTGAGGGTACCCCAGGAGAGTTCCAAATGTGTGTGGGTAGAATATATATCCCACGGGGGTAAAATTGAAAAAAGTTGAAAAAAATATTTTTTTGGACTTAGTCGTTTTTCCGGCGTTTATCAGACTTTCAGTTAGGGCAAATGTCAGTGAGCGTTCCGATTTCAGTTCCAGAGCTATTCGCCCAATGAGTCCTTGATATTTAGTCATTTTCAGCCAATATTTTGGATTTTTGAAAATTTCACTTTTTTGTGAAAATATCCACTAGATGAGGGAATAATATGTGTGAGGGTACCCCAGGAGAGTTCCAAATGTGTGTGGGTAGAATATATATCCCACGGGGGTAAAATTGAAAAAAGTTGAAAAAAAATTTGTTTTGGACTTAGTCATTTTTCCGGCGTTTATCAGACTTTCAGATAGGGCAAATGTCAGTGAGCGTTCCGATTTCAGTTCCAGAGTGATTCGCCCAATGAGTCCTTGATATTTAGTCATTTTCAGCCAATATTTTGGATTTTTGAAAATTTCACTTTTTTGTGAAAATATCCACTAAATGAGGGAATAATATGTGTGAGGGTACCCCAGGAGAGTTCCAAATGTGTGTGGGTAGAATATATATCCCACTGGGGTAAAATTGAAAAAAGTTGAGAAAATTTGTTTTTGGACTTAGTCATTTTTCTGGCGTTTATCAGACTTTCAGATAGGGCAAATGTCAGTGAGTGTTCTGATTTCAGTTCCAGAGCGATTCGCCCAATGAGTCCTTGATATTTAGTCGTTTTCAGACAATATTTTGGATTTTTGAAAATTTCACTTTTTTGTGAAAATATCCACTAAATGAGGGAATAATATGTGTGAGGGTACCCCAGGAGAGTTCCAAATGTGTGTGGGTAGAATATATATCCCACGGGGGTAAAATTGAAAAAATTTGAAAAAAAATTTTTTTGGACTTAGTCATCTTTCCGGCGTTTATCAGACTTTCAGATAGGGCAAATGTCAGTGAGCGTTCCGATTTCAGTTCCAGAGTGATTCGCCCAATGAGTCCTTGATATTTAGTCGTTTTTAGACAATATTTTGGATTTTTGAAAATTTCACTTTTTTGTGAAAATATCCACTAAATGAGGGAATAATATGTGTGAGGGTACCCCAGGAGAGTTCCAAATGTGTGTGGGTAGAATATATATCCCACGGGGGTAAAATTGAAAAAAGTTGAAAAAAAATTTGTTTTGGACTTAGTCATTTTTCCGGGGTTTATCAGACTTTCAGATAGGGGAAATGTCAGTGAGCATTCCGATTTCAGTTCCAGAGCATTTCACCCAATGAGTCCTTGATATTTAGTCGTTTTCAGCCAATATTTTGGATTTTTGAAAATTTCACTTTTTTGTGAAAATATCCACTAAATGAGGGAATAATATGTGTGAGGGTACCCCAGGAGAGTTCCAAATGTGTGTGGGTAGAATATAAATCCCACTGGGGCAAAATTGAAAAAAGTTGAGAAAATTTTTTTTTGGACTTAGTCATTTTTCCGGCGTTTATCAGACTTTCAGATAGGGCAAATGTGAGTGAGCGTTCTGATTTCAGTTCCAGAGCCTTTCGCCCAATGCGTCCTTGATATTTAGTCGTTTTCAGCCAATATTTTGGATTTTTGAAAATTTCACTTTTTTGTGAAAATATCCACTAAATGAGGGAATAATATGTGTGAGGGTACCCCAGGAGAGTTCCAAATGTGTGTGGGTAGAATATATATCCCACGGGGGTAAAATTGAAAAAATTTGAAAAAAAATTTTTTTGGACTTAGTCATCTTTCCGGCGTTTATCAGACTTTCAGATAGGGCAAATGTCAGTGAGCGTTCCGATTTCAGTTCCAGAGTGATTCGCCCAATGAGTCCTTGATATTTAGTCGTTTTCAGACAATATTTTGGATTTTTGAAAATTTCACTTTTTTGTGAAAATATCCACTAAATGAGGGAATAATATGTGTGAGGGTACCCCAGGAGAGTTCCAAATGTGTGTGGGTAGAATATAAATCCCACTGGGGTAAAATTGAAAAAAGTTGAGAAAATTTTTTTTTGGACTTAGTCATTTTTCCGGCGTTTATCAGACTTTCAGATAGGGGAAATGTCAGTGAGCGTTCCGATTTCAGTTCCAGAGCGATTCGCCCAATGAGTCCTTGATATTTAGTCGTTTTCAGCCAATATTTTGGATTTTTGAAAATTTCACTTTTTTGTGAAAATATCCACTAGATGAGAGAATAATATGTGTGAGGGTACCCCAGGAGAGTTCCAAATGTGTGTGGGTAGAATATATATCCCACGGGGGTAAAATTGAAAAAAGTTGAGAAAATTTTTTTTTGGACTTAGTCATTTTTCCGGCGTTTATCAGACTTTCAGATAGGGCAAATGTCAGTGAGTGTTCTGATTTCAGTTCCAGAGCGATTCGCCCAATGAGTCCTTGATATTTAGTCGTTTTCAGACAATATTTTGGATTTTTGAAAATTTCACTTTTTTGTGAAAATATCCACTAATGAGGGAATAATATGTGTGAGGGTACCCCAGGAGAGTTCCAAATGTGTGTGGGTAGAATATATATCCCACGGTGGTAAAATTGAAAAAATTTGAAAAAAAATTTTTTTGGACTTAGTCATCTTTCCGGCGTTTATCAGACTTTCAGATAGGGGAAATGTCAGTGAGCATTCCGATTTCAGTTCCAGAGCATTTCACCCAATGAGTCCTTGATATTTAGTCGTTTTCAGCCAATATTTTGGATTTTTGAAAATTTCACTTTTTTGTGAAAATATCCACTAAATGAGGGAATAATATGTGTGAGGGTACCCCAGGAGAGTTCCAAATGTGTGTGGGTAGAATATAAATCCCACTGGGGCAAAATTGAAAAAAGTTGAGAAAATTTTTTTTTGGACTTAGTCATTTTTCCGGCGTTTATCAGACTTTCAGATAGGGCAAATGTGAGTGAGCGTTCTGATTTCAGTTCCAGAGCCTTTCGCCCAATGCGTCCTTGATATTTAGTCGTTTTCAGCCACTATTTTGGATTTTTGAAAATTTCACTTTTTTGTGAAAATATCCACTAAATGAGGGAATAATATGTGTGAGGGTACCCCAGGAGAGTTCCAAATGTGTGTGGGTAGAATATATATCCCACGGGGGTAAAATTGAAAAAATTTGAAAAAAAATTTTTTTGGACTTAGTCATCTTTCCGGCGTTTATCAGACTTTCAGATAGGGCAAATGTCAGTGAGCGTTCCGATTTCAGTTCCAGAGTGATTCGCCCAATGAGTCCTTGATATTTAGTCGTTTTCAGACAATATTTTGGATTTTTGAAAATTTCACTTTTTTGTGAAAATATCCACTAAATGAGGGAATAATATGTGTGAGGGTACCCCAGGAGAGTTCCAAATGTGTGTGGGTAGAATATATATCCCACGGGGGTAAAATTGAAAAAAGTTGAAAAAAAATTTGTTTTGGACTTAGTCATTTTTCCGGCGTTTATCAGACTTTCAGATAGGGGAAATGTCAGTGAGCGTTCCGATTTCAGTTCCAGAGCATTTCACCCAATGAGTCCTTGATATTTAGTCGTTTTCAGCCAATATTGTGGATTTTTGAAAATTTCACTTTTTTGTGAAAATATCCACTAGATGAGGGAATAATATGTGTGAGGGTACCCCAGGAGAGTTCCAAATGTGTGTGGGTAGAATATATATCCCACGGGGGTAAAATTGAAAAAAGTTGAGAAAATTTTTTTTTGGACTTAGTCATTTTTCCGGCGTTTATCAGACTTTCAGATAGGGCAAATGTGAGTAAGTGTTCTGATTTCAGTTCCAGAGCGATTCGCCCAATGAGTCCTTGATATTTAGTCGTTTTCAGCCACTATTTTGGATTTTTGAAAATTTCACTTTTTTGTGAAAATATCCACTAATGAGGGAATAATATGTGTGAGGGTACCCCAGGAGAGTTCCAAATGTGTGTGGGTAGAATATATATCCCACGGGGGTAAAATTGAAAAAAGTTGAAAAAAAATTTGTTTTGGACTTAGTCATTTTTTCGGCGTTTATCAGACTTTCAGATAGGGGAAATGTCAGTGAGCATTCCGATTTCATTTCCAGAGCATTTCACCCAATGAGTCCTTGATATTTAGTCGTTTTCAGCCAATATTTTGGATTTTTGAAAATTTCACTTTTTTGTGAAAATATCCACTAAATGAGGGAATAATATGTGTGAGGGTACCCCAGGAGAGTTCCAAATGTGTGTGGGTAGAATATAAATCCCACTGGGGCAAAATTGAAAAAAGTTGAGAAAATTTTTTTTTGGACTTAGTCATTTTTCCGGCGTTTATCAGACTTTCAGATAGGGCAAATGTGAGTGAGCGTTCTGATTTCAGTTCCAGAGCCTTTCGCCCAATGAGTCCTTGATATTTAGTCGTTTTCAGCCACTATTTTGGATTTTTGAAAATTTCACTTTTTTGTGAAAATATCCACTAAATGAGGGAATAATATGTGTGAGGGTACCCCAGGAGAGTTCCAAATGTGTGTGGGTAGAATATATATCCCACGGGGGTAAAATTGAAAAAATTTGAAAAAAAATTTTTTTGGACTTAGTCATCTTTCCGGCGTTTATCAGACTTTCAGAAAGGGCAAATGTCAGTGAGCGTTCCGATTTCAGTTCCAGAGTGATTCGCCCAATGAGTCCTTGATATTTAGTCGTTTTCAGACAATATTTTGGATTTTTGAAAATTTCACTTTTTTGTGAAAATATCCACTAAATGAGGGAATAATATGTGTGAGGGTACCCCAGGAGAGTTCCAAATGTGTGTGGGTAGAATATATATCCCACGGGGGTAAAATTGAAAAAAGTTGAGAAAATTTTTTTTTGGACTTGGTCATTTTTCTGGCGTTTATCAGACTTTCAGATAGGGCAAATGTCAGTGAGCGTTCCGATATCTGTTCCAGAGCGATTCGCCCAATGAGTCCTTGATATTTAGTCATTTTCAGCCAATATTTTGGATTTTTGAAAATTTCACTTTTTTTGTAAAAATATCCACTAGATGAGGGAATAATATGTGTGAGGGTACCCCAGGAGAGTTAAAAATGTGTGTGGGTAGAATATATATCCCACAGGAGTAAAATTGAAAAAAGTTGAAAAAAATTTTTTTTTAAACTTAGTCATTTTTCTGGCGTTTATCAAACTTTCAGATAGGGCAAATGTCAGTGAGCGTTCCGATTTCAGTTCCAGAGCATTTCACCCAATGAGTCCTTGATATTTAGTCGTTTTCAGCCACTATTTTGGATTTTTGAAAATTTCACTTTTTTGTGAAAATATCCACTAATGAGGGAATAATATGTGTGAGGGTACCCCAGGAGAGTTCCAAATGTGTGTGGGTAGAATATATATCCCACGGGGGTAAAATTGAAAAAAGTTGAAAAAAAATTTGTTTTGGACTTAGTCATTTTTCCGGCGTTTATCAGACTTTCAGATAGGGCAAATGTCAGTGAGTGTTCTGATTTCAGTTCCAGAGCGATTCGCCCAATGAGTCCTTGATATTTAGTCGTTTTCAGACAATATTTTGGATTTTTGAAAATTTCACTTTTTTGTGAAAATATCCACTAATGAGGGAATAATATGTGTGAGGGTACCCCAGGAGAGTTCCAAATGTGTGTGGGTAGAATATATATCCCACGGGGGTAAAATTGAAAAAATTTGAAAAAAAATTTTTTTGGACTTAGTCATCTTTCCGGCGTTTATCAGACTTTCAGATAGGGCAAATGTCAGTGAGCGTTCCGATTTCAGTTCCAGAGTGATTCGCCCAATGAGTCCTTGATATTTAGTCGTTTTCAGCCACTATTTTGGATTTTTGAAAATTTCACTTTTTTGTGAAAATATCCACTAAATGAGGGAATAATATGTGTGAGGGTACCCCAGGAGAGTTCCAAATGTGTGTGGGTAGAATATATATCCCACGGGGCTAAAATTGAAAAAAGTTGAAAAAAAATTTGTTTTGGACTTAGTCATTTTTCCGGCGTTTATCAGACTTTCAGATAGGGGAAATGTCAGTGAGCATTCCGATTTCAGTTCCAGAGCATTTCACCCAATGAGTCCTTGATATTTAGTCGTTTTCAGCCAATATTTTGGATTTTTGAAAATTTCACTTTTTTGTGAAAATATCCACTAAATGAGGGAATAATATGTGTGAGGGTACCCCAGGAGAGTTCCAAATGTGTGTGGGTAGAATATAAATCCCACTGGGGCAAAATTGAAAAAAGTTGAGAAAATTTTTTTTTGGACTTAGTCATTTTTCCGGCGTTTATCAGACTTTCAGATAGGGCAAATGTGAGTGAGCGTTCTGATTTCAGTTCCAGAGCCTTTCGCCCAATGCGTCCTTGATATTTAGTCGTTTTCAGCCACTATTTTGGATTTTTGAAAATTTCACTTTTTTGTGAAAATATCCACTAAATGAGGGAATAATATGTGTGAGGGTACCCCAGGAGAGTTCCAAATGTGTGTGGGTAGAATATATATCCCACGGGGGTAAAATTGAAAAAATTTGAAAAAAAATTTTTTGGGACTTAGTCATCTTTCCGGCGTTTATCAGACTTTCAGATAGGGCAAATGTCAGTGAGCGTTCCGATTTCAGTTCCAGAGTGATTCGCCCAATGAGTCCTTGATATTTAGTCGTTTTCAGACAATATTTTGGATTTTTGAAAATTTCACTTTTTTGTGAAAATATCCACTAAATGAGGGAATAATATGTGTGAGGGTACCCCAGGAGAGTTCCAAATGTGTGTGGGTAGAATATATATCCCACGGGGGTAAAATTAAAAAAAGTTGAAAAAAAATTTGTTTTGGACTTAGTCATTTTTCCGGCGTTTATCAGACTTTCAGATAGGGGAAATGTCAGTGAGCATTCCGATTTCAGTTCCAGAGCATTTCACCCAATGAGTCCTTGATATTTAGTCGTTTTCAGCCAATATTTTGGATTTTTGAAAATTTCACTTTTTTGTGAAAATATCCACTAAATGAGGGAATAATATGTGTGAGGGTACCCCAGGAGAGTTCCAAATGTGTGTGGGTAGAATATAAATCCCACTGGGGCAAAATTGAAAAAAGTTGAGAAATTTTTTTTTGGACTTAGTCATTTTTCCGGCGTTTATCAGACTTTCAGATAGGGGAAATGTCAGTGAGCGTTCCGATTTCAGTTCCAGAGTGATTCGGCCAATGAGTCCTTGATATTTAGTCGTTTTCAGACAATATTTTGGATTTTTGAAAATTTCACTGTTTTGTGAAAATATCCACTAAATGAGGGAATAATATGTGTGAGGGTACCCCAGGAGAGTTCCAAATGTGTGTGGGTAGAATATATATCCCACGGGGGTAAAATTGAAAAAAGTTGAAAAAAAATTTGTTTTGGACTTAGTCATTTTTCCGGCGTTTATCAGACTTTCAGATAGGGCAAATGTCAGTGAGCGTTCCGATTTCAGTTCCAGAGTGATTCGCCCAATGAGTCCTTGATATTTAGTCGTTTTCAGCCAATATTTTGGATTTTTGAAAATTTCACTTTTTTGTGAAAATATCCACTAAATGAGGGAATAATATGTGTGAGGGTACCCCAGGAGAGTTCCAAATGTGTGTGGGTAGAATATAAATCCCACTGGGGCAAAATTGAAAAAAGTTGAGAAAATTTTTTTTTGGACTTAGTCATTTTTCCGGCGTTTATCAGACTTTCAGATAGGGCAAATGTGAGTGAGCGTTCTGATTTCAGTTCCAGAGCCTTTCGCCCAATGCGTCCTTGATATTTAGTCTTTTTCAGCCACTATTTTGGATTTTTGAAAATTTCACTTTTTTGTGAAAATATCCACTAAATGAGGGAATAATATGTGTGAGGGTACCCCAGGAGAGTTCCAAATGTGTGTGGGTAGAATATATATCCCACGGGGGTAAAATTGAAAAAAGTTGAAAAAAAATTTGTTTTGGACTTAGTCATTTTTCCGGCGTTTATCAGACTTTCAGATAGGGCAAATGTCAGTGAGCGTTCCGATTTCAGTTCCAGAGTGATTCGCCCAATGAGTCCTTGATATTTAGTCGTTTTCAGCCAATATTTTGGATTTTTGAAAATTTCACTTTTTTGTGAAAATATCCACTAAATGAGGGAATAATATGTGTGAGGGTACCCCAGGAGAGTTCCAAATGTGTGTGGGTAGAATATATATCCCACGGGGGTAAAATTGAAAAAAGTTGAAAAAAAATTTGTTTTGGACTTAGTCATTTTTCCGGCGTTTATCAGACTTTCAGATAGGGCAAATGTGAGTAAGCGTTCCGATTTCAGTTCCAGAGCGATTCGCCCAATGAGTCCTTGATATTTAGTCGTTTTCAGCCAATATTTTGGATTTTTGAAAATTTCACTTTTTTGTGAAAATATCCACTAAATGAGGGAATAATATGTGTGAGGGTACCCCAGGAGAATTCCAAATGTGTGTGGGTAGAATATATATCCCACGGGGGTAAAATTGAAAAAAGTTGAAAAAAAAATTGTTTTGGACTTAGTCATTTTTCCGGCGTTTATCAGACTTTCAGATAGGGCAAATGTGAGTGAGCGTTCTGATTTCAGTTCCAGAGCCTTTCGCCCAATGCGTCCTTGATATTTAGTCGTTTTCAGCCACTATTTTGGATTTTTGAAAATTTCACTTTTTTGTGAAAATATCCACTAAATGAGGGAATAATATGTGTGAGGGTACCCCAGGAGAGTTCCAAATGTGTGTGGGTAGAATATATATCCCACGGGGGTAAAATTGAAAAAAGTTGAAAAAAAATTTTTTTTGTACTTAATCATTTTTCCGGCGTTTATCAGACTTTCAGATAGGGCAAATGTTAGTGAGCGTTCCGATTTCAGTTCCAGAGTGATTCTCCCAATGAGTCCTTGATATTTAGTCGTTTTCAGCCAACATTTTGGATTTTTGAAAATTTCACATTTTTGTGAAAATATCCACTAAATGAGGGAATAATATGTGTGAGGGTACCCCAGGAGAGTTCCAAATGTGTGTGGGTAGAATATATATCCCACTGGGGTAAAATTGAAAAAAGTTGAGAAAATTCTTTTTTGGACTTAGTCATTTTTCCGGCGTTTATCAGACTTTCAGATATGGCAAATATCAGTGAGCGTTCCGATTTCAGTTCCAGAGCGATTCTCCCAATGAGTCCTTGATATTTAGTCGTTTTCAGCCAATATTTTGGATTTTTGAAAATTTCATTTTTTTGTGAAAATATCCACTAGATGAGGGAATAATATGTGTGAGGTTACCCCAGGAGAGTTCCAAATGTGTGTGGGTAGAATATATATCCCACGGGGGTAAAATTGAAAAAATTTGAAAAAAAATTAATTTGGACTTAGTCATCTTTCCGACGTTTATCAGACTTTCAGATAGGGAAAATGTCAGTGTGCGTTCCGATTTCAGTTCCAGAGCGATTCGCCCAATGAGTCCCTGATATTTAGTCGTTTTCAGCCAATATTTTGGATTTTTGAAAATTTCACTTTTTTGTGAAAATATCCACTAAATGAGGGAATAATATGTGTGAGGGTACCCCAGGAGAGTTCCAAATGTGTGTGGGTAGAATATATATCCCACGGGGGTAAAATTGAAAAAAGTTGAAAAAAAATTTGTTTTGGACTTAGTCATTTTTCCGGCGTTTATCAGACTTTCAGATAGGGCAAATGTCAGTGAGCGTTCCGATTTCAGTTCCAGAGTGATTCGCCCAATGAGTCCTTGATATTTAGTCGTTTTCAGCCAATATTTTGGATTTTTGAAAATTTCACTTTTTTGTGAAAATATCCACTAAATGAGGGAATAATATGTGTGAGGGTACCCCAGGAGAGTTCCAAATGTGTGTGGGTAGAATATATATCCCACGGGGGTAAAATTGAAAAAAGTTGAAAAAAAATTTGTTTTGGACTTAGTCATTTTTCCGGCGTTTATCAGACTTTCAGATAGGGCAAATGTGAGTGAGCGTTCCGATTTCAGTTCCAGAGCGATTCGCCCAATGAGTCCTTGATATTTAGTCGTTTTCAGCCAATATTTTGGATTTTTGAAAATTTCACTTTTTTGTGAAAATATCCACTAAATGAGGGAATAATATGTGTGAGGGTACCCCAGGAGAGTTCCAAATGTGTGTGGGTAGAATATATATCCCACGGAGGTAAAATTGAAAAAAGTTGAAAAAAAATTTGTTTTGGACTTAGTCATTTTTCCGGCGTTTATCAGACTTTCAGATAGGGCAAATGTCAGTGAGCGTTCCGATATCAGTTCCAGAGTGATTCGCCCAATGAGTCCTTGATATTTAGTCGTTTTCAGCCAATATTTTGGATTTTTGAAAATTTCACTTTTTTGTGAAAATATCCACTAAATGACGGAATAATATGTGTGAGGGTACCCCAGGAGAATTCCAAATGTGTGTGGGTAGAATATATATCCCACGGGGGTAAAATTGAAAAAAGTTGAAAAAAAAATTGTTTTGGACTTAGTCATTTTTCCGGCGTTTATCAGACTTTCAGATAGGGCAAATGTGAGTGAGCGTTCTGATTTCAGTTCCAGAGCCTTTCGCCCAATGCGTCCTTGATATTTAGTCGTTTTCAGCCACTATTTTGGATTTTTGAAAATTTCACTTTTTTGTGAAAATATCCACTAAATGAGGGAATAATATGTGTGAGGGTACCCCAGGAGAGTTCCAAATGTGTGTGGGTAGAATATATATCCCACGGGGGTAAAATTGAAAAAAGTTGAAAAAAAATTTTTTTTGTACTTAATCATTTTTCCGGCGTTTATCAGACTTTCAGATAGGGCAAATGTTAGTGAGCGTTCCGATTTCAGTTCCAGAGTGATTCTCCCAATGAGTCCTTGATATTTAGTCGTTTTCAGCCAACATTTTGGATTTTTGAAAATTTCACATTTTTGTGAAAATATCCACTAAATGAGGGAATAATATGTGTGAGGGTACCCCAGGAGAGTTCCAAATGTGTGTGGGTAGAATATATATCCCACTGGGGTAAAATTGAAAAAAGTTGAGAAAATTCTTTTTTGGACTTAGTCATTTTTCCGGCGTTTATCAGACTTTCAGATATGGCAAATATCAGTGAGCGTTCCGATTTCAGTTCCAGAGCGATTCTCCCAATGAGTCCTTGATATTTAGTCGTTTTCAGCCAATATTTTGGATTTTTGAAAATTTCATTTTTTTGTGAAAATATCCACTAGATGAGGGAATAATATGTGTGAGGTTACCCCAGGAGAGTTCCAAATGTGTGTGGGTAGAATATATATCCCACGGGGGTAAAATTGAAAAAATTTGAAAAAAAATTAATTTGGACTTAGTCATCTTTCCGACGTTTATCAGACTTTCAGATAGGGAAAATGTCAGTGTGCGTTCCGATTTCAGTTCCAGAGCGATTCGCCCAATGAGTCCCTGATATTTAGTCGTTTTCAGCCAATATTTTGGATTTTTGAAAATTTCACTTTTTTGTGAAAATATCCACTAAATGAGGGAATAATATGTGTGAGGGTACCCCAGGAGAGTTCCAAATGTGTGTGGGTAGAATATATATCCCACGGGGGTAAAATTGAAAAAAGTTGAAAAAAATTTTTTTTTGAACTTAGTCATTTTTCCGGCGTTTATCAGACTTTCAGATAGGGCAAATGTCAGTGAGCATTCCGATTTCAGTTCCAGAGTGATTCGCCCAATGAGTCCTTGATATTTAGTCGTTTTCAGCCAATATTTTGGATTTTTGAAAATTTCACTTTTTTGTGAAAATATCCACTAAATGAGGGAATAATATGTGTGAGGGTACCCCAGGAGAGTTCCAAATGTGTGTGGGTAGAATATATATCCCACTGGGGTAAAATTGAAAAAAGTTGAGAAAATTCTTTTTTGGACTTAGTCATTTTTCCGGCGTTTATCAGACTTTCAGATAGGGCAAATATCAGTGAGCGTTCCGATTTCAGTTCCAGAGCGATTCTCCCAATGAGTCCTTGATATTTAGTCGTTTTCAGCCAATATTTTGGAAAATTTCACTTTTTTGTGAAAATATCCACTAGATGAGGGAATAATATGTGTGAGGGTACCCCAGGAGAGTTCCAAATGTGTGTGGGTAGAATATATATCCCACGGGGTAAAATTGAAAAAATTTGAAAAAAAATTATTTTGGACTTAGTCATCTTTCCGGCGTTTATCAGACTTTCAGATAGGGGAAATGTCAGTGAGCGTTCCGATTTCAGTTCCAGAGCGATTCGCCCAATGAGTCCTTGATATTTAGTCGTTTTCAGCCAATATTTTGGATTTTTGAAAATTTCACTTTTTTGTGAAAATATCCACTAAATGAGGGAATAATATGTGTGAGGGTACCCCAGGAGAGTTCCAAATGTGTGTGGGTAGAATATAAATCCCACTGGGGTAAAATTGAAAAAAGTTGAGAAAATTTTTTTTTGGACTTAGTCATTTTTCCAGCGTTTATCAGACTTTCAGAAAAGGCAAATGTGAGTGAGCGTTCTGATTTCAGTTCCAGAGCCTTTCGCCCAATGCGTCCTTGATATTTAGTCGTTTTCAGCCACTATTTTGGATTTTTGAAAATTTCACTTTTTTGTGAAAATATCCACTAAATGAGGGAATAATATGTGTGAGGGTACCCCAGGAGAGTTCCAAATGTGTGTGGGTAGAATATATATCCCACGGGGGTAAAATTGAAAAAAGTTGAAAAAAAAATTTTTTTTTACTTAGTCATTTTTCTGGCGTTTATCAGACTTTCAGCTATGGCAAATGTTAGTGAGCGTTCTGATTTCAGTTCCAGAGTGATTCTCCCAATGAGTCCTTGATATTTAGTCGTTTTCAGCCAATATTTTGGATTTTTGAAAATTTCACTTTTTTGTGAAAATATCCACTAAATGAGGGAATAATATGTGTGAGGGTACCCCAGGAGAGTTCCAAATGTGTGTGGGTAGAATATGTATCCCACAAGGGTAAAATTGAAAAAATTTGAAAAAAAATTTTTTTGGACTTAGTCATCTTTCCGGCGTTTATCAGACTTTCAGATAGGGGAAATGTCAGTGAGCGTTCCGATTTCAGTTCCAGAGCGATTCTCCCAATGAGTCCTTGATATTTAGTCGTTTTCAGCCAATATTTTGGATTTTTGAAAATTTCACTTTTTTTGTGAAAATATCCACTAAATGAGGGAATAATATGTGTGAGGGTACCCCAGGAGAGTTCCAAATGTGTGTGGGTAGAATATATATCCCACGGGGGTAAAATTGAAAAAATTAGAAAAAAAATTTTTTTGGACTTAGTCATTTTTCCGGCGTTTATCAGACTTTCAGATAGGGGAAATGTCAGTGAGCGTTCCGATTTCAGTTGCAGAGCGATTCGCCCAATGAGTCCTTGATATTTAGTCGTTTTCAGCCAATATTTTGGATTTTTGAAAATTTCACTTTTTTGTGAAAATATCCACTAGATGAGGGAATAATATGTGTGAGGGTACCCCAGGAGAGTTCCAAATGTGTGTGGGTAGAATATATATCCCACGGGGGTAAAATTGAAAAAAGTTGAGAAAATTCTTTTTTGGACTTAGTCATTTTTCCGGCGTTTATCAGCTTTTCAGATAGTGCAAATATCAGTGAGCGTTCCGATTTCAGTTCCAGAGCGATTCGCCCAATGAGTCCTTGATATTTAGTCGTTTTCAGCCAATATTTTGGATTTTTGAAAATTTCACTTTTTTGTGAAAATATCCACTAAATGAGGGAATAATATGTGTGAGGGTACCCCAGGAGAGTTCCAAATGTGTGTGGGTAGAATATATATCCCACGGGGGTAAAATTGAAAAAATTTGAAAAAAAATTTTTTTGGACTTAGTCATTTTTCCGGCGTTTATCAGCCTTTCAGATAGGGCAAATGTCAGTGAGCGTTCTGATTTCAGTTCCAGAGCCTTTCGCCCAATGAGTCATTGATATTTAGTTGTTTTCAGCCACTATTTTGGATTTTTGAAAATTTCACTTTTTTGTGAAAATATCCACTAAATGAGGGAATAATATGCGTGAGGGTACCCCAGGAGAGCTCCAAATGTGTGTGGGTAGAATATATATCCCACCGGGGTAAAATTGAAAAAAGTTGAAAAAAAATTTTTTTTGGACTTAGTCATTTTTCCAGCGTTTATCAGACTTTCAGATAGGGCAAATGTCAGTGAGCGTTCCGATTTCAGTTCCAGAGTGATTCGCTCAATGAGTCCTTGATATTTAGTCATTTTCAGCCAATAGTTTGGATTTTTGAAAATTTCACTTTTTTGTGAAAATATCCACTAAATGAGGGAATAATATGTGTGAGGGTACCCCAGGAGAGTTCCAAATGTGTGTGGGTAGAATATATATCCCACGGGGGTAAAATTGAAAAAAGTTGAAAAAAAATTTTTTTGGACTTAGTCATTTTTCCGGCGTTTATCAGCCTTTCAGATAGGGCAAATGTCAGTGAGCGTTCTGATTTCAGTTCCAGAGCCTTTCGCCCAATGAGTCATTGATATTTAGTCGTTTTCAGCCACTATTTTGGATTTTTGAAAATTTCACTTTTTTGTGAAAATATCCACTAAATGAGGGAATAATATGCGTGAGGGTACCCCAGGAGAGTTCCAAATGTGTGTGGGTAGAATATATATCCCACGGGGTTAAAATTGAAAAAATTTGAAAAAAAATTATTTTGGACTTAGTCATCTTTCGGGCGTTTATCAGACTTTCAGATAGGGGAAATGTCAGTGAGCGTTCCGATTTCAGTTCCAGAGCGATTCGCCCAATGAGTCCTTGATATTTAGTCGTTTTAAGCCAATATTTTGGATTTTTGAAAATTTCACTTTTTTGTGAAAATATCCACTAAATGAGGGAATAATATGTGTGAGGGTACCCCAGGAGAGTTCCAAATGTGTGTGGGTAGAATATATATCCCACTGGGGTAAAATTGAAAAAATTTGAAAAAAAATTTTTTTGGACTTCGTCATCTTTCCGGCGTTTATCAGACTTTCAGATAGGGGAAATGTCAGTGAGCGTTCCGATTTCAGTTCCAGAGCGATTCGCCCAATGAGTCCTTGATATTTAGTCGTTTTCAGCCAATATTTTGGATTTTTGAAAATTTCACTTTTTTGTGAAAATATCCACTAAATGAGGGAATAATATGTGTGAGGGTACCCCAGGAGAGTTTCAAATGTGTGTGGGTAGAATATATATCCCACGGAGGTAAAATTGAAAAAAGTTGAGAAAATTCTTTTTTGGACTTAGCCATCTTTCCGGCGTTTATCAGACTTTCAGATAGGGGAAATGTCAGTGAGCATTCCGATTTCAGTTCCAGAGCGATTCGCAAAATGAGTCCTTGATATTTAGTCGTTTTCAGCCAATATTTTAGATTTTTGAAAATTTCACTTTTTTGTGAAAATATCCACTAAATGAGGGAATAATATGTGTGAGGGTACCCCAGGAGAGTTCCAAATGTGTGTGGATAGAATATATATCCCACTGGGGTAAAATTGAAAAAAGTTGAGAAAATTCTTTTTTGGACTTAGTCATTTTTCCGGCGTTTATCAGACTTTCAGATAGGGCAAATGTCAGTGAGCGTTCCGATTTCAGTTCCAGAGCGATTCGCCCAATGAGTCCTTGATATTTAGTCGTTTTAAGCCAATATTTTGGATTTTTGAAAATTTCACTTTTTTTGTGAAAATATCCACTAAATGAGGGAATAATATGTGTGAGGGTACCCCAGGAGAGTTCCAAATGTGTGTGGGTAGAATATATATCCCACTGGGGTAAAATTGAAAAAATTTGAAAAAAAATTTTTTTGGACTTCGTCATCTTTCCGGCGTTTATCAGACTTTCAGATAGGGGAAATGTCAGTGAGCGTTCCGATTTCAGTTCCAGAGCGATTCGCCCAATGAGTCCTTGATATTTAGTCGTTTTCAGCCAATATTTTGGATTTTTGAAAATTTCACTTTTTTGTGAAAATATCCACTAAATGAGGGAATAATATGTGTGAGGGTACCCCAGGAGAGTTCCAAATGTGTGTGGGTAGAATATATATCCCACGGGGGTAAAATTGAAAAAAGTTGAGAAAATTCTTTTTTGGACTTAGTCATCTTTCCGGCGTTTATCAGACTTTCAGATAGGGGAAATGTCAGTGAGCATTCCGATTTCAGTTCCAGATCGATTCGCAAAATGAGTCCTTGATATTTAGTCGTTTTCAGCCAATATTTTGGATTTTTGAAAATTTCACTTTTTTGTGAAAATATCCACTAAATGAGGGAATAATATGTGTGAGGGTACCCCAGGAGAGTTCCAAATGTGTGTGGGTAGAATATATATCCCACTGGGGTAAAATTGAAAAAAGTTGAGAAAATTCTTTTTTGGACTTAGTCATTTTTCCGGCGTTTATCAGACTTTCAGATAGGGCAAATGTCAGTGAGCGTTCTGATTTCAGTTCCAGAGCGATTCGCCCAATGAGTCCTTGATATTTAGTCGTTTTCAGCCAATATTTTGGATTTTTGAAAATTTCACTTTTTTGTGAAAATATCCACTAGATGAGGGAATAATATGTGTGAGGGTACCCCAGGAGAGTTCCAAATCTGTGTGGGTAGAATATATATCCCACTGGGGTAAAATTGAAAAAAGTTGAGAAAATTCTTTTTTGGACTTAGTCATTTTTCCGGCGTTTATCAGACTTTCAGATAGGGCAAATGTCAGTGAGCGTTCCTATTCCAGTTCCAGAGTGATTCGCCCAATGAGTCCTTGATATTTAGTCGTTTTCAGCCAATATTATAGATTTTTGAAAATTTCACTTTTTTGTGAAACTATCCACTAAATGAGGGAATAATATGTGTGAGGGTACCCCAGGAGAGTTCCAAATGTGTGTGGGTAGAATATATATCCCACTGGGGTAAAATTGAAAAAAGTTGAGAAATTTTTTTTTGGACTTAGTCATTTTTCCGGCTTTTATCAGACTTTCAGATAGGGCAAATATCAGTGAGCGTTCTGATTTCAGTTCCAGAGCGATTCGCCCAATGAGTCCTTGATATTTAGTCGTTTTCAGCCAATATTTTGGATTTTTGAAAATTTCACTTTTTTGTGAAAATATCCACTAAACGAGGAAGTAATATGTGTGAGGGTACCCCAGGAGAGTTCCAAATGTGTGTGGTAGAATATATATCCCACTGGGGAAAAATTTAAAAAAGTTGAGAAAATTTTTTTTTGGACTAAGTCATTTTACCGGCGTTTATCAGACTTTCAGATAGGGCAAATGTCAGTGAGCGTTCCGATCTCATTTCCACAGCGATTCGCCGAATGAGTCTTGGATATTTAGTCGTTTTCAGCCAATAATTTGGATTTTTGAAAATTTCACTTTTTTGTGAAAATATCCACTAAATGAGGGAATAATATGTCTGAGGGTACCCCAGGAGAGTTCCAAATGTGTGTGGTAGAATATATATCCCACGGGGGTAAAATTGAAAAAAGTTGAAAAATTTTTTTTTTTGGACTTAGTCATCTTTCCGGCGTTTATCAGACTTTCAGATAGGGGAAATGTCAGTGAGCGTTCCGATTTCAGTTCCAGACCGATTCACCAAATGAGTCCTTGATATTTAGTCGTTTTCAGCCAATATTTTGGATTTTTGAAAATTTCACTTTTTTGTGAAAATATCCACTAGATGAGGGAATAATATGTGTGAGGGTACCCCAGGAGAGTTCCAAATGTGTGTGGGTAGAATATATATCCCACTGGGGTAAAATTGAAAAAAGTTGAGAAAATTCTTTTTTGGACTTAGTCATTTTTCCGGCGTTTATCAGACTTTCAGATAGGGCAAATGTCAGTGAGCGTTCCTATTCCAGTTCCAGAGTGATTCGCCCAATGAGTCCTTGATATTTAGTCGTTTTCAGCCAATATTATAGATTTTTGAAAATTTCACTTTTTTGTGAAAATATCCACTAAATGAGGGAATAATATGTGTGAGGATACCCCAGGAGAGTTCCAAATGTGTGTGGTAGAATATATATAACACGGGGGTAAAATTGAAAAAAGTTGAAAAATTTTTTTTTTTGGACTTAGTCATTTTTCCGGCGTTTATCAGACTTTCAGATAGGGCAAATGTCAGTGAGCGTTCCGATTTCAGTTCCACAGCGATTCGCCCAATGAGTCTTTGATATTTAGTCGTTTTCAGCCAATATTTGGATTTTTGAAAATTTCACTTTTTTGTGAAAATATCCACTAAATGAGGGAATAATATGTGTGATGGTACCCCAGGAGAGTTCCAAATGTGTGTGGGTAGAATATATATCCCACGGGGGTAAAATTGAAAAAAGTTTAAAAATTTTTTTTTTGGACTTAGTCATCTTTCCGGCGTTTATCAGACTTTCAGATAGGGGAAATGTCAGTGAGCGTTCCGATTTCAGTTCCAGAGCGATTCGCCAAATGAGTCCTTGATATTTAGTCGTTTTCAGCCAATATTTTGGATTTTTGAAAATTTCACTTTTTTGTGAAAATATCCACTAGATGAGGGAATAATATGTGTGAGGGTACCCCAGGAGAGTTCCAAATGTGTGTGGGTAGAATATATATCCCACTGGGGTAAAATTGAAAAAAGTTGAGAAAATTCTTTTTTGGACTTAGTCATTTTTCTGGCGTTTATCAGACTTTCAGATAGGGCAAATGTCAGTGAGCGTTCCTATTCCAGTTCCAGAGTGATTCGCCCAATGAGTCCTTGATATTTAGTCGTTTTCAGCCAATATTATAGATTTTTGAAAATTTCACTTTTTTGTGAAAATATCCACTAAATGAGGGAATAATATGTGTGAGGGTACCCCAGGAGAGTTCCAAATGTGTGTGCGTAGAATATATATCCCACTGGGGTAAAATTGAAAAAAGTTGAGAAAATTTTTTTTTGGACTAAGTCATTTTTCCGGCGTTTATCAGACTTTCAGATAGGGCAAATGTCAGTGAGCGTTCCGATTTCAGTTCCAGATCGATTCGCCCAATGAGTCCTTGATATTTAGTCGTTTTCAGCCAATAATTTGGATTTTTGAAAATTTCACTTTTGTGAAAATATCCACTAAATGAGTGAATAATATGTGTGAGGATACCCCAGGAGAGTTCCAAATGTGTGTGGTAGAATATATATCCCACGGGGGTAAAATTGAAAAAAGTTGAAAAATTTTTTTTTTGGACTTAGTCATTTTTCCGGCGTTTATCAGACTTTCAGATAGGGCAAATGTCAGTGAGCGTTCCGATTTCAGTTCCACAGCGATTCGCCCAATGAGTCTTTGATATTTAGTCGTTTTCAGCCAATATTTTGGATTTTTGAAAATTTCACTTTTTTGTGAAAATATCCACTAGATAAGGGAATAATATGTGTGAGGGTACCCCAGGAGATTTCCAAATGTGTGTGGGTAGAATATATATCCTAAGGGGGTAAAATTGAAAAAAGTTGAAAAAAATTTTTTTTGGACTTAGTCATTTTTCCGGCGTTTATCAGACTTTGAGATAGGGCAAATGTCAGTGAGCGTTCCGATTTCAGTTCCAGAGCGATTCGCTCAATGAGTCCTTGATATTTAGTCGTTTTCAGCCAATATTTTGGATTTTTGAAAATTTCACTTTTTTGTGAAAATATCCACTAAATGAGGGAATAATATGTGTGAGGGTACCCCAGGAGAGTTCCAAATGTGTGTGGGTAGAATATATATCCCACTGGGGTAAAATTGAAAAAAGTTGAGAAATTTTTTTTTGGTCTTAGTCATTTTTCCGGCGTTTTTCAGACTTTCAGATAGGGCAAATATCAGTGAGCGTTCTGATTTCAGTTCCAGAGCGATTCGCCCAATGAGTCCTTGATATTTAGTCGTTTTCAGCCAATATTTTGGATTTTTGAAAATTTCACTTTTTTGTGAAAATATCCACTAAATGAGGGAATAATATGTCTGAGGGTACCCCAGGAGAGTTCCAAATGTGTGTGGGTAGAATATATATCCCACGGGGGTAAAATTGAAAAAAGTTGAAAAATTTTTTTTTTTGGACTTAGTCATCTTTCCGGTGTTTATCAGACTTTCAGATAGGGTAAATGTCAATGAGCATTCTGATTTCAGTTCCAGAGCGATTCGCCCAATGAGTCCTTGATATTTAGTCGTTTTCAGCCAATATTTTGGATTTTTGAAAATTTCTCTTTTTTGTGAAAATATCCACTAGATGAGGGAATAATATGTGTGAGGGTACCCCAGGAGAGTTCCAAATGTGTGTGGGTAGAATATATATCCCACGGGGGTAAAATTGAAAAAAGTTGAGAAAATTCTTCTTTGGACTTAGTCATTTTTCCGGCGTTTATCAGACTTTCAGATAGGGTAAATGTCAGTGAGCGTTCCGATTTCAGTTCCACAGCGATTCGCCCAATGAGTCTTTGATATTTAGTCGTTTTCAGCCAATATTTTGGATTTTTGAAAATTTCACTTTTTTGTGAAAATATCCACTAGATAAGGGAATAATATGTGTGAGGGTACCCCAGGAGATTTCCAAATGTGTGTGGGTAGAATATATATCCCAAGGGGGTAAAATTGAAAAAAGTTGAAAAAAATTTTTTTTGGACTTAGTCATTTTTCCGGCGTTTATCAGACTTTGAGATAGGGCAAATGTCAGTAAGCGTTCCGATTTCAGTTCCAGAGCGATTCGCCCAATGAGTCCTTGATATTTAGTCGTTTTCAGCCAATATTTTGGATTTTTGAAAATTTCACTTTTTTGTGAAAATATCCACTAAATGAGGGAATAATATGTCTGAGGGTACCCCAGGAGAGTTCCAAATGTGTGTGGGTAGAATATATATCCCACGGGGGTAAAATTGAAAAAAGTTGAGAAAATTCTTCTTTGCACTTAGTCATTTTTCCGGCGTTTATCAGACTTTCAGATAGGGCAAATGTCAGTGAGCGTTCCTATTCCAGTTCCAGAGTGATTCGCCCAATGAGTCCTTGATATTTAGTCGTTTTCAGCCAATATTATAGATTTTTGAAAATTTCACTTTTTTGTGAAAATATCCACTAAATGAGGGAATAATATGTGTGAGGGTACCCCAGGAGAGTTCCAAATGTGTGTGGGTAGAATATATATCCCACTGGGGTAAAATTGAAAAAAGTTGAGAAATTTTTTTTTGGTCTTAGTCATTTTTCCGGCGTTTTTCAGACTTTCAGATAGGGCAAATATCAGTGAGCGTTCTGATTTCAGTTCCAGAGCGATTCGCCCAATGAGTCCTTGATATTTAGTCGTTTTCAGCCAATATTTTGGATTTTTGAAAATTTCACTTTTTTGTGAAAATATCCACTAAATGAGGGAATAATATGTCTGAGGGTACCCCAGGAGAGTTCCAAATGTGTGTGGGTAGAATATATATCCCACGGGGGTAAAATTGAAAAAAGTTGAAAAATTTTTTTTTTTGGACTTAGTCATCTTTCCGGTGTTTATCAGACTTTCAGATAGGGTAAATGTCAATGAGCATTCTGATTTCAGTTCCAGAGCGATTCGCCCAATGAGTCCTTGATATTTAGTCGTTTTCAGCCAATATTTTGGATTTTTGAAAATTTCTCTTTTTTGTGAAAATATCCACTAGATGAGGGAATAATATGTGTGAGGGTACCCCAGGAGAGTTCCAAATGTGTGTGGGTAGAATATATATCCCACGGGGGTAAAATTGAAAAAAGTTGAGAAAATTCTTCTTTGGACTTAGTCATTTTTCCGGCGTTTATCAGACTTTCAGATAGGGTAAATGTCAGTGAGCGTTCCGATTTCAGTTCCACAGCGATTCGCCCAATGAGTCTTTGATATTTAGTCGTTTTCAGCCAATATTTTGGATTTTTGAAAATTTCACTTTTTTGTGAAAATATCCACTAGATAAGGGAATAATATGTGTGAGGGTACCCCAGGAGATTTCCAAATGTGTGTGGGTAGAATATATATCCCAAGGGGGTAAAATTGAAAAAAGTTGAAAAAAATTTTTTTTGGACTTAGTCATTTTTCCGGCGTTTATCAGACTTTGAGATAGGGCAAATGTCAGTGAGCGTTCCGATTTCAGTTCCAGAGCGATTCGCCCAATGAGTCCTTGATATTTAGTCGTTTTCAGCCAATATTTTGGATTTTTGAAAATTTCACTTTTTTGTGAAAATATCCACTAAATGAGGGAATAATATGTCTGAGGGTACCCCAGGAGAGTTCCAAATGTGTGTGGGTAGAATATATATCCCACGGGGGTAAAATTGAAAAAAGTTGAGAAAATTCTTCTTTGCACTTAGTCATTTTTCCGGCGTTTATCAGACTTTCAGATAGGGCAAATGTCAGTGAGCGTTCCTATTCCAGTTCCAGAGTGATTCGCCCAATGAGTCCTTGATATTTAGTCGTTTTCAGCCAATATTATAGATTTTTGAAAATTTCACTTTTTTGTGAAAATATCCACTAAATGAGGGAATAATATGTGTGAGGGTACCCCAGGAGAGTTCCAAATGTGTGTGGGTAGAATATATATCCCACTGGGGTAAAATTGAAAAAAGTTGAGAAATTTTTTTTTGGTCTTAGTCATTTTTCCGGCGTTTTTCAGACTTTCAGATAGGGCAAATATCAGTGAGCGTTCTGATTTCAGTTCCAGAGCGATTCGCCCAATGAGTCCTTGATATTTAGTCGTTTTCAGCCAATATTTTGGATTTTTGAAAATTTCACTTTTTTGTGAAAATATCCACTAAATGAGGGAATAATATGTCTGAGGGTACCCCAGGAGAGTTCCAAATGTGTGTGGGTAGAATATATATCCCACGGGGGTAAAATTGAAAAAAGTTGAAAAATTTTTTTTTTTGGACTTAGTCATCTTTCCGGTGTTTATCAGACTTTCAGATAGGGTAAATGTCAATGAGCATTCTGATTTCAGTTCCAGAGCGATTCGCCCAATGAGTCCTTGATATTTAGTCGTTTTCAGCCAATATTTTGGATTTTTGAAAATTTCTCTTTTTTGTGAAAATATCCACTAGATGAGGGAATAATATGTGTGAGGGTACCCCAGGAGAGTTCCAAATGTGTGTGGGTAGAATATATATCCCACGGGGGTAAAATTGAAAAAAGTTGAAAAAAATTTATTTTTGGACTTAGTCATTTTTCCGGCGTTTATCAGACTTTCAGTTAAGGCAAATGTCAGTGAGCGTTCCGATTTCAGTTCCAGAGCGATTCGCCCAATGAGTCCTTGATATTTAGTCGTTTTCAGCCAATATTTTGGATTTTTGAAAATTTCACTTTTTTGTGAAAATATCCACTAGATGAGGGAATAATATGTGTGAGGGTACCCCAGGAGAGTTCCAAATGTGTGTGGGTAGAATATATATCCCACGGGGGTAAAATTGAAAAAAGTTTAAAAATTTTTTTTTTGGACTTAGTCATCTTTCCGGCGTTTATCAGACTTTCAGATAGGGGAAATGTCAGTGAGCGTTCCGATTTCAGTTCCAGAGCGACTCGCCAAATGAGTCCTTGATATTTAGTCGTTTTCAGCCAATATTTTGGATTTTTGAAAATTTCACTTTTTTGTGAAAATATCCACTAGATGAGGGAATAATATGTGTGAGGGTACCCCAGGAGAGTTCCAAATGTGTGTGGGTAGAATATATATCATATTGGGGTAAAATTGAAAAAAGTTGAGAAAATTCTTTTTTGGACTTAGTCATTTTTCCGGCGTTTATCAGACTTTCAGATAGGGCAAATGTCAGTGAGCGTTCCTATTCCAGTTCCAGAGTGATTCGTCCAATGAGTCCTTGATATTTAGTCGTTTTCAGCCAATATTATAGATTTTTGAAAATTTCACTTTTTTGTGAAAATATCCACTAAATGAGGGAATAATATGTGTGAGGGTACCCCAGGAGAGTTCCAAATGTGTGTGGGTAGAATATATATCCCACTGGGGTAAAATTGAAAAAAGTTGAGAAATTCTTTTTTGGACTTAGTCATTTTTCCGGCGTTTATCAGACTTTCAGATAGGGCAAATGTCAGTGAGCGTTCCTATTCCAGTTCCAGAGTGATTCGCCCAATGAGTCCTTGATATTTAGTCGTTTTCAGCCAATATTATAGATTTTTGAAAATTTCACTTTTTTGTGAAAATATCCACTAAACGAGGAAATAATATGTGTGAGGGTACCCCAGGAGAGTTCCAAATGTGTGTGGGTAGAATATATATCCCACTGGGGAAAAATTTAAAAAAGTTGAGAAAATTTTTTTTTGGACTAAGTCATTTTACCGGCGTTTATCAGACTTTCAGATAGGGCAAATGTCAGTGAGCGTTCCGATTTCAGTTCCACAGCGATTCGCCCAATGAGTCTTTGATATTTAGTCGTTTTCAGCCAATATTTGGATTTTTGAAAATTTCACTTTTTTGTGAAAATATCCACTAAATGAGGGAATAATATGTGTGATGGTACCCCAGGAGAGTTCCAAATGTGTGTGGGTAGAATATATATCCCACTGGGGTAAAATTGAAAAAAGTTGAGAAAATTTTTTTTTGGACTAAGTCATTTTTCCGGCGTTTATCAGACTTTCAGATAGGGCAAATGTCAGTGAGCGTTCCGATTTCAGTTCCAGATCGATTCGCCCAATGAGTCCTTGATATTTAGTCGTTTTCAGCCAATATTTTGGATTTTTGAAAATTTCACTTTTTTGTGAAAATATCCACTAAATGAGGGAATAATATGTCTGAGGGTACCCCAGGAGAGTTCCAAATGTGTGTGGGTAGAATATATATCCCACGGGGGTAAAATTGAAAAAAGTTTAAAAATTTTTTTTTTGGACTTAGTCATCTTTCCGGCGTTTATCAGACTTTCAGATAGGGGAAATGTCAGTGAGCGTTCCGATTTCAGTTCCAGAGCGATTCGCCAAATGAGTCCTTGATATTTAGTCGTTTTCAGCCAATATTTTGGATTTTTGAAAATTTCACTTTTTTGTGAAAATATCCACTAGATGAGGGAATAATATGTGTGAGGGTACCCCAGGAGAGTTCCAAATGTGTGTGGGTAGAATATATATCCCAAGGGGGTAAAATTGAAAAAAGTTGAAAAAAATTTTTTTTGGACTTAGTCATTTTTCCGGCGTTTATCAGACTTTGAGATAGGGCAAATGTCAGTCAGCGTTCCGATTTCAGTTCCAGAGTGATTCGCCCAATGAGTCCTTGATATTTAGTCGTTTTCAGCCAATATTTTGGATTTTTGAAAATTTCACTTTTTTTGTGAAAATATCCACTAAATGAGGGAATAATATGTGTGAGGGTACCCCAGGAGAGTTCCAAATGTGTTTGGGTAGAATATATATCCCACTGGGGTAAAATTGAAAAAAGTTGAGAAAATTCTTTTTTAGACTTAGTCATTTTTCCGGCGTTTATCAGACTTTCAGATAGGGCAAATGTCAGTGAGCGTTCCGATTTCAGTTCCAGAGCGATTCGCCCAATGAGTCCTTGATATTTAGTCGTTTTCAGCCAATATTATAGATTTTTGAAAATTTCACTTTTTTGTGAAAATATCCACTAAATGAGGGAATAATATGTGTGAGGGTACCCCAGGAGAGTTCCAAATGTGTGTGGGTAGAATATATATCCCACTGGGGTAAAATTGAAAAAAGTTGAGAAAATTTTTTTTTGGACTAAGTCATTTTTCCGGCGTTTATCAGACTTTCAGATAGGGCAAATGTCAGTGAGCGTTCCGATTTCAGTTCCAGATCGATTCGCCCAATGAGTCCTTGATATTTAGTCGTTTTCAGCCAATATTTTGGATTTTTGAAAATTTCACTTTTGTGAAAATATCCACTAAATGAGTGAATAATATGTGTGAGGATACCCCAGGAGAGTTCCAAATGTGTGTGGGTAGAATATATATCCCACTGGGGTAAAATTGAAAAAAGTTGAGAAAATTCTTTTTTGGACTTAGTCATTTTTCCGGCGTTTATCACACTTTGAGTTAGGGCAAATGTCAGTGAGCGTTCCGATTTCAGTTCCAGATCGATTCGCCCAATGAGTCCTTGATATATAGTCGTTTTCAGCCAATATTTAGGATTTTTGAAAATTTCACTTTTTTGTGAAAATATCCACTAGATGAGGGAATAATATGTGTGAGGGTACCCCAGGAGAGTTCCAAATGTGTGTGGGTAGAATATATATCCCACGGGGGTAAAATTGAAAAAAGTTGAAAAAAATTTTTTTTTGGACTTATTCATTTTTCTGGCGTTTTTCAGACTTTCAGAGAGGGGAGATGTCAGTGAGCATCTGATTTCAGTTCCAGAGTGATTCGCCCAATGAGTCCTTGATATTTAGTCGTTTTCAGCCAATATTTTGGATTTTTGAAAGTTTCACTTTTGAGAAAGTATCCACTAAATGAGTGAATAATATGCGTGAGGGTACCCCAGAAGAGTTCCAAATGTGTGTGGGTAGAATATATATCCCACGGGGGTAAAATTGAAAAAAGTTGAAAAAAATTTTTTTTTTGGACTTATAGAATCATAGAATCATAGAATGGTAGAGTTGGAAGGGACCTCCTGGGTCATCTGGTCCAACCCCCTGCTCAAAGCAGTTATCACTAGATCATCTCAGACAGATGTCTGTCCAGCCTCTGTTTGAAGACGTCCATTGAAGGGGAACTCACCACCTCTCGTGGCAGCCTGTTCCACTCATTAATCACCCTAACTGTCAAAAAGTTTTTTCTAATATCTAATCTGTGTCTCCTCCCATTTAGTTTCATCCCATTGCTTCTAGTCTTTCCTTGTGCAAATGAGAATAAAGATGATCCTTCTACAATGTGACAGCCCTTGACATATTTGTAGACAGCTATTAAGTCTCCTCTAAGTCTTCTTTTTTGCAAGCTAAACATTCCCAAATCCTGCAACCGTTCCTCATAGGACATGGTTTGCAGACCAGTCACCATTCTGGTCGTTCTTCTCTGAACTTACTCCAGTTTGTCGATGTCTTTTTTAAAATGTGGTGCCCAAAACTGTACACAGTATTCCAGATGAGGTCTGACCAAAGAGGAGTAAAGACCGATAATGACTTCACGTGATCTAGACTGTATGCTTCTGTTAATACATCCCAGAATTGTATTTGCCTTTTTTGCTGCTGCATCACACTGTTGACTCATGTTCAGTCTATGATCTATTAGTATACCTAAGTCTTTTTCACATGTACTGTTGCTTAGCTCTATTCCTCCCATTCTGTATATGCTTTTTTCATTTTTATTGCCCAGATGTAGTACTTTGCATTTTTCCCTGTTAAAAACCATTCTGTTGGTTGCTGCCCACTGCTCCAGTTTATTTAGGTCTTTTTGAATCCTCTCTCTCTCTTAGTCATCTTTCCGGCGTTTATCAGACTTTCAGATAGGGCAAATGTCAGTGAGCGTTCCGATTTCAGTTCCACAGCGATTCGCCCAATGAGTCTTTGATATTTAGTCGTTTTCAGCCAATATTTTGGATTTTTGAAAATGTCACTTTTTTGTGAAAATATCCACTAAATGAGGGAATAATATGTGTGAGGGTACCCCAAGGAGAGTTCCAAATGTGTGTGGGTAGAATATATATCCCACTGGCGTAAAATTGAAAAAAGTTGAGAAAATTTTTTTTTGGACTAAGTCATTTTTCCGGCGTTTATCAGACTTTCAGATAGGGCAAATGTCAGTGAGCGTTCCGATTTCAGTTGCAGATCGATTCGCCCAATGAGTCCTTGATATTTAGTCGTTTTCAGCCAATATTTTGGATTTTTGAAAATTTCACTTTTGTGAAAATATCCACTAAATGAGTGAATAATATGTGTGAGGATACCCCAAGGAGAGTTCCAAATGTGTGTGGGTAGAATATATATCCCACGGGGGTAAAATTGAAAAACGTTGAAAAATTTTTTTTTTTGGACTTAGTCATCTTTCCGGCGTTTATCAGACTTTCAGATAGGGGAAATGTCAGTGAGCATTCTGATTTCAGTTCCAGAGCGATTCGCCCAGTGAGTCCTTGATATTTAGTCGTTTTAAGCCAATATTTTGGATTTTTGAAAATTTCACTTTTTTGTGAAAATATCCACTAAATGAGGGAATAATATGTGTGAGGGTACCCCAGGAGAGTTCCAAATGTGTGTGGGTAGAATATATATCCCACTGGGGTAAAATTGAAAAAAGTTGAGACTTTTTTTTTGGACTAGGTCATTTTTCCGGCGTTTATCAGACTTTCAGATAGGGCAAATGTCAGAGAGCATTTCGATTTCAGTTCCAGATCGATTCGCCCAATGAGTCCTTGATATTTAGTCGTTTTCAGCCAATATTTTGGATTTTTGAAAATTTCACTTTTGTGAAAATATCCACTAAATGAGTGAATAATATGTGAGGGTACCCCAGGAGAGTTCCAAATGTGTGTGGGTAGAATATATATCCCACAGCGGTAAAATTGAAAAAAGTTGAAAAACATTTTTTTTGGACTTAGTCATTTTTCCGGCGTTTATCAGACTTTCAGATAGGGCAAATGTCAGTGAGCGTTCTGATTTCAGTTCCAGAGCGATTCACCCAATGAGTCCTTGATATTTAGTCGTTTTCAGCCAATATTTTGGATTTTTGAAAATTTTCACTTTTTTGTGAAAATATCCACTAAATGAGGGAATAATATGTGTGAGGGTACCCCAGGAGAGTTCCAAATGTGTGTGGGTAGAATATATATCCCACTGGGGTAAAATTGAAAAAAGTTGAGAAATTTTTTTTTGGACTTAGTCATTTTTCCGGCGTTTTTCAGACTTTCAGATAGGGCAAATATCAGTGAGCGTTCTGATTTCAGTTCCAGAGCGATTCGCCCAATGAGTCCTTGATATTTAGTCGTTTTCAGCCAATATTTTGGATTTTTGAAAATTTCACTTTTTTGTGAAAATATCCACTAGATGAGGGAATAATATGTGTGAGGGTACCCCAGGAGAGTTCCAAATGTGTGTGGGTAGAATATATATCCCACGGGGGTAAAATTGAAAAAAGTTGAGAAAATTCTTCTTTGGACTTAGTCATTTTTTCGGCGTTTATCAGACTTTCAGATAGGGTAAATGTCAGTGAGCGTTCCGATTTCAGTTCCACAGCGATTCGCCCAATGAGTCTTTGATATTTAGTCGTTTTCAGCCAATATTTTGGATTTTTGAAAATTTCACTTTTTTGTGAAAATATCCACTAGATAAGGGAATAATATGTGTGAGGGTACCCCAGGAGATTTCCAAATGTGTGTGGGTAGAATATATATCCCAAGGGGGTAAAATTGAAAAAAGTTGAAAAAAAATTTTTTTGGACTTAGTCATTTTTCCGGCGTTTATCAGACTTTGAGATAGGGCAAATGTCAGTGAGCGTTCCGATTTCAGTTCCAGAGCGATTCGCCCAATGAGTCCTTGATATTTAGTCGTTTTCAGCCAATATTTTGGATTTTTGAAAATTTCACTTTTTTGTGAAAATATCCACTAAATGAGGGAATAATATGTCTGAGGGTACCCCAGGAGAGTTCCAAATGTGTGTGGGTAGAATATATATCCCACGGGGGTAAAATTGAAAAAAGTTGAAAAATTTTTTTTTTTGGACTTAGTCATCTTTCCGGTGTTTATCAGACTTTCAGATAGGGTAAATGTCAATGAGCATTCTGATTTCAGTTCCAGAGCGATTCGCCCAATGAGTCCTTGATATTTAGTCGTTTTCAGCCAATATTTTGGATTTTTGAAAATTTCTCTTTTTTGTGAAAATATCCACTAGATGAGGGAATAATATGTGTGAGGGTACCCCAGGAGAGTTCCAAATGTGTGTGGGTAGAATATATATCCCACGGGGGTAAAATTGAAAAAAGTTGAAAAAAATTTATTTTTGGACTTAGTCATTTTTCCGGCGTTTATCAGACTTTCAGTTAAGGCAAATGTCAGTGAGCGTTCCGATTTCAGTTGCAGAGCGATTCGCCCAATGAGTCCTTGATATTTAGTCGTTTTCAGCCAATATTTTGGATTTTTGAAAATTTCACTTTTTTGTGAAAATATCCACTAGATGAGGGAATAATATGTGTGAGGGTACCCCAGGAGAGTTCCAAATGTGTGTGGGTAGAATATATATCCCACGGGGGTAAAATTGAAAAAAGTTTAAAAATTTTTTTTTTGGACTTAGTCATCTTTCCGGCGTTTATCAGACTTTCAGATAGGGGAAATGTCAGTGAGCGTTCCGATTTCAGTTCCAGAGCGATTCGCCAAATGAGTCCTTGATATTTAGTCGTTTTCAGCCAATATTTTGGATTTTTGAAAATTTCACTTTTTTGTGAAAATATCCACTAGATGAGGGAATAATATGTGTGAGGGTACCCCAGGAGAGTTCCAAATGTGTGTGGGTAGAATATATATCATATTGGGGTAAAATTGAAAAAAGTTGAGAAAATTCTTTTTTGGACTTAGTCATTTTTCCGGCGTTTATCAGACTTTCAGATAGGGCAAATGTCAGTGAGCGTTCCTATTCCAGTTCCAGAGTGATTCGTCCAATGAGTCCTTGATATTTAGTCGTTTTCAGCCAATATTATAGATTTTTGAAAATTTCACTTTTTTGTGAAAATATCCACTAAATGAGGGAATAATATGTGTGAGGGTACCCCAGGAGAGTTCCAAATGTGTGTGGGTAGAATATATATCCCACTGGGGTAAAATTGAAAAAAATTGAGAAATTCTTTTTTGGACTTAGTCATTTTTCCGGCGTTTATCAGACTTTCAGATAGGGCAAATGTCAGTGAGCGTTCCTATTCCAGTTCCAGAGTGATTCGCCCAATGAGTCCTTGATATTTAGTCGTTTTCAGCCAATATTTTGGATTTTTGAAAATTTCACTTTTTTGTGAAAATATCCACTAAACGAGGAAATAATATGTGTGAGGGTACCCCAGGAGAGTTCCAAATGTGTGTGGGTAGAATATATATCCCACTGGGGAAAAATTTAAAAAAGTTGAGAAAATTTTTTTTTGGACTAAGTCATTTTACCGGCGTTTATCAGACTTTCAGATAGGGCAAATGTCAGTGAGCGTTCCGATTTCAGTTCCACAGCGATTCGCCCAATGAGTCTTTGATATTTAGTCGTTTTCAGCCAATATTTGGATTTTTGAAAATTTCACTTTTTTGTGAAAATATCCACTAAATGAGGGAATAATATGTGTGATGGTACCCCAGGAGAGTTCCAAATGTGTTTGGGTAGAATATATATCCCACGGGGGTAAAATTGAAAAAAGTTTAAAAATTTTTTTTTTGGACTTAGTCATCTTTCCGGCGTTTATCAGACTTTCAGATAGGGGAAATGTCAGTGAGCGTTCCGATTTCAGTTCCAGAGCGATTCGCCAAATGAGTCCTTGATATTTAGTCGTTTTCAGCCAATATTTTGGATTTTTGAAAATTTCACTTTTTTGTGAAAATATCCACTAGATGAGGGAATAATATGTGTGAGGGTACCCCAGGAGAGTTCCAAATGTGTGTGGGTAGAATATATATCCCAAGGGGGTAAAATTGAAAAAAGTTGAAAAAAATTTTTTTTGGACTTAGTCATTTTTCCGGCGTTTATCAGACTTTGAGATAGGGCAAATGTCAGTCAGCGTTCCGATTTCAGTTCCAGAGTGATTCGCCCAATGAGTCCTTGATATTTAGTCCTTTTCAGCCAATATTTTGGATTTTTGAAAATTTCACTTTTTTTGTGAAAATATCCACTAAATGAGGGAATAATATGTGTGAGGGTACCCCAGGAGAGTTCGAAATGTGTTTGGGTAGAATATATATCCCACTGGGGTAAAATTGAAAAAAGTTGAGAAAATTCTTTTTTAGACTTAGTCATTTTTCCGGCGTTTATCAGACTTTCAGATAGGGCAAATGTCAGTGAGCGTTCCGATTTCAGTTCCAGAGCGATTCGCCCAATGAGTCCTTGATATTTAGTCGTTTTCAGCCAATATTATAGATTTTTGAAAATTTCACTTTTTTGTGAAAATATCCACTAAATGAGGGAATAATATGTGTGAGGGTACCCCAGGAGAGTTCCAAATGTGTGTGGGTAGAATATATATCCCACTGGGGTAAAATTGAAAAAAGTTGAGAAAATTTTTTTTTGGACTAAGTCATTTTTCCGGCGTTTATCAGACTTTCAGATAGGGCAAATGTCAGTGAGCGTTCCGATTTCAGTTCCAGATCGATTCGCCCAATGAGTCCTTGATATTTAGTCGTTTTCAGCCAATATTTTGGATTTTTGAAAATTTCACTTTTGTGAAAATATCCACTAAATGAGTGAATAATATGTGTGAGGATACCCCAGGAGAGTTCCAAATGTGTGTGGGTAGAATATATATCCCACTGGGGTAAAATTGAAAAAAGTTGAGAAAATTCTTTTTTGGACTTAGTCATTTTTCCGGCGTTTATCACACTTTGAGTTAGGGCAAATGTCAGTGAGCGTTCCGATTTCAGTTCCAGATCGATTCGCCCAATGAGTCCTTGATATATAGTCGTTTTCAGCCAATATTTAGGATTTTTGAAAATTTCACTTTTTTGTGAAAATATCCACTAGATGAGGGAATAATATGTGTGAGGGTACCCCAGGAGAGTTCCAAATGTGTGTGGGTAGAATATATATCCCACGGGGGTAAAATTGAAAAAAGTTGAAAAAAATTTTTTTTTGGACTTATTCATTTTTCTGGCGTTTTTCAGACTTTCAGAGAGGGGAGATGTCAGTGAGCATCTGATTTCAGTTCCAGAGTGATTCGCCCAATGAGTCCTTGATATTTAGTCGTTTTCAGCCAATATTTTGGATTTTTGAAAGTTTCACTTTTGAGAAAGTATCCACTAAATGAGTGAATAATATGCGTGAGGGTACCCCAGAAGAGTTCCAAATGTGTGTGGGTAGAATATATATCCCACGGGGGTAAAATTGAAAAAAGTTGAAAAAAATTTTTTTTTTGGACTTATAGAATCATAGAATCATAGAATGGTAGAGTTGGAAGGGACCTCCTGGGTCATCTGGTCCAACCCCCTGCTCAAAGCAGGTATCACTAGATCATCTCAGACAGATGTCTGTCCAGCCTCTGTTTGAAGACGTCCATTGAAGGGGAACTCACCACCTCTCGTGGCAGCCTGTTCCACTCATTAATCACCCTAACTGTCAAAAAGTTTTTTCTAATATCTAATCTGTGTCTCCTCCCATTTAGTTTCATCCCATTGCTTCTAGTCTTTCCTTGTGCAAATGAGAATAAAGATGATCCTTCTACAATGTGACAGCCCTTGACATATTTGTAGACAGCTATTAAGTCTCCTCTAAGTCTTCTTTTTTGCAAGCTAAACATTCCCAAATCCTGCAACCGTTCCTCATAGGACATGGTTTGCAGACCAGTCACCATTCTGGTCGTTCTTCTCTGAACTTGCTCCAGTTTGTCGATGTCTTTTTTAAAATGTGGTGCCCAAAACTGTACACAGTATTCCAGATGAGGTCTGACCAAAGAGGAGTAAAGACCGATAATGACTTCACGTGATCTAGACTGTATGCTTCTGTTAATACATCCCAGAATTGTATTTGCCTTTTTTGCTGCTGCATCACACTGTTGACTCATGTTCAGTCTATGATCTATTAGTATACCTAAGTCTTTTTCACATGTACTGTTGCTTAGCTCTATTCCTCCCATTCTGTATATGCTTTTTTCATTTTTATTGCCCAGATGTAGTACTTTGCATTTTTCCCTGTTAAAAACCATTCTGTTGGTTGCTGCCCACTGCTCCAGTTTATTTAGGTCTTTTTGAATCCTCTCTCTCTCTTAGTCATCTTTCCGGCGTTTATCAGACTTTCAGATAGGGCAAATGTCAGTGAGCGTTCCGATTTCAGTTCCACAGCGATTCGCCCAATGAGTCTTTGATATTTAGTCGTTTTCAGCCAATATTTTGGATTTTTGAAAATGTCACTTTTTTGTGAAAATATCCACTAAATGAGGGAATAATATGTGTGAGGGTACCCCAAGGAGAGTTCCAAATGTGTGTGGGTAGAATATATATCCCACTGGGGTAAAATTGAAAAAAGTTGAGAAAATTTTTTTTTGGACTAAGTCATTTTTCCGGCGTTTATCAGACTTTCAGATAGGGCAAATGTCAGTGAGCGTTCCGATTTCAGTTGCAGATCGATTCGCCCAATGAGTCCTTGATATTTAGTCGTTTTCAGCCAATATTTTGGATTTTTGAAAATTTCACTTTTGTGAAAATATCCACTAAATGAGTGAATAATATGTGAGAGGATACCCCAAGGAGAGTTCCAAATGTGTGTGGGTAGAATATATATCCCACGGGGGTAAAATTGAAAAACGTTGAAAAATTTTTTTTTTTGGACTTAGTCATCTTTCCGGCGTTTATCAGACTTTCAGATAGGGGAAATGTCAGTGAGCATTCTGATTTCAGTTCCAGAGCGATTCGCCCAGTGAGTCCTTGATATTTAGTCGTTTTAAGCCAATATTTTGGATTTTTGAAAATTTCACTTTTTTGTGAAAATATCCACTAAATGAGGGAATAATATGTGTGAGGGTACCCCAGGAGAGTTCCAAATGTGTGTGGGTAGAATATATATCCCACTGGGGTAAAATTGAAAAAAGTTGAGACTTTTTTTTTGGACTAAGTCATTTTTCCGGCGTTTATCAGACTTTCAGATAGGGCAAATGTCAGAGAGCATTTCGATTTCAGTTCCAGATCAATTCGCCCAATGAGTCCTTGATATTTAGTCGTTTTCAGCCAATATTTTGGATTTTTGAAAATTTCACTTTTGTGAAAATATCCACTAAATGAGTGAATAATATGTGAGGGTACCCCAGGAGAGTTCCAAATGTGTGTGGGTAGAATATATATCCCACAGCGGTAAAATTGAAAAAAGTTGAAAAACATTTTTTTTGGACTTAGTCATTTTTCCGGCGTTTATCAGACTTTCAGATAGGGCAAATGTCAGTGAGCGTTCTGATTTCAGTTCCAGAGCGATTCACCCAATGAGTCCTTGATATTTAGTCGTTTTCAGCCAATATTTTGGATTTTTGAAAATTTCACTTTTTTGTGAAAATATCCACTAAATGAGGGAATAATATGTGTGAGGGTACCCCAGGAGAGTTCTAAATGTGTGTGGGTAGAATATATATCCCACTGGGGTAAAATTGAAAAAAGTTGAGACATTTTTTTTTGGACTAAGTCATTTTTCCGGCGTTTATCAGACTTTCAGATAGGGCAAATGTCAGAGAGCATTTCGATTTCAGTTCCAGATCGATTCGCCCAATGAGTCCTTGATATTTAGTCGTTTTCAGCCAATATTTTGGATTTTTGAAAATTTCACTTTTGTGAAAATATCCACTAAATGAGTGAATAATATGTGAGGGTACCCCAGGAGAGTTCCAAATGTGTGTGGGTAGAATATATATCCCACAGCGGTAAAATTGAAAAAAGTTGAAAAACATTTTTTTTGGACTTAGTCATTTTTCCGGCGTTTATCAGACTTTCAGATAGGGCAAATGTCAGTGAGCGTTCTGATTTCAGTTCCAGAGCGATTCGCCCAATGAGTCCTTGATATTTAGTCGTTTTCAGCCAATATTTAGGATTTTTGAAAATTTCACTTTTTTGTGAAAATATCCACTAGATGAGGTAATAATATGTGTGAGGGTACCCCAGGAGAGTTCCAAATGTGTGTGGGTAGAATATATATCCCAATGGGGTAGAATTGAAAAAAGTTGAGAAATTTTTTTTGGTGACTTAGTCATTTTTCCGGCGTTTATAAGACTTTCAGATAGGGCAAATGTCAGTGAGCGTTCCGATTTCAGTTGCAGAGTGATTCGCCCAATGAGTCCTTGATATTTAGTCGTTTTCAGCCAATATTTTCGATTTTTGAAAATTTCACTTTTTTGTGAAAATATCCACTAAATGAGGGAATAATATGTGTGAGGGTACCCCAGGAGAGTTCCAAATGTGTGTGGGTAGAATATATATCCCACGGGGGTAAAATTGAAAAAAGTTGAAAAAATTTTTTTTTTGGACTTATTCATTTTTCTGGCGTTTATCAGACTTTCAGAGAGGGGAAATGTCAGTGAGCATTCCGATTTCAGTTCCAGAGTGATTCTCCCAATCAGTCCTTGATATTTAGTCGTTTTCAGCCAATATTTTGGATTTTTGAAAATTTCACTTTTTTGTGAAAATATACACTAAATGAGGGAATAATATGTGTGAGGGTACCCCAGGAGAGTTCCAAATGTGTGTGGGTAGAATATATATCCCACGGGGGTAAAATTGAAAAAAGTTTAAAAATTTTTTTTTTGGACTTAGTCATCTTTCCGGCGTTTATCAGACTTTCAGATAGGGGAAATGTCAGTGAGCGTTCCGATTTCAGTTCCAGAGCGATTCGCCAAATGAGTCCTTGATATTTAGTCGTTTTCAGCCAATATTTTGGATTTTTGAAAATTTCACTTTTTTGTGAAAATATCCACTAGATGAGGGAATAATATGTGTGAGGGTACCCCAGGAGAGTTCCAAATGTGTGTGGGTAGAATATATATCCCAAGGGGGTAAAATTGAAAAAAGTTGAAAAAAATTTTTTTTGGACTTAGTCATTTTTCCGGCGTTTATCAGACTTTGAGATAGGGCAAATGTCAGTCAGCGTTCCGATTTCAGTTCCAGAGTGATTCGCCCAATGAGTCCTTGATATTTAGTCGTTTTCAGCCAATATTATAGATTTTTGAAAATTTCATTTTTTTGTGAAAATATCCACTAAATGAGGGAATAATATGTGTGAGGGTACCCCAGGAGAGTTCCAAATGTGTGTGGGTAGAATATATATCCCACTGGGGTAAAATTGAAAAAAGTTGAGAAAATTTTTTTTTGGACTAAGTCATTTTTCCGGCGTTTATCAGACTTTCAGATAGGGCAAATGTCAGTGAGCGTTCCGATTTCAGTTCCAGATCGATTCGCCCAATGAGTCCTTGATATTTAGTCGTTTTCAGCCAATATTTTGGATTTTTGAAAATTTCACTTTTGTGAAAATATCCACTAAATGAGTGAATAATATGTGTGAGGATACCCCAGGAGAGTTCCAAATGTGTGTGGGTAGAATATATATCCCACTGGGGTAAAATTGAAAAAAGTTGAGAAAATTCTTTTTTGGACTTAGTCATTTTTCCGGCGTTTATCACACTTTGAGTTAGGGCAAATGTCAGTGAGCGTTCCGATTTCAGTTCCAGATCGATTCGCCCAATGAGTCCTTGATATATAGTCGTTTTCAGCCAATATTTAGGATTTTTGAAAATTTCACTTTTTTGTGAAAATATCCACTAGATGAGGGAATAATATGTGTGAGGGTACCCCAGGAGAGTTCCAAATGTGTGTGGGTAGAATATATATCCCACGGGGGTAAAATTGAAAAAAGTTGAAAAAAATTTTTTTTTGGACTTATTCATTTTTCTGGCGTTTTTCAGACTTTCAGAGAGGGGAGATGTCAGTGAGCATCTGATTTCAGTTCCAGAGTGATTCGCCCAATGAGTCCTTGATATTTAGTCGTTTTCAGCCAATATTTTGGATTTTTGAAAGTTTCACTTTTGAGAAAGTATCCACTAAATGAGTGAATAATATGCGTGAGGGTACCCCAGAAGAGTTCCAAATGTGTGTGGGTAGAATATATATCCCACGGGGGTAAAATTGAAAAAAGTTGAAAAAAATTTTTTTTTTGGACTTATAGAATCATAGAATCATAGAATGGTAGAGTTGGAAGGGACCTCCTGGGTCATCTGGTCCAACCCCCTGCTCAAAGCAGGTATCACTAGATCATCTCAGACAGATGTCTGTCCAGCCTCTGTTTGAAGACGTCCATTGAAGGGGAACTCACCACCTCTCGTGGCAGCCTGTTCCACTCATTAATCACCCTAACTGTCAAAAAGTTTTTTCTAATATCTAATCTGTGTCTCCTCCCATTTAGTTTCATCCCATTGCTTCTAGTCTTTCCTTGTGCAAATGAGAATAAAGATGATCCTTCTACAATGTGACAGCCCTTGACATATTTGTAGACAGCTATTAAGTCTCCTCTAAGTCTTCTTTTTTGCAAGCTAAACATTCCCAAATCCTGCAACCGTTCCTCATAGGACATGGTTTGCAGACCAGTCACCATTCTGGTCGTTCTTCTCTGAACTTGCTCCAGTTTGTCGATGTCTTTTTTAAAATGTGGTGCCCAAAACTGTACACAGTATTCCAGATGAGGTCTGACCAAAGAGGAGTAAAGACCGATAATGACTTCACGTGATCTAGACTGTATGCTTCTGTTAATACATCCCAGAATTGTATTTGCCTTTTTTGCTGCTGCATCACACTGTTGACTCATGTTCAGTCTATGATCTATTAGTATACCTAAGTCTTTTTCACATGTACTGTTGCTTAGCTCTATTCCTCCCATTCTGTATATGCTTTTTTCATTTTTATTGCCCAGATGTAGTACTTTGCATTTTTCCCTGTTAAAAACCATTCTGTTGGTTGCTGCCCACTGCTCCAGTTTATTTAGGTCTTTTTGAATCCTCTCTCTCTCTTAGTCATCTTTCCGGCGTTTATCAGACTTTCAGATAGGGCAAATGTCAGTGAGCGTTCCGATTTCAGTTCCACAGCGATTCGCCCAATGAGTCTTTGATATTTAGTCGTTTTCAGCCAATATTTTGGATTTTTGAAAATGTCACTTTTTTGTGAAAATATCCACTAAATGAGGGAATAATATGTGTGAGGGTACCCCAAGGAGAGTTCCAAATGTGTGTGGGTAGAATATATATCCCACTGGGGTAAAATTGAAAAAAGTTGAGAAAATTTTTTTTTGGACTAAGTCATTTTTCCGGCGTTTATCAGACTTTCAGATAGGGCAAATGTCAGTGAGCGTTCCGATTTCAGTTGCAGATCGATTCGCCCAATGAGTCCTTGATATTTAGTCGTTTTCAGCCAATATTTTGGATTTTTGAAAATTTCACTTTTGTGAAAATATCCACTAAATGAGTGAATAATATGTGAGAGGATACCCCAAGGAGAGTTCCAAATGTGTGTGGGTAGAATATATATCCCACGGGGGTAAAATTGAAAAACGTTGAAAAATTTTTTTTTTTGGACTTAGTCATCTTTCCGGCGTTTATCAGACTTTCAGATAGGGGAAATGTCAGTGAGCATTCTGATTTCAGTTCCAGAGCGATTCGCCCAGTGAGTCCTTGATATTTAGTCGTTTTAAGCCAATATTTTGGATTTTTGAAAATTTCACTTTTTTGTGAAAATATCCACTAAATGAGGGAATAATATGTGTGAGGGTACCCCAGGAGAGTTCCAAATGTGTGTGGGTAGAATATATATCCCACTGGGGTAAAATTGAAAAAAGTTGAGACTTTTTTTTTGGACTAAGTCATTTTTCCGGCGTTTATCAGACTTTCAGATAGGGCAAATGTCAGAGAGCATTTCGATTTCAGTTCCAGATCGATTCGCCCAATGAGTCCTTGATATTTAGTCGTTTTCAGCCAATATTTTGGATTTTTGAAAATTTCACTTTTGTGAAAATATCCACTAAATGAGTGAATAATATGTGAGGGTACCCCAGGAGAGTTCCAAATGTGTGTGGGTAGAATATATATCCCACAGCGGTAAAATTGAAAAAAGTTGAAAAACATTTTTTTTGGACTTAGTCATTTTTCCGGCGTTTATCAGACTTTCAGATAGGGCAAATGTCAGTGAGCGTTCTGATTTCAGTTCCAGAGCGATTCACCCAATGAGTCCTTGATATTTAGTCGTTTTCAGCCAATATTTTGGATTTTTGAAAATTTCACTTTTTTGTGAAAATATCCACTAAATGAGGGAATAATATGTGTGAGGGTACCCCAGGAGAGTTCTAAATGTGTGTGGGTAGAATATATATCCCACTGGGGTAAAATTGAAAAAAGTTGAGACATTTTTTTTTGGACTAAGTCATTTTTCCGGCGTTTATCAGACTTTCAGATAGGGCAAATGTCAGAGAGCATTTCGATTTCAGTTCCAGATCGATTCGCCCAATGAGTCCTTGATATTTAGTCGTTTTCAGCCAATATTTTGGATTTTTGAAAATTTCACTTTTGTGAAAATATCCACTAAATGAGTGAATAATATGTGAGGGTACCCCAGGAGAGTTCCAAATGTGTGTGGGTAGAATATATATCCCACAGCGGTAAAATTGAAAAAAGTTGAAAAACATTTTTTTTGGACTTAGTCATTTTTCCGGCGTTTATCAGACTTTCAGATAGGGCAAATGTCAGTGAGCGTTCTGATTTCAGTTCCAGAGCGATTCGCCCAATGAGTCCTTGATATTTAGTCGTTTTCAGCCAATATTTAGGATTTTTGAAAATTTCACTTTTTTGTGAAAATATCCACTAGATGAGGGAATAATATGTGTGAGGGTACCCCAGGAGAGTTCCAAATGTGTGTGGGTAGAATATATATCCCAATGGGGTAGAATTGAAAAAAGTTGAGAAATTTTTTTTGGTGACTTAGTCATTTTTCCGGCGTTTATAAGACTTTCAGATAGGGCAAATGTCAGTGAGCGTTCCGATTTCAGTTGCAGAGTGATTCGCCCAATGAGTCCTTGATATTTAGTCGTTTTCAGCCAATATTTTCGATTTTTGAAAATTTCACTTTTTTGTGAAAATATCCACTAAATGAGGGAATAATATGTGTGAGGGTACCCCAGGAGAGTTCCAAATGTGTGTGGGTAGAATATATATCCCACGGGGGTAAAATTGAAAAAAGTTGAAAAAATTTTTTTTTTGGACTTATTCATTTTTCTGGCGTTTATCAGACTTTCAGAGAGGGGAAATGTCAGTGAGCATTCCGATTTCAGTTCCAGAGTGATTCTCCCAATCAGTCCTTGATATTTAGTCGTTTTCAGCCAATATTTTGGATTTTTGAAAATTTCACTTTTTTGTGAAAATATACACTAAATGAGGGAATAATATGTGTGAGGGTACCCCAGGAGAGTTCCAAATGTGTGTGGGTAGAATATATATTCCACTGGGGTAAAATTGAAAAAAGTTGAGAAAAATTTTTATTGGACTAAGTCCTTTTTCCGGCGTTTATCTGACTTTCAGATAGGGCAAATGTCAGTGAGCTTTACGATTTCAGTACCAGAGTGATTCGCCCAATGAGTCCTTGATATTTAGTAGTTTTCAGCCAATATTTTAGATTTTTGAAAATTTCACCTTTTTGTGAAAATATCCACTAAATGAGGGAATAATATGTGTGAGGGTACCCCAGGAGAGTTCCAAATGTGTGTGGGTAGAATATATATCCCACGGCGGTAAAATTGAAAAAAGTTGAAAAAATTTTTTTTTTGGACTTAGTCATTTTTCTGGCGTTTATCAGACTTTCAGATAGGGGAAATGTCAGTGAGCATCGGATTTCAGTTCCAGAGCGATTCGCCCAATGATTCCTTGATATTTAGTCGTTTTCAGCCAATATTTTGGATTTTTGAAAATTTCACTTTTTTGTGAAAATATCCACTAAATGAGGGAATAATATGTATGAGGGTACCCCAGGAGAGTTCCAAATGTGTGTGAGTAGAATATATATCCCACTGGGGTAAAATTGAAAAAAGTTGAGAAAATTTTTTTTTGGACTTAGTCATTTTTCTGACGTTTATCAGACTTTCAGATAGGGGAAATGTCAGTGAGCGTTCTGATTTCAGTTCCAGAGCGATACGCCCAATGAGTCCTTGATATTTAGTCGTTTTCAGCCAATATTTTGGATTTTTGAAAATTTCACTTTTTTGTGAAAATATCCACTAAATGAGGGAATAATATGTGTGAGGGTACCCCAGGAGAGTTCCAAATGTGTGTGGGTAGAATATATATCCCACGGCGGTAAAATTGAAAAAAGTTGAAAAACATTTTTATTGGACTTAGTCATTTTTCCGGCGTTTATCAGACTTTCAGTTAGGGCAAATATCAGTGAGCGTTCTGATTTCAGTTCCAGAGCGATTCCCCCAATGATTCCTTGATATTTAGTCGTTTTCAGCCAATATTTTGGATTTTTAAAAATTTCACTTTTTTGTGAAAATATCCACTAGATGAGGGAATAAAATGTGTGAGGGTATGCCAGGAGAGTTCCAAATGTGTGTGGGTAGAATATATATCCCACTGGGGTAAAATTGAAAAAAGTTGAGAAAATTCTTTTTTGGACTTAGTCATTTTTCCTGCGTTTATCAGACTTTCAGATAGGGCAAATGTCAGTGATCGTTCCTATTCCAGTTCCAGAGTGATTCGCCCAATGAGTCCTTGATATTCAGTTGTTTTCAGCCAATATTATAGATTTTTGAAAATTTCACTTTTTTGTGAAAATATCCACTAAATGAGGGAATAATATGTGTGAGGGTACCCCAGGAGAGTTCCAAATGTGTGTGGGTAGAATATATATCCCACTGGGGTAAAATTGAAAAAAGTTGAGAAATTTTTTTTTGGACTAAGTCATTTTTCCGGCGTTTATCAGACTTTCAGATAGGGCAAATGTCAGTGAGCGTTCCTATTCCAGTTCCAGAGTGATTCGCCCAATGAGTCCTTGATATTCAGTTGTTTTCAGCCAATATTATAGATTTTTGAAAATTTCACTTTTTTGTGAAAATATCCACTAAATGAGGGAATAATATGTGTGAGGGTACCCCAGGAGAGTTCCAAATGTGTGTGGGTAGAATATATATCCCACTGGGGTAAAATTGAAAAAAGTTGAGAAATTTTTTTTTGGACTAAGTCATTTTTCCGGCGTTTATCAGACTTTCAGATAGGGCAAATGTCAGTGAGCGTTCCGATTTCAGTTCCAGAGTGATTCGCCCAATGAGTCCTTGATATTTAGTCGTTTTCAGCCAATATTTTGGATTTTTGAAAATTTCACTTTTTTGTGAAAATATCCACTAAATGAGGGAATAATATGTGTGATGGTACCCCAGGAGAGTTCCAAATGTGTGTGGGTAGAATATATATCTGTGGCACCCCAGGGGTCTGGTTTCCACAGTAATGCAATATTATGTCTGAGAGCAGGTGGGAGGTCTCTTAGTCAGGAATCCTATGCATGCCACACCTCCTGCCCAGTCCTGGGAGGGGAAGAACTTCCCCTATATAAACCTGGGGCTGAGGCAGGGTGAGTGATTAGAAGAAGAACAGAAGTAGAGACAGAGAAGCAGCATAGGAAGAAACAACAGGAGCTCTGTGGGAGCAGTGTTACAAAGAGTCAGGGGCTGGCAGCTGCAGAGCTCGCCCTGACTGAGAAGTATCACCGGACCCGGAGTCCGAGGCTGTGGGGACTATTCTCTACCCAGCAGCAGAAACCGACCGGCAGGGGTTTGCAGGTCCTCTGGCCCAGAAACCCGAAGGCACGGTCACAAGAGTGGGACCAGCACCGCCATCGTGGAGCGGAAGCCATTAGAAGGCCCCGAGTCACCGGCCATACGGGTGAGCACCACACGGTACACTCAGGGACGTGGGCTACTTATACCCGCCTCTAGCAAGGTAGCCAGAAGAGTAACGTTAGTTTGGGAGGCCTACAACTCCGCCTGGCCAGGGGAGATCCCATCTGCTCAAGGACTGACCAGGCCCCAATCGCTAGCCAGTACTCCGGGAGGGTCTATCTTTGTTGCCAGTAAAGACCCTGAACTTCACCGTACCGTTTCCGAGTGGTTCCTGCTACCCCCATCATCCACGTCGGCTGCCCTGAGGCCATACCCCTCCCGTTGGGGGTTATACTACCACGCTGCACAATCCTACCACCGGCCTCAGCGGTCTGCCCTGCAGCAGCAGCTCTAAAGCTGCATTCAACGGGTGGCGTAGTCATCTAACATCACTGCTAATACAGCGCCACTTAAGCTGACTTCCTGGGCACGGACCGGGTCACCGCCACGAGACTACAACCCTCAACAGATCCGGCTCCGGGTAAGCTCCCGCATGTGCAACGCAGCGCGACACAGGCCCAGGGGCGCGTCAACTTTTGGCGTAGTCGGCAGGATTTCGTGCCCGCAACCACCGGGTACTGCGTGCCTGAAAAAGAGACTTTTAAACTTACCTGTGGTGAAGATTCCCGCCATCCGGCGCCATCTTCTGCCTTCTTCCCGCCATCCGTGGAGTTTTCCCGCCGTTGGACGCCATCTTGAAGACGCCGCGCGGGAAGAAGAGGGGCGTGGACTCCGAAAGCGCGCGAGAACTGAAGCCCCGCCTCACGTCCGGACGTTGCGTAAGGTCCTGGAAGGAGCCCAGCAGACGCCGACGTTACAGGAGCGCGACGCAAGGTCCTCAACCCTGACGATCCACTGCGGCCTACGGAAGAGGATCATCGCAAGGTAGGCCACGGTCCACTAGGGGGGAGAAGGATGTCGGATACGGAGGAGAGCTTCACCGCTCCAACCCCCGCCAGCGCCACCGCTGTTGCGGTCATGCCTTTTACCATGCCCTATATCCCGGGGGCAGCCTGGCTACCCCAGTACTCAGGGGAGTCACATACCCTGCAGGACTTTAGAGAAAAGCTGGATAGCCTCTTCCAGGTGTACCCCCTCACAGAAGAGCAAAAAGTGAGCATCCTGGTGGCCCAATTAACCGGGGCAGCCCGAAGGGAGGTAAAGTCCTGGCCACCTGGGGGGAGGACTGTCGCAGGGATACTAACCCGGCTGAGGGACACCTTTGATACTCAGCCGAGATCAAGCTTAGATTCTACGGGTGCAAACAGCGGGCACATGAGAGTATAAGGGACTATGCCCTGAACCTACAAGAGGCCCTGAGAGCCGTTAAGCAGACCGACCCTGACGGCGTGGGAGACGAGGACAGGCTGTTGACTGAACAATTTATAGAGGGTTTATATTGCAATGCCCACCGAACCCAGTTGCGGGCAATGGCCTTACAGGACCCTCATCTGGGATTTGCACAGTTCAAGGACAGAGCCATCCGGGTGCTCCGAGAACCGGCACCGGGTGGCGATGTGACCCACAGCCGCCCAGCTATCACTTACCACCAGGAGGCGGCGCCCTTGTCGGCAGGGCCTGTGGGGGCTGATGCGCAGGCTTTGAACAATGACCCGGCTCCAGACCTGCACCATCAGGTCCAAGAGCTAGCTAAAAGCGTTGCTGCGCTAACCCGAACTGTGCAGTCTTTACAGGTTTCCACTCCAGGGAAGATCCATCTGGCATCCGGACCGGAGGACATCCCGTGGCGTCGACCAAGGAGGACCCCACCGGCCAGAGGAAGACCCAGTGACCGATACAACGAGGACGGACGACCCATCTGCCACCGCTGCAATCAACCCGGACATATGGCAAGGTACTGTCCTTTAAACTGGCACAACCTGGGGGTAGAGGGCCAACCCCCAGGAAAAAGATCATCAGGCCCATCGAACTGGCGCGACAAATATGTGGGAGGACGTCCAGTCTTGCCTGTGGTACTGGATGGCATTCCTATGAGTGCCCTACTGGACACCGGGTCACAGGTCACCACCATCCCGTACGTGCTCTTCAAGCAGTACTGGAATGACTCGGATATTACCCGCTACCCTGACGACGACTTGAGTATCATCGCCAGCAATGGTCAGCCCGTGCCACAGATCGGATTTAAAGAGGTGACCATTAAAATTGGTAGAGTTGAACTGGCAGCACAGGGACTGATCATTGTAGACATTGACAAACACGAGAGTCACCCAAAGATAACTCTAGGAACTAATGTAATTGAAAATTGTCTTGCAGAGGTGATTTTCCTTTTACAGCAGGTTGCCAAGAACGCCAGGTCCGGTGAGCAGCAAGTGCTCCAAAAAGAGATCCGGGCACTGATGCGACGGCAACAGGTGGAACTCTCCGGCGGTGAGATTGGTAGCGTAAGAATGTGTGACCCTTTCCCTATTGCCATGCCCCCAAAAAGTGAAATGATGATTTGGTGCCGGGCAGCTATTGGTCCGAGAGGTAGAGATTACCAGGCAATGGTAGAACCAGTTTACTCAGACAGTAGGCCCACCATTTTGACAGCACGGGGGGTGGTTAATGTACGCCATGGGAGGGTGCCCGTTCGCCTAATAAATATCGGGAAGAGGGAAGTATACCTACCCCGGTATGCCACGCTAGCCAAATTATATACCATCAACCAAAACTCTATACAGTCTGTGGAACCCTTGCCTCCATCTCACCCGGAGGAAGGTAACGGCTCTAAGAAAGTAATGGAGGATTGGTGTCAGCAACTACACTTGGGAACTGACTCCACTCCCTCCCACCAGAAACAGGGAGTCTACCGGGTGGTTCAAGAGTATGAGAGAGTGTTTAGTAAACACCCGTTAGACTTCGGGCGAGTCAAGGGGGTAGAACACCACATCCCCACGGGAGATCATCCTCCCATAAAAGAGAGGTATTGACCCGTACCCCCTGCACATTACCAACACGCCAAGGGGATGCTTAGAGACATGAAGGAGGCTGGGGTAATCCGGGATAGCTGTAGCCCCTGGGCAGCCCCACTAGTTTTAGTCAAAAAGAAAGACAACACTATGAGGATGTGTGTAGATTACCGGAAAATCAACCGTATCACACACAAGGATGCGTACCCTTTACCAAGGATAGAGGAGTCTTTGGCTGCTTTAAGATCTGCTAACTTCTTCTCTACCTTGGATCTCACTAGCGGGTACTGGCAGGTTCCTGTAGCAGAGGCGGACCGGGAGAAGACCGCATTCACCACCCCGATGGGACTTAGCGAGTTTAACTGCATGCCGTTTGGATTTTGTAACGCACCAGGAACCTTCCAACGATTAATGGAGTGCTGTCTGGGACACAAAAACTTCGAGACGGTCCTATTGTACCTGGACGATGTCATCGTATATTCCAAGACTTATGAGGACCACCTGAAACATCTGGCGGAAGTGTTCGAAGCCCTGGCAAGTTACGGCCTGAAGGTGAAACCCTCTAAGTGTCACCTCCTGAAGCCAAAGGTGCAGTACCTGGGACATGTGGTGAGCGCTGACGGAGTGGCTCCCGACCCTGATAAGATCACCGCAATTAAGGAATGGCCAAGTATCTCCAGTGTAAAGGAAGTGCGGCAGTTCCTCGGGTTGGTAGGCTATTACCGCAGATTCATCCCCGGTTTCACCAAAAAGGCAGCTCCTATGCAGGACCTCCTGATAGGCCAGTCCCGGAAGGCCAAGAGCCAGAAGCCGCCCTTCAGGTGGGAGAAATTAGAAGAAGAGTCCTTCCGCCAGCTGAAGATGGCCCTCACGGGGGATGAAATCCTGGCGTACCCGGATTACAGCCTGCCCTTTATCCTCTACACCGACGCAAGTAACATCGGGCTAGGAGCCGTGCTGTCCCAGATCCAGCAGGGGAAAGAACGAGTAATCGCTTACGCCAGCCGAAAACTGCGACCCACTGAGAGAAACCCTGAGAATTACAGCTCATTTAAGCTAGAGTTCCTGGCAGTGGTGTGGGCAGTCACCGAACGCTTTAAGCACTACCTCGCTTCTTCCCGGTTCATCGTGTACACGGATAACAACCCGTTGACACACCTGGACACAGCAAGACTCGGTGCCCTAGAGCAGAGATGGATGGCCCGTCTGTCCAACTACGAGTTCACAATCAAATACCGGGCAGGATGCTCCAATACCAACGCGGACGCCCTGTCCAGGATGCCAAATCTACCGGACGAAGGAGAAGATCCAGAGGGACTGGAAGAAGTCGAACTCCCCGCGTTCCACCGTCATGGGACTACCCAGTGTTCCCACCGGGTAAGGAGTAAGCAAGCCGCTACGTTTAACCCCTTGCCTCACTACAACTGGGCGGAAACGCAAGACAGTGACCCTGCCATCCGGCTGGTAAAGGAGATGCTGACTCGGCCAGAGGCTCGCCTTGACCCAGACGCTCCGGAGGAAGCCAAGCAACTGTGGGCTGAGAAGAGTCGACTGTTCCTTTATAAGGGGAAGTTGTGCCGCCGAATGGTTAACTCCCGGATGCATGAACTAATCTGGCAAGTAGTGGTGCCACGAAGAGACGCAGCCATGGTGATGGAGGAATACCACGACGGGGCTGGACACTTCGGATGGAAGAAGCTGGAGTTCCTGCTGCGCGGGCGGTTCCACTGGGTAGGCATGAGGGGAACCATCGAGAGGTGGTGCAGAGACTGTGGCCCGTGCAACCTAAGAAGGAAGGACCGTGCCAGCCAGAAGACTCACCTGCAGTCCATCGTCACCCGGCAGTCGTTGGAACTGGTAGCCTTGGATCATGTAAAACTGACCCCAAGCAGAAGTGGCTACGTCTACGCGCTAACCATCGTGGATCATTACTCCCGGTTCTTGGTTGTCGTCCCCGTCAAGGACTTAACGGCTCAAACAGCAGCTAGAGCCTTCCAGCAGCACTTCTGCGTCCACACGGGTACCCGGACCAAGTGCTGACGGACCAGGGACCTGCCTTTGAAGCGGAGGTCTTCCAGGAATTCTGCAATCTGTATGGCTGCCGGAAGATAAGGACGACACCCTATCATCCGCAAACTAATGGACTTTGTGAGAAAATGAACCAGGTGGTAATGGATCTTCTGAAAACGTTGCCCCTGGAAGAACACAGTCTGTGGCCTGAGAAGCTGCCCGATCTGGTGGACCTATACAACCACATCCCGGTAGGTTCCACCAACTGTACCCCGGCTTACCTAATGAGGGCGAGACCTGGAAATGGGAGTCCTGACACCCGAGGACCCTTCACCAGAAGCAGACTGGGACACAGAGAGGCAGCAGCAGTACCGGAAAGTACAGGAGAGTGTGGAGCGAAGTCTCTGTCAAGCTAGGGAAAGACAAGAGAAAACTTACAACCAGTATGCTCCCGCTGTTCCCCTGGTACCCGGAGAGCAGGTCTTGAAGAGGAAAAGACGGCTCCACAAAGTTGGACGACCAGTGGGAGAAGGACCGTACACCGTACTGCCCTCAAGCCACGAGAACCCGAAGGTCTGTACCATCAGTAAAGACGGAGGGGAGACCATAGCCATTGTATCCCGGGATCACCTGAAAAAGTGTCCTGAACAGCTACGGAACCCTGAAGAGGAACAAGAAGACCATCGACCCGTAGAGGAAAGGGAAGATATGGTTAGTACTGTGCTCGGAGACTTCCCTCGGTCTTGGACTCAAGTCAATGGTGCAGTTGTGGTACCCGTACTCACCTTCCTCCAACCAACATCCCAAGTACCTACGGAGCAACAGGTAGAGCTGGAAGAACAGCTGGTCCGGGAGGCAGAAGACCCCACACCAGCAGACCAGGAGGATCAACCCTCTGCTTGCAGTGAGCCTGCCATATCCCTAGTGAGCCAAAGGACCCGTGGACAGCTGCCCAGTTTACCCTTGACAGCTCCTACACCCTGTAGTTCAGGGCCAGACAGTCAGCTCCGTAGGTCCACTAGGGCCACTAGAGGCCAGTTACCCGCACGTTGGAGGATTTGAAGTGTATAAATTGTTTTATTTGTGGTTACCTGTTTATTGTTGCTTGTGTATAATTATGTGTTTCTAGTTATTTTTAGGAGTCCTTGGTGGATTTACCGGGAATCCTTTGTACATAGTTGGAGCGTAACCCAGGACGGACTAAAGACTGTTAAGGACTCGGGGCAGGACAGACCCCTACCTGGTTACGTCTCCCTGTTTTGGTGAAATGGACACCTTGCTTTTCTTCAAAGACTGCACCCGGTTACGGACATGCCGTGACCACCTTTATGTGTTTTTCTTATTGTATTATTATTGTTATACCCTGTTATGTTTACAAAAGTATGTTTAGTCCCGGAGTACTAAATTTCACTAGGGGGGAGTGTGGCACCCCAGGGGTCTGGTTTCCACAGTAATGCAATATTATGTCTGAGAGCAGGTGGGAGGTCTCTTGGTCAGGAATCCTATGCATGCCACACCTCCTGCCCAGTCCTGGGAGGGGAAGAACTTCCCCTATATAAACCTGGGGCTGAGGCAGGGTGAGTGAGTAGAAGAAGAACAGAAGTAGAGACAGAGAAGCAGCATAGGAAGAAACAACAGGAGCTCTGTGGGAGCAGTGTTACAAAGAGTCAGGGGCTGGCAGCTGCAGAGCTCGCCCTGACTGAGAAGTATCACCGGACCCGGAGTCCGAGGCTGTGGGGAATAATCTCTACCCAGCAGCAGAAACCGACCGGCAGGGGATTGCAGGACCTCTGGCCCAGAAACCCGAAGGCACGGTCACAAGAGTGGGACCAGCACCGCCATCGTGGAGCGGAAGCCATTAGAAGGCCCCGAGTCACCGGCCATACGGGTGAGCACCACACGGTACACTCAGGGACGTGGGCTACTTATACCCGCCTCTAGCAAGGTAGCCAGAAGAGTAACGTTAGTTTGGGAGGGCTACAACTCCGCCTGGCCAGGGGAGATCCCATCTGCTCAAGGACTGACCAGGCCCCAATCGCTAGCCAGTACTCCGGGAGGGTCTATCTTTGTTACCAGTAAAGACCCTGAACTTCACCGTACCGTCTCCGAGTGGTTCCTGCTACCCCCATCATCCACGTCAGCTGCCCTGAGGCCATACCCCTCCCGTTGGGGGTTATACTACCACGCTGCACAATCCTACCACCGGCCTCAGCGGTCTGCCATGCAGCAGCAGCTCTAAAGCTGCATTCAACGGGTGGCGTAGTCATCTAACATCACTGCTAATACAGCGCCACTTAAGCTGACTCCCTGGGCACGGACCGGGTCACCGCCACGAGACTAAAACCCTCAACAGATCCTGCTCCGGGTAAGCTCCCGCATGCGCAACGCAGCGCGACACAGGCCCAGGGGCGCGTCATATCCCACTGAGGTAAAATTGAAAAAAGTTGAGAAAATTTTTTTTTGGACTAAGTCATTTTTCCGGCGTTTATCAGACTTTCAGATAGGGCAAATGTCAGTGAGCATTCCGATTTCAGTTCCAGAGTGATTCGCCCAATGAGTCCTTGATATTTAGTCGTTTTCAGCCAATATTTTAGATTTTTGAAAATTTCACTTTTTTGTGAAAATATCCACTAAATGAGGGAATAATATGTGTGAGGGTACCCCAGGAGAGTTCCAAATGTGTGTGGGTAGAATATATATCCCACGGGGGTAAAATTGAAAAAAGTTGAAAAAATTTTTTTTTTGGACTTATTCATTTTTCTGGCGTTTATCAGACTTTCAGAGAGGGAAAATGTCAGTGAGCATCTGATTTCAGTTCCAGAGTGATTCGCCCAATGAGTCCTTGATATTTAGTCATTTTCAGCCAATATTTTGGATTTTTGAAAATTTCACTTTTTTGTGAAAATATCCACTAAATGAGGGAATAATATGTGTGAGGGTACCCCAGGAGAGTTCCAAATGTGTGTGGGTAGAATATATACCCCACTGGGGTAAAATTGAAAAAAGTTGAGAAAAATTTTTATTGGACTAAGTCATTTTTCCGGCGTTTATCAGACTTTCAGATAGGGCAAATGTCAGTGAGCGTTCCGATTTCAGTTCCAGAGCGATTCGCCCAATGAGTCCTTGATATTTAGTCGTTTTCAGCCAATATTTTGGATTTTTGAAAATTTCACTTTTGAGAAAATATCCACTAAATGAGTGAATAATATGCGTGAGGGTACCACAGGAGAGTTCCAAATGTGTGTGGGTAGAATATATATCCCACGGGGGTAAAATTGAAAAAAGTTGAAAAAAATTTTTTTTTTGGACTTAGTCCTTTTTCCGGCGTTTATCAGACTTTCAGATAGGGCAAATGTCAGTGAGCGTTCCGATTTCAGTACCAGAGTGATTCGCCCAATGAGTCCTTGATATTTAATCGTTTTCAGCCAATATTTTAGATTTTTGAAAATTTCACCTTTTTGTGAAAATATCCACTAAATGAGGGAATAATATGTGTGAGGGTACCCCAGGAGAGTTCCAAATGTGTGTGGGTAGAATATATATCCCAATGGGGTAGAATTGAAAAAAGTTGAGAAATTTTTTGGGGGACTTAGTCATTTTTCCGGCGTTTATCAGACTTTCAGATAGGGCAAATGTCAGTGAGCGTTCCGATTTCAGTACCAGAGTGATTCGCCCAATGAGTCCTTGATATTTAGTCGTTTTCAGCCAATATTTTAGATTTTGGAAAATTTCACCTTTTTGTGAAAATATCCACTAAATGAGGGAATAATATGTGTGAGGGTACCCCAGGAGAGTTCCAAATGTGTGTGGGTAGAATATATATCCCACTGGGGTAAAATTGAAAAAAGTTGAGAAAAATTTTTATTGGATTAAGTCATTTTTCCGGCGTTTATCAGACTTTCAGATAGGGCAAATGTCAGTGAGCGTTCCAATTTCAGTTCCAGAGCGATTTGCACAATGAGTCCTTCATATTTAGTCGTTTTCAGCCAATATTTTGGATTTTTGAAAATTTCACTTTTGAGAAAATATCCACTAAATGAGTGAATAATATGCGTGAGGGTACCCCAGGAGAGTTCCAAATGTGTGTGGGTAGAATATATATCCCACGGGGGTAAAATTGAAAAAAGTTGAAAAAATTTTTTTTTTTGGACTTAGTCATCTTTCCGGCGTTTATCAGACTTTCAGATAGGGGAAATGTCAGTGAGCATTCCGATTTCAGTTCCAGAGCGATTCGCCCAATGAGTCCTTGATATTTAGTCGTTTTCAGCCAATATTTTGGATTTTTGAAAATTTCACTTTTTTGTGAAAATATCCACTAAATGAGGGAATAATATGTGTGAGGGTACCCCAGGAGAGTTCCAAATGTGTTTGGGTAGAATATATATCCCACTGAGGTAAAATTGAAAAAAGTTGAGAAAATTTTTTTTTGGACTTAGTCATTTTTCCGGCATTTATCAGACTTTCAGATAGGGCAAATGTCAGGGAGCATTCCGATTTCAGTTACAGAGTGATTCTCCCAATGAGTCCTTGATATTTAGTCGTTTTCAGCCAATATTTTGGATTTTTGAAAATTTCACTTTTTTGGTGAAAATATCCTCTAAATGAGGGAATAATATGTGTGAGGGTACCCCAGGAGAGTTCCAAATGTGTGTGGGTAGAATATATATCCCACGGCGGTAAAATTGAAAAAAGTTGAAAAAAATTTTTTTTTGGACTTAGTCATTTTTCTGGCGTTTATCAGACTTTCAGATAGGGGAAATGTCAGTGAGCATCTGATTTCAGTTCCAGAGCGATTCGCCCAATGATTCCTTGATATTTAGTCGTTTTCAGCCAATATTTTGGATTTTTGAAAATTTCACTTTTTTGTGAAAATATCCACTAAATGAGGGAATAATATGTATGAGGGTACCCCAGGAGAGTTCCAAATGTGTGTGAGTAGAATATATATCCCACTGGGGTAAAATTGAAAAAAGTTGAGAAAATTTTTTTTTGGACTTAGTCATTTTTCTGGCGTTTATCAGACTTTCAGATAGGGGAAATGTCAGTGAGCGTTCTGATTTCAGTTCCAGAGCGATTCGCCCAATGAGTCCTTGATATTTAGTCGTTTTCAGCCAATATTTAGGATTTTTGAAAATTTCACTTTTTTGTGAAAATATCCACTAAATGAGGGAATAATATGTGTGAGGGTACCCCAGGAGAGTTCCAAATGTGTGTGGGTAGAATATATATCCCAATGGGGTAGAATTGAAAAAAGTTGAGAAATTTTTTTGGGGGACTTAGTCATTTTTCCGGCGTTTATCAGACTTTCAGATAGGGCAAATGTCAGTGAGCGTTCCGATTTCAGTACCAGAGTGATTCGCCCAATGAGTCCTTGATATTTAGTCGTTTTCAGCCAATATTTTAGATTTTGGAAAATTTCACCTTTTTGTGAAAATATCCACTAAATGAGGGAATAATATGTGTGAGGGTACCCCAGGAGAGTTCCAAATGTGTGTGGGTAGAATATATATCCCACTGGGGTAAAATTGAAAAAAGTTGAGAAAAATTTTTATTGGATTAAGTCATTTTTCCGGCGTTTATCAGACTTTCAGATAGGGCAAATGTCAGTGAGCGTTCCAATTTCAGTTCCAGAGCGATTTGCCCAATGAGTCCTTCATATTTAGTCGTTTTCAGCCAATATTTTGGATTTTTGAAAATTTCACTTTTGAGAAAATATCCACTAAATGAGTGAATAATATGCGTGAGGGTACCCCAGGAGAGTTCCAAATGTGTGTGGGTAGAATATATATCCCACGGGGGTAAAATTGAAAAAAGTTGAAAAAATTTTTTTTTTTGGACTTAGTCATCTTTCCGGCGTTTATCAGACTTTCAGATAGGGGAAATGTCAGTGAGCATTCCGATTTCAGTTCCAGAGCGATTCGCCCAATGAGTCCTTGATATTTAGTCGTTTTCAGCCAATATTTTGGATTTTTGAAAATTTCACTTTTTTGTGAAAATATCCACTAAATGAGGGAATAATATGTGTGAGGGTACCACAGGAGAATTCCAAATGTGTGTGGGTAGAATATATATCCCACGGCGGTAAAATTGAAAAAAGTTGAAAAAAATTTTTTTTTGGACTTAGTCATTTTTCTGGCGTTTATCAGACTTTCAGATAGGGGAAATGTCAGTGAGCATCTGATTTCAGTTCCAGAGCGATTCGCCCAATGATTCCTTGATATTTAGTCGTTTTCAGCCAATATTTTGGATTTTTGAAAATTTCACTTTTTTGTGAAAATATCCACTAAATGAGGGAATAATATGTATGAGGGTACCCCAGGAGAGTTCCAAATGTGTGTGAGTAGAATATATATCCCACTGGGGTAAAATTGAAAAAAGTTGAGAAAATTTTTTTTTGGACTTAGTCATTTTTCTGGCGTTTATCAGACTTTCAGATAGGGGAAATGTCAGTGAGCGTTCTGATTTCAGTTCCAGAGCGATTCGCCCAATGAGTCCTTGATATTTAGTCGTTTTCAGCCAATATTTAGGATTTTTGAAAATTTCACTTTTTTGTGAAAATATCCACTAAATGAGGGAATAACATGTGTGAGTGTACCCCAGGAGAGTTCCAAATGTGTGTGGGTAGAATATATATCCCAATGGGGTAGAATTGAAAAAGTTGAGAAAAATTTTTTTGGGACTTAGTCCTTTTTCCGGCGTTTATCAGACTTTCAGATAGGGCAAATGTCAGTGAGCATTCCGATTTCAGTTCCAGAGTGATTCTCCCAATGAGTCCTTGATATTTAGTCGTTTTCAGCCAATATTTTAGATTTTTGAAAATTTCACTTTTTTGTGAAAATATCCACTAAATGAGGGAATAATATGTGTGAGGGTACCCCAGGAGAGTTCCAAATGTGTGTGGGTAGAATATATATCCCACGGCGGTAAAATTGAAAAAAGTTGAAAAAAATTTTTTTTTGGACTTAGTCATTTTTCTGGCGTTTATCAGACTTTCAGATAGGGGAAATGTCAGTGAGCATCTGATTTCAGTTCCAGAGCGATTCGCCCAATGATTCCTTGATATTTAGTCGTTTTCAGCCAATATTTTGGATTTTTGAAAATTTCACTTTTTTGTGAAAATATCCACTAAATGAGGGAATAATATGTGTGAGGGTACCCCAGGAGAGTTCCAAATGTGTGTGGGTAGAATATATATCCCACGGGGGTAAAATTGAAAAAAGTTGAAAAAATTTTTTTTTTTGGACTTAGTCATCTTTCCGGCGTTTATCAGACTTTCAGATAGGGCAAATGTCAGTGAGCATTCCGATTTCAGTTCCAGAGCGATTCGCCCAATGAGTCCTTGATATTTAGTCGTTTTCAGCCAATATTTTGGATTTTTGAAAATTTCACTTTTTTGTGAAAATATCCACTAAATGAGGGAATAATATGTGTGAGGGTACCCCAGGAGAGATCCAAATGTGTGTGGGTAAAATATATATCCCACGGGGGTAAAATTGAAAAAAGTTGAAAAAAATTTTTTTTTGGACTTATTCATTTTTCTGGCGTTTATCAGACTTTCAGAGAGGGGAAATGTCAGTGAGCATCTGATTTCAGTTCCAGAGTGATTCGCCCAATGAGTCCTTGATATTTAGTCGTTTTCAGCCAATATTTTGGATTTTTGAAAATTTCACTTTTTTGTGAAAATATCCACTAAATGAGGGAATAATATGTGTGAGGGTACCCCAGGAGAGTTCCAAATGTGTGTGGGTAGAATATATATCCCACTGAGGTAAAATTGAAAAAAGTTGAGAAAATTTTTTTTTGGACTTAGTCATTTTTCTGGCATTTATCAGACTTTCAGATAGGGCAAATGTCAGTGAGCATTCCGATTTCAATTCCAGAGTGATTCTCCCAATGAGTCCTTGATATTTAGTCGTTTTCAGCCAATATTTTGGATTTTTGAAAATTTCACTTTTTTGGTGAAAATATCCTCTAAATGAGGGAATAATATGTGTGAGGGTACCCCAGGAGAGTTCCAAATGTGTGTGGGTAGAATATATATCCCACGGCGGTAAAATTGAAAAAAGTTGAAAAAATTTTTTTTTGGACTTAGTCATTTTTCTGGCGTTTATCAGACTTTCAGATAGGGGAAATGTCAGTGAGCATCTGATTTCAGTTCCAGAGCGATTCGCCCAATGATTCCTTGATATTTAGTCGTTTTCAGCCAATATTTTGGATTTTTGAAAATTTCACTTTTTTGTGAAAATATCCACTAAATGAGGGAATAATATGTGTGAGGGTACCCCAGGAGAGTTCCAAATGTGTGTGGGTAGAATATATATCCCACTGGGGTAAAATTGAAAAAAGTTGAGAAAATTTTTTATTGGACTAAGTCATTTTTCCGGCGTTTATCAGACTTTCAGATAGGGCAAATGTCAGTGAGCGTTCCGATTTCAGTTCCAGAGCGATTCGCCCAATGAGTCCTGATATTTAGTCGTTTTCAGCCAATATTTTGGATTTTTGAAAATTTCACTTTTTTGTGAAAATATCCACTAAATGAGGGAATAATATGTGTGAGGGTACCCCAGGAGAGTTCCAAATGTGTGTGGGTAGAATATATATCCCACGGCGGTAAAATTGAAAAAAGTTGAAAAAAATTTTTTTTTGGACTTAGTCATTTTTCTGGCGTTTATCAGACTTTCAGATAGGGGAAATGTCAGTGAGCATCTGATTTCAGTTCCAGAGCGATTCGCCCAATGATTCCTTGATATTTAGTCGTTTTCAGCCAATATTTTGGATTTTTGAAAATTTCACTTTTTTGTGAAAATATCCACTAAATGAGGGAATAATATGTATCAGGGTACCCCAGGAGAGTTCCAAATGTGTGTGGGTAGAATATATATCCCAATGGGGTAGAATTGAAAAAAGTTGAGAAATTTTTTGGGGGGACTTAGTCATTTCTCCGGCGTTTATCAGACTTTCAGATAGGGCAAATGTCAGTGAGCGTTCCGATTTCAGTTCCAGAGTGATTCGCCCAATGAGTCCTTGATATTTAGTCGTTTTCAGCCAATATTTTAGATTTTTGAAAATTTCACTTTTTTGTGAAAATATCCACTAAATGAGGGAATAATATGTGTGAGGGTACCCCAGGAGAGTTCCAAATGTGTGTGGGTAGAATATATATCCCACGGGGGTAAAATTGAAAAAAGTTGCAAAAATTTTTTTTTTGGACTTATTCATTTTTCTGGCGTTTATCAGACTTTCAGAGAGGGGAAATGTCAGTGAGCATCTGATTTCAGTTCCAGAGCGATTCGCCCAATGAGTCCTTGATATTTAGTCGTTTTCAGACAATATTTTGGATTTTTGAAAATTTCACTTTTTTGTGAAAATATCCACTAAATGAGGGAATAATATGTGTGAGGGTACCCCGGGAGAGTTCCAAATGTGTGTGGGTAGAATATATATCCCACGGCGGTAAAATTGAAAAAAGTTGAAAAAAATTTTTTTTTGGACTTAGTCATTTTTCTGGCGTTTATCAGACTTTCAGATAGGGCAAATGTCAGTGAGCGTTCCGATTTCAGTTCCAGAGTGATTCGCCCAATGAGTCCTTGATATTTAGTCGTTTTCAGCCAATATTTTAGATTTTTGAAAATTTCACCTTTTTGTGAAAATATCCACTAAATGAGGGAATAATATGTGTGAGGGTACCCCAGGAGAGTTCCAAATGTGTGTGGGTAGAATATATATCCCACGGCGGTAAAATTGAAAAAAGTTGAAAAAAATTTTTTTTTGGACTTAGTCATTTTTCTGGCGTTTATCAGACTTTCAGAGAGGGGAAATGTGAGTGTGCATCTGATTTCAGTTCCAGAGTGATTCGCCCAATGAGTCCTTGATATTTAGTCGTTTTCAGCCAATATTTTGGATTTTTGAAAATTTCACTTTTTTGTGAAAATATCCACTAAATGAGGGAATAATATGTGTGAGGGTACCCCAGGAGAGTTACAAATGTGTGTGGGTAGAATATATATCCCACTGAGGTAAAATTGAAAAAAGTTGAGGAAAATTTTTATTGGATTAAGTCATTTTTCCGGCGTTTATCAGACTTTCAGATAGGGCAAATGTCAGTGAGCGTTCCAATTTCAGTTCCAGAGCGATTTGCACAATGAGTCCTTCATATTTAGTCGTTTTCAGCCAATATTTTGGATTTTTGAAAATTTCACTTTTGAGAAAATATCCACTAAATGAGTGAATAATATGCGTGAGGGTACCCCAGGAGAGTTCCAAATGTGTGTGGGTAGAATATATATCCCACGGGGGTAAAATTGAAAAAAGTTGAAAAAATTTTTTTTTTTGGACTTAGTCATCTTTCCGGCGTTTATCAGACTTTCAGATAGGGGAAATGTCAGTGAGCATTCCGATTTCAGTTCCAGAGCGATTCGCCCAATGAGTCCTTGATATTTAGTCGTTTTCAGCCAATATTTTGGATTTTTGAAAATTTCACTTTTTTGTGAAAATATCCACTAAATGAGGGAATAATATGTGTGAGGGTACCCCAGGAGAGTTCCAAATGTGTTTGGGTAGAATATATATCCCACTGAGGTAAAATTGAAAAAAGTTGAGAAAATTTTTTTTTGGACTTAGTCATTTTTCCGGCATTTATCAGACTTTCAGATAGGGCAAATGTCAGGGAGCATTCCGATTTCAGTTACAGAGTGATTCTCCCAATGAGTCCTTGATATTTAGTCGTTTTCAGCCAATATTTTGGATTTTTGAAAATTTCACTTTTTTGGTGAAAATATCCTCTAAATGAGGGAATAATATGTGTGAGGGTACCCCAGGAGAGTTCCAAATGTGTGTGGGTAGAATATATATCCCACGGCGGTAAAATTGAAAAAAGTTGAAAAAAATTTTTTTTTGGACTTAGTCATTTTTCTGGCGTTTATCAGACTTTCAGATAGGGGAAATGTCAGTGAGCATCTGATTTCAGTTCCAGAGCGATTCGCCCAATGATTCCTTGATATTTAGTCGTTTTCAGCCAATATTTTGGATTTTTGAAAATTTCACTTTTTTGTGAAAATATCCACTAAATGAGGGAATAATATGTATGAGGGTACCCCAGGAGAGTTCCAAATGTGTGTGAGTAGAATATATATCCCACTGGGGTAAAATTGAAAAAAGTTGAGAAAATTTTTTTTTGGACTTAGTCATTTTTCTGGCGTTTATCAGACTTTCAGATAGGGGAAATGTCAGTGAGCGTTCTGATTTCAGTTCCAGAGCGATTCGCCCAATGAGTCCTTGATATTTAGTCGTTTTCAGCCAATATTTAGGATTTTTGAAAATTTCACTTTTTTGTGAAAATATCCACTAAATGAGGGAATAATATGTGTGAGGGTACCCCAGGAGAGTTCCAAATGTGTGTGGGTAGAATATATATCCCAATGGGGTAGAATTGAAAAAAGTTGAGAAATTTTTTTGGGGGACTTAGTCATTTTTCCGGCGTTTATCAGACTTTCAGGTAGGGCAAATGTCAGTGAGCGTTCCGATTTCAGTACCAGAGTGATTCGCCCAATGATTACTTGATATTTAGTCGTTTTCAGCCAATATTTTAGATTTTGGAAAATTTCACCTTTTTGTGAAAATATCCACTAAATGAGGGAATAATATGTGTGAGGGTACCCCAGGAGAGTTCCAAATGTGTGTGGGTAGAATATATATCCCACTGGGGTAAAATTGAAAAAAGTTGAGAAAAATTTTTATTGGATTAAGTCATTTTTCCGGCGTTTATCAGCCTTTCAGATAGGGCAAATGTCAGTGAGCGTTCCAATTTCAGTTCCAGAGCGATTTGCCCAATGAGTCCTTCATATTTAGTCGTTTTCAGCCAATATTTTGGATTTTTGAAAATTTCACTTTTGAGAAAATATCCACTAAATGAGTGAATAATATGCGTGAGGGTACCCCAGGAGAGTTCCAAATGTGTGTGGGTAGAATATATATCCCACGGGGGTAAAATTGAAAAAAGTTGAAAAAATTTTTTTTTTTGGACTTAGTCATCTTTCCGGCGTTTATCAGACTTTCAGATAGGGGAAATGTCAGTGAGCATTCCGATTTCAGTTCCAGAGCGATTCGCCCAATGAGTCCTTGATATTTAGTCGTTTTCAGCCAATATTTTGGATTTTTGAAAATTTCACTTTTTTGTGAAAATATCCACTAAATGAGGGAATAATATGTGTGAGGGTACCACAGGAGAATTCCAAATGTGTGTGGGTAGAATATATATCCCACGGCGGTAAAATTGAAAAAAGTTGAAAAAAATTTTTTTTTGGACTTAGTCATTTTTCTGGCGTTTATCAGACTTTCAGATAGGGGAAATGTCAGTGAGCATCTGATTTCAGTTCCAGAGCGATTCGCCCAATGATTCCTTGATATTTAGTCGTTTTCAGCCAATATTTTGGATTTTTGAAAATTTCACTTTTTTGTGAAAATATCCACTAAATGAGGGAATAATATGTATGAGGGTACCCCAGGAGAGTTCCAAATGTGTGTGAGTAGAATATATATCCCACTGGGGTAAAATTGAAAAAAGTTGAGAAAATTTTTTTTTGGACTTAGTCATTTTTCTGGCGTTTATCAGACTTTCAGATAGGGGAAATGTCAGTGAGCGTTCTGATTTCAGTTCCAGAGCGATTCGCCCAATGAGTCCTTGATATTTAGTCGTTTTCAGCCAATATTTTGGATTTTTGAAAATTTCACTTTTTTGTGAAAATATCCACTAAATGAGGGAATAATATGTATCAGGGTACCCCAGGAGAGTTCCAAATGTGTGTGGGTAGAATATATATCCCAATGGGGTAGAATTGAAAAAAGTTGAGAAATTTTTTGGGGGGACTTAGTCATTTCTCCGGCGTTTATCAGACTTTCAGATAGGGCAAATGTCAGTGAGCGTTCCGATTTCAGTTCCAGAGTGATTCGCCCAATGAGTCCTTGATATTTAGTCGTTTTCAGCCAATATTTTAGATTTTTGAAAATTTCACTTTTTTGTGAAAATATCCACTAAATGAGGGAATAATATGTGTGAGGGTACCCCAGGAGAGTTCCAAATGTGTGTGGGTAGAATATATATCCCACGGGGGTAAAATTGAAAAAAGTTGCAAAAATTTTTTTTTTGGACTTATTCATTTTTCTGGCGTTTATCAGACTTTCAGAGAGGGGAAATGTCAGTGAGCATCTGATTTCAGTTCCAGAGCGATTCGCCCAATGAGTCCTTGATATTTAGTCGTTTTCAGACAATATTTTGGATTTTTGAAAATTTCACTTTTTTGTGAAAATATCCACTAAATGAGGGAATAATATGTGTGAGGGTACCCCGGGAGAGTTCCAAATGTGTGTGGGTAGAATATATATCCCACGGCGGTAAAATTGAAAAGAGTTGAAAAAAATTTTTTTTTGGACTTAGTCATTTTTCTGGCGTTTATCAGACTTTCAGATAGGGGAAATGTCAGTGAGCGTTCTGATTTCAGTTCCAGAGCGATTCGCCCAATGAGTCCTTGATATTTAGTCGTTTTCAGCCAATATTTTGGATTTTTGAAAATTTCACTTTTTTGTGAAAATATCCACTAAATGAGGGAATAATATGTGTGAGGGTACCCCAGGAGAGTTCCAAATGTGTGTGGGTAGAATATATATCCCAATGGGGTAGAATTGAAAAAAGTTGAGAAATTTTTTTGGGGGACTTAGTCATTTTTCCGGCGTTTATCAGACTTTCAGATAGGGCAAATGTCAGTGAGCGTTCCGATTTCAGTTCCAGAGTGATTCGCCCAATGAGTCCTTGATATTTAGTCGTTTTCAGCCAATATTTTGGATTTTTGAAAATTTCACTTTTTTGTGAAAATATCCACTAAATGAGGGAATAATATGTGTGAGGGTACCCCAGGAGAGTTCCAAATGTGTGTGGGTAGAATATATATCCCACGGGGGTAAAATTGAAAAAAGTTAAAAAAAATTTTTTTTTTTGGACTTAGTCATCTTTCCGGCGTTTATCAGACTTTCAGAGAGGGGAAATGTCAGTGAGCATCTGATTTCAGTTCCAGAGTGATTCGCCCAATGAGTCCTTGATATTTAGTCGTTTTCAGCCAATATTTTGGATTTTTGAAAATTTCACTTTTTTGTGAAAATATCCACTAAATGAGGGAATAATATGTGTGAGGGTACCCCAGGAGAGATCCAAATGTGTGTGGGTAAAATATATATCCCACGGGGGTAAAATTGAAAAAAGTTGAAAAAATTTTTTTTTTGGACTTATTCATTTTTCTGGCGTTTATCAGACTTTCAGAGAGGGGAAATGTCAGTGAGCATCTGATTTCAGTTCCAGAGTGATTCGCCCAATGAGTCCTTGATATTTAGTCGTTTTCAGCCAATATTTTAGATTTTTGAAAATTTCACTTTTTTGTGAAAATATCCACTAAATGAGGGAATAATATGTGTGAGGGTACCCCAGGAGAGTTCCAAATGTGTGTGGGTAGAATATATATCCCACTGAGGTAAAATTGAAAAAAGTTGAGAAAATTTTTTTTTGGACGTAGTCATTTTTCCGGCATTTATCAGACTTTCAGATAGGGCAAATGTCAGTGAGCATTCCGATTTCAGTTCCAGAGTGATTCTCCCAATGAGTCCTTGATATTTAGTCGTTTTCAGCCAATATTTTGGATTTTTGAAAATTTCACTTTTTTGGTGAAAATATCCTCTAAATGAGGGAATAATATGTGTGAGGGTACCCCAGGAGAGTTCCAAATGTGTGTGGGTAGAATATATATCCCACGGCGGTAAAATTGAAAAAAGTTGAAAAAAATTTTTTTTTGGACTTAGTCATTTTTCTGGCGTTTATCAGACTTTCAGATAGGGGAAATGTCAGTGAGCATCTGATTTCAGTTCCAGAGCGATTCGCCCAATGATTCCTTGATATTTAGTCGTTTTCAGCCAATATTTTGGATTTTTGAAAATTTCACTTTTTTGTGAAAATATCCACTAAATGAGGGAATAATATGTGTGAGGGTACCCCAGGAGAGTTCCAAATGTGTGTGGGTAGAATATATATCCCACGGGGGTAAAATTGAAAAAAGTTGAAAAAATTTTTTTTTTTGGACTTAGTCATCTTTCCGGCGTTTATCAGACTTTCAGATAGGGCAAATGTCAGTGAGCATTCCGATTTCAGTTCCAGAGCGATTCGCCCAATGAGTCCTTGATATTTAGTCGTTTTCAGCCAATATTTTGGATTTTTGAAAATTTCACTTTTTTGTGAAAATATCCACTAAATGAGGGAATAATATGTGTGAGGGTACCCCAGGAGAGATCCAAATGTGTGTGGGTAAAATATATATCCCACGGGGGTAAAATTGAAAAAAGTTGAAAAAAATTTTTTTTTGGACTTATTCATTTTTCTGGCGTTTATCAGACTTTCAGAGAGGGGAATTGTCAGTGAGCATCTGATTTCAGTTCCAGAGTGATTCGCCCAATGAGTCCTTGATATTTAGTCGTTTTCAGCCAATATTTTGGATTTTTGAAAATTTCACTTTTTTGTGAAAATATCCACTAAATGAGGGAATAATATGTGTGAGGGTACCCCAGGAGAGTTCCAAATGTGTGTGGGTAGAATATATATCCCACTGAGGTAAAATTGAAAAAAGTTGAGAAAATTTTTTTTTGGACTTAGTCATTTTTCCGGCATTTATCAGACTTTCAGATAGGGCAAATGTCAGTGAGCATTCCGATTTCAGTTCCAGAGTGATTCTCCCAATGAGTCCTTGATATTTAGTCGTTTTCAGCCAATATTTTGGATTTTTGAAAATTTCACTTTTTTGGTGAAAATATCCTCTAAATGAGGGAATAATATGTGTGAGGGTACCCCAGGAGAGTTCCAAATGTGTGTGGGTAGAATATATATCCCACGGCGGTAAAATTGAAAAAAGTTGAAAAAAATTTTTTTTTGGACTAAGTCATTTTTCCGGCGTTTATCAGACTTTCAGATAGGGCAAATGTCAGTGAGCGTTCCGATTTCAGTTCCAGAGCGATTCGCCCAATGAGTCCTTGATATTTAGTCGTTTTCAGCCAATATTTTGGATTTTTGAAAATTTCACTTTTTTGTGAAAATATCCACTAAATGAGGGAATAATATGTGTGAGGGTACCCCAGGAGAGTTCCAAATGTGTGTGGGTAGAATATATATCCCACGGCGGTAAAATTGAAAAAAGTTGAAAAAAATTTTTTTTTGGACTTAGTCATTTTTCTGGCGTTTATCAGACTTTCAGATAGGGGAAATGTCAGTGAGCATCTGATTTCAGTTCCAGAGCGATTCGCCCAATGATTCCTTGATATTTAGTCGTTTTCAGCCAATATTTTGGATTTTTGAAAATTTCACTTTTTTGTGAAAATATCCACTAAATGAGGGAATAATATGTATCAGGGTACCCCAGGAGAGTTCCAAATGTGTGTGGGTAGAATATATATCCCAATGGGGTAGAATTGAAAAAAGTTGAGAAATTTTTTGGGGGGACTTAGTCATTTCTCCGGCGTTTATCAGACTTTCAGATAGGGCAAATGTCAGTGAGCGTTCCGATTTCAGTTCCAGAGTGATTCGCCCAATGAGTCCTTGATATTTAGTCGTTTTCAGCCAATATTTTAGATTTTTGAAAATTTCACTTTTTTGTGAAAATATCCACTAAATGAGGGAATAATATGTGTGAGGGTACCCCAGGAGAGTTTCAAATGTGTGTGGGTAGAATATATATCCCACGGGGGTAAAATTGAAAAAAGTTGCAAAAATTTTTTTTTTGGACTTATTCATTTTTCTGGCGTTTATCAGACTTTCAGAGAGGGGAAATGTCAGTGAGCATCTGATTTCAGTTCCAGAGCGATTCGCCCAATGAGTCCTTGATATTTAGTCGTTTTCAGACAATATTTTGGATTTTTGAAAATTTCACTTTTTTGTGAAAATATCCACTAAATGAGGGAATAATATGTGTGAGGGTACCCCGGGAGAGTTCCAAATGTGTGTGGGTAGAATATATATCCCACGGCGGTAAAATTGAAAAAAGTTGAAAAAAATTTTTTTTTGGACTTAGTCATTTTTCTGGCGTTTATCAGACTTTCAGATAGGGCAAATGTCAGTGAGCGTTCCGATTTCAGTTCCAGAGTGGTTCGCCCAATGAGTCCTTGATATTTAGTCGTTTTCAGCCAATATTTTAGATTTTTGAAAATTTCACCTTTTTGTGAAAATATCCACTAAATGAGGGAATAATATGTGTGAGGGTACCCCAGGAGAGTTCCAAATGTGTGTGGGTAGAATATATATCCCACGGCGGTAAAATTGAAAAAAGTTGAAAAAAATTTTTTTTTTGGACTTAGTCATTTTTCTGGCGTTTATCAGACTTTCAGAGAGGGGAAATGTGAGTGTGCATCTGATTTCAGTTCCAGAGTGATTCGCCCAATGAGTCCTTGATATTTAGTCGTTTTCAGCCAATATTTTGGATTTTTGAAAATTTCACTTTTTTGTGAAAATATCCACTAAATGAGGGAATAATATGTGTGAGGGTACCCCAGGAGAGTTACAAATGTGTGTGGGTAGAATATATATCCCACTGAGGTAAAATTGAAAAAAGTTGAGAAAATTTTTTTTTGGACTAAGTCATTTTTCCGGCATTTATCAGACTTTCAGATAGGGCAAATGTCAGTGAGCATTCCGATTTCAGTTCCAGAGTGATTCTCCCAATGAGTCCTTGATATTTAGTCGTTTTCAGCCAATATTTTGGATTTTTGAAAATTTCACTTTTTTGTGAAAATATCCACTAAATGAGGGAATAATATGTGTGAGGGTACCCCAGGAGAGTTCCAAATGTGTGTGGGTAGAATATATATCCCACTGGGGTAAAATTGAAAAAAGTTGAGAAAATTTTTTATTGGACTAAGTCATTTTTCCGGCGTTTATCAGACTTTCCGATAGGGGAAATGTCAGTTAGCATCTGATTTCAGTTCCAGAGCGATTCGCCCAATGATTCCTTGATATTTAGTCGTTTTCAGCCAATATTTTGGATTTTTGAAAATTTCACTTTTTTGTGAAAATATCCACTAAATGAGGGAATAATATGTATGAGGGTACCCCAGGAGAGTTCCAAATGTGTGTGGGTAGAATATATATCCCAATGGGGTAGAATTGAAAAAAGTTGAGAAATTTTTTTGGGGGACTTAGTCATTTTTCCGGCGTTTATCAGACTTTCAGATAGGGCAAATGTCAGTGAGCGTTCCGATTTCAGTTCCAGAGTGATTCGTCCAATGAGTCCTTGATATTTAGTCGTTTTCAGCCAATATTTTAGATTTTTGAAAATTTCACTTTTTTGTGAAAATATCCACTAAATGAGGGAATAATATGTGTGAGGGTACCCCAGGAGAGTTCCAAATGTGTGTGGGTAGAATATATATCCCACGGGGGTAAAATTGAAAAAAGTTGCAAAAATTTTTTTTTTGGACTTAGTCATTTTTCTGGCGTTTATCAGACTTTCAGAGAGGGGAAATGTGAGTGAGCATCTGATTTCAGTTCCAGAGCGATTCGCCCAATGAGTCCTTGATATTTAGTCGTTTTCAGCCAATATTTTGGATTTTTGAAAATTTGACTTTTTTGTGAAAATATCCACTAAATGAGGGAATAATATGTGTGAGGGTACCCCAGGAGAGTTACAAATGTGTGTGGGTAGAATATATATCCCACTGAGGTAAAATTGAAAAAAGTTGAGAAAATTTTTTTTTGGACTAAGTCATTTTTCCGGCATTTATCAGACTTTCAGATAGGGCAAATGTCAGTGAGAATTCCGATTTCAGTTCCAGAGTGATTCTCCCAATGAGTCCTTGATATTTAGTGGTTTTCAGCCAATATTTTGGATTTTTAAAAATGTCACTTTTTTGTGAAAATATCCACTAAATGAGGGAATAATATGTGTGAGGGTACCCCAGGAGAGTTCCAAATGTGTGTGGGTAGAATATATATCCCACTGGGGTAAAATTGAAAAAAGTTGAGAAAAATTTTTATTGGACTAAGTCATTTTTCCGGCGTTTATCAGACTTTCCGATAGGGGAAATGTCAGTGAGCATCTGATTTCAGTTCCAGAGCGATTCGCCCAATGATTCCTTGATATTTAGTCGTTTTCAGCCAATATTTTGGATTTTTGAAAATTTCACTTTTTTGTGAAAATATCCACTAAATGAGGGAATAATATGTATGAGGGTACCCCAGGAGAGTTCCAAATGTGTGTGGGTAGAATATATATCCCAATGGGGTAGAATTGAAAAAAGTTGAGAAATTTTTTTGGGGGACTTAGTCATTTTTCCGGCGTTTATCAGACTTTCAGATAGGGCAAATGTCAGTGAGCGTTCCGATTTCAGTTCCAGAGCGATTCGCCCAATGAGTCCTTGATATTTAGTCGTTTTCAGCCAATATTTTGGATTTTTGAAAATTTCACTTTTTTGTGAAAATATCCACTAAATGAGGGAATAATATGTGTGAGGGTACCCCAGGAGAGTTCCAAATGTGTGTGGGTAGAATATATATCCCACGGCGGTAAAATTGAAAAAAGTTGAAAAAAATTTTTTTTTGGACTTAGTCATTTTTCTGGCGTTTATCAGACTTTCAGATAGGGGAAATGTCAGTGAGCATCTGATTTCAGTTCCAGAGCGATTCGCCCAATGATTCCTTGATATTTAGTCGTTTTCAGCCAATATTTTGGATTTTTGAAAATTTCACTTTTTTGTGAAAATATCCACTAAATGAGGGAATAATATGTATCAGGGTACCCCAGGAGAGTTCCAAATGTGTGTGGGTAGAATATATATCCCAATGGGGTAGAATTGAAAAAAGTTGAGAAATTTTTTGGGGGGACTTAGTCATTTCTCCGGCGTTTATCAGACTTTCAGATAGGGCAAATGTCAGTGAGCGTTCCGATTTCAGTTCCAGAGTGATTCGCCCAATGAGTCCTTGATATTTAGTCGTTTTCAGCCAATATTTTAGATTTTTGAAAATTTCACTTTTTTGTGAAAATATCCACTAAATGAGGGAATAATATGTGTGAGGGTACCCCAGGAGAGTTCCAAATGTGTGTGGGTAGAATATATATCCCACGGGGGTAAAATTGAAAAAAGTTGCAAAAATTTTTTTTTTGGACTTATTCATTTTTCTGGCGTTTATCAGACTTTCAGAGAGGGGAAATGTCAGTGAGCATCTGATTTCAGTTCCAGAGCGATTCGCCCAATGAGTCCTTGATATTTAGTCGTTTTCAGACAATATTTTGGATTTTTGAAAATTTCACTTTTTTGTGAAAATATCCACTAAATGAGGGAATAATATGTGTGAGGGTACCCCGGGAGAGTTCCAAATGTGTGTGGGTAGAATATATATCCCACGGCGGTAAAATTGAAAAAAGTTGAAAAAAATTTTTTTTTGGACTTAGTCATTTTTCTGGCGTTTATCAGACTTTCAGATAGGGCAAATGTCAGTGAGCGTTCCGATTTCAGTTCCAGAGTGATTCGCCCAATGAGTCCTTGATATTTAGTCGTTTTCAGCCAATATTTTAGATTTTTGAAAATTTCACCTTTTTGTGAAAATATCCACTAAATGAGGGAATAATATGTGTGAGGGTACCCCAGGAGAGTTCCAAATGTGTGTGGGTAGAATATATATCCCACGGCGGTAAAATTGAAAAAAGTTGAAAAAAATTTTTTTTTGGACTTAGTCATTTTTCTGGCGTTTATCAGACTTTCAGAGAGGGGAAATGTGAGTGTGCATCTGATTTCAGTTCCAGAGTGATTCGCCCAATGAGTCCTTGATATTTAGTCGTTTTCAGCCAATATTTTGGATTTTTGAAAATTTCACTTTTTTGTGAAAATATCCACTAAATGAGGGAATAATATGTGTGAGGGTACCCCAGGAGAGTTACAAATGTGTGTGGGTAGAAAATATATCCCACTGAGGTAAAATTGAAAAAAGTTGAGAAAACGTTTTTTTTGGACTAAGTCATTTTTCCGGCATTTATCAGACTTTCAGATAGGGCAAATGTCAGTGAGCATTCCGATTTCAGTTCCAGAGTGATTCTCCCAATGAGTCCTTGATATTTAGTCGTTTTCAGCCAATATTTTGGATTTTTGAAAATTTCACTTTTTTGTGAAAATATCCACTAAATGAGGGAATAATATGTGTGAGGGTACCCCAGGAGAGTTCCAAATGTGTGTGGGTAGAATATATATCCCACGGGGGTAAAATTGAAAAAAGTTGCAAAAATTTTTTTTTTGGACTTAGTCATTTTTCTGGCGTTTATCAGACTTTCAGAGAGGGGAAATGTGAGTGAGCATCTGATTTCAGTTCCAGAGCGATTCGCCCAATGAGTCCTTGATATTTAGTCGTTTTCAGCCAATATTTTGGATTTTTGAAAATTTGACTTTTTTGTGAAAATATCCACTAAATGAGGGAATAATATGTGTGAGGGTACCCCAGGAGAGTTACAAATGTGTGTGGGTAGAATATATATCCCACTGAGGTAAAATTGAAAAAAGTTGAGAAAATTTTTTTTTGGACTAAGTCATTTTTCCGGCATTTATCAGACTTTCAGATAGGGCAAATGTCAGTGAGAATTCCGATTTCAGTTCCAGAGTGATTCTCCCAATGAGTCCTTGATATTTAGTCGTTTTCAGCCAATATTTTGGATTTTTAAAAATGTCACTTTTTTGTGAAAATATCCACTAAATGAGGGAATAATATGTGTGAGGGTACCCCAGGAGAGTTCCAAATGTGTGTGGGTAGAATATATATCCCACTGGGGTAAAATTGAAAAAAGTTGAGAAAAATTTTTATTGGACTAAGTCATTTTTCCGGCGTTTATCAGACTTTCCGATAGGGGAAATGTCAGTGAGCATCTGATTTCAGTTCCAGAGCGATTCGCCCAATGATTCCTTGATATTTAGTCGTTTTCAGCCAATATTTTGGATTTTTGAAAATTTCACTTTTTTGTGAAAATATCCACTAAATGAGGGAATAATATGTATGAGGGTACCCCAGGAGAGTTCCAAATGTGTGTGGGTAGAATATATATCCCAATGGGGTAGAATTGAAAAAAGTTGAGAAATTTTTTTGGGGGACTTAGTCATTTTTCCGGCGTTTATCAGACTTTCAGATAGGGCAAATGTCAGTGAGCGTTCCGATTTCAGTTCCAGAGCGATTCGCCCAATGAGTCCTTGATATTTAGTCGTTTTCAGCCAATATTTTGGATTTTTGAAAATTTCACTTTTTTGTGAAAATATCCACTAAATGAGGGAATAATATGTGTGAGGGTACCCCAGGAGAGTTCCAAATGTGTGTGGGTAGAATATATATCCCACGGCGGTAAAATTGAAAAAAGTTGAAAAAAATTTTTTTTTGGACTTAGTCATTTTTCTGGCGTTTATCAGACTTTCAGATAGGGGAAATGTCAGTGAGCATCTGATTTCAGTTCCAGAGCGATTCGCCCAATGATTCCTTGATATTTAGTCGTTTTCAGCCAATATTTTGGATTTTTGAAAATTTCACTTTTTTGTGAAAATATCCACTAAATGAGGGAATAATATGTATCAGGGTACCCCAGGAGAGTTCCAAATGTGTGTGGGTAGAATATATATCCCAATGGGGTAGAATTGAAAAAAGTTGAGAAATTTTTTGGGGGGACTTAGTCATTTCTCCGGCGTTTATCAGACTTTCAGATAGGGCAAATGTCAGTGAGCGTTCCGATTTCAGTTCCAGAGTGATTCGCCCAATGAGTCCTTGATATTTAGTCGTTTTCAGCCAATATTTTAGATTTTTGAAAATTTCACTTTTTTGTGAAAATATCCACTAAATGAGGGAATAATATGTGTGAGGGTACCCCAGGAGAGTTCCAAATGTGTGTGGGTAGAATATATATCCCACGGGGGTAAAATTGAAAAAAGTTGCAAAAATTTTTTTTTTGGACTTATTCATTTTTCTGGCGTTTATCAGACTTTCAGAGAGGGGAAATGTCAGTGAGCATCTGATTTCAGTTCCAGAGCGATTCGCCCAATGAGTCCTTGATATTTAGTCGTTTTCAGCCAATATTTTAGATTTTTGAAAATTTCACCTTTTTGTGAAAATATCCACTAAATGAGGGAATAATATGTGTGAGGGTACCCCAGGAGAGTTCCAAATGTGTGTGGGTAGAATATATATCCCACGGCGGTAAAATTGAAAAAAGTTGAAAAAAATTTTTTTTTGGACTTAGTCATTTTTCTGGCGTTTATCAGACTTTCAGAGAGGGGAAATGTGAGTGTGCATCTGATTTCAGTTCCAGAGTGATTCGCCCAATGAGTCCTTGATATTTAGTCGTTTTCAGCCAATATTTTGGATTTTTGAAAATTTCACTTTTTTGTGAAAATATCCACTAAATGAGGGAATAATATGTGTGAGGGTACCCCAGGAGAGTTACAAATGTGTGTGGGTAGAATATATATCCCACTGAGGTAAAATTGAAAAAAGTTGAGAAAACGTTTTTTTTGGACTAAGTCATTTTTCCGGCATTTATCAGACTTTCAGATAGGGCAAATGTCAGTGAGCATTCCGATTTCAGTTCCAGAGTGATTCTCCCAATGAGTCCTTGATATTTAGTCGTTTTCAGCCAATATTTTGGATTTTTGAAAATTTCACTTTTTTGTGAAAATATCCACTAAATGAGGGAATAATATGTGTGAGGGTACCCCAGGAGAGTTCCAAATGTGTGTGGGTAGAATATATATCCCACTGGGGTAAAATTGAAAAAAGTTGAGAAAATTTTTTATTGGACTAAGTCATTTTTCCGGCGTTTATCAGACTTTCCGATAGGGGAAATGTCAGTTAGCATCTGATTTCAGTTCCAGAGCGATTCGCCCAATGAATCCTTGATATTTAGTCGTTTTCAGCCAATATTTTGGATTTTTGAAAATTTCACTTTTTTGTGAAAATATCCACTAAATGAGGGAATAATATGTATGAGGGTACCCCAGGAGAGTTCCAAATGTGTGTGGGTAGAATATATATCCCAATGGGGTAGAATTGAAAAAAGTTGAGAAATTTTTTTGGGGGACTTAGTCATTTTTCCGGCGTTTATCAGACTTTCAGATAGGGCAAATGTCAGTGAGCGTTCCGATTTCAGTTCCAGAGTGATTCGTCCAATGAGTCCTTGATATTTAGTCGTTTTCAGCCAATATTTTAGATTTTTGAAAATTTCACTTTTTTGTGAAAATATCCACTAAATGAGGGAATAATATGTGTGAGGGTACCCCAGGAGAGTTCCAAATGTGTGTGGGTAGAATATATATCCCACGGGGGTAAAATTGAAAAAAGTTGCAAAAATTTTTTTTTTGGACTTAGTCATTTTTCTGGCGTTTATCAGACTTTCAGAGAGGGGAAATGTGAGTGAGCATCTGATTTCAGTTCCAGAGCGATTCGCCCAATGAGTCCTTGATATTTAGTCGTTTTCAGCCAATATTTTGGATTTTTGAAAATTTGACTTTTTTGTGAAAATATCCACTAAATGAGGGAATAATATGTGTGAGGGTACCCCAGGAGAGTTACAAATGTGTGTGGGTAGAATATATATCCCACTGAGGTAAAATTGAAAAAAGTTGAGAAAATTTTTTTTTGGACTAAGTCATTTTTCCGGCATTTATCAGACTTTCAGATAGGGCAAATGTCAGTGAGAATTCCGATTTCAGTTCCAGAGTGATTCTCCCAATGAGTCCTTGATATTTAGTCGTTTTCAGCCAATATTTTGGATTTTTAAAAATGTCACTTTTTTGTGAAAATATCCACTAAATGAGGGAATAATATGTGTGAGGGTACCCCAGGAGAGTTCCAAATGTGTGTGGGTAGAATATATATCCCACTGGGGTAAAATTGAAAAAAGTTGAGAAAAATTTTTATTGGACTAAGTCATTTTTCCGGCGTTTATCAGACTTTCCGATAGGGGAAATGTCAGTGAGCATCTGATTTCAGTTCCAGAGCGATTCGCCCAATGATTCCTTGATATTTAGTCGTTTTCAGCCAATATTTTGGATTTTTGAAAATTTCACTTTTTTGTGAAAATATCCACTAAATGAGGGAATAATATGTATGAGGGTACCCCAGGAGAGTTCCAAATGTGTGTGGGTAGAATATATATCCCAATGGGGTAGAATTGAAAAAAGTTGAGAAATTTTTTTGGGGGACTTAGTCATTTTTCCGGCGTTTATCAGACTTTCAGATAGGGCAAATGTCAGTGAGCGTTCCGATTTCAGTTCCAGAGCGATTCGCCCAATGAGTCCTTGATATTTAGTCGTTTTCAGACAATATTTTGGATTTTTGAAAATTTCACTTTTTTGTGAAAATATCCACTAAATGAGGGAATAATATGTGTGAGGGTACCCCAGGAGAGTTCCAAATGTGTGTGGGTAGAATATATATCCCACGGCGGTAAAATTGAAAAAAGTTGAAAAAAATTTTTTTTTGGACTTAGTCATTTTTCTGGCGTTTATCAGACTTTCAGATAGGGCAAATGTCAGTGAGCGTTCCGATTTCAGTTCCAGAGTGATTCGCCCAATGAGTCCTTGATATTTAGTCGTTTTCAGCCAATATTTTAGATTTTTGAAAATTTCACCTTTTTGTGAAAATATCCACTAAATGAGGGAATAATATGTGTGAGGGTACCCCAGGAGAGTTCTAAATGTGTGTGGGTAGAATATATATCCCACGGCGGTAAAACTGAAAAAAGTTGAAAAAAATTTTTTTTTGGACTTATTCATTTTTCTGGCGTTTATCAGACTTTCAGAGAGGGGAAATGTGAGTGAGCATCTGATTTCAGTTCCAGAGTGATTCACCCAATGAGTCCTTGATATTTAGTCGTTTTCAGCCAATATTTTGGATTTTTGAAAATTTCACTTTTTTGTGAAAATATCCACTAAATGAGGGAATAATATGTGTGAGGGTACCCCAGGAGAGTTCCAAATGTGTGTGGGTAGAATATATATCCCACGGGGGTAAAATTGAAAAAAGTTGCAAAAATTTTTTTTTTGGACTTATTCATTTTTCTGGCGTTTATCAGACTTTCAGAGAGGGGAAATGTCAGTGAGCATCTGATTTCAGTTCCAGAGTGATTCGCCCAATGAGTCCTTGATATTTAGTCGTTTTCAGCCAATATTTTGGATTTTTGAAAATTTCACTTTTTTGTGAAAATATCCACTAAATGAGGGAATAATATGTGTGAGGGTACCCCAGGAGAGTTCCAAATGTGTGTGGGTAGAATATATATCCCACTGGGGTAAAATTGAAAAAAGTTGAGAAAATTTTTTATTGGACTGTCATTTTTCCGGCGTTTATCAGACTTTCAGATAGGGCAAATGTCAGTGAGCGTTCCGATTTCAGTTCCAGAGCGATTCGCCCAATGAGTCCTTGATATTTAGTCGTTTTCAGACAATATTTTGGATTTTTGAAAATTTCACTTTTTTGTGAAAATATCCACTAAATGAGGGAATAATATGTGTGAGGGTACCCCAGGAGAGTTCCAAATGTGTGTGGGTAGAATATATATCCCACGGCGGTAAAATTGAAAAAAGTTGAAAATAATTTTTTTTTGGACTTAGTCATTTTTCTGGCGTTTATCAGACTTTCAGATAGGGCAAATGTCAGTGAGCGTTCCGATTTCAGTTCCAGAGTGATTCGCCCAATGAGTCCTTGATATTTAGTCGTTTTCAGCCAATATTTTAGATTTTTGAAAATTTCACCTTTTTGTGAAAATATCCACTAAATGAGGGAATAATATGTGTGAGGGTACCCCAGGAGAGTTCTAAATGTGTGTGGGTAGAATATATATCCCACGGGGGTAAAATTGAAAAAAGTTGGAAAATTTTTTTTTTTGGACTTATTCATTTTTCTGGCGTTTATCAGACTTTCAGAGAGGGGAAATGTCAGTGAGCATCTGATTTCAGTTCCAGAGTGATTCGCCAAATGAGTCCTTGATATTTAGTCATTTTCAGCCAATATTTTGGATTTTTGAAAATTTCACTTTTTTGTGAAAATATCCACTAAATGAGGGAATAATATGTGTGAGGGTACCCCAGGAGAGTTCCAAATGTGTGTGGGTAGAATATATATCCCACTGAGGTAAAATTGAAAAAAGTTGAGAAAATTTTTTTTTGGACTAAGTCATTTTTCCGGCATTTATCAGACTTTCAGATAGGGCAAATGTCAGTGAGCATTCCGATTTCAGTTCCAGAGTGATTCTCCCAATGAGTCCTTGATATTTAGTCGTTTTCAGCCAATATTTTGGATTTTTGAAAATTTCACTTTTTTGTGAAAATATCCACTAAATGAGGGAATAATATGTGTGAGGGTACCCCAGGAGAGTTCCAAATGTGTGTGGGTAGAATATATATCCCACGGCGGTAAAATTGAAAAAAGTTGAAAAAAATTTTTTTTTGGACTTAGTCATTTTTCTGGCGTTTATCAGACTTTCAGATAGGGCAAATGTCAGTGAGCGTTCCGATTTCAGTTCCAGAGTGATTCGCCCAATGAGTCCTTGATATTTAGTCGTTTTCAGCCAATATTTTAGATTTTTGAAAATTTCACCTTTTTGTGAAAATATCCACTAAATGAGGGAATAATATGTGTGAGGGTACCCCAGGAGAGTTCTAAATGTGTGTGGGTAGAATATTTATCCCACGGGGGTAAAATTGAAAAAAGTTGGAAAATTTTTTTTTTTGGACTTATTCATTTTTCTGGCGTTTATCAGACTTTCAGAGAGGGGAAATGTCAGTGAGCATCTGATTTCAGTTCCAGAGTGATTCGCCAAATGAGTCCTTGATATTTAGTCATTTTCAGCCAATATTTTGGATTTTTGAAAATTTCACTTTTTTGTGAAAATATCCACTAAATGAGGGAATAATATGTGTGAGGGTACCCCAGGAGAGTTCCAAATGTGTGTGGGTAGAATATATATCCCACTGAGGTAAAATTGAAAAAAGTTGAGAAAATTTTTTTTTGGACTAAGTCATTTTTCCGGCATTTATCAGACTTTCAGATAGGGCAAATGTCAGTGAGCATTCCGATTTCAGTTCCAGAGTGATTCTCCCAATGAGTCCTTGATATTTAGTCGTTTTCAGCCAATATTTTGGATTTTTGAAAATTTCACTTTTTTGTGAAAATATCCACTAAATGAGGGAATAATATGTGTGAGGGTACCCCAGGAGAGTTCCAAATGTGTGTGGGTAGAATATATATCCCACTGGGGTAAAATTGAAAAAAGTTATGAAAATTTTTTATTGGACTAAGTCATTTTTCCGGCGTTTATCAGACTTTCAGATAGGGCAAATGTCAGTGAGCGTTCCGATTTCAGTTCCAGAGCGATTCGCCCAATGAGTCCTTGATATTTAGTCGTTTTCAGCCAATATTTTGGATTTTTGAAAATTTCACTTTTTTGTGAAAATATCCACTAAATGAGGGAATAATATGTGTGAGGGTACCCCAGGAGAGTTCCAAATGTGTGTGGGTAGAATATATATCCCAATGGGGTAGAATTGAAAAAAGTTGAGAAATTTTTTTGGGGGACTTAGTCATTTTTCCGGCGTTTATCAGACTTTCAGATAGGGCAAATGTCAGTGAGCGTTCCGATTTCAGTTCCAGAGTGATTCGCCCAATGAGTCCTTGATATTTAGTCGTTTTCAGCCAATATTTTAGATTTTTGAAAATTTCACTTTTTTGTGAAAATATCCACTAAATGAGGGAATAATATGTGTGAGGGTACCCCAGGAGAGTTCCAAATGTGTTTGGGTAGAATATATATCCCACGGGGGTAAAATTGAAAAAAGTTGCAAAAATTTTTTTTTTGGACTTATTCCTTTTTCTGGCGTTTATCAGACTTTCAGAGAGGGGAAATGTCAGTGAGCATCTGATTTCAGTTCCAGAGTGATTCGCCCAATGATATATAATCGTTTTCAGCCAATATTTTGGATTTTTGAAAATTTCACTTTTTTGTGAAAATATCCACTAAATGAGGGAATAATATGTGTGAGGGTACCCCAGGAGAGTTCCAAATGTGTGTGGGTAGAATATATATCCCACTGGGGTAAAATTGAAAAAAGTTGAGAAAATTTTTTATTGGACTGTCATTTTTCCGGCGTTTATCAGACTTTCAGATAGGGCAAATGTCAGTGAGCGTTCCGATTTCAGTTCCAGAGCGATTCGCCCAATGAGTCCTTGATATTTAGTCGTTTTCAGACAATATTTTGGATTTTTGAAAATTTCACTTTTTTGTGAAAATATCCACTAAATGAGGGAATAATATGTGTGAGGGTACCCCAGGAGAGTTCCAAATGTGTGTGGGTAGAATATATATCCCACGGCGGTAAAATTGAAAAAAGTTGAAAAAAATTTTTTTTTGGACTTAGTCATTTTTCTGGCGTTTATCAGACTTTCAGATAGGGGAAATGTTAGTGAGCATCTGATTTCAGTTCCAGAGCGATTCGCCCAATGATTCCTTGATATTTAGTCGTTTTCAGCCAATATTTTGGATTTTTGAAAATTTCACTTTTTTGTGAAAATATCCACTAAATGAGGGAATAATATGTATGAGGGTACCCCAGGAGAGTTCCAAATGTGTGTGGGTAGAATATATATCCCAATGGGGTAGAATTGAAAAAAGTTGAGAAATTTTTTTGGGGGACTTAGTCATTTTTCCGGCGTTTATCAGACTTTCAGATAGGGCAAATGTCAGTGAGCGTTCCGATTTCAGTTCCAGAGTGATTCGCCCAATGAGTCCTTGATATTTAGTCGTTTTCAGCCAATATTTTAGATTTTTGAAAATTTCACTTTTTTGTGAAAATATCCACTAAATGAGGGAATAATATGTGTGAGGGTACCCCAGGAGAGTTCCAAATGTGTGTGGGTAGAATATATATCCCACGGGGGTAAAATTGAAAAAAGTTGCAAAAATTTTTTTTTTGGACTTATTCATTTTTCTGGCGTTTATCAGACTTTCAGAGAGGGGAAATGTCAGTGAGCATCTGATTTCAGTTCCAGAGTGATTCGCCCAATGAGTCCTTGATATTTAGTCGTTTTCAGCCAATATTTTGGATTTTTGAAAATTTCACTTTTTTGTGAAAATATCCACTAAATGAGGGAATAATATGTGTGAGGGTACCCCAGGAGAGTTCCAAATGTGTGTGGGTAAAATATATATCCCACTGGGGTAAAATTGAAAAAAGTTGAAAAAAATTTTTTTTTGCACTTAGTCATTTTTCTGGCGTTTATCAGACTTTCAGATAGGGCAAATGTCAGTGAGCGTTCCGATTTCAGTTCCAGAGTGATTCGCCCAATGAGTCCTTGATATTTAGTCGTTTTCAGCCAATATTTTAGATTTTTGAAAATTTCACCTTTTTGTGAAAATATCCACTAAATGAGGGAACAATATGTGTGAGGGTACCCCAGGAGAGTTCCAAATGTGTGTGGGTAGAATATATATCCCACGGCGGTAAAATTGAAAAAAGTTGAAAAAAAATTTTTTTTGGACTTAGTCATTTTTCTGGCGTTTATCAGACTTTCAGAGAGGGGAAATGTGAGTGAGCATCTGATTTCAGTTCCAGAGTGATTCACCCAATGAGTCCATGATATTTAGTCGTTTTCAGCCAATATTTTGGATTTTTGAAAATTTCACTTTTTTGTGAAAATATCCACTAAATGAGGGAATAATATGTGTGAGGGTACCCCAGGAGAGTTCCAAATGTGTGTGGGTAGAATATATATCCCACTGAGGTAAAATTGAAAAAAGTTGAGAAAATTTTTTTTTGGACTAAGTCATTTTTCCGGCATTTATCAGACTTTCAGATAGGGCAAATGTCAGTGAGCATTCCGATTTCAGTTCCAGAGTGATTCTCCCAATGAGTCCTTGATATTTAGTCGTTTTCAGCCAATATTTTAGATTTTTGAAAATTTCACCTTTTTGTGAAAATATCCACTAAATGAGGGAATAATATGTGTGAGGGTACCCCAGGAGAGTTCTAAATGTGTGTGGGTAGAATATTTATCCCACGGGGGTAAAATTGAAAAAAGTTGGAAAATTTTTTTTTTTGGACTTATTCATTTTTCTGGCGTTTATCAGACTTTCAGAGAGGGGAAATGTCAGTGAGCATCTGATTTCAGTTCCAGAGTGATTCGCCAAATGAGTCCTTGATATTTAGTCATTTTCAGCCAATATTTTGGATTTTTGAAAATTTCACTTTTTTGTGAAAATATCCACTAAATGAGGGAATAATATGTGTGAGGGTACCCCAGGAGAGTTCCAAATGTGTGTGGGTAGAATATATATCCCACTGAGGTAAAATTGAAAAAAGTTGAGAAAATTTTTTTTTGGACTAAGTCATTTTTCCGGCATTTATCAGACTTTCAGATAGGGCAAATGTCAGTGAGCATTCCGATTTCAGTTCCAGAGTGATTCTCCCAATGAGTCCTTGATATTTAGTCGTTTTCAGCCAATATTTTGGATTTTTGAAAATTTCACTTTTTTGTGAAAATATCCACTAAATGAGGGAATAATATGTGTGAGGGTACCCCAGGAGAGTTCCAAATGTGTGTGGGTAGAATATATATCCCACTGGGGTAAAATTGAAAAAAGTTATGAAAATTTTTTATTGGACTAAGTCATTTTTCCGGCGTTTATCAGACTTTCAGATAGGGCAAATGTCAGTGAGCGTTCCGATTTCAGTTCCAGAGCGATTCGCCCAATGAGTCCTTGATATTTAGTCGTTTTCAGCCAATATTTTGGATTTTTGAAAATTTCACTTTTTTGTGAAAATATCCACTAAATGAGGGAATAATATGTGTGAGGGTACCCCAGGAGAGTTCCAAATGTGTGTGGGTAGAATATATATCCCAATGGGGTAGAATTGAAAAAAGTTGAGAAATTTTTTTGGGGGACTTAGTCATTTTTCCGGCGTTTATCAGACTTTCAGATAGGGCAAATGTCAGTGAGCGTTCCGATTTCAGTTCCAGAGTGATTCGCCCAATGAGTCCTTGATATTTAGTCGTTTTCAGCCAATATTTTAGATTTTTGAAAATTTCACTTTTTTGTGAAAATATCCACTAAATGAGGGAATAATATGTGTGAGGGTACCCCAGGAGAGTTCCAAATGTGTTTGGGTAGAATATATATCCCACGGGGGTAAAATTGAAAAAAGTTGCAAAAATTTTTTTTTTGGACTTATTCCTTTTTCTGGCGTTTATCAGACTTTCAGAGAGGGGAAATGTCAGTGAGCATCTGATTTCAGTTCCAGAGTGATTCGCCCAATGATATATAATCGTTTTCAGCCAATATTTTGGATTTTTGAAAATTTCACTTTTTTGTGAAAATATCCACTAAATGAGGGAATAATATGTGTGAGGGTACCCCAGGAGAGTTCCAAATGTGTGTGGGTAGAATATATATCCCACTGGGGTAAAATTGAAAAAAGTTGAGAAAATTTTTTATTGGACTGTCATTTTTCCGGCGTTTATCAGACTTTCAGATAGGGCAAATGTCAGTGAGCGTTCCGATTTCAGTTCCAGAGCGATTCGCCCAATGAGTCCTTGATATTTAGTCGTTTTCAGACAATATTTTGGATTTTTGAAAATTTCACTTTTTTGTGAAAATATCCACTAAATGAGGGAATAATATGTGTGAGGGTACCCCAGGAGAGTTCCAAATGTGTGTGGGTAGAATATATATCCCACGGCGGTAAAATTGAAAAAAGTTGAAAAAAATTTTTTTTTGGACTTAGTCATTTTTCTGGCGTTTATCAGACTTTCAGATAGGGGAAATGTTAGTGAGCATCTGATTTCAGTTCCAGAGCGATTCGCCCAATGATTCCTTGATATTTAGTCGTTTTCAGCCAATATTTTGGATTTTTGAAAATTTCACTTTTTTGTGAAAATATCCACTAAATGAGGGAATAATATGTATGAGGGTACCCCAGGAGAGTTCCAAATGTGTGTGGGTAGAATATATATCCCAATGGGGTAGAATTGAAAAAAGTTGAGAAATTTTTTTGGGGGACTTAGTCATTTTTCCGGCGTTTATCAGACTTTCAGATAGGGCAAATGTCAGTGAGCGTTCCGATTTCAGTTCCAGAGTGATTCGCCCAATGAGTCCTTGATATTTAGTCGTTTTCAGCCAATATTTTAGATTTTTGAAAATTTCACTTTTTTGTGAAAATATCCACTAAATGAGGGAATAATATGTGTGAGGGTACCCCAGGAGAGTTCCAAATGTGTGTGGGTAGAATATATATCCCACGGGGGTAAAATTGAAAAAAGTTGCAAAAATTTTTTTTTTGGACTTATTCATTTTTCTGGCGTTTATCAGACTTTCAGAGAGGGGAAATGTCAGTGAGCATCTGATTTCAGTTCCAGAGTGATTCGCCCAATGAGTCCTTGATATTTAGTCGTTTTCAGCCAATATTTTGGATTTTTGAAAATTTCACTTTTTTGTGAAAATATCCACTAAATGAGGGAATAATATGTGTGAGGGTACCCCAGGAGAGTTCCAAATGTGTGTGGGTAAAATATATATCCCACTGGGGTAAAATTGAAAAAAGTTGAAAAAAATTTTTTTTTGCACTTAGTCATTTTTCTGGCGTTTATCAGACTTTCAGATAGGGCAAATGTCAGTGAGCGTTCCGATTTCAGTTCCAGAGTGATTCGCCCAATGAGTCCTTGATATTTAGTCGTTTTCAGCCAATATTTTAGATTTTTGAAAATTTCACCTTTTTGTGAAAATATCCACTAAATGAGGGAACAATATGTGTGAGGGTACCCCAGGAGAGTTCCAAATGTGTGTGGGTAGAATATATATCCCACGGCGGTAAAATTGAAAAAAGTTGAAAAAAAATTTTTTTTGGACTTAGTCATTTTTCTGGCGTTTATCAGACTTTCAGAGAGGGGAAATGTGAGTGAGCATCTGATTTCAGTTCCAGAGTGATTCACCCAATGAGTCCTTGATATTTAGTCGTTTTCAGCCAATATTTTGGATTTTTGAAAATTTCACTTTTTTGTGAAAATATCCACTAAATGAGGGAATAATATGTGTGAGGGTACCCCAGGAGAGTTCCAAATGTGTGTGGGTAGAATATATATCCCACTGAGGTAAAATTGAAAAAAGTTGAGAAAATTTTTTTTTGGACTAAGTCATTTTTCCGGCATTTATCAGACTTTCAGATAGGGCAAATGTCAGTGAGCATTCCGATTTCAGTTCCAGAGTGATTCTCCCAATGAGTCCTTGATATTTAGTCGTTTTCAGCCCATATTTTGGATTTTTGAAAATTTGACTTTTTTGTGAAAATATCCACTAAATGAGGGAATAATATGTGTGAGGGTACCCCAGGAGAGTTCCAAATGTGTGTGGGTAGAATATATATCCCAATGGGGTAGAATTGAAAAAAGTTGAGAAATTTTTTTGGGGACTTAGTCATTTTTCCGGCGTTTATCAGACTTTCAGATAGGGCAAATGTCAGTGAGCGTTCCGATTTCAGTTCCAGAGCGATTCGCCCAATGAGTCCTTGATATTTAGTCGTTTTCAGACAATATTTTGGATTTTTGAAAATTTCACTTTTTTGTGAAAATATCCACTAAATGAGGGAATAATATGTGTGAGGGTACCCCAGGAGAGTTCCAAATGTGTGTGGGTAGAATATATATCCCACGGCGGTAAAATTGAAAAAAGTTGAAAAAAATTTTTTTTTGCACTTAGTCATTTTTCTGGCGTTTATCAGACTTTCAGATAGGGCAAATGTGAGTGAGCATCTGATTTCAGTTCCAGAGTGATTCGCCCAATGAGTCCTTGATATTTAGTCGTTTTCAGCCAATATTTTGGATTTTTGAAAATTTCACTTTTTTGTGAAAATATCCACTAAATGAGGGAATAATATGTGTGAGGGTACCCCAGGAGAGTTCCAAATGTGTGTTGGTAGAATATATATCCCACGGCGGTAAAATTGAAAAAAGTTGAAAAAAATTTTTTTTTGGACTTAGTCATTTTTCTGGCGTTTATCAGACTTTCAGATAGGGCAAATGTCAGTGAGCGTTCCGATTTCAGTTCCAGAGTGATTCGCCCAATGAGTCCTTGATATTTAGTCGTTTTCAGCCAATATTTTAGATTTTTGAAAATTTCACCTTTTTGTGAAAATATCCACTAAATGAGGGAATAATATGTGTGAGGGTACCCCAGGAGAGTTCTAAATGTGTGTGGGTAGAATATTTATCCCACGGGGGTAAAATTGAAAAAAGTTGGAAAATTTTTTTTTTTGGACTTATTCATTTTTCTGGCGTTTATCAGACTTTCAGAGAGGGGAAATGTCAGTGAGCATCTGATTTCAGTTCCAGAGTGATTCGCCAAATGAGTCCTTGATATTTAGTCATTTTCAGCCAATATTTTGGATTTTTGAAAATTTCACTTTTTTGTGAAAATATCCACTAAATGAGGGAATAATATGTGTGAGGGTACCCCAGGAGAGTTCCAAATGTGTGTGGGTAGAATATATATCCCACTGAGGTAAAATTGAAAAAAGTTGAGAAAATTTTTTTTTGGACTAAGTCATTTTTCCGGCATTTATCAGACTTTCAGATAGGGCAAATGTCAGTGAGCATTCCGATTTCAGTTCCAGAGTGATTCTCCCAATGAGTCCTTGATATTTAGTCGTTTTCAGCCAATATTTTGGATTTTTGAAAATTTCACTTTTTTGTGAAAATATCCACTAAATGAGGGAATAATATGTGTGAGGGTACCCCAGGAGAGTTCCAAATGTGTGTGGGTAGAATATATATCCCACTGGGGTAAAATTGAAAAAAGTTATGAAAATTTTTTATTGGACTAAGTCATTTTTCCGGCGTTTATCAGACTTTCAGATAGGGCAAATGTCAGTGAGCGTTCCGATTTCAGTTCCAGAGCGATTCGCCCAATGAGTCCTTGATATTTAGTCGTTTTCAGCCAATATTTTGGATTTTTGAAAATTTCACTTTTTTGTGAAAATATCCACTAAATGAGGGAATAATATGTGTGAGGGTACCCCAGGAGAGTTCCAAATGTGTGTGGGTAGAATATATATCCCAATGGGGTAGAATTGAAAAAAGTTGAGAAATTTTTTTGGGGGACTTAGTCATTTTTCCGGCGTTTATCAGACTTTCAGATAGGGCAAATGTCAGTGAGCGTTCCGATTTCAGTTCCAGAGTGATTCGCCCAATGAGTCCTTGATATTTAGTCGTTTTCAGCCAATATTTTAGATTTTTGAAAATTTCACTTTTTTGTGAAAATATCCACTAAATGAGGGAATAATATGTGTGAGGGTACCCCAGGAGAGTTCCAAATGTGTTTGGGTAGAATATATATCCAACGGGGGTAAAATTGAAAAAAGTTGCAAAAATTTTTTTTTTGGACTTATTCCTTTTTCTGGCGTTTATCAGACTTTCAGAGAGGGGAAATGTCAGTGAGCATCTGATTTCAGTTCCAGAGTGATTCGCCCAATGATATATAATCGTTTTCAGCCAATATTTTGGATTTTTGAAAATTTCACTTTTTTGTGAAAATATCCACTAAATGAGGGAATAATATGTGTGAGGGTACCCCAGGAGAGTTCCAAATGTGTGTGGGTAGAATATATATCCCACTGGGGTAAAATTGAAAAAAGTTGAGAAAATTTTTTATTGGACTGTCATTTTTCCGGCGTTTATCAGACTTTCAGATAGGGCAAATGTCAGTGAGTGTTCCGATTTCAGTTCCAGAGCGATTCGCCCAATGAGTCCTTGATATTTAGTCGTTTTCAGACAATATTTTGGATTTTTGAAAATTTCACTTTTTTGTGAAAATATCCACTAAATGAGGGAATAATATGTGTGAGGGTACCCCAGGAGAGTTCCAAATGTGTGTGGGTAGAATATATATCCCACGGCGGTAAAATTGAAAAAAGTTGAAAAAAATTTTTTTTTGGACTTAGTCATTTTTCTGGCGTTTATCAGACTTTCAGATAGGGGAAATGTTAGTGAGCATCTGATTTCAGTTCCAGAGCGATTCGCCCAATGATTCCTTGATATTTAGTCGTTTTCAGCCAATATTTTGGATTTTTGAAAATTTCACTTTTTTGTGAAAATATCCACTAAATGAGGGAATAATATGTATGAGGGTACCCCAGGAGAGTTCCAAATGTGTGTGGGTAGAATATATATCCCAATGGGGTAGAATTGAAAAAAGTTGAGAAATTTTTTTGGGGGACTTAGTCATTTTTCCGGCGTTTATCAGACTTTCAGATAGGGCAAATGTCAGTGAGCGTTCCGATTTCAGTTCCAGAGTGATTCGCCCAATGAGTCCTTGATATTTAGTCGTTTTCAGCCAATATTTTAGATTTTTGAAAATTTCACCTTTTTGTGAAAATATCCACTAAATGAGGGAACAATATGTGTGAGGGTACCCCAGGAGAGTTCCAAATGTGTGTGGGTAGAATATATATCCCACGGCGGTAAAATTGAAAAAAGTTGAAAAAAAATTTTTTTTGGACTTAGTCATTTTTCTGGCGTTTATCAGACTTTCAGAGAGGGGAAATGTGAGTGAGCATCTGATTTCAGTTCCAGAGTGATTCACCCAATGAGTCCTTGATATTTAGTCGTTTTCAGCCAATATTTTGGATTTTTGAAAATTTCACTTTTTTGTGAAAATATCCACTAAATGAGGGAATAATATGTGTGAGGGTACCCCAGGAGAGTTCCAAATGTGTGTGGGTAGAATATATATCCCACTGAGGTAAAATTGAAAAAAGTTGAGAAAATTTTTTTTTGGACTAAGTCATTTTTCCGGCATTTATCAGACTTTCAGATAGGGCAAATGTCAGTGAGCATTCCGATTTCAGTTCCAGAGTGATTCTCCCAATGAGTCCTTGATATTTAGTCGTTTTCAGCCAATATTTTAGATTTTTGAAAATTTCACCTTTTTGTGAAAATATCCACTAAATGAGGGAATAATATGTGTGAGGGTACCCCAGGAGAGTTCTAAATGTGTGTGGGTAGAATATTTATCCCACGGGGGTAAAATTGAAAAAAGTTGGAAAATTTTTTTTTTTGGACTTATTCATTTTTCTGGCGTTTATCAGACTTTCAGAGAGGGGAAATGTCAGTGAGCATCTGATTTCAGTTCCAGAGTGATTCGCCAAATGAGTCCTTGATATTTAGTCATTTTCAGCCAATATTTTGGATTTTTGAAAATTTCACTTTTTTGTGAAAATATCCACTAAATGAGGGAATAATATGTGTGAGGGTACCCCAGGAGAGTTCCAAATGTGTGTGGGTAGAATATATATCCCACTGAGGTAAAATTGAAAAAAGTTGAGAAAATTTTTTTTTGGACTAAGTCATTTTTCCGGCATTTATCAGACTTTCAGATAGGGCAAATGTCAGTGAGCATTCCGATTTCAGTTCCAGAGTGATTCTCCCAATGAGTCCTTGATATTTAGTCGTTTTCAGCCAATATTTTGGATTTTTGAAAATTTCACTTTTTTGTGAAAATATCCACTAAATGAGGGAATAATATGTGTGAGGGTACCCCAGGAGAGTTCCAAATGTGTGTGGGTAGAATATATATCCCACTGGGGTAAAATTGAAAAAAGTTATGAAAATTTTTTATTGGACTAAGTCATTTTTCCGGCGTTTATCAGACTTTCAGATAGGGCAAATGTCAGTGAGCGTTCCGATTTCAGTTCCAGAGCGATTCGCCCAATGAGTCCTTGATATTTAGTCGTTTTCAGCCAATATTTTGGATTTTTGAAAATTTCACTTTTTTGTGAAAATATCCACTAAATGAGGGAATAATATGTGTGAGGGTACCCCAGGAGAGTTCCAAATGTGTGTGGGTAGAATATATATCCCAATGGGGTAGAATTGAAAAAAGTTGAGAAATTTTTTTGGGGGACTTAGTCATTTTTCCGGCGTTTATCAGACTTTCAGATAGGGCAAATGTCAGTGAGCGTTCCGATTTCAGTTCCAGAGTGATTCGCCCAATGAGTACTTGATATTTAGTCGTTTTCAGCCAATATTTTAGATTTTTGAAAATTTCACTTTTTTGTGAAAATATCCACTAAATGAGGGAATAATATGTGTGAGGGTACCCCAGGAGAGTTCCAAATGTGTTTGGGTAGAATATATATCCCACGGGGGTAAAATTGAAAAAAGTTGCAAAAATTTTTTTTTTGGACTTATTCCTTTTTCTGGCGTTTATCAGACTTTCAGAGAGGGGAAATGTCAGTGAGCATCTGATTTCAGTTCCAGAGTGATTCGCCCAATGATATATAATCGTTTTCAGCCAATATTTTGGATTTTTGAAAATTTCACTTTTTTGTGAAAATATCCACTAAATGAGGGAATAATATGTGTGAGGGTACCCCAGGAGAGTTCCAAATGTGTGTGGGTAGAATATATATCCCACTGGGGTAAAATTGAAAAAAGTTGAGAAAATTTTTTATTGGACTGTCATTTTTCCGGCGTTTATCAGACTTTCAGATAGGGCAAATGTCAGTGAGCGTTCCGATTTCAGTTCCAGAGCGATTCGCCCAATGAGTCCTTGATATTTAGTCGTTTTCAGACAATATTTTGGATTTTTGAAAATTTCACTTTTTTGTGAAAATATCCACTAAATGAGGGAATAATATGTGTGAGGGTACCCCAGGAGAGTTCCAAATGTGTGTGGGTAGAATATATATCCCACGGCGGTAAAATTGAAAAAAGTTGAAAAAAATTTTTTTTTGGACTTAGTCATTTTTCTGGCGTTTATCAGACTTTCAGATAGGGGAAATGTTAGTGAGCATCTGATTTCAGTTCCAGAGCGATTCGCCCAATGATTCCTTGATATTTAGTCGTTTTCAGCCAATATTTTGGATTTTTGAAAATTTCACTTTTTTGTGAAAATATCCACTAAATGAGGGAATAATATGTATGAGGGTACCCCAGGAGAGTTCCAAATGTGTGTGGGTAGAATATATATCCCAATGGGGTAGAATTGAAAAAAGTTGAGAAATTTTTTTGGGGGACTTAGTCATTTTTCCGGCGTTTATCAGACTTTCAGATAGGGCAAATGTCAGTGAGCGTTCCGATTTCAGTTCCAGAGTGATTCGCCCAATGAGTCCTTGATATTTAGTCGTTTTCAGCCAATATTTTAGATTTTTGAAAATTTCACTTTTTTGTGAAAATATCCACTAAATGAGGGAATAATATGTGTGAGGGTACCCCAGGAGAGTTCCAAATGTGTGTGGGTAGAATATATATCCCACGGGGGTAAAATTGAAAAAAGTTGCAAAAATTTTTTTTTTGGACTTATTCATTTTTCTGGCGTTTATCAGACTTTCAGAGAGGGGAAATGTGAGTGAGCATCTGATTTCAGTTCCAGAGTGATTCACCCAATGAGTCCTTGATATTTAGTCGTTTTCAGCCAATATTTTGGATTTTTGAAAATTTCACTTTTTTGTGAAAATATCCACTAAATGAGGGAATAATATGTGTGAGGGTACCCCAGGAGAGTTCCAAATGTGTGTGGGTAGAATATATATCCCACTGAGGTAAAATTGAAAAAAGTTGAGAAAATTTTTTTTTGGACTAAGTCATTTTTCCGGCATTTATCAGACTTTCAGATAGGGCAAATGTCAGTGAGCATTCCGATTTCAGTTCCAGAGTGATTCTCCCAATGAGTCCTTGATATTTAGTCGTTTTCAGCCAATATTTTAGATTTTTGAAAATTTCACCTTTTTGTGAAAATATCCACTAAATGAGGGAATAATATGTGTGAGGGTACCCCAGGAGAGTTCTAAATGTGTGTGGGTAGAATATTTATCCCACGGGGGTAAAATTGAAAAAAGTTGGAAAATTTTTTTTTTTGGACTTATTCATTTTTCTGGCGTTTATCAGACTTTCAGAGAGGGGAAATGTCAGTGAGCATCTGATTTCAGTTCCAGAGTGATTCGCCAAATGAGTCCTTGATATTTAGTCATTTTCAGCCAATATTTTGGATTTTTGAAAATTTCACTTTTTTGTGAAAATATCCACTAAATGAGGGAATAATATGTGTGAGGGTACCCCAGGAGAGTTCCAAATGTGTGTGGGTAGAATATATATCCCACTGAGGTAAAATTGAAAAAAGTTGAGAAAATTTTTTTTTGGACTAAGTCATTTTTCCGGCATTTATCAGACTTTCAGATAGGGCAAATGTCAGTGAGCATTCCGATTTCAGTTCCAGAGTGATTCTCCCAATGAGTCCTTGATATTTAGTCGTTTTCAGCCAATATTTTGGATTTTTGAAAATTTCACTTTTTTGTGAAAATATCCACTAAATGAGGGAATAATATGTGTGAGGGTACCCCAGGAGAGTTCCAAATGTGTGTGGGTAGAATATATATCCCACTGGGGTAAAATTGAAAAAAGTTATGAAAATTTTTTATTGGACTAAGTCATTTTTCCGGCGTTTATCAGACTTTCAGATAGGGCAAATGTCAGTGAGCGTTCCGATTTCAGTTCCAGAGCGATTCGCCCAATGAGTCCTTGATATTTAGTCGTTTTCAGCCAATATTTTGGATTTTTGAAAATTTCACTTTTTTGTGAAAATATCCACTAAATGAGGGAATAATATGTGTGAGGGTACCCCAGGAGAGTTCCAAATGTGTGTGGGTAGAATATATATCCCAATGGGGTAGAATTGAAAAAAGTTGAGAAATTTTTTTGGGGGACTTAGTCATTTTTCCGGCGTTTATCAGACTTTCAGATAGGGCAAATGTCAGTGAGCGTTCCGATTTCAGTTCCAGAGTGATTCGCCCAATGAGTCCTTGATATTTAGTCGTTTTCAGCCAATATTTTAGATTTTTGAAAATTTCACTTTTTTGTGAAAATATCCACTAAATGAGGGAATAATATGTGTGAGGGTACCCCAGGAGAGTTCCAAATGTGTTTGGGTAGAATATATATCCCACGGGGGTAAAATTGAAAAAAGTTGCAAAAATTTTTTTTTTGGACTTATTCCTTTTTCTGGCGTTTATCAGACTTTCAGAGAGGGGAAATGTCAGTGAGCATCTGATTTCAGTTCCAGAGTGATTCGCCCAATGATATATAATCGTTTTCAGCCAATATTTTGGATTTTTGAAAATTTCACTTTTTTGTGAAAATATCCACTAAATGAGGGAATAATATGTGTGAGGGTACCCCAGGAGAGTTCCAAATGTGTGTGGGTAGAATATATATCCCACGGCGGTAAAATTGAAAAAAGTTGAAAAAAATTTTTTTTTGCACTTAGTCATTTTTCTGGCGTTTATCAGACTTTCAGATAGGGCAAATGTCAGTGAGCGTTCCGATTTCAGTTCCAGAGTGATTCGCCCAATGAGTCCTTGATATTTAGTCGTTTTCAGCCAATATTTTAGATTTTTGAAAATTTCACCTTTTTGTGAAAATATCCACTAAATGAGGGAACAATATGTGTGAGGGTACCCCAGGAGAGTTCCAAATGTGTGTGGGTAGAATATATATCCCACGGCGGTAAAATTGAAAAAAGTTGAAAAAAAATTTTTTTTGGACTTAGTCATTTTTCTGGCGTTTATCAGACTTTCAGAGAGGGGAAATGTGAGTGAGCATCTGATTTCAGTTCCAGAGTGATTCACCCAATGAGTCCTTGATATTTAGTCGTTTTCAGCCAATATTTTGGATTTTTGAAAATTTCACTTTTTTGTGAAAATATCCACTAAATGAGGGAATAATATGTGTGAGGGTACCCCAGGAGAGTTCCAAATGTGTGTGGGTAGAATATATATCCCACTGAGGTAAAATTGAAAAAAGTTGAGAAAATTTTTTTTTGGACTAAGTCATTTTTCCGGCATTTATCAGACTTTCAGATAGGGCAAATGTCAGTGAGCATTCCGATTTCAGTTCCAGAGTGATTCTCCCAATGAGTCCTTGATATTTAGTCGTTTTCAGCCCATATTTTGGATTTTTGAAAATTTCACTTTTTTGTGAAAATATCCACTAAATGAGGAAATAATATGTGTGAGGGTACCCCAGGAGAGTTCCAAATGTGTGTGGGTAGAATATATATCCCAATGGGGTAGAATTGAAAAAAGTTGAGAAATTTTTTTGGGGACTTAGTCATTTTTCCGGCGTTTATCAGACTTTCAGATAGGGCAAATGTCAGTGAGCGTTCCGATTTCAGTTCCAGAGCGATTCGCCCAATGAGTCCTTGATATTTAGTCGTTTTCAGACAATATTTTGGATTTTTGAAAATTTCACTTTTTTGTGAAAATATCCACTAAATGAGGGAATAATATGTGTGAGGGTACCCCAGGAGAGTTCCAAATGTGTGTGGGTAGAATATATATCCCACGGCGGTAAAATTGAAAAAAGTTGAAAAAAATTTTTTTTTGCACTTAGTCATTTTTCTGGCGTTTATCAGACTTTCAGATAGGGCAAATGTGAGTGAGCATCTGATTTCAGTTCCAGAGTGATTCGCCCAATGAGTCCTTGATATTTAGTCGTTTTCAGCCAATATTTTGGATTTTTGAAAATTTCACTTTTTTGTGAAAATATCCACTAAATGAGGGAATAATATGTGTGAGGGTACCCCAGGAGAGTTCCAAATGTGTGTTGGTAGAATATATATCCCACGGCGGTAAAATTGAAAAAAGTTGAAAAAAATTTTTTTTTGGACTTAGTCATTTTTCTGGCGTTTATCAGACTTTCAGATAGGGCAAATGTCAGTGAGCGTTCCGATTTCAGTTCCAGAGTGATTCGCCCAATGAGTCCTTGATATTTAGTCGTTTTCAGCCAATATTTTAGATTTTTGAAAATTTCACCTTTTTGTGAAAATATCCACTAAATGAGGGAATAATATGTGTGAGGGTACCCCAGGAGAGTTCTAAATGTGTGTGGGTAGAATATTTATCCCACGGGGGTAAAATTGAAAAAAGTTGGAAAATTTTTTTTTTTGGACTTATTCATTTTTCTGGCGTTTATCAGACTTTCAGAGAGGGGAAATGTCAGTGAGCATCTGATTTCAGTTCCAGAGTGATTCGCCAAATGAGTCCTTGATATTTAGTCATTTTCAGCCAATATTTTGGATTTTTGAAAATTTCACTTTTTTGTGAAAATATCCACTAAATGAGGGAATAATATGTGTGAGGGTACCCCAGGAGAGTTCCAAATGTGTGTGGGTAGAATATATATCCCACTGAGGTAAAATTGAAAAAAGTTGAGAAAATTTTTTTTTGGACTAAGTCATTTTTCCGGCATTTATCAGACTTTCAGATAGGGCAAATGTCAGTGAGCATTCCGATTTCAGTTCCAGAGTGATTCTCCCAATGAGTCCTTGATATTTAGTCGTTTTCAGCCAATATTTTGGATTTTTGAAAATTTCACTTTTTTGTGAAAATATCCACTAAATGAGGGAATAATATGTGTGAGGGTACCCCAGGAGAGTTCCAAATGTGTGTGGGTAGAATATATATCCCACTGGGGTAAAATTGAAAAAAGTTATGAAAATTTTTTATTGGACTAAGTCATTTTTCCGGCGTTTATCAGACTTTCAGATAGGGCAAATGTCAGTGAGCGTTCCGATTTCAGTTCCAGAGCGATTCGCCCAATGAGTCCTTGATATTTAGTCGTTTTCAGCCAATATTTTGGATTTTTGAAAATTTCACTTTTTTGTGAAAATATCCACTAAATGAGGGAATAATATGTGTGAGGGTACCCCAGGAGAGTTCCAAATGTGTGTGGGTAGAATATATATCCCAATGGGGTAGAATTGAAAAAAGTTGAGAAATTTTTTTGGGGGACTTAGTCATTTTTCCGGCGTTTATCAGACTTTCAGATAGGGCAAATGTCAGTGAGCGTTCCGATTTCAGTTCCAGAGTGATTCGCCCAATGAGTCCTTGATATTTAGTCGTTTTCAGCCAATATTTTAGATTTTTGAAAATTTCACTTTTTTGTGAAAATATCCACTAAATGAGGGAATAATATGTGTGAGGGTACCCCAGGAGAGTTCCAAATGTGTTTGGGTAGAATATATATCCAACGGGGGTAAAATTGAAAAAAGTTGCAAAAATTTTTTTTTTGGACTTATTCCTTTTTCTGGCGTTTATCAGACTTTCAGAGAGGGGAAATGTCAGTGAGCATCTGATTTCAGTTCCAGAGTGATTCGCCCAATGATATATAATCGTTTTCAGCCAATATTTTGGATTTTTGAAAATTTCACTTTTTTGTGAAAATATCCACTAAATGAGGGAATAATATGTGTGAGGGTACCCCAGGAGATTTCCAAATGTGTGTGGGTAGAATATATATCCCACTGGGGTAAAATTGAAAAAAGTTGAGAAAATTTTTTATTTTACTGTCATTTTTCCGGCGTTTATCAGACTTTCAGATAGGGCAAATGTCAGTGAGTGTTCCGATTTCAGTTCCAGAGCGATTCGCCCAATGAGTCCTTGATATTTAGTCGTTTTCAGACAATATTTTGGATTTTTGAAAATTTCACTTTTTTGTGAAAATATCCACTAAATGAGGGAATAATATGTGTGAGGGTACCCCAGGAGAGTTCCAAATGTGTGTGGGTAGAATATATATCCCACGGCGGTAAAATTGAAAAAAGTTGAAAAAAATTTTTTTTTGGACTTAGTCATTTTTCTGGCGTTTATCAGACTTTCAGATAGGGGAAATGTTAGTGAGCATCTGATTTCAGTTCCAGAGCGATTCGCCCAATGATTCCTTGATATTTAGTCGTTTTCAGCCAATATTTTGGATTTTTGAAAATTTCACTTTTTTGTGAAAATATCCACTAAATGAGGGAATAATATGTATGAGGGTACCCCAGGAGAGTTCCAAATGTGTGTGGGTAGAATATATATCCCAATGGGGTAGAATTGAAAAAAGTTGAGAAATTTTTTTGGGGGACTTAGTCATTTTTCCGGCGTTTATCAGACTTTCAGATAGGGCAAATGTCAGTGAGCGTTCCGATTTCAGTTCCAGAGTGATTCGCCCAATGAGTCCTTGATATTTAGTCGTTTTCAGCCAATATTTTAGATTTTTGAAAATTTCACTTTTTTGTGAAAATATCCACTAAATGAGGGAATAATATGTGTGAGGGTACCCCAGGAGAGTTCCAAATGTGTGTGGGTAGAATATATATCCCACGGGGGTAAAATTGAAAAAAGTTGCAAAAATTTTTTTTTTTGGACTTATTCATTTTTCTGGCGTTTATCAGACTTTCAGAGAGGGGAAATGTCAGTGAGCATCTGATTTCAGTTCCAGAGTGATTCGCCCAATGAGTCCTTGATATTTAGTCGTTTTCAGCCAATATTTTGGATTTTTGAAAATTTCACTTTTTTGTGAAAATATCCACTAAATGAGGGAATAATATGTGTGAGGGTACCCCAGGAGAGTTCCAAATGTGTGTGGGTAGAATATATATCCCACTGAGGTAAAATTGAAAAAAGTTGAGAAAATTTTTTTTTGGACTAAGTCATTTTTCCGGCATTTATCAGACTTTCAGATAGGGCAAATGTCAGTGAGCATTCCGATTTCAGTTCCAGAGTGATTCTCCCAATGAGTCCTTGATATTTAGTCGTTTTCAGCCCATATTTTGGATTTTTGAAAATTTCACTTTTTTGTGAAAATATCCACTAAATGAGGGAATAATATGTGTGAGGGTACCCCAGGAGAGTTCCAAATGTGTGTGGGTAGAATATATATCCCAATGGGGTAGAATTGAAAAAAGTTGAGAAATTTTTTTGGGGACTTAGTCATTTTTCCGGCGTTTATCAGACTTTCAGATAGGGCAAATGTCAGTGAGCGTTCCGATTTCAGTTCCAGAGCGATTCGCCCAATGAGTCCTTGATATTTAGTCGTTTTCAGACAATATTTTGGATTTTTGAAAATTTCACTTTTTTGTGAAAATATCCACTAAATGAGGGAATAATATGTGTGAGGGTACCCCAGGAGAGTTCCAAATGTGTGTGGGTAGAATATATATCCCACGGCGGTAAAATTGAAAAAAGTTGAAAAAAATTTTTTTTTGCACTGTCATTTTTCTGGCGTTTATCAGACTTTCAGATAGGGCAAATGTGAGTGAGCATCTGATTTCAGTTCCAGAGTGATTCGCCCAATGAGTCCTTGATATTTAGTCGTTTTCAGCCAATATTTTGGATTTTTGAAAATTTCACTTTTTTGTGAAAATATCCACTAAATGAGGGAATAATATGTGTGAGGGTACCCCAGGAGAGTTCCAAATGTGTGTGGGTAGAATATATATCCCACTGAGGTAAAATTGAAAAAAGTTGAGAAAATTTTTTTTTGGACTAAGTCATTTTTCCGGCATTTATCAGACTTTCAGATAGGGCAAATGTCAGTGAGCATTCCGATTTCAGTTCCAGAGTGATTCTCCCAATGAGTCCTTGATATTTAGTCGTTTTCAGCCAATATTTTGGATTTTTGAAAATTTCACTTTTTTGTGAAAATATCCACTAAATGAGGGAATAATATGTGTGAGGGTACCCCAGGAGAGTTCCAAATGTGTGTGGGTAGAATATATATCCCAGTGGGGTAGAATTGAAAAAAGTTGAGAAATTTTTTTGGGGACTTAGTCATTTTTCCGGCGTTTATCAGACTTTCAGATAGGGCAAATGTCAGTGAGCGTTCTGATTTCAGTTCCAGAGCGATTCGCCCAATGAGTCCTTGATATTTAGTCGTTTTCAGCCAATATTTTGGATTTTTGAAAATTTCACTTTTTTGTGAAAATATCCACTAAATGAGGGAATAATATGTGTGAGGGTACCCCAGGAGAGTTCCAAATGTGTGTGGGTAGAATATACATCCCACTGAGGTAAAATTGAAAAAAGTTGAGAAAATTTTTTTTTGGACTTAGTCATTTTTCCGGCATTTATCAGACTTTCAGATAGGGCAAATGTCAGTGAGCATTCCGATTTCAGTTCCAGAGTGATTCTCCCAATGAGTCCTGGATATTTAGTCGTTTTCAGCCAATATTTTGGATTTTTGAAAATTTCACTTTTTTGTGAAAATATCCACTAAATGAGGGAATAATATGTGTGAGGGTACCCCAGGAGAGTTCCAAATGTGTGTGGGTAGAATATATATCCCACGGGGGTAAAATTGAAAAAAGTTGAAAAGAATTTTTTTTTGGACTTAGTCATTTTTCTGGCGTTTATCAGAATTTCAGAGAGGGGAAATGTGAGTGAGCATCTGATTTCAGTTCCAGAGTGATTCGCCCAATGAGTCCTTGATATTTAGTCGTTTTCAGCCAATATTTTGGATTTTTGAAAATTTCACTTTTTTGTGAAAATATCCACTAAATGAGGGAATAATATGTGTGAGGGTACCCCAGGAGAGTTCCAAATGTGTGTGGGTAGAATATATATCCCACTGAGGTAAAATTGAAAAAAGTTGTGAAAATTTTTTTTTGGACTAAGTCATTTTTCCGGCATTTATCAGACTTTCAGATAGGGCAAATGTCAGTGAGCATTCCGATTTCAGTTCCAGAGTGATTCTCCCAATGAGTCCTTGATATTTAGTCGTTTTCAGCCAATATTTTGGATTTTTGAAAATTTCACTTTTTTGTGAAAATATCCACTAAATGAGGGAATAATATGTGTGAGGGTAGCCCAGGAGAGTTCCAAATGTGTGTGGGTAGAATATATATCCCACTGGGGTAAAATTGAAAAAAGTTGTGAAAAATTTTTATTGGACTAAGTCATTTTTCCGGCGTTTATCAGACTTTCAGATAGGGCAAATGTCAGTGAGCGTTCCGATTTCAGTTCCAGAGCGATTCGCCCAATGAGTCCTTGATATTTAGTCGTTTTCAGCCAATATTTTGGATTTTTGAAAATTTCACTTTTGAGAAAATATCCACTAAATGAGTGAATAATATGCGTGAGGGTACCCCAGGAGAGTTCCAAATGTGTTTGGGTAGAATATATATCCCAAGGGGGTAAAATTGAAAAAAGTTGAAAAAATTTTTTTTTTTGGACTAAGTCATCTTTCCGGCGTTTATCAGACTTTCAGATAGGGGAATGTCATTGAGCATTCTGATTTCAGTTCCAGAGCGATTCTCCCAATGAGTCCTTGATATTTAGTCGTTTTCAGCCAATATTTTGGATTTTTGAAAATTTCACTTTTTTATGAAAATATCCACTAAATGAGGGAATAATATGTGTGAGGGTACCCCAGGAGAGTTCCAAATGTGTGTGGGTAGAATATATATCCCACTGGGATAAAATTGAAAAAAGTTGAGAAAACTTTTTTTTGGACTTAGTCATTTTTCCAGCGTTTATCAGACTTTCAGATAGGGCAAATGTCAGTGAGCGTTCTGATTTCAGTTCCAGAGCGATTCACCCAATGAGTCCTTGATATTTAGTCATTTTCAGCCAATATTTTGGATTTTTAAAAATTTCACTTTTTTGTGAAAATATGCACTAAATGAGGGAATAATATGTGTGAGGGTACCCCAGGAGAGTTCCAAATGTGTGTGGGTAGAATATATATCCCACGGCGGTAAAATTGAAAAAAGTTGAAAAAAAATTTTTTTTGGACTTAGTCATTTTTCTGGCGTTTATCAGACTTTCAGAGAGGGGAAATGTGAGTGAGCATCTGATTTCAGTTCCAGAGTGATTCACCCAATGAGTCCTTGATATTTAGTCGTTTTCAGCCAATATTTTGGATTTTTGAAAATTTCACTTTTTTGTGAAAATATCCACTAAATGAGGGAATAATATGTGTGAGGGTACCCCAGGAGAGTTCCAAATGTGTGTGGGTAGAATATATATCCCACTGAGGTAAAATTGAAAAAAGTTGAGAAAATTTTTTTTTGGACTTAGTCATTTTTCCGGCATTTATCAGACTTTCAGATAGGGCAAATGTCAGTGAGCATTCCGATTTCAGTTCCAGAGTGATTCTCCCAATGAGTCCTGGATATTTAGTCGTTTTCAGCCAATATTTTGGATTTTTGAAAATTTCACTTTTTTGTGAAAATATCCACTAAATGAGGGAATAATATGTATGAGGGTACCCCAGGAGAGTTCCAAATGTGTGTGGGTAGAATATATATCCCAATGGGGTAGAATTGAAAAAAGTTGAGAAATTTTTTTGGGGGACTTAGTCATTTTTCCGGCGTTTATCAGACTTTCAGATAGGGCAAATGTCAGTGAGCGTTCCGATTTCAGTTCCAGAGTGATTCGCCCAATGAGTCCTTGATATTTAGTCGTTTTCAGCCAATATTTTAGATTTTTGAAAATTTCACTTTTTTGTGAAAATATCCACTAAATGAGGGAATAATATGTGTGAGGGTACCCCAGGAGAGTTCCAAATGTGTGTGGGTAGAATATATATCCCACGGGGGTAAAATTGAAAAAAGTTGCAAAAATTTTTTTTTTGGACTTATTCATTTTTCTGGCGTTTATCAGACTTTCAGAGAGGGGAAATGTCAGTGAGCATCTGATTTCAGTTCCAGAGTGATTCGCCCAATGAGTCCTTGATATTTAGTCGTTTTCAGCCAATATTTTGGATTTTTGAAAATTTCACTTTTTTGTGAAAATATCCACTAAATGAGGGAATAATATGTGTGAGGTTACCCCAGGAGAGTTCCAAATGTGTGTGGGTAAAATATATATCCCACTGGGGTAAAATTGAAAAAGTTGAGAAAATTTTTTATTGGACTGTCATTTTTCCGGCGTTTATCAGACTTTCAGATAGGGCAAATGTCAGTGAGCGTTCCGATTTCAGTTCCAGAGTGATTCGCCCAATGAGTCCTTGATATTTAGTCGTTTTCAGCCAATATTTTAGATTTTTGAAAATTTCACTTTTTTGTGAAAATATCCACTAAATGAGGGAATAATATGTGTGAGGGTACCCCAGGAGAGTTCCAAATGTGTGTGGGTAGAATATATATCCCACGGCGGTAAAATTGAAAAAAGTTGAAAAAAAATTTTTTTTGGACTTAGTCATTTTTCTGGCGTTTATCAGACTTTCAGAGAGGGGAAATGTGAGTGAGCATCTGATTTCAGTTCCAGAGTGATTCACCCAATGAGTCCTTGATATTTAGTCGTTTTCAGCCAATATTTTGGATTTTTGAAAATTTCACTTTTTTGTGAAAATATCCACTAAATGAGGGAATAATATGTGTGAGGGTACCCCAGGAGAGTTCCAAATGTGTGTGGGTAGAATATATATCCCACTGAGGTAAAATTGAAAAAAGTTGAGAAAATTTTTTTTTGGACTAAGTCATTTTTCCAGCATTTATCAGACTTTCAGATAGGGCAAATGTCAGTGAGCATTCCGATTTCAGTTCCAGAGTGATTCTCCCAATGAGTCCTTGATATTTAGTCGTTTTCAGCCAATATTTTGGATTTTTGAAAATTTCACTTTTTTGTGAAAATATCCACTAAATGAGGGAATAATATGTGTGAGGGTACCCCAGGAGAGTTCCAAATGTGTGTGGGTAGAATATATATCCCAATGGGGTAGAATTGAAAAAAGTTGAGAAATTTTTTTGGGGACTTAGTCATTTTTCCGGCGTTTATCAGACTTTCAGATAGGGCAAATGTCAGTGAGCGTTCTGATTTCAGTTCTAGAGCGATTCGCCCAATGAGTCCTTGATATTTAGTCGTTTTCAGCCAATATTTTGGATTTTTGAAAATTTCACTTTTTTGTGAAAATATCCACTAAATGAGGGAATAATATGTGTGAGGGTACCCCAGGAGAGTTCCAAATGTGTGTGGGTAGAATATATATCCCACTGAGGTAAAATTGAAAAAAGTTGAGAACATTTTTTTTTGGACTTAGTCATTTTTCCGGCATTTATCAGACTTTCAGATAGGGCAAATGTCAGTGAGCATTCCGATTTCAGTTCCAGAGTGATTCTCCCAATGAGTCCTGGATATTTAGTCGTTTTCAGCCAATATTTTGGATTTTTGAAAATTTCACTTTTTTGTGAAAATATCCACTAAATGATTGAATAATATGTGTGAGGGTACCCCAGGAGAGTTCCAAATGTGTGTGGGTAGAATATATATCCCACGGGGGTAAAATTGAAAAAAGTTGAAAAAAATTTTTTTTTGGACTTAGTCATTTTTCTGGCGTTTATCAGAATTTCAGAGAGGGGAAATGTGAGTGAGCATCTTATTTCAGTTCCAGAGTGATTCGCCCAATGAGTCCTTGATATTTAGTCGTTTTCAGCCAATATTTTGGATTTTTGAAAATTTCACTTTTTTGTGAAAATATCCACTAAATGAGGGAATAATATGTGTGAGGGTACCCCAGGAGAGTTCCAAATGTGTGTGGGTAGAATATATATCCCACTGAGGTAAAATTGAAAAAAGTTGTGAAAATTTTTTTTTGGACTAAGTCATTTTTCCGGCATTTATCAGACTTTCAGATAGGGCAAATGTCAGTGAGCATTCCGATTTCAGTTCCAGAGTGATTCTCCCAATGAGTCCTGGATATTTAGTCGTTTTCAGCCAATATTTTGGATTTTTGAAAATTTCACTTTTTTGTGAAAATATCCACTAAATGAGGGAATAATATGTATGAGGGTACCCCAGGAGAGTTCCAAATGTGTGTGGGTAGAATATATATCCCAATGGGGTAGAATTGAAAAAAGTTGAGAAATTTTTTTGGGGGACTTAGTCATTTTTCCGGCGTTTATCAGACTTTCAGATAGGGCAAATGTCAGTGAGCGTTCCGATTTCAGTTCCAGAGTGATTCGCCCAATGAGTCCTTGATATTTAGTCGTTTTCAGCCAATATTTTAGATTTTTGAAAATTTCACTTTTTTGTGAAAATATCCACTAAATGAGGGAATAATATGTGTGAGGGTACCCCAGGAGAGTTCCAAATGTGTGTGGGTAGAATATATATCCCACGGGGGTAAAATTGAAAAAAGTTGCAAAAATTTTTTTTTTGGACTTATTCATTTTTCTGGCGTTTATCAGACTTTCAGAGAGGGGAAATGTCAGTGAGCATCTGATTTCAGTTCCAGAGTGATTCGCCCAATGAGTCCTTGATATTTAGTCGTTTTCAGCCAATATTTTGGATTTTTGAAAATTTCACTTTTTTGTGAAAATATCCACTAAATGAGGGAATAATATGTGTGAGGTTACCCCAGGAGAGTTCCAAATGTGTGTGGGTAAAATATATATCCCACTGGGGTAAAATTGAAAAAGTTGAGAAAATTTTTTATTGGACTGTCATTTTTCCGGCGTTTATCAGACTTTCAGATAGGGCAAATGTCAGTGAGCGTTCCGATTTCAGTTCCAGAGTGATTCGCCCAATGAGTCCTTGATATTTAGTCGTTTTCAGCCAATATTTTAGATTTTTGAAAATTTCACTTTTTTGTGAAAATATCCACTAAATGAGGGAATAATATGTGTGAGGGTACCCCAGGAGAGTTCCAAATGTGTGTGGGTAGAATATATATCCCACGGCGGTAAAATTGAAAAAAGTTGAAAAAAAATTTTTTTTGGACTTAGTCATTTTTCTGGCGTTTATCAGACTTTCAGAGAGGGGAAATGTGAGTGAGCATCTGATTTCAGTTCCAGAGTGATTCACCCAATGAGTCCTTGATATTTAGTCGTTTTCAGCCAATATTTTGGATTTTTGAAAATTTCACTTTTTTGTGAAAATATCCACTAAATGAGGGAATAATATGTGTGAGGGTACCCCAGGAGAGTTCCAAATGTGTGTGGGTAGAATATATATCCCACTGAGGTAAAATTGAAAAAAGTTGAGAAAATTTTTTTTTGGACTAAGTCATTTTTCCAGCATTTATCAGACTTTCAGATAGGGCAAATGTCAGTGAGCATTCCGATTTCAGTTCCAGAGTGATTCTCCCAATGAGTCCTTGATATTTAGTCGTTTTCAGCCAATATTTTGGATTTTTGAAAATTTCACTTTTTTGTGAAAATATCCACTAAATGAGGGAATAATATGTGTGAGGGTACCCCAGGAGAGTTCCAAATGTGTGTGGGTAGAATATATATCCCAATGGGGTAGAATTGAAAAAAGTTGAGAAATTTTTTTGGGGACTTAGTCATTTTTCCGGCGTTTATCAGACTTTCAGATAGGGCAAATGTCAGTGAGCGTTCTGATTTCAGTTCTAGAGCGATTCGCCCAATGAGTCCTTGATATTTAGTCGTTTTCAGCCAATATTTTGGATTTTTGAAAATTTCACTTTTTTGTGAAAATATCCACTAAATGAGGGAATAATATGTGTGAGGGTACCCCAGGAGAGTTCCAAATGTGTGTGGGTAGAATATATATCCCACTGAGGTAAAATTGAAAAAAGTTGAGAACATTTTTTTTTGGACTTAGTCATTTTTCCGGCATTTATCAGACTTTCAGATAGGGCAAATGTCAGTGAGCATTCCGATTTCAGTTCCAGAGTGATTCTCCCAATGAGTCCTGGATATTTAGTCGTTTTCAGCCAATATTTTGGATTTTTGAAAATTTCACTTTTTTGTGAAAATATCCACTAAATGATTGAATAATATGTGTGAGGGTACCCCAGGAGAGTTCCAAATGTGTGTGGGTAGAATATATATCCCACGGGGGTAAAATTGAAAAAAGTTGAAAAAAATTTTTTTTTGGACTTAGTCATTTTTCTGGCGTTTATCAGAATTTCAGAGAGGGGAAATGTGAGTGAGCATCTTATTTCAGTTCCAGAGTGATTCGCCCAATGAGTCCTTGATATTTAGTCGTTTTCAGCCAATATTTTGGATTTTTGAAAATTTCACTTTTTTGTGAAAATATCCACTAAATGAGGGAATAATATGTGTGAGGGTACCCCAGGAGAGTTCCAAATGTGTGTGGGTAGAATATATATCCCACTGAGGTAAAATTGAAAAAAGTTGTGAAAATTTTTTTTTGGACTAAGTCATTTTTCCGGCATTTATCAGACTTTCAGATAGGGCAAATGTCAGTGAGCATTCCGATTTCAGTTCCAGAGTGATTCTCCCAATGAGTCCTTGATATTTAGTCGTTTTCAGCCAATATTTTGGATTTTTGAAAATTTCACTTTTTTGTGAAAATATCCACTAAATGAGGGAATAATATGTGTGAGGGTAGCCCAGGAGAGTTCCAAATGTGTGTGGGTAGAATATATATCCCACTGGGGTAAAATTGAAAAAAGTTGTGAAAAATTTTTATTGGACTAAGTCATTTTTCCGGCGTTTATCAGACTTTCAGATAGGGCAAATGTCAGTGAGCGTTCCGATTTCAGTTCCAGAGCGATTCGCCCAATGAGTCCTTGATATTTAGTCGTTTTCAGCCAATATTTTGGATTTTTGAAAATTTCACTTTTGAGAAAATATCCACTAAATGAGTGAATAATATGCGTGAGGGTACCCCAGGAGAGTTCCAAATGTGTGTGGGTAGAATATATATCCCAAGGGGGTAAAATTGAAAAAAGTTGAAAAAATTTTTTTTTTTGGACTAAGTCATCTTTCCGGCGTTTATCAGACTTTCAGATAGGGGAATGTCAGTGAGCATTCTGATTTCAGTTCCAGAGCGATTCTCCCAATGAGTCCTTGATATTTAGTCGTTTTAGCCAATATTTTGGATTTTTGAAAATTTCACTTTTTTGTGAAAATATCCACTAAATGAGGGAATAATATGTGTGAGGGTACCCCAGGAGAGTTCCAAATGTGTGTGGGTAGAATATATATCCCACTGAGGTAAAATTGAAAAAAGTTGAGAAAATTTTTTTTTGGACTAAGTCATTTTTCCGGCATTTATCAGACTTTCAGATAGGGCAAATGTCAGTGAGCATTCCGATTTCAGTTCCAGAGTGATTCTCCCAATGAGTCCTTGATATTTAGTCGTTTTCAGCCAATATTTTGGATTTTTGAAAATTTCACTTTTTTGTGAAAATATCCACTAAATGAGGGAATAATATGTGTGAGGGTACCCCAGGAGAGTTCCAAATGTGTGTGGGTAGAATATATATCCCACTGCGGTAAAATTGAAAAAAGTTGAAAAAAATTTTTTTTTGGACTTAGTCATTTTTCTGGCGTTTATCAGACTTTCAGATAGGGGAAATGTCAGTGAGCATCTGATTTCAGTTCCAGAGCGATTCGCCCAATGATTCCTTGATATTTAGTCGTTTTCAGCCAATATTTTGGATTTTTGAAAATTTCACTTTTTTGTGAAAATATCCACTAAATGAGGGAATAATATGTGTGAGGGTACCCCAGGAGAGTTCCAAATGTGTGTGGGTAGAATATATATCCCACTGAGGTAAAATTGAAAAAAGTTGAGAAAATTTTTTTTTGGACTTAGTCATTTTTCCGGCATTTATCAGACTTTCAGATAGGGCAAATGTCAGTGAGCATTCCGATTTCAGTTCCAGAGTGATTCTCCCAATGAGTCCTGGATATTTAGTCGTTTTCAGCCAATATTTTGGATTTTTGAAAATTTCACTTTTTTGTGAAAATATCCACTAAATGAGGGAATAATATGTGTGAGGGTACCCCAGGAGAGTTCCAAATGTGTGTGGGTAGAATATATATCCCACGGCGGTAAAATTGAAAAAAGTTGAAAAAAAATTTTTTTTGGACTTAGTCATTTTTCTGGCGTTTATCAGAATTTCAGAGAGGGGAAATGTGAGTGAGCATCTGATTTCAGTTCCAGAGTGATTCGCCCAATGAGTCCTTGATATTTAGTCGTTTTCAGCCAATATTTTGGATTTTTGAAAATTTCACTTTTTTGTGAAAATATCCACTAAATGAGGGAATAATATGTGTGAGGGTACCCCAGGAGAGTTCCAAATGTGTGTGGGTAGAATATATATCCCACGGCGGTAAAATTGAAAAAAGTTGAAAAAAATTTTTTTTTGGACTTAGTCATTTTTCTGGCGTTTATCAGAATTTCAGAGAGGGGAAATGTGAGTGAGCATCTGATTTCAGTTCCAGAGTGATTCGCCCAATGAGTCCTTGATATTTAGTCGTTTTCAGCCAATATTTTGGATTTTTGAAAATTTCACTTTTTTGTGAAAATATCCACTAAATGAGGGAATAATATGTGTGAGGGTACCCCAGGAGAGTTCCAAATGTGTGTGGGTAGAATATATATCCCACTGAGGTAAAATTGAAAAAAGTTGTGAAAATTTTTTTTTGGACTAAGTCATTTTTCCGGCATTTATCAGACTTTCAGATAGGGCAAATGTCAGTGAGCATTCCGATTTCAGTTCCAGAGTGATTCTCCCAATGAGTCCTTGATATTTAGTCGTTTTCAGCCAATATTTTGGATTTTTGAAAATTTCACTTTTTTGTGAAAATATCCACTAAATGAGGGAATAATATGTGTGAGGGTAGCCCAGGAGAGTTCCAAATGTGTGTGGGTAGAATATATATCCCACTGGGTAAAATTGAAAAAAGTTGTGAAAAATTTTTATTGGACTAAGTCATTTTTCCGGCGTTTATCAGACTTTCAGATAGGGCAAATGTCAGTGAGCGTTCCGATTTCAGTTCCAGAGCGATTCGCCCAATGAGTCCTTGATATTTAGTCGTTTTCAGCCAATATTTTGGATTTTTGAAAATTTCACTTTTGAGAAAATATCCACTAAATGAGTGAATAATATGCGTGAGGGTACCCCAGGAGAGTTCCAAATGTGTGTGGGTAGAATATATATCCCAAGGGGGTAAAATTGAAAAAAGTTGAAAAAATTTTTTTTTTTGGACTAAGTCATCTTTCCGGTGTTTATCAGACTTTCAGATAGGGGAATGTCAGTGAGCATTCTGATTTCAGTTCCAGAGCGATTCTCCCAATGAGTCCTTGATATTTAGCCGTTTTCAGCCAATATTTTGGATTTTTGAAAATTTCACTTTTTTATGAAAATATCCACTAAATGAGGGAATAATATGTGTGAGGGTACCCCAGGAGAGTTCCAAATGTGTGTGGGTAGAATATATATCCCACTGGGATAAAATTGAAAAAAGTTGAGAAAACTTTTTTTTGGACTTAGTCATTTTTCCAGCGTTTATCAGACTTTCAGATAGGGCAAATGTCAGTGAGCGTTCTGATTTCAGTTCCAGAGCGATTCACCCAATGAGTCCTTGATATTTAGTCATTTTCAGCCAATATTTTGGATTTTTGAAAATTTCACTTTTTTGTGAAAATATGCACTAAATGAGGGAATAATATGTGTGAGGGTACCCCAGGAGAGTTCCAAATGTGTGTGGGTAGAATATATATCCCACTGAGGTAAAATTGAAAAAAGTTGAGAAAATTTTTTTTTGGACTTAGTCATTTTTCCGGCATTTATCAGACTTTCAGATAGGGCAAATGTCAGTGAGCATTCCGATTTCAGTACCAGAGTGATTCTCCCAATGAGTCCTGGATATTTAGTCGTTTTCAGCCAATATTTTGGATTTTTGAAAATTTCACTTTTTTGTGAAAATATCCACTAAATGAGGGAATAATATGTGTGAGGGTACCCCAGGAGAGTTCCAAATGTGTGTGGGTAGAATATATATCCCACTGGGGTAAAATTGAAAAAAGTTGAGAAAATTTTTTATTGGACTAAGTCATTTTTCCGGCGTTTATCAGACTTTCAGATAGGGCAAATGTCAGTGAGCGTTCCGATTTCAGTTCCAGAGCGATTCGCCCAATGAGTCCTTGATATTTAGTCGTTTTCAGCCAATATTTTGGATTTTTGAAAATTTCACTTTTTTGTGAAAATATCCACTAAATGAGGGAATAATATGTGTGAGGGTACCCCAGGAGAGTTCCAAATGTGTGTGGGTAGAATATATATCCCACGGCGGTAAAATTGAAAAAAGTTGAAAAAAATTTTTTTTTGGACTAAGGCTGTGTGCCCACGTAGCGTTTTACAAGCGTTTTTGATGCGGAATTTCCGCAGCGGAAACGCTTGTAAAATGCTTGGTAACCCGCACCCCATGATCCCCAATGGGTTTCCGCAACTTCTATGCACATGCTGCGGATTTTTCCGCAGCGTTTATGCCGCGTTCAAAAATCCGCAGCATGTCATTTAATTTTGCGTTTCCGCAAGCGGAATTGAATTTGTCCAATGCATAAAAAACGCAAGGCAATTCCGCATGTGGAAAACGCGTTATAAACGCGCGAAAAAAGCGCGATAAACGCGTGCGGAATTCCGCATGCGTTTTTCCGGGAGAGGACTTGCATTTATGCAGCAGAAATTTTCTGCTTCATAAATGCAACGTGGGCACATAGCCTTAGTCATTTTTCTGGCGTTTATCAGACTTTCAGATAGGGGAAATGTCAGTGAGCATCTGATTTCAGTTCCAGAGCGATTCGCCCAATGATTCCTTGATATTTAGTCGTTTTCAGCCAATATTTTGGATTTTTGAAAATTTCACTTTTTTGTGAAAATATCCACTAAATGAGGGAATAATATGTATGAGGGTACCCCAGGAGAGTTCCAAATGTGTGTGAGTAGAATATATATCCCACTGGGGTAAAATTGAAAAAAGTTGAGAAAATTTTTTTTTGGACTTAGTCATTTTTCTGGCGTTTATCAGACTTTCAGATAGGGGAAATGTCAGTGAGCGTTCTGATTTCAGTTCCAGAGCGATTCGCCCAATGAGTCCTTGATATTTAGTCGTTTTCAGCCAATATTTTGGATTTTTGAAAATTTCACTTTTTTGTGAAAATATCCACTAAATGAGGGAATAATATGTGTGAGGGTAACCCAGGAGAGTTCCAAATGTGTGTGGGTAGAATGTATATCCCACTGGGGTAAAATTGAAAAAAGTTGAGAAAATTTTTTATTGGACTTAGTCATTTTTCCGCCGTTTATCAGACTTTCAGATAGGGCAAATGTCAGTGAGCGTTCTGATTTCAGTTCCAGAGCCTTTTCGCCCAATTAGTCCTGGATATTTAGTCGTTTTCAGCCAATATTTTGGATTTTTGAAAATTTCACTTTTGTGAAAACATCCACTAAATGCGGGAATAATATATGTGAGGGTACCCCAGGAGAGTTCCAAATGTGTGTGGGTAGAATATGTATCCCACGGGGGTAAAATTGAAAAAAGTTGAAAATTATTTTTTTTGGACTTAGTCATCTATCCGGCATTTATCAGACTTTCAGATAGGGGAAATGTCAGTGAGCGTTCCGATTTCAGTTCCAGAGCGATTCGCCCAATGAGTCCTTGATATTTAGTCGTTTTCGGCCAATATTTTGGATTTTTGAAAATTTCACTTTTTTGTGAAAATATCCACTAAATGAGGGAATAATATGTATGAGGGTACCCCAGGAGAGTTCCAAATGTGTGTGGGTAGAATATATATCCTACTGGGGTAAAATTGAAAAAAGTTGAGAAAATTTTTTTTTGGACTTAGTCATTTTTCCGGCGTTTATCAGACTTTCAGATAGGGCAAATGTCAGTGAGCGTTCTGATTTCAGTTCCAGATCGTTTCGCCCATTGAGTCCTTGATATTTAGTCGTTTTCAGCCAATATTTTGGATTTTTGAAAATTTCACTTTTTTGTGAAAATATCCACTAAATGAGGGAATAATATGTGTGAGGGTACCCCAGGAGAGTTCCAAATGTGTGTGGGTAGAATATATATCCCAATGGGGTAAAATTGAAAAAAGTTGACAAAAATTTTTTTTTTGGACTTAGTCATTTTTCCGGCGTTTATCAGACTTTCAGATAGGGGAAATGTCAGTGAGCGTTCCGATTTCAGTTCCAGAGCAATTTGCCCAATGAGTCCTTGATATTTAGTCGTTTTCAGCCAATATTTTGGATTTTTGAAAATTTCACTTTTTTGTGAAAATATCCACTAAATGAGGGAATAATATGTGTGAGGGTACCCCAGGAGAGTTCCAAATGTGTGTGGGTAGAATTTATATCCCACTGATGTAAAATTGAAAAAAGTTGAAAATTTATTTTTTTTTGGACTTAGTCGTTTTTCCGGCGTTTATCAGACTTTCAGATAGGGGAAATGTCAGTGAGTGTTCCGATTTCAGTTCCAGAGCGATTCGCCTAATGAGTCCTTGATATTTAGTCGTTTTCGGCCAATATTTTCGATTTTTGAAAATTTCACTTTTTTGTGAAAATATCCACTAAATGAGGGAATAATATGTGTGAGGGTACCCCAGGAGAGTTCCAAATGTGTGTGGGTAGAATATATATCCCACGGGGGTAAAATTGAAAAAAGTTGAAAAATTTTTTTTTTGGACTTAGTCATCTATCCGGCGTTTATCAGACTTTCAGATAGGGCAAATGTCAGTGAGCGTTCCGATTTCAGTTCCAGAGTGATTCGCCCAATGAGTCCTTGATATTCAGTCGTTTTCAGCCAATATTTTGGATTTTTGAAAATTTCATTTTTTTGTGAAAATATCCACTAAATGAGGGAATAATATGTGTGAGGGTACCCCAGGAGAGTTCCAAATGTGTGTGGGTAGAATATATATCCCAATGGGGTAGAATTGAAAAAAGTTGCGAAAATTTTTTTTGGGACTTAGTCATTTTTCCGACGTTTATCAGACTTTCAGATAGGGGAAATGTCAGTGAGCGTTCCGATTTCAGTTCCAGAGCGATTCGCCTAATGAGTCCTTGATATTTAGTCGTTTTCGGCCAATATTTTGGATTTTTGAAAATTTCACTTTTTTGTGAAAATATCCACTAAATGAGGGAATAATATGTGTGAGGGTTCCCCAGGAGAGTTCCAAATGTGTGTGGGTAGAATATATATCCCACGGGGATAAAATTGAAAAAAGTTGAAAAATTTTTTTTTTGGACTTAGTCATCTATCCGGCGTTTATCAGACTTTTAGATAGAGCAAATGTCAGTGAGCGTTCCGATTTCAGTTCCAGAGTGATTCGCCCAATGAGTCCTTGATATTTAGTCGTTTTCAGCCAATATTTTGGATTTTTGAAAATTTCACTTTTTTGTGAAAATATCCACTAAATGAGGGAATAATATGTGTGAGGGTAGCCCAGGAGAGTTCCAAATGTGTGTGGGTAGAATATATATCCCACTGGGGTAAAATTGAAAAAAGTTGTGAAAATTTTTTATTGGACTAAGTCATTTTTCCGGCGTTTATCAGACTTTCAGATAGGGCAAATGTCAGTGAGCGTTCCGATTTCAGTTCCAGAGCGATTCGCCCAATGAGTCCTTGATATTTAGTCGTTTTCAGCCAATATTTTGGATTTTTGATAATTTCACTTTTGAGAAAATATCCACTAAATGAGTGAATAATATGCGTGAGGGTACCCCAGGAGAGTTCCAAATGTGTGTGGGTAGAATATATATCCCAAGGGGGTAAAATTGTAAAAAGTTGAAAAAATTTTTTTTTTTGGACTAAGTCATCTTTCCGGTGTTTATCAGACTTTCAGATAGGGGAATGTCAGTGAGCATTCTGATTTCAGTTCCAGAGCGATTCTCCCAATGAGTCCTTGATATTTAGTCGTTTTCAGCCAATATTTTGGATTTTTGAAAATTTCACTTTTTTATGAAAATATCCACTAAATGAGGGAATAATATGTGTGAGGGTACCCCAGGAGAGTTCCAAATGTGTGTGGGTAGAATATATATCCCACTGGGATAAAATTGAAAAAAGTTGAGAAAACTTTTTTTTGGACTTAGTCATTTTTCCAGCGTTTATCAGACTTTCAGATAGGGCAAATGTCAGTGAGCGTTCTGATTTCAGTTCCAGAGCGATTCACCCAATGAGTCCTTGATATTTAGTCATTTTCAGCCAATATTTTGGATTTTTGAAAATTTCACTTTTTTGTGAAAATATGCACTAAATGGGGGAATAATATGTGTGAGGGTACCCCAGGAGAGTTCCAAATGTGTGTGGGTAGAATATATATCCCACTGAGGTAAAATTGAAAAAAGTTGAGAAAATTTTTTTTTGGACTTAGTCATTTTTCCGGCATTTATCAGACTTTCAGATAGGGCAAATGTCAGTGAGCATTCCGATTTCAGTACCAGAGTGATTCTCCCAATGAGTCCTGGATATTTAGTCGTTTTCAGCCAATATTTTGGATTTTTGAAAATTTCACTTTTTTGTGAAAATATCCACTAAATGAGGGAATAATATGTGTGAGGGTACCCCAGGAGAGTTCCAAATGTGTGTGGGTAGAATATATATCCCACTGGGGTAAAATTGAAAAAAGTTGAGAAAATTTTTTATTGGACTAAGTCATTTTTCCGGCGTTTATCAGACATTCAGATATGGGAAATGTCAGTGAGCGTTCCGATTTCAGTTCCAGAGCGATTCGCCCAATGAGTCCTTGATATTTAGTCGTTTTCAGCCAATATTTTGGATTTTTGAAAATTTCACTTTTTTGTGAAAATATCCACTAAATGAGGGAATAATATGTGTGAGGGTACCCCAGGAGAGTTCCAAATGTGTGTGGGTAGAATATATATCCCACGGCGGTAAAATTGAAAAAAGTTGAAAAAAATTTTTTTTTGGACTAAGGCTGTGTGCCCACGTAGCGTTTTACAAGCGTTTTTGATGCGGAATTTCCGCAGCGGAAACGCTTGTAAAATGCTTGGTAACCCGCACCCCATGATCCCCAATGGGTTTCCGCAACTTCTATGCACATGCTGCGGATTTTTCCGCAGCGTTTATGCCGCGTTCAAAAATCCGCAGCATGTCATTTAATTTTGCGTTTCCGCAAGCGGAATTGCCTTTGTCCAATGCATAAAAAACGCAAGGCAATTCCGCATGTGGAAAACGCGTTATAAACGCGCGAAAAAAGCGCGATAAACGCGTGCGGAATTCCGCATGCGTTTTTCCGGGAGAGGACTTGCATTTATGCAGCAGAAATTTTCTGCTTCATAAATGCAACGTGGGCACATAGCCTTAGTCATTTTTCTGGCGTTTATCAGACTTTCAGATAGGGGAAATGTCAGTGAGCATCTGATTTCAGTTCCAGAGCGATTCGCCCAATGATTCCTTGATATTTAGTCGTTTTCAGCCAATATTTTGGATTTTTGAAAATTTCACTTTTTTGTGAAAATATCCACTAAATGAGGGAATAATATGTATGAGGGTACCCCAGGAGAGTTCCAAATGTGTGTGAGTAGAATATATATCCCACTGGGGTAAAATTGAAAAAAGTTGAGAAAATATTTTTTTGGACTTAGTCATTTTTCTGGCGTTTATCAGACTTTCAGATAGGGGAAATGTCAGTGAGCGTTCTGATTTCAGTTCCAGAGCGATTCGACCAATGAGTCCTTGATATTTAGTCGTTTTCAGCCAATATTTTGGATTTTTGAAAATTTCACTTTTTTGTGAAAATATCCACTAAATGAGGGAATAATATGTGTGAGGGTAACCCAGGAGAGTTCCAAATGTGTGTGGGTAGAATATGTATCCCACGGGGGTAAAATTGAAAAAAGTTGAAAATTATTTTTTTTGGACTTAGTCATCTATCCGGCATTTATCAGACTTTCAGATAGGGGAAATGTCAGTGAGCGTTCCGATTTCAGTTCCAGAGCGATTCGCCCAATGAGTCCTTGATATTTAGTCGTTTTCGGCCAATATTTTGGATTTTTGAAAATTTCACTTTTTTGTGAAAATATCCACTAAATGAGGGAATAATATGTGTGAGGGTACCCCAGGAGAGTTCCAAATGTGTGTGGGTAGAATATATATCCCAATGGGGTAAAATTGAAAAAAGTTGCGAAAATTTTTTTTGGGACTTAGTCATTTTTCCGACGTTTATCAGACTTTCAGATAGGGGAAATGTCAGTGAGCGTTCCGATTTCAGTTCCAGAGCGATTCTCCTAATGAGTCCTTGATATTTAGTCGTTTTCGGCCAATATTTTGGATTTTTGAAAATTTCACTTTTTTGTGAAAATATCCACTAAATGAGGGAATAATATGTGTGAGGGTACCCCAGGAGAGTTCCAAATGTGTGTGGGTAGAATATATATCCCACGGGGATAAAATTGAAAAAAGTTGAAAAATTTTTTTTTTGGACTTAGTCATCTATCCGGCGTTTATCAGACTTTTAGATAGAGCAAATGTCAGTGAGCGTTCCGATTTCAGTTCCAGAGCGATTCGCCCAATGAGTCCTTGATATTTAGTCGTTTTCAGCCAATATTTTGGATTTTTGAAAATTTCACTTTTGTGAAAATATCCATTAAATGAGGGAATAATATATGTGAGGGTACCCCAGGAGAGTTCCAAATGTGTGTGGGTAGAATATATATCCCACGGGGGTAAAATTGAAAAAAGTTGAAATTTTTTTTTTTTGGCTTAGTCATCTATCCGGCGTTTATCAGACTTTCAGATAGGGCAAATGTCAGTGAGCGTTCCGATTTCAGTTCCAGAGTGATTCGCCCAATGAGTCCTTGATATTTAGTCGTTTTCAGCCAATATTTTAGATTTTTGAAAATTTCACTTTTTTGTGAAAATATCCACTAAATGAGGGAATAATATGTGTGAGGGTACCCCAGGAGAGTTCCAAATGTGTGTGGGTAGAATATATATCCCACGGGGGTAAAATTGAAAAAAGTTGAGAAAATTTTTTTTTGGACTTAGTCATTTTTCCGGCGTTTATCAGACTTTCAGATAGGGCAAATGTCAGTGAGCGTTCTGATTTCAGTTCCAGAGCGATTCGCCCAATGAGTCCTTGATATTTAGTCGTTTTCAGCCAATATTTTGGATTTTTGAAAATTTAACTTTTATGTGAAAATATCCACTAAATGAGGGAATAATATGTGTGAGGGTACCCCAGGAGAGTTCCAAATGTGTGTGGGTAGAATATATATCCCACTGGGGTAAAATTGAAAAAAGTTGAGAAAATTTTTTTTTGGACTTAGTCATTTTTCCGGCGTTTATCAGACTTTCAGATAGGGCAAATGTCAGTGAGCGTTCCGTTTTCAGTTCCAGAGCGATTCGCCCAATGAGTCCTTGATATTTAGTCGTTTTCAGCCAATATTTTGGATTTTTGAAAATTTAACTTTTTTGTGAAAATATCCACTAAATGAGGGAATAATATGTGTGAGGGTACCCCAGGAGAGTTCCAAATGTGTGTGGGTAGAATATATATCCCACGGGGGTAAAATTGAAAAAAGTTGAGAAAATTTTTTTTTGGACTTAGTCATTTTTCCGGCGTTTATCAGACTTTCAGATAGGGCAAATGTCAGTGAGCATTCTGATTTCAGTTCCAGAGCGTTTCGCCCAATGAGTCCTTGATATTTAGTCGTTTTCAGCCAATATTTTGGATTTTTGAAAATTTCACTTTTTTGTGAAAATATCCACTAAATGAGGGAATAATATGTGTGAGGGTACCCCAGGAGAGTTCCAAATGTGTGTGGGTAGAATATATATCCCACTGGGGTAAAATTGAAAAAAGTTGAGAAAATTTTTTTTTGGACTTAGATATTTTTCCGGCGTTTATCAGACTTTCAGATAGGGCAAATGTCAGTGAGCGTTCCGATTTCAGTTCCAGAGTGATTCGCCCAATGAGTCCTTGATATTTAGTTGTTTTCAGCCAATATTTTGGATTTTTGAAAATTTTACTTTTTTCTGAAAAAATCCACTAAATGAGGGAATAATATGTGTGAGGGTACCCCAGGAGAGTTCCAAATGTGTGTGGGTAGAATATATATCCCAATGGGGTAGAATTGAAAAAAGTTGCGAAAATTTTTTTTGGGACTTAGTCATTTTTCCGGCGTTTATCAGACTTTCAGATAGGGCAAATGTCAGTGAGCGTTCTGATTTCAGTTCCAGAGCGATTCGCCCAATGAGTCATTGATATTTAGTCGTTTTCAGCCAATATTTTGGATTTTTGAAAATTTCACTTTTTTGTGAAAATATCCACTAAATGAGGGAATAATATGTGTGAGGGTACCCCAGGAGAGTTCCAAATGTGTGTGGGTAAAATATATATCCCACGGGGGTAAAATTGAAAAAAGTTGAAAAATTTTTTTTTTGGACTTAGTCATCTATCTGGCGTTTATCAGACTTTCAGATAGGGCAAATGTCATTGAGCATTCCGATTTCAGTTCCAGATTGATTCGCTCAATGAGTCCATGATATTTAGTCGTTTTCAGCCAATATTTTGGATTTTTGAAAATTTCACTTTTTTGTGAAAATATCCACTAAATGAGGGAATAATATGTGTGAGGGTACCCCAGGAGAGTTCCAAATGTGTGTGGGTGGAATATATATCCCAATGGGGTAGAATTGAAAAAAGTTGAGAAAATTTTTTTTGGGACTTAGTCATTTTTCCGGCGTTTATCAGACTTTCAGATAGGGCAAATGTCAGTGAGCATTCTGATTTCAGTTCCAGAGCGATTCGCCCAATGAGTCCTTGATATTTAGTAGTTTTCAGCCAATATTTTGGATTTTTGAAAATTTCACTTTTTTGTGAAAATATCCACTAAATGAGGGAATAATATGTGTGAGGGTACCCCAGGAGAGTTCCAAATGTGTGTGGGTAGAATATATATCCCAATGGGGTAGAATTGAAAAAAGTTGCGAAAATTTTTTTTGGGACTTAGTCATTTTTCCGACGTTTATCAGACTTTCAGATAGGGCAAATGTCAGTGAGCGTTCCGATTTCAGTTCCAGAGTGATTCGCCCAATGAGTCCTTGATATTTAGTCGTTTTCAGCCAATATTTTAGATTTTTGAAAATTTCACTTTTTTGTGAAAATATCCACTAAATGAGGGAATAATATGTGTGAGGGTACCCCAGGAGAGTTCCAAATGTGTGTGGGTAGAATATATATCCCACTGGGGTAAAATTGAAAAAAGTTGAGAAAATTTTTTTTTGGACTTAGATATTTTTCCGGCGTTTATCAGACTTTCAGATAGGGCAAATGTCAGTGAGCGTTCCGATTTCAGTTCCAGAGCGATTCGCCCAATGAGTCCTTGATATTTAGTCGTTTTCAGCCAATATTTTGGATTTTTGAAAATTTCACTTTTTTGTGAAAATATCCACTAAATGAGGGAATAATATGTGTGAGGGTACCCCAGGAGAGTTCGAAATGTGTGTGGGTAGAATATATATCCCACGGGGGTAAAATTGAAAAAAGTTGAGAAAATTTTTTTTTGGACTTAGTCACTTTTCCGGCGTTTATCAGACTTTCAGATAGGGCAAATGTCAGTGAGCGTTCTGATTTCAGTTCCAGAGCGATTCGCCCAATGAGTCCTTGATATTTAGTCGTTTTCAGCCAATATTTTGGATTTTTGAAAATTTCACTTTTTTGTGAAAATATCCACTAAATGAGGGAATAATATGTGTGAGGGTACCCCAGGAGAGTTCCAAATGTGTGTGGGTAGAATATATATCCCATGGGGGTAAAATTGAAAAAAGTTGAAAAATTTTTTTTTTGGACTTAGTCCTCTATCCGGCGTTTATCAGACTTTCAGATAGGGCAAATGTCAGTGAGCGTTCCGATTTCAGTTCCAGAGTGATTCACCCAATGAGTCCTTCCTTGATATTTAGTCGTTTTCAGCCAATATTTTAGATTTTTGAAAATTTCACTTTTTTGTGAAAATATCCACTAAATGAGGGAATAATATGTGTGAGGGTACCCCAGGAGAGTTCGAAATGTGTGTGGGTAGAATATATATCCCACGGGGGTAAAATTGAAAAAAGTTGAGAAAATTTTTTTTTGGACTTAGTCACTTTTCCGGCGTTTATCAGACTTTCAGATAGGGCAAATGTCAGTGAGCGTTCTGATTTCAGTTCCAGAGCGATTCGCCCAATGAGTCCTTGATATTTAGTCGTTTTCAGACAATATTTTGGATTTTTGAAAATTTAACTTTTATGTGAAAATATCCACTAAATGAGGGAATAATATGTGTGAGGGTACCCCAGGAGAGTTCCAAATGTGTGTGGGTAGAATATATATCCCACTGGGGTAAAATTGAAAATAGTTGAGAAAATTTTTTTTTGTACTTAGTCATTTTTCCGGCGTTTATCAGACTTTCAGATAGGGCAAATGTCAGTGAGCGTTCCGATTTCAGTTCCAGAGCGATTCGCCCAATGAGTCCTTGATATTTAGTCGTTTTCAGCCAATATTTTGGATTTTTGAAAATTTCACTTTTTTGTGAAAATATCCACTAAATGAGGGAATAATATGTGTGAGGGTACCCCAGGAGAGTTCCAAATGTGTGTGGGTAGAATATATATGACATGGGGGTAAAATTGAAAAAAGTTGAAAAATTTTTTTTTTGGACTTAGTCCTCTATCCGGCGTTTATCAGACTTTCAGATAGGGCAAATGTCAGTGAGCGTTCCAATTTCAGTTCCAGAGTGATTCACCCAATGAGTCCTTCCTTGATATTTAGTCGTTTTCAGCCAATATTTTAGATTTTTGAAAATTTCACTTTTTTGTGAAAATATCCACTAAATGAGGGAATAATATGTGTGAGTGAGGGTACCCCAGGAGAGTTCCAAATGTGTGTGGGTAGAATATATATCCCACGGGGGTAAAATTGAAAAAAGTTGAGAAAATTTTTTTTTGGACTTAGTCATTTTTCCGGCGTTTATCAGACTTTCAGATAGGGCAAATGTCAGTGAGCGTTCCGATTTCAGTTCCAGAGCGATTCGCCCAATGAGTCCTTGATATTTAGTCGTTTTCAGCCAATATTTTGGATTTTTGAAAATTTCACTTTTTTGTGAAAATATCCACTAAATGAGGGAATAATATGTGTGAGGGTACCCCAGGAGAGTTCCAAATGTGTGTGGGTAGAATATATATCCCACTGGGGTAAAATTGAAAAAAGTTGAGAAAATTTTTTTTTTGGACTTAGATATTTTTCCGGCGTTTATCAGACTTTCAGATACGGCAAATGTCAGTGAGCGTTCCGATTTCAGTTCCAGAGCGATTCGCCCAATGAGTCCTTGATATTTAGTCGTTTTCAGCCAATATTTTGGATTTTTGAAAATTTCACTTTTTTGTGAAAATATCCACTAAATGAGGGAATAATATGTGTGAGGGTACCCCAGGAGAGTTCCAAATGTGTGTGGGTAGAATATATATCCCAATGGGGTAGAATTGAAAAAAGTTGCGAAAAAATTTTTTGGGACTTAGTCATTTTTCCGGAGTTTATCAGACTTTCAGATAGGGCAAATGTCAGTGAGCGTTCTGATTTCAGTTCCAGAGCGATTCGCCCAATGAGTCATTGATATTTAGTCGTTTTCAGCCAATATTTTGGATTTTTGAAAATTTCACTTTTTTGTGAAAATATCCATTAAATGAGGGAATAATATGTGTGAGGGTACCCCAGGAGAGTTCCAAATGTGTGTGGGTAGAATATATATCCCACGGGGGTAAAATTGAAAAAAGTTGAGAAATTTTTTTTTTGAACTTAGTCATTTTTCCGGGGTTTATCAGGCTTTCAGATAGGGCAAATGTCAGAGAGCGTTCTGATTTCAGTTCCAGAGCGATTCGCCCAATGAGTCATTGATATTTAGTCGTTTTCAGCCAATATTTAGGATTTTTGAAAATTTCACTTTTTTGTGAAAATATCCACTAAATGAGGGAATAATATGTGTGAGGGTACCCCAGGAGAGTTCCAAATGTGTGTGGGTAGAATATATATCCCACGGGGGTAAAATTGAAAAAAGTTGAGAAAATTTTTTTTTGGACTTAGTCATTTTTCCGGCGTTTATCAGACTTTCAGATAGGGCAAATGTCAGTGAGCGTTCTGATTTCAGTTCCAGAGCGATTCGCCCAATGAGTCATTGATATTTAGTCGTTTTCAGCCAATATTTAGGATTTTTGAAAATTTCACTTTTTTGTGAAAATATCCACTAAATGAGGGAATAATATGTGTGAGGGTACCCCAGGAGAGTTCCAAATGTGTGTGGGTAGAATATATATCCCACTGGGGTAAAATTGAAAAAAGTTGAGAAAATTTTTTATGGACTTAGTCATTTTTCCGGCATTTATCAGACTTTCAGATAGGGCAAATGTCAGTGAGCATTCCGATTTCAGTTCCAGAGCGATTCGCCCAATGAGTCCTTGATATTTAGTTTTTTCAGCCAATATTTTGGATTTTTGAAAATTTCACTTTTGTGAAAATATCCACTAAATGAGGGAATAATATGTGTGAGGGTACCCCAGGAGAGTTCCAAATGTGTGTGGGTAGAATATATATCCCACGGGGGTAAAATTGAAAAAAGTTGAAAAATTTTTTTTTTGGACTTAGTCATCTATCTGGCGTTTATCAGACTTTCAGATAGGGCAAATGTCAGTGAGCGTTCCAATTTCAGTTCCAGATTGATTCGCCCAATGAGTCCTTGATATTTAGTCGTTTTCAGCCAATATTTTGGATTTTTGAAAATTTCACTTTTTTGTGAAAATATCCACTAAATGAGGGAATAATATGTGTGAGGGTACCCCAGGAGAGTTCCAAATGTGTGTGGGTAGAATATATATCCCAATGGGGTAGAATTGAAAAAAGTTGAGAAAATTTTTTTTGGACTTAGTCATTTTTCCGGCGTTTATCAGACTTTCAGATAGGGCAAATGTCAGTGAGCGTTCCGATTTCAGTTCCAGAGCGATTCGCCCAATGAGTCCTTGATATTTAGTCGTTTTCAGCCAATATTTTGGATTTTTGAAAATTTAACTTTTTTGTGAAAATATCCACTAAATGAGGGAATAATATGTGTGAGGGTACCCCAGGAGAGTTCCAAATGTGTGTGGGTAGAATATATATCCCACGGGGGTAAAATTGAAAAAAGTTGAGAAAATTTTTTTTTGGACTTAGTCATTTTTCCGGCGTTTATCAGACTTTCAGATAGGGCAAATGTCAGTGAGCTTTCTGATTTCAGTTCCAGAGCGATTCGCCCAATGAGTCATTGATATTTAGTCGTTTTCAGCCAATATTTAGGATTTTTGAAAATTTCACTTTTTTGTGAAAATATCCACTAAATGAGGGAATAATATGTGTGAGGGTACCCCAGGAGAGTTCCAAATGTGTGTGGGTAGAATATATATCCCACTGGGGTAAAATTGAAAAAAGTTGAGAAAATTTTTTTATGGACTTAGTCATTTTTCCGGCGTTTATCAGACTTTCAGATAGGGCAAATGTCAGTGAGCATTCCGATTTCAGTTCCAGAGCGATTCGCCCAATGAGTCCTTGATATTTAGTTTTTTCAGCCAATATTTTGGATTTTTGAAAATTTCACTTTTTTGTGAAAATATCCACTAAATGAGGGAATAATATGTGTGAGGGTACCCCAGGAGAGTTCCAAATGTGTGTGGGTAGAATATATATCCCAATGGGGTAGAATTGAAAAAAGTTGAGAAATTTTTTTTTGTAACTTAGTCATTTTTCCGGCGTTTATCAGACTTTCAGATAGGGCAAATGTCAGTGAGCATTCTGATTTCAGTTCCAGAGCGATTCGCCCAATGAGTCCTTGATATTTAGTCGTTTTCAGCCAATATTTAGGATTTTTGAAAATTTCACTTTTTTGTGAAAATATCCACTAAATGAGGGAATAATATGTGTGAGGGTACCCCAGGAGAGTTCCAAATGTGTGTGGGTAGAATATATATCCCACTGGGGTAAAATTGAAAAAAGTTGAGAAAATTTTTTTATGGACTTAGTCATTTTTCCGGCGTTTATCAGACTTTCAGATAGGGCAAATGTCAGTGAGCATTCCGATTTCAGTTCCAGAGCGATTCGCCCAATGAGTCCTTGATATTTAGTTTTTTCAGCCAATATTTTGGATTTTTGAAAATTTCACTTTTGTGAAAATATCCACTAAATGAGGGAATAATATGTGTGAGGGTACCCCAGGAGAGTTCCAAATGTGTGTGGGTAGAATATATATCCCACGGGGGTAAAATTGAAAAAAGTTGAAAAATTTTTTTTTTGGACTTAGTCATCTATCTGGCGTTTATCAGACTTTCAGATAGGGCAAATGTCAGTGAGCGTTCCAATTTCAGTTCCAGATTGATTCGCCCAATGAGTCCTTGATATTTAGTCGTTTTCAGCCAATATTTTGGATTTTTGAAAATTTCACTTTTTTGTGAAAATATCCACTAAATGAGGGAATAATATGTGTGAGGGTACCCCAGGAGAGTTCCAAATGTGTGTGGGTAGAATATATATCCCAATGGGGTAGAATTGAAAAAAGTTGAGAAAATTTTTTTTGGGACTTAGTCATTTTTCCGGCGTTTATCAGACTTTCAGATAGGGCAAATGTCAGTGAGCATTCTGATTTCAGTTCCAGAGCGATTCGCCCAATGAGTCCTTGATATTTAGTCGTTTTCAGCCAATATTTTGGATTTTTGAAAATTTCACTTTTTTGTGAAAATATCCACTAAATGAGGGAATAATATGTGTGAGGGTACCCCAGGAGAGTTCCAAATGTGTGTGGGTAGAATATATATCCCAATGGGGTAGAATTGAAAAAAGTTGAGAAAATTTTTTGGACTTAGTCATTTTTCCGGCGTTTATCAGACTTTCAGATAGGGCAAATGTCAGTGAGCGCTCCGATTTCAGTTCCAGAGCGATTCGCCCAATGAGTCCTTGATATTTAGTCGTTTTCAGCCAATATTTTAGATTTTTGAAAATTTCACTTTTTTGTGAAAATATCCACTAAATAAGGGAATAATATGTGTGAGGGTACCCCAGGAGAGTTCCAAATGTGTGTGGGTAGAATATATATCCCACAGGGGTAAAATTGAAAAAAGTTGAGAAAATTTTATTTTGGACTTAGTCATTTTTCCGGCGTTTATCAGACTTTCAGATAGGGCAAATGTCAGTGAGCGTTCCGATTTCAGTTCCAGAGCGATTCGCCCAATGAGTCCTTGATATTTAGTCGTTTTCAGCCAATATTTTGGATTTTTGAAAATTTAACTTTTTTGTGAAAATATCCACTAAATGAGGGAATAATATGTGTGAGGGTACCCCAGGAGAGTTCCAAATGTGTGTGGGTAGAATATATATCCCACGGGGGTAAAATTGAAAAAAGTTGAGAAAATTTTTTTTGGACTTAGTCATTTTTCCAGCGTTTATCAGACTTTCAGATAGGGCAAATGTCAGTGAGCGCTCCGATTTCAGTTCCAGAGCGATTCGCTCAATGAGTCCTTGATATTTAGTCGTTTTCAGCCAATATTTTGGATTTTTGAAAATTTCACTTTTTTGTGAAAATATCCACTAAATGAGGGAATAATATGTATGAGGGTACCCCAGGAGAGTTCCAAATGTGTGTGGGTAGAATATATATCCCACTGGTGTAAAATTGAAAAAAGTTGAGAAAATTTTTTTATGGACTTAGTCATTTTTCCGGCGTTTATCAGACTTTCAGATAGGGCAAATGTCAGTGAGCGTTCCGATTTCAGTTCCAGAGCGATTCGCACAATGAGTCCTTGATATTTAGTCGTTTTCAGCCAATATTTTGGATTTTTGAAAATTTCACTTTTTTGTGAAAATATCCACTAAATGAGGGAATAATATGTGTGAGGGTACCCCAGGAGAGTTCCAAATGTGTGTGGATAGAATATATATCCCACTGGGGTAAAATTGAAAAAAGTTGTGAAAATTTTTTTTTGGACTTAGTCATTTTTCCGGCGTTTATCAGACTTTCAGATAGGGCATATGTCAGTGAGCGTTCCGATTTCAGTTCCAGAGCGATTCGCCCTGTGAGTCCTTGATATTTAGTCGTTTTCAGCGAATATTTTGGATTTTTGAAAATTTCACTTTTGTGAAAATATCCACTAAATGAGGGAATAATATGTGTGAGGGTACCCCAGGAGAGTTCCAAATGTGTGTGGGTATAATATATATCCCACGGGGGTAAAATTGAAAAAAGTTGAAAAATTTTTTTTTTGGACTTAGTCATTTATCTGGCGTTTATCAGACTTTCAGATAGGGCAAATGTCAGTGAGCGTTCCGATTTCAGTTCCAGATTGATTCGCCCAATGAGTCCTTGATATTTAGTCGTTTTCAGCCAATATTTTGGATTTTTGAAAATTTCACTTTTTGGTGAAAATATCCACTAAATGAGGGAATAATATGTGTGAGGGTACCCCAGGAGAGTTCCAAATGTGTGTGGGTGGAATATATATCCCACTGGGGTAAAATTGAAAAAAGTTGAGAAAATTTTTTTTGGACTTAGTCATTTTTCCGGCGTTTATCAGACTTTCAGATAGGGCAAATGTCAGTGAGCGCTCCGATTTCAGTTCCAGAGCGATTCGCCCAATGAGTCCTTGATATTTAGTCGTTTTCAGCCAATATTTTGGATTTTTGAAAATTTCACTTTTTTGTGAAAATATCCACTAAATGAGGGAATAATATGTATGAGGGTACCCCAGGAGAGTTCCAAATGTGTGTGGGTAGAATATATATCCCACTGGGGTAAAATTGAAAAAAGTTGAGAAAATTTTTTTATGGACTTAGTCATTTTTCCGGCATTTATCAGACTTTCAGATAGGGCAAATGTCAGTGAGCGTTCCGATTTCAGTTCCAGAGCGATTCGCCCAATGAGTCCTTGATATTTAGTCGTTTTCAGCCAATATTTTGGATTTTTGAAAATTTCACTTTTTTGTGAAAATATCCACTAAATGAGGGAATAATATGTGTGAGGGTACCCCAGGAGAGTTCCAAATGAGTGTGGATAGAATATATATCCCACTGGGGTAAAATTGAAAAAAGTTGAGAAAATTTTTTTTTGGACTTAGTCATTTTTCCGGCGTTTATCAGACTTTCAGATAGGGCAAATGTCAGTGAGCGTTCCGATTTCAGTTCCAGAGCGATTCGCCCTGTGAGTCCTTGATATTTAGTCGTTTTCAGTGAATATTTTGGATTTTTGAAAATTTCACTTTTTTGTGAAAATATCCACTAAATGAGGGAATAATATGTGTCAGGGTACCCCAGGAGGGTTCCAAATGTGTGTGGGTGGAATATATATCCCACTGGGGTAAAATTGAAAATAGTTGAGAAAATTTTTTTTGGACTTAGTCATTTTTCCGGCGTTTATCAGACTTTCAGATAGGGCAAATGTCAGTGAGCGCTCCGATTTCAGTTCCAGAGCGATTCGCCCAATGAGTCCTTGATATTTAGTCGTTTTCAGCCAATATTTTGGATTTTTGAAAATTTCACTTTTTTGTGAAAATATCCACTAAATGAGGGAATAATATGTATGAGGGTACCCCAGGAGAGTTCCAAATGTGTGTGGATAGAATATATATCCCACGGGGGTAAAATTGAAAAAAGTTGAAAAAATTTTTTTTTGGACTTAGTCATCTATCTGGCGTTTATCAGACTTTCAGATAGGGCAAATGTCAGTGAGCGTTCCGATTTCAGTTCCAGATTGATTCGCCCAATGAGTCCTTGATATTTAGTCGTTTTCAGCCAATATTTTGGATTTTTGAAAATTTCACTTTTTTGTGAAAATATCCACTAAATGAGGGAATAGTATGTGTGAGGGTACCCCAGGAGAGTTCCAAATGTGTGTGGGTAGAATATATATCCCAATGGGGTAGAATTGAAAAAAGTTGAGAAAATTTTTTTTGGGACTTAGTCATTTTTCCGGCGTTTATCAGACTTTCAGATAGGGCAAATGTCAGTGAGCGTTCTGATTTCAGTTCCAGAGCGATTCGCCCAATGAGTCCTTGATATTTAGTCGTTTTCAGTGAATATTTTGGATTTTTGAAAATTTCACTTTTGTGAAAATATCCACTAAATGAGGGAATAATATGTGTGAGGGTACCCCAGGAGAGTTCCAAATGTGTGTGGGTAGAATATATATCCCACGGGGGTGAAATTGAAAAAAGTTGAAAAATTTTTTTTTTGGACTTAGTCATTTATCTGGCGTTTATCAGACTTTCAGATAGGGCAAATGTCAGTGAGCGTTCCGATTTCAGTTCCAGATTGATTCGCCCAATGAGTCCTTGATATTTAGTCGTTTTCAGCCAATATTTTGGATTTTTGAAAATTTCACTTTTTTGTGAAAATATCCACTAAATGAGGGAATAATATGTGTGAGGGTACCCCAGGAGAGTTCCAAATGTGTGTGGGTGGAATATATATCCCACTGGGGTAAAATTGAAAATAGTTGAGAAAATTTTTTTTGGACTTAGTCATTTTTCCGGCGTTTATCAGACTTTCAGATAGGGCAAATGTCAGTGAGCGCTCCGATTTCAGTTCCAGAGCGATTCGCCCAATGAGTCCTTGATATTTAGTCGTTTTCAGCCAATATTTTGGATTTTTTGAAAATTTCACTTTTTTGTGAAAATATCCACTAAATGAGGGAATAATATGTATGAGGGTACCCCAGGAGAGTTCCAAATGTGTGTGGGTAGAATATATATCCCACTGGGGTAAAATTGAAAAAAGTTGAGAAAATTTTTTTATGGACTTAGTCATTTTTCCGGCGTTTATCAGACTTTCAGATAGGGCAAATGTCAGTGAGCGTTCCGATTTCAGTTCCAGATTGATTCGCCCAATGAGTCCTTGATATTTAGTCGTTTTCAGCCAATATTTTGGATTTTTGAAAATTTCACTTTTTTGTGAAAATATCCACTAAATGAGGGAATAGTATGTGTGAGGGTACCCCAGGAGAGTTCCAAATGTGTGTGGGTAGAATATATATCCCAATGGGGTAGAATTGAAAAAAGTTGAGAAAATTTTTTTTGGGACTTAGTCATTTTTCCGGCGTTTATCAGACTTTCAGATAGGGCAAATGTCAGTGAGCGTTCTGATTTCAGTTCCAGAGCGATTCGCCCAATGAGTCCTTGATATTTAGTCGTTTTCAGTGAATATTTTGGATTTTTGAAAATTTCACTTTTGTGAAAATATCCACTAAATGAGGGAATAATATGTGTGAGGGTACCCCAGGAGAGTTCCAAATGTGTGTGGGTAGAATATATATCCCACGGGGGTGAAATTGAAAAAAGTTGAAAAATTTTTTTTTTGGACTTAGTCATTTATCTGGCGTTTATCAGACTTTCAGATAGGGCAAATGTCAGTGAGCGTTCCGATTTCAGTTCCAGATTGATTCGCCCAATGAGTCCTTGATATTTAGTCGTTTTCAGCCAATATTTTGGATTTTTGAAAATTTCACTTTTTTGTGAAAATATCCACTAAATGAGGGAATAATATGTGTGAGGGTACCCCAGGAGAGTTCCAAATGTGTGTGGGTGGAATATATATCCCACTGGGGTAAAATTGAAAATAGTTGAGAAAATTTTTTTTGGACTTAGTCATTTTTCCGGCGTTTATCAGACTTTCAGATAGGGCAAATGTCAGTGAGCGCTCCGATTTCAGTTCCAGAGCGATTCGCCCAATGAGTCCTTGATATTTAGTCGTTTTCAGCCAATATTTTGGATTTTTGAAAATTTCACTTTTTTGTGAAAATATCCACTAAATGAGGGAATAATATGTATGAGGGTACCCCAGGAGAGTTCCAAATGTGTGTGGGTAGAATATATATCCCACTGGGGTAAAATTGAAAAAAGTTGAGAAAATTTTTTTATGGACTTAGTCATTTTTCCGGCGTTTATCAGACTTTCAGATAGGGCAAATGTCAGTGAGCGTTCCGATTTCAGTTCCAGATTGATTCGCCCAATGAGTCCTTGATATTTAGTCGTTTTCAGCCAATATTTTGGATTTTTGAAAATTTCACTTTTTTGTGAAAATATCCACTAAATGAGGGAATAGTATGTGTGAGGGTACCCCAGGAGAGTTCCAAATGTGTGTGGGTAGAATATATATCCCAATGGGGTAGAATTGAAAAAAGTTGAGAAAATTTTTTTTGGGACTTAGTCATTTTTCCGGCGTTTATCAGACTTTCAGATAGGGCAAATGTCAGTGAGCGTTCTGATTTCAGTTCCAGAGCGATTCGCCCAATGAGTCCTTGATATTTAGTCGTTTTCAGTGAATATTTTGGATTTTTGAAAATTTCACTTTTGTGAAAATATCCACTAAATGAGGGAATAATATGTGTGAGGGTACCCCAGGAGAGTTCCAAATGTGTGTGGGTAGAATATATATCCCACGGGGGTGAAATTGAAAAAAGTTGAAAAATTTTTTTTTTGGACTTAGTCATTTATCTGGCGTTTATCAGACTTTCAGATAGGGCAAATGTCAGTGAGCGTTCCGATTTCAGTTCCAGATTGATTCGCCCAATGAGTCCTTGATATTTAGTCGTTTTCAGCCAATATTTTGGATTTTTGAAAATTTCACTTTTTTGTGAAAATATCCACTAAATGAGGGAATAATATGTGTGAGGGTACCCCAGGAGAGTTCCAAATGTGTGTGGGTGGAATATATATCCCACTGGGGTAAAATTGAAAATAGTTGAGAAAATTTTTTTTGGACTTAGTCATTTTTCCGGCGTTTATCAGACTTTCAGATAGGGCAAATGTCAGTGAGCGCTCCGATTTCAGTTCCAGAGCGATTCGCCCAATGAGTCCTTGATATTTAGTCGTTTTCAGCCAATATTTTGGATTTTTGAAAATTTCACTTTTTTGTGAAAATATCCACTAAATGAGGGAATAATATGTATGAGGGTACCCCAGGAGAGTTCCAAATGTGTGTGGGTAGAATATATATCCCACTGGGGTAAAATTGAAAAAAGTTGAGAAAATTTTTTTATGGACTTAGTCATTTTTCCGGCGTTTATCAGACTTTCAGATAGGGCAAATGTCAGTGAGCGTTCCGATTTCAGTTCCAGAGCGATTCGCCCAATGAGTCCTTGATATTTAGTCGTTTTCAGCCAATATTTTGGATTTTTGAAAATTTCACTTTTTTGTGAAAATATCCACTAAATGAGGGAATAATATGTGTGAGGGTACCCCAGGAGAGTTCCAAATGTGTGTGGATAGAATATATATCCCACTGGGGTAAAATTGAAAAAAGTTGAGAAAATTTTTTTTTGGACTTAGTCATTTTTCCGGCGTTTATTAGACTTTTAGATAGGGCAAATGTCAGTGAGCGTTCCGATTTCAGTTCCAGAGCGATTCGCCCTGTGAGTCCTTGATATTTAGTCGTTTTCAGTGAATATTTTGGATTTTTGAAAATTTCACTTTTTTGTGAAAATATCCACTAAATGAGGGAATAATATGTGTGAGGGTACCCCAGGAGAGTTCCAAATGTGTGTGGGTGGAATATATATCCCACTGGGGTAAAATTGAAAAAAGTTGAGAAAATTTTTTTTTGGACTTAGTCATTTTTCCGGCGTTTATCAGACTTTCAGATAGGGCAAATGTCAGTGAGCGTTCCGATTTCAGTTACAGAGCGATTCGCCCTGTGAGTCCTTGATATTTAGTCGTTTTCAGTGAATATTTTGGATTTTTGAAAATTTCACTTTTTTGTGAAAATATCCACTAAATGAGGGAATAATATGTGTGAGGGTACCCCAGGAGAGTTCCAAATGTGTGTGGGTGGAATATATATCCCACTGGGGTAAAATTGAAAATAGTTGAGAAAATTTTTTTTGGACTTAGTCATTTTTCCGGCGTTTATCAGACTTTCAGATAGGGCAAATGTCAGTGAGCGCTCCGATTTCAGTTCCAGAGCGATTCGCCCAATGAGTCCTTGATATTTAGTCGTTTTCAGCCAATATTTTGGATTTTTGAAAATTTCACTTTTTTGTGAAAATATCCACTAAATGAGGGAATAATATGTGTGAGGGTACCCCAGGAGAGTTCCAAATGTGTGTGGATAGAATATATATCCCACTGGGGTAAAATTGAAAAAAGTTGAGAAAATTTTTTTTTGGACTTAGTCATTTTTCCGGCGTTTATCAGACTTTCAGATAGGGCAAATGTCAGTGAGCGTTCCGATTTCAGTTCCAGAGCGATTCGCCCTGTGAGTCCTTGATATTTAGTCGTTTTCAGCGAATATTTTGGATTTTTGAAAATTTCACTTTTGTGAAAATATCCACTAAATGAGGGAATAATATGTGTGAGGGTACCCCAGGAGAGTTCCAAATGTGTGTGGGTAGAATATATATCCCACGGGGGTAAAATTGAAAAAAGTTGAAAAATTTTTTTTTTGGACTTAGTCATTTATCTGGCGTTTATCAGACTTTCAGATAGGGCAAATGTCAGTGAGCGTTCCGATTTCAGTTCCAGATTGATTCGCCCAATGAGTCCTTGATATTTAGTCGTTTTCAGCCAATATTTTGGATTTTTGAAAATTTCACTTTTTTGTGAAAATATCCACTAAATGAGGGAATAATATGTGTGAGGGTACCCCAGGAGAGTTCCAAATGTGTGTGGGTGGAATATATATCCCACTGGGGTAAAATTGAAAAAAGTTGAGAAAATTTTTTTTGGACTTAGTCATTTTTCCGGCGTTTATCAGACTTTCAGATAGGGCAAATGTCAGTGAGCGCTCCGATTTCAGTTCCAGAGCGATTCGCCCAATGAGTCCTTGATATTTAGTCGTTTTCAGCCAATATTTTGGATTTTTGAAAATTTCACTTTTTTGTGAAAATATCCACTAAATGAGGGAATAATATGTGTGAGGGTACCCCAGGAGAGTTCCAAATGTGTGTGGGTAGAATATATATCCCACTGGGGTAAAATTGAAAAAAGTTGAGAAAATTTTTTTATGGACTTAGTCATTTTTCCGGCGTTTATCAGACTTTCAGATAGGGCAAATGTCAGTGAGCGTTCCGATTTCAGTTCCAGAGCGATTCGCCCAATGAGTCCTTGATATTTAGTCGTTTTCAGCCAATATTTTGGATTTTTGAAAATTTCACTTTTTTGTGAAAATATCCACTAAATGAGGGAATAATATGTGTGAGGGTACCCCAGGAGAGTTCCAAATGTGTGTGGATAGAATATATATCCCACTGGGGTAAAATTGAAAAAAGTTGAGAAAATTTTTTTTTGGACTTAGTCATTTTTCCGGCGTTTATTAGACTTTCAGATAGGGCAAATGTCAGTGAGCGTTCCGATTTCAGTTCCAGAGCGATTCGCCCTGTGAGTCCTTGATATTTAGTCGTTTTCAGTGAATATTTTGGATTTTTGAAAATTTCACTTTTTTGTGAAAATATCCACTAAATGAGGGAATAATATGTGTGAGGGTACCCCAGGAGAGTTCCAAATGTGTGTGGGTGGAATATATATCCCACTGGGGTAAAATTGAAAAAAGTTGAGAAAATTTTTTTTTGGACTTAGTCATTTTTCTGGCGTTTATCAGACTTTCAGATAGGGCAAATGTCAGTGAGCGTTCCGATTTCAGTTACAGAGCGATTCGCCCTGTGAGTCCTTGATATTTAGTCGTTTTCAGTGAATATTTTGGATTTTTGAAAATTTCACTTTTTTGTGAAAATATCCACTAAATGAGGGAATAATATGTGTGAGGGTACCCCAGGAGAGTTCCAAATGTGTGTGGGTGGAATATATATCCCACTGGGGTAAAATTGAAAATAGTTGAGAAAATTTTTTTTGGACTTAGTCATTTTTCCGGCGTTTATCAGACTTTCAGATAGGGCAAATGTCAGTGAGCGCTCCGATTTCAGTTCCAGAGCGATTCGCCCAATGAGTCCTTGATATTTAGTCGTTTTCAGCCAATATTTTGGATTTTTGAAAATTTCACTTTTTTGTGAAAATATCCACTAAATGAGGGAATAATATGTGTGAGGGTACCCCAGGAGAGTTCCAAATGTGTGTGGATAGAATATATATCCCACTGGGGTAAAATTGAAAAAAGTTGAGAAAATTTTTTTTTGGACTTAGTCATTTTTCCGGCGTTTATCAGACTTTCAGATAGGGCAAATGTCAGTGAGCGTTCCGATTTCAGTTCCAGAGCGATTCGCCCTGTGAGTCCTTGATATTTAGTCGTTTTCAGCGAATATTTTGGATTTTTGAAAATTTCACTTTTGTGAAAATATCCACTAAATGAGGGAATAATATGTGTGAGGGTACCCCAGGAGAGTTCCAAATGTGTGTGGGTAGAATATATATCCCACGGGGGTAAAATTGAAAAAAGTTGAAAAATTTTTTTTTTGGACTTAGTCATTTATCTGGCGTTTATCAGACTTTCAGATAGGGCAAATGTCAGTGAGCGTTCCGATTTCAGTTCCAGATTGATTCGCCCAATGAGTCCTTGATATTTAGTCGTTTTCAGCCAATATTTTGGATTTTTGAAAATTTCACTTTTTTGTGAAAATATCCACTAAATGAGGGAATAATATGTGTGAGGGTACCCCAGGAGAGTTCCAAATGTGTGTGGGTGGAATATATATCCCACTGGGGTAAAATTGAAAAAAGTTGAGAAAATTTTTTTTGGACTTAGTCATTTTTCCGGCGTTTATCAGACTTTCAGATAGGGCAAATGTCAGTGAGCGCTCCGATTTCAGTTCCAGAGCGATTCGCCCAATGAGTCCTTGATATTTAGTCGTTTTCAGCCAATATTTTGGATTTTTGAAAATTTCACTTTTTTGTGAAAATATCCACTAAATGAGGGAATAATATGTGTGAGGGTACCCCAGGAGAGTTCCAAATGTGTGTGGGTGGAATATATATCCCACTGGGGTAAAATTGAAAAAAGTTGAGAAAATTTTTTTTGGACTTAGTCATCTATCTGGCGTTTATCAGACTTTCAGATAGGGCAAATGTCAGTGAGCGTTCCGATTTCAGTTCCAGATTGATTCGCCCAATGAGTCCTTGATATTTAGTCGATTTCAGCCAATATTTTGGATTTTTGAAAATTTCACTTTTTTGTGAAAATATCCACTAAATGAGGGAATAATATGTGTGAGGGTACCCCAGGAGAGTTCCAAATGTGTGTGGGTAGAATATATATCCCAATGGGGTAGAATTGAAAAAAGTTGAGAAAATTTTTTTTGGGACTTAGTCATTTTTCCGGCGTTTATCAGACTTTCAGATAGGGCAAATGTCAGTGAGCATTCTGATTTCAGTTCCAGAGCGATTCGCCCAATGAGTCCTTGATATTTAGTAGTTTTCAGCCAATATTTTGGATTTTTGAAAATTTCACTTTTTTGTGAAAATATCCACTAAATGAGGGAATAATATGTGTGAGGGTACCCCAGGAGAGTTCCAAATGTGTGTGGGTGGAATATATATCCCACTGGGGTAAAATTGAAAATAGTTGAGAAAATTTTTTTTGGACTTACTCATTTTTCCGGCGTTTATCAGACTTTCAGATAGGGCAAATGTCAGTGAGCGCTCCGATATCAGTTCCAGAGCGATTCGCCCAATGAGTCCTTGATATTTAGTCGTTTTCAGCCAATATTTTGGATTTTTGAAAATTTCACTTTTTTGTGAAAATATCCACTAAATGAGGGAATAATATGTATGAGGGTACCCCAGGAGAGTTCCAAATGTGTGTGGGTAGAATATATATCCCACTGGGGTAAAATTGAAAAAAGTTGAGAAAATTTTTTTATGGACTTAGTCATTTTTCCGGCGTTTATCAGACTTTCAGATAGGGCAAATGTCAGTGAGCGTTCCGATTTCAGTTCCAGAGCGATTCGCCCAATGAGTCCTTGATATTTAGTCGTTTTCAGCCAATATTTTGGATTTTTGAAAATTTCACTTTTTTGTGAAAATATCCACTAAATGAGGGAATAATATGTATGAGGGTACCCCAGGAGAGTTCCAAATGTGTGTGGGTAGAATATATATCCCACTGGGGTAAAATTGAAAAAAGTTGAGAAAATTTTTTTATGGACTTAGTCATTTTTCCGGCGTTTATCAGACTTTCAGATAGGGCAAATGTCAGTGAGCGTTCCGATTTCAGTTCCAGAGCGATTCGCCCAATGAGTCCTTGATATTTAGTCGTTTTCAGCCAATATTTTGGATTTTTGAAAATTTCACTTTTTTGTGAAAATATCCACTAAATGAGGGAATAATATGTGTGAGGGTACCCCAGGAGAGTTCCAAATGTGTGTGGGTAGAATATATATCCCACGGGGGTGAAATTGAAAAAAGTTGAAAAATTTTTTTTTTGGACTTAGTCATTTATCTGGCGTTTATCAGACTTTCAGATAGGGCAAATGTCAGTGAGCGTTCCGATTTCAGTTCCAGATTGATTCGCCCAATGAGTCCTTGATATTTAGTCGTTTTCAGCCAATATTTTGGATTTTTGTAAATTTCACTTTTTTGTGAAAATATCCACTAAATGAGGGAATAATATGTGTGAGGGTACCCCAGGAGAGTTCCAAATGTGTGTGGGTGGAATATATATCCCACTGGGGTAAAATTGAAAATAGTTGAGAAAATTTTTTTTGGACTTAGTCATTTTTCCGGCGTTTATCAGACTTTCAGATAGGGCAAATGTCAGTGAGCATTCTGATTTCAGTTCCAGAGCGATTCGCCCAATGAGTCCTTGATATTTAGTAGTTTTCAGCCAATATTTTGGATTTTTGAAAATTTCACTTTTTTGTGAAAATATCCACTAAATGAGGGAATAATATGTGTGAGGGTACCCCAGGAGAGTTCCAAATGTGTGTGGGTGGAATATATATCCCACTGGGGTAAAATTGAAAATAGTTGAGAAAATTTTTTTTGGACTTAGTCATTTTTCCGGCGTTTATCAGACTTTCAGATAGGGCAAATGTCAGTGATCGCTCCGATTTCAGTTCCAGAGCGATTCGCCCAATGAGTCCTTGATATTTAGTCGTTTTCAGCCAATATTTTGGATTTTTGAAAATTTCACTTTTTTGTGAAAATATCCACTAAATGAGGGAATAATATGTATGAGGGTACCCCAGGAGAGTTCCAAATGTGTGTGGATAGAATATATATCCCACTGGGGTAAAATTGAAAAAAGTTGAGAAAATTTTTTTTTGGACTTAGTCATTTTTCCGGCGTTTATCAGACTTTCAGATAGGGCAAATGTCAGTGAGCGTTCCGATTTCAGTTCCAGAGCGATTCGCCCAGTGAGTCCTTGATATTTAGTCGTTTTCAGCGAATATTTTGGATTTTTGAAAATTTCACTTTTGTGAAAATATCCACTAAATGAGGGAATAATATGTGTGAGGGTACCCCAGGAGAGTTCCAAATGTGTGTGGGTAGAATATATATCCCACGGGGGTAAAATTGAAAAAAGTTGAAAAATTTTTTTTTTGGACTTAGTCATCTATCTGGCGTTTATCAGACTTTCAGATAGGGCAAATGTCAGTGAGCGTTCCGATTTCAGTTCCAGATTGATTCGCCCAATGAGTCCTTGATATTTAGTCGTTTTCAGCCAATATTTTGGATTTTTGAAAATTTCACTTTTTTGTGAAAATATCCACTAAATGAGGGAATAATATGTGTGAGGGTACCCCAGGAGAGTTCCAAATGTGTGTGGGTAGAATATATATCCCAATGGGGTAGAATTGAAAAAAGTTGAGAAAATTTTTTTTGGGACTTAGTCATTTTTCCGGCGTTTATCAGACTTTCAGATAGGGCAAATGTCAGTGAGCATTCTGATTTCAGTTCCAGAGCGATTCGCCCAATGAGTCCTTGATATTTAGTAGTTTTCAGCCAATATTTTGGATTTTTGAAAATTTCACTTTTTTGTGAAAATATCCACTAAATGAGGGAATAATATGTGTGAGGGTACCCCAGGAGAGTTCCAAATGTGTGTGGGTGGAATATATATCCCACTGGGGTAAAATTGAAAAAAGTTGAGAAAATTTTTTTTGGACTTAGTCATTTTTCCGGCGTTTATCAGACTTTCAGATAGGGCAAATGTCAGTGAGTGCTCCGATTTCAGTTCCAGAGTGATTCGCCCAATGAGTCCTTGATATTTAGTCGTTTTCAGCCAATATTTTGGATTTTTGAAAATTTCACTTTTTTGTGAAAATATCCACTAAATGAGGGAATAATATGTATGAGGGTACCCCAGGAGAGTTCCAAATGTGTGTGGGTAGAATATATATCCCACTGGGGTAAAATTGAAAAAAGTTGAGAAAATTTTTTTTGGACTTAGTCATTTTTCCGGCGTTTATCAGACTTTCAGATAGGGCAAATGTCAGTGAGCATTTTGATTTCAGTTCCAGAGCGATTCGCCCAATGAGTCCTTGATATTTAGTAGTTTTCAGCCAATATTTTGGATTTTTGAAAATTTCACTTTTTTGTGAAAATATCCACTAAATGAGGGAATAATGTGTGTGAGGGTACCCCAGGAGAGTTCCAAATGTGTGTGGATAGAATATATATCCCACTGGGGTAAAATTGAAAAAAGTTGAGAAAATTTTTTTTTGGACTTAGTCATTTTTCCGGCGTTTATCAGACTTTCAGATAGGGCAAATGTCAGTGAGCGTTCCGATTTCAGTTCCAGAGCGATTCGCCCAATGAGTCCTTGATATTTAGTAGTTTTCAGCCAATATTTTGGATTTTTGAAAATTTCACTTTTTTGTGAAAATATCCACTAAATGAGGGAATAATATGTGTGAGGGTACCCCAGGAGAGTTCCAAATGTGTGTGGGTGGAATATATATCCCACTGGGGTAAAATTGAAAATAGTTGAGAAAATTTTTTTTGGACTTAGTCATTTTTCTGGCGTTTATCAGACTTTCAGATAGGGCAAATGTCAGTGAGCGCTCCGATTTCAGTTCCAGAGCGATTCGCCCAATGAGTCCTTGATATTTAGTCGTTTTCAGCCAATATTTTGGATTTTTGAAAATTTCACTTTTTTGTGAAAATATCCACTAAATGAGGGAATAATATGTATGAGGGTACCCCAGGAGAGTTCCAAATGTGTGTGGATAGGATATATATCCCACTGGGGTAAAATTGAAAAAAGTTGAGAAAATTTTTTTTTGGACTTAGTCATTTTTCCAGCGTTTATCAGACTTTCAGATAGGGCAAATGTCAGTGAGCGCTCCGATTTCAGTTCCAGAGCGATTCGCCCAGTGAGTCCTTGATATTTAGTCGTTTTCAGCGAATATTTTGGATTTTTGAAAATTTCACTTTTGTGAAAATATCCACTAAATGAGGGAATAATATGTGTGAGGGTACCCCAGGAGAGTTCCAAATGTGTGTGGGTAGAATATATATCCCACGGGGGTAAAATTGAAAAAAGTTGAAAAATTTTTTTTTTTGGACTTAGTCATCTATCTGGCGTTTATCAGACTTTCAGATAGGGCAAATGTCAGTGAGCGTTCCGATTTCAGTTCCAGATTGATTCGCCCAATGAGTCCTTGATATTTAGTCGTTTTCAGCCAATATTTTGGATTTTTGAAAATTTCACTTTTTTGTGAAAATATCCACTAAATGAGGGAATAATATGTGTGAGGGTACCCCAGGAGAGTTCCAAATGTGTGTGGGTGGAATATATATCCCACTGGGGTAAAATTGAAAATAGTTGAGAAAATTTTTTTTGGACTTAGTCATTTTTCCGGCGTTTATCAGACTTTCAGATAGGGCAAATGTCAGTGAGCGCTCCGATTTCAGTTCCAGAGCGATTCGCCCAATGAGTCCTTGATATTTAGTCGTTTTCAGCCAATATTTTGGATTTTTGAAAATTTCACTTTTTTGTGAAAATATCCACTAAATGAGGGAATAATATGTATGAGGGTACCCCAGGAGAGTTCCAAATGTGTGTGGATAGAATATATATCCCACTGGGGTAAAATTGAAAAAAGTTGAGAAAATTTTTTTTTGGACTTGGTCATTTTTCCGGCGTTTATCAGACTTTCAGAAAGGGCAAATGTCAGTGAGCGTTCCGATTTCAGTTCCAGAGCGATTCGCCCAGTGAGTCCTTGATATTTAATCGTTTTCAGCGAATATTTTGGATTTTTGAAAATTTCACTTTTGTGAAAATATCCACTAAATGAGGGAATAATATGTGTGAGGGTACCCCAGGAGAGTTCCAAATGTGTGTGGGTAGAATATATATCCCACGGGGGTAAAATTGAAAAAAGTTGAAAAATTTTTTTTTTGGACTTAGTCATTTATCTGGCGTTTATCAGACTTTCAGATAGGGCAAATGTCAGTGAGCGTTCCGATTTCAGTTCCAGATTGATTCGGCCAGTGAGTCCTTGATATTTAGTCGTTTTCAGCGAATATTTTGGATTTTTGAAAATTTCACTTTTGTGAAAATATCCACTAAATGAGGGAATAATATGTGTGAGGGTACCCCAGGAGAGTTCCAAATGTGTTTGGGTAGAATATATATCCCACCGGGGTAAAATTGAAAAAAGTTGAAAAATTTTTTTTTTGGACTTAGTCATCTATCTGGCGTTTATCAGACTTTCAGATAGGGCAAATGTCAGTGAGCGTTCCGATTTCAGTTCCAGATTGATTCGCCCAATGAGTCCTTGATATTTAGTAGTTTTCAGCCAATATTTTGGATTTTTGAAAATTTCACTTTTTTGTGAAAATATCCACTAAATGAGGGAATAATATGTGTGAGGGTACCCCAGGAGAGTTCCAAATGTGTGTGGGTGGAATATATATCCCACTGGGGTAAAATTGAAAATAGTTGAGAAAATTTTTTTTGGACTTAGTCATTTTTCCGGCGTTTATCAGACTTTCAGATAGGGCAAATGTCAGTGAGCGCTCCGATTTCAGTTCCAGAGCGATTCGCCCAATGAGTCCTTGATATTTAGTCGTTTTCAGCCAATATTTTGGATTTTTGAAAATTTCACTTTTTTGTGAAAATATCCACTAAATGAGGGAATAATATGTATGAGGGTACCCCAGGAGAGTTCCCAATGTGTGTGGATAGAATATATATCCCACTGGGGTAAAATTGAAAAAAGTTGAGAAAATTTTTTTTTGGACTTGGTCATTTTTCCGGCGTTTATCAGACTTTCAGAAAGGGCAAATGTCAGTGAGCGTTCCGATTTCAGTTCCAGAGCGATTCGCCCAGTGAGTCCTTGATATTTAATCGTTTTCAGCGAATATTTTGGATTTTTGAAAATTTCACTTTTGTGAAAATATCCACTAAATGAGGGAATAATATGTGTGAGGGTACCCCAGGAGAGTTCCAAATGTGTGTGGGTAGAATATATATCCCACGGGGGTAAAATTGAAAAAAGTTGAAAAATTTTTTTTTTGGACTTAGTCATCTATCTGGCGTTTATCAGACTTTCAGATAGGGCAAATGTCAGTGAGCGTTCCGATTTCAGTTCCAGATTGATTCGCCCAATGAGTCCTTGATATTTAGTCGTTTTCAGCCAATATTTTGGATTTTTGAAAATTTCACTTTTTTGTGAAAATATCCACTAAATGAGGGAATAATATGTGTGAGGGTACCCCAGGAGAGTTCCAAATGTGTGTGGGTAGAATATATATCCCAATGGGGTAGAATTGAAAAAAGTTGAGAAAATTTTTTTTGGGACTTAGTCATTTTTCCGGCGTTTATCAGACTTTCAGATAGTGCAAATGTCAGTGAGCATTCTGATTTCAGTTCCAGAGCGATTCGCCCAATGAGTCCTTGATATTTAGTAGTTTTCAGCCAATATTTTGGATGTTTGAAAATTTCACTTTTTTGTGAAAATATCCACTAAATGAGGGAATAATATGTGTGAGAGTACCCCAGGAGAGTTCCAAATGTGTGTGGGTGGAATATATATCCCACTGGGGTAAAATTGAAAATAGTTGAGAAAATTTTTTTTGGACTTAGTCATTTTTCCGGCGTTTATCAGACTTTCAGATAGGGCAAATGTCAGTGAGCGCTCCGATTTCAGTTCCAGAGCGATTCGCCCAGTGAGTCCTTGATATTTAGTCGTTTTCAGCGAATATTTTGGATTTTTGAAAATTTCACTTTTGTGAAAATATCCACTAAATGAGGGAATAATATGTGTGAGGGTACCCCAGGAGAGTTCCAAATGTGTGTGGGTAGAATATATATCCCACGGGGGTAAAATTGAAAAAAGTTGAAAAATTTTTTTTTTGGACTTAGTCATCTATCTGGCGTTTATCAGACTTTCAGATAGGGCAAATGTCAGTGAGCGTTCCGATTTCAGTTCCAGAGCGATTCGCCCAGTGAGTCCTTGATATTTAGTCGTTTTCAGCGAATATTTTGGATTTTTGAAAATTTCACTTTTGTGAAAATATCCACTAAATGAGGGAATAATATGTGTGAGGGTACCCCAGGAGAGTTCCAAATGTGTGTGGGTAGAATATATATCCGACCGGGGTAAAATTGAAAAAAGTTGAAAAATATTTTTTTTGGACTTAGTCATCTATCTGGCGTTTATCAGACTTTCAGATAGGGCAAATGTCAGTGAGCGTTCCGATTTCAGTTCCAGATTGATTCGCCCAATGAGTCCTTGATATTTAGTAGTTTTCAGCCAATATTTTGGATTTTTGAAAATTTCACTTTTTTGTGAAAATATTCACTAAATGAGGGAATAATATGTGTGAGGGTACCCCAGGAGAGTTCCAAATGTGTGTGGGTGGAATATATATCCCACTGGAGTAAAATTGAAAATAGTTGAGAAAATTTTTTTTGGACTTAGTCATTTTTCCGGCGTTTATCAGACTTTCAGATAGGGCAAATGTCAGTGAGCGCTCCGATTTCAGTTCCAGAGCGATTCGCCCAATGAGTCCTTGATATTTAGTCGTTTTCAGCCAATATTTTGGATTTTTGAAAATTTCACTTTTTTGTGAAAATATCCACTAAATGAGGGAATAATATGTATGAGGGTACCCCAGGAGAGTTCCAAATGTGTGTGGATAGAATATATATCCAACTGGGGTAAAATTGAAAAAAGTTGAGAAAATTTTTTTTTGGACTTGGTCATTTTTCCAGCGTTTATCAGACTTTCAGAAAGGGCAAATGTCAGTGAGCGTTCCGATTTCAGTTCCAGAGCGATTCGCCCAGTGAGTCCTTGATATTTAATCGTTTTCAGCGAATATTTTGGATTTTTGAAAATTTCACTTTTGTGAAAATATCCACTAAATGAGGGAATAATATGTGTGAGGGTACCCCAGGAGAGTTCCAAATGTGTGTGGGTAGAATATATATCCCACGGGGGTAAAATTGAAAAAAGTTGAAAAATTTTTTTTTTGGACTTAGTCATCTATCTGGCGTTTATCAGACTTTCAGATAGGGCAAATGTCAGTGAGCGTTCCGATTTCAGTTCCAGATTGATTCGCCCAATGAGTCCTTGATATTTAGTCGTTTTCAGCCAATATTTTGGATTTTTGAAAATTTCACTTTTTTGTGAAAATATCCACTAAATGAGGGAATAATATGTGTGAGGGTACCCCAGGAGAGTTCCAAATGTGTGTGGGTAGAATATATATCCCAATGGGGTAGAATTGAAAAAAGTTGAGAAAATTTTTTTTGGGACTTAGTCATTTTTCCGGCATTTATCAGACTTTCAGATAGGGCAAATGTCAGTGAGCATTCTGATTTCAGTTCCAGAGCGATTCGCCCAATGAGTCCTTGATATTTAGTAGTTTTCAGCCAATATTTTGGATGTTTGAAAATTTCACTTTTTTGTGAAAATATCCACTAAATGAGGGAATAATATGTGTGAGGGTACCCCAGGAGAGTTCCAAATGTGTGTGGGTGGAATATATATCCCACTGGGGTAAAATTGAAAATAGTTGAGAAAATTTTTTTTGGACTTAGTCATTTTTCCGGCGTTTATCAGACTTTCAGATAGGGCAAATGTCAGTGAGCGCTCCGATTTCAGTTCCAGAGCGATTCGCCCAGTGAGTCCTTGATATTTAGTCGTTTTCAGCCAATATTTTGGATTTTTGAAAATTTCACTTTTTTGTGAAAATATCCACTAAATGAGGGAATAATATGTATGAGGGTACCCCAGGAGAGTTCCAAATGTGTGTGGGTAGAATATATATCCCACTGGGGTAAAATTGAAAAAAGTTGAGAAATTTTTTTTATGGACTTAGTCATTTTTCTGGCGTTTATCAGACTTTCAGATAGGGCAAATGTCAGTGAGCGTTCCGATTTCAGTTCCAGAGCGATTCGCCCAATGAGTCCTTGATATTTAGTCGTTTTCAGCCAATATTTTGGATTTTTGAAAATTTCACTTTTTTGTGAAAATATCCACTAAATGAGGTAATAATATGTGTGAGGGTACCCCAGGAGAGTTCCAAATGTGTGTGGATAGAATATATATCCCACTGGGGTAAAATTGAAAAAAGTTGAGAAAATTTTTTTTTGGACTTAGTCATTTTTCCGGCGTTTATCAGACTTTCAGATAGGGCAAATGTCACTGAGCGTTCCGATTTCAGTTCCAGAGCGATTCGCCCTGTGAGTCCTTGATATTTAGTCGTTTTCAGCGAATATTTTGGATTTTTGAAAATTTCACTTTTGTGAAAATATCCACTAAATGAGGGAATAATATGTGTGAGGGTACCCCAGGAGAGTTCCAAATGTGTGTGGGTAGAATATATATCCCATGGGGGTAAAATTGAAAAAAGTTTAAAAATTTTTTTTTTGGACTTAGTCATTTATCTGGCGTTTATCAGACTTTCAGATAGGGCAAATGTCAGTGAGCGTTCCGATTTCAGTTCCAGATTGATTCGCCCAATGAGTCTTTGATATTTAGTCGTTTTCAGCCAATATTTTGGATTTTTGAAAATTTCACTTTTTTGTGAAAATATCCACTAAATGAGGGAATAATATGTGTGAGGGTACCCCAGGAGAGTTCCAAATGTGTGTGGGTAGAATATATATCCCAATGGGGTAGAATTGAAAAAAGTTGAGAAAATTTTTTTTGGGACTTAGTCATTTTTCCGGCGTTTATCAGACTTTCAGATAGGGCAAATGTCAGTGAGCATTCTGATTTCAGTTCCAGAGCGATTCGCCCAATGAGTCCTTGATATTTAGCAGTTTTCAGCCAATATTTTGGATTTTTGAAAATTTCACTTTTTTGTGAAAATATCCACTAAATGAGGGAATAATATGTGTGAGGGTACCCCAGGAGAGTTCCAAATGTGTGTGGGTAGAATATATATCCCACTGGGGTAAAATTGAAAAAAGTTGAGAAAATTTTTTTATGGACTTAGTCATTTTTCCGGCGTTTATCAGACTTTCAGATAGGGCAAATGTCAGTGAGCGCTCCGATTTCAGTTCCAGAGCGATTCGCCCAATGAGTCCTTGATATTTAGTCGTTTTCAGCCAATATTTTGTATTTTTGAAAATTTCACTTTTTTGTGAAAATATCCACTAAATGAGGGAATAATATGTGTGAGGGTACCCCAGGAGAGTTCCAAATGTGTGTGGATAGTATATATATCCCACTGGGGTAAAATTGAAAAAAGTTGAGAAAATTTTTTTTTGGACTTAGTCATTTTTCCGGCGTTTATCAGACTTTCAGATAGGGCAAATGTCAGTGAGCGTTCCGATTTCAGTTCCAGAGCGATTCGCCCTGTGAGTCCTTGATATTTAGTCGTTTTCAGCGAATATTTTGGATTTTTGAAAATTTCACTTTTGTGAAAATATCCACTAAATGAGGGAATAATATGTGTGAGGGTACCCCAGGAGAGTTCCAAATGTGTGTGGGTAGAATATATATCCCACGGGGGTAAAATTGAAAAAAGTGGAAAAATTTTTTTTTTGGACTTAGTCATTTATCTGGCGTTTATCAGACTTTCAGATAGGGCAAATGTCAGTGAGCGTTCCGATTTCAGTTCCAGATTGATTCGCCCAATGAGTCCTTGATATTTAGTCGTTTTCAGCCAATATTTTGGATTTTTGAAAATTTCACTTTTTTGTGAAAATATCCACTAAATGAGGGAATAATATGTGTGAGGGTACCCCAGGAGAGTTCCAAATGTGTGTGGGTAGAATATATATCCCAATGGGGTAGAATTGAAAAAAGTTGAGAAAATTTTTTTTGGGACTTAGTCATTTTTCCGGCGTTTATCAGACTTTCAGATAGGGCAAATGTCAGTGAGCATTCTGATTTCAGTTCCAGAGCGATTAGCCCAATGAGTCCTTGATATTTAGTAGTTTTCAGCCAATATTTTGGATTTTTGAAAATTTCACTTTTTTGTGAAAATATCCACTAAATGAGGGAATAATATGTGTGAGGGTACCCCAGGAGAGTTCCAAATGTGTGTGGGTGGAATATATATACCACTGGGGTAAAATTGAAAAAAGTTGAAAAATTTTTTTTTTGGACTTAGTCATCTATCTGGCGTTTATCAGACTTTCAGATAGGGCAAATGTCAGTGAGCGTTCCGATTTCAGTTCCAGATTGATTCGCCCAATGAGTCCTTGATATTTAGTCGTTTTCAGCCAATATTTTGGATTTTTGAAAATTTCACTTTTTTGTGAAAATATCCACTAAATGAGGGAATAATATGTGTGAGGGTACCCCAGGAGAGTTCCAAATGTGTGTGGGTAGAATATATATCCCAATGGGGTAGAATTGAAAAAAGTTGAGAAAATTTTTTTTGGGACTTAGTCATTTTTCCGGCGTTTATCAGACTTTCAGATAGGGCAAATGTCAGTGAGCATTCTGATTTCAGTTCCAGAGCGATTCGCCCAATGAGTCCTTGATATTTAGTCGTTTTCAGCCAATATTTTGGATTTTTGAAAATTTCACTTTTTTGTGAAAATATCCACTAAATGAGGGAATAATATGTGTGAGGGTACCCCAGGAGAGTTCCAAATGTGTGTGGGTAGAATATATATCCCAATGGGGTAGAATTGAAAAAAGTTGAGAAAATTTTTTTTGGACTTAGTCATTTTTCCGGCGTTTATCAGACTTTCAGATAGGGCAAATGTCAGTGAGCATTCAGATTTCAGTTCCAGAGCGATTCGCCCAATGAGTCCTTGATATTTAGTTTTTTCAGCCAATATTTTGGATTTTTGAAAATTTCACTTTTGTGAAAATATCCACTAAATGAGGGAATAATATGTGTGAGGGTACCCCAGGAGAGTTCCAAATGTGTGTGGGTAGAATATATATCCCACGGGGGTAAAATTGAAAAAAGTTGAAAAATTTTTTTTTTGGACTTAGTCATCTATCTGGCGTTTATCAGACTTTCAGATAGGGCAAATGTCAGTGAGCGTTCCGATTTCAGTTCCAGATTGATTCGCCCAATGAGTCCTTGATATTTAGTCGTTTTCAGCCAATATTTTGGATTTTTGAAAATTTCACTATTTTGTGAAAATATCCACTAAATGAGGGAATAATATGTGTGAGGGTACCCCAGGAGAGTTCCAAATGTGTGTGGGTAGAATATATATCCCAATGGGGTAGAATTGAAAAAAGTTGAGAAAATTTTTTTTGGGACTTAGTCATTTTTCCGGCGTTTATCAGACTTTCAGATAGGGCAAATGTCAGTGAGCATTCTGATTTCAGTTCCAGAGCGATTAGCCCAATGAGTCCTTGATATTTAGTAGTTTTCAGCCAATATTTTGGATTTTTGAAAATTTCACTTTTTTGTGAAAATATCCACTAAATGAGGGAATAATATGTGTGAGGGTACCCCAGGAGAGTTCCAAATGTGTGTGGGTAGAATATATATCCCAATGGGGTAGAATTGAAAAAAGTTGAGAAAATTTTTTTTGGGACTTAGTCATTTTTCCGGCATTTATCAGACTTTCAGATAGGGCAAATGTCAGTGAGCATTCTGATTTCAGTTCCAGAGCGATTCGCCCAATGAGTCCTTGATATTTAGTCGTTTTCAGCCAATATTTTGGATTTTTGAAAATTTCACTTTTTTGTGAAAATATCCACTAAATGAGGGAATAATATGTGTGAGGGTACCCCAGGAGGGTTCCAAATGTGTGTGGGTAGAATATATATCCCAATGGGGTAGAATTGAAAAAAGTTGAGAAAATTTTTTTTGGACTTAGTCATTTTTCCGGCGTTTATCAGACTTTCAGATAGGGCAAATGTCAGTGAGCGTTCCGATTTCAGTTCCAGAGCGATTCGCCCTGTGAGTCCTTGATATTTAGTCGTTTTCAGCGAATATTTTGGATTTTTGAAAATTTCACTTTTGTGAAAATATCCACTAAATGAGGGAATAATATGTGTGAGGGTACCCCAGGAGAGTTCCAAATGTGTGTGGGTAGAATATATATCCCACGGGGGTAAAATTGAAAAAAGTTGAAAAATTTTTTTTTTGGACTTAGTCATTTTTCCGGCGTTTATCAGACTTTCAGATAGGGCAAATGTCAGTGAGCATTCTGATTTCAGTTCCAGAGCGATTAGCCCAATGAGTCCTTGATATTTAGTAGTTTTCAGCCAATATTTTGGATTTTTGAAAATTTCACTTTTTTGTGAAAATATCCACTAAATGAGGGAATAATATGTGTGAGGGTACCCCAGGAGAGTTCCAAATGTGTGTGGGTAGAATATATATCCCAATGGGGTAGAATTGAAAAAAGTTGAGAAAATTTTTTTTGGGACTTAGTCATTTTTCCGGCGTTTATCAGACTTTCAGATAGGGCAAATGTCAGTGAGCATTCTGATTTCAGTTCCAGAGCGATTCGCCCAATGAGTCCTTGATATTTAGTCGTTTTCAGCCAATATTTTGGATTTTTGAAAATTTCACTTTTTTGTGAAAATATCCACTAAATGAGGGAATAATATGTGTGAGGGTACCCCAGGAGGGTTCCAAATGTGTGTGGGTAGAATATATATCCCAATGGGGTAGAATCGAAAAAAGTTGAGAAAATTTTTTTTGGACTTAGTCATTTTTCCGGCGTTTATCAGACTTTCAGATAGGGCAAATGTCAGTGAGCGTTCCGATTTCAGTTCCAGAGCGATTCGCCCTGTGAGTCCTTGATATTTAGTCGTTTTCAGCGAATATTTTGGATTTTTGAAAATTTCACTTTTGTGAAAATATCCACTAAATGAGGGAATAATATGTGTGAGGGTACCCCAGGAGAGTTCCAAATGTGTGTGGGTAGAATATATATCCCACGGGGGTAAAATTGAAAAAAGTTGAAAAATTTTTTTTTTTGACTTAGTCATCTATCTGGCGTTTATCAGACTTTCAGATACGGCAAATGTCAGTGAGCGTTCCGATTTCAGTTCCAGATTGATTCCCCCAATGAGTCCTTGATATTTAGTCGTTTTCAGCCAATATTTTGGATTTTTGAAAATTTCACTTTTTTGTGAAAATGTCCACTAAATGAGGGAATAATATGTGTGAGGGTACCCCAGGAGAGTTCCAAATGTGTGTGGGTAGAATATATATCCCAATGGGGTAGAATTGAAAAAGTTGAGAAAATTTTTTTTGGGACTTAGTCATTTTTCCGGCGTTTATCAGACTTTCAGATAGGGCAAATGTCAGTGAGCATTCTGATTTCAGTTCCAGAGCGATTCGCCCAATGAGTCCTTGATATTTAGTCGTTTTCAGCCAATATTTTGGATTTTTGAAAATTTCACTTTTTTGTGAAAATATTCACTAAATGAGGGAATAATATGTGTGAGGGTACCCCAGGAGAGTTCCAAATGTGTGTGGGTAGAATATATATCCCAATGGGGTAGAATTGAAAAAAGTTGAGAAAATTTTTTTAGGTCTTAGTCATTTTTCCGGCGTTTATCAGACTTTCAGATAGGGCAAATGTCAGTGAGCATTCAGATTTCAGTTCCAGAGCGATTCGCCCAAAGAGTCCTTGATATTTAGTTTTTTCAGCCAATATTTTGGATTTTTGAAAATTTCACTTTTGTGAAAATATCCACTAAATGAGGGAATAATATGTGTGAGGGTACCCCAGGAGAGTTCCAAACGTGTGTTGGTAGAATATATATCCCACGGGGGTAAAATTGAAAAAAGTTGAAAAATTTTTTTTTTGGACTTAGTCATCTATCTGGCGTTTATCAGACTTTCAGATAGGGCAAATGTCAGTGAGCGTTCCAATTTCAGTTCCAGATTGATTCGCCCAATGAGTCCTTGATATTTAGTCGTTTTCAGCCAATATTTTGGATTTTTGAAAATTTCACTTTTTTGTGAAAATATCCACTAAATGAGGGAATAATATGTGTGAGGGTACCCCAGGAGAGTTCCAAATGTGTGTGGGTAGAATATATATCCCAATGGGGTAGAATTGAAAAAAGTTGAGAAAATTTTTTTTGGGGCTTAGTCATTTTTCCGGCGTTTATCAGACTTTCAGATAGGGCAAATGTCAGTGAGCATTCTGATTTCAGTTCCAGAGCGATTCGCCCAATGAGTCCTTGATATTTAGTCGTTTTCAGCCAATATTTTGGATTTTTGAAAATTTCACTTTTTTGTGAAAATATCCACTAAATGAGGGAATAATATGTGTGAGGGTACCCCAGGAGAGTTCCAAATGTGTGTGGGTAGAATATATATCCCAATGGGGTAGAATTGAAAAAAGTTGAGAAAATTTTTTTTGGACTTAGTCATTTTTCCGGCGTTTATCAGACTTTCAGATAGGGCAAATGTCAGTGAGCGCTCCGATTTCAGTTCCAGAGCGATTCGCCCAATGAGTCCTTGATATTTAGTCGTTTTCAGCCAATATTTTGGATTTTTGAAAATTTCACTTTTTTGTGAAAATATCCACTAAATGAGGGAATAATATGTGTGAGGGTACCCCAGGAGAGTTCCAAATGTGTGTGGGTAGAATATATATCCCACGGGGGTAAAATTGAAAAAAGTTGAAAAATTTTTTTTTTTGACTTAGTCATCTATCTGGCGTTTATCAGACTTTCAGATAGGGCAAATGTCAGTGAGCGTTCCGATTTCAGTTCCAGATTGATTCGCCCAATGAGTCCTTGATATTTAGTCGTTTTCAGCCAATATTTTGGATTTTTGAAAATTTCACTTTTTTGTGAAAATATCCACTAAATGAGGGAATAATATGTGTGAGGGTACCCCAGGAGAGTTCCAAATGTGTGTGGGTAGAATATATATCCCAATGGGGTAGAATTGAAAAAAGTTGAGAAAATTTTTTTTGGGACTTAGTCATTTTTCCGGCGTTTATCAGACTTTCAGATAGGGCAAATGTCAGTGAGCATTCTGATTTCAGTTCCAGAGCGATTCGCCCAATGAGTCCTTGATATTTAGTAGTTTTCAGCCAATATTTTGGATTTTTGAAAATTTCACTTTTTTGTGAAAATATCCACTAAATGAGGGAATAATATGTGTGAGGGTACCCCAGGAGAGTTCCAAATGTGTGTGGGTGGAATATATATCCCACTGGGGTAAAATTGAAAAAAGTTGAGAAAATTTTTTTTGGACTTAGTCATTTTTCCGGCGTTTATCAGACTTTCAGATAGGGCAAATGTCAGTGAGCATTCAGATTTCAGTTCCAGAGCGATTCGCCCAATGACTCCTTGATATTTAGTTTTTTCAGCCAATATTTTGGATTTTTGAAAATTTCACTTTTGTGAAAATATCCACTAAATGAGGGAATAATATGTGTGAGGGTACCCCAGGAGAGTTCCAAATGTGTGTTGGTAGAATATATATCCCACGGGGGTAAAATTGAAAAAAGTTGAAAAATTTTGTTTTTGGACTTAGTCATCTATCTGGCGTTTATCAGACTTTCAGATAGGGCAAATGTCAGTGAGCGTTCCGATTTCAGTTCCAGATTGATTCGCCCAATGAGTCCATGATATTTAGTCGTTTTCAGCCAATATTTTGGATTTTTGAAAATTTCACTTTTTTGTGAAAATGTCCACTAAATGAGGGAATAATATGTGTGAGGGTACCCCAGGAGAGTTCCAAATGTGTGTGGGTAGAATATATATCCCAATGGGGTAGAATTGAAAAAGTTGAGAAAATTTTTTTTGGGACTTAGTCATTTTTCCGGCGTTTATCAGACTTTCAGATAGGGCAAATGTCAGTGAGCATTCTGATTTCAGTTCCAGAGCGATTCGCCCAATGAGTCCTTGATATTTAGTCGTTTTCAGCCAATATTTTGGATTTTTGAAAATTTCACTTTTTTGTGAAAATATTCACTAAATGAGGGAATAATATGTGTGAGGGTACCCCAGGAGAGTTCCAAATGTGTGTGGGTAGAATATATATCCCAATGGGGTAGAATTGAAAAAAGTTGAGAAAATTTTTTTAGGTCTTAGTCAATTTTCCGGCGTTTATCAGACTTTCAGATAGGGCAAATGTCAGTGAGCATTCAGATTTCAGTTCCAGAGCGATTCGCCCAATGAGTCCTTGATATTTAGTTTTTTCAGCCAATATTTTGGATTTTTGAAAATTTCACTTTTGTGAAAATATCCACTAAATGAGGGAATAATATGTGTGAGGGTACCCCAGGAGAGTTCCAAATGTGTGTTGGTAGAATATATATCCCACGGGGGTAAAATTGAAAAAAGTTGAAAAATTTTTTTTTTGGACTTAGTCATCTATCTGGCGTTTATCAGACTTTCAGATAGGGCAAATGTCAGTGAGCGTTCCAATTTCAGTTCCAGATTGATTCGCCCAATGAGTCCTTGATATTTAGTCGTTTTCAGCCAATATTTTGGATTTTTGAAAATTTCACTTTTTTGTGAAAATATCCACTAAATGAGGGAATAATATGTGTGAGGGTACCCCAGGAGAGTTCCAAATGTGTGTGGGTAGAATATATATCCCAATGGGGTAGAATTGAAAAAAGTTGAGAAAATTTTTTTTGGGGCTTAGTCATTTTTCCGGCGTTTATCAGACTTTCAGATAGGGCAAATGTCAGTGAGCATTCTGATTTCAGTTCCAGAGCGATTCGCCCAATGAGTCCTTGATATTTAGTCGTTTTCAGCCAATATTTTGGATTTTTGAAAATTTCACTTTTTTGTGAAAATATCCACTAAATGAGGGAATAATATGTGTGAGGGTACCCCAGGAGAGTTCCAAATGTGTGTGGGTAGAATATATATCCCAATGGGGTAGAATTGAAAAAAGTTGAGAAAATTTTTTTTGGACTTAGTCATTTTTCCGGCGTTTATCAGACTTTCAGATAGGGCAAATGTCAGTGAGCGCTCCGATTTCAGTTCCAGAGCGATTCGCCCAATGAGTCCTTGATATTTAGTCGTTTTCAGCCAATATTTTGGATTTTTGAAAATTTCACTTTTTTGTGAAAATATCCACTAAATGAGGGAATAATATGTGTGAGGGTACCCCAGGAGAGTTCCAAATGTGTGTGGGTAGAATATATATCCCACGGGGGTAAAATTGAAAAAAGTTGAAAAATTTTTTTTTTTGACTTAGTCATCTATCTGGCGTTTATCAGACTTTCAGATAGGGCAAATGTCAGTGAGCGTTCCGATTTCAGTTCCAGATTGATTCGCCCAATGAGTCCTTGATATTTAGTCGTTTTCAGCCAATATTTTGGATTTTTGAAAATTTCACTTTTTTGTGAAAATATCCACTAAATGAGGGAATAATATGTGTGAGGGTACCCCAGGAGAGTTCCAAATGTGTGTGGGTAGAATATATATCCCAATGGGGTAGAATTGAAAAAAGTTGAGAAAATTTTTTTTGGGACTTAGTCATTTTTCCGGCGTTTATCAGACTTTCAGATAGGGCAAATGTCAGTGAGCATTCTGATTTCAGTTCCAGAGCGATTCGCCCAATGAGTCCTTGATATTTAGTAGTTTTCAGCCAATATTTTGGATTTTTGAAAATTTCACTTTTTTGTGAAAATATCCACTAAATGAGGGAATAATATGTGTGAGGGTACCCCAGGAGAGTTCCAAATGTGTGTGGGTGGAATATATATCCCACTGGGGTAAAATTGAAAAAAGTTGAGAAAATTTTTTTTGGACTTAGTCATTTTTCCGGCGTTTATCAGACTTTCAGATAGGGCAAATGTCAGTGAGCATTCAGATTTCAGTTCCAGAGCGATTCGCCCAATGACTCCTTGATATTTAGTTTTTTCAGCCAATATTTTGGATTTTTGAAAATTTCACTTTTGTGAAAATATCCACTAAATGAGGGAATAATATGTGTGAGGGTACCCCAGGAGAGTTCCAAATGTGTGTTGGTAGAATATATATCCCACGGGGGTAAAATTGAAAAAAGTTGAAAAATTTTGTTTTTGGACTTAGTCATCTATCTGGCGTTTATCAGACTTTCAGATAGGGCAAATGTCAGTGAGCGTTCCGATTTCAGTTCCAGATTGATTCGCCCAATGAGTCCATGATATTTAGTCGTTTTCAGCCAATATTTTGGATTTTTGAAAATTTCACTTTTTTGTGAAAATATCCACTAAATGAGGGAATAATATGTGTGAGGGTACCCCAGGAGAGTTCCAAATGTGTGTGGGTAGAATATATATCCCAATGGGGTAGAATTGAAAAAAGTTGAGAAAATTTTTTTTGGGACTTAGTCATTTTTCCGGCGTTTATCAGACTTTCAGATAGGGCAAATGTCAGTGAGCATTCTGATTTCAGTTCCAGAGCGATTCGCCCAATGAGTCCTTGATATTTAGTAGTTTTCAGCCAATATTTTGGATTTTTGAAAATTTCACTTTTTTGTGAAAATATCCACTAAATGAGGGAATAATATGTGTGAGGGTACCCCAGGAGAGTTCCAAATGTGTGTGGGTGGAATATATATCCCACTGGGGTAAAATTGAAAAAAGTTGAGAAAATTTTTTTTGGACTTAGTCATTTTTTCGGCGTTTATCAGACTTTCAGATAGGGCAAATGTCAGTGAGCGTTCCGATTTCAGTTCCAGAGCGATTCGCCCTGTGAGTCCTTGATATTTAGTCGTTTTCAGCGAATATTTTGGATTTTTGAAAATTTCACTTTTGTGAAAATATCCACTAAATGAGGGAATAATATGTGTGAGGGTACCCCAGGAGAGTTCCAAATGTGTGTGGGTAGAATATATATCCCACGGGGGTAAAATTGAAAAAAGTTGAAAAATTTTTTTTTTGGACTTAGTCATCTATCTGGCGTTTATCAGACTTTCAGATAGGGCAAATGTCAGTGAGCGTTCCGATTTCAGTTCCAGATTGATTCGCCCAATGAGTCCTTGATATTTAGTCGTTTTCAGCCAATATTTTATATTTTTGAAAATTTCACTTTTTTGTGAAAATATCCACTAAATGAGGGAATAATATGTGTGAGGGTACCCCAGGAGAGTTCCAAATGTGTGTGGGTAGAATATATATCCCAATGGGGTAGAATTGAAAAAAGTTGAGAAAATTTTTTTTGGGACTTAGTCATTTTTCCGGCGTTTATCAGACTTTCAGATAGGGCAAATGTCAGTGAGCATTCTGATTTCAGTTCCAGAGCGATTCGCCCAATGAGTCCTTGATATTTAGTAGTTTTCAGCCAATATTTTGGATTTTTGAAAATTTCACTTTTTTGTGAAAATATCCACTAAATGAGGGAATAATATGTGTGAGGGTACCCCAGGAGAGTTCCAAATGTGTGTGGGTGGAATATATATCCCACTGGGGTAAAATTGAAAAAAGTTGAGAAAATTTTTTTTGGACTTAGTCATTTTTCCGGCGTTTATCAGACTTTCAGATAGGGCAAATGTCAGTGAGCATTCAGATTTCAGTTCCAGAGCGATTCGCCCAATGACTCCTTGATATTTAGTTTTTTCAGCCAATATTTTGGATTTTTGAAAATTTCACTTTTGCGAAAATATCCACTAAATGAGGGAATAATATGTGTGAGGGTACCCCAGGAGAGTTCCAAATGTGTGTGGGTAGAATATATATCCCACGGGGGTAAAATTGAAAAAAGTTGAAAAATTTTTTTTTTGGACTTAGTCATCTATCTGGCGTTTATCAGACTTTCAGATAGGGCAAATGTCAGTGAGCGTTCCGATTTCAGTTCCAGAGCGATTCGCCCAATGAGTCCTTGATATTTAGTCGTTTTCAGCCAATATTTTGGATTTTTGAAAATTTCACTTTTTTGTGAAAATATCCACTAAATGAGGGAATAATATGTGTGAGGGTACCCCAGGAGAGTTCCAAATGTGTGTGGGTAGAATATATATCCCAATGGGGTAGAATTGAAAAAAGTTTAGAAAATTTTTTTTGGGACTTAGTCATTTTTCCGGCGTTTATCAGACTTTCAGATAGGGCAAATGTCAGTGAGCATTCTGATTTCAGTTCCAGAGCGATTAGCCCAATGAGTCCTTGATATTTAGTAGTTTTCAGCCAATATTTTGGATTTTTGAAAATTTCACTTTTTTGTGAAAATATCCACTAAATGAGGGAATAATATGTGTGAGGGTACCCCAGGAGAGTTCCAAATGTGTGTGGGTAGAATATATATCCCACGGGGGTAAAATTGAAAAAAGTTGAAAAATTTTTTTTTTGGACTTAGTCATCTATCTGGCGTTTATCAGACTTTCAGATACGGCAAATGTCAGTGAGCGTTCCGATTTCAGTTCCAGATTGATTCCCCCAATGAGTCCTTGATATTTAGTCGTTTTCAGCCAATATTTTGGATTTTTGAAAATTTCACTTTTTTGTGAAAATGTCCACTAAATGAGGGAATAATATGTGTGAGGGTACCCCAGGAGAGTTCCAAATGTGTGTGGGTAGAATATATATCCCAATGGGGTAGAATTGAAAAAGTTGAGAAAATTTTTTTTGGGACTTAGTCATTTTTCCGGCGTTTATCAGACTTTCAGATAGGGCAAATGTCAGTGAGCATTCTGATTTCAGTTCCAGAGCGATTCGCCCAATGAGTCCTTGATATTTAGTCGTTTTCAGCCAATATTTTGGATTTTTGAAAATTTCACTTTTTTGTGAAAATATTCACTAAATGAGGGAATAATATGTGTGAGGGTACCCCAGGAGAGTTCCAAATGTGTGTGGGTAGAATATATATCCCAATGGGGTAGAATTGAAAAAAGTTGAGAAAATTTTTTTAGGTCTTAGTCATTTTTCCGGCGTTTATCAGACTTTCAGATAGGGCAAATGTCAGTGAGCATTCAGATTTCAGTTCCAGAGCGATTCGCCCAATGACTCCTTGATATTTAGTTTTTTCAGCCAATATTTTGGATTTTTGAAAATTTCACTTTTGCGAAAATATCCACTAAATGAGGGAATAATATGTGTGAGGGTACCCCAGGAGAGTTCCAAATGTGTGTGGGTAGAATATATATCCCACGGGGGTAAAATTGAAAAAAGTTGAAAAATTTTTTTTTTGGACTTAGTCATCTATCTGGCGTTTATCAGACTTTCAGATAGGGCAAATGTCAGTGAGCGTTCCGATTTCAGTTCCAGATTGATTCGCCCAATGAGTCCTTGATATTTAGTCGTTTTCAGCCAATATTTTGGATTTTTGAAAATTTCACTTTTTTGTGAAAATATCCACTAAATGAGGGAATAATATGTGTGAGGGTACCCCAGGAGAGTTCCAAATGTGTGTGGGTAGAATATATATCCCAATGGGGTAGAATTGAAAAAAGTTTAGAAAATTTTTTTTGGGACTTAGTCATTTTTCCGGCGTTTATCAGACTTTCAGATAGGGCAAATGTCAGTGAGCATTCTGATTTCAGTTCCAGAGCGATTAGCCCAATGAGTCCTTGATATTTAGTAGTTTTCAGCCAATATTTTGGATTTTTGAAAATTTCACTTTTGCGAAAATATCCACTAAATGAGGGAATAATATGTGTGAGGGTACCCCAGGAGAGTTCCAAATGTGTGTGGGTAGAATATATATCCCACGGGGGTAAAATTGAAAAAAGTTGAAAAATTTTTTTTTTGGACTTAGTCATCTATCTGGCGTTTATCAGACTTTCAGATAGGGCAAATGTCAGTGAGCGTTCCGATTTCAGTTCCAGATTGATTCGCCCAATGAGTCCTTGATATTTAGTCGTTTTCAGCCAATATTTTGGATTTTTGAAAATTTCACTTTTTTGTGAAAATATCCACTAAATGAGGGAATAATATGTGTGAGGGTACCCCAGGAGAGTTCCAAATGTGTGTGGGTAGAATATATATCCCAATGGGGTAGAATTGAAAAAAGTTTAGAAAATTTTTTTTGGGACTTAGTCATTTTTCCGGCGTTTATCAGACTTTCAGATAGGGCAAATGTCAGTGAGCATTCTGATTTCAGTTCCAGAGCGATTAGCCCAATGAGTCCTTGATATTTAGTAGTTTTCAGCCAATATTTTGGATTTTTGAAAATTTCACTTTTTTGTGAAAATATCCACTAAATGAGGGAATAATATGTGTGAGGGTACCCCAGGAGAGTTCCAAATGTGTGTGGGTAGAATATATATCCCAATGGGGTAGAATTGAAAAAGTTGAGAAAATTTTTTTTGGGACTTAGTCATTTTTCCGGCGTTTATCAGACTTTCAGATAGGGCAAATGTCAGTGAGCATTCTGATTTCAGTTCCAGAGCGATTCGCCCAATGAGTCCTTGATATTTAGTCGTTTTCAGCCAATATTTTGGATTTTTGAAAATTTCACTTTTTTGTGAAAATATTCACTAAATGAGGGAATAATATGTGTGAGGGTACCCCAGGAGAGTTCCAAATGTGTGTGGGTAGAATATATATCCCAATGGGGTAGAATTGAAAAAAGTTGAGAAAATTTTTTTAGGTCTTAGTCATTTTTCCGGCGTTTATCAGACTTTCAGATAGGGCAAATGTCAGTGAGCATTCAGATTTCAGTTCCAGAGCGATTCGCCCAATGAGTCCTTGATATTTAGTTTTTTCAGCCAATATTTTGGATTTTTGAAAATTTCACTTTTGTGAAAATATCCACTAAATGAGGGAATAATATGTGTGAGGGTACCCCAGGAGAGTTCCAAATGTGTGTTGGTAGAATATATATCCCACGGGGGTAAAATTGAAAAAAGTTGAAAAATTTTTTTTTTGGACTTAGTCATCTATCTGGCGTTTATCAGACTTTCAGATAGGGCAAATGTCAGTGAGCGTTCCAATTTCAGTTCCAGATTGATTCGCCCAATGAGTCCTTGATATTTAGTCGTTTTCAGCCAATATTTTGGATTTTTGAAAATTTCACTTTTTTGTGAAAATATCCACTAAATGAGGGAATAATATGTGTGAGGGTACCCCAGGAGAGTTCCAAATGTGTGTGGGTAGAATATATATCCCAATGGGGTAGAATTGAAAAAAGTTGAGAAAATTTTTTTTGGGACTTAGTCATTTTTCCGGCGTTTATCAGACTTTCAGATAGGGCAAATGTCAGTGAGCATTCTGATTTCAGTTCCAGAGCGATTCGCCCCATGAGTCCTTGATATTTAGTCGTTTTCAGCCAATATTTTGGATTTTTGAAAATTTCACTTTTTTGTGAAAATATCCACTAAATGAGGGAATAATATGTGTGAGGGTACCCCAGGAGAGTTCCAAATGTGTGTGGGTAGAATATATATCCCAATGGGGTAGAATTGAAAAAAGTTGAGAAAATTTTTTTTGGACTTAGTCATTTTTCCGGCGTTTATCAGACTTTCAGATAGGGCAAATGTCAGTGAGCGCTCCGATTTCAGTTCCAGAGCGATTCGCCCAATGAGTCCTTGATATTTAGTCGTTTTCAGCCAATATTTTGGATTTTTGAAAATTTCACTTTTTTGTGAAAATATCCACTAAATGAGGGAATAATATGTGTGAGGGTACCCCAGGAGAGTTCCAAATGTGTGTGGGTAGAATATATATCCCACGGGGGTAAAATTGAAAAAAGTTGAAAAATTTTGTTTTTGGACTTAGTCATCTATCTGGCGTTTATCAGACTTTCAGATAGGGCAAATGTCAGTGAGCGTTCCGATTTCAGTTCCAGAGTGATTCGCCCTGTGAGTCCTTGATATTTAGTCGTTTTCAGCGAATATTTTGGATTTTTGAAAATTTCACTTTTGTGAAAATATCCACTAAATGAGGGAATAATATGTGTGAGGGTACCCCAGGAGAGTTCCAAATGTGTGTGGGAGGAATATATATCCCACTGGGGTAAAATTGAAAATAGTTGAGAAAATTTTTTTTGGACTTAGTCATTTTTCCGGCGTTTATCAGACTTTCAGATAGGGCAAATGTCAGTGAGCGCTCCGATTTCAGTTCCAGAGCGATTCGCCCAATGAGTCCTTGATATTTAGTCGTTTTCAGCCAATATTTTGGATTTTTGAAAATTTCACTTTTTTGTGAAAATATCCACTAAATGAGGGAATAATATGTATGAGGGTACCCCAGGAGAGTTCCAAATGTGTGTGGATAGAATATATATCCCACTGGGGTAAAATTGAAAAAAGTTGAGAAAAATTTTTTTTGGACTTAGTCATTTTTCCGGCGTTTATCAGACTTTCAGATAGGGCAAATGTCAGTGAGCGTTCCGATTTCAGTTCCAGAGCGATTCGCCCAGTGAGTCCTTGATATTTAGTCGTTTTCAGCGAATATTTTGGATTTTTGAAAATTTCACTTTTGTGAAAATATCCACTAAATGAGGGAATAATATGTGTGAGGGTACCCCAGGAGAGTTCCAAATGTGTGTGGGTAGAATATATATCCCACGGGGGTAAAATTGAAAAAAGTTGAAAAATTTTTTTTTTGGACTTAGTCATCTATCTGGCGTTTATCAGACTTTCAGATAGGGCAAATGTCAGTGAGCGTTCCGATTTCAGTTCCAGATTGATTCGCCCAATGAGTCCTTGATATTTAGTCGTTTTCAGCCAATATTTTGGATTTTTGAAAATTTCACTTTTTTGTGAAAATATCCACTAAATGAGGGAATAATATGTGTGAGGGTACCCCAGGAGAGTTCCAAATGTGTGTGGGTAGAATATATATCCCAATGGGGTAGAATTGAAAAAAGTTGAGAAAAATTTTTTGGGGACTTAGTCATTTTTCCGGCGTTTATCAGACTTTCAGATAGGGCAAATGTCAGTGAGCATTCTGATTTCAGTTCCAGAGCGATTCGCCCAATGAGTCCTTGATATTTAGTCGTTTTCAGCCAATATTTTGGATTTTTGAAAATTTCACTTTTTTGTGAAAATATCCACTAAATGAGGGAATAATATGTGTGAGGGTACCCCAGGAGAGTTCCAAATGTGTGTGGGTAGAATATATATCCCAATGGGGTAGAATTGAAAAAAGTTGAGAAAATTTTTTTTGGGACTTAGTCATTTTTCCGGCGTTTATCAGACTTTCAGATAGGGCAAATGTCAGTGAGCATTCTGATTTCAGTTCCAGAGCGATTCGCCCAATGAGTCCTTGATATTTACTAGTTTTCAGCAAATATTTTGGATTTTTGAAAATTTCACTTTTTTGTGAAAATATCCACTAAATGAGGGAATAATATGTGTGAGGGTACCCCAGGAGAGTTCCAAATGTGTGTGGGTGGAATATATATCCCACTGGGGTAAAATTGAAAATAGTTGAGAAAATTTTTTTTCGACTTAGTCATTTTTCCGGCGTTTATCAGACTTTCAGATAGGGCAAATGTCAGTGAGCGCTCCGATTTCAGTTCCAGAGCGATTCGCCCAATGAGTCCTTGATATTTAGTCGTTTTCAGCCAATATTTTGGATTTTTGAAAATTTCACTTTTTTGTGAAAATATCCACTATATGTGGGAATAATATGTATGAGGGTACCCCAGGAGAGTTCCAAATGTGTGTGGATAGAATATATATCCCACTGGGTTAAAATTGAAAAAAGTTGAGAAAATTTTTTTTGGGAATTAGTCATTTTTCCGGCGTTTATCAGACTTTCAGATAGGGCAAATGTCAGTGAGCGTTCCGATTTCAGTTCCAGAGCGATTCGCCCAGTGAGTCCTTGATATTTAGTCGTTTTCAGCGAATATTTTGGATTTTTGAAAATTTCACTTTTGTGAAAATATCCACTAAATGAGGGAATAATATGTGTGAGGGTACCCCAGGAGAGTTCCAAATGTGTGTTGGTAGAATATATATCCCACGGGGGTAAAATTGAAAAAAGTTGAAAAATTTTTTTTTTGGACTTAGTCATCTATCTGGCGTTTATCAGACTTTCAGATAGGGCAAATGTCAGTGAGCGTTCCGATTTCAGTTCCAGATTGATTCGCCCAATGAGTCCTTGATATTTAGTCGTTTTCAGCCAATATTTTGGATTTTTGAAAATTTCACTTTTTTGTGAAAATATCCACTAAATGAGGGAATAATATGTGTGAGGGTACCCCAGGAGAGTTCCAAATGTGTGTGGGTAGAATATATATCCCAATGGGGTAGAATTGAAAAAAGTTGAGAAAATTTTTTTTGGGACTTAGTCATTTTTCCGGCGTTTATCAGACTTTCAGATAGGGCAAATGTCAGTGAGCATTCTGATTTCAGTTCCAGAGCGATTCGCCCAATGAGTCCTTGATATTTAGTAGTTTTCAGCCAATATTTTGGATTTTTGAAAATTTCACTTTTTTGTGAAAATATCCACTAAATGAGGGAATAATATGTGTGAGGGTACCCCAGGAGTGTTCCAAATGTGTGTGGGTGGAATATATATCCCACTGGGGTAAAATTGAAAAAAGTTGAGAAAATTTTTTTTGGACTTAGTCATTTTTTCGGCGTTTATCAGACTTTCAGATAGGGCAAATGTCAGTGAGCGTTCCGATTTCAGTTCCAGAGCGATTCGCCCTGTGAGTCCTTGATATTTAGTCGTTTTCAGCGAATATTTTGGATTTTTGAAAATTTCACTTTTGTGAAAATATCCACTAAATGAGGGAATAATATGTGTGAGGGTACCCCAGGAGAGTTCCAAATGTGTGTGGGAGGAATATATATCCCAATGGGGTAAAATTGAAAATAGTTGAGAAAATTTTTTTTGGACTTAGTCATTTTTCCGGCGTTTATCAGACTTTCAGATAGGGCAAATGTCAGTGAGCGCTCCGATTTCAGTTCCAGAGCGATTCGCCCAATGAGTCCTTGATATTTAGTCGTTTTCAGCCAATATTTTGGATTTTTGAAAATTTCACTTTTTTGTGAAAATATCCACTAAATGAGGGAATAATATGTATGAGGGTACCCCAGGAGAGTTCCAAATGTGTGTGGATAGAATATATATCCCACTGGGGTAAAATTGAAAAAAGTTGAGAAAATTTTTTTTTGGACTTAGTCATTTTTCCGGCGTTTATCAGACTTTCAGATAGGGCAAATGTCAGTGAGCGTTCCGATTTCAGTTCCAGAGCGATTCGCCCAGTGAGTCCTTGATATTTAGTCGTTTTCAGCGAATATTTTGGATTTTTGAAAATTTCACTTTTGTGAAAATATCCACTAAATGAGGGAATAATATGTGTGAGGGTACCCCAGGAGAGTTCCAAATGTGTGTGGGTAGAATATATATCCCACGGGGGTAAAATTGAAAAAAGTTGAAAAATTTTTTTTTTGGACTTAGTCATCTATCTGGCGTTTATCAGACTTTCAGATAGGGCAAATGTCAGTGAGCGTTCCGATTTCAGTTCCAGATTGATTCGCCCAATGAGTCCTTGATATTTAGTCGTTTTCAGCCAATATTTTGGATTTTTGAAAATTTCACTTTTTTGTGAAAATATCCACTAAATGAGGGAATAATATGTGTGAGGGTACCCCAGGAGAGTTCCAAATGCGTGTGGGTAGAATATATATCCCAATGGGGTAGAATTGAAAAAAGTTGAGAAAATTTTTTTTGGGACTTAGTCATTTTTCCGGCATTTATCAGACTTTCAGATAGGGCAAATGTCAGTGAGCATTCTGATTTCAGTTCCAGAGCGATTCGCCCAATGAGTCCTTGATATTTAGTAGTTTTCAGCCAATATTTTGGATTTTTGAAAATTTCACTTTTTTGTGAAAATATCCACTAAATGAGGGAATAATATGTGTGAGGGTACCCCAGGAGAGTTCCAAATGTGTGTGGGTGGAATATATATCCCACTGGGGTAAAATTGAAAAAAGTTGAGAAAATTTTTTTTGGACTTAGTCATTTTTTCGGCGTTTATCAGACTTTCAGATAGGGCAAATGTCAGTGAGCGTTCCGATTTCAGTTCCAGAGCGATTCGCCCTGTGAGTCCTTGATATTTAGTCGTTTTCAGCGAATATTTTGGATTTTTGAAAATTTCACTTTTGTGAAAATATCCACTAAATGAGGGAATAATATGTGTGAGGGTACCCCAGGAGAGTTCCAAATGTGTGTGGGAGGAATATATATCCCACTGGGGTAAAATTGAAAATAGTTGAGAAAATTTTTTTTGGACTTAGTCATTTTTCCGGCGTTTATCAGACTTTCAGATAGGGCAAATGTCAGTGAGCGCTCCGATTTCAGTTCCAGAGCGATTCGCCCAATGAGTCCTTGATATTTAGTCGTTTTCAGCCAATATTTTGGATTTTTGAAAATTTCACTTTTTTGTGAAAATATCCACTAAATGAGGGAATAATATGTATGAGGGTTCCCCAGGAGAGTTCCAAATGTGTGTGGAAAGAATATATATCCCACTGGGGTAAAATTGAAAAAAGTTGAGAAAATTTTTTTTTGGACTTAGTCATTTTTCCGGCGTTTATCAGACTTTCAGATAGGGCAAATGTCAGTGAGCGTTCCGATTTCAGTTCCAGAGCGATTCGCCCAGTGAGTCCTTGATATTTAGTCGTTTTCAGCGAATATTTTGGATTTTTGAAAATTTCACTTTTGTGAAAATATCCACTAAATGAGGGAATAATATGTGTGAGGGTACCCCAGGAGAGTTCCAAATGTGTGTGGGTAGAATATATATCCCACGGGGGTAAAATTGAAAAAAGTTTAAAAATTTTTTTTTTGGACTTAGTCATCTATCTGGCGTTTATCAGACTTTCAGATAGGGCAAATGTCAGTGAGCGTTCCGATTTCAGTTCCAGATTGATTCGCCCAATGAGTCCTTGATATTTAGTCGTTTTCAGCCAATATTTTGGATTTTTGAAAATTTCACTTTTTTGTGAAAATATCCACTAAATGAGGGAATAATATGTGTGAGGGTACCCCAGGAGAGTTCCAAATGTGTGTGGGTAGAATATATATCCCAATGGGGTAGAATTGAAAAAAGTTGAGAAAAATTTTTTGGGGACTTAGTCATTTTTCCGGCGTTTATCAGACTTTCAGATAGGGCAAATGTCAGTGAGCATTCTGATTTCAGTTCTAGAGCGATTCGCCCAATGAGTCCTTGATATTTAGTCGTTTTCAGCCAATATTTAGGATTTTTGAAAATTTCACTTTTTTGTGAAAATATCCACTAAATGAGGGAATAATATGTGTGAGGGTACCCCAGGAGAGTTCCAAATGTGTGTGGGTAGAATATATATCCCAATGGGGTAGAATTGAAAAAAGTTGAGAAAATTTTTTTTGGGACTTAGTCATTTTTCCGGCGTTTATCAGACTTTCAGATAGGGCAAATGTCAGTGAGCATTCTGATTTCAGTTCCAGAGCGATTCGCCCAATGAGTCCTTGATATTTAGTCGTTTTCAGCCAATATTTTGGATTTTTGAAAATTTCACTTTTTTGTGAAAATATCCACTAAATGAGGGAATAATATGTGTGAGGGTACCCCAGGAGAGTTCCAAATGTGTGTGAGTAGAATATATATCCCAATGGGGTAGAATTGAAAAAAGTTGAGAACATTTTTTTTGGACTTAGTCATTTTTCCGGCGTTTATCAGACTTTCAGATAGGGCAAATGTCAGTGAGCGCTCCGGTTTCAGTTCCAGAGCGATTCGCCCAATGAGTCCTTGATATTTAGTCGTTTTCAGCCAATATTTTGGATTTTTGAAAATTTCACTTTTTTGTGAAAATATCCACTAAATGAGGGAATAATATGTGTGAGGGTACCCCAGGACAGTTCCAAATGTGTGTGGGTAGAATATATATCCCAATGGGGTAGAATTGAAAAAAGTTGAGAACATTTTTTTTGGACTTAGTCATTTTTCCGGCGTTTATCAGACTTTCAGATAGGGCAAATGTCAGTGAGCGTTCCGATTTCAGTTCCAGAGCGATTCGCCCTGTGAGTCCTTGATATTTAGTCGTTTTCAGCGAATATTTTGGATTTTTGAAAATTTCACTTTTGTGAAAATATCCACTAAATGAGGGAATAATATGTGTGAGGGTACCCCAGGAGATTTCCAAATGTGTGTGGGTAGAATATATATCCCACGGGGGTAAAATTGAAAAAAGTTGAAAAATTTTTTTTTTGGACTTAGTCATCTATCTGGCGTTTATCAGACTTTCAGATAGGGCAAATGTCAGTGAGCGTTCCGATTTCAGTTCCAGATTGATTCGCCCAATGAGTCCTTGATATTTAGTCGTTTTCAGCCAATATTTTGGATTTTTGAAAATTTCACTTTTTTGTGAAAATATCCACTAAATGAGGGAATAATATGTGTGAGGGTACCCCAGGAGAGTTCCAAATGTGTGTGGGTAGAATATATATCCCAATGGGGTAGAATTGAAAAAAGTTGAGAAAATTTTTTTTGGGACTTAGTCATTTTTCCGGCGTTTATCAGACTTTCAGATAGGGCAAATGTCAGTGAGTGCTCCGATTTCAGTTCCAGAGCGATTTGCCCAATGAGTCCTTGATATTTAGTCGTTTTCAGCCAATATTTTGGATTTTTGAAAATTTCACTTTTTTGTGAAAATATCCACTAAATGAGGGAATAATATGTATGAGGGTACCCCAGGAGAGTTCCAAATGTGTGTGGATAGAATATATATCCCAATGGGGTAGAATTGAAAAAAGTTGAGAAAATTTTTTTTGGGACTTAGTCATTTTTCCGGCGTTTATCAGACTTTCAGATAGGGCAAATGTCAGTGAGCATTCTGATTTCAGTTCCAGAGCGATTCGCCCAATGAGTCCTTGATATTTAGTAGTTTTCAGCCAATATTTTGGATTTTTGAAAATTTCACTTTTTTGTGAAAATATCCACTAAATGAGGGAATAATATGTGTGAGGGTACCCCAGGAGAGTTCCAAATGTGTGTGGGTGGAATATATATCCCACTGGGGTAAAATTGAAAATAGTTGAGAAAATTTTTTTTGGACTTAGTCATTTTTCCGGCGTTTATCAGACTTTCAGATAGGGCAAATGTCAGTGAGCGCTCCGATTTCAGTTCCAGAGCGATTCGCCCAATGAGTCCTTGATATTTAGTCGTTTTCAGCCAATATTTTGGATTTTTGAAAATTTCACTTTTTTGTGAAAATATCCACTATATGAGGGAATAATATGTATGAGGGTACCCCAGGAGAGTTCCAAATGTGTGTGGATAGAATATATATCCCACTGGGTTAAAATTGAAAAAAGTTGAGAAAATTTTTTTTTGGAATTAGTCATTTTTCCGGCGTTTATCAGACTTTCAGATAGGGCAAATGTCAGTGAGCGTTCCGATTTCAGTTCCAGATTGATTCGCCCAATGAGTCCTTGATATTTAGTCGTTTTCAGCCAATATTTTGGATTTTTGAAAATTTCACTTTTTTGTGAAAATATCCTTTAAATGAGGGAATAATATGTGTGAGGGTACCCCAGGAGAGTTCCAAATGTGTGTTGGTAGAATATATATCCCACGGGGGTAAAATTGAAAAAAGTTGAAAAATTTTATTTTTGGACTTAGTCATCTATCTGGCATTTATCAGACTTTCAGATAGGGCAAATGTCAGTGAGCGTTCCGATTTCAGTTCCAGATTGATTCGCCCAATGAGTCCTTGATATTTAGTCGTTTTCAGCCAATATTTTGGATTTTTGAAAATTTCACTTTTTTGTGAAAATATCCACTAAATGAGGGAATAATATGTGTGAGGGTACCCCAGGAGAGTTCCAAATGTGTGTGGGTAGAATATATATCCCAATGGGGTAGAATTGAAAAAAGTTGAGAAAATTTTTTTTGGGACTTAGTCATTTTTCCGGCGTTTATCAGACTTTCAGATAGGGCAAATGTCAGTGAGCGTTCCGATTTCAGTTCCAGAGCGATTCGCCCAGTGAGTCCTTGATATTTAGTCGTTTTCAGCGAATATTTTGGATTTTTGAAAATTTCACTTTTGTGAAAATATCCACTAAATGAGGGAATAATATGTGTGAGGGTACCCCAGGAGAGTTCCAAATGTGTGTGGGTAGAATATATATCCCACGGGGGTAAAATTGAAAAAAGTTTAAAAATTTTTTTTTTGGACTTAGTCATCTATCTGGCGTTTATCAGACTTTCAGATAGGGCAAATGTCAGTGAGCGTTCCGATTTCAGTTCCAGATTGATTCGCCCAATGAGTCCTTGATATTTAGTCGTTTTCAGCCAATATTTTGGATTTTTGAAAATTTCACTTTTTTGTGAAAATATCCACTAAATGAGGGAATAATATGTGTGAGGGTACCCCAGGAGAGTTCCAAATGTGTGTGGGTAGAATATATATCCCAATGGGGTAGAATTGAAAAAAGTTGAGAAAAATTTTTTGGGGACTTAGTCATTTTTCCGGCGTTTATCAGACTTTCAGATAGGGCAAATGTCAGTGAGCATTCTGATTTCAGTTCTAGAGCGATTCGCCCAATGAGTCCTTGATATTTAGTCGTTTTCAGCCAATATTTTGGATTTTTGAAAATTTCACTTTTTTGTGAAAATATCCACTAAATGAGGGAATAATATGTGTGAGGGTACCCCAGGAGAGTTCCAAATGTGTGTGGGTAGAATATATATCCCAATGGGGTAGAATTGAAAAAAGTTGAGAAAATTTTTTTTGGGACTTAGTCATTTTTCCGGCGTTTATCAGACTTTCAGATAGGGCAAATGTCAGTGAGCATTCTGATTTCAGTTCCAGAGCGATTCGCCCAATGAGTCCTTGATATTTAGTCGTTTTCAGCCAATATTTTGGATTTTTGAAAATTTCACTTTTTTGTGAAAATATCCACTAAATGAGGGAATAATATGTGTGAGGGTACCCCAGGAGAGTTCCAAATGTGTGTGGGTAGAATATATATCCCAATGGGGTAGAATTGAAAAAAGTTGAGAACATTTTTTTTGGACTTAGTCATTTTTCCGGCGTTTATCAGACTTTCAGATAGGGCAAATGTCAGTGAGCGCTCCGATTTCAGTTCCAGAGCGATTCGCCCAATGAGTCCTTGATATTTAGTCGTTTTCAGCCAATATTTTGGATTTTTGAAAATTTCACTTTTTTGTGAAAATATCCACTAAATGAGGGAATAATATGTGTGAGGGTACCCCAGGACAGTTCCAAATGTGTGTGGGTAGAATATATATCCCAATGGGGTAGAATTGAAAAAAGTTGAGAACATTTTTTTTGGACTTAGTCATTTTTCCGGCGTTTATCAGACTTTCAGATAGGGCAAATGTCAGTGAGCGTTCCGATTTCAGTTCCAGAGCGATTCGCCCTGTGAGTCCTTGATATTTAGTCGTTTTCAGCGAATATTTTGGATTTTTGAAAATTTCACTTTTGTGAAAATATCCACTAAATGAGGGAATAATATGTGTGAGGGTACCCCAGGAGATTTCCAAATGTGTGTGGGTAGAATATATATCCCACGGGGGTAAAATTGAAAAAAGTTGAAAAATTTTTTTTTTGGACTTAGTCATCTATCTGGCGTTTATCAGACTTTCAGATAGGGCAAATGTCAGTGAGCGTTCCGATTTCAGTTCCAGATTGATTCGCCCAATGAGTCCTTGATATTTAGTCGTTTTCAGCCAATATTTTGGATTTTTGAAAATTTCACTTTTTTGTGAAAATATCCACTAAATGAGGGAATAATATGTGTGAGGGTACCCCAGGAGAGTTCCAAATGTGTGTGGGTAGAATATATATCCCAATGGGGTAGAATTGAAAAAAGTTGAGAAAATTTTTTTTGGGACTTAGTCATTTTTCCGGCGTTTATCAGACTTTCAGATAGGGCAAATGTCAGTGAGTATTCTGATTTCAGTTCCAGAGCGATTCGCCCAATGAGTCCTTGATATTTACTAGTTTTCAGCCAATATTTTGGATTTTTGAAAATTTCACTTTTTTGTGAAAATATCCACTAAATGAGGGAATAATATGTGTGAGGGTACCCCAGGAGAGTTCCAAATGTGTGTGGGTGGAATATATATCCCACTGGGGTAAAATTGAAAATAGTTGAGAAAATTTTTTTTGGACTTAGTCATTTTTCCGGCGTTTATCAGACTTTCAGATAGGGCAAATGTCAGTGAGTGCTCCGATTTCAGTTCCAGAGCGATTTGCCCAATGAGTCCTTGATATTTAGTCGTTTTCAGCCAATATTTTGGATTTTTGAAAATTTCACTTTTTTGTGAAAATATCCACTAAATGAGGGAATAATATGTATGAGGGTACCCCAGGAGAGTTCCAAATGTGTGTGGATAGAATATATATCTCAATGGGGTAGAATTGAAAAAAGTTGAGAAAATTTTTTTTGGGACTTAGTCATTTTTCCGGCGTTTATCAGACTTTCAGATAGGGCAAATGTCAGTGAGCATTATGATTTCAGTTCCAGAGCGATTCGCCCAATGAGTCCTTGATATTTAGTAGTTTTCAGCCAATATTTTGGATTTTTGAAAATTTCACTTTTTTGTGAAAATATCCACTAAATGAGGGAATAATATGTGTGAGGGTACCCCAGGAGAGTTCCAAATGTGTGTGGGTGGAATATATATCCCACTGGGGTAAAATTGAAAATAGTTGAGAAAATTTTTTTTGGACTTAGTCATTTTTCCGGCGTTTATCAGACTTTCAGATAGGGCAAATGTCAGTGAGCGCTCCGATTTCAGTTCCAGAGCGATTCGCCCAATGAGTCCTTGATATTTAGTCGTTTTCAGCCAATATTTTGGATTTTTGAAAATTTCACTTTTTTGTGAAAATATCCACTATATGAGGGAATAATATGTATGAGGGTACCCCAGGAGAGTTCCAAATGTGTGTGGATAGAATATATATCCCACTGGGTTAAAATTGAAAAAAGTTGAGAAAATTTTTTTTTGGAATTAGTCATTTTTCCGGCGTTTATCAGACTTTCAGATAGGGCAAATGTCAGTGAGCGTTCCGATTTCAGTTCCAGAGCGATTCGCCCAGTGAGTCCTTGATATTTAGTCGTTTTCAGCGAATATTTTGGATTTTTGAAAATTTCACTTTTGTGAAAATATCCACTAAATGAGGGAATAATATGTGTGAGGGTACCCCAGGAGAGTTCCAAATGTGTGTGGGTAGAATATATATCCCACGGGGGTAAAATTGAGAAAAGTTGAAAAATTTTTTTTTTGGACTTAGTCATCTATCTGGCGTTTATCAGACTTTAAGATAGGGCAAATGTCAGTGAGCGTTCCGATTTCAGTTCCAGATTGATTCGCCCAATGAGTCCTTGATATTTAGTCGTTTTCAGCCAATATTTTGGATTTTTGAAAATTTCACTTTTTTGTGAAAATATCCTTTAAATGAGGGAATAATATGTGTGAGGGTACCCCAGGAGAGTTCCAAATGTGTGTTGGTAGAATATATATCCCACGGGGGTAAAATTGAAAAAAGTTGAAAAATTTTATTTTTGGACTTAGTCATCTATCTGGCATTTATCAGACTTTCAGATAGGGCAAATGTCAGTGAGCGTTCCGATTTCAGTTCCAGATTGATTCGCCCAATGAGTCCTTGATATTTAGTCGTTTTCAGCCAATATTTTGGATTTTTGAAAATTTCACTTTTTTGTGAAAATATCCACTAAATGAGGGAATAATATGTGTGAGGGTACCCCAGGAGAGTTCCAAATGTGTGTGGGTAGAATATATATCCCAATGGGGTAGAATTGAAAAAAGTTGAGAAAATTTTTTTTGGGACTTAGTCATTTTTCCGGCGTTTATCAGAGTTTCAGATAGGGCAAATGTCAGTGAGCATTCTGATTTCAGTTCCAGAGCGATTCGCCCAATGAGTCCTTGATATTTAGTCGTTTTCAGCCAATATTTTGGATTTTTGAAAATTTCACTTTTTTGTGAAAATATCCACTAAATGAGGGAATAATATGTGTGAGGGTACCCCAGGAGAGTTCCAAATGTGTGTGGGTGGAATATATATCCCACTGGGGTAAAATTGAAAAAAGTTGAGAAAATTTTTTTTGGACTTAGTCATTTTTCCGGCGTTTATCAAACTTTCAGATAGGGCAAATGTCAATGAGCGTTCCGATTTCAGTTCCAGAGCGATTCGCCCTGTGAGTCCTTGATATTTAGTCGTTTTCAGCGAATATTTTGGATTTTTGAAAATTTCACTTTTTTGTGAAAATATCCACTATATGAGGGAATAATATGTATGAGGGTACCCCAGGAGAGTTCCAAATGTGTGTGGATAGAATATATATCCCACTGGGTTAAAATTGAAAAAAGTTGAGAAAATTTTTTTTGGGAATTAGTCATTTTTCCGGCGTTTATCAGACTTTCAGATAGGGCAAATGTCAGTGAGCGTTCCGATTTCAGTTCCAGAGCGATTCGCCCAGTGAGTCCTTGATATTTAGTCGTTTTCAGCGAATATTTTGGATTTTTGAAAATTTCACTTTTGTGAAAATATCCACTAAATGAGGGAATAATATGTGTGAGGGTACCCCAGGAGAGTTCCAAATGTGTGTTGGTAGAATATATATCCCACGGGGGTAAAATTGAAAAAAGTTGAAAAATTTTTTTTTTGGACTTAGTCATCTATCTGGCGTTTATCAGACTTTCAGATAGGGCAAATGTCAGTGAGCGTTCCGATTTCAGTTCCAGATTGATTCGCCCAATGAGTCCTTGATATTTAGTCGTTTTCAGCCAATATTTTGGATTTTTGAAAATTTCACTTTTTTGTGAAAATATCCACTAAATGAGGGAATAATATGTGTGAGGGTACCCCAGGAGAGTTCCAAATGTGTGTGGGTAGAATATATATCCCAATGGGGTAGAATTGAAAAAAGTTGAGAAAATTTTTTTTGGACTTAGTCATTTTTCCGGCGTTTATCAGACTTTCAGATAGGGCAAATGTCAGTGAGCGCTCCGATTTCAGTTCCAGAGCGATTCGCCCAATGAGTCCTTGATATTTAGTCGTTTTCAGCCAATATTTTGGATTTTTGAAAATTTCACTTTTTTGTGAAAATATCCACTAAATGAGGGAATAATATGTATGAGGGTACCCCAGGAGAGTTCCAAATGTGTGTGGATAGAATATATATCCCACTGGGGTAAAATTGAAAAAAGTTGAGAAAATTTTTTTTTGGACTTAGTCATTTTTCCGGCGTTTATCAGACTTTCAGATAGGGCAAATGTCAGTGAGCGTTCCGATTTCAGTTCCAGAGCGATTCGCCCAGTGAGTCCTTGATATTTAGTCGTTTTCAGCGAATATTTTGGATTTTTGAAAATTTCACTTTTGTGAAAATATCCACTAAATGAGGGAATAATATGTGTGAGGGTACCCCAGGAGAGTTCCAAATGTGTGTGGGTAGAATATATATCCCACGGGGGTAAAATTGAAAAAAGTTGAAAAATTTTTTTTTTGGACTTAGTCATCTATCTGGCGTTTATCAGACTTTCAGATAGGGCAAATGTCAGTGAGCGTTCCGATTTCAGTTCCAGATTGATTCGCCCAATGAGTCCTTGATATTTAGTCGTTTTCAGCCAATATTTTGGATTTTTGAAAATTTCACTTTTTTGTGAAAATATCCACTAAATGAGGGAATAATATGTGTGAGGGTACCCCAGGAGAGTTCCAAATGTGTGTGGGTGGAATATATATCCCACTGGGGTAAAATTGAAAAAAGTTGAGAAAATTTTTTTTGGACTTAGTCATTTTTTCGGCGTTTATCAGACTTTCAGATAGGGCAAATGTCAGTGAGCGTTCCGATTTCAGTTCCAGAGCGATTCGCCCTGTGAGTCCTTGATATTTAGTCGTTTTCAGCGAATATTTTGGATTTTTGAAAATTTCACTTTTGTGAAAATATCCACTAAATGAGGGAATAATATGTGTGAGGGTACCCCAGGAGAGTTCCAAATGTGTGTGGGAGGAATATATATCCCACTGGGGTAAAATTGAAAATAGTTGAGAAAATTTTTTTTGGACTTAGTCATTTTTCCGGCGTTTATCAGACTTTCAGATAGGGCAAATGTCAGTGAGCGCTCCGATTTCAGTTCCAGAGCGATTCGCCCAATGAGTCCTTGATATTTAGTCGTTTTCAGCCAATATTTTGGATTTTTGAAAATTTCACTTTTTTGTGAAAATATCCACTAAATGAGGGAATAATATGTATGAGGGTACCCCAGGAGAGTTCCAAATGTGTGTGGATAGAATATATATCCCACTGGGGTAAAATTGAAAAAAGTTGAGAAAATTTTTTTTTGGACTTAGTCATTTTTCCGGCGTTTATCAGACTTTCAGATAGGGCAAATGTCAGTGAGCGTTCCGATTTCAGTTCCAGAGCGATTCGCCCAGTGAGTCCTTGATATTTAGTCGTTTTCAGCGAATATTTTGGATTTTTGAAAATTTCACTTTTGTGAAAATATCCACTAAATGAGGGAATAATATGTGTGAGGGTACCCCAGGAGAGTTCCAAATGTGTGTGGGTAGAATATATATCCCACGGGGGTAAAATTGAAAAAAGTTGAAAAATTTTTTTTTTGGACTTAGTCATCTATCTGGCGTTTATCAGACTTTCAGATAGGGCAAATGTCAGTGAGCGTTCCGATTTCAGTTCCAGATTGATTCGCCCAATGAGTCCTTGATATTTAGTCGTTTTCAGCCAATATTTTGGATTTTTGAAAATTTCACTTTTTTGTGAAAATATCCACTAAATGAGGGAATAATATGTGTGAGGGTACCCCAGGAGAGTTCCAAATGCGTGTGGGTAGAATATATATCCCAATGGGGTAGAATTGAAAAAAGTTGAGAAAATTTTTTTTGGGACTTAGTCATTTTTCCGGCGTTTATCAGACTTTCAGATAGGGCAAATGTCAGTGAGCGTTCCGATTTCAGTTCCAGAGCGATTCGCCCTGTGAGTCCTTGATATTTAGTCGTTTTCAGCGAATATTTTGGATTTTTGAAAATTTTACTTTTGTGAAAATATCCACTAAATGAGGGAATAATATGTGTGAGGGTACCCCAGGAGAGTTCCAAATGTGTGTGGGAGGAATATATATCCCACTGGGGTAAAATTGAAAATAGTTGAGAAAATTTTTTTTGGACTTAGTCATTTTTCCGGCGTTTATCAGACTTTCAGATAGGGCAAATGTCAGTGAGCGCTCCGATTTCAGTTCCAGAGCGATTCGCCCAATGAGTCCTTGATATTTAGTCGTTTTCAGCCAATATTTTGGATTTTTGAAAATTTCACTTTTTTGTGAAAATATCCACTAAATGAGGGAATAATATGTATGAGGGTACCCCAGGAGAGTTCCAAATGTGTGTGGATAGAATATATATCACACGGGGGTAAAATTGAAAAAAGTTGAAAAATTTTTTTTTTGGACTTAGTCATCTATCTGGCGTTTATCAGACTTTCAGATAGGGCAAATGTCAGTGAGCGTTCCGATTTCAGTTCCAGATTGATTCGCCCAATGAGTCCTTGATATTTAGTCGTTTTCAGCCAATATTTTGGATTTTTGAAAATTTCACTTTTTTGTGAAAATATCCACTAAATGAGGGAATAATATGTGTGAGGGTACCCCAGGAGAGTTCCAAATGTGTGTGGGTAGAATATATATCCCAATGGGGTAGAATTGAAAAAAGTTGAGAAAATTTTTTTTGGGACTTAGTCATTTTTCCGGCGTTTATCAGACTTTCAGATAGGGCAAATGTCAGTGAGCATTCTGATTTCAGTTCCAGAGCGATTCGCCCAGTGAGTCCTTGATATTTAGTCGTTTTCAGCGAATATTTTGGATTTTTGAAAATTTCACTTTTGTGAAAATATCCACTAAATGAGGGAATAATATGTGTGAGGGTACCCCAGGAGAGTTCCAAATGTGTGTGGGTAGAATATATATCCCACGGGGGTAAAATTGAAAAAAGTTGAAAAATTTTTTTTTTGGACTTAGTCATCTATCTGGCGTTTATCAGACTTTCAGATAGGGCAAATGTCAGTGAGCGTTCCGATTTCAGTTCCAGATTGATTCGCCCAATGAGTCCTTGATATTTAGTCGTTTTCAGCCAATATTTTGGATTTTTGAAAATTTCACTTTTTTGTGAAAATATCCACTAAATGAGGGAATAATATGTGTGAGGGTACCCCAGGAGAGTTCCAAATGTGTGTGGGTGGAATATATATCCCACTGGGGTAAAATTGAAAAAAGTTGAGAAAATTTTTTTTGGACTTAGTCATTTTTTCGGCGTTTATCAGACTTTCAGATAGGGCAAATGTCAGTGAGCGTTCCGATTTCAGTTCCAGAGCGATTCGCCCAGTGAGTCCTTGATATTTAGTCGTTTTCAGCGAATATTTTGGATTTTTGAAAATTTCACTTTTGTGAAAATATCCACTAAATGAGGGAATAATATGTGTGAGGGTACCCCAGGAGAGTTCCAAATGTGTGTGGGAGGAATATATATCCCACTGGGGTAAAATTGAAAATAGTTGAGAAAATTTTTTTTGGACTTAGTCATTTTTCCGGCGTTTATCAGACTTTCAGATAGGGCAAATGTCAGTGAGCGCTCCGATTTCAGTTCCAGAGCGATTCGCCCAATGAGTCCTTGATATTTAGTCGTTTTCAGCCAATATTTTGGATTTTTGAAAATTTCACTTTTTTGTGAAAATATCCACTAAATGAGGGAATAATATGTATGAGGGTACCCCAGGAGAGTTCCAAATGTGTGTGGATAGAATATATATCCCACTGGGGTAAAATTGAAAAAAGTTGAGAAAATTTTTTTTTGGACTTAGTCATTTTTCCGGCGTTTATCAGACTTTCAGATAGGGCAAATGTCAGTGAGCGTTCCGATTTCAGTTCCAGAGCGATTCGCCCAGTGAGTCCTTGATATTTAGTCGTTTTCAGCGAATATTTTGGATTTTTGAAAATTTCACTTTTGTGAAAATATCCACTAAATGAGGGAATAATATGTGTGAGGGTACCCCAGGAGAGTTCCAAATGTGTGTGGGTAGAATATATATCCCACGGGGGTAAAATTGAAAAAAGTTGAAAAATTTTTTTTTTGGACTTAGTCATCTATCTGGCGTTTATCAGACTTTCAGATAGGGCAAATGTCAGTGAGCGTTCCGATTTCAGTTCCAGATTGATTCGCCCAATGAGTCCTTGATATTTAGTCGTTTTCAGCCAATATTTTGGATTTTTGAAAATTTCACTTTTTTGTGAAAATATCCACTAAATGAGGGAATAATATGTGTGAGGGTACCCCAGGAGAGTTCCAAATGCGTGTGGGTAGAATATATATCCCAATGGGGTAGAATTGAAAAAAGTTGAGAAAATTTTTTTTGGGACTTAGTCATTTTTCCGGCGTTTATCAGACTTTCAGATAGGGCAAATGTCAGTGAGCGTTCCGATTTCAGTTCCAGAGCGATTCGCCCTGTGAGTCCTTGATATTTAGTCGTTTTCAGCGAATATTTTGGATTTTTGAAAATTTTACTTTTGTGAAAATATCCACTAAATGATGGGAATAATATGTGTGAGGGTACCCCAGGAGAGTTCCAAATGTGTGTGGGAGGAATATATATCCCACTGGGGTAAAATTGAAAATAGTTGAGAAAATTTTTTTTGGACTTAGTCATTTTTCCGGCGTTTATCAGACTTTCAGATAGGGCAAATGTCAGTGAGCGCTCCGATTTCAGTTCCAGAGCGATTCGCCCAATGAGTCCTTGATATTTAGTCGTTTTCAGCCAATATTTTGGATTTTTGAAAATTTCACTTTTTTGTGAAAATATCCACTAAATGAGGGAATAATATGTATGAGGGTACCCCAGGAGAGTTCCAAATGTGTGTGGATAGAATATATATCACACGGGGGTAAAATTGAAAAAAGTTGAAAAATTTTTTTTTTGGACTTAGTCATCTATCTGGCGTTTATCAGACTTTCAGATAGGGCAAATGTCAGTGAGCGTTCCGATTTCAGTTCCAGATTGATTCGCCCAATGAGTCCTTGATATTTACTAGTTTTCAGCCAATATTTTGGATTTTTGAAAATTTCACTTTTTTGTGAAAATATCCACTAAATGAGGGAATAATATGTGTGAGGGTACCCCAGGAGAGTTCCAAATGTGTGTGGGTGGAATATATATCCCACTGGGGTAAAATTGAAAATAGTTGAGAAAATTTTTTTTGGACTTAGTCATTTTTCCGGCGTTTATCAGACTTTCAGATAGGGCAAATGTCAGTGAGTGCTCCGATTTCAGTTCCAGAGCGATTCGCCCAATGAGTCCTTGATATTTAGTCGTTTTCAGCCAATATTTTGGATTTTTGAAAATTTCACTTTTTTGTGAAAATATCCACTAAATGAGGGAATAATATGTATGAGGGTACCCCAGGAGAGTTCCAAATGTGTGTGGATAGAATATATATCCCAATGGGGTAGAATTGAAAAAAGTTGAGAAAATTTTTTTTGGGACTTAGTCATTTTTCCGGCGTTTATCAGACTTTCAGATAGGGCAAATGTCAGTGAGCATTCTGATTTCAGTTCCAGAGCGATTCGCCCAATGAGTCCTTGATATTTAGTCGTTTTCAGCCAATATTTTGGATTTTTGAAAATTTCACTTTTTTGTGAAAATATCCACTAAATGAGGGAATAATATGTATGAGGGTACCCCAGGAGAGTTCCAAATGTGTGTGGATAGAATATATATCCCAATGGGGTAGAATTGAAAAAAGTTGAGAAAATTTTTTTTGGGACTTAGTCATTTTTCCGGCGTTTATCAGACTTTCAGATAGGGCAAATGTCAGTGAGCATTCTGATTTCAGTTCCAGAGCGATTCGCCCAATGAGTCCTTGATATTTAGTAGTTTTCAGCCAATATTTTGGATTTTTGAAAATTTCACTTTTTTGTGAAAATATCCACTAAATGAGGGAATAATATGTGTGAGGGTACCCCAGGAGAGTTCCAAATGTGTGTGGGTGGAATATATATCCCACTGGGGTAAAATTGAAAATAGTTGAGAAAATTTTTTTTGGACTTAGTCATTTTTCCGGCGTTTATCAGACTTTCAGATAGGGCAAATGTCAGTGAGCGCTCCGATTTCAGTTCCAGAGCGATTCGCCCAATGAGTCCTTGATATTTAGTCGTTTTCAGCCAATATTTTGGATTTTTGAAAATTTCACTTTTTTGTGAAAATATCCACTAAATGAGGGAATAATATGTGTGAGGGTACCCCAGGAGAGTTCCAAATGTGTGTGGGTAGAATATATATCCCACGGGGGTAAAATTGAAAAAAGTTGAAAATTTTTTTTTTTGGACTTAGTCATCTATCTGGCGTTTATCAGACTTTCAGATAGGGCAAATGTCAGTGAGCGTTCCGATTTCAGTTCCAGATTGATTCGCCCAATGAGTCCTTGATATTTAGTAGTTTTCAGCCAATATTTTGGATTTTTGAAAATTTCACTTTTTTGTGAAAATATCCACTAAATGAGGGAATAATATGTGTGAGGGTACCCCAGGAGAGTTCCAAATGTGTGTGGGTGGAATATATATCCCACTGGGGTAAAATTGAAAAAAGTTGAGAAAATTTTTTTTGGACTTAGTCATTTTTCCGGCGTTTATCAGACTTTCAGATAGGGCAAATGTCAGTGAGCGTTCCGATTTCAGTTCCAGAGGGATTCGCCCTGTGAGTCCTTGATATTTAGTCGTTTTCAGCGAATATTTTGGATTTTTGAAAATTTCACTTTTGTGAAAATATCCACTAAATGAGGGAATAATATGTGTGAGGGTACCCCAGGAGAGTTCCAAATGTGTGTGGGTAGAATATATATCCCACGGGGGTAAAATTGAAAAAAGTTGAAAAATTTTTTTTTTGGACTTAGTCATCTATCTGGCGTTTATCAGACTTTCAGATAGGGCAAATGTCAGTGAGCGTTCCGATTTCAGTTCCAGATTGATTCGCCCAATGAGTCCTTGATATTTAGTCGTTTTCAGCCAATATTTTGGATTTTTGAAAATTTCACTTTTTTGTGAAAATATCCACTAAATGAGGGAATAATATGTATGAGGGTACCCCAGGAGAGTTCCAAATGTGTGTGGGTAGAATATATATCCCAATGGGGTAGAATTGAAAAAAGTTGAGAAAATTTTTTTTGGGACTTAGTCATTTTTCCGGCGTTTATCAGACTTTCAGATAGGGCAAATGTCAGTGAGCATTCTGATTTCAGTTCCAGAGCGATTCGCCCAATGAGTCCTTGATATTTAGTCGTTTTCAGCCAATATTTTGGATTTTTGAAAATTTCACTTTTTTGTGAAAATATCCACTAAATGAGGGAATAATATGTGTGAGGGTACCCCAGGAGAGTTCCAAATGTGTGTGGATAGAATATATATCCCACTGGGGTAAAATTGAAAAAAGTTGAGAAAATTTTTTTTTGGACTTAGTCATTTTTCCGGCGTTTATCAGACTTTCAGATAGGGCAAATGTCAGTGAGCATTCAGATTTCAGTTCCAGAGCGATTCGCCCAATGAGTCCTTGATATTTAGTTTTTTCAGCCAATATTTTGGATTTTTGAAAATTTCACTTTTGTGAAAATATCCACTAAATGAGGGAATAATATGTGTGAGGGTACCCCAGGAGAGTTCCAAATGTGTGTGGGTAGAATATATATCCCACGGGGGTAAAATTGAAAAAAGTTGAAAAATTTTTTTTTTGGACTTAGTCATCTATCTGGCGTTTATCAGACTTTCAGATAGGGCAAATGTCAGTGAGCGTTCCGATTTCAGTTCCAGATTGATTCGCCCAATGAGTCCTTGATATTTAGTCGTTTTCAGCCAATATTTTGGATTTTTGAAAATTTCACTTTTTTGTGAAAATATCCACTAAATGAGGGAATAATATGTGTGAGGGTACCCCAGGAGAGTTCCAAATGTGTGTGGGTAGAATATATATCCCAATGGGGTAGAATTGAAAAAAGTTGAGAAAATTTTTTTTGGGACTTAGTCATTTTTCCGGCGTTTATCAGACTTTCAGATAGGGCAAATGTCAGTGAGCATTCTGATTTCAGTTCCAGAGCGATTCGCCCAATGAGTCCTTGATATTTAGTCGTTTTCAGCCAATATTTTGGATTTTTGAAAATTTCACTTTTTTGTGAAAATATCCACTAAATGAGGGAATAATATGTGTGAGGGTACCCCAGGAGAGTTCCAAATGTGTGTGGGTAGAATATATATCCCAATGGGGTAGAATTGAAAAAAGTTGAGAAAATTTTTTTTGGACTTAGTCATTTTTCCGGCGTTTATCAGACTTTCAGATAGGGCAAATGTCAGTGAGCATTCAGATTTCAGTTCCAGAGCGATTCGCCCAATGAGTCCTTGATATTTAGTTTTTTCAGCCAATATTTTGGATTTTTGAAAATTTCACTTTTGTGAAAATATCCACTAAATGAGGGAATAATATGTGTGAGGGTACCCCAGGAGAGTTCCAAATGTGTGTGGGTAGAATATATATCCCACGGGGGTAAAATTGAAAAAAGTTGAAAAATTTTTTTTTGGACTTAGTCATCTATCTGGCGTTTATCAGACTTTCAGACAGGGCAAATGTCAGTGAGCGTTCCGATTTCAGTTCCAGATTGATTCGCCCAATGAGTCCTTGATATTTAGTCGTTTTCAGCCAATATTTTGGATTTTTGAAAATTTCACTTTTTTGTGAAAATATCCACTAAATGAGTGAATAATATGTGTGAGGGTACCCCAGGAGAGTTCCAAATGTGTGTGGGTAGAATATATATCCCAATGGGGTAGAATTGAAAAAAGTTGAGAAAATTTTTTTTGGGACTTAGTCATTTTTCCGGCGTTTATCAGACTTTCAGATAGGGCAAATGTCAGTGAGCATTCTGATTTCAGTTCCAGAGCGATTCGCCCAATAAGTACTTGATATTTAGTCGTTTTCAGCCAATATTTTGGATTTTTGAAAATTTCACTTTTTTGTGAAAATATCCACTAAATGAGGGAATAATATGTGTGAGGGTACCCCAGGAGAGTTCCAAATGTGTGTGGATAGAATATATATCCCACTGGGGTAAAATTGAAAAAAGTTGAGAAAATTTTTTTTTGGACTTAGTCATTTTTCCGGCGTTTATCAGACTTTCAGATAGGGCAAATGTCAGTGAGCATTCAGATTTCAGTTCCAGAGCGATTCGCCCAATGAGTCCTTGATATTTAGTTTTTTCAGCCAATATTTTGGATTTTTGAAAATTTCACTTTTGTGAAAATATCCACTAAATGAGGGAATAATATGTGTGAGGGTACCCCAGGAGAGTTCCAAATGTGTGTGGGTAGAATATATATCCCACGGGGGTAAAATTGAAAAAAGTTGAAAAATTTTTTTTTTGGACTTAGTCATCTATCTGGCGTTTATCAGACTTTCAGATAGGGCAAATGTCAGTGAGCGTTCCGATTTCAGTTCCAGATTGATTCGCCCAATGAGTCCTTGATATTTAGTCGTTTTCAGCCAATATTTTGGATTTTTGAAAATTTCACTTTTTTGTGAAAATATCCACTAAATGAGGGAATAATATGTGTGAGGGTACCCCAGGAGAGTTCCAAATGTGTGTGGGTAGAATATATATCCCACTGGGGTAAAATTGAAAAAAGTTGAGAAAATTTTTTTTTGGACTTAGTCATTTTTCCGGCGTTTATCAGACTTTCAGATAGGGCAAATGTCAGTGAGCATTCAGATTTCAGTTCCAGAGCGATTCGCCCAATGAGTCCTTGATATTTAGTTTTTTCAGCCAATATTTTGGATTTTTGAAAATTTCACTTTTGTGAAAATATCCACTAAATGAGGGAATAATATGTGTGAGGGTACCCCAGGAGAGTTCCAAATGTGTGTGGGTAGAATATATATCCCACGGGGGTAAAATTGAAAAAAGTTGAAAAATTTTTTTTTTGGACTTAGTCATCTATCTGGCGTTTATCAGACTTTCAGATAGGGCAAATGTCAGTGAGCGTTCCGATTTCAGTTCCAGATTGATTCGCCCAATGAGTCCTTGATATTTAGTCGTTTTCAGCCAATATTTTGGATTTTTGAAAATTTCACTTTTTTGTGAAAATATCCACTAAATGAGGGAATAATATGTGTGAGGGTACCCCAGGAGAGTTCCAAATGTGTGTGGGTAGAATATATATCCCAATGGGGTAGAATTGAAAAAAGTTGAGAAAATTTTTTTTGGGACTTAGTCATTTTTCCGGCGTTTATCAGACTTTCAGATAGGGCAAATGTCAGTGAGCATTCTGATTTCAGTTCCAGAGCGATTCGCCCAATGAGTCCTTGATATTTAGTCGTTTTCAGCCAATATTTTGGATTTTTGAAAATTTCACTTTTTTGTGAAAATATCCACTAAATGAGGGAATAATATGTGTGAGGGTACCCCAGGAGAGTTCCAAATGTGTGTGGGTAGAATATATATCCCAATGGGGTAGAATTGAAAAAAGTTGAGAAAATTTTTTTTGGACTTAGTCATTTTTCCGGCGTTTATCAGACTTTCAGATAGGGCAAATGTCAGTGAGCATTCAGATTTCAGTTCCAGAGCGATTCGCCCAATGAGTCCTTGATATTTAGTTTTTTCAGCCAATATTTTGGATTTTTGAAAATTTCACTTTTGTGAAAATATCCACTAAATGAGGGAATAATATGTGTGAGGGTACCCCAGGAGAGTTCCAAATGTGTGTGGGTAGAATATATATCCCACGGGGGTAAAATTGAAAAAAGTTGAAAAATTTTTTTTTGGACTTAGTCATCTATCTGGCGTTTATCAGACTTTCAGACAGGGCAAATGTCAGTGAGCGTTCCGATTTCAGTTCCAGATTGATTCGCCCAATGAGTCCTTGATATTTAGTCGTTTTCAGCCAATATTTTGGATTTTTGAAAATTTCACTTTTTTGTGAAAATATCCACTAAATGAGGGAATAATATGTGTGAGGGTACCCCAGGAGAGTTCCAAATGTGTGTGGGTAGAATATATATCCCAATGGGGTAGAATTGAAAAAAGTTGAGAAAATTTTTTTTGGGACTTAGTCATTTTTCCGGCGTTTATCAGACTTTCAGATAGGGCAAATGTCAGTGAGCATTCAGATTTCAGTTCCAGAGCGATTAGCCCAATGAGTCCTTGATATTTAGTAGTTTTCAGCCAATATTTTGGATTTTTGAAAATTTCACTTTTTTGTGAAAATATCCACTAAATGAGGGAATAATATGTGTGAGGGTACCCCAGGAGAGTTCCAAATGTGTGTGGGTAGAATATATATCCCAATGGGGTAGAATTGAAAAAAGTTGAGAAAATTTTTTTTGGACTTAGTCATTTTTCCGGCGTTTATCAGACTTTCAGATAGGGCAAATGTCAGTGAGCGTTCCGATTTCAGTTCCAGAGCGATTCGCCCTGTGAGTCCTTGATATTTAGTCGTTTTCAGCGAATATTTTGGATTTTTGAAAATTTCACTTTTGTGAAAATATCCACTAAATGAGGGAATAATATGTGTGAGGGTACCCCAGGAGAGTTCCAAATGTGTGTGGGTAGAATATATATCCCACGGGGGTAAAATTGAAAAAAGTTGAAAAATTTTTTTTTTGGACTTAGTCATCTATCTGGCGTTTATCAGACTTTCAGATAGGGCAAATGTCAGTGAGCGTTCCGATTTCAGTTCCAGATTGATTCGCCCAATGAGTCCTTGATATTTAGTCGTTTTCAGCCAATATTTTGGATTTTTGAAAATTTCACTTTTTTGTGAAAATATCCACTAAATGAGGGAATAATATGTGTGAGGGTACCCCAGGAGAGTTCCAAATGTGTGTGGGTAGAATATATATCCCAATGGGGTAGAATTGAAAAAAGTTGAGAAAATTTTTTTTGGGACTTAGTCATTTTTCCGGCGTTTATCAGACTTTCAGATAGGGCAAATGTCAGTGAGCATTCTGATTTCAGTTCCAGAGCGATTAGCCCAATGAGTCCTTGATATTTAGTAGTTTTCAGCCAATATTTTGGATTTTTGAAAATTTCACTTTTTTGTGAAAATATCCACTAAATGAGGGAATAATATGTGTGAGGGTACCCCAGGAGAGTTCCAAATGTGTGTGGGTGGAATATATATCCCACTGCGGTAAAATTGAAAATAGTTGAGAAAATTTTTTTTGGACTTAGTCATTTTTCCGGCGTTTATCAGACTTTCAGATAGGGCAAATGTCAGTGAGCGCTCCGATTTCAGTTCCAGAGCGATTCGCCCTGTGAGTCCTTGATATTTAATCGTTTTCAGTGAATATTTTGGATTTTTGAAAATTTCACTTTTGTGAAAATATCCACTAAATGAGGGAATAATATGTGTGAGGGTACCCCAGGAGAGTTCCAAATGTGTGTGGGTAGAATATATATCCCACTGGGGTAAAATTGAAAAAAGTTGAAAAATTTTTTTTTTGGACTTAGTCATCTATCTGGCGTCTATCAGACTTTCAGATAGGGCAAATGTCAGTGAGCGTTCCGATTTCAGTTCCAGATTGATTCGCCCAATGAGTCCTTGATATTTAGTCGTTTTCAGCCAATATTTTGGATTTTTGAAAATTTCACTTTTTTGTGAAAATATCCACTAAATGAGGGAATAATATGTGTGAGGGTACCCCAGGAGAGTTCCAAATGTGTGTGGGTAGAATATATATCCCAATGGGGTAGAATTGAAAAAAGTTGAGAAAATTTTTTTTGGGACTTAGTCATTTTTCCGGCGTTTATCAGACTTTCAGATAGGGCAAATGTCAGTGAGCATTCTGATTTCAGTTCCAGAGCGATTAGCCCAATGAGTCCTTGATATTTAGTAGTTTTCAGCCAATATTTTGGATTTTTGAAAATTTCACTTTTTTGTGAAAATATCCACTAAATGAGGGAATAATATGTGTGAGGGTACCCCAGGAGAGTTCCAAATGTGTGTGGGTAGAATATATATCCCAATGGGGTAGAATTGAAAAAAGTTGAGAAAATTTTTTTTGGGACTTAGTCATTTTTCCGGCGTTTATCAGACTTCCAGATAGGGCAAATGTCAGTGAGCATTCTGATTTCAGTTCCAGAGCGATTCGCCCAATGAGTCCTTGATATTTAGTCGTTTTCAGCCAATATTTTGGATTTTTGAAAATTTCACTTTTTTGTGAAAATATCCACTAAATGAGGGAATAATATGTGTGAGGGTACCCCAGGAGAGTTCCAAATGTGTGTGGGTAGAATATATATCCCAATGGGGTAGAATTGAAAAAAGTTGAGAAAATTTTTTTTGGACTTAGTCATTTTTCCGGCGTTTATCAGACTTTCAGATAGGGCAAATGTCAGTGAGCGTTCCGATTTCAGTTCCAGAGCGATTCGCCCTGTGAGTCCTTGATATTTAGTCGTTTTCAGCGAATATTTTGGATTTTTGAAAATTTCACTTTTGTGAAAATATCCACTAAATGAGGGAATAATATGTGTGAGGGTACCCCAGGAGAGTTCCAAATGTGTGTGGGTAGAATATATATCCCACGGGGGTAAAATTGAAAAAAGTTGAAAAATTTTTTTTTTGGACTTAGTCATCTATCTGGCGTTTATCAGACTTTCAGATAGGGCAAATGTCAGTGAGCATTCTGATTTCAGTTCCAGAGCGATTAGCCCAATGAGTCCTTGATATTTAGAAGTTTTCAGCCAATATTTTGGATTTTTGAAAATTTCACTTTTTTGTGAAAATATCCACTAAATGAGGGAATAATATGTGTGAGGGTACCCCAGGAGAGTTCCAAATGTGTGTGGGTGGAATATATATCCCACTGCGGTAAAATTGAAAATAGTTGAGAAAATTTTTTTTGGACTTAGTCATTTTTCCGGCGTTTATCAGACTTTCAGATAGGGCAAATGTCAGTGAGCGCTCCGATTTCAGTTCCAGAGCGATTCGCCCTGTGAGTCCTTGATATTTAATCGTTTTCAGTGAATATTTTGGATTTTTGAAAATTTCACTTTTGTGAAAATATCCACTAAATGAGGGAATAATATGTGTGAGGGTACCCCAGGAGAGTTCCAAATGTGTGTGGGTAGAATATATATCCCACGGGGGTAAAATTGAAAAAAGTTGAAAAATTTTTTTTTTGGACTTAGTCATCTATCTGGCGTTTATCAGACTTTCAGATAGGGCAAATGTCAGTGAGCGTTCCGATTTCAGTTCCAGATTGATTCGCCCAATGAGTCCTTGATATTTAGTCGTTTTCAGCCAATATTTTGGATTTTTGAAAATTTCACTTTTTTGTGAAAATATCCACTAAATGAGGGAATAATATGTGTGAGGGTACCCCAGGAGAGTTCCAAATGTGTGTGGGTAGAATATATATCCCAATGGGGTAGAATTGAAAAAAGTTGAGAAAATTTTTTTTGGGACTTAGTCATTTTTCCGGCGTTTATCAGACTTTCAGATAGGGCAAATGTCAGTGAGCATTCTGATTTCAGTTCCAGAGCGATTCGCCCAATGAGTCCTTGATATTTAGTCGTTTTCAGCCAATATTTTGGATTTTTGAAAATTTCACTTTTTTGTGAAAATATCCACTAAATGAGGGAATAATATGTGTGAGGGTACCCCAGGAGAGTTCCAAATGTGTGTGGGTAGAATATATATCCCAATGGGGTAGAATTGAAAAAAGTTGAGAAAATTTTTTTTGGACTTAGTCATTTTTCCGGCGTTTATCAGACTTTCAGATAGGGCAAATGTCAGTGAGCATTCAGATTTCAGTTCCAGAGCGATTCGCCCAATGAGTCCTTGATATTTAGTTTTTTCAGCCAATATTTTGGATTTTTGAAAATTTCACTTTTGTGAAAATATCCACTAAATGAGGGAATAATATGTGTGAGGGTACCCCAGGAGAGTTCCAAATGTGTGTTGGTAGAATATATATCCCACGGGGGTAAAATTGAAAAAAGTTGAAAAATTTTGTTTTTGGACTTAGTCATCTATCTGGCGTTTATCAGACTTTCAGATAGGGCAAATGTCAGTGAGCGTTCCGATTTCAGTTCCAGATTGATTCGCCCAATGAGTCCTTGATATTTAGTCGTTTTCAGCCAATATTTTGGATTTTTGAAAATTTCACTTTTTTGTGAAAATATCCACTAAATGAGGGAATAATATGTGTGAGGGTACCCCAGGAGAGTTCCAAATGTGTGTGGGTAGAATATATATCCCAATGGGGTAGAATTGAAAAAAGTTGAGAAAATTTTTTTTGGGACTTAGTCATTTTTCCGGCGTTTATCAGACTTTCAGATAGGGCAAATGTCAGTGAGCATTCAGATTTCAGTTCCAGAGCGATTAGCCCAATGAGTCCTTGATATTTAGTAGTTTTCAGCCAATATTTTGGATTTTTGAAAATTTCACTTTTTTGTGAAAATATCCACTAAATGAGGGAATAATATGTGTGAGGGTACCCCAGGAGAGTTCCAAATGTGTGTGGGTAGAATATATATCCCAATGGGGTAGAATTGAAAAAAGTTGAGAAAATTTTTTTTGGACTTAGTCATTTTTCCGGCGTTTATCAGACTTTCAGATAGGGCAAATGTCAGTGAGCGTTCCGATTTCAGTTCCAGAGCGATTCGCCCTGTGAGTCCTTGATATTTAGTCGTTTTCAGCGAATATTTTGGATTTTTGAAAATTTCACTTTTGTGAAAATATCCACTAAATGAGGGAATAATATGTGTGAGGGTACCCCAGGAGAGTTCCAAATGTGTGTGGGTAGAATATATATCCCACGGGGGTAAAATTGAAAAAAGTTGAAAAATTTTTTTTTTGGACTTAGTCATCTATCTGGCGTTTATCAGACTTTCAGATAGGGCAAATGTCAGTGAGCGTTCCGATTTCAGTTCCAGATTGATTCGCCCAATGAGTCCCTGATATTTAGTCGTTTTCAGCCAATATTTTGGATTTTTGAAAATTTCACTTTTTTGTGAAAATATCCACTAAATGAGGGAATAATATGTGTGAGGGTACCCCAGGAGAGTTCCAAATGTGTGTGGGTAGAATATATATCCCAATGGGGTAGAATTGAAAAAAGTTGAGAAAATTTTTTTTGGGACTTAGTCATTTTTCCGGCGTTTATCAGACTTTCAGATAGGGCAAATGTCAGTGAGCATTCTGATTTCAGTTCCAGAGCGATTAGCCCAATGAGTCCTTGATATTTAGTAGTTTTCAGCCAATATTTTGGATTTTTGAAAATTTCACTTTTTTGTGAAAATATCCACTAAATGAGGGAATAATATGTGTGAGGGTACCCCAGGAGAGTTCCAAATGTGTGTGGGTGGAATATATATCCCACTGCGGTAAAATTGAAAATAGTTGAGAAAATTTTTTTTGGACTTAGTCATTTTTCCGGCGTTTATCAGACTTTCAGATAGGGCAAATGTCAGTGAGCGCTCCGATTTCAGTTCCAGAGCGATTCGCCCTGTGAGTCCTTGATATTTAATCGTTTTCAGTGAATATTTTGGATTTTTGAAAATTTCACTTTTGTGAAAATATCCACTAAATGAGGGAATAATATGTGTGAGGGTACCCCAGGAGAGTTCCAAATGTGTGTGGGTAGAATATATATCCCACTGGGGTAAAATTGAAAAAAGTTGAAAAATTTTTTTTTTGGACTTAGTCATCTATCTGGCGTTTATCAGACTTTCAGATAGGGCAAATGTCAGTGAGCGTTCCGATTTCAGTTCCAGATTGATTCGCCCAATGAGTCCTTGATATTTAGTCGTTTTCAGCCAATATTTTGGATTTTTGAAAATTTCACTTTTTTGTGAAAATATCCACTAAATGAGGGAATAATATGTGTGAGGGTACCCCAGGAGAGTTCCAAATGTGTGTGGGTAGAATATATATCCCAATGGGGTAGAATTGAAAAAAGTTGAGAAAATTTTTTTTGGGACTTAGTCATTTTTCCGGCGTTTATCAGACTTTCAGATAGGGCAAATGTCAGTGAGCATTCTGATTTCAGTTCCAGAGCGATTAGCCCAATGAGTCCTTGATATTTAGTAGTTTTCAGCCAATATTTTGGATTTTTGAAAATTTCACTTTTTTGTGAAAATATCCACTAAATGAGGGAATAATATGTGTGAGGGTACCCCAGGAGAGTTCCAAATGTGTGTGGGTAGAATATATATCCCAATGGGGTAGAATTGAAAAAAGTTGAGAAAATTTTTTTTGGGACTTAGTCATTTTTCCGGCGTTTATCAGACTTCCAGATAGGGCAAATGTCAGTGAGCATTCTGATTTCAGTTCCAGAGCGATTCGCCCAATGAGTCCTTGATATTTAGTCGTTTTCAGCCAATATTTTGGATTTTTGAAAATTTCACTTTTTTGTGAAAATATCCACTAAATGAGGGAATAATATGTGTGAGGGTACCCCAGGAGAGTTCCAAATGTGTGTGGGTAGAATATATATCCCAATGGGGTAGAATTGAAAAAAGTTGAGAAAATTTTTTTTGGACTTAGTCATTTTTCCGGCGTTTATCAGACTTTCAGATAGGGCAAATGTCAGTGAGCGTTCCGATTTCAGTTCCAGAGCGATTCGCCCTGTGAGTCCTTGATATTTAGTCGTTTTCAGCGAATATTTTGGATTTTTGAAAATTTCACTTTTGTGAAAATATCCACTAAATGAGGGAATAATATGTGTGAGGGTACCCCAGGAGAGTTCCAAATGTGTGTGGGTAGAATATATATCCCACGGGGGTAAAATTGAAAAAAGTTGAAAAATTTTTTTTTTGGACTTAGTCATCTATCTGGCGTTTATCAGACTTTCAGATAGGGCAAATGTCAGTGAGCGTTCCGATTTCAGTTCCAGATTGATTCGCCCAATGAGTCCTTGATATTTAGTCGTTTTCAGCCAATATTTTGGATTTTTGAAAATTTCACTTTTTTGTGAAAATATCCACTAAATGAGGGAATAATATGTGTGAGGGTACCCCAGGAGAGTTCCAAATGTGTGTGGGTAGAATATATATCCCAATGGGGTAGAATTGAAAAAAGTTGAGAAAATTTTTTTTGGGACTTAGTCATTTTTCCGGCGTTTATCAGACTTTCAGATAGGGCAAATGTCAGTGAGCATTCTGATTTCAGTTCCAGAGCGATTAGCCCAATGAGTCCTTGATATTTAGAAGTTTTCAGCCAATATTTTGGATTTTTGAAAATTTCACTTTTTTGTGAAAATATCCACTAAATGAGGGAATAATATGTGTGAGGGTACCCCAGGAGAGTTCCAAATGTGTGTGGGTGGAATATATATCCCACTGCGGTAAAATTGAAAATAGTTGAGAAAATTTTTTTTGGACTTAGTCATTTTTCCGGCGTTTATCAGACTTTCAGATAGGGCAAATGTCAGTGAGCGCTCCGATTTCAGTTCCAGAGCGATTCGCCCTGTGAGTCCTTGATATTTAATCGTTTTCAGTGAATATTTTGGATTTTTGAAAATTTCACTTTTGTGAAAATATCCACTAAATGAGGGAATAATATGTGTGAGGGTACCCCAGGAGAGTTCCAAATGTGTGTGGGTAGAATATATATCCCACGGGGGTAAAATTGAAAAAAGTTGAAAAATTTTTTTTTTGGACTTAGTCATCTATCTGGCGTTTATCAGACTTTCAGATAGGGCAAATGTCAGTGAGCGTTCCGATTTCAGTTCCAGATTGATTCGCCCAATGAGTCCTTGATATTTAGTCGTTTTCAGCCAATATTTTGGATTTTTGAAAATTTCACTTTTTTGTGAAAATATCCACTAAATGAGGGAATAATATGTGTGAGGGTACCCCAGGAGAGTTCCAAATGTGTGTGGGTAGAATATATATCCCAATGGGGTAGAATTGAAAAAAGTTGAGAAAATTTTTTTTGGGACTTAGTCATTTTTCCGGCGTTTATCAGACTTTCAGATAGGGCAAATGTCAGTGAGCATTCTGATTTCAGTTCCAGAGCGATTCGCCCAATGAGTCCTTGATATTTAGTCGTTTTCAGCCAATATTTTGGATTTTTGAAAATTTCACTTTTTTGTGAAAATATCCACTAAATGAGGGAATAATATGTGTGAGGGTACCCCAGGAGAGTTCCAAATGTGTGTGGGTAGAATATATATCCCAATGGGGTAGAATTGAAAAAAGTTGAGAAAATTTTTTTTGGACTTAGTCATTTTTCCGGCGTTTATCAGACTTTCAGATAGGGCAAATGTCAGTGAGCATTCAGATTTCAGTTCCAGAGCGATTCGCCCAATGAGTCCTTGATATTTAGTTTTTTCAGCCAATATTTTGGATTTTTGAAAATTTCACTTTTGTGAAAATATCCACTAAATGAGGGAATAATATGTGTGAGGGTACCCCAGGAGAGTTCCAAATGTGTGTTGGTAGAATATATATCCCACGGGGGTAAAATTGAAAAAAGTTGAAAAATTTTGTTTTTGGACTTAGTCATCTATCTGGCGTTTATCAGACTTTCAGATAGGGCAAATGTCAGTGAGCGTTCCGATTTCAGTTCCAGATTGATTCGCCCAATGAGTCCTTGATATTTAGTCGTTTTCAGCCAATATTTTGGATTTTTGAAAATTTCACTTTTTTGTGAAAATATCCACTAAATGAGGGAATAATATGTGTGAGGGTACCCCAGGAGAGTTCCAAATGTGTGTGTGTAGAATATATATCCCAATGGGGTAGAATTGAAAAAAGTTGAGAAAATTTTTTTTGGGACTTAGTCATTTTTCCGGCGATTATCAGACTTTCAGATAGGGCAAATGTCAGTGAGCATTCTGATTTCAGTTCCAGAGCGATTCGCCCAATGAGTCCTTGATATTTAGTAGTTTTCAGCCAATATTTTGGATTTTTGAAAATTTCACTTTTTTGTGAAAATATCCACTAAATGAGGGAATAATATGTGTGAGGGTACCCCAGGAGAGTTCCAAATGTGTGTGGGTGGAATATATATCCCACTGGGGTAAAATTGAAAAAAGTTGAGAAAATTTTTTTTGGACTTAGTCATTTTTTCGGCGTTTATCAGACTTTCAGATAGGGCAAATGTCAGTGAGCGTTCCGATTTCAGTTCCAGAGCGATTCGCCCTGTGAGTCCTTGATATTTAGTCGTTTTCAGCGAATATTTTGGATTTTTGAAAATTTCACTTTTGTGAAAATATCCACTAAATGAGGGAATAATATGTGTGAGGGTACCCCAGGAGAGTTCCAAATGTGTGTGGGAGGAATATATATCCCACTGGGGTAAAATTGAAAATAGTTGAGAAAATTTTTTTTGGACTTAGTCATTTTTCCGGCGTTTATCAGACTTTCAGATAGGGCAAATGTCAGTGAGCGTTCCGATTTCAGTTCCAGAGCGATTCGCCCAGTGAGTCCTTGATATTTAGTCGTTTTCAGCGAATATTTTGGATTTTTGAAAATTTCACTTTTGTGAAAATATCCACTAAATGAGGGACTAATATGTGTGAGGGTACCCCAGGAGAGTTCCAAATGTGTGTGGGTAGAATATATATCCCACGGGGGTAAAATTGAAAAAAGTTGAAAAATTTTTTTTTTGGACTTAGTCATCTATCTGGCGTTTATCAGACTTTCAGATAGGGCAAATGTCAGTGAGCGTTCCGATTTCAGTTCCAGATTGATTCGCCCAATGAGTCCTTGATATTTAGTCGTTTTCAGCCAATATTTTGGATTTTTGAAAATTTCACTTTTTTGTGAAAATATCCACTAAATGAGGGAATAATATGTGTGAGGGTACCCCAGGAGAGTTCCAAATGTGTGTGGGTAGAATATATATCCCAATGGGGTAGAATTGAAAAAAGTTGAGAAAAATTTTTTGGGGACTTAGTCATTTTTCCGGCGTTTATCAGACTTTCAGATAGGGCAAATGTCAGTGAGCATTCTGATTTCAGTTCCAGAGCGATTCGCCCAATGAGTCCTTGATATTTAGTCGTTTTCAGCCAATATTTTGGATTTTTGAAAATTTCACTTTTTTGTGAAAATATCCACTAAATGAGGGAATAATATGTGTGAGGGTACCCCAGGAGAGTTCCAAATGTGTGTGGGTAGAATATATATCCCAATGGGGTAGAATTGAAAAAAGTTGAGAACATTTTTTTTGGACTTAGTCATTTTTCCGGCGTTTATCAGACTTTCAGATAGGGCAAATGTCAGTGAGCGCTCCGATTTCAGTTCCAGAGCGATTCGCCCAATGAGTCCTTGATATTTAGTCGTTTTCAGCCAATATTTTGGATTTTTGAAAATTTCACTTTTTTGTGAAAATATCCACTAAATGAGGGAATAATATGTGTGAGGGTACCCCAGGAGAGTTCCAAATGTGTGTGGGTAGAATATATATCCCACGGGGGTAAAATTGAAAAAAGTTGAAAATTTTTTTTTTTGGACTTAGTCATCTATCTGGCGTTTATCAGACTTTCAGATAGGGTAAATGTCAGTGAGCGTTCCGATTTCAGTTCCAGATTGATTCGCCCAATGAGTCCTTGATATTTAGTCGTTTTCAGCCAATATTTTGGATTTTTGAAAATTTCACTTTTTTGTGAAAATATCCACTAAATGAGGGAATAATACGTGTGAGGGTACCCCAGGAGAGTTCCAAATGTGTGTGGGTAGAATATATATCCCAATGGGGTAGAATTGAAAAAAGTTGAGAAAATTTTTTTTGGGACTTAGTCATTTTTCCGGCGTTTATCAGACTTTCAGATAGGGCAAATGTCAGTGAGCATTCTGATTTCAGTTCCAGAGCGATTCGCCCAATGAGTACTTGATATTTAGTAGTTTTCAGCCAATATTTTGGATTTTTGAAAATTTCACTTTTTTGTGAAAATATCCACTAAATGAGGGAATAATATGTGTGAGGGTACCCCAGGAGAGTTCCAAATGTGTGTGGGTGGAATATATATCCCACTGGGGTAAAATTGAAAAAAGTTGAGAAAATTTTTTGGGGACTTAGTCATTTTTCCGGCGTTTATCAGACTTTCAGATAGGGCAAATGTCAGTGAGCGTTCCGATTTCAGTTCCAGAGCGATTCGCCCTGTGAGTCCTTGATATTTAGTCGTTTTCAGCGAATATTTTGGATTTTTGAAAATTTCACTTTTGTGAAAATATCCACTAAATGAGGGAATAATATGTGTGAGGGTACCCCAGGAGAGTTCCAAATGTGTGTGGGTGGAATATATATCCCACTGGGGTAAAATTGAAAATAGTTGAGAAAATTTTTTTTGGACTTAGTCATTTTTCCGGCGTTTATCAGACTTTCAGATAGGGCAAATGTCAGTGAGCATTCTGATTTCAGTTCCAGAGCGATTCGCCCAATGAGTCCTTGATATTTAGTCGTTTTCAGCCAATATTTTGGATTTTTGAAAATTTCACTTTTTTGTGAAAATATCCACTAAATGAGGGAATAATATGTGTGAGGGTACCCCAGGAGAGTTCCAAATGTGTGTGGGTAGAATATATATCCCAATGGGGTAGAATTGAAAAAAGTTGAGAAAATTTTTTTTGGACTTAGTCATTTTTCCGGCGTTTATCAGACTTTCAGATAGGGCAAATGTCAGTGAGCGTTCCGATTTCAGTTCCAGAGCGATTCGCCCTGTGAGTCCTTGATATTTAGTCGTTTTCAGCGAATATTTTGGATTTTTGAAAATTTCACTTTTGTGAAAATATCCACTAAATGAGGGAATAATATGTGTGAGGGTACCCCAGGAGAGTTCCAAATGTGTGTGGGTAGAATATATATCCCACGGGGGTAAAATTGAAAAAAGTTGAAAAATTTTTTTTTTGGACTTAGTCATCTATCTGGCGTTTATCAGACTTTCAGATAGGGCAAATGTCAGTGAGCGTTCCGATTTCAGTTCCAGATTGATTCGCCCAATGAGTCCTTGATATTTAGTCGTTTTCAGCCAATATTTTGGATTTTTGAAAATTTCACTTTTTTGTGAAAATATCCACTAAATGAGGGAATAATATGTGTGAGGGTACCCCAGGAGAGTTCCAAATGTGTGTGGGTAGAATATATATCCCAATGGGGTAGAATTGAAAAAAGTTGAGAAAATTTTTTTTGGGACTTAGTCATTTTTCCGGCGATTATCAGACTTTCAGATAGGGCAAATGTCAGTGAGCATTCTGATTTCAGTTCCAGAGCGATTCGCCCAATGAGTCCTTGATATTTAGTCGTTTTCAGCCAATATTTTGGATTTTTGAAAATTTCACTTTTTTGTGAAAATATCCACTAAATGAGGGAATAATATGTGTGAGGGTACCCCAGGAGAGTTCCAAATGTGTGTGGGTGGAATATATATCCCACTGGGGTAAAATTGAAAAAAGTTGAGAAAATTTTTTTTGGACTTAGTCATTTTTTCGGCGTTTATCAGACTTTCAGATAGGGCAAATGTCAGTGAGCGTTCCGATTTCAGTTCCAGAGCGATTCGCCCTGTGAGTCCTTGATATTTAGTCGTTTTCAGCGAATATTTTGGATTTTTGAAAATTTCACTTTTGTGAAAATATCCACTAAATGAGGGAATAATATGTGTGAGGGTACCCCAGGAGAGTTCCAAATGTGTGTGGGAGGAATATATATCCCACTGGGGTAAAATTGAAAATAGTTGAGAAAATTTTTTTTGGACTTAGTCATTTTTCCGGCGTTTATCAGACTTTCAGATAGGGCAAATGTCAGTGAGCGCTCCGATTTCAGTTCCAGAGCGATTCGCCCAATGAGTCCTTGATATTTAGTCGTTTTCAGCCAATATTTTGGATTTTTGAAAATTTCACTTTTTTGTGAAAATATCCACTAAATGAGGGAATAATATGTATGAGGGTACCCCAGGAGAGTTCCAAATGTGTGTGGATAGAATATATATCCCACTGGGGTAAAATTGAAAAAAGTTGAGAAAATTTTTTTTTGGACTTAGTCATTTTTCCGGCGTTTATCAGACTTTCAGATAGGGCAAATGTCAGTGAGCGTTCCGATTTCAGTTCCAGAGCGATTCGCCCAGTGAGTCCTTGATATTTAGTCGTTTTCAGCGAATATTTTGGATTTTTGAAAATTTCACTTTTGTGAAAATATCCACTAAATGAGGGACTAATATGTGTGAGGGTACCCCAGGAGAGTTCCAAATGTGTGTGGGTAGAATATATATCCCACGGGGGTAAAATTGAAAAAAGTTGAAAAATTTTTTTTTTGGACTTAGTCATCTATCTGGCGTTTATCAGACTTTCAGATAGGGCAAATGTCAGTGAGCGTTCCGATTTCAGTTCCAGATTGATTCGCCCAATGAGTCCTTGATATTTAGTCGTTTTCAGCCAATATTTTGGATTTTTGAAAATTTCACTTTTTTGTGAAAATATCCACTAAATGAGGGAATAATATGTGTGAGGGTACCCCAGGAGAGTTCCAAATGTGTGTGGGTAGAATATATATCCCAATGGGGTAGAATTGAAAAAAGTTGAGAAAAATTTTTTGGGGACTTAGTCATTTTTCCGGCGTTTATCAGACTTTCAGATAGGGCAAATGTCAGTGAGCATTCTGATTTCAGTTCCAGAGCGATTCGCCCAATGAGTCCTTGATATTTAGTCGTTTTCAGCCAATATTTTGGATTTTTGAAAATTTCACTTTTTTGTGAAAATATCCACTAAATGAGGGAATAATATGTGTGAGGGTACCCCAGGAGAGTTCCAAATGTGTGTGGGTAGAATATATATCCCAATGGGGTAGAATTGAAAAAAGTTGAGAACATTTTTTTTGGACTTAGTCATTTTTCCGGCGTTTATCAGACTTTCAGATAGGGCAAATGTCAGTGAGCGCTCCGATTTCAGTTCCAGAGCGATTCGCCCAATGAGTCCTTGATATTTAGTCGTTTTCAGCCAATATTTTGGATTTTTGAAAATTTCACTTTTTTGTGAAAATATCCACTAAATGAGGGAATAATATGTGTGAGGGTACCCCAGGAGAGTTCCAAATGTGTGTGGGTAGAATATATATCCCACGGGGGTAAAATTGAAAAAAGTTGAAAATTTTTTTTTTTGGACTTAGTCATCGATCTGGCGTTTATCAGACTTTCAGATAGGGTAAATGTCAGTGAGCGTTCCGATTTCAGTTCCAGATTGATTCGCCCAATGAGTCCTTGATATTTAGTCGTTTTCAGCCAATATTTTGGATTTTTGAAAATTTCACTTTTTTGTGAAAATATCCACTAAATGAGGGAATAATACGTGTGAGGGTACCCCAGGAGAGTTCCAAATGTGTGTGGGTAGAATATATATCCCAATGGGGTAGAATTGAAAAAAGTTGAGAAAATTTTTTTTGGGACTTAGTCATTTTTCCGGCGTTTATCAGACTTTCAGATAGGGCAAATGTCAGTGAGCATTCTGATTTCAGTTCCAGAGCGATTCGCCCAATGAGTACTTGATATTTAGTAGTTTTCAGCCAATATTTTGGATTTTTGAAAATTTCACTTTTTTGTGAAAATATCCACTAAATGAGGGAATAATATGTGTGAGGGTACCCCAGGAGAGTTCCAAATGTGTGTGGGTGGAATATATATCCCACTGGGGTAAAATTGAAAAAAGTTGAGAAAATTTTTTTTGGACTTAGTCATTTTTCCGGCGTTTATCAGACTTTCAGATAGGGCAAATGTCAGTGAGCGTTCCGATTTCAGTTCCAGAGCGATTCGCCCTGTGAGTCCTTGATATTTAGTCGTTTTCAGCGAATATTTTGGATTTTTGAAAATTTCACTTTTGTGAAAATATCCACTAAATGAGGGAATAATATGTGTGAGGGTACCCCAGGAGAGTTCCAAATGTGTGTGGGTGGAATATATATCCCACTGGGGTAAAATTGAAAATAGTTGAGAAAATTTTTTTTGGACTTAGTCATTTTTCCGGCGTTTATCAGACTTTCAGATAGGGCAAATGTCAGTGAGTGCTCCGATTTCAGTTCCAGAGCGATTCGCCCAATGAGTCCTTGATATTTAGTCGTTTTCAGCCAATATTTTGGATTTTTGAAAATTTCACTTTTTTGTGAAAATATCCACTAAATGAGGGAATAATATGTGTGAGGGTACCCCAGGAGAGTTCCAAATGTGTGTGGGTAGAATATATATCCCAATGGGGTAGAATTGAAAAAAGTTGAGAAAATTTTTTTTGGGACTTAGTCATTTTTCCGGCGTTTATCAGACTTTCAGATAGGGCAAATGTCAGTGAGCATTCTGATTTCAGTTCCAGAGCGATTAGCTCAATGAGTCCTTGATATTTAGTAGTTTTCAGCCAATATTTTGGATTTTTGAAAATTTCACTTTTTTGTGAAAATATCCACTAAATGAGGGAATAATATGTGTGAGGGTACCCCAGGAGAGTTCCAAATGTGTGTGGGTAGAATATATATCCCAATGGGGTAGAATTGAAAAAAGTTGAGAAAATTTTTTTTGGGACTTAGTCATTTTTCCGGCGTTTATCAGACTTTCAGATAGGGCAAATGTCAGTGAGCATTCTGATTTCAGTTCCAGAGCGATTCGCCCAATGAGTCCTTGAAATTTAGTCGTTTTCAGCCAATATTTTGGATTTTTGAAAATTTCACTTTTTTGTGAAAATATCCACTAAATGAGGGAATAATATGTGTGAGGGTACCCCAGGAGAGTTCCAAATGTGTGTGGGTAGAATATATATCCCAATGGGGTAGAATTGAAAAAAGTTGAGAAAATTTTTTTTGGACTTAGTCATTTTTCCGGCGTTTATCAGACTTTCAGATAGGGCAAATGTCAGTGAGCGTTCCGATTTCAGTTCCAGAGCGATTCGCCCTGTGAGTCCTTGATATTTAGTCGTTTTCAGCGAATATTTTGGATTTTTGAAAATTTCACTTTTGTGAAAATATCCACTAAATGAGGGAATAATATGTGTGAGGGTACCCCAGGAGAGTTCCAAATGTGTGTGGGTAGAATATATATCCCACGGGGGTAAAATTGAAAAAAGTTGAAAAATTTTTTTTTTGGACTTAGTCATCTATCTGGCGTTTATCAGACTTTCAGATAGGGCAAATGTCAGTGAGCGTTCCGATTTCAGTTCCAGATTGATTCGCCCAATGAGTCCTTGATATTTAGTCGTTTTCAGCCAATATTTTGGATTTTTGAAAATTTCACTTTTTTGTGAAAATATCCACTAAATGAGGGAATAATATGTGTGAGGGTACCCCAGGAGAGTTCCAAATGTGTGTGGGTAGAATATATATCCCAATGGGGTAGAATTGAAAAAAGTTGAGAAAATTTTTTTGGGGACTTAGTCATTTTTCCAGCGTTTATCAGACTTTCAGATAGGGCAAATGTCAGTGAGCATTCTGATTTCAGTTCCAGAGCGATTAGCCCAATGAGTCCTTGATATTTAGTAGTTTTCAGCCAATATTTTGGATTTTTGAAAATTTCACTTTTTTGTGAAAATATCCACTAAATGAGGGAATAATATGTGTGAGGGTACCCCAGGAGAGTTCCAAATGTGTGTGGGTGGAATATATATCCCACTGCGGTAAAATTGAAAATAGTTGAGAAAATTTTTTTTGGACTTAGTCATTTTTCCGGCGTTTATCAGACTTTCAGATAGGGCAAATGTCAGTGAGCGCTCCGATTTCAGTTCCAGAGCGATTCGCCCAATGAGTCCTTGATATTTAGTCGTTTTCAGCCAATATTTTGGATTTTTGAAAATTTCACTTTTGTGAAAATATCCACTAAATGAGGGAATAATATGTGTGAGGGTACCCCAGGAGAGTTCCAAATGTGTGTGGGTAGAATATATATCCCACGGGGGTAAAATTGAAAAAAGTTGAAAAATTTTTTTTTTGGACTTAGTCATCTATCTGGCGTTTATCAGACTTTCAGATAGGGCAAATGTCAGTGAGCGTTCCGATTTCAGTTCCAGATTGATTCCCCCAATGAGTCCTTGATATTTAGTCGTTTTCAGCCAATATTTTGGATTTTTGAAAATTTCACTTTTTTGTGAAAATGTCCACTAAATGAGGGAATAATATGTGTGAGGGTACCCCAGGAGAGTTCCAAATGTGTGTGGGTAGAATATATATCCCAATGGGGTAGAATTGAAAAAGTTGAGAAAATTTTTTTTGGGACTTAGTCATTTTTCCGGCGTTTATCAGACTTTCAGATAGGGCAAATGTCAGTGAGCATTCTGATTTCAGTTCCAGAGCGATTCGCCCAATGAGTCCTTGATATTTAGTCGTTTTCAGCCAATATTTTGGATTTTTGAAAATTTCACTTTTTTGTGAAAATATCCACTAAATGAGGGAATAATATGTGTGAGGGTACCCCAGGAGAGTTCCAAATGTGTGTGGGTAGAATATATATCCCAATGGGGTAGAATTGAAAAAAGTTGAGAAAATTTTTTTTGGACTTAGTCATTTTTCCGGCGTTTATCAGACTTTCAGATAGGGCAAATGTCAGTGAGCGCTCCGATTTCAGTTCCAGAGCGATTCGCCCTGTGAGTCCTTGATATTTAATCGTTTTCAGCGAATATTTTGGATTTTTGAAAATTTCACTTTTGTGAAAATATCCACTAAATGAGGGAATAATATGTGTGAGGGTACCCCAGGAGAGTTCCAAATGTGTGTGGGTAGAATATATATCCCACGGGGGTAAAATTGAAAAAAGTTGAAAAATTTTTTTTTGGACTTAGTCATCTATCTGGCGTTTATCAGACTTTCAGACAGGGCAAATGTCAGTGAGCGTTCCGATTTCAGTTCCAGATTGATTCGCCCAATGAGTCCTTGATATTTAGTCGTTTTCAGCCAATATTTTGGATTTTTGAAAATTTCACTTTTTTGTGAAAATATCCACTAAATGAGTGAATAATATGTGTGAGGGTACCCCAGGAGAGTTCCAAATGTGTGTGGGTAGAATATATATCCCAATGGGGTAGAATTGAAAAAAGTTGAGAAAATTTTTTTTGGGACTTAGTCATTTTTCCGGCGTTTATCAGACTTTCAGATAGGGCAAATGTCAGTGAGCATTCTGATTTCAGTTCCAGAGCGATTCGCCCAATGAGTCCTTGATATTTAGTCGTTTTCAGCCAATATTTTGGATTTTTGAAAATTTCACTTTTTTGTGAAAATATCCACTAAATGAGGGAATAATATGTGTGAGGGTACCCCAGGAGAGTTCCAAATGTGTGTGGGTAGAATATATATCCCAATGGGGTAGAATTGAAAAAAGTTGAGAAAATTTTTTTTGGACTTAGTCATTTTTCCGGCGTTTATCAGACTTTCAGATAGGGCAAATGTCAGTGAGCGCTCCGATTTCAGTTCCAGAGCGATTCGCCCTGTGAGTCCTTGATATTTAATCGTTTTCAGCGAATATTTTGGATTTTTGAAAATTTCACTTTTGTGAAAATATCCACTAAATGAGGGAATAATATGTGTGAGGGTACCCCAGGAGAGTTCCAAATGTGTGTGGGTAGAATATATATCCCACGGGGGTAAAATTGAAAAAAGTTGAAAAATTTTTTTTTGGACTTAGTCATCTATCTGGCGTTTATCAGACTTTCAGACAGGGCAAATGTCAGTGAGCGTTCCGATTTCAGTTCCAGATTGATTCGCCCAATGAGTCCTTGATATTTAGTCGTTTTCAGCCAATATTTTGGATTTTTGAAAATTTCACTTTTTTGTGAAAATATCCACTAAATGAGTGAATAATATGTGTGAGGGTACCCCAGGAGAGTTCCAAATGTGTGTGGGTAGAATATATATCCCAATGGGGTAGAATTGAAAAAAGTTGAGAAAATTTTTTTTGGGACTTAGTCATTTTTCCGGCGTTTATCAGACTTTCAGATAGGGCAAATGTCAGTGAGCATTCTGATTTCAGTTCCAGAGCGATTCGCCCAATGAGTCCTTGATATTTAGTCGTTTTCAGCCAATATTTTGGATTTTTGAAAATTTCACTTTTTTGTGAAAATATCCACTAAATGAGGGAATAATATGTGTGAGGGTACCCCAGGAGAGTTCCAAATGTGTGTGGATAGAATATATATCCCACTGGGGTAAAATTGAAAAAAGTTGAGAAAATTTTTTTTTGGACTTAGTCATTTTTCCGGCGTTTATCAGACTTTCAGATAGGGCAAATGTCAGTGAGCATTCAGATTTCAGTTCCAGAGCGATTCGCCCAATGAGTCCTTGATATTTAGTTTTTTCAGCCAATATTTTGGATTTTTGAAAATTTCACTTTTGTGAAAATATCCACTAAATGAGGGAATAATATGTGTGAGGGTACCCCAGGAGAGTTCCAAATGTGTGTGGGTAGAATATATATCCCACGGGGGTAAAATTGAAAAAAGTTGAAAAATTTTTTTTTTGGACTTAGTCATCTATCTGGCGTTTATCAGACTTTCAGATAGGGCAAATGTCAGTGAGCGTTCCGATTTCAGTTCCAGATTGATTCGCCCAATGAGTCCTTGATATTTAGTCGTTTTCAGCCAATATTTTGGATTTTTGAAAATTTCACTTTTGTGAAAATATCCACTAAATGAGGGAATAATATGTGTGAGGGTACCCCAGGAGAGTTCCAAATGTGTGTGGGTAGAATATATATCCCACGGGGGTAAAATTGAAAAAAGTTGAAAAATTTTTTTTTTGGACTTAGTCATCTATCTGGCGTTTATCAGACTTTCAGATAGGGCAAATGTCAGTGAGCGTTCCGATTTCAGTTCCAGATTGATTCCCCCAATGAGTCCTTGATATTTAGTCGTTTTCAGCCAATATTTTGGATTTTTGAAAATTTCACTTTTTTGTGAAAATGTCCACTAAATGAGGGAATAATATGTGTGAGGGTACCCCAGGAGAGTTCCAAATGTGTGTGGGTAGAATATATATCCCAATGGGGTAGAATTGAAAAAGTTGAGAAAATTTTTTTTGGGACTTAGTCATTTTTCCGGCGTTTATCAGACTTTCAGATAGGGCAAATGTCAGTGAGCATTCTGATTTCAGTTCCAGAGCGATTCGCCCAATGAGTCCTTGATATTTAGTCGTTTTCAGCCAATATTTTGGATTTTTGAAAATTTCACTTTTTTGTGAAAATATCCACTAAATGAGGGAATAATATGTGTGAGGGTACCCCAGGAGAGTTCCAAATGTGTGTGGGTAGAATATATATCCCAATGGGGTAGAATTGAAAAAAGTTGAGAAAATTTTTTTTGGACTTAGTCATTTTTCCGGCGTTTATCAGACTTTCAGATAGGGCAAATGTCAGTGAGCGCTCCGATTTCAGTTCCAGAGCGATTCGCCCTGTGAGTCCTTGATATTTAATCGTTTTCAGTGAATATTTTGGATTTTTGAAAATTTCACTTTTGTGAAAATATCCACTAAATGAGGGAATAATATGTGTGAGGGTACCCCAGGAGAGTTCCAAATGTGTGTGGGTAGAATATATATCCCACTGGGGTAAAATTGAAAAAAGTTGAAAAATTTTTTTTTTGGACTTAGTCATCTATCTGGCGTTTATCAGACTTTCAGATAGGGCAAATGTCAGTGAGCGTTCCGATTTCAGTTCCAGATTGATTCGCCCAATGTGTCCTTGATATTTAGTCGTTTTCAGCCAATATTTTGGATTTTTGAAAATTTCACTTTTTTGTGAAAATATCCACTAAATGAGGGAATAATATGTGTGAGGGTACCCCAGGAGAGTTCCAAATGTGTGTGGGTAGAATATATATCCCAATGGGGTAGAATTGAAAAAAGTTGAGAAAATTTTTTTTGGGACTTAGTCATTTTTCCGGCGTTTATCAGACTTTCAGATAGGGCAAATGTCAGTGAGCATTCTGATTTCAGTTCCAGAGCGATTAGCCCAATGAGTCCTTGATATTTAGTAGTTTTCAGCCAATATTTTGGATTTTTGAAAATTTCACTTTTTTGTGAAAATATCCACTAAATGAGGGAATAATATGTGTGAGGGTAACCCAGGAGAGTTCCAAATGTGTGTGGGTAGAATATATATCCCAATGGGGTAGAATTGAAAAAAGTTGAGAAAATTTTTTTTGGGACTTAGTCATTTTTCCGGCGTTTATCAGACTTTCAGATAGGGCAAATGTCAGTGAGCATTCTGATTTCAGTTCCAGAGCGATTCGCCCAATGAGTCCTTGATATTTAGTCGTTTTCAGCCAATATTTTGGATTTTTGAAAATTTCACTTTTTTGTGAAAATATCCACTAAATGAGGGAATAATATGTGTGAGGGTACCCCAGGAGAGTTCCAAATGTGTGTGGGTAGAATATATATCCCAATGGGGTAGAATTGAAAAAAGTTGAGAAAATTTTTTTTGGACTTAGTCATTTTTCCGGCGTTTATCAGACTTTCAGATAGGGCAAATGTCAGTGAGCGTTCCGATTTCAGTTCCAGAGCGATTCGCCCTGTGAGTCCTTGATATTTAGTCGTTTTCAGCGAATATTTTGGATTTTTGAAAATTTCACTTTTGTGAAAATATCCACTAAATGAGGGAATAATATGTGTGAGGGTACCCCAGGAGAGTTCCAAATGTGTGTGGGTAGAATATATATCCCACGGGGGTAAAATTGAAAAAAGTTGAAAAATTTTTTTTTTGGACTTAGTCATCTATCTGGCGTTTATCAGACTTTCAGATAGGGCAAATGTCAGTGAGCGTTCCGATTTCAGTTCCAGATTGATTCGCCCAATGAGTCCTTGATATTTAGTCGTTTTCAGCCAATATTTTGGATTTTTGAAAATTTCACTTTTTTGTGAAAATATCCACTAAATGAGGGAATAATATGTGTGAGGGTACCCCAGGAGAGTTCCAAATGTGTGTGGGTAGAATATATATCCCAATGGGGTAGAATTGAAAAAAGTTGAGAAAATTTTTTTTGGGACTTAGTCATTTTTCCGGTGTTTATCAGACTTTCAGATAGGGCATATGTCAGTGAGCATTCTGATTTCAGTTCCAGAGCGATTAGCCCAATGAGTCCTTGATATTTAGTAGTTTTCAGCCAATATTTTGGATTTTTGAAAATTTCACTTTTTTGTGAAAATATCCACTAAATGAGGGAATAATATGTGTGAGGGTACCCCAGGAGAGTTCCAAATGTGTGTGGGTGGAATATATATCCCACTGCGGTAAAATTGAAAATAGTTGAGAAAATTTTTTTTGGACTTAGTCATTTTTCCGGCGTTTATCAGACTTTCAGATAGGGCAAATGTCAGTGAGCGCTCCGATTTCAGTTCCAGAGCGATTCGCCCTGTGAGTCCTTGATATTTAATCGTTTTCAGTGAATATTTTGGATTTTTGAAAATTTCACTTTTGTGAAAATATCCACTAAATGAGGGAATAATATGTGTGAGGGTACCCCAGGAGAGTTCCAAATGTGTGTGGGTAGAATATATATCCCACGGGGGTAAAATTGAAAAAAGTTGAAAAATTTTTTTTTTGGACTTAGTCATCTATCTGGCGTTTATCAGACTTTCAGATAGGGCAAATGTCAGTGAGCGTTCCGATTTCAGTTCCAGATTGATTCGCCCAATGAGTCCTTGATATTTAGTCGTTTTCAGCCAATACTTTGGATTTTTGAAAATTTCACTTTTTTGTGAAAATATCCACTAAATGAGGGAATAATATGTGTGAGGGTACCCCAGGAGAGTTCCAAATGTGTGTGGGTAGAATATATATCCCAATGGGGTAGAATTGAAAAAAGTTGAGAAAATTTTTTTTGGGACTTAGTCATTTTTCCGGCGTTTATCAGACTTTCAGATAGGGCAAATGTCAGTGAGCATTCTGATTTCAGTTCCAGAGCGATTCGCCCAATGAGTCCTTGATATTTAGTCGTTTTCAGCCAATATTTTGGATTTTTGAAAATTTCACTTTTTTGTGAAAATATCCACTAAATGAGGGAATAATATGTGTGAGGGTACCCCAGGAGAGTTCCAAATGTGTGTGGGTAGAATATATATCCCAATGGGGTAGAATTAAAAAAAGTTGAGAAAATTTTTTTTGGACTTAGTCATTTTTCCGGCGTTTATCAGACTTTCAGATAGGGCAAATGTCAGTGAGCATTCAGATTTCAGTTCCAGAGCGATTCGCCCAATGAGTCCTTGATATTTAGTTTTTTCAGCCAATATTTTGGATTTTTGAAAATTTCACTTTTGTGAAAATATCCACTAAATGAGGGAATAATATGTGTGAGGGTACCCCAGGAGAGTTCCAAATGTGTGTTGGTAGAATATATATCCCACGGGGGTAAAATTGAAAAAAGTTGAAAAATTTTGTTTTTGGACTTAGTCATCTATCTGGCGTTTATCAGACTTTCAGATAGGGCAAATGTCAGTGAGCGTTCCGATTTCAGTTCCAGATTGATTCGCCCAATGAGTCCTTGATATTTAGTCGTTTTCAGCCAATATTTTGGATTTTTGAAAATTTCACTTTTTTGTGAAAATATCCACTAAATGAGGGAATAATATGTGTGAGGGTACCCCAGGAGAGTTCCAAATGTGTGTGGGTAGAATATATATCCCAATGGGGTAGAATTGAAAAAAGTTGAGAAAATTTTTTTTGGGACTTAGTCATTTTTCCGGCGATTATCAGACTTTCAGATAGGGCAAATGTCAGTGAGCATTCTGATTTCAGTTCCAGAGCGATTCGCCCAATGAGTCCTTGATATTTAGTAGTTTTCAGCCAATATTTTGGATTTTTGAAAATTTCACTTTTTTGTGAAAATATCCACTAAATGAGGGAATAATATGTGTGAGGGTACCCCAGGAGAGTTCCAAATGTGTGTGGGTGGAATATATATCCCACTGGGGTAAAATTGAAAAAAGTTGAGAAAATTTTTTTTGGACTTAGTCATTTTTTCGGCGTTTATCAGACTTTCAGATAGGGCAAATGTCAGTGAGCGTTCCGATTTCAGTTCCAGAGCGATTCGCCCTGTGAGTCCTTGATATTTAGTCGTTTTCAGCGAATATTTTGGATTTTTGAAAATTTCACTTTTGTGAAAATATCCACTAAATGAGGGAATAATATGTATGAGGGTACCCCAGGAGAGTTCCAAATGTGTGTTGATAGAATATATATCCCACTGGGGTAAAATTGAAAAAAGTTGAGAAAATTTTTTTTTGGACTTAGTCATTTTTCCGGCGTTTATCAGACTTTCAGATAGGGCAAATGTCAGTGAGCGTTCCGATTTCAGTTCCAGAGCGATTCGCCCAGTGAGTCCTTGATATTTAGTCGTTTTCAGCGAATATTTTGGATTTTTGAAAATTTCACTTTTGTGAAAATATCCACTAAATGAGGGACTAATATGTGTGAGGGTACCCCAGGAGAGTTCCAAATGTGTGTGGGTAGAATATATATCCCACGGGGGTAAAATTGAAAAAAGTTGAAAAATTTTTTTTTTGGACTTAGTCATCTATCTGGCGTTTATCAGACTTTCAGATAGGGCAAATGTCAGTGAGCGTTCCGATTTCAGTTCCAGATTGATTCGCCCAATGAGTCCTTGATATTTAGTCGTTTTCAGCCAATATTTTGGATTTTTGAAAATTTCACTTTTTTGTGAAAATATCCACTAAATGAGGGAATAATATGTGTGAGGGTACCCCAGGAGAGTTCCAAATGTGTGTGGGTAGAATATATATCCCAATGGGGTAGAATTGAAAAAAGTTGAGAAAAATTTTTTGGGGACTTAGTCATTTTTCCGGCGTTTATCAGACTTTCAGATAGGGCAAATGTCAGTGAGCATTCTGATTTCAGTTCCAGAGCGATTCGCCCAATGAGTCCTTGATATTTAGTCGTTTTCAGCCAATATTTTGGATTTTTGAAAATTTCACTTTTTTGTGAAAATATCCACTAAATGAGGGAATAATATGTGTGAGGGTACCCCAGGAGAGTTCCAAATGTGTGTGGGTAGAATATATATCCCAATGGGGTAGAATTGAAAAAAGTTGAGAACATTTTTTTTGGACTTAGTCATTTTTCCGGCGTTTATCAGACTTTCAGATAGGGCAAATGTCAGTGAGCGCTCCGATTTCAGTTCCAGAGCGATTCGCCCAATGAGTCCTTGATATTTAGTCGTTTTCAGCCAATATTTTGGATTTTTGAAAATTTCACTTTTTTGTGAAAATATCCACTAAATGAGGGAATAATATGTGTGAGGGTACCCCAGGAGAGTTCCAAATGTGTGTGGGTAGAATATATATCCCACGGGGGTAAAATTGAAAAAAGTTGAAAATTTTTTTTTTTGGACTTAGTCATCTATCTGGCGTTTATCAGACTTTCAGATAGGGTAAATGTCAGTGAGCGTTCCGATTTCAGTTCCAGATTGATTCGCCCAATGAGTCCTTGATATTTAGTCGTTTTCAGCCAATATTTTGGATTTTTGAAAATTTCACTTTTTTGTGAAAATATCCACTAAATGAGGGAATAATACGTGTGAGGGTACCCCAGGAGAGTTCCAAATGTGTGTGGGTAGAATATATATCCCAATGGGGTAGAATTGAAAAAAGTTGAGAAAATTTTTTTTGGGACTTAGTCATTTTTCCGGCGTTTATCAGACTTTCAGATAGGGCAAATGTCAGAGAGCATTCTGATTTCAGTTCCAGAGCGATTCGCCCAATGAGTACTTGATATTTAGTAGTTTTCAGCCAATATTTTGGATTTTTGAAAATTTCACTTTTTTGTGAAAATATCCACTAAATGAGGGAATAATATGTGTGAGGGTACCCCAGGAGAGTTCCAAATGTGTGTGGGTGGAATATATATCCCACTGCGGTAAAATTGAAAAAAGTTGAGAAAATTTTTTTTGGACTTAGTCATTTTTCCGGCGTTTATCAGACTTTCAGATAGGGCAAATGTCAGTGAGCGTTCCGATTTCAGTTCCAGAGCGATTCGCCCTGTGAGTCCTTGATATTTAGTCGTTTTCAGCGAATATTTTGGATTTTTGAAAATTTCACTTTTGTGAAAATATCCACTAAATGAGGGAATAATATGTGTGAGGGTACCCCAGGAGAGTTCCAAATGTGTGTGGGTGGAATATATATCCCACTGGGGTAAAATTGAAAATAGTTGAGAAAATTTTTTTTGGACTTAGTCATTTTTCCGGCGTTTATCAGACTTTCAGATAGGGCAAATGTCAGTGAGTGCTCCGATTTCAGTTCCAGAGCGATTCGCCCAATGAGTCCTTGATATTTAGTCGTTTTCAGCCAATATTTTGGATTTTTGAAAATTTCACTTTTTTGTGAAAATATCCACTAAATGAGGGAATAATATGTGTGAGGGTACCCCAGGAGAGTTCCAAATGTGTGTGGGTAGAATATATATCCCAATGGGGTAGAATTGAAAAAAGTTGAGAAAATTTTTTTTGGGACTTAGTCATTTTTCCGGCGTTTATCAGACTTTCAGATAGGGCAAATGTCAGTGAGCATTCTGATTTCAGTTCCAGAGCGATTAGCCCAATGAGTCCTTGATATTTAGTAGTTTTCAGCCAATATTTTGGATTTTTGAAAATTTCACTTTTTTGTGAAAATATCCACTAAATGAGGGAATAATATGTGTGAGGGTACCCCAGGAGAGTTCCAAATGTGTGTGGGTAGAATATATATCCCAATGGGGTAGAATTGAAAAAAGTTGAGAAAATTTTTTTTGGGACTTAGTCATTTTTCCGGCGTTTATCAGACTTTCAGATAGGGCAAATGTCAGTGAGCATTCTGATTTCAGTTCCAGAGCGATTCGCCCAATGAGTCCTTGAAATTTAGTCGTTTTCAGCCAATATTTTGGATTTTTGAAAATTTCACTTTTTTGTGAAAATATCCACTAAATGAGGGAATAATATGTGTGAGGGTACCCCAGGAGAGTTCCAAATGTGTGTGGGTAGAATATATATCCCAATGGGGTAGAATTGAAAAAAGTTGAGAAAATTTTTTTTGGACTTAGTCATTTTTCCGGCGTTTATCAGACTTTCAGATAGGGCAAATGTCAGTGAGCGTTCCGATTTCAGTTCCAGAGCGATTCGCCCTGTGAGTCCTTGATATTTAGTCGTTTTCAGCGAATATTTTGGATTTTTGAAAATTTCACTTTTGTGAAAATATCCACTAAATGAGGGAATAATATGTGTGAGGGTACCCCAGGAGAGTTCCAAATGTGTGTGGGTAGAATATATATCCCACGGGGGTAAAATTGAAAAAAGTTGAAAAATTTTTTTTTTGGACTTAGTCATCTATCTGGCGTTTATCAGACTTTCAGATAGGGCAAATGTCAGTGAGCGTTCCGATTTCAGTTCCAGATTGATTCGCCCAATGAGTCCTTGATATTTAGTCGTTTTCAGCCAATATTTTGGATTTTTGAAAATTTCACTTTTTTGTGAAAATATCCACTAAATGAGGGAATAATATGTGTGAGGGTACCCCAGGAGAGTTCCAAATGTGTGTGGGTAGAATATATATCCCAATGGGGTAGAATTGAAAAAAGTTGAGAAAATTTTTTTGGGGACTTAGTCATTTTTCCAGCGTTTATCAGACTTTCAGATAGGGCAAATGTCAGTGAGCATTCTGATTTCAGTTCCAGACCGATTAGCCCAATGAGTCCTTGATATTTAGTAGTTTTCAGCCAATATTTTGGATTTTTGAAAATTTCACTTTTTTGTGAAAATATCCACTAAATGAGGGAATAATATGTGTGAGGGTACCCCAGGAGAGTTCCAAATGTGTGTGGGTGGAATATATATCCCACTGCGGTAAAATTGAAAATAGTTGAGAAAATTTTTTTTGGACTTAGTCATTTTTCCGGCGTTTATCAGACTTTCAGATAGGGCAAATGTCAGTGAGCGCTCCGATTTCAGTTCCAGAGCGATTCGCCCAATGAGTCCTTGATATTTAGTCGTTTTCAGCCAATATTTTGGATTTTTGAAAATTTCACTTTTGTGAAAATATCCACTAAATGAGGGAATAATATGTGTGAGGGTACCCCAGGAGAGTTCCAAATGTGTGTGGGTAGAATATATATCCCACGGGGGTAAAATTGAAAAAAGTTGAAAAATTTTTTTTTTGGACTTAGTCATCTATCTGGCGTTTATCAGACTTTCAGATAGGGCAAATGTCAGTGAGCGTTCCGATTTCAGTTCCAGATTGATTCGCCCAATGAGTCCTTGATATTTAGTCGTTTTCAGCCAATATTTTGGATTTTTGAAAATTTCACTTTTTTGTGAAAATATCCACTAAATGAGGGAATAATATGTGTGAGGGTACCCCAGGAGAGTTCCAAATGTGTGTGGGTAGAATATATATCCCAATGGGGTAGAATTGAAAAAAGTTGAGAAAAATTTTTTTGGGACTTAGTCATTTTTCCGGCGTTTATCAGACTTTCAGATAGGGCAAATGTCAGTGAGCATTCTGATTTCAGTTCCAGAGTGATTCGCCCAATGAGTCCTTGATATTTAGTCGTTTTCAGCCAATATTTTGGATTTTTGAAAATTTCACTTTTTTGTGAAAATATCCACTAAATGAGGGAATAATATGTGTGAGGGTACCCCAGGAGAGTTCCAAATGTGTGTGGGTAGAATATATATCCCAATGGGGTAGAATTGAAAAAAGTTGAGAAAATTTTTTTTGGACTTAGTCATTTTTCCGGCGTTTATCAGACTTTCAGATAGGGCAAATGTCAGTGAGCATTCAGATTTCAGTTCCAGAGCGATTCGCCCAATGAGTCCTTGATATTTAGTTTTTTCAGCCAATATTTTGGATTTTTGAAAATTTCACTTTTGTGAAAATATCCACTAAATGAGGGAATAATATGTGTGAGGGTACCCCAGGAGAGTTCCAAATGTGTGTTGGTAGAATATATATCCCACGGGGGTAAAATTGAAAAAAGTTGAAAAATTTTGTTTTTGGACTTAGTCATCTATCTGGCGTTTATCAGACTTTCAGATAGGGCAAATGTCAGTGAGCGTTCCGATTTCAGTTCCAGATTGATTCGCCCAATGAGTCCTTGATATTTAGTCGTTTTCAGCCAAATTTTGGATTTTTGAAAATTTCACTTTTTTGTGAAAATATCCACTAAATGAGGGAATAATATGTGTGAGGGTACCCCAGGAGAGTTCCAAATGTGTGTGGGTAGAATATATATCCCAATGGGGTAGAATTGAAAAAAGTTGAGAAAATTTTTTTTGGGACTTAGTCATTTTTCCGGCGATTATCAGACTTTCAGATAGGGCAAATGTCAGTGAGCATTCTGATTTCAGTTCCAGAGCGATTCGCCCAATGAGTCCTTGATATTTAGTAGTTTTCAGCCAATATTTTGGATTTTTGAAAATTTCACTTTTTTGTGAAAATATCCACTAAATGAGGGAATAATATGTGTGAGGGTACCCCAGGAGAGTTCCAAATGTGTGTGGGTGGAATATATATCCCACTGGGGTAAAATTGAAAAAAGTTGAGAAAATTTTTTTTGGACTTAGTCATTTTTTCGGCGTTTATCAGACTTTCAGATAGGGCAAATGTCAGTGAGCGTTCCGATTTCAGTTCCAGAGCGATTCGCCCTGTGAGTCCTTGATATTTAGTCGTTTTCAGCGAATATTTTGGATTTTTGAAAATTTCACTTTTGTGAAAATATCCACTAAATGAGGGAATAATATGTGTGAGGGTACCCCAGGAGAGTTCCAAATGTGTGTGGGAGGAATATATATCCCACTGGGGTAAAATTGAAAATAGTTGAGAAAATTTTTTTTGGACTTAGTCATTTTTCCGGCGTTTATCAGACTTTCAGATAGGGCAAATGTCAGTGAGCGCTCCGATTTCAGTTCCAGAGCGATTCGCCCAATGAGTCCTTGATATTTAGTCGTTTTCAGCCAATATTTTGGATTTTTGAAAATTTCACTTTTTTGTGAAAATATCCACTAAATGAGGGAATAATATGTATGAGGGTACCCCAGGAGAGTTCCAAATGTGTGTGGATAGAATATATATCCCACTGGGGTAAAATTGAAAAAAGTTGAGAAAATTTTTTTTTGGACTTAGTCATTTTTCCGGCGTTTATCAGACTTTCAGATAGGGCAAATGTCAGTGAGCGTTCCGATTTCAGTTCCAGAGCGATTCACCCAGTGAGTCCTTGATATTTAGTCGTTTTCAGCGAATATTTTGGATTTTTGAAAATTTCACTTTTGTGAAAATATCCACTAAATGAGGGACTAATATGTGTGAGGGTACCCCAGGAGAGTTCCAAATGTGTGTGGGTAGAATATATATCCCACGGGGGTAAAATTGAAAAAAGTTGAAAAATTTTTTTTTTGGACTTAGTCATCTATCTGGCGTTTATCAGACTTTCAGATAGGGTAAATGTCAGTGAGCATTCCGATTTCAGTTCCAGATTGATTCGCCCAATGAGTCCTTGATATTTAGTCGTTTTCAGCCAATATTTTGGATTTTTGAAAATTTCACTTTTTTGTGAAAATATCCACTAAATGAGGGAATAATATGTGTGAGGGTACCCCAGGAGAGTTCCAAATGTGTGTGGGTAGAATATATATCCCAATGGGGTAGAATTGAAAAAAGTTGAGAAAAATTTTTTGGGGACTTAGTCATTTTTCCGGCGTTTATCAGACTTTCAGATAGGGCAAATGTCAGTGAGCATTCTGATTTCAGTTCCAGAGCGATTCGCCCAATGAGTCCTTGATATTTAGTCGTTTTCAGCCAATATTTTGGATTTTTGAAAATTTCACTTTTTTGTGAAAATATCCACTAAATGAGGGAATAATATGTGTGAGGGTACCCCAGGAGAGTTCCAAATGTGTGTGGGTGGAATATATATCCCACTGGGGTAAAATTGAAAATAGTTGAGAAAATTTTTTTTGGACTTAGTCATTTTTCCGGCGTTTATCAGACTTTCAGATAGGGCAAATGTCAGTGAGCGCTCCGATTTCAGTTCCAGAGCGATTCGCCCAATGAGTCCTTGATATTTAGTCGTTTTCAGCCAATATTTTGGATTTTTGAAAATTTCACTTTTTTGTGAAAATATCCACTAAATGAGGGAATAATATGTATGAGGGTACCCCAGGAGAGTTCCAAATGTGTGTGGATAGAATATATATCCCACTGGGTTAAAATTGAAAAAAGTTGAGAAAATTTTTTTTTGGAATTAGTCATTTTTCCGGCGTTTATCAGACTTTCAGATAGGGCAAATGTCAGTGAGCGTTCCGATTTCAGTTCCAGAGCGATTCGCCCAGTGAGTCCTTGATATTTAGTCGTTTTCAGCGAATATTTTGGATTTTTGAAAATTTCACTTTTGTGAAAATATCCACTAAATGAGGGAATAATATGTGTGAGGGTACCCCAGGAGAGTTCCAAATGTGTGTGGGTAGAATATATATCCCACGGGGGTAAAATTGAAAAAAGTTGAAAAATTTTTTTTTTGGACTTAGTCATCTATCTGGCGTTTATCAGACTTTAAGATAGGGCAAATGTCAGTGAGCGTTCCGATTTCAGTTCCAGATTGATTCGCCCAATGAGTCCTTGATATTTAGTCGTTTTCAGCCAATATTTTGGATTTTTGAAAATTTCACTTTTTTGTGAAAATATCCACTAAATGAGGGAATAATATGTGTGAGGGTACCCCAGGAGAGTTCCAAATGTGTGTTGGTAGAATATATATCCCACGGGGGTAAAATTGAAAAAAGTTGAAAAATTTTTTTTTTGGACTTAGTCATCTATCTGGCATTTATCAGACTTTCAGATAGGGCAAATGTCAGTGAGCGTTCCGATTTCAGTTCCAGATTGATTCGCCCAATGAGTCCTTGATATTTAGTCGTTTTCAGCCAATATTTTGGATTTTTGAAAATTTCACTTTTTTGTGAAAATATCCACTAAATGAGGGAATAATATGTGTGAGGGTACCCCAGGAGAGTTCCAAATGTGTGTGGGTAGAATATATATCCCAATGGGGTAGAATTGAAAAAAGTTGAGAAAATTTTTTTTGGGACTTAGTCATTTTTCCGGCGTTTATCAGACTTTCAGATAGGGCAAATGTCAGTGAGCATTCTGATTTCAGTTCCAGAGCGATTCGCCCAATGAGTCCTTGATATTTAGTCGTTTTCAGCCAATATTTTGGATTTTTGAAAATTTCACTTTTTTGTGAAAATATCCACTAAATGAGGGAATAATATGTGTGAGGGTACCCCAGGAGAGTTCCAAATGTGTGTGGGTAGAATATATATCCCAATGGGGTAGAATTGAAAAAAGTTGAGAAAATTTTTTTTGGACTTAGTCATTTTTCCGGCGTTTATCAGACTTTCAGATAGGGCAAATGTCAGTGAGCGCTCCGATTTCAGTTCCAGAGCGATTCGCCCAATGAGTCCTTGATATTTAGTCGTTTTCAGCCAATATTTTGGATTTTTGAAAATTTCACTTTTTTGTGAAAATATCCACTAAATGAGGGAATAATATGTGTGAGGGTACCCCAGGAGAGTTCCAAATGTGTGTGGGTAGAATATATATCCCACGGGGGTAAAATTGAAAAAAGTTGAAAATTTTTTTTTTTGGACTTAGTCATCTATCTGGCGTTTATCAGACTTTCAGATAGGGCAAATGTCAGTGAGCGTTCCGATTTCAGTTCCAGATTGATTCGCCCAATGAGTCCTTGATATTTAGTAGTTTTCAGCCAATATTTTGGATTTTTGAAATTTTCACTTTTTTGTGAAAATATCCACTAAATGAGGGAATAATATGTGTGAGGGTACCCCAGGAGAGTTCCAAATGTGTGTGGGTGGAATATATATCCCACTGGGGTAAAATTGAAAAAAGTTGAGAAAATTTTTTTTGGACTTAGTCATTTTTCCGGCGTTTATCAGACTTTCAGATAGGGCAAATGTCAGTGAGCGTTCCGATTTCAGTTCCAGAGCGATTCGCCCTGTGAGTCCTTGATATTTAGTCGTTTTCAGCGAATATTTTGGATTTTTGAAAATTTCACTTTTGTGAAAATATCCACTAAATGAGGGAATAATATGTGTGAGGGTACCCCAGGAGAGTTCCAAATGTGTGTGGGTAGAATATATATCCCACGGGGGTAAAATTGAAAAAAGTTGAAAAATTTTTTTTTTGGACTTAGTCATCTATCTGGCGTTTATCAGACTTTCAGATAGGGCAAATGTCAGTGAGCGTTCCGATTTCAGTTCCAGATTGATTCGCCCAATGAGTCCTTGATATTTAGTCGTTTTCAGCCAATATTTTGGATTTTTGAAAATTTCACTTTTTTGTGAAAATATCCACTAAATGAGGGAATAATATGTGTGAGGGTACCCCAGGAGAGTTCCAAATGTGTGTGGGTAGAATATATATCCCAATGGGGTAGAATTGAAAAAAGTTGAGAAAATTTTTTTTGGGACTTAGTCATTTTTCCGGCGTTTATCAGACTTTCAGATAGGGCAAATGTCAGTGAGCATTCTGATTTCAGCTCCAGAGCGATTCGCCCAATGAGTCCTTGATATTTACTAGTTTTCAGCCAATATTTTGGATTTTTGAAAATTTCACTTTTTTGTGAAAATATCCACTAAATGAGGGAATAATATGTGTGAGGGTACCCCAGGAGAGTTCCAAATGTGTATGGGTGGAATATATATCCCACTGGGGTAAAATTGAAAATAGTTGAGAAAATTTTTTTTGGACTTAGTCATTTTTCCGGCGTTTATCAGACTTTCAGATAGGGCAAATGTCAGTGAGCGCTCCGATTTCAGTTCCAGAGCGATTCGCCCAATGAGTCCTTGATATTTAGTCGTTTTCAGCCAATATTTTGGATTTTTGAAAATTTCACTTTTTTGTGAAAATATCCACTAAATGAGGGAATAATATTTATGAGGGTACCCCAGGAGAGTTCCAAATGTGTGTGGATAGAATATATATCCCAATGGGGTAGAATTGAAAAAAGTTGAGAAAATTTTTTTTGGGACTTAGTCATTTTTCCGGCGTTTATCAGACTGTCAGATAGGGCAAATGTCAGTGAGCATTCTGATTTCAGTTCCAGAGCGATTCGCCCAATGAGTCCTTGATATTTAGTAGTTTTCAGCCAATATTTTGGATTTTTGAAAATTTCACTTTTTTGTGAAAATATCCACTAAATGAGGGAATAATATGTGTGAGGGTACCCCAGGAGAGTTCCAAATGTGTGTGGATAGAATATATATCCCACTGGGGTAAAATTGAAAAAAGTTGAGAAAATTTTTTTTTGGACTTAGTCATTTTTCCGGCGTTTATCAGACTTTCAGATAGGGCAAATGTCAGTGAGCGTTCCGATTTCAGTTCCAGATTGATTCGCCCAATGAGTCCTTGATATTTAGTCGTTTTCAGCCAATATTTTGGATTTTTGAAAATTTCACTTTTTTGTGAAAATATCCACTAAATGAGGGAATAATATGTGTGAGGGTACCCCAGGAGAGTTCCAAATGTGTGTGGGTAGAATATATATCCCAATGGGGTAGAATTGAAAAAAGTTGAGAAAATTTTTTTTGGACTTAGTCATTTTTCCGGCGTTTATCAGACTTTCAGATAGGGCAAATGTCAGTGAGCGCTCCGATTTCAGTTCCAGAGCGATTCGCTCAATGAGTCCTTGATATTTAGTCGTTTTCAGCCAATATTTTGGATTTTTGAAAATTTCACTTTTTTGTGAAAATATCCACTAAATGAGGGAATAATATGTGTGAGGGTACCCCAGGAGAGTTCCAAATGTGTGTGGGTAGAATATATATCCCACGGGGGTAAAATTGAAAAAAGTTGAAAAATTTTTTTTTTGGACTTAGTCATCTATCTGGCGTTTATCAGACTTTCAGATAGGGCAAATGTCAGTGAGCGTTCCGATTTCAGTTCCAGATTGATTCGCCCAATGAGTCCTTGATATTTAGTCGTTTTCAGCCAATATTTTGGATTTTTGAAAATTTCACTTTTTTGTGAAAATATCCACTAAATGAGGGAATAATATGTGTGAGGGTACCCCAGGAGAGTACCAAATGTGTGTGGGTAGAATATATATCCCAATGGGGTAGAATTGAAAAAAGTTGAGAAAATTTTTTTTGGGACTTAGTCATTTTTCCGGCGTTTATCAGACTTTCAGATAGGGCAAATATCAGTGAGCATTCTGATTTCAGTTCCAGATTGATTCGCCCAATGAGTCCTTGATATTTACTAGTTTTCAGCCAATATTTTGGATTTTTGAAAATTTCACTTTTTTGTGAAAATATCCACTAAATGAGGGAATAATATGTGTGAGGGTACCCCAGGAGAGTTCCAAATGTGTGTGGGTAGAATATATATCCCAATGGGGTAGAATTGAAAAAAGTTGAGAAAATTTTTTTTGGACTTAGTCATTTTTCCGGCGTTTATCAGACTTTCAGATAGGGCAAATGTCAGTGAGCGCTCCCATTTCAGTTCCAGAGCGATTCGCCCAATGAGTCCTTGATATTTAGTCGTTTTCAGCCAATATTTTGGATTTTTGAAAATTTCACTTTTTTGTGAAAATATCCACTAAATGAGGGAATAATATGTGTGAGGGTACCCCAGGAGAGTTCCAAATGTGTGTGGGTAGAATATATATCCCACGGGGGTAAAATTGAAAAAAGTTGAAAAATTTTTTTTTTGGACTTAGTCATCTATCTGGGGTTTATCAGACTTTCAGATAGGGCAAATGTCAGTGAGCGTTCCGATTTCAGTTCCAGATTGATTCGCCCAATGAGTCCTTGATATTTAGTCGTTTTCAGCCAATATTTTGGATTTTTGAAAATTTCACTTTTTTGTGAAAATATCCACTAAATGAGGGAATAATATGTGTGAGGGTACCCCAGGAGAGTTCCAAATGTGTGTGGGTAGAATATATATCCCAATGGGGTAGAATTGAAAAAAGTTGAGAAAATTTTTTTTGGGACTTAGTCATTTTTCCGGCGTTTATCAGACTTTCAGATAGGGCAAATGTCAGTGAGCATTCTGATTTCAATTCCAGAGCGATTCGCCCAATGAGTCCTTGATATTTAGTAGTTTTCAGCCAATATTTTGGATTTTTGAAAATTTCACTTTTTTGTGAAAATATCCACTAAATGAGGGAATAATATGTATGAGGGTACCCCAGGAGAGTTCCAAATGTGTGTGGATAGAATATATATCCCACTGGGGTAAAATTGAAAAAAGTTGAGAAAATTTTTTTTTGGACTTAGTCATTTTTCCGGCGTTTATCAGACTTTCAGATAGGGCAAATGTCAGTGAGCGTTCCGATTTCAGTTCCAGAGCGATTCGCCCAGTGAGTCCTTGATATTTAGTCATTTTCAGCGAATATTTTGGATTTTTGAAAATTTCACTTTTGTGAAAATATCCACTAAATGAGGGAATAATATGTGTGAGGGTACCCAAGCAGAGTTCCAAATGTGTGTGGGTAGAATATATATCCCACCGGGGTAAAATTGAAAAAAGTTGAAAAATTTTTTTTTTGGACTTAGTCATCTATCTGGCGTTTATCAGACTTTCAGATAGGGCAAATGTCAGTGAGCGTTCCGATTTCAGTTCCAGATTGATTCGCCCAATGAGTCCTTGATATTTAGTCGTTTTCAGCCAATATTTTGGATTTTTGAAAATTTCACTTTTTTGTGAAAATATCCACTAAATGAGGGAATAATATGTGTGAGGGTACCCCAGGAGAGTTCCAAATGTGTGTGGGTAGAATATATATCCCAATGGGGTAGAATTGAAAAAAGTTGAGAAAATTTTTTTTGGGACTTAGTCATTTTTCCGGCGTTTATCAGACTTTCAGATAGGGCAAATGTCAGTGAGCATTCTGATTTCAGTTCCAGAGCGATTCGCCCAATGAGTCCTTGATATTTAGTAGTTTTCAGCCAATATTTTGGATTTTTGAAAATTTCACTTTTTTGTGAAAATATCCACTAAATGAGGGAATAATATGTATGAAGGTACCCCAGCAGAGTTCCAAATGTGTGTGGGTAGAATATATATCCCACTGGGGTAAAATTGAAAAAAGTTGAGAAAATTTTTTTATGGACTTAGTCATTTTTCCGGCGTTTATCAGACTTTCAGATAGGGCAAATGTCAGTGAGCGTTCCGATTTCAGTTCCAGAGCGATTCGCCCAATGAGTCCTTGATATTTAGTCGTTTTCAGCCAATATTTAGGATTTTTGAAAATTTCACTTTTTTGTGAAAATATCCACTAAATGAGGGAATAATATGTGTGAGGGTACCCCAGGAGAGTTCCAAATGTGTGTGGGTAGAATACATATCCCACTGGGGTAAAATTGAAAAAAGTTGAGAAAAATTTTTTATGGACTTAGTCATTTTTCCGGAGTTTATCAGACTTTCAGATAGGGCAAATGTCAGTGAGCATTCCGATTTCAGTTCCAGAGCGATTCGCCCAATGAGTCCTTGATATTTAGTTTTTTCAGCCAATATTTTGGATTTTTGAAAATTTCACTTTTTTGTGAAAATATCCACTAAATGAGGGAATAATATGTGTAATTGTACCCCAGGAGAGTTCCAAATGTGTGTGGATAGAATATATATCCCAATGGGGTAGAATTGAAAAAAGTTGAGAAAATTTTTTTTGGACTTAGTCATTTTTCCGGCGTTTATCAGACTTTCAGATAGGGCAAATGTCAGTGAGCACTCCGATTTCAGTTCCAGAGCGATTCGCCCTATGAGTCCTTGATATTTAGTCGTTTTCAGCCAATATTTTGGATTTTTGAAAATTTCACTTTTTTGTGAAAATATCCACTAAATGAGGGAATAATATGTGTGAGGGTACCCCAGGAGAGTTCCAAATGTGTGTGGGTAGAATATATATCCCACGGGGGTAAAATTGAAAAAAGTTGAAAAATTTTTTTTTTGGACTTAGTCATCTATCTGGCGTTTATCAGACTTTCAGATAGGGCAAATGTCAGTGAGCGTTCCGATTTCAGTTCCAGATTGTTTTGCCCAATGAGTCCTTGATATTTAGTCGTTTTCAGCCAATATTTTGGATTTTTGAAAATTTCACTTTTTTGTGAAAATATCCACTAAATGAGGGAATAATATGTGTGAGGGTACCCCAGGAGAGTTCCAAATGTGTGTGGGTAGAATATATATCCCAATGGGGTAGAATTGAAAAAAGTTGAGAAAATTTTTTTTGGGACTTAGTCATTTTTCCGGCGTTTATCAGACTTTCAGATAGGGCAAATGTCAGTGAGCATTCTGATTTCAATTCCAGAGCGATTCGCCCAATGAGTCCTTGATATTTAGTAGTTTTCAGCCAATATTTTGGATTTTTGAAAATTTCACTTTTTTGTGAAAATATCCACTAAATGAGGGAATAATATGTATGAGGGTACCCCAGGAGAGTTCCAAATGTGTGTGGATAGAATATATATCCCACTGGGGTAAAATTGAAAAAAGTTGAGAAAATTTTTTTTTGGACTTAGTCATTTTTCCGGCGTTTATCAGACTTTCAGATAGGGCAAATGTCAGTGAGCGTTCCGATTTCAGTTCCAGAGCGATTCGCCCAGTGAGTCCTTGATATTTAGTCATTTTCAGCGAATATTTTGGATTTTTGAAAATTTCACTTTTGTGAAAATATCCACTAAATGAGGGAATAATATGTGTGAGGGTACCCAAGCAGAGTTCCAAATGTGTGTGGGTAGAATATATATCCCACCGGGGTAAAATTGAAAAAAGTTGAAAAATTTTTTTTTTGGACTTAGTCATCTATCTGGCGTTTATCAGACTTTCAGATAGGGCAAATGTCAGTGAGCGTTCCGATTTCAGTTCCAGATTGATTCGCCCAATGAGTCCTTGATATTTAGTCGTTTTCAGCCAATATTTTGGATTTTTGAAAATTTCACTTTTTTGTGAAAATATCCACTAAATGAGGGAATAATATGTGTGAGGGTACCCCAGGAGAGTTCCAAATGTGTGTGGGTAGAATATATATCCCAATGGGGTAGAATTGAAAAAAGTTGAGAAAATTTTTTTTGGGACTTAGTCATTTTTCCGGCGTTTATCAGACTTTCAGATAGGGCAAATGTCAGTGAGCATTCTGATTTCAGTTCCAGAGCGATTCGCCCAATGAGTCCTTGATATTTAGTAGTTTTCAGCCAATATTTTGGATTTTTGAAAATTTCACTTTTTTGTGAAAATATCCACTAAATGAGGGAATAATATGTATGAAGGTACCCCAGCAGAGTTCCAAATGTGTGTGGGTAGAATATATATCCCACTGGGGTAAAATTGAAAAAAGTTGAGAAAATTTTTTTATGGACTTAGTCATTTTTCCGGCGTTTATCAGACTTTCAGATAGGGCAAATGTCAGTGAGCGTTCCGATTTCAGTTCCAGAGCGATTCGCCCAATGAGTCCTTGATATTTAGTCGTTTTCAGCCAATATTTAGGATTTTTGAAAATTTCACTTTTTTGTGAAAATATCCACTAAATGAGGGAATAATATGTGTGAGGGTACCCCAGGAGAGTTCCAAATGTGTGTGGGTAGAATACATATCCCACTGGGGTAAAATTGAAAAAAGTTGAGAAAATTTTTTTATGGACTTAGTCATTTTTCCGGAGTTTATCAGACTTTCAGATAGGGCAAATGTCAGTGAGCATTCCGATTTCAGTTCCAGAGCGATTCGCCCAATGAGTCCTTGATATTTAGTTTTTTCAGCCAATATTTTGGATTTTTGAAAATTTCACTTTTTTGTGAAAATATCCACTAAATGAGGGAATAATATGTGTAATTGTACCCCAGGAGAGTTCCAAATGTGTGTGGATAGAATATATATCCCAATGGGGTAGAATTGAAAAAAGTTGAGAAAATTTTTTTTGGACTTAGTCATTTTTCCGGCGTTTATCATACTTTCAGATAGGGCAAATGTCAGTGAGCACTCCGATTTCAGTTCCAGAGCGATTCGCCCTATGAGTCCTTGATATTTAGTCGTTTTCAGCCAATATTTTGGATTTTTGAAAATTTCACTTTTTTGTGAAAATATCCACTAAATGAGGGAATAATATGTGTGAGGGTACCCCAGGAGAGTTCCAAATGTGTGTGGGTAGAATATATATCCCACGGGGGTAAAATTGAAAAAAGTTGAAAAATTTTTTTTTTGGACTTAGTCATCTATCTGGCGTTTATCAGACTTTCAGATAGGGCAAATGTCAGTGAGCGTTCCGATTTCAGTTCCAGATTGTTTTGCCCAATGAGTCCTTGATATTTAGTCGTTTTCAGCCAATATTTTGGATTTTTGAAAATTTCACTTTTTTGTGAAAATATCCACTAAATGAGGGAATAATATGTGTGAGGGTACCCCAGGAGAGTTCCAAATGTGTGTGGGTGGAATATATATCCCACTGGGGTAAAATTGAAAATAGTTGAGAAAATTTTTTTTGTACTTAGTCATTTTTCCGCCGTTTATCAGACTTTCAGATAGGGCAAATGTCAGTGAGCGCTCCGATTTCAGTTCCAGAGCGATTCGCCCAATGAGTCCTTGATATTTAGTCGTTTTCAGCCAATATTTTGGATTTTTGAAAATTTCACTTTTTTGTGAAAATATCCACTAAATGAGGGAATAATATGTATGAGGGTACCCCAGGAGAGTTCCAAATGTGTGTGGGTGGAATATATATCCCACTGGGGTAAAATTGAAAATAGTTGAGAAAATTTTTTTTGGACTTAGTCATTTTTCCGGCGTTTATCACACTTTCAGATAGGGCAAATGTCAGTGAGCGCTCCGATTTCAGTTCCAGAGCGATTCGCGCAATGATTCCTTGATATTTAGTCGTTTTCAGCCAATATTTTGGATTTTTTAAAATTTCACTTTTTTGTGAAAATATCCACTAAATGAGGGAATAATATGTATGAGGGTACCCCAGGAGAGTTCCAAATGTGTGTGGATAGAATATATATCCCACTGGGGTAAAATTGAAAAAAGTTGAGAAAATTTTTTTTTGGACTTCGTCATTTTTCCGGCGTTTATCAGACTTTCAGATAGGGCAAATGTCAGTGAGCGTTCCGATTTCAGTTCCAGAGCGATTCGCCCAGTGAGTCCTTGATATTTAGTCGTTTTCAGCGAATATTTTGGATTTTTGAAAATTTCACTTTTGTGAAAATATCCACTAAATGAGGGAATAATATGTGTGAGGGTACCCCAGGAGAGTTCCAAATGTGTGTGGGTAGAATATATATCCCACGGGGGTAAAATTGAAAAAAGTTTAAAAATTTTTTTTTTGGACTTAGTCATCTATCTGGCGTTTATCAGACTTTCAGATAGGGCAAATGTCAGTGAGCGTTCCGATTTCAGTTCCAGATTGATTCGCCCAATGAGTCCTTGATATTTAGTCGTTTTCAGCCAATATTTTGGATTTTTGAAAATTTCACTTTTTTGTGAAAATATCCACTAAATGAGGGAATAATATGTGTGAGGGTACCCCAGGAGAGTTCCAAATGTGTGTGGGTAGAATATATATCCCAATGGGGTAGAATTGAAAAAAGTTGAGAAAATTTTTTTTGGGACTTAGTCATTTTTCCGGCGTTTATCAGACTTTCAGATAGGGCAAATGTCAGTGAGCATTCTGATTTCAGTTCCAGAGCGATTCGCCCAATGAGTCCTTGATATTTAGTAGTTTTCAGCCAATATTTTGGATTTTTGAAAATTTCACTTTTTTGTGAAAATATCCACTAAATGAGGGAATAATATGTATGAAGGTACCCCAGGAGAGTTCCAAATGTGTGTGGGTAGAATATATATCCCACTGGGGTAAAATTGAAAAAAGTTGAGAAAATTTTTTTATGGACTTTGTCATTTTTCCGGCGTTTATCAGACTTTCAGATAGGGCAAATGTCAGTGAGCGTTCTGATTTCAGTTCCAGAGCGATTCGCCCAATGAGTCCTTGATATTTAGTCGTTTTCAGCCAATATTTTGGATTTTTGAAAATTTCACTTTTTTGTGAAAATATCCACTAAATGAGGGAATAATATGTGTGAGGGTACCCCAGGAGAGTTCCAAATGTGTGTGGGTAGAATACATATCCCACTGGGGTAAAATTGAAAAAAGTTGAGAAAATTTTTTTATGGACTTAGTCATTTTTCCGGAGTTTATCAGACTTTCAGATAGGGCAAATGTCAGTGAGCATTCCGATTTCAGTTCCAGAGCGATTCGCCCAATGAGTCCTTGATATTTAGTTTTTTCAGCCAATATTTTGGATTTTTGAAAATTTCACTTTTGTGAAAATATCCACTAAATGAGGGAATAATATGTGTGAGGGTACCCCAGGAGAGTTCCAAATGTGTGTGGGTAGAATATATATCCCACGGGGGTAAAATTGAAAAAAGTTGAAAAATTTTTTTTTTGGACTTAGTCATCTATCTGGCGTTTATCAGACTTTCAGATAGGGCAAATGTCAGTGAGCGTTCCGATTTCAGTTCCAGATTGATTCGCCCAATGAGTCCTTGATATTTAGTCGTTTTCAGCCAATATTTTGGATTTTTGAAAATTTCACTTTTTGTGAAAATATCCACTAAATGAGGGAATAATATGTGTGAGGGTACCCCAGGAGAGTTCCAAATGTGTGTGGGTAGAATATATATCCCAATGGGGTAGAATTGAAAAAAGTTGAGAAAATTTTTTTTGGGACTTAGTCATTTTTCCGGCGTTTATCAGACTTTCAGATAGGGCAAATGTCAGTGAGCATTCTGATTTCAGTTCCAGAGCGATTCGCCCAATGAGTCCTTGATATTTAGTCGTTTTCAGCCAATATTTTGGATTTTTGAAAATTTCACTTTTTTGTGAAAATATCCACTAAATGAGGGAATAATATGTGTAATTGTACCCCAGGAGAGTTCCAAATGTGTGTGGATAGAATATATATCCCAATGGGGTAGAATTGAAAAAAGTTGAGAAAATTTTTTTTGGACTTAGTCATTTTTCCGGCGTTTATCAGACTTTCAGATAGGGCAAATGTCAGTGAGCGCTCCGATTTCAGTTCCAGAGCGATTCGCCCAATGAGTCCTTGATATTTAGTCGTTTTCAGCCAATATTTTGGATTTTTGAAAATTTCACTTTTTTGTGAAAATATCCACTAAATGAGGGAATAATATGTATGAGGGTACCCCAGGAGTGTTCCAAATGTGTGTGGGTGGAATATATATCCCACTGGGGTAAAATTGAAAATAGTTGAGAAAATTTTTTTTGGACTTAGTCATTTTTCCGGCGTTTATCAGACTTTCAGATAGGGCAAATGTCAGTGAGCGTTCTGATTTCAGTTCCAGAGCGATTCGCCCAATGAGTCATTGATATTTAGTCGTTTTCAGCCAATATTTTGGATTTTTGAAAATTTCACTTTTTTGTGAAAATATCCACTAAATGAGGGAATAATATGTGTGAGGGTACCCCAGGAGAGTTCCAAATGTGTGTGGGTAGAATATATATCCCACGGGGGTAAAATTGAAAAAAGTTGAAAAAATTTTTTTTTGGACTTAGTCATCTATCTGGCGTTTATCAGACTTTCAGATAGGGCAAATGTCAGTGAGCGTTCCGATTTCAGTTCCAGATTGATTCGCCCAATGAGTCCTTGATATTTAGTAGTTTTCAGCCAATATTTTGGATTTTTGAAAATTTCACTTTTTTGTGAAAATATCCACTAAATGAGGGAATAATATGTGTGAGGGTACCCCAGGAGAGTTCCAAATGTGTGTGGGTAGAATATATATCCCACGGGGGTAAAATTGAAAAAAGTTGAAAAATTTTTTTTTTGGACTTAGTCATCTATCTGGCGTTTATCAGACTTTCAGATAGGGCAAATGTCAGTGAGCGTTCCGATTTCAGTTCCAGATTGATTCGCCCAATGAGTCCTTGATATTTAGTCGTTTTCAGCCAATATTTTGGATTTTTGAAAATTTCACTTTTTTGTGAAAATATCCACTAAATGAGGGAATAATATGTGTGAGGGTACCCCAGGAGAGTTCCAAATGTGTGTGGGTAGAATATATATCCCAATGGGTTAGAATTGAAAAAAGTTGAGAAAATTTTTTTTGGGACTTAGTCATCTATCTGGCGTTTATCAGACTTTCAGATAGGGCAAATGTCAGTGAGCGTTCCGATTTCAGTTCCAGATTGATTCGCCCAATGAGTCCTTGATATTTAGTAGTTTTCAGCCAATATTTTGGATTTTTGAAAATTTCACTTTTTTGTGAAAATATCCACTAAATGAGGGAATAATATGTGTGAGGGTACCCCAGGAGAGTTCCAAATGTGTGTGGGTAGAATATATATCCCAATGGGGTAGAATTGAAAAAAGTTGAGAAAATTTTTTTTGGGACTTAGTCATTTTTCCGGCGTTTATCAGACTTTCAGATAGGGCAAATGTCAGTGAGCGCTCCGATTTCAGTTCCAGAGCGATTCGCGCAATGATTCCTTGATATTTAGTCGTTTTCAGCCAATATTTTGGATTTTTTAAAATTTCACTTTTTTGTGAAAATATCCACTAAATGAGGGAATAATATGTATGAGGGTACCCCAGGAGAGTTCCAAATGTGTGTGGATAGAATATATATCCCACTGGGGTAAAATTGAAAAAAGTTGAGAAAATTTTTTTTTGGACTTCGTCATTTTTCCGGCGTTTATCAGACTTTCAGATAGGGCAAATGTCAGTGAGCGTTCCGATTTCAGTTCCAGAGCGATTCGCCCAGTGAGTCCTTGATATTTAGTCGTTTTCAGCGAATATTTTGGATTTTTGAAAATTTCACTTTTGTGAAAATATCCACTAAATGAGGGAATAATATGTGTGAGGGTACCCCAGGAGAGTTCCAAATGTGTGTGGGTAGAATATATATCCCACGGGGGTAAAATTGAAAAAAGTTTAAAAATTTTTTTTTTGGACTTAGTCATCTATCTGGCGTTTATCAGACTTTCAGATAGGGCAAATGTCAGTGAGCGTTCCGATTTCAGTTCCAGATTGATTCGCCCAATGAGTCCTTGATATTTAGTCGTTTTCAGCCAATATTTTGGATTTTTGAAAATTTCACTTTTTTGTGAAAATATCCACTAAATGAGGGAATAATATGTGTGAGGGTACCCCAGGAGAGTTCCAAATGTGTGTGGGTAGAATATATATCCCAATGGGGTAGAATTGAAAAAAGTTGAGAAAATTTTTTTTGGGACTTAGTCATTTTTCCGGCGTTTATCAGACTTTCAGATAGGGCAAATGTCAGTGAGCATTCTGATTTCAGTTCCAGAGCGATTCGCCCAATGAGTCCTTGATATTTAGTAGTTTTCAGCCAATATTTCGGATTTTTGAAAATTTCACTTTTTTGTGAAAATATCCACTAAATGAGGGAATAATATGTATGAAGGTACCCCAGGAGAGTTCCAAATGTGTGTGGGTAGAATATATATCCCACTGGGGTAAAATTGAAAAAAGTTGAGAAAATTTTTTTATGGACTTTGTCATTTTTCCGGCGTTTATCAGACTTTCAGATAGGGCAAATGTCAGTGAGCGTTCCGATTTCAGTTCCAGAGCGATTCGCCCAATGAGTCCTTGATATTTAGTCGTTTTCAGCCAATATTTTGGATTTTTGAAAATTTCACTTTTTTGTGAAAATATCCACTAAATGAGGGAATAATATGTGTGAGGGTACCCCAGGAGAGTTCCAAATGTGTGTGGGTAGAATACATATCCCACTGGGGTAAAATTGAAAAAAGTTGAGAAAATTTTTTTATGGACTTAGTCATTTTTCCGGAGTTTATCAGACTTTCAGATAGGGCAAATGTCAGTGAGCATTCCGATTTCAGTTCCAGAGCGATTCGCCCAATGAGTCCTTGATATTTAGTTTTTTCAGCCAATATTTTGGATTTTTGAAAATTTCACTTTTGTGAAAATATCCACTAAATGAGGGAATAATATGTGTGAGGGTACCCCAGGAGAGTTCCAAATGTGTGTGGGTAGAATATATATCCCACGGGGGTAAAATTGAAAAAAGTTGAAAAATTTTTTTTTTGGACTTAGTCATCTATCTGGCGTTTATCAGACTTTCAGATAGGGCAAATGTCAGTGAGCGTTCCGATTTCAGTTCCAGATTGATTCGCCCAATGAGTCCTTGATATTTAGTCGTTTTCAGCCAATATTTTGGATTTTTGAAAATTTCACTTTTTGTGAAAATATCCACTAAATGAGGGAATAATATGTGTGAGGGTACCCCAGGAGAGTTCCAAATGTGTGTGGGTAGAATATATATCCCAATGGGGTAGAATTGAAAAAAGTTGAGAAAATTTTTTTTGGGACTTAGTCATTTTTCCGGCGTTTATCAGACTTTCAGATAGGGCAAATGTCAGTGAGCATTCTGATTTCAGTTCCAGAGCGATTCGCCCAATGAGTCCTTGATATTTAGTCGTTTTCAGCCAATATTTTGGATTTTTGAAAATTTCACTTTTTTGTGAAAATATCCACTAAATGAGGGAATAATATGTGTAATTGTACCCCAGGAGAGTTCCAAATGTGTGTGGATAGAATATATATCCCAATGGGGTAGAATTGAAAAAAGTTGAGAAAATTTTTTTTGGACTTAGTCATTTTTCCGGCGTTTATCAGACTTTCAGATAGAGCAAATGTCAGTGAGTGCTCCGATTTCAGTTCCAGAGCGATTCGCCCAATGAGTCCTTGATATTTAGTCGTTTTCAGCCAATATTTTGGATTTTTGAAAATTTCACTTTTTTGTGAAAATATCCACTAAATGAGGGAATAATATGTATGAGGGTACCCCAGGAGTGTTCCAAATGTGTGTGGGTGGAATATATATCCCACTGGGGTAAAATTGAAAATAGTTGAGAAAATTTTTTTTGGACTTAGTCATTTTTCCGGCGTTTATCAGACTTTCAGATAGGGCAAATGTCAGTGAGCGTTCTGATTTCAGTTCCAGAGCGATTCGCCCAATGAGTCATTGATATTTAGTCGTTTTCAGCCAATATTTTGGATTTTTGAAAATTTCACTTTTTTGTGAAAATATCCACTAAATGAGGGAATAATATGTGTGAGGGTACCCCAGGAGAGTTCCAAATGTGTGTGGGTAGAATATATATCCCACGGGGGTAAAATTGAAAAAAGTTGAAAAAATTTTTTTTTGGACTTAGTCATCTATCTGGCGTTTATCAGACTTTCAGATAGGGCAAATGTCAGTGAGCGTTCCGATTTCAGTTCCAGATTGATTCGCCCAATGAGTCCTTGATATTTAGTAGTTTTCAGCCAATATTTTGGATTTTTGAAAATTTCACTTTTTTGTGAAAATATCCACTAAATGAGGGAATAATATGTGTGAGGGTACCCCAGGAGAGTTCCAAATGTGTGTGGGTAGAATATATATCCCACTGGGGTAAAATTGAAAAAAGTTGAAAAATTTTTTTTTTGGACTTAGTCATCTATCTGGCGTTTATCAGACTTTCAGATAGGGCAAATGTCAGTGAGCGTTCCGATTTCAGTTCCAGATTGATTCGCCCAATGAGTCCTTGATATTTAGTCGTTTTCAGCCAATATTTTGGATTTTTGAAAATTTCACTTTTTTGTGAAAATATCCACTAAATGAGGGAATAATATGTGTGAGGGTACCCCAGGAGAGTTCCAAATGTGTGTGGGTAGAATATATATCCCAATGGGTTAGAATTGAAAAAAGTTGAGAAAATTTTTTTTGGGACTTAGTCATCTATCTGGCGTTTATCAGACTTTCAGATAGGGCAAATGTCAGTGAGCGTTCCGATTTCAGTTCCAGATTGATTCGCCCAATGAGTCCTTGATATTTAGTCGTTTTCAGCCAATATTTTGGATTTTTGAAAATTTCACTTTTTTGTGAAAATATCCACTAAATGAGGGAATAATATGTGTGAGGGTACCCCAGGAGAGTTCCAAATGTGTGTGGGTAGAATATATATCCCAATGGGGTAGAATTGAAAAAAGTTGAGAAAATTTTTTTTGGGACTTAGTCATTTTTCCGGCGTTTATCAGACTTTCAGATAGGGCAAATGTCAGTGAGCATTCCGATTTCAGTTCCAGAGCGATTCGCCCAATGAGTCCTTGATATTTAGTCGTTTTCAGCCAATATTTTGGATTTTTGAAAATTTCACTTTTTTGTGAAAATATCCACTAAATGAGGGAATAATATGTGTGAGGGTACCCCAGGAGAGTTCCAAATGTGTGTGGGTAGAATATATATCCCACGGGGGTAAAATTGAAAAAAGTTGAGAACATTTTTTTTTGGACTTAGTCATTTTTCCGGCGTTTATCAGACTTTCAGATAGGGCAAATGTCAGTGAGCGTTCTGATTTCAGTTCCAGAGCGATTCGCCCAATGAGTCATTGATATTTAGTCGTTTTCAGCCAATATTTAGGATTTTTGAAAATTTCACTTTTTTGTGAAAATATCCACTAAATGAGGGAATAATATGTGTGAGGGTACCCCAGGAGAGTTCCAAATGTGTGTGGGTAGAATATATATCCCACTGGGGTAAAAGTGAAAAAAGTTGAGAAATTTTTTTTATGGACTTAGTCATTTTTCCGGCGTTTATCAGACTTTCAGATAGGGCAAATGTCAGTGAGCATTCCGATTTCAGTTCCAGAGCGATTCGCCCAATGAGTCCTTGATATTTAGTTTTTTCAGCCAATATTTTGGATTTTTGAAAATTTCACTTTTGTGAAAATATCCACTAAATGAGGGAATAATATGTGTGAGGGTACCCCAGGAGAGTTCCAAATGTGTGTGGGTAGAATATATATCCCACGGGGGTAAAATTGAAAAAAGTTGAAAAATTTTTTTTTTGGACAGTCATCTATCTGGCGTTTATCAGACTTTCAGATAGGGCAAATGTCAGTGAGCGTTCCGATTTCAGTTCCAGATTGATTCGCCCAATGAGTCCTTGATATTTAGTCGTTTTCAGCCAATATTTTGGATTTTTGAAAATTTCACTTTTTTGTGAAAATATCCACTAAATGAGGGAATAATATGTGTGAGGGTACCCCAGGAGAGTTCCAAATGTGTGTGGGTAGAATATATATCCCAGTGGGGTAGAATTGAAAAAAGTTGAGAAAATTTTTTTTGGGACTTAGTCATTTTTCCGGCGTTTATCAGACTTTCAGATAGGGCAAATGTCAGTGAGCATTCTGATTTCAGTTCCAGAGCGATTCGCCCAATGAGTCCTTGATATTTAGTCGTTTTCAGCCAATATTTTGGATTTTTGAAAATTTCACTTTTTTGTGAAAATATCCACTAAATGAGGGAATAATATGTGTGAGGGTACCCCAGGAGAGTTCCAAATGTGTGTGGGTAGAATATATATCCCAATGGGGTAGAATTGAAAAAAGTTGAGAAAATTTTTTTTGGACTTAGTCATTTTTCCGGCGTTTATCAGACTTTCAGATAGGGCAAATGTCAGTGAGCGCTCCGATTTCAGTTCCAGAGCGATTCGCCCAATGAGTCCTTGATATTTAGTCGTTTTCAGCCAATATTTTGGATTTTTGAAAATTTCACTTTTTTGTGAAAATATCCACTAAATGAGGGAATAATATGTGTGAGGGTACCCCAGGAGAGTTCCAAATGTGTGTGGGTAGAATATATATCCCAATGGGGTAGAATTGAAAAAAGTTGAGAAAATTTTTTTTGGGACTTAGTCATTTTTCCGGCGTTTATCAGACTTTCAGATAGGGCAAATGTCAGTGAGCATTCTGATTTCAGTTCCAGAGCGATTCGCCCAATGAGTCCTTGATATTTAGTAGTTTTCAGCGAATATTTTGGATTTTTGAAAATTTCACTTTTTTGTGAAAATATCCACTAAATGAGGGAATAATATTTGTGAGGGTACCCCAGGAGAGTTCCAAATGTGTGTGGGTGTAATATATATCCCACTGGGGTAAAATTGAAAAAAGTTGAGAAAATTTTTTTTTGGACTTAGTGATTTTTCCGGCGTTTATCAGACTTTCAGATAGGGCAAATGTCAGTGAGCGTTCCGATTTCAGTTCCAGATTGATTCGCCCAGTGAGTCCTTGATATTTAGTCTTTTTCAGCCAATATTTTGGATTTTTGAAAATTTCACTTTTTTGTGAAAATATCCACTAAATGAGGGAATAATATGTGTGAGGGTACTCCAGGAGAGTTCCAAATGTGTGTGGGTAGAATATATATCCCACGGGGGTAAAATTGAAAAAAGTTGAGAAAATTTTTTTTTGGACTTTGTCATTTTTCCGGCGTTTATCAGACTTTCAGATAGGGCAAATGTCAGTGAGCGTTCTGATTTCAGTTCCAGAGCGATTCGCCCAATGAGTCCTTGATATTTAGTCGTTTTCAGCCAATATTTTGGATTTTTGAAAATTTCACTTTTTTGTGAAAATATCCACTAAATGAGGGAATAATATGTGTGAGGGTACCCCAGGAGAGTTCCAAATGTGTGTGGGTAGAATATATATCCCACGGGGGTAAAATTGAAAAAAGTTGAAAAAATTTTTTTTTGGACTTAGTCATCTATCTGGCGTTTATCAGACTTTCAGATAGGGCAAATGTCAGTGAGCGTTCCGATTTCAGTTCCAGATTGATTCGCCCAATGAGTCCTTGATATTTAGTAGTTTTCAGCCAATATTTTGGATTTTTGAAAATTTCACTTTTTTGTGAAAATATCCACTAAATGAGGGAATAATATGTGTGAGGGTACCCCAGGAGAGTTCCAAATGTGTGTGGGTAGAATATATATCCCACGGGGGTAAAATTGAAAAAAGTTGAAAAATTTTTTTTTTGGACTTAGTCATCTATCTGGCGTTTATCAGACTTTCAGATAGGGCAAATGTCAGTGAGCGTTCCGATTTCAGTTCCAGATTGATTCGCCCAATGAGTCCTTGATATTTAGTCGTTTTCAGCCAATATTTTGAATTTTTGAAAATTTCACTTTTTTGTGAAAATATCCACTAAATGAGGGAATAATATGTGTGAGGGTACCCCAGGAGAGTTCCAAATGTGTGTGGGTAGAATATATATCCCAATGGGTTAGAATTGAAAAAAGTTGAGAAAATTTTTTTTGGGACTTAGTCATCTATCTGGCGTTTATCAGACTTTCAGATAGGGCAAATGTCAGTGAGCGTTCCGATTTCAGTTCCAGATTGATTCGCCCAATGAGTCCTTGATATTTAGTCGTTTTCAGCCAATATTTTGGATTTTTGAAAATTTCACTTTTTTGTGAAAATATCCACTAAATGAGGGAATAATATGTGTGAGGGTACCCCAGGAGAGTTCCAAATGTGTGTGGGTAGAATATATATCCCAATGGGGTAGAATTGAAAAAAGTTGAGAAAATTTTTTTTGGGACTTAGTCATTTTTCCGGCGTTTATCAGACTTTCAGATAGGGCAAATGTCAGTGAGCATTCCGATTTCAGTTCCAGAGCGATTCGCCCAATGAGTCCTTGATATTTAGTCGTTTTCAGCCAATATTTTGGATTTTTGAAAATTTCACTTTTTTGTGAAAATATCCACTAAATGAGGGAATAATATGTGTGAGGGTACCCCAGGAGAGTTCCAAATGTGTGTGGGTAGAATATATATCCCACGGGGGTAAAATTGAAAAAAGTTGAGAACATTTTTTTTTGGACTTAGTCATTTTTCCGGCGTTTATCAGACTTTCAGATAGGGCAAATGTCAGTGAGCGTTCTGATTTCAGTTCCAGAGCGATTCGCCCAATGAGTCATTGATATTTAGTCGTTTTCAGCCAATATTTAGGATTTTTGAAAATTTCACTTTTTTGTGAAAATATCCACTAAATGAGGGAATAATATGTGTGAGGGTACCCCAGGAGAATTCCAAATGTGTGTGGGTAGAATATATATCCCACTGGGGTAAAAGTGAAAAAAGTTGAGAATTTTTTTTTATGGACTTAGTCATTTTTCCGGCGTTTATCAGACTTTCAGATAGGGCAAATGTCAGTGAGCATTCCGATTTCAGTTCCAGAGCGATTCGCCCAATGAGTCCTTGATATTTAGTTTTTTCAGCCAATATTTTGGATTTTTGAAAATTTCACTTTTGTGAAAATATCCACTAAATGAGGGAATAATATGTGTGAGGGTACCCCAGGAGAGTTCCAAATGTGTGTGGGTAGAATATATATCCCACGGGGGTAAAATTGAAAAAAGTTGAAAAATTTTTTTTTTGGACAGTCATCTATCTGGCGTTTATCAGACTTTCAGATAGGGCAAATGTCAGTGAGCGTTCCGATTTCAGTTCCAGATTGATTCGCCCAATGAGTCCTTGATATTTAGTCGTTTTCAGCCAATATTTTGGATTTTTGAAAATTTCACTTTTTTGTGAAAATATCCACTAAATGAGGGAATAATATGTGTGAGGGTACCCCAGGAGAGTTCCAAATGTGTGTGGGTAGAATATATATCCCAGTGGGGTAGAATTGAAAAAAGTTGAGAAAATTTTTTTTGGGACTTAGTCATTTTTCCGGCGTTTATCAGACTTTCAGATAGGGCAAATGTCAGTGAGCATTCTGATTTCAGTTCCAGAGCGATTCGCCCAATGAGTCCTTGATATTTAGTCGTTTTCAGCCAATATTTTGGATTTTTGAAAATTTCACTTTTTTGTGAAAATATCCACTAAATGAGGGAATAATATGTGTGAGGGTACCCCAGGAGAGTTCCAAATGTGTGTGGGTAGAATATATATCCCAATGGGGTAGAATTGAAAAAAGTTGAGAAAATTTTTTTTGGACTTAGTCATTTTTCCGGCGTTTATCAGACTTTCAGATAGGGCAAATGTCAGTGAGCGCTCCGATTTCAGTTCCAGAGCGATTCGCCCAATGAGTCCTTGATATTTAGTCGTTTTCAGCCAATATTTTGGATTTTTGAAAATTTCACTTTTTTGTGAAAATATCCACTAAATGAGGGAATAATATGTGTGAGGGTACCCCAGGAGAGTTCCAAATGTGTGTGGGTAGAATATATATCCCAATGGGGTAGAATTGAAAAAAGTTGAGAAAATTTTTTTTGGGACTTAGTCATTTTTCCGGCGTTTATCAGACTTTCAGATAGGGCAAATGTCAGTGAGCATTCTGATTTCAGTTCCAGAGCGATTCGCCCAATGAGTCCTTGATATTTAGTAGTTTTCAGCGAATATTTTGGATTTTTGAAAATTTCACTTTTTTGTGAAAATATCCACTAAATGAGGGAATAATATTTGTGAGGGTACCCCAGGAGAGTTCCAAATGTGTGTGGGTGTAATATATATCCCACTGGGGTAAAATTGAAAAAAGTTGAGAAAATTTTTTTTTGGACTTAGTGATTTTTCCGGCGTTTATCAGACTTTCAGATAGGGCAAATGTCAGTGAGCGTTCCGATTTCAGTTCCAGATTGATTCGCCCAGTGAGTCCTTGATATTTAGTCTTTTTCAGCCAATATTTTGGATTTTTGAAAATTTCACTTTTTTGTGAAAATATCCACTAAATGAGGGAATAATATGTGTGAGGGTACTCCAGGAGAGTTCCAAATGTGTGTGGGTAGAATATATATCCCACGGGGGTAAAATTGAAAAAAGTTGAGAAAATTTTTTTTTGGACTTTGTCATTTTTCCGGCGTTTATCAGACTTTCAGATAGGGCAAATGTCAGTGAGCGTTCTGATTTCAGTTCCAGAGCGATTCGCCCAATGAGTCATTGATATTTAGTCGTTTTCAGCCAATATTTAGGATTTTTGAAAATTTCACTTTTTTGTGAAAATATCCACTAAATGAGGGAATAATATGTGTGAGGGTACCCCAGGAGAGTTACAAATGTGTGTGGGTAGAATATATATCCCACTGGTGTAAAATTGAAAAAAGTTGAGAAAATTTTTTTATGGACTTAGTCATTTTTCCGGCGTTTATCAGACTTTCAGATAGGGCAAATGTCAGTGAGCATTCCGATTTCAGTTCCAGAGCGATTCGCCCAATGAGTCCTTGATATTTAGTTTTTTCAGCCAATATTTTGGATTTTTGAAAATTTCACTTTTGTGAAAATATCCACTAAATGAGGGAATAATATGTGTGAGGGTACCCAGGAGAGTTCCAAATGTGTGTGGGTAGAATATATATCCCACGGGGGTAAAATTGAAAAAAGTTGAAAAAATTTTTTTTTGGACTTAGTCATCTATCTGGCGTTTATCAGACTTTCAGATAGGGCAAATGTCAGTGAGCGTTCCAATTTCAGTTCCAGATTGATTCGCCCAATGAGTCCTTGATATTTAGTCGTTTTCAGCCAATATTTTGGATTTTTGAAAATTTCACTTTTTTGTGAAAATATCCACTAAATGAGGGAATAATATGTGTGAGGGTACCCCAGGAGAGTTCCAAATGTGTGTGGGTAGAATATATATCCCAATGGGGTAGAATTGAAAAAAGTTGAGAAAATTTTTTTTGGGACTTAGTCATTTTTCCGGCGTTTATCAGACTTTCAGATAGGGCAAATGTCAGTGAGCATTCTGATTTCAGTTCCAGAGCGATTCGCCCAATGAGTCCTTGATATTTAGTCGTTTTCAGCCAATATTTTGGATTTTTGAAAATTTCACTTTTTTGTGAAAATATCCACTAAATGAGGGAATAATATGTGTGAGGGTACCTCAGGAGAGTTCCAAATGTGTGTGGGTAGAATATATATCCCAATGGGGTAGAATTGAAAAAAGTTGAGAAAATTTTTTTTGGACTTATTCATTTTTCCGGCGTTTATCAGACTTTCAGATAGGGCAAATGTCAGTGAGCGTTCCGATTTCAGTTCCAGAGCGATTCGCCCAGTGAGTCCTTGATATTTAGTCGTTTTCAGCGAATATTTAGGATTTTTGAAAATTTCACTTTTGTGAAAATATCCACTAAATGAGGGAATAATATGTGTGAGGGTACCTCAGGAGAGTTCCAAATGTGTGTGGGTAGAATATATATCCCAATGGGGTAGAATTGAAAAAAGTTGAGAAAATTTTTTTTGGACTTAGTCATTTTTCCGGCGTTTATCAGACTTTCAGATAGGGCAAATGTCAGTGAGCGCTCCGATTTCAGTACCAGAGCGATTCGCCCAATGAGTCCTTGATATTTAGTCGTTTTCAGCCAATATTTTGGATTTTTGAAAATTTCACTTTTTTGTGAAAATATCCACTAAATGAGGGAATAATATGTGTGAGGGTACCCCAGGAGAGTTCCAAATGTGTGTGGGTAGAATATATATCCCACGGGGGTAAAATTGAAAAAAGTTGAAAAATTTTTTTTTTGGACTTAGTCATCTATCAGGCGTTTATCAGACTTTCAGATAGGGCAAATGTCAGTGAGCATTCTGATTTCAGTTACAGAGCGATTCGCCCAATGAGTCCTTGATATTTAGTAGTTTTCAGCCAATATTTTGGATTTTTGAAAATTTCACTTTTTTGTGAAAATATCCACTAAATGAGGGAATAATATGTGTGAGGGTACTCCAGGAGAGTTCCAAATGTGTGTGGGTAGAATATATATCCCACGGGGGTAAAATTGAAAAAAGTTGAGAAAATTTTTTTTTGGACTTTGTCATTTTTCCGGCGTTTATCAGACTTTCAGATAGGGCAAATGTCAGTGAGCGTTCTGATTTCAGTTCCAGAGCGATTCGCCCAATGAGTCATTGATATTTAGTCGTTTTCAGCCAATATTTAGGATTTTTGAAAATTTCACTTTTTTGTGAAAATATCCACTAAATGAGGGAATAATATGTGTGAGGGTACCCCAGGAGAGTTACAAATGTGTGTGGGTAGAATATATATCCCACTGGTGTAAAATTGAAAAAAGTTGAGAAAATTTTTTTATGGACTTAGTCATTTTTCCGGCGTTTATCAGACTTTCAGATAGGGCAAATGTCAGTGAGCATTCCGATTTCAGTTCCAGAGCGATTCGCCCAATGAGTCCTTGATATTTAGTTTTTTCAGCCAATATTTTGGATTTTTGAAAATTTCACTTTTGTGAAAATATCCACTAAATGAGGGAATAATATGTGTGAGGGTACCCAGGAGAGTTCCAAATGTGTGTGGGTAGAATATATATCCCACGGGGGTAAAATTGAAAAAAGTTGAAAAAATTTTTTTTTGGACTTAGTCATCTATCTGGCGTTTATCAGACTTTCAGATAGGGCAAATGTCAGTGAGCGTTCCAATTTCAGTTCCAGATTGATTCGCCCAATGAGTCCTTGATATTTAGTCGTTTTCAGCCAATATTTTGGATTTTTGAAAATTTCACTTTTTTGTGAAAATATCCACTAAATGAGGGAATAATATGTGTGAGGGTACCCCAGGAGAGTTCCAAATGTGTGTGGGTAGAATATATATCCCAATGGGGTAGAATTGAAAAAAGTTGAGAAAATTTTTTTTGGGACTTAGTCATTTTTCCGGCGTTTATCAGACTTTCAGATAGGGCAAATGTCAGTGAGCATTCTGATTTCAGTTCCAGAGCGATTCGCCCAATGAGTCCTTGATATTTAGTCGTTTTCAGCCAATATTTTGGATTTTTGAAAATTTCACTTTTTTGTGAAAATATCCACTAAATGAGGGAATAATATGTGTGAGGGTACCTCAGGAGAGTTCCAAATGTGTGTGGGTAGAATATATATCCCAATGGGGTAGAATTGTAAAAAGTTGAGAAAATTTTTTTTGGACTTATTCATTTTTCCGGCGTTTATCAGACTTTCAGATAGGGCAAATGTCAGTGAGCGTTCCGATTTCAGTTCCAGAGCGATTCGCCCAGTGAGTCCTTGATATTTAGTCGTTTTCAGCGAATATTTAGGATTTTTGAAAATTTCACTTTTGTGAAAATATCCACTAAATGAGGGAATAATATGTGTGAGGGTACCTCAGGAGAGTTCCAAATGTGTGTGGGTAGAATATATATCCCAATGGGGTAGAATTGAAAAAAGTTGAGAAAATTTTTTTTGGACTTAGTCATTTTTCCGGCGTTTATCAGACTTTCAGATAGGGCAAATGTCAGTGAGCGCTCCGATTTCAGTACCAGAGCGATTCGCCCAATGAGTCCTTGATATTTAGTCGTTTTCAGCCAATATTTTGGATTTTTGAAAATTTCACTTTTTTGTGAAAATATCCACTAAATGAGGGAATAATATGTGTGAGGGTACCCCAGGAGAGTTCCAAATGTGTGTGGGTAGAATATATATCCCACGGGGGTAAAATTGAAAAAAGTTGAAAAATTTTTTTTTTGGACTTAGTCATCTATCAGGCGTTTATCAGACTTTCAGATAGGGCAAATGTCAGTGAGCATTCTGATTTCAGTTACAGAGCGATTCGCCCAATGAGTCCTTGATATTTAGTAGTTTTCAGCCAATATTTTGGATTTTTGAAAATTTCACTTTTTTGTGAAAATATCCACTAAATGAGGGAATAATATGTGTGAGGGTACCCCAGGAGAGTTCCAAATGTGTGTGGGTGGAATATATATCCCACTGGGGTAAAATTGAAAATAGTTGAGAAAATTTTTTTTGGACTTAGTCATTTTTCCGGCGTTTATCAGACTTTCAGATAGGGCAAATGTCAGTGAGCGTTCTGATTTCAGTTCCAGAGCGATTCGCCCAATGAGTCCTTGATATTTAGTCGTTTTCAGCCAATATTTAGGATTTTTGAAAATTTCACTTTTTTGTGAAAATATCCACTAAATGAGGGAATAATATGTGTGAGGGTACCCCAGGAGAGTTCCAAATGTGTGTGGGTAGAATATATATCCCACGGGGGTAAAATTGAAAAAAGTTGAAAAATTTTTTTTTTGGACTTAGTCATCTATCTGGCGTTTATCAGACTTTCAGATAGGGCAAATGTCAGTAATCATTCTGATTTCAGTTCCAGAGCGATTCGCCCAATGAGTCCTTGATATTTAGTAGTTTTCAGCCAATATTTTGGATTTTTGAAAATTTCACTTTTTTGTGAAAATATCCACTAAATGAGGGAATAATATGTGTGAGGGTACCCCAGGAGAGTTCCAAATGTGTGTGGGTGGAATATATATCCCACTGGGGTAAATTTGAAAAAAGTTGAGAAAATTTTTTTTGGACTTAGTCATTTTTCCGGCGTTTATCAGACTTTCAGATAGGGCAAATGTCAGTGAGCGATCCGATTTCAGTTCCAGAGCGATTCGCCCAATGAGTCCTTGATATTTAGTCGTTTTCAGCCAATATTTTGGATTTTTGAAATTTCACTTTTTTGTGAAAATATCCACTAAATGAGGGAATAATATGTGTGAGGGTACCTCAGGAGAGTTCCAAATGTGTCTGGGTAGAATATATATCCCAATGGGGTAGAATTGAAAAAAGTTGAGAAAATTTTTTTTGGACTTATTCATTTTTCCGGCGTTTATCAGACTTTCAGATAGGGCAAATGTCAGTGAGCGTTCCGATTTCAGTTCCAGAGCGATTCGCCCAGTGAGTCCTTGATATTTAGTCGTTTTCAGCGAATATTTAGGATTTTTGAAAATTTCACTTTTGTGAAAATATCCACTAAATGAGGGAATAATATGTGTGAGGGTACCTCAGGAGAGTTCCAAATGTGTGTGGGTAGAATATATATCCCAATGGGGTAGAATTGAAAAAAGTTGAGAAAATTTTTTTTGGACTTAGTCATTTTTCCGGCGTTTATCAGACTTTCAGATAGGGCAAATGTCAGTGAGCGCTCCGATTTCAGTACCAGAGCGATTCGCCCAATGAGTCCTTGATATTTAGTCGTTTTCAGCCAATATTTTGGATTTTTGAAAATTTCACTTTTTTGTGAAAATATCCACTAAATGAGGGAATAATATGTGTGAGGGTACCCCAGGAGAGTTCCAAATGTGTGTGGGTAGAATATATATCCCACGGGGGTAAAATTGAAAAAAGTTGAAAAATTTTTTTTTTGGACTTAGTCATCTATCAGGCGTTTATCAGACTTTCAGATAGGGCAAATGTCAGTGAGCATTCTGATTTCAGTTACAGAGCGATTCGCCCAATGAGTCCTTGATATTTAGTAGTTTTCAGCCAATATTTTGGATTTTTGAAAATTTCAATTTTTTGTGAAAATATCCACTAAATGAGGGAATAATATGTGTGAGGGTACCCCAGGAGAGTTCCAAATGTGTGTGGGTGGAATATATATCCCACTGGGGTAAAATTGAAAATAGTTGAGAAAATTTTTTTTGGACTTAGTCATTTTTCCGGCGTTTATCAGACTTTCAGATAGGGCAAATGTCAGTGAGCGTTCTGATTTTAGTTCCAGAGCGATTCGCCCAATGAGTCCTTGATATTTAGTCGTTTTCAGCCAATATTTTGGATTTTTGAAAATTTCAATTTTTTGTGAAAATATCCACTAAATGAGGGAATAATATGTGTGAGGGTACCCCAGGAGAGTTCCAAATGTGTGTGGGTGGAATATATATCCCACTGGGGTAAAATTGAAAATAGTTGAGAAAATTTTTTTTGGACTTAGTCATTTTTCCGGCGTTTATCAGACTTTCAGATAGGGCAAATGTCAGTAATCATTCTGATTTCAGTTCCAGAGCGATTCGCCCAATGAGTCCTTGATATTTAGTAGTTTTCAGCCAATATTTTGGATTTTTGAAAATTTCACTTTTTTGTGAAAATATCCACTAAATGAGGGAATAATATGTGTGAGGGTACCCCAGGAGAGTTCCAAATGTGTGTGGGTGGAATATATATCCCACTGGGGTAAATTTGAAAAAAGTTGAGAAAATTTTTTTTGGACTTAGTCATTTTTCCGGCGTTTATCAGACTTTCAGATAGGGCAAATGTCAGTGAGCGATCCGATTTCAGTTCCAGAGCGATTCGCCCAATGAGTCCTTGATATTTAGTCGTTTTCAGCCAATATTTTGGATTTTTGAAATTTCACTTTTTTGTGAAAATATCCACTAAATGAGGGAATAATATGTATGAGGGTACCCCAGGAGAGTTCCAAATGTGTGTGGATAGAATATATATCCCACTGGTGTAAAATTGAAAAAAGTTGAGAAAATTTTTTTTTGGACTTATTCATTTTTCCGGCGTTTATCAGACTTTCAGATAGGGCAAATGTCAGTGAGCGTTCCGATTTCAGTTCCAGAGCGATTCGCCCAATGAGTCCTTGATATTTAGTAGTTTTCAGCCAATATTTTGGATTTTTGAAAATTTCACTTTTTTGTGAAAATATCCACTAAATGAGGGAATAATATGTATGAGGGTACCCCAGGAGAGTTCCAAATGTGTGTGGATAGAATATATATCCCACTGGGGTAAAATTGAAAAAAGTTGAGAAAATTTTTTTTTGGACTTAGTCATTTTTCCAGCGTTTATCAGACTTTCAGATAGGGCAAATGTCAGTGAGCGTTCCGATTTCAGTTCCAGAGCGATTCGCCCAGTGAGTCCTTGATATTTAGTCGTTTTCAGCGAATATTTTGGATTTTTGAAAATTTCACTTTTGTGAAAATATCCACTAAATGAGGGAATAATATGTGTGAGGGTACCCCAGGAGAGTTCCAAATGTGTGTGGGTAGAATATATATCCCACGGGGGTAAAATTGAAAAAAGTTGAAAAATTTTTTTTTTGGACTTAGTCATCTATCTGGCGTTTATCAGACTTTCAGATAGGGCAAATGTAAGTGAGCGTTCCGATTTCAGTTCCAGATTGATTCGCCCAATGAGTCCTTGATATTTAGTCGTTTTCAGCCAATATTTTGGATTTTTGAAAATTTCACTTTTTTGTGAAAATATCCACTAAATGAGGGAATAATATGTGTGAGGGTACCCCAGGAGAGTTCCAAATGTGTGTGGGTAGAATATATATCCCAATGGGGTAGAATTGAAAAAAGTTGAGAAAATTTTTTTTGGGACTTAGTCATTTTTCCGGCGTTTATCAGACTTTCAGATAGGGCAAATGTCAGTGAGCATTCTGATTTCAGTTCCAGAGCGATTCGCCCAATGAGTCCTTGATATTTAGTAGTTTTCAGCCAATATTTTGGATTTTTGAAAATTTCACTTTTTTGTGAAAATATCCACTAAATGAGGGAATAATATGTGTGAGGGTACCCCAGGAGAGTTCCAAATGTGTGTGGGTGGAATATATATCCCACTGGGGTAAAATTGAAAATAGTTGAGAAAATTTTTTTTGGACTTAGTCATTTTTCCGGCGTTTATCAGACTTTCAGATAGGGCAAATGTCAGTGAGCGCTCCGATTTCAGTTCCAGAGCGATTCGCCCAATGAGTCCTTGATATTTAGTCGTTTTCAGCCAATATTTTGGATTTTTGAAAATTTCACTTTTTTGTGAAAATATCCACTAAATGAGGGAATAATATGTATGAGGGTACCCCAGGAGAGTTCCAAATGTGTGTGGATAGAATATATATCCCACTGGGGTAAAATTGAAAAAAGTTGAGAAAAATTTTTTTTGGACTTAGTCATTTTTCCGGCGTTTATCAGACTTTCAGATAGGGCAAATGTCAGTGAGCGCTCCGATTTCAGTTCCAGAGCGATTCGCCCAATGAGTCCTTGATATTTAGTCGTTTTCAGCCAATATTTTGGATTTTTGAAAATTTCACTTTTTTGTGAAAATATCCACTAAATGAGGGAATAATATGTATGAGGGTACCCCAGGAGAGTTCCAAATGTGTGTGGATAGAATATATATCCCACTGGGGTAAAATTGAAAAAAGTTGAGAAAAATTTTTTTTGGACTTAGTCATTTTTCCGGCGTTTATCAGACTTTCAGATAGGGCAAATGTCAGTGAGCGCTCTGATTTCAGTTCCAGAGCGATTCGCCCAATGAGTCCTTGATATTTAGTCGTTTTCAGCCAATATTTTGGATTTTTGAAAATTTCACTTTTTTGTGAAAATATCCACTAAATGAGGGAATAATATGTATGAGGGTACCCCAGGAGAGTTCCAAATGTGTGTGGATAGAATATATATCCCACTGGGGTAAAATTGAAAAAAGTTGAAAAATTTTTTTTTGGACTTAGTCATTTTTCCAGCGTTTATCAGACTTTCAGATAGGGCAAATGTCAGTGAGCGTTCCGATTTCAGTTCCAGAGCGATTCGCCCAGTGAGTCCTTGATATTTAGTCGTTTTCAGCGAATATTTTGGATTTTTGAAAATTTCACTTTTGTGAAAATATCCACTAAATGAGGGAATAATATGTGTGAGGGTACCCCAGGAGAGTTCCAAATGTGTGTGGGTAGAATATATATCCCACGGGGGTAAAATTGAAAAAAGTTGAAAAATTTTTTTTTTGGACTTAGTCATCTATCTGGCGTTTATCAGACTTTCAGATAGGGCAAATGTCAGTGAGCGTTCCGATTTCAGTTCCAGATTGATTCGCCCAATGAGTCCTTGATATTTAGTCGTTTTCAGCCAATATTTTGGATTTTTGAAAATTTCACTTTTTTGTGAAAATATCCACTAAATGAGGGAATAATATGTGTGAGGGTACCCCAGGAGAGTTCCAAATGTGTGTGGGTAGAATATATATCCCAATGGGGTAGAATTGAAAAAAGTTGAGAAAATTTTTTTTGGGACTTAGTCATTTTTCCGGCGTTTATCAGACTTTCAGATAGGGCAAATGTCAGTGAGCGCTCCGATTTCAGTTCCAGATTGATTCGCCCAATGAGTCCTTGATATTTAGTCGTTTTCAGCCAATATTTTGGATTTTTGAAAATTTCACTTTTTTGTGAAAATATCCACTAAATGAGGGAATAATATGTGTGAGGGTACCCCAGGAGAGTTCGAAATGTGTGTGGGTAGAATATATATCCCACTGGGGTAAAATTGAATAAAGTTGAGAAAATTTTTTTTTGGACTTAGTCATTTTTCCGGCGTTTATCAGACTTTCAGATAGGGCAAATGTCAGTGAGCGTTCCGATTTCAGTTCCAGAGCGATTCGCCCAGTGAGTCCTTGATATTTAGTCGTTTTCAGCGAATATTTTGGATTTTTGAAAATTTCACTTTTGTGAAAATATCCACTAAATGAGGGAATAATATGTGTGAGGGTACCCCAGGAGTGTTCCAAATGTGTGTGGGTAGAATATATATCCCACGGGGGTAAAATTGAAAAAAGTTGAAACATTTTTTTTTTGGACTTAGTCATCAATCTGGCGTTTATCAGACTTTCAGATAGGGCAAATGTCAGTGAGCGTTCCGATTTCAGTTCCAGATTGATTCGCCCAATGAGTCCTTGATATTTAGTCGTTTTCAGCCAATATTTTGGATTTTTGAAAATTTCACTTTTTTGTGAAAATATCCACTAAATGAGGGAATAATATGTGTAAGGGTACCCCAGGAGAGTTCCAAATGTGTGTGGGTAGAATATATATCCCAATGGGGTAGAATTGAAAAAAGTTGAGAAAATTTTTTTTAGGACTTAGTCATTTTTCCGGCGTTTATCAGTCTTTCAGATAGGGCAAATGTCAGTGAGCATTCTGATTTCAGTTCCAGAGCGATTCGCCCAATGAGTCCTTGATATTTAGTAGTTTTCAGCCAATATTTTGGATTTTTGAAAATTTCACTTTTTTGTGAAAATATCCACTAAATGAGGGAATAATATGTGTGAGGGTACCCCAGGAGAGTTCCAAATGTGTGTGGGTGGAATATATATCCCACTGGGGTAAAATTGAAAATAGTTGAGAAAATTTTTTTTGGACTTAGTCATTTTTCCGGCGTTTATCAGACTTTCAGATAGGGCAAATGTCAGTGAGCGCTCCGATTTCAGTTCCAGAGCGATTCGCCCAATGAGTCCTTGATATTTAGTCGTTTTCAGCCAATATTTTGGATTTTTGAAAATTTCACTTTTTTGTGAAAATATCCACTAAATGAGGGAATAATATGTATGAGGGTACCCCAGGAGAGTTCCAAATGTGTGTGGATAGAATATATATCCCACTGGGGTAAAATTGAAAAAAGTTGAGAAAAATTTTTTTTGGACTTAGTCATTTTTCCGGCGTTTATCAGACTTTCAGATAGGGCAAATGTCAGTGAGCGCTCCGATTTCAGTTCCAGAGCGATTCGCCCAATGAGTCCTTGATATTTAGTCGTTTTCAGCCAATATTTTGGATTTTTGAAAATTTCACTTTTTTGTGAAAATATCCACTAAATGAGGGAATAATATGTATGAGGGTACCCCAGGAGAGTTCCAAATGTGTGTGGATAGAATATATATCCCACTGGGGTAAAATTGAAAAAAGTTGAGAAAATTTTTTTTTGGACTTAGTCATTTTTCCGGCGTTTATCAGACTTTCAGATAGGGCAAATGTCAGTGAGCGTTCCGATTTCAGTTCCAGAGCGATTCGCCCAGTGAGTCCTTGATATTTAGTCGTTTTCAGCGAATATTTTGGATTTTTGAAAATTTCACTTTTGTGAAAATATCCACTAAATGAGGGAATAATATGTGTGAGGGTACCCCAGGAGAGTTCCAAATGTGTGTGGGTAGAATATATATCCCAATGGGGTAGAATTGAAAAAAGTTGAGAAAATTTTTTTTGGGACTTAGTCATTTTTCCGGCGTTTATCAGACTTTCAGATAGGGCAAATGTCAGTGAGCATTCTGATTTCAGTTCCAGAGCGATTCGCCCAATGAGTCCTTGATATTTAGTAGTTTTCAGCCAATATTTTGGATTTTTGAAAATTTCACTTTTTTGTGAAAATATCCACTAAATGAGGGAATAATATGTGTGAGGGTACCCCAGGAGAGTTCCAAATGTGTGTGGGTGGAATATATATCCCACTGGGGTAAAATTGAAAATAGTTGAGAAAATTTTTTTTGGACTTAGTCATTTTTCCGGCGTTTATCAGACTTTCAGATAGGGCAAATGTCAGTGAGCGCTCCGATTTCAGTTCCAGATTGATTTGCCCAATGAGTCCTTGATATTTAGTCGTTTTCAGCCAATATTTTGGATTTTTGAAAATTTCACTTTTTTGTGAAAATATCCACTAAATGAGGGAATAATATGTGTGAGGGTACCCCAGGAGAGTTCCAAATGTGTGTGGGTAGAATATATATCCCAATGGGGTAAAATTGAAAAAAGTTGAGAAAATTTTTTTTTGGACTTATTCATTTTTCCGGCGTTTATCAGACTTTCAGATAGGGCAAATGTCAGTGAGCGTTCCGATTTCAGTTTCAGAGCGATTCGCCCAGTGAGTCCTTGATATTTAGTCGTTTTCAGCGAATATTTTGGATTTTTGAAAATTTCACTTTTGTGAAAATATCCACTAAATGAGGGAATAATATGTGTGAGGGTACCCAAGGAGAGTTCCAAATGTGTGTGGGTAGAATAAATATCCCACGGGGGTAAAATTGAAAAAAGTTGAAAAATTTTTATTTTGGACTTAGTCATTTTTCCGGCGTTTATCAGACTTTCAGATAGGGCAAATGTCAGTGAGCATTCTGATTTCAGTTCCAGAGCGATTCGCCCAATGAGTCCTTGATATTTAGTAATTTTCAGCCAATATTTTGGATTTTTGAAAATTTCACTTTTTTGTGAAAATATCCACTAAATGAGGGAATAATATGTGTGAGGGTACCCCAGGAGAGTTCCAAATGTGTGTGGGTGGAATATATATCCCACTGGGGTAAAATTGAAAATAGTTGAGAAAATTTTTTTTGGACTTAGTCATTTTTCCGGCGTTTATCAGACTTTCAGATAGGGCAAATGTCAGTGAGTGCTCCGATTTCAGTTCCAGATTGATTTGCCCAATGAGTCCTTGATATTTAGTCGTTTTCAGCCAATATTTTGGATTTTTGAAAATTTCACTTTTTTGTGAAAATATCCACTAAATGAGGGAATAATATGTGTGAGGGTACCCCAGGAGAGTTCCAAATGTGTGTGGGTAGAATATATATCCCAATGGGGTAGAATTGAAAAAAGTTGAGAAAATTTTTTTTGGGACTTAGTCATTTTTCCGGCGTTTATCAGACTTTCAGATAGGGCAAATGTCAGTGAGCATTCTGATTTCAGTTCCAGAGCGATTCGCCCAATGAGTCCTTGATATTTAGTAGTTTTCAGCCAATATTTTGGATTTTTGAAAATTTCACTTTTTTGTGAAAATATCCACTAAATGAGGGAATAATATGTGTGAGGGTACCCCAGGAGAGTTCCAAATGTGTGTGGGTGGAATATATATCCCACTGGGGTAAATTTGAAAAAAGTTGAGAACATTTTTTTTGGACTTAGTCATTTTTCCGGCGTTCATCAGACTTACAGATAGGGCAAATGTCAGTGAGCGCTCCGATTTCAGTTCCAGAGCGATTCGCCCAATGAGTCCTTGATATTTAGTCGTTTTCAGCCAATATTTTGGATTTTTGAAAATTTCACTTTTTTGTGAAAATATCCACTAAATGAGGGAATAATATGTGTGAGGGTACCCCAGGAGAGTTCCAAATGTGTGTGGGTAGAATATATATCCCAATGGGGTAAAATTGAAAAAAGTTGAGAAAATTTTTTTTTGGACTTATTCATTTTTCCGGCGTTTATCAGACTTTCAGATAGGGCAAATGTCAGTGAGCGTTCCGATTTCAGTTCCAGAGCGATTCGCCCAGTGAGTCCTTGATATTTAGTCGTTTTCAGCGAATATTTTGGATTTTTGAAAATTTCACTTTTGTGAAAATATCCACTAAATGAGGGAATAATATGTGTGAGGGTACCCCAGGAGAGTTCCAAATGTGTGTGGGTAGAATAAATATCCCACGGGGGTAAAATTGAAAAAAGTTGAAAAATTTTTTTTTTGGACTTAGTCATTTTTCCGGCGTTTATCAGACTTTCAGATAGGGCAAATGTCAGTGAGCATTCTGATTTCAGTTCCAGAGCGATTCGCCCAATGAGTCCTTGATATTTAGTCGTTTTCAGCCAATATTTTGGATTTTTGAAAATTTCACTTTTTTGTGAAAATATCCACTAAATGAGGGAATAATATGTGTGAGGGTACCCCAGGAGAGTTCCAAATGTGTGTGGGTGGAATATATATCCCACTGGGGTAAAATTGAAAATAGTTGAGAAAATTTTTTTTGGACTTAGTCATTTTTCCGGCGTTTATCAGACTTTCAGATAGGGCAAATGTCAGTGAGCGCTCCGATTTCAGTTCCAGAGCGATTCGCCCAATGAGTCCTTGATATTTAGTCGTTTTCAGCCAATATTTTGGATTTTTGAAAATTTCACTTTTTTGTGAAAATATCCACTAAATGAGGGAATAATATGTATGAGGGTACCCCAGGAGAGTTCCAAATGTGTGTGGGTAGAATATATATCCCAATGGGGTAAAATTGAAAAAAGTTGAGAAAATTTTTTTTTGGACTTATTCATTTTTCCGGCGTTTATCAGACTTTCAGATAGGGCAAATGTCAGTGAGCGTTCCGATTTCAGTTCCAGAGCGATTCGCCCAGTGAGTCCTTGATATTTAGTCGTTTTCAGCGAATATTTTGGATTTTTGAAAATTTCACTTTTGTGAAAATATCCACTAAATGAGGGAATAATATGTGTGAGGGTACCCCAGGAGAGTTCCAAATGTGTGTGGGTAGAATAAATATCCCACGGGGGTAAAATTGAAAAAAGTTGAAAAATTTTTTTTTTGGACTTAGTCATTTTTCCGGCGTTTATCAGACTTTCAGATAGGGCAAATGTCAGTGAGCATTCTGATTTCAGTTCCAGAGCGATTCGCCCAATGAGTCCTTGATATTTAGTCGTTTTCAGCCAATATTTTGGATTTTTGAAAATTTCACTTTTTTGTGAAAATATCCACTAAATGAGGGAATAATATGTGTGAGGGTACCCCAGGAGAGTTCCAAATGTGTGTGGGTGGAATATATATCCCACTGGGGTAAAATTGAAAATAGTTGAGAAAATTTTTTTTGGACTTAGTCATTTTTCCGGCGTTTATCAGACTTTCAGATAGGGCAAATGTCAGTGAACGCTCCGATTTCAGTTCCAGAGCGATTCGCCCAATGAGTCCTTGATATTTAGTCGTTTTCAGCCAATATTTTGGATTTTTGAAAATTTCACTTTTTTGTGAAAATATCCACTAAATGAGGGAATAATATGTATGAGGGTACCCCAGGAGAGTTCCAAATGTGTGTGGATAGAATATATATCCCACTGGGGTAAAATTGAAAAAAGTTGAGAAAATTTTTTTTTGGACTTAGTCATTTTTCCGGCGTTTATCAGACTTTCAGATAGGGGAAATGTCAGTGAGCGTTCCGATTTCAGTTCCAGAGCGATTCGCCCAGTGAGTCCTTGATATTTAGTCGTTTTAAGCGAATATTTTGGATTTTTGAAAATTTCACTTTTGTGAAAATATCCACTAAATGAGGGAATAATATGTGTGAGGGTACCCCAGGAGAGTTCCAAATGTGTGTGAGTAGAATATATATCCCACTGGGGTAAAATTGAAAAAAGTTGAAAAATTTTTTTTTTCTACTTAGTCATCTATCTGGCGTTTATCAGACTTTCAGATAGGGCAAATGTCAGTGAGCGTTCCGATTTCAGTTCCAGATTAATTCGCCCAATGAGTCCTTGATATTTAGTCGTTTTCAGCCAATATTTTGGATTTTTGAAAATTTCACTTTTTTGTGAAAATATCCACTAAATGAGGGAATAATATGTGTGAGGGTACCCCAGGAGAGTTCCAAATGTGTGTGGGTAGAATATATATCCCACTGGGGAAAAATTGAAAAAAGTTGAGAAATTTTTATTATGGACTTAGTCATTTTTCCGGCGTTTATCAGACTTTCAGATAGGGCAAATGTCAGTGAGCACTCCGATTTCAGTTCCAGAGCGATTCGCCCAATGAGTCCTTGATATTTAGTCGTTTTCAGCCAATATTTTGGATTTTTGAAAATTTCACTTTTTTGTGAAAATATCCACTAAATGAGGGAATAATATGTGTGAGGGTACCCCAGGAGTGTTCCAAATGTGTGTGGGTGGAATATATATCCCACTGGGGTAAAATTGAAAAAAGCTGAGAAAATTTTTTTTGGACTTAGTCATTTTTCTGGCGTTTATCAGACTTTCAGATAGGGCAAATGTCAGTGAGCGCTCCGATTTCAGTTCCAGAGCGATTCGCCCAATGAGTCCTTGATATTTAGTCGTTTTCAGCCAATATTTTGGATTTTTGAAAATTTCACTTTTTTGTGAAAATATCCACTAAATGAGAGAATAATATGTGTGAGGGTACCCCAGGAGAGTTCCAAATGTGTGTGGGTGGAATATATATCCCACTGGGGTAAAATTGAAAAAAGTTGAGAAAATTTTTTTTGGACTTAGTCATTTTTCTGGCGTTTATCAGACTTTCAGATAGGGGAAATGTCAGTGAGCGTTCCGATTTCAGTTCCAGAGCGATTCGCCCAGTGAGTCCTTGATATTTAGTCGTTTTAAGAGAATATTTTGGATTTTTGAAAATTTCACTTTTGTGAAAATATCCACTAAATGAGGGAATAATATGTGTGAGGGTACCCCAGGAGAGTTCCAAATGTGTGTGAGTAGAATATATATCCCACGGGGGTAAAATTGAAAAAAGTTGAAAAATTTTTTTTTTCTACTTAGTCATCTATCTGGCGTTTATCAGACTTTCAGATAGGGCAAATGTCAGTGAGCGATCCGATTTCAGTTCCAGATTGATTCGCCCAATGAGTCCTTGATATTTAGTCGTTTTCAGCCAATATTTTGGATTTTTGAAAATTTCACTTTTTTGTGAAAATATCCACTAAATGAGGGAATAATATGTGTGAGGGTACCCCAGGAGAGTTCCAAATGTGTGTGGGTAGAATATATATCCCAATGGGGTAGAATTGAAAAAAGTTGAGAAAATTTTTTTTGGGAATTAGTCATTTTTCCGGCGTTTATCAGACTTTCAGATAGGGCAAATGTCAGTGAGCATTCTGATTTCAGTTCCAGAGCGATTCGCCCAATGAGTCCTTGATATTTAGTAGTTTTCAGCCAATATTTTGGATTTTTGAAAATTTCAATTTTTTGTGAAAATATCCACTAAATGAGGGAATAATATGTGTGAGGGTACCCCAGGAGAGTTCCAAATGTGTGTGGGTGGAATATATATCCCACTAGGGTAAAATTGAAAATAGTTGAGAAAATTTTTTTTGGACTTAGTCATTTTTCCGGCGTTTATCAGACTTTCAGATAGGGCAAATGTCAGTGAGCGCTCCGATTTCAGTTTCAGAGCGATTCGCCCAATGAGTCCTTGATATTTAGTCGTTTTCAGCCAATATTTTGGATTTTTGAAAATTTCACTTTTTTGTGAAAATATCCACTAAATGAGGGAATAATATGTATGAGGGTACCCCAGGAGAGTTCCAAATGTGTGTGGATAGAATATATATCCCACTGGGGTAAAATTGAAAAAAGTTGAGAAAATTTTTTTTTGGACTTAGTCATTTTTCCGGCGTTTATCAGACTTTCAGATAGGGCAAATGTCAGTGAGCGTTCCGATTTCAGTTCCAGAGTGATTCGCCCAATGAGTCCTTGATATTTAGTCGTTTTCAGCCAATATTTTGGATTTTTGAAAATTTCACTTTTGTGAAAATATCCACTAAATGAGGGAATAATATGTGTGAGGGTACCCCAGGAGAGTTCCAAATGTGTGTGGGTAGAATATATATCCCACGGGGGTAAAATTGAAAAAAGTTGAAAAATTTTTTTTTTGGACTTAGTCATCTATCTGGCGTTTATCAGACTTTCAGATAGGGCAAATGTCAGTGAGCGCTCCGATTTCAGTTCCAGAGCGATTCGCCCAATGAGTCCTTGATATTTAGTCGTTTTCAGCCAATATTTTGGATTTTTGAAAATTTCACTTTTTTGTGAAAATATCCACTAAATGAGGGAATAATATGTGTGAGGGTACCCCAGGAGAGTTCCAAATGTGTGTGGGTAGAATATATATCCCACTGGGGAAAAATTGAAAAAAGTTGAGAAAATTTTTTTATGGACTTAGTCATTTTTCCGGCATTTATCAGACTTTCAGATAGGGCAAATGTCAGTGAGCACTCCGATTTCAGTTCCAGAGCGATTCGCCCAATGAGTCCTTGATATTTAGTCGTTTTCAGCCAATATTTTGGATTTTTGAAAATTTCACTTTTTTGTGAAAATATCCACTAAATGAGGGAATAATATGTGTGAGGGTACCCCAGGAGTGTTCCAAATGTGTGTGGGTGGAATATATATCCCACTGGGGTAAAATTGAAAAAAGTTGAGAAAATTTTTTTTGGACTTAGTCATTTTTCTGGCGTTTATCAGACTTTCAGATAGGGCAAATGTCAGTGAGCGCTCCGATTTCAGTTCCAGAGCGATTCGCCCAATGAGTCCTTGATATTTAGTCGTTTTCAGCCAATATTTTGGATTTTTGAAAATTTCACTTTTTTGTGAAAATATCCACTAAATGAGGGAATAATATGTGTGAGGGTACCCCAGGAGAGTTCCAAATGTGTGTGGGTGGAATATATATCCCACTGGGGTAAAATTGAAAAAAGTTGAGAAAAATTTTTTTGGACTTAGTCATTTTTCTGGCGTTTATCAGACTTTCAGATAGGGCAAATGTCAGTGAGCGCTCCGATTTCAGTTCCAGAGCGATTCGCCCAATGAGTCCTTGATATTTAGTCGTTTTCAGCCAATATTTTGGATTTTTGAAAATTTCACTTTTTTGTGAAAATATCCACTAAATGAGGGAATAATATGTGTGAGGGTACCCCAGGAGAGTTCCAAATGTGTGTGGGTGGAATATATATCCCACTGGGGTAAAATTGAAAAAAGTTGAGAAAATTTTTTTTGGACTTAGTCATTTTTCTGGCGTTTATCAGACTTTCAGATAGGGGAAATGTCAGTGAGCGTTCCGATTTCAGTTCCAGAGCGATTCGCCCAGTGAGTCCTTGATATTTAGTCGTTTTAAGCGAATATTTTGGATTTTTGAAAATTTCACTTTTGTGAAAATATCCACTAAATGAGGGAATAATATGTGTGAGGGTACCCCAGGAGAGTTCCAAATGTGTGTGAGTAGAATATATATCCCACGGGGGTAAAATTGAAAAAAGTTGAAAAATTTTTTTTTTCTACTTAGTCATCTATCTGGCGTTTATCAGACTTTCAGATAGGGCAAATGTCAGTGAGCGTTCCGATTTCAGTTCCAGATTGATTCGCCCAATGAGTCCTTGATATTTAGTCGTTTTCAGCCAATATTTTGGATTTTTGAAAATTTCACTTTTTTGTGAAAATATCCACTAAATGAGGGAATAATATGTGTGAGGGTAACCCAGGAGAGTTCCAAATGTGTGTGGGTAGAATATATATCCCAATGGGGTAGAATTGAAAAAAGTTGAGAAAATTTTTTTTGGGAATTAGTCATTTTTCCGGCGTTTATCAGACTTTCAGATAGGGCAAATGTCAGTGAGCATTCTGATTTCAGTTCCAGAGCGATTCGCCCAATGAGTCCTTGATATTTAGTAGTTTTCAGCCAATATTTTGGATTTTTGAAAATTTCAATTTTTTGTGAAAATATCCACTAAATGAGGGAATAATATGTGTGAGGGTACCCCAGGAGAGTTCCAAATGTGTGTGGGTTGAATATATATCCCACTGGGGTAAAATTGAAAATAGTTGAGAAAATTTTTTTTGGACTTAGTCATTTTTCTGGCGTTTATCAGACTTTCAGATAGGGCAAATGTCAGTGAGCGCTCCGATTTCAGTTCCAGAGCGATTCGCCCAATGAGTCCTTGATATTTAGTCGTTTTCAGCCAATATTTTGGATTTTTGAAAATTTCACTTTTTTGTGAAAATATCCACTAAATGAGGGAATAATATGTTTGAGGGTACCCCAGGAGAGTTCCAAATGTGTGTGGATAGAATATATATCCCACTGGGGTAAAATTGAAAAAAGTTGAGAAAATTTTTTTTTGGACTTAGTCATTTTTCCGGCGTTTATCAGACTTTCAGATAGGGCAAATGTCAGTGAGCGTTCCGATTTCAGTTCCAGAGTGATTCGCCCAATGAGTCCTTGATATTTAGTCGTTTTCAGCCAATATTTTGGATTTTTGAAAATTTCACTTTTGTGAAAATATCCACTAAATGAGGGAATAATATGTGTGAGGGTACCCCAGGAGAGTTCCAAATGTGTGTGGGTAGAATATATATCCCACGGGGGTAAAATTGAAAAAAGTTGAAAAATTTTTTTTTTGGACTTAGTCATCTATCTGGCGTTTATCAGACTTTCAGATAGGGCAAATGTCAGTGAGCGCTCCGATTTCAGTTCCAGAGCGATTCGCCCAATGAGTCCTTGATATTTAGTCGTTTTCAGCCAATATTTTGGATTTTTGAAAATTTCACTTTTTTGTGAAAATATCCACTAAATGAGGGAATAATATGTGTGAGGGTACCCCAGGAGAGTTCCAAATGTGTGTGGGTAGAATATATATCCCACTGGGGAAAAATTGAAAAAAGTTGAGAAAATTTTTTTATGGACTTAGTCATTTTTCCGGCGTTTATCAGACTTTCAGATAGGGCAAATGTCAGTGAGCACTCCGATTTCAGTTCCAGAGCGATTCGCCCAATGAGTCCTTGATATTTAGTCGTTTTCAGCCAATATTTTGGATTTTTGAAAATTTCACTTTTTTGTGAAAATATCCACTAAATGAGGGAATAATATGTGTGAGGGTACCCCAGGAGTGTTCCAAATGTGTGTGGGTGGAATATATATCCCACTGGGGTAAAATTGAAAAAAGTTGAGTAAATTTTTTTTGGACTTAGTCATTTTTCTGGCGTTTATCAGACTTTCAGATAGGGCAAATGTCAGTGAGCGCTCCGATTTCAGTTCCAGAGCGATTCGCCCAATGAGTCCTTGATATTTAGTCGTTTTCAGCCAATATTTTGGATTTTTGAAAATTTCACTTTTTTGTGAAAATATCCACTAAATGAGGGAATAATATGTGTGAGGGTACCCCAGGAGAGTTCCAAATGTGTGTGGGTGGAATATATATCCCACTGGGGTAAAATTGAAAAAAGTTGAGAAAATTTTTTTTGGACTTAGTCATTTTTCTGGCGTTTATCAGACTTTCAGATAGGGCAAATGTCAGTGAGCGCTCCGATTTCAGTTCCAGAGCGATTCGCCCAATGAGTCCTTGATATTTAGTCGTTTTCAGCCAATATTTTGGATTTTTGAAAATTTCACTTTTTTGTGAAAATATCCACTAAATGAGGGAATAATATGTGTGAGGGTACCCCAGGAGAGTTCCAAATGTGTGTGGGTGGAATATATATCCCACTGGGGTAAAATTGAAAAAAGTTGAGAAAATTTTTTTTGGACTTAGTCATTTTTCTGGCGTTTATCAGACTTTCAGATAGGGCAAATGTCAGTGAGCGCTCCGATTTCAGTTCCAGAGCGATTCGCCCAATGAGTCCTTGATATTTAGTCGTTTTCAGCCAATATTTTGGATTTTTGAAAATTTCACTTTTTTGTGAAAATATCCACTAAATGAGGGAATAATATGTGTGAGGGTACCCCAGGAGAGTTCCAAATGTGTGTGGGTAGAATATATATCCCACTGGGGAAAAATTGAAAAAAGTTGAGAAAATTTTTTTATGGACTTAGTCATTTTTCCGGCGTTTATCAGACTTTCAGATAGGGCAAATGTCAGTGAGCGCTCCGATTTCAGTTCCAGAGCGATTCGCCCAATGAGTCCTTGATATTTAGTTGTTTTCAGCCAATATTTTGGATTTTTGAAAATTTCACTTTTTTGTGAAAATATCCACTAAATGAGGGAATAATATGTGTGAGGGTACCCCAGGAGAGTTCCAAATGTGTGTGGTAGAATATATATCCCAATGGGGTAGAATTGAAAAAAGTTGAGAAAAATTTTTTTGGGACTTAGTCATTTTTCCGACGTTTATCAGACTTTCAGATAGGGCAAATGTCAGTGAGCGTTCCGATTTCAGTTCCAGAGTGATTCGCCCAATGAGTCCTTGATATTTAGTCGTTTTCAGCCAATATTTTAGATTTTTGAAAATTTCACTTTTTTGTGAAAATATCCACTAAATGAGGGAATAATATGTGTGAGGGTACCCCAGGAGAGTTCCAAATGTGTGTGGGTAGAATATATATCCCACGGGGGAAAAATTGAAAAAAGTTGAGAAAATTTTTTTTTGGACTTAGTCATTTTTCCGGCGTTTATCAGACTTTCAGATAGGGCAAATGTCAGTGAGCGTTCCGATTTCAGTTCCAGAGCGATTCGCCCAATGAGTCCTTGATATTTAGTCGTTTTCAGCCAATATTTTGGATTTTTGAAAATTTCACTTTTTTGTGAAAATATCCACTAAATGAGGGAATAATATGTGTGAGGGTACCCCAGGAGAGTTCCAAATGTGTGTGGGTAGAATATATATCCCACTGGGGTAAAAGTGAAAAAAGTTGAGAAAATTTTTTTTTGGACTTAGTCATTTTTCCGGCGTCTATCAAACTTTCAGATAAGGAAAATGTCAGTGAGCGTTCTGATTTCAGTTCCAGAGTGATTCGCCCAATGAGTCCTTGATATTTAGTCGTTTTCAGCCAATATTTTGGAGTTTTGAAAATTTCACTTTTTTGTGAAAATATCCACTAAATGAGGGAATAATATGTGTGAGGGTACCCCAGGAGAGTTCCAAATGTGTGTGGGTAGAATATACATTGCCTACAAGTAGTATTCAACCCCCTGCAGATTTAGCTGGTTTGATAAGATGCAAATAAGTTAGAGCCTTCAAACTGCAAACGAGAGTAGGTTTTATGAACAGAAGCATAAATCTTACAAACCAAAGAGTTATGTTGCTCAGTTTAATTTTATTAAATTTTAAACATAAAAGTGTGGGTCAATTATTATACAACCCCTATGTTTAATATTTTGTGGAATAACCCTTGTTTGCAATTACAGCTAATAATCGTCTTTTATAAGACCTGATCAGGCTGGCACAGGTCTGTGGAGTTATCTTGGCCCACTCCTCCATGCAGATCTTCTCCAAGTTATCTAGGTTCTTTGGGTGTCTCATGTGGACTTTATTTTTGAGCTCCTTCCACAAGTTTCCAATGCGGATAAGTGCAGGAGACTGACTAGGCCACTCCAACACCTTGACTTTTTCCCTCTTGAACCAGGCCTTGGTTTTCTTGGCTGTGTGCTTTGGGTCGTTGTCTTGTTGGAAGATGAAATTACGACCCATCTTAAGATCCTTGATGGAGGAGCGGAGGTTCTTGGCCAAAATCTCCAGGTAGGCCGTGCTATCCATCTTCCCATGGATGCGGACCAGATGGACAGGCCCCTTGGCAGAGAAACAGCCCCAAAGCATGATGCTGCCACCACCATGCTTGACTGTAGGGATGGTATTCTTGGGGTCGTATGCAGTGCCATCCAGTCTCCAAACGTCACGTGTGTGGTTGGCACCAAAGATCTCGATCTTGGTCTCATCAGACCATAGAACCTTGAACCAGTCTGTCTCAGAGTCCTCCAAGTGATCATGAGCAAACTGTAGACGAGCCTTGACATGACGCTTTGAAAGTAAAGGTACCTTACGGGCTCGTCTGGAACAGAGACCATTGCGGTGGAGTATGTTACTTATGGTATTGACTGAAACCAATGTCCACACTGCCATGAGATCTTCCCGGAGCTCCTTCCTTGTTGTCCTTGGGTTAGCCTTGACTCTTCGGACAAGCCTGGCCTCGGCACGGGAGGACACTTTCAAAGGCTGTCCAGGCCGTTGAAGGCTAACAGTAGTTACATAAGCCTTCCACTTATGGATGATGCTCCCAACAGTGGAGACAAGTAGGCCCAACTCCTTGGAAAGGGTTTTGTACCCCTTGCCAGCCTTGTGACCCTCCACGATCTTGTCTCTGATGGCCTTGGAATGCTCCTTTGTCTTTCCCATGTTGACCATGTCTGAGTGCTGTTCACAAGTTTGGGGAGGGTCTTAAATAGTCAGAAAAGGCTGGCAAAAGAGATCTTTAATCCACACATGTGAAGCTCATTATTCTTGGTGCCTGAACTACTTCTTAATACTTTAGGGGGACCAAACAGAATTCTTGTGGTTTGAGGGGTTGAATAATAAATGACACTCTGAATTAACTTTTAACGTTTAAAAAAAAAAAAAAAAAAGTTGCTGCAGTGCATTTCCCACTTCCAGGCTGATATACAGTACAAATGTCACAATGCCAAGTTAATTCCGCATGTGTCAAAAAGCAAAATCTGCAGGGGGTTGAATACTACTTGTAGTCACTGTATATCCCACAGGGGTAAAATTGAAAAAAATTGAAAAAAATTTTTTTTTGACTTAGTCATTTTTCTGGCCTTTATCAGACTTTCAGATAGGGGAAATGTCAGTGAGCATCTGATTTCAGTTCCAGAGCGATTCGCCCAATGAGTCCTTGATATTTAGTCGTTTTCAGCCAATATTTTGGATTTTTGAAAATTTCACTTTTTTGTGAAAATATCCACTTAATCAGGGAATAATATGTATGAGGGTACCCCAGGAGAGTTAAAATGTGTGTGGGTAGAATATATATCCCACGGGGGTAAAATTGAAAAAAGTTGAAAAACATTTTTTTTTGGACTTAGTCATTTTTCTGGCGTTTATCAGACTTTCAGATAGGGGAAATGTCAGTGAGCATCTGATTTCAGTTCCAGAGCGATTCGCCCAATGAGTCCTTGATATTTAGTCGTTTTCAGACAATATTTTGGATTTTTGAAAATTTCACTTTTTTGTGAAAATATCCACTTAATCAGGGAATAATATGTATGAGGGTACCCCAGGAGAGTTAAAATGTGTGTGGGTAGAATATATATCCCACGGGGGTAAAATTGAAAAAAGTTGAAAAACATTTTTTTTTGGACTTAGTCATTTTTCTGGCGTTATTCAGACTTTCAGATAGGGGAAATGTCAGTGAGCATCTGATTTCAGTTCCAGAGCGATTCGCCCAATGAGTCCTTGATATTTAGTCGTTTTCAGCCAATATTTTGGATTTTTGAAAATTTCACTTTTTTGTGAAAATATCCACTTAATCAGGGAACAATATGTATGAGGGTACCCCAGGAGAGTTCCAAATGTGTGTGGGTAGAATATATATCCCACGGGGGTAAAATTGAAAAAAGTTGAAAAACATTTTTTTTTGGACTTAGTCATTTTTCTGGCGTTTATCAGACTTTCAGATAGCGGAAATGTCAGTGAGCATCTGATTTCAGTTCCAGAGCGATTCGCCCAATGAGTCCTTGATATTTAGTCGTTTTCAGCCAATATTTTGTATTTTTGAAAATTTCACTTTTTTTGTGAAAATATCCACTAAATGAGGGAATAATATGTATGAGGGTACCCCAGGAGAGTTCCAAATGTGTGTGGATAGAATATATATCCCACTGGGGTAAAATTGAAAAAAAATTTTTTTTTACTTAGTCATTTTTCCGGCGTTTATCAGACTTTCAGATAGGGGAAATGTCAGTGAGCGTTCTGATTTCAGTTCCAGAGCGATTCGCCCAATGTGTCCTTGATATTTAGTCGTTTTCAGCCAATATTTTGGATTTTTGAAAATTTCACTTTTTTGTGAAAATATCCACTAAATGAGGGAATAATATGTGTGAGGGTACCCCAGGAGAGTTCCAAATGTGTGGGTAGAATATATATCCCACGGGGGTAAAATTGAAAAAAGTTGAGAAAACTTTTTTTTGGACTTAGTCATTTTTCCGGCGTTTATCAGACTTTCAGATAGGGCAAATGTCAGTGAGCGTTCTGATTTCAGTTCCAGAGCGATTCGCCCAATGAGTCCTTGATATTTAGTCGTTTTCAGCCAATATTGTGGATTTTTTGAAAATTTCACTTTTTTGTGAAAATATCCACTAAATGAGGGAATAATATGTGTGAGGGTACCACAGGAGAGTTCCAAATGTGTGTGGGTAGAATATATATCCCACTGGGGTAAAATTGAAAAAAGTTGAGAAAATATTTTTTTTGGACTTAGTCATTTTTCCGGCGTTTATCAGAATTTCAGATAGGTCAAATGTCAGTGAGCGTTCTGATTTCAGTTCCAGAGCGATTCGCCCAATGAGTCCTTGATATTTAGTCGTTTTCGGTCAATATTTTGGATTTTTGAAAATTTCACTTTTTTGTGAAAATATCCACTAAATGAGGGAATAATATGTGTGAGGGTACCCCAGGAGAGTTCCAAATGTGTGTGGGTAGAATATATATCCCACGGGGGTAAAATTGAAAAAAGTTGAAAATTTTTTTTTTCTGGACTTAGTCATCTTTACGGCGTTTATCAGACTTTCAGATAGGGGAAATGTCAGTGAGCATCTAATTTCAGTTCCAGAGCGATTCCCCCAATGAGTCCTTGATATTTAGTCGTTTTCAGCCAATATTTTGGATTTTTGAAAATTTCACTTTTTTGTGAAAATATCCACTAAATGAGGGAATAATATGTGTGAGGGTACCCCAGGAGAGTTCCAAATGTGTGTGGGTAGAATATATATCCCACTGGGGTAAAATTGAAAAAAGTTGAGAAAATTTTTTTTTGGACTTAGCAATTTTTCCGGCGTTTATCAGATATGGGAAATGTCAGTGAGCGTTCCGACTTCAGTTCCAGAGCGATTCGCCCAATGAGTCCTAGATATTTAGTCGTTTTCAGCCAATATTTTGGATTTTTGAAAATTTCACTTTTTTGTGAAAATATCCACTAAATGAGGAAATAATATGAGTGAGGATACCCCAGGAGAGTTCCAAATGTGTGTGGGTAGAATATATATCCCACTGGGGTAAAATTGAAAAAAGTTGAGAAAATTTTTTTTTGGACTTAGTCATTTTTCCGTCGTTTATCAGACTTTCAGATAGGGCAAATGTCAGTGAGCATTCCGATTTCAGTTCCAGAGCGATTCGCCCAATGAGTCCTTGATATTTAGTCGTTTTCAGCCAATATTTTCGATTTTTGAAAATTTCACTTTTTTGTGAAAATATCCACTAAATGAGGGAATAATATGTGTGAGGGTACCCCAGGAGAGTTCCAAATGTGTGTGGGTGGAATATATATCCCACGTGGGTAAAATTGAAAAAAGTTGAGAAAACTTTTTTTTGGACTTATTCATTTTTCCGGCGTTTATCAGACTTTCAGATAGGGCAAATGTCAGTGAGCATCTGATTTCAGTTCCAGAGCGATTCGCCCAATGAGTACTTGATATTTAGTCGTTTTCAGCCAATATTTTGGATTTTTGAAAATTTCACTTTTTTGTGAAAATATCCACTAAATGAGGGAATAATATGTGTGAGGGTAACCCAGGAGAGTTCCAAATGTGTGTGGGTAGAATATATATCCCACGGGGGTAAAATTGAAAAAAGTTGAAAAACATTTTTTTTTGGACTTAGTCATTTTTCTGGCGTTTATCAGACTTTCAGATAGGGGAAATGTCAGTGAGCATCTGATTTCAGTTCCAGAGCGATTCGCCCAATGAGTCCTTGATATTTAGTCGTTTTCAGCCAATATTTTGGATTTTTGAAAATTTCACTTTTTTGTGAAAATATCCACTTAATCAGGGAATAATATGTATGAGGGTACCCCAGGAGAGTTCCAAATGTGTGTGGGTAGAATATATATCCCACGGGGGTAAAATTGAAAAAAGTTGAAAAACATTTTTTTTTGGACTTAGTCATTTTTCTGGCGTTTATCAGACTTTCAGATAGCGGAAATGTCAGTGAGCATCTGATTTCAGTTCCAGAGCGATTCGCCCAATGAGTCCTTGATATTTAGTCGTTTTCAGCCAATATTTTGTATTTTTGAAAATTTCACTTTTTTTGTGAAAATATCCACTAAATGAGGGAATAATATGTATGAGGGTACCCCAGGAGAGTTCCAAATGTGTGTGGATAGAACATATATCCCACTGGGGTAAAATTGAAAAAAAATTTTTTTTTACTTAGTCATTTTTCCGGCGTTTATCAGACTTTCAGATAGGGGAAATGTCAGTGAGCGTTCTGATTTCAGTTCCAGAGCGATTCGCCCAATGTGTCCTTGATATTTAGTCGTTTTCAGCCAATATTTTGGATTTTTGAAAATTTCACTTTTTTGTGAAAATATCCACTAAATGAGGGAATAATATGTGTGAGGGTACCCCAGGAGAGTTCCAAATGTGTGGGTAGAATATATATCCCACGGGGGTAAAATTGAAAAAAGTTGAGAAAACTTTTTTTTGGACTTAGTCATTTTTCCGGCGTTTATCAGACTTTCAGATAGGGCAAATGTCAGTGAGCGTTCTGATTTCAGTTCCAGAGCGATTCGCCCAATGAGTCCTTGATATTTAGTCGTTTTCAGCCAATATTGTGGATTTTTTGAAAATTTCACTTTTTTGTGAAAATATCCACTAAATGAGGGAATAATATGTGTGAGGGTACCACAGGAGAGTTCCAAATGTGTGTGGGTAGAATATATATCCCACTGGGGTAAAATTGAAAAAAGTTGAGAAAATTTTTTTTTGGACTTAGTCATTTTTCCGGCGTTTATCAGAATTTCAGATAGGTCAAATGTCAGTGAGCGTTCTGATTTCAGTTCCAGAGCGATTCGCCCAATGAGTACTTGATATTTAGTCGTTTTCGGTCAATATTTTGGATTTTTGAAAATTTTACTTTTTTGTGAAAATATCCACTAAATGAGGGAATAATATGTGTGAGGGTACCCCAGGAGAGTTCCAAATGTGTGTGGGTAGAATATATATCCCACGGGGGTAAAATTGAAAAAAGTTGAAAATTTTTTTTTTCTGGACTTAGTCATCTTTACGGCGTTTATCAGACTTTCAGATAGGGGAAATGTCAGTGAGCATCTAATTTCAGTTCCAGAGCGATTCGCCCAATGAGTCCTTGATATTTAGTCGTTTTCAGCCAATATTTTAGATTTTTGAAAATTTCACTTTTTTGTGAAAATATCCACTAAATGAGGGAATAATATGTGTGAGGGTACCCCAGGAGAGTTCCAAATGTGTGTGGGTAGAATATATATCCCACTGGGGTAAAATTGAAAAAAGTTGAGAAAATTTTTTTTTGGACTTAGCAATTTTTCCGGCGTTTATCAGATATGGGAAATGTCAGTGAGCGTTCCGACTTCAGTTCCAGAGCGATTCGCCCAATGAGTCCTAGATATTTAGTCGTTTTCAGCCAATATTTTGGATTTTTGAAAATTTCACTTTTTTGTGAAAATATCCACTAAATGAGGAAATAATATGAGTGAGGATACCCCAGGAGAGTTCCAAATGTGTGTGGGTAGAATATATATCCCACGGGAGTAAAATTGAAAAAAGTTGAGAAAACTTTTTTTTGGACTTAGTCATTTTTCCGGCGTTTAGCAGACTTTCAGATAGGGGAAATGTCAGTGAGCGTTCCGATTTCAGTTCCAGAGCGATTCGCCCAATGAGTCCTTGATATTTAGTCGTTTTCAGCCAATATTTTGGATTTTTGAAAATTTCACTTTTTTGTGAAAATATCCACTAAATGAGGGAATAATATGTGTGAGGGTACCCCAGGAGAGTTCCAAATGTGTGTGGGTAGAACATATATCCCACGGGGGTAAAATTGAAAAAAGTTGAAAAACATTTTTTTTTGGACTTAGTCATTTTTCCGACGTTTATCAGACTTTCAGATAGGGGAAATGTCAGTGAGCGCTCCGATTTCAGTTCCAGAGCGATTCGCCCAATGAGTCCTTGATACTTAGTCGTTTTCAGCCAATATTTTGGATTTTTGAAAATTTCACTTTTTTGTGAAAATATCCACTAAATGAGGGAATAATATGTGTGAGGGTACCCCAGGAGAGTTCCAAATGTGTTTAGGTAGGATATATATCCCACGGGGGTAAAATTGAAAAAAGTTGAACAAATCTTTTTTGGGGACTTAGTCATTTTTCCGGCGTTTATCAGACTTTCAGATAGGGCAAATGTCAGTGAGCATTCCGATTTCAGTTCCAGAGCCCAATGAGTCCTGGATATTTAGTCGTTTTCAGCCAATTTTCTGGATTTTTGAAAATTTCACTTTTTTGTGAAAATATCCACTAAATGAGGGAATAATATGTGTGAGGGTACCCCAGGAGAGTTCCAAATGTGTGTGGGTAGAATATATATCCCACGGGGGTAAAAATGAAAAAAGTTGAAAAACATTTTTTTTTGGACTTAGTCATTTTTCCGGCGTTTATCAGACTTTCAGATAGGGGAAATGTCAGTGAGCGTTCCGATTTCAGTTCCATAGCGATTCGCCCAATGAGTCCTTCATATTTAGTCGTTTTCAGCCAATTTTCTGGATTTTTGAAAATTTCACTTTTTTGTGAAAATATCCACTAAATGAGGGAATAATATGTGTGAGGGTACCCCAGGAGAGTTCCAAATGTGTGTGGGTAGAATATATATCCCACGGGGGTAAAATTGAAAAAAGTTGAAAAACATTTTTTTTTGGACTTAGTCATTTTTCCGGCGTTTATCAGACTTTCAGATAGGGGAAATGTCAGTGAGCGCTCCGATTTCAGTTCCAGAGCGATTCGCCCAATGAGTCCTTGATACTTAGTCGTTTTCAGCCAATATTTTGGATTTTTGAAAATTTCACTTTTTTGTGAAAATATCCACTAAATGAGGGAATAATATGTGTGAGGGTACCCCAGGAGAGTTCCAAATGTGTGTGGGTAGAATATATATCCCACGGGGGTAAAATTGAAAAAACTTGAAAAAAAATTTTTTGGGGACTTAGTCATTTTTCCGGCGTTTATCAGACTTTCAGATAGGGGAAATGTCAGTGAGCGTTCCGATTTCAGTTCCAGAGCGATTCGCCCAATGAGTCCTTGATATTTAGACGTTTTCAGCCAATTTTCTGGATTTTTGAAAATTTCACTTTTTTGTGAAAATATCCACTAAATGAGGGAATAATATGTGTGAGGGTACCCCAGGAGAGTTCCAAATGTGTGTGGGTAGAATATATATCCCAAAGGGGTAAAATTGAAAAAAGTTGAAAATTTTTTTGGGGGGATTTAGTCATTTTTCCGGCGTTTATCAGACTTTCAGATAGGGCAAATGTCAGTGAGCGTTCCGATTTCAGTTCCAGAGCCCAATGAGTCCTGGATATTTAGTCGTTTTCAGCCAATTTTCTGGATTTTTGAAAATTTCACTTTTTTGTGAAAATATCCACTAAATGAGGGAATAATATGTGTGAGGGTACCCCAGGAGAGTTCCAAATGTGTGTGGGTAGAATATATATCCCACGGGGTTAAAATTGAAAAAAGTTGAAAAAATTTTTTTGGGGGACTTAGTCATTTTTCCGGCGTTTATCAGACTTTCAGATAGGGCAAATGTCAGTGAGCATTCCGATTTCAGTTCCAGAGCGATTCGCACAATGAGTCCTTGATATTTAGTAGTTTTCAGCCAATTTTCTGGATTTTTGAAAATTTCACTTTTTTGTGAAAATATCCACTAAATGAGGGAATAATATGTTTGAGGGTACCCCAGGAGAGTTCCAAATGTGTGTGGGTAGAATATATATCCCACGGGGGTAAAATTGAAAAAAGTTGAAAAACATTTTTTTTTGGACTTAGTCATTTTTCCGGCGTTTATCAGACTTTCAGATAGGGAAAAATGTCAGTGAGTGTTCCAATTTCAGTTCCAGAGCAATTCGCAAAATGAGTCCTTGATATTTAGTCGTTTTCAGCCAATTTTCTGGATTTTTGAAAATTTCACTTTTTTATGAAAATATCCATTAAATGAGGGAATAATATGTTTGAGGGTACCCCAGGAGAGTTTCAAATGTGTGTGGGTAGAATATATATCCCACGGAGGTAAAATTGAAAAAAGTTGAGAAAAATTTTTTGGGGGACTTAGTTATTTTTCCGGCGTTTATCAGACTTTCAGATAGGGGAAATGTCAGTGAGCGTTCCGATTTCAGTTCCAGAGCGATTCGCCCAATGAGTCCTTGATACTTAGTCGTTTTCAGCCAATATTTTGGATTTTTGAAAATTTCACTTTTTTGTGAAAATATCCACTAAATGAGGGAATAATATGTGTGAGGGTACCCCAGGAGAGTTCCAAATGTGTGTGGGTAGAATATATATCCCACGGGGCTAAAATTGAAAAAAGTTGAAAACATTTTTTTTTTGGACTTAGTCATTTTTCGGGCGTTTATCAGACTTTCAGATAGGGCAAATGTCAGTGAGCATTCCGATTTCAGTTCCAGAGCGATTCGCCCAATGAGTCCTTGATATTTAGTCGTTTTCAGCCAATATTTTGGATTTTTGAAAATTTCACTTTTTTGTGAAAATATCCACTAAATGAGGGAATAATATGTGTGAGGGTACCCCAGGAGAGTTCCAAATGTGTGTGGGTAGAATATATATCCCACGGGGGTAAAATTGAAAAAAGTTAAAAAACATTTTTTTTTGGACTTAGTCATTTTTCCGGCGTTTATCAGACTTTCAGATAGGGCAAATGTCAGTGCGCATTCCGATTTCAGTTCCAGAGCGATTCGCCCAATGAGTCCTTGATATTTAGTCGTTTTCAGCCAATATTTTGGATTTTTGAAAATTTCACTTTTTTGTGAAAATATCCACTAAATGAGGGAATAATATGTGTGAGGTTACCCCAGGAGAGTTCCAAATGTGTGTAAGTAGAATATATATCCCACGGGGGTAAAATTGAAAAAAGTTGAAAAATTTTTTTTTGGGATTTAGTCATTTTTCCGGCGTTTATCAGACTTTCAGATAGGGGAAATGTCAGTGAGCGTTCCGATTTCAGTTCCAGAGCGATTCGCCCAATGAGTCCTTGATACTTAGTCGTTTTCAGCCAATATTTTGGATTTTTGAAAATTTCACTTTTTTGTGAAAATATCCACTAAATGAGGGAATAATATGTGTGAGGGTACCCCAGGAGAGTTCCAAATGTGTGTGGGTAGAATATATATCCCACGGGGGTAAAATTGAAAAAAGTTGAAAAACATTTTTTTTTGGACTTAGTCATTTTTCCGGCGTTTATCAGACTTTCAGATAGGGGAAATGTCAGTGAGCATTCCGATTTCAGTTCCAGAGCGATTCGCCCAATGAGTCCTTGATATTTAGTCGTTTTCAGCCAATTTTCTGGATTTTTGAAAATTTCACTTTTTTGTGAAAATATCCACTAAATGAGGGAATAATATGTGTGAGGGTACCCCAGGAGAGTTCCAAATGTGTGTGGGTAGAATATATATCCCACGGGGGTAAAATTGAAAAAAGTTGAACAAAATTTTTTTGGGGACTTAGTCATTTTTCCGGTGTTTATCAGACTTTCAGATAGGGCAAATGTCAGTGAGCATTCCGATTTCAGTTCCAGAGCTTTTCGCCCAATGAGTCCTTGATACTTAGTCGTTTTCAGCCAATATTTTGGATTTTTGAAAATTTCACTTTTTTGTGAAAATATCCACTAAATGAGGGAATAATATGTGTGAGGGTACCCCAGGAGAGTTCCAAATGTGTGTGGGTAGAATATATATCCCACGGGGGTAAAATTGAAAAAACTTGAAAAAAAATTTTTTGGGGACTTAGTCATTTTTCCGGCGTTTATCAGACTTTCAGATAGGGGAAATGTCAGTGAGCGTTCCGATTTCAGTTCCAGAGCGATTCGCCCAATGAGTCCTTGATATTTAGACGTTTTCAGCCAATTTTCTGGATTTTTGAAAATTTCACTTTTTTGTGAAAATATCCACTAAATGAGGGAATAATATGTGTGAGGGTACCCCAGGAGAGTTCCAAATGTGTGTGGGTAGAATATATATCCCAAAGGGGTAAAATTGAAAAAAGTTGAAAATTTTTTTGGGGGGATTTAGTCATTTTTCCGGCGTTTATCAGACTTTCAGATAGGGCAAATGTCAGTGAGCGTTCCGATTTCAGTTCCAGAGCCCAATGAGTCCTGGATATTTAGTCGTTTTCAGCCAATTTTCTGGATTTTTGAAAATTTCACTTTTTTGTGAAAATATCCACTAAATGAGGGAATAATATGTGTGAGGGTACCCCAGGAGAGTTCCAAATGTGTGTGGGTAGAATATATATCCCACGGGGTTAAAATTGAAAAAAGTTGAAAAAATTTTTTTGGGGGACTTAGTCATTTTTCCGGCGTTTATCAGACTTTCAGATAGGGCAAATGTCAGTGAGCATTCCGATTTCAGTTCCAGAGCGATTCGCACAATGAGTCCTTGATATTTAGTAGTTTTCAGCCAATTTTCTGGATTTTTGAAAATTTCACTTTTTTGTGAAAATATCCACTAAATGAGGGAATAATATGTTTGAGGGTACCCCAGGAGAGTTCCAAATGTGTGTGGGTAGAATATATATCCCACGGGGGTAAAATTGAAAAAAGTTGAAAAACATTTTTTTTTGGACTTAGTCATTTTTCCGGCGTTTATCAGACTTTCAGATAGGGAAAAATGTCAGTGAGTGTTCCAATTTCAGTTCCAGAGCAATTCGCAAAATGAGTCCTTGATATTTAGTCGTTTTCAGCCAATTTTCTGGATTTTTGAAAATTTCACTTTTTTATGAAAATATCCATTAAATGAGGGAATAATATGTTTGAGGGTACCCCAGGAGAGTTTCAAATGTGTGTGGGTAGAATATATATCCCACGGAGGTAAAATTGAAAAAAGTTGAGAAAAATTTTTTGGGGGACTTAGTTATTTTTCCGGCGTTTATCAGACTTTCAGATAGGGGAAATGTCAGTGAGCGTTCCGATTTCAGTTCCAGAGCGATTCGCCCAATGAGTCCTTGATACTTAGTCGTTTTCAGCCAATATTTTGGATTTTTGAAAATTTCACTTTTTTGTGAAAATATCCACTAAATGAGGGAATAATATGTGTGAGGGTACCCCAGGAGAGTTCCAAATGTGTGTGGGTAGAATATATATCCCACGGGGCTAAAATTGAAAAAAGTTGAAAACATTTTTTTTTTGGACTTAGTCATTTTTCGGGCGTTTATCAGACTTTCAGATAGGGCAAATGTCAGTGAGCATTCCGATTTCAGTTCCAGAGCGATTCGCCCAATGAGTCCGTGATATTTAGTCGTTTTCAGCCAATATTTTGGATTTTTGAAAATTTCACTTTTTTGTGAAAATATCCACTAAATGAGGGAATAATATGTGTGAGGGTACCCCAGGAGAGTTCCAAATGTGTGTGGGTAGAATATATATCCCACGGGGGTAAAATTGAAAAAAGTTAAAAAACATTTTTTTTTGGACTTAGTCATTTTTCCGGCGTTTATCAGACTTTCAGATAGGGCAAATGTCAGTGCGCATTCCGATTTCAGTTCCAGAGCGATTCGCCCAATGAGTCCTTGATATTTAGTCGTTTTCAGCCAATATTTTGGATTTTTGAAAATTTCACTTTTTTGTGAAAATATCCACTAAATGAGGGAATAATATGTGTGAGGTTACCCCAGGAGAGTTCCAAATGTGTGTAAGTAGAATATATATCCCACGGGGGTAAAATTGAAAAAAGTTGAAAAATTTTTTTTTGGGATTTAGTCATTTTTCCGGCGTTTATCAGACTTTCAGATAGGGGAAATGTCAGTGAGCGTTCCGATTTCAGTTCCAGAGCGATTCGCCCAATGAGTCCTTGATACTTAGTCGTTTTCAGCCAATATTTTGGATTTTTGAAAATTTCACTTTTTTGTGAAAATATCCACTAAATGAGGGAATAATATGTGTGAGGGTACCCCAGGAGAGTTCCAAATGTGTGTGGGTAGAATATATATCCCACGGGGGTAAAATTGAAAAAAGTTGAAAAACATTTTTTTTTGGACTTAGTCATTTTTCCGGCGTTTATCAGACTTTCAGATAGGGGAAATGTCAGTGAGCATTCCGATTTCAGTTCCAGAGCGATTCGCCCAATGAGTCCTTGATATTTAGTCGTTTTCAGCCAATTTTCTGGATTTTTGAAAATTTCACTTTTTTGTGAAAATATCCACTAAATGAGGGAATAATATGTGTGAGGGTACCCCAGGAGAGTTCCAAATGTGTGTGGGTAGAATATATATCCCACGGGGGTAAAATTGAAAAAAGTTGAACAAAATTTTTTTGGGGACTTAGTCATTTTTCCGGCGTTTATCAGACTTTCAGATAGGGCAAATGTCAGTGAGCATTCCGATTTCAGTTCCAGAGCTTTTCGCCCAATGAGTCCTTGATATTTTGTCGTTTTCAGCCAATTTTCTGGATTTTTGAAAATTTCACTTTTTTGTGAAAATATCCACTAAATGAGGGAATAATATGTGTGAGGGTACCCCAGGAGAGTTCCAAATGTGTGTGGGTAGAATATATATCCCACGGGGGTAAAATTGAAAAAAGTTGAAAAACATTTTTTTTTGGACTTAGTCATTTTTCCGGCGTTTATCAGACTTTCAGATAGGGGAAATGTCAGTGAGTGTTCCAATTTCAGTTCCAGAGCAATTCGCAAAATGAGTCCTTGATATTTAGTCGTTTTCAGCCAATTTTCTGGATTTTTGAAAATTTCACTTTTTTATGAAAATATCCATTAAATGAGGGAATAATATGTTTGAGGGTACCCCAGGAGAGTTTCAAATGTGTGTGGGTAGAATATATATCCCACGGAGGTAAAATTGAAAAAAGTTGAGAAAAATTTTTTGGGGGACTTAGTTATTTTTCCGGCGTTTATCAGACTTTCAGATAGGGGAAATGTCAGTGAGCGTTCCGATTTCAGTTCCAGAGCGATTCGCCCAATGAGTCCTTGATACTTAGTCGTTTTCAGCCAATATTTTGGATTTTTGAAAATTTCACTTTTTTGTGAAAATATCCACTAAATGAGGGAATAATATGTGTGAGGGTACCCCAGGAGAGTTCCAAATGTGTGTGGGTAGAATATATATCCCACGGGGCTAAAATTGAAAAAAGTTGAAAACATTTTTTTTTTGGATTTAGTCATTTTTCCGGCGTTTATCAGACTTTCAGATAGGGGAAATGTCAGTGAGCGTTCCGATTTCAGTTCCAGAGCGATTCGCCCAATGAGTCCTTGATACTTAGTCGTTTTCAGCCAATATTTTGGATTTTTGAAAATTTCACTTTTTTGTGAAAATATCCACTAAATGAGGGAATAATATGTGTGAGGGTACCCCAGGAGAGTTCCAAATGTGTGTGGGTAGAATATATATCCCACGGGAGTAAAATTGAAAAAAGTTGAAAAAACATTTTTTTTTGGACTTAGTCATTTTTCCGGCGTTTATCAGACTTTCAGATAGGGGAAATGTGAGTGAGCGTTCCGATTTCAGTTCCAGAGCGATTCGCCCAATGAGTCCTTGATATTTAGTCGTTTTCAGCCAATTTTCTGGATTTTTGAAAATTTCACTTTTTTGTGAAAATATCCACTAAATGAGGGAATAATATGTGTGAGGGTACCCCAGGAGAGTTCCAAATGTGTGTGGGTAGAATATATATCCCACGGGGGTAAAATTGAAAAAAGTTGAACAAAATTTTTTTGGGGACTTAGTCATTTTTCCGGCGTTTATCAGACTTTCAGATAGGGGAAATGTCAGTGAGCGTTCTGATTTCAGTTCCAGAACGATTCGCCCAATGAGTCCTTGATATTTAGTCGTTTTCAGCCAATTTTCTGGATTTTTGAAAATTTCACTTTTTTGTGAAAATATCCACTAAATGAGGGAATAATATGTGTGAGGGTACCCCAGGAGAGTTCCAAATGTGTGTGGGTAGAATATATATCCCACGGGGGTAAAATTGAAAAAAGTTGAACAAAATTTTTTTGGGGACTTAGTCATTTTTCCGGCGTTTATCAGACTTTCAGATAGGGGAAATGTCAGTGAGCGTTCCGATTTCAGTTCCAGAGCGATTCGCCCAATGAGTCCTTGATATTTAGTCGTTTTCAGCCAATTTTCTGGATTTTTGAAAATTTCACTTTTTTGTGAAAATATCCACTAAATGAGGGAATAATATGTGTGAGGGTACCCCAGGAGAGTTCCAAATGTGTGTGGGTAGAATATATATCCCACGGGGGTAAAATTGAAAAAAATTGAAAAACATTTTTTTTTGGACTTAGTCATTTTTCCGGCGTTTATCAGACTTTCAGATAGGGGAAATGTCAGTGAGCGTTCCGATTTCAGTTCCAGAGTGATTCGCCCAATGAGTCCTTGATATTTAGTCGTTTTCAGCCAATTTTCTGGATTTTTGAAAATTTCACTTTTTTGTGAAAATATCCACTAAATGAGGGAATAATATGTTTGAGGGTACCCCAGGAGAGTTCCAAATGTGTGTGGGTAGAATATATATCCCACGGGGGTAAAATTGAAAAAAGTTGAAAAAAAATTTTTTTTGGACTTAGTCATTTTTCCGGCGTTTATCAGACTTTCAGATGGGGCAAATGTCAGTGAGTATTCCAATTTCAGTTCCAGAGCGATTCGCCCAATGAGTCCTTGATATTTAGTCGTTTTCAGCCAATTTTCTGGATTTTTGAAAATTTCACTTTTTTGTGAAAATATCCATTAAATGAGGGAATAATATGTGTGAGGGTACCCCAGGAGAGTTCCAAATGTGTTTAGGTAGGATATATATCCCACGGGGGTAAAATTGAAAAAAGTTGAACAAAATTTTTTTGGGGACTTAGTCATTTTTCCGGCGATTATCAGACTTTCAGATAGGGCAAATGTCAGTGAGCATTCCGATTTCAGTTCCAGAGCCCAATGAGTCCTGGATATTTAGTCGTTTTCAGCCAATTTTCTGGATTTTTGAAAATTTCACTTTTTTGTGAAAATATCCACTAAATGAGGGAATAATATGTGTGAGGGTACCCCAGGAGAGTTCCAAATGTGTGTGGGTAGAACATATATCCCACGGGGGTAAAATTGAAAAAAGTTGAAAAACATTTTTTTTTGGACTTAGTCATTTTTCCGGCGTTTATCAGACTTTCAGAAAGGGGAAATGTCAGTGAGCGTTCCGATTTCAGTTCCAGAGCGATTCGCCCAATGAGTCCTTGATATTTAGTAGTTTTCAGCCAATTTTCTGGATTTTTGAAAATTTCACTTTTTTGTGAAAATATCCACTAAATGAGGGAATAATATGTGTGAGGGTACCCCAGGAGAGTTCCAAATGTGTGTGGGTAGAATATATATCCCACGGGGGTAAAATTGAAAAAAATTGAAAAACATTTTTTTTTGGACTTAGTCATTTTTCCGGCGTTTATCAGACTTTCAGATAGGGGAAATGTCAGTGAGCGCTCCGATTTCAGTTCCAGAGCAATTCGCCCAATGAGTCCTTGATACTTAGTCGTTTTCAGCCAATATTTTGGATTTTTGAAAATTTCACTTTTTTGTGAAAATATCCACTAAATGAGGGAATAATATGTGTGAGGGTACCCCAGGAGAGTTCCAAATGTGTTTAGGTAGGATATATATCCCACGGGGGTAAAATTGAAAAAAGGTGAACAAAATTTTTTTGGGGACTTAGTCATTTTTCCGGCGTTTATCAGACTTTCAGATAGGGCAAATGTCAGTGAGCATTCCGATTTCAGTTCCAGAGCCCAATGAGTCCTGGATATTTAGTCGTTTTTAGCCAATTTTCTGGATTTTTGAAAATTTCACTTTTTTGTGAAAATATCCACTAAATGAGGGAATAATATGTGTGAGGGTACCCCAGGAGAGTTCCAAATGTGTGTGGGTAGAACATATATCCCACGGGGGTAAAATTGAAAAAAGTTGAAAAACATTTTTTTTTGGACTTAGTCATTTTTCCGGCGTTTATCAGACTTTCAGATAGGGGAAATGTCAGTGAGCGTTCCGATTTCAGTTCCAGAGCGATTCGCCCAATGAGTCCTTGATATTTAGTCGTTTTCAGCCAATTTTCTGGATTTTTGAAAATTTCACTTTTTTGTGAAAATATCCACTAAATGAGGGAATAATATGTGTGAGGGTACCCCAGGAGAGTTCCAAATGTGTGTGGGTAGAATATATATCCCACGGGGGTAAAATTGAAAAAAATTGAAAAACATTTTTTTTTGGACTTAGTCATTTTTCCGGCGTTTATCAGACTTTCAGATAGGGGAAATGTCAGTGAGCGCTCCGATTTCAGTTCCAGAGCGATTCGCCCAATCAGTCCTTGATACTTAGTCGTTTTCAGCCAATATTTTGGATTTTTGAAAATTTCACTTTTTTGTGAAAATATCCACTAAATGAGGGAATAATATGTGTGAGGGTACCCCAGGAGAGTTCCAAATGTGTTTAGGTAGGATATATATCCCACGGGGGTAAAATTGAAAAAAGTTGAACAAAATTTTTTTGGGGACTTAGTCATTTTTCCGGCGTTTATCAGACTTTCAGATAGGGCAAATGTCAGTGAGCATTCCGATTTCAGTTCCAGAGCCCAATGAGTCCTGGATATTTAGTCGTTTTCAGCCAATTTTCTGGATTTTTGAAAATTTCACTTTTTTGTGAAAATATCCACTAAATGAGGGAATAATATGTGTGAGGGTACCCCAGGAGAGTTCCAAATGTGTGTGGGTAGAATATATATCCCACGGGGGTAAAAATGAAAAAAGTTGAAAAACATTTTTTTTTGGACTTAGTCATTTTTCCGGCGTTTATCAGACTTTCAGATAGGGGAAATGTCAGTGAGCGTTCCGATTTCAGTTCCAGAGCGATTCGCCCAATGAGTCCTTGATATTTAGTCGTTTTCAGCCAATTTTCTGGATTTTTGAAAATTTCACTTTTTTGTGAAAATATCCACTAAATGAGGGAATAATATGTGTGAGGGTACCCCAGGAGAGTTCCAAATGTGTGTGGGTAGAATATATATCCCACGGGGGTAAAATTGAAAAAAGTTGAACAAAATTTTTTTGGGGACTTAGTCATTTTTCCGGCGTTTATCAGACTTTCAGATAGGGCAAATGTCAGTGAGCATTCCGATTTCAGTTCCAGAGCTTTTCGCCCAATGAGTCCTTGATATTTTGTCGTTTTCAGCCAATTTTCTGGATTTTTGAAAATTTCACTTTTTTGTGAAAATATCCACTAAATGAGGGAATAATATGTGTGAGGGTACCCCAGGAGAGTTCCAAATGTGTGTGGGTAGAATATATATCCCATGGGGGTAAAATTGAAAAAAGTTGAAAAACATTTTTTTTTGGACTTAGTCATTTTTCCGGCGTTTATCAGACTTTCAGATAGGGGAAATGTCAGTGAGCATTCCGATTTCAGTTCCAGAGCGATTCGCCCAATGAGTCCTTGATATTTAGTCGTTTTCAGCCAATTTTCTGGATTTTTGAAAATTTCACTTTTTTGTGAAAATATCCACTAAATGAGGGAATAATATGTGTGAGGGTACCCCAGGAGAGTTCCAAATGTGTGTGGGTAGAATATATATCCCACGGGGGTAAAATTGAAAAAAATTGAAAAACATTTTTTTTTGGACTTAGTCATTTTTCCGGCGTTTATCAGACTTTCAGATAGGGGAAATGTCAGTGAGCGTTCCGATTTCAGTTCCAGAGCGATTCGCCCAATGAGTCCTTGATATTTAGTCGTTTTCAGCCAATTTTCTGGATTTTTGAAAATTTCACTTTTTTGTGAAAATATCCACTAAATGAGGGAATAATATGTTTGAGGGTACCCCAGGAGAGTTCCAAATGTGTGTGGGTAGAATATATATCCCACGTTGGTAAAATTGAAAAAAGTTGAAAAAAAATTTTTTTTGGACTTAGTCATTTTTCCGGCGTTTATCAGACTTTCAGATGGGGCAAATGTCAGTGAGTATTCCAATTTCAGTTCCAGAGCGATTCGCCCAATGAGTCCTTGATATTTAGTCGTTTTCAGCCAATTTTCTGGATTTTTGAAAATTTCACTTTTTTGTGAAAATATCCATTAAATGAGGGAATAATATGTGTGAGGGTACCCCAGGAGAGTTCCAAATGTGTTTAGGTAGGATATATATCCCACGGGGGTAAAATTGAAAAAAGTTGAACAAAATTTTTTTGGGGACTTAGTCATTTTTCCGGCGATTATCAGACTTTCAGATAGGGCAAATGTCAGTGAGCATTCCGATTTCAGTTCCAGAGCCCAATGAGTCCTGGATATTTAGTCGTTTTCAGCCAATTTTCTGGATTTTTGAAAATTTCACTTTTTTGTGAAAATATCCACTAAATGAGGGAATAATATGTGTGAGGGTACCCCAGGAGAGTTCCAAATGTGTGTGGGTAGAACATATATCCCACGGGGGTAAAATTGAAAAAAGTTGAAAAACATTTTTTTTTGGACTTAGTCATTTTTCCGGCGTTTATCAGACTTTCAGAAAGGGGAAATGTCAGTGAGCGTTCCGATTTCAGTTCCAGAGCGATTCGCCCAATGAGTCCTTGATATTTAGTAGTTTTCAGCCAATTTTCTGGATTTTTGAAAATTTCACTTTTTTGTGAAAATATCCACTAAATGAGGGAATAATATGTGTGAGGGTACCCCAGGAGAGTTCCAAATGTGTGTGGGTAGAATATATATCCCACGGGGGTAAAATTGAAAAAAATTGAAAAACATTTTTTTTTGGACTTAGTCATTTTTCCGGCGTTTATCAGACTTTCAGATAGGGGAAATGTCAGTGAGCGCTCCGATTTCAGTTCCAGAGCAATTCGCCCAATGAGTCCTTGATACTTAGTCGTTTTCAGCCAATATTTTGGATTTTTGAAAATTTCACTTTTTTGTGAAAATATCCACTAAATGAGGGAATAATATGTGTGAGGGTACCCCAGGAGAGTTCCAAATGTGTTTAGGTAGGATATATATCCCACGGGGGTAAAATTGAAAAAAGTTGAACAAAATTTTTTTGGGGACTTAGTCATTTTTCCGGCGTTTATCAGACTTTCAGATAGGGCAAATGTCAGTGAGCATTCCGATTTCAGTTCCAGAGCCCAATGAGTCCTGGATATTTAGTCGTTTTTAGCCAATTTTCTGGATTTTTGAAAATTTCACTTTTTTGTGAAAATATCCACTAAATGAGGGAATAATATGTGTGAGGGTACCCCAGGAGAGTTCCAAATGTGTGTGGGTAGAACATATATCCCACGGGGGTAAAATTGAAAAAAGTTGAAAAACATTTTTTTTTGGACTTAGTCATTTTTCCGGCGTTTATCAGACTTTCAGATAGGGGAAATGTCAGTGAGCGTTCCGATTTCAGTTCCAGAGCGATTCGCCCAATGAGTCCTTGATATTTAGTCGTTTTCAGCCAATTTTCTGGATTTTTGAAAATTTCACTTTTTTGTGAAAATATCCACTAAATGAGGGAATAATATGTGTGAGGGTACCCCAGGAGAGTTCCAAATGTGTGTGGGTAGAATATATATCCCACGGGGGTAAAATTGAAAAAAATTGAAAAACATTTTTTTTTGGACTTAGTCATTTTTCCGGCGTTTATCAGACTTTCAGATAGGGGAAATGTCAGTGAGCGCTCCGATTTCAGTTCCAGAGCGATTCGCCCAATCAGTCCTTGATACTTAGTCGTTTTCAGCCAATATTTTGGATTTTTGAAAATTTCACTTTTTTGTGAAAATATCCACTAAATGAGGGAATAATATGTGTGAGGGTACCCCAGGAGAGTTCCAAATGTGTTTAGGTAGGATATATATCCCACGGGGGTAAAATTGAAAAAAGTTGAACAAAATTTTTTTGGGGACTTAGTCATTTTTCCGGCGTTTATCAGACTTTCAGATAGGGCAAATGTCAGTGAGCATTCCGATTTCAGTTCCAGAGCCCAATGAGTACTGGATATTTAGTCGTTTTCAGCCAATTTTCTGGATTTTTGAAAATTTCACTTTTTTGTGAAAATATCCACTAAATGAGGGAATAATATGTGTGAGGGTACCCCAGGAGAGTTCCAAATGTGTGTGGGTAGAATATATATCCCACGGGGGTAAAAATGAAAAAAGTTGAAAAACATTTTTTTTTGGACTTAGTCATTTTTCCGGCGTTTATCAGACTTTCAGATAGGGGAAATGTCAGTGAGCGTTCCGATTTCAGTTCCATAGCGATTCGCCCAATGAGTCCTTCATATTTAGTCGTTTTCAGCCAATTTTCTGGATTTTTGAAAATTTCACTTTTTTGTGAAAATATCCACTAAAAGAGGGAATAATATGTGTGAGGGTACCCCAGGAGAGTTCCAAATGTGTGTGGGTAGAATATATATCCCACGGGGGTAAAATTGAAAAAAGTTGAAAAACATTTTTTTTTGGACTTAGTCATTTTTCCGGCGTTTATCAGACTTTCATATAGGGGAAATGTCAGTGAGCGCTCCGATTTCAGTTCCAGAGCGATTCGCCCAATGAGTCCTTGATACTTAGTCGTTTTCAGCCAATATTTTGGATTTTTGAAAATTTCACTTTTTTGTGAAAATATCAACTAAATGAGGGAATAATATGTGTGAGGGTACCCCAGGAGAGTTCCAAATGTGTGTGGGTAGAATATATATCCCACAGGGGTAAAATTGAAAAAAGTTGAAAAAAATTTTTTTGGGGACTTAGTCATTTTTCCGGCGTTTATCAGACTTTCAGATAGGGCAAATGTCAGTGCGCATTCCGATTTCAGTTCCAGAGCGATTCGCCCAATGAGTCCTTGATATTTAGTCGTTTCCAGCCAATATTTTGGATTTTTGAAAATTTCACTTTTTTGTGAAAATATCCGCTAAATGAGGGAATAATATGTGTGAGGGTACCCCAGGAGAGTTCCAAATGTGTGTGGGTAGAATATATATCCCACGGGGGTAAAATTGAAAAAAGTTGAACAAAATTTTTTTGGGGACTTAGTCATTTTTCCGGCGTTTATCAGACTTTCAGATAGGGCAAATGTCAGTGCGCATTCCGATTTCAGTTCCAGAGCGATTCGCCCAATGAGTCCTTGATATTTAGTCGTTTTCAGCCAATATTTTGGATTTTTGAAAATTTCACTTTTTTGTGAAAATATCCACTAAATGAGGGAATAATATGTGTGAGGGTACCCCAGGAGAGTTCCAAATGTGTGTGGGTAGAATATATATCCCACGGGGGTAAAATTGAAAAAAGTTGAAAAACATTTTTTTTTGGACTTAGTCATTTTTCCGGCGTTTATCAGACTTTCAGATAGGGGAAATGTCAGTGAGCGTTCCGATTTCAGTTCCAGAGCGATTCGCCCAATGAGTCCTTGATATTTAGTCGTTTTCAGCCAATTCTCTGGATTTTTGAAAATTTCACTTTTTTGTGAAAATATCCACTAAATGAGGGAATAATATGTGTGAGGGTACCCCAGGAGAGTTCCAAATGTGTGTGGGTAGAATATATATCCCACGGGGGTAAAATTGAAAAAAGTTGAACAAAATTTTTTTGGGGACTTAGTCATTTTTCCGGCGTTTATCAGACTTTCAGATAGGGCAAATGTCAGTGAGCATTCCGATTTCAGTTCCAGAGCTTTTCGCCCAATGAGTCCTTGATATTTTGTCGTTTTCTGCCAATTTTCTGGATTTTTGAAAATTTCACTTTTTTGTGAAAATATCCACTAAATGAGGGAATAATATGTGTGAGGGTACCCCAGGAGAGTTCCAAATGTGTGTGGGTAGAATATATATCCCATGGGGGTAAAATTGAAAAAAGTTGAAAAACATTTTTTTTTGGACTTAGTCATTTTTCCGGCGTTTATCAGACTTTCAGATAGGGCAAATGTCAGTGCGCATTCCGATTTCAGTTCCAGAGCGATTCGCCCAATGAGTCCTTGATATTTAGTCGTTTTCAGCCAATATTTTGGATTTTTGAAAATTTCACTTTTTTGTGAAAATATCCACTAAATGAGGGAATAATATGTGTGAGGTTACCCCAGGAGAGTTCCAAATGTGTGTAGGTAGAATATATATCCCACGGGGGTAAAATTGAAAAAAGTTGAAAATTTTTTTGGGGGATTTAGTCATTTTTCCGGCGTTTATCAGACTTTCAGATAGGGCAAATGTCAGTGAGCGTTCCGATTTCAGTTCCAGAGCCCAATGAGTGCTGGATATTTAGTCGTTTTCAGCCAATTTTCTGGATTTTTGAAAATTTCACTTTTTTGTGAAAATATCCACTAAATGAGGGAATAATATGTGTGAGGGTACCCCAGGAGAGTTCCAAATGTGTGTGGGTAGAATATATATCCCACGGGGGTAAAATTGAAAAAAGTTGAAAAACATTTTTTTTTGGACTTAGTCATTTTTCCGGCGTTTATCAGACTTTCAGATAGGGGAAATGTCAGTGAGCGTTCTGATTTCAGTTCCAGAGCGATTCGCCCAATGAGTCCTTGATATTTAGTCGTTTTCAGCCAATTTTCTGGATTTTTGAAAATTTCACTTTTTTGTGAAAATATCCACTAAATGAGGGAATAATATGTGTGAGGGTACCCCAGTAGAGTTCCAAATGTGTGTGGGTAGAATATATATCCCACGGGGGTAAAATTGAAAAAAGTTGAACAAAATTTTTTTGGGGACTTAGTCATTTTTCCGGCATTTATCAGACTTTCAGATGGGGCAAATGTCAGTGAGCATTCCGATTTCAGTTCCAGAGCGATTCGCCCAATGAGTCCTTGATATTTAGTCGTTTTCAGCCAATATTTTGGATTTTTGAAAATTTCACTTTTTTGTGAAAATATCCACTACATGAGGGAATAATATGTGTGAGGTTACCCCAGGAGAGTTCCAAATGTGTGTAGGTAGAATATATATCCCACGGGGGTAAAATTGAAAAAAGTTGAAAAATTTTTTTTGGGGATTTAGTCATTTTTCCGGCGTTCATCAGATTTTCAGATAGGGGAAATGTCAGTGAGCGTTCCGATTTCAGTTCCAGAGCAATTCGCCCAATGAGTCCTTGATATTTAGTCGTTTTCAGCCAATTTTCTGGATTTTTGAAAATTTCACTTTTTTGTGAAAATATCCACTAAATGAGGGAATAATATGTGTGAGGGTACCCCAGGAGAGTTCCAAATGTGTGTGGGTAGAATATATATCCCACGGGGTTAAAATTGAAAAAAGTTGAAAAAATTTTTTTGGGGGACTTAGTCATTTTTCCGGCGTTTATCAGACTTTCAGATAGGGGAAATGTCAGTGAGCATTCCGATTTCAGTTCCAGAGAGATTCGCCCAATGAGTCCTTGATATTTTGTCGTTTTCAGCCAATTTTGTGGATTTTTGAAAATTTCACTTTTTTGTGAAAATATCCACTAAATGAGGGAATAATATGTGTGAGGGTACCCCAGTAGAGTTCCAAATGTGTGTGGGTAGAATATATATCCCACGGGGGTAAAATTGAAAAAAGTTGAACAAAATTTTTTTGGGGTCTTAGTCATTTTTCCGGCATTTATCAGACTTTCAGATGGGGCAAATGTCAGTGAGCATTCCGATTTCAGTTCCAGAGCGATTCGCCCAATGAGTCCTTGATATTTAGTCGTTTTCAGCCAATATTTTGGATTTTTGAAAATTTCACTTTTTTGTGAAAATATCCACTACATGAGGGAATAATATGTGTGAGGTTACCCCAGGAGAGTTCCAAATGTGTGTAGGTAGAATATATATCCCACGGGGGCAAAATTGAAAAAAGTTGAAAAATTTTTTTTGGGGATTTAGTCATTTTTCCGGCGTTCATCAGATTTTCAGATAGGGGAAATGTCAGTGAGCGTTCCGATTTCAGTTCCAGAGCAATTCGCCCAATGAGTCCTTGATATTTAGTCGTTTTCAGCCAATTTTCTGGATTTTTGAAAATTTCACTTTTTTGTGAAAATATCCACTAAATGAGGGAATAATATGTGTGAGGGTACCCCAGGAGAGTTCCAAATGTGTGTGGGTAGAATATATATCCCACGGGGTTAAAATTGAAAAAAGTTGAAAAAATTTTTTTGGGGGACTTAGTCATTTTTCCGGCGTTTATCAGACTTTCAGATAGGGCAAATGTCAGTGAGCATTCCGATTTCAGTTCCAGAGCGATTCGCACAATGAGTCCTTGATATTTAGTCGTTTTCAGCCAATTTTCTGGATTTTTGAAAATTTCACTTTTTTGTGAAAATATCCACTAAATGAGGGAATAATATGTGTGAGGGTACCCCAGGAGAGTTCCAAATGTGTGTGGGTAGAATATATATCCCACGGGGGTAAAATTGAAAAAAGTTGAACAAAATTTTTTTGGGGACTTAGTCATTTTTCCGGCGTTTATCAGACTTTCAGATAGGGCAAATGTCAGTGAGCATTCCGATTTCAGTTCCAGAGCGATTCGCCCAATGAGTCCTTGATATTTAGTCGTTTTCAGCCAATATTTTGGATTTTTGAAAATTTCACTTTTTTATGAAAATATCCATTAAATGAGGGAATAATATGTTTGAGGATACCCCAGGAGAGTTCCAAATGTGTGTGGGTAGAATATATATCCCACGGGGGTAAAATTGAAAAAAGTTGAACAAAATTTTTTTGGGATTTAGTCATTTTTCCGGCGTTTATCAGACTTTCAGATAGGGGAAATGTCAGTGAGCATTCCGATTTCAGTTCCAGAGCAATTCGCCCAATGAGTCCTTGATATTTAGTCGTTTTCAGCCAATTTTCTGGATTTTTGAAAATTTCACTTTTTTGTGAAAATATCCACTAAATGAGGGAATAATATGTGTGAGGGTACCCCAGGAGAGTTCCAAATGTGTGTGGGTAGAATATATATCCCACGGGGGTAAAATTGAAAAAAGTTGAAAAACATTTTTTTTTGGACTTAGTCATTTTTCCGGCGTTTATCAGACTTTCAGATAGGGGAAATGTCAGTGAGTGTTCCAATTTCAGTTCCAGAGCAATTCGCAAAATGAGTCCTTGATATTTAGTCGTTTTCAGCCAATTTTCTGGATTTTTGAAAATTTCACTTTTTTATGAAAATATCCATTAAATGAGGGAATAATATGTTTGAGGGTACCCCAGGAGAGTTTCAAATGTGTGTGGGTAGAATATATATCCCACGCAGGTAAAATTGAAAAAAGTTGAGAAAAATTTTTTGGGGGACTTAGTTATTTTTCCGGCGTTTATCAGACTTTCAGATAGGGGAAATGTCAGTGAGCGTTCCGATTTCAGTTCCAGAGCGATTCGCCCAATGAGTCCTTGATACTTAGTCGTTTTCAGCCAATATTTTGGATTTTTGAAAATTTCACTTTTTTGTGAAAATATCCACTAAATGAGGGAATAATATGTGTGAGGGTACCCCAGGAGAGTTCCAAATGTGTGTGGGTAGAATATATATCCCATGGGGGTAAAATTGAAAAAAGTTGAAAAACATTTTTTTTTGGACTTAGTCATTTTTCCGGCGTTTATCAGACTTTCAGATAGGGGAAATGTCAGTGAGCGTTCCGATTTCAGTTCCAGAGCGATTCGCCCAATGAGTCCTTGATATTTAGTCGTTTTCAGCCAATTTTCTGGATTTTTGAAAATTTCACTTTTTTTTGAAAATATCCACTAAATGAGGGAATAATATGTGTGAGGGTACCCCAGGAGAGTTCCAAATGTGTGTGGGTAGAATATATATCCCACGGGGGTAAAATTGAAAAAAGTTGAAAAAAAATTTTTTTTGGACTTAGTCATTTTTCCGGCGTTTATCAGACTTTCAGATAGGGCAAATGTCAGTGAGCATTCCGATTTCAGTTCCAGAGCCCAATGAGTCCTGGATATTTAGTCGTTTTCAGCCAATTTTCTGGATTTTTGAAAATTTCACTTTTTTGTGAAAATATCCACTAAATGAGGGAATATGTGTGAGGGTACCCCAGGAGAGTTCCAAATGTGTGTGGGTAGAATATATATCCCACGGGGGTAAAATTGAAAAAAGTTGAACAAAATTTTTTTTTGGACTTAGTCATTTTTCCGGCGTTTATCAGACTTTCAGATAGGGGAAATGTCAGTGAGCGTTCCGATTTCAGTTCCAGAGCGATTCGCCCAATGAGTCCTTGATATTTAGTCGTTTTCAGCCAATTTTCTGGATTTTTGAAAATTTCACTTTTTTGTGAAAATATCCACTAAATGAGGGAATAATATGTGTGAGGGTACCCCAGGAGAGTTCCAAATGTGTGTGGGTAGAATATATATCCCACGGGGGTAAAATTGAAAAAAGTTGAACAAAATTTTTTTGGGGACTTAGTCATTTTTCCGGCGTTTATCAGACTTTCAGATAGGGCAAATGTCAGTGAGCATTCCGATTTCAGTTCCAGAGCTTTTCGCCCAATGAGTCCTTGATATTTTGTCGTTTTCAGCCAATTTTCTGGATTTTTGAAAATTTCACTTTTTTGTGAAAATATCCACTAAATGAGGGAATAATATGTTTGAGGGTACCCCAGGAGAGTTCCAAATGTGTGTGGGTAGAATATATATCCCACGGGGGTAAAATTGAAAAAAGTTGAAAAAAAATTTTTTTTGGACTTAGTCATTTTTCCGGCGTTTATCAGACTTTCAGATGGGGCAAATGTCAGTGAGTATTCCAATTTCAGTTCCAGAGCGATTCGCCCAATGAGTCCTTGATATTTAGTCGTTTTCAGCCAATTTTCTGGATTTTTGAAAATTTCACTTTTTTGTGAAAATATCCACTAAATGAGGGAATAATATGTGTGAGGGTACCCCAGGAGAGTTCCAAATGTGTGTGGGTAGAATATATATCCCACGGGGGTAAAATTGAAAAAAATTGAAAAACATTTTTTTTTGGACTTAGTCATTTTTCCGGCGTTTATCAGACTTTCAGATAGGGGAAATGTCAGTGAGCGCTCCGATTTCAGTTCCAGAGCGATTCGCCCAATGAGTCCTTGATACTTAGTCGTTTTCAGCCAATATTTTGGATTTTTGAAAATTTCACTTTTTTGTGAAAATATCCACTAAATGAGGGAATAATATGTGTGAGGGTACCCCAGGAGAGTTCCAAATGTGTTTAGGTAGGATATATATCCCACGGGGGTAAAATTGAAAAAAGTTGAACAAAATTTTTTTGGGGACTTAGTCATTTTTCCGGCGTTTATCAGACTTTCAGATAGGGCAAATGTCAGTGAGCATTCCGATTTCAGTTCCAGAGCCCAATGAGTCCTGGATATTTAGTCGTTTTTAGCCAATTTTCTGGATTTTTGAAAATTTCACTTTTTTGTGAAAATATCCACTAAATGAGGGAATAATATGTGTGAGGGTACCCCAGGAGAGTTCCAAATGTGTGTGGGTAGAACATATATCCCACGGGGGTAAAATTGAAAAAAGTTGAAAAACATTTTTTTTTGGACTTAGTCATTTTTCCGGCGTTTATCAGACTTTCAGATAGGGGAAATGTCAGTGAGCGTTCCGATTTCAGTTCCAGAGCGATTCGCCCAATGAGTCCTTGATATTTAGTCGTTTTCAGCCAATTTTCTGGATTTTTGAAAATTTCACTTTTTTGTGAAAATATCCACTAAATGAGGGAATAATATGTGTGAGGGTACCCCAGGAGAGTTCCAAATGTGTGTGGGTAGAATATATATCCCACGGGGGTAAAATTGAAAAAAATTGAAAAACATTTTTTTTTGGACTTAGTCATTTTTCCGGCGTTTATCAGACTTTCAGATAGGGGAAATGTCAGTGAGCGCTCCGATTTCAGTTCCAGAGCGATTCGCCCAATGAGTCCTTGATACTTAGTCGTTTTCAGCCAATATTTTGGATTTTTGAAAATTTCACTTTTTTGTGAAAATATCCACTAAATGAGGGAATAATATGTGTGAGGGTACCCCAGGAGAGTTCCAAATGTGTTTAGGTAGGATATATATCCCACGGGGGTAAAATTGAAAAAAGTTGAACAAAATTTTTTTGGGGACTTAGTCATTTTTCCGGCGTTTATCAGACTTTCAGATAGGGCAAATGTCAGTGAGCATTCCGATTTCAGTTCCAGAGCCCAATGAGTCCTGGATATTTAGTCGTTTTCAGCCAATTTTCTGGATTTTTGAAAATTTCACTTTTTTGTGAAAATATCCACTAAATGAGGGAATAATATGTGTGAGGGTACCCCAGGAGAGTTCCAAATGTGTGTGGGTAGAATATATATCCCACGGGGGTAAAAATGAAAAAAGTTGAAAAACATTTTTTTTTGGACTTAGTCATTTTTCCGGCGTTTATCAGACTTTCAGATAGGGGAAATGTCAGTGAGCGTTCCGATTTCAGTTCCATAGCAATTCGCCCAATGAGTCCTTCATATTTAGTCGTTTTCAGCCAATTTTCTGGATTTTTGAAAATTTCACTTTTTTGTGAAAATATCCACTAAAAGAGGGAATAATATGTGTGAGGGTACCCCAGGAGAGTTCCAAATGTGTGTGGGTAGAATATATATCCCACGGGGGTAAAATTGAAAAAAGTTGAAAAACATTTTTTTTTGGACTTAGTCATTTTTCCGGCGTTTATCAGACTTTCAGATAGGGGAAATGTCAGTGAGCGCTCCGATTTCAGTTCCAGAGCGATTCGCCCAATGAGTCCTTGATACTTAGTCGTTTTCAGCCAATATTTTGGATTTTTGAAAATTTCACTTTTTTGTGAAAATATCAACTAAATGAGGGAATAATATGTGTGAGGGTACCCCAGGAGAGTTCCAAATGTGTGTGGGTAGAATATATATCCCACAGGGGTAAAATTGAAAAAAGTTGAAAAAAATTTTTTTGGGGACTTAGTCATTTTTCCGGCGTTTATCAGACTTTCAGATAGGGCAAATGTCAGTGCGCATTCCGATTTCAGTTCCAGAGCGATTCGCCCAATGAGTCCTTGATATTTAGTCGTTTCCAGCCAATATTTTGGATTTTTGAAAATTTCACTTTTTTGTGAAAATATCCGCTAAATGAGGGAATAATATGTGTGAGGGTACCCCAGGAGAGTTCCAAATGTGTGTGGGTAGAATATATATCCCACGGGGGTAAAATTGAAAAAAGTTGAACAAAATTTTTTTGGGGACTTAGTCATTTTTCCGGCGTTTATCAGACTTTCAGATAGGGCAAATGTCAGTGCGCATTCCGATTTCAGTTCCAGAGCGATTCGCCCAATGAGTCCTTGATATTTAGTCGTTTTCAGCCAATATTTTGGATTTTTGAAAATTTCACTTTTTTGTGAAAATATCCACTAAATGAGGGAATAATATGTGTGAGGGTACCCCAGGAGAGTTCCAAATGTGTGTGGGTAGAATATATATCCCACGGGGGTAAAATTGAAAAAAGTTGAAAAACATTTTTTTTTGGACTTAGTCATTTTTCCGGCGTTTATCAGACTTTCAGATAGGGGAAATGTCAGTGAGCGTTCCGATTTCAGTTCCAGAGCGATTCGCCCAATGAGTCCTTGATATTTAGTCGTTTTCAGCCAATTTTCTGGATTTTTGAAAATTTCACTTTTTTGTGAAAATATCCACTAAATGAGGGAATAATATGTGTGAGGGTACCCCAGTAGAGTTCCAAATGTGTGTGGGTAGAATATATATCCCACGGGGGTAAAATTGAAAAAAGTTGAACAAAATTTTTTTGGGGACTTAGTCATTTTTCCGGCATTTATCAGACTTTCAGATGGGGCAAATGTCAGTGAGCATTCCGATTTCAGTTCCAGAGCGATTCGCCCAATGAGTCCTTGATATTTAGTCGTTTTCAGCCAATATTTTGGATTTTTGAAAATTTCACTTTTTTGTGAAAATATCCACTACATGAGGGAATAATATGTGTGAGGTTACCCCAGGAGAGTTCCAAATGTGTGTAGGTAGAATATATATCCCACGGGGGTAAAATTGAAAAAAGTTGAAAAATTTTTTTTGGGGATTTAGTCATTTTTCCGGCGTTCATCAGATTTTCAGATAGGGGAAATGTCAGTGAGCGTTCCGATTTCAGTTCCAGAGCAATTCGCCCAATGAGTCCTTGATATTTAGTCGTTTTCAGCCAATTTTCTGGATTTTTGAAAATTTCACTTTTTTGTGAAAATATCCACTAAATGAGGGAATAATATGTGTGAGGGTACCCCAGGAGAGTTCCAAATGTGTGTGGGTAGAATATATATCCCACGGGGTTAAAATTGAAAAAAGTTGAAAAAATTTTTTTGGGGGACTTAGTCATTTTTCCGGCGTTTATCAGACTTTCAGATAGGGGAAATGTCAGTGAGCATTCCGATTTCAGTTCCAGAGAGATTCGCCCAATGAGTCCTTGATATTTTGTCGTTTTCAGCCAATTTTCTGGATTTTTGAAAATTTCACTTTTTTGTGAAAATATCCACTAAATGAGGGAATAATATGTGTGAGGGTACCCCAGTAGAGTTCCAAATGTGTGTGGGTAGAATATATATCCCACGGGGGTAAAATTGAAAAAAGTTGAACAAAATTTTTTTGGGGTCTTAGTCATTTTTCCGGCATTTATCAGACTTTCAGATGGGGCAAATGTCAGTGAGCATTCCGATTTCAGTTCCAGAGCGATTCGCCCAATGAGTCCTTGATATTTAGTCGTTTTCAGCCAATATTTTGGATTTTTGAAAATTTCACTTTTTTGTGAAAATATCCACTACATGAGGGAATAATATGTGTGAGGTTACCCCAGGAGAGTTCCAAATGTGTGTAGGTAGAATATATATCCCACGGGGGTAAAATTGAAAAAAGTTGAAAAATTTTTTTTGGGGATTTAGTCATTTTTCCGGCGTTCATCAGATTTTCAGATAGGGGAAATGTCAGTGAGCGTTCCGATTTCAGTTCCAGAGCAATTCGCCCAATGAGTCCTTGATATTTAGTCGTTTTCAGCCAATTTTCTGGATTTTTGAAAATTTCACTTTTTTGTGAAAATATCCACTAAATGAGGGAATAATATGTGTGAGGGTACCCCAGGAGAGTTCCAAATGTGTGTGGGTAGAATATATATCCCACGGGGTTAAAATTGAAAAAAGTTGAAAACATTTTTTTGGGGGACTTAGTCATTTTTCCGGCGTTTATCAGACTTTCAGATAGGGCAAATGTCAGTGAGCATTCCGATTTCAGTTCCAGAGCGATTCGCACAATGAGTCCTTGATATTTAGTCGTTTTCAGCCAATTTTCTGGATTTTTGAAAATTTCACTTTTTTGTGAAAATATCCACTAAATGAGGGAATAATATGTGTGAGGGTACCCCAGGAGAGTTCCAAATGTGTGTGGGTAGAATATATATCCCACGGGGGTAAAATTGAAAAAAGTTGAAAAACATTTTTTTTTGGACTTAGTCATTTTTCCGGCGTTTATCAGACTTTCAGATAGGGGAAATGTCAGTGAGCGCTCCGATTTCAGTTCCAGAGCGATTCGCCCAATGAGTCCTTGATACTTAGTCGTTTTCAGCCAATATTTTGGATTTTTGAAAATTTCACTTTTTTGTGAAAATATCAACTAAATGAGGGAATAATATGTGTGAGGGTACCCCAGGAGAGTTCCAAATGTGTGTGGGTAGAATATATATCCCACAGGGGTAAAATTGAAAAAAGTTGAAAAAAATTTTTTTGGGGACTTAGTCATTTTTCCGGCGTTTATCAGACTTTCAGATAGGGCAAATGTCAGTGCGCATTCCGATTTCAGTTCCAGAGCGATTCGCCCAATGAGTCCTTGATATTTAGTCGTTTCCAGCCAATATTTTGGATTTTTGAAAATTTCACTTTTTTGTGAAAATATCCGCTAAATGAGGGAATAATATGTGTGAGGGTACCCCAGGAGAGTTCCAAATGTGTGTGGGTAGAATATATATCCCACAGGGGTAAAATTGAAAAAAGTTGAACAAAATTTTTTTGGGGACTTAGTCATTTTTCCGGCGTTTATCAGACTTTCAGATAGGGCAAATGTCAGTGCGCATTCCGATTTCAGTTCCAGAGCGATTCGCCCAATGAGTCCTTGATATTTAGGCGTTTTCAGCCAATATTTTGGATTTTTGAAAATTTCACTTTTTTGTGAAAATATCCACTACATGAGGGAATAATATGTGTGAGGTTACCCCAGGAGAGTTCCAAATGTGTGTAGGTAGAATATATATCCCACGGGGGTAAAATTGAAAAAAGTTGAAAAATTTTTTTTGGGGATTTAGTCATTTTTCCGGCGTTCATCAGATTTTCAGATAGGGGAAATGTCAGTGAGCGTTCCGATTTCAGTTCCAGAGCAATTCGCCCAATGAGTCCTTGATATTTAGTCGTTTTCAGCCAATTTTCTGGATTTTTGAAAATTTCACTTTTTTGTGAAAATATCCACTAAATGAGGGAATAATATGTGTGAGGGTACCCCAGTAGAGTTCCAAATGTGTGTGGGTAGAATATATATCCCACGGGGGTAAAATTGAAAAAAGTTGAACAAAATTTTTTTGGGGTCTTAGTCATTTTTCCGGCATTTATCAGACTTTCAGATGGGGCAAATGTCAGTGAGCATTCCGATTTCAGTTCCAGAGCGATTCGCCCAATGAGTCCTTGATATTTAGTCGTTTTCAGCCAATATTTTGGATTTTTGAAAATTTCACTTTTTTGTGAAAATATCGACTACATGAGGGAATAATATGTGTGAGGTTACCCCAGGAGAGTTCCAAATGTGTGTAGGTAGAATATATATCCCACGGGGGTAAAATTGAAAAAAGTTGAAAAATTTTTTTTGGGGATTTAGTCATTTTTCCGGCGTTCATCAGATTTTCAGATAGGGGAAATGTCAGTGAGCGTTCCGATTTCAGTTCCAGAGCAATTCGCCCAATGAGTCCTTGATATTTAGTCGTTTTCAGCCAATTTTCTGGATTTTTGAAAATTTCACTTTTTTGTGAAAATATCCACTAAATGAGGGAATAATATGTGTGAGGGTACCCCAGGAGAGTTCCAAATGTGTGTGGGTAGAATATATATCCCACGGGGTTAAAATTGAAAAAAGTTGAAAAAATTTTTTTGGGGGACTTAGTCATTTTTCCGGCGTTTATCAGACTTTCAGATAGGGCAAATGTCAGTGAGCATTCCGATTTCAGTTCCAGAGCGATTCGCACAATGAGTCCTTGATATTTAGTCGTTTTCAGCCAATTTTCTGGATTTTTGAAAATTTCACTTTTTTGTGAAAATATCCACTAAATGAGGGAATAATATGTGTGAGGGTACCCCAGGAGAGTTCCAAATGTGTGTGGGTAGAATATATATCCCACGGGGGTAAAATTGAAAAAAGTTGAACAAAATTTTTTTGGGGACTTAGTCATTTTTCCGGCGTTTATCAGACTTTCAGATAGGGCAAATGTCAGTGAGCATTCCGATTTCAGTTCCAGAGCGATTCGCCCAATGAGTCCTTGATATTTAGTCGTTTTCAGCCAATATTTTGGATTTTTGAAAATTTCACTTTTTTATGAAAATATCCATTAAATGAGGGAATAATATGTTTGAGGATACCCCAGGAGAGTTCCAAATGTGTGTGGGTAGAATATATATCCCACGGGGTTAAAATTGAAAAAAGTTGAACAAAATTTTTTTGGGATTTAGTCATTTTTCCGGCGTTTATCAGACTTTCAGATAGGGGAAATGTCAGTGAGCATTCCGATTTCAGTTCCAGAGCAATTCGCCCAATGAGTCCTTGATATTTAGTCGTTTTCAGACAATTTTCTGGATTTTTGAAAATTTCACTTTTTTGTGAAAATATCCACTAAATGAGGGAATAATATGTGTGAGGGTACCCCAGGAGAGTTCCAAATGTGTGTGGGTAGAATATATATCCCACGGGGGTAAAATTGAAAAAAGTTGAAAAACATTTTTTTTTGGACTTAGTCATTTTTCCGGCGTTTATCAGACTTTCAGATAGGGGAAATGTCAGTGAGTGTTCCAATTTCAGTTCCAGAGCAATTCGCAAAATGAGTCCTTGATATTTAGTCGTTTTCAGCCAATTTTCTGGATTTTTGAAAATTTCACTTTTTTATGAAAATATCCATTAAATGAGGGAATAATATGTTTGAGGGTACCCCAGGAGAGTTTCAAATGTGTGTGGGTAGAATATATATCCCACGGAGGTAAAATTGAAAAAAGTTGAGAAAAATTTTTTGGGGGACTTAGTTATTTTTCCGGCGTTTATCAGACTTTCAGATAGGGGAAATGTCAGTGAGCGTTCCGATTTCAGTTCCAGAGCGATTCGCCCAATGAGTCCTTGATACTTAGTCGTTTTCAGCCAATATTTTGGATTTTTGAAAATTTCACTTTTTTGTGAAAATATCCACTAAATGAGGGAATAATATGTGTGAGGGTACCCCAGGAGAGTTCCAAATGTGTGTGGGTAGAATATATATCCCACGGGGGTAAAATTGAAAAAAGTTGAAAAGCAATTTTTTTTAGACTTAGTCATTTTTCCGACGTTCATCAGATTTTCAGATAGGGGAAATGTCAGTGAGCGTTCCGATTTCAGTTTCAGAGCGATTCGCCCAATGAGTCCTTGATATTTAGTCGTTTTCAGCCAATTTTCTGGATTTTTGAAAATTTCACTTTTTTGTGAAAATATCCACTAAATGAGGGAATAATATGTGTGAGGGTACCCCAGGAGAGTTCCCAATGTGTGTGGGTAGAATATATATCCCACGGGGCTAAAATTGAAAAAAGTTGAAAACATTTTTTTTTTGGACTTAGTCATTTTTCCGGCGTTTATCAGACTTTCAGATAGGGCAAATGTCAGTGAGCATTCCGATTTCAGTTCCAGAGCGATTCGCCCAATGAGTCCTTGATATTTAGTCGTTTTCAGCCAATATTTTGGATTTTTGAAAATTTCACTTTTTTGTGAAAATATCCACTAAATGAGGGAATAATATGTGTGAGGGTACCCCAGGAGAGTTCCAAATGTGTGTGGGTAGAATATATATCCCACGGGGGTAAAATTGAAAAAAGTTAAAAAACATTTTTTTTGTGGACTTAGTCATTTTTCCGGCGTTTATCAGACTTTCAGATAGGGCAAATGTCAGTGCGCATTCCGATTTCAGTTCCAGAGCGATTCGCCCAATGAGTCCTTGATATTTAGTCGTTTTCAGCCAATATTTTGGATTTTTGAAAATTTCACTTTTTTGTGAAAATATCCACTAAATGAGGGAATAATATGTGTGAGGTTACCCCAGGAGAGTTCCAAATGTGTGTAAGTAGAATATATATCCCACGGGGGTAAAATTGAAAAAAGTTGAAAAATTTTTTTTGGGGATTTAGTCATTTTTCCGGCGTTTATCAGACTTTCAGATAGGGGAAATGTCAGTGAGCGTTCCGATTTCAGTTCCAGAGCGATTCGCCCAATGAGTCCTTGATACTTAGTCGTTTTCAGCCAATATTTTGGATTTTTGAAAATTTCACTTTTTTGTGAAAATATCCACTAAATGAGGGAATAATATGTGTGAGGGTACCCCAGGAGAGTTCCAAATGTGTGTGGGTAGAATATATATCCCACGGGGGTAAAATTGAAAAAGTTGAAAAAAATTTTTTTGGGGACTTAGTCATTTTTCGGGCGTTTATCAGACTTTCAGATAGGGCAAATGTCAGTGAGCATTCCGATTTCAGTTCCAGAGCGATTCGCCCAATGAGTCCTTGATATTTAGTCGTTTTCAGCCAATTTTCTGGATTTTTGAAAATTTCACTTTTTTGTGAAAATATCCACTAAATGAGGGAATAATATGTTTGAGGGTACCCCAGGAGAGTTCCAAATGTGTGTGGGTAGAATATATATCCCACGGGGGTAAAATTGAAAAAAGTTGAAAAAAAAATTTTTTTGGACTTAGTCATTTTTCCGGCGTTTATCAGACTTTCAGATAGAGCAAATGTCAGTGAGCATTTCGATTTCAGTTCCAGAGGGATTCGCACAATGAGTCCTTGATATTTAGTTGTTTTCAGCCAATTTTCTGGATTTTTGAAAATTTCACTTTTTTGTGAAAATATCCACTAAATAAGGGAATAATATGTGTGAGGGTACCCCAGAAGAGTTCCAAATGTGTGTGGGTAGAATATATATCCCACGGGTGTAAAATTGAAAAAAGTTGAAAAACATTTTTTTTTGGACTTAGTCATTTTTCCGGCGTTTATCAGACTTTCAGATAGGGCAAATGTCAGTGCGCATTCCGATTTCAGTTCCAGAGCAATTCTCTCAATGAGTCCTTGATATTTAGTCGTTTTCAGCCAATTTTCTGGATTTTTGAAAATTTCACTTTTTTATGAAAATATCCATTAAATGAGGGAATAATATGTTTGAGGGTACCCCAGGAGAGTTCCAAATGTGTGTGGGTAGAATATATATCCCACGGGGGTAAAATTGAAAAAAGTTGAAAAGCAATTTTTTTTAGACTTAGTCATTTTTCCGGCGTTCATCAAATTTTCAGATAGGGGAAATGTCAGTGAGCGTTCCGATTTCAGTTTCAGAGCGATTCGCCCATTGAGTCCTTGATATTTAGTCGTTTTCAGCCAATTTTCTGGATTTTTGAAAATTTCACTTTTTTGTGAAAATATCCACTAAATGAGGGAATAATATGTGTGAGGGTACCCCAGGAGAGTTCCCAATGTGTGTGGGTAGAATATATATCCCACGGGGCTAAAATTGAAAAAAGTTGAAAACATTTTTTTTTTGGACTTAGTCATTTTTCCGGCGTTTATCAGACTTTCAGATAGGGCAAATGTCAGTGAGCATTCTGATTTCAGTTCCAGAGCGATTCGCCCAATGAGTCCTTGATATTTAGTCGTTTTCAGCCAATATTTTGGATTTTTGAAAATTTCACTTTTTTGTGAAAATATCCACTAAATGAGGGAATAATATGTGTGAGGGTACCCCAGGAGAGTTCCAAATGTGTGTGGGTAGAATATATATCCCACGGGGGTAAAATTGAAAAAAGTTGAAAAACATTTTTTTTTGGACTTAGTCATTTTTCCGGCGTTTATCAGACTTTCAGATAGGGCAAATGTCAGTGCGCATTCCGATTTCAGTTCCAGAGCGATTCGCCCAATGAGTCCTTGATATTTAGTCGTTTTCAGCCAATATTTTGGATTTTTGAAAATTTCACTTTTTTGTGAAAATATCCACTAAATGAGGGAATAATATGTGTGAGGGTACCCCAGGAGAGTTCCCAATGTGTGTGGGTAGAATATATATCCCACGTGGCTAAAATTGAAAAAAGTTGAAAACATTTTTTTTTTGGACTTAGTCATTTTTCCGGCGTTTATCAGACTTTCAGATAGGGCAAATGTCAGTGAGCATTCCGATTTCAGTTCCAGAGCGATTCGCCCAATGAGTCCTTGATATTTAGTCGTTTTCAGCCAATATTTTGGATTTTTGAAAATTTCACTTTTTTGTGAAAATATCCACTAAATGAGGGAATAATATGTGTGAGGGTACCCCAGGAGAGTTCCAAATGTGTGTGGGTAGAATATATATCCCACGGGGGTAAAATTGAAAAAAGTTAAAAAACATTTTTTTTGTGGACTTAGTCATTTTTCCGGCGTTTATCAGACTTTCAGATAGGGCAAATGTCAGTGCGCATTCCGATTTCAGTTCCAGAGCGATTCGCCCAATGAGTCCTTGATATTTAGTCGTTTTCAGCCAATATTTTGGATTTTTGAAAATTTCACTTTTTTGTGAAAATATCCACTAAATGAGGGAATAATATGTGTGAGGTTACCCCAGGAGAGTTCCAAATGTGTGTAAGTAGAATATATATCCCACGGGGGTAAAATTGAAAAAAGTTGAAAAATTTTTTTTGGGGATTTAGTCATTTTTCCGGCGTTTATCAGACTTTCAGATAGGGGAAATGTCAGTGAGCGTTCCGATTTCAGTTCCAGAGCGATTCGCCCAATGAGTCCTTGATACTTAGTCGTTTTCAGCCAATATTTTGGATTTTTGAAAATTTCACTTTTTTGTGAAAATATCCACTAAATGAGGGAATAATATGTGTGAGGGTACCCCAGGAGAGTTCCAAATGTGTGTGGGTAGAATATATATCCCACGGGGGTAAAATTGAAAAAGTTGAAAAAAATTTTTTTGGGGACTTAGTCATTTTTCGGGCGTTTATCAGACTTTCAGATAGGGCAAATGTCAGTGAGCATTCCGATTTCAGTTCCAGAGCGATTCGCCCAATGAGTCCTTGATATTTAGTCGTTTTCAGCCAATTTTCTGGATTTTTGAAAATTTCACTTTTTTGTGAAAATATCCACTAAATGAGGGAATAATATGTTTGAGGGTACCCCAGGAGAGTTCCAAATGTGTGTGGGTAGAATATATATCCCACGGGGGTAAAATTGAAAAAAGTTGAAAAAAAAATTTTTTTGGACTTAGTCATTTTTCCGGCGTTTATCAGACTTTCAGATAGAGCAAATGTCAGTGAGCATTTCGATTTCAGTTCCAGAGGGATTCGCACAATGAGTCCTTGATATTTAGTTGTTTTCAGCCAATTTTCTGGATTTTTGAAAATTTCACTTTTTTGTGAAAATATCCACTAAATAAGGGAATAATATGTGTGAGGGTACCCCAGAAGAGTTCCAAATGTGTGTGGGTAGAATATATATCCCACGGGTGTAAAATTGAAAAAAGTTGAAAAACATTTTTTTTTGGACTTAGTCATTTTTCCGGCGTTTATCAGACTTTCAGATAGGGCAAATGTCAGTGCGCATTCCGATTTCAGTTCCAGAGCAATTCTCTCAATGAGTCCTTGATATTTAGTCGTTTTCAGCCAATTTTCTGGATTTTTGAAAATTTCACTTTTTTATGAAAATATCCATTAAATGAGGGAATAATATGTTTGAGGGTACCCCAGGAGAGTTCCAAATGTGTGTGGGTAGAATATATATCCCACGGGGGTAAAATTGAAAAAAGTTGAAAAGCAATTTTTTTTAGACTTAGTCATTTTTCCGGCGTTCATCAAATTTTCAGATAGGGGAAATGTCAGTGAGCGTTCCGATTTCAGTTTCAGAGCGATTCGCCCATTGAGTCCTTGATATTTAGTCGTTTTCAGCCAATTTTCTGGATTTTTGAAAATTTCACTTTTTTGTGAAAATATCCACTAAATGAGGGAATAATATGTGTGAGGGTACCCCAGGAGAGTTCCCAATGTGTGTGGGTAGAATATATATCCCACGGGGCTAAAATTGAAAAAAGTTGAAAACATTTTTTTTTTGGACTTAGTCATTTTTCCGGCGTTTATCAGACTTTCAGATAGGGCAAATGTCAGTGAGCATTCTGATTTCAGTTCCAGAGCGATTCGCCCAATGAGTCCTTGATATTTAGTCGTTTTCAGCCAATATTTTGGATTTTTGAAAATTTCACTTTTTTGTGAAAATATCCACTAAATGAGGGAATAATATGTGTGAGGGTACCCCAGGAGAGTTCCAAATGTGTGTGGGTAGAATATATATCCCACGGGGGTAAAATTGAAAAAAGTTGAAAAACATTTTTTTTTGGACTTAGTCATTTTTCCGGCGTTTATCAGACTTTCAGATAGGGCAAATGTCAGTGCGCATTCCGATTTCAGTTCCAGAGCGATTCGCCCAATGAGTCCTTGATATTTAGTCGTTTTCAGCCAATATTTTGGATTTTTGAAAATTTCACTTTTTTGTGAAAATATCCACTAAATGAGGGAATAATATGTGTGAGGGTACCCCAGGAGAGTTCCCAATGTGTGTGGGTAGAATATATATCCCACGGGGGTAAAATTGAAAAAGTTGAAAAAAATTTTTTTGGGGACTTAGTCATTTTTCCGGCGTTTATCAGACTTTCAGATAGGGCAAATGTCAGTGAGTGTTCCAATTTCAGTTCCAGAGCAATTCTCTCAATGAGTCCTTGATATTTAATTGTTTTCAGCCAATTTTCTGGATTTTTGAAAATTTCACTTTTTTATGAAAATATCCATTAAATGAGGGAATAATATGTTTGAGGGTACCCCAGGAGAGTTCCAAATGTGTGTGGGTAGAATATATATCCCACGGGGGTAAAATTGAAAAAAGTTGAAAAACAATTTTTTTTAGACTTAGTCATTTTTCCGGCGTTCATCAGATTTTCAGATAGGGGAAATGTCAGTGAGCGTTCCGATTTCAGTTTCAGAGCGATTCGCCCAATGAGTCCTTGATATTTAGTCGTTTTCAGCCAATTTTCTGGATTTTTGAAAATTTCACTTTTTTGTGAAAATATCCACTAAATGAGGGAATAATATGTGTGAGGGTACCCCAGGAGAGTTCCCAATGTGTGTGGGTAGAATATATATCCCACGGGGCTAAAATTGAAAAAAGTTGAAAACATTTTTTTTTTGGACTTAGTCATTTTTCCGGCGTTTATCAGACTTTCAGATAGGGCAAATGTCAGTGAGCGTTCCGATTTCAGTTCCAGAGCGATTCGCCCAATGAGTCCTTGATATTTAGTCGTTTTCAGCCAATATTTTGGATTTTTGAAAATTTCACTTTTTTGTGAAAATATCCACTAAATGAGGGAATAATATGTGTGAGGGTACCCCAGGAGAGTTCCAAATGTGTGTGGGTAGAATATATATCCCACGGGGGTAAAATTGAAAAAAGTTGAAAAACATTTTTTTTTGGACTTAGTCATTTTTCCGGCGTTTATCAGACTTTCAGATAGGGGAAATGTCAGTGAGTGTTCCAATATCAGTTCCAGAGCAATTCGCCCAATGAGTCCTTGATATTTAGTCGTTTTCAGCCAATTTTCTGGATTTTTGAAAATTTCACTTTTTTATGAAAATATCCATTAAATAAGGGAATAATATGTTTTAGGGTACCCCAGGAGAGTTCCAAATGTGTGTGGGTAGAATATAGAGCCCACGGGGGTAAAATTGAAAAAAGTTGAAAAAAAAATTTTTTGGGACTTAGTCATTTTTCCGGCGTTTATCAGACTTTCAGATAGGGCAAATGTTAGTGAGCATTCCGATTTCAGTTCCAGAGCCCAATGAGTCCTGGATATTTAGTCGTTTTCAGCCAATTTTCTGGATTTTTGAAAATTTCACTTTTTTGTGAAAATATCCACTAAATGAGGGAATAATATGTGTGAGGGTACCCCAGGAGAGTTCCAAATGTGTGTGGGTAGAATATATATCCCACGGGGGTAAAAATGAAAAAAGTTGAAAAACATTTTTTTTTGGACTTAGTCATTTTTCCGGCGTTCATCAAATTTTCAGATAGGGGAAATGTCAGTGAGCGTTCCGATTTCAGTTTCAGAGCGATTCGCCCATTGAGTCCTTGATATTTAGTCGTTTTCAGCCAATTTTCTGGATTTTTGAAAATTTCACTTTTTTGTGAAAATATCCACTAAATGAGGGAATAATATGTGTGAGGGTACCCCAGGAGAGTTCCCAATGTGTGTGGGTAGAATATATATCCCACGGGGCTAAAATTGAAAAAAGTTGAAAACATTTTTTTTTTGGACTTAGTCATTTTTCCGGCGTTTATCAGACTTTCAGATAGGGCAAATGTCAGTGAGCGTTCCGATTTCAGTTCCAGAGCGATTCGCCCAATGAGTCCTTGATATTTAGTCGTTTTCAGCCAATATTTTGGATTTTTGAAAATTTCACTTTTTTGTGAAAATATCCACTAAATGAGGGAATAATATGTGTGAGGGTACCCCAGGAGAGTTCCAAATGTGTGTGGGTAGAATATATATCCCACGGGGGTAAAATTGAAAAAAGTTGAAAAACATTTTTTTTTGGACTTAGTCATTTTTCCGGCGTTTATCAGACTTTCAGATAGGGGAAATGTCAGTGAGTGTTCCAATATCAGTTCCAGAGCAATTCGCCCAATGAGTCCTTGATATTTAGTCGTTTTCAGCCAATTTTCTGGATTTTTGAAAATTTCACTTTTTTATGAAAATATCCATTAAATAAGGGAATAATATGTTTTAGGGTACCCCAGGAGAGTTCCAAATGTGTGTGGGTAGAATATAGAGCCCACGGGGGTAAAATTGAAAAAAGTTGAAAAAAAAATTTTTTGGGACTTAGTCATTTTTCCGGCGTTTATCAGACTTTCAGATAGGGCAAATGTTAGTGAGCATTCCGATTTCAGTTCCAGAGCCCAATGAGTCCTGGATATTTAGTCGTTTTCAGCCAATTTTCTGGATTTTTGAAAATTTCACTTTTTTGTGAAAATATCCACTAAATGAGGGAATAATATGTGTGAGGGTACCCCAGGAGAGTTCCAAATGTGTGTGGGTAGAATATATATCCCACGGGGGTAAAAATGAAAAAAGTTGAAAAACATTTTTTTTTGGACTTAGTCATTTTTCCGGCGTTTATCAGACTTTCAGATAGGGGAAATGTCAGTGAGCGCTCCGATTTCAGTTCCAGAGCGATTAGCCCAATGAGTCCTTGATACTTAGTCGTTTTCAGCCAATATTTTGGATTTTTGAAAATTTCACTTTTTTGTGAAAATATCAACTAAATGAGGGAATAATATGTGTGAGGGTACCCCAGGAGAGTTCCAAATGTGTGTGGGTAGAATATATATCCCACGGGGGTAAAATTGAAAAAAGTTGAAAAAAAATTTTTTGGGGACTTAGTCATTTTTCCGGCGTTTATCAGACTTTCAGATAGGGCAAATGTCAGTGCGCATTCCGATTTCAGTTCCAGAGCGATTCGCCCAATGAGTCCTTGATATTTAGTCGTTTCCAGCCAATATTTTGGATTTTTGAAATTTTCACTTTTTTGTGAAAATATCCACTAAATGAGGGAATAATATGTGTGAGGGTACCCCAGGAGAGTTCCAAATGTGTGTGGGTAGAATATATATCCCACGGGGGTAAAATTGAAAAAAGTTGAAAAACATTTTTTTTTGGACTTAGTCATTTTTCCGGCGTTTATCAGACTTTCAGATAGGGGAAATGTCAGTGAGCGCTCCGATTTCAGTTCCAGAGCGATTAGCCCAATGAGTCCTTGATACTTAGTCGTTTTCAGCCAATATTTTGGATTTTTGAAAATTTCACTTTTTTGTGAAAATATCAACTAAATGAGGGAATAATATGTGTGAGGGTACCCCAGGAGAGTTCCAAATGTGTGTGGGTAGAATATCTATCCCACGGGGGTAAAATTGAAAAAAGTTGAAAAAAAATTTTTTGGGGACTTAGTCATTTTTCCGGCGTTTATCAGACTTTCAGATAGGGCAAATGTCAGTGCGCATTCCGATTTCAGTTCCAGAGCGATTCGCCCAATGAGTCCTTGATATTTAGTCGTTTCCAGCCAATATTTTGGATTTTTGAAAATTTCACTTTTTTGTGAAAATATCCACTAAATGAGGGAATAACATGTGTGAGGGTACCCCAGGAGAGTTCCAAATGTGTGTGGGTAGAATATATATCCCACGGGGGTAAAATTGAAAAAAGTTGAACAAAATTTTTTTGGGGACTTAGTCATTTTTCCGGCGTTTATCAGACTTTCAGATAGGGGAAATGTCAGTGAGCGCTCCGATTTCAGTTCCAGAGCGATTCGCCCAATGAGTCCTTGATACTTAGTCGTTTTCAGCCAATATTTTGGATTTTTGAAAATTTCACATTTTTGTGAAAATATCCACTAAATGAGGGAATAATATGTGTGAGGGTACCCCAGGAGAGTTCCAAATGTGTGTGGGTAGAATATATATCCCACGGGGGTAAAATTGAAAAAAGTTGAAAAACATTTTTCTTTGGACTTAGTCATTTTTCCGGCGTTTATCAGACTTTCAGATAGGGGAAATGTCAGTGAGCGTTCCGATTTCAGTTCCAGAGCGATTCGCCCAATGAGTCCTTGATATTTAGTCGTTTTCAGCCAATTTTCTGGATTTTTGAAAATTTCACTTTTTTGTGAAAATATCCACTAAATGAGGGAATAATATGTGTGAGGGTACCCCAGGAGAGTTCCAAATGTGTGTGGGTAGAATATATATCCCACGGGGGTAAAATTGAAAAAAATTGAAAAACATTTTTTTTTGGACTTAGTCATTTTTCCGGCGTTTATCAGACTTTCAGATAGGGGAAATGTCAGTGAGCGTTCCGATTTCAGTTCCAGAGCGATTCGCCCAATGAGTCCTTGATATTTAGTCGTTTTCAGCCAATTTTCTGGATTTTTGAAAATTTCACTTTTTTGTGAAAATATCCACTAAATGAGGGAATAATATGTTTGAGGGTACCCCAGGAGAGTTCCAAATGTGTGTGGGTAGAATATAGAGCCCACGGGGGTAAAATTGAAAAAAGTTGAAAAAAATTTTTTTGGGGACTTAGTCATTTTTCCGGCGTTTATCAGACTTTCAGATAGGGGAAATGTCAGTGAGCGTTCCGATTTCAGTTCCAGAGCGATTCGCCCAATGAGTCCTTGATACTTAGTCGTTTTCAGCCAATATTTTGGATTTTTGAAAATTTCACTTTTTTGTGAAAATATCCACTAAATGAGGGAATAATATGTGTGAGGGTACCCCAGGAGAGTTCCAAATGTGTGTGGGTAGAATATATATCCCACGGGGGTAAAATTGAAAAAAATTGAAAAACATTTTTTTTTGGACTTAGTCATTTTTCCGGCGTTTATCAGACTTTCAGATAGGGGAAATGTCAGTGAGCGCTCCGATTTCAGTTCCAGAGCGATTCGCCCAATGAGTCCTTGATACTTAGTCGTTTCAGCCAATATTTTGGATTTTTGAAAATTTCACTTTTTTGTGAAAATATCCACTAAATGAGGGAATAATATGTGTGAGGGTACCCCAGGAGAGTTCCAAATGTGTTTAGGTAGGATATATATCCCACGGGGGTAAAATTGAAAAAAGTTGAACAAAATTTTTTTGGGGACTTAGTCATTTTTCCGGCGTTTATCAGACTTTCAGATAGGGCAAATGTCAGTGAGCATTCCGATTTCAGTTCCAGAGCCCAATGAGTCCTGGATATTTAGTCGTTTTCAGCCAATTTTCTGGATTTTTGAAAATTTCACTTTTTTGTGAAAATATCCACTAAATGAGGGAATAATATGTGTGAGGGTACCCCAGGAGAATTCCAAATGTGTGTGGGTAGAATATATATCCCACGGGGGTAAAAATGAAAAAAGTTGAAAAACATTTTTTTTTGGACTTAGTCATTTTTCCGGCGTTTATCAGACTTTCAGATAGGGGAAATGTCAGTGAGCGCTCCGATTTCAGTTCCAGAGCGATTAGCCCAATGAGTCCTTGATACTTAGTCGTTTTCAGCCAATATTTTGGATTTTTGAAAATTTCACTTTTTTGTGAAAATATCAACTAAATGAGGGAATAATATGTGTGAGGGTACCCCAGGAGAGTTCCAAATGTGTGTGGGTAGAATATATATCCCACGGGGGTAAAATTGAAAAAAGTTGAAAAAAATTTTTTTGGGGACTTAGTCATTTTTCCGGCGTTTATCAGACTTTCAGATAGGGCAAATGTCAGTGCGCATTCCGATTTCAGTTCCAGAGCGATTCGCCCAATGAGTCCTTGATATTTAGTCGTTTCCAGCCAATATTTTGGATTTTTGAAAATTTCACTTTTTTGTCAAAATATCCACTAAATGAGGGAATAATATGTGTGAGGGTACCCCAGGTGAGTTCCAAATGTGTGTGGGTAGAATATATATCCCACGGGGGTAAAATTGAAAAAAGTTGTAAAACATTTTTCTTTGGACTTAGTCATTTTTCCGGCGTTTATCAGACTTTCAGATAGGGGAAATGTCAGTGAGCGTTCCGATTTCAGTTCCAGTTCCAGAGCGATTCGCCCAATGAGTCCTTGATATTTAGTCGTTTTCAGCCAATTTTCTGGATTTTTGAAAATTTCACTTTTTTGTGAAAGTATCCACTAAATGAGGGAATAATATGTGTGAGGGTACCCCAGGAGAGTTCCAAATGTGTGTGGGTAGAATATATATCCCACGGGGGTAAAATTGAAAAAAGTTGAACAAAATTTTTTTGGGGACTTAGTCATTTTTCCGGCGTTTATCAGACTTTCAGATAGGGCAAATGTCAGTGAGCATTCCGATTTCAGTTCCCGAGCTTTTCGCCCAATGAGTCCTTGATATTTTGTCGTTTTCAGCCAATTTTCTGGATTTTTGAAAATTTCACTTTTTTGTGAAAATATCCACTAAATGAGGGAATAATTTGTGTGAGGGTACCCCAGGAGAGTTCCAAATGTGTGTGGGTAGAATATATATCCCATGGGGGTAAAATTGAAAAAAGTTGAAAAACATTTTTTTTTGGACTTAGTCATTTTTCCGGCGTTTATCAGACTTTCAGATAGGGCAAATGTCAGTGCGCATTCCGATTTCAGTTCCAGAGCGATTCGCCCCATGAGTCCTTGATATTTAGTCGTTTTCAGCCAATATTTTGGATTTTTGAAAATTTCACTTTTTTGTGAAAATATCCACTAAATGAGGGAATAATATGTGTGAGGTTACCCCAGGAGAGTTCCAAATGTGTGTAGGTAGAATATATATCCCACGGGGGTAAAATTGAAAAAAGTTGAAAATTTTTTTGGGGGGATTTAGTCATTTTTCCGGCGTTTATCAGACTTTCAGATAGGGCAAATGTCAGTGAGCGTTCCGATTTCAGTTCCAGAGCCCAATGAGTCCTGGATATTTAGTCGTTTTCAGCCAATTTTCTGGATTTTTGAAAATTTCACTTTTTTGTGAAAATATCCACTAAATGAGGGAATAATATGTGTGAGGGTACCCCAGGAGAGTTCCAAATGTGTGTGGGTAGAATATATATCCCACGGGGGTAAAATTGAAAAAAGTTGAAAAACATTTTTTTTTGGACTTAGTCATTTTTCCGGCGTTTATCAGACTTTCAGATAGGGGAAATGTCAGTGAGCGTTCCGATTTCAGTTCCAGAGCGATTCGCCCAATGAGTCCTTGATATTTAGTCGTTTTCAGCCAATTTTCTGGATTTTTGAAAATTTCACTTTTTTGTGAAAATATCCACTAAATGAGGGAATAATATGTGTGAGGTTACCCCAGGAGAGTTCCAAATGTGTGTAGGTAGAATATATATCCCACGGGGGTAAAATTGAAAAAAGTTGAAAAATTTTTTTTTGGGATTTAGTCATTTTTCCGGTGTTCATCAGATTTTCAGATAGGGGAAATGTCAGTGAGCGTTCCAATTTCAGTTCCAGAGCAATTCGCCCAATGAGTCCTTGATATTTAGTCGTTTTCAGCCAATTTTCTGGATTTTTGAAAATTTCACTTTTTTGTGAAAATATCCACTAAATGAGGGAATAATATGTGTGAGGGTACCCCAGGAGAGTTCCAAATGTATGTGGGTAGAATATATATCCCACGGGGTTAAAATTGAAAAAAGTTGAAAAAATTTTTTTGGGGGACTTAGTCATTTTTCCGGCGTTTATCAGACTTTCAGATAGGGCAAATGTCAGTGAGCATTCCGATTTCAGTTCCAGAGCGATTCGCCCAATGAGTCCTTGATATTTAGTCGTTTTCAGCCAATTTTCTGGATTTTTGAAAATTTCACTTTTTTGTGAAAATATCCACTAAATGAGGGAATAATATGTTTGAGGGTACCCCAGGAGAGTTCCAAATGTGTGTGGGTAGAATATATATCCCACGGGGGTAAAATTGAAAAAAGTTGAAAAACATTTTTTTTTGGACTTAGTCATTTTTCCGGCGTTTATCAGACTTTCAGATAGGGAAAAATGTCAGTGAGCGTTCCGATTTCAGTTCCAGAGCGATTCGCCCAATGAGTCCTTGATATTTAGTCGTTTTCAGCCAATTTTCTGGATTTTTGAAAATTTCACTTTTTTGTGAAAATATCCACTAAATGAGGGAATAATATGTGTGAGGGTACCCCAGGAGAGTTCCAAATGTGTGTGGGTAGAATATATATCCCACGGGGGTAAAATTGAAAAAAGTTGAACAAAATTTTTTTGGGGACTTAGTCATTTTTCCGGCGTTTATCAGACTTTCAGATAGGGCAAATGTCAGTGAGCATTCCGATTTCAGTTCCAGAGCGATTCGCCCAATGAGTCCTTGATATTTAGTCGTTTTCAGCCAATATTTTGGATTTTTGAAAATTTCACTTTTTTATGAAAATATCCATTAAATGAGGGAATAATATGTTTGAGGATACCCCAGGAGAGTTCCAAATGTGTGTGGGTAGAATATATATCCCACGGGGGTAAAATTGAAAAAAGTTGAACAAAATTTTTTTGGGATTTAGTCATTTTTCCGGCGTTTATCAGACTTTCAGATAGGGGAAATGTCAGTGAGTGTTCCAATTTCAGTTCCAGAGCAATTCGCAAAATGAGTCCTTGATATTTAGTCGTTTTCAGCCAATTTTCTGGATTTTTGAAAATTTCACTTTTTTATGAAAATATCCATTAAATGAGGGAATAATATGTTTGAGGGTACCCCAGGAGAGTTTCAAATGTGTGTGGGTAGAATATATATCCCACGGAGGTAAAATTGAAAAAAGTTGAGAAAAATTTTTTGGGGGACTTAGTTATTTTTCCGGCGTTTATCAGACTTTCAGATAGGGGAAATGTCAGTGAGCGTTCCGATTTCAGTTCCAGAGCGATTCGCCCAATGAGTCCTTGATACTTAGTCATTTTCAGCCAATATTTTGGATTTTTGAAAATTTCACTTTTTTGTGAAAATATCCACTAAATGAGGGAATAATATGTGTGAGGGTACCCCAGGAGAGTTCCAAATGTGTGTGGGTAGAATATATATCCCACGGGGGTAAAATTGAAAAAAGTTGAAAAATTTTTTTTGGGGACTTAGTCATTTTTCGGGCGTTTATCAGACTTTCAGATAGAGCAAATGTCAGTGAGCATTTCGATTTCAGTTCCAGAGGGATTCGCACAATGAGTCCTTGATATTTAGTTGTTTTCAGCCAATTTTCTGGATTTTTGAAAATTTCACTTTTTTGTGAAAATATCCACTAAATAAGGGAATAATATGTGTGAGGGTACCCCAGAAGAGTTCCAAATGTGTGTGGGTAGAATATATATCCCACGGGTGTAAAATTGAAAAAAGTTGAAAAACATTTTTTTTTGGACTTAGTCATTTTTCCGGCGTTTATCAGACTTTCAGATAGGGCAAATGTCAGTGCGCATTCCGATTTCAGTTCCAGAGCAATTCTCTCAATGAGTCCTTGATATTTAGTCGTTTTCAGCCAATTTTCTGGATTTTTGAAAATTTCACTTTTTTATGAAAATATCCATTAAATGAGGGAATAATATGTTTGAGGGTACCCCAGGAGAGTTCCAAATGTGTGTGGGTAGAATATATATCCCACGGGGGTAAAATTGAAAAAAGTTGAAAAGCAATTTTTTTTAGACTTAGTCATTTTTCCGGCGTTCATCAAATTTTCAGATAGGGGAAATGTCAGTGAGCGTTCTGATTTCAGTTTCAGAGCGATTCGCCCAATGAGTCCTTGATATTTAGTCGTTTTCAGCCAATTTTCTGGATTTTTGAAAATTTCACTTTTTTGTGAAAATATCCACTAAATGAGGGAATAATATGTGTGAGGGTACCCCAGGAGAGTTCCCAATGTGTGTGGGTAGAATATATATCCCACGGGGCTAAAATTGAAAAAAGTTGAAAACATTTTTTTTTTTGGACTTAGTCATTTTTCCGGCGTTTATCAGACTTTCAGATAGGGCAAATGTCAGTGAGCATTCCGATTTCAGTTCCAGAGCGATTCGCCCAATGAGTCCTTGATATTTAGTCGTTTTCAGCCAATATTTTGGATTTTTGAAAATTTCACTTTTTTGTGAAAATATCCACTAAATGAGGGAATAATATGTGTGAGGATACCCCAGGAGAGTTCCAAATGTGTGTGGGTAGAATATATATCCCACGGGGGTAAAATTGAAAAAAGTTGAAAAACATTTTTTTTTGGACTTAGTCATTTTTCCGGCGTTTATCAGACTTTCAGATAGGGCAAATGTCAGTGCGCATTCCGATTTCAGTTCCAGAGCGATTCGCCCAATGAGTCCTTGATATTTAGTCGTTTTCAGCCAATTTTCTGGATTTTTGAAAATTTCACTTTTTTATGAAAATATCCATTAAATAAGGGAATAATATGTTTTAGGGTACCCCAGGAGAGTTCCAAATGTGTGTGGGTAGAATATAGAGCCCACGGGGGTAAAATTGAAAAAAGTTGAAAAAAATTTTTTTGGGGACTTAGTCATTTTTCCGGCGTTTATCAGACTTTCAGATAGAGGAAATGTCAGTGAGCGTTCCGATTTCAGTTCCAGAGCGATTCGCCCAATGAGTCCTTGATACTTAGTCGTTTTCAGCCAATATTTTGGATTTTTGAAAATTTCACTTTTTTGTGAAAATATCCACTAAATGAGGGAATAATATGTGTGAGGGTACCCCAGGAGAGTTCCAAATGTGTGTGGGTAGAATATATATCCCACCGGGGTAAAATTGAAAAAAGTTGAAAAAAAAATTTTTTGGGACTTAGTCATTTTTCCTTCGTTTATCAGACTTTCAGATAGGGCAAATGTTAGTGAGCATTCCGATTTCAGTTCCAGAGCGATTCGCCCAATGAGTCCTTGATATTTAGTCGTTTTCAGCCAATATTTTGGATTTTTGAAAATTTCACTTTTTTGTGAAAATATCCACTAAATGAGGGAATAATATGTGTGAGGGTACCCCAGGAGAGTTCCAAATGTGTGTGGGTAGAATATATATCCCACGGGGGTAAAATTGAAAAAAGTTGAAAAACATTTTTTTTTGGACTTAGTCATTTTTCCGGCGTTTATCAGACTTTCAGATAGGGCAAATGTCAGTGCGCATTCCGATTTCAGTTCCAGAGCGATTCGACCAATGAGTCCTTGATATTTAGTCGTTTTCAGCCAATATTTTGGATTTTTGAAAATTTCACTTTTTTGTGAAAATATCCACTAAATGAGGGAATAATATGTGTGAGGGTACCCCAGGAGAGTTCCCAATGTGTGTGGGTAGAATATATATCCCACGGGGGTAAAATTGAAAAAGTTGAAAAAAATTTTTTTGGGGACTTAGTCATTTTTCCGGCGTTTATCAGACTTTCAGATAGGGCAAATGTCAGTGAGTGTTCCAATTTCAGTTCCAGAGCAATTCTCTCAATGAGTCCTTGATATTTAATCGTTTTCAGCCAATTTTCTGGATTTTTGAAAATTTCACTTTTTTATGAAAATATCCATTAAATGAGGGAATAATATGTTTGAGGGTACCCCAGGAGAGTTCCAAATGTGTGTGGGTAGAATATATATCCCACGGGGGTAAAATTGAAAAAAGTTGAAAAACAATTTTTTTTAGACTTAGTCATTTTTCCGGCGTTCATCAGATTTTCAGATAGGGGAAATGTCAGTGAGCGTTCCGATTTCAGTTTCAGAGCGATTCGCCCAATGAGTCCTTGATATTTAGTCGTTTTCAGCCAATTTTCTGGATTTTTGAAAATTTCACTTTTTTGTGAAAATATCCACTAAATGAGGGAATAATATGTGTGAGGGTACCCCAGGAGAGTTCCCAATGTGTGTGGGTAGAATATATATCCCACGGGGCTAAAATTGAAAAAAGTTGAAAACATTTTTTTTTTGGACTTAGTCATTTTTCCGGCGTTTATCAGACTTTCAGATAGGGCAAATGTCAGTGAGCGTTCCGATTTCAGTTCCAGAGCGATTCGCCCAATGAGTCCTTGATATTTAGTCGTTTTCAGCCAATATTTTGGATTTTTGAAAATTTCACTTTTTTGTGAAAATATCCACTAAATGAGGGAATAATATGTGTGAGGGTACCCCAGGAGAGTTCCAAATGTGTGTGGGTAGAATATATATCCCACGGGGGTAAAATTGAAAAAAGTTGAAAAACATTTTTTTTTGGACTTAGTCATTTTTCCGGCGTTTATCAGACTTTCAGATAGGGGAAATGTCAGTGAGTGTTCCGATATCAGTTCCAGAGCAATTCGCCCAATGAGTCCTTGATATTTAGTCGTTTTCAGCCAATTTTCTGGATTTTTGAAAATTTCACTTTTTTATGAAAATATCCATTAAATAAGGGAATAATATGTTTTAGGGTACCCCAGGAGAGTTCCAAATGTGTGTGGGTAGAATATAGAGCCCACGGGGGTAAAATTGAAAAAAGTTGAAAAAAATTTTTTTGGGGACTTAGTCATTTTTCCGGCGTTTATCAGACTTTCAGATAGGGGAAATGTCAGTGAGCGTTCCGATTTCAGTTCCAGAGCGATTCGCCCAATGAGTCCTTGATATTTAGTCGTTTTCAGCCAATATTTTGGATTTTTGAAAATTTCACTTTTTTGTGAAAATATCCACTAAATGAGGGAATAATATGTGTGAGGGTACCCCAGGAGAGTTCCAAATGTGTGTGGGTAGAATATATATCCCACGGGGGTAAAATTGAAAAAAGTTGAAAAAAAATTTTTTTTGGACTTAGTCATTTTTCCGGCGTTTATCAGACTTTCAGATAGGGCAAATGTTAGTGAGCATTCCGATTTCAGTTCCAGAGCGATTCGCCCAATGAGTCCTTGATATTTAGTCGTTTTCAGCCAATATTTTGGATTTTTGAAAATTTCACTTTTTTGTGAAAATATCCACTAAATGAGGGAATAATATGTGTGAGGGTACCCCAGGAGAGTTCCAAATGTGTGTGGGTAGAATATATATCCCACGGGGGTAAAATTGAAAACAGTTGAAAAACATTTTTGGGGGACTTAGTCATTTTTCCGGCGTTTATCAGACTTTCAGATAGGGCAAATGTCAGTGAGCATTCCGATTTCAGTTCCAGAGCGATTCGCCCAATGAGTCCTTGATATTTAGTCGTTTTCAGCCAATTTCCTGGATTTTTGAAAATTTCACTTTTTTATGAAAATATCCATTAAATGAGGGAATAATATGTTTGAGCGTACCCCAGGAGAGTTCCAAATGTGTGTGGGTAGAATATATATCCCACGGGGGTAAAATTGAAAAAACTTGAAAAACATTTTTTTTTGGACATAGTCATTTTTCCGGCGTTTATCAGACTTTCAGATAGGGGATATGTCAGTGAGCGTTCCGATTTCAGTACCAAAGCGATTCGCCCAATGAGTACTTGATACTTAGTCGTTTTCAGCCAATATTTTGGATTTTTGAAAATTTCACTTTTTTGTGAAAATATCCACTAAATGAGGGAATAATATGTGTGAGGGTACCCCAGGAGAGTTCCAAATGTGTGTGGGTAGAATATATATCCCACGGGGGTAAAATTTAAAAAGGTTGAAAAATTTTTTTTTTAAACTTAGTAATTTTTCCGGCGTTCATCAGATTTTCAGATAGGGGAAATGTCAGTGAGCGTTCCGATTTCAGTTCCAGAGCGATTCGCCCAATGAGTCCTTGATATTTTTAGTCGTTTTCAGCCAATATTTTGGATTTTTGAAAATTTCACTTTTTTGTGAAAATATCCACTAAATGAGGGAATAATATGTGTGAGGTTACCCCAGGAGAGATCCAAATGTGTGTAGGTAGAATATATATCCCACGGGGGTAAAATTGAAAAAAGTTGAAAAAATTTTTTTTTTGTACTTAGTCATTTTTCCGGCGTTTATCAGACTTTCAGATAGGGGAAATGTCAGTGAACATTCCAATTTCAGTTCCAGAGCAATTCGCCCAATGAGTCCTTGATATTTAGTCGTTTTCAGCCAATTTTCTGGATTTTTGAAAATTTCACTTTTTTATGAAAATATCCATTAAATGAGGGAATAATATGTTTGAGGGTACCCCAGGAGAGTTCCAAATGTGTGTGGGTAGAATATATAGCCCACGGGGGTAAAATTGAAAAAAGTTGAAAAAATTTTTTTTGGGGACTTAGTCATTTTTCCGGCGTTTATCAGACTTTCAGATAGGGGAAATGTCAGTGAGCGTTCCAATTTCAGTTCCAGAGCAATTCGCCCAATGAGTCCTTGATATTTAGTCGTTTTCAGCCAATTTTCTGGATTTTTGAAAATTTCACTTTTTTATGAAAATATCCAGTAAATGAGGGAATAATATGTTTGAGGGTACCCCAGGAGAGTTCCAAATGTGTGTGGGTAGAATATATATCCCACGGGGGTAAAATTGAAAAAAGTTGAAAAAAATTTTTTTTTGGACTTAGTCATTTTTCCGGCGTTTATCAGACTTTCAGATAGGGGAAATGTCAGTGAGCGTTCCGATTTCAGTTCCAGAGCGATTCGCCCAATGAGTCCTTGATACTTAGTCGTTTTCAGCCAATATTTTGGATTTTTGAAAATTTCACTTTTTTGTGAAAATATCCACTAAATGAGGGAATAATATGTGTGAGGTTACCCCAGGAGAGATCCAAATGTGTGTAGGTAGAATATATATCCCACGGGGGTAAAATTGAAAAAATTTTTTTTTTGTGCTTAGTCATTTTTCCGGCGTTTATCAGACTTTCAGATAGGGGAAATGTCAGTGAGCATTCCAATTTCAGTTCCAGAGCAATTCGCCCAATGAGTCCTTGATATTTAGTCGTTTTCAGCCAATTTTCTGGATTTTTGAAAATTTCACTTTTTTATGAAAATATCCATTAAATGAGGGAATAATATGTTTGAGGGTACCCCAGGAGAGTTTCAAATGTGTGTGGGTAGAATATATATCCCACGGGGGTAAAATTTAAAAAAGTTGAAAAAAAATTTTTTTGAGACTTAGTCATTTTTCCGGCGTTCATCAGATTTTCGGATAGGGGAAATGTCAGTGAGCGTTCTGATTTCAGTTCCAGAGCGATTCGCCCAATGAGTCCTTGATATTTAGTCGTTTTCAGACAATTTTCTGGATTTTTGAAAATTTCACTTTTTTATGAAAATATCCATTAAATGAGGGAATAATATGTTTGAGGGTACCCCAGGAGAGTTCCAAATGTGTGTGGGTAGAATATATATCCCACGGGGGTAAAATTGAAAAAAGTTGAAAAAAAATTTTTTTTGGACTTAGTCATTTTTCCGGCGTTTATCAGACTTTCAGATAGGGCAAATGTTAGTGAGCATTCCGATTTCAGTTCCAGAGCGATTCGCCCAATGAGTCCTTGATATTTAGTCGTTTTCAGCCAATATTTTGGATTTTTGAAAATTTCACTTTTTTGTGAAAATATCCACTAAATGAGGGAATAATATGTGTGAGGGTACCCCAGGAGAGTTCCAAATGTGTGTGGGTAGAATATATATCCCACGGGGGTAAAATTTAAAAAGGTTGAAAAAAATTTTTTTTAAACTTAGTAATTTTTCCGGCGTTCATCAGATTTTCAGATAGGGGAAATGTCAGTGAGCGTTCCGATTTCAGTTCCAGAGCGATTCGCCCAATGAGTCCTTGATATTTAGTCGTTTTCAGCCAATATTTTGGATTTTTGAAAATTTCACTTTTTTGTGAAAATATCCACTAAATGAGGGAATAATATGTGTGAGGTTACCCCAGGAGAGATCCAAATGTGTGTAGGTAGAATATATATCCCACGGGGGTAAAATTGAAAAAATTTTTTTTTTGTACTTAGTCATTTTTCCGGCGTTTATCAGACTTTCAGATAGGGGAAATGTCAGTGAGCATTCCAATTTCAGTTCCAGAGCAATTCGCCCAATGAGTCCTTGATATTTAGTCGTTTTCAGCCAATTTTCTGGATTTTTGAAAATTTCACTTTTTTATGAAAATATCCATTAAATGAGGGAATAATATGTTTGAGGGTACCCCAGGAGAGTTTCAAATGTGTGTGGGTAGAATATATATCCCACGGGGGTAAAATTTAAAAAAGTTGAAAAAAAATTTTTTTGAGACTTAGTCATTTTTCCGGCGTTCATCAGATTTTCGGATAGGGGAAATGTCAGTGAGCGTTCTGATTTCAGTTCCAGAGCGATTCGCCCAATGAGTCCTTGATATTTAGTCGTTTTCAGACAATTTTCTGGATTTTTGAAAATTTCACTTTTTTATGAAAATATCCATTAAATGAGGGAATAATATGTTTGAGGGTACCCCAGGAGAGTTCCAAATGTGTGTGGGTAGAATATATATCCCACGGGGGTAAAATTGAAAAAAGTTGAAAAAAAATTTTTTTTGGACTTAGTCATTTTTCCGGCGTTTATCAGACTTTCAGATAGGGGAAATGTCAGTGAGCGTTCCGATTTCAGTTCCAGAGCGATTCGCCCAATGAGTCCTTGATATTTAGTCGTTTTCAGCCAATATTTTGGATTTTTGAAAATTTCACATTTTTGTGAAAATATCCACTAAATGAGGGAATAATATGTGTGAGGGTACCCCAGGAGAGTTCCAAATGTGTGTGGGTAGAATATATATCCCACGGGGGTAAAATTTAAAAAAGTTGAAAACATTTTTTTTTAAACTTAGTCATTTTTCCGGCGTTCATCAGATTTTCAGATAGGGGAAATGTCAGTGAGCGTTCCGATTTCAGTTCCAGAGCGATTCGCCCAATGAGTCCTTGATATTTAGTCGTTTTCAGCCAATATTTTGGATTTTTGAAAATTTCAATTTTTTGTGAAAATATCCACTAAATGAGGGAATAATATGTGTGAGGGTACCCCAGGAGAGTTCCAAATGTGTGTGGGTAGAATATATATCCCACGGGGGTAAAATTGAAAACAGTTGAAAAACATTTTTTGGGAACTTAGTCATTTTTCCGGCGTTTATCAGACTTTCAGATTGGGCAAATGTCAGTGAGCATTCCGATTTCAGTTCCAGAGCGATTCGCCCAATGAGTCCTTGATATTTAGTCGTTTTCAGCCAATTTCCTGGATTTTTGAAAATTTCACTTTTTTATGAAAATATCCATTAAATGAGGGAATAATATGTTTGAGCGTACCCCAGGAGAGTTCCAAATGTGTGTGGGTAGAATATATATCCCACGGGGGTAAAATTGAAAAAACTTGAAAAACATTTTTTTTTGGACTTAGTCATTTTTCCGGCGTTTATCAGACTTTCAGATAGGGATATGTCAGTGAGCGTTCCGATTTCAGTACCAAAGCGATTCGCCCAATGAGTACTTGATACTTAGTCGTTTTCAGCCAATATTTTGGATTTTTGAAAATTTCACTTTTTTGTGAAAATATCCACTAAATGAGGGAATAATATGTGTGAGGGTACCCCAGGAGAGTTCCAAATGTGTGTGGGTAGAATATATATCCCACGGGGGTAAAATTTAAAAAGGTTGAAAAATTTTTTTTTTAAACTTAGTAATTTTTCCGGCGTTCATCAGATTTTCAGATAGGGGAAATGTCAGTGAGCGTTCCGATTTCAGTTCCAGAGCGATTCGCCCAATGAGTCCTTGATATTTAGTCGTTTTCAGCCAATATTTTGGATTTTTGAAAATTTCACTTTTTTGTGAAAATATCCACTAAATGAGGGAATAATATGTGTGAGGGTACCCCAGGAGAGATCCAAATGTGTGTAGGTAGAATATATATCCCACGGGGGTAAAATTGAAAAAAGTTGAAAAAATTTTTTTTTTTGTACTTAGTCATTTTTCCGGCGTTTATCAGACTTTCAGATAGGGGAAATGTCAGTGAGCATTCCAATTTCAGTTCCAGAGCAATTCGCCCAATGAGTCCTTGATATTTAGTCGTTTTCAGCCAATTTTCTGGATTTTTGAAAATTTCACTTTTTTATGAAAATATCCATTAAATGAGGGAATAATATGTTTGAGGGTACCCCAGGAGAGTTTCAAATGTGTGTGGGTAGAATATATATCCCACGGGGGTAAAATTGAAAAAAGTTGAAAAAAAATTTTTTTTGGACTTAGTCATTTTTCCGGCGTTTATCAGACTTTCAGATAGGGGAAATGTCAGTGAGCGTTCCGATTTCAGTTCCAGAGCGATTCGCCCAATGAGTCCTTGATATTTAGTCGTTTTCAGCCAATATTTTGGATTTTTGAAAATTTCACTTTTTTGTGAAAATATCCACTAAATGAGGGAATAATATGTGTGAGGTTACCCCAGGAGAGTTCCAAATGTGTGTGGGTAGAATATATATCCCACGGGGGTAAAATTTAAAAAAGTTGAAAAATTTTTTTTTTAAACTTAGTCATTTTTCCGGCGTTCATCAGATTTTCAGATAGGGGAAATGTCAGTGAGCGTTCCGATTTCAGTTCCAGAGCGATTCGCCCAATGAGTCCTTGATATTTAGTCGTTTTCAGCCAATATTTTGGATTTTTGAAAATTTCACTTTTTTGTGAAAATATCCACTAAATGAGGGAATACTATGTGTGAGGGTACCCCAGGAGAGTTCCAAATGTGTGTGGGTAGAATATATATCCCACGGGGGTAAAATTGAAAAAAGTTGAAAAACATTTTTTTTTGGACTTAGTCATTTTTCCGGCGTTTATCAGACTTTCAGATAGGGAAAATGTCAGTGAGTGTTCCAATTTCAGTTCCAGAGCAATTCGCCCAATGAGTCCTTGATATTTAGTCGTTTTCAGCCAATTTTCTGGATTTTTGAAAATTTCACTTTTTTATGAAAATATCCATTAAATGAGGGAATAATATGTTTGAGGGTACCCCAGGAGAGTTCCAAATGTGTGTGGGTAGAATATATAGCCCACGGGGGTAAAATTGAAAAAAGTTGAAAAAATTTTTTTTGGGGACTTAGTCATTTTTCCGGCGTTTATCAGACTTTCAGATAGGGGAAATGTCAGTGAGCGTTCCAATTTCAGTTCCAGAGCAATTCGCCCAATGAGTCCTTGATATTTAGTCGTTTTCAGCCAATTTTCTGGATTTTTGAAAATTTCACTTTTTTATGAAAATATCCAGTAAATGAGGGAATAATATGTTTGAGGGTACCCCAGGAGAGTTTCAAATGTGTGTGGGTAGAATATATATCCCACGGGGGTAAAATTGAAAACAGTTGAAAAACATTTTTTGGGAACTTAGTCATTTTTCCGGCGTTTATCAGACTTTCAGATAGGGGAAATGTCAGTGAGCATTCCAATTTCAGTTCCAGAGCAATTCGCCCAATGAGTCCTTGATATTTAGTCGTTTTCAGCCAATTTTCTGGATTTTTGAAAATTTCACTTTTTTATGAAAATATCCATTAAATGAGGGAATAATATGTTTGAGGGTACCCCAGGAGAGTTTCAAATGTGTGTGGGTAGAATATATATCCCACGGGGGTAAAATTTAAAAAAGTTGAAAAAAAATTTTTTTGAGACTTAGTCATTTTTCCGGCGTTCATCAGATTTTCGGATAGGGGAAATGTCAGTGAGCGTTCTGATTTCAGTTCCAGAGCGATTCGCCCAATGAGTCCTTGATATTTAGTCGTTTTCAGACAATTTTCTGGATTTTTGAAAATTTCACTTTTTTATGAAAATATCCATTAAATGAGGGAATAATATGTTTGAGGGTACCCCAGGAGAGTTCCAAATGTGTGTGGGTAGAATATATATCCCACGGGGGTAAAATTGAAAAAAGTTGAAAAAAAATTTTTTTTGGACTTAGTCATTTTTCCGGCGTTTATCAGACTTTCAGATAGGGCAAATGTTAGTGAGCATTCCGATTTCAGTTCCAGAGCGATTCGCCCAATGAGTCCTTGATATTTAGTCGTTTTCAGCCAATATTTTGGATTTTTGAAAATTTCACTTTTTTGTGAAAATATCCACTAAATGAGGGAATAATATGTGTGAGGGTACCCCAGGAGAGTTCCAAATGTGTGTGGGTAGAATATATATCCCACGGGGGTAAAATTTAAAAAGGTTGAAAAAAATTTTTTTTAAACTTAGTAATTTTTCCGGCGTTCATCAGATTTTCAGATAGGGGAAATGTCAGTGAGCGTTCCGATTTCAGTTCCAGAGCGATTCGCCCAATGAGTCCTTGATATTTAGTCGTTTTCAGCCAATATTTTGGATTTTTGAAAATTTCACTTTTTTGTGAAAATATCCACTAAATGAGGGAATAATATGTGTGAGGTTACCCCAGGAGAGATCCAAATGTGTGTAGGTAGAATATATATCCCACGGGGGTAAAATTGAAAAAATTTTTTTTTTGTACTTAGTCATTTTTCCGGCGTTTATCAGACTTTCAGATAGGGGAAATGTCAGTGAGCATTCCAATTTCAGTTCCAGAGCAATTCGCCCAATGAGTCCTTGATATTTAGTCGTTTTCAGCCAATTTTCTGGATTTTTGAAAATTTCACTTTTTTATGAAAATATCCATTAAATGAGGGAATAATATGTTTGAGGGTACCCCAGGAGAGTTTCAAATGTGTGTGGGTAGAATATATATCCCACGGGGGTAAAATTTAAAAAAGTTGAAAAAAAATTTTTTTGAGACTTAGTCATTTTTCCGGCGTTCATCAGATTTTCGGATAGGGGAAATGTCAGTGAGCGTTCTGATTTCAGTTCCAGAGCGATTCGCCCAATGAGTCCTTGATATTTAGTCGTTTTCAGACAATTTTCTGGATTTTTGAAAATTTCACTTTTTTATGAAAATATCCATTAAATGAGGGAATAATATGTTTGAGGGTACCCCAGGAGAGTTCCAAATGTGTGTGGGTAGAATATATATCCCACGGGGGTAAAATTGAAAAAAGTTGAAAAAAAATTTTTTTTGGACTTAGTCATTTTTCCGGCGTTTATCAGACTTTCAGATAGGGGAAATGTCAGTGAGCGTTCCGATTTCAGTTCCAGAGCGATTCGCCCAATGAGTCCTTGATATTTAGTCGTTTTCAGCCAATATTTTGGATTTTTGAAAATTTCACATTTTTGTGAAAATATCCACTAAATGAGGGAATAATATGTGTGAGGGTACCCCAGGAGAGTTCCAAATGTGTGTGGGTAGAATATATATCCCACGGGGGTAAAATTTAAAAAAGTTGAAAACATTTTTTTTTAAACTTAGTCATTTTTCCGGCGTTCATCAGATTTTCAGATAGGGGAAATGTCAGTGAGCGTTCCGATTTCAGTTCCAGAGCGATTCGCCCAATGAGTCCTTGATATTTAGTCGTTTTCAGCCAATATTTTGGATTTTTGAAAATTTCAATTTTTTGTGAAAATATCCACTAAATGAGGGAATAATATGTGTGAGGGTACCCCAGGAGAGTTCCAAATGTGTGTGGGTAGAATATATATCCCACGGGGGTAAAATTGAAAACAGTTGAAAAACATTTTTTGGGAACTTAGTCATTTTTCCGGCGTTTATCAGACTTTCAGATTGGGCAAATGTCAGTGAGCATTCCGATTTCAGTTCCAGAGCGATTCGCCCAATGAGTCCTTGATATTTAGTCGTTTTCAGCCAATTTCCTGGATTTTTGAAAATTTCACTTTTTTATGAAAATATCCATTAAATGAGGGAATAATATGTTTGAGCGTACCCCAGGAGAGTTCCAAATGTGTGTGGGTAGAATATATATCCCACGGGGGTAAAATTGAAAAAACTTGAAAAACATTTTTTTTTGGACTTAGTCATTTTTCCGGCGTTTATCAGACTTTCAGATAGGGATATGTCAGTGAGCGTTCCGATTTCAGTACCAAAGCGATTCGCCCAATGAGTACTTGATACTTAGTCGTTTTCAGCCAATATTTTGGATTTTTGAAAATTTCACTTTTTTGTGAAAATATCCACTAAATGAGGGAATAATATGTGTGAGGGTACCCCAGGAGAGTTCCAAATGTGTGTGGGTAGAATATATATCCCACGGGGGTAAAATTTAAAAAGGTTGAAAAATTTTTTTTTTAAACTTAGTAATTTTTCCGGCGTTCATCAGATTTTCAGATAGGGGAAATGTCAGTGAGCGTTCCGATTTCAGTTCCAGAGCGATTCGCCCAATGAGTCCTTGATATTTAGTCGTTTTCAGCCAATATTTTGGATTTTTGAAAATTTCACTTTTTTGTGAAAATATCCACTAAATGAGGGAATAATATGTGTGAGGTTACCCCAGGAGAGATCCAAATGTGTGTAGGTAGAATATATATCCCACGGGGGTAAAATTGAAAAAAGTTGAAAAAATTTTTTTTTTTGTACTTAGTCATTTTTCCGGCGTTTATCAGACTTTCAGATAGGGGAAATGTCAGTGAGCATTCCAATTTCAGTTCCAGAGCAATTCGCCCAATGAGTCCTTGATATTTAGTCGTTTTCAGCCAATTTTCTGGATTTTTGAAAATTTCACTTTTTTATGAAAATATCCATTAAATGAGGGAATAATATGTTTGAGGGTACCCCAGGAGAGTTTCAAATGTGTGTGGGTAGAATATATATCCCACGGGGGTAAAATTGAAAAAAGTTGAAAAAAAATTTTTTTTGGACTTAGTCATTTTTCCGGCGTTTATCAGACTTTCAGATAGGGGAAATGTCAGTGAGCGTTCCGATTTCAGTTCCAGAGCGATTCGCCCAATGAGTCCTTGATATTTAGTCGTTTTCAGCCAATATTTTGGATTTTTGAAAATTTCACTTTTTTGTGAAAATATCCACTAAATGAGGGAATAATATGTGTGAGGTTACCCCAGGAGAGTTCCAAATGTGTGTGGGTAGAATATATATCCCACGGGGGTAAAATTTAAAAAAGTTGAAAAATTTTTTTTTTAAACTTAGTCATTTTTCCGGCGTTCATCAGATTTTCAGATAGGGGAAATGTCAGTGAGCGTTCCGATTTCAGTTCCAGAGCGATTCGCCCAATGAGTCCTTGATATTTAGTCGTTTTCAGCCAATATTTTGGATTTTTGAAAATTTCACTTTTTTGTGAAAATATCCACTAAATGAGGGAATACTATGTGTGAGGGTACCCCAGGAGAGTTCCAAATGTGTGTGGGTAGAATATATATCCCACGGGGGTAAAATTGAAAAAAGTTGAAAAACATTTTTTTTTGGACTTAGTCATTTTTCCGGCGTTTATCAGACTTTCAGATAGGGAAAATGTCAGTGAGTGTTCCAATTTCAGTTCCAGAGCAATTCGCCCAATGAGTCCTTGATATTTAGTCGTTTTCAGCCAATTTTCTGGATTTTTGAAAATTTCACTTTTTTATGAAAATATCCATTAAATGAGGGAATAATATGTTTGAGGGTACCCCAGGAGAGTTCCAAATGTGTGTGGGTAGAATATATAGCCCACGGGGGTAAAATTGAAAAAAGTTGAAAAAATTTTTTTTGGGGACTTAGTCATTTTTCCGGCGTTTATCAGACTTTCAGATAGGGGAAATGTCAGTGAGCGTTCCAATTTCAGTTCCAGAGCAATTCGCCCAATGAGTCCTTGATATTTAGTCGTTTTCAGCCAATTTTCTGGATTTTTGAAAATTTCACTTTTTTATGAAAATATCCAGTAAATGAGGGAATAATATGTTTGAGGGTACCCCAGGAGAGTTTCAAATGTGTGTGGGTAGAATATATATCCCACGGGGGTAAAATTGAAAACAGTTGAAAAACATTTTTTGGGAACTTAGTCATTTTTCCGGCGTTTATCAGACTTTCAGATAGGGGAAATGTCAGTGAGCATTCCAATTTCAGTTCCAGAGCAATTCGCCCAATGAGTCCTTGATATTTAGTCGTTTTCAGCCAATTTTCTGGATTTTTGAAAATTTCACTTTTTTATGAAAATATCCATTAAATGAGGGAATAATATGTTTGAGGGTACCCCAGGAGAGTTTCAAATGTGTGTGGGTAGAATATATATCCCACGGGGGTAAAATTTAAAAAAGTTGAAAAAAAATTTTTTTGGGACTTAGTCATTTTTCCGGCGTTCATCAGATTTTCGGATAGGGGAAATGTCAGTGAGCATTCTGATTTCAGTTCCAGAGCGATTTGCCCAATGAGTCCTTGATATTTAGTCGTTTTCAGACAATTTACTGGATTTTTGAAAATTTCACTTTTTTATGAAAATATCCATTAAATGAGGGAATAATATGTTTGAGGGTACCCCAGGAGAGTTCCAAATGTGTGTGGGTAGAATATATATCCCACGGGGGTAAAATTGAAAAAAGTTGAAAAAAAATTTTTTTTGGACTTAGTCATTTTTCCGGCGTTTATCAGACTTTCAGATAGGGGAAATGTCAGTGAGCGTTCCGATTTCAGTTCCAGAGCGATTCGCCCAATGAGTCCTTGATATTTAGTCGTTTTCAGCCAATATTTTGGATTTTTGAAAATTTCACTTTTTTGTGAAAATATCCACTAAATGAGGGAATAATATGTGTGAGGTTACCCCAGGAGAGTTCCAAATGTGTGTGGGTAGAATATATATCCCACGGGGGTAAAATTTAAAAAAGTTGAAAAATTTTTTTTTTAAACTTAGTCATTTTTCCGGCGTTCATCAGATTTTCAGATAGGGGAAATGTCAGTGAGCGTTCCGATTTCAGTTCCAGAGCGATTCGCCCAATGAGTCCTTGATATTTAGTCGTTTTCAGCCAATATTTTGGATTTTTGAAAATTTCACTTTTTTGTGAAAATATCCACTAAATGAGGGAATAATATGTGTGAGGGTACCCCAGGAGAGTTCCAAATGTGTGTGGGTAGAATATATATCCCACGGGGGTAAAAGTGAAAAAAGTTGAAAAACATTTTTTTTTGGACTTAGTCATTTTTCCGGCGTTTATCAGACTTTCAGATAGGGAAAATGTCAGTGAGTGTTCCAATTTCAGTTCCAGAGCAATTCGCCCAATGAGTCCTTGATATTTAGTCGTTTTCAGCCAATTTTCTGGATTTTTGAAAATTTCACTTTTTTATGAAAATATCCATTAAATGAGGGAATAATATGTTTGAGGGTACCCCAGGAGAGTTCCAAATGTGTGTGGGTAGAATATATAGCCCACGGGGGTAAAATTGAAAAAAGTTGAAAAAATTTTTTTTGGGGACTTAGTCATTTTTCCGGCGTTTATCAGACTTTCAGATAGGGGAAATGTCAGTGAGCGTTCCAATTTCAGTTCCAGAGCAATTCGCCCAATGAGTCCTTGATATTTAGTCGTTTTCAGCCAATTTTCTGGATTTTTGAAAATTTCACTTTTTTATGAAAATATCCAGTAAATGAGGGAATAATATGTTTGAGGGTACCCCAGGAGAGTTTCAAATGTGTGTGGGTAGAATATATATCCCACGGGGGTAAAATTGAAAACAGTTGAAAAACATTTTTTGGGAACTTAGTCATTTTTCCGGCGTTTATCAGACTTTCAGATTGGGCAAATGTCAGTGAGCATTCCGATTTCGGTTCCAGAGCGATTCGCCCAATGAGTCCTTGATATTTAGTCGTTTTCAGCCAATTTCCTGGATTTTTGAAAATTTCACTTTTTTATGAAAATATCCATTAAATGAGGGAATAATATGTTTGAGCGTACCCCAGGAGAGTTCCAAATGTGTGTGGGTAGAATATATATCCCACGGGGGTAAAATTGAAAAAACTTGAAAAACATTTTTTTTTGGACTTAGTCATTTTTCCGGCGTTTATCAGACTTTCAGATAGGGATATGTCAGTGAGCGTTAAGATTTCAGTACCAAAGCGATTCGCCCAATGAGTACTTGATACTTAGTCGTTTTCAGCCAATACTTTGGATTTTTGAAAATTTCACTTTTTTGTGAAAATATCCACTAAATGAGGGAATAATATGTGTGAGGGTACCCCAGGAGAGTTCCAAATGTGTGTGGGTAGAATATATATCCCACGGGGGTAAAATTTAAAAAGGTTGAAAAATTTTTTTTTTAAACTTAGTAATTTTTCCGGCGTTCATCAGATTTTCAGATAGGGGAAATGTCAGTGAGCGTTCCGATTTCAGTTCCAGAGCGATTCGCCCAATGAGTCCTTGATATTTAGTCGTTTTCAGCCAATATTTTGGATTTTTGAAAATTTCACTTTTTTGTGAAAATATCCACTAAATGAGGGAATAATATGTGTGAGGGTACCCCAGGAGAGTTCCAAATGTGTGTGGGTAGAATATATATCCCACGGGGGTAAAATTTAAAAAAGTTGAAAACATTTTTTTTTAAACTTAGTCATTTTTCCGGCGTTCATCAGATTTTCAGATAGGGGAAATGTCAGTGAGCGTTCCGATTTCAGTTCCAGAGCGATTCGCCCAATGAGTCCTTGATATTTAGTCGTTTTCAGCCAATATTTTGGATTTTTGAAAATTTCACTTTTTTGTGAAAATATCCACTAAATGAGGGAATAATATGTGTGAGGGTACCCCAGGAGAGTTCCAAATGTGTGTGGGTAGAATATATATCCCACGGGGGTAAAATTGAAAAAACTTGAAAAACATTTTTTTTTGGACTTAGTCATTTTTCCGGCGTTTATCAGACTTTCAGATAGGGATATGTCAGTGAGCGTTCCGATTTCAGTACCAAAGCGATTCGCCCAATGAGTACTTGATACTTAGTCGTTTTCAGCCAATATTTTGGATTTTTGAAAATTTCACTTTTTTGTGAAAATATCCACTAAATGAGGGAATAATATGTGTGAGGGTACCCCAGGAGAGTTCCAAATGTGTGTGGGTAGAATATATATCCCACGGGGGTAAAATTTAAAAAGGTTGAAAAATTTTTTTTTTAAACTTAGTAATTTTTCCGGCGTTCATCAGATTTTCAGATAGGGGAAATGTCAGTGAGCGTTCCGATTTCAGTTCCAGAGCGATTCGCCCAATGAGTCCTTGATATTTAGTCGTTTTCAGCCAATATTTTGGATTTTTGAAAATTTCACTTTTTTGTGAAAATATCCACTAAATGAGGGAATAATATGTGTGAGGTTACCCCAGGAGAGATCCAAATGTGTGTAGGTAGAATATATATCCCACGGGGGTAAAATTGAAAAAAGTTGAAAAAATTTTTTTTTTGTACTTAGTCATTTTTCCGGCGTTTATCAGACTTTCAGATAGGGGAAATGTCAGTGAGCATTCCAATTTCAGTTCCAGAGCAATTCGCCCAATGAGTCCTTGATATTTAGTCGTTTTCAGCCAATTTTCTGGATTTTTGAAAATTTCACTTTTTTATGAAAATATCCATTAAATGAGGGAATAATATGTTTGAGGGTACCCCAGGAGAGTTTCAAATGTGTGTGGGTAGAATATATATCCCACGGGGGTAAAATTTAAAAAAGTTGAAAAAAAATTTTTTTGGGACTTAGTCATTTTTCCGGCGTTCATCAGATTTTCGGATAGGGGAAATGTCAGTGAGCATTCTGATTTCAGTTCCAGAGCGATTTGCCCAATGAGTCCTTGATATTTAGTCGTTTTCAGACAATTTACTGGATTTTTGAAAATTTCACTTTTTTATGAAAATATCCATTAAATGAGGGAATAATATGTTTGAGGGTACCCCAGGAGAGTTCCAAATGTGTGTGGGTAGAATATATATCCCACGGGGGTAAAATTGAAAAAAGTTGAAAAAAAATTTTTTTTGGACTTAGTCATTTTTCCGGCGTTTATCAGACTTTCAGATAGGGGAAATGTCAGTGAGCGTTCCGATTTCAGTTCCAGAGCGATTCGCCCAATGAGTCCTTGATATTTAGTCGTTTTCAGCCAATATTTTGGATTTTTGAAAATTTCACTTTTTTGTGAAAATATCCACTAAATGAGGGAATAATATGTGTGAGGTTACCCCAGGAGAGTTCCAAATGTGTGTGGGTAGAATATATATCCCACGGGGGTAAAATTTAAAAAAGTTGAAAAATTTTTTTTTTAAACTTAGTCATTTTTCCGGCGTTCATCAGATTTTCAGATAGGCGAAATGTCAGTGAGCGTTCCGATTTCAGTTCCAGAGCGATTCGCCCAATGAGTCCTTGATATTTAGTCGTTTTCAGCCAATATTTTGGATTTTTGAAAATTTCACTTTTTTGTGAAAATATCCACTAAATGAGGGAATAATATGTGTGAGGGTACCCCAGGAGAGTTCCAAATGTGTGTGGGTAGAATATATATCCCACGGGGGTAAAATTGAAAAAAGTTGAATAACATTTTTTTTTGGACTTAGTCATTTTTCCGGCGTTTATCAGACTTTCAGATAGGGAAAATGTCAGTGAGTGTTCCAATTTCAGTTCCAGAGCAATTCGCCCAATGAGTCCTTGATATTTAGTCGTTTTCAGCCAATTTTCTGGATTTTTGAAAATTTCACTTTTTTATGAAAATATCCATTAAATGAGGGAATAATATGTTTGAGGGTACCCCAGGAGAGTTCCAAATGTGTGTGGGTAGAATATATAGCCCACGGGGGTAAAATTGAAAAAAGTTGAAAAAATTTTTTTTGGGGACTTAGTCATTTTTCCGGCGTTTATCAGACTTTCAGATAGGGGAAATGTCAGTGAGCGTTCCAATTTCAGTTCCAGAGCAATTCGCCCAATGAGTCCTTGATATTTAGTCGTTTTCAGCCAATTTTCTGGATTTTTGAAAATTTCACTTTTTTATGAAAATATCCAGTAAATGAGGGAATAATATGTTTGTGGGTACCCCAGGAGAGTTTCAAATGTGTGTGGGTAGAATATATATCCCACGGGGGTAAAATTTAAAAAAGTTGAAAAAAAATTTTTTTGGGACTTAGTCATTTTTCCGGCGTTCATCAGATTTTCGGATAGGGGAAATGTCAGTGAGCATTCTGATTTCAGTTCCAGAGCGATTTGCCCAATGAGTCCTTGATATTTAGTCGTTTTCAGACAATTTACTGGATTTTTGAAAATTTCACTTTTTTATGAAAATATCCATTAAATGAGGGAATAATATGTTTGAGGGTACCCCAGGAGAGTTCCAAATGTGTGTGGGTAGAATATATATCCCACGGGGGTAAAATTGAAAAAAGTTGAAAAAAAATTTTTTATGGACTTAGTCATTTTTCCGGCGTTTATCAGACTTTCAGATAGGGGAAATGTCAGTGAGCGTTCCGATTTCAGTTCCAGAGCGATTCGCCCAATGAGTCCTTGATATTTAGTCGTTTTCAGCCAATATTTTGGATTTTTGAAAATTTCACTTTTTTGTGAAAATATCCACTAAATGAGGGAATAATATGTGTGAGGGTACCCCAGGAGAGTTCCAAATGTGTGTGGGTAGAATATATATCCCACGGGGGTAAAATTTAAAAAAGTTGAAAAAATTTTTTTTTAAACTTAGTCATTTTTCCGGCGTTCATCAGATTTTCAGATAGGGGAAATGTCAGTGAGCGTTCCGATTTCAGTTCCAGAGCGATTCGCCCAATGAGTCCTTGATATTTAGTCGTTTTCAGCCAATATTTTGGATTTTTGAAAATTTCACTTTTTTGTGAAAATATCCACTAAATGAGGGAATAATATGTGTGAGGGTACCCCAGGAGAGTTCCAAATGTGTGTGGGTAGAATATATATCCCACGGGGGTAAAATTGAAAACAGTTGAAAAACATTTTTTGGGAACTTAGTCATTTTTCCGGCGTTTATCAGACTTTCAGATTGGGCAAATGTCAGTGAGCATTCCGATTTCAGTTCCAGAGCGATTCGCCCAATGAGTCCTTGATATTTAGTCGTTTTCAGCCAATTTCCTGGATTTTTGAAAATTTCACTTTTTTATGAAAATATCCATTAAATGAGGGAATAATATGTTTGAGCGTACCCCAGGAGAGTTCCAAATGTGTGTGGGTAGAATATATATCCCACGGGGGTAAAATTGAAAAAACTTGAAAAACATTTTTTTTTGGACTTAGTCATTTTTCCGGCGTTTATCAGACTTTCAGATAGGGATATGTCAGTGAGCGTTCCGATTTCAGTACCAAAGCGATTCGCCCAATGAGTACTTGATACTTAGTCGTTTTCAGCCAATATTTTGGATTTTTGAAAATTTCACTTTTTTGTGAAAATATCCACTAAATGAGGGAATAATATGTGTGAGGGTACCCCAGGAGAGTTCCAAATGTGTGTGGGTAGAATATATATCCCACGGGGGTAAAATTTAAAAAGGTTGAAAAATTTTTTTTTTAAACTTAGTAATTTTTCCGGCGTTCATCAGATTTTCAGATAGGGGAAATGTCAGTGAGCGTTCCGATTTCAGTTCCAGAGCGATTCGCCCAATGAGTCCTTGATATTTAGTCGTTTTCAGCCAATATTTTGGATTTTTGAAAATTTCACTTTTTTGTGAAAATATCCACTAAATGAGGGAATAATATGTGTGAGGTTACCCCAGGAGAGATCCAAATGTGTGTAGGTAGAATATATATCCCACGGGGGTAAAATTGAAAAAAGTTGAAAAAATTTTTTTTTTGTACTTAGTCATTTTTCCGGCGTTTATCAGACTTTCAGATAGGGGAAATGTCAGTGAGCATTCCAATTTCAGTTCCAGAGCAATTCGCCCAATGAGTCCTTGATATTTAGTCGTTTTCAGCCAATTTTCTGGATTTTTGAAAATTTCACTTTTTTATGAAAATATCCATTAAATGAGGGAATAATATGTTTGAGGGTACCCCAGGAGAGTTTCAAATGTGTGTGGGTAGAATATATATCCCAAGGGGGTAAAATTTAAAAAAGTTGAAAAAAAATTTTTTTGGGACTTAGTCATTTTTCCGGCGTTCATCAGATTTTCGGATAGGGGAAATGTCAGTGAGCATTCTGATTTCAGTTCCAGAGCGATTTGCCCAATGAGTCCTTGATATTTAGTCGTTTTCAGACAATTTACTGGATTTTTGAAAATTTTACTTTTTTATGAAAATATCCATTAAATGAGGGAATAATATGTTTGAGGGTACCCCAGGAGAGTTCCAAATGTGTGTGGGTAGAATATATATCCCACGGGGGCAAAATTGAAAAAAGTTGAAAAAAAATTTTTTTTGGACTTAGTCATTTTTCCGGCGTTTATCAGACTTTCAGATAGGGGAAATGTCAGTGAGCGTTCCGATTTCAGTTCCAGAGCGATTCGCCCAATGAGTCCTTGATATTTAGTCGTTTTCAGCCAATATTTTGGATTTTTGAAAATTTCACTTTTTTGTGAAAATATCCACTAAATGAGGGAATAATATGTGTGAGGGTACCCCAGGAGAGTTCCAAATGTGTGTGGGTAGAATATATATCCCACGGGGGTAAAATTTAAAAAAGTTGAAAAAATTTTTTTTTAAACTTAGTCATTTTTCCGGCGTTCATCAGATTTTCAGATAGGGGAAATGTCAGTGAGCGTTCCGATTTCAGTTCCAGAGCGATTCGCCCAATGAGTCCTTGATATTTAGTCGTTTTCAGCCAATATTTTGGATTTTTGAAAATTTCACTTTTTTGTGAAAATATCCATTAAATGAGGGAATAATATGTTTGAGGGTACCCCAGGAGAGTTCCAAATGTGTGTGGGTAGAATATATATGCCACGGGGGAAAAAAATTGAAAAAAGTTGAAAAAAAATTTTTTTTGGACTTAGTCATTTTTCCGGCGTTTATCAGACTTTCAGATAGGACAATTGTTAGTGAGCATTCCGATTTCAGTTCCAGAGCGATTCGCCCAATGAGTCCTTGATATTTAGTCGTTTATAGCCAATTTTCTGGATTTTTGAAAATTTCACTTTTTTATGAAAATATCCATTAAATGAGGGAATAATATGTTTGAGGGTACCCCAGGAGAGTTCCAAATGTGTGTGGGTAGAATATATATCCCACGGGGGTAAAATTGAAAAAAGTTGAAAAACATTTTTTGGGGACTTAGTCATTTTTCCGGCGTTTATCAGACTTTCAGATAGGGCAAATGTCAGTGAGCATTCCGATTTCAGTTCCAGATATTTAGTCGTTTTCAGCCAATTTCCTGGATTTTTGAAAATTTCACTTTTTTATGAAAATATCCATTAAATGAGGGAATAATATGTTTGAGGGTACCCCAGGAGAGTTCCAAATGTGTGTGGGTAGAATATATATGCCACGGGGGAAAAATTGAAAAAAGTTTAAAAAAAATTTTTTTTGGACTTAGTCATTTTTCCGGCGTTTATCAGATTTTCAGATAGGGGAAATGTCAGTGAGCATTCCGATTTCAGTTCCAGAGCGATTCGCCCAATGAGTCCTTGATATTTAGTCGTTTTCAGCCAATATTTTAGATTTTTGAAAATTTCACTTTTTTGTGAAAATATCCACTAAATGAGGGAATAATATGTGTGAGGTTACCCCAGGAGAGTTCCAAATGTGTGTAGGTAGAATATATATCCCACGGGGGTAAAATTTAAAAAAGTTGAAAAATTTTTTTTGGGGACTTAGTCATTTTTCCGGCGTTCATCAGATTTTCAGATAGGGGAAATATCAGTGAGTGTTCTGATTTCAGTTCCAGAGCGATTCGCCCAATGAGTCCTTGATATTTAGTCGTTTTCAGACAATTTTTTGGATTTTTGAAAATTTCACTTTTTTTGTGAAAATATCCACTAAATGAGAGAATAATATGTGTGAGGTTACCCCAGGAGAGTTCCAAATGTGTGTGGGTAGAATATATATCCCACGGGGGTAAAATTGAAAAAAGTTGAAAAAAATTTTTTGGGGGACTTAGTCATTTTTCCGGCGTTTATCAGACTTTCAGATAGGGCAAATGACAGTGAGCATTCCGATTTCAGTTCCAGAGCGATTCGCCCAATGAGTCCTTGATATTTAGTCGTTTTCAGCCAATTTCCTGGATATTTGAAAATTTCACTTTTTTTTGAAAATATCCATTAAAGGAGGGAATAATATGTGTGAGGTTACCCCAGGAGAGTTTCAAATGTGTGTAGGTAGAATATATATCCCACGGGGGTAAAATTGAAAAAAGTTGAAAAATTTTTTTTTTTGGACTTAGTCATTTTTCCGGCGTTCATCAGATTTTCGGATAGGGGAAATGTCAGTGAGCATTCTGATTTCAGTTCCAGAGCGATTTGCCCAATGAGTCCTTGATATTTAGTCGTTTTCAGACAATTTACTGGATTTTTGAAAATTTCACTTTTTTATGAAAATATCCATTAAATGAGGGAATAATATGTTTGAGGGTACCCCAGGAGAGTTCCAAATGTGTGTGGGTAGAATATATATCCCACGGGGGCAAAATTGAAAAAAGTTGAAAAAAAATTTTTTTTGGACTTAGTCATTTTTCCGGCGTTTATCAGACTTTCAGATAGGGGAAATGTCAGTGAGCGTTCCGATTTCAGTTCCAGAGCGATTCGCCCAATGAGTCCTTGATATTTAGTCGTTTTCAGCCAATATTTTGGAATTTGGAAAATTTCACTTTTTTGTGAAAATATCCACTAAATGAGGGAATAATATGTGTGAGGGTACCCCAGGAGAGTTCCAAATGTGTGTGGGTAGAATATATATCCCACGGGGGTAAAATTTAAAAAAGTTGAAAATTTTTTTTTTTAAACTTAGTCATTTTTCCGGCGTTCATCAGATTTTCAGATAGGGGAAATGTCAGTGAGCGTTCCGATTTCAGTTCCAGAGCGATTCGCCCAATGAGTCCTTGATATTTAGTCGTTTTCAGCCAATATTTTGGATTTTTGAAAATGTCACTTTTTTGTGAAAATATCCACTAAATGAGGGAATAATATGTGTGAGGGTACCCCAGGAGAGTTCCAAATGTGTGTGGGTAGAATATATATCCCACGGGGGTAAAATTGAAAAAAGTTGAAAAACATTTTTTGGGGACTTAGTCATTTTTCCGGCGTTTATCAGACTTTCAGATAGGGCAATTGTTAGTGAGCATTCCGATTTCAGTTCCAGAGCGATTCGCCCAATGAGTCCTTGATATTTAGTCGTTTTCAGCCAATTTTCTGGATTTTTGAAAATTTCACTTTTTTATGAAAATATCCATTAAATGAGGGAATAATATGTTTGAGGGTACCCCAGGAGAGTTCCAAATGTGTGTGGGTAGAATATATATCCCACGGTGCTAAAATTGAAAAAAGTTGAAAACATTTTTTTTTTGGACTTAGTCATTTTTCCAGCGTTTATCAGACTTTCAGATAGGGCAAATGTCAGTGAGCATTCCGATTTCAGTTCCAGAGCGATTCGCCCAATGAGTCCTTGATATTTAGTCGTTTTCAGCCAATTTCCTGGATTTTTGAAAATTTCACTTTTTTATGAAAATATCCATTAAATGAGGGAATAATATGTTTGAGGGTACCCCAGGAGAGTTCCAAATGTGTGTGGGTAGAATATATATCCCACGGTGCTAAAATTGAAAAAAGTTGAAAACATTTTTTTTTTGGACTTAGTCATTTTTCCGGCGTTTATCAGACTTTCAGATAGGGCAAATGTCAGTGAGCATTCCGATTTCAGTTCCAGATATTTAGTCGTTTTCAGCCAATTTCCTGGATTTTTGAAAATTTCACATTTTTATGAAAATATCCATTAAATGAGGGAATAATATGTTTGAGGGTACCCCAGGAGAGTTCCAAATGTGTGTGGGTAGAATATATATGCCACGGGGGAAAAATTGAAAAAAGTTTAAAAAAAATTTTTTTTGGACTTAGTCATTTTTCCGGCGTTTATCAGATTTTCAGATAGGGGAAATGTCAGTGAGCATTCCGATTTCAGTTCCAGAGTGATTCGCCCAATGAGTCCTTGATATTTAGTCGTTTTCAGCCAATATTTTAGATTTTTGAAAATTTCACTTTTTTGTGAAAATATCCACTAAATGAGGGAATAATATGTGTGAGGTTACCCCAGGAGAGTTCCAAATGTGTGTAGGTAGAATATATATCCCACGGGGGTAAAATTTAAAAAAGTTGAAAAATTTTTTTTGGGGACTTAGTCATTTTTCCGGCGTTCATCAGATTTTCAGATAGGGGAAATGTCAGTGAGTGTTCTGATTTCAGTTCCAGAGCGATTCGCCCAATGAGTCCTTGATATTTAGTCGTTTTCAGACAATTTTCTGGATTTTTGAAAATTTCACTTTTTTTGTGAAAATATCCACTAAATGAGAGAATAATATGTGTGAGGGTACCCCAGGAGAGTTCCAAATGTGTGTGGGTAGAATATATATCCCACGGGGGTAAAATTGAAAAAAGTTGAAAAAATTTTTTTGGGGGACTTAGTCATTTTTCCGGCGTTCATCAGACTTTCAGATAGGGCAAATGACAGTGAGCATTCCGATTTCAGTTCCAGAGCGATTCGCCCAATGAGTCCTTGATATTTAGTCGTTTTCAGCCAATTTCCTGGATATTTGAAAATTTCACTTTTTTTTGAAAATATCCATTAAAGGAGGGAATAATATGTGTGAGGTTACCCCAGGAGAGTTTCAAATGTGTGTAGGTAGAATATATATCCCACGGGGGTAAAATTGAAAAAAGTTGAAAAATTTTTTTTTTTGGACTTAGTCATTTTTCCGGCGTTTATCAGACTTTCAGATAGGGGAAATGTCAGTGAGCATTCCAATTTCAGTTCCAGAGCAATTCGCCCAATGATTCCTTGATAATTAGTCGTTTTCAGCCAATTTTCTGGTTTTTTGAAAATTTCACTTTTTTATGAAAATATACATTAAATGAGGGAATAATAAGTTTGAGAGTACCCCAGGAGAGTTCCAAATGTGTGTGGGTAGAATATATATCCCACGGGGGTAAAATTGAAAAAAGTTGAAAAACATTTTTTTTTGGACTTAGTCATTTTTCCGGCATTTATCAGACTTTCAGAGAGGGGAAATGTCAGTGAGCATTCCGATTTCAGTTCCAGAGCGATTCGCCCAATGAGTCCTTGATATTTAGTCGTTTTCAGCCAATATTTTGGATTTTTGAAAATTTCACTTTTTTGTGAAAATATCCACTAAATGAGGGAATAATATGTGTGAGGGTACCCCAGGAGAGTTCCAAATGTGTGTGGGTAGAATATATATCCCACGGGGGTAAAATTGAAAAAAGTTGAAAATTTTTTTTTTTAAACTTAGTCATTTTTCCGGCGTTCATCAGATTTTCAGATAGGGGAAATGTCAGTGAGCGTTCCGATTTCAGTTCCAGAGCGATTCGCCAAATGAGTCCTTGATATTTAGTCGTTTTCAGCCAATATTTTAGATTTTTGAAAATTTCACTTTTTTGTGAAAATATCCACTAAATGAGGGAATAATATGTGTGAGGGTACCCCAGGAGAGTTCCAAATGTGTGTGGGTAGAATATATATGCCACGGGGGAAAAATTGAAAAAAGTTTAAAAAAAATTTTTTTTGGACTTAGTCATTTTTCCGGCGTTTATCAGACTTTCAGATAGGGCAAATGTTAGTGAGCATTCCGATTTCAGTTCCAGAGCGATTCGCCCAATGAGTCCTTGATATTTAGTCATTTTCAGCCAATTTTCTGGATTTTTGAAAATTTCACTTTTTTGTGAAAATATCCACTAAATGAGGGAATAATATGTTTGAGGGTACCCCAGGAGAGTTCCAAATGTGTGTGGGTAGAATATATTTCCCAAGGGGGTAAAATTTAAAAAGGTTGAAAAAATTTTTTTTTAAACTTAGTCATTTTTCCGGCGTTCATCAGATTTTCAGATAGGGGAAATGTCAGTGAGCATTCCGATTTCAGTTCCAGAGCGATTCGCCCAATGAGTCCTTGATATTTAGTCGTTTTCAGCCAATATTTTGGATTTTTGAAAATTTCACTTTTTTGTGAAAATATCCACTAAATGAGGGAATAATATGTGTGAGGGTACCCCAGGAGAGTTCCAAATGTGTGTGGGTAGAATATATATCCCACGGGGGTAAAATTGAAAAAAGTTGAAAAACATTTTTTTTGGACTTAGTCATTTTTCCGGCATTTATCAGACTTTCAGATAGGGGAAATGTCAGTGAGCATTCCGATTTCAGTTCCAGAGCGATTCGCCCAATGAGTCCTTGATATTTAGTCGTTTTCAGCCAATATTTTGGATTTTTGAAAATTTCACTTTTTTGTGAAAATATCCACTAAATGAGGGAATAATATGTGTGAGGTTACCCCAGGAGAGTTCCAAATGTGTGTAGGTAGAATATATATCCCACGGGGGCAAAATTGAAATTAGTTGAAAAATTTTTTTTTTTGGACTTAGTCATTTTTCCGGCATTTATCAGACTTTCAGATAGGGGAAATGTCAGTGAGCGTTCCAATTTCAGTTCCAGAGCAATTCACCCAATGAGTCCTTGATATTTAGTCGTTTTCAGCAGATTTTCTGGATTTTTGAAAATTTAACTTTTTTATGAAAATATCCATTAAATGAGGGAATAATATGTTTGAGGGTACCCCAGGAGAGTTCCAAATGTGTGTGGGTAGAATATATATCCCACGGGGGTAAAATTTAAAAAAGTTTAAAAAAAATTTTTTTTGGACTTAGTCATTTTTCCGGCATTCATCAGATTTTCAGATAGGGGAAATGTCAGTGAGTGTTCTGATTTCAGTTCCAGAGCGATTCGCCCAATGAGTCCTTGATATTTAATCGTTTTCAGCCAATTTTCTGGATTTTTGAAAATTTCACTTTTTTGTGAAAATATCCACTAAATGAGGGAATAATATGTTTGAGGGTACCCCAGGAGAGTTCCAAATGTGTTTGGGTAGAATATATGTCCCACGGGGGTAAAATTGAAAAAAATTTTTTTGGGGACTTAGTCATTTTTCCGGTGTTTATCAGACTTTCAGATAGGGCAAATGTCAGTGAGCATTCCGATTTCAGTTCCAGAGCGATTCGCCCAATGAGTCCTAGATATTTAGTCGTTTTCAGCCAATATTTTGGATTTTTGAAAATTTCACTTTTTTATGAAAATATCCATTAAATGAGGGAATAATATGTTTGAGGGTACCCCAGGAGAGTTCCAAATGTGTGTGGGTAGAATATATATCCCACGGGGGTAAAATTGAAAAAAGTTGAAAAAAAAATTTTTTTGGACTTAGTCATTTTTCTGGCGTTTATCAGACTTTCAGATAGGGGAAATGTCAGTGAGCGTTCCGATTTCAGTTCCAGAGCGATTCGCCCAATGAGTCCTTGATATTTAGTCGTTTTCAGCCAATATTTTGGATTTTTGAAAATTTCACTTTTTTGTGAAAATATCCACTAAATGAGGGAACAATATGTGTGAGGTTACCCCAGGAGAGTTCCAAATGTGTGTAGGTAGAATATATATCCCACGGGGGTAAAATTGAAATTACTTGAAAAATTTTTATTTTTGGACTTAGTCATTTTTCCGGCGTTTATCAGACTTTCAGATAGGGGAAATGTCAGTGAGCGTTCCAATTTCAGTTCCAGAGCGATTCGCCATATGAGTCCTTGATATTTAGTCGTTTTCAGCCAATATTTTGGATTTTTGAAAATTTCACTTTTTTGTGAAAGTATCCACTAAATGAGGGAATAATATGTGTGAGGTTACCCCAGGAGAGTTTCAAATGTGTGTAGGTAGAATATATATCCCACGGGGGTAAAATTGAAATTACTTGAAAAATTTTTATTTTTGGACTTAGTCATTTTTCCGGCGTTTATCAGACTTTCAGATAGGGGAAATGGCAGTGAGAGTTCCAATTTCAGTTCCAGAGCGATTCGCCCAATGAGTCCTTGATATTTAATCGTGTTCAGCCAATTTTCTGGATTTTTGAAAAGTTCACTTTTTTGTGAAAATATCCACTAAATGAGGGAATAATATGTGTGAGGGTACCCCAGGAGAGTTCCAAATGTGTGTGGGTAGAATATATGTCCCACGGGGGTAAAATTGAAAAAAGTTGAAAAAAATTTTTTTGGGGACTTAGTCATTTTTCCGGCGTTCATCAGATTTTCAGATAGGGGAAATGTCAGTGAGTGTTCTGATTTCAGTTCCAGAGCGATTCGCCCAATGAGTCCTTGATATTTAGTCGTTTTCAGACAATTTTCTGGATTTTTGAAAATTTCACTTTTTTTGTGAAAATATCCACTAAATGAGAGAATAATATGTGTGAGGGTACCCCAGGAGAGTTCCAAATGTGTGTGGGTAGAATATATATCCCACGGGGGTAAAATTGAAAAAAGTTGAAAAAAAATTTTTGGGGGACTTAGTCATTTTTCCGGCGTTTATCAGACTTTCAGATAGGGCAAATGACAGTGAGCATTCCGATTTCAGTTCCAGAGCGATTCGCCCAATGAGTCCTTGATATTTAGTCGTTTTCAGCCAATTTCCTGGATATTTGAAAATTTCACTTTTTTATGAAAATATCCATTAAAGGAGGGAATAATATGTGTGAGGTTACCCCAGGAGAGTTTCAAATGTGTGTAGGTAGAATATATATCCCACGGGGGTAAAATTGAAAAAAGTTGAAAAATTTTTTTTTTTGGACTTAGTCATTTTTCCGGCGTTTATCAGACTTTCAGATAGGGGAAATGTCAGTGAGCATTCCAATTTCAGTTCCAGAGCAATTCGCCCAATGAGTCCTTGATAATTAGTCGTTTTCAGCCAATTTTCTGGATTTTTGAAAATTTCACTTTTTTATGAAAATATACATTAAATGAGGGAATAATAAGTTTGAGAGTACCCCAGGAGAGTTCCAAATGTGTGTGGGTAGAATATATATCCCACGGGGGTAAAATTGAAAAAAGTTGAAAAACATTTTTTTTTGGACTTAGTCATTTTTCCGGCATTTATCAGACTTTCAGATAGGGGAAATGTCAGTGAGCATTCCGATTTCAGTTCCAGAGCGATTCGCCCAATGAGTCCTTGATATTTAGTCGTTTTCAGCCAATATTTTGGATTTTTGAAAATTTCACTTTTTTGTGAAAATATCCACTAAATGAGGGAATAATATGTGTGAGGTTACCCCAGGAGAGTTCCAAATGTGTGTAGGTAGAATATATATCCCACGGGGGCAAAATTGAAATTAGTTGAAAAATTTTTTTTTTTGGACTTAGTCATTTTTCCGGCATTTATCAGACTTTCAGATAGGGGAAATGTCAGTGAGCGTTCCAATTTCAGTTCCAGAGCAATTCACCCAATGAGTCCTTGATATTTAGTCGTTTTCAGCAGATTTTCTGGATTTTTGAAAATTTAACTTTTTTATGAAAATATCCATTAAATGAGGGAATAATATGTTTGAGGGTACCCCAGGAGAGTTCCAAATGTGTGTGGGTAGAATATATATCCCACGGGGGTAAAATTTAAAAAAGTTTAAAAAAAATTTTTTTTGGACTTAGTCATTTTTCCGGCATTCATCAGATTTTCAGATAGGGGAAATGTCAGTGAGTGTTCTGATTTCAGTTCCAGAGCGATTCGCCCAATGAGTCCTTGATATTTAATCGTTTTCAGCCAATTTTCTGGATTTTTGAAAATTTCACTTTTTTGTGAAAATATCCACTAAATGAGGGAATAATATGTGTGAGGGTACCCCAGGAGAGTTCCAAATGTGTTTGGGTAGAATATATGTCCCACGGGGGTAAAATTGAAAAAAATTTTTTTGGGGACTTAGTCATTTTTCCGGTGTTTATCAGACTTTCAGATAGGGCAAATGTCAGTGAGCATTCCGATTTCAGTTCCAGAGCGATTCGCCCAATGAGTCCTAGATATTTAGTCGTTTTCAGCCAATATTTTGGATTTTTGAAAATTTCACTTTTTTATGAAAATATCCATTAAATGAGGGAATAATATGTTTGAGGGTACCCCAGGAGAGTTCCAAATGTGTGTGGGTAGAATATATATCCCACGGGGGTAAAATTGAAAAAAGTTGAAAAAAAAATTTTTTTGGACTTAGTCATTTTTCTGGCGTTTATCAGACTTTCAGATAGGGGAAATGTCAGTGAGCGTTCCGATTTCAGTTCCAGAGCGATTCGCCCAATGAGTCCTTGATATTTAGTCGTTTTCAGCCAATATTTTGGATTTTTGAAAATTTCACTTTTTTGTGAAAATATCCACTAAATGAGGGAACAATATGTGTGAGGTTACCCCAGGAGAGTTCCAAATGTGTGTAGGTAGAATATATATCCCACGGGGGTAAAATTGAAATTACTTGAAAAATTTTTATTTTTGGACTTAGTCATTTTTCCGGCGTTTATCAGACTTTCAGATAGGGGAAATGTCAGTGAGCATTCCAATTTCAGTTCCAGAGCAATTCGCCCAATGAGTCCTTGATAATTAGTCGTTTTCAGCCAATTTTCTGGATTTTTGAAAATTTCACTTTTTTATGAAAATATACATTAAATGAGGGAATAATAAGTTTGAGAGTACCCCAGGAGAGTTCCAAATGTGTGTGGGTAGAATATATATCCCACGGGGGTAAAATTGAAAAAAGTTGAAAAACATTTTTTTTTGGACTTAGTCATTTTTCCGGCATTTATCAGACTTTCAGATAGGGGAAATGTCAGTGAGCATTCCGATTTCAGTTCCAGAGCGATTCGCCCAATGAGTCCTTGATATTTAGTCGTTTTCAGCCAATATTTTGGATTTTTGAAAATTTCACTTTTTTGTGAAAATATCCACTAAATGAGGGAATAATATGTGTGAGGTTACCCCAGGAGAGTTCCAAATGTGTGTAGGTAGAATATATATCCCACGGGGGCAAAATTGAAATTAGTTGAAAAATTTTTTTTTTTGGACTTAGTAATTTTTCCGGCATTTATCAGACTTTCAGATAGGGGAAATGTCAGTGAGCGTTCCAATTTCAGTTCCAGAGCAATTCACCCAATGAGTCCTTGATATTTAGTCGTTTTCAGCAGATTTTCTGGATTTTTGAAAATTTAACTTTTTTATGAAAATATCCATTAAATGAGGGAATAATATGTTTGAGGGTACCCCAGGAGAGTTCCAAATGTGTGTGGGTAGAATATATATCCCACGGGGGTAAAATTTAAAAAAGTTTAAAAAAAATTTTTTTTGGACTTAGTCATTTTTCCGGCATTCATCAGATTTTCAGATAGGGGAAATGTCAGTGAGTGTTCTGATTTCAGTTCCAGAGCGATTCGCCCAATGAGTCCTTGATATTTAATCGTTTTCAGCCAATTTTCTGGATTTTTGAAAATTTCACTTTTTTGTGAAAATATCCACTAAATGAGGGAATAATATGTGTGAGGGTACCCCAGGAGAGTTCCAAATGTGTTTGGGTAGAATATATGTCCCACGGGGGTAAAATTGAAAAAAATTTTTTTGGGGACTTAGTCATTTTTCCGGTGTTTATCAGACTTTCAGATAGGGCAAATGTCAGTGAGCATTCCGATTTCAGTTCCAGAGCGATTCGCCCAATGAGTCCTAGATATTTAGTCGTTTTCAGCCAATATTTTGGATTTTTGAAAATTTCACTTTTTTATGAAAATATCCATTAAATGAGGGAATAATATGTTTGAGGGTACCCCAGGAGAGTTCCAAATGTGTGTGGGTAGAATATATATCCCACGGGGGTAAAATTGAAAAAAGTTGAAAAAAAAATTTTTTTGGACTTAGTCATTTTTCTGGCGTTTATCAGACTTTCAGATAGGGGAAATGTCAGTGAGCGTTCCGATTTCAGTTCCAGAGCGATTCGCCCAATGAGTCCTTGATATTTAGTCGTTTTCAGCCAATATTTTGGATTTTTGAAAATTTCACTTTTTTGTGAAAATATCCACTAAATGAGGGAACAATATGTGTGAGGTTACCCCAGGAGAGTTCCAAATGTGTGTAGGTAGAATATATATCCCACGGGGGTAAAATTGAAATTACTTGAAAAATTTTTATTTTTGGACTTAGTCATTTTTCCGGCGTTTATCAGAATTTCAGATAGGGGAAATGTCAGTGAGCGTTCCAATTTCAGTTCCAGAGCGATTCGCCCAATGAGTCCTTGATATTTAGTCGTTTTCAGCCAATATTTTGGATTTTTGAAAATTTCACTTTTTTGTGAAAGTATCCACTAAATGAGGGAATAATATGTGTGAGGTTACCCCAGGAGAGTTTCAAATGTGTGTAGGTAGAATATATATCCCACGGGGGTAAAATTGAAATTACTTGAAAAATTTTTATTTTTGGACTTAGTCATTTTTCCGGCGTTTATCAGACTTTCAGATAGGGGAAATGGCAGTGAGAGTTCCAATTTCAGTTCCAGAGCGATTCGCCCAATGAGTCCTTGATATTTAATCGTGTTCAGCCAATTTTCTGGATTTTTGAAAATTTCACTTTTTTGTGAAAATATCCACTAAATGAGGGAATAATATGTGTGAGGGTACCCCAGGAGAGTTCCAAATGTGTGTGGGTAGAATATATGTCCCACGGGGGTAAAATTGAAAAAAGTTGAAAAAATTTTTTTTGGGGACTTAGTCGTTTTTCCGGCATTTATCAGACTTTCAGATAGGGAAAATGTCAGTGAGCATTCTGATTTCAGTTCCAGAGCGATTCGCCCAATGAGTCCTTGATATTTAGTCGTTTTCAGCCAATTTTCTGGATTTTTGAAAATTTCACTTTTTTTGTGAAAATATCCACTAAATGAGGGAATAATATGTGTGAGGGTACCCCAGGAGAGTTCCAAATGTGTGTGGGTAGAATATATATCCCACGGGGCTAAAATTGAAAAAAGTTGAAAAAAATTTTTTTTTGGACTTAGTCATTTTTCCAGCGTTTATCAGACTTTCAGATAGGGCAAATGTCAGTGAGCATTCCGATTTCAGTTCCAGTGCGATTCGCCCAATGAGTCCTTGATATTTAGTCATTTTCAGCCAATTTTCTGGATTTTTGAAAATTTCACTTTTTTGTGAAAATATCCACTAAATGAGGGAATAATATGTTTGAGGGTACCCCAGGAGAGTTCCAAATGTGTGTGGGTAGAATATATTTCCCAAGGGGGTAAAATTTAAAAAGGTTGAAAAAATTTTTTTTTAAACTTAGTCATTTTTCCGGCGTTCATCAGATTTTCAGATAGGGGAAATGTCAGTGAGCATTCCGATTTCAGTTCCAGAGCGATTCGCCCAATGAGTCCTTGATATTTAGTCGTTTTCAGCCAATATTTTGGATTTTTGAAAATTTCACTTTTTTGTGAAAATATCCACTAAATGAGGGAATAATATGTGTGAGGTTACCCCAGGAGAGTTCCAAATGTGTGTAGGTAGAATATATATCCCACGGGGGTAAAATTTAAAAAAGTTGAAAAAATTTTTTTGGGGACTTAGTCATTTTTCCGGCGTTCATCAGATTTTCAGATAGGGGAAATGTCAGTGAGTGTTCTGATTTCAGTTCCAGAGCGATTCGCCCAATGAGTCCTTGATATTTAGTCGTTTTCAGACAATTTTCTGGATTTTTGAAAATTTCACTTTTTTTGTGAAAATATCCACTAAATGAGAGAATAATATGTGTGAGGGTACCCCAGGAGAGTTCCAAATGTGTGTGGGTAGAATATATATCCCACGGGGGTAAAATTGAAAAAAGTTGAAAAAAAATTTTTGGGGGACTTAGTCATTTTTCCGGCGTTTATCAGACTTTCAGATAGGGCAAATGACAGTGAGCATTCCGATTTCAGTTCCAGAGCGATTCGCCCAATGAGTCCTTGATATTTAGTCGTTTTCAGCCAATTTCCTGGATATTTGAAAATTTCACTTTTTTATGAAAATATCCATTAAAGGAGGGAATAATATGTGTGAGGTTACCCCAGGAGAGTTTCAAATGTGTGTAGGTAGAATATATATCCCACGGGGGTAAAATTGAAAAAAGTTGAAAAATTTTTTTTTTTGGACTTAGTCATTTTTCCGGCGTTTATCAGACTTTCAGATAGGGGAAATGTCAGTGAGCATTCCAATTTCAGTTCCAGAGCAATTCGCCCAATGAGTCCTTGATAATTAGTCGTTTTCAGCCAATTTTCTGGATTTTTGAAAATTTCACTTTTTTATGAAAATATACATTAAATGAGGGAATAATAAGTTTGAGAGTACCCCAGGAGAGTTCCAAATGTGTGTGGGTAGAATATATATCCCACGGGGGTAAAATTGAAAAAAGTTGAAAAACATTTTTTTTTGGACTTAGTCATTTTTCCGGCATTTATCAGACTTTCAGATAGGGGAAATGTCAGTGAGCATTCCGATTTCAGTTCCAGAGCGATTCGCCCAATGAGTCCTTGATATTTAGTCGTTTTCAGCCAATTTTCTGGATTTTTGAAAATTTCACTTTTTTATGAAAATATCCATTAAATGAGGGAATAATATGTTTGAGGGTACCCCAGGAGAGTTCCAAATGTGTGTGGGTAGAATATATATCCCACGGGGGTAAAATTTAAAAAAGTTGAAAAACATTTTTTTTTAAACTTAGTCATTTTTCCGGCGTTCATCAGATTTTCAGATAGGGGAAATGTCAGTGAGCGTTCCGATTTCAGTTCCAGAGCGATTCGCCCAATGAGTCCTTGATATTTAGTCGTTTTCAGCCAATATTTTGGATTTTTGAAAATTTCACTTTTTTGTGAAAATATCCACTAAATGAGGGAACAATATGTGTGAGGTTACCCCAGGAGAGTTCCAAATGTGTGTAGGTAGAATATATATCCCACGGGGGTAAAATTGAAATTACTTGAAAATTTTTATTTTTGGACTTAGTCATTTTTCCGGCGTTTATCAGACTTTCAGATAGGGGAAATGTCAGTGAGCGTTCCAATTTCAGTTCCAGAGCGATTCGCCCAATGAGTCCTTGATATTTAGTCGTTTTCAGCCAATATTTTGGATTTTTGAAAATTTCACTTTTTTGTGAAAGTATCCACTAAATGAGGGAATAATATGTGTGAGGTTACCCCAGGAGAGTTTCAAATGTGTGTAGGTAGAATATATATCCCACGGGGGTAAAATTGAAATTACTTGAAAAATTTTTATTTTTGGACTTAGTCATTTTTCCGGCGTTTATCAGACTTTCAGATAGGGGAAATGGCAGTGAGAGTTCCAATTTCAGTTCCAGAGCGATTCGCCCAATGAGTCCTTGATATTTAATCGTGTTCAGCCAATTTTCTGGATTTTTGAAAATTTCACTTTTTTGTGAAAATATCCACTAAATGAGGGAATAATATGTGTGAGGGTACCCCAGGAGAGTTCCAAATGTGTGTGGGTAGAATATATGTCCCACGGGGTTAAAATTGAAAAAAGTTGAAAAAAATTTTTTTGGGGACTGTTAGGATCATTCAGCCATGGAGGGTCCTTGTTGGAGTCGGGGTATCCCCGTAACAAGAAATACACAGACACGTAGTGTATAATCAAGTACTGGGAAGCCCCTGAGCGCGCCTGCCTCTATTGGAGCTGTCCCTTTTATTTATACTAATAATCTTAGTTTGTTGTCATACATGCGCAGTAAAATGCCTTTGTTCTACAAGCAGCGAAATAATGATTCATTACAGTGGAATGTTAATAAGAAAGTTTCATAAAAAGTGTTAATTCATAGCAGTAGAAGGTTACTGAGACAGCTAAAAACAGGTTACAATCTAGTTTCCGGGCGTCAGTCCAAATGTCCAGATAAGGAAAGAATTACTTCATCTGTGTCTTACATCGTAATCTTGCGTGAAGCATCACTCCCATCATCCTCTCAGTCCCCCCTTTGATTCTTCCTTATGGACTTTTGGTAGAAGACCTGGTCCGGGATTTCTTTTCTTTCATATTCTTGAGTCCATGTTACAAAGCTTATTTATGCATATTAAAATAATTTTTAATCCTATTTTAAACACTACATATATGACTACTATAATTAGCACAATCTGTAATATACCTTGCAGAATTCCAGCCACCCAACCTCCAATACCCTTAAACCAGTTCTTTGGGTTGAGAAAGGAGAAGGTGTCTGACCACCAGCTATCTTTATTTTGGTCATTGTGTCTGTCATATTCATCCCACATCTGCATCAACATTGGATACACAAAAAAAGTGCTGAATATTTTATTAGGAATTCCCATTTGGACCACATGTGGCCTACCTGAAGGTCTAGGCGAGTTGTCGGCTGCTCTTTTGTATAGTGTGTGTTTAGGTACTGCTTGCATATCTACCTGCTGATTCTGAACTATAAATGTGGCCGGTGTTAAGCGTCCTAGAGTACATGTACCTTTTATTCCTACTGGGAGCCATTTGTATGCTCCATTTCCACAAATCCAGAAGGTTCCTTCAGGCAGATCCCATATTGCAGAGTGTTGGAGCACCAACCTATGTACCAAATCTAAAAATTTAGATACATTCTGAAGTATACACCAAGGGGGTTTTTGACCTAATGGACTACAGTATCCTGCATCTGGATTTTCACAAGTCGGTGTACCTGGGTCATATGCACTTGACTCATTACATAATATATTACCTGGTATCTTTGAACATGTATCATTGTTTCCATCGGGGAATAATTGTGAATATTTCTAACCATTATTGTGTATGTATTTTTCTACTATATCAGGTTTAAAAGGTTGAGAAGAAGATATTGTGCTACTAAAACTGAGTTGTATATTTTCTGTAGGAATTAACCCTAAGTCTGTTAGTCCCGTCTTATTTCTAGGAACCCATACACCTCCTTTAAACGCTAAATATTGTAAGTTGTTTATTTTTCCGGTCATATTACCTTGCCACCAGGGAAATCCCACCCACCCCACAACTGGGATGGCAACAGTGGTGTTCCATAATCTAGAATTAACGGTTTGGTTATTTGCTAATTTGTCTGAGCAATTAGTCCATGTAAACACTTCCTCAGGGGTCATGGGTACGGCCAGGAAGGGTATGCTCGTGGCTGATATTGGAGAATGCGTACAAATCCAACAGTCTGCTATTTTCTGTCCGCCATCGAGCAGCCCGTTTACCAATGTCTCATGATGTTTTATAAATTTATTACCTGCAGGTTTTGGGGAACTTAGTTTATCCCACAGGTCTCCCTGATCTATCGTTATAGCTAACACAAGTACAATCACCACTATTTCTTTTTGCAATGGCTTGCATGTACCCATGCTGATTTTCCTTCCAATTTTACTGCAGTTGGAGTTGTCAATAACACCTGATATGGACCCTCAAATCTGGGTTCTAGCGTTCTTCTGTTATGTCTTTTTACGTAGACTTCGTCTCCTGGTTGCAGCTTGTGCGTTCCCTCAATGGAATCTGGATCTGGAATGGAAGAGAACACTAAAGAGTGTATTTTAGACACATGCTTACATAAATTTTGTACATAAGCAGTTAAGCTTTCAGTTTCTAACATTAAAGTCTGTGGGAAATACAATCCTGTATTGGCAACTCTACCAAACAATATTTCATGGGGGGTGAGTTTGCTCTTTCCCTGGGGGGTGTTTCTGACTGAATACAATGCTATTGGGAGACACTCAGTCCATGGTTTCTGTGTTTCTGCCATGGCTTTCTGTATTTTTAACTTAAGTGTTCCATTCATTCTCTCAACCTTACCAGAACTCTGTGGGTGGTAAGGGGTGTGTAGTTCACTTTTTATACACAACATTTTCATTACATTCTGAAAGATCTCTCCAGTAAAATGTGTACCTCTATCTGACTCGATCACTTCTGGGATACCATAACGGGGTACCAGTTCATGTGCTATTTTTACTGCAGTGACTTTAGCCGTGGCTGTATGAACTGGATAAGCCTCTGGCCACCCCGAAAACATGTCCACACATACCAGTACATACTTATAGTGTCCATGCTTAGGCATCTGGATGTAATCGATCTGAAGTCTCTGGAACGGATATAGTGGTCTTACATGGTGCTTCTGGGGGGTCTTAACAGTCTGTCCTGGATTGTGGGCTAAACAGATTTCACAAGAACCACATTTTGCTCGAGCTACCTGGCCGAACCCTGGGGCTAACCACTTCTGTCTGACCCTCTGTATCATACCGTTTGCAGACACATGTGTAGGTCCGTGGGCTTCACTGACCACAACAGGGTACCATGCTCGGGGGAGACAAAGCTCATCTCCTTTTTTCCATAGTCCTTCTTTTTCTTCTGCCCCCTGTTTCTGCCACTCTTCTTTTTCTTCTCTACTCACCTGCTGGTGGGCTTCTTTGAGCCGTGTAATTAAGTCAAATTCTGATACTGCACTAATAGTGTGGTCAGTTGTCAGAGGTTTTACTGCAGCTCGCTTAGCAGCCTTGTCGGCTCGGTCATTACCCCTAGCTATCTCGGTGTCGAGTCTTACATGTGCAGGTACTTTTATTACTGCTACTTGTTTGGTTGAGGCAGCTGATTCTAGGATTTGTCTAATCATTTGTCCATGTTTTACTGGTTGACCTGAAGCTGTCATGTAACCTCCAGCTCTCCATATACATCCAAAATCATGTACAATACCATATGCATATCAGTAAAAAATATTAGCGGTTTTTTCTTTTGCTAACTGTAATGCTCGTATTAGAGCTAATAGTTCAGCTTCCTGGGCTGAACAGCTGGCCTGCATTGGCTCAGCTTCAATAACATCATGATCTGATACAATGGCATAACCTGTGTGAAAGTTACCAGTTTCATCTGCATACCTACTACCATCTATATACATATGTAGGTCTGGATTGTCAAGAGGGGTGTCCTGTACATTAGGTAGCCCTTGTGTTTCTTGTTCTATACACTGTAAGCAATCATGTATTATATTGTCTTGTTCGTGGTATTGTAAAAAATTTTCATCTTCGTCTTCCTGACCTCCTTCCACTCCCCCCTTTGTCTCTAGTGGTAACAGAGTGGCTAAATTTAGAGACAATATGCGGCGAAAAGTGAGGTTTGGTGGCATTAGTAAGGAGCATTGTAATCTAAGATGTCTAGCCATTGAAATGTGTTTTGGCAATACCTGATTCAGTATGCCATGTACATCATGTGTAGTTTGTACTATTAAGGCATGGTCTAGTACTATTTCTGAGGCTTTTTCTACCAAAAGAGAGACAGCTGCTACTACTCTGACACATGATGGTGCAGCTTTGGTAACATTATCTAATTGAGCAGAATAGTATGCAACAGGTCTTTGTTTATTTTCATGTTTCTGTGTTAGTACTCCTGTAGCATGATTAGACATTTCCGCAGCCATTAATTGGAATGGTTTGGCGTAGTCTGGGATTCCCAAGGCCGGGGCTGACATGAGACCTTTCTTGAGGTCTTGAAAGGCTATGAGTGCTGATTCAGTTAACTGAAAAGGCTCGATTTTTAAACAATCATATAGAGGTTGCATAAGCTGACTAGCATGTATAACCCATTGTCTGCAGTGTGATACTATTCCCAAAAATGCTCTTAATGTTTTGTAGTTCTTGGGAGGAACAAGATCTCTAATGATTTTTAGTCTGTCGGCGGTGAGGTGCCGAATACCTTGTGAAATGCAGTGTCCTAGAAATACTACCGTAGTCATACAAAGTTGTACTTTTTTCTTGTTAACTTTACAGCCCATGTCTGCTAGAAATATTAACAACCTTATTGTGTTGCTGTTTGCGGACTCTTGAGCAGGGGCACATAATAATAGGTCATCAACATATTGAAGAATTACAACCTCATCCGTAGGTTTGAAATTTTGAAGAACTGATCTCATAGCTTCTGAGTACAAGGTAGGTGAATGTATCATACCCTGTGGTAATCTTGTCCATGCTAATTGTCTATTCTTAAATGTAAATGCAAACAGTTTGTAACAGTCTGGGTGTAATGGTACTGAAAAAAATGCATTTGATAAGTCTATGACAGAAAATACTCGTGCTGTTGCTGGGATCTGTGATAGCAACGTGTGTGGATTTGGCACAACAGGAGTAATAGGTTCCAAAATTTTATTTATCTCTCTTAGATCATGTACCATCCGGTACCTAGCAGCTGACCCCTCAGTAGATTTCTTTTTTACGGGGTACAACGGTGTATTGGCTGGTGACTTTACTTCTATCAGTACTCCAGTTTTTAGATAATCTTTTATCTGTTCTCCTATGGCGTGTTCTTGTTGGGCACTAATAGGATACTGTCTCAATTGGGGTAGTGTCACACCTGGAACAGGAGTGACTTTTACTGGAGCTATTGGCATTAGTCCTACATCGGTGTCATGTTGTGCCCATAATTTTTCTGGTACCTCAGAAAGATCTAAAATAATTTGGGTAGGGGCAGGATCTTTCTCATCCTCTAAGGCTTGGACTTTTACAATGTTTTCTAGAGACTCTTGGTCATCAGGCACCAAAATTTGGACTCTACCATCCTTTGTCTCTTATCACTCCTGCTTTTCTAACCCGAATGTCCTCCCATAGTTTCCTGTTAAACCTGTCATGCCTTGCTACCTGAAAAGTTTTGCAAACTTTCCCTAAATTCTTAGTTGCTTCTACACCACACCTTTCTTTCACGATTGTATAGACATCTTGTTCATCATTTGTGGTCTTAGTCTGTTTGTTGCCCATTTTTCCTGACTATTCTTACCTTAGGAGGCTTTTTGGGTTAGATAAAATATATTCTATATTTTACCTTTCCTCGTTACCTATTCTGTCCTAAGGAGCCAGTATCTTGTTGCCCATTTTTCCTGACTATTCCTACCTTAGGAGGCTTTTTGGGTTAGATAAAATATATTCTATATTTTACCTTTCCTCGTTACCTATTCTGTCCTAAGGAGCCAGTATCTGAAACGGTTTCTCTGGACCGTTTTGTCTGAAGTGTAGAGTAATTCTAACACACATATATATAGCAACAAGGGCAAGACCAACAATACATAAAATGAACCATACAGTCTCCATTACATATCGTGTCCCTGGAGTATTATCATTACTTCCATGGGCTCATTCTGTCAATCTCTTATCCGTCAAAAAAGGAGGACAAAGGTTCGGGAGTTAAGCGTGAGCGAAGGTTTCCCCGAAAGGACACAACCTTATGACTCAGTTAGGCAATCTCCGTAATACTTATGTCATCTACCTTAGTGCGGCTTATGAGGCTATTCCCGACATCCACATCTCTTTCATACCATCCGTTTCATAACCTTCTCTGACCTCTCCTTCGGCAGATCCTACAGTATATACATGAATGACCCGAGCTATAGGTATCCTTCTCTACTAGTTCCTCAATCCCAACACAAGATATGCATGAAATTTACGGACTATCGCAGAGCAGATGTAAGAGAACTAACAGTGTCTCTTACCTGGCCAGGTTTGTCATCTGCTGTTCCGATGTCCCAATCTCAGCGGTTACTCGTGCCGGTCGATGAACTTGAAGGAATACGCAGACCTCGGGTCCCTGTTTCGGGCGCCAGGAAATGTTAGGATCATTCAGCCATGGAGGGTCCTTGTTGGAGTCGGGGTATCCCCGTAACAAGAAATACACAGACACGTAGTGTATAATCAAGTACTGGGAAGCCCCTGAGCGCGCCTGCCTCTATTGGAGCTGTCCCTTTTATTTATACTAATAATCTTAGTTTGTTGTCATACATGCGCAGTAAAATGCCTTTGTTCTACAAGCAGCGAAATAATGATTCATTACAGTGGAATGTTAATAAGAAAGTTTCATAAAAAGTGTTAATTCATAGCAGTAGAAGGTTACTGAGACAGCTAAAAACAGGTTACAATCTAGTTTCCGGGCGTCAGTCCAAATGTCCAGATAAGGAAAGAATTACTTCATCTGTGTCTTACATCGTAATCTTGCGTGAAGCATCACTCCCATCATCCTCTCAGGGACTTAGTCGTTTTTCCGGCATTTATCAGACTTTCAGATAGGGAAAATGTCAGTGAGCATTCTGATTTCAGTTCCAGAGCGATTCGCCCAATGAGTCCTTGATATTTAGTCGTTTTCAGCCAATTTTCTGGATTTTTGAAAATTTCACTTTTTTTGTGAAAATATCCACTAAATGAGGGAATAATATGTGTGAGGGTACCCCAGGAGAGTTCCAAATGTGTGTGGGTAGAATATATATCCCACGGGGCTAAAATTGAAAAAAGTTGAAAAAAATTTTTTTTTGGACTTAGTCATTTTTCCAGCGTTTATCAGACTTTCAGATAGGGCAAATGTCAGTGAGCATTCCGATTTCAGTTCCAGTGCGATTCGCCCAATGAGTCCTTGATATTTAGTCGTTTTCAGCCAATTTTTTGTATTTTTTAAAATTTCACTTTTTTGTGAAAATATCCACTAAATGAGGGAATAATACGTGTGAGGGTACCCCAGGAGAGTTCCAAATGTGTGTGGGTAGAATATATATCCCACGGGGGTAAAATTGAAAAAAGTTGAAAAACATTTTTTTGGGGACTTAGTCATTTTTCCGGCGTTTATCAGACTTTCAGATAGGGGAAATGTCAGTGAGCGTTCCGATTTCAGCTCCAGAGCGATTCACCCATTTAGTCCTTGATACTTAGTCGTTTTCAGCCAATATTTTGGATTTTTGAAAATTTCACTTTTTTGTGAAAATATCCACTAAATGAGGGAATAATATGTGTGAGGTTACCCCAGGAGAGTTCCAAATGTGTGTAGGTAGAATATATATCCCACGGGGGTAAAATTGAAAAAAGTTGAAAAATTTTTTTTTTAAACTTAGTCATTTTTCCGGCGTTCATCAGATTTTCAGATAGGGGAAATGTCAGTGAGCGTTCCGATTTCAGTTCCAGAGCGATTCGCCCAATGAGTCCTTGATATTTAGTCGTTTTCAGCCAATATTTTGGATTTTTGAAACTTTCACTTTTTTGTGAAAATATCCACTAAATGAGGGAATAATATGTGTGAGGATACCCCAGGAGAGTTTCAAATGTGTGTAGGTAGAATATATATCCCACGGGGGTAAAATTGAAATTACTTGAAAAATTCTTATTTTTGGACTTAGTCATTTTTCCGGCGTTTATCAGACTTTCAGATAGGGGAAATGGCAGTGAGAGTTCCAATTTCAGTTCCAGAGCGATTCGCCCAATGAGTCCTTGATATTTAATCGTGTTCAGCCAATTTTCTGGATTTTTGAAAATTTCACTTTTTTGTGAAAATATCCACTAAATGAGGGAATAATATGTGTGAGGGTACCCCAGGAGAGTTCCAAATGTGTGTGGGTAGAATATATGTCCCACGGGGGTAAAATTGAAAAAAGTTGAAAAAAATTTTTTAGGGGACTTAGTCGTTTTTCCGGCATTTATCAAACTTTCAGATAGGGAAAATGTCAGTGAGCATTCTGATTTCAGTTCCAGAGCGATTCGCCCAATGAGTCCTTGATATTTAGTCGTTTTCAGCCAATTTTCTGGATTTTTGAAAATTTCACTTTTTTTGTGAAAATATCCACTAAATGAGGGAATAATATTTGTGAGGGTACCCCAGGAGAGTTCAAAATGTGTGTGGGTAGAATATATATCCCACGGGGCTAAAATTGAAAAAAGTTGAAAAAAATTTTTTTTTGGACTTAGTCATTTTTCCAGCGTTTATCAGACTTTCAGATAGGGCAAATGTCAGTGAGCATTCCGATTTCAGTTCAGTGCGATTCGCCCAATGAGTCCTTGATATTTAGTCGTTTTCAGCCAATTTTCTGTATTTTTTAAAATTTCACTTTTTTGTGAAAATATCCACTAAATGAGGGAATAATATGTGTGAGGGTACCCCAGGAGAGTTCCAAATGTGTGTAGGTAGAATATATATCCCACAGGGGTAAAATTGAAAAAAGTTGAAAAATTTTTTTTTTAAACTTAGTCATTTTTCCGGCGTTCATCAGATTTTCAGATAGGGGAAATGTCAGTGAGCGTACCGATTTCAGTTCCAGAGCGATTCGCCCAATGAGTCCTTGATATTTAGTCGTTTTCAGCCAATATTTTAGATTTTTGAAAATTTCACTTTTTTGTGAAAATATCCACTAAATGAGGGAATAATATGTGTGAGGTTATCCCAGGAGAGTTCCAAATGTGTGTAGGTAGAATATATATCCCACGGGGGTAAAATTGAAATTAGTTGAAAAATTTTTTTTTTTGGACTTAGTCATTTTTCCGGCATTTATCAGACTTTCAGATAGGGGAAATGTCAGTGAGCGTTCCAATTTCAGTTCCAGAGCAATTCGCCCAATGAGTCCTTGATATTTAGTCGTTTTCAGCAGATTTTCTGGATTTTTGAAAATTTCACTTTTTTATGAAAATATCCATTAAATGAGGGAATAATATGTTTGAGGGTACCCCAGGAGAGTTCCAAATGTGTGTGGGTAGAATATATATCCCACGGGGGTAAAATTGAAAAAAGTTGAAAAACATTTTTTTTTGGACTTAGTCATTTTTCCGGCGTTTATCAGACTTTCAGATAGGGCAAATGTCAGTGAGCATTCCGATTTCAGTTCCAGAGCGATTCGCCCAATGAGTCCTAGATATTTAGTCGTTTTCAGCCAATATTTTGGATTTTTGAAAATTTCACTTTTTTGTGAAAATATCCATTAAATGAGGGAATAATATGTGTGAGGTTACCCCAGGAGAGTTCCAAATGTGTGTAGGTAGAATATATATCCCACGGGGGTAAAATTGAAAAAAGTTGAAAAAAAATTTTTTTTGGACTTAGTCATTTTTCCGGCGTTTATCAGACTTTCAGATAGGGGAAATGTCAGTGAGCGTTCCGATTTCAGCTCCAGAGCGATTCACCCATTTAGTCCTTGATACTTAGTCGTTTTCAGCCAATATTTTGGATTTTTGAAAATTTCACTTTTTTGTGAAAATATCCACTAAATGAGGGAATAATATGTGTGAGGTTACCCCAGGAGAGTTCCAAATGTGTGTAGGTAGAATACATATCCCACGGGGGTAAAATTGAAAAAAGTTGAAAATTTTTTTTTTTAAACTTAGTCATTTTTCCGGCGTTCATCAGATTTTCAGATAGGGGAAATGTCAGTGAGCGTTCCGATTTCAGTTCCAGAGCAATTCGCCCAATGAGTCCTTGATATTTAGTCGTTTTCAGCAGATTTTCTGGATTTTTGAAAATTTCACTTTTATATGAAAATATCCATTAAATGAGGGAATAATATGTTTGAGGGTACCCCAGGAGAGTTCCAAATGTGTGTGGGTAGAATATATATCCCACGGGGGTAAAATTTAAAAAAGTTTAAAAAAAATTTTTTTTGGACTTAGTCATTTTTCCGGCATTCATCAGATTTTAAGATAGGGGAAATGTCAGTGAGTGTTCTGATTTCAGTTCCAGAGCGATTCTCCCAATGAGTCCTTGATATTTAGTCGTTTTCAGCCAATATTTTGGATTTTTGAAAATTTAACTTTTTTGTGAAAATATCCACTAAATGAGGGAATAATATGTGTGAGGGTACCCCAGGAGAGTTCCAAATGTGTGTGGGTAGAATATATATCCCACGGGGGTAAAATTGAAAAAAGTTGAAAATTTTTTTTTTTAAACTTAGTCATTTTTCCGGCGTTCATCAGATTTTCAGATAGGGGAAATGTCAGTGAGCGTTGCGATTTCAGTTCCAGAGCAATTCGCCCAATGAGTCCTTGATATTTAGTCGTTTTCAGCAGATTTTCTGGATTTTTGAAAATTTCACTTTTATATGAAAATATCCATTAAATGAGGGAATAATATGTTTGAGGGTACCCCAGGAGAGTTCCAAATGTGTGTGGGTAGAATATATATCCCACGGGGGTAAAATTTAAAAAAGTTTAAAAAAAATTTTTTTTGGACTTAGTCATTTTTCCGGCATTCATCAGATTTTAAGATAGGGGAAATGTCAGTGAGTGTTCTGATTTCAGTTCCAGAGCGATTCGCCCAATGAGTCCTTGATATTTAGTCGTTTTCAGCCAATATTTTGGATTTTTGAAAATTTAACTTTTTTGTGAAAATATCCACTAAATGAGGGAATAATATGTGTGAGGGTACCCCAGGAGAGTTCCAAATGTGTGTGGGTAGAATATATATCCCACGGGGGTAAAATTGAAAAAAGTTGAAAAACATTTTTTTTTGGACTTAGTCATTTTTCCGGCGTTTATCAGACTTTCAGATAGGGCAAATGTCAGTGAGCATTCCAATTTCAGTTCCAGAGCGATTCGCCCAATGAGTCCTAGATATTTAGTCGTTTTCAGCCAATATTTTGGATTTTTGAAAATTTCACTTTTTTGTGAAAATATCCATTAAATTAGGGAATAATATGTGTGAGGTTACCCCAGGAGAGTTCCAAATGTGTGTAGGTAGAATATATATCCCACGGGGGTAAAATTGAAAAAAGTTTAAAAAAATTTTTTTTTGGACTTGGTCATTTTTCCGGCGTTTATCAGACTTTCAGATAGGGCAAATGTCAGTGAGCATTCCGATTTCAGTTCCAGAGCGATTCGCCCAATGAGTCCTTGATATTTAGTCGTTTTCAGCCAATTTTCTGGATTTTTGAAAATTTCACTTTTTTATGAAAATATCCATTAAATGAGGGAATAATATGTTTGAGGGTACCCCAGGAGAGTTCCAAATGTGTGTGGGTAGAATATATATCCCACGGGGGTAAAATTTAAAAAAGTTGAAAAATTTTTTTTTTAAACTTAGTCATTTTTCCGGCGTTCATCAGATTTTCAGATAGGGGAAATGTCAGTGAGCGTTCCGATTTCAGTTCCAGAGCGATTCGCCCAATGAGTCCTTGATATTTAGTCGTTTTCAGCCAATATTTTGGATTTTTGAAAATTTCACTTTTTTGTGAAAATATCCACTAAATGAGGGAATAATATGTGTGAGGTTACCCCAGGAGAGTTCCAAATGTGTGTAGGTAGAATATATATCCCACGGGGCTAAAATTGAAAAAAGTTGAAAAAAATTTTTTTTTGGACTTAGTCATTTTTCCAGCGTTTATCAGACTTTCAGATAGGGCAAATGTCAGTGAGCATTCCGATTTCAGTTCCAGTGCGATTCGCCCAATGAGTCCTTGATATTTAGTCGTTTTCAGCCAATTTTCTGGATTTTTTAAAATTTCACTTTTTTGTGAAAATATCCACTAAATGAGGGAATAATATGTGTGAGGGTACCCCAGGAGAGTTCCAAATGTGTGTGGGTAGAATATATATCCCACGGGGGTAAAATTGAAAAAAGTTGAAAAACATTTTTTTGGGGACTTAGTCATTTTTCCGACGTTTATCAGACTTTCAAATAGGGGAAATGTCAGTGAGCGTTCCGATTTCAGCTCCAGAGCGATTCACCCAATGAGTCCCTGATACTTAGTCGTTTTCAGCCAATATTTTGGATTTTTGAAAATTTCACTTTTTTGTGAAAATATCCACTAAATGAGGGAATAATATGTGTGAGGGTACCCCAGGAGTGTTCCAAATGTGTGTGGGTAGAATATATATCCCACGGGGGTAAAATTGAAAAAAGTTGAAAAACATTTTTTTGGGGGCTTAGTCATTTTTCCGGCGTTTATCAGACTTTCAGATAGGGGAAATGTTAGTGAGCGTTCCGATTTCAGCTCCAGAGCGATTCACCCAATGAGTCCTTGATAATTAGACGTTTTCAGCCAATTTTCTGGATTTTTTAAAATTTAACTTTTTTGTGAAAATATCCACTAAATGAGGGAATAATATGTTTGAGGGTACCCCAGGAGAGTTCCAAATGTGTGTGGGTAGAATATATATCCCACGGGGGTAAAATTTAAAAAGTTGAAAAAAAAATTTTTTGGACTTAGTCATTTTTCCAGGGTTCATCAGACTTTCAGATAGGGGAAATGTCAGTGAGCGTTCTGATTTCAGTTCCAGAGCGATTCGCCCAATGAGTCCTTGTTATTTAGTCGTTTTCAGACAATTTTCTGGATTTTTGAAAATTTCACTTTTTTGTGAAAATATCCACTAAATGAGGGAATAATATGTGTGAGGGTACCCCAGGAGAGTTCCAAATGTGTGTGGGTAGAATATATATCCCACGGGGGTAAAATTGAAAAAAGTTGAAAAAAAATTTTTGGGGGACTTAGTCATTTTTCCGGCGATTATCAGACTTTCAGATAGGGCAAATGTCAGTGAGCATTCCGATTTCAGTTCCATAGCGATTCGCCCAATGAGTCCTTGATATTTAGTCGTTTTCAGCCAATATTTTGGATTTTTGAAAATTTCACTTTTTTGTGAAAATATCCACTAAATGAGGGAATAATATGTGTGAGGTTACCCCAGGAGAGTTTCAAATGTGTGTAGGTAGAATATATATCCCACGGGGGTAAAATTTAAAAAAGTTGAAAAAATTTTATTTTTTGACTCAGTCATTTTTCCGGCGTTTATCAGACTTTCAGATAGGGGAAATGTCAGTGAGCGTTCTGATTTCAGTTTGAGAGCGATTCGCCCAATGAGTCCTTGATATTTAGTCGTTTTCAGCCAATTTTCTGGATTATTGAAAATTTCACTTTTTTTGTGAAAATATCCACTAAATGAGGGAATAATATGTGTGAGGGTACCCCAGGAGAGTTCCAAATGTGTGTGAGTAGAATATATATCCCACGGGGCTAAAATTGAAAAAAGTTGAAAAAAATTTTTTTCTGGACTTAGTCATTTTTCCAGCGTTTATCAGACTTTCAGATAGGGCAAATGTCAGTGAGCATTCCGATTTCAGTTCCAGTGCGATTCGCACAATGAGTCCTTGATATTTAGTCGTTTTCAGCCAATTTTCTGGATTTTTGAAAATTTCACTTTTTTGTGAAAATATCCACTAAATGAGGGAATAATATGTGTGAGGGTACCACATTAGAGTTCCAAATGTGTGTGGGTAGAATATATATCCCACGGGGGTAAAATTAAAAAAAGTTTAAAAAACATTTTTTTTGGACTTAGTCATTTTTCCGGCGTTTATCAGACTTTCAGATAGGGGAAATGTCAGTGAGGGTTCCGATTTCAGTTCCAGAGCGATTCGCCCAATGAGTCCTTGATATTTAGTCGTTTTCAGCCAATTTTCTGGATTTTTGTAAATTTCACTTTTTTGTGAAAATATCCACTAAATGAGGGAATAATATGTGTGAGGGTACCCCAGGAGAGTTCCAAATGTGTGTGGGTAGAATATATATTCCAAGGGGGTAAAATTGAAAAAAGTTGAAAAATTTTTTTTTTTGGACTTAGTCATTTTTCCGGCGTTTATCAGACTTTCAGATAGGGCAAATGTCAGTGAGCATTCCGATTTCAGTTCCAGAGCGATTCGCCCAATGAGTCCTTGATATTTAGTCGTTTTCAGCCAATATTTTGGATTTTTGAAAATTTCACTTTTTTATGAAAATATCCACTAAATGAGGGAATAATATGTTTGAGGGTACCCCAGGAGAGTTCCAAATGTGTGTAGGTAGAATATATATCCCACGGGGGTAAAATTGAAAAAAGTTGAAAAAACATTTTTTTTGGAATTAGTCATTTTTCCGGCGTTTATCAGACTTTCAGATAGGGGAAATGTAAGTGAGCATTCCGATTTCAGTTCCAGAGCGATTCGCCCAATGAGTCCTTGATATTTAGTCGTTTTCAGCCAATTTTCTGGATTTTTGAAAATTTCACTTTTTTGTGAAAATATCCACTAAATGAGGGAAAAATATGTGTGAGGTTACCCCAGGAGAGGTCCAAATGTGTGTAGGTAGAATATATATCCCACGGGGTAAAATTGAAATAAGTTAAAAAAAAATTTTTTTTGGACTTAGTCATTTTTCCGGCATTTATCAGACTTTCAGATAGGGGAGATGTCAGTGAGCATTCATATTTCAGTTCCAGAGCGATTCGCCCAATGAGTCCTTGATATTTAGTCGTTTTCAGCCAATTTCTGGATTTTTGAAAATTTCACTTTTTTGTGAAAATATCCACTAAATGAGGGAATAATATGTGTGAGGGTACCACAGGAGAGTTCCAAATGTGTGTGGGTAGAATATATATCCCACGGGGGTAAAATTGAAAAAAGTTTAAAAATTTTTTTTTTCGATTTAGTCATTTTTCCAGCGTTTATCAGACTTTCAGATAGGGCAAATGTCAGTGAGCATTCCGATTTCAGTTCCAGAGCGATTCGCTCAATGAGTCCTTGATATTTAGTCGTTTTCAGCCAATATTTTGGATATTTGAAAATTTCACTTTTTTGTGAAAATATCCACTAAATGAGGGAAAAATATGTGTGAGGTTACCCCAGAAGAGTTCCAAATGTGTGTAGGTAGAATATATATCCCACGGGGTAAAATTGAAAAAAAGTTGAAAAATTTTTTTTTTTGGACTTAGTCATTTTTCCAGCGTTTATCAGACTTTCAGATAGGGGAAATGTCTGTGAGCGTTCTGATTTCAGTTCCAGAGCGATTCGCCCAATGTGTCCTTGATATTTAGTCGTTTTCAGCCAATATTTTGGATTTTTGAAAATTTCACTTTTTTGTGAAAATATCCACTAAATGAGGGAAAAATATGTGTGAGGTTACCCCAGGAGATTTCAAAATGTGTGTGAGTAGAATATATATCCCACGGGGTAAAATTGAAAAAAGTTGAAAACAATTTTTTTTTGGACTTAGTCATTTTTCCGGCGTTTATCAGACTTTCAGATAGGGGAAATGTCAGTGAGCATTCTGATTTCAGTTCCAGAGCGATTCGCCCAATGAGTCCTTGATATTTCGTCGTTTTCAGCCAATTTTCTGGATTTTAGAAAATTTCACTTTTTTGTGAAAATATCCACTAAATGAGGGAATAATATGTGTGAGGGTACCCCAGAAGAGTTCCAAATGTGTGTAGGTAGAATATATATCCCACGGGGGTAAAATTGAAAAAAGTTGAAAAACATTTTTTTTTGGACTTACTCATTTTTCCGGCGTTTATCAGACTTTCAGATAGGGGAAATGTCAGTGAGCGTTCTGATTTCAGTTCCAGAGCGATTCGCCCCATGTGTCCTTGATATTTAGTCGTTTTCAGCCAATTTTCTGGATTTTTGAAAATGTCACTTTTTTGTGAAAATATCCACTAAATGAGGGAATAATATGTGTGAGGGTACCACAGGAGAGTTCCAAATGTGTGTGGTTAGAATATATATCCCACGGGGGTAAAATTGAAAAAAGTTTAAAAAAATTTTTTTGGGGACTTAGTCATTTTTCCGGCGTTTATCAGACTTTCAGATAGGGCAAATGTCAGTGAGTATTCCGATTTCAGTTCCAGAGCGATTCGCTCAATGAGTCCTTGATATTTAGTCGTTTTCAGCCAATATTTTGGATATTTGAAAATTTCACTTTTTGTGAAAATATCCACTAAATGAGGGAAAAATATATGTGAGGTTAATCCAGGAGAGTTCCAAATGTGTGTAGGTAGAATATATATCCCACGGGGTAAAATTGAAAAAAGTTTAAAAAAATTTTTTTTTGGACTTAGTCATTTTTCCGGCGTTTATCAGACTTTCAGATAGGGGAAATGTCAGTGAGCGTTCTGATATCAGTTCCAGAGCGATTCGCCCAATGTGTCCTTGATATTTAGTCATTTTCAGCCAATTTTCTGGATTTTTGAAAATTTCACTTTTTTGTGAAAATATCCACTAAATGAGGGAATAATATGTGTGAGGGTACCACAGGAGAGTTCCAAATGTGTGTGGGTAGAATATATATCCCACGGGGGTAAAATTGAAAAAAGTTTTAAAAAAATTTTTTTTGGACTTAGTCATTTTTGCGGCGTTTATCAGACTTTCAGATAGGGCAAATGTCAGTGAGCATTCCGATTTCAGTTCCAGAGCGATACGCTCAATGAGTCCTTGATATTTAGTCGTTTTCAGCCAATATTTTGGATATTTTAAAATTTCACTTTTTTGTGAAAATATCCACTAAATGAGGGAAAAATATGTGTGAGGGTACCCCAGGAGAGTTCCAAATGTGTGTGGGTAGAATATATATCCCACGGGGGTAAAATTGAAAACAGTTTAAAAAAATTTTTTTTGCGACTTAGTCATTGTTCCGGCGTTTATCAGACTTTCAGATAAGGGAAATGTCAGTGAGTGTTCTGATTTCAGTTCCAGAGCGATTCGCTCTGAGTCCTTGATATTTAGTCGTTTTCAGCCAATTTTCTGGATTTTTGAAAATTTCACTTTTTTCTGAAAATATCCACTAAATGAGGGAATAATATGTGTGAGGGTACCCCAGGAGAGTTCCAAATGTGTGTGGGTAGAATATATATCCCACGGGGCTGAAATTGAAAAAAGTTTAAAAATTTTTTATTTTGGACTTAGTCATTTTTCCGGCGTTTATCAGACTTTCAGATAGGGCAAATGTCAGTGAGCATTCCGATTTCAGTTCCAGAGCGATACGCTCAATGAGTCCTTGATATTTAGTCGTTTTCAGCCAATATTTTGGATATTTGAAAATTTCACATTTTTGTGAAAATATCCACTAAATGAGGGAAAAATATGTGTGAGGGTACCCCAGGAGAGTTCCAAATGTGTGTGGGTTGAATATATATCCCACGGGGGTAAAATTGAAAAAAGTTTAGAAATTTTTTTTTCGGGACTTAGTCATTTTTCCGGCGTTTATCAGACTTTCAGATAAGGGAAATGTCAGTGAGTGTTCTGATTTCAGTTCCAGAGCGATTCGCTCAATTGAGTCCTTGATATTTAGTCGTTTTCAGCCAATATTTTGGATTTTTGAAAATTTCACTTTTTTGTGAAAAGATCCACTAAATGAGGGAAAAATATGTGTGAGGGTACCCCAGGAGAGTTCCAAATGTCTGTGGGTAGAATATATATCCCACGGGGGTAAAATTGAAAAAAGTTTACAAAAATTTTTTTTGGGACTTAGTCATTTTTCCGGCGTTTATCAGACTTTCAGATAGGGGAAATGTCAGTGAGCATTCCGATTTCAGTTCCAGAGCGATTCGTCCAATGTGTCCTTGATATTTAGTCGTTTTCAGCCAATTTTCTGGATTTTTGAAAATTTCACTTTTTTGTGAAAATATCCACTAAATGAGGGAATAATATGTGTGAGGGTACCACAGGAGAGTTCCAAATGTGTGTGGGTAGAATATATATCCCACGGGGGTAAAATTGAAAACAGTTTAAAAAAAATTTTTTTTGGACTTAGTCATTTTTGCGGCGTTTATCAGACTTTCAGATAGGGCAAATGTCAGTGAGCATTCCGATTTCAGTTCCAGAGCGATACGCTCAATGAGTCCTTGATATTTAGTCGTTTTCAGCCAATATTTTGGATATTTGAAAATTTCACTTTTTTGTGAAAATATCCACTAAATGAGGGAATACTATGTGTGAGGGTACCCCAGGAGAGTTCCAAATGTGTGTGGGTAGAATATATATCCCACGGGGGTAAAATTGAAAAAAGTTTACAAAAATATTTTTTGGGACTTAGTCATTTTTCCGGCGTTTATCAGACTTTCAGAGAGGGGAAATGTCAGTGAGCATTCCGATTTCAGTTCCAGAGCGATTCGCCCAATGAGTCCTTGATATTTAGTCGTTTTCAGGGAATTTTCTGGATTTTTGAAAATTTCACTTTTTTGTGAAAATATCCACTAAATGAGGGAATGATATGTGTGAGGGTACCCCAGGAGAGTTCCAAATGTGTGTAGGTAGAATACATATCCCACGGGGTAAAATAGAAAAATGTTAAAAAAAAAATTTTGGGGGGACTTAGTCATTTTTCCGGCGTTTATCAGACTTTCAGATAAGGGAAATGTCAGTGAGTGTTCTGATTTCAGTTCCAGAGCGATTCGCCCTATGAGTCCTTGATATTTAGTCATTTTCAGCCAATTTTCTGGATTTTTGAAAATTTTACTTTTTTGTGAAAATATCCACTAAATGAGGGAATAATATGTGTGAGGGTACCACAGGAGAGTTCCAAATGTGTGTGGGTAGAATATATATCCCACGGGGGTAAAATTGAAAAAAGTTTAAAAAAAATTTTTTTTGGACTTAGTCATTTTTGCGGCGTTTATCAGACTTTCAGATAGGGCAAATGTCAGTGAGCATTCCGATTTCAGTTCCAGAGCGATACGCTCAATGAGTCCTTGATATTTAGTCGTTTTCAGCCAATATTTTGGATATTTGAATATTTCACTTTTTTGTGAAAATATCCACTAAATGAGGGAAAAATATGTGTGAGGGTACCCCAGGAGAGTTCCAAATGTGTGTGGGTAGAATATATATCCCACGGGGGTAAAATTGAAAACAGTTTAAAAAAATTTTTTTTGGGACTTAGTCATTGTTCCGGCGTTTATCAGACTTTCAGATAAGGGAAATGTCAGTGAGTGTTCTGATTTCAGTTCCAGAGCGATTCGCTCTGAGTCCTTGATATTTAGTCGTTTTCAGCCAATTTTCTGGATTTTTGAAAATTTCACTTTTTTCTGAAAATATCCACTAAATGAGGGAATAATATGTGTGAGGGTACCCCAGGAGAGTTCCAAATGTGTGTGGGTAGAATATATATCCCACGGGGCTGAAATTGAAAAAAGTTTAAAAAATTTTTATTTTGGACTTAGTCATTTTTCCGGCGTTTATCAGACTTTCAGATTGGGCAAATGTCAGTGAGCATTCCGATTTCAGTTCCAGAGCGATTCGCTCAATGAGTCCTTGATATTTAGTCGTTTTCAGCCAATATTTTGGATTTTTGAAAATTTCACTTTTTTGTGAAAATATCCACTAAATGAGGGAAAAATATGTGTGAGGGTACCCCAGGAGAGTTCCAAATGTCTGTGGGTAGAATATATATCCCACGGGGATAAAATTGAAAAAAGTTTAAAAAAAATTTTTTTGGGACTTAGTCATTTTTCCGGCGTTTATCAGACTTTCAGATAGGGGAAATGTCAGTGAGCGTTCTGATATCAGTTCCAGAGCGATTCGCCCAATGTGTCCTTGATATTTCGTCATTTTCAGTCAATTTTCTGGATTTTTGAAAATTTCACTTTTTTGTGAAAATATCCACTAAATGAGGGAATAATATGTGTGAGGGTACCACAGGAGAGTTCCAAATGTGTGTGGGTAGAATATATATCCCACGGGGGTAAAATTGAAAACAGTTTAAAAAAAATTTTTTTTGGACTTAGTCATTTTTGCGGCGTTTATCAGACTTTCAGATAGGGCAAATGTCAGTGAGCATTCCGATTTCAGTTCCAGAGCGATACGCTCAATGAGTCCTTGATATTTAGTCGTTTTCAGCCAATATTTTGGATATTTGAAAATTTCACTTTTTTGTGAAAATATCCACTAAATGAGGGAATACTATGTGTGAGGGTACCCCAGGAGAGTTCCAAATGTGTGTGGGTAGAATATATATCCCACGGGGGTAAAATTGAAAAAAGTTTACAAAAATATTTTTTGGGACTTAGTCATTTTTCCGGCGTTTATCAGACTTTCAGATAGGGGAAATGTCAGTGAGCATTCCGATTTCAGTTCCAGAGCGATTCGCCCAATGAGTCCTTGATATTTAGTCGTTTTCAGCCAATTTTCTGGATTTTTGAAAATTTCACTTTTTTGTGAAAATATCCACTAAATGAGGGAATGATATGTGTGAGGGTACCCCAGGAGAGTTCCAAATGTGTGTAGGTAGAATACATATCCCACGGGGTAAAATAGAAAAATGTTAAAAAAAAAATTTTGGGGGGACTTAGTCATTTTTCCGGCGTTTATCAGACTTTCAGATAAGGGAAATGTCAGTGAGTGTTCTGATTTCAGTTCCAGAGCGATTCGCCCTATGAGTCCTTGATATTTAGTCATTTTCAGCCAATTTTCTGGATTTTTGAAAATTTCACTTTTTTGTGAAAATATCCACTAAATGAGGGAATACTATGTGTGAGGGTACCCCAGGATAGTTCCAAATGTGTGTGAGTAGAATATATATCCCACGGGGATAAAATTGAAAAAAGTTTAAAAAAAATTTTTTTGGGACTTAGTCATTTTTTCGGCGTTTATCAGACTTTCAGATAGGGGAAATGTCAGTGAGCGTTCTGATATCAGTTCCAGAGCGATTCGCCCAATGTGTCCTTGATATTTAGTCATTTTCAGCCAATTTTCTGGATTTTTGAAAATTTCACTTTTTTGTGAAAATATCCACTAAATGAGGGAATAATATGTGTGAGGGTACCACAGGAGAGTTCCAAATGTGTGTGGGTAGAATATATATCCTACGGGGGTAAAATTGAAAACAGTTTAAAAAAAATTTTTTTTGGACTTAGTCATTTTTGCGGCTTTTATCAGACTTTCAGATAGGGCAAATGTCAGTGAGCATTCCGATTTCAGTTCCAGAGCGATACGCTCAATGAGTCCTTGATATTTAGTCGTTTTCAGCCAATATTTTGGTTATTTGAAAATTTCACTTTTTTGTGAAAATATCCACTAAATGAGGGAATACTATGTGTGAGGGTACCCCAGGAGAGTTCCAAATGTGTGTGGGTAGAATATATATCCCACGGGGGTAAAATTGAAAAAAGTTTACAAAAATATTTTTTGGGACTTAGTCATTTTTCCGGCGTTTATCAGACTTTCAGATAGGGGAAATGTCAGTGAGCATTCCGATTTCAGTTCCAGAGCGATTCGCCCAATGAGTCCTTGATATTTAGTCATTTTCAGCCAATTTTCTGGATTTTTGAAAATTTCACTTTTTTGTGAAAATATCCACTAAATGAGGGAATACTATGTGTGAGGGTACCCCAGGATAGTTCCAAATGTGTGTGGGTAGAATATATATCCCACTGGGCTGAAATTGAAAAAATTTTAAAAAAAAAATTTTTTGGACTTAGTCATTTTTTCGGCGTTTATCAGACTTTCAGATAGGGGAAATGTCAGTGGGCATTCCGATTTCAGTTCCAGAGCGATTCGGCCAATGAGTCCTTGATATTTAGTCGTTTTCAGCCAATTTTCTGGATTTTTGAAAATTTCACTTTTTTGTGAAAATGTCCACTAAATGAGGGAATAAAATGTGTGAGGGTATCCCAGGAAAGTTCCAAATGTGTGTAGGTAGAATATATATCCCACGGGGGTAAAATTGAAAACAGTTTAAAAATTTTTTTTTTGGGACTTAGTCATTGTTCCGGCGTTTATCAGACTTTCAGATAAGGGAAATGTCAGTGAGTGTTCTGATTTCAGTTCCAGAGCGATTCGCCCTATGAGTCCTTGATATTTAGTCGTTTTCAGCCAATTTTCTGGATTTTTGAAAATTTCACTTTTTTCTGAAAATATCCACTAAATGAGGGAATAATATGTGTGAGGGTACCCCAGGAGAGTTCCAAATGTGTGTGGGTAGAATATATATCCCACGGGCTGAAATTGAAAAAAGTTTAAAAATTTTTTATTTTGGACTTAGTCATTTTTCCGGCGTTTATCAGACTTTCAGATAGGGCAAATGTCAGTGAGCATTCCGACTTCAGTTCCAGAGCGATTCGCTCAATGAGTCCTTGATATTTAGTCGTTTTCAGCCAATATTTTGGATTTTTGAAAATTTCACTTTTTTGTGAAAATATCCACTAAATGAGGGAATACTATGTGTGAGGGTACCCCAGGAGAGTTCCAAATGTGTGTGGGTAGAATATATATCCCACGGGGGTAAAATTGAAAAAAGTTTACAAAAATATTTTTTGGGACTTAGTCATTTTTCCGGCGTTTATCAGACTTTCAGATAGGGGAAATGTCAGTGAGCATTCCGATTTCAGTTCCAGAGCGATTCGCCCAATGAGTCCTTGATATTTAGTCGTTTTCAGCCAATTTTCTGGATTTTTGAAAATTTCACTTTTTTGTGAAAATATCCACTAAATGAGGGAATAATATGTGTGAGGGTACCCCAGGAGAGTTCCAAATGTGTGTAGGTAGAATACATATCCCACGGGGTAAAATAGAAAAATGTTAAAAAAAAATTTTGGGGGGACTTAGTCATTTTTCCGGCGTTTATCAGACTTTCAGATAAGAGAAATGTCAGTGAGTGTTCTGATTTCAGTTCCAGAGCGATTCGTCCTATGAGTCCTTGATATTTAGTCATTTTCAGCCAATTTTCTGGATTTTTGAAAATTTCACTTTTTTGTGAAAATATCCACTAAATGAGGGAATACTATGTGTGAGGGTACCCCAGGATAGTTCCAAATGTGTGTGGGTAGAATATATATCCCACGGGGCTGAAATTGAAAAAATTAAAAAAAAAAAATTTTTTGGACTTAGTCATTTTTTCGGCGTTTATCAGACTTTCAGATAAGGGAAATGTCAGTGAGTATTCTGATTTCAGTTCCAGAGCGATTCGCCCTATGAGTCCTTGATATTTAGTCGTTTTCAGCCAATTTTCTGGATTTTTGAAAATTTCACTTTTTTCTGAAAATATCCACTAAATGAGGGAATAATATGTGTGAGGGTACCCCAGGAGAGTTCCAAATGTGTGTGGGTAGAATATATATCCCACGGGGCTGAAATTGAAAAAAGTTTAAAAAAATTTTATTTTGGGACTTAGTCATTTTTCCGGCGTTTATCAGACTTTCAGATAAGGGAAATGTCAGTGAGTGTTCTGATTTCAGTTCCAGAGCGATTCGCTCAATTGAGTCCTTGATATTTAGTCGTTTTCAGCCAATATTTTGGATTTTTGAAAATTTCACTTTTTTGTGAAAATATCCACTAAATGAGGGAAAAATATGTGTGAGGGAACCCCAGGAGAGTTCCAAATGTCTGTGGGTAGAATATATATCCCACGGGGGTAAAATTGAAAAAAGTTTACAAAAATTTTTTTTGGGACTTAGTCATTTTTCCGGCGTTTATCAGACTTTCAGATAGGGGAAATGTCAGTGAGCATTCCGATTTCAGTTCCAGAGCGATTCGTCCAATGTGTCCTTGATATTTAGTCGTTTTCAGCCAATTTTCTGGATTTTTGAAAATTTCACTTTTTTGTGAAAATATCCACTAAATGAGGGAATAATATGTGTGAGGGTACCACAGGAGAGTTCCAAATGTGTGTGAGTAGAATATATATCCCACGGGGATAAAATTGAAAACAGTTTAAAAAAAATTTTTTTGGGACTTAGTCATTTTTCTGGCGTTTATCAGACTTTCAGATAGGGGAAATGTCAGTGAGCGTTCTGATATCAGTTCCAGAGCGATTCGCCCAATGTGTCCTTGATATTTAGTCATTTTCAGCCAATTTTCTGGATTTTTGAAAATTTCACTTTTTTGTGAAAATATCCACTAAATGAGGGAATAATATGTGTGAGGGTACCACAGGAGAGTTCCAAATGTGTGTGGGTAGAATATATATCCCACGGGGGTAAAATTGAAAAAAGTTGAAAAAAAATTTTTTTTGGACTTAGTCATTTTTGCGGCGTTTATCAGACTTTCAGATAGGGCAAATGTCAGTGAGCATTCCGATTTCAGTTCCAGAGCGATACGCTCAATGAGTCCTTGATATTTAGTCGTTTTCAGCCAATATTTTGGATATTTGAAAATTTCACTTTTTTGTGAAAATATCCACTAAATGAGGGAAAAATATGTGTGAGGGTACCCCAGGAGAGTTCCAAATGTGTGTGGGTAGAATATATATCCCACGGGGGTAAAATTGAAAACAGTTTAAAAAAAATTTTTTTGGGACTTAGTCATTATTCCGGCGTTTATCAGACTTTCAGATAAGGGAAATGTCAGTGAGTGTTCTGATTTCAGTTCCAGAGCGATTCGCCCTATGAGTCCTTGATATTTAGTCGTTTTCAGCCAATTTTCTGGATTTTTGAAAATTTCACTTTTTTCTGAAAATATCCACTAAATGAGGGAATAATATGTGTGAGGGTACCCCAGGAGAGTTCCAAATGTGTGTGGGTAGAATATATATCCCACGGGGCTGAAATTGAAAAAAGTTTAAAAAAATTTTATTTTGGACTTAGTCATTTTTCCGGCGTTTATCAGACTTTCAGATAAGGGAAATGTCAGTGAGTGTTCTGATTTCAGTTCCAGAGCGATTCGATCAATTGAGTCCTTGATATTTAGTCGTTTTCAGCCAATATTTTGGATTTTTGAAAATTTCACTTTTTTGTGAAAATATCCACTAAATGAGGGAAAAATATGTGTGAGGGTACCCCAGGAGAGTTCCAAATGTCTGTGGGTAGAATATATATCCCACGGGGGTAAAATTGAAAAAAGCTTACAAAAATATTTTTTGGGACTTAGTCATTTTTCCGGCGTTTATCAGACTTTCAGATAGGGGAAATGTCAGTGAGCATTCCGATTTCAGTTCCAGAGCGATTCGCCCAATGAGTCCTTGATATTTAGTCGTTTTCAGCCAATTTTCTGGATTTTTGAAAATTTCACTTTTTTGTGAAAATATCCACTAAATGAGGGAATAATATGTGTGAGGGTACCCCAGGAGAGTTCCAAATGTGTGTAGGTAGAATACATATCCCACCGGGTAAAAGAGAAAAATGTTAAAAAAAAAATTTTGGGGGGACTTAGTCATTTTTCCGGCGTTTATCAGACTTTCAGATAAGGGAAATGTCAGTGAGTGTTCTGATTTCAGTTCCAGAGCGATTCGCCCTATGAGTCCTTGATATTTAGTCATTTTCAGCCAATTTTCTGGATTTTTGAAAATTTCACTTTTTTGTGAAAATATCCACTAAATGAGGGAATACTATGTGTGAGGGTACCCCAGGATAGTTCCAAATGTGTGTGGGTAGAATATATATCCCACGGGGCTGAAATTGAAAAAATTAAAAAAAAAAAATTTTTTTGGACTTAGTCATTTTTTCGGCGTTTATCAGACTTTCAGATAGGGGAAATGTCAGTGGGCATTCCGATTTCAGTTCCAGAGAGATTCGCCCTATGAGTCCTTGATATTTAGTCATTTTCAGCCAATTTTCTGGATTTTTGAAAATTTCACTTTTTTGTGAAAATATCAACTAAATGAGGGAATAATATGTGTGAGGGTACCCCAGGAGAGTTCCAAATGTGTGTGGGTAGAATATATATCCCACGGGGCTGAAATAGAAAAAAGTTTAAAAAAATTTTTTTGGGGACTTAGTCATTTTTCCGGCGTTTATCAGACTTACAGATAAGGGAAATGTCAGTGAGTGTTCTGATTTCAGTTCCAGAGCAATTCGCCCAATGAGTCCTTGATATTTAGTCGTTTTCAGCCAATATTTTGGATTTTTGAAAATTTCACTTTTTTGTGAAAATATCCACTAAATGAGGGAAAAATATGTGTGAGGGTACCCCAGGAGAGTTCCAAATGTGTGTAGGTAGAATACATATCCCACGGGGGTAAAGTAGAAAAAAGTTTAAAACATTTTTTTTTTCGACTTAGTCATTTTTTCGGCGTTTATCACACTTTCAGATAGGGGAAGTGTCAGTGATCATTCTGATTTCAGTTCCAGAGCAATTCGCCCAATGAGTCCTTGATATTTAGACGTTTTCAGCCAATTTTCTGGATTTTTGAAAATTTCACTTTTTTGTGAAAATATCCACTAAATGAGGGAATAATATGTGTAAGGGTACCCCAGGAGAGTTCCAAATGTGTGTGGGTAGAATATATATCCCACGGGGGTAAAATAGAAAAAAGTTTAAAAAATTTTTTTTTTGAACTTAGTCATTTTTTCGGCGTTTATCAGACTTTCAGATAGGGGAAATGTCAGTGAGCGTTCTGATTTCAGTTACAGAGCGATTCGCCCAATGAGTCCTTGATATTTAGTCGTTTTCTGCCAATTTTCTGGATTTTTGAAAATTTCACTTTTTTGTGAAAATATCCACTAAATGAGGGAATAATATGTGTGAGGGTACCACAGGAGAGTTCCAAATGTGTGTGGGTAGAATATATATCCCACGGGGGTAAAATTGGAAAAAGTTTAAAAAAAATTTTTTTTGGACTTAGTCATTTTTCCGGCGTTTATCAGACTTTCAGATAGGGCAAATGTCAGTGAGCATTCCGATTTCAGTTCCAGAGCGATTCGCTCAATGAGTCCTTGATATTTAGACGTTTTCAGCCAATTTTCTGGATTTTTGAAAATTTCACTTTTTTGTGAAAATATCCACTAAATGAGGGAAAAATATGTGTGAAGGTACCCCAGGAGAGTTCCAAATGTGTGTGGGTAGAATTTATATCCCACGGGGGTAAAATAGAAAAAAGTTTAAAAAAATTTTTTTTGGGACTTAGTCATTTTTCCGGCGTTTATCAGACTTTCAGATAGGGGAAATGTCAGTGAGCGTTCTGATTTCAGTTCCAGAGCGATTCGCCCAATGTGTCCTTGATATTTAGTCGTTTTCAGCCAATTTTCTGGATTTTTGAAAATTTCACTTTTTTGTGAAAATATCCACTAAATGAGGGAATAATATGTGTGAGGGTACCCCAGGAGAGTTCCAAATGTGTGTGGGTAGAATTTATATCCCACGGGGGTAAAATTGAAAAAAGTTTAAAAAAATTTTTTTTGAACTTAGTCATTTTTCCGGCGTTTATCAGACTTTCAGATAGAGCAAATGTCAGTGAGCATTCCGATTTCAGTTCCAGAGCGATTTCTTGATATTTAGTCGTTTTCAGCCAATATTTTGGATTTTTGAAAATTTCACTTTTTTGTGAAAATATCCACTAAATGAGGGAAAAATATGTGTGAGGGTACCCCAGGAGAGTTCCAAATGTGTGTGGGTAGAATATATATCCCACGTTGGTAAAATTGAAAAAAGTTTAAAAAAATTTTTTTGGGGACTTAGTCATTTTTCCGGCGTTTATCATACTTTCAGATAAGGGAAATGTCAGTGAGTGTTCTGATTTCAGTTCCAGAGCGATTTAGTCATTTTCATCCAATTTTCTGGATTTTTGAAAATTGCATTTTTTGTGAAAATATCCACTAACTGAGGGAATAATATGTGTGAGGGTACCACAGGAGAGTTCCAAATATGTGTGGGTAGAACATAAATCCCACGGGGGTAAAATTGAAAAAAGTTTAAAAAAAAATTTTTTGGGACTTAGTAATTTTTTCGGCGTTTATCAGACTTTCAGATAGGGCAAATGTCAGTGAGCATTCCGATTTCAGTTCCAGAGCGATACGCCCAATGAGTCCTTGATATTTAGTAGTTTTCAGCCAATTTTCTGGATTTTTGAAATTTTCACTTTTTTGTGAAAATATCCACTAAATGAGGGAATAATATGTGTGAGGGTACCCCAGGAGAGTTCCAAATTTGTGTGGGTAGAATATATATCCCACGGGGGTAAAATTGAAAAAAGTTTAAAAAAATTTTTTTTGGGACTTAGTCATTTTTCCGGCGTTCATCAGACTTTCAGATAAGGGAAATGTCAGTGAGTGTTCTGATTTCAGTTCCAGAGCGATTCGCCCAATGAGTCCTTGATATTTAGTAGTTTTCAGCCAATTTTCTGGATTTTTGAAAATTTCACTTTTTTGTGAAAATATCCACTAAATGAGGGAATAATATGTGTGAGAGTACCCCAGGAGAGTTCCTAATCTGTGTGGGTAGAATATATATCCCACGGGGCTAAAATTGAAAAAAGTTTTAAAAAATTTTTTTTGGACTTAGTCATTTTCCCGGCGTTTATCAGACTTTCAGATAGGGGAAATGTCAGTGAGGGTTCCGATTTCAGTTCCAGAGCGATTCGCCCAATGTGTCCTTGATATTTAGTCGTTTTCAGCCAATATTTTGGATTTTTGAAAATTTCACTTTTTTGTGAAAATATCCACTAAATGAGGGAATAATATGTGTGAGTGTACCCCAGGAAAGTTCCAAATGTGTGTGGGTAGAATATATATCCCACGGGGCTGAAATTGAAAAAAGTTGAAAAAAAATTTTTTTTGGACTTAGTCATTTTTCCGGCATTTATCAGACTTTCAGATAGGGGAAATGTCAGTGAGCATTCCGATTTCAGTTCCAGAGCGATTCGCCCAATGAGTCCTTGATATTTAGTCATTTTCAGCCAATTTTCTGGATTTTTGAAAATTTCACTTTTTTGTGAAAATATCCACTAAATGAGGGAAAAATATGTGTGACGTTACCCCAGGAGAGTTCCAAATGTGTGTAGGTAGAATATATATCCCACGGGGGTAAAATTGAAAAAAGTTTAAAAAATTTGTTTTGGGGACTTAGTCATTTTTCCGCGTTTATCAGACTTTCAGATAGGGGAAATGTCAGTGAGCGTTCTGATTTCAGTTCCAGAGCGATTCGCCCTATGAGTCCTTGATATTTAGTCGTTTTCAGCCAATTTTCTGGATTTTTGAAAATTTCTCTTTTTTGTGAAAATATCCACTAAATGAGGGAATAATATGTGTGAGGGTACCACAGGAAAGTTCGGAATGTGTGTGGGTAGTATATATATCCCACGGGGTAAAATTGAAAAAAGTTTAAAAAAATTTTTTTTTGGACTTAGTCATTTTTCCGGCGTTTATCAGACTTTCGGATAGGGCAAATGTCAGTGAACATTCCGATTTCAGTTCTAGAGCGATTCGCTCAATGAGTCCTTGATATTTAGTCGTTTTCAGCCAATATTTTGGATTTTTGAAAATTTCACTTTTTTGTGAAAATATCCACTAAATGAGGGAAAAATATGTGTGAGGTTACCCCAGTAGAGTTCCAAATGTGTGTAGGTAGAATATATATCCCACGGGGGTAAAATTGAAAAAAGTTGAAAAAAATTTTTTTTTGGACTTAGTCATTTTTCCGGCGTTTATCAGACTTTCAGATAGGGGAAATGTCAGTGAGCATTCCGATTTCAGTTCCAGAGCAATTCGCCCAATGAGTCCTTGATATTTAGTCGTTTTCAGCAAATTTTCTGGATTTTTGAAAATTTCACTTTTTTGTGAAAATATCCACTAAATGAGGGAAAAATATGTGTGAGATTACCCCAGGAGAGTTCCAAATGTGTGTAGGTAGAATATATATCCCACGGGGTAAAATTGAAAAAAGTTGAAAAAATTTTTTTTTTGGACTTAGTCATTTTTTCGGCGTTTATCAGACTTTCAGATAGGGGAAATGTCAGTGAGCGTTCCTATTTCAGTCCCAGAGCGATTCGCCCTATGAGTCCTTGATATTTAGTCGTTTTCAGCCAATTTTCTGGAATTTTGAAAATTTCACTTTTTTGTGAAAATATCCACTAAATGAGGGAATAATATGTTTGAGTGTACCCCAGGAGAGTTCCAAATGTGTGTGGGTAGAATATATATCCCACGGGGCTGAAATTGAAAAAAGTTGAAAAAAAATTTTTTTTGGACTTAGTAATTTTTCCGGCATTTATCAGACTTTCAGATAGGGGAAATGTCAGTGAGCATTCGATTTCAGTTCCAGAGCGATTCGCCCAATGAGTCCTTGATATTTAGTCATTTTCAGCCAATTTTCTGGATTTTTGAAAATTTCACTTTTTTGTGAAAATATCCACTAAATGAGGGAATAATATGTGTGAGGGTACCACAGGAGAGTTCCAAATGTGTGTGGGTAGTTTATATATCCCACGGGGTAAAATTGAAAAAAGTTGAAAAAAAATTTTTTTTGGACTTAGGCATTTTTCCGGCGTTTATCAGACTTTCAGATAGGGGAAATGTCAGTGAGGGTTCCGATTTCAGTTCCAGAGCGATTCGCCCAATCTGTCTTTGATATTTAGTCGTTTTCAGCCAATATTTTAGATTTTTGAAAATTTCACTTTTTTGTGAAAATATCCACTAAATGAGGGAATAATATGTGTGAGGGTACCCCAGGAGAGTTCCAAATTTGTGTGGGTAGAATATATATCCCACGGGGGTAAAATTGAAAAAAGTTTAAAAAAATTTTTTTTGGGACTTAGTCATTTTTCCGGCGTTCATCAGACTTTCAGATAAGGGAAATGTCAGTGAGTGTTCTGATTTCAGTTCCAGAGCGATTCGCCCAATGAGTCCTTGATATTTAGTAGTTTTCAGCCAATTTTCTGGATTTTTGAAAATTTCACTTTTTTGTGAAAATATCCACTAAATGAGGGAATAATATGTGTGAGAGTACCCCAGGAGAGTTCCTAATCTGTGTGGGTAGAATATATATCCCACGGGGCTAAAATTGAAAAAAGTTTTAAAAAATTTTTTTTGAACTTAGTCATTTTCCCGGCGTTTATCAGACTTTCAGATAGGGGAAATGTCAGTGAGGGTTCCGATTTCAGTTCCAGAGCGATTCGCCCAATGTGTCCTTGATATTTAGTCGTTTTCAGCCAATATTTTGGATTTTTGAAAATTTCACTTTTTTGTGAAAATATCCACTAAATGAGGGAATAATATGTGTGAGGGTACCCCAGCAGAGTTCCAAATGTGTGTAGGTAGAATACATATCCCACGGGGTAAAATAGAAAAAAGTTTAAAAAAATTTTTTTTGGGACTTAGTCATTTTTCCGCCGTTTATCAGACTTTCAGATAGGGGAAATGTCAGTGAGCATTCCGACTTCAGTTCCAGACCGATTCGCCCTATGAGTCCTTGATATTTAGTCGTTTTCAGCCAATTTTCTGGATTTTTGAAAATTTCACTTTTTTGTGAAAATATCCACTAAATGAGGGAATAATATGTGTGAGTGTACCCCAGGAAAGTTCCAAATGTGTGTGGGTAGAATATATATCCCACGGGGCTGAAATTGAAAAAAGTTGAAAAAAAATTTTTTATGGACTTAGTCATTTTTCCGGCATTTATCAGACTTTCAGATAGGGGAAATGTCAGTGAGCATTCCGATTTCAGTTCCAGAGCGATTCGCCCAATGAGTCCTTGATATTTAGTCATTTTCAGCCAATTTTCTGGATTTTTGAAAATTTCACTTTTTTGTGAAAATATCCACTAAATGAGGGAAAAATATGTGTGAGGTTACCCCAGTAGAGTTCCAAATGTGTGTAGGTAGAATATATATCCCACGGGGGTAAAATTGAAAAAAGTTGAAAAAATTTTTTTTTTGGACTTAGTCATTTTTCCGCGTTTATCAGACTTTCAGATAGGGGAAATGTCAGTGAGCGTTCTGATTTCAGTTCCAGAGCGATTCGCCCAATGAGTCCTTGATATTTAGTCATTTTCAGCCAATTTTCTGGAATTTTGAAAATTTCACTTTTTTGTGAAAATATCCACTAAATGAGGGAATAATATGTTTGAGTGTACCCCAGGAGAGTTCCAAATGTGTGTGGGTAGAATATATATCCCACGGGGCTGAAATTGAAAAAAGTTGAAAAAAAATTTTTTTTGGACTTAGTAATTTTTCCGGCATTTATCAGACTTTCAGATAGGGGAAATGTCAGTGAGCATTCGATTTCAGTTCCAGAGCGATTCGCCCAATGAGTCCTTGATATTTAGTCATTTTCAGCCAATTTTCTGGATTTTTGAAAATTTCACTTTTTTGTGAAAATATCCACTAAATGAGGGAATAATATGTGTGAGGGTACCACAGGAGAGTTCCAAATGTGTGTGGGTAGTTTATATATCCCACGGGGTAAAATTGAAAAAAGTTGAAAAAAAATTTTTTTTGGACTTAGGCATTTTTCCGGCGTTTATCAGACTTTCAGATAGGGGAAATGTCAGTGAGGGTTCCGATTTCAGTTCCAGAGCGATTCGCCCAATCTGTCTTTGATATTTAGTCGTTTTCAGCCAATATTTTAGATTTTTGAAAATTTCACTTTTTTGTGAAAATATCCACTAAATGAGGGAATAATATGTGTGAGGGTACCCCAGGAGAGTTCCAAATGTGTGTGGGTAGAATATATATCCCACGGGGGTAAAATTTAAAAAAGTTGAAAAAAAATTTTTTTTGGACTTAGTCATTTTTCAGGCGTTTATCAGATTTCCAGATAGGGGAAATGTCAGTGAGCGTTCCGATTTCAGTTCCAGAGCGATTCGCCCAATGAGTCCTTGATATTTAGTCGTTTTCAGCCAATTTTCTGGATTTTTGAAAATTTCACTTTTTTGTGAAAATATCCACTAAATGAGGGAAAAATATGTGTGAGGGTACCCCAGGAGAGTTCCAAATTTGTGTGGGTAGAATATATATCCCACGGGGGTAAAATTGAAAAAAGTTTAAAAAAATTTTTTTTGGGACTTAGTCATTTTTCCGGCGTTCATCAGACTTTCAGATAAGGGAAATGTCAGTGAGTGTTCTGATTTCAGTTCCAGAGCGATTCGCCCAATGAGTCCTTGATATTTAGTAGTTTTCAGCCAATTTTCTGGATTTTTGAAAATTTCACTTTTTTGTGAAAATATCCACTAAATGAGGGAATAATATGTGTGAGGGTACCCCAGGAGAGTTCCTAATCTGTGTGGGTAGAATATATATCCCACGGGGCTAAAATTGAAAAAAGTTTTAAAAATTTTTTTTTGGACTTAGTCATTTTCCCGGCGTTTATCAGACTTTCAGATAGGGCAAATGTCAGTGAGGGTTCCGATTTCAGTTCCAGAGCGATTCGCCCAATGTGTCCTTGATATTTAGTCGTTTTCAGCCAATATTTTGGATTTTTGAAAATTTCACTTTTTTGTGAAAATATCCACTAAATGAGGGAATAATATGTGTGAGGGTACCCCAGAAGAGTTCCAAATGTGTGTAGGTAGAATACATATCCCACGGGGTTAAAATAGAAAAAAGTTGAAAAAAAAATTTTTTTTGGACTTAGTCATTTTTTCGGCGTTTATCTGACTTTCAGATAAGGGAAATGTCAGTGAGCATTCTGATTTCAGTTCCAGAGCGATTCGCCCTATGAGTCCTTGATATTTAGTCATTTTCAGCCAATTTTCTGGATTTTTGAAAATGTCACTTTTTTGTGAAAATATCGACTAAATGAGGGAATAATATGTGTGAGGGTACCACAGGAGAGTTCCAAATGTGTGTAGGTAGAATATATATCCCACGGGGGTAAAATTGAAATAAGTTTAAAAAAAAATTTTTTTGGACTTAGTCATTTTTCCGGCGTTTATCAGACTTTCAGATAGGGCAAATGTCAGTGAGCATTCCGATTTCAGTTCCAGAGCGATTCGCTCAATGATTCCTTGATATTTAGTCGTTTTCAGCCAATATTTTGGATTTTTGAAAATTTCACTTTTTTGTGAAAATATCCACTAAATGAGGGAAAAATATGTGTGAGGGTACCCCAGGAGAGTTCCAAATGTGTGTGGGTAGAATATATATCCCACGGGGGTAAAATTGAAAAAAGTTTAAAAAAATTTTTTGGGGGACTTAGTCATTTTTCCGGCGTTTATCAGACTTTCAGATAAGGGAAATGTCAGTGAGTGTTCTGATTTCAGTTCCAGAGCGATTCGCCCTATGAGTCCTTGATATTTAGTCGTTTTCAGCCAATATTTTGGATTTTTGAAAATTTCACTTTATTGTGAAAATATCCACTAAATGAGGGAAAAATATGTGTGAGGGTACCACAGGAGAGTTCCAAATGTGTGTGGGTAGTTTATATATCCCACGGGGGTAAAATTGAAAAAAGTAAAAAAAAAAATTTTTGGGGACTTAGTCATTTTTCCGGCGTTTATCAGACTTTCAGATAGGGGAAATGTCAGTGAGCGTTCTGATTTCAGTTCCAGAGCGATTCGCCCTATGAGTCCTTGATATTTAGTCGTTTTCAGCCAATTTTCTGGATTTTTGAAAATTTCACTTTTTTGTGAAAATATCCACTAAATGAGGGAATAATATGTGTGAGGGTACCACAGGAGAGTTCGAAATGTGTGTGGGTAGTATATATATCCCACGGGGTAAAATTGAAAAAAGTTTAAAAAAATCTTTTTTGGGACTTAGTCATTTTTCCGGCGTTTATCAGACTTTCGGATAGGGCAAATGTCAGAGAGCATTCCGATTTCAGTTCTAGAGCGATTCGCTCAATGAGTCCTTGATATTTAGTCGTTTTCAGCCAATTTTCTGGATTTTTGAAAATTTCACTTTTTTGTGAAAATATCCACTAAATGAGGCAATAATATGTGTGAGGGTACCACAGGAGAGTTCCAAATGTGTGTAGGTAGAATATATATCCCACGGGGGTAAAATTGAAATAAGTTTAAAAAAAATTTTTTTTGGACTTAGTCATTTTTCCGGCGTTTATCAGACTTTCAGATAGGGGAAATGTCAGTGAGCATTCCGATTTCAGTTCCAGAGCGATTCGCTCAATGAATCCTTGATATTTAGTCATTTTCTGCCAATATTTTGGATTTTTGAAAATTTCACTTTATTGTGAAAATATCCACTAAATGAGTGAAAAATATGTGTGAGGGTACCCCAGGAGAGTTCCAAATGTGTGTGGGTAGAATATATATCCCTCAGGGGTAAAATTGAAAAAAGTTTAAAAAAATTTTTTTGGGGACTTAATCATTTTTCCGGCGTTTATCAGACTTTCAGATAAGGGAAATGTCAGTGAGTGTTCTGATTTCAGTTGCAGAGCGATTCGCCCTATGAGTCCTTGATATTTAGTCGTTTTCAGCCAATATTTTGGATTATTAAAAATTTCACTTTTTTGTGAAAATATCCACTAAATGAGGGAATAATATGTGTGAGTGTACCCCAGGAGAGTTCCAAATGTGTGTGGGTAGAATATATATCCCACGGGGCTGAAATTGAAAAAAGTTGAAAAAAAATTTTTTTTGGACTTAGTCATATTTCCGGCGTTTATCAGACTTTCGGATAGGGCAAATGTCAGTGAGAATTCCGATTTCAGTTCTAGAGCGATTCGCTCAATGAGTCCTTGATATTTAGTCGTTTTCAGCCAATATTTTGGATTTTTGAAAATTTCACTTTTTTGTGAAAATATCCACTAAATGAGGGAAAAATATGTGTGAGGTTACCCCAGGAGAGTTCCAAATGTGTGTAGGTAGAATATATATCCCACGGGGGTAAAATTGAAAAAAGTTTAAAAAAATTTTTTTTTGGACTTAGTCATTTTTCCGGCGTTTATCAGAGTTTCAGATAGGGGAAATGTCAGTGAGCATTCTGATTTCAGTTCCAGAGCGATTCGCCCTATGAGTCCTTGATATTTAGTCATTTTCAGCCAATTTTCTGGATTTTTGAAAATGTCACTTTTTTGTGAAAATATCGACTAAATGAGGGAATAATATGTGTGAGGGTACCCCAGGAGAGTTCCAAATGTGTGTGGGTAGAATATATATCCCACGGGGCTAAAATTGAAAAAAGTTGAAAAAAAATTTTTTTTGGACTTAGTCATTTTTCCGGCGTTTATCATGCTTTCAGATAGGGGAAATGTCAGTGAGGGTTCCGATTTCAGTTCCAGAGCGATTCGCCCAATGAGTCCTTGATATTTAGTCGTTTTCAGCCAATTTTCTGGATTTTTGAAAATTTCACTTTTTTGTGAAAATATCCACTAAATGAGGCAATAATATGTGTGAGGGTACCACAGGAGAGTTCCAAATGTGTGTAGGTAGAATATATATCCCACGGGGCTAAAATTGAAAAAAGTTTTAAAAATTTTTTTTTGGACTTAGTCATTTTTTCGGCGTTTATCTGACTTTCAGATAAGGGAAATGTCAGTGAGCATTCTGATTTCAGTTCCAGAGCGATTCGCCCTATGAGTCCTTGATATTTAGTCATTTTCAGCCAATTTTCTGGATTTTTGAAAATGTCACTTTTTTGTGAAAATATCGACTAAATGAGGGAATAATATGTGTGAGGGTACCACAGGAGAGTTCCAAATGTGTGTAGGTAGAATATATATCCCACGGGGGTAAAATTGAAATAAGTTTAAAAAAAAATTTTTTTGGACTTAGTCATTTTTCCGGCGTTTATCAGACTTTCAGATAGGGCAAATGTCAGTGAGCATTCCGATTTCAGTTCCAGAGCGATTCGCTCAATGATTCCTTGATATTTAGTCGTTTTCAGCCAATATTTTGGATTTTTGAAAATTTCACTTTTTTGTGAAAATATCCACTAAATGAGGGAAAAATATGTGTGAGGGTACCCCAGGAGAGTTCCAAATGTGTGTGGGTAGAATATATATCCCACGGGGGTAAAATTGAAAAAAGTTTAAAAAAATTTTTTGGGGGACTTAGTCATTTTTCCGGCGTTTATCAGACTTTCAGATAAGGGAAATGTCAGTGAGTGTTCTGATTTCAGTTCCAGAGCGATTCGCCCTATGAGTCCTTGATATTTAGTCGTTTTCAGCCAATATTTTGGATTTTTGAAAATTTCACTTTATTGTGAAAATATCCACTAAATGAGGGAAAAATATGTGTGAGGGTACCACAGGAGAGTTCCAAATGTGTGTGGGTAGTTTATATATCCCACGTGGGTAAAATTGAAAAAAGTAAAAAAAAAAATTTTTGGGGACTTAGTCATTTTTCCGGCGTTTATCAGACTTTCAGATAGGGGAAATGTCAGTGAGCGTTCTGATTTCAGTTCCAGAGCGATTCGCCCAATGTGTCCTTGATATTTAGTCGTTTTCAGCCAATATTTTGGATTTTTGAAAATTTCACTTTATTGTGAAAATATCCACTAAATGAGGGAAAAATATGTGTGAGGGTACCCCAGGAGAGTTCCAAATGTGTGTGGGTAGAATATATATCCCACGGGGGTAAAATTGAAAAAAGTTTAAAAAATTTTTTTTGGGGACTTAGTCATTTTTCCGGCGTTTATCAGACTTTCAGATAAGGGAAATGTCAGTGAGCATTCCGATTTCAGTTCCAGAGCGATTCGCCCAATGAGTCCTTGATATTTAGTCATTTTCAGCCAATTTTCTGGATTTTTGAAAATTTCACTTTTTTGTGAAAATATCCACTAAATGAGGGAATAATATGTGTGAGGGTACCACAGGAGAGTTCCAAATGTGTGTGGGTAGTTTATATATCCCACGGGGGTAAAATTGAAAAAAGTTAAAAAAAATTTTTTGGGGGACTTAGTCATTTTTCCGGCGTTTTTCAGACTTTCAGATAGGGGAAATGTCAGTGAGCGTTCTGATTTCAGTTCCAGAGCGATTCGCCCTATGAGTCCTTGATATTTAGTCGTTTTCAGCCAATTTTCTGGATTTTTGAAAATTTCTCTTTTTTGTGAAAATATCCACTAAATGAGGGAATAATATGTGTGAGGGTACCACAGGAGAGTTCGAAATGTGTGTGGGTAGTATATATATCCCACGGGGTAAAATTGAAAAAAGTTTAAAAAAATTTTTTTTGGGACTTAGTCATTTTTCCGGCGTTTATCAGACTTTCGGATAGGGCAAATGTCAGAGAGCATTCCGATTTCAGTTCTAGAGCGATTCGCTCAATGAGTCCTTGATATTTAGTCGTTTTCAGCCAATATTTTGGATTTTTGAAAGTTTCACTTTTTTGTGAAAATATCCACTAAATGAGGGAAAAATATGTGTGAGGTTACCCCAGGAGAGTTCCAAATGTGTGTAGGTAGAATATATATCCCACGGGGGTAAAATTGAAAAAAGTTGAAAAAAATTTTTTTTTGGACTTAGTCATTTTTCCGGCGTTTATCAGACTTTCAGATGAGGGAAATGTCAGTGAGTGTTCTGATTTCAGTTCCAGAGCGATTCGCCCTATGAGTCCTTGATATTTAGTCGTTTTCAGCCAATTTTCTGGATTTTTGAAAATTTCACTTTTTTGTGGAAATATCCACTAAATGAGGGAATAATATGTGTGAGGGTACCCCAGGAGAGTTCCAAATGTGTGTGGGTAGAATACATATCCCACAGGGGTAAAATAGAAAAAAGTTTTAAAAAAATTTTTTTTGGACTTAGTCATTTTTTCGGCGTTTATCAGACTTTCAGATAGGGGAAATGTCAGTGAGCATTCTGATTTCAGTTCCAGAGCGATTCGCCCAATGAGTCCTTGATATTTAGACGTTTTCAGCCAATTTTCTGGATTTTTGAAAATTTCACTTTTTTGTGAAAATATCCACTAAATGAGGGAATAATATGTGTGAGGGTACTCCAGGAGAGTTCCAAATGTGTGTGGGTAGAATACATATCCCACGGGGGTAAAATAGAAAAAAGTTGAAAAAAAATTTTTTTGGGGCTTAGTCATTTTTCCGGCGTTCATCAGATTTTCAGATAGGGGAAATGTCAGTGAGCATTCTGGTTTCAGTTCCAGAGCGATTCGCCCAATGAGTCCTTGATATTTAGTCGTTTTCAGCCAATTTTCTGGATTTTTGAAAATTTCCCTTTTTTGTGAAAATATCCACTAAATGAGGGAATAATATGTGTGAGGGTACCCCAGGAGAGTTCCAAATGTGTGTGGGTAGAATATATATCCCACGGGGGTAAAATTGAAAAAAGTTTAAAAAAAAATTTTTTTGGACTTAGTCATTTTTCCGGCGTTTATCAGACTTTCAGATGAGGGAAATGTCAGTGAGTGTTCTGATTTCCGTTCCAGAGCGATTCGCCCTATGAGTCCTTGATATTTAGTCGTTTTCAGCGAATTTTCTGGATTTTTGAAAATTTCACTTTTTTGTGAAAATATCCACTAAATGAGGGAATAATATGTGTGAGGCTACCCCAGGAGAGTTCCAAATGTGTGTAGGTAGAATACATATCCCACGGGGGTAAAATAGAAAAAAGTTTTAAAACATTTTTTTTGGACTTAGTGATTTTTCCGGCGTTTATCAGACTTTCAGATAGGGGAAATGTCAGTGAGCATTCTGATTTCAGTTCCAGAGCGATTCGCCCAATGAGTCCTTGATATTTAGACGTTTTCAGCCAATTTTCTGGATTTTTGAAAATTTCACCTTTTTGTGAAAATATCCCCTAAATGAGGGAAAAATATGTGTGAGGTTACCCCAGGAGAGTTGCAAATGTGTGTAGGTAGAATATATATCCCACAGGGTAAAATTGAAAAAAGTTGAAAAAAAATTTTTTTTGGGCTTAGTCAGTTTTCCGGCGTTCATCAGATTTTCAGATAGGGGAAATGTCAGTGAGCATTCTGATTTCAGTTCCAGAGCGATTCGCCCAATGAGTCCTTGATATTTAGTCGTTTTCAGCCAATTTTCTGGATTTTTGAAAATGTCACTTTTTTGTGAAAATATCCACTAAATGAGGGAATAATATGTGTGAGGGTACCCCAGGAGAGTTCCAAATGTGTGTGGGTAGAATATATATCCCACGGGGGTAAAATTGAAAAAAGTTAAAAAAAAAATTTTTTTGGACTTAGTCATTTTTCCGGCGTTTATCAGACTTTCAGATGAGGGAAATGTCAGTGAGTGTTCTGATTTCAGTTCCAGAGCGATTCGCCCTATGAGTCCTTGATATTTAGTCGTTTTCAGCCAATTTTCTGGATTTTTGAAAATTTCACTTTTTTGTGAAAATATCCACTAAATGAGGGAATAATATGTGTGAGGGTACCCCAGGAGAGTTCCAAATGTGTGTAGGTAGAATACATATCCCACGGGGGTAAAATAGAAAAAAGTTTTAAAACTTTTTTTTTGGACTTATTCATTTTTCTGGCGTTTATCAGACTTTCAGATAGGGGAAATGTCAGTGAGCGTTCCGATTTCAGTTCCAGAGCAATTCGCCCAATGATTCCTTGATGTTTAGTCATTTTCAGCCAATTTTCTGGATTTTTGAAAATTTCACTTTTTTGTGAAAATATCCACTAAATGAGGGAAAAATATGTGTGAGGTTACCCCAGGAGAGTTCCAAATGTGTGTAGGTAGAATACATATCCCACGGGGGTAAAATAGAAAAAAGTTGAAAAAAAATTTTTTTTGGACTTAGCCATTTTTCCGGCGTTTATCAGACTTTCAGATAGGGGAAATGTCAGTGAGGGTTCCGATTTCAGTTCCAGAGTGATTCGCCCAATGGGTCCTTGATATGTAGTCGTTTTCAGCCAATTTTCTGGATTTTTGAAAATTTCACTTTTTTGTGAAAATATCCACTAAATTAGGGAAAAATATGTGTGAGGTTACCCCAGGAGAATTCCAAATGTGTGTAGGTAGAATATATATCCCACGGGGTAAAATTGAAAAAAGTTGAAAAAAATATTTTTTTGGACTTAGCCATTTTTCCGGCGTTTATCAGACTTTCAGATAGGGGAAATGTCAGTGAGCGTTCCGATTTAAGTTTCAGAGCGATTCGCCCAATGAGTCCTTGATATTTAGTCGTTTTCAGCCAATATTTTGGATTTTTGAAATTTTCACTTTTTTGTGAAAATATCCACTAAATGAGGGAATAATATGTGTGAGGGTACCCCAGGAGAGTTCCAAATGTGTGTGGGTAGAATATATATCCCACAGGGCTAAAATTGAAAAAAGTTGAAAAAATTTTTTTTGGGGACTTAGTCATTTTTCCGGCGTTTATCAGACTTCAGATAGGGGAAATGTCACTGAGCATTCCGATTTCAGTTCCAGAGCGATTCGCAAAATGAGTCCTTGATATTTAGTCATTTTCAGCCAATTTTCTGGATTTTTGAAAATTTCACTTTTTTGTGAAAATATCCACTAAATGAGGGAATAATATGTGTGAGGGTACCCCAGGAGAGTTCCAAATGTGTGTAGGTAGAATACATATCCCACGGGGGTAAAATAGAAAAAAGTTTAAAAAAAATTTTTTTTGGACTTAGTCATTTTTCCGGCATTTATCAGACTTTCAGATGAGGGAAATGTCAGTGAGTGTTCTGATTTCAGTTCCAGAGCGATTCGCCCTATGAGTCCATGATATTTAGTCGTTTTAAGCCAATTTTCTGGATTTTTGAAAATTTCACTTTTTTGTGAAAATATCCACTAAATGAGGGAATAATATGTGTGAGGGTACCCCAGGAGAGTTCCAAATGTGTGTAGGTAGAATACATATCCCACGGGGGTAAAATAGAAAAAAGTTTTAAAAAATTTTTTTTTGAACTTAGTCATTTTTCCGGCGTTTATCAGACTTTCAGATGAGGGAAATGTCAGTGAGTGTTCTGATTTCAGTTCCAGAGCGATTCGCCCTATGAGTCCTTGATATTTAGTCGTTTTCAGCCAATTTTCTGGATTTTTGAAAATTTCACTTTTTTGTGAAAATATCCACTAAATGAGGGAATAATATGTGTGAGGGTACCCGAGGAGAGTTCCAAATGTGTGTAGGTAGAATACATATCCCACGGGGGTAAAATAGAAAAAAGTTTTTTAAAATTTTTTTTTGGACTTAGTCATTTTTTCGGCGTTTATCAGACTTTCAGATAGGGGAAATGTCAGTGAGCGTTCCGATTTCAGTTCCAGAGCAATTCGCCCAATGAGTCCTTGATATTTAGTCGTTTTCAGCCAATATTTTGGATTTTTGTAAATTTCACTTTTTTGTGAAAATATCCACTAAATGAGGGAAAAATATGTGTGAGGTTACCCCAGGAGAGTTCCAAATGTGTGTAGGTAGAATATATATCCCACGGGGTAAAATTGATAAAAGTTGAAAAAAATTTTTTTTTGGACTTAGCCATTTTTCCGGCGTTTATCAGACTTTCAGATAGGGGAAATGTCAGTGAGCTTTCCGATTTCAGTTCCAGAGCAATTCGCCCAATGAATCCTTGATATTTAGTCGTTTTCAGCCAATTTTCTGGATTTTTGAAAATTTCACTTTTTTATGAAAATATCCACTAAATGAGGGAATAATATGTGTGAGGGTACCCCAGGAGAGTTCCAAATGTGTGTGGGTAGAATATATATCCCACGTGGGTAAAATTGAAACAAGTTGAAAAAAAATTTTTTTTGGACTTAGCCATTTTTCCGGCGTTTATCAGACTTTCAGATAGGGGAAATGTCAGTGAGGGTTCCGATTTCAGTTCCAGAGTGATTCGCCCAATGGGTCCTTGATATTTAGTCGTTTTCAGACAATTTTCTGGATTTTTGAAAATTTCACTTTTTTGTGAAAATATCCACTAAATGAGGGAATAATATGTGTGAGGGTAACCCCAGGAGAGTTCCAAATGTGTGTGGGTAGAATATATATCCCACGGGGCTAAAATTGAAAAAAGTTGAAAAAAAATTTTTTTTGGACTTAGTCATTTTTCCGGCGTTTATCAGACTTCAGATAGGGGAAGTGTCAGTGAGCATTCCGATTTCAGTTCCAGAGCGATTCGCCCAATGAGTCCTTGATACTTAGTCGTTTTCAGCCAATATTTTGGATTTTTGAAAATTTCACTTTTTTGTGAAAATATCCACTAAATGAGGGAATAATATGTGTGAGGGTACCCCAGGAGAGTTCCATATGTGTGTAGGTAGAATACATATCCCAAGGGGGTAAAATAGAAAAAAGTTAAAAAAAATTTTTTTTTGGACTTAGTCATTTTTCCGGCGTTTATCAGACTTTCAGATAGGGGAAATGTCAGTGAGCATTCCGATTTCAGTTCCAGAGCGATTCGCCCAATGAGTCCTTGATATTTAGTCATTTTCAGCCAATTTTCTGGATTTTTGAAAATTTCACTTTTTTGTGAAAATATCCACTAAATGAGGGAATAATATGTGTGAGGGTACCCGAGGAGAGTTCCAAATGTGGGTAGGTAGAATATATATCCCACGGGGTAAAATTTAAAAAAGTTGAAAAAAATTTTTTTTTGGACTTAGGCATTTTTCCGCCGTTTATCAGACTTTCAGATAGGGGAAATGTCAGTGAGGGTTCCGATTTAAGTTTCAGAGCGATTCGCCCAATGAGTCCTTGATATTTAGTCGTTTTCAGCCAATTTTCTGGATTTTTGAAAATTTCACTTTTTTGTGAAAATATCCACTAAATGAGGGAAAAATATGTGTGAGGGTACCCCAGGAGAGTTTCAAATGTTGTGTGGGTAGAATATATATCCCACGGGGTAAAATTGAAAAAAGTTGAAAAAAATTTTTTTTTGGACTTAGTCATTTTTCCGACGTTTATCAGACGTTCAGATAGGGGAAATGTCAGTGAGGGTTCCGATTTCAATTCCAGAGCGATTCGCCCAATGTGTCCTTGATATTTAGTCGTTTTCAGCCAATATTTTGGATTTTTGAAATTTTCACTTTTTTGTGAAAATATCCACTAAATGAGGGAATAATATGTGTGAGGGTACCCCAGGAGAGTTCCAAATGTGTGTAGGTAGAATACATATCCCACGGGGGTAAAATAGAAAAAAGTTTTAAAAAATTTTTTTTTGAACTTAGTCATTTTTCCGGCGTTTATCAGACTTTCAGATGAGGGAAATGTCAGTGAGTGTTCTGATTTCAGTTCCAGAGCGATTCGCCCTATGAGTCCTTGATATTTAGTCGTTTTCAGCCAATTTTCTGGATTTTTGAAAATTTCACTTTTTTGTGAAAATATCCACTAAATGAGGGAATAATATGTGTGAGGGTACCCGAGGAGAGTTCCAAATGTGTGTAGGTGGAATACATATCCCACGGGGGTAAAATAGAAAAAAGTTTTTTAAAATTTTTTTTTGGACTTAGTCATTTTTTCGGCGTTTATCAGACTTTCAGATAGGGGAAATGTCAGTGAGCGTTCCGATTTCAGTTCCAGAGCAATTCGCCCAATGAGTCCTTGATATTTAGTCGTTTTCAGCCAATATTTTGGATTTTTGTAAATTTCACTTTTTTGTGAAAATATCCACTAAATGAGGGAAAAATATGTGTGAGGTTACCCCAGGAGAGTTCCAAATGTGTGTAGGTAGAATATATATCCCACGGGGTAAAATTGATAAAAGTTGAAAAAAATTTTTTTTTGGACTTAGCCATTTTTCCGGCGTTTATCAGACTTTCAGATAGGGGAAATGTCAGTGAGCTTTCCGATTTCAGTTCCAGAGCAATTCGCCCAATGAATCCTTGATATTTAGTCGTTTTCAGCCAATTTTCTGGATTTTTGAAAATTTCACTTTTTTATGAAAATATCCACTAAATGAGGGAATAATATGTGTGAGGGTACCCCAGGAGAGTTCCAAATGTGTGTGGGTAGAATATATATCCCACGTGGGTAAAATTGAAACAAGTTGAAAAAAAATTTTTTTTGGACTTAGCCATTTTTCCGGCGTTTATCAGACTTTCAGATAGGGGAAATGTCAGTGAGGGTTCCGATTTCAGTTCCAGAGTGATTCGCCCAATGGGTCCTTGATATTTAGTCGTTTTCAGACAATTTTCTGGATTTTTGAAAATTTCACTTTTTTGTGAAAATATCCACTAAATGAGGGAATAATATGTGTGAGGGTAACCCCAGGAGAGTTCCAAATGTGTGTGGGTAGAATATATATCCCACGGGGCTAAAATTGAAAAAAGTTGAAAAAAAATTTTTTTTGGACTTAGTCATTTTTCCGGCGTTTATCAGACTTCAGATAGGGGAAGTGTCAGTGAGCATTCCGATTTCAGTTCCAGAGCGATTCGCCCTATGAGTCGTTGATATTTAGTCGTTTTCAGCCAATTTTCTGGATTTTTGAAAATTTCACTTTTTTGTGAAAATATCCACTAAATGAGGGAATAATATGTGTGAGGTTACCCCAGGAGAGTTCCAAATGTGGGTAGGTAGAATATATATCCCACGGGGTAAAATTTAAAAAAGTTGAAAAAAATTTTTTTTTGGACTTAGGCATTTTTCCGCCGTTTATCAGACTTTCAGATAGGGGAAATGTCAGTGAGGGTTCCGATTTCAGTTCCAGAGCGATTCGCCCAATGAGTCCTTGATACTTAGTCGTTTTCAGCCAATATTTTGGATTTTTGAAAATTTCACTTTTTTGTGAAAATATCCACTAAATGAGGGAATAATATGTGTGAGGGTACCCCAGGAGAGTTCCATATGTGTGTAGGTAGAATACATATCCCAAGGGGGTAAAATAGAAAAAAGTTAAAAAAAAATTTTTTTTGGACTTAGTCATTTTTCCGGCGTTTATCAGACTTTCAGATAGGGGAAATGTCAGTGAGCATTCCGATTTCAGTTCCAGAGCGATTCGCCCAATGAGTCCTTGATATTTAGTCATTTTCAGCCAATTTTCTGGATTTTTGAAAATTTCACTTTTTTGTGAAAATATCCACTAAATGAGGGAATAATATGTGTGAGGGTACCCGAGGAGAGTTCCAAATGTGGGTAGGTAGAATATATATCCCACGGGGTAAAATTTAAAAAAGTTGAAAAAAATTTTTTTTTGGACTTAGGCATTTTTCCGCCGTTTATCAGACTTTCAGATAGGGGAAATGTCAGTGAGGGTTCCGATTTCAGTTCCAGAGCGATTCGCCCAATGTGTCCTTGATATTTAGTCGTTTTCAGCCAATATTTTGGATTTTTGAAATTTTCACTTTTTTGTGAAAATATCCACTAAATGAGGGAATAATATGTGTGAGGGTACCCCAGGAGAGTTCCAAATGTGTGTGGGTAGAATATATATCCCACAGGGCTAAAATTGAAAAAAGTTGAAAAAATTTTTTTTGGGGACTTAGTCATTTTTCCGGCGTTTATCAGACTTCAGATAGGGGAAATGTCAGTGAGCATTCCGATTTCAGTTCCAGAGCGATTCGCCCAATGAGTCCTTGATATTTAGTCATTTTCAGCCAATTTTCTGGATTTTTGAAAATTTCACTTTTTTGTGAAAATATCCACTAAATGAGGGAATAATATGTGTGAGGGTACCCCAGGAGAGTTCCAAATGTGTGTGGGTAGAATATATATCCCACGGGGCTAAAATTGAAAAAAGTTTAAAAAAAAATGTTTTTGGACTTAGTCATTTTTCCGGTGTTTATCAGACTTTCAGATGAGGGAAATGTCAGTGAGTGTTCTGATTTCAGTTCCAGAGCGATTCGCCCTATGAGTCCTTGATATTTAGTCGTTTTCAGCCAATTTTCTGGATTTTTGAAAATTTCACTTTTTTGTGAAAATATCCACTAAATGAGGGAATAATATGTGTGAGGGTACCCCAGGAGAGTTCCAAATGTGTGTAGGTAGAATACATATCCCACGGGGGTAAAATAGAAAAAAGTTTTAAAACATTTTTTTTTGGACTTAGTAATTTTTCCGGCGTTTATCAGACTTTCAGATAGGGGAAATGTCAGTGAGCGTTCCGATTTCAGTTCCAGAGCAATTCGCCCAATGGGTCCTTGATATGCAGCCGTTTTCAGCCAATTTTCTGGATTTTTGAAAATTTCACTTTTTTGTGAAAATATCCACTAAATGAGGGAAAAATATGTGTGAGGTTACCCCAGGAGAATTCCAAATGTGTGTAGGTAGAATATATATCCCACGGGGTAAAATTGAAAAAAGTTGAAAAAAATATTTTTTTGGACTTAGGCATTTTTCCGGCATTTATCAGACTTTCAGATAGGGGAAATGTCAGTGAGCGTTCCGATTTAAGTTTCAGAGCGATTCGCCCAATGAGTCCTTGATATTTAGTCGTTTTCAGCCAATTTTCTGGATTTTTGAAAATTTCACTTTTTTGTGAAAATATCCACTAAATGAGGGAAAATATGTGTGAGGGTACCCCAGGAGAGTTCCAAATGTTGTGTGGGTAGAATATATATCCCACGGGGTAAAATTGAAAAAAGTTGAAAAAAATTTTTTTTTGGACTTAGTCATTTTTCCGACGTTTATCAGACGTTCAGATAGGGGAAATGTCAGTGAGGGTTCCGATTTCAGTTCCAGAGCGATTCGCCCAATGTGTCCTTGATATTTAGTCGTTTTCAGCCAATATTTTGGATTTTTGAAATTTTCACTTTTTTGTGAAAATATCCACTAAATGAGGGAATAATATGTGTGAGGGTACCCCAGGAGAGTTCCAAATGTGTGTGGGTAGAATATATATCCCACAGGGCTAAAATTGAAAAAAGTTGAAAAAATTTTTTTTGGGGACTTAGTCATTTTTCCGGCGTTTATCAGACTTCAGATAGGGGAAATGTCAGTGAGCATTCCGATTTCAGTTCCAGAGCGATTCGCCCAATGAGTCCTTGATATTTAGTCATTTTCAGCCAATTTTCTGGATTTTTGAAAATTTCACTTTTTTGTGAAAATATCCACTAAATGAGGGAATAATATGTGTGAGGGTACCCCAGGAGAGTTCCAAATGTGTGTGGGTAGAATATATATCCCACGGGGCTAAAATTGAAAAAAGTTGAAAAAAATTTTTTTTTGGACTTAGTCATTTTTCCGGCGTTTATCAGACTTTCAGATACTGGAAATGTCAGTGAGCATTCCGATTTCAGTTCCAGAGCGATTCGCCCAATGAGTCCTTGATATTTAGTCATTTTCAGCCAATTTTCTGGATTTTTGAAAATTTCACTTTTTCGTGAAAATATCCACTAAATGAGGGAATAATATGTGTGAGGGTACCCCAGGAGAGTTCCAAATGTGTGTGGGTAGAATATATATCCCACGGGGCTAAAATTGAAAAAAGTTGAAAAAATTTTTTTTGGGGACTTAGTCATTTTTCCGGCGTTTATCAGACTTCAGATAGGGGAAATGTCAGTGAGCATTCCGATTTCAGTTCCAGAGCGATTCGCCCAATGAGTCCTTGATATTTAGTCATTTTCAGCCAATTTTCTGGATTTTTGAAAATTTCACTTTTTTGTGAAAATATCCACTAAATGAGGGAATAATATGTGTGAGGGTACCCCAGGAGAGTTCCAAATGTGTGTGGGTAGAATATATATCCCACGGGGCTAAAATTGAAAAAAGTTTAAAAAAAAATGTTTTTGGACTTAGTCATTTTTCCGGTGTTTATCAGACTTTCAGATGAGGGAAATGTCAGTGAGTGTTCTGATTTCAGTTCCAGAGCGATTCGCCCTATGAGTCCTTGATATTTAGTCGTTTTCAGCCAATTTTCTGGATTTTTGAAAATTTCACTTTTTTGTGAAAATATCCACTAAATGAGGGAATAATATGTGTGAGGGTACCCCAGGAGAGTTCCAAATGTGTGTAGGTAGAATACATATCCCACGGGGGTAAAATAGAAAAAAGTTTTAAAACATTTTTTTTTGGACTTAGTAATTTTTCCGGCGTTTATCAGACTTTCAGATAGGGGAAATGTCAGTGAGCGTTCCGATTTCAGCTCCAGAGCAATTCGCCCAATGGGTCCTTGATATGCAGCCGTTTTCAGCCAATTTTCTGGATTTTTGAAAATTTCACTTTTTTGTGAAAATATCCACTAAATGAGGGAAAAATATGTGTGAGGTTACCCCAGGAGAATTCCAAATGTGTGTAGGTAGAATATATATCCCACGGGGTAAAATTGAAAAAAGTTGAAAAAAATATTTTTTTGGACTTAGGCATTTTTCCGGCATTTATCAGACTTTCAGATAGGGGAAATGTCAGTGAGCGTTCCGATTTAAGTTTCAGAGCGATTCGCCCAATGAGTCCTTGATATTTAGTCGTTTTCAGCCAATTTTCTGGATTTTTGAAAATTTCACTTTTTTGTGAAAATATCCACTAAATGAGGGAAAATATGTGTGAGGGTACCCCAGGAGAGTTCCAAATGTTGTGTGGGTAGAATATATATCCCACGGGGTAAAATTGAAAAAAGTTGAAAAAAATTTTTTTTTGGACTTAGTCATTTTTCCGACGTTTATCAGACGTTCAGATAGGGGAAATGTCAGTGAGGGTTCCGATTTCAGTTCCAGAGCGATTCGCCCAATGTGTCCTTGATATTTAGTCGTTTTCAGCCAATATTTTGGATTTTTGAAATTTTCACTTTTTTGTGAAAATATCCACTAAATGAGGGAATAATATGTGTGAGGGTACCCCAGGAGAGTTCCAAATGTGTGTGGGTAGAATATATATCCCACAGGGCTAAAATTGAAAAAAGTTGAAAAAATTTTTTTTGGGGACTTAGTCATTTTTCCGGCGTTTATCAGACTTCAGATAGGGGAAATGTCAGTGAGCATTCCGATTTCAGTTCCAGAGCGATTCGCCCAATGAGTCCTTGATATTTAGTCATTTTCAGCCAATTTTCTGGATTTTTGAAAATTTCACTTTTTTGTGAAAATATCCACTAAATGAGGGAATAATATGTGTGAGGGTACCCCAGGAGAGTTCCAAATGTGTGTGGGTAGAATATATATCCCACGGGGCTAAAATTGAAAAAAGTTGAAAAAAATTTTTTTTTGGACTTAGTCATTTTTCCGGCGTTTATCAGACTTTCAGATACTGGAAATGTCAGTGAGCATTCCGATTTCAGTTCCAGAGCGATTCGCCCAATGAGTCCTTGATATTTAGTCATTTTCAGCCAATTTTCTGGATTTTTGAAAATTTCACTTTTTCGTGAAAATATCCACTAAATGAGGGAATAATATGTGTGAGGGTACCCCAGGAGAGTTCCAAATGTGTGTGGGTAGAATATATATCCCACGGGGCTAAAATTGAAAAAAGTTGAAAAAATTTTTTTTGGGGACTTAGTCATTTTTCCGGCGTTTATCAGACTTCAGATAGGGGAAATGTCAGTGAGCATTCCGATTTCAGTTCCAGAGCGATTCGCCCAATGAGTCCTTGATATTTAGTCATTTTCAGCCAATTTTCTGGATTTTTGAAAATTTCACTTTTTTGTGAAAATATCCACTAAATGAGGGAATAATATGTGTGAGGGTACCCCAGGAGAGTTCCAAATGTGTGTGGGTAGAATATATATCCCACGGGGCTAAAATTGAAAAAAGTTTAAAAAAAAATGTTTTTGGACTTAGTCATTTTTCCGGTGTTTATCAGACTTTCAGATGAGGGAAATGTCAGTGAGTGTTCTGATTTCAGTTCCAGAGCGATTCGCCCTATGAGTCCTTGATATTTAGTCGTTTTCAGCCAATTTTCTGGATTTTTGAAAATTTCACTTTTTTGTGAAAATATCCACTAAATGAGGGAATAATATGTGTGAGGGTACCCCAGGAGAGTTCCAAATGTGTGTAGGTAGAATACATATCCCACGGGGGTAAAATAGAAAAAAGTTTTAAAACATTTTTTTTTGGACTTAGTAATTTTTCCGGCGTTTATCAGACTTTCAGATAGGGGAAATGTCAGTGAGCGTTCCGATTTCAGTTCCAGAGCAATTCGCCCAATGGGTCCTTGATATGCAGCCGTTTTCAGCCAATTTTCTGGATTTTTGAAAATTTCACTTTTTTGTGAAAATATCCACTAAATGAGGGAAAAATATGTGTGAGGTTACCCCAGGAGAATTCCAAATGTGTGTAGGTAGAATATATATCCCACGGGGTAAAATTGAAAAAAGTTGAAAAAAATATTTTTTTGGACTTAGGCATTTTTCCGGCATTTATCAGACTTTCAGATAGGGGAAATGTCAGTGAGCGTTCCGATTTAAGTTTCAGAGCGATTCGCCCAATGAGTCCTTGATATTTAGTCGTTTTCAGCCAATTTTCTGGATTTTTGAAAATTTCACTTTTTTGTGAAAATATCCACTAAATGAGGGAAAATATGTGTGAGGGTACCCCAGGAGAGTTCCAAATGTTGTGTGGGTAGAATATATATCCCACGGGGTAAAATTGAAAAAAGTTGAAAAAAATTTTTTTTTGGACTTAGTCATTTTTCCGACGTTTATCAGACGTTCAGATAGGGGAAATGTCAGTGAGGGTTCCGATTTCAGTTCCAGAGCGATTCGCCCAATGTGTCCTTGATATTTAGTCGTTTTCAGCCAATATTTTGGATTTTTGAAATTTTCACTTTTTTGTGAAAATATCCACTAAATGAGGGAATAATATGTGTGAGGGTACCCCAGGAGAGTTCCAAATGTGTGTGGGTAGAATATATATCCCACAGGGCTAAAATTGAAAAAAGTTGAAAAAATTTTTTTTGGGGACTTAGTCATTTTTCCGGCGTTTATCAGACTTCAGATAGGGGAAATGTCAGTGAGCATTCCGATTTCAGTTCCAGAGCGATTCGCCCAATGAGTCCTTGATATTTAGTCATTTTCAGCCAATTTTCTGGATTTTTGAAAATTTCACTTTTTTGTGAAAATATCCACTAAATGAGGGAATAATATGTGTGAGGGTACCCCAGGAGAGTTCCAAATGTGTGTGGGTAGAATATATATCCCACGGGGCTAAAATTGAAAAAAGTTGAAAAAAATTTTTTTTTGGACTTAGTCATTTTTCCGGCGTTTATCAGACTTTCAGATACTGGAAATGTCAGTGAGCATTCCGATTTCAGTTCCAGAGCGATTCGCCCAATGAGTCCTTGATATTTAGTCATTTTCAGCCAATTTTCTGGATTTTTGAAAATTTCACTTTTTCGTGAAAATATCCACTAAATGAGGGAATAATATGTGTGAGGGTACCCCAGGAGAGTTCCAAATGTGTGTGGGTAGAATATATATCCCACGGGGCTAAAATTGAAAAAAATTTTTTTTTGTACTTAGTCATTTTTCCGGCGTTTATCAGACTTTCAGATACTGGAAATGTCAGTGAGCATTCCGATTTCAGTTCCAGAGCGATTCGCCCAATGAGTCCTTGATACTTAGTCATTTTCAGCCAATTTTCTGGATTTTTGAAAATTTCACTTTTTTGTGAAAATATCCACTAAATGAGGGAATAATATGTGTGAGGGTACCCCAGGAGAGTTCCAAATGTGTGTGGGTAGAATATATATCCCACGGGGCTAAAATTGAAAAAAATTTTTTTTTGTACTTAGTCATTTTTCCGGCGTTTATCAGACTTTCAGATACTGGAAATGTCAGTGAGCATTCCGATTTCAGTTCCAGAGCGATTCGCCCAATGAGTCCTTGATACTTAGTCATTTTCAGCCAATTTTCTGGATTTTTGAAAATTTCACTTTTTTGTGAAAATATCCACTAAATGAGGGAATAATATGTGTGAGGGTACCCCAGGAGAGTTCCAAATGTGTGTGGGTAGAATATATATCCCACGGGGCTAAAATTGAAAAAAGTTTAAAAAAAAATGTTTTTGGACTTAGTCATTTTTCCGGCGTTTATCAGACTTTCAGATGAGGGAAATGTCAGTGAGTGTTCTGATTTCAGTTCCAGAGCGATTCGCCCTATGAGTCCTTGATATTTAGTCGTTTTCAGCCAATTTTCTGGATTTTTGAAAATTTCACTTTTTTGTGAAAATATCCACTAAATGAGGGAATAATATGTGTGAGGGTACCCCAGGAGAGTTCCAAATGTGTGTAGGTAGAATACATATCCCACGGGGGTAAAATAGAAAAAAGTTTTAAAACATTTTTTTTTGGACTTAGTCATTTTTCCGGCGTTTATCAGACTTTCAGATAGGGGAAATGTCAGTGAGCGTTCCGATTTCAGTTCCAGAGCAATTCGCCCAATGGGTCCTTGATATGTAGCCGTTTTCAGCCAATTTTCTGGATTTTTGAAAATTTCACTTTTTTGTGAAAATATCCACTAAATGAGGGAAAAATATGTGTGAGGTTACCCCAGGAGAATTCCAAATGTGTGTAGGTAGAATATATATCCCACGGGGTAAAATTGAAAAAAGTTGAAAAAAATATTTTTTTGGACTTAGGCATTTTTCCGGCGTTTATCAGACTTTCAGATAGGGGAAATGTCAGTGAGGGTTCCGATTTCAGTTCCAGAGCGATTCGCCCAATGTGTCCTTGATATTTAGTCGTTTTCAGCCAATATTTTGGATTTTTGAAATTTTCACTTTTTTGTGAAAATATCCACTAAATGAGGGAATAATATGTGTGAGGGTACCCCAGGAGAGTTCCAAATGTGTGTGGGTAGAATATATATCCCACGGGGCTAAAATTGAAAAAAGTTGAAAAAAATTTTTTTTTGGACTTAGTCATTTTTCCGGCGTTTATCAGACTTTCAGATACTGGAAATGTCAGTGAGCATTCCGATTTCAGTTCCAGAGCGATTCGCCCAATGAGTCCTTGATATTTAGTCATTTTCAGCCAATTTTCTGGATTTTTGAAAATTTCACTTTTTTGTGAAAATATCCACTAAATGAGGGAATAATATGTGTGAGGGTACCCCAGGAGAGTTCCAAATGTGTGTGGGTAGAATATATATCCCACGGGGCTAAAATTGAAAAAAATTTTTTTTTGTACTTAGTCATTTTTCCGGCGTTTATCAGACTTTCAGATACTGGAAATGTCAGTGAGCATTCCGATTTCAGTTCCAGAGCGATTCGCCCAATGAGTCCTTGATACTTAGTCGTTTTCAGCCAATGTTTTGGATTTTTGAAAATTTCACTTTTTTGTGAAAATATCCACTAAATGAGGGAATAATATGTGTGAGGGTACCCCAGGAGAGTTCCATATGTGTGTAGGTAGAATACATATCCCACGGGGGTAAAATAGAAAAAAGTTTAAAAAAAATTTTTTTTGGACTTAGTCATTTTTCCGGCGTTTATCAGACTTTCAGATGAGGGAAATGTCAGTGAGTGTTCTGATTTCAGTTCCAGAGCGATTCGCCCTATGAGTCCATGATATTTAGTCGTTTTAAGCCAATTTTCTGGATTTTTGAAAATTTCACTTTTTTGTGAAAATATCCACTAAATGAGGGAATAATATGTGTGAGGGTACCCCAGGAGAGTTCCAAATGTGTGTAGGTAGAATACATATCCCACGGGGGTAAAATAGAAAAAAGTTTTAAAAAACATTTTTTTTGGACTTAGTCATTTTTTCGGCGTTTATCAGACTTTCAGATAGGGGAAATGTCAGTGAGCGTTCCGATTTCAATTCCAGAGCAATTCGCCCAATGAGTCCTTGATATTTAGTCGTTTTCAGCCAATATTTTGGATTTTTGAAAATTTCACTTTTTTGTGAAAATATCCACTAAATGAGGGAAAAATATGTGTGAGGGTACCCCAGGAGAGTTCCAAATGTGTGTGGGTAGAATATATATCCCACGTGGGTAAAATTGAAACAAGTTGAAAAAAATTTTTTTTTGGACTTAGCCATTTTTCCGGCGTTTATCAGACTTTCAGATAGGGGAAATGTCAGTGAGGGTTCCGATTTCAGTTCCAGAGTGATTCGCCCAATGGGTCCTTGATATTTAGTCGTTTTCAGACAATTTTCTGGATTTTTGAAAATTTCACTTTTTTTGTGAAAATATCCACTAAATGAGGGAATAATATGTGTGAGGGTAACCCCAGGAGAGTTCCAAATGTGTGTGGGTAGAATACATATCCAACGGGGCTAAAATTGAAAAAAGTTGAAAAAAAATTTTTTTTGGACTTAGTCATTTTTCCGGCGTTTATCAGACTTCAGATAGGGGAAGTGTCAGTGAGCATTCCGATTTCAGTTCCAGAGCGATTCGCCCTATGAGTCCTTGATATTTAGTCGTTTTCAGCCAATTTTCTGGATTTTTGAAAATTTCACTTTTTTGTGAAAATATCCACTAAATGAGGGAATAATATGTGTGAGGGTACCCCAGGAGAGTTCCAAATGTGTGTGGGTAGAATATATATCCCACGGGGCTAAAATTGAAAAAAGTTGAAAAAAAATTTTTTTTGGACTTAGTAATTTTTCCGGCGTTTATCAGACTTTCAGATAGGGCAAATGTCAGTGAGCATTCCGATTTCAGTTCCAGAGCGATTCGCTCAATGAGTCCTTGATATTTAGACGTTTTCAGCCAATATTTTGGATTTTGGAAAATTTCACTTTTTTGTGAAAATATGCACTAAATGAGGGAAAAATATGTGTGAGGTTACCCCAGGAGAGTTCCAAATGTGGGTAGGTAGAATATATATCCCACGGGGTAAAATTTAAAAAAGTTGAAAAAAATTTTTTTTTGGACTTAGGCATTTTTCCGCCGTTTATCAGACTTTCAGATAGGGGAAATGTCAGTGAGGGTTCCGATTTCAGTTCCAGAGCGATTCGCCCAATGTGTCCTTGATATTTAGTCGTTTTCAGCCAATATTTTGGATTTTTGAAATTTTCACTTTTTTGTGAAAATATCCACTAAATGAGGGAATAATATGTGTGAGGGTACCCCAGGAGAGTTCCAAATGTGTGTGGGTAGAATATATATCCCACAGGGCTAAAATTGAAAAAAGTTGAAAAAATTTTTTTTGGGGACTTAGTCATTTTTCCGGCGTTTATCAGACTTTCAGATACTGGAAATGTCAGTGAGCATTCCGATTTCAGTTCCAGAGCGATTCGCCCAATGAGTCCTTGATACTTAGTCGTTTTCAGCCAATATTTTGGATTTTTGAAAATTTCACTTTTTTGTGAAAATATCCACTAAATGAGGGAATAATATGTGTGAGGGTACCCCAGGAGAGTTCCATATGTGTGTAGGTAGAATACATATCCCAAGGGGGTAAAATAGAAAAAAGTTTAAAAAAAATTTTTTTGGGACTTAGTCATTTTTCCGGCGTTTATCAGACTTTCAGATACTGGAAATGTCAGTGAGCATTCCGATTTCAGTTCCAGAGCGATTTGCCCAATGAGTCCTTGATGTTTAGTCATTTTCAGCCAATTTTCTGGATTTTTGAAAATTTCACTTTTTTGTGAAAATATCCACTAAATGAGGGAATAATATGTGTGAGGGTACCCCAGGAGAGTTCCAAATGTGTGTGGGTAGAATATATATCCCACGGGGGTAAAATAGAAAAAAGTTTAAAAAAATTTTTTTTTGGACTTAGTCATTTTTCCGGCGTTTATCAGACTTTCAGATACTGGAAATGTCAGTGAGCATTCCGATTTCAGTTCCAGAGCGATTCGCCCAATGAGTCCTTGATACTTAGTCGTTTTCAGCCAATATTTTGGATTTTTGAAAATTTCACTTTTTTGTGAAAATATCCACTAAATGAGGGAATAATATGTGTGAGGGTACCCCAGGAGAGTTCCATATGTGTGTAGGTAGAATACATATCCCAAGGGGGTAAAATTGAAAAAAGTTTAAAAAATTTTTTAGGGGACTTAGTCATTTTTCCGGCGTTTATCAGACTTCAGATAGGGGAAATGTCAGTGAGCATTCCGATTTCAGTTCCAGAGCGATTCGCCCAATGAGTCCTTGATATTTAGTCGTTTTCAGCCAATATTTTGGATTTTTGAAAATTTCACTTTTTTGTGAAAATATCCACTAAATGAGGGAATAATATGTGTGAGGGTACCCCAGGAGAGTTCCAAATGTGTGTGGGTAGAATATATATCCCACGGGGCTAAAATTGAAAAAAGTTTAAAAAAATTTTTTTTTGGACTTAGTCATTTTTCCGGCGTTTATCAGACTTTCAGATAAGGGAAATGTCAGTGAGTGTTCTGATTTCAGTTCCAGAGCGATTCGCCCTATGAGTCGTTGATATTTAGTCGTTTTCAGCCAATTTTCTGGATTTTTGAAAATTTCACTTTTTTGTGAAAATATCCACTAAATGAGGGAATGATATGTGTGAGGGTACCCCAGGAGAGTTCCAAATGTGTGTGGGTAGAATATTTATCCCACGGGGGTAAAATTGAAAAAAGTTTAAAAAATTTTTTAGGGGACTTAGTCATTTTTCCGGCGTTTATCAGACTTCAGATAGGGGAAATGTCAGTGAGCATTCCGATTTCAGTTCCAGAGCGATTCGCCCAATGAGTCCTTGATATTTAGTCGTTTTCAGCCAATATTTTGGATTTTTGAAAATTTCACTTTTTTGTGAAAATATCCACTAAATGAGGGAATAATATGTGTGAGGGTACCCCAGGAGAGTTCCATATGTGTGTAGGTAGAATACATATCCCAAGGGGGTAAAATAGAAAAAAGTTTAAAAAAATTTTTTTTTGGACTTAGTCATTTTTCCGGCGTTTATCAGACTTTCAGATAAGGGAAATGTCAGTGAGTGTTCTGATTTCAGTTCCAGAGCGATTCGCCCTATGAGTCGTTGATATTTATTCGTTTTCAGCCAATTTTCTGGATTTTTGAAAATTTCACTTTTTTGTGAAAATATCCACTAAATGAGGGAATAATATGTGTGAGGGTACCCCAGGAGAGTTCCAAATGTGTGTGGGTAGAATATATATCCCACGGGGCTAAAATTGAAAAAAGTTTAAAAAAATTTTTTTTTGGACTTAGTCTTTTTTCCGGCGTTTATCAGACTTTCAGATACTGGAAATGTCAGTGAGCATTCCGATTTCAGTTCCAGAGCGATTCGCCCAATGAGTCCTTGATGCTTAGTCGTTTTCAGCCAATATTTTGGATTTTTGAAAATTTCACTTTTTTGTGAAAATATCCACTAAATGAGGGAATAATATGTGTGAGGGTACCCCAGGAGAGTTCCATATGTGTGTAGGTAGAATACATATCCCAAGGGGGTAAAATAGAAAAAAGTTTAAAAAAATTTTTTTTTGGACTTAGCCATTTTTCCGGCGTTTATCAGACTTTCAGATACTGGAAATGTCAGTGAGCATTCCGATTTCCGTTCCAGAGCGATTTGCCCAATGAGTCCTTGATATTTAGTCATTTTCAGCCAATTTTCTGGATTTTTGAAAATTTCACTTTTTTGTGAAAATATCCACTAAATGAGGGAATAATATGTGTGAGGGTACCCCAGGAGAGTTCCAAATGTGTGGGTAGAATATATATCCCACGGGGATAAAATTGAAAAAAGTTTAAAAAAATTTTTTTTTGGACTTAGTCATTTTTCCGGCGTTTATCAGACTTTCAGATACTGGAAATGTCAGTGAGCATTCCGATTTCAGTTCCAGAGCGATTCGCCCAATGAGTCCTTGATACTTAGTCGTTTTCAGCCAATATTTAGGATTTTTGAAAATTTCACTTTTTTGTGAAAATATCCACTAAATGAGGGAATAATATGTGTGAGGGTACCCCAGGAGAGTTCCATATGTGTGTAGGTAGAATACATATCCCAAGGGGGTAAAATAGAAAAAAGTTTAAAAAAATTTTTTTTTGGACTTAGTCATTTTTCCGGCGTTTATCAGACTTTCAGATACTGGAAATGTCAGTGAGCATTCCGATTTCAGTTCCAGAGCGATTCGCCCAATGAGTCCTTGATATTTAGTCATTTTCAGCCAATTTTCTGGATTTTTGAAAATTTCACTTTTTTGTGAAAATATCCACTAAATGAGGGAATAACATGTGTGAGAGTACCCCAGGAGAGTTCCAAATGTGTGTGGGTAGAATATATATCCCACGGGGCTAAAATTGAAAAATGTTGAAAAAAATTTTTTTTTGGACTTAGTCATTTTTCCGGCGTTTATCAGACTTTCAGATAGGGGAAATGTCAGTGAGCGTTCCGATATCAGTTCCAGAGCAATTCGCCCAATGAGTCCTTGATATTTAGTCGTTTTCAGCCAATATTTTGGATTTTTGAAAATTTCACTTTTTTGTGAAAATATCCACTAAATGAGGGAAAAATATGTGTGAGGTTACCCCAGGAGAGTTCCAAATGTGTGTAGGTAGAATATATATCCCACGGGGTAAAATTGATAAAAGTTGAAAAAAATTTTTTTTTGGACTTAGTCATTTTTCCGGCGTTTATCAGACTTTCAGATAGGGGAAATGTCAGTGAGCGTTCCGATTTCAGTTCCAGAGCAATTCGCCCAATGAATCCTTGATATTTAGTCGTTTTCAGCCAATTTTCTGGATTTTTGAAAATTTCACTTTTTTATGAAAATATCCACTAAATGAGGGAATAATATGTGTGAGGGTACCCCAGGAGAGTTCCAAATGTGTGTGGGTAGAATATATATCCCACGTGGGTAAAATTGAAACAAGTTGAAAAAAATTTTTTTTTGGACTTAGCCATTTTTCCGGCGTTTATCAGACTTTCAGATAGGGGAAATGTCAGTGAGGGTTCCGATTTCAGTTCCAGAGTGATTCGCCCAATGGGTCCTTGATATTTAGTCGTTTTCAGACAATTTTCTGGATTTTTGAAAATTTCACTTTTTTTGTGAAAATATCCACTAAATGAGGGAATAATATGTGTGAGGGTAACCCCAGGAGAGTTCCAAATGTGTGTGGGTAGAATATATATCCCACGGGGCTAAAATTGAAAAAAGTTGAAAAAAAATTTTTTTTGGACTTAGTCATTTTTCCGGCGTTTATCAGACTTCAGATAGGGGAAGTGTCAGTGAGCATTCCGATTTCAGTTCCAGAGCGATTCGCCCTATGAGTCCTTGATATTTAGTCGTTTTCAGCTAATTTTCTGGATTTTTGAAAATTTCACTTTTTTGTGAAAATATCCACTAAATGAGGATATAATATGTGTGAGGGTACCCCAGGAGAGTTCCAAATGTGTGTGGGTAGAATATATATCCCACGGGGCTAAAATTGAAAAAAGTTTAAAAAAAATTTTTTTTGGACTTAGTAATTTTTCCGGCGTTTATCAGACTTTCAGATAGGGCAAATGTCAGTGAGCGTTCCGATTTCAGTTCCAGAGCGATTCGCTCAATGAGTCCTTGATATTTAGACGTTTTCAGCCAATATTTTGGATTTTTGAAAATTTCACTTTTTTGTGAAAATATCCACTAAATGAGGGAAAAATATGTGTGAGGTTACCCCAGGAGAGTTCCAAATGTGGGTAGGTAGAATATATATCCCACGGGATAAAATTTAAAAAAGTTGAAAAAAATTTTTTTTTGGACTGAGGCATTTTTCCGCCGTTTATCAGACTTTCAGATAGGGGAAATGTCAGTGAGGGTTCCGATTTCAGTTCCAGAGCGATTCGCCCAATGTGTCCTTGATATTTAGTCGTTTTCAGCCAATATTTTGGATTTTTGAAATTTTCACTTTTTTGTGAAAATATCCACTAAATGAGGGAATAATATGTGTGAGGGTACCCCAGGAGAGTTCCATATGTGTGTAGGTAGAATACATATCCCAAGGGGGTAAAATAGAAAAAAGTTAAAAAAAATTTTTTTTTGGACTTAGTCATTTTTCCGGCGTTTATGAGACTTTCAGATAGGGGAAATGTCAGTGAGCATTCCGATTTCAGTTCCAGAGCGATTCGCCCAATGAGTCCTTGATATTTAGTCATTTTCAGCCAATTTTCTGGATTTTTGAAAATTTCACTTTTTTGTGAAAATATCCACTAAATGAGGGAATAATATGTGTGAGGGTACCCCAGGAGAGTTCCAAATGTGTGTGGGTAGAATATATCTCCCACGGGGCTAAAATTGAAAAAAGTTGAAAAAAATTTTTTTTTGGACTTAGTCATTTTTCCGGCGTTTATCAGACTTTCAGATACTGGAAATGTCAGTGAGCATTCCGATTTCAGTTCCAGAGCGATTCGCCCAATGAGTCCTTGATACTTAGTCGTTTTCAGCCAATATTTTGGATTTTTGAAAATTTCACTTTTTTGTGAATATATCCACTAAATGAGGGAATAATATGTGTGAGGGTACCCCAGGAGAGTTCCATATGTGTGTAGGTAGAATACATATCGCAAGGGGGTAAAATAGAAAAAAGTTTAAAAAAAATTTTTTTTTGGACTTAGTCATTTTTCCGGCGTTTATCAGACTTTCAGATGAGGGAAATGTCAGTGAGTGTTCTGATTTCAGTTCCAGAGCGATTCGCCCTATGAGTCCATGATATTTAGTCATTTAAAGCCAATTTTCTGGATTTTTGAAAATTTCACTTTTTTGTGAAAATATCCACTAAATGAGGGAATAATATGTGTGAGGGTACCCCAGGAGAGTTCCAAATGTGTGTAGGTAGAATACATATCCCACGGGGGTAAAATAGAAAAAAGTTTAAAAAATTTTTTTTTTGGACTTAGTCATTTTTCCGGCGTTTATCAGACTTTCAGATGAGGGAAATGTCAGTGAGTGTTCTGATTTCAGTTCCAGAGCGATTCGCCCTATGAGTCCTTGATATTTAGTCGTTTTCAGCCTATTTTCTGGATTTTTGAAAATTTCACTTTTTTGTGAAAATATCCACTAAATGAGGGAATAATATGTGTGAGGGTACCCGAGGAGAGTTCCAAATGTGTGTAGGTAGAATACATATCCCACGGGGGTAAAATAGAAAAAAGTTTTTAAAAATTTTTTTTTGGACTTAGTCATTTTTTCGGCGTTTATCAGACTTTCAGATAGGGGAAATGTCAGTGAGCGTTCCGATATCAGTTCCAGAGCAATTCGGCCAATGAGTCCTTGATATTTAGTCGTTTTCAGCCAATATTTTGGATTTTTGAAAATTTCACTTTTTTGTGAAAATATCCACTAAATGAGGGAAAAATATGTGTGAGGTTACCCCAGGAGAGTTCCAAATGTGTGTAGGTAGAATATATATCCCACGGGGTAAAATTGATAAAAGTTGAAAAAAATTTTTTTTTGGACTTAGTCATTTTTCCGGCGTTTATCAGACTTTCAGATAGGGGAAATGTCAGTGAGCGTTCCGATTTCAGTTCCAGAGCAATTCGCCCAATGAATCCTTGATATTTAGTCGTTTTCAGCCAATTTTCTGGATTTTTGAAAATTTCACTTTTTTATGAAAATATCCACTAAATGAGGGAATAATATGTGTGAGGGTACCCCAGGAGAGTTCCAAATGTGTGTGGGTAGAATATATATCCCACGTGGGTAAAATTGAAACAAGTTGAAAAAAATTTTTTTTTGGACTTAGCCATTTTTCCGGCGTTTATCAGACTTTCAGATAGGGGAAATGTCAGTGAGGGTTCCGATTTCAGTTCCAGAGTGATTCGCCCAATGGGTCCTTGATATTTAGTCGTTTTCAGACAATTTTCTGGATTTTTGAAAATTTCACTTTTTTTGTGAAAATATCCACTAAATGAGGGAATAATATGTGTGAGGGTAACCCCAGGAGAGTTCCAAATGTGTGTGGGTAGAATATATATCCCACGGGGCTAAAATTGAAAAAAGTTGAAAAAAAATTTTTTTTCGACTTAGTCATTTTTCCGGCGTTTATCAGACTTCAGATAGGGGAAGTGTCAGTGAGCATTCCGATTTCAGTTCCAGAGCGATTCGCCCTATGAGTCCTTGATATTTAGTCGTTTTCAGCTAATTTTCTGGATTTTTGAAAATTTCACTTTTTTGTGAAAATATCCACTAAATGAGGGAATAATATGTGTGAGGGTACCCCAGGAGAGTTCCAAATGTGTGTGGGTAGAATATATATCCCACGGGGCTAAAATTGAAAAAAGTTTAAAAAAAATTTTTTTTGGACTTAGTAATTTTTCCGGCGTTTATCAGACTTTCAGATAGGGCAAATGTCAGTGAGCGTTCCGATTTCAGTTCCAGAGCGATTCGCTCAATGAGTCCTTGATATTTAGACGTTTTCAGCCAATATTTTGGATTTTTGAAAATTTCACTTTTTTGTGAAAATATCCACTAAATGAGGGAAAAATATGTGTGAGGTTACCCCAGGAGAGTTCCAAATGTGGGTAGGTAGAATATATATCCCACGGGATAAAATTTAAAAAAGTTTAAAAAAATTTTTTTTTGGACTTAGTCATTTTTCCGGCGTTTATGAGACTTTCAGATAGGGGAAATGTCAGTGAGCATTCCGATTTCAGTTCCAGAGCGATTCGCCCAATGAGTCCTTGATATTTAGTCATTTTCAGCCAATTTTCTGGATTTTTGAAAATTTCACTTTTTTGTGAAAATATCCACTAAATGAGGGAATAATATGTGTGAGGGTACCCCAGGAGAGTTCCAAATGTGTGTGGGTAGAATATATCTCCCACGGGGCTAAAATTGAAAAAAGTTGAAAAAAATTTTTTTTTGGACTTAGTCATTTTTCCGGCGTTTATCAGACTTTCAGATACTGGAAATGTCAGTGAGCATTCCGATTTCAGTTCCAGAGCGATTCGCCCAATGAGTCCTTGATACTTAGTCGTTTTCAGCCAATATTTTGGATTTTTGAAAATTTCACTTTTTTGTGAATATATCCACTAAATGAGGGAATAATATGTGTGAGGGTACCCCAGGAGAGTTCCATATGTGTGTAGGTAGAATACATATCGCAAGGGGGTAAAATAGAAAAAAGTTTAAAAAAAATTTTTTTTTGGACTTAGTCATTTTTCCGGCGTTTATCAGACTTTCAGATAAGGGAAATGTCAGTGAGTGTTCTGATTTCAGTTCCAGAGCGATTCGCCCTATGAGTCGTTGATATTTAGTCGTTTTCAGCCAATTTTCTGGATTTTTGAAAATTTCACTTTTTTGTGAAAATATCCACTAAATGAGGGAAAAATATGTGTGAGGTTACCCCAGGAGAGTTCCAAATGTGTGTAGGTAGAATATATATCCCACGGGGTAAATTTGAAAAAAGTTGAAAAAAGAATTTTTTTGGACTTAGTCATTTTTCCGGCGTTTATCAGACTTTGAGATAGGGGAAATGTCAGTGAGCGTTCTGATTTCAGTTCCAGAGCGATTCGCCGAATGTGTCCTTGATATTTAGTCGTTTTCAGCCAATTTTCTGGATTTTTGAAAATTTCACTTTTTTATGAAAATATCCACTAAATGAGGGAATAATATGTGTGAGGGTACCCCAGGAGAGTTCCAAATGTGTGTGGGTAGAATATATATCCCACGGGGGTAAAATTGAAAAAAGTTGAAAAAAATTTTTTTTTGGACTTAGTCATTTTTCCGGCGTTTATCAGACTTTCAGATAGGGGAAATGTCAGTGAGCATTCCGATTTCAGTTCCAGAGCGATTCGCCCAATGAGTCCTTGATATTTAGTCATTTTCAGCCAATTTTCTGGATTTTTGAAAATTTCATTTTTTTGTGAAAATATCCACTAAATGAGGGAATAATATGTGTGAGGGTACCCCAGGAGAGTTCCAAATGTGTGTGGGTAGAATATATATCCCACGGGGCTAAAATTGAAAAAAGTTGAAAAAAATTTTTTTTTGGACTTAGTCATTTTTCCGGCGTTTATCAGACTTTCAGATACTGGAAATGTCAGTGAGCATTCCGATTTCAGTTCCAGAGCGATTCGCCCAATGAGTCCTTGATACTTAGTCGTTTTCAGCCAATATTTTGGATTTTTGAAAATTTCACTTTTTTGTGAAAATATCCACTAAATGAGGGAATAATATGTGTGAGGGTACCCCAGGAGAGTTCCATATGTGTGTAGGTAGAATATATATCCCACGGGGGTAAAATTGAAAAAAGTTTAAAAAAATTTTTTGGGGGACTTAGTCATTTTTCCGGCGTTTATCAGACTTTGAGATAGGGGAAATGTCAGTGAGCGTTCTGATTTCAGTTCCAGAGCGATTCGCCGAATGTGTCCTTGATATTTAGTTGTTTTCAGCCAATTTTCTGGATTTTTGAAAATTTCACTTTTTTATGAAAATATCCACTAAATGAGGGAATAATATATGTGAGGGCACCCCAGGAGAGTTCCAAATGTGTGTGGGTAGAATATATAATCCACGGGGTAAAATTGAAAAAAGTTGAAAAAATTTTTTTTTTGGACTTAGGCATTTTTCCTGCGTTTATCAGACTTTCAGATAGGGGAAATGTCAGTGAGGGTTCCGATTTCAGTTCCAGAGCGATTCGCCCAATGAGTCTTTGATATTTAGTCGTTTTCAGCCAATTTTCTGGATTTTTGAAAATTTCACTTTTTTATGAAAATATCCACTAAATGAGGGAATAATATGTGTGAGGGTACCCCAGGAGAGTTCCAAATGTGTTTGGGTAGAATATATATCCCACGGGGCTAAAATTGAAAAAAGTTGAAAAAAATTTTTTTTTGGAATTAATCATTTTTCCGGCGTTTATCAGACTTTCAGATAGGGCAAATGTCAGTGAGCATTCCGATTTCAGTTCCAGAGCGATTCGCTCAATGAGTCCTTGATATTTAGTCGTTTTCAGCCAATATTTTGGATTTTTGAAAATTTCACTTTTTTGTGAAAATATCCACTAAATGAGGGAAAAATATGTGTGAGGTTACCCCAGGAGAGTTCCAAATGTGTGTAGGTAGAATATATATCCCACGGGGTAAATTTGAAAAAAGTTGAAAAAAAATTTTTTTTTGACTTAGGCATTTTTCCGCCGTTTATCAGACTTTCAGATAGGGGAAATGTCGGTGAGCATTCCGATTTCAGGTCCAGAGCGATTCGCCCAATGTGTCCTTGATATTTAGTCGTTTTTAGCCAATATTTTGGATTTTTGAAATTTTCACTTTTTTGTGAAAATATCCACTAAATGAGGGAATAATATGTGTGAGGGTACCCCAGGAGAGTTCCAAATGTGTGTGGGTAGAATATATATCCCACAGGGCTAAAATTGAAAAAAGTTGAAAAAAAATTTTTTTTGGGCTTAGTCATTTTTCCGGCGTTTATCAGACTTTCGGAGAGGGGAAATGTCAGTGAGCGTTCCGATTTCAGTTCCAGAGCGATTCGTCCAATCTGTCCTTGATATTTAGTCGTTTTCAGCCAATATTTTGGATTTTTGAAAATTTCACTTTTTTGTGAAAATATCCACTAAATGAGGGAATAATATGTGTGAGGGTACCCCAGGAGAGTTCCAAATGTGTGTGGGTAGAATATATATCCCACGGGGCTAAAATTGAAAAAAGTTGAAAAAAATTTTTTTTTGGACTTAGTCATTTTTCCGGCGTTTATCAGACTTTCAGATACTGGAAATGTCAGTGAACATTCCGATTTCAGTTCCAGAGCGATTCGCCCAATGAGTCCTTGATACTTAGTCGTTTTCAGCCAATATTTTGGATTTTTGAAAATTTCACTTTTTTGTGAAAATATCCACTAAATGAGGGAATAATATGTGTGAGGGTACCCCAGGAGAGTTCCATATGTGTGTAGGTAGAATACATATCACAAGGGAGTAAAATAGAAAAAAGTTTTAAAAAATTTTTTTTTGGACTTAGTCATTTTTCCGGCGTTTATCAGACTTTGAGATAGGGGAAATGTCAGTGAGCATTCTGATTTCAGTTCCAGAGCGATTCGCCGAATGTGTCCTTGATATTTAGTCGTTTTCAGCCAATTTTCTGGATTTTTGAAAATTTCACTTTTTTATGAAAATATCCACTAAATGAGGGAATAATATGTGTGAGGGTACCCCAGGAGAGTTCCAAATGTGTGTGGGTAGAATATATATCCCACGGGGGTAAAATTGAAAAAAGTTGAAAAAAATTTTTTTTTGGACTTAGGCATTTTTCCTGCGTTTATCAGACTTTCAGATAGGGGAAATGTCAGTGAGGGTTCCAATTTCAGTTCCAGAGCGATTCGCCCAATGAGTCCTTGATATTTAGTCGTTTTCAGCCAATTTTCTGGATTTTTGAAAATTTCACTTTTTTATGAAAATATCCACTAAATGAGGGAAAAATAAGTGTGAGGTTACCCCAGGAGAGTTCCAAATGTGTGTAGGTAGAATATATATCCCACGGGGTAAAATTGAAAAAAGTTGAAAAAAATTTTTTTTTGGACTTAGGCATTTTTCCGGCGATTATCAGACTTTCAGATAGGGGAAATGTCAGTGAGGGTTCCGATTTCAGTTCCAGAGCGATTCGCCCAATGAGTCCTTGATACTTCGTCGTTTTCAGCCAATATTTTGGATTTTTGAAAATTTCACTTTTTTGTGAAAATATCCACTAAATGAGGGAAAAATATGTGTGAGGTTACCCCAGGAGACTTCCAAATTTGTGTAGGTAGAATATATATCCCACGGGGTAAAATTGAAAAAAGTTGAAAAAAATTTTTTTTTGGACTTAGGCATTTTTCCGCCGTTTATCAGACTTTCAGATAGGGGAAATGTCAGTGAGGGTTCCGATTTCAGTTCCAGAGCGATTCGCCCAATGTGTCCTTGATATTTAGTCGTTTTCAGCCAATATTTTCGATTTTTGAAAATTTCACTTTTTTGTGAAAATATCCACTAAATGAGGGAATAATATGTGTGAGGGTACCCCAGGAGAGTTCCAAATGTGTGTAGGAAGAATACATATCCCACGGGGGTAAAATAGAAAAAAGTTGAAAAAAAATTTTTTTGGACTGTCATTTTTCCGGCGTTTATCAGACTTCAGATAGGGGAAGTGTCAGTGAGCATTCCGATTTCAGTTCCAGAGCGATTCGCCCTATGAGTCCTTGATATTTAGTCGTTTTCAGCCAATTTTCTGGATTTTTGAAAATTTCACTTTTTTATGAAAATATCCACTAAATGAGGGAATAATATTTGTGAGGGTACCCCAGGACAGTTCCAAATGTGTGTGAGTAGAATACATATCCCACGGGGGTAAAATAGAAAAAAGTTTAAAAAAAATTTTTTTTTGGACTTAGTCATTTTTCCGGCGTTTATCAGACTTTCAGATAAGGGAAATGTCAGTGAGTGTTCAGATTTCAGTTCCAGAGCGGTTCGTCCTATGAGTCCTTGATATTTAGTCGTTTTCAGCCAATTTTCTGGATTTTTGAAAATTTCACTTTTTTGTGAAAATATCCACTAAATGAGGGAATAATATGTGTGAGGGTACCCCAGGAGAGTTCCAAATGTGTGTGGGTAGAATATATATCCCACGGGGGTAAAATTGAAAAAAGTTTAAAAAAAATTTGGGGGGGACTTAGTCATTTTTCCGGCGTTTATCAGACTTTCAGATAGGGGAAATGTCAGTGAGCGTTCTGATTTCAGTTCCAGAGCGATTCGCCGAATGTGTCCTTGATATTTAGTCGTTTTCAGCCAATTTTCTGGATTTTTGAAAATTTCACTTTTTTATGAAAATATCCACTAAATGAGGGAATAATATGTGTGAGGGTACCCCAGGAGAGTTCCAAATGTGTGTGGGTAGAATATATATCCCACGGGGGTAAAATTGAAAAAAGTTGAAAAAATTTTTTTTTTGGACTTAGGCATTTTTCCTGCGTTTATCAGACTTTCAGATAGGGCAAATGTCAGTGAGCATTCCGATTTCAGTTCCAGAGCGATTCGCTCAATGAGTCCTTGATATTTAGTCGTTTTCAGCCAATATTTTGGATTTTTGAAAATTTCACTTTTTTGTGAAAATATCCACTAAATGAGGGAAAAATATGTGTGAGGTTACCCCAGGAGAGTTCCAAATGTGTGTAGGTAGAATATATATCCCACGGGGTAAAATTGAAAAAAGTTGAAAAAAATTTTTTTTTTGGACTTTGTCATTTTTCCGGCGTTTATCAGACTTTCAGATAGGGGAAATGTCAGTGAGGGTTCCGATTTCAGTTCCAGAGCGATTCGCCCAATGTGTCCTTGATATTTAGTCGTTTTCAGCCAATATTTTGGATTTTTGAAATTTTCACTTTTTTGTGAAAATATCCACTAAATGAGGGAATAATATGTGTGAGGGTACCCCAGGAGAGTTCCAAATGTGTGTGGGTAGAATATATATCCCACAGGGCTAAAATTGAAAAAAGTTGAAAAAATTTTTTTTTGGGACTTAGTCATTTTTCCGGCGTTTATCAGACTTCAGATAGGGGAAAAGTCAGTGAGGGTTCCGATTTCAGTTCCAGAGCAATTCGCCCAATGAGTCCTTGATATTTAGTCGTTTTCAGCCAATTTTCTGGATTTTTGAAAATTTCACTTTTTTATGAAAATATCCACTAAATGAGGGAAAAATATGTGTGAGGTTACCCCAGGAGAGTTCCAAATGTGTGTAGGTAGAATATATATCCCACGGGGTAAAATTGAAAAAAGTTGAAAAAATTTTTCTTTTGGACTTAGGCATTTTTCCGGCGATTATCAGACTTTCAGATAGGGGAAATGTCAATGAGGGTTCCGATTTCAGTTCCAGAGCGATTCGCCCAATGAGTCCTTGATACTTCGTCGTTTTCAGCCAATATTTTGGATTTTTGAAAATTTCACTTTTTTGTGAAAATATCCACTAAATGAGGGAAAAATATGTGTGAGGTTACCCCAGGAGACTTCCAAATTTGTGTAGGTAGAATATATATCCCACGGGGTAAAATTGAAAAAAGTTGAAAAAAATTTTTTTTTGGACTTAGTCATTTTTTCGGCGTTTATCAGACTTTCAGATAGGGGAAATGTCAGTGAGCATTCTGATTTCAGTTCCAGAACGATTCGCCCAATGAGTCCTTGATATTTAGACGTTTTCAGCCAATTTTCTGGATTTTTGAAAATTTCACTTTTTTGTGAAAATATCCACTAAATGAGGGAATAATATGTGTGAGGGTACCCCAGGAGAGTTCCAAATGTGTGTGGGTAGAATATATATCCCACGGGGCTAAAATTGAAAAAAGTTGAAAAAAAATTTTTTTTGGACTTAGTCATTTTTCCGGCGTTTATCAGAATTTCAGATAGGGCAAATGTCAGTGAGCGTTCCGATTTCAGTTCCAGAGCCATTGGCCCAATGAGTCCTTGACACTTAGTCGTTTTCAGCCAATATTTTGGATTTTTGAAAATTTCACTTTTTTGTGAAAATATCCACTAAATGAGGGAATAATATGTGTGAGGGTACCCCAGGAGAGTTCCAAATGTGTGTGGGTAGAATATTTATCCCACGGGTGCAAAATTGAAAAAAGTTGAAAAAAAAAATTTTTTTGGACTTAGTCATTTTTCCGGCGTTCATCAGATTTTCAGATAGGGGAAATGTCAGTGAGCGTTCCAATTTCAGTTCCAGAGCGATTCGCCCAATGAGTCCTTGATATTTAGTCGTTTTCAGCCAATTTTCTGGATTTTTGAAAATTTCACTTTTTTGTGAAAATATCCACTAAATGAGGGAATAATATGTGTGAGGTTACCCCAGGAGAGTTACAAATGTGTGTAGGTAGAATATATATCCCACGGGGTAAAATTGAAAAAAGTTTAAAAAAAATTTTTTTTGGACTTAGGCATTTTTCCGGCGTTTATCAGACTTTCAGATAGGGGAAATGTCAGTGAGCATTCCGATTTCAGTTCCAGAGCGATTCGCCCAATGAGTCCTTGATACTTAGTCGTTTTCAGCCAATATTTTGGATTTTTGAAAATTTCACTTTTTTGTGAAAATATCCACTAAATGAGGGAATAATATGTGTGAGGGTACCCCAGGAGAGTTCCAAATGTGTGTAGGTAGAATACATGTCCCACGGGGGTAAAATTGAAAAAAGTTTAAAAAATTTTTTTTGGGGACTTAGTCATTTCTTCGGCGTTTATCAGACTTTCAGATAGGGGAAATGTCAGTGAGCGTTCCAATTTCAATTCCAGAGCAATTCGCCCAATGAGTCCTTGATATTTAGTCGTTTTCAGCCAATTTTCTGGATTTTTGAAAATTTCACTTTTTTGTGAAAATATCCATTAAATGAGGGAATAATATGTGTGAGGGTACCCCAGGAGAGTTCCAAATGTGTGTGGGTAGAATATATATCCCACGGGGGTAAAATTGAAAAAAGTTGAACATTTTTTTTTTGGACTTAGTCATTTTTCCGGCGTTTATCAGACTTTCAGATAGGGGAAATGTCAGTGAGCGTTCTGATTTCAGTTCCAGAGCGATTCGCCCAATGAGTCCTTGATATTTAGTCGTTTTCAGCCAATTTTCTGGATTTTTGAAATTTCACTTTTTTGTGAAAATATCCACTAAATGAGGGAATAATATGTGTGAGGTTACCCCAGGAGAGTTCCAAATGTGTGTGGGTAGAATATATATCCCACGGGGGTAAAATTAAAAAAAGTTTTAAAAAAAGTTTTTTGGGACTTAGTCATTTTTTCGGCGTTTATCAGACTTTCAGATAGGGGAAATGTCAGTGAGCATTCCGATTTCAGTTCCAGAGCGATTCGCCCAATGAGTCCTTGATACTTAGTCGTTTTCAGCCAATATTTTGGATTTTTGAAAATTTCACTTTTTTGTGAAAATATCCACTAAATGAGGGAATAATATGTGTGAGGGTACCACAGGAGAGTTCCAAATGTGTGTGGGTAGAATATATATCCCACGGGGGTAAAATTGAAAAAAGTTTAAAAAAAATTTTTTTTGGACTTAGTCATTTTTCCGGCGTTTATCAGACTTTCAGATAGGGGAAATGTCAGTGAGCATTCCGATTTCAGTTCCAGAGCCATTGGCCCAATGAGTCCTTGATATTTAGTCGTTTTCAGCCAATATTTTGGATTTTTGAAAATTTCACTTTTTTGTGAAAATATCCACTAAACGAGGGAATAATATGTGTGAGGGTACCCCAGGAGAGTTCAAAATGTGTGTGGGTAGAATATATATCCCACGGGGCTAAAATTAAAAAAAGTTGAAAAAAAATTTTTTTTGGACTTAGTCATTTTTCCGGCGTTTATCAGACTTTCAGATAGGGGAAATGTCAGTGAGCATTCCGATTTCAGTTCCAGAGCGATTCGCCCAATGAGTCCTTGATAATTAGTCATTTTCAGCCAATATTTTGGATATTTGAAAATTTCACTTTTTTGTGAAAATATCCACTAAATGAGGGAATAATATGTGTGAGGGTACCCCAGGAGAGTTCCAAATGTGTGTGGGTAGAATATATATCCCACGGGGTAAAATTGTAAAAAGTTTAAAAAAAAATTTTTTGGACTTAGTCATTTTTCCAGCGTTTATCAGACTTTCAGATAGGGCAAATGTCAGTGAGCGTTCTGATTTCAGTTCCAGAGCGATTCGCCCAATGTGTCCTTGATATTTAGTCGTTTTCAGCCAATTTTCTGGATTTTTGAAAATTTCACTTTTTTATGAAAATATCCACTAAATGAGGGAATAATATGTGTGAGGGTACCACAGGAGAGTTCCAAATGTGTGTGGGTAGAATAAATATCCCACGGGGGTAAAATTGAAAAAAGTTTAAAAAAATTTTTTTTTGGACTTAGTCATTTTTCCGGCGTTTATCAGACTTTCAGATAGGGGAAATGTCAGTGAGCATTCCGATTTCACTTCCAGAGCGATTCGCCCAATGAGTCCTTGTTATTTAGTCGTTTTCAGCCAATTTTCTGGATTTTTGAAAATTTCACTTTTTTGTGAAAATATCCACTAAATGAGGGAATAATATGTGTGAGGGTACCCCAGGAGAGTTCCAAATGTGTGTAGGTAGAATACATATCCCACGGGGGTAAAATTAAAAAAAGTTTAAAAAAAAATTTTTTTTGGACCTAGTCATTTTTCCGGCGTTTATCAGACTTTCAGAAAGGGCAAATGTCAGTGAGCATTCTGATTTCAGTTCCAGAGCGATTCGCCCAATGAGTCCTTGATATTTAGTCATTTTCAGCCAATTTTCTGGATTTTTGAAAATTTCACTTTTTTGTGAAAATATCCACTAAATGAGGGAATAATATGTGTGAGGGTACCCCAGGAGAGTTCAAAATGTGTGTGGGTAGAATATATATCCCACGGGGGTAAAATTGAAAAAAGTTTAAAAAAAAATTTTTTTGGACTTAGTCATTTTTCCGGCGTTTATCAGACTTTCAGATAGGGCAAATGTCAGTGAGCATTCCGATTTCAGTTCCAGAGCGATTCGCCCAATGAATCCTTGATACTTAGTCGTTTTCAGCCAATATTTTGGATATTTGAAAATTTCACTTTTTTGTGAAAATATCCACTAAATGAGGGAAAAATATGTGTGAGTTTACCCCAGGAGAGTTCCAAATGTGTGTAGGTAGAATATATATCCCACGGGGTAAAATTGAAAAAAGTTGAAAAAAATTTTTTTTTGGACTTAGTCATTTTTCCGGCGTTTATCAGACTTTCAGATAGAGGAAATGTCAGTGAGCATTCTGATTTCAGTTCCAGAGCGATTCGCCCAATGAGTCCTTGATATTTAGTCGTTTTCAGCCAATTTTCTGGATTTTTGAAAATTTCACTTTTTTATGAAAATATCCACTAAATGAGGGAATAATATGTGTGAGGGTACCCCAGGAGAGTTCCAAATGTGTGTGGGTAGAATATATATCCCACGGGGGTAAAATTGAAAAATGTTGAAAAACATTTTTTTTGGACTTAGCCATTTTTCCGGCGCTTATCAGACTTTCAGATAGGGGAAATGTCAGTGAGCGTTCTGATTTCAGTTCCAGAGCGATTCGCCCAATGTGTCCTTGATATTTCGTCGTTTTCAGCCAATTTTCTGGATTTTTGAAAATTTCACTTTTTTATGAAAATATCCACTAAATGAGGGAATAATATGTGTGAGGGTACCACAGGAGAGTTCCAAATGTGTGTGGGTAGAATATATATCCCAAGGGGGTAAAATTGAAAAAAGTTTAAAAAATTTTTTTTTGGACTTAGTCATTTTTCCGGCGTTTATCAGACTTTCAGATAGGGAAAATGTCAGTGAGCATTCTGATTTCAGTTCCAGAGCGATTCGCCCAATGAGTCCTTGATATTTAGTCATTTTCAGCCAATTTTCTGGATTTTTGAAAATTTCACTTTTTTGTGAAAATATCCACTAAATGAGGGAATAATATGTGTGAGTTTACCCCAGGAGAGTTCCAAATGTGTGTAGGTAGAATATATATCCCACGGGGTAAAATTGAAAAAAGTTGAAAAAAATTTTTTTTTGGACTTAGTCATTTTTCCGGCGTTTATCAGACTTTCAGAGAGAGGAAATGTCAGTGAGCATTCTGATTTCAGTTCCAGAGCGATTCGCCCAATGAGTCCTTGATATTTAGTCGTTTTCAGCCAATTTTCTGGATTTTTGAAAATTTCACTTTTTTATGAAAATATCCACTAAATGAGGGAATAATATGTGTGAGGGTACCCCAGGAGAGTTCCAAATGTGTGTGGGTAGAATATATATCCCACGGGGTAAAATTGAAAAATGTTGAAAAACATTTTTTTTGGACTTAGTCATTTTTCCGGCGCTTATCAGACTTTCAGATAGGGGAAATGTCAGTGAGCGTTCGGATTTCAGTTCCAGAGCGATTCGCCCAATGTGTCCTTGATATTTAGTCGTTTTTAGCCAATTTTCTGGATTTTTGAAAATTTCACTTTTTTATGAAAATATCCACTAAATGAGGGAATAATATGTGTGAGGGTACCACAGGAGAGTTCCAAATGTGTGTGGGTAGAATATATATCCCACGGGGGTAAAATTAAAAAAAGTTTAAAAAAAAATTTTTTTTGGACCTAGTCATTTTTCCGGCGTTTATCAGACTTTCAGAAAGGGCAAATGTCAGTGAGCATTCTGATTTCAGTTCCAGAGCGATTCGCCCAATGAGTCCTTGATATTTAGTCATTTTCAGCCAATTTTCTGGATTTTTGAAAATTTCACTTTTTTGTGAAAATATCCACTAAATGAGGGAATAATATGTGTGAGGGTACCCCAGGAGAGTTCAAAATGTGTGTGGGTAGAATATATATCCCACGGGGGTAAAATTGAAAAAAGTTTAAAAAAAAATTTTTTTGGACTTAGTCATTTTTCCGGCGTTTATCAGACTTTCAGATAGGGCAAATGTCAGTGAGCATTCCGATTTCAGTTCCAGAGCGATTCGCCCAATGAATCCTTGATACTTAGTCGTTTTCAGCCAATATTTTGGATATTTGAAAATTTCACTTTTTTGTGAAAATATCCACTAAATGAGGGAAAAATATGTGTGAGTTTACCCCAGGAGAGTTCCAAATGTGTGTAGGTAGAATATATATCCCACGGGGTAAAATTGAAAAAAGTTGAAAAAAATTTTTTTTTGGACTTAGTCATTTTTCCGGCGTTTATCAGACTTTCAGATAGAGGAAATGTCAGTGAGCATTCTGATTTCAGTTCCAGAGCGATTCGCCCAATGAGTCCTTGATATTTAGTCGTTTTCAGCCAATTTTCTGGATTTTTGAAAATTTCACTTTTTTATGAAAATATCCACTAAATGAGGGAATAATATGTGTGAGGGTACCCCAGGAGAGTTCCAAATGTGTGTGGGTAGAATATATATCCCACGGGGGTAAAATTGAAAAATGTTGAAAAACATTTTTTTTGGACTTAGTCATTTTTCCGGCGCTTATCAGACTTTCAGATAGGGGAAATGTCAGTGAGCGTTCTGATTTCAGTTCCAGAGCGATTCGCCCAATGTGTCCTTGATATTTAGTCGTTTTCAGCCAATTTTCTGGATTTTTGAAAATTTCACTTTTTTATGAAAATATCCACTAAATGAGGGAATAATATGTGTGAGTTTACCCCAGGAGAGTTCCAAATGTGTGTAGGTAGAATATATATCCCACAGGGTAAAATTGAAAAAAGTTGAAAAAAATTTTTTTTTGGACTTAGTCATTTTTCCGGCGTTTATCAGACTTTCAGATAGGGGAAATGTCAGTGAGCATTCCGATTTCAGTTCCAGAGCGATTCGTCCAATGAGTCCTTGACAATTAGTCGTTTTCAGCCAATATTTTGGATTTTTGAAAATGTCACTTTTTTGTGAAAATATCCACCAAATGAGGAAATAATATGTGTGAGGGTACCACAGGAGAGTTCCAAAAGTGTGTGGGTAGAATATATATCCCACGGGGCTAAAATTGAAAAAAGTTTAAAAAAAAATTTTTTTGGACTTAGTTATTTTTCCGGCGTTTATCAGACTTTCAGATAGGGGAAATGTCAGTGAGCATTCCGATTTCAGTTCCAGAGCGATTCGTCCAATGAGTCCTTGACAATTAGTCGTTTTCAGCCAATATTTTGGATTTTTGAAAATGTCACTTTTTTGTGAAAATATCCACTAAATGAGGGAATAATATGTGTGAGGGTACCCCAGGATAGTTCCAAATGTGTGTGAGTAGAATATATATCCCACGGGGGTAAAATTGAAAAAACTTTAAAAAATTTTTTTGGGGGACTTAGTCATTTTTCCGGCGTTTATCAGACTTTCAGATAGGGCAAATGTCAGTGAGCGTTCTGATTTCAGTTCCAGAGCGATTCGCCCAATGTGTCCTTGATATTTAGTCGTTTTCAGCCAATTTTCTGGATTTTTGAAAATTTCACTTTTTTATGAAAATATCCACTAAATGAGGGAATAATATGTGTGAGCGTACCACAGGAGAGTTCCAAATGTGTGTGGGTAGAATATATATCCCACGGGGGTAAAATTGAAAAAAGTTTAAAAAAAATTTTTTTTGGACTTAGTCATTTCCGGCGTTTATCAGACTTTCAGATAGGGCAAATGTCAGTGAGCATTCTGATTTCAGTTCCAGAGTGATTCGCCCAATGCGTCCTTGATATTTAGTCGTTTTCAGCTAATTTTCTGGATTTTTGAAAATTTCACTTTTTTGTGAAAATATCCACTAAATGAGGGAAAAATATGTGTGAGGTTACCCCAGGAGAATTCCAAATGTGTGTAGGTAGAATATATATCCCACGGGGTAAAATTGAAAAAAGTTGAAAAACATTTTTTTTTGGACTTAGTCATTTTTCCGGCGTTTATCAGACTTTCAGATAGGGGAAATGTCAGTGAGCGTTCCGATTTCAGTTCCAGAGCGATTCGTCCAATGAGTCCTTGACAATTAGTCGTTTTCAGCCAATATTTTGGATTTTTGAAAATGTCACTTTTTTGTGAAAATATCCACTAAATGAGGGAATAATATGTGTGAGGGTACCCCAGGATAGTTCCAAATGTGTGTGAGTAGAATATATATCCCACGGGGGTAAAATTGAAAAAACGTTAAAAATTTTTTTTGGGGGACTTAGTCATTTTTCCGGCGTTTATCAGACTTTCAGATAGGGCAAATGTCAGTGAGCGTTCTGATTTCAGTTCCAGAGCGATTCGCCCAATGTGTCCTTGATATTTAGTCGTTTTCAGCCAATTTTCTGGATTTTTGAAAATTTCACTTTTTTATGAAAATATCCACTAAATGAGGGAATAATATGTGTGAGGGTACCACAGGAGAGTTCCAAATGTGTGTGGGTAGAATAAATATCCCACGGGGGTAAAATTGAAAAAAGTTTAAAAAAAATTTTTTTTGGACTTAGTCATTTCCGGCGTTTATCAGACTTTCAGATAGGGCAAATGTCAGTGAGCATTCTGATTTCAGTTCCAGAGTGATTCGCCCAATGAGTCCTTGATATTTAGTCGTTTTCAGCCAATTTTCTGGATTTTTGAAAATTTCACTTTTTTATGAAAATATCCACTAAATGAGGGAATAATATGTGTGCGGGTACCCCAGGAGAGTTCCAAATGTGTGTGGGTAGAATATATATCCCACGGGGGTAAAATTGAAAAAAGTTGAAAAAAACTTTTTTTTTGGACTTAGTCATTTTTCCGGCGTTTATCAGACTTTCAGATAGGGGAAATGTCAGTGAGCATTCTGATTTCAGTTCCAGAACGATTCGCCCAATGAGTCCTTGATATTTAGTCGTTTTCAGCCAATATTTTGGATTTTTGAAAATTTCACTTTTTTGTTAATATATCCACTAAATGAGGGAATAATATGTGTGAGGGTACCCCAGAAGAGTTCCAAATGTGTGTAGGTAGAATATATATCCCACGGGGGTAAAATTGAAAAAAGTTGAAAAACATTTTTTTTTGGACTTAGTCATTTTTCCGTCGCTTATCAGACTTTCAGATAGGGCAAATGTCAGTGAGCATTCTGATTTCAGTTCCAGAGTGATTCGCCCAATGAGTCCTTGATATTTAGTCGTTTTCAGCCAATTTTCTGGATTTTTGAAAATTTCACTTTTTTGTGAAAATATCCACTAAATGAGGGAAAAATATGTGTGAGGTTACCCCAGGAGAATTCCAAATGTGTGTAGGTAGAATATATATCCCACGGGGTAAAATTGAAAAAAGTTGAAAAACATTTTTTTTTGGACTTAGTCATTTTTCCGGCGTTTATCAGACTTTCAGATAGGGGAAATGTCAGTGAGCGTTCCGATTTCAGTTCCAGAGCCATTGGCCCAATGAGTCCTTGATATTTAGTCGTTTTCAGCCAATATTTTGGATTTTTGAAAATTTCACTTTTTTGTTAATATATCCACTAAATGAGGGAATAATATGTGTGAGGGTACCCCAGAAGAGTTCCAAATGTGTGTAGGTAGAATATATATCCCACGGGGGTAAAATTGAAAAAAGTTGAAAAACATTTTTTTTTGGACTTAGTCATTTTTCCGTCGCTTATCAGACTTTCAGATAGGGGAAATGTCAGTGAGCATTCCGATTTCAGTTCCAGAGCGATTCGCCCAATGAGTCCTTGTTATTTAGTCGTTTTCAGCCAATATTTTGGATATTTGAAAATTTCACTTTTTTGTGAAAATATCCACTAAATGAGGGAAAAATATGTGTGAGTTTACCCCAGGAGAGTTCCAAATGTGTGTAGGTAGAATATATATCCCACTGGGTAAAATTGAAAAAAGTTGAAAAAAATTTTTTTTTGGACTTAGTCATTTTTCCGGCGTTTATCAGACTTTCAGAGAGAGGAAATGTCAGTGAGCATTCTGATTTCAGTTCCAGAGCGATTCGCCCAATGAGTCCTTGATATTTAGTCGTTTCCAGCCAATTTTCTGGATTTTTGAAAATTTCACTTTTTTATGAAAATATCCACTAAATGAGGGAATAATATGTGTGAGGGTACCCCAGGAGAGTTCCAAATGTGTGTGGGTAGAATATATATCCCACGTGGGTAAAATTGAAAAAAGTTGAAAAAAATTTTTTTTTTGGACTTAGTCATTTTTCCGGCGTTTATCAGACTTTCAGATAGGGGAAATGTCAGTGAGCGTTCTGATTTCAGTTCCAGAGCGATTCGCCCAATGTGTCCTTGATATTTAGTCGTTTTCAGCCAATTTTCTGGATTTTTGAAAATTTCACTTTTTTATGAAAATATCCACTAAATGAGGGAATAATATGTGTGAGGGTACCACAGGAGAGTTCCAAATGTGTGTGGGTAGAATATATATCCCACGGGGGTAAAATTGAAAAAAGTTTAAAAAAAAATTTTTTTGGACTTAGTCATTTTTCCGGCGTTTATCAGACTTTCAGATAGGGCAAATGTCAGTGAGCATTCCGATTTCAGTTCCAGAGCGATTCGCCCAATGAATCCTTGATACTTAGTCATTTTCAGCCAATATTTTGGATATTTGAAAATTTCACTTTTTTGTGAAAATATCCACTAAATGAGGGAAAAATATGTGTGAGGTTACCCCAGGAGAGTTCCAAATGTGTGTAGGTAGAATATATATCCCACGGGGGTAAAATTGAAAAAAGTTGAAAAAAACTTTTTTTTTGGACTTAGTCATTTTTCCGGCGTTTATCAGACTTTCAGATAGGGGAAATGTCAGTGAGCATTCTGATTTCAGTTCCAGAACGATTCGCCCAATGAGTCCTTGATATTTAGTTGTTTTCAGCCAATTTTCTGGATTTTTGAAAATTTCACTTTTTTATGAAAATATCCACTAAATGAGGGAATAATATGTGTGAGGGTACCACAGGAGAGTTCCAAATGTGTGTGGGTAGAAAATATATCCCACGGGGTAAAATTGAAAAAAGTTTAAAAAAATTTTTTTTTGGACTTAGTCATTTTTCCGGCGTTTATCAGACTTTCAGATAGGGCAAATGTCAGTGAGCATTCTGATTTCAGTTCCAGAGTGATTCGCCCAATGAGTCCTTGATATTTAGTCGTTTTCAGCCAATTTTCTGGATTTTTGAAAATTTCACTTTTTTGTGAAAATATCCACTAAATGAGGGAATAATATGTGTGAGGTTACCCCAGGAGAGTTCCAAATGTGTGTGGGTAGAATATATATCCCACGGGGGTAAAATTGAAAAAAGTTGAAAAACATTTTTTTTTGGACTTAGTCATTTTTCCGGCGCTTATCAGACTTTCAGATAGGGGAAATGTCAGTGAGAGTTCTGATTTCAGTTCCAGAGCGATTCGCCCAATGTATCTTTGATACTTAGTTGTTTTCAGCCAATTTTCTGGATTTTTGAAAATTTCACTTTTTTGCGAAAATATCCACTAAATGAGGGAATAATATGTGTGAGGGTTCCACAGGAGAGTTCCAAATGTGTGTGGGTAGAATATATATCCCACGGGGTAAAATTGAAAAAAGTTGAAAAACATTTTTTTTTGGACTTACTCATTTTTCCGGCGTTTATCACACTTTCAGATAGGGCAAATGTCAGTGAGCATTCCGATTTCAGTTCCAGAGCGATTCGCCCAATGAATCCTTGATACTTAGTCATTTTCAGCCAATATTTTGGATATTTGAAAATTTCACTTTTTTGTGAAAATATCCACTAAATGAGGGAAAAATATGTGTGAGGTTACCCCAGGAGAGTTCCAAATGTGTGTAGGTAGAATATATATCCCACGGGGTAAAATTGAAAAAAGTTGAAAAAAAATTTTTTTGGGACTTAGTCATTTTTCCGGCGTTTATCAGACTTTCAGATAGAGGAAATGTCAGTGAGCATTCTGATTTCAGTTCCAGAGCGATTCACCCAATGAGTCCTTGATATTTAGTCGTTTTCAGCCAATTTTCTGGATTTTTGAAAATTTCACTTTTTTATGAAAATATCCACTAAATGAGGGAATAATATGTGTGAGGGTACCCCAGGAGAGTTCCAAATGTGTATGGGTAGAATATATATCCCACGGGGGTAAAATTGAAAAAAGTTTAAAAAAATTTTTTTTTGGACTTAGTCATTTTTCCGGTGTTTATCAGACTTTCAGATAGGGGAAATGTCAGTGAGCATTCCGATTTCAGTTCCAGAGCGATTCGCCCAATGATTCCTTGATAGTTAGTCGTTTTCAGCCAATATTTTGGATATTTGAAAATTTCACTTTTTTGTGAAAATATCCACTAAATGAGGGAAAAATATGTGTGAGGTTACCCCAGGAGAGTTCCAAATGTGTGTAGGTAGAATATATATCCCACGGGGTAAAATTGAAAAAAGTTGAAAAAAATTTTTTTTTGGACTTAGTCATTTTTCCGGCGTTTATCAGACTTTCAGATAGGGGAAATGTCAGTGAGCATTCTGATTTCAGTTCCAGAGCGATTCGCCCAATGAGTCCTTGATATTTAGTCGTTTTCAGCCAATTTTCTGGATTTTTGAAAATTTCACTTTTTTATGAAAATATCCACTAAATGAGGGAATAATATGTGTGAGGGTACCCCAGGAGAGTTCCAAATGTGTGTGGGTAGAATATATATCCCAAGGGGGTAAAATTGAAAAAAGTTGAAAAAAATTTTTTTTTTGGACTTAATCATTTTTCGGGGTTTATCAGACTTTCAGATAGGGGAAATGTCAGTGAGCATTCCGATTTCAGTTCCAGAGCCATTGGCCCAATGAGTCCTTGATTTTTAGTCGTTTTCAGCCAATATTTTGGATTTTTGAAAATTTCACTTTTTTGTGAAAATATCCACTAAATGAGGGAATAATATGTGTGAGGGTACCCCAGAAGAGTTCCAAATCTGTGTAGGTAGAATATATATCCCACGGGGCTAAAATTGAAAAAAGTTGAAAAAAAAATTTTTTTGGACTTAGTTATTTTTCCGGCGTTTATCAGACTTTCAGATAGGGGAAATGTCAGTGAGCATTCCGATTTCAGTTCCAGAGCGATTCGCCCAATGAGTCCTTGATACTTAGTCGTTTTCAGCCAATATTTTGGATATTGGAAAATTTCACTTTTTTGTGAAAATATCCACTAAATGAGGGAAAAATATGTGTGAGGTTACACCAGGAGAGTTCCAAATGTGTGTAGGTAGAATATATATCCCACGGGGGTAAAATTGAAAAAAGTTGAAAAACATTTTTTTTTGGTCTTAGTCATTTTTCCGTCGCTTATCAAACTTTCAGATAGGGGAAATGTCAGTGAGCGTTCTGACTACAGTTCCAGAGCGATTCGCCCAATGTGTCCTTGATATTTAGTCGTTTTCAGCCAATTTTCTGAATTTTTGAAAATTTCACTTTTTTGTGAAAATATCCACTAAATGAGGGAATAATATGTGTGAGGGTACCACAGGAGAGTTTTAAATGTGTGTGGGTAGAATATATATCCCACGGGGGTAAAATTGAAAAAAGTTAAAAAAATTTTTTTTTTGGACTTAGTCATTTTTCCGGCGTTTATCAGACTTTCAGATAGGGCAAATGTGAGTGAGCATTCTGATTTCAGTTCCAGAGCGATTCGCCGAATGAGTCCTTGATATTTAGTCGTTTTCAGCCAATTTTCTGGATTTTTGAAAATTTCACTTTTTTGTGAAAATATGCACTAAATGAGGGAATAATATGTGTGAGGGTACCCCAGAAGAGTTCCAAATGTGTGTAGGTAGAATTTATCCCACGGGGTAAAATTGAAAAAAGTTGAAAAACATTTTTTTTTGGACTTAGTCATTTTTCCGGCGCTTATCAGACTTTCAGATAGGGGAAATGTCAGTGAGCGTTCTGATTTCAGTTCCAGAGTGATTCGCCCAATGAGTCCTTGATATTTAGTCGTTTTCAGGAAATTTTCTGTATTTTTGAAAATTTCACTTTTTTGTGAAAATATCCACTAAATGAGGGAATATTATGTGTGAGGGTACCCCAGAAAAGTTCCAAATGTGTGTAGGTAGAATATATATCCCACGGGGGTAAAATTGAAAAAAGTTGAAAAAAATTTTTTTTTGAACTTAGTCATTTTTCCGGCGTTTATCAGACTTTCAGATAGGGCAAATGTCAGTGAGCATTCTGATTTCAGTTCCAGAGCGATTCGCCCAAGGAGTCCTTGATATTTAGTCGTTTTCAGCCAATTTTCTGGATTTTTTGAAAATTTCACTTTTTTGTGAAAATATCCACTGAATGAGGGAATAATATGTGTGAGGGTACCCCAGGAGAGTTCCAAATGTGGGTGGGTAGAATATATATCCTACGGGGGTAAAATTGAAAAAAGTTGAAAAAAATTTTTTTTTGAAGTTAGTCATTTTTCCAGCGATTATCAGACTTTCAGATAGGGGAAATGTCAGTGAGCGTTCTGATTTCAGTTCCAGAGCGATTCGCCCAATGTGTCCTTGATATTTATTCGTTTTCAGCCAATTTTCTGGATTTTTGAAAATTTCACTTTTTTGTGAAAATATCCACTAAATGAGGGAATAATATGTGTGAGGGTACCACACGAGAGTTCCAAATGTGTGTGGGTAGAATATATATCCCACGGGGGTAAAATTGAAAAAAGTTGAAAAAATTTTTTTTTGGACTTAGTCATTTTTCCGGCGTTTATCAGACTTTCAGATAGGGGAAAGGACAGTGAGCATTCCGATTTCAGTTCCAGAGCGATTCGCCCAATGAGTCCTTGATATTTAGTCGTTTTCAGCCAATTTTCTGGATTTTTGAAAATTTCACTTTTTTATGAAAATATCCACTAAATGAGGGAATAATATGTGTGAGGGTACCCCAGGAGAGTTCCAAATGTGTGTGGGTAGAATATATATCCCAAGGGGGTAAAATTGAAAAAAGTTGAAAAAAATTTTTTTTTTGGACTTAATCATTTTTCGGGGTTTATCAGACTTTCAGATAGGGGAAATGTCAGTGAGCATTCCGATTTCAGTTCCAGAGCCATTGGCCCAATGAGTCCTTGATATTTAGTCGTTTTCAGCCAATATTTTGGATTTTTGAAAATTTCACTTTTTTGTGAAAATATCCACTAAATGAGGGAATAATATGTGTGAGGGTACCCCAGAAGAGTTCCAAATCTGTGTAGGTAGAATATATATCCCACGGGGCTAAAATTGAAAAAAGTTGAAAAAAAAATTTTTTTGGACTTAGTTATTTTTCCGGCGTTTATCAGACTTTCAGATAGGGGAAATGTCAGTGAGCATTCCGATTTCAGTTCCAGAGCGATTCGTCCAATGAGTCCTTGATACTTAGTCGTTTTCAGCCAATATTTTGGATATTGGAAAATTTCACTTTTTTGTGAAAATATCCACTAAATGAGGGAAAAATATGTGTGAGGTTACACCAGGAGAGTTCCAAATGTGTGTAGGTAGAATATATATCCCACGGGGGTAAAATTGAAAAAAGTTGAAAAACATTTTTTTTTGGTCTTAGTCATTTTTCCGTCGCTTATCAAACTTTCAGATAGGGGAAATGTCAGTGAGCGTTCTGACTACAGTTCCAGAGCGATTCGCCCAATGTGTCCTTGATATTTAGTCGTTTTCAGCCAATTTTCTGGATTTTTGAAAATTTCACTTTTTTGTGAAAATATCCACTAAATGAGGGAATAATATGTGTGAGGGTACCACAGGAGAGTTTTAAATGTGTGTGGGTAGAATATATATCCCACGGGGGTAAAATTGAAAAAAGTTAAAAAAAATTTTTTTTTGGACTTAGTCATTTTTCCGGCGTTTATCAGACTTTCAGATAGGGCAAATGTGAGTGAGCATTCTGATTTCAGTTCCAGAGCGATTCGCCGAATGAGTCCTTGATATTTAGTCGTTTTCAGCCAATTTTCTGGATTTTTGAAAATTTCACTTTTTTGTGAAAATATGCACTAAATGAGGGAATAATATGTGTGAGGGTACCCCAGAAGAGTTCCAAATGTGTGTAGGTAGAATTTATCCCACGGGGGTAAAATTGAAAAAAGTTGAAAAACATTTTTTTTTGAACTTAGTCATTTTTCCGGCGTTTATCAGACTTTCAGATAGGGGAAATGTCAGTGAGCATTCCGATTTCAGTTCCAGAGCGATTCGCCCAATGAGTCCTTGATACTTAGTCGTTTTCAGCCAATTTTCTGGATTTTTGAAAATTTCACTTTTTTATGAAAATATCCACTAAATGAGGGAATAATATGTGTGAGGGTACCCCAGGAGAGTTCCAAATGTGTGTCGGTAGAATATATATCCCACGGGGGTAAAATTGAAAAAAGTTGAAAAACATTTTTTTTTGGACTTAGTCATTTTTCCGGCGTTTATCAGACTTTCAGATAGGGCAAATGTCAGTGAGCATTCTGATTTCAGTTCCAGAGCGATTCGCCCAAGGTGTCCTTGATATTTAGTCGTTTTCAGCCAATTTTCTGGATTTTTGAAAATTTCACTTTTTTGTGAAAATATCCACTAAATGAGGGAATAATATGTGTGAGGGTACCACATGAGAGTTCCAAATGTGTGTGGGTAGAATATATATCCCACGGGGGTAAAATTGAAAAAAGTTGAAAAAATTTTTTTTTGGACTTAGTCATTTTTCCGGCGCTTATCAGACTTTCAGATAGGGGAAATGTCAGTGAGCGTTCTGATTTCAGTTCCAGAGCGATTTGCCCAATGTGTCCTTGACATTTAGTCTTTTCAGCCAATTTTCTGGATTTTTGAAAATTTCACTTTTTTGTGAAAATATCCACTAAATGAGGGAATAATATGTGTGAGGGTACCACAGGAGAGTTCCAAATGTGTGTGGGTAGAATATATATCCCACGGGGGTAAAATTGAAAAAGTTGAAAAAAATTTTTTTTTGGACTTAGTCATTTTTCCGGCGTTTATCAGACTTTCAGATAGGGGAATGGTCAGTGAGCATTCTGATTTCAGTTCCAGAGCGATTCGCCCAGTGAGTCCTTGTTATTTAGTCGTTTTCAGCCAATTTTCTGGATTTTTGAAAATTTCACTTTTTTCTGAAAATATCCACTAAATGAGGGAATAATATGTTTGAGGGTACCCCAGGAGAGTTCCAAATGTGTGTGGGTAGAATATATATCCCACGGGGGTAAAATTGAAAAAAGTTTAAAAAAATATTTTTTTTGGACTTAGTCATTTTTTCGGCGTTTATCAGACTTTCAGATAGGGGAATGGTCAGTGAGCATTCTGATTTCAGTTCCAGAGCAATTTGCCCAATGAGTCCTTGATATTTAGTCATTTTCAGCCAATTTTCTGGATTTTTGAAAATTTCACTTTTTTGTGAAAATATCCACTAAATGAGGGAAAAATATGTGTGAGGTTACCCCAGGAGAGTTCCAAATGTGTGTAGGTAGAATATATATCCCACGGGGTAAAATTGAAAAAAGTTGAAAAACATTTTTTTTTGGACTTAGTCATTTTTCCGGCGCTTATCAGACTTTCAGATAGGGGAAATGTCAGTGAGCGTTGTGATTTCAGTTCCAGAGCGATTCGCCCAATGAGTCCTTGATATTTAGTCGTTTTCAGCCAATTTTCTGGATTTTTGAAAATTTCACTTTTTTATGAAAATATCCACTAAATGAGGGAATAATATGTGTGAGGGTACCCCAGGAGAGTTCCAAATGTGTGTGGGTAGAATATATATCCCACGGGGGAAAAATTGAAAAAAGTTTAAAAAAATATTTTTTTTGGACTTAGTCATTTTTTCGGCGTTTATCAGACTTTCAGATAGGGGAATGGTCAGTGAGCATTCTGATTTCAGTTCCAGAGCAATTTGCCCAATGAGTCCTTGATATTTAGTCATTTTCAGCCAATTTTCTGGATTTTTGAAAATTTCACTTTTTTGTGAAAATATCCACTAAATGAGGGAAAAATATGTGTGAGGTTACCCCAGGAGAGTTCCAAATGTGTGTAGGTAGAATATATATCCCACGGGGTAAAATTGAAAAAAGTTGAAAAACATTTTTTTTTGGACTTAGTCATTTTTCCGGCGCTTATCAGACTTTCAGATAGGGGAAATGTCAGTGAGCGTTGTGATTTCAGTTCCAGAGCGATTCGCCCAATGAGTCCTTGATATTTAGTCGTTTTCAGCCAATTTTCTGGATTTTTGAAAATTTCACTTTTTTATGAAAATATCCACTAAATGAGGGAATAATATGTGTGAGGGTACCCCAGGAGAGTTCCAAATGTGTGTGGGTAGAATATATATCCCACGGGGGTAAAATTGAAAAAAGTTGAAAAACATTTTTTTTTGGACTTAGTCATTTTTCCGGCGCTTATCAGACTTTCAGATAGGGGAAATGTCAGTGAGCGTTCTGATTTCAGTTCCAGAGCGATTTGCCCAATGTTTCCTTGACATTTAGTCTTTTTCAGCCAATTTTCTGGATTTTTGAAAATTTCACTTTTTTGTGAAAATATCCACTAAATGAGGGAATAATATGTGTGAGGGTACCACAGGAGAGTTCCAAATGTGTGTGGGTAGAATATATATCCCACGGGGGTAAAATTGAAAAAGTTGAAAAAAAATTTTTTTTGGACTTAGTCATTTTTCCGGCGTTTATCAGACTTTCAGATAGGGCAAATGTCAGTGAGCATTCCGGTTTCAGTTCCAGAGCGATTCGCCCAGTGAGTCCTTGATATTTAGTCGTTTTCAGCCAATTTTCTGGATTTTTGAAAATTTCACTTTTTTCTGAAAATATCCACTAAATGAGGGAATAATATGTTTGAGGGTACCCCAGGAGAGTTCCAAATGTGTGTGGGTAGAATATATATCCCACGGGGGTAAAATTGAAAAAAGTTTAAAAAAATATTTTTTTTGGACTTAGTCATTTTTTCGGCGTTTATCAGACTTTCAGATAGGGGAATGGTCAGTGAGCATTCTGATTTCAGTTCCAGAGCAATTCGCCCAATGAGTCCTTGATATTTAGTCGTTTTCAGCCAATTTTCTGGATTTTTGAAAATTTCACTTTTTTGTGAAAATATCCACTAAATGAGGGAATAATATTTGTGAGGGTACCCCAGGAGAGTTCCAAATGTGTGTGGGTAGAATATATATCCCACGGGGGTAAAATTGAAAAAAGTTTAAAAAAAATTTTTTTTGGACTTAGTGATTTTTCCGGCGTTGATCAGACTTTCAGATAGGGCAAATGTCAGTGAGCATTCTGATTTCAGTTCCAGAGCTATTCGCCCTATGAGTCCTTGATACTTAGTCGTTTTCAGCCAATATTTTGGATTTTTTAAAATTTCACTTTTTTGTGAAAATATCCACTAAATGAGGGAATAATATGTGTGAGGGTACCCCAGGAGAGTTCCAAATGTGTGTAGGTAGAATACATATCCCACGGGGGTAAAATAGAAAAAAGTTGAAAAAAAATTTTTTTTTGGACTTAGTCATTTTTCCGGCGTTTATCAGACTTTCAGATAGGGCAAATGTCAGTGAGCATTCCGATTTAAGTTCCAGAGCTATTCGCCCAATGAGTCCTTGATACTTAGTCGTTTTCAGCCAATATTTTGGATTTTTGAAAATTTAACTTTTTTGTGAAAATATCCACTAAATGAGGGAATAATATTTGTGAGGGTACCCCAGGAGAGATCCAAATGTGTGTGGGTAGAATATATATCCCACGGGGGTAAAATTGAAAAAAGTTGAAAAAATTTTTTTTTGGACTGTCATTTTTCCGGCGTTTATCAGACTTTCAGATAGGGCAAATGTCAGTGAGCATTCCGATTTTAGTTCCAGAGCGATTCGCCCAATGAGTCCTTGATATTTAGTCGTTTTCAGCCAATTTTCTAGATTTTTGAAAATTTCACTTTTTTGTGAAAATATCCACTAAATGAGGGAATAATATGTGTGAGGGTACCCCAGGAGAGTTCCAAATGTGTGTGGGTAGAATATATATCCCACGGGGGTAAAATTTAAAAAATTGAAAAAAATTTTTTTTTGGACTTAGTCATTTTTCCGGCGTTTATCAGACTTTCAGATAGGGGAAATGTCAGTGAGCGTTGTGATTTCAGTTCCAGAGCGATTCGCCCAATGAGTCCTTGATATTTAGTCGTTTTCAGCCAATTTTCTGGATTTTTGAAAATTTCACTTTTTTATGAAAATATCCACTAAATGAGGGAATAATATGTGTGAGGGTACCCCAGGAGAGTTCCAAATGTGTGTGGGTAGAATATATATCCCACGGGGGTAAAATTGAAAAAAGTTGAAAAACATTTTTTTTTGGACTTAGTCATTTTTCCGGCGCTTATCAGACTTTCAGATAGGGGAAATGTCAGTGAGCGTTCTGATTTCAGTTCCAGAGCGATTTGCCCAATGTTTCCTTGACATTTAGTCTTTTTCAGCCAATTTTCTGGATTTTTGAAAATTTCACTTTTTTGTGAAAATATCCACTAAATGAGGGAATAATATGTGTGAGGGTACCACAGGAGAGTTCCAAATGTGTGTGGGTAGAATATATATCCCACGGGGGTAAAATTGAAAAAGTTGAAAAAAAATTTTTTTTGGACTTAGTCATTTTTCCGGCGTTTATCAGACTTTCAGATAGGGCAAATGTCAGTGAGCATTCCGGTTTCAGTTCCAGAGCGATTCGCCCAGTGAGTCCTTGATATTTAGTCGTTTTCAGCCAATTTTCTGGATTTTTGAAAATTTCACTTTTTTTCTGAAAATATCCACTAAATGAGGGAATAATATGTTTGAGGGTACCCCAGGAGAGTTCCAAATGTGTGTGGGTAGAATATATATCCCACGGGGGTAAAATTGAAAAAAGTTTAAAAAAATATTTTTTTTGGACTTAGTCATTTTTTCGGCGTTTATCAGACTTTCAGATAGGGGAATGGTCAGTGAGCATTCTGATTTCAGTTCCAGAGCAATTCGCCCAATGAGTCCTTGATATTTAGTCGTTTTCAGCCAATTTTCTGGATTTTTGAAAATTTCACTTTTTTGTGAAAATATCCACTAAATGAGGGAATAATATTTGTGAGGGTACCCCAGGAGAGTTCCAAATGTGTGTGGGTAGAATATATATCCCACGGGGGTAAAATTGAAAAAAGTTTAAAAAAAATTTTTTTTGGACTTAGTGATTTTTCCGGCGTTGATCAGACTTTCAGATAGGGCAAATGTCAGTGAGCATTCTGATTTCAGTTCCAGAGCTATTCGCCCTATGAGTCCTTGATACTTAGTCGTTTTCAGCCAATATTTTGGATTTTTTAAAATTTCACTTTTTTGTGAAAATATCCACTAAATGAGGGAATAATATGTGTGAGGGTACCCCAGGAGAGTTCCAAATGTGTGTAGGTAGAATACATATCCCACGGGGGTAAAATAGAAAAAAGTTGAAAAAAAATTTTTTTTTGGACTTAGTCATTTTTCCGGCGTTTATCAGACTTTCAGATAGGGCAAATGTCAGTGAGCATTCCGATTTTAGTTCCAGAGCGATTCGCCCAATGAGTCCTTGATATTTAGTCGTTTTCAGCCAATTTTCTAGATTTTTGAAAATTTCACTTTTTTGTGAAAATATCCACTAAATGAGGGAATAATATGTGTGAGGGTACCCCAGGAGAGTTCCAAATGTGTGTGGGTAGAATATATATCCCACGGGGGTAAAATTTAAAAAATTGAAAAAAATTTTTTTTTGGACTTAGTCATTTTTCCGGCGTTTATCAGACTTTCAGATAGGGGAAATGTCAGTGAGCATTCCAATTTCAGTTCCAGAGCGATTTGCCCAATGAGTCCTTGATACTTAGTCGTTTTCAGCCAATATTTTGGATTTTTGAAAATTTCACTTTTTTGTGAAAATATCCACTAAATGAGGGAATAATATGTGTGAGGGTACCACAGGAGAGTTCCAAATGTGTGTGGGTAGAATATATATCCCATGGGGTAAAATTGAAAAAAGTTGAAAAACATTTTTTTTTGGACTTAGTCATTTTTCCGGCATTTATCAGACTTTCAGATAGGGCAAATGTCAGTGAGCATTCTGATTTCAGTTCCAGAGCGATTCGCGCAATGTGTCCTTGACATTTAGTCGTTTTCAGCCAATTTTCTGGATTTTTGAAAATTTCACTTTTTTGTGAAAATATCCACTAAATGAGGGAATAATATGTGTGAGGGTACCACAGTAGAGTTCCAAATGTGTGTGGGTAGAATATATATCCCACGGGGGTAAAATTGAAAAAAGTTTAAAATAATTTTTTTTGGAATTAATCATTTTTCCGGCGTTTATCAGACTTTCAGATAGGGCCAATGTCAGTGAACATTCTGATTTCAGTTCCAGAGTGATTCGCCCAATGAGTCCTTGATATTTAGTCGTTTTCAGCCAATTTTCTGGATTTTTGAAAATTTCACTTTTTTATGAAAATATCCACTAAATGAGGGAATAATATGTGTGAGGGTACCACAGGAGAGTTCCAAATGTGTGTGGGTAGAATATATATCCCACGGGGGTAAAATTGAAAAAGTTGAAAAAAATTTTTTTTTGGACTTAGTCATTTTTCCGGCGTTTATCAGACTTTCAGATAGGGCAAATGTCAGTGAGCATTCCGATTTCAGTTCCAGAGCGATTCGCCCAGTGAGTCCTTGTTATTTAGTCGTTTTCAGGAAATTTTCTGGATTTTTGAAAATTTCACTTTTTTCTGAAAATATCCACTAAATGAGGGAATAATATGTTTGAGGGTACCCCAGGAGAGTTCCAAATGTGTGTGGGTAGAATATATATCCCACGGGGGTAAAATTGAAAAAAGTTTAAAAAAAATTTTTTTTGGATTTAGTCATTTTTCCGGCGTTTATCAGACTTTCAGGTAGGGGAAATGTCAGTGAGGGTTCCGATTTCAGTTCCAGAGCGATTCACCCAATGTGTCCTTGATATTTAGTCGTTTTCAGCCAATTTTCTGGATTTTTGAAAATTTCACTTTTTTGTGAAAATATCCACTAAATGAGGGAATAATATGTGTGATGGTACCCCAGGAGAGTTCCAAATGTGTGTGGGTAAAATATATATCCCACGGGGGTAAAATTGAAAAAAGTTGAAAAACATTTTTTTTTGGACTTAGTCATTTTTCCGGCGTTTATCAGACTTTCAGATAGGGGAAATGTCAGTGAGCGTTCCGATTTCAGTTCCAGAGCCATTGGCCCAATGAGTCCTTGATATTTATTCGTTTTCAGCCAATATTTTGGATTTTTGAAAATTTCACTTTTTTGTGAAAATATCCACTAAATGAGGGAATAATATGTGTGAGGGTGCCCCAGAAGAGTTCCAAATGTGTTTAGGTAGAAGATATATCCCACGGGGGTAAAATTGAAAAAAGTTGAAAAACATTTTTTTTTGAACTTAGTCATTTTTCCAGCGCTTATCAGACTTTCAGATAGGGGAAATGTCAGTGAGCATTCTGATTTCAGTTCCAGAGCGATTCGCCCAATGTGTCCTTGACATTTAGTCGTTTTCAGCCAATTTTCTGGATTTTTGAAAATTTCACTTTTTTGTGAAAATATCCACTAAATGAGGGAATAATATGTGTGAGGGTACCACAGTAGAGTTCCAAATGTGTGTGGGTAGAATATATATCCCACGGGGGTAAAATTGAAAAAAGTTTAAAATAATTTTTTTTGGAATTAATCATTTTTCCGGCGTTTATCAGACTTTCAGATAGGGCCAATGTCAGTGAACATTCTGATTTCAGTTCCAGAGTGATTCGCCCAATGAGTACTTGATATTTAGTCGTTTTCAGCCAATTTTCTGGATTTTTGAAAATTTCACTTTTTTGTGAAAATATCCACTAAATGAGGGAAAAATATGTGTGAGGTTACCCCAGGAGAGTTCCAAATGTGTGTAGGTAGAATATATATCCCACGGGGTAAAATTGAAAAAAGTTGAAAAACATTTTTTTTTGGACTTAGTCATTTTTCCGGCGTTTATCAGACTTTCAGATAGGGGAAATGTCAGTGAGCGTTCCGATTTCAGTTCCAGAGCCATTGGCCCAATGAGTCCTTGATACTTAGTCGTTTTCAGCCAATATTTTGGATATTTGAAAATTTCACTTTTTTTCGAAAATATCCACTAAATGAGGGGAAAATATGTGTGAGGTTACCCCAGGAGAGTTCCAAATGTGTGTAGGTAGAATATATATCCCACGGGGTAAAATTGAAAAAAGATGAAAAAAATTTTTTTTTGGACTTAGTCATTTTTCCGGCGCTTATCAGACTTTCAGATAGGGGAAATGTCAGTGAGCGTTGTGATTTCAGTTCCAGAGCGATTCGCCCAATGAGTCCTTGATATTTAGTCGTTTTCAGCCAATTTTCTGGATTTTTGAAAATTTCACTTTTTTATGAAAATATCCACTAAATGAGGGAATAATATGTGTGAGGGTACCCCAGGAGAGTTCCAAATGTGTGTGGGTAGAATATATATCCCACGGGGGTAAAATTGAAAAAAGTTGAAAAACATTTTTTTTTGGACTTAGTCATTTTTCCGGCGCTTATCAGACTTTCAGATAGGGGAAATGTCAGTGAGCGTTCTGATTTCAGTTCCAGAGCGATTTGCCCAATGTGTCCTTGACATTTAGTCTTTTTCAGCCAATTTTCTGGATTTTTGAAAATTTCACTTTTTTGTGAAAATATCCACTAAATGAGGGAATAATATGTGTGAGGGTACCACAGGAGAGTTCCAAATGTGTGTGGGTAGAATATATATCCCACGGGGGTAAAATTGAAAAAGTTGAAAAAAATTTTTTTTTGGACTTAGTCATTTTTCCGGCGTTTATCAGACTTTCAGATAGGGCAAATGTCAGTGAGCATTCCGGTTTCAGTTCCAGAGCGATTCGCCCAGTGAGTCCTTGATATTTAGTCGTTTTCAGCCAATTTTCTGGATTTTTGAAAATTTCACTTTTTTCTGAAAATATCCACTAAATGAGGGAATAATATGTGTGAGGGTACCCCAGGAGAGTTCCAAATGTGTGTGGGTAGAATATATATCCCACGGGGGTAAAATTGAAAAAAGTTTAAAAAAATATTTTTTTTGGACTTAGTCATTTTTTCGGCGTTTATCAGACTTTCAGATAGGGGAATGGTCAGTGAGCATTCTGATTTCAGTTCCAGAGCAATTCGCCCAATGAGTCCTTGATATTTAGTCGTTTTCAGCCAATTTTCTGGATTTTTGAAAATTTCACTTTTTTGTGAAAATATCCACTAAATGAGGGAATAATATTTGTGAGGGTACCCCAGGAGAGTTCCAAATGTGTGTGGGTAGAATATATATCCCACGGGGGTAAAATTGAAAAAAGTTTAAAAAAAATTTTTTTTGGACTTAGTGATTTTTCCGGCGTTGATCAGACTTTCAGATAGTGCAAATGTCAGTGAGCATTCTGATTTCAGTTCCAGAGCTATTCGCCCTATGAGTAGTGTTGAGCGATACCTTCCGATATCAGGAAATATCGTATCGGATTGGATCGGGCCGATACCCAAAAAGTATCGGATATCGCCGATTCCGATACCGGAAACCAATGCAAGTCAATGGGACACAAATATCGGAATGAAAATAAACCCTTTCTTTCCTTGTAGGTTAATTCTACATGAAGTAAAACAACTAAGAATAATGTAGAATGACATGAAAAGCCGGCAATTCATCAGCGGCATTCACCGGTACCCGACAATTTACAACAGAAAGAATAGAGCTTCACACATAGATTAGATAGATAGAAACATGTCAGTCACATATATATGAAGTACAGTGACAGTGTTGCTTACTGTACTTGTCATTTAGTGTAAAGGATTTATTAAAAAAAATATTAGTGTTTTCGTGCACCGTCTCTTTAAAAAAGCCGGCCGACAATTCAGCATCTGTACCCGACAATTTATAACAGACAGAATAGAGCTTCACACATAGATTAGATAGATAGAAACATGTCAGTCACATATATAAGAAGTACAGTGACAGTGTTGCTTACAGAACTTGTCATTTAGTGTAAAGGATTTATTTAAAAAAATAATAGTGTTTTCATGCACCGTCTCTTTAAGAAAGCCGGCCGGCAATTCAGCATCTGTACCCGACAATTTAGAATAGAAGGAATAGAGAATCACACATAGATTAGATAGATAGAAACATGTCAGTCACATATATATGAAGTACAGTGACAGTGTTGATTACTGTACTTGTCATTTAGTGTTAAAATAAAGGATTTATTTAAAAAAAAATTGGCGTGGGGTTCCCCTTAATTTTAGGCTCTAGCGGAGGTTAAGCAGACAGCTGGGGCAAATGTTTGAAGCCTGGGAAGGGGGTAATACCCACGGAGCTTCCCAGGCTACTAATATCAGCCCCCATCTGAATACCTAGCCTTTACTAGCTATTAAAATGGGGGACCCCCCAAAAAAAATGACGTGGGGTCCCCCCTAATTTAATAGCTAGCACAGGCTAGGCAGACAGCTGGGGGCTGATATTAATAGCCCAGGAAGGGTGCCATGAATATTGGCCCCCTCCCAGGCTAGAAACACCAGCCGTCAGCCGCCCCAGAAATGGCGCATCCATAGGATGCGCCAATTCTGGCACTTAGCCTCGCTCTTCCACGCTGCCCTGGTGCGGTGGCAGGGGGTAATAGGGTTGGGGTTGATGTCAGCTTATAATGCCAGCTGACATCAAGCCCAGGTTAGTAATGGAGAGGCGTCTATAAGACACCCCCATTACTAACCCCATAGTCAAAGTTAAAAGAAAACACAAACACCCAGAGTAAAGTCCTTTAATTGAAATAAAGACACAATTCTTTATTGTTCTAAATTAAACCATACTTACCATCACGCCCATTCCAGCTGAAGCCAACGATCTCCTGCAATAAAAGAAAAATAATAAAGCAACCTCATCCTTACCTTTCGATGGTTCCCAGGACAGCTCCAGCTCTGCTACATCGAGATGACAGGCTGGACCGCAGCAGAAAGCTGCCATCCAGCCTGTCATCCCGCAGACACTGAGAAGCGCAGGCATGCTTGCGCTCCTCAGTGTCTCTCTGTGACGTCATCCAGATGAGCCGAGTTCATGTCCAATGAACTCAGCTCACCTCATGCACGTCACTGACAGCGTGGGAAAATTCTCCTGCACTCAGCGCTTCAGCGTGAGAATTCTCCCACGCTGTCAGTGACATACATGAGGTGAGGTCATGTCCAATGAACTCAGCTCACCTCATGCACGTCACTGACAGCATGGGAAAATTCTCACGCTGAAGTGCTGAGTGCAGGAGAATTTTCCCACGCTGTCAGTGACGTACATGAAGTGAGCGGAGTTCATTGGACATGACCTCGGCTCATCTGGATGCCGTCACAGCCAGACACTGAGGAGTGGAAGTATGCCTGCGCTTCTCAGTGTCTGCGGGATGACAGGATGGATGGCAGCGTTCTGCTGCGGTCCAGCCTGTCATCTCGATGTAGCAGAGCTGAAGCTGTCGTGGGAGCCATGGAAAGGTAAGGATGAGGTTGCTTTATTATTTTACTTTTATTGCAGGAGATCGTTGGCTTCAGCTGGATTGGGCGGGGTGGTAAGTATGGTTTAATTTAGAACAATAAAGAATTGTGTGTTTATTTCAATTAAAGGACTTTTTTCTTGGTGTTTGTGTTTTTTTAAATACTTTACTAGAAATTCATGGTGGTCATGTCTAATATTGGCGTGACCCCATGAATTTTGGGCTTAGGGCCAGCTGATAATGCCAAGCTGGCCTTAACCCCTTTATTACCCAGTGAGCCACCGCACCAGGGCCCTGGATGAGTTGGGTACAGCGCCAGAAGATGGCGCTTCTATGAACGCGCCATTTTCTGGGGCGGCTGCGGACTGCAATTTGCAGCGGGGGTGGCCCAGAAAGCTTGGGTCTCCCTGCGCTGCGGATTCCAGCCCCCAGCTGCCTAGTTGTATCTGGCTGGGCACAAAAATAGGGCGAAGCCCCACGCATTTTTTTTTTAAATTATTTCATGAAATTCATGGAATAATTAAGAAAAAAAGGGCTTCCCTATATTGTTGTGTCCAACCAGGTACAAATAGGCAGCTGGTGGTTGGGGGCAGCCCATTCCTGCCTGCTGTACCTGGCTGGACACAAATATAGTGCGAAGCCCCACGTCAATTTTTTTTTAATTATTTCATGAAATAATTTTTTTTAAAAAGGGCTTCCCTATATTGTTGTGTCCGGCCAGGTACAAATAGGCAGCTGGTGGTTGGGGGCAGCCTGTTCCTGCCTGCTGTACCTGGCTGGACACAAATATAGGGCGAAGCCCAACGTCAATTTTTTTTAAAATAAGTCCTTTATTTTAACACTAAATGACATTTGAGGAGTTAATAAAGATGCAGTCCCTAAATTATTATTTATTTTTTAATTAATTTTTCCCAAAACTTTTGACGTGGGCTTCGCCATATTTTTGTATGCCAGCCAGGTACAGCATCCAGCTTCTATGAACGCGCCATTTTCCGGGGTGGCTGCGGACTGCAATTTTCAGAGGGGGGAAAGAGGGGGGCAGAAAGCTTGGGCCTCCCTGCGCTGCAGATTCCAGCCCCCAGCTGCCTAGTTGTACCTGGCTGGACACAAAAATAGGGAGAAGCTTCACGTATTTTTTTTTTTTAATTATTTCATGAAATTCATGAAATAATTAAGAAAAAAAGGGCTTCCCTATATTGTTGTGTCCAACCAGGTACAAATAGGCAGCTGGTGGTTGGGGGCAGCCCGTTCCTGCCTGCTGTACCTGGCTGGACACAAATATAGTGCGAAGCCCCACGTCAATTTTTTTTAAATCATTTCAGGAAATTCATGAAATAATTTAAAAAAATTGATGTGGGGCTTCGCCCTATATTTGTGTCCAGTCAGGTACAGCAGGCAGGAACGGGCTGCCCCCAACCACCAGCTGCCTATTTGTATCTAGCCGGACACAACAATATAGGGAAGCCCTTTTTTTCTTAATTATTCCATGAATTTCATGAATTTAAAAAAAAAAAACGTGGAGCTTCGCCCTATTTTTGTGTCCAGCCAGGTACAACTAGGCAGCTGGGGGCTGGAATCTGCAGCGCAGGGAGGCCCAAGCTTTCTGGGCCCCACCCGCTGCAAATTGCAGTCCGCAGCCGCCCCGGAAAATGGCGCGTTCATAGAAGCGCCATCTTCTGGCGCTGTACCCAACTCATCCAGGGCCCTGATGCGGTGGCTCACTGGGTAATAAAGGGGTTAAGGCCAGCTTGGCATTATCAGCTGGCCCTAAGCCCGAAATTCATGGGGTCACGCCAATATTAGACATGACCACCATGAATTTCTAGTAAAGTATTTAAAAAAAACACAAACACCCTGAAAAAAGTCCTTTAATTGAAATAAACACACAATTCTTTATTGTTCTAAATTAAACCATACTTACCATCACGCCCATTCCAGCTGAAGCCAACGATCTCCTGCAATAAAAGAAAAATAATAAAGCAACCTCATCCTTACCTTTCCATGGCTCCCACGACGGCTCCAGCTCTGCTACATCGAGATGACAGGCTGGACCGCAGCAGAACGCTGCCATCCAGCCTGTCATCCCGCAGAGACTGAGAAGCGCAGGCATACTTCCACTCCTCAGTGTCTGGCTGTGACGGCATCCAGATGAGCCGACAATGAACTCGGCTCACCTCATGTACGTCACTGACAGCGTGGGAGAATTCTCCTGCACTCAGCGCTTCAGCGTGAGAATTTTCCCACGCTGTCAGTGACGTGCATGAGGTGAGGTCATGTCCAATGAACTCGGCGCACCTCATGCACGTCACTGACAGCGTGGGAGAATTCTCACGCTGAAGCGCTGAGTGCAGGAGAATTTTCCCACGCTGTCAGTGACGTGCATGAGGTGAGCTGAGTTCATTGGACATGACCTCGGCTCATCTGGATGACGTCACAGAGAGACACTGAGGAGCGCAAGCATGCCTGCGCTTCTCAGTGTCCGCGGGATGACAGGCTGGATGGCAGCGTTCTGCTGCGGTCCAGCCTGTCATCTCGATGTAGCAGAGCTGAAGCTGTCCTGGGAACCATGGAAAGGTAAGGATGAGGTTGCTTTATTATTTTACTTTTATTGCAGGAGATCGTTGGCTTCAGCTGGAATGGGCGTGGCGGTAAGTATGGTTTAATTTAGAACAATAAAGAATTGTGTCTTTATTTCAATTAAAGGACTTTTTTCTGGGTGTTTGTGTTTTTTTTAAATACTTTACTAGAAATTCATGGCGGTCATGTCTAATATTGGCGTGATCCCATGAATTTCGGGCTTAGGGCCAGCTGATAATGCCAAGCTGGCCTTAACCCCTTTATTACCCAGTGAGCCACCGCACCAGGGCCCTGGATGAGTTGGGTACAGCGCCAGAAGATGGCGCTTCTATGAACGCGCCATTTTCCGGGGCGGCTGCGGACTGCAATTTGCAGCGGGTGGGGCCCAGAAAGCTTGGGTCTCCCTGCGCTGCAGATTCCAGCCCCCAGCTGCCTAGTTGTACCTGGCTGGACACAAAAATAGGGCGAAGCGCCACACATTTTTTTTTTTAATTATTTCATGAAATTCATGGAATAATTAAGAAAAAAAGGGCTTCCCTATATTGTTGTGTCCGGCTAGGTACAAATAGGCAGCTGGTGGTTGGGGGCAGCCCGTTCCTGCCTGCTGTACCTGGCTGGACACAATTATAGGGCGAAGCCCCACATAATTTTTTTTTAATTATTTCATGAATTTCCTGAAATAATTAAAAAAAAATTGACGTGGGGCTTCACACTATATTTGTGTCCAGTCAGGTACAGCAGGCAGGAACGGGCTGCCCCCAACCACCAGCTGCCTATTTGTACCTAGCCGAACACAACAATATAGGGAAGCCCTTTTTTTCTTAATTATTCCATGAATTTCATGAAATAATTAAAAAAAAAAAACGTGGAGCTTCTCCCTATTTTTGTGTCCAGCCAGGTACAACTAGGCAGCTGGGGGATGGAATCTGCAGCGCAGGGAGGCCCAAGCTTTCTGCCCTCCCCCCCCGCTGAAAATTGCAGTCCGCGGCCGCCCCGGAAAATGGCGCGTTCATAGAAGCTGGATGCTGTACCTGGCTGGCATACAAAAATATGGCGAAGCCCACGTCAAAAGTTTTGGGAAAAATTTATTAAAAAATAAATAACAATTTAGGGACTGCATCTTTATTAAGTCCTCAAATGTCATTTAGTGTTAAAATAAAGGATTTATTTAAAAAAAAAATGGCGTGGGATCCCCCATAATTTTAGTCTCTAGCGGAGGTTAAGCAGACGGCTGGGGCAGATGTTTGAAGCCTGGGAAGTGGGTAAAACCCACGGAGCTTCCCAGGCTACTAATATCAGCCCCCAGCTGAATACCTAGCCTTTACTAGCTATTAAAATGGGGGACCCCCCCCAAAAAAATGACGTGGGGTCCCCTCTATTTTAATAGCTAGCAAAGGCTAGGCAGACAGCTGGGGGCTGATATTAATAGCTCAGGAAGGGTGCCATGAATATTGGCCCCCTCCCAGGCTAGAAACACCAGCCGTCAGCCGCCCCAGAAATGGCGCATCCATAGGATGCGCCAATTCTGGCACTTAGCCTCGCTCTTCCACGCTGCCCTGGTGCGGTGGCAGGGGGTAATAGTGGTGGGGTTCATGTCAGCGCCAGCTGCCATGAAGCCCAGGTTAGTAATGATGGCCGTCTATATGACACCCCCATTACTAACCTACAAAGTGTTAAAAAGAAAAAACACACTACACCCAGAAAAAAATAATTTATTTGAAATAAAACACCATTTTATTTAATTCTTAGTTTACTAAAAAAAAAATAGTTACCTGTCCACGTTCCTGCGCTGATCTCCCATGCACAGCTGTCACATCTGGAGATGGTGACAGCTGTGCATGGCTGCTGTAAGCTCACGCTGCCGGGAACACGTCCGCTCCCGGCAGCGGGAGCCACTGACTGAGGTCACCGGAGTGCATTCAGGCAGCGCAGCTCCGGAGACCTCCTTTACGGCAGTGCTGTACCGTGGGAATTTCTCACGATACAGCAGTGCCGTAAAGGAGCTAACTGGAGCAGCGCTGCCTGAACTCCGGTGAACCCTTACGGCCCCGTCATTCTAGCGGCGGCAGCGGTTCAGAGCGGTCACATTCTATGTGGCTGCTCTGAACTGGAGATCTTCGTGGGACACTCGTGGACTACTACAGAGGGGTAAGGATAAGGTTGTGGTTTATTATTTTATATTTTATTACAGGAGATCGATGGCTTCGGGGAATTAGGTGTCTTGGTGAGTATAGGTGTAGTTTTTTATTTTTTACTTTATTTTAGGTGGCGATCGGCGGGGACAGGTAATGTATGAACTAATTTCTTTTAGGTAACCACTGGCCACCAATGACATGTATTTAACATTTATTGGGGACACAGTAGGGCAATTTAAATAGCAGGATCAGGCTGATGGGAACTACTGCTCCCATCGAGCTGATCCTGCTGGCAGGAGTGGACGGGGGACAGACATAGGCCGATGGGAGTAGTAGTGTCACATCGGCCTATGTCTGCCCGCACACACACCCGCACACACACCCGCACACACACACCCCGCACACACACCCGCACACACACCCCGCACACACACACACCCCGCACACACTAATCATGACGGGTCCGGGAGGTGAGGCTGACCTGTGCGGCCGTGGGAAAGTTGATGTGAGTTCATGCAGTCAAGCATGAACTCACATGAACCCTCTGAGGGCACCGCGGCTACTTCAAATGAACAGCTGATCGGCATCACCTGATACCTCAGCTGTTCATTTGAAATAACCGGCGGGAAAGCGCAGCACAGAACGGGAAAGCCGGCGGTGAAGTCTTTTCACTGCCGGCTTCCCCGCCCGGGTCCTTCGCTCCTTGGTGCTGCGCTCCCCGCCCGGTCCTAATTTACGATCGGGATGGGAGGTGGCGAGGGGAGCGGAGGATCGGGGTGGGAGGCTGCGGGGAAGCAGTATGGGGCTGCGTGATTGTTTAAAAGCCGGCGGCTTTTTACCGCGCCGGCTTTTAAACAATCAGGAGAATTCTCCCACGCTGGGATGGCATTCTGATGACAAGCTGGATCGCAGCTGAGCGCTGCCATCCAGCTTGTCATCCTTCAGAGACACTGCAGAGCGCAGGCATTATGGGAACTTCCGATTCCGGTATTCGATATTATAAAAGTATCGGAATTAAGTATCGGAATTCCGATACAGTGAATATCGGCCGATACCCGATATTTCAGTATCGGAATGCTCAACACTACCTATGAGTCCTTGATACTTAGTCGTTTTCAGCCAATATTTTGGATTTTTTAAAATTTCACTTTTTTGTGAAAATATCCACTAAATGAGGGAATAATATGTGTGAGGGTACCCCAGGAGAGTTGCAAATGTGTGTAGGTAGAATACATATCCCACGGGGGTAAAATAGAAAAAAGTTGAAAAAAAATTTTTTTTTGGACTTAGTCATTTTTCCGGCGTTTATCAGACTTTCAGATAGGGCAAATGTCAGTGAGCATTCCGATTTAAGTTCCAGAGCTATTCGCCCAATGAGTCCTTGATACTTAGTCGTTTTCAGCCAATATTTTGGATTTTTGAAAATTTAACTTTTTTGTGAAAATATCCACTAAATAAGGGAATAATATGTGTGAGGGTACCCCAGGAGAGTTCCAAATGTGTGTGGGTAGAATATATATCCCACGGGGGTAAAATTTAAAAAAGTTGAAAAAAAATTTTTTTTGGACTTAGTCATTTTTCCAGTGTTTATCAGACTTTCAGATAGGGGAAATGTCAGTGAGCATTCTGATTTCAGTTCCAGAGCAATTCGCCCAATGAGTCCTTGATATTTAGTCGTTTTCAGCCAATTTTCTGGATTTTTGAAAATTTCACTTTTTTGTGAAAATATCCAGTAAATGAGGGAATAATATTTGTGAGGGTACCCCAGGAGAGATCCAAATGTGTGTGGGTAGAATATATATCCCACGGGGGTAAAATTGAAAAAAGTTGAAAAAATTTTTTTTTGGACTGTCATTTTTCCGGCGTTTATCAGACTTTCAGATAGGGCAAATGTCAGTGAGCATTCCGATTTTAGTTCCAGAGCGATTCGCCCAATGAGTCCTTGATATTTAGTCGTTTTCAGCCAATTTTCTAGATTTTTGAAAATTTCACTTTTTTGTGAAAATATCCACTAAATGAGGGAATAATATGTGTGAGGGTACCCCAGGAGAGTTCCAAATGTGTGTGGGTAGAATATATATCCCACGGGGGTAAAATTTAAAAAATTGAAAAAAATTTTTTTTTGGACTTAGTCATTTTTCCGGCGTTTATCAGACTTTCAGATAGGGGAAATGTCAGTGAGCATTCCAATTTCAGTTCCAGAGCGATTTGCCCAATGAGTCCTTGATACTTAGTCGTTTTCAGCCAATATTTTGGATTTTTGAAAATTTCACTTTTTTGTGAAAATATCCACTAAATGAGGGAATAATATGTGTGAGGGTACCACAGGAGAGTTCCAAATGTGTGTGGGTAGAATATATATCCCACGGGGGTAAAATTGAAAAAAGTTGAAAAACATTTTTTTTTGGACTTAGTCATTTTTCCGGCATTTATCAGACTTTCAGATAGGGCAAATGTCAGTGAGCATTCCGATTTCAGTTCCAGAGCGATTCGCCCAATGAGTCCTTGATATTTAATCGTTTTCAGCCAATTTTCTGGATTTTTGAAAATTTCACTTTTTTGTGAAAATATCCACTAAATGAGGGAATAATATGTGTGAGGGTACCCCAGGAGAGTTCCAAATGTGTGTGGGTAGAATATATATCCCACGGGGTTAAAATTGAAAAAAGTTGAAAAACATTTTTTTTTGGACTTAGTCATTTTTCCGGCGTTTATCAGACTTTCAGATAGGGCAAATGTCAGTGAGCATTCCGATTTAAGTTCCAGAGCTATTCGCCCAATGAGTCCTTGATACTTAGTCGTTTTCAGCCAATATTTTGGATTTTTGAAAATTTAACTTTTTTGTGAAAATATCCACTAAATGAGGGAATAATATGTGTGAGGGTACCCCAGGAGAGTTCCAAATGTGTGTGGGTAGAATATATTTCCCACGGGGGTAAAATTTAAAAAAGTTGAAAAAAAATTTTTTTTGGACTTAGTCATTTTTCCAGTGTTTATCAGACTTTCAGATAGGGGAAATGTCAGTGAGCATTCTGATTTCAGTTCCAGAGCAATTCGCCCAATGAGTCCTTGATATTTAGTCGTTTTCAGCCAATTTTCTGGATTTTTGAAAATTTCACTTTTTTGTGAAAATATCCAGTAAATGAGGGAATAATATTTGTGAGGGTACCCCAGGAGAGATCCAAATGTGTGTGGGTAGAATATATATCCCACGGGGGTAAAATTGAAAAAAGTTGAAAAAATTTTTTTTTGGACTGTCATTTTTCCGGCGTTTATCAGACTTTCAGATAGGGCAAATGTCAGTGAGCATTCCGATTTTAGTTCCAGAGCGATTTGCCCAATGAGTCCTTGATATTTAGTCGTTTTCAGCCAATTTTCTAGATTTTTGAAAATTTCACTTTTTTGTGAAAATATCCACTAAATGAGGGAATAATATGTGTGAGGGTACCCCAGGAGAGTTCCAAATGTGTGTGGGTAGAATATATATCCCACGGGGGTAAAATTTAAAAAATTGAAAAAAATTTTTTTTTGGACTTAGTCATTTTTCCGGCGTTTATCAGACTTTCAGATAGGGGAAATGTCAATGAGCATTCCAATTTCAGTTCCAGAGCGATTTGCCCAATGAGTCCTTGATACTTAGTCGTTTTCAGCCAATATTTTGGATTTTTGAAAATTTCACTTTTTTGTGAAAATATCCACTAAATGAGGGAATAATATGTGTGAGGGTACCCCAGGAGAGTTCCAAATGTGTGTGGGTAGAATATATATCCCACGGGGTTAAAATTGAAAAAAGTTGAAAAACATTTTTTTTTGGACTTAGTCATTTTTCCGGCGTTTATCAGACTTTCAGATAGGGCAAATGTCAGTGAGCGTTCTGATTTCAGTTCCAGAGCGATTCGCCCAATGAGTCCTTGATATTTAGTCGTTTTCAGAGAATTTTCTGGATTTTTGAAAATTTCGCTTTTTTGTGAAAATATCCACTAAATGAGGGAATAATATGTTTGAGGGTACCCCAGGAGAGTTCCAAATGTGTGTGGGTAGAACATATATCCCACGGGGGTAAAATTTAAAAAAGTTGAAAAAAAATTTTTTTTGGACTTAGTCATTTTTCCGGCGTTTATCAGACTTTCAGATAGGGCAAATGTCAGTGAGCGTTCTGATTTCAGTTCCAGAGCGATTCGCCCAATGAGTCCTTGATATTTAGTCGTTTTCAGAGAATTTTCTGGATTTTTGAAAATTTCGCTTTTTTGTGAAAATATCCACTAAATGAGGGAATAATATGTTTGAGGGTACCCCAGGAGAGTTCCAAATGTGTGTGGGTAGAACATATATCCCACGGGGGTAAAATTTAAAAAAGTTGAAAAAAAATTTTTTTTGGACTTAGTCATTTTTCCGGCGTTTATCAGACTTTCAGATAGGGGAAATGTCAGTGAGCGTTCCAATTTCAGTTCCAGAGCGATTCGCCCAATGAGTCCTTGATATTTAGTCGTTTTCAGCCAATTTTCTGGATTTTTGAAAATTTCACTTTTTTGTGAAAATATCCACTAAATGAGGGAATAATATGTGTGAGGGTACCCCAGGAGAGTTCCAAATGTGTGTGGGTAGAATATATATCCCACGGGGGTAAAATTTAAAAAAGTTGAAAAAAAATTTTTTTTGGACTTAGTCATTTTTCCGGCGTTCATCAGATTTTCAGATAGGGGAAATGTCAGTGAGCGGTCTGATTTCAGTTCCAGAGCGATTCGCCCAATGAGTCCTTGATATTTAGTCGTTTTCAGCCAATTTTCTGGATTTTTGAAAATTTCACTTTTTTGTGAAAATATCCACTAAATGAGGGAATAATATGTGTGAGGGTACCCCAGGAGAGTTCCAAATGTGTGTGGGTAGAATATATATCCCACGGGGGTAAAATTTAAAAAAGTTGAAAAAAAATTTTTTTTTGGACTTAGTCATTTTTCCGGCGTTCATCAGATTTTCAGATAGGGGAAATGTCAGTGAGCGGTCTGATTTCAGTTCCAGAGCGATTCGCCCAATGAGTCCTTGATATTTAGTCGTTTTCAGTCAATTTTCTGGATTTTTTAAAATTTCACTTTTTTGTGAAAATATCCACTAAATGAGGGAACAATATGGGTGAGGGTACCCCAGGAGAGTTCCAAATGTGTGTGGGTAGAATATATATCCCACGGGGGTAAAATTGAAAAAAGTTGAAAAAAATTTTTTTTTGGACTTAGTCATTTTGCCGGCGTTTATCAGACTTTCAGAGAGGGGAAATGTCAGTGAGCGTTCCGATTTCAATTCCAGAGCAATTCGCCCAATAAGTCCTTGATATTAAGTCGTTTTCAGCCAATTTTCTGGATTTTTTAAAATTTCACTTTTTTATGAAAATATCCACTAATGAGGGAATAATATGTGTGAGGGTACCACAGGAGAGTTCCAATTGTGTGTGGGTAGAATATATATCCCACGGGGGTAAAATTTAAAAAAGTTGAAAAAAAATTTTTTTTGGACTTAGTCATTTTTCCGGCGTTTATCAGACTTTCAGATAGGGGAAATGTCAGTGAGCGTTCCAATTTCAGTTCCAGAGCGATTCGCCCAATGAGATACTTAGTCGTTTTCAGCCAATATTTTGGATTTTTGAAAATTTCACTTTTTTTGTGAAAATATCCACTAAATGAGGGAATAATATGTGTGAGGGTACCACAGGAGAGTTCCAAATGTGTGTGGGTAGAATATATATCCCACGTAGTTAAAATTGAAAAATGTTGAAAAACATTTTTTTTTGGACTTAGTCATTTTTCCGGCGTTTATCAGACTTTCAGATAGGGCAAATGTCAGTGAGCATTCCGATTTCAGTTCCAGAGCGATTCTCCCAATGAGTCCTTGATATTTAGTCGTTTTCAGTCAATTTTCTGGATTTTTGAAAATTTCAATTTTTTGTGAAAATATCCACTAAATGAGGGAATAATATGTGTGAGGGTACCCCAGGAGAGTTCCAAATGTGTGTGGGTAGAATATATATCCCACGGGGGTAAAATTTAAAAAAGTTGAAAAAAATTTTTTTTTGGACTTAGTCATTTTTCCGGCGTTCATCAGATTTTCAGATAGGGGAAATGTCAGTGAGCGTTCTGATTTCAGCTCCAGAGCGATTCGCCCAATGAGTCCTTGATATTTACTCGTTTTCAGCCAATTTTCTGGATTTTTTAAAATTTCACTTTTTTATGAAAATATTCACTAAATGAGGGAATAATATGTGTGAGGGTACCCCAGGAAAGTTCCAAATGTGTGTGGGTAGAATATAGATATATATAGATATAGATATATATATAGATATAAATATAGATATAGACCTAAATAAACTGGAGCAGTGGGCAGCAACCAACAGAATGGTTTTTAACAGGGAAAAATGCAAAGTACTACATCTGGGCAATAAAAATGAAAAAAGCATATACAGAATGGGAGGAATAGAGCTAAGCAACAGTAGATGTGAAAAAGACTTAGGTATACTAATAGATCATAGACTGAACATGAGTCAACAGTGTGATGCAGCAGCAAAAAAGGCAAATACAATTCTGGGATGTATTAACAGAAGCATACAGTCTAGATCACGTGAAGTCATTATCGGTCTTTACTCCTCTTTGGTCAGACCTCATCTGGAATACTGTGTACAGTTTTGGGCACCACATTTTAAAAAAGACATAGACAAACTGGAGCAAGTTCAGAGAAGAGCGACCAGAATGGTGACTGGTCTGCAAACCATGTCCTATGAGGAACGGTTGCAGGATTTGGGAATGTTTAGCTTGCAAAAAAGAAGACTGAGAGGAGACTTAATAGCTGTCTACAAATATGTCAAGGGCTGTCGCATTGTAGAAGGATCATCTTTATTCTCATTTGCACAAGGAAAGACTAGAAGCAATGGGATGAAACTAAATGGGAGGAGACACAGATTAGATATTAGAAAAAACTTTTTGACAGTTAGGGTGATTAATGAGTGGAACAGGCTGCCACGAGAGGTGGTGAGTTCCCCTTCAATGGACGTCTTCAAACAGAGGCTGGACAGACATCTGTCTGAGATGATCTAGTGAATCCTGCTTTGAGCAGGGGGTTGGACCAGATGACCCAGGAGGTCCCTTCCAACTCTACCATTCTATGATTCTATGATTCTATGATTCTAGATCCCACGGGGGTAAAATTTAAAAAAGTTGAAAAAAATTTTTTTTTGGACTTAGTCATTTTTCCAGCATTCATCAGATTTTCAGATAGGGGAAATGTCAGTGAGCGTTCTGATTTCAGTTCCAGAGCGATTCGCCCAATGAGTCCTTGATATTTAGTCGTTTTCAGCCAATTTTCTGGATTTTTTAAAATTTCACTTTTTTGTGAAAATATCCACTAAATGAGGGAATAATATGTGTGAGGGTACCCCAGGAGAGTTCCAAATGTGTGTGGGTAGAATATATATACCACGGGGGTAAAATTGAAAAAAGTTGAAAAAAATTTTTTTTTGGACTTAGTCATTTTGCCGGCGTTTATCAGACTTTCAGAGAGGGGAAATGTCAGTGAGCGTTCCGATTTCAATTCCAGAGCAATTTGCCCAATGAGTCCTTGATATTAAGTCGTTTTCAGCCAATTTTCTGGATTTTTTAAAATTTCACTTTTTTGTGAAAATATCCACTAAATGAGGGAATAATATGTGTGAGGGTACCCCAGGAGAGTTCCAAATGTGTGTGGGTAGAATATATATCCCACGAGGGTAAAATTTAAAAAAGTTGAAAAAAAATTTTTTTTGGACTTACTCATTTTTCCACTGTTCATCAGATTTTCAGATAGGGGAAATGTCAGTGAGCATTCTGATTTCAGTTCCAGAGCGATTCGCCCAATGAGTCCTTGATATTTAGTCGTTTTCAGCCAATTTTCTGGATTTTTGAAAATTTCACTTTTTTGTGAAAATATCCACTAAATGAGGGAATAATATGTTTGAGGGTACCCCAGGAGAGTTCCAAATGTGTGTGGGTAGAATATATATCCCACGGGGCTAAAATTAACCCCTTAATAACATCTGACGTACTAATACGCGTCTGTGCCCTGGGACTTAAGAGCCAGACCCGTATTAGTACGTCATCGCGATCGCGCCCGCACACAGGCTGTGCGGGCGCGATCGCCGCCGGGTGTCAGCTGATTGTCACAGCTGACACCCGGTACTATGTGCAGGGAGCGGTCACGCACCGCTCCCAGCACATTAACCCCCGCGATGCTGCGATCGAAGTCGATCGAAGTCGATCGCGGCATTGCGGGGGCAAGGGGAGGTGATCGGCGATACTCACCTCCTCTTCCGGCTTCCAGCGCAGTCTGCAAAGGCTTCCCGGGTGTTGCCATGACGACCCGATGTCGTCATGACAACATCCGGGTCACCAGAGAGCAGGAAGATTGCTTGGACATGCGCAGTGCATCTCCAAGCAATCTTCACACTGTGCACTTCTGACAGCCTTCATGGCATAGGGATGGTGCTCCATTCCTGTGCCATGCAGGCGATCAGAAAAAAAAAAGTGAAAGTCCCAGAGTGGGACAAAGTAATAAAGTGTATAAACTGTGTGAAAGTGGAAAAAAAAAAAAAAAAATGTGCAAAAATATTATAAAAAAATAAAAAAAATAATACACCAAAAATAAAAATATAATGTACCCATCAATAAATATTATTATAAAAAAAATAAAAAAAAAACAATAAAAGTACACATATTTGGTATCGCCGCGTCCGGAACAACCTGACCTATAAAACTATCCCACTAGTTAACCCCTTCAGTGAACACGGTAAAAAAAAAAAAAAAAAAACCAAGCAAAAAACAATGCTTTATCACCATACCGCCAAACAAAAAGTGGAATAACACGCGATCAAAAAGACGCATATAAATAAAAATGATACCGCTGAAAACGTCATCTCGTCCCGCAAAAAACAAGCCACCATATAGCTCCATCAGCCGAAAAATAAAAAAAGTTATAGCTCTCAGAATAAAGCGATACTAAAAAATATTTTTTTCTATAAAATAGCTTTTATTGTGTATAAGCGCCAAAACATAGAAAAATGATACAAATATGGTACCGCTGTAAACGTACTGACCCGAAGAGTAAAGCTGCCTCATCAATTTTACCACACGCGGAACAGAATAAAAAAAAAAAAAAAAAAAAACAATTCCTGAATTGTTGGTTTTTGTTTATTCTGCCTCCCAAAAATCGGAATAGAAAGCGATCAAAAAATGTCACGTGCCTGAAAATGCCACCATTAACAACGTCAAGTCATCCCGCAAAAAACGAGCCGTCACATGACTGTCTGCCAAAATCTGGAAAAATTATAGCTCTCAAAATATGGCGATGCAAAAACTAGATTTTACAAAAAATGCGTCTTTTAGTGTGTGACAGCTGTCAGTCATAAAAACCCCATATGATTCTGGCATTGCTGTAATCACACCGACCCGAAGAATAAAGTCGTCTAATCACTTATACCGCACAAGGAACGGCGTCAAAAATAAACTCTTGAGTTAGGATTGGGCTAGGGTTAGGGCTGGGTTTGGGGCTAGGGTTGTGCTGGGGCTAGGGTTGTGCTGGGGCTAGGGTTGTGCTGGGGCTAGGGTTGTGCTGGGGCTAGGGTTGTGCTAGGGTTAGGGCTGGGGTTGGGATTTTTTTCAAAAGTAAGAAAAAAAGATGACGATATGGCGACTAGTGTTGAGAGCAAGTGCTCGCTACTTGAGTTTGCATCGGGTGCTCTGGTATGCATTTAGTATCGTGGGTATTTGAGTGACATGCTCGAGTCTCTGCCCCATATGCTTTGCGGCCAAAAAACTTTACGGGGATTGCCTGCCATGCATGAGCGATCCCCGCATGTTTTTTTTTGGGTGTCTAATAACCGTGAAACATGCGGAGCAGGGACTCGAGCATGTCACTCGAGCACACGCTGTACATGGTGCATACCTGAGTACCCGATGCAAACTCAAGTAGCGAGCACTTGCGCTCAAGAATAATGAAAACTTATTCAATATGATGACCTAATGTAAACAAATAATGTGCCGTACCTCTGGGTTCAAAATTTTCACTATACACCTTAATAAAATCTTTGAGGGGTATAGTTTCCAAAATGGGGACACTTGTGGGGGAGCTCCACTGTTTAGGCACATCATGGGCTCTCCAAACGCGACATGGTGTCCGCTAACAAATTGAATGGAAAATCGGCTCAAATTGTTAGCGGACACCACATTGCGTTTGGAGAGCCCCTCTGTGCCCAAACTTTGGAGCTCCCCCACAAGTGACCCCATTTTGGAAACTAGACCCCCCAAGGCACCTTTCTAGATGCATAGTGAGCACTTGGAACCCCCAGGTGCTTCACAAATTGATTCGTAAAAATGAAAAAGTGAAAAAAAAAACACTTTTTAATTTTTATGAATCAATTTGTGAAGCACCTGGGGTTCCAAGTGCTCACTATGAATCTAGATAGGTGCCTTGGGGGGTCTAGTTTCCAAAATGGGGTCACTTGTGGGGGAGCTCCAATGTTTGGGCACACAGGGACTCTCCAAATGCAACATGATATCCGCTAACAAATTGTCGGCTCAAATTGTTAGCGGATATCATGTTGCATTTGGAGAGTCCCTGTGTGCCCAAACATTGGAGCTCCTCCACAAGTGACCCCATTTTGGAAACTAGACCCCCCAAGGCACCTATCTAGATGCATAGTGAGCACTTGGAACCCCTAGGTGCTTCACAAATTAATTCGTAAAAATGAAAAAGTGTTTTTTTTTTCACTTTTTCATTATTACGAATCAATTTGTGAAGCACCTGGGGGTTCCAAGTGCTCACTATGCATCTAGAAAGGTGCCTTGGGGGGTCTAGTTTCCAAAATGGGGTCACTTGTGGGGGAGCTCCAAAGTTTGGGCACAGAGGGGCTCTCCAAACGCAATGTGGCGTCCGCTAACAATTTGAGCCGATTTTCCATTCAATTTGTTAGCGGATACCATGTTGCATTTAGAGAGTCCCTGTGTGCCCAAACATTGGAGCTCCCCCACAAGTGACCCCATTTTGGAAACTAGACCCCCCAAGGCACCTATCTAGATGCATAGTGAGCACTTGGAACCCCTAGGTGCTTCACAAATTGATTCGTAAAAATGAAAAAGTGTTTTTTTTTTCACTTTTTCATTATTACGAATCAATTTGTGAAGCACCTGGGGGTTCCAAGTGCTCACTATGCATCTAGAAAGGTGCCTTGGGGGGTCTAGTTTCCAAAATGGGGTCACTTGTGGGGGAGCTCCAAAGTTTGGGCACAGAGAAGCTCTCCAAACGCAATGTGGTGTCCGCTAACAATTTGAGCCGATTTTCCATTCAATTTGTTAGCGGATACCATGTTGCATTTAGAGAGTCCCTGTGTGCCCAAACATTGGAGCTCTCCCACAAGTGACCCCATTTTGGAAACTAGACCCCCCAAGGCACCTATCTAGATGCATAGTGATCAGTTGGAACCCCCAGGTGCTTCACAAATTGATTCATAAAAATGAAAAAGTGTTTTTTTTTTCACTTTTTCATTGTTACGAATCAATTTGTGAAGCACCTGGGGGTTCCAAGTGCTCACTATGCATCTAGATAGGTGCCTTGGGGGGTCTAGTTTCCAAAATGGGGTCACTTGTGGGGGAGCTCCAATGTTTGGGCACACAGCAGCTCTCCAAACGCAACATGGTGTCGCTAACAATTTGAGCCAATTTTGCGTTAAATTTGTTAGCGGACACCATGTTGCATTTAGAGAGCCGCTGTGTGCCCAAATATTGGAGCTCCCCCACAAGTGACCCCATTTTGGAAACTAGACCACCCAAGGCACCTATCTAGATGCATAGTGAGCACTTGGAACCCTCAGGTGCTTCACAAATTGATTCATACAAATCAAAAAGTGTTTTTTTTTTCACTTTTTCATTGTTACGAATCAATTTGTGAAGCACCTGGGGGTTCCAAGTGCTCACTATGCATCTAGATAGGTGCCTTGGGGGGTCTAGTTTCCAAAATGGGGTCACTTGTGGAGGAGCTCCAATGTTTGGGCACACAGGGACTCTCTAAATGCAACATGGTGTCCTCTAACAAATTTAACGGAAAATCGGCTCAAATTGTTAGCGACACCATGTTGCGTTTGGAGAGCCGCTGTGTGCCCAAACATTGGAGCTCCCCCACAAGTGACCCCATTTTGGAAACTAGACCCCCCAAGGCACCTATCTAGATGCATTGTGAGCACTTGGAACACTCAGGTGCTTCACAAATTGATTCATAAAATGAAAAAGTGTTTTTTTTTTTCACTTTTTCATTGTTACGAATCAATTTGTGAAGCACCTGGGGGTTCCAAGTGCTCACTATGCATCTAGAAAGGTGCCTTGGGGGGTCTAGTTTCCAAAATGGGGTCACTTGTGGGGGAGCTCCAAAGTTTGGGCACACATGGGCTCTCCAAACACAACATGGCGTCCGCTAATTATTCAAGCAAATTTTACAATCAAAAAGTCAAATAGCGCTCCTTCCCTTCCGAGCCCTGCCATGCGCCCAAACAGTATTTTTTCCCCAAATATTGGGTATCTGCGTGCCCAGGGGAAATTGCACAACAAACTTTGGGGTCCATTTTTTCTTGTTACCCCTGTGAAAATAAAAAAAATTGGGTCTAAATTAACATTTTTGTGAAAAAAGTTAAATGTTCATTTTTTTCTTCCACATTCAAAAAATTCCTGTGAAGCACCTGAAGGGTTAATAAAGTTCTTGAATGTGGTTTTGAGCACCTTGAGGGGTGCAGTTTTTAGAATGGTGTCACTTTTGGATATTTTCTGTCATAAAGACCTCTCAAAGTGAGTTCAAATGTGATGTGGTCCCTAAAAAAATGGTTTTGTAAATTTTGTTGGAAAAATGAGAAATCGCTGGTCAACTTTTAACCCTTATAGCTCCCTAACAAAAAAAAATTTTGGTTCCAAAATTGTGCTGATGTAAAGTAGACATGTGGGAAATGTTATTTATTAACTCTTTTGTGTGACATATCGCTCTGATTTCAGGGCTTAAAAATTCAAATTTTGAAAATTGCAAAATTTTCAAAATTTTCGCCAAATTTCCGTTTTTTTCACAAATAAACGCAAGTGATATCGAAGAAATTTTTCCACAATCATGAAGTACAATATGTCACGAAAAAAAAATCTCAGAATCAGGGGGATCCGTTGAAGCGTTCCAGAGTAATTACCTCATAAAGTGACAGTGGTCAGAATTGTAAAAATTGGCCCGGTCATTAACGTGCAAACCACCCGCGGGGCTTAAGGGGTTAAAAAAAGTTGAAAAAAAATTTTTTTTTTAATTAGTCATTTTTCCGGCGTTTATCAAACTTTCAGATAGGGGAAATGTCAGTGAGCATTCCGATTTCAGTTCCAGAGCGATTCGCCCAATGAGTCCTTGATATTTAGTCGTTTTCAGCCAATATTTTGGATTTTTGACAATTTCACTTTTTTGTGAAAATATCCACTAAATGAGGGAATAATATGTGTGAGGGTACCACAGGAGAGTTCCAAATGTGTGTGGGTAGAATATATATCCCACGGGGCTAAAATTTAAAAAAGTTGAAAAAAAATTTTTTTTGGACTTAGTCATTTTTCCGGCGTTCATCAGATTTTCAGATAGGGGAAATGTCAGTGAGCGTTCTGATTTCAGTTCCAGAGCGATTCGCCCAATGAGTCCTTGATATTTAGTCGTTTTCAGCCAATTTTCTGGATTTTTGAAAATTTCACTTTTTTGAGAAAATATCCACTAAATGAGGGAATAATATGTGTGAGGGTACCCCAGGAGAGTTCCAAATGTGTGTGGGTAGAATATATATCCCACGGGGCTAAAATTGAAAAAAGTTGAAAAAAAATTTTTTTTGGACTTAGTCATTTTTCCGGCGTTTATCAGACTTTTAGATAGGGGAAATGTCAGTGAGCGTTCCGATTTCAGTTCCAGAGCGATTCGCCCAATGAGTCCTTGATACTTAGTCGTTTTCAGCCAATATTTTGGATTTTTGAAAATTTCACTTTTTTGTGAAAATATCCACTAAATGAGGGAATAATATGTGTGAGGGTACCCCAGGAGAGTTCCAAATGTGTGTGGGTAGAATATATATCCCACGGGGTTAAAATTGAAAAAAGTTGAAAAACATTTTTTTTTGGACTTAGTCATTTTTCCGGCGCTTATCAGACTTTCAGATAGGGCAAATGTCAGTGAGCTTTCCGATTTCAGTTCCAGAGCGAATCGCCCAATGAGTCCTTGATATTTAGTCGTTTTCAGCCAATTTTCTAGATTTTTGAAAATTTCACTTTTTTGTGAAAATATCCACTAAATGAGGGAATAATATGTGTGAGGGTACCCCAGGAGAGTTCCAAATGTGTGTGGGTAGAATATATATCCCACGAGGGTAAAATTTAAAAAAGTTGAAAAAAAATTTTTTTTGGACTTAGTCATTTTTCCACTGTTCATCAGATTTTCAGATAGGGGAAATGTCAGTGAGCATTCTGATTTCAGTTCCAGAGCGATTCGCCCAATGAGTCCTTGATATTTAGTCATTTTCAGCCAATTTTCTGGATTTTTGAAAATTTCACTTTTTTGTGAAAATATCCACTAAATGAGGGAATAATATGTTTGAGGGTACCACAGGAGAGTTCCAAATGTGTGTGGGTAGAATATATATCCCACGGGGCTAAAATTAAAAAAAGTTGAAAAAAATTTTTTTTTGACTTAGTCATTTTTCCGGCGTTTATCAGACTTTCAGATAGGGGAAATGTCAGTGAGCATTCCGATTTCAGTTCCAGAGCGATTCGCCCAATGAGTCCTTGATATTTAGTCGTTTTCAGCCAATATTTTGGATTTTTGACAATTTCACTTTTTTGTGAAAATATCCACTAAACGAGCGAATAATATGTGTGAGGGTACCACAGGAGAGTTCCAAATGTGTGTGGGTAGAATATATATCCCACGGGGCTAAAATTTAAAAAAGTTGAAAAAAAATTTTTTTTGGACTTAGTCATTTTTCCGGCGTTCATCAGATTTTCAGATAGGGGAAATGTCAGTGAGCGTTCTGATTTCAGTTCCAGAGCGATTCGCCCAATGAGTCCTTGATATTTAGTCGTTTTCAGCCAATTTTCTGGATTTTTGAAAATTTCACTTTTTTGAGAAAATATCCACTAAATGAGGGAATAATATGTGTGAGGGTACCCCAGGAGAGTTCCAAATGTGTGTGGGTAGAATATATATCCCACGGGGCTAAAATTGAAAAAAGTTGAAAAAAAATTTTTTTTGGACTTAGTCATTTTTCCGGCGTTTATCAGACTTTTAGATAGGGGAAATGTCAGTGAGCGTTCCGATTTCAGTTCCAGAGCGATTCGCCCAATGAGTCCTTGATACTTAGTCGTTTTCAGCCAATATTTTGGATTTTTGAAAATTTCACTTTTTTGTGAAAATATCCACTAAATGAGGGAATAATATGTGTGAGGGTACCCCAGGAGAGTTCCAAATGTGTGTGGGTAGAATATATATCCCACGGGGTTAAAATTGAAAAAAGTTGAAAAACATTTTTTTTTGGACTTAGTCATTTTTCCGGCGCTTATCAGACTTTCAGATAGGGCAAATGTCAGTGAGCTTTCCGATTTCAGTTCCAGAGCGAATCGCCCAATGAGTCCTTGATATTTAGTCGTTTTCAGCCAATTTTCTAGATTTTTGAAAATTTCACTTTTTTGTGAAAATATCCACTAAATGAGGGAATAATATGTGTGAGGGTACCCCAGGAGAGTTCCAAATGTGTGTGGGTAGAATATATATCCCACGAGGGTAAAATTTAAAAAAGTTGAAAAAAAATTTTTTTTGGACTTAGTCATTTTTCCACTGTTCATCAGATTTTCAGATAGGGGAAATGTCAGTGAGCATTCTGATTTCAGTTCCAGAGCGATTCGCCCAATGAGTCCTTGATATTTAGTCATTTTCAGCCAATTTTCTGGATTTTTGAAAATTTCACTTTTTTGTGAAAATATCCACTAAATGAGGGAATAATATGTTTGAGGGTACCACAGGAGAGTTCCAAATGTGTGTGGGTAGAATATATATCCCACGGGGCTAAAATTAAAAAAAGTTGAAAAAAAATTTTTTTTGACTTAGTCATTTTTCCGGCGTTTATCAGACTTTCAGATAGGGGAAATGTCAGTGAGCATTCCGATTTCAGTTCCAGAGCGATTCGCCCAATGAGTCCTTGATATTTAGTCGTTTTCAGCCAATATTTTGGATTTTTGACAATTTCACTTTTTTGTGAAAATATCCACTAAACGAGCGAATAATATGTGTGAGGGTACCACAGGAGAGTTCCAAATGTGTGTGGGTAGAATATATATCCCACGGGGCTAAAATTTAAAAAAGTTGAAAAAAAATTTTTTTTGGACTTAGTCATTTTTCCGGCGTTCATCAGATTTTCAGATAGGGGAAATGTCAGTGAGCGTTCTGATTTCAGTTCCAGAGCGATTCGCCCAATGAGTCCTTGATACTTAGTCGTTTTCAGCCAATATTTTGGATTTTTGAAAATTTCACTTTTTTGTGAAAATATCCACTAAATGAGGGAATAATATGTGTGAGGGTACCCCAGGAGAGTTCCAAATGTGTGTGGGTAGAATATATATCCCACGGGGTTAAAATTGAAAAAAGTTGAAAAACATTTTTTTTTGGACTTAGTCATTTTTCCGGCGCTTATCAGACTTTCAGATAGGGCAAATGGCAGTGAGCTTTCCGATTTCAGTTCCAGAGCGAATCGCCCAATGAGTCCTTGATATTTAGTCGTTTTCAGCCAATTTTCTGGATTTTTGAAAATTTCACTTTTTTGTGAAAATATCCAATAAATGAGGGAATACTATGTTTGAGGGTACCCCAGGAGAGTTCCAAATGTGTGTGGGTAGAATATATATCCCACGGGGGTAAAATTTAAAAAAGTTGAAAAAAATTTTTTTTGGGACATCATCATTTTTCCGGCGTTCATCAGATTTTCAGATAGGGGAAATGTCAGTGAGCGTTCTGATTTCAGTTCCAGAGCGATTCTCCCAATGAGTCCTTGATATTTTGTCGTTTTCAGCCATTTTTCTGAATTTTTTTAAAATTTCACTTTTTTGTGAAAATATCCACTAAATGAGGGAATAATATGTGTGAGGGTACCCCAGGAGAGTTCCAAATGTGTGTGGGTAGAATATATATCCCACGGGGTTAAAATTGAAAAAAGTTGAAAAACATTTTTTTTTGGACTTAGTCATTTTTCCGGCGTTTATCAGACTTTCAGATAGGGCAAATGTCAGTGAGCGTTCTGATTTCAGTTCCAGAGAGATTCGCCCAATGAGTCCTTGATATTTAGTCGTTTTCAGCCAATTTTCTGGATTTTTGAAAATTTCACTTTTTTGTGAAAATATCCACTAAATGAGGGAATAATATGTGTGAGGGTACCCCAGGAGAGTTCCAAATGTGTGTGGGTAGAATATATATCCCACGGGGCTAAAATTGAAAAAAGTTGAAAAAAAATTTTTTTTGGACTTAGTCATTTTTCCGGCGTTTATCAGATTTTCAGATAGGGGAAATGTCAGTGAGCGTTCCGATTTCAGTTCCAGAGCGATTCGCCCAATGAGTCCTTGATACTTAGTCGTTTTCAGCCAATATTTTGGATTTTTGAAAATTTCACTTTTTTGTGAAAATATCCACTAAATGAGGGAATAATATGTGTGAGGGTACCCCAGGAGAGTTCCAAATGTGTGTGGGTAGAATATATATCCCACGAGGGTAAAATTTAAAAAAGTTGAAAAAAAATTTTTTTTGGACTTAGTCATTTTTCCACTGTTCATCAGATTTTCAGATAGGGGAAATGTCAGTGAGCATTCTGATTTCAGTTCCAGAGCGATTCGCCCAATGAGTCCTTGATATTTAGTCATTTTCAGCCAATTTTCTGGATTTTTGAAAATTTCACTTTTTTGTGAAAATATCCACTAAATGAGGGAATAATATGTGTGAGGGTACCCCAGGAGAGTTCCAAATGTGTGTGGGTAGAATATATATCCCACGGGGCTAAAATTGAAAAAAGTTGAAAAAAAATTTTTTTTGGACTTAGTCATTTTTCCGGCATTTATCAGACTTTCAGATAGGGGAAATGTCAGTGAGCATTCCGATTTCAGTTCCAGAGCGATTCGCCCAATGAGTCCTTGATACTTAGTCGTTTTCAGCCAATATTTTGGATTTTTGAAAATTTCACTTTTTTGTGAAAATATCCACTAAATGAGGGAATAATATGTGTGAGGGTACCCCAGGAGAGTTCCAAATGTGTGTGGGTAGAATATATATCCCACGGGGTTAAAATTGAAAAAAGTTGAAAAACATTTTTTTTTGGACTTAGTCATTTTTCCGGCGCTTATCAGACTTTCAGATAGGGCAAATGGCAGTGAGCTTTCCGATTTCAGTTCCAGAGCGAATCGCCCAATGAGTCCTTGATATTTAGTCGTTTTCAGCCAATTTTCTGGATTTTTGAAAATTTCACTTTTTTGTGAAAATATCCAATAAATGAGGGAATAATATGTTTGAGGGTACCCCAGGAGAGTTCCAAATGTGTGTGGGTAGAATATATATCCCACGGGGGTAAAATTTAAAAAAGTTGAAAAAAATTTTTTTTGGGACATCATCATTTTTCCGGCGTTCATCAGATTTTCAGATAGGGGAAATGTCAGTGAGCGTTCTGATTTCAGTTCCAGAGCGATTCTCCCAATGAGTCCTTGATATTTAGTCGTTTTCAGCCAATTTTCTGGATTTTTGAAAATTTCACTTTTTTGAGAAAATATCCACTAAATGAGGGAATAATATGTGTGAGGGTACCCCAGGAGAGTTCCAAATGTGTGTGGGTAGAATATATATCCCACGGGGTTAAAATTGAAAAAAGTTGAAAAACATTTTTTTTTGGACTTAGTCATTTTTCCGGCGTTTATCAGACTTTCAGATAGGGCAAATGTCAGTGAGCGTTCTGATTTCAGTTCCAGAGAGATTCGCCCAATGAGTCCTTGATATTTAGTCGTTTTCAGCCAATTTTCTGGATTTTTGAAAATTTCACTTTTTTGTGAAAATATCCACTAAATGAGGGAATAATATGTGTGAGGGTACCCCAGGAGAGTTCCAAATGTGTGTGGGTAGAATATATATCCCACGGGGCTAAAATTGAAAAAAGTTGAAAAAAAATTTTTTTTGGACTTAGTCATTTTTCCGGCGTTTATCAGATTTTCAGATAGGGGAAATGTCAGTGAGCGTTCCGATTTCAGTTCCAGAGCGATTCGCCCAATGAGTCCTTGATACTTAGTCGTTTTCAGCCAATATTTTGGATTTTTGAAAATTTCACTTTTTTGTGAAAATATCCACTAAATGAGGGAATAATATGTGTGAGGGTACCCCAGGAGAGTTCCAAATGTGTGTGGGTAGAATATATATCCCACGAGGGTAAAATTTAAAAAAGTTGAAAAAAAATTTTTTTTGGACTTAGTCATTTTTCCACTGTTCATCAGATTTTCAGATAGGGGAAATGTCAGTGAGCATTCTGATTTCAGTTCCAGAGCGATTCGCCCAATGAGTCCTTGATATTTAGTCATTTTCAGCCAATTTTCTGGATTTTTGAAAATTTCACTTTTTTGTGAAAATATCCACTAAATGAGGGAATAATATGTGTGAGGGTACCCCAGGAGAGTTCCAAATGTGTGTGGGTAGAATATATATCCCACGGGGCTAAAATTGAAAAAAGTTGAAAAAAAATTTTTTTTGGACTTAGTCATTTTTCCGGCGTTTATCAGACTTTCAGATAGGGGAAATGTCAGTGAGCATTCCGATTTCAGTTCCAGAGCGATTCGCCCAATGAGTCCTTGATACTTAGTCGTTTTCAGCCAATATTTTGGATTTTTGAAAATTTCACTTTTTTGTGAAAATATCCACTAAATGAGGGAATAATATGTGTGAGGGTACCCCAGGAGAGTTCCAAATGTGTGTGGGTAGAATATATATCCCACGGGGTTAAAATTGAAAAAAGTTGAAAAACATTTTTTTTTGGACTTAGTCATTTTTCCGGCGCTTATCAGACTTTCAGATAGGGCAAATGGCAGTGAGCTTTCCGATTTCAGTTCCAGAGCGAATCGCCCAATGAGTCCTTGATATTTAGTCGTTTTCAGCCAATTTTCTGGATTTTTGAAAATTTCACTTTTTTGTGAAAATATCCAATAAATGAGGGAATAATATGTTTGAGGGTACCCCAGGAGAGTTCCAAATGTGTGTGGGTAGAATATATATCCCACGGGGGTAAAATTTAAAAAAGTTGAAAAAAATTTTTTTTGGGACATCATCATTTTTCCGGCGTTCATCAGATTTTCAGATAGGGGAAATGTCAGTGAGCGTTCTGATTTCAGTTCCAGAGCGATTCTCCCAATGAGTCCTTGATATTTAGTCGTTTTCAGCCAATTTTCTGGATTTTTGAAAATTTCACTTTTTTGAGAAAATATCCACTAAATGAGGGAATAATATGTGTGAGGGTACCCCAGGAGAGTTCCAAATGTGTGTGGGTAGAATATATATCCCACGGGGCTAAAATTGAAAAAAGTTGAAAAAAAATTTTTTTTGGACTTAGTCATTTTTCCGGCGTTTATCAGACTTTTAGATAGGGGAAATGTCAGTGAGCGTTCCGATTTCAGTTCCAGAGCGATTCGCCCAATGAGTCCTTGATACTTAGTCGTTTTCAGCCAATATTTTGGATTTTTGAAAATTTCACTTTTTTGTGAAAATATCCACTAAATGAGGGAATAATATGTGTGAGGGTACCCCAGGAGAGTTCCAAATGTGTGTGGGTAGAATATATATCCCACGGGGTTAAAATTGAAAAAAGTTGAAAAACATTTTTTTTTGGACTTAGTCATTTTTCCGGCGCTTATCAGACTTTCAGATAGGGCAAATGTCAGTGAGCTTTCCGATTTCAGTTCCAGAGCGAATCGCCCAATGAGTCCTTGATATTTAGTCGTTTTCAGCCAATTTTCTAGATTTTTGAAAATTTCACTTTTTTGTGAAAATATCCACTAAATGAGGGAATAATATGTGTGAGGGTACCCCAGGAGAGTTCCAAATGTGTGTGGGTAGAATATATATCCCACGAGGGTAAAATTTAAAAAAGTTGAAAAAAAATTTTTTTTGGACTTAGTCATTTTTCCACTGTTCATCAGATTTTCAGATAGGGGAAATGTCAGTGAGCATTCTGATTTCAGTTCCAGAGCGATTCGCCCAATGAGTCCTTGATATTTAGTCATTTTCAGCCAATTTTCTGGATTTTTGAAAATTTCACTTTTTTGTGAAAATATCCACTAAATGAGGGAATAATATGTTTGAGGGTACCACAGGAGAGTTCCAAATGTGTGTGGGTAGAATATATATCCCACGGGGCTAAAATTAAAAAAAGTTGAAAAAAATTTTTTTTTGACTTAGTCATTTTTCCGGCGTTTATCAGACTTTCAGATAGGGGAAATGTCAGTGAGCATTCCGATTTCAGTTCCAGAGCGATTCGCCCAATGAGTCCTTGATATTTAGTCGTTTTCAGCCAATATTTTGGATTTTTGACAATTTCACTTTTTTGTGAAAATATCCACTAAACGAGCGAATAATATGTGTGAGGGTACCACAGGAGAGTTCCAAATGTGTGTGGGTAGAATATATATCCCACGGGGCTAAAATTTAAAAAAGTTGAAAAAAAATTTTTTTTGGACTTAGTCATTTTTCCGGCGTTCATCAGATTTTCAGATAGGGGAAATGTCAGTGAGCGTTCTGATTTCAGTTCCAGAGCGATTCGCCCAATGAGTCCTTGATATTTAGTCGTTTTCAGCCAATTTTCTGGATTTTTGAAAATTTCACTTTTTTGAGAAAATATCCACTAAATGAGGGAATAATATGTGTGAGGGTACCCCAGGAGAGTTCCAAATGTGTGTGGGTAGAATATATATCCCACGGGGCTAAAATTGAAAAAAGTTGAAAAAAAATTTTTTTTGGACTTAGTCATTTTTCCGGCGTTTATCAGACTTTTAGATAGGGGAAATGTCAGTGAGCGTTCCGATTTCAGTTCCAGAGCGATTCGCCCAATGAGTCCTTGATACTTAGTCGTTTTCAGCCAATATTTTGGATTTTTGAAAATTTCACTTTTTTGTGAAAATATCCACTAAATGAGGGAATAATATGTGTGAGGGTACCCCAGGAGAGTTCCAAATGTGTGTGGGTAGAATATATATCCCACGGGGTTAAAATTGAAAAAAGTTGAAAAACATTTTTTTTTGGACTTAGTCATTTTTCCGGCGCTTATCAGACTTTCAGATAGGGCAAATGTCAGTGAGCTTTCCGATTTCAGTTCCAGAGCGAATCGCCCAATGAGTCCTTGATATTTAGTCGTTTTCAGCCAATTTTCTAGATTTTTGAAAATTTCACTTTTTTGTGAAAATATCCACTAAATGAGGGAATAATATGTGTGAGGGTACCCCAGGAGAGTTCCAAATGTGTGTGGGTAGAATATATATCCCACGAGGGTAAAATTTAAAAAAGTTGAAAAAAAATTTTTTTTGGACTTAGTCATTTTTCCACTGTTCATCAGATTTTCAGATAGGGGAAATGTCAGTGAGCATTCTGATTTCAGTTCCAGAGCGATTCGCCCAATGAGTCCTTGATATTTAGTCATTTTCAGCCAATTTTCTGGATTTTTGAAAATTTCACTTTTTTGTGAAAATATCCACTAAATGAGGGAATAATATGTTTGAGGGTACCACAGGAGAGTTCCAAATGTGTGTGGGTAGAATATATATCCCACGGGGCTAAAATTAAAAAAAGTTGAAAAAAAATTTTTTTTGACTTAGTCATTTTTCCGGCGTTTATCAGACTTTCAGATAGGGGAAATGTCAGTGAGCATTCCGATTTCAGTTCCAGAGCGATTCGCCCAATGAGTCCTTGATATTTAGTCGTTTTCAGCCAATATTTTGGATTTTTGACAATTTCACTTTTTTGTGAAAATATCCACTAAACGAGCGAATAATATGTGTGAGGGTACCACAGGAGAGTTCCAAATGTGTGTGGGTAGAATATATATCCCACGGGGCTAAAATTTAAAAAAGTTGAAAAAAAATTTTTTTTGGACTTAGTCATTTTTCCGGCGTTCATCAGATTTTCAGATAGGGGAAATGTCAGTGAGCGTTCTGATTTCAGTTCCAGAGCGATTCGCCCAATGAGTCCTTGATACTTAGTCGTTTTCAGCCAATATTTTGGATTTTTGAAAATTTCACTTTTTTGTGAAAATATCCACTAAATGAGGGAATAATATGTGTGAGGGTACCCCAGGAGAGTTCCAAATGTGTGTGGGTAGAATATATATCCCACGGGGTTAAAATTGAAAAAAGTTGAAAAACATTTTTTTTTGGACTTAGTCATTTTTCCGGCGCTTATCAGACTTTCAGATAGGGCAAATGGCAGTGAGCTTTCCGATTTCAGTTCCAGAGCGAATCGCCCAATGAGTCCTTGATATTTAGTCGTTTTCAGCCAATTTTCTGGATTTTTGAAAATTTCACTTTTTTGTGAAAATATCCAATAAATGAGGGAATACTATGTTTGAGGGTACCCCAGGAGAGTTCCAAATGTGTGTGGGTAGAATATATATCCCACGGGGGTAAAATTTAAAAAAGTTGAAAAAAATTTTTTTTGGGACATCATCATTTTTCCGGCGTTCATCAGATTTTCAGATAGGGGAAATGTCAGTGAGCGTTCTGATTTCAGTTCCAGAGCGATTCTCCCAATGAGTCCTTGATATTTTGTCGTTTTCAGCCATTTTTCTGAATTTTTTTAAAATTTCACTTTTTTGTGAAAATATCCACTAAATGAGGGAATAATATGTGTGAGGGTACCCCAGGAGAGTTCCAAATGTGTGTGGGTAGAATATATATCCCACGGGGTTAAAATTGAAAAAAGTTGAAAAACATTTTTTTTTGGACTTAGTCATTTTTCCGGCGTTTATCAGACTTTCAGATAGGGCAAATGTCAGTGAGCGTTCTGATTTCAGTTCCAGAGAGATTCGCCCAATGAGTCCTTGATATTTAGTCGTTTTCAGCCAATTTTCTGGATTTTTGAAAATTTCACTTTTTTGTGAAAATATCCACTAAATGAGGGAATAATATGTGTGAGGGTACCCCAGGAGAGTTCCAAATGTGTGTGGGTAGAATATATATCCCACGGGGTTAAAATTGAAAAAAGTTGAAAAACATTTTTTTTTGGACTTAGTCAATTTTCCGGCGTTTATCAGACTTTCAGATAGGGCAAATGTCAATGAGCATTCTGATTTCAGTTCCAGAGCGATTCGCCCAATGAGTCCTTGATATTTAGTCGTTTTCAGCCAATTTTCTGGATTTTTGAAAATTTCACTTTTTTGAGAAAATATCCACTAAATGAGGGAATAATATGTGTGAGGGTACCCCAGGAGAGTTCCAAATGTGTGTGGGTAGAATATATATCCCACGGGGCTAAAATTGAAAAAAGTTGAAAAAAAATTTTTTTTGGACTTAGTCATTTTTCCGGCGTTTATCAGACTTTCAGATAGGGGAAATGTCAGTGAGCGTTCCGATTTCAGTTCCAGAGCGATTCGCCCAATGAGTCCTTGATACTTTGTCGTTTTCAGCCAATATTTTGGATTTTTGAAAATTTCACTTTTTTGTGAAAATATCCACTAAATGAGGGAATAATATGTGTGAGGGTACCCCAGGAGAGTTCCAAATGTGTGTGGGTAGAATATATATCCCACGGGGTTAAAATTGAAAAAAGTTGAAAAACATTTTTTTTTGGACTTAGTCATTTTTCCGGCGCTTATCAGACTTTCAGATAGGGCAAATGTCAGTGAGCTTTCCGATTTCAGTTCCAGAGCGAATCGCCCAATGAGTCCTTGATATTTAGTCGTTTTCAGCCAATTTTCTGGATTTTTGAAAATTTCACTTTTTTGTGAAAATATCCAATAAATGAGGGAATAATATGTTTGAGGGTACCCCAGGAGAGTTCCAAATGTGTGTGGGTAGAATATATATCCCACGGGGGTAAAATTTAAAAAAGTTGAAAAAAAATTTTTTTGGGACATCATCATTTTTCCGGCGTTCATCAGATTTTCAGATAGGGGAAATGTCAGTGAGCGTTCTGATTTCAGTTCCAGAGCGATTCTCCCAATGAGTCCTTGATATTTTGTCGTTTTCAGCCATTTTTCTGAATTTTTTTAAAATTTCACTTTTTTGTGAAAATATCCACTAAATGAGGGAATAATATGTGTGAGGGTACCCCAGGAGAGTTCCAAATGTGTGTGGGTAGAATATATATCCCACGGGGTTAAAATTGAAAAAAGTTGAAAAACATTTTTTTTTGGACTTAGTCATTTTTCCGGCGTTTATCAGACTTTCAGATAGGGCAAATGTCAGTGAGCGTTCTGATTTCAGTTCCAGAGCGATTCGCCCAATGAGTCCTTGATATTTAGTCGTTTTCAGCCAATTTTCTGGATTTTTGAAAATTTCACTTTTTTGTGAAAATATCCACTAAATGAGGGAATAATATGTTTGAGGGTACCCCAGGAGAGTTCCAAATGTGTGTGGGTAGAATATATATCCCACGGGGGTAAAATTGAAAAAAGTTGAAAAATTTATTTTTTTTGGACTTTGTCATTTTTCCGGCGTTTATCAGACTTTCAGATAGGGGAAAGGCCAGTGAGTGGTCTGATTTCAGTTACAGAGCGATTCGCCTAATGAGTCCTTGATATTTAGTCGTTTTCAGCCAATTTTCTGGATTTTTGAAAATTTCACTTTTTTGAGAAAATAACCACTAAATGAGGGAATAATATGTGTGAGGGTACCCCAGGAGAGTTCCAAATGTGTGTGGGTAGAATATATATCCCACGGGGGTAAAATTTAAAAAAGTTTAAAAAAAATTTTTTTGGGACTTAGTCATTTTTCCGGCGTTCATCAGATTTTCAGATAGGGGAAATGTCAGTGAGCGTTCTGATTTCAGTTGCAGAGCGATTCGCCCAATGAGTCCTTGATATTTAGTCATTTTCAGCCAATTTTCTGGATTTTTGAAAATTTCACTTTTTTGTGAAAATATCCACTAAATGAGGGAATAATATGTGTAAGGGTACCACAGGAGAGTTCCAAATGTGTGTGGGTAGAATATATATCCCACAGGGTCAAAATTGAAAAAAGTTGAAAAACATTTTTTTTTGGACTAAGTCATTTTTCTGGCGTTTATCAGACTTTCAGATAGGGGAAATGTCAGTGAGCGTTCTGATTTCAGTTACAGAGCGATTCTCCCAAAGAGTCCTTGATATTTAGTCGTTTTCAGCCAATTTTCTGGATTTTTGAAAATTTCACTTTTTTGTGAAAATATCCACTAAATGAGGGAATAATATGTGTGAGGGTACCCCAGGAGAGTTCCAAATGTGTGTGGGTAGAATATATATCCCACGGGGTTAAAATTGAAAAAGGTTGAAAAAATTTTTTTTTTGGACTTAGTCATTTTTCCAGCGTTTATCAGATTTTCAGATAGGGGAAATGTCAGTGAGCATTCCGATTTCAGTTCCAGAGCGATTCGCCCAATGAGTCCTTGATATTTAGTCGTTTTCAGCCAATTTTCTGGATTTTTGAAAATTTCACTTTTTTGTGAAAATATCCACTATATGAGGGAATAATATGTTTGAGGGTACCCCAGGAGAGTTCCAAATGTGTGTGGGTAGAATATATATACCACGGGGGTAAAATTGAAAAAAGTTGAAAAAATTTTTTTTTTGGACTTAGTCATTTTTCCGGCGTTTATCAGACTTTCAGATAGGGCAAATGTCAGGGAGCATTCCGATTTCAATTCCAGAGCGATTCGCCGAATGAGTCCTTGATATTTAGTAGTTTTCAGCCAATTTTCTGGATTTTTGAAAATTTCACTTTTTTGTGAAAATATCCACTAAATGAGGGAATAATATGTGTGAGGGTACCCCAGGAGAGTTCCAAATGTGTGTGGGTAGAATATATATCCCACGGGGGTAAAATTGAAAAAAGTTGAAAAATTTTTTTTTTTTGGACTTTGTCATTTTTCCGGCGTTTATCAGACTTTCAGATAGGGGAAATGTCAGTGAGTGTTCTGATTTCAGTTACAGAGCGATTCGCCCAATGAGTCCTTGATATTTAGTCGTTTTCAGCCAATTTTCTGGATTTTTGAAAATTTCACTTTTTTGTGAAAATATCCACTAAATGAGGGAATAATATGTGTGAGGGTACCCCAGGAGAGTTCCAAATGTGTGTGTGTAGAATATATAACCCACGGGGGTCAAATTGAAAAAAGTTGAAAAAAATTTTTTTTTGGAATAAGACATTTTTCCGGCGTTTATCAGACTTTCAGATAGGGCAAATGTCAGTGAGCATTCCAATTTCAGTTCCAGAGCGATTCGCCCAATGAGTCCTTGATATTTAGTCATTTTCAGCCAATTTTCTGGATTTTTTAAAATTTCACTTTTTTTGTGAAAATATCCACTAAATGAGGGAATAATATGTTTGAGGGTACCCCAGGAGAGTTCCAAATGTGTGTGGGTAGAATATATATCCCACGGGGGTAAAATTGAAAAAAGTTTAAAAAATTTTTTTTTTGGACTTAGTCATTTTTCCGTCGTTTATCAGACTTTCAGATAGGGCAAATGTCAGTGAGCATTCCGATTTCAATTCCAGAGCGATTCGCCGAATGAGTCCTTGATATTTAGTAGTTTTCAGCCAATTTTCTGGATTTTTGAAAATTTCACTTTTTTGTGAAAATATCCACTAAATGAGGGAATAATATGTGTAAGGGTACCACAGGAGAGTTCCAAATGTGTGTGGGTAGAATATATATCCCACAGAGGTAAAATTGAAAAAAGTTGAAAATTTATTTTTTTTTTGGACTTTGTCATTTTTCCGGCGTTTATCAGACTTTCAGATAGGGCAAATGTCAGTGTGCGTTCCGATTTCAGTTCCAGAGCGATTCGCCCAATGAGTCCTTGATACTTAGTCGTTTTCAGCCAATATTTTGGATTTTTGAAAATTTCACTTTTTTGTGAAAATATCCACTAAATGAGGGAATAATATGTGTAAGGGTACCACAGGAGAGTTCCAAATGTGTGTGGGTAGAATATATATCCCACGGGGGTAAAATTGAAAAAAGTTGAAAAATTTTTTTTTTTTGGACTTTGTCATTTTTCCGGCGTTTATCAGACTTTCAGATAGGGGAAATGTCAGTGAGTGTTCTGATTTCAGTTACAGAGCGATTCGCCCAATGAGTCCTTGATATTTAGTCGTTTTCAGCCAATTTTCTGGATTTTTGAAAATTTCACTTTTTTGTGAAAATATCCACTAAATGAGGGAATAATATGTGTGAGGGTACCCCAGGAGAGTTCCAAATTTGTGTGTGTAGAATATATATCCCACGGGGTTAAAATTGAAAAAAGTTGAAAAATTTTTTTTTTTGGACTTAGTCATTTTTCCGTCGTTTATCAGATTTTCAGATAGGGAAAATGTCAGTGAGCATTCCGATTTCAGTTCCAGAGCGATTCGCCCAATGAGTCCTTGATATTTAGTCGTTTTCAGCCAATTTTCTGGATTTTTGAAAATTTCACTTTTTTGTGAAAATATCCACTAAATGAGGGAATAATATGTGTGAGGGTACCCCAGGAGAGTTCCAAATTTGTGTGTGTAGAATATATAACCCACGGGGGTCAAATTGAAAAAAGTTGAAAAAAATTTTTTTTTGGAATAAGACATTTTTCCGGCGTTTATCAGACTTTCAGATAGGGCAAATGTCAGTGAGCATTCCGATTTCAGTTCCAGAGCGATTCGCCCAATGAGTCCTTGATATTTAGTAGTTTTCAGCCAATTTTCTGGATTTTTGAAAATTTCACTTTTTTGTGAAAATATCCACTAAATGAGGGAATAATATGTGTGAGGGTACCCCAGGAGAGTTCCAAATGTGTGTGGGTAGAATATATATCCCACGGGGTTAAAATTGAAAAAAGTTGAAAAAAATTTTTTTTTGGACTTAGTCATTTTTCCGGCGTTTATCAGACTTTCAGATAGGGCAAATGTCAGGGAGCATTCCGATTTCAATTCCAGAGCGATTCGCCGAATGAGTCCTTGATATTTAGTAGTTTTCAGCCAATTTTCTGGATTTTTGAAAATTTCACTTTTTTGTGAAAATATCCACTAAATGAGGGAATAATATGTGTAAGGGTACCACAGGAGAGTTCCAAATGTGTGTGGGTAGAATATATATCCCACAGAGGTAAAATTGAAAAAAGTTGAAAATTTATTTTTTTTTGGACTTTGTCATTTTTCCGGCGTTTATCAGACTTTCAGATAGGGCAAATGTCAGTGTGCGTTCCGATTTCAGTTCCAGAGCGATTCGCCCAATGAGTCCTTGATACTTAGTCGTTTTCAGCCAATATTTTGGATTTTTGAAAATTTCACTTTTTTGTGAAAATATCCACTAAATGAGGGAATAATATGTGTAAGGGTACCACAGGAGAGTTCCAAATGTGTGTGGGTAGAATATATATCCCACGGGGTAAAATTGAAAAAAGTTGAAAAATTTTTTTTTTTTGGACTTTGTCATTTTTCCGGCATTTATCAGACTTTCAGATAGGGGAAATGTCAGTGAGTGTTCTGATTTCAGTTCCAGAGCGATTCGCCCAATGAGTCCTTGATATTTAGTCGTTTTCAGCCAATTTTCTGGATTTTTGAAAATTTCACTTTTTTGTGAAAATATCCACTAAATGAGGGAATAATATGTGTGAGGGTACCCCAGGAGAGTTCCAAATTTGTGTGTGTAGAATATATAACCCACGGGGGTCAAATTGAAAAAAGTTGAAAAAAATTTTTTTTTGGAATAAGACATTTTTCCGGCGTTTATCAGACTTTCAGATAGGGCAAATGTCAGTGAGCATTCCAATTTCAGTTCCACAGCGATTCGCCCAATGAGTCCTTGATATTTAGTCATTTTCAGCCAATTTTCTGGATTTTTTAAAATTTCACTTTTTTTGTGAAAATATCCACTAAATGAGGGAATAATATGTGTGAGGGTACCCCAGGAGAGTTCCAAATGTGTGTGGGTAGAATATATATCCCACGGGGTTAAAATTGAAAAAAGTTGAAAAAATATTTTTTTTGGACTTAGTCATTTTTCCGGCGTTTATCAGATTTTCAGATAGGGAAAATGTCAGTGAGCATTCCGATTTCAGTTCCAGAGCGATTCGCCCAATGAGTCCTTGATATTTAGTAGTTTTCAGCCAATTTTCTGGATTTTTGAAAATTTCACTTTTTTGTGAAAATATCCACTAAATGAGGGAATAATATGTGTGAGGGTACCCCAGGAGAGTTCCAAATGTGTGTGGGTAGAATATATATCCCACGGGGTTAAAATTGAAAAAAGTTGAAAAAAATTTTTTTTTGGACTTAGTCATTTTTCCGGCGTTTATCAGACTTTCAGATAGGGCAAATGTCAGGGAGCATTCCGATTTCAATTCCAGAGCGATTCGCCGAATGAGTCCTTGATATTTAGTAGTTTTCAGCCAATTTTCTGGATTTTTGAAAATTTCACTTTTTTGTGAAAATATCCACTAAATGAGGGAATAATATGTGTAAGGGTACCACAGGAGAGTTCCAAATGTGTGTGGGTAGAATATATATCCCACAGAGGTAAAATTGAAAAAAGTTGAAAATTTATTTTTTTTTGGACTTTGTCATTTTTCCGGCGTTTATCAGACTTTCAGATAGGGCAAATGTCAGTGTGCGTTCCGATTTCAGTTCCAGAGCGATTCGCCCAATGAGTCCTTGATACTTAGTCGTTTTCAGCCAATATTTTGGATTTTTGAAAATTTCACTTTTTTGTGAAAATATCCACTAAATGAGGGAATAATATGTGTAAGGGTACCACAGGAGAGTTCCAAATGTGTGTGGGTAGAATATATATCCCACGGGGGTAAAATTGAAAAAAGTTGAAAAATTTTTTTTTTTTGGACTTTGTCATTTTTCCGGCATTTATCAGACTTTCAGATAGGGGAAATGTCAGTGAGTGTTCTGATTTCAGTTACAGAGCGATTCGCCCAATGAGTCCTTGATATTTAGTCGTTTTCAGCCAATTTTCTGGATTTTTGAAAATTTCACTTTTTTGTGAAAATATCCACTAAATGAGGGAATAATATGTGTGAGGGTACCCCAGGAGAGTTCCAAATTTGTGTGTGTAGAATATATATCCCACGGGGTTAAAATTGAAAAAAGTTGAAAAATTTTTTTTTTTGGACTTAGTCATTTTTCCGGCGTTTATCAGATTTTCAGATAGGGAAAATGTCAGTGAGCATTCCGATTTCAGTTCCAGAGCGATTCGCCCAATGAGTCCTTGATATTTAGTCGTTTTCAGCCAATTTTCTGGATTTTTGAAATTTTCACTTTTTTGTGAAAATATCCACTAAATGAGGGAATAATATGTGTGAGGGTACCCCAGGAGAGTTCCAAATTTGTGTGTGTAGAATATATAACCCACGGGGGTCAAATTGAAAAAAGTTGAAAAAAATTTTTTTTTGGAATAAGACATTTTTCCGGCGTTTATCAGACTTTCAGATAGGGCAAATGTCAGTGAGCATTCCAATTTCAGTTCCAGAGCGATTCGCCCAATGAGTCCTTGATATTTAGTCATTTTCAGCCAATTTTCTGGATTTTTTAAAATTTCACTTTTTTTGTGAAAATATCCACTAAATGAGGGAATAATATGTGTGAGGGTACCCCAGGAGAGTTCCAAATGTGTGTGGGTAGAATATATATCCCACGGGGTTAAAATTGAAAAAAGTTGAAAAAATATTTTTTTTGGACTTAGTCATTTTTCCGGCGTTTATCAGATTTTCAGATAGGGAAAATGTCAGTGAGCATTCCGATTTCAGTTCCAGAGCGATTCGCCCAATGAGTCCTTGATATTTAGTAGTTTTCAGCCAATTTTCTGGATTTTTGAAAATTTCACTTTTTTGTGAAAATATCCACTAAATGAGGGAATAATATGTGTGAGGGTACCCCAGGAGAGTTCCAAATGTGTGTGGGTAGAATATATATCCCACGGGGTTAAAATTGAAAAAAGTTGAAAAAAATTTTTTTTTGGACTTAGTCATTTTTCCGGCGTTTATCAGACTTTCAGATAGGGCAAATGTCAGGGAGCATTCCGATTTCAATTCCAGAGCGATTCGCAGAGTGAGTCCTTGATATTTAGTAGTTTTCAGCCAATTTTCTGGATTTTTGAAAATTTCACTTTTTTGTGAAAATATCCACTAAATGAGGGAATAATATGTGTGAGGGTACCCCAGGAGAGTTCCAAATGTGTGTGGGTAGAATATATATCCCACGGGGGTAAAATTGAAAAAAGTTGAAAAATTTTTTTTTTTTGGACTTTGTCATTTTTCCGGCGTTTATCAGACTTTCAGATAGGGGAAATGTCATTGAGCGTTCCGATTTCAATTCCAGAGCAATTCGCCCAATGAGTCCTTGATATTTAGTCGTTTTCAGCTAATATTTTGGATTTTTGAAAATTTCACTTTTTTGTGAAAATATCCACTAAATGAGGGAATAATATGTGTGAGGGTACCCCAGGAGAGTTCCAAATGTCTGTGGGTAGAATATATATCCCACGGGGGTAAAATTGAAAAAAGTTGAAAACATTTTTTTTTTGGACTTAGGTATTTTTCCGGCGTTTATCAGACTTTCAGATAGGGCAAATGTCAGTGAGCATTCCGATTTCAGTTCCAGAGCGATTCGCCCAATGAGTCCTTGATATTTAGTCGTTTTCAGCCAATATTCTGGATTTTTGAAAATTTCACTTTTTTGTGAAAATATCCACTAAATGAGGGAATAATATGTGTGAGGGTACCCCAGGAGAGTTCCAAATGTGTGTGGGTAGAATATATATCCCACGGGTTTAAAATTGAAAAAAGTTGAAAATTTTTTTTTTTTGGACTTAGTCATTTTTCCGGCGTTTCTCAGACTTTCAGATAGGGCAAATGTCAGTGAGCATTCCGATGTCAGTTCCAGAGCGATTCGCACAATGAGTCCTTGATATTTAGTCATTTTCAGCCAATATTTTGGATTTTTGAAAATTTCACTTTTTTGTGAAAATATCCACTAAATGAGGGAATAATATATGTGAGGCTACCCCAGGAGAGTTCCAAATGTGTGTGGGTAGAATATATATCCCATGGGGGTAAAATTGAAAAAAGTTGAAAAAAATTTTTTTTTTGGACTTAGTCATTTTTCCGGCGTTTATCAGACTTTCAGATAGGGGAAATGTCAGTGAGGATTCCGATTTCAGTTCCAGAGCGATTCGCCCAATGAGTCCTTGATATTTAGTCGTTTTCAGCCAATATTCTGGATTTTTGAAAATTTCACTTTTTTGTGAAAATATCCACTAAATGAGGGAATAATATGTGTGAGGGTACGCCAGGAGAGTTCCAAATGTGTGTGGGTAGAATATATATCCCACGCGGGTAAAATTGAAAAAAGTAAAAAAAATTTTTTTTTTGGACTTAGTCATTTTTCCGGCGTTTATCAGACTTTCAGATAGGGGAAATGTCAGTGAGCATTCTGATTTCAGTTCCAGAGCGATTCGCCCAATGAGTCCTTGATATTTAGTCGTTTTCAGCCAATTTTCTGGATTTTTGAAAATATTTTGTGAAAATATCCACTAAATGAGGGAATAATATGTGTGAGGGTACCCCAGGAGAGTTCCAAATGTGTGTGGGTAGAATATATATCCCACGGGGCTAAAATTGAAAAAAGTTGAATAAAATTTTTTTTTGGACTATTTTTCCCGCGTTTATCAGACTTTCAGATAGGGGAAATGTCAGTGAGGGTTCCGATTTCAGTTCCAGAGCGATACGCCCAATTTGTCCTTGATATTTAGTCGTTTTCAGCCAATTTTCTAGATTTTTGAAAATTTCACTTATTGTGAAAATATCCACTAATTGAGGGAATATTATGTGTGAGGGTACCACAGGAGAGTTCCAAATGTGTGTGGGTAGAATATATATCCCACGGGGGTAAAATTAAAAAAAGTTAAAAAAAATATTTTTTTTGGACTTAGTCATTTTTCCGGCGTTTATCAGACTTTCACAGAAAGGGGAAATGTCAATTAGCGTTCTGATTTCAGTTCCAGAGCGATTCGCCCAATGAGTCCTTGATATTTAGTTGTTTTCAGCCAATTTTCTGGATTTTTGAAAATATCCACTAAATGATGGAATAATATGTGTGAGGGTACCCCAGGAGAGTTCCAAATGTGTGTGGGTAGAAAATATATCCCACGGGGGTAAAATTGAAAAAAGTTGAACAATTTTTTTTTTGGACTTAGTCATTTTTCCGGCCTTTATCAGACTTTCATTTAGGGGAAATGTCAGTGAGCGTTCTGATTTCAGTTCCAGAGCGATTCGCCCAATGAGTCCTTGATATTTAGTCGTTTTCAGCCAATTTTCTGGATTTTTGAAAATTTCACTTTTTTGTGAAAATATCCACTAAATGAGGGAATAATATGTGTGAGGGTATGCCAGGAGAGTTCCAAATGTGTGTGGGTAGAAAATATATCCCACGCGGGTAAAATTGAAAAAAGTAAAAAAAATTTTTTTTTTTGGACTTAGTCATTTTTTCGGCGTTTATCAGACTTTCAGATAGGGGAAATGTCAGTGAGCATTCTGATTTCAGTTCCAGAGCGACTCGCCCAATGAGTCCTTGATATTTAGTCGTTTTCAGCCAATTTTCTGGATTTTTGAAAATATTTTGTGAAAATATCCACTAAATGAGGGAATAATATGTGTGAGGGTACCCCAGGAGAGTTCCAAATGTGTGTGGGTAGAATATATATCCCACGGGTTTAAAATTGAAAAAAGTTGAAAAATTATTTTTTTTGGACTTAGTCATTTTTCCGGCGTTTATCTGACTTTCAGATAGGGCAAACGTCAGTGAGCATTCCGATTTCAGTTCCAGAGCGATTCGCCCAATGACTCCTTGATATTTAGTCATTTTCAGCCAATTTTCTGGATTTTTGAAAATTTCACTTTTTTGTGAAAATATCCACTAAATGAGGGAATAATATGTGTGAGGGTACGCCAGGTGAGTTCCAAATATGTGTGGGTAGAATATATATCCCACGCGGGTAAAATTGAAAAAAGTTGAAAAATTATTTTTTTTGGACTTAGTCATTTTTCCGACGTTTATCAGACTTTCAGATAGGGCAAATGTCAGTGAGCATTCCGATTTCAGTTCCAGAGCGATTCGCCCAATGAGTCCTTGATATTTAGTCGTTTTCAGCCAATATTCTGGATTTTTGAAAATTTGACTTTTTTGTGAAAATATCCACTAAATGAGGGAATAATATGTGTGAGGGTACCCCAGGAGAGTTCCAAATGTGTGTGGGTAGAATATATATCCCACGGGGGTAAAATTGAAAAAAGTTGAAAAAATTTTTTTTTTGGACTTAGTCATTTTTCCGGCGTTTATCAGACTTTCACAGAAAGGGGAAATGTCAGTGAGGGTTCTGATTTAAGTTCCAGAGAGATTCGCCCAATGAGTCCTTGATATTTAGTCGTTTTCAGCCAATTTACTGGATTTTTGAAATTATTTTGTGAAAATATCCACTAAATGAGGGAATAATATGTGTGAGGGTACGCCAGGAGAGTTCCAAATGTGTGTGGGTAGAATATATATTCCACTGGGCTAAAATTGAAAAAAGTTGAAAAAAAATTTTTTTTGGACTTAGTCATTTTTCCGGCGTTTATCAGACTTTCAGATAGGGGAAATGTCAGTGAGCATTCCGATTTCAGTTCCAGAGCGATTCGCCCAATGAGTCCTTGATATTTAGTCGTTTTCAGCCAATTTTCTGGATTTTTGAAAATTTCACTTTTTTGTGAAAATATCCACTAAATGAGGGAATAATATGTGTGATGGTACCCCAGGAGAGTTCCAAATGTGTGTGGGTAGAATATATATCCCACGGGGCTAAAATTGAAAAAAGTTGAAAAAATTTTTTTTTGGACTTAGTAATTTTTCCCGCGTTTATCAGACTTTCAGATAGGGGAAATGTCAGTGAGGGTTCCGATTTCAGTTCCAGAGCGATTCGCCCAATTTGTCCTTGATATTTAGTCGTTTTCAGCCAATTTTCTGGATTTTTGAAAATTTCACTTTTTGTGAAAATATCCACTAAATGAGGGAATAATATGTGTGAGGATACCACAGGAGAGTTCCAAATGTGTGTGGGTAGAATATATATCCCACGGGGGTAAAATTAAAAAAAGTTGAAAAAAAATTTTTTGGGGGACTTAGTCATTTTTCCGGCGTTTATCAGACTTTCACAGAAAGGGGAAATGTCAGTGAGCGTTCTGATTTCAGTTCCAGAGCGATTCGCCCAATGAGTCCTTGATATTTAGTTGTTTTCAGCCAATTTTCTGGATTTTTGAAAATATCCACTAAATGATGGAATAATATGTGTGAGGGTACCCCAGGAGATTTCCAAATGTGTGTGGGTAGAAAATATATCCCACGGGGGTAAAATTGAAAAAAGTTGAACAATTTTTTTTTTGGACTTAGTCATTTTTCCGGCCTTTATCAGACTTTCATTTAGGGGAAATGTCAGTGAGCGTTCTGATTTCAGTTCCAGAGCGATTCGCCCAATGAGTCCTTGATATTTAGTCGTTTTCAACCAATTTTCTGGATTTTTGAAAATTTCACTTTTTTGTGAAAATATCCACTAAATGAGGGAATAATATGTGTGAGGGTACCCCAGGAGAGTTCCAAATGTGTGTGGGTAGAATATATATCCCACGGGGGTAAAATTGAAAAAAGTTGAAAAATTATTTTTTTTGGACTTAGTCATTTTTCCGACGTTTATCAGACTTTCAGATAGGGGAAATGTCAGTGAGCATTCTGATTTCAGTTCCAGAGCGATTCGCCCAATGAGTCCTTGATATTTAGTCGTTTTCAGCCAATTTTCGGGATTTTTGAAAATTTCACTTTTTTGTGAAAATATCCACTAAATGAGGGAATAATATGTGTGAGGGTACCCCAGAAGAGTTCCAAATGTGTGTAGGTAGAATATATATCACACGGGGGTAAAATTGAAAAAAGTTTAAAAAAATTTTTTTTTGGACTTAGTCATTTTTCCGGCGTTTATCAGACTTTCAGATAGGGGAAATGTCAGTGAGGGTTCCGATTTCAGTTCCAGAGCGATTCGCCCAATTTGTCCTTGATATTTAGTCGTTTTCAGCCAATTTTCTGGATTTTTGAAAATTTCACTTTTTGTGAAAATATCCACTAAATGAGGGAATAATATGTGTGAGGATACCACAGGAGAGTTCCAAATGTGTGTGGGTAGAATATATATCCCACGGGGGTAAAATTAAAAAAAGTTGAAAAAAAATTTTTTTTGGGACTTAGTCATTTTTCCGGCGTTTATCAGACTTTCACAGAAAGGGGAAATGTCAGTGAGCGTTCTGATTTCAGTTCCAGAGCGATTCGCCCAATGAGTCCTTGATATTTAGTTGTTTTCAGCCAATATTCTGGATTTTTGAAAATATCCACTAAATGAGGGAATAATATGTGTGAGGGTACCCCAGGAGAGTTTCAAATGTGTGTGGGTAGAAAATATATCCCACGGGGGTAAAATTGAAAAAAGTTGAACAATTTTTTTTTTTGGACTTAGTCATTTTTCCCGTCTTTATCAGACTTTCATTTAGGGGAAATGTCAGTGAGCGTTCTGATTTCAGTTCCAGAGCGATTCGCCCAATGAGTCCTTGATATTTAGTCGTTTTCAGCCAATTTTCTGGATTTTTGAAAATTTCACTTTTTTGTGAAAATGTCCACTAAATGAGGGAATAATATGTGTGAGGGTACCCCAGAAGAGTTCCAAATGTGTGTAGTTAGAATATATATCCCACGGGGGTAAAATTGAAAAAAGTTGAAACATTTTTTTTTTTGGACTTAGTCATTTTTCCGGCATTTATCAGACTTTCACAGAAAGGGGAAATGTCAGTGAGCATTCTGATTTCAGTTCCAGAGCGATTCGCCCAATGAGTCCTTGATATTTAGTCGTTTTCAGCCAATTTTCTGGATTTTTGAAAATATCCACTAAATGAGGGAATAATATGTGTGAGGGTACCCCAGAAGAGTTCCAAATGTGTGTAGGTAGAATATATATCCCACGGGGGTAAAATTAAAAAAGTTGAAAAAAATTTTTTTGGGGGACTTAGTCATTTTTCCGGCGTTTATCAGACTTTCACAGAAAGGGGAAATGTCAGTGAGCGTTCTGATTTCAGTTCCAGAGCGATTCGCCCAATGAGTCCTTGATATTTAGTTGTTTTCAGCCAATTTTCTGGATTTTTGAAAATATCCACTAAATGATGGAATAATATGTGTGAGGGTACCCCAGGAGATTTCCAAATGTGTGTGGGTAGAAAATATATCCCACGGGGGTAAAATTGAAAAAAGTTGAACAATTTTTTTTTTTGGACTTAGTCATTTTTCCGGCCTTTATCAGACTTTCATTTAGGGGAAATGTCAGTGAGCGTTCTGATTTCAGTTCCAGAGCAATTCGCCCAATGAGTCCTTGATATTTTGTCGTTTTCAGCCAATTTACTGGATTTTTGAAAATTTCACTTTTTTGTGAAAATATCCACTGAATGAGGGAATAATATGTGTGAGGGTACCCCAGGAGAGTTCCAAATGTGTGTGGGTAGAATATATATGCCACGGGGGTAAAATTGAAAAAAGTTGAAAAATTTTTTTTTTTGGACTTAGTCATTTTTCCGACGTTTATCAGACTTTCAGATAGGGGAAATGTCAGTGAGCATTCTGATTTCAGTTCCAGAGCGATTCGCCCAATGAGTCCTTGATATTTAGTCGTTTTCAGCCAATTTTCGGGATTTTTGAAAATTTCACTTTTTTGTGAAAATATCCACTAAATGAGGGAATAATATGTGTGAGGGTACACCAGGAGAGTTCCAAATGTGTGTGGGTAGAATATATATTCCACGGGGCTAAAATTGAAAAAAATTTTTTTTTGGACTTAGTAATTTTTCCCGCGTTTATCAGACTTTCAGATAGGGGAAATGTCAGTGAGGGTTCCGATTTCAGTTCCAGAGCGATTCGCCCAATTTGTCCTTGATATTTAGTCGTTTTCAGCCAATTTTCTGGATTTTTGAAAATTTCACTTTTTGTGAAAATATCCACTAAATGAGGGAATAATATGTGTGAGGATACCACAGGAGAGTTCCAAATGTGTGTGGGTAGAATATATATCCCACGGGGGTAAAATTAAAAAAAGTTGAAAAAAAATTTTTTTTGGGACTTAGTCATTTTTCCGGAGTTTATCAGACTTTCACAGAAAGGGGAAATGTCAGTGAGCGTTCTGATTTCAGTTCCAGAGCGATTCGCCCAATGAGTCCTTGATATTTAGTTGTTTTCAGCCAATATTCTGGATTTTTGAAAATATCCACTAAATGAGGGAATAATATGTGTGAGGGTACCCCAGGAGAGTTTCAAATGTGTGTGGGTAGAAAATATATCCCACGGGGGTAAAATTGAAAAAAGTTGAACAATTTTTTTTTTTGGACTTAGTCATTTTTCCCGTCTTTATCAGACTTTCATTTAGGGGAAATGTCAGTGAGCGTTCTGATTTCAGTTCCAGAGCGATTCGCCCAATGAGTCCTTGATATTTAGTCGTTTTCAGCCAATTTTCTGGATTTTTGAAAATTTCACTTTTTTGTGAAAATGTCCACTAAATGAGGGAATAATATGTGTGAGGGTACCCCAGAAGAGTTCCAAATGTGTGTAGTTAGAATATATATCCCACGGGGGTAAAATTGAAAAAAGTTGAAACATTTTTTTTTTTGGACTTAGTCATTTTTCCGGCATTTATCAGACTTTCACAGAAAGGGGAAATGTCAGTGAGCATTCTGATTTCAGTTCCAGAGCGATTCGCCCAATGAGTCCTTGATATTTAGTCGTTTTCAGCCAATTTTCTGGATTTTTGAAAATATCCACTAAATGAGGGAATAATATGTGTGAGGGTACCCCAGAAGAGTTCCAAATGTGTGTAGGTAGAATATATATCCCACGGGGGTAAAATTAAAAAAGTTGAAAAAAAATTTTTTGGGGGACTTAGTCATTTTTCCGGCGTTTATCAGACTTTCACAGAAAGGGGAAATGTCAGTGAGCGTTCTGATTTCAGTTCCAGAGCGATTCGCCCAATGAGTCCTTGATATTTAGTTGTTTTCAGCCAATTTTCTGGATTTTTGAAAATATCCACTAAATGATGGAATAATATGTGTGAGGGTACCCAGGAGATTTCCAAATGTGTGTGGGTAGAAAATATATCCCACGGAGTAAAATTGAAAAAAGTTGAACAATTTTTTTTTTTGGACTTAGTCATTTTTCCGGCCTTTATCAGACTTTCATTTAGGGGAAATGTCAGTGAGCGTTCTGATTTCAGTTCCAGAGCAATTCGCCCAATGAGTCCTTGATATTTTGTCGTTTTCAGCCAATTTTCTGGATTTTTGAAAATTTCACTTTTTTGTGAAAATATCCACTGAATGAGGGAATAATATGTGTGAGGGTACCCCAGGAGAGTTCCAAATGTGTGTGGGTAGAATATATATCCCACGGGGGTAAAATTGAAAAAAGTTGAAAAATTTTTTTTTTTGGACTTAGTCATTTTTCCGACGTTTATCAGACTTTCAGATAGGGGAAATGTCAGTGAGCATTCTGATTTCAGTTCCAGAGCGATTCGCCCAATGAGTCCTTGATATTTAGTCGTTTTCAGCCAATTTTCGGGATTTTTGAAAATTTCACTTTTTTGTGAAAATATCCACTAAATGAGGGAATAATATGTGTGAGGGTACACCAGGAGAGTTCCAAATGTGTGTGGGTAGAATATATATTCCACGGGGCTAAAATTGAAAAAAGTTGAAAAAAAATTTTTTTTGGACTTAGTAATTTTTTCCGCGTTTATCAGACTTTCAGATAGGGGAAATGTCAGTGAGCATTCCAATTTCAGTTCCAGAACGATTCGCCCAATGAGTCCTTGATATTTAGTCGTTTTCAGCCAATTTTCTGGATTTTTGAAAATTTCACTTTTTGTGAAAATATCCACTAAATGAGGGAATAATATGTGTGAGGATACCACAGGAGAGTTCCAAATGTGTGTGGGTAGAATATATATCCCACGGGGGTAAAATTAAAAAAAGTTGAAAAAAAATTTTTTTTGGGACTTAGTCATTTTTCCGGCGTTTATCAGACTTTCACAGAAAGGGGAAATGTCAGTGAGCGTTCTGATTTCAGTTCCAGAGCGATTCGCCCAATGAGTCCTTGATATTTAGTTGTTTTCAGCCAATATTCTGGATTTTTGAAAATATCCACTAAATGAGGGAATAATATGTGTGAGGGTACCCCAGGAGAGTTCCAAATGTGTGTGGGTAGAAAATATATCCCACGGGGGTAAAATTGAAAAAAGTTGAACAATTTTTTTTTTTGGACTTAGTCATTTTTCCGGTCTTTATCAGACTTTCATTTAGGGGAAATGTCAGTGAGCGTTCTGATTTCAGTTCCAGAGCGATTCGCCCAATGAGTCCTTGATATTTAGTCGTTTTCAGCCAATTTTCTGGATTTTTGAAAATTTCACTTTTTTGTGAAAATGTCCACTAAATGAGGGAATAATATGTGTGAGGGTACCCCAGAAGAGTTCCAAATGTGTGTAGTTAGAATATATATCCCACGGGGGTAAAATTGAAAAAAGTTGAAACATTTTTTTTTTTTGGACTTAGTCATTTTTCCGGAGTTTATCAGACTTTCAGATAGGCGAAATGTCAGTGAGCGTTCTGATTTCAGTTCCAGAGCGATTCGCCCAATGAGTCCTTGATATTTAGTCGTTTTCAGCCAATTTTCTGGATTTTTGAAAATATCCACTAAATGAGGGAATAATATGTGTGAGGGTACCCCAGAAGAGTTCCAAATGTGTGTAGGTAGAATATATATCCCACGGGGGTAAAATTGAAAAAAGTTGAAATAATTTTTTTTTTGGACTTAGGTATTTTTCCGGCGTTTATCAGACTTTCAGATAGGGCAAATGTCAGTGAGCATTCCGATTTCAGTTCCAGAGCGATTCGCCCAATGAGTCCTTGATATTTAGTCGTTTTCAGCCAATATTCTGGATTTTTGAAAATTTCACTTTTTTGTGAAAATATCCACTAAATGAGGAATAATATGTGTGAGGGTACCCCAGGAGAGTTCCAAATGTGTGTGGGTAGAATATATATCCCACGGGGCTAAAATTGAAAAAAGTTGAAAAAAATTTTTTTTTGGACTTAGTCATTTTTCCGGCGTTTATCGGACTTTCAGATAGGGGAAATGTCAGTGAGCGTTCTGATTTCAGTTCCAGAGCGATTTGCTCAATGAGTCCTTGATATTTAGTCGTTTTCAGCCAATTTTCTGGATTTTTGAAAATTTCACTTTTTTGTGAAAATATCCACTAAATGAGGGAATAATATGTGTGAGGGTACCCCAGAAGAGTTCCAAATGTGTGTAGGTAGAATATATATCCCACGGGGGTAAAATTGAAAAAAGTTTTAAAAAAAATTTTTTTGGACTTAGTCATTTTTCCGGCGTTTATCAGACTTTCAGATAGGCAGTGAGCATTCCGATTTCAGTTCCAGAGCGATTCGCCCAATGACTCCTTGATATTTAGTCGTTTTCAGCCAATTTTCTGGATTTTTGAAAATTTCAAATTTTTGTGAAAATATCCACTAAATGAGGGAATAATATGTGTGAGGGTACCCCAGGAGAGTTCCAAATGTGTGTGGGTAGAATATATATCCCATGGGGGTAAAATTGAAAAAAGTTGAAACATTTTTATTTTTTGGACTTAGTCATTTTTCCGGCGTTTATCAGACTTTCACAGAAAGGGGAAATGTCAGTGAGGGTTCCGATTTCATTTCCAGAGCGATTCGCCCAATTTGTCCTTGATATTTAGTCGTTTTCAGCCAATTTTCTGGATTTTTGAAAATTTCACTTATTGTGAAAATATCCACTAATTGAGGGAATAATATGTGTGAGGGTACCACAGGAGAGTTCCAAATGTGTGTGGGTAGAATATATATCCCACGGGGGTAAAATTAAAAAAAAAATTTTTTTTGGACTTAGTCATTTTTCTAGCGTTTATCAGACTTTCAGATAGGGGAAATGTCAGTGAGCATTCCGATTTCAGTTCCAGAGCGATTCGCCCAATGAGTCCTTGATATTTAGTTGTTTTCAGCCAATTTTCTGGATTTTTGAAAATATCCACTAAATGAGGGAATAATATGTGTGAGGGTACCCCAGGAGAGTTCCAAATGTGTGTGGGTAGAAAATATATCCCACGGGGGTAAAATTGAAAAAAGTTGAACAATTTTTTTTTTTGGACTTAGTCTTTTTCCGGCGTTTATCAGACTTTCAGATAGGGCAAATGTCAGTGAGCATTCTGATTTCAATTCCAGAGCGATTCGCCCAATGAGTCCTTGATATTTAGTCGTTTTCAGCCAATTTTCTGGATTTTTGAAAATTTCACTTTTTTGTGAAAATATCCACTAAATGAGGGAATAATATGTGTGAGGGTACCCCAGGAGAGTTCCAAATGTGTGTGGGTAGAATATATATCCCACGGGGGTAAAATTGAAAAAAGTTGAAAAATTATTATTTTTGGACTGAGTCATTTTTCCGGCGTTTATCAGACTTTCAGATAGGGCAAATGTCAGTGAGCATTCCGATTTCAGTTCCAGAGCGATTCGCCCAATGACTCCTTGATATTTAGTCGTTTTCAGCCAATTTTCTGGATTTTTGAAAATTTCACTTTTTTGTGAAAATATCCACTAAATGAGGGAATAATATGTGTGAGGGTACCCCAGGAGAGTTGCAAATGTGTGTGGGTAGAATATATATCCCACGGGGGTAAAATTGAATAAGTTGAAATAATTTTTTTTTTTGACTTAGGTATTTTTCTGGCGTTTATCAGACTTTCAGATAGGGCAAATGTCAGTGAGCATTCCGATTTCAGTTCCAGAGCGATTCACCCAATGAGTCCTTGATATTTAGGCGTTTTCAGCCAATATTCTGGATTTTTGAAAATTTCACTTTTTTGTGAAAATATCCACTAAATGAGGGAATAATATGCGTGAGGGTACCCCAGGAGAGTTCCAAATGTGTGTGGGTAGAATATATATGCCACGGGGCTAAAATTGAAAAAAGTTGAAAAAAATTTTTTTTTGGACTTAGTCATTTTTCCGGCGTTTATCAGACTTTGAGATAGGGCAAATGTCAGTGAGCATTCCGATTTCAGTTCCAGAGCGATTCGCCCAATGACTCGTTGATATTTAGTCGTTTTCAGCCAATTTTCTGGATTTTTGAAAATTTCACATTTTTGTGAAAATATCCACTAAATGAGGGAATAATATGTGTGAGGGTACCCCAGAAGAGTTCCAAATGTGTGTAGGTAGAATATATATCCCACGGGGGTAAAATTGAAAAAAGTTTAAAAACAATTTTTTTTGTACTTAGTCATTTTTCCGGCGTTTATCAGACTTTCAGATAGGGGAAATGTCAGTGAGGGTTCCGATTTCATTTCCAGAGCGATTCGCCCAATTTGTCCTTGATATTTAGTCGTTTTCAGCCAATTTTCTGGATTTTTGAATATTTCACTTATTGTGAAAATATCCACTAATTGAGGGAATAATATGTGTGAGGGTACCACAGGAGAGTTCCAAATGTGTGTGGGTAGAATATATATCCCACGGGGGTAAAATTATAAAAAGTTAAAAAAAAAATTTTTTTTGGACTTAGTCATTTTTCCGGCGTTTATCAGACTTTCACAGAAAGGGGAAATGTCAGTGAGCGTTCTGATTTCAGTTCCAGAGCGATTCGCCCAATGAGTCCTTGATATTTAGTTGTTTTCAGCCAATTTTATGGATTTTTGAAAATATCCACTAAATGAGGGAATAATATGTGTGAGGGTACGCCAGGAGAGTTCCAAATGTGTGTGGGTAGAATATATATCCCACGGGGCTAAAATTGAAAAAAGTTGAAAAAAAGTTTTTTTTGGACTTAGTCATTTTTCCGGCGTTTATCAGACTTTCACAGAAAGGGGAAATGTCAGTGAGCGTTCTGATTTCAGTTCCAGAGCGATTCGCCCAATGAGTCCTTGATATTTAGTTGTTTTCAGCCAATATTCTGGATTTTTGAAAATATCCACTAAATGAGGGAATAATATGTGTGAGGGTACCCCAGGAGAGTTCCAAATGTGTGTGGGTAGAAAATATATCCCACGGGGGTAAAATTGAAAAAAGTTGAACAATTTTTTTTTTTGGACTTAGTCATTTTTCCGGTCTTTATCAGACTTTCATTTAGGGGAAATGTCAGTGAGCGTTCTGATTTCAGTTCCAGAGCGATTCGCCCAATGAGTCCTTGATATTTAGTCGTTTTCAGCCAATTTTCTGGATTTTTGAAAATTTCACTTTTTTGTGAAAATGTCCACTAAATGAGGGAATAATATGTGTGAGGGTACCCCAGAAGAGTTCCAAATGTGTGTAGTTAGAATATATATCCCACGGGGGTAAAATTGAAAAAAGTTGAAACATTTTTTTTTTTGGACTTAGTCATTTTTCCGGAGTTTATCAGACTTTCAGATAGGCGAAATGTCAGTGAGCGTTCTGATTTCAGTTCCAGAGCGATTCGCCCAATGAGTCCTTGATATTTAGTCGTTTTCAGCCAATTTTCTGGATTTTTGAAAATATCCACTAAATGAGGGAATAATATGTGTGAGGGTACCCCAGAAGAGTTCCAAATGTGTGTAGGTAGAATATATATCCCACGGGGGTAAACTTGAAAAAAGTTGAAATAATTTTTTTTTTGGACTTAGGTATTTTTCCGGCGTTTATCAGACTTTCAGATAGGGCAAATGTCAGTGAGCATTCCGATTTCAGTTCCAGAGCGATTTGCCCAATGAGTCCTTGATATTTAGTCGTTTTCAGCCAATATTCTGGATTTTTGAAAATTTCACTTTTTTGCGAAAATATCCACTAAATGAGGAATAATATGTGTGAGGGTACCCCAGGAGAGTTCCAAATGTGTGTGGGTAGAATATATATCCCACGGGGCTAAAATTGAAAAAAGTTGAAAAAAATTTTTTTTTGGACTTAGTCATTTTTCCGGCGTTTATCGTACTTTCAGATAGGGGAAATGTCAGTGAGCGTTCTGATTTCAGTTCCAGAGCGATTTGCTCAATGAGTCCTTGATATTTAGTCGTTTTCAGCCAATTTTCTGGATTTTTGAAAATTTCACTTTTTTGTGAAAATATCCACTAAATGAGGGAATAATATGTGTGAGGGTACCCCAGAAGAGTTCCAAATGTGTGTAGGTAGAATATATATCCCACGGGGGTAAAATTGAAAAAAGTTTTAAAAAAAATTTTTTTGGACTTAGTCATTTTTCCGGCGTTTATCAGACTTTCAGATAGGCAAATGTCAGTGAGCATTCCGATTTCAGTTCCAGAGCGATTCGCCCAATGACTCCTTGATATTTAGTCGTTTTCAGCCAATTTTCTGGATTTTTGAAAATTTCACATTTTTGTGAAAATATCCACTAAATGAGGGAATAATATGTGTGAGGGTACCCCAGAAGAGTTCCAAATGTGTGTAGGTAGAATATATATCCCACGGGGGTAAAATTGAAAAAAGTTTAAAAACAATTTTTTTTGTACTTAGTCATTTTTCCGGCGTTTATCAGACTTTCAGATAGGGGAAATGTCAGTGAGGGTTCCGATTTCATTTCCAGAGCGATTCGCCCAATTTGTCCTTGATATTTAGTCGTTTTCAGCCAATTTTCTGGATTTTTGAATATTTCACTTATTGTGAAAATATCCACTAATTGAGGGAATAATATGTGTGAGGGTACCACAGGAGAGTTCCAAATGTGTGTGGGTAGAATATATATCCCACGGGGGTAAAATTATAAAAAGTTAAAAAAAAAATTTTTTTTGGACTTAGTCATTTTTCCGGCGTTTATCAGACTTTCACAGAAAGGGGAAATGTCAGTGAGCGTTCTGATTTCAGTTCCAGAGCGATTCGCCCAATGAGTCCTTGATATTTAGTTGTTTTCAGCCAATTTTATGGATTTTTGAAAATATCCACTAAATGAGGGAATAATATGTGTGAGGGTACGCCAGGAGAGTTCCAAATGTGTGTGGGTAGAATATATATCCCACGGGGCTAAAATTGAAAAAAGTTGAAAAAAAGTTTTTTTTGGACTTAGTCATTTTTCCGGCGTTTATCAGACTTTCACAGAAAGGGGAAATGTCAGTGAGCGTTCTGATTTCAGTTCCAGAGCGATTCGCCCAATGAGTCCTTGATATTTAGTTGTTTTCAGCCAATATTCTGGATTTTTGAAAATATCCACTAAATGAGGGAATAATATGTGTGAGGGTACCCCAGGAGAGTTCCAAATGTGTGTGGGTAGAAAATATATCCCACGGGGGTAAAATTGAAAAAAGTTGAACAATTTTTTTTTTTGGACTTAGTCATTTTTCCGGTCTTTATCAGACTTTCATTTAGGGGAAATGTCAGTGAGCGTTCTGATTTCAGTTCCAGAGCGATTCGCCCAATGAGTCCTTGATATTTAGTCGTTTTCAGCCAATTTTCTGGATTTTTGAAAATTTCACTTTTTTGTGAAAATGTCCACTAAATGAGGGAATAATATGTGTGAGGGTACCCCAGAAGAGTTCCAAATGTGTGTAGTTAGAATATATATCCCACGGGGGTAAAATTGAAAAAAGTTGAAACATTTTTTTTTTTGGACTTAGTCATTTTTCCGGAGTTTATCAGACTTTCAGATAGGCGAAATGTCAGTGAGCGTTCTGATTTCAGTTCCAGAGCGATTCGCCCAATGAGTCCTTGATATTTAGTCGGTTTCAGCCAATTTTCTGGATTTTTGAAAATATCCACTAAATGAGGGAATAATATGTGTGAGGGTACCCCAGAAGAGTTCCAAATGTGTGTAGGTAGAATATATATCCCACGGGGGTAAACTTGAAAAAAGTTGAAATAATTTTTTTTTTGGACTTAGGTATTTTTCCGGCGTTTATCAGACTTTCAGATAGGGCAAATGTCAGTGAGCATTCCGATTTCAGTTCCAGAGCGATTCGCCCAATGAGTCCTTGATATTTAGTCGTTTTCAGCCAATATTCTGGATTTTTGAAAATTTCACTTTTTTGCGAAAATATCCACTAAATGAGGAATAATATGTGTGAGGGTACCCCAGGAGAGTTCCAAATGTGTGTGGGTAGAATATATATCCCACGGGGCTAAAATTGAAAAAAGTTGAAAAAAATTTTTTTTTGGACTTAGTCATTTTTCCGGCGTTTATCGGACTTTCAGATAGGGGAAATGTCAGTGAGCGTTCTGATTTCAGTTCCAGAGCGATTTGCTCAATGAGTCCTTGATATTTAGTCGTTTTCAGCCAATTTTCTGGATTTTTGAAAATTTCACTTTTTTGTGAAAATATCCACTAAATGAGGGAATAATATGTGTGAGGGTACCCCAGAAGAGTTCCAAATGTGTGTAGGTAGAATATATATCCCACGGGGGTAAAATTGAAAAAAGTTTTAAAAAAAATTTTTTTGGACTTAGTCATTTTTCCGGCGTTTATCAGACTTTCAGATAGGCAAATGTCAGTGAGCATTCCGATTTCAGTTCCAGAGCGATTCGCCCAATGACTCCTTGATATTTAGTCGTTTTCAGCCAATTTTCTGGATTTTTGAAAATTTCAAATTTTTGTGAAAATATCCACTAAATGAGGGAATAATATGTGTGAGGGTACCCCAGGAGAGTTCCAAATGTGTGTGGGTAGAATATATATCCCATGGGGGTAAAATTGAAAAAAGTTGAAACATTTTTATTTTTTGGACTTAGTCATTTTTCCGGCGTTTATCAGACTTTCACAGAAAGGGGAAATGTCAGTGAGGGTTCCGATTTCATTTCCAGAGCGATTCGCCCAATTTGTCCTTGATATTTAGTCGTTTTCAGCCAATTTTCTGGATTTTTGAAAATTTCACTTATTGTGAAAATATCCACCAATTGAGGGAATAATATGTGTGAGGGTACCACAGGAGAGTTCCAAATGTGTGTGGGTAGAATATATATCCCACGGGGGTAAAATTAAAAAAAAAAATTTTTTGGACTTAGTCATTTTTCTAGCGTTTATCAGACTTTCAGATAGGGGAAATTTCAGTGAGCATTCCGATTTCAGTTCCAGAGCGATTCGCCCAATGAGTCCTTGATATTTAGTTGTTTTCAGCCAATTTTCTGGATTTTTGAAAATATCCACTAAATGAGGGAATAATATGTGTGAGGGTACCCCAGGAGAGTTCCAAATGTGTGTGGGTAGAAAATATATCCCACGGGGGTAAAATTGAAAAAAGTTGAACAATTTTTTTTTTTGGACTTAGTCTTTTTCCGGCGTTTATCAGACTTTCAGATAGGGCAAATGTCAGTGAGCGTTCTGATTTCAATTCCAGAGCGATTCGCCCAATGAGTCCTTGATATTTAGTCGTTTTCAGCCAATTTTCTGGATTTTTGAAAATTTCACTTTTTTGTGAAAATATCCACTAAATGAGGGAATAATATGTGTGAGGGTACCCCAGGAGAGTTCCAAATGTGTGTGGGTAGAATATATATCCCACGGGGGTAAAATTGAAAAAAGTTGAAAAATTATTATTTTTGGACTGAGTCATTTTTCCGGCGTTTATCAGACTTTCAGATAGGGCAAATGTCAGTGAGCATTCCGATTTCAGTTCCAGAGCGATTCGCCCAATGACTCCTTGATATTTAGTCGTTTTCAGCCAATTTTCTGGATTTTTGAAAATTTCACTTTTTTGTGAAAATATCCACTAAATGAGGGAATAATATGTGTGAGGGTACCCCAGGAGAGTTGCAAATGTGTGTGGGTAGAATATATATCCCACGGGGGTAAAATTGAAAAAGTTGAAATAATTTTTTTTTTGGACTTAGGTATTTTTCTGGCGTTTATCAGACTTTCAGATAGGGCAAATGTCAGTGAGCATTCCGATTTCAGTTCCAGAGCGATTCGCCCAATGAGTCCTTGATATTTAGGCGTTTTCAGCCAATATTCTGGATTTTTGAAAATTTCACTTTTTTGTGAAAATATCCACTAAATGAGGGAATAATATGCGTGAGGGTACCCCAGGAGAGTTCCAAATGTGTGTGGGTAGAATATATATGCCACGGGGCTAAAATTGAAAAAAGTTGAAAAAAATTTTTTTTTGGACTTAGTCATTTTTGCGGCGTTTATCGGACTTTCAGATAGGGGAAATGTCAGTGAGCATTCTGATTTCAGTTCCAGAGCGATTCGCTCAATGAGTCCTTGATATTTAGTCGTTTTCAGCCAATTTTCTTTATTTTTGAAAATTTCACTTTTTTGTGAAAGTATCCACTAAATGAGGGAATAATATGTGTGAGGGTACCCCAGAAGAGTTCCAAATGTGTGTAGGTAGAATATATATCCCACGGGGGTAAAATTGAAAACAGTTTAAAAAAAATTTTTTTTGGACTTAGTCATTTTTCCGGCGTTTATCAGACTTTCAAATAGGGCAAATGTCAGTGAGCATTCCGATTTCAGTTCCAGAGCGATTCGCCCAATGAGTCCTTGATATTTAGTCGTTTTCAGCCAATATTTTGGATTTTTGTAAATTTCACTTTTATGTGAAAATATCCACTAAATGAGGGAATAATATGTGTGAGGGTATGCCAGGAGAGTTCCAAAAGTGTGTGGGTAGAATATATATCCCACGGGGGTAAAATTGAAAAAAGTTAAAAAATTTTTTTTTTTGGACTTAATCATTTTTCCGGCGTTTATCAGACTTTCAAGATAGGGGAAATGTCAGTGAGTATTCCAATTTCAGTTCCAGATCGATTCGCCCTATGAGTCCTTGATATTTAGTCGTTTTCAGCCAATTTTCTGGATTTTTGAAAATTTCACTTTTTTGTGAAAATATCCACTGAATGAGGGAATAATATGTTTGAGGGTACCACAGGAGAGTTCCAAATGTGTGTGGGTAGAATATATATCCCACGGGGGTAAAATTGAAAACAGTTTAAAAAAAATTTTTTTTGGACTTAGTCATTTTTCCGGCGTTTATCAGACTTTCAGATAGGGGAAATGTCAGTGAGCGTTCTGATTTCAGTTCCAGAGTGATTCGCCCAATGAGTCCTTGATATTTAGTCGTTTTCAGCCAATTTTCTAGATTTTTGAAAATTTCACTTTTTTGTGAAAATATCCACTAAATGAGGGAATAATATGTGTGAGAGTACCACATGAGAGTTCCAAAAGTGTGTGGGTAGAATATATATCCCACGGGGGTAAAATTGAAAAAAGTAAAAAAAAATTTTTTCTTGGACTTTGTCATTTTTCCGGCGTTTATCAGACTTTCAGATAGGGGAAATGTCAGTGAGCGTTCTGATTTCAGTTCCAGAGCGATTCGCCCAATGTGTCCTTGATATTTAGTCGTTTTCAGCCAATTTTCTTGTTTTTTGAAAATTTCACTTTTTTGTGAAAATATCCACTGAATGAGGGAATAATATGTTTGAGGGTACCACAGGAGAGTTACAAATGTGTGTGGGTAGAATATATATCCCACGGGGGTAAAATTGAAAAAAGTTGAAAAAATTTTTTTTTTGGACTTAGGTATTTTTCCGGCGTTTATCAGACTTTCAGATAGGGCAAATGTCAGTGAGCATTCCGATTTTAGTTCCAGAGCGATTCGCCCAATGAGTCCTTGATATTTAGTCGTTTTCAGCCAATATTCTGGATTTTTGAAAATTTCACTCTTTTCTGAAAATATCGACTAAATGAGGGAATAATATGTGTGAGGGTATGCCAGGAGAGTTCCAAATGTGTGTGGGTAGAATATATATCCAACGGGGGTAAAATTGAAAAAAGTTGAAAAATTATTTTTTTTGGACTTAGTCATTTTTCCGGCGTTTATCAGACTTTCAGATAGGGGAAATGTCAGTGAGCGTTCTGATTTCAGTTCCAGAGTGATTCGCCCAATGAGTCCTTGATATTTAGTCGTTTTCAGCCAATTTTCTAGATTTTTGAAAATTTCACTTTTTTGTGAAAATATCCACTAAATGAGGGAATAATATGTGTGAGAGTACCACAGGAGAGTTCCAAATGTGTGTGGGTAGAATATATATCCCACGGGGGTAAAATTGAAAAATGTTTAAAAAAAATTTTTTTTGGACTTAATCATTTTTCCGGCATTTATCAGACTTTCAAGATAGGGGAAATGTCAGTGAGTATTCCAATTTCAGTTCCAGATCGATTCGCCCAATGAGTCCTTGATATTTAGTCGTTTTCAGCCAATTTTCTGGATTTTTGAAAATTTCACTTTTTTTGTGAAAATATCCACTAAATGAGGGAATAATATGTGTGAGGGTACCCCAGGAGAGTTCCAAATGTGTGTGATTAGAATATATATCCCACGGGGGTAAAATTGAAAAAAGTTGAAAAAAATTTTTTTTTTGGACTTAGTCATTTTTCCGGCATTTATCAGACTTAAAGATACGGGAAATGTCAGTGAGTGTTCTGATTTCAGTTCCAGAGCGATTTGCCCAATGTGTCCTTGATATTTAGTCGTTTTGAGCCAATTTTCTTGATTTTTGAAAATTTCACTTTTTTGTGAAAATATCCACTGAATGAGGGAATAATATGTTTGAGGGTATGACAGGAGAGTTCCAAATGTGTGTGGGTAGAATATATATCCCACGGGGGTAAAATTGAAAACAGTTTAAAAAAATTTTTTTTTGGACTTAGTCATTTTTCCGGTGTTTATCAGACTTTCAGATAGGGCAAATGTCAGTGAGCATTCCGATTTCAGTTCCAGAGCGATTCGCCCAATGAGTCCTTGATATTTAGTCGTTTTCAGCCAATATTTTGGATTTTTGAAAATTTCACTTTTATGTGAAAATATCCACTAAATGAGGGAATAATATGTGTGAGGGTTCCCCAGGAGAGTTCCAAATGTGTGTGGGTAGAATATATATCCCAAGGGGGTAAAATTGAAAAAAGTTGAAAAAAATTTTTTTTTGGACTTAGTCATTTTTCCGGTGTTTATCAGACTTTCAGATAGGGGAAATGTCAGTGAGCGTTCTGATTTCAGTTCCAGAACGATTGGCCCAATGAGTCCTTGATATTTAGTCGTTTTCAGCCAATTTTCTTGTTTTTTGAAAATTTCACTTTTTTGTGAAAATATCCACTGAATGAGGGAATAATATGTTTGAGGGTACCACAGGAGAGTTACAAATGTGTGTGGGTAGAATATATATCCCACGGGGGTAAAATTGAAAAAAGTTGAAAAAATTTTTTTTTGGACTTAGGTATTTTTCCGGCGTTTATCAGACTTTCAGATAGGGCAAATGTCAGTGAGCATTCCGATTTTAGTTCCAGAGCGATTCGCCCAATGAGTCCTTGATATTTAGTCGTTTTCAGCCAATATTTTGGATTTTTGTAAATTTCACTTTTATGTGAAAATATCCACTAAATGAGGGAATAATATGTGTGAGGGTATGCCAGGAGAGTTCCAAATGTGTGTGGGTAGAATATATATCCAACGGGGGTAAAATTGAAAAAAGTTGAAAAATTATTTTTTTTGGACTTAGTCATTTTTCCGGCGTTTATCAGACTTTCAGATAGGGGAAATGTAAGTGAGCGTTCTGATTTCAGTTCCAGAGTGATTCGCCCAATGAGTCCTTGATATTTAGTCGTTTTCAGCCAATTTTCTAGATTTTTGAAAATTTCACTTTTTTGTGAAAATATCCACTAAATGAGGGAATAATTTGTGTGAGAGTACCACAGGAGAGTTCCAAATGTGTGTGGGTAGAATATATATCCCACGGGGGTAAAATTGAAAAAAGTTGAAAAAAATTTTTTGGACTAAGTAATTTTTCCGGCGTTTATCAGACTTTCAGATAGGAGAAATGTCAGTGAGCATTCCGATTTCAGTTCCACAGCGATTCGCCCAATGAGTCCTTGATATTTAGTCGTTTTCAGCCAATTTTTTGGATTTTAGAAAATTTCACTTTTTTGTGAAAATATCCACTAAATGATGGAATAATATGTTTGAGGGTACCCCAGGAGAGTTCCCAATGTGTGTGGGTAGAATATATATCCCACGGGGCTAAAATTGAAAAAAGTTTAAAAAAAATTTTATTTGGACTTAGTCATTTTTCCGGCGTTTATCAGACTTTCAGATAGGGGAAATGTCAGTGAGCGCTCTGATTTCAGTTCCAGAGCGATTCGCCCAATGTGTCCTTGATATTTAGTCGTTTTCAGCCAATTTTCTGGATTTTTGAAAATTTCACTTTTTTGTGAAAATATCCACTGAATGAGGGAATAATATGTCTGAGGGTACCACAAGAGAGTTCCAAATGTGTGTGGGTAGAATATATATCCCACGGGGGTAAAAGTGAAAAAAGTTTAAAAAAAATTTTTTTTGGACTTAGTCATTTTTCCGGCGTTTATCAGACTTTCAGATAGGGAAATGTCAGTGAGCATTCTGATTTCAGTTCCAGAGCGATTCGCCCAATGTGTCCTTGATATTTAGTCGTTTTCAGCCAATTTTCTGGATTTTTGAAAATTTCACTTTTTTTGTGAAAATATCCACTAAATGAGGGAATAATATGTGTGAGGGTACGCCAGGAGAGTTCCAAAAGTGTGTGGGTAGAATATATATCCCACGGGGGTAAAATTGAAAAAAGTTGAAAAAATTTTTTTTTTGGACTTAGGTATTTTTCCGGCGTTTATCAGACTTTCAGATAGGGCAAATGTCAGTGAGCATTCCGATTTTAGTTCCAGAGCGATTCGCCCAATGAGTCCTTGATATTTAGTCGTTTTCAGCCAATATTCTGGATTTTTGAAAATTTCACTCTTTTGTGAAAATATCGACTAAATGAGGGAATAATATGTGTTAGCGTACCACAGGAGAGTTCCAAATGTGTGTGGGTAGAATATATATCCCACGGGGGTAAAATTGAAAAATGTTTAAAAAAAAATTTTTTTGGACTTAATCATTTTTCCGGCGTTTATCAGACTTTCAGATAGGACAAATGTCAGTGAGCATTCCGATTTCAGTTCCAGAGCGATTCGCCCAATGAGTCCTTGATATTTAGTCGTTTTCAGCCAATATTTTGGATTTTTGAAAATTTCACTTTTATGTGAAAATATCCACTAAATGAGGGAATAATATGTGTGAGGGTACCCCAGGAGAGTTCCAAATGTGTGTGGGTAGAATATATATCCCACGGGGGTAAAATTGAAAAAAGTTGAAAAAAATTTTTTTTTGGACTTAGTCATTTTTCCGGTGTTTATCAGACTTTCAGATAGGGGAAATGTCAGTGAGCGTTCTGATTTCAGTTCCAGAGCGATTGGCCCAATGAGTCCTTGATATTTAGTCGTTTTCAGCCAATTTTCTAGATTTTTGAAAATTTCACTTTTTTGTGAAAATATCCACTAAATGAGGGAATAATATGTGTGAGAGTACCACATGAGAGTTCCAAAAGTGTGTGGGTAGAATATATATCCCACGGGGGTAAAATTGAAAAAAGTAAAAAAAAATTTTTTCTTGGACTTTGTCATTTTTCCGGCGTTTATCAGACTTTCAGATAGGGGAAATGTCAGTGAGCGTTCTGATTTCAGTTCCAGAGCGATTCGCCCAATGTGTCCTTGATATTTAGTCGTTTTCAGCCAATTTTCTTGTTTTTTGAAAATTTCACTTTTTTGTGAAAATATCCACTGAATGAGGGAATAATATGTTTGAGGGTACCACAGGAGAGTTACAAATGTGTGTGGGTAGAATATATATCCCACGGGGGTAAAATTGAAAAAAGTTGAAAAAATTTTTTTTTTGGACTTAGGTATTTTTCCGGCGTTTATCAGACTTTCAGATAGGGCAAATGTCAGTGAGCATTCCGATTTTAGTTCCAGAGCGATTCGCCCAATGAGTCCTTGATATTTAGTCGTTTTCAGCCAATATTCTGGATTTTTGAAAATTTCACTCTTTTCTGAAAATATCGACTAAATGAGGGAATAATATGTGTGAGGGTATGCCAGGAGAGTTCCAAATGTGTGTGGGTAGAATATATATCCAACGGGGGTAAAATTGAAAAAAGTTGAAAAATTATTTTTTTTGGACTTAGTCATTTTTCCGGCGTTTATCAGACTTTCAGATAGGGGAAATGTCAGTGAGCGTTCTGATTTCAGTTCCAGAGTGATTCGCCCAATGAGTCCTTGATATTTAGTCGTTTTCAGCCAATTTTCTAGATTTTTGAAAATTTCACTTTTTTGTGAAAATATATACTAAATGAGGGAATAATATGTGTGAGAGTACCACAGGAGAGTTCCAAATGTGTGTGGGTAGAATATATATCCCACGGGGGTAAAATTGAAAAATGTTTAAAAAAAATTTTTTTTGGACTTAATCATTTTTCCGGCATTTATCAGACTTTCAAGATAGGGGAAATGTCAGTGAGTATTCCAATTTCAGTTCCAGATCGATTCGCCCAATGAGTCCTTGATATTTAGTCGTTTTCAGCCAATTTTCTGGATTTTTGAAAATTTCACTTTTTTTGTGAAAATATCCACTAAATGAGGGAATAATATGTGTGAGGGTACCCCAGGAGAGTTCCAAATGTGTGTGATTAGAATATATATCCCACGGGGGTAAAATTGAAAAAAGTTGAAAAAAATTTTTTTTTTGGACTTAGTCATTTTTCCGGCATTTATCAGACTTAAAGATACGGGAAATGTCAGTGAGTGTTCTGATTTCAGTTCCAGAGCGATTTGCCCAATGTGTCCTTGATATTTAGTCGTTTTGAGCCAATTTTCTTGATTTTTGAAAATTTCACTTTTTTGTGAAAATATCCACTGAATGAGGGAATAATATGTTTGAGGGTATGACAGGAGAGTTCCAAATGTGTGTGGGTAGAATATATATCCCACGGGGGTAAAATTGAAAACAGTTTAAAAAAATTTTTTTTTGGACTTAGTCATTTTTCCGGTGTTTATCAGACTTTCAGATAGGGCAAATGTCAGTGAGCATTCCGATTTCAGTTCCAGAGCGATTCGCCCAATGAGTCCTTGATATTTAGTCGTTTTCAGCCAATATTTTGGATTTTTGAAAATTTCACTTTTATGTGAAAATATCCACTAAATGAGGGAATAATATGTGTGAGGGTACCCCAGGAGAGTTACAAATGTGTGTGGGTAGAATATATATCCCACGGGGGTAAAATTGAAAAAAGTTGAAAAATTTTTTTTTTGGACTTAGGTATTTTTCCGGCGTTTATCAGACTTTCAGATAGGGCAAATGTCAGTGAGCATTCCGATTTTAGTTCCAGAGCGATTCGCCCAATGAGTCCTTGATATTTAGTCGTTTTCAGCCAATTTTCTGGATTTTTGAAAATTTCACTCTTTTCTGAAAATATCGACTAAATGAGGGAATAATATGTGTGAGGGTATGCCAGGAGAGTTCCAAATGTGTGTGGGTAGAATATATATCCAACGGGGGTAAAATTGAAAAAAGTTGAAAAATTATTTTTTTTGGACTTAGTCATTTTTCCGGCGTTTATCAGACTTTCAGATAGGGTAAATGTCAGTGAGCGTTCTGATTTCAGTTCCAGAGCGATTCGCCCAATGAGTCCTTGATATTTAGTCGTTTTCAGCCAATTTTCTAGATTTTTGGAAAATTTCACTTTTTTGTGAAAATATCCACTAAATGAGGGAATAATATGTGTGAGAGTACCACAGGAGAGTTCCAAATGTGTGTGGGTAGAATTTATATCCCACGGGGGTAAAATTGAAAAATGTTTAAAAAAAATTTTTTTTGGACTTAATCGTTTTTCCGGCGTTTATCAGACTTTCAAGATAGGGGAAATGTCAGTGAGTATTCCAATTTCAGTTCCAGATCGATTCGCCCAATGAGTCCTTGATATTTAGTCGTTTTCAGCCAATTTTCTGGATTTTTGAAAATTTCACTTTTTTTGTGAAAATATCCACTAAATGAGGGAATAATATGTGTGAGGGTACCCCAGGAGAGTTCCAAATGTGTGTGATTAGAATATATATCCCACGGGGGTAAAATTGAAAAAAGTTGAAAAAAATTTTTTGGACTTAGTCTCTTTTCCGGCGTTTATCAGACTTTCAGATAGGAGAAATGTCAGTGAGCATTCCGATTTCAGTTCCACAGCGATTCGCCCAATGAGTCCTTGATATTTAGTCGTTTTCAGCCAATTTTCTGGATTTTTGAAAATTTCACTTTTTTGTGAAAATATCCACTAAATGAGGGAGTAATATGTTTGAGGGTACCACAGGAGAGTTCCAAATGTGTGTGGGTAGAATATATACCCACATGGGTAAAATTGAAAAAAGTTGAAAAAAATTGTTTGGACTTAGTCATTTTTCCGGCGTTTATCAGACTTTCAGATAGGAGAAATGTCAGTGAGCATTCCGATATCAGTTCCACAGCGATTCGCCCAATGAGTCCTTGATATTTAGTCGTTTTCAGCCAATTTTCTGGATTTTTGAAAATTTCACTTTTTGTGAAAATATCCACTAAATGAGGGAATAATATGTGTGAGGGTACCTTAGAAGAGTTCCAAATGTGTGTGGGTAGAATATATATCCCACGGGAGTAAAATTGAAAAAAGTTAAAAAAAAAATTTATTTCGACTTAGTCATTTTTCTGACGTTTATCAGACTTTCAGATAGGGCAAATGTCAGTGAGCATTCCGATTTCAGTTCCAGAGCGATTCGCCCAATGACTACTTGATATTTAGTCGTTTTCAGCCAATTTTCTGGATTTTTGAAAATTTCACTTTTTTGTGAAAATATCCACTAAATGAGGGAATAATATGTGTGAGGGTACGCCAGGAGAGTTCCAAATGTGTGTGGGTAGAATATATATCCCACGGGGGTAAAATTGAAAAAAGTTGAAAAAAATTTTTTGGACTTAGTCTCTTTTCCGGCGTTTATCAGACTTTCAGATAGGAGAAATGTCAGTGAGCATTCCGATTTCAGTTCCACAGCGATTCGCCCAATGAGTCCTTGATATTTAGTCGTTTTCAGCCAATTTTCTGGATTTTTGAAAATTTCACTTTTTTGTGAAAATATCCACTAAATGAGGGAGTAATATGTTTGAGGGTACCACAGGAGAGTTCCAAATGTGTGTGGGTAGAATATATACCCACATGGGTAAAATTGAAAAAAGTTGAAAAAAATTGTTTGGACTTAGTCATTTTTCCGGCGTTTATCAGACTTTCAGATAGGAGAAATGTCAGTGAGCATTCCGATATCAGTTCCACAGCGATTCGCCCAATGAGTCCTTGATATTTAGTCGTTTTCAGCCAATTTTCTGGATTTTTGAAAATTTCACTTTTTGTGAAAATATCCACTAAATGAGGGAATAATATGTGTGAGGGTACCCCAGGAGAGTTCCAAATGTGTGTGGGTAGAATATATATCCCACGGGAGTAAAATTGAAAAAAGTTAAAAAAAAAATTTATTTGGACTTAGTAATTTTTCCGGCGTTTATCAGACTTTCAGATAGGGCAAATGGCAGTGAGCATTCCGATTTCAGTTCCAGAGCGATTCGCCCAATGACTCCTTGATATTTAGTCGTTTTCAGCCAATTTTCTGGATTTTTGAAAATTTCACTTTTTTGTGAAAATATCCACTAAATGAGGGAATAATATGTGTGAGGGTACCACAGGAGAGTTCCAAATGTGTGTGGGTAGAATATATACCCACATGGGTAAAATTGAAAAAAGTTGAAAAAAATTGTTTGGACTTAGTCATTTTTCCGGCGTTTATCAGACTTTCAGATAGGAGAAATGTCAGTGAGCATTCTGATATCAGTTCCACAGCGATTCGCCCAATGAGTCCTTGATATTTAGTCGTTTTCAGCCAATTTTCTGGATTTTTGAAAATTTCACTTTTTGTGAAAATATCCACTAAATGAGGGAATAATATGTGTGAGGGTACCACAGGAGAGGTCCAAATGTGTGTGGGTAGAATATATATCCCACAGGAGTAAAATTGAAAAAAGTTAAAAAAAAAATTTATTTGGACTTAGTAATTTTTCCGGCGTTTATCAGACTTTCAGATAGGGCAAATGGCAGTGAGCATTCCGATTTCAGTTCCAGAGTGATTCGCCCAATGACTCCTTGATATTTAGTCGTTTTCAGCCAATATTTTAGATTTTTGAAAATTTCACTTTTTTGTGAAAATATCCACTAAATGAGGGAATAATATGTGTGAGGGTACCCCAGGAGAGTTCCAAATGTGTGTGGGTAGAATATATATCCCAAGGGGGTAAAATTGAAAAAAGTTGAAAAAAATTTTTTTGGACTTAGTCATTTTTCCTTCATTTATCAGACTTTCAGATAGGGCAAATGTCAGTGAGCATTCCGATTTCAGTTCCAGAGCGATTCTCCCAATGACTCCTTGATATTTAGTCGTTTTCAGCCAATTTTCTGGACTTTTGAAAATTTCACTTTTTTGTGAAAATATCCACTAAATGAGGGAATAATATGTGTGAGGGTACGCCAGGAGAGTTCCAAATGTGTGTGGGTAGAATATATATCCCACGGAGGTAAAATTGAAAAAGTTGAAAAACTTTTTTTTTTGGACTTAGTCATTTTTCCGGTGTTTATCAGACTTTCAGATAGGGCAAATGTCAGTGAGCATTCCGATTTCAGTTCCAGAGCGATTCGCCCAATGAGTCCTTGATATTTAGTCATTTTCAGCCAATATTTTGGATTTTTGAAAATTTCACTTTTTTGTGAAAATATCCACTAAATGAGGGAATAATATGTGTGAGGGTACCCCAGGAGAGTTCCAAATGTGTGTGCATAGAATAGATATCCAACGAGGGGTAAAATTAAAAAAAGTTGAAAAAAATTTTTTTGGACTTAGTCATTTTTCCGTCGTTTATCAGACTTTCACATAGGAGAAATCTCAGTGAGCATTCCGATTTCAGTTCCACAGAGATTCGCCCAATGAGTCCTTGATATTTAGTCGTTTTCAGCCAATTTTCTGGATTTTTGAAAATTTCACTTTTCTATGAAAATATCCTCTAAATGAGGGAATAATATGTGTGAGGGTACCCCAGGAGAGTTCGAAATGTGTGTGGGTAGAATATAAATCCCAAGGGGGTAAAATTGAAAAAAGTTGAAAAAAATTTTTTTTGGGACTTAGTTATTTTTCCGGCGTTTATCAGACTTTCAGATAGGGCAAATGTCAGTGAGCATTCCGATTTCAGTTCCAGAGCGATTCACCCAATGACTCCTTGATATTTAGTCGTTTTCGCCAATTTTCTGGATTTTTGAAAATTTCACTTTTTTGTGAAAATATCCACTAAATGAGGGAATAATATGTGTGAGGGTACGCCAGGAGAGTTCCAAATGTGTGTGGGTAGAATATATATCCCACGGGGGTAAAATTAAAAAAAGTTGAAAAAAATTTTTTTTTGGACTTAGTCATTTTTCCGGCGTTTATCAGAGTTTCAGATAGGGGAAATGTCAGTGAGCGTTCTGTTTTCAGTTAAAGAGCGATTCGTCCAATGTGTCCTTGATATTTAGTCGTTTTCAGCCACTTTTCTGGATTTTTGAAAATTTCACTTTTTGTGAAAATATCCACTAAATGAGGGAATAATATGTGTGAGGGTACCACAGGAGAGTTCCAAATGTGTGTGGGTAGAATATATACCCACGGGGGTAAAATTGAAAAAAGTTGAAAGAAAATTTTTGGATTTAGTCATTTTTCCGGCGTTTATCAGACTTTCAGATAGGAGAAATGTCAGTGAGCATTCCGATTTCAGTTCCACAGCGATTCGCCCAATGAGTCCTTGATATTTAGTCGTTTTCAGCCACTTTTCTGCATTTTTGAAAATTTCACTTTTTTGTGAAAATATCCACTAAATGAGGGAATAATATGTGTGAGGGTACACCAGGAGAGTTCCAAATGTGTGTGGGTAGAATATATATCCCACGGGGGTAAAATTGATAAAAGTTGAAAAAAATTTTTTGGACTTAGTCATTTTTCCGGCGTTTATCAGACTTTCAGATAGGAGAAATGTCAGTAAGCATTCCGATTTTAGTTCCAGAGCGATTCGCCCATTGAGTCCTTGATATTTAGTCGTTTTCAGCCAATATTCTGGATTTTTGAAAATTTCACTTTTTTGTGAAAATATCCACTAAATGAGGGAATAATATGTGTGAGGGTACCCCAGGAGAGTTCCAAATGTGTGTGCATAGAATAGATATCCCACGGGGGTAAAATTGAAAAAAGTTGAAAAAAATTTTTTTTTGGACTTAGTCTTTTTCCGGTGTTCATCAAATTTTCAGATAGGGCAAATGTCAGTGAGCGTTCTGATTTCAGTTCCAGAGCGATTCGCCCAATGAGTCCTTGATATTTAGTCGTTTTCAGCCAATTTTCTTGATTTTTGAAAATTTCACTTTTTTTGTGAAAATATCCACTAAATGAGGGAATAATATGTGTGAGGGTACGCCAGGAGAGTTCCAAATGTGTGTGGGTAGAATATATATCCCACGGGGCTAAAATTGAAAAAAGTTTAAAAAAATTTTTTTTTGGACTTACTCATTTTTCCGGCGTTTATCAGACTTTCAGATAGGGCAAATGTCAGTGAGCATTCCGATTTCAGTTCCAGATCGATTCGCCCAATGAGTCCTTGATATTTAGTCGTTTTCAGCCAATTTTCTAGATTTTTGAAAATTTCACTTTTTTGTGAAAATATCCACTAAATGAGGGAATAATATGTGTGAGAGTACCACAGGAGAGTTCCAAATGTGTGTGGGTAGAATATATATCCCACGGGAGTAAAATTGAAAAATGTTTAAAAAAAATTTTTTTTGGACTTAATCATTTTTCCGGCGTTTATCAGACTTTCAAGATAGGGGAAATGTCAGTGAGTATTCCAATTTCAGTTCCAGATCGATTCGCCCAATGAGTCCTTGATATTTAGTCGTTTTCAGCCAATTTTCTGGATTTTTGAAAATTTCACTTTTTGTGAAAATATCCACTAAATGAGGGAATAATATGTGTGAGGGTACCACAGGAGAGTTCCAAATGTGTGTGGGTAGAATATATATCCCACGGGAGTAAAATTGAAAAAAGTTAAAAAAAATATTTTTTTGGACTTAGTCATTTTTCTGGCGTTTATCAGACTTTCAGATAGGGCAAATGTCAGTGAGCATTCCGATTTCAGTTCCAGAGCGATTCGCCCAATGACTCCTTGATATTTAGTCGTTCTCAGCCAATATTTTAGATTTTTGAAAATGTCACTTTTTTGTGAAAATATCCACTAAATGAGGGAATAATATGTGTGAGGGTACCCCAGGAGAGTTCCAAATGTGTGTGGGTAGAATATATATCCCAAGGGGGTAAAATTGAAAAAAGTTGAAAAAAAATTTTTTTTGGACTTAGTCATTTTTCCGGCGTTTATCAGACTTTCAGATAGGGGAAATGTCAGTGAGCGTTCTGATTTCAGTTCCAGAGCGATTCACCCAATGAGTCCTTGATATTTAGTCATTTTCAGCCAATTTTCTGGATTTTTGAAAACTTCACTTTTTTGTGAAAATATCCACTAAATGAGGGAATAATATGTGTGAGGGTACCCCAGGAGAGTTCCAAATGTGTGTGGGTAGAATATATATCCCACGGGGGTAAAATTTAAAAAAGTTGAAAAATTTTTTTTTTTGGACTTAGTCATTTTTCCGGCGTTTATCAGACTTTCAGATAGGGGAAATGTCAGTGAGCATTCTGTTTTCAGTTCCAGAGCGATTCGCCCAATGTGTCCTTGATATTTAGTCGTTTTCAGCCAATTTTCTGGATTTTTGAAAATTTCACTTTTTGTGAAAATATCCACTAAATGAGGGAATAATATGTGTGAGGGTACGCCAGGAGAGTTCCAAATGTGTGTGGGTAGAATATATATCCCACGGGGGTAAAATTGAAAAAAGTTGAAAAAAATTTTTTGGACTTAGTCTCTTTTCCGGCGTTTATCAGACTTTCAGATAGGAGAAATGTCAGTGAGCATTCCGATTTCAGTTCCACAGCGATTCGCCCAATGAGTCCTTGATATTTAGTCGTTTTCAGCCAATTTTCTGGATTTTTGAAAATTTCACTTTTTTGTGAAAATATCCACTAAATGAGGGAGTAATATGTTTGAGGGTACCACAGGAGAGTTCCAAATGTGTGTGGGTAGAATATATACCCACATGGGTAAAATTGAAAAAAGTTGAAAAAAATTGTTTGGACTTAGTCATTTTTCCGGCGTTTATCAGACTTTCAGATAGGAGAAATGTCAGTGAGCATTCCGATATCAGTTCCACAGCGATTCGCCCAATGAGTCCTTGATATTTAGTCGTTTTCAGCCAATTTTCTGGATTTTTGAAAATTTCACTTTTTGTGAAAATATCCACTAAATGAGGGAATAATATGTGTGAGGGTACCACAGGAGAGTTCCAAATGTGTGTGGGTAGAATATATATCCCACGGGAGTAAAATTGAAAAAAGTTATAAAAAAATTTTTTATTTGGACTTAGTCATTTTTCCGGCGTTTATCAGACTTTCAGATAGGGCAAATGTCAGTGAGCATTCCGATTTCAGTTCCAGAGCGATTCGCCCAATGACTCCTTGATATTTAGTCGTTTTCAGCCAATTTTCTGGATTTTTGAAAATTTCACTTTTTTGTGAAAATATCCACTAAATGAGGGAATAATATGTGTGAGGGTACGCCAGGAGAGTTCCAAATGTGTGTGGGTAGAATATATATCCCACGGGGGTAAAATTGAAAAAAGTGTAAAAAAATTTTTTTTGGACTTAGTCATTTTTCCGGCGTTTATCAGACTTTCAGATAGGGGAAATGTCAGTGAGCATTCTTATTTCAGTTCCAGAGCGATTCGCCCAATGAGTCCTTGATATTTAGTCGTTTTTAGCCAATTTTCTGGATTTTTGAAAATTTCACTTTTTTGTGAAAATATCCACTAAATGAGGGAATAATATGTGTGAGGGTACCACAGGAGAGTTCCAAATGTGTGTGGGTAGAATATATATCCCACGGGAGTAAAATTGAAAAAAGTTTAAAAAAATTTTTTTTTGGACTTAGTCATTTTTCCGGCGTTTATCAGACTTTCAGATAGGGCAAATGTCAGTGAGCATTCCGATTTCAGTTCCAGAGCGATTCGCCCAATGACTCCTTGATATTTAGTCGTTTTCAGCCAATATTTTAGATTTTTGAAAATTTCACTTTTTTGTGAAAATATCCACTAAATGAGGGAATAATATGTGTGAGGGTACCCCAGGAGAGTTCCAAATGTGTGTGGGTAGAATATATATCCCAAGGGGGTAAAATTGAAAAAAGTTGAAAAAAATTTTTTTGGACTTAGTCATTTTTCCGGCATTTATCAGACTTTCAGATAGGGCAAATGTCAGTGAGCATTCCGATTTCAGTTCCAGAGCGATTCTCCCAATGACTCCTTGATATTTAGTCGTTTTCAGCCAATTTTCTGGACTTTTGAAAATTTCACTTTTTTGTGAAAATATCCACTAAATGAGGGAATAATATGTGTGAGGGTACGCCAGGAGAGTTCCAAATGTGTGTGGGTAGAATATATATCCCACGGGGGTAAAATTGAAAAAAGTTGAAAAAAATTTTTTGGACTTAGTCTCTTTTCCGGCGTTTATCAGACTTTCAGATAGGAGAAATGTCAGTGAGCATTCCGATTTCAGTTCCACAGCGATTCGCCCAATGAGTCCTTGATATTTAGTCGTTTTCAGCCAATTTTCTGGATTTTTGAAAATTTCACTTTTTTGTGAAAATATCCACTAAATGAGGGAGTAATATGTTTGAGGGTACCACAGGAGAGTTCCAAATGTGTGTGGGTAGAATATATACCCACATGGGTAAAATTGAAAAAAGTTGAAAAAAATTGTTTGGACTTAGTCATTTTTCCGGCGTTTATCAGACTTTCAGATAGGAGAAATGTCAGTGAGCATTCCGATATCAGTTCCACAGCGATTCGCCCAATGAGTCCTTGATATTTAGTCGTTTTCAGCCAATTTTCTGGATTTTTGAAAATTTCACTTTTTGTGAAAATATCCACTAAATGAGGGAATAATATGTGTGAGGGTACCACAGGAGAGTTCCAAATGTGTGTGGGTAGAATATATATCCCACGGGAGTAAAATTGAAAAAAGTAAAAAAAAATTTTTATTTGGACTTAGTCATTTTTCTGGCGTTTATCAGACTTTCAGATAGGGCAAATGTCAGTGAGCATTCCGATTTCAGTTCCAGAGCGATTCGCCCAATGACTCCTTGATATTTAGTCGTTTTCAGCCAATTTTCTGGATTTTTGAAAATTTCACTTTTTTGTGAAAATATCCACTAAATGAGGGAATAATATGTGTGAGGGTACGCCAGGAGAGTTCCACATGTGTGTGGGTAGAATATATATCCCACGGGGGTAAAATTTAAAAAAGTTGAAAAATTTTTTTTTTTGGACTTAGTCATTTTTCCGGCGTTTATCAGACTTTCAGATAGGGGAAATGTCAGTGAGCGTTCTGTTTTCAGTTCCAGAGCGATTCGCCCAATGTGTCCTTGATATTTAGTCGTTTTCAGCCAATTTTCTGGATTTTTGAAAATTTCACTTTTTGTGAAAATATCCACTAAATGAGGGAATAATATGTGTGAGGGTACCACAGGAGAGTTCCAAATGTGTGTGGGTAGAATATATATCCCACGGGAGTAAAATTGAAAAAAGTTTAAAAAAATTTTTTTTTGGACTTAGTCATTTTTCCGGCGTTTATCAGACTTTCAGATAGGGCAAATGTCAGTGAGCATTCCGATTTCAGTTCCAGAGCGATTCGCCCAATGACTCCTTGATATTTAGTCGTTTTCAGCCAATATTTTAGATTTTTGAAAATTTCACTTTTTTGTGAAAATATCCACTAAATGAGGGAATAATATGTGTGAGGGTACCCCAGGAGAGTTCCAAATGTGTGTGGGTAGAATATATATCCCAAGGGGGTAAAATTGAAAAAAGTTGAAAAAAATTTTTTTGGACTTAGTCATTTTTCCGGCATTTATCAGACTTTCAGATAGGGCAAATGTCAGTGAGCATTCCGATTTCAGTTCCAGAGCGATTCTCCCAATGACTCCTTGATATTTAGTCGTTTTCAGCCAATTTTCTGGACTTTTGAAAATTTCACTTTTTTGTGAAAATATCCACTAAATGAGGGAATAATATGTGTGAGGGTACGCCAGGAGAGTTCCAAATGTGTGTGGGTAGAATATATATCCCACGGGGGTAAAATTGAAAAAAGTTGAAAAAAATTTTTTGGACTTAGTCTCTTTTCCGGCGTTTATCAGACTTTCAGATAGGAGAAATGTCAGTGAGCATTCCGATTTCAGTTCCACAGCGATTCGCCCAATGAGTCCTTGATATTTAGTCGTTTTCAGCCAATTTTCTGGATTTTGGAAAATTTCACTTTTTTGTGAAAATATCCACTAAATGAGGTAGTAATATGTTTGAGGGTACCACAGGAGAGTTCCAAATGTGTGTGGGTAGAATATATACCCACATGGGTAAAATTGAAAAAAGTTGAAAAAAATTGTTTGGACTTAGTCATTTTTCCGGCGTTTATCAGACTTTCAGATAGGAGAAATGTCAGTGAGCATTCCGATATCAGTTCCACAGCGATTCGCCCAATGAGTCCTTGATATTTAGTCGTTTTCAGCCAATTTTCGGGATTTTTGAAAATTTCACTTTTTGTGAAAATATCCACTAAATGAGGGAATAATATGTGTGAGGGTACCACAGGAGAGTTCCAAATGTGTGTGGGTAGAATATATATCCCACGGGAGTAAAATTGAAAAAAGTTATAAAAAAAAATTTTATTTGGACTTAGTCATTTTTCCGGCGTTTATCAGACTTTCAGATAGGGCAAATGTCAGTGAGCATTCCGATTTCAGTTCCAGAGCGATTCGCCCAATGACTCCTTGATATTTAGTCGTTTTCAGCCAATTTTCTGGATTTTTGAAAATTTCACTTTTTTTGTGAAAATATCCACTAAATGAGGGAATAATATGTGTGAGGGTACGCCAGGAGAGTTCCAAATGTGTGTGGGTAGAATATATATCCCACGGGGGTAAAATTGAAAAAAGTTGAAAAAAATTTTTTTTGGACTTAGTCATTTTTCCGGCGTTTATCAGACTTTCAGATAGGGGAAATGTCAGTGAGCATTCTTATTTCAGTTCCAGAGCGATTCGCCCAATGAGTCCTTGATATTTAGTCGTTTTTAGCCAATTTTCTGGATTTTTGAAAATTTCACTTTTTTGTGAAAATATCCACTAAATGAGGGAATAATATGTGTGAGGGTACCACAGGAGAGTTCCAAATGTGTGTGGGTAGAATATATATCCCACGGGAGTAAAATTGAAAAAAGTTTAAAAAAATTTTTTTTTGGACTTAGTCATTTTTCCGGCGTTTATCAGACTTTCAGATAGGGCAAATGTCAGTGAGCATTCCGATTTCAGTTCCAGAGCGATTCGCCCAATGACTCCTTGATATTTAGTCGTTTTCAGCCAATATTTTAGATTTTTGAAAATTTCACTTTTTTGTGAAAATATCCACTAAATGAGGGAATAATATGTGTGAGGGTACGCCAGGAGAGTTCCAAATGTGTGTGGGTAGAATATATATCCCACGGGGGTAAAATTTAAAAAAGTTGAAAAATTTTTTTTTTTGGACTTAGTCATTTTTCCGGCGTTTATCAGACTTTCAGATAGGGGAAATGTCAGTGAGCGTTCTGTTTTCAGTTCCAGAGCGATTCGCCCAATGTGTCCTTGATATTTAGTCGTTTTCAGCCAATTTTCTGGATTTTTGAAAATTTCACTTTTTGTGAAAATATCCACTAAATGAGGGAATAATATGTGTGAGGGTACCACAGGAGAGTTCCAAATGTGTGTGGGTAGAATATATATCCCACGGGAGTAAAATTGAAAAAAGTTTTAAAAAAAATTTTATTTGGACTTAGTCATTTTTCCGGCGTTTATCAGACTTTCAGATAGGGCAAATGTCAGTGAGCATTCCGATTTCAGTTCCAGAGCGATTCGCCCAATGACTCCTTGATATTTAGTCGTTTTCAGCCAATTTTCTGGATTTTTGAAAATTTCACTTTTTTGTGAAAATATCCACTAAATGAGGGAATAATATGTGTGAGGGTACGCCAGGAGAGATCCAAATGTGTGCGGGTAGAATATATATCCCACGGGGGTAAAATTGAAAAAAGTTGAAAAAAATTTTTTGGACTTAGTCTCTTTTCCGGCGTTTATCAGACTTTCAGATAGGAGAAATGTCAGTGAGCATTCCGATTTCAGTTCCACAGCGATTCGCCCAATGAGTCCTTGATATTTAGTCGTTTTCAGCCAATTTTCTGGATTTTTGAAAATTTCACTTTTTTGTGAAAATATCCACTAAATGAGGTAGTAATATGTTTGAGGGTACCACAGGAGAGTTCCAAATGTGTGTGGGTAGAATATATACCCACATGGGTAAAATTGAAAAAAGTTGAAAAAAATTGTTTGGACTTAGTCATTTTTCCGGCGTTTATCAGACTTTCAGATAGGAGAAATGTCAGTGAGCATTCCGATATCAGTTCCACAGCGATTCGCCCAATGAGTCCTTGATATTTAGTTGTTTTTAGCCAATTTTCTGGATTTTTGAAAATTTCACTTTTTTGTGAAAATATCCACTAAATGAGGGAATAATATGTGTGAGGGTACCACAGGAGAGTTCCAAATGTGTGTGGGTAGAATATATATCCCACGGGAGTAAAATTGAAAAAAGTTTAAAAAAATTTTTTTTTGGACTTAGTCATTTTTCCGGCGTTTATCAGACTTTCAGATAGGGCAAATGTCAGTGAGCATTCCGATTTCAGTTCCAGAGCGATTCGCCCAATGACTCCTTGATATTTAGTCGTTTTCAGCCAATATTTTAGATTTTTAAAAATTTCACTTTTTTGTGAAAATATCCACTAAATGAGGGAATAATATGTGTGAGGGTACCCCAGGAGAGTTCCAAATGTGTGTGGGTAGAATATATATCCCAAGGGGGTAAAATTGAAAAAAGTTGAAAAAAATTTTTTTGGACTTAGTCATTTTTCCGGCATTTATCAGACTTTCAGATAGGGGAAATGTCAGTGAGCATTCTTATTTCAGTTCCAGAGCGATTCGCCCAATGAGTCCTTGATATTTAGTTGTTTTTAGCCAATTTTCTGGATTTTTGAAAATTTCACTTTTTTGTGAAAATATCCACTAAATGAGGGAATAATATGTGTGAGGGTACCACAGGAGAGTTCCAAATGTGTGTGGGTAGAATATATATCCCACGGGAGTAAAATTGAAAAAAGTTTAAAAAAATTTTTTTTTGGACTTAGTCATTTTTCCGGCGTTTATCAGACTTTCAGATAGGGCAAATGTCAGTGAGCATTCCGATTTCAGTTCCAGAGCGATTCGCCCAATGACTCCTTGATATTTAGTCGTTTTCAGCCAATATTTTAGATTTTTAAAAATTTCACTTTTTTGTGAAAATATCCACTAAATGAGGGAATAATATGTGTGAGGGTACCCCAGGAGAGTTCCAAATGTGTGTGGGTAGAATATATATCCCAAGGGGGTAAAATTGAAAAAAGTTGAAAAAAATTTTTTTGGACTTAGTCATTTTTCCGGCATTTATCAGACTTTCAGATAGGGCAAATGTCAGTGAGCATTCCGATTTCAGTTCCAGAGCGATTCTCCCAATGACTCCTTGATATTTAGTCGTTTTCAGCCAATTTTCTGGACTTTTGAAAATTTCACTTTTTTGTGAAAATATCCACTAAATGAGGGAATAATATGTGTGAGGGTACGCCAGGAGAGTTCCAAATGTGTGTGGGTAGAATATATATCCCACGGAGGTAAAATTGAAAAAGTTGAAAAACTTTTTTTTTTGGACTTAGTCATTTTTCCGGTGTTTATCAGACTTTCAGATAGGGGAAATGTCAGTGAGCGTTCTGTTTTCAGTTCCAGAGCGATTCGCCCAATGTGTCCTTGATATTTAGTCGTTTTCAGCCAATTTTCTGGATTTTTGAAAATTTCACTTTTTGTGAAAATATCCACTAAATGAGGGAATAATATGTGTGAGGGTACCACAGGAGAGTTCCAAATGTGTGTGGGTAGAATATATATCCCACGGGAGTAAAATTGAAAAAAGTTTAAAAAAAAATTTTATTTGGACTTAGTCATTTTTCCGCCGTTTATCAGACTTTCAGATAGGGCAAATGTCAGTGAGCATTCCGATTTCAGTTCCAGAGCGATTCGCCCAATGACTCCTTGATATTTAGTCGTTTTCAGCCAATTTTCTGGATTTTTGAAAATTTCACTTTTTTGTGAAAATATCCACTAAATGAGGGAATAATATGTGTGAGGGTACGCCAGGAGAGTTCCAAATGTGTTTGGGTAGAATATATATCCCACGGGGGTAAAATTGAAAAAAGTTGAAAAAAATTTTTTGGACTTAGTCTCTTTTCCGGCGTTTATCAGACTTTCAGATAGGAGAAATGTCAGTGAGCATTCCGATTTCAGTTCCACAGCGATTCGCCCAATGAGTCCTTGATATTTAGTCGTTTTCAGCCAATTTTCTGGATTTTTGAAAATTTCACTTTTTTGTGAAAATATCCACTAAATGAGGTAGTAATATGTTTTAGGGTACCACAGGAGAGTTCCAAATGTGTGTGGGTAGAATATATACCCACATGGGTAAAATTGAAAAAAGTTGAAAAAAATTGTTTGGACTTAGTCATTTTTCCGGCGTTTATCAGACTTTCAGATAGGAGAAATGTCAGTGAGCATTCCGATATCAGTTCCACAGCGATTCGCCCAATGAGTCCTTGATATTTAGTCGTTTTCAGCCAATTTTCTGGATTTTTGAAAATTTCACTTTTTGTGAAAATATCCACTAAATGAGGGAATAATATGTGTGAGGGTACCACAGGAGAGTTCCAAATGTGTGTGGGTAGAATATATATCCCACGGGAGTAAAATTGAAAAAAGTTATAAAAAAAATTTTTATTTGGACTTAGTCATTTTTCCGGCGTTTATCAGACTTTCAGATAGGGCAAATGTCAGTGAGCATTCCGATTTCAGTTCCAGAGCGATTCGCCCAATGACTCCTTGATATTTAGTCGTTTTCAGCCAATTTTCTGGATTTTTGAAAATTTCACTTTTTTGTGAAAATATCCACTAAATGAGGGAATAATATGTGTGAGGGTACCCCAGGAGAGTTCCAAATGTGTGTGGGTAGAATATATATCCCAAGGGGGTAAAATTGAAAAAAGTTGAAAAAAATTTTTTTGGACTTAGTCATTTTTCCGGCATTTATCAGACTTTCAGATAGGGGAAATGTCAGTGAGCGTTCTGTTTTCAGTTCCAGAGCGATTCGCCCAATGTGTCCTTGATATTTAGTCGTTTTCAGCCAATTTTCTGGATTTTTGAAAATTTCACTTTTTGTGAAAATATCCACTAAATGAGGGAATAATATGTGTGAGGGTACGTCAGGAGAGTTCCAAATGTGTGTGGCTAGAATATATATCCCACGGGGGTAAAATTGAAAAAAGTTGAAAAAAATTTTTTTGACTTAGTCATTTTTCCGGCGTTTATCAGACTTTCAGATAGGGGAAATGTCAGTGAGCGTTCTCATTTCAGTTCCAGAGCGATTCGCCCAATGAGTCCTTGATATTTAGTCGTTTTCAGCCAATTTTCTGGATTTTTGAAAATTTCACTTTTTTTGTGAAAATATCCACTAAATGAGGGAATAATATGTGTGAGCGTACACCAGGAGAGTTCCAAATGTGTGTGGGTAGAATATATATCCCACGGGGGTAAAATTGAAAAAAGTACAAAAAAATTTTTTTTTGGACTTAGTCATTTTTCCGGCGTTTATCAGACTTTCAGATAGGGCAAATGTCAGTGAGCATTCCGATTTCAGTTCCAGAGCGATTCGCCCAATGACTCCTTGATATTTAGTTGTTTTCAGCCAATATTTTGGATTTTTGAAAATTTCACTTTTTTGTGAAAATATCCACTAAATGAGGGAATAATATGTGTGAGGGTACACCAGGAGAGTTCCAAATGTGTGTGGGTAGAATATATATCCCACGGGGGTAAAATTGAAAAAAGTTTAAAAGAATTTTTTTTTGGACTTAGTCATTTTTCCGGCGTTTATCAGACTTTCAGATAGGGCAAATGTCAGTGAGCATTCCGATTTCAGTTCCAGAGCGATTCGCCCAATGACTCCTTGATATTTAGTCGTTTTCAGCCAATTTTCTGGATTTTTGAAAATTTCACTTTTTTGTGAAAATATCCACTAAATGAGGGAATAATATGTGTGAGGGTACCACAGGAGAGTTCCAAATGTGTGTGGGTAGAATATATACCCACATGGGTAAAATTGAAAAAAGTTGAAAAAAATCTTTTGGACTTAGTCATTTTTCCGGCGTTTATCAGACTTTCAGATAGGAGAAATGTCAGTGAGCATTCCGATATCAGTTCCACAGCGATTCGCCCAATGAGTGCTTGATATTTAGTCGTTTTCAGCCAATTTTCTGGATTTTTGAAAATTTCACTTTTTTGTGAAAATATCCACTAAATGAGGGAATAATATGTGTGAGGGTACCCCAGGAGAGTTCCAAATGTGTGTGGGTAGAATAAATATTCCAAGGGGGTAAAATTGAAAAAAGTTGAAAAATTTTTTTTTTTGGACTTAGTCATTTTTCCGGCGTTTATCAGACTTTCAGATAGGGGAAATGTCAGTGAGCGTTCTGATTTCAGTTCCAGAGCGATTCGCCCAATGACTCCTTGATATTTAGTCGTTTTCAGCCAATTTTCAGGATTTTTGAAAATTTCACTTTTTGTGAAAATATCCACTAAATGAGGGAATAATATGTGTAAGGGTACGCCAGGAGAGTTCCAAATGTGTGTGGGTAGAATATATATCCCACGGAGGTAAAATTGAAAAAAGTTGAAAAAATTTTTTTTTGGACTTAGTCATTTTTCCGGCGTTTATCAGACTTTCAGATAGGGGAAATGTCAGTGAGCATTCCGATTTCAGTTCCAGAGCGATTCGCCCAATGACTCCTTGATATTTAGTCATTTTCAGCCAATATTTTGGATTTTTGAAAATTTCACTTTTTTTGTGAAATTATCCACTAAATGAGGGAATAATATGTGTGAGGGTACCCCAGGAGGGTTCCAAATGTGTGTGGGTAGAATATATATCCCACGGGGGTAAAATTGAAAAAAGTTTTAAAAAAAATTTTTTTGGACTTAGTCATTTTTCCGTCGTTTATCAGACTTTCAGATGGGGGATATGTCAGTGAGCGTTCTGATTTCAGTTCCAGAGCGATTCGCACAATGAGTCCTTGATATTTAGTCGTTTTCAGCCAATTTTCTGGATTTTTGAAAATTTCACTTTTTTGTGAAAATATCCACTAAATAAGGGAATGATATGTTTGAGGGTACCCAAAGAGAGTTCCAAATGTGTGTAGGTAGAATATATATCCCACGGGGGTAAAATTGAAAAAAGTTTAAAAAAATTTTTTTTTGGACTTAGTCATTTTTCCGGCGTTTATCAGACTTTCAGATAGGGAAAATGTCAGTGAGCGTTCTGATTTCAGTTCCAGAGCGATTCGCCCAATGTGTCCTTGATATTTAGTCGTTTTCAGCCAATTTTCTGGATTTTTGAAAATTTCACTTTTTGTGAAAATATCCACTAAATGAGGGAATAATATGTGTGAGGGTACCACAGGAGAGTTCCAAATGTGTGTGGGTAGAATATATATCCCACGGGAGTAAAATTGAAAAAAGTTAAAAAAATTATTTTTTTGGACTTAGTCATTTTTCTGGCGTTTATCAGACTTTCAGATAGGGGAAATGTCAGTGAGCGTTCTGTTTTCAGTTCCAGAGCGATTCGCCCAATGTGCCCTTGATATTTAGTCGTTTTAAGCCAATTTTCTGGATTTTTGAAAATTTCACTTTTTGTGAAAATATCCACTAAATGAGGGAATAATATGTGTGAGGGTACCACAGGAGAGTTCCAAATGTGTGTGGGTAGAATATATATCCCACGGGAGTAAAATTGAAAAAAGTAAAAAAAAATTTTTTTTTGGACTTAGTCATTTTTCCGGCGTTTATCAGACTTTCAGATAGGGCAAATGTCAGTGAGCATTCCGATTTCAGTTCCAGAGCGATTCGCCCAATGAGTCCTTGATATTTAGTCGTTTTCAGCCAATTTTCTGGATTTTTGAAAATTTCACTTTTTTGTGAAAATATCCACTAAATGAGGGAATAATATGTGTGAGGGTACACCAGGAGAGTTACAAATGTGTGTGGGTAGAATATATATCCCACGGGGGTAAAATTGAAAAAAGTTGAAAAAAATTTTTTGGACTTAGTCATTTTTCCGGCGTTTATCAGACTTTCAGATAGGAGAAATGTCAGTGAGCATTCCGATTTCAGTTCCAGAGCGATTCGCCCAATGACTCCTTGATATTTAGTCGTTTTCAGCCAATTTTCTGGATTTTTGAAAATTTCACTTTTTTGTGAAAATATCCACTAAATGAGGGAATAATATGTGTGAGGGTACCACAGGAGAGTTCCAAATGTGTGTGGGTAGAATATATACCCACATGGGTAAAATTGAAAAAAGTTGAAAAAAATTTTTTGGACTTAGTCATTTTTCCGGCGTTTATCAGACTTTCAGATAGGAGAAATGTCAGTGAGCATTCCGATATCAGTTCCACAGCGATTCTCCCAATGAGTGCTTGATATTTAGTCGTTTTCAGCCAATTTTCTGGATTTTTGAAAATTTCACTTTTTGTGAAAATATCCACTAAATGAGGGAATAATATGTGTGAGGGTACCCCAGGAGAGTTCCAAATGTGTGTGGGTAGAATATATATCCCACGGGGGTAAAATTGAAAAAAGTTGAAAAAAATTTTTTTGACTTAGTCATTTTTCCGGCGTTTATCAGACTTTCAGATAGGGGAAATGTCAGTGAGCGTTCTCATTTCAGTTCCAGAGCGATTCGCCCAATGAGTCCTTGATATTTAGTCGTTTTCAGCCAATTTTCTGGATTTTTGAAAATTTCACTTTTTTTGTGAAAATATCCACTAAATGAGGGAATAATATGTGTGAGCGTACACCAGGAGAGTTCCAAATGTGTGTGGGTAGAATATATATCCCACGGGGGTAAAATTGAAAAAAGTACAAAAAAATTTTTTTTTGGACTTAGTCATTTTTCCGGCGTTTATCAGACTTTCAGATAGGGCAAATGTCAGTGAGCATTCCGATTTCAGTTCCAGAGCGATTCGCCCAATGACTCCTTGATATTTAGTCGTTTTCAGCCAATATTTTGGATTTTTGAAAATTTCACTTTTTTGTGAAAATATCCACTAAATGAGGGAATAATATGTGTGAGGGTACCCCAGGAGAGTTCCAAATGTGTGTGGGTAGAATATATATCCCACGGGGGTAAAATTGAAAAAAGTTGAAAAAAATTTTTTTGGACTTAGTCATTTTTCCGGCATTTATCAGACTTTCAGATAGGGCAAATGTCAGTGAGCATTCCGATTTCAGTTCCAGAGCGATTCTCCCAATGACTCCTTGATATTTAGTCGTTTTCAGCCAATTTTCTGGACTTTTGAAAATTTCACTTTTTTGTGAAAATATCCACTAAATGAGGGAATAATATGTGTGAGGGTACACCAGGAGAGTTCCAAATGTGTGTGGGTAGAATATATATCCCACGGGGGTAAAATTGATAAAAGTTGAAAAAAATTTTTTGGACTTAGTCATTTTTCCGGCGTTTATCAGACTTTCAGATAGGAGAAATGTCAGTGAGCATTCCGATTTCAGTTCCACAGCGATGCGCCCAATGAGTCCTTGATATTTAGTCGTTTTCGGCCAATTTTCTGGATTTTTGAAAATTTCACTTTTTTGTGAAAATATCCACTAAATGAGGGAATAATATGTGTGAGGGTATGCCAGGAGAGTTCCAAATGTGTGTGGCTAGAATATATATCCCACGGGGGTAAAATTGAAAAAAGTTGAAAAAAATTTTTTTTTGGACTTAGTCATTTTTCCGGCGTTTATCAGACTTTCAGATAGGGGAAATGTCAGTGAGAGTTCTGTTTTCAGTTCCAGAGCGATTCGCCCAATGTGTCCTTGATATTTAGTCGTTTTCAGCCAATTTTCTGGATTTTTGAAAATTTCACTTTTTTGTGAAAATGTCCACTAAATGAGGGAATAATATGTGTGAGGGTACGCCAGGAGAGTTCCAAATGTGTGTGGGTAGAATATATATCCCACGGGGGTAAAATTGAAAAAAGTTGAAAAAAATTTTTTTTTGGACTTAGTCATTTTTCCGGCGTTTATCAGACTTTCAGATAGGGGAAATGTCAGTGAGCGTTCTGATTTCAGTTCCAGAGCGATTCGCCCAATGACTCCTTGATATTTAGTCGTTTTCGGCCAATTTTCTGGATTTTTGAAAATTTCACTTTTTTGTGAAAATATCCACTAAATGAGGGAATAATATGTGTGAGGGTACACCAGGAGAGTTCCAAATGTGTGTGGGTAGAATATATATCCCACGGGGGTAAAATTGATAAAAGTTGAAAAAAAATTTTTGGACTTAGTCATTTTTCCGGCGTTTATCAGACTTTCAGATAGGAGAAATGTCAGTGAGCATTCCGATTTCAGTTCCACAGCGATGCGCCCAATGAGTCCTTGATATTTAGTCGTTTTCAGCCAATTTTCTGGATTTTTGAAAATTTCACTTTTTGTGAAAATATCCACTAAATGAGGGAATAATATGTGTGAGGGTACCACAGGAGAGTTCCAAATGTGTGTGGGTAGAATATATATCCCACGGGAGTAAAATTGAAAAAAGTTAAAAAAATTATTTTTTTGGACTTAGTCATTTTTCTGGCGTTTATCAGACTTTCAGATAGGGGAAATGTCAGTGAGCGTTCTGTTTTCAGTTCCAGAGCGATTCGCCCAATGTGCCCTTGATATTTAGTCGTTTTAAGCCAATTTTCTGGATTTTTGAAAATTTCACTTTTTGTGAAAATATCCACTAAATGAGGGAATAATATGTGTGAGGGTACCACAGGAGAGTTCCAAATGTGTGTGGGTAGAATATATATCCCACGGGAGTAAAATTGAAAAAAGTAAAAAAAAATTTTTTTTTGGACTTAGTCATTTTTCCGGCGTTTATCAGACTTTCAGATAGGGCAAATGTCAGTGAGCATTCCGATTTCAGTTCCAGAGCGATTCGCCCAATGAGTCCTTGATATTTAGTCGTTTTCAGCCAATTTTCTGGATTTTTGAAAATTTCACTTTTTTGTGAAAATATCCACTAAATGAGGGAATAATATGTGTGAGGGTACACCAGGAGAGTTACAAATGTGTGTGGGTAGAATATATATCCCACGGGGGTAAAATTGAAAAAAGTTGAAAAAAATTTTTTGGACTTAGTCATTTTTCCGGCGTTTATCAGACTTTCAGATAGGAGAAATGTCAGTGAGCATTCCGATTTCAGTTCCAGAGCGATTCGCCCAATGACTCCTTGATATTTAGTCGTTTTCAGCCAATTTTCTGGATTTTTGAAAATTTCACTTTTTTGTGAAAATATCCACTAAATGAGGGAATAATATGTGTGAGGGTACCACAGGAGAGTTCCAAATGTGTGTGGGTAGAATATATACCCACATGGGTAAAATTGAAAAAAGTTGAAAAAAATTTTTTGGACTTAGTCATTTTTCCGGCGTTTATCAGACTTTCAGATAGGAGAAATGTCAGTGAGCATTCCGATATCAGTTCCACAGCGATTCTCCCAATGAGTGCTTGATATTTAGTCGTTTTCAGCCAATTTTCTGGATTTTTGAAAATTTCACTTTTTGTGAAAATATCCACTAAATGAGGGAATAATATGTGTGAGGGTACCCCAGGAGAGTTCCAAATGTGTGTGGGTAGAATATATATCCCACGGGGGTAAAATTGAAAAAAGTTGAAAAAAATTTTTTTGACTTAGTCATTTTTCCGGCGTTTATCAGACTTTCAGATAGGGGAAATGTCAGTGAGCGTTCTCATTTCAGTTCCAGAGCGATTCGCCCAATGAGTCCTTGATATTTAGTCGTTTTCAGCCAATTTTCTGGATTTTTGAAAATTTCACTTTTTTTGTGAAAATATCCACTAAATGAGGGAATAATATGTGTGAGCGTACACCAGGAGAGTTCCAAATGTGTGTGGGTAGAATATATATCCCACGGGGGTAAAATTGAAAAAAGTACAAAAAAATTTTTTTTTGGACTTAGTCATTTTTCCGGCGTTTATCAGACTTTCAGATAGGGCAAATGTCAGTGAGCATTCCGATTTCAGTTCCAGAGCGATTCGCCCAATGACTCCTTGATATTTAGTCGTTTTCAGCCAATATTTTGGATTTTTGAAAATTTCACTTTTTTGTGAAAATATCCACTAAATGAGGGAATAATATGTGTGAGGGTACCCCAGGAGAGTTCCAAATGTGTGTGGGTAGAATATATATCCCACGGGGGTAAAATTGAAAAAAGTTGAAAAAAATTTTTTTGGACTTAGTCATTTTTCCGGCATTTATCAGACTTTCAGATAGGGCAAATGTCAGTGAGCATTCCGATTTCAGTTCCAGAGCGATTCTCCCAATGACTCCTTGATATTTAGTCGTTTTCAGCCAATTTTCTGGACTTTTGAAAATTTCACTTTTTTGTGAAAATATCCACTAAATGAGGGAATAATATGTGTGAGGGTACACCAGGAGAGTTCCAAATGTGTGTGGGTAGAATATATATCCCACGGGGGTAAAATTGATAAAAGTTGAAAAAAATTTTTTGGACTTAGTCATTTTTCCGGCGTTTATCAGACTTTCAGATAGGAGAAATGTCAGTGAGCATTCCGATTTCAGTTCCACAGCGATGCGCCCAATGAGTCCTTGATATTTAGTCGTTTTCGGCCAATTTTCTGGATTTTTGAAAATTTCACTTTTTTGTGAAAATATCCACTAAATGAGGGAATAATATGTGTGAGGGTATGCCAGGAGAGTTCCAAATGTGTGTGGCTAGAATATATATCCCACGGGGGTAAAATTGAAAAAAGTTGAAAAAAATTTTTTTTTGGACTTAGTCATTTTTCCGGCGTTTATCAGACTTTCAGATAGGGGAAATGTCAGTGAGAGTTCTGTTTTCAGTTCCAGAGCGATTCGCCCAATGTGTCCTTGATATTTAGTCGTTTTCAGCCAATTTTCTGGATTTTTGAAAATTTCACTTTTTTGTGAAAATGTCCACTAAATGAGGGAATAATATGTGTGAGGGTACGCCAGGAGAGTTCCAAATGTGTGTGGGTAGAATATATATCCCACGGGGGTAAAATTGAAAAAAGTTGAAAAAAATTTTTTTTTGGACTTAGTCATTTTTCCGGCGTTTATCAGACTTTCAGATAGGGGAAATGTCAGTGAGCGTTCTGATTTCAGTTCCAGAGCGATTCGCCCAATGACTCCTTGATATTTAGTCGTTTTCGGCCAATTTTCTGGATTTTTGAAAATTTCACTTTTTTGTGAAAATATCCACTAAATGAGGGAATAATATGTGTGAGGGTACACCAGGAGAGTTCCAAATGTGTGTGGGTAGAATATATATCCCACGGGGGTAAAATTGATAAAAGTTGAAAAAAAATTTTTGGACTTAGTCATTTTTCCGGCGTTTATCAGACTTTCAGATAGGAGAAATGTCAGTGAGCATTCCGATTTCAGTTCCACAGCGATGCGCCCAATGAGTCCTTGATATTTAGTCGTTTTCAGCCAATTTTCTGGATTTTTGAAAATTTCACTTTTTTGTGAAAATATCCACTAAATGAGGGAATAATATGTGTGAGGGTACCCCAGGAGAGTTCCAAATGTGTGTGGGTAGAATATATATCCCACGGGGGTAAAATTGAAAAAAGTTGAAAAAAATTTTTTTGGACTTAGTCATTTTTCTGGCATTTATCAGACTTTCAGATAGGGCAAATGTCAGTGAGCATTCCGATTTCAGTTCCACAGCGATTCGCCCAATGAGTCCTTGATATTTAGTCGTTTTCAGCCAATTTTCTGGATTTTTGAAAATTTCACTTTTTTGTGAAAATATCCACTAAATGAGGTAGTAATATGTTTGAGGGTACCACAGGAGAGTTCCAAATGTGTGTGGGTAGAATATATACCCACATGGGTAAAATTGAAAAAAGTTGAAAAAAATTGTTTGGACTTAGTCATTTTTCCGGCGTTTATCAGACTTTCAGATAGGAGAAATGTCAGTGAGCATTCCGATATCAGTTCCACAGCGATTCGCCCAATGAGTCCTTGATATTTAGTCGTTTTCAGCCAATTTTCGGGATTTTTGAAAATTTCACTTTTTTGAAAATATCCACTAAATGAGGGAATAATATGTGTGAGGGTACCACAGGAGAGTTCCAAATGTGTGTGGGTAGAATATATATCCCACGGGAGTAAAATTGAAAAAAGTTATAAAAAAAAATTTTATTTGGACTTAGTCATTTTTCCGGCGTTTATCAGACTTTCAGATAGGGCAAATGTCAGTGAGCATTCCGATTTCAGTTCCAGAGCGATTCGCCCAATGACTCCTTGATATTTAGTCGTTTTCAGCCAATTTTCTGGATTTTTGAAAATTTCACTTTTTTGTGAAAATATCCACTAAATGAGGGAATAGTATGTGTGAGGGTACGCCAGGAGAGTTCCAAATGTGTGTGGGTAGAATATATATCCCACGGGGGTAAAATTGAAAAAAGTTGAAAAAAATTTTTTTTGGACTTAGTCATTTTTCCGGCGTTTATCAGACTTTCAGATAGGGGAAATGTCAGTGAGCATTCTTATTTCAGTTCCAGAGCGATTCGCCCAATGAGTCCTTGATATTTAGTCGTTTTTAGCCAATTTTCTGGATTTTTGAAAATTTCACTTTTTTGTGAAAATATCCACTAAATGAGGGAATAATATGTGTGAGGGTACCCCAGGAGAGTTCCAAATGTGTGTGGGTAGAATATATATCCCAAGGGGGTAAAATTGAAAAAAGTTGAAAAAAATTTTTTTGGACTTAGTCATTTTTCCGGCATTTATCAGACTTTCAGATAGGGCAAATGTCAGTGAGCATTCCGATTTCAGTTCCAGAGCGATTCTCCCAATGACTCCTTGATATTTAGTCGTTTTCAGCCAATTTTCTGGACTTTTGAAAATTTCACTTTTTTGTGAAAATATCCACTAAATGAGGGAATAATATGTGTGAGGGTACGCCAGGAGAGTTCCAAATGTGTGTGGGTAGAATATATATCCCACGGAGGTAAAATTGAAAAAGATGAAAAACTTTTTTTTTTGGACTTAAACACCGGAAAAATGACTAAGTCCAAAAAAAAAAGTTTTTCATCTTTTTCAATTTTACCTCCGTGGGATATATATTCTACCCACACACATTTGGAACTCTCCTGGCGTACCCTCACACATATTATTCCCTCATTTAGTGGATATTTTCACAAAAAAGTGAAATTTTCAAAAGTCCAGAAAATTGGCTGAAAACGACTAAATATCAAGGAGTCATTGGGAGAATCGCTCTGGAACTGAAATCGGAATGCTCACTGACATTTGCCCTATCTGAAAGTCTGATAAATGCCGGAAAAATGACTAAGTCCAAAAAAATTTTTTTCAACTTTTTTCAATTTTACCCCCTTGGGATATATATTCTACCCACACACATTTGGAACTCTCCTGGGGTACCCTCACACATATTATTCCCTCATTTAGTGGATATTTTCACAAAAAAGTGAAATTTTCAAAAATCCAGAAAATTGGCTAAAAACGACTAAATATCAAGGACTCATTGGGCGAATCGCTCTGGAACTGAAATAAGAATGCTCACTGACATTTCCCCTATCTGAAAGTCTGATAAACACCGGAAAAATGACTATCAGACTTTCAGATAGGGCAAATGTCAGTGAGCATTCCGATTTCAGTTCCAGAGCGATTCGCCCAATGAGTCCTTGATATTTAGTCATTTTCAGCCAATATTTTTTATTTTTGAAAATTTCACTTTTTTGTGAAAATATCCACTAAATGAGGGAATAATATGTGTGAGGGTACCCCAGGAGAGTTCCAAATGTGTGTGCATAGAATAGATATCCAACGAGGGGTAAAATTAAAAAAAGTTGAAAAAAATTTTTTTTTGGACTTAGTCATTTTTCCGTCGTTTATCAGACTTTCACATAGGAGAAATCTCAGTGAGCATTCCGATTTCAGTTCCACAGCGATGCGCCCAATGAGTCCTTGATATTTAGTCGTTTTCAGCCAATTTTCTGGATTTTTGAAAATTTCACTTTTTTGTGAAAATATCCACTAAATGAGGGAATAATATGTGTGAGGGTACCCCAGGAGAGTTCCAAATGTGTGTGGGTAGAATATATATCCCACGGGGGTAAAATTGAAAAAAGTTGAAAAAAATTTTTTTGGACTTAGTCATTTTTCCGGCATTTATCAGACTTTCAGATAGGGCAAATGTCAGTGAGCATTCCGATTTCAGTTCCAGAGCGATTCTCCCAATGACTCCTTGATATTTAGTCGTTTTCAGCCAATTTTCTGGATTTTTGAAAATTTCACTTTTTGTGAAAATATCCACTAAATGAGGGAATAATATGTGTGAGGGTACGCCAGGAGAGTTCCAAATGTGTGTGGGTAGAATATATATCCCACGGGGGTAAAATTGAAAAAAGTTGAAAAAAATTTTTTGGACTTAGTCTCTTTTCCGGCGTTTATCAGACTTTCAGATAGGAGAAATGTCAGTGAGCATTCCGATTTCAGTTCCACAGCGATTCGCCCAATGAGTCCTTGATATTTAGTCGTTTTCAGCCAATTTTCTGGATTTTTGAAAATTTCACTTTTTTGTGAAAATATCCACTAAATGAGGTAGTAATATGTTTGAGGGTACCACAGGAGAGTTCCAAATGTGTGTGGGTAGAATATATACCCACATGGGTAAAATTGAAAAAAGTTGAAAAAAATTTTTTTTTGGACTTAGTCATTTTTCCGGCGTTTATCAGACTTTCAGATAGGGGAAATGTCAGTGAGCGTTCTGTTTTCAGTTAAAGAGCGATTCGCCCAATGTGTCCTTGATATTTAGTCGTTTTCAGCCAATTTTCTGGATTTTTGAAAATTTCACTTTTTGTGAAAATATCCACTAAATGAGGGAATAATATGTGTGAGGGTACCACAGGAGAGTTCCAAATGTGTGTGGGTAGAATATATATCCCACGGGGGTAAAATTGAAAAAAGTTGAAAGAAAATTTTTGGATTTAGTCATTTTTCCGGCGTTTATCAGACTTTCAGATAGGAGAAATGTCAGTGAGCATTCCGATTTCAGTTCCACAGCGATTCGCCCAATGAGTCCTTGATATTTAGTCGTTTTCAGCCAATATTTTGGATTTTTGAAAATTTCACTTTTTTGTGAAAATATCCACTAAATGAGGGAATAATATGTGTGAGGGTACCCCAGGAGAGTTCCAAATGTGTGTGGGTAGAATATATATCCCAAGGGGGTAAAATTGAAAAAAGTTGAAAAAAAATTTTTTTTGGACTTAGTCATTTTTCCGGCGTTTATCAGACTTTCAGATAGGGGAAATGTCAGTGAGCGTTCTGATTTCAGTTCCAGAGCGATTCGCCCAATAAGTCCTTGATATTTAGTCGTTTTCAGCCAATTTTCTCTATTTTTGAAAATTTCACTTTTTTGTGAAAATATCCACTAAATGATGGAATAATATGTGTGAGGGTACACCAGGAGAGTTCCAAATGTGTGTGGGTAGAATATATATCCCACGGGGGTAAAATTGATAAAAGTTGAAAAAAATTTTTTGGACTTAGTCATTTTTCCGGCGTTTATCAGACTTTCAGATAGGAGAAATGTCAGTGAGCATTCCGATTTCAGTTCCACAGCGATGCGCCCAATGAGTCCTTGATATTTAGTCGTTTTTAGCCAATATTTTGGATTTTTGAAAATTTCACTTTTTTGTGAAAATATCCACTAAATGAGGGAATAATATGTGTGAGGGTACCCCAGGAGAGTTCCAAATGTGTGTGGGTAGAATATATATCCCAAGGGGGTAAAATTGAAAAAAGTTGAAAAAAAATTTTTTTTGGACTTAGTCATTTTTCCGGCGTTTATCAGACTTTCAGATAGGGGAAATGTCAGTGAGCGTTCTGATTTCAGTTCCAGAGCGATTCGCCCAATGACTCCTTGATATTTAGTCGTTTTCGGCCAATTTTCTGGATTTTTGAAAATTTCACTTTTTTGTGAAAATATCCACTAAATGAGGGAATAATATGTGTGAGGGTACGCCAGGAGAGTTCCAAATGTGTGTGGCTAGAATATATATCCCACGGGGGTAAAATTGAAAAAAGTTGAAAAAAATTTTTTTTTGGACTTAGTCATTTTTCCGGCGTTTATCAGACTTTCAGATAGGGGAAATGTCAGTGAGAGTTCTGTTTTCAGTTCCAGAGCGATTCGCCCAATGTGTCCTTGATATTTAGTCGTTTTCAGCCAATTTTCTGGATTTTTGAAAATTTCACTTTTTTGTGAAAATATCCACTAAATGAGGGAATAATATGTGTGAGGGTACGCCAGGAGAGTTCCAAATGTGTGTGGGTAGAATATATATCCCACGGGGGTAAAATTGAAAAAAGTTGAAAAAAATTTTTTTTTGGACTTAGTCATTTTTCCGGCGTTTATCAGACTTTCAGATAGGGGAAATGTCAGTGAGCATTCTTATTTCAATTCCAGAGCGATTCGCCCAATGAGTCCTTGATATTTAGTCGTTTTCAGCCAATTTTCTGGATTTTTGAAAATTTCACTTTTTTGTGAAAATATCCACTAAATGAGGGAATAATATGTGTGAGGGTACCACAGGAGAGTTCCAAATGTGTGTGGGTAGAATATATACCCACATGGGTAAAATTGAAAAAAGTTGAAAAAAATTTTTTGGACTTAGTCATTTTTCCGGCGTTTATCAGACTTTCAGATAGGAGAAATGTCAGTGAGCATTCCGATTTCAGTTCCAGAGCGATTCGCCCAATGACTCCTTGATATTTAGTCGTTTTCAGCCAATTTTCTGGATTTTTGAAAATTTCACTTTTTTGTGAAAATATCCACTAAATGAGGGAATAATATGTGTGAGGGTACCACAGGAGAGTTCCAAATGTGTGTGGGTAGAATATATACCCACATGGGTAAAATTGAAAAAAGTTGAAAAAAATTTTTTGGACTTAGTCATTTTTCCGGCGTTTATCAGACTTTCAGATAGGAGAAATGTCAGTGAGCATTCCGATATCAGTTCCACAGCGATTCTCCCAATGAGTGCTTGATATTTAGTCGTTTTCAGCCAATTTTCTGGATTTTTGAAAATTTCACTTTTTGTGAAAATATCCACTAAATGAGGGAATAATATGTGTGAGGGTACCCCAGGAGAGTTCCAAATGTGTGTGGGTAGAATATATATCCCACGGGGGTAAAATTGAAAAAAGTTGAAAAAAATTTTTTTGACTTAGTCATTTTTCCGGCGTTTATCAGACTTTCAGATAGGGGAAATGTCAGTGAGCGTTCTCATTTCAGTTCCAGAGCGATTCGCCCAATGAGTCCTTGATATTTAGTCGTTTTCAGCCAATTTTCTGGATTTTTGAAAATTTCACTTTTTTTGTGAAAATATCCACTAAATGAGGGAATAATATGTGTGAGCGTACACCAGGAGAGTTCCAAATGTGTGTGGGTAGAATATATATCCCACGGGGGTAAAATTGAAAAAAGTACAAAAAAATTTTTTTTTGGACTTAGTCATTTTTCCGGCGTGCGTTTATCAGACTTTCAGATAGGGCAAATGTCAGTGAGCATTCCGATTTCAGTTCCAGAGCGATTCGCCCAATGACTCCTTGATATTTAGTTGTTTTCAGCCAATATTTTGGATTTTTGAAAATTTCACTTTTTTGTGAAAATATCCACTAAATGAGGGAATAATATGTGTGAGGGTACCCCAGGAGAGTTCCAAATGTGTGTGGGTAGAATATATATCCCACGGGGGTAAAATTGAAAAAAGTTTAAAAGAATTTTTTTTTGGACTTAGTCATTTTTCCGGCGTTTATCAGACTTTCAGATAGGAGAAATGTCAGTGAGCATTCCGATATCAGTTCCACAGCGATTCGCCCAATGAGTGCTTGATATTTAGTCGTTTTCAGCCAATTTTCTGGATTTTTGAAAATTTCACTTTTTTGTGAAAATATCCACTAAATGAGGGAATAATATGTGTGAGGGTACCCCAGGAGAGTTCCAAATGTGTGTGGGTAGAATAAATATTCCAAGGGGGTAAAATTGAAAAAAGTTGAAAAATTTTTTTTTTTGGACTTAGTCATTTTTCCGGCGTTTATCAGACTTTCAGATAGGGGAAATGTCAGTGAGCGTTCTGATTTCAGTTCCAGAGCGATTCGCCCAATGACTCCTTGATATTTAGTCGTTTTCAGCCAATTTTCAGGATTTTTGAAAATTTCACTTTTTGTGAAAATATCCACTAAATGAGGGAATAATATGTGTAAGGGTACGCCAGGAGAGTTCCAAATGTGTGTGGGTAGAATATATATCCCACGGAGGTAAAATTGAAAAAAGTTGAAAAACTTTTTTTTTTGGACTTAGTCATTTTTCCGGCGTTTATCAGACTTTCAGATAGGGGAAATGTCAGTGAGCATTCCGATTTCAGTTCCAGAGCGATTCGCCCAATGACTCCTTGATATTTAGTCATTTTCAGCCAATATTTTGGATTTTTGAAAATTTCACTTTTTTTGTGAAAATATCCACTAAATGAGGGAATAATATGTGTGAGGGTACCCCAGGAGGGTTCCAAATGTGTGTGGGTAGAATATATATCCCACGGGGGTAAAATTGAAAAAAGTTTTAAAAAAAATTTTTTTGGACTTAGTCATTTTTCCGGCGTTTATCAGACTTTCAGATGGGGGAAATGTCAGTGAGCGTTCTGATTTCAGTTCCAGAGCGATTCGCACAATGAGTCCTTGATATTTAGTCGTTTTCAGCCAATTTTCTGGCTTTTTGAAAATTTCACTTTTTTGTGAAAATATCCACTAAATAAGGGAATGATATGTTTGAGGCTACCCAAAGAGAGTTCCAAATGTGTGTAGGTAGAATATATATCCCACGGGGGTAAAATTGAAAAAAGTTTAAAAAAATTTTTTTTTGGACTTAGTCATTTTTCCGGCGTTTATCAGACTTTCAGATAGGGAAAATGTCAGTGAGCGTTCTGATTTCAGTTCCAGAGCGATTCGCCCAATGTGTCCTTGATATTTAGTCGTTTTCAGCCAATTTTCTGGATTTTTGAAAATTTCACTTTTTGTGAAAATATCCACTAAATGAGGGAATAATATGTGTGAGGGTACCACAGGAGAGTTCCAAATGTGTGTGGGTAGAATATATATCCCACGGGAGTAAAATTGAAAAAAGTTAAAAAAATTATTTTTTTGGACTTAGTCATTTTTCCGGCGTTTATCAGACTTTCAGATAGGGCAAATGTCAGTGAGCATTCCGATTTCAGTTCCAGAGCGATTCGCCCAATGAGTCCTTGATATTTAGTCGTTTTCAGCCAATTTTCTCGATTTTTGAAAATTTCACTTTTTTGTGAAAATATCCACTAAATGAGGGAATAATATGTGTGAGGGTACACCAGGAGAGTTACAAATGTGTGTGGGTAGAATATATATCCCACGGGGGTAAAATTGAAAAAAGTTGAAAAAAATTTTTTGGACTTAGTCATTTTTCCGGCGTTTATCAGACTTTCAGATAGGAGAAATGTCAGTGAGCATTCCGATTTCAGTTCCAGAGCGATTCGCCCAATGACTCCTTGATATTTAGTCGTTTTCAGCCAATTTTCTGGATTTTTGAAAATTTCACTTTTTTGTGAAAATATCCACTAAATGAGGGAATAATATGTGTGAGGGTACCACAGGAGAGTTCCAAATGTGTGTGGGTAGAATATATACCCACATGGGTAAAATTGAAAAAAGTTGAAAAAAATTTTTTGGACTTAGTCATTTTTCCGGCGTTTATCAGACTTTCAGATAGGAGAAATGTCAGTGAGCATTCCGATATCAGTTCCACAGCGATTCTCCCAATGAGTGCTTGATATTTAGTCGTTTTCAGCCAATTTTCTGGATTTTTGAAAATTTCACTTTTTGTGAAAATATCCACTAAATGAGGGAATAATATGTGTGAGGGTACCCCAGGAGAGTTCCAAATGTGTGTGGGTAGAATATATATCCCACGGGGGTAAAATTGAAAAAAGTTGAAAGAAAATTTTTGGATTTAGTCATTTTTCCGGCGTTTATCAGACTTTCAGATAGGAGAAATGTCAGTGAGCATTCCGATTTCAGTTCCATAGCGATTCGCCCAATGAGTCCTTGATATTTAGTCGTTTTCAGCCAATTTTCTGGATTTTTGAAAATTTCACTTTTTTGTGAAAATATCCACTAAATGAGGGAATAATATGTGTGAGGGTACCCCAGGAGAGTTCCAAATGTGTGTGGGTAGAATATATATCCCACGGGGGTAAAATTGAAAAAAGTTGAAAAAAATTTTTTTGGACTTAGTCATTTTTCCGGCATTTATCAGACTTTCAGATAGGGCAAATGTCAGTGAGCATTCCGATTTCAGTTCCAGAGCGATTCTCCCAATGACTCCTTGATATTTAGTCGTTTTCAGCCAATTTTCTGGATTTTTGAAAATTTCACTTTTTTGTGAAAATATCCACTAAATGAGGGAATAATATGTGTGAGGGTACACCAGGAGAGTTCCAAATGTGTGTGGGTAGAATATATATCCCACGGGGGTAAAATTGATAAAAGTTGAAAAAAATTTTTTGGACTTAGTCATTTTTCCGGCGTTTATCAGACTTTCAGATAGGAGAAATGTCAGTGAGCATTCCGATTTCAGTTCCACAGCGATGCGCCCAATGAGTCCTTGATATTTAGTCGTTTTCAGCCAATATTTTGGATTTTTGAAAATTTCACTTTTTTGTGAAAATATCCACTAAATGAGGGAATAATATGTGTGAGGGTACCCCAGGAGAGTTCCAAATGTGTGTGGGTAGAATATATATCCCAAGGGGGTAAAATTGAAAAAAGTTGAAAAAAAATTTTTTTTGGACTTAGTCATTTTTCCGGCGTTTATCAGACTTTCAGATAGGGGAAATGTCAGTGAGCGTTCCGATATCAGTTCCACAGCGATTCGCCCAATGAGTCCTTGATATTTAGTCGTTTTCAGCCAATTTTCGGGATTTTTGAAAATTTCACTTTTTTGAAAATATCCACTAAATGAGGGAATAATATGTGTGAGGGTACCACAGGAGAGTTCCAAATGTGTGTGGGTAGAATATATATCCCAAGGGGGTAAAATTGAAAAAAGTTGAAAAAAATTTTTTTGGACTTAGTCATTTTTCCGGCATTTATCAGACTTTCAGATAGGGCAAATGTCAGTGAGCATTCCGATTTCAGTTCCAGAGCGATTCTCCCAATGACTCCTTGATATTTAGTCGTTTTCAGCCAATTTTCTGGACTTTTGAAAATTTCACTTTTTTGTGAAAATATCCACTAAATGAGGGAATAATATGTGTGAGGGTACGCCAGGAGAGTTCCAAATGTGTGTGGGTAGAATATATATCCCACGGAGGTAAAATTGAAAAAGTTGAAAAACTTTTTTTTTTGGACTTAGTCATTTTTCCGGTGTTTATCAGACTTTCAGATAGGGCAAATGTCAGTGAGCATTCCGATTTCAGTTCCAGAGCGATTCGCCCAATGAGTCCTTGATATTTAGTCATTTTCAGCCAATATTTTGGATTTTTGAAAATTTCACTTTTTTGTGAAAATATCCACTAAATGAGGGAATAATATGTGTGAGGGTACCCCAGGAGAGTTCCAAATGTGTGTGCATAGAATAGATATCCAACGAGGGGTAAAATTAAAAAAAGTTGAAAAAAATTTTTTTTTGGACTTAGTCATTTTTCCGTCGTTTATCAGACTTTCACATAGGAGAAATCTCAGTGAGCATTCCGATTTCAGTTCCACAGAGATTCGCCCAATGAGTCCTTGATATTTAGTCGTTTTCAGCCAATTTTCTGGATTTTTGAAAATTTCACTTTTCTATGAAAATATCCTCTAAATGAGGGAATAATATGTGTGAGGGTACGCCAGGAGAGTTCCAAATGTGTGTGGGTAGAATATATATCCCACGGGGGTAAAATTAAAAAAAGTTGAAAAAAATTTTTTTTTGGACTTAGTCATTTTTCCGGCGTTTATCAGACTTTCAGATAGGGGAAATGTCAGTGAGCGTTCTGTTTTCAGTTAAAGAGCGATTCGCCCAATGTGTCCTTGATATTTAGTCGTTTTCAGCCAATTTTCTGGATTTTTGAAAATTTCACTTTTTGTGAAAATATCCACTAAATGAGGGAATAATATGTGTGAGGGTACCACAGGAGAGTTCCAAATGTGTGTGGGTAGAATATATATCCCACGGGGGTAAAATTGAAAAAAGTTGAAAGAAAATTTTTGGATTTAGTCATTTTTCCGGCGTTTATCAGACTTTCAGATAGGAGAAATGTCAGTGAGCATTCCGATTTCAGTTCCACAGCGATTCGCCCAATGAGTCCTTGATATTTAGTCGTTTTCAGCCAATATTTTGGATTTTTGAAAATTTCACTTTTTTGTGAAAATATCCACTAAATGAGGGAATAATATGTGTGAGGGTACCCCAGGAGAGTTCCAAATGTGTGTGGGTAGAATATATATCCCAAGGGGGTAAAATTGAAAAAAGTTGAAAAAAAATTTTTTTTGGACTTAGTCATTTTTCCGGCGTTTATCAGACTTTCAGATAGGGGAAATGTCAGTGAGCGTTCTGATTTCAGTTCCAGAGCAATTCGCCCAATAAGTCCTTGATATTTAGTCGTTTTCAGCCAATTTTCTGGATTTTTGAAAATTTCACTTTTTTGTGAAAATATCCACTAAATGATGGAATAATATGTGTGAGGGTACACCAGGAGAGTTCCAAATGTGTGTGGGTACAATATATATCCCACGGGGGTAAAATTGATAAAAGTTGAAAAAAATTTTTTTTTGGACTTAGTCATTTTTCCGGCGTTTATCAGACTTTCAGATAGGAGAAATGTCAGTGAGCATTCCGATATCAGTTCCACAGCGATTCGCCCAATGAGTGCTTGATATTTAGTCGTTTTCAGCCAATTTTCTGGATTTTTGAAAATTTCACTTTTTTGTGAAAATATCCACTAAATGAGGGAATAATATGTGTGAGGGTACCTCAGGAGAGTTCCAAATGTGTGTGGGTAGAATAAATATTCCAAGGGGGTAAAATTGAAAAAAGTTGAAAAATTTTTTTTTTTGGACTTAGTCATTTTTCCGGCGTTTATCAGACTTTCAGATAGGGGAAATGTCAGTGAGCGTTCTGATTTCAGTTCCAGAGCGATTCGCCCAATGACTCCTTGATATTTAGTCGTTTTCAGCCAATTTTCAGGATTTTTGAAAATTTCACTTTTTGTGAAAATATCCACTAAATGAGGGAATAATATGTGTGAGGGTACGCCAGGAGAGTTCCAAATGTGTGTGGGTAGAATATATATCCCACGGAGGTAAAATTGAAAAAAGTTGAAAAACTTTTTTTTTTGGACTTAGTCATTTTTCCGGCGTTTATCAGACTTTCAGATAGGGGAAATGTCAGTGAGCATTCCGATTTCAGTTCCAGAGCGATTCGCCCAATGACTCCTTGATATTTAGTCATTTTCAGCCAATATTTTGGATTTTTGAAAATTTCACTTTTTTTGTGAAAATATCCACTAAATGAGGGAATAATATGTGTGAGGGTACCCCAGGAGGGTTCCAAATGTGTGTGGGTAGAATATATATCCCACGGGGGTAAAATTGAAAAAAGTTTTAAAAAAAATTTTTTTGGACTTAGTCATTTTTCCGGCATTTATCAGACTTTCAGATAGGGCAAATGTCAGTGAGCATTCCGATTTCAGTTCCAGAGCGATTCGCCCAATGACTCCTTGATATTTAATCGTTTTCAGCCAATTTTCTGGACTTTTGAAAATTTCACTTTTTTGTGAAAATATCGACTAAATGAGGGAATAATATGTGTGAGGGTACGCCAGGAGAGTTCCAAATGTGTGTGGGTAGAATATATATCCCACGGAGGTAAAATTGAAAACAGTTGAAAAACTTTTTTTTTTGGACTTAGTCATTTTTCCGGCGTTTATCAGACTTTCAGATGGGGGAAATGTCAGTGAGCGTTCTGATTTCAGTTCCAGAGTGATTCGCACAATGAGTCCTTGATATTTAGTCGTTTTCAGCCAATTTTCTGGCTTTTTGAAAATTTCACTTTTTTGTGAAAATATCCACTAAATAAGGGAATGACATGTGTGAGGGTACCCCAGGAGAGTTCCAAATGTGTGTAGGTAGAATATATATCCCACGGGGGTAAAATTGAAAAAAGTTTAAAAAAATTTTTTTGACTTAGTCATGTTTCCGGCGTTTATCAGACTTTCAGATAGGGGAAATGTCAGTGAGCGTTCTCATTTCAGTTCCAGAGCGATTCGCCCAATGAGTCCTTGATATTTAGTCGTTTTCAGCCAATTTTCTGGATTTTTGAAAATTTCACTTTTTTTGTGAAAATATCCACTAAATGAGGGAATAATATGTGTGAGCGTACACCAGGAGAGTTCCAAATGTGTGTGGGTAGAATATATATCCCACGGGGGTAAAATTGAAAAAAGTACAAAAAAATTTTTTTTTGGACTTAGTCATTTTTCCGGCGTTTATCAGACTTTCAGATAGGGCAAATGTCAGTGAGCATTCCGATTTCAGTTCCAGAGCGATTCGCCCAATGACTCCTTGATATTTAGTCGTTTTCAGCCAATATTTTGGATTTTTGAAAATTTCACTTTTTTGTGAAAATATCCACTAAATGAGGGAATAATATGTGTGAGGGTACGCCAGGAGAGTTCCAAATGTGTGTGGGTAGAATATATATACCCACGGGGGTAAAATTGAAAAAAGTTGAAAGAAAATTTTTGGATTTAGTCATTTTTCCAGCGTTTATCAGACTTTCAGATAGGAGAAATGTCAGTGAGCATTCCGATTTCAGTTCCAGAGCGATTCGCCCAATGAGTCCTTGATATTTAGTCGTTTTCAGCCAATTTTCTGGATTTTTGAAAATTTCACTTTTTTGTGAAAATATCCACTAAATGAGGGAATAATATGTGTGAGGGTACCCCAGGAGAGTTCCAAATGTGTGTGGGTAGAATATATATCCCACGGGGGTAAAATTGAAAAAAGTTGAAAAAAATTTTTTTTTGGACTTAGTCATTTTTCCGGCGTTTATCAGACTTTCAGATAGGTGAAATGTCAGTGAGCGTTCTTATTTCAGTTCCAGAGCGATTCGCCCATTGAGTCCTTGATATTTAGTCGTTTTCAGCCAATTTTCTGGATTTTTGAAAATTTCACTTTTTTGTGAAAATATCCACTAAATGAGGGAATAATATGTGTGAGGGTACGCCAGGAGAGTTCCAAATGTGTGTGGGTAGAATATATATCCCACGGGGGTAAAATTGAAAAAAGTTGAAAAAAATTTTTTTTTGGACTTAGTCATTTTTCCAGCGTTTATCAGACTTTCAGATAGGAGAAATGTCAGTGAGCATTCCGATATCAGTTCCACAGCGATTCTCCCAATGAGTGCTTGATATTTAGTCGTTTTCAGCCAATTTTCTGGATTTTTGAAAATTTCACTTTTTGTGAAAATATCCACTAAATGAGGGAATAATATGTGTGAGGGTACCCCAGGAGAGTTCCAACTGTGTGTGGGTAGAATATATATCCCACGGGGGTAAAATTGAAAAAAGTTGAAAAAAATTTTTTGGACTTAGTCATTTTTCCGGCGTTTATCAGACTTTCAGATAGGAGAAATGTCAGTGAGCATTCCGATTTCAGTTCCACAGCAATTCGCCCAATGAGTCCTTGATATTTAGTCGTTTTCAGCCAATTTTCTGGATTTTTGAAAATTTCACTTTTATGTGAAAATATCCACTAAATAAGGGAATAATATGTGTGAGGGTACCCCAGGAGAGTTCCAAATGTGTGTGGGTAGAATAGATATCCCACAGGGGTAAAATTGAAAAAAGTTGAAAAAAATTTTTTTTTGGACTTAGTAATTTTTCCGGCGTTTATCAGACTTTCAGATAGGGGAAATGTCAGTGAGCATTCCGATTTCAGTTCCACAGCAATTCGCCCAATGAGTCCTTGATATTTAGTCGTTTTCAGCCAATTTTCTGGATTTTTGAAAATTTCACTTTTATGTGAAAATATCCACTAAATAAGGGAATAATATGTGTGAGGGTACCCCAGGAGAGTTCCAAATGTGTGTGGGTGGAATAGATATCCCACAGGGGTAAAATTGAAAAAAGTTGAAAAAAATTTTTTTTTGGACTTAGTCATTTTTCCGGCATTTATCAGACTTTCAGATAGGGGAAATGTCAGTGAGCGTTCTGTTTTCAGTTCCAGAGCGATTCGCCCAATGTGTCCTTGATATTTAGTCGTTTTCAGCCAATTTTCTGGATTTTGGAAAATTTCACTTTTTGTGAAAATATCCACTAAATGAGGGAATAATATGTGTGAGGGTACCACAGGAGAGTTCCAAATGTGTGTGGGTAGAATATATACCCACGGGGGTAAAATTGAAAAAAGTTGAAAGAAAATTTTTGGATTTAGTCATTTTTCCGGCGTTTATCATACTTTCAGATAGGAGAAATGTCAGTGAGCATTCCGATTTCAGTTCCACAGCGATTCGCCCAATGAGTCCTTGATATTTAGTCGTTTTCAGCCAATTTTCTGGATTTTTGAAAATTTCACTTTTTTGTGAAAATATCCACTAAATGAGGGAATAATATGTGTGAGGGTACCCCAGGAGAGTTCCAAATGTGTGTGGGTAGAATATATATCCCACGGGGGTAAAATTGAAAAAAGTTGAAAAAAAATTTTTTTTGGACTTAGTCATTTTTCCGGCGTTTATCAGACTTTCAGATAGGTGAAATGTCAGTGAGCGTTCTTATTTCAGTTCCAGAGCGATTCGCCCATTGAGTCCTTGATATTTAGTCGTTTTCAGCCAATTTTCTGGATTTTTGAAAATTTCACTTTTTTGTGAAAATATCCACTAAATGAGGGAATAATATGTGTGAGGGTACGCCAGGAGAGTTCCAAGTGTGTGTGGGTAGAATATATATCCCACGGGGGTAAAATTGAAAAAAGTTGAAAAAAATTTTTTTTTGGACTTAGTCATTTTTCCGGCGTTTATCAGACTTTCAGATAGGGTAAATGTCAGTGAGCGTTCTTATTTCAGTTCCAGAGCGATTCGCCCAATGAGTCCTTGATAATTAGTCGTTTTCAGCCAATTTTCTTGATTTTTGAAAATTTCACTTTTTTGTGAAAATATCCACTAAATGAGGGAATAATATGTGTGAGGGTACCACAGGAGAGTTCCAAATGTGTGTGGGTAGAATATATACCCACGGGGGTAAAATTGAAAAAAGTTGAAAGAAAATTTTTGGATTTAGTCATTTTTCCGGCGTTTATCATACTTTCAGATAGGAGAAATGTCAGTGAGCATTCCGATTTCAGTTCCACAGCGATTCGCCCAATGAGTCCTTGATATTTAGTCGTTTTCAGCCAATATTTTGGATTTTTCAAAATTTCACTTTTTTGTGAAAATACCAACTAAATGAGGGAATAATATGTGTGAGCGTACACCAGGAGAGTTCCAAATGTGTGTGGGTAGAATATATATCCCACGGGGGTAAAATTGAAAAAAGTACAAAAAAATTTTTTTTTGGACTTAGTCATTTTTCCGGCGTTTATCAGACTTTCAGATAGGGCAAATGTCAGTGAGCATTCCGATTTCAGTTCCAGAGCGATTCGCCCAATGACTCCTTGATATTTAGTCGTTTTCTGCCAATATTTTGGATTTTTCAAAATTTCACTTTTTTGTGAAAATACCAACTAAATGAGGGAATAATATGTGTGAGGGTACGCCAGGAGAGTTCCACATGTGTGTGGGTAGAATATATACCCACGGGGGTAAAATTGAAAAAAGTTGAAAAAAATTTTTTGGACTTAGTCATTTTTCCATTGTTTATCAGACTTTCAGATAGGAGAAATCTCAGTGAGCATTCCGATTTCAGTTCCACAGAGATTCGCCCAATGAGTCCTTGATATTTAGTCGTTTTCAGCCAATTTTCTGGATGTTTGAAAATTTCACTTTTCTGTGAAAATATCCTCTAAATGAGTGAATAATATGTGTGAGGGTACCCCAGGAGAGTTCGAAATGTGTGTGGGTAGAATATAAATCCCACGGGGGTAAAATTGAAAAAAGTTGAAAAAAATTTTTTTTTGGACTTAGTCATTTTTCCGGCGTTTATCAGACTTTCAGATAGGGAAAATGTCAGTGAGCGTTCTGATTTCAGTTCCAGAGCGATTCGCCCAATGTGTCCTTGATATTTAGTCGTTTTCAGCCAATTTTCTGGATTTTTGAAAATTTCACTTTTTGTGAAAATATCCACTAAATGAGGGAATAATATGTGTGAGGGTACCACAGGAGAGTTCCAAATGTGTGTGGGTAGAATATATATCCCACGGGAGTAAAATTGAAAAAAGTTAAAAAAATTATTTTTTTGGACTTAGTCATTTTTCTGGCGTTTATCAGACTTTCAGATAGGGGAAATGTCAGTGAGCGGTCTGTTTTCAGTTCCAGAGCGATTCGCCCAATGTGCCCTTGATATTTAGTCGTTTTAAGCCAATTTTCTGGATTTTTGAAAATTTCACTTTTTGTGAAAATATCCACTAAATGAGGGAATAATATGTGTGAGGGTACCACAGGAGAGTTCTAAATGTGTGTGGGTAGAATATATATCCCACGGGAGTAAAATTGAAAAAAGTAAAAAAAAAATTTTTTTTGGACTTAGTCATTTTTCCGGCGTTTATCAGACTTTCAGATAGGGCAAATGTCAGTGAGCATTCCGATTTCAGTTCCAGAGTGATTCGCCCAATGAGTCCTTGATATTTAGTCGTTTTCAGCCAATTTTCTGGATTTTTGAAAATTTCACTTTTTTGTGAAAATATCCACTAAATGAGAGAATAATATGTGTGAGGGTACACCAGGAGAGTTACAAATGTGTGTGGGTAGAATATATATCCCACGGGGGTAAAATTGAAAAAAGTTGAAAAAAATTTTTTGGACTTAGTCATTTTTCCGGCGTTTATCAGACTTTCAGATAGGAGAAATGTCAGTGAGCATTCCGATTTCAGTTCCAGAGCGATTCGCCCAATGACTCCTTGATATTTAGTCGTTTTCAGCCAATTTTCTGGATTTTTGAAAATTTCACTTTTTTGTGAAAATATCCACTAAATGAGGGAATAATATGTGTGAGGGTACCACAGGAGAGTTCCAAATGTGTGTGGGTAGAATATATACCCACATGGGTAAAATTGAAAAAAGTTGAAAAAAATTTTTTGGACTTAGTCATTTTTCCGGCGTTTATCAGACTTTCAGATAGGAGAAATGTCAGTGAGCATTCCGATATCAGTTCCACAGCGATTCTCCCAATGAGTGCTTGATATTTAGTCGTTTTCAGCCAATTTTCTGGATTTTTGAAAATTTCACTTTTTGTGAAAATATCCACTAAATGAGGGAATAATATGTGTGAGGGTACCCCAGGAGAGTTCCAAATGTGTGTGGGTAGAATATATATCCCACGGGGGTAAAATTGAAAAAAGTTGAAAAAATTTTTTTTGACTTAGTCATTTTTCCGGCGTTTATCAGACTTTCAGATAGGGGAAATGTCAGTGAGCGTTCTCATTTCAGTTCCAGAGCGATTCGCCCAATGAGTCCTTGATATTTAGTCGTTTTCAGCCAATTTTCTGGATTTTTGAAAATTTCACTTTTTTTGTGAAAATATCCACTAAATGAGGGAATAATATGTGTGAGCGTACACCAGGAGAGTTCCAAATGTGTGTGGGTAGAATATATATCCCACGGGGGTAAAATTGAAAAAAGTACAAAAAAATTTTTTTTTGGACTTAGTCATTTTTCCGGCGTTTATCAGACTTTCAGATAGGGCAAATGTCAGTGAGCATTCCGATTTCAGTTCTAGAGCGATTCGCCCAATGACTCCTTGATATTTAGTCGTTTTCAGCCAATTTTCTGGATTTTGGAAAATTTCACTTTTTGTGAAAATATCCACTAAATGAGGGAATAATATGTGTGAGGGTACCACAGGAGAGTTCCAAATGTGTGTGGGTAGAATATATACCCACGGGGGTAAAATTGAAAAAAGTTGAAAGAAAATTTTTGGATTTAGTCATTTTTCCGGCGTTTATCAGACTTTCAGATAGGAGAAATGTCAGTGAGCATTCCGATTTCAGTTCCATAGCGATTCGCCCAATGAGTCCTTGATATTTAGTCGTTTTCAGCCAATTTTCTGGATTTTTGAAAATTTCACTTTTTTGTGAAAATATCCACTAAATGAGGGAATAATATGTGTGAGGGTACCCCAGGAGAGTTCCAAATGTGTGTGGGTAGAATATATATCCCACGGGGGTAAAATTGAAAAAAGTTGAAAAAAATTTTTTTTTGGACTTAGTCATTTTTCCGGCGTTTATCAGACTTTCAGATAGGTGAAATGTCAGTGAGCGTTCTTATTTCAGTTCCAGAGCGATTCGCCCATTGAGTCCTTGATATTTAGTCGTTTTCAGCCAATTTTCTGGATTTTTGAAAATTTCACTTTTTTGTGAAAATATCCACTAAATGAGGGAATAATATGTGTGAGGGTACGCCAGGAGAGTTCCAAATGTGTGTGGGTAGAATATATATCCCACGGGGGTAAAATTGAAAAAAGTTGAAAAAAATTTTTTTTTGGACTTAGTCATTTTTCCAGCGTTTATCAGACTTTCAGATAGGAGAAATGTCAGTGAGCATTTCGATATCAGTTCCACAGCGATTCTCCCAATGAGTGCTTGATATTTAGTCGTTTTCAGCCAATTTTCTGGATTTTTGAAAATTTCACTTTTTGTGAAAATATCCACTAAATGAGGGAATAATATGTGTGAGGGTACCCCAGGAGAGTTCCAAATGTGTGTGGGTAGAATATATATCCCACGGGGGTAAAATTGAAAAAAGTTGAAAAAATTTTTTTGGACTTAGTCATTTTTCCGGCGTTTATCAGACTTTCAGATAGGAGAAATGTCAGTGAGCATTCCGATTTCAGTTCCACAGCAATTCGCCCAATGAGTCCTTGATATTTAGTCGTTTTCAGCCAATTTTCTGGATTTTTGAAAATTTCACTTTTATGTGAAAATATCCACTAAATAAGGGAATAATATGTGTGAGGGTACCCCAGGAGAGTTCCAAATGTGTGTGGGTAGAATAGATATCCCACAGGGGTAAAATTGAAAAAAGGTGAAAAAAATTTTTTTTTGGACTTAGTCATTTTTCCGGCGTTTATCAGACTTTCAGATAGGGGAAATGTCAGTGAGCGTTCTGTTTTCAGTTCCAGAGCGATTCGCCCAATGTGTCCTTGATATTTAGTCGTTTTCAGCCAATTTTCTGGATTTTGGAAAATTTCACTTTTTGTGAAAATATCCACTAAATGAGGGAATAATATGTGTGAGGGTACCACAGGAGAGTTCCAAATGTGTGTGGGTAGAATATATACCCACGGGGGTAAAATTGAAAAAAGTTGAAAGAAAATTTTTGGATTTAGTCATTTTTCCGGCGTTTATCAGACTTTCAGATAGGAGAAATGTCAGTGAGCATTCCGATTTCAGTTCCAGAGCGATTCGCCCATTGAGTCCTTGATATTTAGTCGTTTTCAGCCAATTTTCTGGATTTTTGAAAATTTCACTTTTTTGTGAAAATATCCACTAAATGAGGGAATAATATGTGTGAGCGTACACCAGGAGAGTTCCAAATGTGTGTGGGTAGAATATATATCCCACGGGGGTAAAATTGAAAAAAGTACAAAAAAATTTTTTTTTGGACTTAGTCATTTTTCCGGCGTTTATCAGACTTTCAGATAGGGCAAATGTCAGTGAGCATTCCGATTTCAGTTCCAGAGCGATTCGCCCAATGACTCCTTGATATTTAGTCGTTTTCAGCCAATATTTTGGATTTTTGAAAATTTCACTTTTTTGTGAAAATATCCACTAAATGAGGGAATAATATGTGTGAGGGTACGCCAGGAGAGTTCCAAATGTGTGTGGGTAGAATATATATCCCACGGGGGTAAAATTAAAAAAAGTTGAAAAAAAATTTTTTTGGACTTAGTCATTTTTCCGGCGTTTATCAGACTTTCAGATAGGGGAAATGTCAGTGAGCGTTCTGTTTTCAGTTCCAGAGCGATTCGCCCAATGTGTCCTTGATATTTAGTCGTTTTCAGCCAATTTTCTGGATTTTGGAAAATTTCACTTTTTGTGAAAATATCCACTAAATGAGGGAATAATATGTGTGAGGGTACCACAGGAGAGTTCCAAATGTGTGTGGGTAGAATATATACCCACGGGGGTAAAATTGAAAAAAGTTGAAAGAAAATTTTTGGATTTAGTCATTTTTCCGGCGTTTATCAGACTTTCAGATAGGAGAAATGTCAGTGAGCATTCCGATTTCAGTTCCATAGCGATTCGCCCAATGAGTCCTTGATATTTAGTCGTTTTCAGCCAATTTTCTGGATTTTTGAAAATTTCACTTTTTTGTGAAAATATCCACTAAATGAGGGAATAATATGTGTGAGGGTACCCCAGGAGAGTTCCAAATGTGTGTGGGTAGAATATATATCCCACGGGGGTAAAATTGAAAAAAGTTGAAAAAAATTTTTTTTTGGACTTAGTCATTTTTCCGGCGTTTATCAGACTTTCAGATAGGTGAAATGTCAGTGAGCGTTCTTATTTCAGTTCCAGAGCGATTCGCCCATTGAGTCCTTGATATTTAGTCGTTTTCAGCCAATTTTCTGGATTTTTGAAAATTTCACTTTTTTGTGAAAATATCCACTAAATGAGGGAATAATATGTGTGAGGGTACGCCAGGAGAGTTCCAAATGTGTGTGGGTAGAATATATATCCCACGGGGGTAAAATTGAAAAAAGTTGAAAAAAATTTTTTTTTGGACTTAGTCATTTTTCCAGCGTTTATCAGACTTTCAGATAGGAGAAATGTCAGTGAGCATTTCGATATCAGTTCCACAGCGATTCTCCCAATGAGTGCTTGATATTTAGTCGTTTTCAGCCAATTTTCTGGATTTTTGAAAATTTCACTTTTTGTGAAAATATCCACTAAATGAGGGAATAATATGTGTGAGGGTACCCCAGGAGAGTTCCAAATGTGTGTGGGTAGAATATATATCCCACGGGGGTAAAATTGAAAAAAGTTGAAAAAAATTTTTTGGACTTAGTCATTTTTCCGGCGTTTATCAGACTTTCAGATAGGAGAAATGTCAGTGAGCATTCCGATTTCAGTTCCACAGCAATTCGCCCAATGAGTCCTTGATATTTAGTCGTTTTCAGCCAATTTTCTGGATTTTTGAAAATTTCACTTTTATGTGAAAATATCCACTAAATAAGGGAATAATATGTGTGAGGGTACCCCAGGAGAGTTCCAAATGTGTGTGGGTAGAATAGATATCCCACAGGGGTAAAATTGAAAAAAGGTGAAAAAAATTTTTTTTTGGACTTAGTCATTTTTCCGGCGTTTATCAGACTTTCAGATAGGGGAAATGTCAGTGAGCGTTCTGTTTTCAGTTCCAGAGCGATTCGCCCAATGTGTCCTTGATATTTAGTCGTTTTCAGCCAATTTTCTGGATTTTGGAAAATTTCACTTTTTGTGAAAATATCCACTAAATGAGGGAATAATATGTGTGAGGGTACCACAGGAGAGTTCCAAATGTGTGTGGGTAGAATATATACCCACGGGGGTAAAATTGAAAAAAGTTGAAAGAAAATTTTTGGATTTAGTCATTTTTCCGGCGTTTATCAGACTTTCAGATAGGAGAAATGTCAGTGAGCATTCCGATTTCAGTTCCAGAGCGATTCGCCCATTGAGTCCTTGATATTTAGTCGTTTTCAGCCAATTTTCTGGATTTTTGAAAATTTCACTTTTTTGTGAAAATATCCACTAAATGAGGGAATAATATGTGTGAGCGTACACCAGGAGAGTTCCAAATGTGTGTGGGTAGAATATATATCCCACGGGGGTAAAATTGAAAAAAGTACAAAAAAATTTTTTTTTGGACTTAGTCATTTTTCCGGCGTTTATCAGACTTTCAGATAGGGCAAATGTCAGTGAGCATTCCGATTTCAGTTCCAGAGCGATTCGCCCAATGACTCCTTGATATTTAGTCGTTTTCAGCCAATATTTTGGATTTTTGAAAATTTCACTTTTTTGTGAAAATATCCACTAAATGAGGGAATAATATGTGTGAGGGTACGCCAGGAGAGTTCCAAATGTGTGTGGGTAGAATATATATCCCACGGGGGTAAAATTAAAAAAAGTTGAAAAAAAATTTTTTTGGACTTAGTCATTTTTCCGGCGTTTATCAGACTTTCAGATAGGGGAAATGTCAGTGAGCGTTCTGTTTTCAGTTCCAGAGCGATTCGCCCAATGTGTCCTTGATATTTAGTCGTTTTCAGCCAATTTTCTGGATTTTGGAAAATTTCACTTTTTGTGAAAATATCCACTAAATGAGGGAATAATATGTGTGAGGGTACCACAGGAGAGTTCCAAATGTGTGTGGGTAGAATATATACCCACGGGGGTAAAATTGAAAAAAGTTGAAAGAAAATTTTTGGATTTAGTCATTTTTCCGGCGTTTATCAGACTTTCAGATAGGAGAAATGTCAGTGAGCATTCCGATTTCAGTTCCATAGCGATTCGCCCAATGAGTCCTTGATATTTAGTCGTTTTCAGCCAATTTTCTGGATTTTTGAAAATTTCACTTTTTTGTGAAAATATCCACTAAATGAGGGAATAATATGTGTGAGGGTACGCCAGGAGAGTTCCAAATGTGTGTGGGTAGAATATATATCCCACGGGGGTAAAATTGAAAAAAGTTGAAAAAAATTTTTTTTTGGACTTAGTCATTTTTCCGGCGTTTATCAGACTTTCAGATAGGTGAAATGTCAGTGAGCGTTCTTATTTCAGTTCCAGAGCGATTCGCCCATTGAGTCCTTGATATTTAGTCGTTTTCAGCCAATTTTCTGGATTTTTGAAAATTTCACTTTCTTGTGAAAATATCCACTAAATGAGGGAATAATATGTGTGAGGGTACGCCAGGAGAGTTCCAAATGTGTGTGGGTAGAATATATATCCCACGGGGGTAAAATTGAAAAAAGTTGAAAAAAATTTTTTTTTGGACTTAGTCATTTTTCCAGCGTTTATCAGACTTTCAGATAGGAGAAATGTCAGTGAGCATTTCGATATCAGTTCCACAGCGATTCTCCCAATGAGTGCTTGATATTTAGTCGTTTTCAGCCAATTTTCTGGATTTTTGAAAATTTCACTTTTTGTGAAAATATCCACTAAATGAGGGAATAATATGTGTGAGGGTACCCCAGGAGAGTTCCAAATGTGTGTGGGTAGAATATATATCCCACGGGGGTAAAATTGAAAAAAGTTGAAAAAAATTTTTTGGACTTAGTCATTTTTCCGGCGTTTATCAGACTTTCAGATAGGAGAAATGTCAGTGAGCATTCCGATTTCAGTTCCACAGCAATTCGCCCAATGAGTCCTTGATATTTAGTCGTTTTCAGCCAATTTTCTGGATTTTTGAAAATTTCACTTTTATGTGAAAATATCCACTAAATAAGGGAATAATATGTGTGAGGGTACCCCAGGAGAGTTCCAAATGTGTGTGGGTAGAATAGATATCACACAGGGGTAAAATTGAAAAAAGTTGAAAAAAATTTTTTTTTGGACTTAGTCATTTTTCCGGCGTTTATCAGACTTTCAGATAGGGGAAATGTCAGTGAGCGTTCTGTTTTCAGTTCCAGAGCGATTCGCCCAATGTGTCCTTGATATTTAGTCGTTTTCAGCCAATTTTCTGGATTTTGGAAAATTTCACTTTTTGTGAAAATATCCACTAAATGAGGGAATAATATGTGTGAGGGTACCACAGGAGAGTTCCAAATGTGTGTGGGTAGAATATATACCCACGGGGGTAAAATTGAAAAAAGTTGAAAGAAAATTTTTGGATTTAGTCATTTTTCCGGCGTTTATCAGACTTTCAGATAGGAGAAATGTCAGTGAGCATTCCGATTTCAGTTCCACAGCGATTCGCCCAATGAGTCCTTGATATTTAGTCGTTTTCAGCCAATTTTCTGGATTTTTGAAAATTTCACTTTTTTGTGAAAATATCCACTAAATGAGGGAATAATATGTGTGAGGGTACCCCAGGAGAGTTCCAAATGTGTGTGGGTAGAATATATATCCCACGGGGGTAAAATTGAAAAAAGTTGAAAAAAAATTTTTTTTGGACTTAGTCATTTTTCCGGCGTTTATCAGACTTTCAGATAGGTGAAATGTCAGTGAGCGTTCTTATTTCAGTTCCAGAGCGATTCGCCCATTGAGTCCTTGATATTTAGTCGTTTTCAGCCAATTTTCTGGATTTTTGAAAATTTTACTTTTTTGTGAAAATATCCACTAAATGAGGGAATAATATGTGTGAGGGTACGCCAGGAGAGTTCCAAATGTGTGTGGGTAGAATATATATCCCACGGGGGTAAAATTGAAAAAAGTTGAAAAAAATTTTTTTTTGGACTTAGTCATTTTTCCGGCGTTTATCAGACTTTCAGATAGGGGAAATGTCAGTGAGCGTTCTTATTTCAGTTCCAGAGCGATTCGCCCAATGAGTCCTTGATATTTAGTCGTTTTCAGCCAATTTTCTTGATTTTTGAAAATTTCACTTTTTTGTGAAAATATCCACTAAATGAGGGAATAATATGTGTGAGGGTACCACAGGAGAGTTCCAAATGTGTGTGGGTAGAATATATACCCACATGGGTAAAATTGAAAAAAGTTTAAAAAAATTTTTTGGACTTAATCATTTTTTCGTCGTTTATCAGACTTTCAGATAGGAGAAATCTCAGTGAGCATCCATGATATTTAGTCGTTTTCAGCCAATTTTCTGGATTTTTGAAAATTTCACTTTTCTGTGAAAATATCCTCTAAATGAGGGAATAATATGTGTGAGGGTACCCCAGGAGAGTTCGAAATGTGTGTGGGTAGAATATAAATCCCACTGGGGTAAAATTGAAAAAAGTTGAAAAAATTTTTTTGGACTTAGTCATTTTTCCGGCGTTTATCAGACTTTCAGATAGGGGAAATGTCAGTGAGCGTTCTTATTTCAGTTCCAGAGCGATTCGCCCAATGAGTCCTTGATATTTAGTCGTTTTCAGCCAATTTTCTGGATTTTTGAAAATTTCACTTTTTTGTGAAAATATCCACTAAATGAGGGAATAATATGTGTGAGGGTACCACAGGAGAGTTCCAAATGTGTGTGGGTAGAATATATACCCACATGGGTAAAATTGAAAAAAGTTGAAAAAAATTTTTTGGACTTAGTCATTTTTCCGGCGTTTATCAGACTTTCAGATAGGAGAAATGTCAGTGAGCATTCCGATATCAGTTCCACAGCGATTCTCCCAATGAGTGCTTGATATTTAGTCGTTTTCAGCCAATTTTCTGGATTTTTGAAAATTTCACTTTTTGTGAAAATATCCACTAAATGAGGGAATAATATGTGTGAGGGTACCCCAGGAGAGTTCCAAATGTGTGTGGGTAGAATATATATTCCACGGGGGTAAAATTGAAAAAAGTTGAAAAAATTTTTTTTGACTTAGTCATTTTTCCGGCGTTTATCAGACTTTCAGATAGGGGAAATGTCAGTGAGCGTTCTCATTTCAGTTCCAGAGCGATTCGCCCAATGAGTCCTTGATATTTAGTCGTTTTCAGCCAATTTTCTGGATTTTTGAAAATTTCACTTTTTTTGTGAAAATATCCACTAAATGAGGGAATAATATGTGTGAGCGTACACCAGGAGAGTTCCAAATGTGTGTGGGTAGAATATATATCCCACGGGGGTAAAATTGAAAAAAGTACAAAAAAATTTTTTTTTGGACTTAGTCATTTTTCCGGCGTTTATCAGACTTTCAGATAGGGCAAATGTCAGTGAGCATTCCGATTTCAGTTCCAGAGCGATTCGCCCAATGACTCCTTGATATTTAGTCGTTTTCAGCCAATTTTCTGGATTTTGGAAAATTTCACTTTTTGTGAAAATATCCACTAAATGAGGGAATAATATGTGTGAGGGTACCACAGGAGAGTTCCAAATGTGTGTGGGTAGAATATATACCCACGGGGGTAAAATTGAAAAAAGTTGAAAGAAAATTTTTGGATTTAGTCATTTTTCCGGCGTTTATCAGACTTTCAGATAGGAGAAATGTCAGTGAGCATTCCGATTTCAGTTCCATAGCGATTCGCCCAATGAGTCCTTGATATTTAGTCGTTTTCAGCCAATTTTCTGGATTTTTGAAAATTTCACTTTTTTGTGAAAATATCCACTAAATGAGGGAATAATATGTGTGAGGGTACCCCAGGAGAGTTCCAAATGTGTGTGGGTAGAATATATATCCCACGGGGGTAAAATTGAAAAAAGTTGAAAAAAATTTTTTTTTGGACTTAGTCATTTTTCCGGCGTTTATCAGACTTTCAGATAGGTGAAATGTCAGTGAGCGTTCTTATTTCAGTTCCAGAGCGATTCGCCCATTGAGTCCTTGATATTTAGTCGTTTTCAGCCAATTTTCTGGATTTTTGAAAATTTCACTTTTTTGTGAAAATATCCACTAAATGAGGGAATAATATGTGTGAGGGTACACCAGGAGAGTTCCAAATGTGTGTGGGTAGAATATATATCCCACGGGGGTAAAATTGAAAAAAGTTGAAAAAAATTTTTTTTTGGACTTAGTCATTTTTCCAGCGTTTATCAGACTTTCAGATAGGAGAAATGTCAGTGAGCATTTCGATATCAGTTCCACAGCGATTCTCCCAATGAGTGCTTGATATTTAGTCGTTTTCAGCCAATTTTCTGGATTTTTGAAAATTTCACTTTTTGTGAAAATATCCACTAAATGAGGGAATAATATGTGTGAGGGTACCCCAGGAGAGTTCCAAATGTGTGTGGGTAGAATATATATCCCACGGGGGTAAAATTGAAAAAAGTTGAAAAAAATTTTTTGGACTTAGTCATTTTTCCGGCGTTTATCAGACTTTCAGATAGGAGAAATGTCAGTGAGCATTCCGATTTCAGTTCCACAGCAATTCGCCCAATGAGTCCTTGATATTTAGTCGTTTTCAGCCAATTTTCTGGATTTTTGAAAATTTCACTTTTATGTGAAAATATCCACTAAATAAGGGAATAATATGTGTGAGGGTACCCCAGGAGAGTTCCAAATGTGTGTGGGTAGAATAGATATCCCACAGGGGTAAAATTGAAAAAAGTTGAAAAAAATTTTTTTTTGGACTTAGTCATTTTTCCGGCGTTTATCAGACTTTCAGATAGGGGAAATGTCAGTGAGCGTTCTGTTTTCAGTTCCAGAGCGATTCGCCCAATGTGTCCTTGATATTTAGTCGTTTTCAGCCAATTTTCTGGATTTTGGAAAATTTCACTTTTTGTGAAAATATCCACTAAATGAGGGAATAATATGTGTGAGGGTACCACAGGAGAGTTCCAAATGTGTGTGGGTAGAATATATACCCACGGGGGTAAAATTGAAAAAAGTTGAAAGAAAATTTTTGGATTTAGTCATTTTTCCGGCGTTTATCAGACTTTCAGATAGGAGAAATGTCAGTGAGCATTCCGATTTCAGTTCCACAGCGATTCGCCCAATGAGTCCTTGATATTTAGTCGTTTTCAGCCAATTTTCTGGATTTTTGAAAATTTCACTTTTTTGTGAAAATATCCACTAAATGAGGGAATAATATGTGTGAGGGTACCCCAGGAGAGTTCCAAATGTGTGTGGGTAGAATATATATCCCACGGGGGTAAAATTGAAAAAAGTTGAAAAAAAATTTTTTTTGGACTTAGTCATTTTTCTGGCGTTTATCAGACTTTCAGATAGGTGAAATGTCAGTGAGCGTTCTTATTTCAGTTCCAGAGCGATTCGCCCATTGAGTCCTTGATATTTAGTCGTTTTCAGCCAATTTTCTGGATTTTTGAAAATTTTACTTTTTTGTGAAAATATCCACTAAATGAGGGAATAATATGTGTGAGGGTACGCCAGGAGAGTTCCAAATGTGTGTGGGTAGAATATATATCCCACGGGGGTAAAATTGAAAAAAGTTGAAAAAAATTTTTTTTTGGACTTAGTCATTTTTCCGGCGTTTATCAGACTTTCAGATAGGGGAAATGTCAGTGAGCGTTCTTATTTCAGTTCCAGAGCGATTCGCCCAATGAGTCCTTGATATTTAGTCGTTTTCAGCCAATTTTCTTGATTTTTGAAAATTTCACTTTTTTGTGAAAATATCCACTAAATGAGGGAATAATATGTGTGAGGGTACCACAGGAGAGTTCCAAATGTGTGTGGGTAGAATATATACCCACATGGGTAAAATTGAAAAAAGTTTAAAAAAATTTTTTGGACTTAATCATTTTTTCGTCGTTTATCAGACTTTCAGATAGGAGAAATCTCAGTGAGCATCCATGATATTTAGTCGTTTTCAGCCAATTTTCTGGATTTTTGAAAATTTCACTTTTCTGTGAAAATATCCTCTAAATGAGGGAATAATATGTGTGAGGGTACCCCAGGAGAGTTCGAAATGTGTGTGGGTAGAATATAAATCCCACTGGGGTAAAATTGAAAAAAGTTGAAAAAATTTTTTTGGACTTAGTCATTTTTCCGGCGTTTATCAGACTTTCAGATAGGGGAAATGTCAGCGAGCGTTCTTATTTCAGTTCCAGAGCGATTCGCCCAATGAGTCCTTGATATTTAGTCGTTTTCAGCCAATTTTCTGGATTTTTGAAAATTTCACTTTTTTGTGAAAATATCCACTAAATGAGGGAATAATATGTGTGAGGGTACCACAGGAGAGTTCCAAATGTGTGTGGGTAGAATATATACCCACATGGGTAAAATTGAAAAAAGTTGAAAAAAATTTTTTGGACTTAGTCATTTTTCCGGCGTTTATCAGACTTTCAGATAGGAGAAATGTCAGTGAGCATTCCGATATCAGTTCCACAGCGATTCTCCCAATGAGTGCTTGATATTTAGTCGTTTTCAGCCAATTTTCTGGATTTTTGAAAATTTCACTTTTTGTGAAAATATCCACTAAATGAGGGAATAATATGTGTGAGGGTACCCCAGGAGAGTTCCAAATGTGTTTGGGTAGAATATATATCCCACGGGGGTAAAATTGAAAAAAGTTGAAAAAATTTTTTTTGACTTAGTCATTTTTCCGGCGTTTATCAGACTTTCAGATAGGGGAAATGTCAGTGAGCGTTCTCATTTCAGTTCCAGAGCGATTCGCCCAATGAGTCCTTGATATTTAGTCGTTTTCAGCCAATTTTCTGGATTTTTGAAAATTTCACTTTTATTGTGAAAATATCCACTAAATGAGGGAATAATATGTGTGAGCGTACACCAGGAGAGTTCCAAATGTGTGTGGGTAGAATATATATCCCACGGGGGTAAAATTGAAAAAAGTACAAAAAAATTTTTTTTTGGACTTAGTCATTTTTCCGGCGTTTATCAGACTTTCAGATAGGGCAAATGTCAGTGAGCATTCCGATTTCAGTTCCAGAGCGATTCGCCCAATGACTCCTTGATATTTAGTCGTTTTCAGCCAATTTTCTGGATTTTGGAAAATTTCACTTTTTGTGAAAATATCCACTAAATGAGGGAATAATATGTGTGAGGGTACCACAGGAGAGTTCCAAATGTGTGTGGGTAGAATATATACCCACGGGGGTAAAATTGAAAAAAGTTGAAAGAAAATTTTTGGATTTAGTCATTTTTCCGGCGTTTATCAGACTTTCAGATAGGTGAAATGTCAGTGAGCGTTCTTATTTCAGTTCCAGAGCGATTCGCCCATTGAGTCCTTGATATTTAGTCGTTTTCAGCCAATTTTCTGGATTTTTGAAAATTTCACTTTTTTGTGAAAATATCCACTAAATGAGGGAATAATATGTGTGAGGGTACGCCAGGAGAGTTCCAAATGTGTGTGGGTAGAATATATATCCCACGGGGGTAAAATTGAAAAAAGTTGAAAAAAATTTTTTTTTGGACTTAGTCATTTTTCCAGCGTTTATCAGACTTTCAGATAGGAGAAATGTCAGTGAGCATTTCGATATCAGTTCCACAGCGATTCTCCCAATGAGTGCTTGATATTTAGTCGTTTTCAGCCAATTTTCTGGATTTTTGAAAATTTCACTTTTTGTGAAAATATCCACTAAATGAGGGAATAATATGTGTGAGGGTACCCCAGGAGAGTTCCAAATGTGTGTGGGTAGAATATATATCCCACGGGGGTAAAATTGAAAAAAGTTGAAAAAAATTTTTTGGACTTAGTCATTTTTCCGGCGTTTATCAGACTTTCAGATAGGAGAAATGTCAGTGAGCATTCCGATTTCAGTTCCACAGCAATTCGCCCAATGAGTCCTTGATATTTAGTCGTTTTCAGCCAATTTTCTGGATTTTTGAAAATTTCACTTTTATGTGAAAATATCCACTAAATAAGGGAATAATATGTGTGAGGGTACCCCAGGAGAGTTCCAAATGTGTGTGGGTAGAATAGATATCCCACAGGGGTAAAATTGAAAAAAGGTGAAAAAAAATTTTTTTTTGGACTTAGTCATTTTTCCGGCGTTTATCAGACTTTCAGATAGGGGAAATGTCAGTGAGCGTTCTGTTTTCAGTTCCAGAGCGATTCGCCCAATGTGTCCTTGATATTTAGTCGTTTTCAGCCAATTTTCTGGATTTTGGAAAATTTCACTTTTTGTGAAAATATCCACTAAATGAGGGAATAATATGTGTGAGGGTACCACAGGAGAGTTCCAAATGTGTGTGGGTAGAATATATACCCACGGGGGTAAAATTGAAAAAAGTTGAAAGAAAATTTTTGGATTTAGTCATTTTTCCGGCGTTTATCAGACTTTCAGATAGGAGAAATGTCAGTGAGCATTCCGATTTCAGTTCCATAGCGATTCGCCCAATGAGTCCTTGATATTTAGTCGTTTTCAGCCAATTTTCTGGATTTTTGAAAATTTCACTTTTTTGTGAAAATATCCACTAAATGAGGGAATAATATGTGTGAGGGTACGCCAGGAGAGTTCCAAATGTGTGTGGGTAGAATATATATCCCACGGGGGTAAAATTGAAAAAAGTTGAAAAAATTTTTTTTTTGGACTTAATCATTTTTCCGGCGTTTATCAGACTTTCAGATAGGTGAAATGTCAGTGAGCGTTCTTATTTCAGTTCCAGAGCGATTCGCCCATTGAGTCCTTGATATTTAGTCGTTTTCAGCCAATTTTCTGGATTTTTGAAAATTTCACTTTCTTGTGAAAATATCCACTAAATGAGGGAATAATATGTGTGAGGGTACGCCAGGAGAGTTCCAAATGTGTGTGGGTAGAATATATATCCCACGGGGGTAAAATTGAAAAAAGTTGAAAAAAATTTTTTTTTGGACTTAGTCATTTTTCCAGCGTTTATCAGACTTTCAGATAGGAGAAATGTCAGTGAGCATTTCGATATCAGTTCCACAGCGATTCTCCCAATGAGTGCTTGATATTTAGTCGTTTTCAGCCAATTTTCTGGATTTTTGAAAATTTCACTTTTTGTGAAAATATCCACTAAATGAGGGAATAATATGTGTGAGGGTACCCCAGGAGAGTTCCAAATGTGTGTGGGTAGAATATATATCCCACGGGGGTAAAATTGAAAAAAGTTGAAAAAAATTTTTTGGACTTAGTCATTTTTCCGGCGTTTATCAGACTTTCAGATAGGAGAAATGTCAGTGAGCATTCCGATTTCAGTTCCACAGCAATTCGCCCAATGAGTCCTTGATATTTAGTCGTTTTCAGCCAATTTTCTGGATTTTTGAAAATTTCACTTTTATGTGAAAATATCCACTAAATAAGGGAATAATATGTGTGAGGGTACCCCAGGAGAGTTCCAAATGTGTGTGGGTAGAATAGATATCCCACAGGGGTAAAATTGAAAAAAGTTGAAAAAAATTTTTTTTTGGACTTAGTCATTTTTCCGGCGTTTATCAGACTTTCAGATAGGGGAAATGTCAGTGAGCGTTCTGTTTTCAGTTCCAGAGCGATTCGCCCAATGTGTCCTTGATATTTAGTCGTTTTCAGCCAATTTTCTGGATTTTGGAAAATTTCACTTTTTGTGAAAATATCCACTAAATGAGGGAATAATATGTGTGAGGGTACCACAGGAGAGTTCCAAATGTGTGTGGGTAGAATATATACCCACGGGGGTAAAATTGAAAAAAGTTGAAAGAAAATTTTTGGATTTAGTCATTTTTCCGGCGTTTATCAGACTTTCAGATAGGAGAAATGTCAGTGAGCATTCCGATTTCAGTTCCACAGCGATTCGCCCAATGAGTCCTTGATATTTAGTCGTTTTCAGCCAATTTTCTGGATTTTTGAAAATTTCACTTTTTTGTGAAAATATCCACTAAATGAGGGAATAATATGTGTGAGGGTACCCCAGGAGAGTTCCAAATGTGTGTGGGTAGAATATATATCCCACGGGGGTAAAATTGAAAAAAGTTGAAAAAAAATTTTTTTTGGACTTAGTCATTTTTCCGGCGTTTATCAGACTTTCAGATAGGTGAAATGTCATTGAGCGTTCTTATTTCAGTTCCAGAGCGATTCGCCCATTGAGTCCTTGATATTTAGTCGTTTTCAGCCAATTTTCTGGATTTTTGAAAATTTTACTTTTTTGTGAAAATATCCACTAAATGAGGGAATAATATGTGTGAGGGTACGCCAGGAGAGTTCCAAATGTGTGTGGGTAGAATATATATCCCACGGGGGTAAAATTGAAAAAAGTTTAAAAAAATTTTTTGGACTTAATCATTTTTTCGTCGTTTATCAGACTTTCAGATAGGAGAAATCTCAGTGAGCATCCATGATATTTAGTCGTTTTCAGCCAATTTTCTGGATTTTTGAAAATTTCACTTTTCTGTGAAAATATCCTCTAAATGAGGGAATAATATGTGTGAGGGTACCCCAGGAGAGTTCGAAATGTGTGTGGGTAGAATATAAATCCCACTGGGGTAAAATTGAAAAAAGTTGAAAAAATTTTTTTGGACTTAGTCATTTTTCCGGCGTTTATCAGACTTTCAGATAGGGGAAATGTCAGTGAGCGTTCTTATTTCAGTTCCAGAGCGATTCGCCCAATGAGTCCTTGATATTTAGTCGTTTTCAGCCAATTTTCTGGATTTTTGAAAATTTCACTTTTTTGTGAAAATATCCACTAAATGAGGGAATAATATGTGTGAGCGTACACCAGGAGAGTTCCAAATGTGTGTGGGTAGAATATATATCCCACGGGGGTAAAATTGAAAAAAGTACAAAAATATTTTTTTTTGGACTTAGTCATTTTTCCGGCGTTTATCAGACTTTCAGATAGGGCAAATGTCAGTGAGCATTCCGATTTCAGTTCCAGAGCGATTCGCCCAATGACTCCTTGATATTTAGTCGTTTTCAGCCAATATTTTGGATTTTTCAAAATTTCACTTTTTTGTGAAAATATCCACTAAATGAGGGAATAATATGTGTGAGGGTACGCCAGGAGAGTTCCAAATGTGTGTGGGTAGAATATATACCCACGGGGGTAAAATTGAAAAAAGTTGAAAAAAATTTTTTGGACTTAGTCATTTTTCCATTGTTTATCAGACTTTCAGATAGGAGAAATCTCAGTGAGCATTCCTATTTCAGTTCCACAGAGATTCGCCCAATGAGTCCTTGATATTTAGTCGTTTTCAGCCAATTTTCTGGATTTTTGAAAATTTCACTTTTCTGTGAAAATATCCTCTAAATGAGTGAATAATATGTGTGAGGGTACCCCAGGAGAGTTCGAAATGTGTGTGGGTAGAATATAAATCCCACGGGGGTAAAATTGAAAAAAGTTGAAAAAAAATTTTTTTTGGACTTAGTCATTTTTCCAGCGTTTATCAGATTTTCAGATAGGGGAAATGTCAGTGAGCATTCTGTTTTCAGTTCCAGAGCGATTCGCCCAATGTGTCCTTGATATTTAGTCGTTTTCAGCCAATTTTCTGGATTTTTGAAAATTTCACTTTTTGTGAAAATATCCACTAAATGAGGGAATAATATGTGTGAGGGTACCACAGGAGAGTTCCAAATGTGTGTGGGTATAATATATACCCACGGGGGTAAAATTGAAAAAAGTTGAAAGAAAATTTTTGGATTTAGTCATTTTTCCGGCGTTTATCAGACTTTCAGATAGGAGAAATGTCAGTGAGCATTCCGATTTCAGTTCCACAGCGATTCGCCCAATGAGTCCTTGATATTTAGTCATTTTCAGCCAATTTTCTGGATTTTTGAAAATTTCACTTTTTTGTGAAAATATCCACTAAATGAGGGAATAATATGTGTGAGGGTATGCCAGGAGAGTTCCAAATGTGTGTGGGTAGAATATATATCCCACGGGGGTAAAATTGAAAAAAGTTGAAAAAAAATTTTTTTTTTGGACTTAGTCATTTTTCCGGTGTTTATCAGACTTTCAGATAGGGGAAATGTCAGTGAGCGTTCTTATTTTAGTTCCAGAGCGATTCGCCCAATGAGTCCTTGATATTTAGTCGTTTTCAGCCAATTTTCTGGATTTTTGAAAATTTCACTTTTTTGTGAAAATATCCACTAAATGAGGGAATAATATGTGTGAGGGTACACCAGGAGAGTTCCAAATGTGTGTGGGTAGAATATATATCCCACGGGGGTAAAATTGAAAAAAGTTGAAAATTTATTTTTTTTGGACTTAGTCATTTTTCCGGCGTTTATCAGACTTTCAGATAGGGCAAATGTCAGTGAGCATTCCGATTTCAGTTCCAGAGCGATTCGCCCAATGACTCCTTGATATTTAGTCGTTTTCAGCCAATATTTTGGATTTTTCAAAATTTCACTTTTTTGTGAAAATATCCACTAAATGAGGGAATAATATGTGTGAGGGTACGCCAGGAGAGTTCCAAATGTGTGTGGGTAGAATATATACCCACGGGGGTAAAATTGAAAAAAGTTGAAAAAAATTTTTTGGACTTAGTCATTTTTCCATTGTTTATCAGACTTTCAGATAGGAGAAATCTCAGTGAGCATTCCGATTTCAGTTCCACAGAGATTCGCCCAATGAGTCCTTGATATTTAGTCGTTTTCAGCCAATTTTCTGGATTTTTGAAAATTTCACTTTTCTGTGAAAATATCCTCTAAATGAGTGAATAATATGTGTGAGGGTACCCCAGGAGAGTTCGAAATGTGTGTGGGTAGAATATAAATCCCACGGGGGTAAAATTGAAAAAAGTTGAAAAAAAATTTTTTTTGGACTTAGTCATTTTTCCAGCGTTTATCAGATTTTCAGATAGGGGAAATGTCAGTGAGCGTTCTGTTTTCAGTTCCAGAGCGATTCGCCCAATGTGTCCTTGATATTTAGTCGTTTTCAGCCAATTTTCTGGATTTTTGAAAATTTCACTTTTTGTGAAAATATCCACTAAATGAGGGAATAATATGTGTGAGGGTACCACAGGAGAGTTCCAAATGTGTGTGGGTAGAATATATATCCCACGGGAGTAAAATTGAAAAAAGTTAAAAAAAAAATTTTTTTAGACTTAGTCATTTTTCCGGCGTTTATCAGACTTTCAGATAGGGCAAATGTCAGTGAGCATTCCGATTTCAGTTCCAGAGCGATTCGCCCAATGACTCCTTGATATTTAGTCGTTTTCAGCCAATTATCTGGATTTTTGAAAATTTCACTTTTTTGTGAAAATATCCACTAAATGAGGGAATAATATGTGTGAGGGTACGCCAGGAGAGTTCCAAATGTGTGTGGGTAGAATATATATCCCACGGGGGTAAAATTAAAAAAAGTTGAAAAAAATTTTTTTTTGGACTTAGTCATTTTTCCGGCGTTTATCAGACTTTCAGATAGGGGAAATGTCAGTGAGCGTTCTGTTTTCAGTTCCAGAGCGATTCGCCCAATGTGTCCTTGATATTTAGTCGTTTTCAGCCAATTTTCTGGATTTTTGAAAATTTCACTTTTTGTGAAAATATACACTAAATGAGGGAATAATATGTGTGAGGGTACCACAGGAGAGTTCCAAATGTGTGTGGGTAGAATATATACCCACGGGGGTAAAATTGAAAAAAGTTGAAAGAAAATTTTTGGATTTAGTCATTTTTCCGGCGTTTATCAGACTTTCAGATAGGAGAAATGTCAGTGAGCATTCCGATTTCAGTTCCAGAGCGATTCGCCCAATGACTCATTGATATTTAGTCGTTTTCGCCAATTTTCTGGATTTTTGAAAATTTCACTTTTTTGTGAAAATATCCACTAAATGAGGGAATAATATGTGTGAGGGTACACCAGGAGAGTTCCAAATGTGTGTGGGTAGAATATATATCCCACGGGGGTAAAATTGAAAAAAGTTGAAAAAAATTTTTTGGACTTAGTCATTTTTCCGGCGTTTATCAGACTTTCAGATAGGAGAAATGTCAGTGAGCATTCCGATATCAGTTCCACAGCGATTCTCCCAATGAGTGCTTGATATTTAGTCGTTTTCAGCCAATTTTCTGGATTTTTGAAAATTTCACTTTTTGTGAAAATATCCACTAAATGAGGGAATAATATGTGTGAGGGTACCCCAGGAGAGTTCCAAATGTGTGTGGGTAGAATATATATCCCACGGGGGTAAAATTGAAAAAAGTTGAAAAAAATTTTTTGGACTTAGTCATTTTTCCGGCGTTTATCAGACTTTCAGATAGGGGAAATGTCAGTGAGCGTTCTGTTTTCAGTTCCAGAGCGATTCGCCCAATGTGTCCTTGATATTTAGTCGTTTTCAGCCAATTTTCTGGATTTTTGAAAATTTCACTTTTTGTGAAAATATACACTAAATGAGGGAATAATATGTGTGAGGGTACCACAGGAGAGTTCCAAATGTGTGTGGGTAGAATATATACCCACGGGGGTAAAATTGAAAAAAGTTGAAAGAAAATTTTTGGATTTAGTCATTTTTCCGGCGTTTATCAGACTTTCAGATAGGAGAAATGTCAGTGAGCATTCCGATTTCAGTTCCACAGAGATTCGCCCAATGAGTCCTTGATATTTAGTCGTTTTCAGCCAATTTTCTGGATTTTTGAAAATTTCACTTTTCTGTGAAAATATCCTCTAAATGAGGGAATAATATGTGTGAGGGTACCCCAGGAGAGTTCCAAATGTGTGTGGGTAGAATATAAATCCCACTGGGGTAAAATTGAAAAAAGTTGAAAAAAAAATTTTTTTGGTCTTAATCATTTTTCCGGCGTTTATCAGACTTTCAGATAGGGCAAATGTCAGTGAGCATTCCGATTTCAGTTCCAGAGCGATTCGCCCAATGACTCATTGATATTTAGTCGTTTTCGCCAATTTTCTGGATTTTTGAAAATTTCACTTTTTGTGAAAATATCCACTAAATGAGGGAATAATATGTGTGAAGGTACCCCAGGAGAGTTCCAAATGTGTGTGGGTAGAATATATATCCCACGGGGGTAAAATTGAAAAAAGTTGAAAAAATTTTTTGGACTTAGTCATTTTTCCGGCGTTTATCAGACTTTCAGATAGGGGAAATGTCAGTGAGCATTCTTATTTCAGTTCCAGAGCGATTCGCCCAATGAGTCCTTGATATTTAGTCGTTTTCAGCCAATTTTCTGGATTTTTGAAAATTTCACTTTTTTGTGAAAATATCCACTAAATGAGGGAATAATATGTGTGAGCGTACACCAGGAGAGTTCCAAATGTGTGTGGGTAGAATATATATCCCACGGGGGTAAAATTGAAAAAAGTACAAAAAAATTTTTTTTTGGACTTAGTCATTTTTCCGGCGTTTATCAGACTTTCAGATAGGGCAAATGTCAGTGAGCATTCCGATTTCAGTTCCAGAGTGATTCGCCCAATGACTCCTTGATATTTAGTCGTTTTCAGCCAATTTTCTGGATTTTTGAAAATTTCACTTTTTGTGAAAATATCCACTAAATGAGGGAATAATATGTGTGAGGGTACCCCAGGAGAGTTCCAAATGTGTGTGGGTAGAATACATATCCCACGGGGGTAAAATTGAAAAAAGTTGAAAAAATTTTTTTGGACTTAGTCATTTTTCCGGCGTTTATCAGACTTTCAGATAGGGGAAATGTCAGTGAGCGTTCTTATTTCAGTTCCAGAGCGATTCGCCCAATGAGTCCTTGATATTTAGTCGTTTTCAGCCAATTTTCTGGATTTTTGAAAATTTCACTTTTTTGTGAAAATATCCACTAAATGAGGGAATAATATGTGTGAGCGTACACCAGGAGAGTTCCAAATGTGTGTGGGTAGAATATATATCCCACGGGGGTAAAATTGAAAAAAGTACAAAAAAATTTTTTTTTGGACTTAGTCATTTTTCCGGCGTTTATCAGACTTTCAGATAGGGCAAATGTCAGTGAGCATTCCGATTTCAGTTCCAGAGCGATTCGCCCAATGACTCCTTGATATTTAGTCGTTTTCAGCCAATATTTTGGATTTTTGAAAATTTCACTTTTTTGTGAAAATATCCACTAAATGAGGGAATAATATGTGTGAGGGTACGCCAGGAGAGTTCCAAATGTGTGTGGGTAGAATATATACCCACGGGGGTAAAATTGAAAAAAGTTGAAAAAAATTTTTTTTTGGACTTAGTCATTTTTCCAGTGTTTATCAGATTTTCAGATAGGGGAAATGTCAGTGAGCGTTCTGTTTTCAGTTCCAGAGCGATTCGCCCAATGTGTCCTTGATATTTAGTCGTTTTCAGCCAATTTTCTGGATTTTTGAAAATTTCACTTTTTGTGAAAATATCCACTAAATGAGGGAATAATATGTGTGAGGGTACCACAGGAGAGTTCCAAATGTGTCTGGGTAGAATATATACCCACGGGGGTAAAATTGAAAAAAGTTGAAAGAAAATTTTTGGATTTAGTCATTTTTCCGGCGTTTATCAGACTTTCAGATAGGAGAAATGTCAGTGAGCATTCCGATTTCAGTTCCACAGTGATTCGCCCAATGAGTCCTTGATCTTTAGTCATTTTCAGCCAATTTTCTGGATTTTTGAAAATTTCACTTTTTTGTGAAAATATCCACTAAATGAGGGAATAATATGTGTGAGGGTATGCCAGGAGAGTTCCAAATGTGTGTGGGTAGAATATATATCCCACGGGGGTAAAATTGAAAAAAGTTGAAAAAAATTTTTTTTTGGACTTAGTCATTTTTCTGGCGTTTATCAGACTTTCAGATAGGGGAAATGTCAGTGAGCGTTCTTATTTCAGTTCCAGAGCGATTCGCCCAATGAGTCCTTGATATTTAGTCGTTTTCAGCCAATTTTCTGGATTTTTGAAAATTTCACTTTTTTGTGAAAATATCCACTAAATGAGGGAATAATATGTGTGAGGGTACACCAGGAGAGTTCCAAATGTGTGTGGGTAGAATATATATCCCACGGGGGTAAAATTGAAAAAAGTTGAACATTTTTTTTTTTTGGACTTAGTCATTTTTCCGGCGTTTATCAGACTTTCAGATAGGGCAAATGTCAGTGAGCATTCCGATTTCAGTTCCAGAGCGATTCGCCCAATGACTCCTTGATATTTAGTCGTTTTCAGCCAATTTTCTGGATTTTTGAAAATTTCACTTTTTTGTGAAAATATCCACTAAATGAGGGAATAATATGTGTGAGGGTACCCCAGGAGAGTTCCAAATGTGTGTGGGTAGAATATATATCCCACGGAGGTAAAATTGAAAAAAGTTGAAAAAAATTTTTTTTTGGACTTAGTCATTTTTACGGCGTTTATCAGACTTTCAGATAGGGGAAATGTCAGTGAGCGTTCTGATTTCAGTTCCAGAGCGATTCGCCCAATGTGTAATTGATATTTAGTCGTTTTCAGCCAATTTTCTGGATTTTTGAAAATTTCACTTTTTGTGAAAATATCCACTAAATGAGGGAATAATATGTGTGAGCGTACACCAGGAGAGTTCCAAATGTGTGTGGGTAGAATATATATCCCACGGGGGTAAAATTGAAAAAAGTACAAAAAAATTTTTTTTTGGACTTAGTCATTTTTCCGGCGTTTATCAGACTTTCAGATAGGGCAAATGTCAGTGAGCATTCCGATTTCAGTTCCAGAGTGATTCGCCCAATGACTCCTTGATATTTAGTCGTTTTCAGCCAATTTTCTGGATTTTTGAAAATTTCACTTTTTGTGAAAATATCCACTAAATGAGGGAATAATATGTGTGAGGGTACCCCAGGAGAGTTCCAAATGTGTGTGGGTAGAATATATACCCACGGGGGTAAAATTGAAAAAAGTTGAAAGAAAATTTTTGGATTTAGTCATTTTTCCGGCGTTTATCAGACTTTCAGATAGGAGAAATGTCAGTGAGCATTCCGATTTCAGTTCCACAGTGATTCGCCCAATGAGTCCTTGATCTTTAGTCATTTTCAGCCAATTTTCTGGATTTTTGAAAATTTCACTTTTTTCTGAAAATATCCACTAAATGAGGGAATAATATGTGTGAGGGTATGCCAGGAGAGTTCCAAATGTGTGTGGGTAGAATATATATCCCACGGGGGTAAAATTGAAAAAAGTTGAAAAAAATTTTTTTTTGGACTTAGTCATTTTTCTGGCGTTTATCAGACTTTCAGATAGGGGAAATGTCAGTGAGCGTTCTTATTTCAGTTCCAGAGCGATTCGCCCAATGAGTCCTTGATATTTAGTCGTTTTCAGCCAATTTTCTGGATTTTTGAAAATTTCACTTTTTTGTGAAAATATCCACTAAATGAGGGAATAATATGTGTGAGGGTACACCAGGAGAGTTCCAAATGTGTGTGGGTAGAATATATATCCCACGGGGGTAAAATTGAAAAAAGTTGAACATTTTTTTTTTTTGGACTTAGTCATTTTTCCGGCGTTTATCAGACTTTCAGATAGGGCAAATGTCAGTGAGCATTCCGATTTCAGTTCCAGAGCGATTCGCCCAATGACTCCTTGATATTTAGTCGTTTTCAGCCAATTTTCTGGATTTTTGAAAATTTCACTTTTTTGTGAAAATATCCACTAAATGAGGGAATAATATGTGTGAGGGTACCCCAGGAGAGTTCCAAATGTGTGTGGGTAGAATATATATCCCACGGAGGTAAAATTGAAAAAAGTTGAAAAAAATTTTTTTTTGGACTTAGTCATTTTTACGGCGTTTATCAGACTTTCAGATAGGGGAAATGTCAGTGAGCGTTCTGATTTCAGTTCCAGAGCGATTCGCCCAATGTGTAATTGATATTTAGTCGTTTTCAGCCAATTTTCTGGATTTTTGAAAATTTCACTTTTTGTGAAAATATCCACTAAATGAGGGAATAATATGTGTGAGGGTACCACAGGAGAGTTCCAAATGTGTGTGGGTAGAATATATATCCCACGGGGGTAAAATTGAAAAAAGTTGAAAAAAATTTTTTTTGGGACTTAGTCATTTTTCCAGCGTTTATCAGATTTTCAGATAGGGGAAATGTCAGTGAGCGTTCTGTTTTCAGTTCCAGAGCGATTCGCCCAATGTGTCCTTGATATTTAGTCGTTTTCAGCCAATTTTCTGGATTTTTGAAAATTTCACTTTTTGTGAAAATATCCACTAAATGAGGGAATAATATGTGTGAGGGTACCACAGGAGAGTTCCAAATGTGTCTGGGTAGAATATATACCCACGGGGGTAAAATTGAAAAAAGTTGAAAGAAAATTTTTGGATTTAGTCATTTTTCCGGCGTTTATCAGACTTTCAGATAGGAGAAATGTCAGTGAGCATTCCGATTTCAGTTCCACAGTGATTCGCCCAATGAGTCCTTGATCTTTAGTCATTTTCAGCCAATTTTCTGGATTTTTGAAAATTTCACTTTTTTGTGAAAATATCCACTAAATGAGGGAATAATATGTGTGAGGGTATGCCAGGAGAGTTCCAAATGTGTGTGGGTAGAATATATATCCCACGGGGGTAAAATTGAAAAAAGTTGAAAAAAATTTTTTTTTGGACTTAGTCATTTTTCTGGCGTTTATCAGACTTTCAGATAGGGGAAATGTCAGTGAGCATTCTTATTTCAGTTCCAGAGCGATTCGCCCAATGAGTCCTTGATATTTAGTCGTTTTCAGCCAATTTTCTGGATTTTTGAAAATTTCACTTTTTTGTGAAAATATCCACTAAATGAGGGAATAATATGTGTGAGGGTACACCAGGAGAGTTCCAAATGTGTGTGGGTAGAATATATATCCCACGGGGGTAAAATTGAAAAAAGTTGAACATTTTTTTTTTTTGGACTTAGTCATTTTTCCGGCGTTTATCAGACTTTCAGATAGGGCAAATGTCAGTGAGCATTCCGATTTCAGTTCCAGAGCGATTCGCCCAATGACTCCTTGATATTTAGTCGTTTTCAGCCAATTTTCTGGATTTTTGAAAATTTCACTTTTTTGTGAAAATATCCACTAAATGAGGGAATAATATGTGTGAGGGTACCCCAGGAGAGTTCCAAATGTGTGTGGGTAGAATATATATCCCACGGAGGTAAAATTGAAAAAAGTTGAAAAAAATTTTTTTTTGGACTTAGTCATTTTTACGGCGTTTATCAGACTTTCAGATAGGGGAAATGTCAGTGAGCGTTCTGATTTCAGTTCCAGAGCGATTCGCCCAATGTGTAATTGATATTTAGTCGTTTTCAGCCAATTTTCTGGATTTTTGAAAATTTCACTTTTTGTGAAAATATCCACTAAATGAGGGAATAATATGTGTGAGGGTACCACAGGAGAGTTCCAAATGTGTCTGGGTAGAATATATACCCACGGGGGTAAAATTGAAAAAAGTTGAAAGAAAATTTTTGGATTTAGTCATTTTTCCGGCGTTTATCAGACTTTCAGATAGGAGAAATGTCAGTGAGCATTCCGATTTCAGTTCCACAGTGATTCGCCCAATGAGTCCTTGATCTTTAGTCATTTTCAGCCAATTTTCTGGATTTTTGAAAATTTCACTTTTTTGTGAAAATATCCACTAAATGAGGGAATAATATGTGTGAGGGTACCACAGGAGAGTTCCAAATGTGTGTGGGTAGAATATATATCCCACGGGGGTAAAATTGAAAAAAGTTGAAAAAAATTTTTTTTGGGACTTAGTCATTTTTCCGGCGTTTATCAGACTTTCAGATAGGGGAAATGTCAGTGAGCGTTCTTATTTCAGTTCCAGAGCGATTCGCCCAATAAGTCCTTGATATTTAGTCGTTTTCAGCCAATTTTCTGGATTTTTGAAAATTTCACTTTTTTGTGAAAATATCCACTAAATGAGGGAATAATATGTGTGAGGGTACCCCAGGAGAGTTCCAAATGTGTGTGGGTAGAATATATATCCCACGGAGGTAAAATTGAATAAAGTTGAAAAAAAATTTTTTTTGGACTTAGTCATTTTTACGGCGTTTATCAGACTTTCAGATAGGGGAAATGTCAGTGAGCGTTCTGATTTCAGTTCCAGAGCGATTCGCCCAATGTGTAATTGATATTTAGTCGTTTTCAGCCAATTTTCTGGATTTTTGAAAATTTCACTTTTTGTGAAAATATCCACTAAATGAGGGAATAATATGTGTGAGGGTACCACAGGAGAGTTCCAAATGTGTGTGGGTAGAATATATATCCCACGGGGGTAAAATTGAAAAAAGTTGAAAAAAATTTTTTTTGGGACTTAGTCATTTTTCCGGCGTTTATCAGACTTTCAGATAGGGGAAATGTCAGTGAGCGTTCTTATTTCAGTTCCAGAGCGATTCGCCCAATAAGTCCTTGATATTTAGTCGTTTCCAGCCAATTTTCTGGATTTTTGAAAATTTCACTTTTTGTGAAAATATCCACTAAATGAGGGAATAATATGTGTGAGGGTACCACAGGAGAGTTCCAAATGTGTGTGGGTAGAATATATATCCCACGGGAGTAAAATTGAAAAAAGTTAAAAAAATATTTTTTTTGGACTTAGTCATTTTTCCGGCGTTTATCAGACTTTCAGATAGGGGAAATGTCAGTGAGCATTCCGATTTCAGTTCCAGAGCGATTCGCCCAATGTGTCCTTGATATTTAGTCGTTTTCAGCCAATTTTCTGGATTTTTGAAAATTTCACTTTTCTGTGAAAATATCCACTAAATGAGGGAATAATATGTGTGAGGTTACCCCAGGAGAGTTCGAAATGTGTGTGGGTAGAATATATATCCCACGGGGGTAAAATTGAAAAAAGTTGAAAAAAATTTTTTTTTGGACTTAGTCATTTTTCCGGCGTTTATCAGACTTTCAGATAGGGGAAATGTCAGTGAGCATTCTGATTTCAGTTCCAGAGCGATTCGCTCAATGTGTCCTTGATATTTAGTCGTTTTCAGCCAATTTTTTGGATTTTTGAAAATTTCACTTTATGTGAAAATATCCACTAAATGAGGGAATAATATGTGTGAGGGTACCACAGGAGAGTTCCAAATGTGTGTGGGTAGAATATATATCCCACGGGAGTAAAATTGAAAAAAGTTAAAAAAAATTTTTTTTTGGACTTAGTCATTTTTCCGGCGTTTATCAGACTTTCAGATAGGGGAAATGTCAGTGAGCATTCTTATTTCAGTTCCAGAGCGATTCGCCCAATGAGTCCTTGATATTTAGTCGTTTTCAGCCAATTTTCTGGATTTTTGAAAATTTCACTTTTTTGTGAAAATATCCACTAAATGAGGGAATAATATGTGTGAGGGTACACCAGGAGAGTTCCAAATGTGTGTAGGTAGAATATATATCCCACGGGGGTAAAATTGAAAAAAGTTGAAAAATTTTTTTTTTTGGACTTAGTCATTTTTCCGGAGTTTATCAGACTTTCAGATAGGCGAAATGTCAGTGAGCGTTCTGATTTCAGTTCCAGAGCGATTCGCCCAATGTGTCCTTGATATTTAGTCGTTTTCAGCCAATTTTCTGGATTTTTGAAAATTTTACTTTTTGTGAAAATATCCACTAAATGAGGGAATAATATGTGTGAGGGTACACCAGGAGAGTTCCAAATGTGTGTGGGTAGAATATATATCCCACGGGGGTAAAATTGAAAAAAGTTGAAATTTTTTTTTTTTTGCACTTAGTCATTTTTCCGGCGTTTATCAGACTTTCAGATAGGCGAAATGTCAGTGAGCGTTCTGATTTCAGTTCCAGAGCGATTCGCCCAATGTGTCCTTGATATTTAGTCGTTTTCAGCCAATTTTCTGGATTTTTGAAAATTTCACTTTTTGTGAAAATATCCACTAAATGAGGGAATAATATGTGTGAGGGTACCACAGGAGAGATCCAAATGTGTGTGGGTAGAATATATATCCCACGGGAGTAAAATTGAAAAAAGTAAAAAAAAATTTTTTTTTGGACTTAGTCATTTTTCCGGCGTTTATCAGACTTTCAGATAGGGCAAATGTCAGTGAGCATTCCGATTTCAGTTCCAGAGCGATTCGCCCAATGACTCCTTGATATTTAGTCGTTTTCAGCCAATTTTCTGGATTTTTGAAAATTTCACTTTTTTGTGAAAATATCCACTAAATGAGGGAATAATATGTGTGAGGGTACCCCAGGAGAGTTCCAAATGTGTGTGGGTAGAATATATATCCCACGGAGGTAAAATTGAAAAAAGTTGAAAAAAATTTTTTTTTGGACTTAGTCATTTTTCTGGCGTTTATCAGACTTTCAGATAGGGGAAATGTCAGTGAGCGTTCTTATTTCAGTTCCAGAGCGATTTGCCCAATGAGTCCTTGATATTTAGTCGTTTTCAGCCAATTTTCTGGATTTTTGAAAATTTCACTTTTTTGTGAAAATATCCACTAAATGAGGGAATAATATGTGTGAGGGTACACCAGGAGAGTTCCAAATGTGTGTGGGTAGAATATATATCCCACGGGGGTAAAATTGAAAAAAGTTGAAAATTTTGTTTTTTTGGACTTAGTCATTTTTCCGGCGTTTATCAGACTTTCAGATAGGCGAAATGTCAGTGAGCGTTCTGATTTCAGTTCCAGAGCGATTCGCCCAATGTGTCCTTGATATTTAGTCGTTTTCAGCCAATTTTCTGGATTTTTGAAAATTTCACTTTTTGTGAAAATATCCACTAAATGAGGGAATAATATGTGTGAGGGTACCACAGGAGAGTTCCAAATGTGTGTGGGTAGAATATATATCCCACGGGAGTAAAATTGAAAAAAGTAAAAAAAAATTTTTTTTTGGACTTAGTCATTTTTCCGGCGTTTATCAGACTTTCAGATAGGGCAAATGTCAGTGAGCATTCCGATTTCAGTTCCAGAGCGATTCGCCCAATGACTCCTTGATATTTAGTCGTTTTCAGCCAATTTTCTGGATTTTTGAAAATTTCACTTTTTTGTGAAAATATCCACTAAATGAGGGAATAATATGTGTGAGGGTACCCCAGGAGAGTTCCAAATGTGTGTGGGTAGAATATATATCCCACGGAGGTAAAATTGAAAAAAGTTGAAAAAAAATTTTTTTTTGGACTTAGTCATTTTTACGGCGTTTATCAGACTTTCAGATAGGGGAAATGTCAGTGAGCGTTCTGATTTCAGTTCCAGAGCGATTCGCCCAATGTGTAATTGATATTTAGTCGTTTTCAGCCAATTTTCTGGATTTTTGAAAATTTCACTTTTTGTGAAAATATCCACTAAATGAGGGAATAATATGTGTGAGGGTACCACAGGAGAGTTCCAAATGTGTGTGGGTAGAATATATATCCCACGGGGGTAAAATTGAAAAAAGTTGAAAAAAAATTTTTTTGGGACTTAGTCATTTTTCCGGCGTTTATCAGACTTTCAGATAGGGGAAATGTCAGTGAGCGTTCTTATTTCAGTTCCAGAGCGTTTCGCCCAATGAGTCCTTGATATTTAGTCGTTTTCAGCCAATTTTCTGGATTTTTGAAAATTTCACTTTTTTGTGAAAATATCCACTAAATGAGGGAATAATATGTGTGAGGGTACACCAGGAGAGTTCCCAATGTGTGTGGGTAGAATATATATCCCACGGGGGTAAAATTGAAAAAAGTTGAAAAAAAATTTTTTTTGGACTTAGTCATTTTTACGGCGTTTATCAGACTTTCAGATAGGGGAAATGTCAGTGAGCGTTCTGATTTCAGTTCCAGAGCGATTCGCTTGTCCTTGATATTTAGTCGTTTTCAGCCAATTTTCTGGATTTTTGAAAATTTCACTTTTTGTGAAAATATCCACTAAATGAGGGAATAATATGTGTGAGGGTACCACAGGAGAGTTCCAAATGTGTGTAGGTAGAATATATATCCCACGGGAGTAAAATTGAAAAAAGTTAAAAAAATTTTTTTTTGGACTTAGTCATTTTTCCGGCGTTTATCAGACTTTCAGATAGGGGAAATGTCAGTGAGCATTCTTATTTCAGTTCCAGAGCGATTCGCCCAATGAGTCCTTGATATTTAGTCGTTTTCAGCCAATTTTCTGGATTTTTGAAAATTTCACTTTTTTGTGAAAATATCCACTAAATGAGGGAATAATATGTGTGAGGGTACCACAGGAGAGTTCCAAATGTGTGTGGGTAGAATATATATCCCACGGGGGTAAAATTGAAAAAAGTTGAAAAAATTTTTTTTTGGGACTTAGTCATTTTTCCGGCGTTTATCAGACTTTCAGATAGGGGAAATGTCAGTGAGCGTTCTTATTTCAGTTCCAGAGCGATTCGCCCAATGAGTCCTTGATATTTAGTCGTTTTCAGCCAATTTTCTGGATTTTTGAAAATTTCACTTTTTTGTGAAAATATCCACTAAATGAGGGAATAATATGTGTGAGGGTACACCAGGAGAGTTCCCAATGTGTGTGGGTAGAATATATATCCCACGGGGGTAAAATTGAAATAAGTTGAAAAAAATTTTTTTTTGGACTTAGTCATTTTTACGGCGTTTATCAGACTTTCAGATAGGGGAAATGTCAGTGAGCGTTCTGATTTCAGTTCCAGAGCGATTCGCCCAATGTGTCCTTGATATTTAGTCGTTTTCAGCCAATTTTCTGGATTTTTGAAAATTTTACTTTTTGTGAAAATATCCACTAAATGAGGGAATAATATGTGTGAGGGTATCACAGGAGAGTTCCAAATGTGTGTGGGTAGAATATATATCCCACGGGAGTAAAATTGAAAAAAGTAAAAAAAAATTTTTTTTTGGACTTAGTCATTTTTCCGGCGTTTATCAGACTTTCAGATAGGGCAAATGTCAGTGAGCATTCCGATTTCAGTTCCAGAGCGATTCGCCCAATGAGTCCTTGATATTTAGTCGTTTTCAGCCAATTTTCTGGATTTTTGAAAATTTCACTTTTTTGTGAAAATATCCACTAAATGAGGGAATAATATGTGTGAGGGTACCCCAGGAGAGTTCCAAATGTGTGTGGGTAGAATATATATCCCACGGGGGTAAAATTGAAAAAAGTTGAAAAAAATTTTTGTTTTGGACTTAGTCATTTTTCCGGCGTTTATCAGACTTTCAGATAGGGGAAATGTCAGTGAGCGTTCTGATTTCAGTTACAGAGCGATTCGCCCAATGTGTCCTTGATATTTAGTAGTTTTCAGCCAATTTTCTGGATTTTTGAAAATTTCACTTTTTGTGAAAATATCCACTAAATGAGGGAATAATATGTGTGAGGGTATCACAGGAGAGTTCCAAATGTGTGTGGGTAGAATATATATCCCACGGGAGTAAAATTGAAAAAAGTTAAAAAAAATTTTTTTTTGGACTTAGTCATTTTTCCGGCGTTTATCAGACTTTCAGATAGGGGAAATGTCAGTGAGCGTTCTTATTTCAGTTCCAGAGTGATTCGCCCATTGAGTCCTTGATATTTAGTCGTTTTCAGCCAATTTTCTGGATTTTTGAAAATTTCACTTTTTTGTGAAAATATCCACTAAATGAGGGAATAATATGTGTGAGGGTACACCAGGAGAGTTCCAAATGTGTGTAGGTAGAATATATATCCCACGGGGGTAAAATTGAAAAAAGTTGAAAAATTTTTTTTTTTGGACTTAGTCATTTTTCCGGAGTTTATCAGACTTTCAGATAGGCGAAATGTCAGTGAGCGTTCTGATTTCAGTTCCAGAGCGATTCGCCCAATGTGTCCTTGATATTTAGTCGTTTTCAGCCAATTTTCTGGATTTTTGAAAATTTTACTTTTTGTGAAAATATCCACTAAATGAGGGAATAATATGTGTGAGGGTACCACAGGAGAGTTCCAAATGTGTGTGGGTAGAATATATATCCCACGGGAGTAAAATTGAAAAAGTTAAAAAAAAATTTTTTTTGGACTTAGTCATTTTTCCGGCGTTTATCAGACTTTCAGATAGGGCAAATGTCAGTGAGCATTCCGATTTCAGTTCCAGAGCGATTCGCCCAATGAGTCCTTGATATTTAGTCGTTTTCAGACAATTTTCTTGATTTTTGAAAATTTCACTTTTTGTGAAAATATCCACGAAATGAGGAAATAATATGTGTGAGGGTATCACAGGAGAGTTCCAAATGTGTGTGTGTAGAATATATATCCCACGGGAGTAAAATTGAAAAAAGTAAAAAAAAATTTTTTTTTGGACTTAGTCATTTTTCCGGCGTTTATCAGACTTTCAGATAGGGCAAATGTCAGTGAGCGTTCTGATTTCAGTTCCAGAGCGATTCGCCCAATGTGTCCTTGATATTTAGTCGTTTTCAGCCAATTTTCTGGAATTTTGAAAATTTCACTTTTTTGTGAAAATATCCACTAAATGAGGGAATAATATGTGTGAGGGTACGCCAGGAGAGTTCCAAATGTGTGTGGGGAGAATATATATCCCACGGGGGTAAAATTGAAAAAAGTTGAAAAAAATTTTTTTTTGGACTTAGTCATTTTTCCGGCGTTAATCAGACTTTCAGATAGGGGAAATGTCAGTGAGCGTTCTGATTTCAGTTCCAGAGCGATTCGCCCAATGTGTCCTTGATATCTAGTCGTTTTCAGCCAATTTTCTGGAATTTTGAAAATTTCACTTTTTGTGAAAATATCCACTAAATGAGGGAATAATGTGTGTGAGGGTATCACAGGAGAGTTCCAAATGTGTGTGGGTAGAATATATATCCCACGGGGGTAAAATTGAAAAAAGTTGAAAAAAATTTTTTTTTGGACTTAGTCATTTTTCCGGCGTTTATCAGACTTTCAGATAGGGCAAATGTCAGTGAGCGTTCTGATTTCAGTTCCAGAGCGATTCGCCCAATGACTCCTTGATATTTAGTCGTTTTCAGCCAATTTTCTGGATTTTTGAAAATTTCACTTTTTTGTGAAAATATCCACTAAATGAGGGAATAATATGTGTGAGGGTACCCCAGGAGAGTTCCAAATGTGTGTGGGTAGAATATATATCCCACGGAGGTAAAATTGAAAAAAGTTGAAAAAAATTTTTTTTTGGACTTAGTCATTTTTACGGCGTTTATCAGACTTTCAGATAGGGGAAATGTCAGTGAGCGTTCTGATTTCAGTTCCAGAGCGATTCGCCCAATGTGTAATTGATATTTAGTCGTTTTCAGCCAATTTTCTGGATTTTTGAAAATTTCACTTTTTGTGAAAATATCCACTAAATGAGGGAATAATATGTGTGAGGGTACCACAGGAGAGTTCCAAATGTGTGTGGGTAGAATATATATCCCACGGGGGTAAAATTGAAAAAAGTTGAAAAAATTTTTTTTTGGGACTTAGTCATTTTTCCGGCGTTTATCAGACTTTCAGATAGGGGAAATGTCAGTGAGCGTTCTTATTTCAGTTCCAGAGCGATTCGCCCAATGAGTCCTTGATATTTAGTCGTTTTCAGCCAATTTTCTGGATTTTTGAAAATTTCACTTTTTTGTGAAAATATCCACTAAATGAGGGAATAATATGTGTGAGGGTACACCAGGAGAGTTCCCAATGTGTGTGGGTAGAATATATATCCCACGGGGGTAAAATTGAAAAAAGTAAAAAAAAATTTTTTTTTGGACTTAGTCATTTTTCCGGCGTTTATCAGACTTTCAGATAGGGCAAATGTCAGTGAGCATTCCGATTTCAGTTCCAGAGCGATTCGCCCAATGAGTCCTTGATATTTAGTCGTTTTCAGAAAATTTTCTGGATTTTTGAAAATTTCACTTTTTGTGAAAATATCCACTAAATGAGGGAATAATATGTGTGAGGGTATCACAGGAGAGTTCCAAATGTGTGTGGGTAGAATATATATCCCACGGGAGTAAAATTGAAAAAAGTAAAAAAAAATTTTTTTTTGGACTTAGTCATTTTTCCGGCGTTTATCAGACTTTCAGATAGGGCAAATGTCAGTGAGCGTTCTGATTTCAGTTCCAGAGCGATTCGCCCAATGACTCCTTGATATTTAGTCGTTTTCAGCCAATTTTCTGGATTTTTGAAAATTTCACTTTTTTGTGAAAATATCCACTAAATGAGGGAATAATATGTGTGAGGGTACCCCAGGAGAGTTCCAAATGTGTGTGGGTAGAATATATATCCCACGGGGGTAAAATTGAAAAAAGTTGAAAAAATTTTTTGTTTTGGACTTAGTCATTTTTCCGGCGTTTATCAGACTTTCAGATAGGGGAAATGTCAGTGAGCGTTCTGATTTCAGTTACAGAGCGATTCGCCCAATGTGTCCTTGATATTTAATAGTTTTCAGCCAATTTTCTGGATTTTTGAAAATTTCACTTTTTGTGAAAATATCCACTAAATGAGGGAATAATATGTGTGAGGGTATCACAGGAGAGTTCCAAATGTGTGTGGGTAGAATATATATCCCACGGGAGTAAAATTGAAAAAAGTTAAAAAAAAATTTTTTTTGGACTTAGTCATTTTTCCGGCGTTTATCAGACTTTCAGATAGGGCAAATGTCAGTGAGCGTTCTGATTTCAGTTCCAGAGCGATTCGCCCAATGACTCCTTGATATTTAGTCGTTTTCAGCCAATTTTCTGGATTTTTGAAAATTTCACTTTTTTGTGAAAATATCCACTAAATGAGGGAATAATATGTGTGAGGGTACCCCAGGAGAGTTCCAAATGTGTGTGGGTAGAATATATATCCCACGGGGGTAAAATTGAAAAAAGTTGAAAAAAATTTTTGTTTTGGACTTAGTCATTTTTCCGGCGTTTATCAGACTTTCAGATAGGGGAAATGTCAGTGAGCGTTCTGATTTCAGTTACAGAGCGATTCGCCCAATGTGTCCTTGATATTTAGTAGTTTTCAGCCAATTTTCTGGATTTTTGAAAATTTCACTTTTTGTGAAAATATCCACTAAATGAGGGAATAATATGTGTGAGGGTATCACAGGAGAGTTCCAAATGTGTGTGGGTAGAATATATATCCCACGGGAGTAAAATTGAAAAAAGTTAAATAAAATTTTTTTTTGGACTTAGTCATTTTTCCGGCGTTTATCAGACTTTCAGATAGGGGAAATGTCAGTGAGCGTTCTTATTTCAGTTCCAGAGTGATTCGCCCATTGAGTCCTTGATATTTAGTCGTTTTCAGCCAATTTTCTGGATTTTTGAAAATTTCACTTTTTTGTGAAAATATCCACTAAATGAGGGAATAATATGTGTGAGGGTACACCAGGAGAGTTCCAAATGTGTGTAGGTAGAATATATATCCCACGGGGGTAAAATTGAAAAAAGTTGAAAAATTTTTTTTTTTGGACTTAGTCATTTTTCCAGAGTTTATCAGACTTTCAGATAGGCGAAATGTCAGTGAGCGTTCTGATTTCAGTTCCAGAGCGATTCGCCCAATGTGTCCTTGATATTTAGTCGTTTTCAGCCAATTTTCTGGATTTTTGAAAATTTTACTTTTTGTGAAAATATCCACTAAATGAGGGAATAATATGTGTGAGGGTACCACAGGAGAGTTCCAAATGTGTGTGGGTAGAATATATATCCCACGGGAGTAAAATTGAAAAAAGTTAAAAAAAAATTTTTTTTGGACTTAGTCATTTTTCCGGCGTTTATCAGACTTTCAGATAGGGCAAATGTCAGTGAGCATTCCGATTTCAGTTCCAGAGCGATTCGCCCAATGAGTCCTTGATATTTAGTCGTTTTCAGACAATTTTCTTGATTTTTGAAAATTTCACTTTTTGTGAAAATATCCACGAAATGAGGGAATAATATGTGTGAGGGTATCACAGGAGAGTTCCAAATGTGTGTGTGTAGAATATATATCCCACGGGAGTAAAATTGAAAAAAGTAAAAAAAAATTTTTTTTTGGACTTAGTCATTTTTCCGGCGTTTATCAGACTTTCAGATAGGGCAAATGTCAGTGAGCGTTCTGATTTCAGTTCCAGAGCGATTCGCCCAATGTGTCCTTGATATTTAGTCGTTTTCAGCCAATTTTCTGGAATTTTGAAAATTTCACTTTTTTGTGAAAATATCCACTAAATGAGGGAATAATATGTGTGAGGGTACGCCAGGAGAGTTCCAAATGTGTGTGGGGAGAATATATATCCCACGGGGGTAAAATTGAAAAAAGTTGAAAAAAATTTTTTTTTGGACTTAGTCATTTTTCCGGCGTTAATCAGACTTTCAGATAGGGGAAATGTCAGTGAGCGTTCTGATTTCAGTTCCAGAGCGATTCGCCCAATGTGTCCTTGATATCTAGTCGTTTTCAGCCAATTTTCTGGAATTTTGAAAATTTCACTTTTTGTGAAAATATCCACTAAATGAGGGAATAATGTGTGTGAGGGTATCACAGGAGAGTTCCAAATGTGTGTGGGTAGAATATATATCCCACGGGGGTAAAATTGAAAAAAGTTGAAAAAAATTTTTTTTTGGACTTAGTCATTTTTCCGGCGTTTATCAGACTTTCAGATAGGGCAAATGTCAGTGAGCGTTCTGATTTCAGTTCCAGAGCGATTCGCCCAATGACTCCTTGATATTTAGTCGTTTTCAGCCAATTTTCTGGATTTTTGAAAATTTCACTTTTTTGTGAAAATATCCACTAAATGAGGGAATAATATGTGTGAGGGTACCCCAGGAGAGTTCCAAATGTGTGTGGGTAGAATATATATCCCACGGAGGTAAAATTGAAAAAAGTTGAAAAAAATTTTTTTTTGGACTTAGTCATTTTTACGGCGTTTATCAGACTTTCAGATAGGGGAAATGTCAGTGAGCGTTCTGATTTCAGTTCCAGAGCGATTCGCCCAATGTGTAATTGATATTTAGTCGTTTTCAGCCAATTTTCTGGATTTTTGAAAATTTCACTTTTTGTGAAAATATCCACTAAATGAGGGAATAATATGTGTGAGGGTACCACAGGAGAGTTCCAAATGTGTGTGGGTAGAATATATATCCCACGGGGGTAAAATTGAAAAAAGTTGAAAAAATTTTTTTTTGGGACTTAGTCATTTTTCCGGCGTTTATCAGACTTTCAGATAGGGGAAATGTCAGTGAGCGTTCTTATTTCAGTTCCAGAGCGATTCGCCCAATGAGTCCTTGATATTTAGTCGTTTTCAGCCAATTTTCTGGATTTTTGAAAATTTCACTTTTTTGTGAAAATATCCACTAAATGAGGGAATAATATGTGTGAGGGTACACCAGGAGAGTTCCCAATGTGTGTGGGTAGAATATATATCCCACGGGGGTAAAATTGAAATAAGTTGAAAAAAATTTTTTTTTGGACTTAGTCATTTTTACGGCGTTTATCAGACTTTCAGATAGGGGAAATGTCAGTGAGCGTTCTGATTTCAGTTCCAGAGCGATTCGCCCAATGTGTCCTTGATATTTAGTCGTTTTCAGCCAATTTTCTGGATTTTTGAAAATTTTACTTTTTGTGAAAATATCCACTAAATGAGGGAATAATATGTGTGAGGGTATCACAGGAGAGTTCCAAATGTGTGTGGGTAGAATATATATCCCACGGGAGTAAAATTGAAAAAAGTAAAAAAAAATTTTTTTTTGGACTTAGTCATTTTTCCGGCGTTTATCAGACTTTCAGATAGGGCAAATGTCAGTGAGCATTCCGATTTCAGTTCCAGAGCGATTCGCCCAATGAGTCCTTGATATTTAGTCGTTTTCAGACAATTTTCTGGATTTTTGAAAATTTCACTTTTTGTGAAAATATCCACTAAATGAGGGAATAATATGTGTGAGGGTATCACAGGAGAGTTCCAAATGTGTGTGGGTAGAATATATATCCCACGGGAGTAAAATTGAAAAAAGTAAAAAAAAATTTTTTTTTGGACTTAGTCATTTTTCCGGCGTTTATCAGACTTTCAGATAGGGCAAATGTCAGTGAGCGTTCTGATTTCAGTTCCAGAGCGATTCGCCCAATGACTCCTTGATATTTAGTCGTTTTCAGCCAATTTTCTGGATTTTTGAAAATTTCACTTTTTTGTGAAAATATCCACTAAATGAGGGAATAATATGTGTGAGGGTACCCCAGGAGAGTTCCAAATGTGTGTGGGTAGAATATATATCCCACGGGGGTAAAATTGAAAAAAGTTGAAAAAAATTTTTGTTTTGGACTTAGTCATTTTTCCGGCGTTTATCAGACTTTCAGATAGGGGAAATGTCAGTGAGCGTTCTGATTTCAGTTACAGAGCGATTCGCCCAATGTGTCCTTGATATTTAATAGTTTTCAGCCAATTTTCTGGATTTTTGAAAATTTCACTTTTTGTGAAAATATCCACTAAATGAGGGAATAATATGTGTGAGGGTATCACAGGAGAGTTCCAAATGTGTGTGGGTAGAATATATATCCCACGGGAGTAAAATTGAAAAAAGTTAAAAAAAAAATTTTTTTGGACTTAGTCATTTTTCCGGCGTTTATCAGACTTTCAGATAGGGGAAATGTCAGTGAGCGTTCTTATTTCAGTTCCAGAGTGATTCGCCCATTGAGTCCTTGATATTTAGTCGTTTTCAGCCAATTTTCTGGATTTTTGAAAATTTCACTTTTTTGTGAAAATATCCACTAAATAAGGGAATAATATGTGTGAGGGTACACCAGGAGAGTTCCAAATGTGTGTAGGTAGAATATATATCCCACGGGGGTAAAATTGAAAAAAGTTGAAAAATTGTTTTTTTTGGACTTAGTCATTTTTCCGGAGTTTATCAGACTTTCAGATAGGCGAAATGTCAGTGAGCGTTCTGATTTCAGTTCCAGAGCGATTCGCCCAATGTGTCCTTGATATTTAGTCGTTTTCAGCCAATTTTCTGGATTTTTGAAAATTTTACTTTTTGTGAAAATATCCACTAAATGAGGGAATAATATGTGTGAGGGTACCACAGGAGAGTTCCAAATGTGTGTGGGTAGAATATATATCCCACGGGAGTAAAATTGAAAAAAGTTAAAAAAAAATTTTTTTTGGACTTAGTCATTTTTCCGGCGTTTATCAGACTTTCAGATAGGGCAAATGTCAGTGAGCATTCCGATTTCAGTTCCAGAGCGATTCGCCCAATGAGTCCTTGATATTTAGTCGTTTTCAGACAATTTTCTTGATTTTTGAAAATTTCACTTTTTGTGAAAATATCCACGAAATGAGGGAATAATATGTGTGAGGGTATCACAGGAGAGTTCCAAATGTGTGTGGGTAGAATATATATCCCACGGGAGTAAAATTGAAAAAAGTAAAAAAAAATTTTTTTTTGGACTTAGTCATTTTTCCGGCGTTTATCAGACTTTCAGATAGGGCAAATGTCAGTGAGCGTTCTGATTTCAGTTCCAGAGCGATTCGCCCAATGTGTCCTTGATATTTAGTCGTTTTCAGCCAATTTTCTGGAATTTGGAAAATTTCACTTTTTTGTGAAAATATCCACTAAATGAGGGAATAATATGTGTGAGGGTACGCCAGGAGAGTTCCAAATGTGTGTGGGGAGAATATATATCCCACGGGGGTAAAATTGAAAAAAGTTGAAAAAAATTTTTTTTTGGACTTAGTCATTTTTCCGGCGTTTATCAGACTTTCAGATAGGGGAAATGTCAGTGAGCATTCTTATTTCAGTTCCAGAGCGATTCGTCCAATGAGTCCTTGATATTTAGTCATTTTCAGCCAATTTTCGGGATTTTTGAAAATTTCACTTTTTTGTGAAAATATCCACTAAATGAGGGAATAATATGTGTGAGGGTACCCCAGGAGAGTTCCAAATGTGTGTGGGTAGAATATATATCCCACGGGGGTAAAATTGAAAAAAGTTGAAAAAAATTTTTTTTTGGACTTAGTCATTTTTCCGGCGTTTATCAGACTTTCAGATAGGGGAAATGTCAGTGAGCGTTCTGATTTCAGTTACAGAGCGATTCGCCCAATGTGTCCTTGATATTTAGTAGTTTTCAGCCAATTTTCTGGATTTTTGAAAATTTCACTTTTTGTGAAAATATCCACTAAATGAGGGAATAATATGTGTGAGGGTATCACAGGAGAGTTCCAAATGTGTGTGGGTAGAATATATATCCCACGGGGGTAAAATTGAAAAAAGTTTAAAAAAATTTTTTTTTGGACTTAGTCATTTTTCCGGCGTTTATCAGACTTTCAGATAGGGGAAATGTCAGTGAGCGTTCTGATTTCAGTTCCAGAGCGATTCGCCCAATGTGTCCTTGATATTTAGTCGTTTTCAGCCAATTTTCTGGATTTTTGAAAATTTCACTTTTTGTGAAAATATCCACTAAATGAGGGAATAATATGTGTGAGGGTACCACAGGAGAGTTCCAAATGTGTGTGGGTAGAATATATATCCCACGGGAGTAAAATTGAAAAAAGTTAAAAAAAAATTTTTTTTGGAGTTAGTCATTTTTCCGGCGTTTATCAGACTTTCAGATAGGGGAAATGTCAGTGAGCATTCCGATTTCAGTTCCAGAGCGATTCGCCCAATGACTCCTTGATATTTAGTCGTTTTCAGCCAATTTTCTGGATTTTTGAAAATTTCACTTTTTTGTGAAAATATCCACTAAATGAGGGAATAATATGTGTGAGGCTACCACAGGAGAGTTCCAAATGTGTGTGGGTAGAATATATATCCCACGGGAGTAAAATTGAAAAAAGTTAAAAAAAAATTTTTTTTGACATAGTCATTTTTCCGGCGTTTATCAGACTTTCAGATAGGGGAAATGTCAGTGAGCGTTCTGATTTCAGTTCCAGAGCGATTCGCCCAATGTGTCCTTGATATTTTGTCGTTTTCAGCCAATTTTCTGGATTTTTGAAAATTTCACTTTTCTGTGAAAATATCCACTAAATGAGAGAATAATCTGTGTGAGGGTACACCAGGAGAGTTCCAAATGTGTTTAGGTAGAATATATATCCCACGGGGGTAAAATTGAAAAAAGTTGAAAAATTTTTTTTTTTCGACTTAGTCATTTTTCCGGAGTTTATCAGACTTTCAGATAGGCGAAATGTCAGTGAGCGTTCTGATTTCAGTTCCAGAGCGATTCGCCCAATGTGTCCTTGATATTTAGTCGTTTTCAGCCAATTTTCTGGATTTTTGAAAATTTTACTTTTTGTGAAAATATCCAGTAAATGAGGGAATAATATGTGTGAGGGTATCACAGGAGAGTTCCAAATGTGTGTGGGTAGAATATATATCCCACGGGAGTAAAATTGAAAAAAGTAAAAAAAAATTTTTTTTTGGACTTAGTCATTTTTCCGGCGTTTATCAGACTTTCAGATAGGGCAAATGTCAGTGAGCATTCTTATTTCAGTTCCAGAGCGATTCGCCCAATGAGTCCTTGATATTTAGTCGTTTTCAGCCAATTTTCTGGATTTTTGAAAATTTCACTTTTTTGTGAAAATATCCAATAAATGAGGGAATAATATGTGTGAGGGTACGCCAGGAGAGTTCCAAATGTGTGTGGGTAGAATATATATCCCACGGGTGTAAAATTTAAAAAAGTTGAAAAAAATTTTTTTTTGGACTTAGTCATTTTTCCGGCGTTTATCAGACTTTCAGATAGGGGAAATGTCAGTGAGCATTCTTATTTCAGTTCCAGAGCGATTCGTCCAATGAGTCCTTGATATTTAGTCATTTTCAGCCAATTTTCGGGATTTTTGAAAATTTCACTTTTTTGTGAAAATATCCACTAAATGAGGGAATAATATGTGTGAGGGTACCCCAGGAGAGTTCCAAATGTGTGTGGGTAGAATATATATCCCACGGGGGTAAAATTGAAAAAAGTTGAAAAAAATTTTTTTTTGGACTTAGTCATTTTTCCGGCGTTTATCAGTCTTTCAGATAGGGGAAATGTCAGTGAGCGTTCTGATTTCAGTTACAGAGCGATTCGCCCAATGTGTCCTTGATATTTAGTAGTTTTCAGCCAATTTTCTGGATTTTTGAAAATTTCACTTTTTGTGAAAATATCCACTAAATGAGGGAATAATATGTGTGAGGGTATCACAGGAGAGTTCCAAATGTGTGTGGGTAGAATATATATCCCACGGGGGTAAAATTGAAAAAAGTTTAAAAAAATTTTTTTTTAGACTTAGTCATTTTTCCGGCGTTTATCAGACTTTCAGATAGGGGAAATGTCAGTGAGCGTTCTGATTTCAGTTCCAGAGCGATTCGCCCAATGTGTCCTTGATATTTAGTCGTTTTCAGCCAATTTTCTGGATTTTTGAAAATTTCACTTTTTGTGAAAATATCCACTAAATGAGGGAATAATATGTGTGAGGGTACCACAGGAGAGTTCCAAATGTGTGTGGGTAGAATATATATCCCACGTGAGTAAAATTGAAAAAAGTTAAAAAAAAATTTTTTTTGGAGTTAGTCATTTTTCCGGCGTTTATCAGACTTTCAGATAGGGGAAATGTCAGTGAGCATTCCGATTTCAGTTCCAGAGCGATTCGCCCAATGACTCCTTGATATTTAGTCGTTTTCAGCCAATTTTCTGGATTTTTGAAAATTTCACTTTTTTGTGAAAATATCCACTAAATGAGGGAATAATATGTGTGAGGCTACCACAGGAGAGTTCCAAATGTGTGTGGGTAGAATATATCCCACGGGAGTAAAATTGAAAAAAGTTAAAAAAAATTTTTTTTTGACATAGTCATTTTTCCGGCGTTTATCAGACTTTCAGATAGGGGAAATGTCAGTGAGCATTCTGATTTCAGTTCCAGAGTGAATCCGCCCAATGTGTCCTTGATATTTAGTCGTTTTCAGCCAATTTTCTGGATTTTTGAAAATTTCACTTTTCTGTGAAAATATCCACTAAATGAGAGAATAATCTGTGTGAGGGTACACCAGGAGAGTTCCAAATGTGTTTAGGTAGAATATATATCCCACGGGGGTAAAATTGAAAAAAGTTGAAAAATTTTTTTTTTTGGACTTAGTCATTTTTCCGGAGTTTATCAGACTTTCAGATAGGCGAAATGTCAGTGAGCGTTCTGATTTCAGTTCCAGAGCGATTCGCCCAATGTGTCCTTGATATTTAGTCGTTTTCAGCCAATTTTCTGGATTTTTGAAAATTTTACTTTTTGTGAAAATATCCAGTAAATGAGGGAATAATATGTGTGAGGGTATCACAGGAGAGTTCCAAATGTGTGTGGGTAGAATATATATCCCACGGGAGTAAAATTGAAAAAAGTAAAAAAAAATTTTTTTTTGGACTTAGTCATTTTTACGGCGTTTATCAGACTTTCAGATAGGGCAAATGTCAGTGAGCATTCTTATTTCAGTTCCAGAGCGATTCGCCCAATGAGTCCTTGATATTTAGTCGTTTTCAGCCAATTTTCTGGATTTTTGAAAATTTCACTTTTTTGTGAAAATATCCACTAAATGAGGGAATAATATGTGTGAGGGTACACCAGGAGAGTTCCCAATGTGTGTGGGTAGAATATATATCCCACGGGGGTAAAATTGAAAAAAGTTGAAAAAAATTTTTTTTTGGACTTAGTCATTTTTACGGCGTTTATCAGACTTTCAGATAGGGGAAATGTCAGTGAGCATTCTGATTTCAGTTCCAGAGCGATTCGCTCAATGACTCCTTGATATTTAATCGTTTTCAGCCAATTTTCTGGATTTTTGAAAATTTCACTTTTTGTGAAAATATCCACTAAATGAGGGAATAATATGTGTGAGGGTACCCCAGGAGAGTTCCAAATGTGTGTGGGTAGAAAATATATCCCACGGGGGTAAAATTGAAAAAAGTTTAAAAAAATTTTTTTTTGGACTTAGTCATTTTTCCGGCGTTTATCAGACTTTCAGATAGGGGAAATGTCAGTGAGCATTCTTCTTTCAGTTCCAGAGCGATTCGCCCAATGAGTCCTTGATATTTAGTCGTTTTCAGCCAATTTTCTGGATTTTTGAAAATTTCACTTTTTTGTGAAAATATCCACTAAATGAGGGAATAATATGTGTGAGGGTACGCCAGGAGAGTTCCAAATGTGTGTGGGTAGAATATATATCCCACGGGAGTAAAATTGAAAAAAGTAAAAAAAAATTTTTTTTTGGACTTAGTCATTTTTCCGGCGTTTATCAGACTTTCAGATAGGGGAAATGTCAGTGAGTGTTCTTATTTCAGTTCCAGAGTGATTCGCCCATTGAGTCCTTGATATTTAGTCGTTTTCAGCCAATTTTCTGGATTTTTGAAAATTTCACTTTTTTGTGAAAATATCCACTAAATGAGGGAATAATATGTGTGAGGGTACACCAGGAGAGTTCCAAATGTGTGTAGGTAGAATATATATCCCACGGGGGTAAAATTGAAAAAAGTTGAAAAATTTTTTTTTTTGGACTTAGTCATTTTTCCGGAGTTTATCAGACTTTCAGATAGGCGAAATGTCAGTGAGCGTTCTGATTTCAGTTCCAGAGCGATTCGCCCAATGTGTCCTTGATATTTAGTCGTTTTCAGCCAATTTTCTGGATTTTTGAAAATTTTACTTTTTGTGAAAATATCCACTAAATGAGGGAATAATATGTGTGAGGGTACCACAGGAGAGTTCCAAATGTGTGTGGGTAGAATATATATCCCACGGGAGTAAAATTGAAAAAAGTTAAAAACAATTTTTTTTTGGACTTAGTCATTTTTCTGGCGTTTATCAGACTTTCAGATAGGGCAAATGTCAGTGAGCATTCCGATTTCAGTTCCAGAGCGATTCGCCCAATGAGTCCTTGATATTTAGTCGTTTTCAGACAATTTTCTGGATTTTTGAAAATTTCACTTTTTGTGAAAATATCCACTAAATGAGGGAATAATATGTGTGAGGGTATCACAGGAGAGTTCCAAATGTGTATGGGTAGAATATATATCCCACGGGAGTAAAATTGAAAAAAGTAAAAAAAAATTTTTTTTTGGACTTAGTCATTTTTCCGGCGTTTATCAGACTTTCAGATAGGGCAAATGTCAGTGAGCGTTCTGATTTCAGTTCCAGAGCGATTCGCCCAATGACTCCTTGATATTTAGTCATTTTCAGCCAATTTTCTGGATTTTTGAAAATTTCACTTTTTTGTGAAAATATCCACTAAATGAGGAAATAATATGTGTGAGGGTACGCCAGGAGAGTTCCAAATGTGTGTGGGGAGAATATATATCCCACGGGGGTAAAATTGAAAAAAGTTGAAAAAAATTTTTTTTTGGACTTAGTCATTTTTCCGGCGTTTATCAGACTTTCAGATAGGGGAAATGTCAGTGAGCGTTCTTATTTCAGTTCCAGAGCGATTCGTCCAATGAGTCCTTGATATTTAGTCATTTTCAGCCAATTTTCGGGATTTTTGAAAATTTCACTTTTTTGTGAAAATATCCACTAAATGAGGGAATAATATGTGTGAGGGTACCCCAGGAGAGTTCCAAATGTATGTGGGTAGAATATATATCCCACGGGGGTAAAATTGAAAAAAGTTGAAAAAAATTTTTTTTTGGACTTAGTCATTTTTCCGGCGTTTATCAGACTTTCAGATAGGGGAAATGTCAGTGAGCGTTCTGATTTCAGTTACAGAGCGATTCGCCCAATGTGTCCTTGATATTTAGTAGTTTTCAGCCAATTTTCTGGATTTTTGAAAATTTCACTTTTTGTGAAAATATCCACTAAATGAGGGAATAATATGTGTGAGGGTATCACAGGAGAGTTCCAAATGTGTGTGGGTAGAATATATATCCCACAGGGGTAAAATTGAAAAAAGTTGAAAAAAATTTTTTTTTGGACTTAGTCATTTTTCCGGCGTTTATCAGACTTTCAGATAGGGCAAATGTCAGTGAGCGTTCTGATTTCAGTTCCAGAGCGATTCGCCCAATGTGTCCTTGATATTTAGTCGTTTTCAGCCAATTTTCTGGAATTTTGAAAATTTCACTTTTTGTGAAAATATCCACTAAATGAGGGAATAATATGTGTGAGGGTATCACAGGAGAGTTCCAAATGTGTGTGGGTAGAATATATATCCCACGGGGGTAAAATTGAAAAAAGTTGAAAAAAATTTTTTTTTGGACTTAGTCATTTTTCCGGCGTTTATCAGACTTTCAGATAGGGGAAATGTCAGTGAGCATTCTGATTTCAGTTCCAGAGCGATTCGCCCAATGTGTCCTTGATATTTAGTCGTTTTCAGCCAATTTTCTGGAATTTTGAAAATTTCACTTTTTGTGAAAATATCCACTAAATGAGGGAATAATATGTGTGAGGGTATCACAGGAGAGTTCCAAATGTGTGTGGGTAGAATATATATCCCACGGGGGTAAAATTGAAAAAAGTTGAAAAAAATTTTTTTTTGGACTTAGTCATTTTTCCGGCGTTTATCAGACTTTCAGATAGGGCAAATGTCAGTGAGCGTTCTGATTTCAGTTCCAGAGCGATTCGCTCAATGACTCCTTGATATTTAGTCGTTTTCAGCCAATTTTCTGGATTTTTGAAAATTTCACTTTTTTGTGAAAATATCCACTAAATGAGGGAATAATATGTGTGAGGGTACGCCAGGAGAGTTCCAAATGTGTGTGGGGAGAATATATATCCCACGGGGGTAAAATTGAAAAAAGTTGAAAAAAATTTTTTTTTGGACTTAGTCATTTTTCCGGCGTTTATCAGACTTTCAGATAGGGGAAATGTCAGTGAGCATTCTTATTTCAGTTCCAGAGCGATTCGTCCAATGAGTCCTTGATATTTAGTCATTTTCAGCCAATTTTCGGGAATTTTAGAAATTTTCACTTTTTTGTGAAAACATCCACTAAATGAGGGAATAATATGTGTGAGGGTACGCCAGGAGAGTTCCAAATGTGTGTGGGGAGAATATATATCCCACGGGGGTAAAATTGAAAAAAGTTGAAAAAAATTTTTTTTTGGACTTAGTCATTTTTCCGGCGTTTATCAGACTTTCAGATAGGGGAAATGTCAGTGAGTGTTCTTATTTCAGTTCCAGAGTGATTCGCCCATTGAGTCCTTGATATTTAGTCGTTTTCAGCCAATTTTCTGGATTTTTGAAAATTTCACTTTTTTGTGAAAATATCCACTAAATGAGGGAATAATATGTGTGAGGGTACACCAGGAGAGTTCCAAATGTGTGTAGGTAGAATATATATCCCACGGGGGTAAAATTGAAAAAAGTTGAAAAATTTTTTTTTTTGGACTTAGTCATTTTTCCGGAGTTTATCAGACTTTCAGATAGGCGAAATGTCAGTGAGCGTTCTGATTTCAGTTCCAGAGCGATTCGCCCAATGTGTCCTTGATATTTAGTCGTTTTCAGCCAATTTTCTGGATTTTTGAAAATTTTACTTTTTGTGAAAATATCCACTAAATGAGGGAATAATATGTGTGAGGGTACCACAGGAGAGTTCCAAATGTGTGTGGGTAGAATATATATCCCACGGGAGTAAAATTGAAAAAAGTTAAAAACAATTTTTTTTTGGACTTAGTCATTTTTCCGGCGTTTATCAGACTTTCAGATAGGGCAAATGTCAGTGAGCATTCCGATTTCAGTTCCAGAGCGATTCGCCCAATGAGTCCTTGATATTTAGTCGTTTTCAGACAATTTTCTGGATTTTTGAAAATTTCACTTTTTGTGAAAATATCCACTAAATGAGGGAATAATATGTGTGAGGGTATCACAGGAGAGTTCCAAATGTGTATGGGTAGAATATATATCCCACGGGAGTAAAATTGAAAAAAGTAAAAAAAAATTTTTTTTTGGACTTAGTCATTTTTCCGGCGTTTATCAGACTTTCAGATAGGGCAAATGTCAGTGAGCGTTCTGATTTCAGTTCCAGAGCGATTCGCCCAATGACTCCTTGATATTTAGTCATTTTCAGCCAATTTTCTGGATTTTTGAAAATTTCACTTTTTTGTGAAAATATCCAATAAATGAGGAAATAATATGTGTGAGGGTACGCCAGGAGAGTTCCAAATGTGTATGGGGAGAATATATATCCCACGGGGGTAAAATTGAAAAAAGTTGAAAAAAATTTTTTTTTGGACTTAGTCATTTTTCCGGCGTTTATCAGACTTTCAGATAGGGGAAATGTCAGTGAGCGTTCTTATTTCAGTTCCAGAGCGATTCGTCCAATGAGTCCTTGATATTTAGTCATTTTCAGCCAATTTTCGGGATTTTTGAAAATTTCACTTTTTTGTGAAAATATCCACTAAATGAGGGAATAATATGTGTGAGGGTACCCCAGGAGAGTTCCAAATGTATGTGGGTAGAATATATATCCCACGGGGGTAAAATTGAAAAAAGTTGAAAAAAATTTTTTTTTGGACTTAGTCATTTTTCCGGCGTTTATCAGACTTTCAGATAGGGGAAATGTCAGTGAGCGTTCTGATTTCAGTTACAGAGCGATTCGCCCAATGTGTCCTTGATATTTAGTAGTTTTCAGCCAATTTTCTGGATTTTTGAAAATTTCACTTTTTGTGAAAATATCCACTAAATGAGGGAATAATATGTGTGAGGGTATCACAGGAGAGTTCCAAATGTGTGTGGGTAGAATATATATCCCACAGGGGTAAAATTGAAAAAAGTTGAAAAAAATTTTTTTTTGGACTTAGTCATTTTTCCGGCGTTTATCAGACTTTCAGATAGGGGAAATGTCAGTGAGCGTTCTGATTTCAGTTCCAGAGCGATTCGCCCAATGTGTCCTTGATATTTAGTCGTTTTCAGCCAATTTTCTGGAATTTTGAAAATTTCACTTTTTGTGAAAATATCCACTAAATGAGGGAATAATATGTGTGAGGGTATCACAGGAGAGTTCCAAATGTGTGTGGGTAGAATATATATCCCACGGGGGTAAAATTGAAAAAAGTTGAAAAAAATTTTTTTTTGGACTTAGTCATTTTTCCGGCGTTTATCAGACTTTCAGATAGGGGAAATGTCAGTGAGCATTCTGATTTCAGTTCCAGAGCGATTCGCCCAATGTGTCCTTGATATTTAGTCGTTTTCAGCCAATTTTCTGGAATTTTGAAAATTTCACTTTTTGTGAAAATATCCACTAAATGAGGGAATAATATGTGTGAGGGTATCACAGGAGAGTTCCAAATGTGTGTGGGTAGAATATATATCCCACGGGGGTAAAATTGAAAAAAGTTGAAAAAAATTTTTTTTTGGACTTAGTCATTTTTCCGGCGTTTATCAGACTTTCAGATAGGGCAAATGTCAGTGAGCGTTCTGATTTCAGTTCCAGAGCGATTCGCTCAATGACTCCTTGATATTTAGTCGTTTTCAGCCAATTTTCTGGATTTTTGAAAATTTCACTTTTTTGTGAAAATATCCACTAAATGAGGGAATAATATGTGTGAGGGTACGCCAGGAGAGTTCCAAATGTGTGTGGGGAGAATATATATCCCACGGGGGTAAAATTGAAAAAAGTTGAAAAAAATTTTTTTTTGGACTTAGTCATTTTTCCGGCGTTTATCAGACTTTCAGATAGGGGAAATGTCAGTGAGCATTCTTATTTCAGTTCCAGAGCGATTCGTCCAATGAGTCCTTGATATTTAGTCATTTTCAGCCAATTTTCGGGAATTTTAGAAATTTTCACTTTTTTGTGAAAACATCCACTAAATGAGGGAATAATATGTGTGAGGGTACCCCAGGAGAGTTCCAAATGTGTGTGGGTAGAATTTATATCCCACGGGGGTAAAATTGAAAAAAGTTGAAAAAAATTTTTTTTTGGACTTAGTCATTTTTCCGGCGTTTATCAGACTTTCAGATAGGGGAAATGTCAGTGAGCGTTCTGATTTCAGTTACAGAGCGATTCGCCCAATGTGTCCTTGATATTTAGTAGTTTTCAGCCAATTTTCTGGATTTTTGAAAATTTCACTTTTTGTGAAAATATCCACTAAATGAGGGAATAATATGTGTGAGGGTATCACAGGAGAGTTCCAAATGTGTGTGGGTAGAATATATATCCCACGGGGGTAAAATTGAAAAAAATTGAAAAAAATTTTTTTTTGGACTTAGTCATTTTTCCGGCGTTTATCAGACTTTCAGATAGGGGAAATGTCAGTGAGCGTTCTTATTTCAGTTCCAGAGCGATTCGCCCAATGACTCCTTGATATTTAGTCGTTTTCAGCCAATATTTTGGATTTTTGAAAATTTCACTTTTTTGTGAAAATATCCACTAAATGAGGGAATAATATGTGTGAGGGTACCCCAGGAGAGTTCCAAATGTGTGTGGGTAGAATATATATCCCAAGGGGGTAAAATTGAAATAAGTTGAAAAAAAATTTTTTTTGGACTTAGTCATTTTTCCGGCGTTTATCAGACTTTCAGATAGGGGAAATGTCAGTGAGCGTTCTGATTTCAGTTCCAGAGCGATTCGCCCAATGTGTCCTTGATATTTAGTCGTTTTCAGACAATTTTCTGGATTTTTGAAAATTTCACTTTTTGTGAAAATATCCACTAAATGAGGGAATAATATGTGTGAGGGTATCACAGGAGAGATCCAAATGTGTGTGGGTAGAATATATATCCCACGGGAGTAAAATTGAAAAAAGTAAAAAAAAATTTTTTTTTGGACTTAGTCATTTTTCCGGCGATTATCAGACTTTCAGATAGGGGAAATGTCAGTGAGCGTTCTTATTTCAGTTCCAGAGCGATTCGCCCAATGAGTCCTTGATATTTAGTCGTTTTCAGCCAATTTTCTGGATTTTTGAAAATTTCACTTTTTTTGTGAAAATATCCACTAAATGAGGGAATGATATGTGTGAGGGTACGCCAGGAGAGTTCCAAATGTGTGTGGGGAGAATATATATCCCACGGGGGTAAAATTGAAAAAAGTTGAAAAAAATTTTTTTTTGGACTTAGTCATTTTTCCGGCGTTTATCAGACTTTCAGATAGGGGAAATGTCAGTGAGCGTTCTGATTTCAGTTCCAGAGCGATTCGCCCAATGAGTCCTTGATATTTAGTCGTTTTCAGCCAATTTTCTGGATTTTTGAAAATTTCACTTTTTGTGAAAATATCCACTAAATGAGGGAATAATATGTGTGAGGGTATCACAGGAGAGTTCCAAATGTGTGTGGGTAGAATATATATCCCACGGGGGTAAAATTGAAAAAAGTTGAAAAAAATTTTTTTTGGACTTAGTCATTTTTCCGGCGTTTATCAGACTTTTAGATAGGGGAAATGTCAGTGAGCGTTCTTATTTCAGTTCCAGAGCGATTCGCCCAATGAGTCCTTGATATTTAGTCGTTTTCAGCCAATTTTCTGGATTTTTGAAAATTTCACTTTTTTGTGAAAATATCCACTAAATGAGGGAATGATATGTGTGAGGGTACGCCAGGAGAGTTCCAAATGTGTGTGGGGAGAATATATATCCCACGGGGGTAAAATTGAAAAAAGTTGAAAAAAATTTTTTTTTGGACTTAGTCATTTTTCCGGCGTTTATCAGACTTTCAGATAGGGGAAATGTCAGTGAGCATTCTTATTTCAGTTCCAGAGCGATTCGTCCAATGAGTCCTTGATATTTAGTCATTTTCAGCCAATTTTCGGGATTTTTGAAAATTTCACTTTTTGTGAAAATATCCACTAAATGAGGGAATAATATGTGTGAGGGTATCACAGGAGAGTTCCAAATGTGTGTGGGTAGAATATATATCCCACGGGGGTAAAATTGAAAAAAGTTGAAAAAAAGTTTTTTTGGACTTAGTCATTTTTCCGGCGTTTATCAGACTTTCAGATAGGGGAAATGTCAGTGAGCGTTCTGATTTCAGTTACAGAGCGATTCGCCCAATGTGTCCTTGATATTTAGTAGTTTTCAGCCAATTTTCTGGATTTTTGAAAATTTCACTTTTTGTGAAAATATCCACTAAATGAGGGAATAATATGTGTGAGGGTATCACAGGAGAGTTCCAAATGTGTGTGGGTAGAATATATATCCCACAGGGGTAAAATTGAAAAAAGTTGAAAAAAATTTTTTTTTGGACTTAGTCATTTTTCCGGCGTTTATCAGACTTTCAGATAGGGGAAATGTCAGTGAGCGTTCTGATTTCAGTTCCAGAGCGATTCGCCCAATGTGTCCTTGATATTTAGTCGTTTTCAGCCAATTTTCTGGAATTTTGAAAATTTCACTTTTTGTGAAAATATCCACTAAATGAGGGAATAATATGTGTGAGGGTATCACAGGAGAGTTCCAAATGTGTGTGGGTAGAATATATATCCCACGGGGGTAAAATTGAAAAAAGTTGAAAAAAATTTTTTTTTGGACTTAGTCATTTTTCCGGCGTTTATCAGACTTTCAGATAGGGGAAATGTCAGTGAGCATTCTGATTTCAGTTCCAGAGCGATTCGCCCAATGTGTCCTTGATATTTAGTCGTTTTCAGCCAATTTTCTGGAATTTTGAAAATTTCACTTTTTGTGAAAATATCCACTAAATGAGGGAATAATATGTGTGAGGGTATCACAGGAGAGTTCCAAATGTGTGTGGGTAGAATATATATCCCACGGGGGTAAAATTGAAAAAAGTTGAAAAAAATTTTTTTTTGGACTTAGTCATTTTTCCGGCGTTTATCAGACTTTCAGATAGGGCAAATGTCAGTGAGCGTTCTGATTTCAGTTCCAGAGCGATTCGCTCAATGACTCCTTGATATTTAGTCGTTTTCAGCCAATTTTCTGGATTTTTGAAAATTTCACTTTTTTGTGAAAATATCCACTAAATGAGGGAATAATATGTGTGAGGGTACGCCAGGAGAGTTCCAAATGTGTGTGGGGAGAATATATATCCCACGGGGGTAAAATTGAAAAAAGTTGAAAAAAATTTTTTTTTGGACTTAGTCATTTTTCCGGCGTTTATCAGACTTTCAGATAGGGGAAATGTCAGTGAGCATTCTTATTTCAGTTCCAGAGCGATTCGTCCAATGAGTCCTTGATATTTAGTCATTTTCAGCCAATTTTCGGGAATTTTAGAAATTTTCACTTTTTTGTGAAAACATCCACTAAATGAGGGAATAATATGTGTGAGGGTACCCCAGGAGAGTTCCAAATGTGTGTGGGTAGAATTTATATCCCACGGGGGTAAAATTGAAAAAAGTTGAAAAAAATTTTTTTTTGGACTTAGTCATTTTTCCGGCGTTTATCAGACTTTCAGATAGGGGAAATGTCAGTGAGCGTTCTGATTTCAGTTACAGAGCGATTCGCCCAATGTGTCCTTGATATTTAGTAGTTTTCAGCCAATTTTCTGGATTTTTGAAAATTTCACTTTTTGTGAAAATATCCACTAAATGAGGGAATAATATGTGTGAGGGTATCACAGGAGAGTTCCAAATGTGTGTGGGTAGAATATATATCCCACGGGGGTAAAATTGAAAAAAATTGAAAAAAATTTTTTTTTGGACTTAGTCATTTTTCCGGCGTTTATCAGACTTTCAGATAGGGGAAATGTCAGTGAGCGTTCTTATTTCAGTTCCAGAGCGATTCGCCCAATGACTCCTTGATATTTAGTCGTTTTCAGCCAATATTTTGGATTTTTGAAAATTTCACTTTTTTGTGAAAATATCCACTAAATGAGGGAATAATATGTGTGAGGGTACCCCAGGAGAGTTCGAAATGTGTGTGGGTAGAATATATATCCCAAGGGGGTAAAATTGAAATAAGTTGAAAAAAAATTTTTTTTGGACTTAGTCATTTTTCCGGCGTTTATCAGACTTTCAGATAGGGGAAATGTCAGTGAGCGTTCTGATTTCAGTTCCAGAGCGATTCGCCCAATGTGTCCTTGATATTTAGTCGTTTTCAGACAATTTTCTGGATTTTTGAAAATTTCACTTTTTGTGAAAATATCCACTAAATGAGGGAATAATATGTGTGAGGGTATCACAGGAGAGATCCAAATGTGTGTGGGTAGAATATATATCCCACGGGAGTAAAATTGAAAAAAGTAAAAAAAAATTTTTTTTTGGACTTAGTCATTTTTCCGGCGATTATCAGACTTTCAGATAGGGGAAATGTCAGTGAGCGTTCTTATTTCAGTTCCAGAGCGATTCGCCCAATGAGTCCTTGATATTTAGTCGTTTTCAGCCAATTTTCTGGATTTTTGAAAATTTCACTTTTTTTGTGAAAATATCCACTAAATGAGGGAATGATATGTGTGAGGGTACGCCAGGAGAGTTCCAAATGTGTGTGGGGAGAATATATATCCCACGGGGGTAAAATTGAAAAAAGTTGAAAAAAATTTTTTTTTGGACTTAGTCATTTTTCCGGCGTTTATCAGACTTTCAGATAGGGGAAATGTCAGTGAGCGTTCTGATTTCAGTTCCAGAGCGATTCGCCCAATGAGTCCTTGATATTTAGTCGTTTTCAGCCAATTTTCTGGATTTTTGAAAATTTCACTTTTTGTGAAAATATCCACTAAATGAGGGAATAATATGTGTGAGGGTATCACAGGAGAGTTCCAAATGTGTGTGGGTAGAATATATATCCCACGGGGGTAAAATTGAAAAAAGTTGAAAAAAATTTTTTTTGGACTTAGTCATTTTTCCGGCGTTTATCAGACTTTTAGATAGGGGAAATGTCAGTGAGCGTTCTTATTTCAGTTCCAGAGCGATTCGCCCAATGAGTCCTTGATATTTAGTCGTTTTCAGCCAATTTTCTGGATTTTTGAAAATTTCACTTTTTTGTGAAAATATCCACTAAATGAGGGAATGATATGTGTGAGGGTACGCCAGGAGAGTTCCAAATGTGTGTGGGGAGAATATATATCCCACGGGGGTAAAATTGAAAAAAGTTGAAAAAAATTTTTTTTTGGACTTAGTCATTTTTCCGGCGTTTATCAGACTTTCAGATAGGGGAAATGTCAGTGAGCATTCTTATTTCAGTTCCAGAGCGATTCGTCCAATGAGTCCTTGATATTTAGTCATTTTCAGCCAATTTTCGGGATTTTTGAAAATTTCACTTTTTGTGAAAATATCCACTAAATGAGGGAATAATATGTGTGAGGGTATCACAGGAGAGTTCCAAATGTGTGTGGGTAGAATATATATCCCACGGGGGTAAAATTGAAAAAAGTTGAAAAAAAGTTTTTTTGGACTTAGTCATTTTTCCGGCGTTTATCAGACTTTCAGATAGGGGAAATGTCAGTGAGCGTTCTGATTTCAGTTACAGAGCGATTCGCCCAATGTGTCCTTGATATTTAGTAGTTTTCAGCCAATTTTCTGGATTTTTGAAAATTTCACTTTTTGTGAAAATATCCACTAAATGAGGGAATAATATGTGTGAGGGTATCACAGGAGAGTTCCAAATGTGTGTGGGTAGAATATATATCCCACGGGGGTAAAATTGAAAAAAGTTGAAAAAAATTTTTTTTTGGACTTAGTCATTTTTCCGGCGTTTATCAGACTTTCAGATAGGGGAAATGTCAGTGAGCGTTCTGATTTCAGCTCCAGAGCGATTCGCCCAATGTGTCCTTGATATTTAGTCGTTTTCAGCCAATTTTCTGGATTTTTGAAAATTTCACTTTTTGTGAAAATATCCACTAAATGAGGGAATAATATGTGTGAGGGTACCACAGGAGAGTTCCAAATGTGTGTGGGTAGAATATATATCCCACGGGAGTAAAATTGAAAAAAGTTAAAAAAAATTTTTTTTTGGACTTAGTCATTTTTCAGGCGTTTATCAGACTTTCAGATAGGGGAAATGTCAGTGAGCGTTCTTATTTCAGTTCCACAGCGATTTGCCCAATGAGTCCTTGATATTTAGTCGTTTTCAGCCAATTTTCTGGATTTTTGAAAATTTCACTTTTTTGTGAAAATATCCACTAAATGAGGGAATAATATGTGTGAAGGTTCCCCAGGAGAGTTCCAAATGTGTGTGGGTAGAATATATATCCCACGGGAGTAAAATTGAAAAAAGTTAAAAAAAAATTTTTTTTGGACTTAGTCATTTTTCCGGCGTTTATCAGACTTTCAGATAGGGGAAATGTCAGTGAGCATTCTGATTTCAGTTCCAGAGCGATTCGCCCAATGTGTCCTTGATATTTAGTCGTTTTCAGACAATTTTCTGGATTTTTGAAAATTTCACTTTTTGTGAAAATATCCACTAAATGAGGGAATAATATGTGTGAGGGTATCACAGGAGAGATCCAAATGTGTGTGGGTAGAATATATATCCCACGGGAGTAAAATTGAAAAAAGTAAAAAAAAATTTTTTTTTGGACTTAGTCATTTTTCCGGCGATTATCAGACTTTCAGATAGGGGAAATGTCAGTGAGCGTTCTTATTTCAGTTCCAGAGCGATTCGCCCAATGACTCCTTGATATTTAGTCGTTTTCAGCCAATATTTTGGATTTTTGAAAATTTCACTTTTTTGTGAAAATATCCACTAAATGAGGGAATAATATGTGTGAGGGTACCCCAGGAGAGTTCCAAATGTGTGTGGGTAGAATATATATCCCAAGGGGGTAAAATTGAAATAAGTTGAAAAAAAATTTTTTTTGGACTTAGTCATTTTTCCGGCGTTTATCAGACTTTCAGATAGGGGAAATGTCAGTGAGCGTTCTGATTTCAGTTCCAGAGCGATTCGCCCAATGAGTCCTTGATATTTAGTCGTTTTCAGCCAATTTTCTGGATTTTTGAAAATTTCACTTTTTGTGAAAATATCCACTAAATGAGGGAATAATATGTGTGAGGGTATCACAGGAGAGTTCCAAATGTGTGTGGGTAGAATATATATCCCACGGGGTAAAATTGAAAAAAGTTGAAAAATTTTTTTTTTGGACTTAGTCATTTTTCCGGCGTTTATCAGACTTTCAGATAGGGGAAATGTCAGTGAGCGTTCTTATTTCAGTTCCAGAGCGATTCGCCCAATGAGTCCTTGATATTTAGTCGTTTTCAGCCAATTTTCTGGATTTTTGAAAATTTCACTTTTTTTGTGAAAATATCCACTAAATGAGGGAATGATATGTGTGAGGGTACGCCAGGAGAGTTCCAAATGTGTGTGGGGAGAATATATATCCCACGGTGGTAAAATTGAAAAAAGTTGAAAAAAATTTTTTTTTGGACTTAGTCATTTTTCCGGCGTTTATCAGACTTTCAGATAGGGGAAATGTCAGTGAGCATTCTTATTTCAGTTCCAGAGCGATTCGCCCAATGAGTCCTTGATATTTAGTCGTTTTCAGCCAATTTTCTGGATTTTTGAAAATTTCACTTTTTGTGAAAATATCCACTAAATGAGGGAATAATATGTGTGAGGGTATCACAGGAGAGTTCCAAATGTGTGTGGGTAGAATATATATCCCACGGGGGTAAAATTGAAAAAAGTTGAAAAAAATTTTTTTTGGACTTAGTCATTTTTCCGGCGTTTATCAGACTTTCAGATAGGGGAAATGTCAGTGAGCGTTCTGATTTCAGTTACAGAGCGATTCGCCCAATGTGTCCTTGATATTTAGTAGTTTTCAGCCAATTTTCTGGATTTTTGAAAATTTCACTTTTTGTGAAAATATCCACTAAATGAGGGAATAATATGTGTGAGGGTATCACAGGAGAGTTCCAAATGTGTGTGGGTAGAATATATATCCCACGGGGGTAAAATTGAAAAAAGTTGAAAAAAATTTTTTTTTGGACTTAGTCATTTTTCCGGCGTTTATCAGACTTTCAGATAGGGGAAATGTCAGTGAGCGTTCTTATTTCAGTTCCACAGCGATTTGCCCAATGAGTCCTTGATATTTAGTCGTTTTCAGCCAATTTTCTGGATTTTTGAAAATTTCACTTTTTTGTGAAAATATCCACTAAATGAGGGAATAATATGTGTGAAGGTTCCCCAGGAGAGTTCCAAATGTGTGTGGGTAGAATATATATCCCACGGGAGTAAAATTGAAAAAAGTTAAAAAAAAATTTTTTTTGGACTTAGTCATTTTTCCGGCGTTTATCAGACTTTCAGATAGGGGAAATGTCAGTGAGCGTTCTGATTTCAGTTCCAGAGCGATTCGCCCAATGTGTCCTTGATATTTAGTCGTTTTCAGACAATTTTCTGGATTTTTGAAAATTTCACTTTTTGTGAAAATATCCACTAAATGAGGGAATAATATGTGTGAGGGTATCACAGGAGAGATCCAAATGTGTGTGGGTAGAATATATATCCCACGGGAGTAAAATTGAAAAAAGTAAAAAAAAATTTTTTTTTGGACTTAGTCATTTTTCCGGCGATTCTCAGACTTTCAGATAGGGCAAATGTCAGTGAGCGTTCTGATTTCAGTTCCAGAGCGATTCGCCCAATGACTCCTTGATATTTAGTCGTTTTCAGCCAATTTTCTGGATTTTTGAAAATGTCACTTTTTTGTGAAAATATCCACTAAATGAGGGAATAATATGTGTGAGGGTACGCCAGGAGAGTTCCAAATGTGTGTGGGGAGAATATATATCCCACGGGGGTAAAATTGAAAAAAGTTGAAAAAAATTTTTTTTTGGACTTAGTCATTTTTCCGGCGTTTATCAGACTTTCAGATAGGGGAAATGTCAGTGAGCGTCCTTATTTCAGTTCCAGAGCGATTCGCCCAATGAGTCCTTGATATTTAGTAGTTTTTAGCCAATTTTCTGGATTTTTGAAAATTTCACTTTTTTGTGAAAATATCCACTAAATGAGGGAATAATATGTGTGAGGGTACACCAGGAGAGTTCGAAATGTGTGTGGGTAGAATATATATCCCAAGGGGGTAAAATTGAAAAAAGTTGAAAAAAATTTTTTTTTGGACTTAGTAATTTTTCCGGCGTTTATCAGACTTTCAGATAGGGGAAATGTCAGTGAGCGTTCTGATTTCAGTTCCAGAGCGATTCGCCCAATGAGTCCTTGATATTTAGTCGTTTTCAGCCAATTTTCTGGATTTTTGAAAATTTCACTTTTTGTGAAAATATCCACTAAATGAGGGAATAATATGTGTGAGGGTACCACAGGAGAGTTCCAAATGTGTGTGGGTAGAATATATATCCCACGGGAGTAAAATTGAAAAAAGTTAAATAAAAAAATTTTTTGGACTTAGTCATTTTTCCGGCGTTTATCAGACTTTCAGATAGGGGAAATGTCAGTGAGCGTTCTTATTTCAGTTCCAGAGTGATTCGCCCAATGAGTCCTTGATATTTAGTCGTTTTCAGCCAATATTTTGGATTTTTGAAAATTTCACTTTTTTGTGAAAATATCCACTAAATGAGGGAATAATATGTGTGAGGGTACCCCAGGAGAGTTCCAAATGTGTGTGGGTAGAATTTATATCCCAAGGGGGTAAAATTGAAAAAAGTTGAAAAAAAATTTTTTTTGGACTTAGTCATTTTTCCGGCGTTTATCAGACTTTCAGATAGGGGAAATGTCAGTGAGCATTCTTATTTCAGTTCCAGAGCAATTCGCCCAATGACTCCTTGATATTTAGTCGTTTTCAGCCAATATTTTGGATTTTTTAAAATTTCACTTTTTTGTTAAAATATCCACTAAATGAGGGAATAATATGTGTGAGGGTACCACAGGAGAGTTCCAAATGTGTGTGGGTAGAATATATATCCCACGGGAGTAAAATTGAAAAAAGTTAAAAAAAAATTTTTTTTGGACTTAGTCATTTTTCCGGCGTTTATCAGACTTTCAGATAGGGCAAATGTCAGTGAGCATTCCGATTTCAGTTCCAGAGCGATTAGCCCAATGACTCCTTGATGTTTAGTCGTTTTCAGCCAATATTTTGGATTTTTGAAAATTTCACTTTTTTGTGAAAATATCCACTAAATGAGGGAATAATATGTGTGAGGGTACGCCAGGAGAGTTCCAAATGTGTGTGGGGAGAATATATATCCCACGGGGGTAAAATTGAAAAAAGTTGAAAAAAATTTTTTTTTGGACTTAGTCATTTTTCCGGCGTTTATCAGACTTTCAGATAGGGGAAATGTCAGTGAGCGTTCTTATTTCAGTTCCAGAGCGATTCGCCCAATGAGTCCTTGATATTTAGTAGTTTTCAGCCAATTTTCTGGATTTTTGAAAATTTCACTTTTTTGTGAAAATATCCACTAAATGAGGGAATAATATGTGTGAGGGTACACCAGGAGAGTTCGAAATGTGTGTGGGTAGAATATATATCCCAAGGGGGTAAAATTGAAAAAAGTTGAAAAAAATTTTTTTTTGGACTTAGTAATTTTTCCGGCGTTTATCAGACTTTCAGATAGGGGAAATGTCAGTGAGCGTTCTGATTTCAGTTCCAGAGCGATTCGCCCAATGAGTCCTTGATATTTAGTCGTTTTCAGCCAATTTTCTGGATTTTTGAAAATTTCACTTTTTGTGAAAATATCCACTAAATGAGGGAATAATATGTGTGAGGGTACCACAGGAGAGTTCCAAATGTGTGTGGGTAGAATATATATCCCACGGGAGTAAAATTGAAAAAAGTTAAAAAAAAAAAAATTTTTGACTTAGTCATTTTTCCGGCATTTATCAGACTTTCAGATAGGGGAAATGTCAGTGAGCGTTCTTATTTCAGTTCCAGAGTGATTCGCCCAATGAGTCCTTGATATTTAGTCGTTTTCAGCCAATTTTCTGGATTTTTGAAAATTTCACTTTTTTGTGAAAATATCCACTAAATGAGGGAATAATATGTGTGAGGGTACCCCAGGAGAGTTCCAAATGTGTGTGGGTAGAATATATATCCCACGGGGGTAAAATTGAAAAAAGTTGAAAAAATTTTTTTTTTGGACTTAGTCATTTTTCCGGCGTTTATCAGACTTTCAGATAGGGGAAATGTCAGTGAGCATTCTGATTTCAGTTCCAGAGCGATTCGCCCAATGAGTCCTTGATATTTAGTCGTTTTCAGCCAATTTTCTGGATTTTTGAAAATTTCACTTTTTGTGAAAATATCCACTAAATGAGGGAATAATATGTGTGAGGGTACCACAGGAGAGTTCCAAATGTGTGTGGGTAGAATATATATCCCACGGGAGTAAAATTGAAAAAAGTTAAAAAAAAAAATTTTTTGGACTTAGTCATTTTTCCGGCGTTTATCAGACTTTCAGATAGGGGAAATGTCAGTGAGCGTTCTTATTTCAGTTCCAGAGCAATTCGCCCAATGACTCCTTGATATTTAGTCGTTTTCAGCCAATATTTTGGATTTTTTAAAATTTCACTTTTTTGTTAAAATATCCACTAAATGAGGGAATAATATGTGTGAGGGTACCACAGGAGAGTTCCAAATGTGTGTGGGTAGAATATATATCCCACGGGAGTAAAATTGAAAAAAGTTAAAAAAAAATTTTTTTTGGACTTAGTCATTTTTCCGGCGTTTATCAGACTTTCAGATAGGGCAAATGTCAGTGAGCATTCCGATTTCAGTTCCAGAGCGATTAGCCCAATGACTCCTTGATGTTTAGTCGTTTTCAGCCAATATTTTGGATTTTTGAAAATTTCACTTTTTTGTGAAAATATCCACTAAAATAGGGAATAATATGTGTGAGGGTACCCCAGGAGAGTTCCAAATGTGTGTGGGTAGAATATATATCCCAAGGGGGTAAAATTGAAAAAAGTTGAAAAAAAATTTTTTTTGGACTTAGTCATTTTTCCGGCGTTTATCAGACTTTCAGATAGGGGAAATGGCAGTGAGCGTTCTTATTTCAGTTCCAGAGCGATTCGCCCAATGAGTCCTTGATATTTAGTCGTTTTCAGCCAATTTTCTGGATTTTTGAAAATTTCACTTTTTTGTGAAAATATCCACTAAATGAGGGAATAATATGTGTGAGGGTATCCCAGGAGAGTTCCAAATGTGTGTGGGTAGAATATATATCCCACGGGGGTAAAATTGAAAAAAGTTGAAAAAAATTTTTTTTTTGGACTTATTTATTTTTCCGGCGTTTATCAGACTTTCAGAAAGGGGAAATGTCACTGAGCGTTCTGATTTCAGTTCCAGAGCCATTCGCCCAATGTGTCCTTGATATTTAGTCGTTTTCAGCCAATTTTCTGGATTTTTGAAAATTTCACTTTTTGTGAAAATATCCACTAAATGAGGGAATAATATGTGTGAGGGTATCACAGGAGAGTTCCAAATGTGTGTGGGTAGAATATATATCCCACGGGAGTAAAATTGAAAAAAGTTAAAAAAAAATTTTTTTTGGACTTAGTCATATTTCCAGCGTTTATCAGACTTTCAGATAGGGCAAATGTCAGTGAGCATTCCAATTTCAGTTCCAGAACGATTCGCCCAATGACTCCTTGATGTTTAGTCGTTTTCAACCAAAATTTTGGATTTTTGAAAATTTCACTTTTTTGTGAAAATATCCACTACATGAGGGAATAATATGTGTGAGGGTACCCCAGTAGAGTTCCAAATGTGTGTGGGTAGAATTTATATCCCAAGGGGGTAAAATTGAAAAAAGTTGAAAAAACATTTTTTTTGGACTTAGTCATTTTTCCGGCGTTTATCAGACTTTCAGATAGGGGAAATGTCAGTGAGCGTTCTGATTTCAGTTCCAGAGCGATTCGCCCAATGAGTCCTTGATATTTAGTCGTTTTCAGCCAATTTTCTGGATTTTTGAAAATTTCACTTTTTGTGAAAATATCCACTAAATGAGGGAATAATATGTGTGAGGGTACCCCAGGAGAGTTCCAAATGTGTGTGGGTAGAATTTATATCCCAAGGGGGTAAAATTGAAAAAACTTGAAAAAAAATTTTTTTTGGACTTAGTCATTTTTCCGGCGTTTATCAGACTTTCAGATAGGGCAAATGTCAGTGAGCATTCCGATTTCAGTTCCAGAGCAATTAGCCCAATGACTCCTTGATGTTTAGTCGTTTTCAGCCAATATTTTGGATTTTTGAAAATTTCACTTTTTTGTGAAAATATCCACTAAATGAGGGAATAATATGTGTGAGGGTACCACAGGAGAGTTCCAAATGTGTGTGGGTAGAATATATATCCCACGGGAGTAAAATTGAAAAAAGTTAAAAAAAAATTTTTTTTGGACTTAGTCATTTTTCCGGCGTTTATCAGACTTTCAGATAGTGGAAATGTCAGTGAGCGTTCTTATTTCAGTTCCAGAGCAATTCGCCCAATGACTCCTTGATATTTAGTCGTTTTCAGCCAATATTTTGGATTTTTGAAAATTTCACTTTTTTGTGAAAATATCCACTAAATGAGGGAATAATATGTGTGAGGGTACCCCAGTAGAGTTCCAAATGTGTGTGGGTAGAATATATATCCCAAGGGGGGAAAATTGAAAAAAGTTGAAAAAAAATTTTTTTTGGACTTAGTCATTTTTCCAGCGTTTATCAGACTTTCAGATAGGGGAAATGTCAGTGAGCGTTCTTATTTCAGTTCCAGAGCGATTCGCCCAATGAGTCCTTGATATTTAGTCGTTTTCAGCCAATTTTCTGGATTTTTGAAAATTTCACTTTTTGTGAAAATATCCACTAAATGAGGGAATAATATGTGTGAGGGTACCCCAGGAGAGTTCCAAATGTGTGTGGGTAGAATATATATCCCACGGGGGTAAAATTGAAAAAATTTGAAAAAAATTTTTTTTTGGACTTAGTCATTTTTCCGGCGTTTATCAGACTTTCAGAAAGGGGAAATGTCACTGAGCGTTCTGATTTCAGTTCCAGAGCGATTCGCCCAATGTGTCCTTGATATTTAGTCGTTTTCAGCCAATTTTCTGGATTTTTGAAAATTTCACTTTTTGTGAAAATATCCACTAAATGAGGGAATAATATGTGTGAGGGTATCACAGGAGAGTTCCAAATGTGTGTGGGTAGAATATATATCCCACGGGAGTAAAATTGAAAAAAGTTAAAAAAAATTTTTTTTTGGACTTAGTCATATTTCCAGCGTTTATCAGACTTTCAGATAGGGCAAATGTCAGTGAGCATTCCAATTTCAGTTCCAGAACGATTCGCCCAATGACTCCTTGATGTTTAGTCGTTTTCAACCAAAATTTTGGATTTTTGAAAATTTCACTTTTTTGTGAAAATATCCACTACATGAGGGAATAATATGTGTGAGGGTACCCCAGGAGAGTTCCAAATGTGTGTGGGTAGAATATATATCCCAAGGGGGTAAAATTGAAAAAAGTTGAAAAAAAATTTTTTTTGGACTTAGTCATTTTTCTGGCGTTTATCAGACTTTCAGATAGGGGAAATGTCAGTGAGCGTTCTGATTTCAGTTCCAGAGCGATTCGCCCAATGAGTCCTTGATATTTAGTCGTTTTCAGACAATTTTCTGGATTTTTGAAAATTTCACTTTTTGTGAAAATATCCACTAAATGAGGGAATAATATGTGTGAGGGTACCACAGGAGATTTCCAAATGTGTGTGGGTAGAATATATATCCCACGGGAGTAAAATTGAAAAAAGTAAAAAAAAAATTTTTTTTGGACTTAGTCATTTTTCCGGCGTTTATCAGACTTTCAGATAGGGGAAATGTCAGTGAGCGTTCTTATTTCAGTTCCAGAGCAATTCGCCCAATGACTCCTTGATATTTAGTCGTTTTCAGCCAATATTTTGGATTTTTGAAAATTTCACTTTTTTGTGAAAATATCCACTAAATGAGGGAATAATATGTGTGAGGGTACCCCAGGAGAGTTCCAAATGTGTGTGGGTAGAATTTATATCCCAAGGGGGTAAAATTGAAAAAAGTTGAAAAAAAATTTTTTTTGGACTTAGTCATTTTTCCGGCGTTTATCAGACTTTCAGATAGGGGAAATGTCAGTGAGCGTTCTTATTTCAGTTCCAGAGCGATTCGCCCAATGAGTCCTTGATATTTAGTAGATTTCAGCCAATTTTCTGGATTTTTGAAAATTTCACTTTTTTGTGAAAATATCCACTAAATGAGGGAATAATATGTGTGAGGGTACACCAGGAGAGTTCGAAATGTGTGTGGGTAGAATATATATCCCACGGGGGTAAAATTGAAAAAAGTTGAAAAAATTTTTTTTTTGGACTTAGTCATTTTTCCGGCGTTTATCAGACTTTCAGATAGGGGAAATGTCAGTGAGCGTTCTGATTTCAGTTACAGAGCGATTCGCCCAATGTGTCCTTGATATTTAGTAGTTTTCAGCCAATTTTCTGGATTTTTGAAAATTTCACTTTTTGTGAAAATATCCACTAAATGAGGGAATAATATGTGTGAGGGTATCACAGGAGAGTTCCAAATGTGTGTGGGTAGAATATATATCCCACGGGGGTAAAATTGAAAAAAGTTGAAAAAAATTTTTTTTGGACTTAGTCATTTTTCCGGCGTTTATCAGACTTTCAGATAGGGGAAATGTCAGTGAGCGTTCTGATTTCAGTTCCAGAGCGATTCGCCCAATGAGTCCTTGATATTTAGTCGTTTTCAGCCAATTTTCTGGATTTTTGAAAATTTCACTTTTTTTGTGAAAATATCCACTAAATGAGGGAATAATATGTGTGAGGGTACCCCAGGAGAGTTCCAAATGTGTGTGGGTAGAATATATATCCCACGGGGGTAAAATTGAAAAAAGTTGAAAAAAATTTTTTTTTGGACTTAGTCATTTTTCCGGCGTTTATCAGACTTTCAGATAGGGGAAATGTCAGTGAGCATTCTGATTTCAGTTCCAGAGTGATTCGCCCAATGAGTCCTTGATATTTAGTCATTTTCAGCCAATTTTCTGGATTTTTGAAAATTTCACTTTTTGTGAAAATATCCACTAAATGAGGGAATAATATGTGTGAGGGTACCACAGGAGAGTTCCAAATGTGTGTGGGTAGAATATATATCCCACGGGAGTAAAATTGAAAAAAGTTAAAAAAAAAATTTTTTTGGACTTAGTCATTTTTCCGGCGTTTATCAGACTTTCAGATAGGGGAAATGTCAGTGAGCGTTCTTATTTCAGTTCCAGAGCAATTCGCCCAATGACTCCTTGATATTTAGTCGTTTTCAGCCAATATTTTGGATTTTTTAAAATTTCACTTTTTTGTTAAAATATCCACTAAATGAGGGAATAATATGTGTGAGGGTACCCCAGGAGAGTTCCAATGTGTGTGGGTAGAATATATATCCCAAGGGGGTAAAATTGAAAAAAGTTGAAAAAAAATTTTTTTTGGACTTAGTCATTTTTCCGGCGTTTATCAGACTTTCAGATAGGGGAAATGTCAGTGAGCGTTCTGATTTCAGTTCCAGAGCGATTCGCCCACTGAGTCCTTGATATTTAGTCATTTTCAGACAATTTTCTGGATTTTTGAAAATTTCACTTTTTGTGAAAATATCCACTAAATGAGGGAATAATATGTGTGAGGGTACCACAGGAGAGTTCCAAATGTGTGTGGGTAGAATATATATCCCACGGGAGTAAAATTGAAAAAAGTTAAAAAAAAAATTTTTTTGGACATAGTCATTTTTCCGGCGTTTATCAGACTTTCAGATAGGGGAAATGGCAGTGAGCGTTCTTATTTCAGTTCCAGAGCGATTCGCCCAATGAGTCCTTGATATTTAGTCGTTTTCAGCCAATTTTCTGGATTTTTGAAAATTTCACTTTTTTGTGAAAATATCCACTAAATGAGGGAATAATATGTGTGAGGGTATCCCAGGAGAGTTCCAAATGTGTGTGGGTAGAATATATATCCCACGGGGGTAAAATTGAAAAAAGTTGAAAAAAATTTTTTTTTTGGACTTATTTATTTTTCCGGCGTTTATCAGACTTTCAGAAAGGGGAAATGTCACTGAGCGTTCTGATTTCAGTTCCAGAGCCATTCGCCCAATGTGTCCTTGATATTTAGTCGTTTTCAGCCAATTTTCTGGATTTTTGAAAATTTCACTTTTTGTGAAAATATCCACTAAATGAGGGAATAATATGTGTGAGGGTATCACAGGAGAGTTCCAAATGTGTGTGGGTAGAATATATATCCCACGGGAGTAAAATTGAAAAAAGTTAAAAAAAAATTTTTTTTGGACTTAGTCATATTTCCAGCGTTTATCAGACTTTCAGATAGGGCAAATGTCAGTGAGCATTCCAATTTCAGTTCCAGAACGATTCGCCCAATGACTCCTTGATGTTTAGTCGTTTTCAACCAAAATTTTGGATTTTTGAAAATTTCACTTTTTTGTGAAAATATCCACTACATGAGGGAATAATATGTGTGAGGGTACCCCAGTAGAGTTCCAAATGTGTGTGGGTAGAATTTATATCCCAAGGGGGTAAAATTGAAAAAAGTTGAAAAAACATTTTTTTTGGACTTAGTCATTTTTCCGGCGTTTATCAGACTTTCAGATAGGGGAAATGTCAGTGAGCGTTCTGATTTCAGTTCCAGAGCGATTCGCCCAATGAGTCCTTGATATTTAGTCGTTTTCAGCCAATTTTCTGGATTTTTGAAAATTTCACTTTTTGTGAAAATATCCACTAAATGAGGGAATAATATGTGTGAGGGTACCCCAGGAGAGTTCCAAATGTGTGTGGGTAGAATTTATATCCCAAGGGGGTAAAATTGAAAAAAGTTGAAAAAAAATTTTTTTTGGACTTAGTCATTTTTCCGGCGTTTATCAGACTTTCAGATAGGGGAAATGTCAGTGAGCGTTCTTATTTCAGTTCCAGAGCGATTCGCCCAATGAGTCCTTGATATTTAGTCGTTTTCAGCCAATTTTCTGGATTTTTGAAAATTTCACTTTTTGTGAAAATATCCACTAAATGAGGGAATAATATGTGTGAGGGTACCCCAGGAGAGTTCCAAATGTGTGTGGGTAGAATATATATCCCACGGGGGTAAAATTGAAAAAAGTTGAAAAAAATTTTTTTTTTGGACTTATTTATTTTTCCGGCGTTTATCAGACTTTCAGAAAGGGGAAATGTCACTGAGCGTTCTGATTTCAGTTCCAGAGCCATTCGCCCAATGTGTCCTTGATATTTAGTCGTTTTCAGCCAATTTTCTGGATTTTTGAAAATTTCACTTTTTGTGAAAATATCCACTAAATGAGGGAATAATATGTGTGAGGGTATCACAGGAGAGTTCCAAATGTGTGTGGGTAGAATATATATCCCACGGGAGTAAAATTGAAAAAAGTTAAAAAAAAATTTTTTTTGGACTTAGTCATATTTCCAGCGTTTATCAGACTTTCAGATAGGGCAAATGTCAGTGAGCATTCCAATTTCAGTTCCAGAACGATTAGCCCAATGACTCCTTGATGTTTAGTCGTTTTCAGCCAATATTTTGGATTTTTGAAAATTTCACTTTTTTGTGAAAATATCCACTAAATGAGGGAATAATATGTGTGAGGGTACCACAGGAGAGTTCCAAATGTGTGTGGGTAGAATATATATCCCACGGGAGTAAAATTGAAAAAAGTTAAAAAAAAATTTTTTTTGGACTTAGTCATTTTTCCGGCGTTTATCAGACTTTCAGATAGTGGAAATGTCAGTGAGCGTTCTTATTTCAGTTCCAGAGCAATTCGCCCAATGACTCCTTGATATTTAGTCGTTTTCAGCCAATATTTTGGATTTTTGAAAATTTCACTTTTTTGTGAAAATATCCACTAAATGAGGGAATAATATGTGTGAGGGTACCCCAGTAGAGTTCCAAATGTGTGTGGGTAGAATATATATCCCAAGGGGGTAAAATTGAAAAAAGTTGAAAAAAAATTTTTTTTGGACTTAGTCATTTTTCCGGCGTTTATCAGACTTTCAGATAGGGGAAATGTCAGTGAGCGTTCTTATTTCAGTTCCAGAGCGATTCGCCCAATGAGTCCTTGATATTTAGTCGTTTTCAGCCAATTTTCTGGATTTTTGAAAATTTCACTTTTTGTGAAAATATCCACTAAATGAGGGAATAATATGTGTGAGGGTACCCCAGGAGAGTTCCAAATGTGTGTGGGTAGAATATATATCCCACGGGGGTAAAATTGAAAAAATTTGAAAAAAATTTTTTTTTGGACTTAGTCATTTTTCCGGCGTTTATCAGACTTTCAGAAAGGGGAAATGTCACTGAGCGTTCTGATTTCAGTTCCAGAGCGATTCGCCCAATGTGTCCTTGATATTTAGTCGCTTTCAGCCAATTTTCTGGATTTTTGAAAATTTCACTTTTTGTGAAAATATCCACTAAATGAGGGAATAATATGTGTGAGGGTATCACAGGAGAGTTCCAAATGTGTGTGGGTAGAATATATATCCCACGGGAGTAAAATTGAAAAAAGTTAAAAAAAATTTTTTTTTGGACTTAGTCATATTTCCAGCGTTTATCAGACTTTCAGATAGGGCAAATGTCAGTGAGCATTCCAATTTCAGTTCCAGAACGATTCGCCCAATGACTCCTTGATGTTTAGTCGTTTTCAACCAAAATTTTGGATTTTTGAAAATTTCACTTTTTTGTGAAAATATCCACTACATGAGGGAATAATATGTGTGAGGGTACCCCAGGAGAGTTCCAAATGTGTGTGGGTAGAATATATATCCCAAGGGGGTAAAATTGAAAAAAGTTGAAAAAAAATTTTTTTTGGACTTAGTCATTTTTCTGGCGTTTATCAGACTTTCAGATAGGGGAAATGTCAGTGAGCGTTCTGATTTCAGTTCCAGAGCGATTCGCCCAATGAGTCCTTGATATTTAGTCGTTTTCAGACAATTTTCTGGATTTTTGAAAATTTCACTTTTTGTGAAAATATCCACTAAATGAGGGAATAATATGTGTGAGGGTACCACAGGAGATTTCCAAATGTGTGTGGGTAGAATATATATCCCACGGGAGTAAAATTGAAAAAAGTAAAAAAAAAATTTTTTTTTGGACTTAGTCATTTTTCCGGCGTTTATCAGACTTTCAGAAAGGGGAAATGTCACTGAGCGTTCTGATTTCAGTTCCAGAGCGATTCGCCCAATGTGTCCTTGATATTTAGTCGCTTTCAGCCAATTTTCTGGATTTTTGAAAATTTCACTTTTTGTGAAAATATCCACTAAATGAGGGAATAATATGTGTGAGGGTATCACAGGAGAGTTCCAAATGTGTGTGGGTAGAATATATATCCCACGGGAGTAAAATTGAAAAAAGTTAAAAAAAATTTTTTTTTGGACTTAGTCATATTTCCAGCGTTTATCAGACTTTCAGATAGGGCAAATGTCAGTGAGCATTCCAATTTCAGTTCCAGAACGATTCGCCCAATGACTCCTTGATGTTTAGTCGTTTTCAACCAAAATTTTGGATTTTTGAAAATTTCACTTTTTTGTGAAAATATCCACTACATGAGGGAATAATATGTGTGAGGGTACCCCAGGAGAGTTCCAAATGTGTGTGGGTAGAATATATATCCCAAGGGGGTAAAATTGAAAAAAGTTGAAAAAAAATTTTTTTTGGACTTAGTCATTTTTCTGGCGTTTATCAGACTTTCAGATAGGGGAAATGTCAGTGAGCGTTCTGATTTCAGTTCCAGAGCGATTCGCCCAATGAGTCCTTGATATTTAGTCGTTTTCAGACAATTTTCTGGATTTTTGAAAATTTCACTTTTTGTGAAAATATCCACTAAATGAGGGAATAATATGTGTGAGGGTACCACAGGAGATTTCCAAATGTCTGTGGGTAGAATATATATCCCACGGGAGTAAAATTGAAAAAAGTAAAAAAAAAATTTTTTTTGGACTTAGTCATTTTTCCGGCGTTTATCAGACTTTCAGATAGGGGAAATGTCAGTGAGCGTTCTTATTTCAGTTCCAGAGCAATTCGCCCAATGACTCCTTGATATTTAGTCGTTTTCAGCCAATATTTTGGATTTTTGAAAATTTCACTTTTTTGTGAAAATATCCACTAAATGAGAGAATAATATGTGTGAGGGTACCCCAGTAGAGTTCCAAATGTGTGTGGGTAGAATATATATCCCAAGGGGGTAAAATTGAAAAAAGTTGAAAAAAAATTTTTTTTGGACTTAGTCATTTTTCCGGCGTTTATCAGACTTTCAGATAGGGGAAATGTCAGTGAGCGTTCTTATTTCAGTTCCAGAGCGATTCGCCCAATGAGTCCTTGATATTTAGTCGTTTTCAGCCAATTTTCTGGATTTTTGAAAATTTCACTTTTTGTGAAAATATCCACTAAATGAGGGAATAATATGTGTGAGGGTACCACAGGAGAGTTCCAAATGTGTGTGGGTAGAATATATATCCCACGGGAGTAAAATTGAAAAAAGTTAAAAAAAAATTTTTTTTGGACTTAGTCATTTTTCCGGCGTTTATCAGACTTTCAGATAGGGGAAATGTCAGTGAGCGTTCTGATTTCAGTTCCAGAGCGATTCGCCCAATGAGTCCTTGATATTTAGTCGTTTTCAGCCAATTTTCTGGATTTTTGAAAATTTCACTTTTTGTGAAAATATCCACTAAACGAGGGAATAATATGTGTGAGGGTACCCCAGGAGAGTTCCAAATGTGTGTGGGTAGAATTTATATCCCAAGGGGGTAAAATTGAAAAAAGTTGAAAAAAAATTTTTTTTGGACTTAGTCATTTTTCCGGCGTTTATCAGACTTTCAGATAGGGGAAATGTCAGTGAGCGTTCTTATTTCAGTTCCAGAGCAATTCGCCCAATGACTCCTTGATATTTAGTCGTTTTCAGCCAATATTTTGGATTTTTTAAAATTTCACTTTTTTGGTAAAATATCCACTAAATGAGGGAATAATATGTGTGAGGGTACCACAGGAGAGTTCCAAATGTGTGTGGGTAGAATATATATCCCACGGGAGTAAAATTGAAAAAAGTTAAAAAAAAATTTTTTTTGGACTTAGTCATTTTTCCGGCGTTTATCAGACTTTCAGATAGGGCAAATGTCAGTGAGCATTCCGATTTCAGTTCCAGAGCGATTAGCCCAATGACTCCTTGATGTTTAGTCGTTTTCAGCCAATATTTTGGATTTTTGAAAATTTCACTTTTTTGTGAAAATATCCACTAAATGAGGGAATAATATGTGTGAGGGTACCCCAGGAGAGTTCCAAATGTGTGTGGGTAGAATATATATCCCAAGGGGGTAAAATTGAAAAAAGTTGAAAAAAAATTTTTTTTGGACTTAGTCATTTTTCCGGCGTTTATCATACTTTCAGATAGGGGAAATGTCAGTGAGCGTTCTGATTTCAGTTCCAGAGCGATTCGCCCACTGAGTCCTTGATATTTAGTCGTTTTCAGACAATTTTCTGGATTTTTGAAAATTTCACTTTTTGTGAAAATATCCACTAAATGAGGGAATAATATGTGTGAGGGTACCACAGGAGAGTTCCAAATGTGTGTGGGTAGTATATATATCCCACGGGAGTAAAATTGAAAAAAGTTAAAAAAAAATTTTTTTTGGACATAGTCATTTTTCCGGCGTTTATCAGACTTTCAGATAGGGGAAATGGCAGTGAGCGTTCTTATTTCAGTTCCAGAGCGATTCGCCCAATGAGTCCTTGATATTTAGTCGTTTTCAGCCAATTTTCTGGATTTTTGAAAATTTCACTTTTTTGTGAAAATATCCACTAAATGAGGGAATAATATGTGTGAGGGTATCCCAGGAGAGTTCCAAATGTGTGTGGGTAGAATATATATCCCACGGGGGTAAAATTGAAAAAAGTTGAAAAAAATTTTTTTTTGGACTTAGTCATTTTTCCGGCGTTTATCAGACTTTCAGAAAGGGGAAATGTCACTGAGCGTTCTGATTTCAGTTCCAGAGCCATTCGCCCAATGTGTCCTTGATATTTAGTCGTTTTCAGCCAATTTTCTGGATTTTTGAAAATTTCACTTTTTTGTGAAAATATCCACTAAATGAGGGAATAATATGTGTGAGGGTACCCCAGAAGAGTTCCAAATGTGTGTGGGTAGAATATATATCCCACGGGGGTAAAATTGAAAAAATTTGAAAAAAATTTTTTTTTGGACTTAGTCATATTTCCAGCGTTTATCAGACTTTCAGATAGGGCAAATGTCAGTGAGCATTCCAATTTCAGTTCCAGAACGATTCGCCCAATGACTCCTTGATGTTTAGTCGTTTTCAACCAAAATTTTGGATTTTTGAAAATTTCACTTTTTTGTGAAAATATCCACTACATGAGGGAATAATATGTGTGAGGGTACCCCAGGAGAGTTCCAAATGTGTGTGGGTAGAATATATATCCCAAGGGGGTAAAATTGAAAAAAGTTGAAAAAAAATTTTTTTTGGACTTAGTCATTTTTCTGGCGTTTATCAGACTTTCAGATAGGGGAAATGTCAGTGAGCGTTCTGATTTCAGTTCCAGAGCGATTCGCCCAATGAGTCCTTGATATTTAGTCGTTTTCAGACAATTTTCTGGATTTTTGAAAATTTCACTTTTTGTGAAAATATCCACTAAATGAGGGAATAATATGTGTGAGGGTACCACAGGAGATTTCCAAATGTGTGTGGGTAGAATATATATCCCACGGGAGTAAAATTGAAAAAAGTAAAAAAAAAATTTTTTTTGGACTTAGTCATTTTTCCGGCGTTTATCAGACTTTCAGATAGGGGAAATGTCAGTGAGCGTTCTTATTTCAGTTCCAGAGCAATTCGCCCAATGACTCCTTGATATTTAGTCGTTTTCAGCCAATATTTTGGATTTTTGAAAATTTCACTTTTTTGTGAAAATATCCACTAAATGAGAGAATAATATGTGTGAGGGTACCCCAGTAGAGTTCCAAATGTGTGTGGGTAGAATATATATCCCAAGGGGGTAAAATTGAAAAAAGTTGAAAAAAAATTTTTTTTGGACTTAGTCATTTTTCCGGCGTTTATCAGACTTTCAGATAGGGGAAATGTCAGTGAGCGTTCTTATTTCAGTTCCAGAGCGATTCGCCCAATGAGTCCTTGATATTTAGTCGTTTTCAGCCAATTTTCTGGATTTTTGAAAATTTCACTTTTTGTGAAAATATCCACTAAATGAGGGAATAATATGTGTGAGGGTACCACAGGAGAGTTCCAAATGTGTGTGGGTAGAATATATATCCCACGGGAGTAAAATTGAAAAAAGTTAAAAAAAAATTTTTTTTGGACTTAGTCATTTTTCCGGCGTTTATCAGACTTTCAGATAGGGGAAATGTCAGTGAGCGTTCTGATTTCAGTTCCAGAGCGATTCGCCCAATGAGTCCTTGATATTTAGTCGTTTTCAGCCAATTTTCTGGATTTTTGAAAATTTCACTTTTTGTGAAAATATCCACTAAACGAGGGAATAATATGTGTGAGGGTACCCCAGGAGAGTTCCAAATGTGTGTGGGTAGAATTTATATCCCAAGGGGGTAAAATTGAAAAAAGTTGAAAAAAAATTTTTTTTGGACTTAGTCATTTTTCCGGCGTTTATCAGACTTTCAGATAGGGGAAATGTCAGTGAGCGTTCTTATTTCAGTTCCAGAGCAATTCGCCCAATGACTCCTTGATATTTAGTCGTTTTCAGCCAATATTTTGGATTTTTTAAAATTTCACTTTTTTGGTAAAATATCCACTAAATGAGGGAATAATATGTGTGAGGGTACCACAGGAGAGTTCCAAATGTGTGTGGGTAGAATATATATCCCACGGGAGTAAAATTGAAAAAAGTTAAAAAAAAATTTTTTTTGGACTTAGTCATTTTTCCGGCGTTTATCAGACTTTCAGATAGGGCAAATGTCAGTGAGCATTCCGATTTCAGTTCCAGAGCGATTAGCCCAATGACTCCTTGATGTTTAGTCGTTTTCAGCCAATATTTTGGATTTTTGAAAATTTCACTTTTTTGTGAAAATATCCACTAAATGAGGGAATAATATGTGTGAGGGTACCCCAGGAGAGTTCCAAATGTGTGTGGGTAGAATATATATCCCAAGGGGGTAAAATTGAAAAAAGTTGAAAAAAAATTTTTTTTGGACTTAGTCATTTTTCCGGCGTTTATCATACTTTCAGATAGGGGAAATGTCAGTGAGCGTTCTGATTTCAGTTCCAGAGCGATTCGCCCACTGAGTCCTTGATATTTAGTCGTTTTCAGACAATTTTCTGGATTTTTGAAAATTTCACTTTTTGTGAAAATATCCACTAAATGAGGGAATAATATGTGTGAGGGTACCACAGGAGAGTTCCAAATGTGTGTGGGTAGTATATATATCCCACGGGAGTAAAATTGAAAAAAGTTAAAAAAAAATTTTTTTTGGACATAGTCATTTTTCCGGCGTTTATCAGACTTTCAGATAGGGGAAATGGCAGTGAGCGTTCTTATTTCAGTTCCAGAGCGATTCGCCCAATGAGTCCTTGATATTTAGTCGTTTTCAGCCAATTTTCTGGATTTTTGAAAATTTCACTTTTTTGTGAAAATATCCACTAAATGAGGGAATAATATGTGTGAGGGTATCCCAGGAGAGTTCCAAATGTGTGTGGGTAGAATATATATCCCACGGGGGTAAAATTGAAAAAAGTTGAAAAAAATTTTTTTTTGGACTTAGTCATTTTTCCGGCGTTTATCAGACTTTCAGAAAGGGGAAATGTCACTGAGCGTTCTGATTTCAGTTCCAGAGCCATTCGCCCAATGTGTCCTTGATATTTAGTCGTTTTCAGCCAATTTTCTGGATTTTTGAAAATTTCACTTTTTTGTGAAAATATCCACTAAATGAGGGAATAATATGTGTGAGGGTACCCCAGAAGAGTTCCAAATGTGTGTGGGTAGAATATATATCCCACGGGGGTAAAATTGAAAAAATTTGAAAAAAATTTTTTTTTGGACTTAGTCATATTTCCAGCGTTTATCAGACTTTCAGATAGGGCAAATGTCAGTGAGCATTCCAATTTCAGTTCCAGAACGATTCGCCCAATGACTCCTTGATGTTTAGTCGTTTTCAACCAAAATTTTGGATTTTTGAAAATTTCACTTTTTTGTGAAAATATCCACTACATGAGGGAATAATATGTGTGAGGGTACCCCAGGAGAGTTCCAAATGTGTGTGGGTAGAATATATATCCCAAGGGGGTAAAATTGAAAAAAGTTGAAAAAAAATTTTTTTTGGACTTAGTCATTTTTCTGGCGTTTATCAGACTTTCAGATAGGGGAAATGTCAGTGAGCGTTCTGATTTCAGTTCCAGAGCGATTCGCCCAATGAGTCCTTGATATTTAGTCGTTTTCAGACAATTTTCTGGATTTTTGAAAATTTCACTTTTTGTGAAAATATCCACTAAATGAGGGAATAATATGTGTGAGGGTACCACAGGAGATTTCCAAATGTGTGTGGGTAGAATATATATCCCACGGGAGTAAAATTGAAAAAAGTAAAAAAAAAATTTTTTTTGGACTTAGTCATTTTTCCGGCGTTTATCAGACTTTCAGATAGGGGAAATGTCAGTGAGCGTTCTTATTTCAGTTCCAGAGCAATTCGCCCAATGACTCCTTGATATTTAGTCGTTTTCAGCCAATATTTTGGATTTTTGAAAATTTCACTTTTTTGTGAAAATATCCACTAAATGAGAGAATAATATGTGTGAGGGTACCCCAGTAGAGTTCCAAATGTGTGTGGGTAGAATATATATCCCAAGGGGGTAAAATTGAAAAAAGTTGAAAAAAAATTTTTTTTGGACTTAGTCATTTTTCCGGCGTTTATCAGACTTTCAGATAGGGGAAATGTCAGTGAGCGTTCTTATTTCAGTTCCAGAGCGATTCGCCCAATGAGTCCTTGATATTTAGTCGTTTTCAGCCAATTTTCTGGATTTTTGAAAATTTCACTTTTTGTGAAAATATCCACTAAATGAGGGAATAATATGTGTGAGGGTACCACAGGAGAGTTCCAAATGTGTGTGGGTAGAATATATATCCCACGGGAGTAAAATTGAAAAAAGTTAAAAAAAAATTTTTTTTGGACTTAGTCATTTTTCCGGCGTTTATCAGACTTTCAGATAGGGGAAATGTCAGTGAGCGTTCTGATTTCAGTTCCAGAGCGATTCGCCCAATGAGTCCTTGATATTTAGTCGTTTTCAGCCAATTTTCTGGATTTTTGAAAATTTCACTTTTTGTGAAAATATCCACTAAACGAGGGAATAATATGTGTGAGGGTACCCCAGGAGAGTTCCAAATGTGTGTGGGTAGAATTTATATCCCAAGGGGGTAAAATTGAAAAAAGTTGAAAAAAAATTTTTTTTGGACTTAGTCATTTTTCCGGCGTTTATCAGACTTTCAGATAGGGGAAATGTCAGTGAGCGTTCTTATTTCAGTTCCAGAGCAATTCGCCCAATGACTCCTTGATATTTAGTCGTTTTCAGCCAATATTTTGGATTTTTTAAAATTTCACTTTTTTGGTAAAATATCCACTAAATGAGGGAATAATATGTGTGAGGGTACCACAGGAGAGTTCCAAATGTGTGTGGGTAGAATATATATCCCACGGGAGTAAAATTGAAAAAAGTTAAAAAAAAATTTTTTTTGGACTTAGTCATTTTTCCGGCGTTTATCAGACTTTCAGATAGGGCAAATGTCAGTGAGCATTCCGATTTCAGTTCCAGAGCGATTAGCCCAATGACTCCTTGATGTTTAGTCGTTTTCAGCCAATATTTTGGATTTTTGAAAATTTCACTTTTTTGTGAAAATATCCACTAAATGAGGGAATAATATGTGTGAGGGTACCCCAGGAGAGTTCCAAATGTGTGTGGGTAGAATATATATCCCAAGGGGGTAAAATTGAAAAAAGTTGAAAAAAAATTTTTTTTGGACTTAGTCATTTTTCCGGCGTTTATCATACTTTCAGATAGGGGAAATGTCAGTGAGCGTTCTGATTTCAGTTCCAGAGCGATTCGCCCACTGAGTCCTTGATATTTAGTCGTTTTCAGACAATTTTCTGGATTTTTGAAAATTTCACTTTTTGTGAAAATATCCACTAAATGAGGGAATAATATGTGTGAGGGTACCACAGGAGAGTTCCAAATGTGTGTGGGTAGTATATATATCCCACGGGAGTAAAATTGAAAAAAGTTAAAAAAAAATTTTTTTTGGACATAGTCATTTTTCCGGCGTTTATCAGACTTTCAGATAGGGGAAATGGCAGTGAGCGTTCTTATTTCAGTTCCAGAGCGATTCGCCCAATGAGTCCTTGATATTTAGTCGTTTTCAGCCAATTTTCTGGATTTTTGAAAATTTCACTTTTTTGTGAAAATATCCACTAAATGAGGGAATAATATGTGTGAGGGTATCCCAGGAGAGTTCCAAATGTGTGTGGGTAGAATATATATCCCACGGGGGTAAAATTGAAAAAAGTTGAAAAAAATTTTTTTTTGGACTTAGTCATTTTTCCGGCGTTTATCAGACTTTCAGAAAGGGGAAATGTCACTGAGCGTTCTGATTTCAGTTCCAGAGCCATTCGCCCAATGTGTCCTTGATATTTAGTCGTTTTCAGCCAATTTTCTGGATTTTTGAAAATTTCACTTTTTTGTGAAAATATCCACTAAATGAGGGAATAATATGTGTGAGGGTACCCCAGAAGAGTTCCAAATGTGTGTGGGTAGAATATATATCCCACGGGGGTAAAATTGAAAAAATTTGAAAAAAATTTTTTTTTGGACTTAGTCATATTTCCAGCGTTTATCAGACTTTCAGATAGGGCAAATGTCAGTGAGCATTCCAATTTCAGTTCCAGAACGATTCGCCCAATGACTCCTTGATGTTTAGTCGTTTTCAACCAAAATTTTGGATTTTTGAAAATTTCACTTTTTTGTGAAAATATCCACTACATGAGGGAATAATATGTGTGAGGGTACCCCAGGAGAGTTCCAAATGTGTGTGGGTAGAATATATATCCCAAGGGGGTAAAATTGAAAAAAGTTGAAAAAAAATTTTTTTTGGACTTAGTCATTTTTCTGGCGTTTATCAGACTTTCAGATAGGGGAAATGTCAGTGAGCGTTCTGATTTCAGTTCCAGAGCGATTCGCCCAATGAGTCCTTGATATTTAGTCGTTTTCAGACAATTTTCTGGATTTTTGAAAATTTCACTTTTTGTGAAAATATCCACTAAATGAGGGAATAATATGTGTGAGGGTACCACAGGAGATTTCCAAATGTGTGTGGGTAGAATATATATCCCACGGGAGTAAAATTGAAAAAAGTAAAAAAAAAATTTTTTTTGGACTTAGTCATTTTTCCGGCGTTTATCAGACTTTCAGATAGGGGAAATGTCAGTGAGCGTTCTTATTTCAGTTCCAGAGCAATTCGCCCAATGACTCCTTGATATTTAGTCGTTTTCAGCCAATATTTTGGATTTTTGAAAATTTCACTTTTTTGTGAAAATATCCACTAAATGAGAGAATAATATGTGTGAGGGTACCCCAGTAGAGTTCCAAATGTGTGTGGGTAGAATATATATCCCAAGGGGGTAAAATTGAAAAAAGTTGAAAAAAAATTTTTTTTGGACTTAGTCATTTTTCCGGCGTTTATCAGACTTTCAGATAGGGGAAATGTCAGTGAGCGTTCTTATTTCAGTTCCAGAGCGATTCGCCCAATGAGTCCTTGATATTTAGTCGTTTTCAGCCAATTTTCTGGATTTTTGAAAATTTCACTTTTTGTGAAAATATCCACTAAATGAGGGAATAATATGTGTGAGGGTACCACAGGAGAGTTCCAAATGTGTGTGGGTAGAATATATATCCCACGGGAGTAAAATTGAAAAAAGTTAAAAAAAATTTTTTTTTGGACTTAGTCATTTTTCCGGCGTTTATCAGACTTTCAGATAGGGGAAATGTCAGTGAGCGTTCTTATTTCAGTTCCAGAGCGATTCGCCCAATGAGTCCTTGATATTTAGTCGTTTTCAGCCAATTTTCTGGATTTTTGAAAATTTCACTTTTTTGTGAAAATATCCACTAAATGAGGGAATAATATGTGTGAGGGTACCCCAGGAGAGTTCCAAATGTGTGTGGGTAGAATATATATCCCACGGGGGTAAAATTGAAAAAAGTTGAAAAAAATTTTTTTTTGGACTTAGTCATTTTTCCGGCGTTTATCAGACTTTCAGAAAGGGGAAATGTCACTGAGCGTTCTGATTTCAGTTCCAGAGCGATTCGCCCAATGTGTCCTTGATATTTAGTCGTTTTCAGCCAATTTTCTGGATTTTTGAAAATTTCACTTTTTGTGAAAATATCCACTAAATGAGGGAATAATATGTGTGAGGGTATCACAGGAGAGTTCCAAATGTGTGTGGGTAGAATATATATCCCACGGGAGTAAAATTGAAATAAGTTAAAAAAAATTTTTTTTTGGACTTAGTCATTTTTCCGGCGTTTATCAGACTTTCAGATAGGGCAAATGTCAGTGAGCATTCCGATTTCAGTTCCAGAGCGATTCGCCCAATGACTCCTTGATGCTTAGTCGTTTTCAGCCAATATTTTGGATTTTTGATAATTTCACTTTTTTGTGAAAATATCCGCTAAATGAGGGAATAATATGTGTGAGGGTACCCCAGGAGAGTTCCAAATGTGTGTGGGTAGAATATATATCCCAAGGGGGTAAAATTGAAAAAAGTTGAAAAAAAATTTTTTTTGGACTTAGTCATTTTTCCGGCGTTTATCAGACTTTCAGATAGGGGAAATGTCAGTGAGCGTTCTGATTTCAGTTCCAGAGCGATTCGCTCACTGAGTCCTTGATATTTAGTCGTTTTCAGACAATTTTCTGGATTTTTGAAAATTTCACTTTTTGTGAAAATATCCACTAAATGAGGGAATAATATGTGTGAGGGTATCACAGGAGAGTTCCAAATGTGTGTGGGTAGAATATATATCCCACGGGAGTAAAATTGAAAAAAGTTAAAAAAAAATTTTTTTTGGACTTAGTCATATTTCCGGCGTTTATCAGACTTTCAGATAGGGCAAATGTCAGTGAGCATTCCGATTTCAGTTCCAGAACGATTCGCCCAATGACTCCTTGATGTTTAGTCGTTTTCAACCAAAATTTTGGATTTTTGAAAATTTCACTTTTTTGTGAAAATATCCACTACATGAGGGAATAATATGTGTGAGGGTACCCCAGGAGAGTTCCAAATGTGTGTGGGTAGAATATATATCCCAAGGGGGTAAAATTGAAAAAAGTTGAAAAAAAATTTTTTTTGGACTTAGTCATTTTTCTGGCGTTTATCAGACTTTCAGATAGGGGAAATGTCAGTGAGCGTTCTGATTTCAGTTCCAGAGCGATTCGCCCAATGAGTCCTTGATATTTAGTCATTTTCAGACAATTTTCTGGATTTTTGAAAATTTCACTTTTTGTGAAAATATCCACTAAATGAGGGAATAATATGTGTGAGGGTACCCCAGTAGAGTTCCAAATGTGTGTGGGTAGAATATATATCCCACGGGAGTAAAATTGAAAAAAGTTAAAAAAAATTTTTTTTTCGAGTTAGTCATTTTTCCGGCGTTTATCAGACTTTCAGATAGGGGAAATGTCAGTGAGCGTTCTTATTTCAGTTCCAGAGCGATTCGCCCAATGACTCCTTGATATTTAGTCGTTTTCAGCCAATATTTTGGATTTTTGAAAATTTCACTTTTTTGTGAAAATATCCACTAAATGAGGGAATAATATGTGTGAGGGTACCCCAGTAGAGTTCCAAATGTGTGTGGGTAGAATATATATCCCAAGGGGGTAAAATTGAAAAAAGTTGAAAAAAAATTTTTTTTGGACTTAGTCATTTTTCCGGCGTTTATCAGACTTTCAGATAGGGGAAATGTCAGTGAGCGTTCTGATTTCAGTTCCAGAGCGATTCGCCCAATGAGTCCTTGATATTTAGTCGTTTTCAGCCAATTTTCTGGATTTTTGAAAATTTCACTTTTTGTGAAAATATCCACTAAATGAGGGAATAATATGTGTGAGGGTATCACAGGAGAGTTCCAAATGTGTGTGGGTAGAATATATATCCCATGGGAGTAAAATTGAAAAAAGTTAAAAAAATTTTTTTTTTGGACTTAGTCATATTTCCGGCGTTTATCAGACTTTCAGATAGGGCAAATGTCAGTGAGCATTCCGATTTCAGTTCCAGAACGATTCGCCCAATGACTCCTTGATGTTTAGTCGTTTTCAACCAAAATTTTGGATTTTTGAAAATTTCACTTTTTTGTGAAAATATCCACTACATGAGGGAATAATATGTGTGAGGGTACCCCAGGAGAGTTCCAAATGTGTGTGGGTAGAATATATATCCCAAGGGGGTAAAATTGAAAAAAGTTGAAAAAAAATTTTTTTTGGACTTAGTCATTTTTCTGGCGTTTATCAGACTTTCAGATAGGGGAAATGTCAGTGAGCGTTCTGATTTCAGTTCCAGAGCGATTCGCCCAATGAGTCCTTGATATTTAGTCATTTTCAGACAATTTTCTGGATTTTTGAAAATTTCACTTTTTGTGAAAATATCCACTAAATGAGGGAATAATATGTGTGAGGGTACCACAGGAGAGTTCCAAATGTGTGTGGGTAGAATATATATCCCACGGGAGTAAAATTGAAAAAAGTTAAAAAAAAATTTTTTTTGGACTTAGTTATTTTTCCGGCGTTTATCAGACTTTCAGATAGGGGAAATGTCAGTGAGCGTTCTTATTTCAGTTCCAGAGCGATTCGCCCAATGACTCCTTGATATTTAGTCGTTTTCAGCCAATATTTTGGATTTTTGAAAATTTCACTTTTTTGTGAAAATATCCACTAAATGAGGGAATAATATGTGTGAGGGTACCCCAGGAGAGTTCCAAATGTGTGTGGGTAGAATATATATCCCAAGGGGGTAAAAATTGAAAAAAGTTGAAAAAAATTTTTTTTGGGACTTAGTCATTTTTCCGGCGTTTATCAGACTTTCAGATAGGGGAAATGTCAGTGAGCGTTCTTATTTCAGTTCCAGAGCGATTCGCCCAATGTGTCCTTGATATTTAGTCGTTTTCAGCCAATTTTCTGGATTTTTGAAAATGTCACTTTTTGTGAAAATATCCACTAAATGAGGGAATAATATGTGTGAGGGTATCACAGGAGAGTTCCAAATGTGTGTGGGTAGAATATATATCCCACGAGAGTAAAATTGAAAAAAGTAAGAAAAAATTTTTTTGGACTTAGTCATTTTTCCGGCGTTTATCAGACTTTCAAATAGGGCAAATGTCAGTGAGCGTTCTGATTTCAGTTCCAGAGCGATTCACCCAATGAGTCCTTGATATTTAGTAGTTTTCAGCCAATTTCCTGGATTTTTGAAAATTTCACTTTTCTGTGAAAATATCCTCTAAATGAGGGAATAATATGTGTGAGGGTACCCCAGGAGAGTTCCAAATGTGTGTGGGTAGAATATATATCCCACGGGGGTAAAATTGAAAAAAGTTGAAAAAAAATTTTTTTTGGACTTAGTCATTTTTCCGGCGTTTATCAGACTTTCAGATAGGGGAAATGTCAGTGAGCGTTCTTATTTCAGTTCCAGAGCGATTCGCCCAATGAGTCCTTGATATTTAGTCGTTTTCAGCCAATTTTCTGGATTTTTGAAAATTTCACTTTTTGTGAAAATATCCACTAAATGAGGGAATAATATGTGTAAGGGTACCACAGGAGAGTTCCAAATGTGTGTGGGTAGAATATATATCCCACGGGAGTAAAATTGAAAAAAGTTAAAAAAAAATTTTTTTTGGACTTAGTCATTTTTCCGGCGTTTATCAGACTTTCAGATAGGGCAAATGTCAGTGAGCATTCCGATTTCAGTTCCAGAGCGATTCGCCCAATGACTCCTTGATATTTAGTCATTTTCAGACAATTTTCTGGATTTTTGAAAATTTCACTTTTTGTGAAAATATCCACTAAATGAGGGAATAATATGTGTGAGGGTACCACAGGAGAGTTCCAAATGTGTGTGGGTAGAATATATATCCCACGGGAGTAAAATTGAAAAAAGTAAAAAAAAAATTTTTTTTGGACTTAGTTATTTTTCCGGCGTTTATCAGACTTTCAGATAGGGGAAATGTCAGTGAGCGTTCTTATTTCAGTTCCAGAGCGATTCGCCCAATGACTCCTTGATATTTAGTCGTTTTCAGCCAATATTTTGGATTTTTGAAAATTTCACTTTTTTGTGAAAATATCCACTAAATGAGGGAATAATATGTGTGAGGGTACCCCAGGAGAGTTCCAAATGTGTGTGGGTAGAATATATATCCCAAGGGGGTAAAAATTGAAAAAAGTTGAAAAAAATTTTTTTTGGGACTTAGTCATTTTTCCGGCGTTTATCAGACTTTCAGATAGGGAAAATGTCAGTGAGCATTCTTATTTCAGTTCCAGAGCGATTCGCCCAATGTGTCCTTGATATTTAGTCGTTTTCAGCCAATTTTCTGGATTTTTGAAAATGTCACTTTTTGTGAAAATATCCACTAAATGAGGGAATAATATGTGTGAGGGTATCACAGGAGAGTTCCAAATGTGTGTGGGTAGAATATATATCCCACGAGAGTAAAATTGAAAAAAGTAAAAAAAAATTTTTTTGGACTTAGTCATTTTTCCGGCGTTTATCAGACTTTCAGATAGGGCAAATGTCAGTGAGCGTTCTGATTTCAGTTCCAGAGCGATTCACCCAATGAGTCCTTGATATTTAGTAGTTTTCAGCCAATTTCCTGGATTTTTGAAAATTTCACTTTTCTGTGAAAATATCCTCTAAATGAGGGAATAATATGTGTGAGGGTACCCCAGGAGAGTTCCAAATGTGTGTGGGTAGAATATATATCCCACGGGGGTAAAATTGAAAAAAGTTGAAAAAAAATTTTTTTTGGACTTAGTCATTTTTCCGGCGTTTATCAGACTTTCAGATAGGGGAAATGTCAGTGAGCGTTCTTATTTCAGTTCCAGAGCGATTCGCCCAATGAGTCCTTGATATTTAGTCGTTTTCAGCCAATTTTCTGGATTTTTGAAAATTTCACTTTTTGTGAAAATATCCACTAAATGAGGGAATAATATGTGTAAGGGTACCACAGGAGAGTTCCAAATGTGTGTGGGTAGAATATATATCCCACGGGAGTAAAATTGAAAAAAGTTAAAAAAAAATTTTTTTTGGACTTAGTCATTTTTCCGGCGTTTATCAGACTTTCAGATAGGGGAAATGTCAGTGAGCGTTCTGATTTCAGTTCCAGAGCGATTCGCCCAATGAGTCCTTGATATTTAGTCGTTTTCAGCCAATTTTCTGGATTTTTGAAAATTTCACTTTTTGTGAAAATATCCACTAAATGAGGGAATAATATGTGTAAGGGTACCACAGGAGAGTTCCAAATGTGTGTGGGTAGAATATATATCCCACGGGAGTAAAATTGAAATAAGTTAAAAAAATTTTTTTTTTGGACTTAGTCATTTTTCCGGCGTTTATCAGACTTTCAGATAGGGCAAATGTCAGTGAGCATTCCGATTTCAGTTCCAGAGCGATTCGCCCAATGACTCCTTGATGTTTAGTCGTTTTCAGCCAATATTTTGGATTTTTGATAATTTCACTTTTTTGTGAAAATATCCACTAAATGAGGGAATAATATGTGTGAGGGTACCCCAGGAGAGTTCCAAATGTGTGTGGGTAGAATATATATCCCAAGGGGGTAAAATTGAAAAAATTTGAAAAAAAATTTTTTTTGGACTTAGTCATTTTTCTGGCGTTTATCAGACTTTCAGATAGGGGAAATGTCAGTGAGCGTTCTGATTTCAGTTCCAGAGCGATTCGCCCAATGAGTCCTTGATATTTAGTCGTTTTCAGCCAATTTTCTGGATTTTTGAAAATTTCACTTTTTGTGAAAATATCCACTAAATGAGGGAATAATATGTGTGAGGGTACCACAGGAGAGTTCCAAATGTGTGTGGGTAGAATATATATCCCACGGGAGTAAAATTGAAAAAAGTTAAAAAAAAATTTTTTTTCGACTTAGTCATTTTTCCGGCGTTTATCAGACTTTCAGATAGGGCAAATGTCAGTGAGCATTCCGATTTCAGTTCCAGAGCGATTCGCCCAACGACTCCTTGATATTTAGTCGTTTTCAGCCAATATTTTGGATTTTTGAAAATTTCACTTTTTTGTGAAAATATCCACTAAATGAGGGAATAATATGTGTGAGGGTACCCCAGGAGAGTTCCAAATGTGTGTGGGTAGAATATATATCCCAAGGGGGTAAAAATTGAAAAAAGTTGAAAAAAATTTTTTTGGGGACTTAGTCATTTTTCCGGCGTTTATCAGACTTTCAGATAGGGGAAATGTCAGTGAGCGTTCTTATTTCAGTTCCAGAGCGATTCGCCCAATGAGTCCTTGATACTTAGTCGTTTTCAGCCAATTTTCTGGATTTTTGAAAATTTCACTTTTTTGTGAAAATATCCACTAAATGAGGGAACAATATGTGTGAGGGTACCCCAGGAGAGTTCCAAATGTGTGTGGGTAGAATATATATCCCACGGGGGTAAAATTGAAAAAAGTTGAAAAAAATTTTTTTTTGGACTTAGTCATTTTTCCGGCGTTTATCAGACTTTCAGATAGGGGAAATGTCAGTGAGCGTTCTGATTTCAGTTCCAGAGTGATTCGCCCAATGTGTCCTTGATATTTAGTCGTTTTCAGCCAATTTTCTGGATTTTTGAAAATGTCACTTTTTGTGAAAATATCCACTAAATGAGGGAATAATATGTGTGAGGGTATCACAGGAGAGTTCCAAATGTGTGTGGGTAGAATATATATCCCACGAGAGTAAAATTGAAAAAAGTAAAAAAAAATTTTTTGGGACTTAGTCATTTTTCCGGCGTTTATCAGACTTTCAGATAGGGCAAATGTCAGTGAGCGTTCTGATTTCAGTTCCAGAGCGATTCACCCAATGAGTCCTTGATATTTAGTAGTTTTCAGCCAATTTCCTGGATTTTTGAAAATTTCACTTTTCTGTGAAAATATCCTCTAAATGAGGGAATAATATGTGTGAGGGTACCCCAGGAGAGTTCCAAATGTGTGTGGGTAGAATATATATCCCAAGGGGGTAAAATTGAAAAAAGTTGAAAAAAATTTTTTTGGGGACTTAGTCATTTTTCCGGCGTTTATCAGACTTTCAGAGAGGGGAAATGTCAGTGAGCGTTCTGATTTCAGTTCCAGAGCGATTCGCCCAATGAGTCCTTGATATTTAGTAGTTTTCAGCCAATTTCCTGGATTTTTGAAAATTTCTCTTTTCTGTGAAAATATCCTCTAAATGAGGGAATAATATGTGTGAGGGTACCCCAGGAGAGTTCCAAATGTGTGTGGGTAGAATATATATCCCACGGGGATAAAATTGAAAAAAGTTGAAAAAAATTTTTTTTTGGACTTAGTCATTTTTCCGGCGTTTATCAGACTTTCAGATAGGGGAAATGTCAGTGAGCATTCTGATTTCAGTTCCAGAGCGATTCGCTCAATGTTTCCTTGATATTTAGTCGTTTTCAGCCAATTTTCTGGATTTTTGAAAATTTCACTTTTTGTGAAAATATCCACTAAATGAGGGAATAATATGTGTGAGGGTACCACAGGAGAGTTCCAAATGTGTGTGGGTAGAATATATATCCCACGGGGATAAAATTGAAAAAAGTTGAAAAAATTTTTTTTTTGGACTTAGTCATTTTTCCGGCGTTTATCAGACTTTCAGATAGGGGAAATGTCAGTGAGCGTTCTGATTTCAGTTCCAGAGCGATTCGCCCAATGTGTCCTTGATATTTAGTCGTTTTCAGCCAATTTTCTGGATTTTTGAAAATTTCACTTTTTGTGAAAATATCCACTAAATGAGGGAATAATATGTGTGAGGGTACCACAGGAGAGTTCCAAATGTGTGTGGGTAGAATATATATCCCAAGGGGGTAAAGTTGAAAAAAGTTGAAAAAAATTTTTTTTTGGACTTAGTCATTTTTCCGGCGTTTATCAGACTTTCAGATAGGGGAAATGTCAGTGAGCGTTCTGATTTCAGTTCCAGAGCGATTCGCCCAATGTGTCCTTGATATTTAGTCGTTTTCAGCCAATTTTCTGGATTTTTGAAAATGTCACTTTTTGTGAAAATATCCACTAAATGAGGGAATAATATGTGTGAGGGTATCACAGGAGAGTTCCAAATGTGTGTGGGTAGAATATATATCCCACGAGAGTAAAATTGAAAAAAGTAAAAAAAAATTTTTTTTTGGACTTAGTCATTTTTCCGGCGTTTATCAGACTTTCAGATAGGGCAAATGTCAGTGAGCATTCCGATTTCAGTTCCAGAGCGATTCGCCCAATGACTCCTTGATATTTAGTCGTTTTCAGCCAATATTTTGGATTTTTGAAAATTTCACTTTTTTGTGAAAATATCCACTAAATGAGGGAATAATATGTGTGAGGGTACCCCAGGAGAGTTCCAAATGTGTGTGGGTAGAATATATATCCCAAGGGGGTAAAATTGAAAAAAGTTGAAAAAAATTTTTTTGGGGACTTAGTCATTTTTCCGGCGTTTATCAGACTTTCAGAGAGGGGAAATGTCAGTGAGCGTTCTGATTTCAGTTCCAGAGCGATTCGCCCAATGAGTCCTTGATATTTAGTCGTTTTCAGCCAATTTTCTGGATTTTTTAAAATTTCATTTTTTGTGAAAATATCCACTAAATGAGGGAATAATATGTGTGAGGGTACCACAGGAGAGTTCCAAATGTGTGTGGGTAGAATATATATCCCACGGGAGTAAAATTGAAAAAAGTTAAAAAAAAATTTTTTTTGGACTTAGTCATTTTTCCGGCGTTTATCAGACTTTCAGATAGGGCAAATGTCAGTGAGCATTCCGATTTCAGTTCCAGAGCGATTCGCCCAATGACTCCTAGATATTTAGTCGTTTTCAGCCAATATTTTGGATTTTTGAAAATTTCACTTTTTTGTGAAAATATCCACTAAATGAGGGAATAATATGTGTGAGGGTACCCCAGGAGAGTTCCAAATGTGTGTGGGTAGAATATATATCCCAAGGGGGTAAAAATTGAAAAAAGTTGAAAAAATTTTTTTTGGGGACTTAGTCATTTTTCCGGCGTTTATCAGACTTTCAGATAGGGGAAATGTCAGTGAGCGTTCTTATTTCAGTTCCAGAGCGATTCGCCCAATGAGTCCTTGATACTTAGTCGTTTTCAGCCAATTTTCTGGATTTTTGAAAATTTCACTTTTTTGTGAAAATATCCACTAAATGAGGGAACAATATGTGTGAGGGTACCCCAGGAGAGTTCCAAATGTGTGTGGGTAGAATATATATCCCACGGGGGTAAAATTGAAAAAAGTTGAAAAAAATTTTTTTTTGGACCTAGTCATTTTTCCGGCGTTTATCAGACTTTCAGATAGGGGAAATGTCAGTGAGCGTTCTGATTTCAGTTCCAGAGTGATTCGCCCAATGTGTCCTTGATATTTAGTCGTTTTCAGCCAATTTTCTGGATTTTTGAAAATGTCACTTTTTGTGAAAATATCCACTAAATGAGGGAATAATATGTGTGAGGGTATCACAGGAGAGTTCCAAATGTGTGTGGGTAGAATATATATCCCACGAGAGTAAAATTGAAAAAAGTAAAAAAAAATTTTTTGGGACTTAGTCATTTTTCCGGCGTTTATCAGACTTTCAGATAGGGCAAATGTCAGTGAGCGTTCTGATTTCAGTTCCAGAGCGATTCACCCAATGAGTCCTTGATATTTAGTAGTTTTCAGCCAATTTCCTGGATTTTTGAAAATTTCACTTTTTTGTGAAAATATCCACTAAATGAGGGAATAATATGTGTGAGGGTACCCCAGGAGAGTTCCAAATGTGTGTGGGTAGAATATATATCCCAAGGGGGTAAAATTGAAAAAAGTTGAAAAAAATTTTTTTGGGGACTTAGTCATTTTTCCGGCGTTTATCAGACTTTCAGAGAGGGGAAATGTCAGTGAGCGTTCTGATTTCAGTTCCAGAGCGATTCGCCCAATGAGTCCTTGATATTTAGTAGTTTTCAGCCAATTTTCTGGATTTTTGAAAATTTCACTTTTTGTGAAAATATCCACTAAATGAGGGAATAATATGTGTGAGGGTACCACAGGAGAGTTCCAAATGTGTGTGGGTAGAATATATATCCCACGGGAGTAAAATTGAAAAAAGTTAAAAAAAATTTTTTTTTGGACTTAGTCATTTTTCCGGCGTTTATCAGACTTTCAGATAGGGCAAATGTCAGTGAGCATTCCGATTTCAGTTCCAGAGTGATTCGCCCAATGACTCCTAGATATTTAGTCGTTTTCAGCCAATATTTTGGATTTTTGAAAATTTCACTTTTTTGTGAAAATATCCACTAAATGAGGGAATAATATGTGTGAGGGTACCACAGGAGAGTTCCAAATGTGTGTGGGTACAATATATATCCCACGGGAGTAAAATTGAAAAAAGTAAAAAAAAAATTTTTTTGGACTTAGTCATTTTTCCGGCGTTTATCAGACTTTCAGATAGGGCAAATGTCAGTGAGCGTTCTGATTTCAGTTCCAGAGCGATTCACCCAATGAGTCCTTGATATTTAGTAGTTTTCAGCCAATTTCCTGGATTTTTGAAAATTTCTCTTTTCTGTGAAAATATCCTCTAAATGAGGGAATAATATGTGTGAGGGTACCCCAGGAGAGTTCCAAATGTGTGTGGGTAGAATATATATCCCACGGGGATAAAATTGAAAAAAGTTGAAAAAATTTTTATTTTGGACTTAGTCATTTTTCCGGCGTTTATCAGACTTTCAGATAGGGGAAATGTCAGTGAGCGTTCTGATTTCAGTTCCAGAGCGATTCGCCCAATGTGTCCTTGATATTTAGTCGTTTTCAGCCAATTTTCTGGATTTTTGAAAATTTCACTTTTTGTGAAAATATCCACTAAATGAGGGAATAATATGTGTGAGGGTACCACAGGAGAGTTCCAAATGTGTGTGGGTAGAATATATATCCCAAGGGGGTAAAGTTGAAAAAAGTTGAAAAAAATTTTTTTTTGGACTTAGTCATTTTTCCGGCGTTTATCAGACTTTCAGATAGGGGAAATGTCAGTGAGCGTTCTGATTTCAGTTCCAGAGCGATTCGCCCAATGTGTCCTTGATATTTAGTCGTTTTCAGCCAATTTTCTGGATTTTTGAAAATGTCACTTTTTGTGAAAATATCCACTAAATGAGGGAATAATATGTGTGAGGGTATCACAGGAGAGTTCCAAATGTGTGTGGGTAGAATATATATCCCACGAGAGTAAAATTGAAAAAAGTAAAAAAAAATTTTTTTTTGGACTTAGTCATTTTTCCGGCGTTTATCAGACTTTCAGATAGGGCAAATGTCAGTGAGCATTCCGATTTCAGTTCCAGAGCGATTCGCCCAATGACTCCTTGATATTTAGTCGTTTTCAGCCAATATTTTGGATTTTTGAAAATTTCACTTTTTTGTGAAAATATCCACTAAATGAGGGAATAATATGTGTGAGGGTACCCCAGGAGAGTTCCAAATGTGTGTGGGTAGAATATATATCCCAAGGGGGTAAAATTGAAAAAAGTTGAAAAAAATTTTTTTGGGGACTTAGTCATTTTTCCGGCGTTTATCAGACTTTCAGAGAGGGGAAATGTCAGTGAGCGTTCTGATTTCAGTTCCAGAGCGATTCGCCCAATGAGTCCTTGATATTTAGTCGTTTTCAGCCAATTTTCTGGATTTTTTAAAATTTCATTTTTTGTGAAAATATCCACTAAATGAGGGAATAATATGTGTGAGGGTACCACAGGAGAGTTCCAAATGTGTGTGGGTAGAATATATATCCCACGGGAGTAAAATTGAAAAAAGTTAAAAAAAAATTTTTTTTGGACTTAGTCATTTTTCCGGCGTTTATCAGACTTTCAGATAGGGCAAATGTCAGTGAGCATTCCGATTTCAGTTCCAGAGCGATTCGCCCAATGACTCCTAGATATTTAGTCGTTTTCAGCCAATATTTTGGATTTTTGAAAATTTCACTTTTTTGTGAAAATATCCACTAAATGAGGGAATAATATGTGTGAGGGTACCCCAGGAGAGTTCCAAATGTGTGTGGGTAGAATATATATCCCAAGGGGGTAAAAATTGAAAAAAGTTGAAAAAATTTTTTTTGGGGACTTAGTCATTTTTCCGGCGTTTATCAGACTTTCAGATAGGGGAAATGTCAGTGAGCGTTCTTATTTCAGTTCCAGAGCGATTCGCCCAATGAGTCCTTGATACTTAGTCGTTTTCAGCCAATTTTCTGGATTTTTGAAAATTTCACTTTTTTGTGAAAATATCCACTAAATGAGGGAACAATATGTGTGAGGGTACCCCAGGAGAGTTCCAAATGTGTGTGGGTAGAATATATATCCCACGGGGGTAAAATTGAAAAAAGTTGAAAAAAATTTTTTTTTGGACCTAGTCATTTTTCCGGCGTTTATCAGACTTTCAGATAGGGGAAATGTCAGTGAGCGTTCTGATTTCAGTTCCAGAGTGATTCGCCCAATGTGTCCTTGATATTTAGTCGTTTTCAGCCAATTTTCTGGATTTTTGAAAATGTCACTTTTTGTGAAAATATCCACTAAATGAGGGAATAATATGTGTGAGGGTATCACAGGAGAGTTCCAAATGTGTGTGGGTAGAATATATATCCCACGAGAGTAAAATTGAAAAAAGTAAAAAAAAATTTTTTGGGACTTAGTCATTTTTCCGGCGTTTATCAGACTTTCAGATAGGGCAAATGTCAGTGAGCGTTCTGATTTCAGTTCCAGAGCGATTCACCCAATGAGTCCTTGATATTTAGTAGTTTTCAGCCAATTTCCTGGATTTTTGAAAATTTCACTTTTTTGTGAAAATATCCACTAAATGAGGGAATAATATGTGTGAGGGTACCCCAGGAGAGTTCCAAATGTGTGTGGGTAGAATATATATCCCACGGGAGTAAAATTGAAAAAAGTTAAAAAAAATTTTTTTTTGGACTTAGTCATTTTTCCGGCGTTTATCAGACTTTCAGATAGGGCAAATGTCAGTGAGCATTCCGATTTCAGTTCCAGAGTGATTCGCCCAATGACTCCTAGATATTTAGTCGTTTTCAGCCAATATTTTGGATTTTTGAAAATTTCACTTTTTTGTGAAAATATCCACTAAATGAGGGAATAATATGTGTGAGGGTACCACAGGAGAGTTCCAAATGTGTGTGGGTACAATATATATCCCACGGGAGTAAAATTGAAAAAAGTAAAAAAAAAATTTTTTTGGACTTAGTCATTTTTCCGGCGTTTATCAGACTTTCAGATAGGGCAAATGTCAGTGAGCGTTCTGATTTCAGTTCCAGAGCGATTCACCCAATGAGTCCTTGATATTTAGTAGTTTTCAGCCAATTTCCTGGATTTTTGAAAATTTCTCTTTTCTGTGAAAATATCCTCTAAATGAGGGAATAATATGTGTGAGGGTACCCCAGGAGAGTTCCAAATGTGTGTGGGTAGAATATATATCCCACGGGGATAAAATTGAAAAAAGTTGAAAAAAATTTTATTTTGGACTTAGTCATTTTTCCGGCGTTTATCAGACTTTCAGATAGGGGAAATGTCAGTGAGCATTCTGATTTCAGTTCCAGAGCGATTCGCTCAATGTTTCCTTGATATTTAGTCGTTTTCAGCCAATTTTCTGGATTTTTGAAAATTTCACTTTTTGTGAAAATATCCACTAAATGAGGGAATAATATGTGTGAGGGTACCACAGGAGAGTTCCAAATGTGTGTGGGTAGAATATATATCCCACGGGGGTAAAATTGAAAAAAGTTGAAAAAATTTTTTTTTTGGACTTAGTCATTTTTCCGGCGTTTATCAGACTTTCAGATAGGGGAAATGTCAGTGAGCGTTCTGATTTCAGTTCCAGAGCGATTCGCCCAATGTGTCCTTGATATTTAGTTGTTTTCAGCCAATTTTCTGGATTTTTGAAAATTTCACTTTTTGTGAAAATATCCACTAAATGAGGGAATAATATGTGTGAGGGTACCACAGGAGAGTTCCAAATGTGTGTGGGTAGAATATATATCCCACGGGGGTAAAGTTGAAAAAAGTTGAAAAAAATTTTTTTTTGGACTTAGTCATTTTTCCGGCGTTTATCAGACTTTCAGATAGGGGAAATGTCAGTGAGCGTTCTGATTTCAGTTCCAGAGCGATTCGCCCAATGTGTCCTTGATATTTAGTCGTTTTCAGCCAATTTTCTGGATTTTTGAAAATGTCACTCTTTGTGAAAATATCCACTAAATGAGGGAATAATATGTGTGAGGGTATCACAGGAGAGTTCCAAATGTGTGTGGGTAGAATATATACCCACGGGGGTAAAATTGAAAAAAGTTGAAAAAAATTTTTTGGACTTAGTCATTTTTCCAGCGTTTATCAGACTTTCAGATAGGAGAAATGTCAGTGAGCATTCCGATTTCAGTTCCACAGCGATTCGCCCAATGAGTCCTTGATATTTAGTCGTTTTCAGTCAATTTGCTGGATTTTTGAAAATTTCACTTTTTTGTGAAAATATCCACTAAATGAGGGAATAATATGTGTGAGGGTACCCCAGGAGAGTTCCAAATGTGTGTGGGTAGAATATATATCCCACGGGGGTAAAATTGAAAAAAGTTGAAAAAAATTTTTTTTTGGACTTAGTCATTTTTCCGGCGTTTATCAGACTTTCAGATAGGAGAAATGTCAGTGAGCATTCCGATATCAGTTCCACAGCGATTCGCCCAATGAGTCCTTGATATTTAGTCGTTTTCAGCCAATTTTCTGGATTTTTGAAAATTTCACTTTTTGTGAAAATATCCACTAAATGAGGGAATAATATGTGTGAGGGTACCACAGGAGAGTTCCAAATGTGTGTGGGTAGAATATATATCCCACGGGAGTAAAATTGAAAAAAGTTAAAAAAAATTTTTTTTTGGACTTAGTCATTTTTCCGGCGTTTATCAGACTTTCAGATAGGGGAAATGTCAGTGAGCGTTCTGATTTCAGTTCCAGAGCGATTCGCCCACTGAGTCCTTGATATTTAGTCGTTTTCAGACAATTTTCTTAATTTTTGAAAATTTCACTTTTTGTGAAAATATCCACTAAATGAGGGAATAATATGTGTGAGGGTATCACAGGAGAGTTCCAAATGTGTGTGGGTAGAATATATATCTCACGAGAGTAAAATTGAAAAAAGTAAAAAAAAATTTTTTTTTGAACTTAGTCATTTTTCCGGCGTTTATCAGACTTTCAGATAGGGCAAATGTCAGTGAGCATTCCGATTTCAGTTCCAGAGCGATTCGCCCAATGACTCCTTGATATTTAGTCGTTTTCAGCCAATATTTTGGATTTTTGAAAATTTCACTTTTTTGTGAAAATATCCACTAAATGAGGGAATAATATGTGTGAGGGTACCACAGGAGAGTTCCAAATGTGTGTGGGTAGAATATATACCCACGGGGGTAAAATTGAAAAAAGTTGAAAAAAATTTTTTGGACTTAGTCATTTTTCCAGCGTTTATCAGACTTTCAGATAGGAGAAATGTCAGTGAGCATTCCGATTTCAGTTCCACAGCGATTCGCCCAATGAGTCCTTGATATTTAGTCGTTTTCAGTCAATTTGCTGGATTTTTGAAAATTTCACTTTTTTGTGAAAATATCCACTAAATGAGGGAATAATATGTGTGAGGGTACCCCAGGAGAGTTCCAAATGTGTGTGGGTAGAATATATATCCCACGGGGGTAAAATTGAAAAAAGTTGAAAAAAATTTTTTTTTGGACTTAGTCATTTTTCCGGCGTTTATCAGACTTTCAGATAGGAGAAATGTCAGTGAGCATTCCGATATCAGTTCCACAGCGATTCGCCCAATGAGTCCTTGATATTTAGTCGTTTTCAGCCAATTTTCTGGATTTTTGAAAATTTCACTTTTTGTGAAAATATCCACTAAATGAGGGAATAATATGTGTGAGGGTACCACAGGAGAGTTCCAAATGTGTGTGGGTAGAATATATATCCCACGGGAGTAAAATTGAAAAAAGTAAAAAAAAAATTTTTTTGGACTTAGTCATTTTTCCGGCGTTTATCAGACTTTCAGATAGGGCAAATGTCAGTGAGCGTTCTGATTTCAGTTCCAGAGCGATTCACCCAATGAGTCCTTGATATTTAGTAGTTTTCAGCCAATTTCCTGGATTTTTGAAAATTTCTCTTTTCTGTGAAAATATCCTCTAAATGAGGGAATAATATGTGTGAGGGTACCCCAGGAGAGTTCCAAATGTGTGTGGGTAGAATATATATCCCACGGGGATAAAATTGAAAAAAGTTGAAAAAAATTTTATTTTGGACTTAGTCATTTTTCCGGCGTTTATCAGACTTTCAGATAGGGGAAATGTCAGTGAGCATTCTGATTTCAGTTCCAGAGCGATTCGCTCAATGTTTCCTTGATATTTAGTCGTTTTCAGCCAATTTTCTGGATTTTTGAAAATTTCACTTTTTGTGAAAATATCCACTAAATGAGGGAATAATATGTGTGAGGGTACCACAGGAGAGTTCCAAATGTGTGTGGGTAGAATATATATCCCACGGGGGTAAAATTGAAAAAAGTTGAAAAAATTTTTTTTTTGGACTTAGTCATTTTTCCGGCGTTTATCAGACTTTCAGATAGGGGAAATGTCAGTGAGCGTTCTGATTTCAGTTCCAGAGCGATTCGCCCAATGTGTCCTTGATATTTAGTTGTTTTCAGCCAATTTTCTGGATTTTTGAAAATTTCACTTTTTGTGAAAATATCCACTAAATGAGGGAATAATATGTGTGAGGGTACCACAGGAGAGTTCCAAATGTGTGTGGGTAGAATATATATCCCACGGGGGTAAAGTTGAAAAAAGTTGAAAAAAATTTTTTTTTGGACTTAGTCATTTTTCCGGCGTTTATCAGACTTTCAGATAGGGGAAATGTCAGTGAGCGTTCTGATTTCAGTTCCAGAGCGATTCGCCCAATGTGTCCTTGATATTTAGTCGTTTTCAGCCAATTTTCTGGATTTTTGAAAATGTCACTTTTTGTGAAAATATCCACTAAATGAGGGAATAATATGTGTGAGGGTATCACAGGAGAGTTCCAAATGTGTGTGGGTAGAATATGTATCCCACGAGAGTAAAATTGAAAAAAGTAAAAAAAAATTTTTTTTTGGACTTAGTCATTTTTCCGGCGTTTATCAGACTTTCAGATAGGGCAAATGTCAGTGAGCATTCCGATTTCAGTTCCAGAGCGATTCGCCCAATGACTCCTTGATATTTAGTCGTTTTCAGCCAATATTTTGGATTTTTGAAAATTTCACTTTTTTGTGAAAATATCCACTAAATGAGGGAATAATATGTGTGAGGGTACCACAGGAGAGTTCCAAATGTGTGTGGGTAGAATATATACCCACGGGGGTAAAATTGAAAAAAGTTGAAAAAAATTTTTTGGACTTAGTCATTTTTCCAGCGTTTATCAGACTTTCAGATAGGAGAAATGTCAGTGAGCATTCCGATTTCAGTTCCACAGCGATTCGCCCAATGAGTCCTTGATATTTAGTCGTTTTCAGTCAATTTGCTGGATTTTTGAAAATTTCACTTTTTTGTGAAAATATCCACTAAATGAGGGAATAATATGTGTGAGGGTACCCCAGGAGAGTTCCAAATGTGTGTGGGTAGAATATATATCCCACGGGGGTAAAATTGAAAAAAGTTGAAAAAAATTTTTTTTTGGACTTAGTCATTTTTCCGGCGTTTATCAGACTTTCAGATAGGAGAAATGTCAGTGAGCATTCCGATATCAGTTCCACAGCGATTCGCCCAATGAGTCCTTGATATTTAGTCGTTTTCAGCCAATTTTCTGGATTTTTGAAAATTTCACTTTTTGTGAAAATATCCACTAAATGAGGGAATAATATGTGTGAGGGTACCACAGGAGAGTTCCAAATGTGTGTGGGTAGAATATATATCCCACGGGAGTAAAATTGAAAAAAGTTAAAAAAAATTTTTTTTTGGACTTAGTCATTTTTCCGGCGTTTATCAGACTTTCAGATAGGGCAAATGTCAGTGAGCATTCCGATTTCAGTTCCAGAGCGATTCGCCCAATGACTCCTAGATATTTAGTCGTTTTCAGCCAATATTTTGGATTTTTGAAAATTTCACTTTTTTGTGAAAATATCCACTAAATGAGGGAATAATATGTGTGAGGGTACCACAGGAGAGTTCCAAATGTGTGTGGGTAGAATATATACCCACGGGGGTAAAATTGAAAAAAGTTGAAAAAAATTTTTTGGACTTAGTCATTTTTCCAGCGTTTATCAGACTTTCAGATAGGAGAAATGTCAGTGAGCATTCCGATTTCAGTTCCACAGCGATTCGCCCAATGAGTCCTTGATATTTAGTCGTTTTCAGTCAATTTGCTGGATTTTTGAAAATTTCACTTTTTTGTGAAAATATCCACTAAATGAGGGAATAATATGTGTGAGGGTACCCTAGGAGAGTTCCAAATGTGTGTGGGTAGAATATATATCCCACGGGGGTAAAGTTGAAAAAAGTTGGAAAAAATTTTTTTTTGGACTTAGTCATTTTTCCGGCGTTTATCAGACTTTCAGATAGGGCAAATGTCAGTGAGCATTCCGATTTCAGTTCCAGAGCGATTCGCCCAATGACTCCTTGATATTTAGTCGTTTTCAGCCAATATTTTGGATTTTTGAAAATTTCACTTTTTTGTGAAAATATCCACTAAATGAGGGAATAATATGTGTGAGGGTACCCCAGGAGAGTTCCAAATGTGTGTGGGTAGAATATATATCCCACGGGGGTAAAATTGAAAAAAGTTGAAAAAAAATTTTTTTTGGACTTAGTCATTTTTCCGGCGTTTATCAGACTTTCAGATAGGGGAAATGTCAGTGAGCATTCTGATTTCAGTTCCAGAGCGATTCGCTCAATGTTTCCTTGATATTTAGTCGTTTTCAGCCAATTTTCTGGATTTTTGAAAATTTCACTTTTTGTGAAAATATCCACTAAATGAGGGAATAATATGTGTGAGGGTACCACAGGAGAGTTCCAAATGTGTGTGGGTAGAATATATATCCCACGGGGGTAAAATTGAAAAAAGTTGAAAAAATTTTTTTTTTGGACTTAGTCATTTTTCCGGCGTTTATCAGACTTTCAGATAGGGGAAATGTCAGTGAGCGTTCTGATTTCAGTTCCAGAGCGATTCGCCCAATGTGTCCTTGATATTTAGTTGTTTTCAGCCAATTTTCTGGATTTTTGAAAATTTCACTTTTTGTGAAAATATCCACTAAATGAGGGAATAATATGTGTGAGGGTACCACAGGAGAGTTCCAAATGTGTGTGGGTAGAATATATATCCCACGGGGGTAAAGTTGAAAAAAGTTGAAAAAAATTTTTTTTTGGACTTAGTCATTTTTCCGGCGTTTATCAGACTTTCAGATAGGGGAAATGTCAGTGAGCGTTCTGATTTCAGTTCCAGAGCGATTCGCCCAATGTGTCCTTGATATTTAGTCGTTTTCAGCCAATTTTCTGGATTTTTGAAAATGTCACTTTTTGTGAAAATATCCACTAAATGAGGGAATAATATGTGTGAGGGTATCACAGGAGAGTTCCAAATGTGTGTGGGTAGAATATATATCCCACGAGAGTAAAATTGAAAAAAGTAAAAAAAAATTTTTTTTTGGACTTAGTCATTTTTCCGGCGTTTATCAGACTTTCAGATAGGAGAAATGTCAGTGAGCATTCCGATTTCAGTTCCACAGCGATTCGCCCAATGAGTCCTTGATATTTAGTCGTTTTCAGTCAATTTGCTGGATTTTTGAAAATTTCACTTTTTTGTGAAAATATCCACTAAATGAGGGAATAATATGTGTGAGGGTACCCCAGGAGAGTTCCAAATGTGTGTGGGTAGAATATATATCCCACGGGGGTAAAATTGAAAAAAGTTGAAAAAAATTTTTTTTTGGACTTAGTCATTTTTCCGGCGTTTATCAGACTTTCAGATAGGAGAAATGTCAGTGAGCATTCCGATATCAGTTCCACAGCGATTCGCCCAATGAGTCCTTGATATTTAGTCGTTTTCAGCCAATTTTCTGGATTTTTGAAAATTTCACTTTTTGTGAAAATATCCACTAAATGAGGGAATAATATGTGTGAGGGTACCACAGGAGAGTTCCAAATGTGTGTGGGTAGAATATATATCCCACGGGAGTAAAATTGAAAAAAGTTAAAAAAAATTTTTTTTTGGACTTAGTCATTTTTCCGGCGTTTATCAGACTTTCAGATAGGGGAAATGTCAGTGAGCGTTCTGATTTCAGTTCCAGAGCGATTCGCCAACTGAGTCCTTGATATTTAGTCGTTTTCAGACAATTTTCTGGATTTTTGAAAATTTCACTTTTTGTGAAAATATCCACTAAATGAGGGAATAATATGTGTGAGGGTACCACAGGAGAGTTCCAAATGTGTGTGGGTAGAATATATATCCCACGGGGGTAAAGTTGAAAAAAGTTGGAAAAAATTTTTTTTTGGACTTAGTCATTTTTCCGGCGTTTATCAGACTTTCAGATAGGGCAAATGTCAGTGAGCATTCCGATTTCAGTTCCAGAGCGATTCGCCCAATGACTCCTTGATATTTAGTCGTTTTCAGCCAATATTTTGGATTTTTGAAAATTTCACTTTTTTGTGAAAATATCCACTAAATGAGGGAATAATATGTGTGAGGTTACCCCAGGAGAGTTCCAAATGTGTGTGGGTAGAATATATATCCCACGGGGGTAAAATTGAAAAAAGTTGAAAAAAAATTTTTTTTGGACTTAGTCATTTTTCCGGCGTTTATCAGACTTTCAGATAGGGCAAATGTCAGTGAGCATTTCGATTTCAGTTCCAGAGTGATTCGCCCAATGACTCCTTGATGTTTAGTCGTTTTCAGCCAATATTTTGGATTTTTGAAAATTTCACTTTTTTGTGAAAATATCCACTAAATGAGGGAATAATATGTGTGAGGGTATCCCAGGAGAGTTCCAAATGTGTGTGGGTAGAATATATATCCCAAGGGGGTAAAATTGAAAAAAGTTGAAAAAAAATTTTTTTTGGACTTAGTCATTTTTCCGGCATTTATCAGACTTTCAGATAGGGGAAATGTCAGTGAGCGTTCTGATTTCAGTTCCAGAGCGATTCGCCCACTGAGTCCTTGATATTTAGTCGTTTTCAGACAATTTTCTGGATTTTTGAAAATTTCACTTTTTGTGAAAATATCCACTAAATGAGGGAATAATATGTGTGAGGGTACCACAGGAGAGTTCCAAATGTGTGTGGGTAGAATATATATCCCACGGGGGTAAAGTTGAAAAAAGTTGGAAAAAATTTTTTTTTGGACTTAGTCATTTTTCCGGCGTTTAACAGACTTTCAGATAGGGCAAATGTCAGTGAGCATTCCGATTTCAGTTCCAGAGCGATTCGCCCAATGACTCCTTGATATTTAGTCGTTTTCAGCCAATATTTTGGATTTTTGAAAATTTCACTTTTTTGTGAAAATATCCACTAAATGAGGGAATAATATGTGTGAGGGTACCCCAGGAGAGTTCCAAATGTGTGTGGGTAGAATATATATCCCACGGGGGTAAAATTGAAAAAAGTTGAAAAAAAATTTTTTTTGGACTTAGTCATTTTTCCGGCGTTTATCAGACTTTCAGATAGGGCAAATGTCAGTGAGCATTTCGATTTCAGTTCCAGAGCGATTCGCCCAATGACTCCTTGATATTTAGTCGTTTTCAGCCAATATTTTGGATTTTTGAAAATTTCACTTTTTTGTGAAAATATCCACTAAATGAGGGAATAATATGTGTGAGGGTACCCCAGGAGAGTTCCAAATGTGTGTGGGTAGAATATATATCCCACGGGGGTAAAATTGAAAAAAGTTGAAAAAAATTTTTTTTTGGACTTAGTCATTTTTCTGGCGTTTATCAGACTTTCAGATAGGGGAAATGTCAGTGAGCGTTCTGATTTCAGTTCCAGAGCGATTCGCCCAATGAGTCCTTGATATTTAGTCGTTTTCAGCCAATTTTCTGGATTTTTTAAAATTTCATTTTTTGTGAAAATATCCACTAAATGAGGGAATAATATGTGTGAGGGTACCCCAGGAGAGTTCCAAATGTGTGTGGGTAGAATATATATCCCAAGGGGGTAAAATTGAAAAAAGTTGAAAAAAAATTTTTTTTGGACTTAGTCATTTTTCCGGCGTTTATCAGACTTTCAGATAGGGGAAATGTCAGTGAGCGTTCTGATTTCAGTTCCAGAGCGATTCGCCCACTGAGTCCTTGATATTTAGTCGTTTTCAGACAATTTTCTGGATTTTTGAAAATTTCACTTTTTGTGAAAATATCCACTAAATGAGGGAATAATATGTGTGAGGGTACGACAGGAGAGTTCCAAATGTGTGTGGGTAGAATATATATCCCACGGGGGTAAAGTTGAAAAAAGTTGAAAAAAATTTTTTTTTGGACTTAGTCATTTTTCCGGCGTTTATCAGACTTTCAGATAGGGGAAATGTCAGTGAGCGTTCTGATTTCAGTTCCAGAGCGATTCGCCCAATGTGTCCTTGATATTTAGTCGTTTTCAGCCAATTTTCTGGATTTTTGAAAATGTCACTTTTTGTGAAAATATCCACTAAATGAGGGAATAATATGTGTGAGGGTATCACAGGAGAGTTCCAAATGTGTGTGGGTAGAATATATATCCCACGAGAGTAAAATTGAAAAAAGTAAAAAAAAATTTTTTTTTGGACTTAGTCATTTTTCCGGCGTTTATCAGACTTTCAGATAGGGCAAATGTCAGTGAGCATTCCGATTTCAGTTCCAGAGCGATTCGCCCAATGACTCCTTGATATTTAGTCGTTTTCAGCCAATATTTTGGATTTTTGAAAATTTCACTTTTTTGTGAAAATATCCACTAAATGAGGGAATAATATGTGTGAGGGTACCCCAGGAGAGTTCCAAATGTGTGTGGGTAGAATATATATCCCACGGGGGTAAAATTGAAAAAAGTTGAAAAAAATTTTTTTTTGGACTTAGTCATTTTTCTGGCGTTTATCAGACTTTCAGATAGGGGAAATGTCAGTGAGCGTTCTGATTTCAGTTCCAGAGCGATTCGCCCAATGAGTCCTTGATATTTAGTCGTTTTCAGCCAATTTTCTGGATTTTTTAAAATTTCATTTTTTGTGAAAATATCCACTAAATGAGGGAATAATATGTGTGAGGGTACCCCAGGAGAGTTCCAAATGTGTGTGGGTAGAATATATATCCCAAGGGGGTAAAATTGAAAAAAGTTGAAAAAAAATTTTTTTTGGACTTAGTCATTTTTCCGGCGTTTATCAGACTTTCAGATAGGGGAAATGTCAGTGAGCGTTCTGATTTCAGTTCCAGAGCGATTCGCCCACTGAGTCCTTGATATTTAGTCGTTTTCAGACAATTTTCTGGATTTTTGAAAATTTCACTTTTTGTGAAAATATCCACTAAATGAGGGAATAATATGTGTGAGGGTACGACAGGAGAGTTCCAAATGTGTGTGGGTAGAATATATATCCCACGGGGGTAAAGTTGAAAAAAGTTGAAAAAAATTTTTTTTTGGACTTAGTCATTTTTCCGGCGTTTATCAGACTTTCAGATAGGGGAAATGTCAGTGAGCGTTCTGATTTCAGTTCCAGAGCGATTCGCCCAATGTGTCCTTGATATTTAGTCGTTTTCAGCCAATTTTCTGGATTTTTGAAAATGTCACTTTTTGTGAAAATATCCACTAAATGAGGGAATAATATGTGTGAGGGTATCACAGGAGAGTTCCAAATGTGTGTGGGTAGAATATATATCCCACGAGAGTAAAATTGAAAAAAGTAAAAAAAAATTTTTTTTTGGACTTAGTCATTTTTCCGGCGTTTATCAGACTTTCAGATAGGGCAAATGTCAGTGAGCATTCCGATTTCAGTTCCAGAGCGATTCGCCCAATGACTCCTTGATATTTAGTCGTTTTCAGCCAATATTTTGGATTTTTGAAAATTTCACTTTTTTGTGAAAATATCCACTAAATGAGGGAATAATATGTGTGAGGGTACCCCAGGAGAGTTCCAAATGTGTGTGGGTAGAATATATATCCCACGGGGGTAAAATTGAAAAAAGTTGAAAAAAATTTTTTTTTGGACTTAGTCATTTTTCTGGCGTTTATCAGACTTTCAGATAGGGGAAATGTCAGTGAGCGTTCTGATTTCAGTTCCAGAGCGATTCGCCCAATGAGTCCTTGATATTTAGTCGTTTTCAGCCAATTTTCTGGATTTTTTAAAATTTCATTTTTTGTGAAAATATCCACTAAATGAGGGAATAATATGTGTGAGGGTACCCCAGGAGAGTTCCAAATGTGTGTGGGTAGAATATATATCCCAAGGGGGTAAAATTGAAAAAAGTTGAAAAAAAATTTTTTTTGGACTTAGTCATTTTTCCGGCGTTTATCAGACTTTCAGATAGGGCAAATGTCAGTGAGCGTTCTGATTTCAGTTCCAGAGCGATTCACCCAATGAGTCCTTGATATTTAGTAGTTTTCAGCCAATTTCCTGGATTTTTGAAAATTTCACTTTTCTGTGAAAATATCCTCTAAATGAGGGAATAATATGTGTGAGGGTACCCCAGGAGAGTTCCAAATGTGTGTGGGTAGAATATATATCCCACGGGGATAAAATTGAAAAAAGTTGAAAAAATTTTTTTTTTGGACTTAGTCATTTTTCCGGCGTTTATCAGACTTTCAGATAGGGGAAATGTCAGTGAGCATTCTGATTTCAGTTCCAGAGCGATTCGCCCAATCTGTCCTTGATATTTAGTCGTTTTCAGCCAATTTTCTGGATTTTTGAAAATGTCACTTTTTGTGAAAATATCCACTAAATGAGGGAATAATATGTGTGAGGGTATCACAGGAGAGTTCCAAATGTGTGTGGGTAGAATATATATCCCACGAGAGTAAAATTGAAAAAAGTAAAAAAAAATTTTTTTTTGGACTTAGTCATTTTTCCGGCGTTTATCAGACTTTCAGATAGGGCAAATGTCAGTGAGCATTCCGATTTCAGTTCCAGAGCGATTCGCCCAATGACTCCTTGATATTTAGTCGTTTTCAGCCAATATTTTGGATTTTTGAAAATTTCACTTTTTTGTGAAAATATCCACTAAATGAGGGAATAATATGTGTGAGGGTACCCCAGGAGAGTTCCAAATGTGTGTGGGTAGAATATATATCCCACGGGGGTAAAATTGAAAAAAGTTGAAAAAAATTTTTTTTTGGACTTAGTCATTTTTCCGGCGTTTATCAGACTTTCAGATAGGGGAAATGTCAGTGAGCGTTCTGATTTCAGTTCCAGAGCGATTCGCCCAATGAGTCCTTGATATTTAGTCGTTTTCAGCCAATTTTCTGGATTTTTTAAAATTTCATTTTTTGTGAAAATATCCACTAAATGAGGGAATAATATGTGTGAGGGTACCACAGGAGAGTTCCAAAAGTGTGTGGGTAGAATATATATCCCACGGGAGTAAAATTGAAAAAAGTTAAAAAAAAATTTTTTTTGGACTTAGTCATTTTTCCGGCGTTTATCAGACTTTCATATAGGGGAAATGTCAGTGAGCGTTCTGATTTCAGTTCCAGAGCGATTCGCCCACTGAGTCCTTGATATTTAGTCGTTTTCAGACAATTTTCTGGATTTTTGAAAATTTCACTTTTTGTGAAAATATCCACTAAATGAGGGAATAATATGTGTGAGGGTACCACAGGAGAGTTCCAAATGTGTGTGGGTAGAATATATATCCCACGGGGGTAAAGTTGAAAAAAGTTGAAAAAAATTTTTTTTTGGACTTAGTCATTTTTCCGTCGTTTATCAGACTTTCAGATAGGGGAAATGTCAGTGAGCGTTCTGATTTCAGTTCCAGAGCGATTCGCCCAATGTTTCCTTGATATTTAGTCGTTTTCAGCCAATTTTCTGGATTTTTGAAAATTTCACTTTTTTGTGAAAATATCCACTAAATGAGGGAATAATATGTGTGAGGGTATGCCAGGAGAGTTCCAAATGTGTGTGGGTAGAATATATATCCCACGGGGGTAAAATTGAAAAAAGTTGAAAAAAATTTTTTTTTGGACTTAGTCATTTTTCCAGCGTTTATCAGACTTTCAGATAGGGCAAATGTCAGTGAGCATTCCGATTTCAGTTCCAGAGCGATTCGCCCAATGACTCCTTGATATTTTGTCGTTTTCAGCCAATATTTTGGATTTTTGAAAATTTCACTTTTTTGTGAAAATATCCACTAAATGAGGGAATAATATGTGTGAGGGTACCCCAGGAGAGTTCCAAATGTGTGTGGGTAGAATATATATCCCAAGGGGGTAAAATTGAAAAAAGTTGAAAAAAAATTTTTTTTGGACTTAGTCATTTTTCCGGCGTTTATCAGGCTTTCAGATAGGGGAAATGTCAGTGAGCGTTCTGATTTCAGCTCCAGAGCTATTCGCCCAATGAGTCCTTGATATTTAGTAGTTTTCAGCCAATTTCCTGGATTTTTGAAAATTTCACTTTTTTGGGAAAATATCCACTAAATGAGGGAATAATACGTGTGAGGGTATGCCAGGAGAGTTCCAAATGTGTGTGGGTAGAATATATATCCCACGGGGGTAAAATTGAAAAAAATTGAAAAAAATTTTTTTTTGGACTTAGTCATTTTTCTGGCGTTTATCAAACTTTCTGATAGGGGAAATGTCAGTGAGCGTTCTGATTTCAGTTCCAGAGCGATTCGCCCAATGAGTACTTGATATTTAGTCGTTTTCAGCCAATTTTCTGGATTTTTGAAAATTTCACTTTTTGTGAAAATATTTACTAAATGAGGGAATAATATGTGTGAGGGTACCACAGGAGAGTTCCAAATGTGTGTGGGTAGAATATATATCCCACGGGAGTAAAATTGAAAAAAGTTAAAAAATTTTTTTTTTGGGACTTAGACATTTTTCCGGCGTTTATCAGACTTTCAGATAGGGCAAATGTCAGTGAGCATTCCGATTTCAGTTCCAGAGCGATTCGCCCAATGACTCCTTGATATTTAGTCGTTTTCGGCCAATTTTCTGGATTTTTGAAAATTTCACTTTTTTGTGAAAATATCCACTAAATGAGGGAATAATATGTGTGAGGGAACGCCAGGAGAGTTCCAAATGTGTGTGGGTAGAATATATATCCCACGGGGGTAAAATTGAAAAAAGTTAAAAAAAATTTTTTTTTGGACTTAGTCATTTTTCCGGCGTTTATCAGACTTTCAGATAGGGGAAATGTCAGTGAGCGTTCTGTTTTCAGTTCCAGAACGATTCGCCCAATGTGTCCTTGATATTTAGTCATTTTCAGCCAATTTTCTGGATTTTTGAAAATTTCACTTTTTTGTGAAAATATCCACTAAATGAGGGAATAATATGTGTGAGGGAACCCCAGGAGAGTTCCAAATGTGTGTGGGTAGAATATATATCCCACGGGGGTAAAATTGAAAAAAATTGAAAAAAATTTTTTTTTGGACTTAGTCATTTTTCCGGCGTTTATCAAACTTTCTGATAGAGGCAATGTCAGTGAGCGTTCTGATTTCAGTTCCAGAGCGATTCGCCCAATGACTCCTTGATATTTAGTCGTTTTCAGCCAATATTTTGGATTTTTGAAAATTTCACTCTTTTGTGAAAATATCCACTAAATGAGGGAATAATATGTGTGAGGGTACCCCAGGAGAGTTCCAAATGTGTGTGGGTAGAATATATATCCCACGGGGGTAAAATTGAAAAAAGTTGAAAAAAAATTTTTTTTGGACTTAGTCATTTTTCCGGCGTTTATCAGACTTTCAGATAGGGCAAATGTCAGTGAGCATTTCGATTTCAGTTCCAGAGTGATTCGCCCAATGACTCCTTGATGTTTAGTCGTTTTCAGCCAATATTTTGGATTTTTGAAAATTTCACTTTTTTGTGAAAATATCCACTAAATGAGGGAATAATATGTGTGAGGGTACCCCAGGAGAGTTCCAAATGTGTGTGGGTAGAATATATATCCCAAGGGGGTAAAATTGAAAAAAGTTGAAAAAAAATTTTTTTTGGACTTAGTCATTTTTCCGGCGTTTATCAGACTTTCAGATAGGGGAAATGTCAGTGAGCGTTCTGATTTCAGTTCCAGAGCGATTCGCCCACTGAGTCCTTGATATTTAGTCGTTTTCAGACAATTTTCTGGATTTTTGAAAATTTCACTTTTTGTGAAAATATCCACTAAATGAGGGAATAATATGTCTGAGGGTACCACAGGAGAGTTCCAAATGTGTGTGGGTAGAATATATATCCCACGGGGGTAAAGTTGAAAAAAGTTGAAAAAAATTTTTTTTTGGACTTAGTCATTTTTTCGGCGTTTATCAGACTTTCAGATAGGGGAAATGTCAGTGAGCGTTCTGATTTCAGTTCCAGAGCGATTCGCCCAATGTGTCCTTGATATTTAGTCGTTTTCAGCCAATTTTCTGGATTTTTGAAAATGTCACTTTTTGTGAAAATATCCACTAAATGAGGGAATAATATGTGTGAGGGTATCACAGGAGAGTTCCAAATGTGTGTGGGTAGAATATATATCCCACGAGAGTAAAATTGAAAAAAGTAAAAAAAAATTTTTTTTTGGACTTAGTCATTTTTCCGGCGTTTATCAGACTTTCAGATAGGGCAAATGTCAGTGAGCATTCCGATTTCAGTTCCAGAGCGATTCGCCCAATGACTCCTTGATATTTAGTCGTTTTCAGCCAATATTTTGGATTTTTGAAAATTTCACTTTTTTGTGAAAATATCCACTAAATGAGGGAATAATATGTGTGAGGGTACCCCAGGAGAGTTCCAAATGTGTGTGGGTAGAATATATATCCCACGGGGGTAAAATTGAAAAAAGTTGAAAAAAATTTTTTTTTGGACTTAGTCATTTTTCTGGCGTTTATCAGACTTTCAGATAGGGGAAATGTCAGTGAGCGTTCTGATTTCAGTTCCAGAGCGATTCGCCCAATGAGTCCTTGATATTTAGTCGTTTTCAGCCAATTTTCTGGATTTTTTAAAATTTCATTTTTTGTGAAAATATCCACTAAATGAGGGAATAATATGTGTGAGGGTACCACAGGAGAGTTCCAAATGTGTGTGGGTAGAATATATATCCCACGGGAGTAAAATTGAAAAAAGTTAAAAAAAAATTTTTTTTGGACTTAGTCATTTTTCCGGCGTTTATCAGACTTTCAGATAGGGCAAATGTCAGTGAGCATTCCGATTTCAGTTCCAGAGCGATTCGCCCAATGACTCCTTGATGTTTAGTCGTTTTCAGCCAATATTTTGGATTTTTGAAAATTTCACTTTTTTGTGAAAATATCCACTAAATGAGGGAATAATATGTGTGAGGGTACCCCAGGAGAGTTCCAAATGTGTGTGGGTAGAATATATATCCCAAGGGGGTAAAATTGAAAAAAGTTGAAAAAAAATTTTTTTTGGACTTAGTCATTTTTCCGGCGTTTATCAGACTTTCAGATAGGGCAAATGTCAGTGAGCGTTCTGATTTCAGTTCCAGAGCGATTCACCCAATGAGTCCTTGATATTTAGTAGTTTTCAGCCAATTTCCTGGATTTTTGAAAATTTCACTTTTCTGTGAAAATATCCTCTAAATGAGGGAATAATATGTGTGAGGGTACCCCAGGAGAGTTCCAAATGTGTGTGGGTAGAATATATATCCCACGGGGATAAAATTGAAAAAAGTTGAAAAAATTTTTTTTTTGGACTTAGTCATTTTTCCGGCGTTTATCAGACTTTCAGATAGGGGAAATGTCAGTGAGCATTCTGATTTCAGTTCCAGAGCGATTCGCCCAATCTGTCCTTGATATTTAGTCGTTTTCAGCCAATTTTCTGGATTTTTGAAAATGTCACTTTTTGTGAAAATATCCACTAAATGAGGGAATAATATGTGTGAGGGTATCACAGGAGAGTTCCAAATGTGTGTGGGTAGAATATATATCCCACGAGAGTAAAATTGAAAAAAGTAAAAAAAAATTTTTTTGTGGACTTAGTCATTTTTCCGGCGTTTATCAGACTTTCAGATAGGGCAAATGTCAGTGAGCATTCCGATTTCAGTTCCAGAGCGATTCGCCCAATGACTCCTTGATATTTAGTCGTTTTCAGACAATTTTCTGGATTTTTGAAAATTTCACTTTTTGTGAAAATATCCACTAAATGAGGGAATAATATGTGTGAGGGTACCACAGGAGAGTTCCAAATGTGTGTGGGTAGAATATATATCCCACGGGGGTAAAGTTGAAAAAAGTTGAAAAAAATTTTTTTTTGGACTTAGTCATTTTTCCGTCGTTTATCAGACTTTCAGATAGGGGAAATGTCAGTGAGCTTTCTGATTTCAGTTCCAGAGCGATTCGCCCAATGTTTCCTTGATATTTAGTCGTTTTCAGCCAATTTTCTGGATTTTTGAAAATTTCACTTTTTTGTGAAAATATCCACTAAATGAGGGAATAATATGTGTGAGGGTATGCCAGGAGAGTTCCAAATGTGTGTGGGTAGAATATATATCCCACGGGGGTAAAATTGAAAAAAGTTGAAAAAAATTTTTTTTTGGACTTAGTCATTTTTCCGGCGTTTATCAGACTTTCAGATAGGGCAAATGTCAGTGAGCATTCCGATTTCAGTTCCAGAGCGATTCGCCCAATGTTTCCTTGATATTTAGTCGTTTTCAGCCAATTTTCTGGATTTTTGAAAATTTCACTTTTTTGTGAAAATATCCACTAAATGAGGGAATAATATGTGTGAGGGTACCCCAGGAGAGTTCCAAATGTGTGTGGGTAGAATATATATCCCAAGGGGGTAAAATTGAAAAAAGTTGAAAAAAAATTTTTTTTGGACTTAGTCATTTTTCCGGCGTTTATCAGGCATATAGGGGAAATGTCAGTGAGCGTTCTGATTTCAGCTCCAGAGCTATTCGCCCAATGAGTCCTTGATATTTAGTCGTTTTCACCCAATTTTCTGGATTTTTGAAAATTTCACTTTTTGTGAAAATATCCACTAAATGAGGGAATAATATGTGTGAGGGTACCACAGGAGAGTTCCAAATGTGTGTGGGTAGAATATATATCCCACGGGAGTAAAATTGAAAAAAGTAAAAAAAAAATTTTTTTGGACTTAGTCATTTTTCAGGCGTTTATCAGACTTTCAGATAGGGCAAATGTCAGTGAGCGTTCTGATTTCAGTTCCAGAGCGATTCACCCAATGAGTCCTTGATATTTAGTAGTTTTCAGCCAATTTCCTGGATTTTTGAAAATTTCACTTTTTTGGGAAAATATCCACTAAATGAGGGAATAATACGTGTGAGGGTATGCCAGGAGAGTTCCAAATGTGTGTGGGTAGAATATATATCCCACGGGGGTAAAATTGAAAAAAATTGAAAAAAATTTTTTTTTGGACTTAGTCATTTTTCTGGCGTTTATCAAACTTTCTGATAGGGGAAATGTCAGTGAGCGTTCTGATTTCAGTTCCAGAGCGATTCGCCCAATGAGTACTTGATATTTAGTCGTTTTCAGCCAATTTTCTGGATTTTTGAAAATTTCACTTTTTGTGAAAATATTTACTAAATGAGGGAATAATATGTGTGAGGGTACCACAGGAGAGTTCCAAATGTGTGTGGGTAGAATATATATCCCACGGGAGTAAAATTGAAAAAAGTTAAAAAATTTTTTTTTTGGGACTTAGACATTTTTCCGGCGTTTATCAGACTTTCAGATAGGGCAAATGTCAGTGAGCATTCCGATTTCAGTTCCAGAGCGATTCGCCCAATGACTCCTTGATATTTAGTCGTTTTCGGCCAATTTTCTGGATTTTTGAAAATTTCACTTTTTTGTGAAAATATCCACTAAATGAGGGAATAATATGTGTGAGGGTACGCCAGGAGAGTTCCAAATGTGTGTGGGTAGAATATATATCCCACGGGGGTAAAATTGAAAAAAGTTAAAAAAAATTTTTTTTTGGACTTAGTCATTTTTCCGGCGTTTATCAGACTTTCAGATAGGGGAAATGTCAGTGAGCGTTCTGTTTTCAGTTCCAGAACGATTCGCCCAATGTGTCCTTGATATTTAGTCATTTTCAGCCAATTTTCTGGATTTTTGAAAATTTCACTTTTTTGTGAAAATATCCACTAAATGAGGGAATAATATGTGTGAGGGAACCCCAGGAGAGTTCTAAATGTGTGTGGGTAGAATATATATCCCACGGGGGTAAAATTGAAAAAAATTGAAAAAAATTTTTTTTTGGACTTAGTCATTTTTCCGGCGTTTATCAAACTTTCTGATAGGGGCAATGTCAGTGAGCGTTCTGATTTCAGTTCCAGAGCGATTCGCCCAATGAGTCCTTGATATTTAGTCGTTTTCAGCCAATTTTCTGGATTTTTGAAAATTTCACTTTTTGTGAAAATATCCACTAAATGAGGGAATAATATGTGTGAGGGTACCACAGGAGAGTTCCAAATGTGTGTGGGTGGAATATATACCCACGGGGGTAAAATTGAAAAAAGTTGAAAAAAATTTTTTGGACTTAGTCATTTTTCCAGCGTTTATCAGACTTTCAGATAGGAGAAATGTCAGTGAGCATTCCGATTTCAGTTCCACAGCGATTCGCCCAATGAGTCCTTGATATTTAGTCGTTTTCAGTCAATTTTCTGGATTTTTGAAAATTTCACATTTTTGTGAAAATATCCACTAAATGAGGGAATAATATGTGTGAGGGTACCCCAGGAGAGTTCCAAATGTGTGTGGGTAGAATATATATCCCACGGGAGTAAAATTGAAAAAAGGTAAAAAAAATTTTTTTTGGACTTAGTCATTTTTCCGGCGTTTATCAGACTTTCAGATAGGAGAAATGTCAGTGAGCATTCCGATATCAGTTCCACAGTGATTCGCCCAATGAGTGCTTGATATTTAGTCGTTTTCAGCCAATTTTCTGGATTTTTGAAAATTTCACTTTTTTGTGAAAATATCCACTAAATGAGGGAATAATATATGTGAGGGTATGCCAGGAGAGTTCCAAATGTGTGTGGGTAGAATATATATCCCACGGGGGTAAAATTGAAAAAAATTGAAAAAAATTTTTTTTTTGGACTTAGTCATTTTTCCGGCGTTTATCAAACTTTCTGATAGGGGCAATGTCAGTGAGCGTTCTGATTTCAGTTCCAGAGCGATTTGCCCAATGAGTCCTTGATATTTAGTCGTTTTCAGCCAATTTTCTGGATTTTTGAAAATTTCACTTTTTGTGAAAATATCCACTAAATGAGGGAATAATATGTGTGAGGGAACCCCAGGAGAGTTCCAAATGTGTGTGGGTAGAATATATATCCCACGGGGGTAAATTGAAAAAAGTTGAAAAAAATTTTTTTTTGGACTTAGTCATTTTTCCGGCGTTTATCAGATTTTCAGATAGGAGAAATGTCAGTGAGTATTCCGATATCAGTTCCACAGCGATTCGCCCAATGAGTGCTTGATATTTAGTCGTTTTCAGCCAATTTTCTGGATTTTTGAAAATTTCACTTTTTTGTGAAAATATCCACTAAATGAGGGAATAATATGTGTGAGGGTACCCCAGGAGAGTTCCAAATGTGTGTGGGTAGAATATATATCCCACGGGGGTAAAATTGAAAAAAGTTGAAAAAAAATTTTTTTTGGACTTAGTCATTTTTCCGGCGTTTATCAGGCTTTCAGATAGGGGAAATGTCAGTGAGCGTTCTGATTTCAGCTCCAGAGCGATTCGCCCAATGAGTCCTTGATATTTAGTCGTTTTCACCCAATTTTCTGGATTTTTGAAAATTTCACTTTTTGTGAAAATATCCACTAAATGAGGGAATAATACGTGTGAGGGTATGCCAGGAGAGTTCCAAATGTGTGTGGGTAGAATATATATCCCATGGGGGTAAAATTGAAAAAAATTGAAAAAAATTTTTTTTTGGACTTAGTCATTTTTCCGGCGTTTATCAAACTTTCTGATAGGGGAAATGTCAGTGAGCGTTCTGATTTCAGTTCCAGAGCGATTCGCCCAATGAGTACTTGATATTTAGTCGTTTTCAGCCAATTTTCTGGATTTTTGAAAATTTCACTTTTTGTGAAAATATCCACTAAATGAGGGAACAATATGTGTGAGGGTACCACAGGAGAGTTCCAAATGTGTGTGGGTAGAATATATATCCCAAGGGGGTAAAATTGAAAAAAGTTGAAAAAAAATTTTTTTTGGACTTAGTCATTTTTCCGGCGTTTATCAGGCATATAGGGGAAATGTCAGTGAGCGTTCTGATTTCAGCTCCAGAGCTATTCGCCCAATGAGTCCTTGATATTTAGTCGTTTTCACCCAATTTTCTGGATTTTTGAAAATTTCACTTTTTGTGAAAATATCCACTAAATGAGGGAATAATATGTGTGAGGGTACCACAGGAGAGTTCCAAATGTGTGTGGGTAGAATATATATCCCACGGGAGTAAAATTGAAAAAAGTAAAAAAAAAATTTTTTTGGACTTAGTCATTTTTCAGGCGTTTATCAGACTTTCAGATAGGGCAAATGTCAGTGAGCGTTCTGATTTCAGTTCCAGAGCGATTCACCCAATGAGTCCTTGATATTTAGTAGTTTTCAGCCAATTTCCTGGATTTTTGAAAATTTCACTTTTTTGGGAAAATATCCACTAAATGAGGGAATAATACGTGTGAGGGTATGCCAGGAGAGTTCCAAATGTGTGTGGGTAGAATATATATCCCACGGGGGTAAAATTGAAAAAAATTGAAAAAAATTTTTTTTTGGACTTAGTCATTTTTCTGGCGTTTATCAAACTTTCTGATAGGGGAAATGTCAGTGAGCGTTCTGATTTCAGTTCCAGAGCGATTCGCCCAATGAGTACTTGATATTTAGTCGTTTTCAGCCAATTTTCTGGATTTTTGAAAATTTCACTTTTTGTGAAAATATTTACTAAATGAGGGAATAATATGTGTGAGGGTACCACAGGAGAGTTCCAAATGTGTGTGGGTAGAATATATATCCCACGGGAGTAAAATTGAAAAAAGTTAAAAAATTTTTTTTTTGGGACTTAGACATTTTTCCGGCGTTTATCAGACTTTCAGATAGGGCAAATGTCAGTGAGCATTCCGATTTCAGTTCCAGAGCGATTCGCCCAATGACTCCTTGATATTTAGTCGTTTTCGGCCAATTTTCTGGATTTTTGAAAATTTCACTTTTTTGTGAAAATATCCACTAAATGAGGGAATAATATGTGTGAGGGTACGCCAGGAGAGTTCCAAATGTGTGTGGGTAGAATATATATCCCACGGGGGTAAAATTGAAAAAAGTTAAAAAAAATTTTTTTTTGGACTTAGTCATTTTTCCGGCGTTTATCAGACTTTCAGATAGGGGAAATGTCAGTGAGCGTTCTGTTTTCAGTTCCAGAACGATTCGCCCAATGTGTCCTTGATATTTAGTCATTTTCAGCCAATTTTCTGGATTTTTGAAAATTTCACTTTTTTGTGAAAATATCCACTAAATGAGGGAATAATATGTGTGAGGGAACCCCAGGAGAGTTCTAAATGTGTGTGGGTAGAATATATATCCCACGGGGGTAAAATTGAAAAAAATTGAAAAAAATTTTTTTTTGGACTTAGTCATTTTTCCGGCGTTTATCAAACTTTCTGATAGGGGCAATGTCAGTGAGCGTTCTGATTTCAGTTCCAGAGCGATTCGCCCAATGAGTCCTTGATATTTAGTCGTTTTCAGCCAATTTTCTGGATTTTTGAAAATTTCACTTTTTGTGAAAATATCCACTAAATGAGGGAATAATATGTGTGAGGGTACCACAGGAGAGTTCCAAATGTGTGTGGGTGGAATATATACCCACGGGGGTAAAATTGAAAAAAGTTGAAAAAAATTTTTTGGACTTAGTCATTTTTCCAGCGTTTATCAGACTTTCAGATAGGAGAAATGTCAGTGAGCATTCCGATTTCAGTTCCACAGCGATTCGCCCAATGAGTCCTTGATATTTAGTCGTTTTCAGTCAATTTTCTGGATTTTTGAAAATTTCACATTTTTGTGAAAATATCCACTAAATGAGGGAATAATATGTGTGAGGGTACCCCAGGAGAGTTCCAAATGTGTGTGGGTAGAATATATATCCCACGGGAGTAAAATTGAAAAAAGGTAAAAAAAATTTTTTTTGGACTTAGTCATTTTTCCGGCGTTTATCAGACTTTCAGATAGGAGAAATGTCAGTGAGCATTCCGATATCAGTTCCACAGTGATTCGCCCAATGAGTGCTTGATATTTAGTCGTTTTCAGCCAATTTTCTGGATTTTTGAAAATTTCACTTTTTTGTGAAAATATCCACTAAATGAGGGAATAATATATGTGAGGGTATGCCAGGAGAGTTCCAAATGTGTGTGGGTAGAATATATATCCCACGGGGGTAAAATTGAAAAAAATTGAAAAAAATTTTTTTTTTGGACTTAGTCATTTTTCCGGCGTTTATCAAACTTTCTGATAGGGGCAATGTCAGTGAGCGTTCTGATTTCAGTTCCAGAGCGATTTGCCCAATGAGTCCTTGATATTTAGTCGTTTTCAGCCAATTTTCTGGATTTTTGAAAATTTCACTTTTTGTGAAAATATCCACTAAATGAGGGAATAATATGTGTGAGGGAACCCCAGGAGAGTTCCAAATGTGTGTGGGTAGAATATATATCCCACGGGGGTAAATTGAAAAAAGTTGAAAAAAATTTTTTTTTGGACTTAGTCATTTTTCCGGCGTTTATCAGATTTTCAGATAGGAGAAATGTCAGTGAGTATTCCGATATCAGTTCCACAGCGATTCGCCCAATGAGTGCTTGATATTTAGTCGTTTTCAGCCAATTTTCTGGATTTTTGAAAATTTCACTTTTTTGTGAAAATATCCACTAAATGAGGGAATAATATGTGTGAGGGTACCCCAGGAGAGTTCCAAATGTGTGTGGGTAGAATATATATCCCACGGGGGTAAAATTGAAAAAAGTTGAAAAAAAATTTTTTTTGGACTTAGTCATTTTTCCGGCGTTTATCAGGCTTTCAGATAGGGGAAATGTCAGTGAGCGTTCTGATTTCAGCTCCAGAGCGATTCGCCCAATGAGTCCTTGATATTTAGTCGTTTTCACCCAATTTTCTGGATTTTTGAAAATTTCACTTTTTGTGAAAATATCCACTAAATGAGGGAATAATACGTGTGAGGGTATGCCAGGAGAGTTCCAAATGTGTGTGGGTAGAATATATATCCCATGGGGGTAAAATTGAAAAAAATTGAAAAAAATTTTTTTTTGGACTTAGTCATTTTTCCGGCGTTTATCAAACTTTCTGATAGGGGAAATGTCAGTGAGCGTTCTGATTTCAGTTCCAGAGCGATTCGCCCAATGAGTACTTGATATTTAGTCGTTTTCAGCCAATTTTCTGGATTTTTGAAAATTTCACTTTTTGTGAAAATATCCACTAAATGAGGGAACAATATGTGTGAGGGTACCACAGGAGAGTTCCAAATGTGTGTGGGTAGAATATATATCCCACGGGAGTAAAATTGAAAAAAGTTAAAAAAAAATTTTTTTGGGACTTAGACATTTTTCCGGCGTTTATCAGACTTTCAGATAGGGCAAATGTCAGTGAGCATTCCGATTTCAGTTCCAGAGCGATTCGCCCAATGACTCCTTGATATTTAGTCGTTTTCGGCCAATTTTCTGGATTTTTGAAAATTTCACTTTTTTGTGAAAATATCCACTAAATGAGGGAATAATATGTGTGAGGGTACCCCAGGAGAGTTCCAAATGTGTGTGGGTAGAATATATATCCCACGGGGGTAAAATTGAAAAAAGTTGAAAAAAATTTTTTTTTGGACTTAGTCATTTTTCCGGCGTTTATCAGACTTTCAGATAGGGGAAATGTCAGTGAGCATTCTGATTTCAGTTCCAGAGCGATTCGCCCAATGTGTCCTTGATATTTAGTCATTTTCAGCCAATTTTCTGGATTTTTGAAAATTTCACTTTTTTGTGAAAATATCCACTAAATGAGGGAATAATATGTGTGAGGGTACCCCAGGAGAGTTCCAAATGTGTGTGGGTAGAATATATATCCCACGGGGGTAAAATTGAAAAAAGTTGAAAAAAATTTTTTTTTGGACTTAGTCATTTTTCCGGCGTTTATCAGACTTTCAGATAGGGGAAATGTCAGTGAGCGTTCTGATTTCAGTTCCAGAGCGATTCGCCCAATGAGTCCTTGATATTTAGTCGTTTTCAGCCAATTTTCTGGATTTTTGAAAATTTCACTTTTTGTGAAAATATCCACTAAATGAGGGAATAATATGTGTGAGGGTACCACAGGAGAGTTCCAAATGTGTGTGGGTAGAATATATACCCACGTGGATAAAATTGAAAAAAGTTGAAAAAAATTTTTTTTTGGACTTAGTCATTTTTTCGGCGTTTATCAGACTTTCAGATAGGGGAAATGTCAGTGAGCATTCTGATTTCAGTTCCAGAGCGATTCGCCCAATGAGTCCTTGATATTTAGTCGTTTTCAGCCAATTTTCTGGATTTTTTAAAATTTCACTTTTTGTGAAAATATTTACTAAATGAGGGAATAATATGTGTGAGGGTACCCCAGGAGAGTTCCAAATGTGTGTGGGTAGAATATATATCCCACGGGAGTAAAATTGAAAAAAGGTAAAAAAAATTTTTTTTGGACTTAGTCATTTTTCCGGCGTTTATCAGACTTTCAGATAGGAGAAATGTCAGTGAGCATTCCGATATCAGTTCCACAGTGATTCGCCCAATGAGTGCTTGATATTTAGTCGTTTTCAGCCAATTTTCTGGATTTTTGAAAATTTCACTTTTTTGTGAAAATATCCACTAAATGAGGGAATAATATATGTGAGGGTATGCCAGGAGAGTTCCAAATGTGTGTGGGTAGAATATATATCCCACGGGGGTAAAATTGAAAAAAATTGAAAAAAATTTTTTTTTTGGACTTAGTCATTTTTCCGGCGTTTATCAAACTTTCTGATAGGGGCAATGTCAGTGAGCGTTCTGATTTCAGTTCCAGAGCGATTTGCCCAATGAGTCCTTGATATTTAGTCGTTTTCAGCCAATTTTCTGGATTTTTGAAAATTTCACTTTTTGTGAAAATATCCACTAAATGAGGGAATAATATGTGTGAGGGAACCCCAGGAGAGTTCCAAATGTGTGTGGGTAGAATATATATCCCACGGGGGTAAATTGAAAAAAGTTGAAAAAAATTTTTTTTTGGACTTAGTCATTTTTCCGGCGTTTATCAGATTTTCAGATAGGAGAAATGTCAGTGAGTATTCCGATATCAGTTCCACAGCGATTCGCCCAATGAGTGCTTGATATTTAGTCGTTTTCAGCCAATTTTCTGGATTTTTGAAAATTTCACTTTTTTGTGAAAATATCCACTAAATGAGGGAATAATATGTGTGAGGGTACCCCAGGAGAGTTCCAAATGTGTGTGGGTAGAATATATATCCCACGGGGGTAAAATTGAAAAAAGTTGAAAAAAAATTTTTTTTGGACTTAGTCATTTTTCCGGCGTTTATCAGGCTTTCAGATAGGGGAAATGTCAGTGAGCGTTCTGATTTCAGCTCCAGAGCGATTCGCCCAATGAGTCCTTGATATTTAGTCGTTTTCACCCAATTTTCTGGATTTTTGAAAATTTCACTTTTTGTGAAAATATCCACTAAATGAGGGAATAATACGTGTGAGGGTATGCCAGGAGAGTTCCAAATGTGTGTGGGTAGAATATATATCCCATGGGGGTAAAATTGAAAAAAATTGAAAAAAATTTTTTTTTGGACTTAGTCATTTTTCCGGCGTTTATCAAACTTTCTGATAGGGGAAATGTCAGTGAGCGTTCTGATTTCAGTTCCAGAGCGATTCGCCCAATGAGTACTTGATATTTAGTCGTTTTCAGCCAATTTTCTGGATTTTTGAAAATTTCACTTTTTGTGAAAATATCCACTAAATGAGGGAACAATATGTGTGAGGGTACCACAGGAGAGTTCCAAATGTGTGTGGGTAGAATATATATCCCACGGGAGTAAAATTGAAAAAAGTTAAAAAAAAATTTTTTTGGGACTTAGACATTTTTCCGGCGTTTATCAGACTTTCAGATAGGGCAAATGTCAGTGAGCATTCCGATTTCAGTTCCAGAGCGATTCGCCCAATGACTCCTTGATATTTAGTCGTTTTCGGCCAATTTTCTGGATTTTTGAAAATTTCACTTTTTTGTGAAAATATCCACTAAATGAGGGAATAATATGTGTGAGGGTACCCCAGGAGAGTTCCAAATGTGTGTGGGTAGAATATATATCCCACGGGGGTAAAATTGAAAAAAGTTGAAAAAAATTTTTTTTTGGACTTAGTCATTTTTCCGGCGTTTATCAGACTTTCAGATAGGGGAAATGTCAGTGAGCATTCTGATTTCAGTTCCAGAGCGATTCGCCCAATGTGTCCTTGATATTTAGTCATTTTCAGCCAATTTTCTGGATTTTTGAAAATTTCACTTTTTTGTGAAAATATCCACTAAATGAGGGAATAATATGTGTGAGGGTACCCCAGGAGAGTTCCAAATGTGTGTGGGTAGAATATATATCCCACGGGGGTAAAATTGAAAAAAGTTGAAAAAAATTTTTTTTTGGACTTAGTCATTTTTCCGGCGTTTATCAGACTTTCAGATAGGGGAAATGTCAGTGAGCGTTCTGATTTCAGTTCCAGAGCGATTCGCCCAATGAGTCCTTGATATTTAGTCGTTTTCAGCCAATTTTCTGGATTTTTGAAAATTTCACTTTTTGTGAAAATATCCACTAAATGAGGGAATAATATGTGTGAGGGTACCACAGGAGAGTTCCAAATGTGTGTGGGTAGAATATATACCCACGTGGATAAAATTGAAAAAAGTTGAAAAAAATTTTTTTTTGGACTTAGTCATTTTTTCGGCGTTTATCAGACTTTCAGATAGGGGAAATGTCAGTGAGCATTCTGATTTCAGTTCCAGAGCGATTCGCCCAATGAGTCCTTGATATTTAGTCGTTTTCAGCCAATTTTCTGGATTTTTTAAAATTTCACTTTTTGTGAAAATATTTACTAAATGAGGGAATAATATGTGTGAGGGTACCACAGGAGAGTTCCAAATGTGTGTGGGTAGAATATATATCCCACGGGAGTAAAATTGAAAAAAGTTAAAAAAATTTTTTTTTGGGACTTAGACATTTTTCCGGCGTTTATCAGACTTTCAGATAGGGCAAATGTCAGTGAGCATTCCCATTTCAGTTCCAGAGCGATTCGCCCAATGACTCCTTGATATTTAGTCGTTTTCGGCCAATTTTCTGGATTTTTGAAAATTTCACTTTTTTGTGAAAATATCCACTAAATGAGGGAATAATATGTGTGAGGGTACGCCAGGAGAGTTCCAAATGTGTGTGGGTGGAATATATACCCACGGGGGTAAAATTGAAAAAAGTTGAAAAAAATTTTTTGGACTTAGTCATTTTTCCAGCGTTTATCAGACTTTCAGATAGGAGAAATGTCAGTGAGCATTCCGATTTCAGTTCCACAGCGATTCGCCCAATGAGTCCTTGATATTTAGTCGTTTTCAGTCAATTTTCTGGATTTTTGAAAATTTCACTTTTTTGTGAAAATATCCACTAAATGAGGGAATAATATGTGTGAGGGTACCCCAGGAGAGTTCCAAATGTGTGTGGGTAGAATATATATCCCACGGGGGTAAAATTGAAAAAAGTTGAAAAAAATTTTTTTTTGGACTTAGTCATTTTTCCGGCGTTTATCAGGCTTTCAGATAGGGGAAATGTCAGTGAGCGTTCTGATTTCAGCTCCAGAGCGATTCGCCCAATGAGTCCTTGATATTTAGTCGTTTTCACCCAATTTTCTGGATTTTTGAAAATTTCACTTTTTGTGAAAATATCCACTAAATGAGGGAATAATATGTGTGAGGGTACCACAGGAGAGTTCCAAATGTGTGTGGGTAGAATATATATCCCATGGGAGTAAAATTGAAAAAAGTAAAAAAAAAATTTTTTTTTGGACTTAGTCATTTTTCCGGCGTTTATCAGACTTTCAGATAGGGCAAATGTCAGTGAGCGTTCTGATTTCAGTTCCAGAGCGATTCACCCAATGAGTCCTTGATATTTAGTAGTTTTCAGCCAATTTCCTGGATTTTTGAAAATTTCACTTTTTTGTGAAAATATCCACTAAATGAGGGAATAATACGTGTATGGGTATGCCAGGAGAGTTCCAAATGTGTGTGGGTAGAATATATATCCCACGGGGGTAAAATTGAAAAAAATTGAAAAAAATTTTTTTTTGGACTTAGTCATTTTTCCGGCGTTTATCAAACTTTCTGATAGGGGAAATGTCAGTGAGCGTTCTGATTTCAGTTCCAGAGTGATTCGCCCAATGAGTACTTGATATTTAGTCGTTTTCAGCCAATTTTCTGGATTTTTGAAAATTTCACTTTTTGTGAAAATATCCACTAAATGAGGGAACAATATGTGTGAGGGTACGCCAGGAGAGTTCCAAATGTGTGTGGGTAGAATATATATCCCACGGGGGTAAAATTGAAAAAAGTTGAAAAAAATTTTTTTTTGGACTTAGTCATTATTCCGGCGTTTATCAGACTTTCAGATAGGGGAAATGTCAGTGAGCGTTCTGATTTCAGTTCCAGAGCGATTCGCCCAATGTGTCCTTGATATTTAGTCGTTTTCAGCCAATTTTCTGGATTTTTGAAAATTTCACTTTTTGTGAAAATATCCACTAAATGAGGGAATAATATGTGTGAGGGTACCACAGGAGAGTTCCAAATGTGTGTGGGTGGAATATATACCCACGGGGGTAAAATTGAAAAAAGTTGAAAAAAATTTTTTGGACTTAGTCATTTTTCCGGCGTTTATCAGACTTTCAGATAGGAGAAATGTCAGTGAGCATTCCGATTTCAGTTCCACAGCGATTCGCCCAATGAGTCCTTGATATTTAGTCGTTTTCAGTCAATTTTCTGGATTTTTGAAAATTTCACTTTTTTGTGAAAATATCCACTAAATGAGGGAATAATATATGTGAGGGTATGCCAGGAGAGTTCCAAATGTGTGTGGGTAGAATATATATCCCACGGGGGTAAAATTGAAAAAAATTTAAAAAAATTTTTTTTTGGACTTAGTCATTTTTCCGGCGTTTATCAAACTTTCTGATAGGGGAAATGTCAGTGAGCGTTCTGATTTCAGTTCCAGAGCGATTCGCCCAATGAGTCCTTGATATTTAGTCGTTTTCAGCCAATTTTCTGGATTTTTGAAAATTTCACTTTTTGTGAAAATATCCACTAAATGAGGGAATAATATGTGTGAGGGTACCACAGGAGAGTTCCAAATGTGTGTGGGTAGAATATATATCCCACGGGAGTAAAATTGAAAAAAGTTAAAAAAAAATTTTTTTGGGACTTAGACATTTTTCCGGCGTTTATCAGACTTTCAGATAGGGCAAATGTCAGTGAGCATTCCGATTTCAGTTCCAGAGCGATTCGCCCAATGACTCCTTGATATTTAGTCGTTTTCGGCCAATTTTCTGGATTTTTGAAAATTTCACTTTTTTGTGAAAATATCCACTAAATGAGGGAATAATATGTGTGAGGGTACCCCAGGAGAGTTCCAAATGTGTGTGGGTAGAATATATATCCCACGGGTGTAAAATTGAAAAAAGTTGAAAAAATTTTTTGGACTTAGTCATTTTTCCGGCGTTTATCAGACTTTCAGATAGGAGAAATGTCAGTGAGCATTCCGATATCAGTTCCACAGCGATTCGCCCAATGAGTGCTTGATATTTAGTCGTTTTCAGCCAATTTGCTGGATTTTTGAAAATTTCACTTTTTGTGAAAATATCCACTAAATGAGGGAATAATATGTGTGAGGGTACCACAGGAGAGTTCCAAATGTGTGTGGGTAGAATATATACCCACGGGGGTAAAATTGAAAAAAGTTGAAAAAAATTTTTTAGACTTAGTCATTTTTCCGGCGTTTATCAGACTTTCAGATAGGAGAAATGTCAGTGAGCATTCCGATTTCAGTTCCACAGCGATTCGCCCAATGAGTCCTTGATATTTAGTCGTTTTCAGTCAATTTTCTGGATTTTTGAAAATTTCACTTTTTTGTGAAAATATCCACTAAATGAGGGAATAATATGTGTGAGGGTACCCCAGGAGAGTTCCAAATGTGTGTGGGTAGAATATATATCCCACGGGTGTAAAATTGAAAAAAGTTGAAAAAAATTTTTTTTTGGACTTAGTCATTTTTCCGGCGTTTATCAGACTTTCAGATAGGAGAAATGTCAGTGAGCATTCCGATATCAGTTCCAGAGCGATTCGCCCAATGAGTACTTGATATTTAGTCGTTTTCAGCCAATTTTCTGGATTTTTGAAAATTTCACTTTTTGTGAAAATATCCACTAAATGAGGGAACAATATGTGTGAGGGTACCACAGGAGAGTTCCAAATGTGTGTGGGTAGAATATATATCCCACGGGAGTAAAATTGAAAAAAGTTAAAAAAAAATTTTTTTGGGACTTAGACATTTTTCCGGCGTTTATCAGACTTTCAGATAGGGGAAATGTCAGTGAGCGTTCTGATTTCAGTTCCAGAGCGATTCGCCCAATGTGTCCTTGATATTTAGTCATTTTCAGCCAATTTTCTGGATTTTTGAAAATTTCACTTTTTGTGAAAATATCCACTAAATGAGGGAATAATATGTGTGAGGGTACCACAGGAGAGTTCCAAATGTGTGTGGGTAGAATATATACCCACGTGGATAAAATTGAAAAAAGTTGAAAAAAATTTTTTTTTGGACTTAGTCATTTTTTCGGCGTTTATCAGACTTTCAGATAGGGGAAATGTCAGTGAGCATTCTGATTTCAGTTCCAGAGCGATTCGCCCAATGAGTCCTTGATATTTAGTCGTTTTCAGCCAATTTTCTGGATTTTTGAAAATTTCACTTTTTGTGAAAATATTTACTAAATGAGGGAATAATATGTGTGAGGGTACCACAGGAGAGTTCCAAATGTGTGTGGGTAGAATATATATCCCACGGGAGTAAAATTGAAAAAAGTTAAAAAAAATTTTTTTGGGACTTAGACATTTTTCCGGCGTTTATCAGACTTTCAGATAGGGCAAATGTCAGTGAGCATTCCCATTTCAGTTCCAGAGCGATTCGCCCAATGACTCCTTGATATTTAGTCGTTTTCGGCCAATTTTCTGGATTTTTGAAAATTTCACTTTTTTGTGAAAATATCCACTAAATGAGGGAATAATATGTGTGAGGGTACGCCAGGAGAGTTCCAAATGTGTGTGGGTGGAATATATACCCACGGGGGTAAAATTGAAAAAAGTTGAAAAAAATTTTTTGGACTTAGTCATTTTTCCGGCGTTTATCAGACTTTCAGATAGGAGAAATGTCAGTGAGCATTCCGATTTCAGTTCCACAGCGATTCGCCCAATGAGTCCTTGATATTTAGTTGTTTTCAGTCAATTTTCTGGATTTTTGAAAATTTCACTTTTTTGTGAAAATATCCACTAAATGAGGGAATAATATGTGTGAGGGTACCCCAGGAGAGTTCCAAATGTGTGTGGGTAGAATATATATCCCACGGGGGTAAAATTGAAAAAAGTTGAAAAAAAATTTTTTTTGGACTTAGTCATTTTTCCGGCGTTTATCAGGCTTTCAGATAGGGGAAATGTCAGTGAGCGTTCTGATTTCAGCTCCAGAGCGATTCGCCCAATGAGTCCTTGATATTTAGTCGTTTTCACCCAATTTTCTGGATTTTTGAAAATTTCACTTTTTGTGAAAATATCCACTAAATGAGGGAATAATATGTGTGAGGGTACCACAGGAGAGTTCCAAATGTGTGTGGGTAGAATATATATCCCATGGGAGTAAAATTGAAAAAAGTAAAAAAAAAATTTTTTTGGACTTAGTCATTTTTCCGGCGTTTATCAGACTTTCAGATAGGGCAAATGTCAGTGAGCGTTCTGATTTCAGTTCCAGAGCGATTCACCCAATGAGTCCTTGATATTTAGTAGTTTTCAGCCAATTTCCTGGATTTTTGAAAATTTCACTTTTTTGTGAAAATATCCACTAAATGAGGGAATAATACGTGTGAGGGTATGCCAGGAGAGTTCCAAATGTGTGTGGGTAGAATATATATCCCACGGGGGTAAAATTGAAAAAAATTGAAAAAAATTTTTTTTTGGACTTAGTCATTTTTCCGGCGTTTATCAAACTTTCTGATAGGGGAAATGTCAGTGAGCGTTCTGATTTCAGTTCCAGAGCGATTCGCCCAATGAGTACTTGATATTTAGTCGTTTTCAGCCAATTTTCTGGATTTTTGAAAATTTCACTTTTTGTGAAAATATCCACTAAATGAGGGAACAATATGTGTGAGGGTACGCCAGGAGAGTTCCAAATGTGTGTGGGTAGAATATATATCCCACGGGGGTAAAATTGAAAAAAGTTGAAAAAAATTTTTTTTTGGACTTAGTCATTATTCCGGCGTTTATCAGACTTTCAGATAGGGGAAATGTCAGTGAGCGTTCTGATTTCAGTTCCAGAGCGATTCGCCCAATGTGTCCTTGATATTTAGTCGTTTTCAGCCAATTTTCTGGATTTTTGAAAATTTCACTTTTTGTGAAAATATCCACTAAATGAGGGAATAATATGTGTGAGGGTACCACAGGAGAGTTCCAAATGTGTGTGGGTGGAATATATACCCACGGGGGTAAAATTGAAAAAAGTTGAAAAAAATTTTTTGGACTTAGTCATTTTTCCGGCGTTTATCAGACTTTCAGATAGGAGAAATGTCAGTGAGCATTCCGATTTCAGTTCCACAGCGATTCGCCCAATGAGTCCTTGATATTTAGTCGTTTTCAGTCAATTTTCTGGATTTTTGAAAATTTCACTTTTTTGTGAAAATATCCACTAAATGAGGGAATAATATATGTGAGGGTATGCCAGGAGAGTTCCAAATGTGTGTGGGTAGAATATATATCCCACGGGGGTAAAATTGAAAAAAATTTAAAAAAATTTTTTTTTGGACTTAGTCATTTTTCCGGCGTTTATCAAACTTTCTGATAGGGGAAATGTCAGTGAGCGTTCTGATTTCAGTTCCAGAGCGATTCGCCCAATGAGTCCTTGATATTTAGTCGTTTTCAGCCAATTTTCTGGATTTTTGAAAATTTCACTTTTTGTGAAAATATCCACTAAATGAGGGAATAATATGTGTGAGGGTACCACAGGAGAGTTCCAAATGTGTGTGGGTAGAATATATATCCCACGGGAGTAAAATTGAAAAAAGTTAAAAAAAAATTTTTTTGGGACTTAGACATTTTTCCGGCGTTTATCAGACTTTCAGATAGGGCAAATGTCAGTGAGCATTCCGATTTCAGTTCCAGAGCGATTCGCCCAATGACTCCTTGATATTTAGTCGTTTTCGGCCAATTTTCTGGATTATTGAAAATTTCACTTTTTTGTGAAAATATCCACTAAATGAGGGAATAATATGTGTGAGGGTACCACTGGAGAGTTCCAAATGTGTGTGGGTAGAATATATATCCCACGGGAGTAAAATTGAAAAAAGTTGAAAAAAATTTTTTGGACTTAGTCATTTTTCCGGCGTTTATCAGACTTTCAGATAGGAGAAATGTCAGTGAGCATTCCGATTTCAGTTCCACAGCGATTCGCCCAATGAGTCCTTGATATTTATTCGTTTTCAGTCAATTTTCTGGATTTTTGAAAATTTCACTTTTTTGTGAAAATATCCACTAAATGAGGGAATAATATGTGTGAGGGTACCCCAGGAGAGTTCCAAATGTGTGTGGGTAGAATATATATCCCACGGGGGTAAAATTGAAAAAAGTTGAAAAAAATTTTTGTTTGGACTTAGTCATTTTTCCGGCGTTTATCAGACTTTCAGACAGGAGAAATGTCAGTGAGCATTCCGATTTCAGTTCCACAGCGATTCTCCCAATGAGTCCTTGATATTTAGTCGTTTTCAGTCAATTTTCTGGATTTTTGAAAATTTCACTTTTTTGTGAAAATATCCACTAAATGAGGGAATAATATGTGTGAGGGTACCCCAGGAGAGTTCCAAATGTGTGTGGGTAGAATATATATCCCACGGGTGTAAGATTGAAAAAAGTTGAAAAAATTTTTTGGACTTAGTCATTTTTCCGGCGTTTATCAGACTTTCAGATAGGAGAAATGTCAGTGAGCATTCCGATATCAGTTCCACAGCGATTCGCCCAATGAGTGCTTGATATTTAGTCGTTTTCAGCCAATTTTCTGGATTTTTGAAAATTTCACTTTTTGTGAAAATATCCACTAAATGAGGGAATAATATGTGTGAGGGTACCCCAGGAGAGTTCCAAATGTGTGTGGGTAGAATATATATCCCACGGGGGTAAAATTGAAAAAAGTTGAAAAAAATTTTTTTTGGACTTAGTCATTTTTCAGGCGTTTATCAGACTTTCAGATAGGGGAAATGTCATTGAGCGTTCTGATTTCAGTTCCAGAGCGATTCGCCCAATGAGTCCTTGATATTTAGTCGTTTTCAGCCAATTTTCTAGATTTTTGAAAATTTCACTTTTTGTGAAAATATCCACTAAATGAGGGAATAATATGTGTGAGGGTACCCCAGGAGAGTTCCAAATGTGTGTGGGTAGAATATATATCCCACGGGTGTAAAATTGAAAAAAGTTGAAAAAATTTTTTGGACTTAGTCATTTTTCCGGCGTTTATCAGACTTTCAGATAGGAGAAATGTCAGTGAGCATTCCGATATCAGTTCCACAGCGATTCGCCCAATGAGTGCTTGATATTTAGTCGTTTTCAGCCAATTTGCTGGATTTTTGAAAATTTCACTTTTTGTGAAAATATCCACTAAATGAGGGAATAATATGTGTGAGGGTACCACAGGAGAGTTCCAAATGTGTGTGGGTAGAATATATACCCACGGGGGTAAAATTGAAAAAAGTTGAAAAAAATTTTTTAGACTTAGTCATTTTTCCGGCGTTTATCAGACTTTCAGATAGGAGAAATGTCAGTGAGCATTCCGATTTCAGTTCCACAGCGATTCGCCCAATGAGTCCTTGATATTAAGTCGTTTTCAGTCAATTTTCTGGATTTTTGAAAATTTCACTTTTTTGTGAAAATATCCACTAAATGAGGGAATAATATGTGTGAGGGTACCCCAGGAGAGTTCCAAATGTGTGTGGGTAGAATATATATCCCACGGGTGTAAAATTGAAAAAAGTTGAAAAAAATTTTTTTTTGGACTTAGTCATTTTTCCGGCGTTTATCAGACTTTCAGATAGGAGAAATGTCAGTGAGCATTCCGATATCAGTTCCACAGCGATTCGCCCAATGAGTCCTTGATATTTAGTCGTTTTCAGCCAATATTTTGGATTTTTGAAAATTTCACTTTTTTGTGAAAATATCCACTAAATGAGGGAATAATATGTGTGAGGGTACCACTGGAGAGTTCCAAATGTGTGTGGGTAGAATATATATCCCACGGGAGTAAAATTGAAAAAAGTTGAAAAAAATTTTTTGGACTTAGTCATTTTTCCGGCGTTTATCAGACTTTCAGATAGGAGAAATGTCAGTGAGCATTCCGATTTCAGTTCCACAGCGATTCGCCCAATGAGTCCTTGATATTTAGTCGTTTTCAGTCAATTTTCTGGATTTTTGAAAATTTCACTTTTTTGTGAAAATATCCACTAAATGAGGGAATAATATGTGTGAGGGTACCCCAGGAGAGTTCCAAATGTGTGTGGGTAGAATATATATCCCACGGGGGTAAAATTGAAAAAAGTTGAAAAAAATTTTTGTTTGGACTTAGTCATTTTTCCGGCGTTTATCAGACTTTCAGATAGGAGAAATGTCAGTGAGCATTCCGATTTCAGTTCCACAGCGATTCTCCCAATGAGTCCTTGATATTTAGTCGTTTTCAGTCAATTTTCTGGATTTTTGAAAATTTCACTTTTTTGTGAAAATATCCACTAAATGAGGGAATAATATGTGTGAGGGTACCCCAGGAGAGTTCCAAATGTGTGTGGGTAGAATATATATCCCACGGGTGTAAGATTGAAAAAAGTTGAAAAAATTTTTTGGACTTAGTCATTTTTCCGGCGTTTATCAGACTTTCAGATAGGAGAAATGTCAGTGAGCATTCCGATATCAGTTCCACAGCGATTCGCCCAATGAGTGCTTGATATTTAGTCGTTTTCAGCCAATTTTCTGGATTTTTGAAAATTTCACTTTTTGTGAAAATATCCACTAAATGAGGGAATAATATGTGTGAGGGTACACCAGGAGAGTTCCAAATGTGTGTGGGTAGAATATATATCCCACGGGGGTAAAATTGAAAAAAGTTGAAAAAAATTTTTTTTGGACTTAGTCATTTTTCAGGCGTTTATCAGACTTTCAGATAGGGGAAATGTCATTGAGCGTTCTGATTTCAGTTCCAGAGCGATTCGCCCAATGAGTCCTTGATATTTAGTCGTTTTCAGCCAATTTTCTAGATTTTTGAAAATTTCACTTTTTGTGAAAATATCCACTAAATGAGGGAATAATATGTTTGAGGGTACCACAGGAGAGTTCCAAATGTGTGTGGGTAGAATATATACCCACGGGGGTAAAATTGAAAAAAGTTGAAAAAAATTTTTTAGACTTAGTCATTTTTCCGGCGTTTATCAGACTTTCAGATAGGAGAAATGTCAGTGAGCATTCCGATTTCAGTTCCACAGCGATTCGCCCAATGAGTCCTTGATATTTAGTCGTTTTCAGTCAATTTTCTGGATTTTTGAAAATTTCACATTTTTGTGAAAATATCCACTAAATGAGGGAATAATATGTGTGAGGGTACCCCAGGAGAGTTCCAAATGTGTGTGGGTAGAATATATATCCCACGGGTGTAAAATTGAAAAAAGTTGAAAAAAATTTTTTTTTGGACTTAGTCATTTTTCCGGCGTTTATCAGACTTTCAGATAGGAGAAATGTCAGTGAGCATTCCGATATCAGTTCCACAGCGATTCGCCCAATGAGTCCTTGATATTTAGTCGTTTTCAGCCAATATTTTGGATTTTTGAAAATTTCACTTTTTTGTGAAAATATCCACTAAATGAGGGAATAATATGTGTGAGGGTACCACTGGAGAGTTCCAAATGTGTGTGGGTAGAATATATATCCCACGGGAGTAAAATTGAAAAAAGTTGAAAAAAATTTTTTGGACTTAGTCATTTTTCCGGCGTTTATCAGACTTTCAGATAGGAGAAATGTCAGTGAGCATTCCGATTTCAGTTCCACAGCGATTCGCCCAATGAGTCCTTGATATTTAGTCGTTTTCAGTCAATTTTCTGGATTTTTGAAAATTTCACTTTTTTGTGAAAATATCCACTAAATGAGGGAATAATATGTGTGAGGGTACCCAAGGAGAGTTCCAAATGTGTGTGGGTAGAATATATATCCCACGGGAGTAAAATTGAAAAAAGTAAAAAAAAAAATTTTTTTGGACTTAGTCATTTTTCCGGCGTTTATCAGACTTTCAGATAGGGGAAATGTCAGTGAGCGTTCTTATTTCAGTTCCAGAGCGATTCGCCCAATGAGTCCTTGATATTTAGTCATTTTCAGCCAATTTTCTGGATTTTTGAAAATTTCACTTTTTTGTGAAAATATCCACTAAATGAGGGAATAATATGTGTGAGGGTACCCCAGGAGAGTTCCAAATGTGTGTGGGTAGAATATATGTCCCACGGGGGTAAAATTGAAAAAAGTTAAAAAATTTTTTTTTTTGGGCTTAGTCATTTTTCCGGCGTTTATCAGACTTTCAGATAGGGGAAATGTCAGTGAGCGTTCTGATTTCAGTTCCAGAGCGATTCGCCCAATGACTCCTTGATATTTAGTCGTTTTCAGCCAATTTTCTGGATTTTTGAAAATTTCACTTTTTTGTGAAAATATCCACTAAATGAGGGATTAATATGTGTGAGGGTACGCCAGGAGAGTTCCAAATGTGTGTGGGTGGAATATATACCCACGGGGGTAAAATTGAAAAAAGTTGAAAAAAATTTTTTGGACTTAGTCATTTTTCCGGCGTTTATCAGACTTTCAGATAGGAGAAATGTCAGTGAGCATTCCGATTTCAGTTCCACAGCGATTCGCCCAATGAGTCCTTGATATTTAGTCGTTTTCAGTCAATTTTCTGGATTTTTGAAAATTTCACTTTTTTGTGAAAATATCCACTAAATGAGGGAATAATATATGTGAGGGTATGCCAGGAGAGTTCCAAATGTGTGTGGGTAGAATATATATCCCACGGGGGTAAAATTGAAAAAAATTAAAAAAAATTTTTTTTTGGACTTAGTCATTTTTCCGGCGTTTATCAAACTTTCTGATAGGGGAAATGTCAGTGAGCGTTCTGATTTCAGTTCCAGAGCGATTCGCCCAATGAGTCCTTGATATTTAGTCGTTTTCAGCCAATTTTCTGGATTTTTGAAAATTTCACTTTTTGTGAAAATATCCACTAAATGAGGGAATAATATGTGTGAGGGTACCACAGGAGAGTTCCAAATGTGTGTGGGTAGAATATATACCCACGTGGATAAAATTGAAAAAAGTTGAAAAAAAATTTTTTTTGGACTTAGTCATTTTTTCGGCGTTTATCAGACTTTCAGATAGGGGAAATGTCAGTGAGCATTCTGATTTCAGTTCCAGAGCGATTCGCCCAATGTTTCCTTGATATTTAGTCGTTTTCAGCCAATTTTCTGGATTTTTGAAAATTTCACTTTTTGTGAAAATATTTACTAAATGAGGGAATAATATGTGTGAGGGTACCACAGGAGAGTTCCAAATGTGTGTGGGTAGAATATATATCCCACGGGAGTAAAATTGAAAAAAGTTAAAAAAAATTTTTTTGGGGACTTAGACATTTTTCCGGCGTTTATCAGACTTTCAGATAGGGCAAATGTCAGTGAGCATTCCGATTTCAGTTCCACAGCGATTCGCCCAATGAGTCCTTGATATTTAGTCGTTTTCAGTCAATTTTCTGGATTTTTGAAAATTTCACTTTTTTGTGAAAATATCCACTAAATGAGGGAATAATATGTGTGAGGGTATGCCAGGAGAGTTCCAAATGTGTGTGGGTAGAATATATATCCCACGGGGGTAAAATTGAAAAAAATTTAAAAAAAATTTTATTTGGACTTAGTCATTTTTCCGGCGTTTATCAAACTTTCTGATAGGGGAAATGTCAGTGAGCGTTCTGATTTCAGTTCCAGAGCGATTCGCCCAATGAGTCCTTGATATTTAGTCGTTTTCAGCCAATTTTCTGGATTTTTGAAAATTTCACTTTTTGTGAAAATATCCACTAAATGAGGGAATAATATGTGTGAGGGTACCACAGGAGAGTTCCAAATGTGTGTGGGTAGAATATATACCCACGTGGATAAAATTGAAAAAAGTTGAAAAAAAATTTTTTTTGGACTTAGTCATTTTTTCGGCGTTTATCAGACTTTCAGATAGGGGAAATGTCAGTGAGCATTCTGATTTCAGTTCCAGAGCGATTCGCCCAATGTTTCCTTGATATTTAGTCGTTTTCAGCCAATTTTCTGGATTTTTGAAAATTTCACTTTTTGTGAAAATATTTACTAAATGAGGGAATAATATGTGTGAGGGTACCACATGAGAGTTCCAAATGTGTGTGGGTAGAATATATATCCCACGGGAGTAAAATTGAAAAAAGTTAAAAAAAAATTTTTGGGGACTTAGACATTTTTCCGGCGTTTATCAGACTTTCAGATAGGGCAAATGTCAGTGAGCATTCCGATTTCAGTTCCAGAGCGATTCGCCCAATGACTCCTTGATATTTAGTCGTTTTCGGCCAATTTTCTGGATTTTTGAAAATTTCACTTTTTTGTGAAAATATCCACTAAATGAGGGAATAATATGTGTGAGGGTACGCCAGGAGAGTTCCAAATGTGTGTGGGTGGAATATATATCCCACGGGGGTAAAATTGAAAAAAGTTTAAAAAAATTTTTGTTTGGACTTAGTCATTTTTCCTGCGTTTATCAGACTTTCAGATAGGAGAAATGTCAGTGAGCATTCCGATTTCAGTTCCACAGCGATTCTCCCAATGAGTCCTTGATATTTAGTCGTTTTCAGTCAATTTTCTGGATTTTTGAAAATTTCACTTTTTTGTGAAAATATCCACTAAATGAGGGAATAATATGTGTGAGGGTACCCCAGGAGAGTTCCAAATGTGTGTGGGTAGAATATATATCCCACGGGTGTAAAATTGAAAAAAGTTGAAAAAATTTTTTGGACTTAGTCATTTTTCCGGCGTTTATCAGACTTTCAGATAGGAGAAATGTCAGTGAGCATTCCGATATCAGTTCCAGAGCGATTCGCCCAATGAGTGCTTGATATTTAGTCGTTTTCAGCCAATTTTCTGGATTTTTGAAAATTTCACTTTTTGTGAAAATATCCACTAAATGAGGGAATAATATGTGTGAGGGTACCACAGGAGAGTTCCAAATGTGTGTGGGTAGAATATATATCCCACGGGGGTAAAATTGAAAAAAGTTGAAAAAAATTTTTTTTGGACTTAGTCATTTTTCAGGCGTTTATCAGACTTTCAGATAGGGGAAATGTCATTGAGCGTTCTGATTTCAGTTCCAGAGCGATTCGCCCAATGAGTCCTTGATATTTAGTCGTTTTCAGCCAATTTTCTAGATTTTTGAAAATTTCACTTTTTGTGAAAATATCCACTAAATGAGGGAATAATATGTTTGAGGGTACCACAGGAGAGTTCCAAATGTGTGTGGGTAGAATATATACCCACGGGGGTAAAATTGAAAAAAGTTGAAAAAAATTTTTTAGACTTAGTCATTTTTCCGGCGTTTATCAGACTTTCAGATAGGAGAAATGTCAGTGAGCATTCCGATTTCAGTTCCACAGCGATTCGCCCAATGAGTCCTTGATATTTAGTCGTTTTCAGTCAATTTTCTGGATTTTTGAAAATTTCACATTTTTGTGAAAATATCCACTAAATGAGGGAATAATATGTGTGAGGGTACCCCAGGAGAGTTCCAAATGTGTGTGGGTAGAATATATATCCCACGGGTGTAAAATTGAAAAAAGTTGAAAAAAATTTTTTTTTGGACTTAGTCATTTTTCCGGCGTTTATCAGACTTTCAGATAGGAGAAATGTCAGTGAGCATTCCGATATCAGTTCCACAGCGATTCGCCCAATGAGTCCTTGATATTTAGTCGTTTTCAGCCAATATTTTGGATTTTTGAAAATTTCACTTTTTTGTGAAAATATCCACTAAATGAGGGAATAATATGTGTGAGGGTACCACTGGAGAGTTCCAAATGTGTGTGGGTAGAATATATATCCCACGGGAGTAAAATTGAAAAAAGTTGAAAAAAATTTTTTGGACTTAGTCATTTTTCCGGCGTTTATCAGACTTTCAGATAGGAGAAATGTCAGTGAGCATTCCGATTTCAGTTCCACAGCGATTCGCCCAATGAGTCCTTGATATTTAGTCGTTTTCAGTCAATTTTCTGGATTTTTGAAAATTTCACTTTTTTGTGAAAATATCCACTAAATGAGGGAATAATATGTGTGAGGGTACCCAAGGAGAGTTCCAAATGTGTGTGGGTAGAATATATATCCCACGGGAGTAAAATTGAAAAAAGTAAAAAAAAAAATTTTTTTGGACTTAGTCATTTTTCCGGCGTTTATCAGACTTTCAGATAGGGGAAATGTCAGTGAGCGTTCTTATTTCAGTTCCAGAGCGATTCGCCCAATGAGTCCTTGATATTTAGTCATTTTCAGCCAATTTTCTGGATTTTTGAAAATTTCACTTTTTTGTGAAAATATCCACTAAATGAGGGAATAATATGTGTGAGGGTACCCCAGGAGAGTTCCAAATGTGTGTGGGTAGAATATATGTCCCACGGGGGTAAAATTGAAAAAAGTTAAAAAATTTTTTTTTTTGGGCTTAGTCATTTTTCCGGCGTTTATCAGACTTTCAGATAGGGGAAATGTCAGTGAGCGTTCTGATTTCAGTTCCAGAGCGATTCGCCCAATGACTCCTTGATATTTAGTCGTTTTCAGCCAATTTTCTGGATTTTTGAAAATTTCACTTTTTTGTGAAAATATCCACTAAATGAGGGATTAATATGTGTGAGGGTACGCCAGGAGAGTTCCAAATGTGTGTGGGTGGAATATATACCCACGGGGGTAAAATTGAAAAAAGTTGAAAAAAATTTTTTGGACTTAGTCATTTTTCCGGCGTTTATCAGACTTTCAGATAGGAGAAATGTCAGTGAGCATTCCGATTTCAGTTCCACAGCGATTCGCCCAATGAGTCCTTGATATTTAGTCGTTTTCAGTCAATTTTCTGGATTTTTGAAAATTTCACTTTTTTGTGAAAATATCCACTAAATGAGGGAATAATATATGTGAGGGTATGCCAGGAGAGTTCCAAATGTGTGTGGGTAGAATATATATCCCACGGGGGTAAAATTGAAAAAAATTTAAAAAAATTTTTTTTTGGACTTAGTCATTTTTCCGGCGTTTATCAAACTTTCTGATAGGGGAAATGTCAGTGAGCGTTCTGATTTCAGTTCCAGAGCGATTCGCCCAATGAGTCCTTGATATTTAGTCGTTTTCAGCCAATTTTCTGGATTTTTGAAAATTTCACTTTTTGTGAAAATATCCACTAAATGAGGGAATAATATGTGTGAGGGTACCACAGGAGAGTTCCAAATGTGTGTGGGTAGAATATATACCCACGTGGATAAAATTGAAAAAAGTTGAAAAAAAATTTTTTTTGGACTTAGTCATTTTTTCGGCGTTTATCAGACTTTCAGATAGGGGAAATGTCAGTGAGCATTCTGATTTCAGTTCCAGAGCGATTCGCCCAATGTTTCCTTGATATTTAGTCGTTTTCAGCCAATTTTCTGGATTTTTGAAAATTTCACTTTTTGTGAAAATATTTACTAAATGAGGGAATAATATGTGTGAGGGTACCACAGGAGAGTTCCAAATGTGTGTGGGTAGAATATATATCCCACGGGAGTAAAATTGAAAAAAGTTAAAAAAATTTTTTTTGGGGACTTAGACATTTTTCCGGCGTTTATCAGACTTTCAGATAGGGCAAATGTCAGTGAGCATTCTGATTTCAGTTCCACAGCGATTCGCCCAATGAGTCCTTGATATTTAGTCGTTTTCAGTCAATTTTCTGGATTTTTGAAAATTTCACTTTTTTGTGAAAATATCCACTAAATGAGGGAATAATATGTGTGAGGGTACCCCAGGAGAGTTCCAAATGTGTGTGGGTAGAATATATATCCCACGGGGGTAAAATTGAAAAAAGTTGAAAAAAATTTTTGTTTGGACTTAGTCATTTTTCCGGCGTTTATCAGACTTTCAGATAGGGGAAATGTCAGTGAGCGTTCTGATTTCAGTTCCAGAGCGATTCGCCCAATGTGTCCTTGATATTTAGTCGTTTTCAGCCAATTTTCTGGATTTTTGAAAATTTCACTTTTTGTGAAAATATCCACTAAATGAGGGAATAATATGTGTGAGGGTACCACAGGAGAGTTCCAAATGTGTGTGGGTGGAATATATACCCACGGGGGTAAAATTGAAAAAAGTTGAAAAAAAATTTTTGGACTTAGTCATTTTTCCGGCGTTTATCAGACTTTCAGATAGGAGAAATGTCAGTGAGCATTCCGATTTCAGTTCCACAGCGATTCGCCCAATGAGTCCTTGATATTTAGTCGTTTTCAGTCAAATTTCTGGATTTTTGAAAATTTCACTTTTTTGTGAAAATATCCACTAAATGAGGGAATAATATATGTGAGGGTATGCCAGGAGAGTTCCAAATGTGTGTGGGTAGAATATATATCCCACGGGGGTAAAATTGAAAAAAATTTAAAAAAATTTTTTTTTGGACTTAGTCATTTTTCCGGCGTTTATCAAACTTTCTGATAGGGGAAATGTCAGTGAGCGTTCTGATTTCAGTTCCAGAGCGATTCGCCCAATGAGTCCTTGATATTTAGTCGTTTTCAGCCAATTTTCTGGATTTTTGAAAATTTCACTTTTTGTGAAAATATCCACTAAATGAGGGAATAATATGTGTGAGGGTACCACAGGAGAGTTCCAAATGTGTGTGGGTAGAATATATACCCACGTGGATAAAATTGAAAAAAGTTGAAAAAAAATTTTTTTTGGACTTAGTCATTTTTTCGGCGTTTATCAGACTTTCAGATAGGGGAAATGTCAGTGAGCATTCTGATTTCAGTTCCAGAGCGATTCGCCCAATGTTTCCTTGATATTTAGTCGTTTTCAGCCAATTTTCTGGATTTTTGAAAATTTCACTTTTTGTGAAAATATTTACTAAATGAGGGAATAATATGTGTGAGGGTACCACAGGAGAGTTCCAAATGTGTGTGGGTAGAATATATATCCCACGGGAGTAAAATTGAAAAAAGTTAAAAAAAATTTTTTGGGGACTTAGACATTTTTCCGGCGTTTATCAGACTTTCAGATAGGGCAAATGTCAGTGAGCATTCCGATTTCAGTTCCAGAGCGATTCGCCCAATGACTCCTTGATATTTAGTCGTTTTCGGCCAATTTTCTGGATTTTTGAAAATTTCACTTTTTTGTGAAAATATCCACTAAATGAGGGAATAATATGTGTGAGGGTACGCCAGGAGAGTTCCAAATGTGTGTGGGTGGAATATATATCCCACGGGGGTAAAATTGAAAAAAGTTTAAAAAAATTTTTGTTTGGACTTAGTCATTTTTCCGGCGTTTATCAGACTTTCAGATAGGAGAAATGTCAGTGAGCATTCCGATTTCAGTTCCACAGCGATTCTCCCAATGAGTCCTTGATATTTAGTCGTTTTCAGTCAATTTTCTGGATTTTTGAAAATTTCACTTTTTTGTGAAAATATCCACTAAATGAGGGAATAATATGTGTGAGGGTACCCCAGGAGAGTTCCAAATGTGTGTGGGTAGAATATATATCCCACGGGTGTAAAATTGAAAAAAGTTGAAAAAATTTTTTGGACTTAGTCATTTTTCCGGCGTTTATCAGACTTTCAAATAGGAGAAATGTCAGTGAGCATTCCGATATCAGTTCCAGAGCGATTCGCCCAATGAGTGCTTGATATTTAGTCGTTTTCAGCCAATTTTCTGGATTTTTGAAAATTTCACTTTTTGTGAAAATATCCACTAAATGAGGGAATAATATGTGTGAGGGTACCACAGGAGAGTTCCAAATGTGTGTGGGTAGAATATATATCCCACGGGGGTAAAATTGAAAAAAGTTGAAAAAAATTTTTTTTTGGACTTAGTCATTTTTCCGGCGTTTATCAGACTTTCAGATAGGGCAAATGTCAGTGAGCATTCCGATTTCAGTTCCAGAGCGATTCGCCCAATGACTCCTTGATATTTAGTCGTTTTCAGCCAATTTTCTGGATTTTTGAAAATTTCACTTTTTTGTGAAAATATCCACTAAATGAGGGAATAATATGTGTGAGGGTACCCCAGGAGAGTTCCAAATGAGTGTGGGTAGAATATATATCCCACGGGGGTAAAATTGAAAAAAGTTGAAAAATTTTTTTTTTTGGACTTAGTTATTTTTCCGGCGTTTATCAGACTTTCAGATAGGGGAAATGTCAGTGAGCGTTCTGATTTCAGTTCCAGAGCGATTCGCCCAATGACTCCTTGATATTTAGTCGTTTTCAGCCAATTTTCTGGATTTTTGAAAATTTCACTTTTTTGTGAAAATATCCACTAAATGAGGGAATAATATGTGTGAGGGTACCACAGGAGAGTTCCAAATGTGTGTGGGTAGAATATATATCCCACGGGGGTAAAATTGAAAAAAGTTGAAAAAAATTTTTTTTTGGACTTAGTCATTTTTCCGGCGTTTATCAGACTTTCAGATAGGGGAAATGTCAGTGAGCGTTCTGATTTCAGTTCCAGAGCGATTCGCCCAATGAGTCCTTGATATTTAGTCGTTTTCAGCCAATTTTCTGGATTTTTGAAACTTTCACTTTTTTGTGAAAATATCCACTAAATGAGGGAATAATATGTGTGAGGGTACGCCAGGACAGTTCCAAATGTGTGTGGGTAGAATATATATCCCACGGGGGTAAAATTGAAAAAAGTTGAAAAAAATTTTTTTTTGGACTTAGTCATTTTTCCGGCGTTTATCAGACTTTCAGATAGGGGAAATGTTAGTGAGCGTTCTGATTTCAGTTCCAGAGCGATTCGCCCAATGTGTCCTTGATATTTAGTCGTTTTCAGCCAATTTTCTGGATTTTTGAAAATTTCACTTTTTGTGAAAATATCCACTAAATGAGGGAATAATATGTGTGAGGGTACCACAGGAGAGTTCCAAATGTGTGTGGGTAGAATATATACCCACGGGGGTAAAATTGAAAAAAGTTGAAAAAAATTTTGAGGACTTAGTCATTTTTCCGGCGTTTATTAGACTGTCAGATAGGAGAAATGTCAGTGAGCATTCCGATTTCAGTTCCACAGCGATTCGCCCAATGAGTCCTTGATATTTAGTCGTTTTCAGCCAATTTTCTGGATTTTTAAAAATTTCACTTTTTTGTGAAAATATCCACTAAATGAGGGAATAATATGTGTGAGGGTACCCCAGGAGAGTTCCAAATGTGTGTGGGTAGAATATATATCCCACGGGGGTAAAATTGAAAAAAGTTGAAAAATTTTTTTTTTTGGACTTAGTCATTTTTCCGGCGTTTATCAGACTTTCAGATAGGGGAAATGTCAGTGAGCGTTCTGATTTCAGTTCCAGAGCGATTCGCCCAATGAGTCCTTGATATTTAGTCGTTTTCAGCCAATTTTCTGGATTTTTGAAAATTTCACTTTTTTGTGAAAATATCCACTAAATGAGGGAATAATATGTGTGAGGGTACCCCAGGAGAGTTCCAAATGTGTGTGGGTAGAATATATATCCCACGGGGGTAAAATTGAAAAAAGTTGAAAACAATTTTTTTTTGGACTTAGTCATTTTTCCGGCGTTTATCAGACTTTCAGATAGGGCAAATGTCAGTGAGCATTCCGATTTCAGTTCCAGAGCGATTCGCCCAAGGACTCCTTGATATTTAGTCGTTTTCAGCCAATTTTCTGGATTTTTGAAAATTTCACTTTTTTGTGAAAATATCCACTAAATGAGGGAATAATATGTGTGAGGGTACCACAGGAGAGTTCCAAATGTGTGTGGGTAGAATATATACCCACGGGGGTAAAATTGAAAAAAGTTGAAAAAAAATTTTTGGACTTAGTCATTTTTCCGGCGTTTATCAGACTTTCAGATAGGAGAAATGTCAGTGAGCATTCCGATATCAGTTCCACAGCGATTCGCCCAATGAGTGCTTGATATTTAGTCGTTTTCAGCTAATTTTCTGGATTTTTGAAAATTTCACTTTTTTGTGAAAATATCCACTAAATGAGGGAATAATATGTGTGAGGGTACCCCAGGAGAGTTCCAAATGTGTGTGGGTAGAATATATATCCCACGGGGGTAAAATTGAAAAAAGTTGAAAAATTTTTTTTTTTGGACTTAGTCAGTTTTCCGGCGTTTATCAGACTTTCAGATAGGGCAAATGTCAGTGAGCATTCCGATTTCAGTTCCAGAGCGATTCGCCCAATGACTCCTTGATATTTAGTCGTTTTCAGCCAATTTTCTGGATTTTTGAAAATTTCACTTTTTTGTGAAAATATCCACTAAATGAGGGAATAATATGTGTGAGGGTACCCCAGGAGAGTGCCAAATGTGTGTGTGTAGAATATATACCCACGGGGGTAAAATTGAAAAAAGTTGAAAAAAATTTTTTGGACTTAGTCATTTTTCCGGCGTTTATCAGACTTTCAGATAGGGCAAATGTCAGTGAGCATTCCGATTTCAGTTCCAGAGCGATTCGCCAAATGACTCCTTGATATTTAGTCGTTTTCAGCCAATTTTCTGGATTTTTGAAAATTTCACTTTTTGTGAAAATATCCACTAAATGAGGGAATAATATGTGTGAGGGTACCACAGGAGAGCTCCAAATGTGTGTGGGTAGAATATGTATCCCACGGGGGTAAAATTGAAAAAAGTTGAAAACATTTTTTTTTTGGACTTAGTCATTTTTCCGGCGTTTATCAGACTTTCAGATAGGGGAAATGTCAGTGAGCGTTCTGATTTCAGTTCCAGAGCGATTCGCCCAATGTGTCCTTGATATTTAGTCGTTTTCAGCCAATTTTCTGGATTTTTGAAAATTTCACTTTTTGTGAAAATATCCACTAAATGAGGGAATAATATGTGTGAGGGTACCACAGGAGAGTTCCAAATGTGTGTGGGTAGAATATATACCCACGGGGGTAAAATTGAAAAAAGTTGAAAAAAATTTTTTGGACTTAGTCATTTTTCCGGCGTTTATCAGACTTTCAGATAGGAGAAATGTCAGTGAGCATTCCGATTTCAGTTCCACAGCGATTCGCCCAATGAGTCCTTGATATTTAGTCGTTTTCAGCCAATTTTCTGGATTTTTAAAAATTTCACTTTTTTGTGAAAATATCCACTAAATGAGGGAATAATATGTGTGAGGGTACCCCAGGAGAGTTCCAAATGTGTGTGGGTAGAATATATATCCCACGGGGGTAAAATTAAAAAAAGTTGAAAAATTTTTTTTTTTGGACTTAGTCATTTTTCCGGCGTTTATCAGACTTTCAGATAGGGGAAATGTCAGTGAGCGTTCTGATTTCAGTTCCAGAGCGATTCGCCCAATGACTCCTTGATATTTAGTCATTTTCAGCCAATTTTCTGGATTTTTGAAAATTTCACTTTTTGTGAAAATATCCACTAAATGAGGGAATAATATGTGTGAGGGTACCACAGGAGAGTTCCAAATGTGTGTGGGTAGAATATATATCCCACGGGGGTAAAATTGAAAAAAGTTGAAAAAAATTTTTTTTTTTAGACTTAATTATTTTTCCGGCGTTTATTAGACCTTCAGAAAGGAGAAATGTCAGTGAGCATTCCGATTTCAGTTCCACAGCGATTCGCCCAATGAGTCCTTGATATTTAGTCGTTTTCAGCCAATTTTCTGGATTTTTGAAAATTTCACTTTTTTGTGAAAATATCCACTAAATGAGGGAATAATATGTGTGAGGGTACCCCAGGAGAGTTCCAAATGTGTGTGGGTAGAATATATATCCCACGGGGGTAAAATTGAAAAAAGTTGAAAACAATTTTTTTTTGGACTTAGTCATTTTTCCGGCGTTTATCAGACTTTCAGATAGGGCAAATGTCAGTGAGCATTCCGATTTCAGTTCCAGAGCGATTCGCCCAAGGACTCCTTGATATTTAGTCGTTTTCAGCCAATTTTCTGGATTTTTGAAAATTTCACTTTTTTGTGAAAATATCCACTAAATGAGGGAATAATATGTGTGAGGGTACCACAGGAGAGTTCCAAATGTGTGTGGGTAGAATATATACCCACGGGGGTAAAATTGAAAAAAGTTGAAAAAAAATTTTTGGACTTAGTCATTTTTCCGGCGTTTATCAGACTTTCAGATAGGAGAAATGTCAGTGAGCATTCCGATATCAGTTCCACAGCGATTCGCCCAATGAGTGCTTGATATTTAGTCGTTTTCAGCTAATTTTCTGGATTTTTGAAAATTTCACTTTTTTGTGAAAATATCCACTAAATGAGGGAATAATATGTGTGAGGGTACCCCAGGAGAGTTCCAAATGTGTGTGGGTAGAATATATATCCCACGGGGGTAAAATTGAAAAAAGTTGAAAATTTTTTTTTTTTTGGACTTAGTCATTTTTCCGGCGTTTATCAGACTTTCAGATAGGGCAAATGTCAGTGAGCATTCCAATTTCAGTTACAGAGCGATTCGCCCAATGACTCCTTGATATTTAGTCGTTTTCAGCCAATTTTCTGGATTTTTGAAAATTTCACTTTTTTGTGAAAATATCCACTAAATGAGGGAATAATATGTGTGAGGGTACCCCAGGAGAGTGCCAAATGTGTGTGGGTAGAATATATACCCACGGGGGTAAAATTGAAAAAAGTTGAAAAAAATTTTTTGGACTTAGTCATTTTTCCGGCGTTTATCAGACTTTCAGATAGGGCAAATGTCAGTGAGCATTCCGATTTCAGTTCCAGAGCGATTCGCCAAATGACTCCTTGATATTTAGTCGTTTTCAGCCAATTTTCTGGATTTTTGAAAATTTCACTTTTTGTGAAAATATCCACTAAATGAGGGAATAATATGTGTGAGGGTACCACAGGAGAGTTCCAAATGTGTGTGGGTAGAATATATATCCCACGGGGGTAAAATTGAAAAAAGTTAAAAAAATGTTTTTTTTGGACTTAGTCATTTTTCCGGCGTTCATCAGACTTTCAGATAGGGGAAATGTCAGTGAGCGTTCTGATTTCAGTTCCAGAGCGATTCGCCCAATGTGTCCTTGATATTTAGTCGTTTTCAGCCAATTTTCTGAATTTTTGAAAATTTCACTTTTTGTGAAAATATCCACTAAATGAGGGAATAATATGTGTGAGGGTACCCCAGGAGAGTTCCAAATGTGTGTGGGTAGAATATATATCCCACGGGGGTAAAATTGAAAAAAGTTGAAAAAAATTTTTTTTTGGACTTAGTCATTTTTCCGGCGTTTATCAGACTTTCAGATAGGGCAAATGTCAGTGAGCATTCCGATTTCAGTTCCAAAGCGATTCGCCCAAGGACTCCTTGATATTTAGTCGTTTTCAGCCAATTTTCTGGATTTTTGAAAATTTCACTTTTTATTGTGAAAATATCCACTAAATGAGGGAATAATATGTGTGAGGGTACCACAGGAGAGTTCCAAATGTGTGTGGGTAGAATATATACCCACGGGGGTAAAATTGAAAAAAGTTGAAAAAAAATTTTTGGACTTAGTCATTTTTCCGGCGTTTATCAGACTTTCAGATAGGAGAAATGTCAGTGAGCATTCCGATATCAGTTCCACAGCGATTCGCCCAATGAGTGCTTGATATTTAGTCGTTTTCAGCTAATTTTCTGGATTTTTGAAAATTTCACTTTTTTGTGAAAATATCCACTAAATGAGGGAATAATATGTGTGAGGGTACCCCAGGAGAGTTCCAAATGTGTGTGGGTAGAATATATATCCCACGGGGGTAAAATTGAAAAAAGTTGAAAAATTTTTTTTTTTGGACTTAGTCATTTTTCCGGCGTTTATCAGACTTTCAGATAGGGCAAATGTCAGTGAGCATTCCGATTTCAGTTCCAGAGCGATTCACCCAATGACTCCTTGATATTTAGTCGTTTTCAGCCAATTTTCTGGATTTTTGAAAATTTCACTTTTTTGTGAAAATATCCACTAAATGAGGGAATAATATGTGTGAGGGTACCCCAGGAGAGTGACAAATGTGTGTGGGTAGAATATATACCCACGGGGGTAAAATTGAAAAAAGTTGAAAAAAATTTTTTGGACTTAGTCATTTTTCCGGCGTTTATCAGACTTTCAGATAGGGCAAATGTCAGTGAGCATTCCGATTTCAGTTCCAGAGCGATTCGCCAAATGACTCCTTGATATTTAGTCGTTTTCAGCCAATTTTCTGGATTTTTGAAAACGTCACTTTTTGTGAAAATATCCACTAAATGAGGGAATAATATGTGTGAGGGTACCACAGGAGAGTTCCAAATGTGTGTGGGTAGAATATATATCCCACGGGGGTAAAATTGAAAAAAGTTGAAAAAAATTTTTTTTTGGACTTAGTCATTTTTCCGGTGTTCATCAGACTTTCAGATAGGGGAAATGTCAGTGAGCGTTCTGATTTCAGTTCCAGAGCGATTCGCCCAATGTGTCCTTGATATTTAGTCGTTTTCAGCCAATTTTCTGGATTTTTGAAAATTTCACTTTTTGTGAAAATATCCACTAAATGAGGGAATAATATGTGTGAGGGTACCCCAGGAGAGTTCCAAATGTGTGTGGGTAGAATATATATCCCACGGGGGTAAAATTGAAAAAAGTTGAAAAAAATTTTTTTTTGGACTTAGTCATTTTTCCGGCGTTTATCAGACTTTCAGATAGGGGAAATGTCAGTGAGCGTTCTGATTTCAGTTCCAGAGCGATTCGCCCAATGTGTCCTTGATATTTAGTCGTTTTCAGCCAATTTTCTGGATTTTTGAAAATTTCACTTTTTGTGAAAATATCTACTAAATGAGGGAATAATATGTGTGAGGGTACCCCAGGAGAGTTCCAAATGTGTGTGGGTAGAATATATATCCCACGGGAGTAAAATTGAAAAAAGTTAAAAAAAGTTTTTTTTTGGACTGTCATTTTTCCGGCGTTTATCAGACTTTCAGATAGGGCAAATGTCAGTGAGCATTCCGATTTCAGTTCCAGAGCGATTCGCCCAATGACTCCTTGATATTTAGTCGTTTTCAGCCAATTTTCTGGATTTTTGAAAATTTCACTTTTTTGTGAAAATATCCACTAAATGAGGGAATAATATGTGTGAGGGTACCCCAGGAGAGTTCCAAATGTGTGTGGGTAGAATATATATCCCACGGGAGTAAAATTGAAAAAAGTTAAAAAAAAAATTTTTTTGGACTTAGTCATTTTTCCGGTGTTTATCAGACTTTCAGATAGGGCAAATGTCAGTGAGCATTCCGATTTCAGTACCAGAGCGATTCGCCCAATGACTCCTTGATATTTAGTCGTTTTCAGCCAATTTTCTGGATTTTTGAAAATTTCACTTTTTTGTGAAAATATCCACTAAATTAGGGAATAATATGTGTGAGGGTACCACAGGAGAGTTCCAAATGTGTGTGGGTAGAATATATACCCACGGGGGTAAAATTGAAAAAAGTTGAAAAAAATTTTTTGGACTTAGTCATTTTTCCGGCGTTTATCAGACTTTCAGATAGGGCAAATGTCAGTGAGCATTCCGATTTCAGTTCCAGAGCGATTCGCCCAATGAGTCCTTGATATTTAGTCGTTTTCAGCCAAATTTCTGGATTTTTGAAAATTTCAATTTTTGTGAAAATATCCACTAAATGAGGGAATAATATGTGTGAGGGTACGCCAGGAGAGTTCCAAATGTGTGTGGGTAGAATATATATCCCACGGGGGTAAAATTGAAAAAAGTTGAAAAAATTTTTTTTTTGGACTTAGTCATTTTTCCGGCGTTTATCAGACTTTCAGATAGGGGAAATGTCAGTGAGCATTCTGATTTCAGTTCCAGAGCGATTCGCCCAATGTGTCCTTGATGTTTAGTCGTTTTCAGCCAATATTCTGGATTTTTGAAAATTTCACTTTTTTGTGAAAATATTGACTAAATGAGGGAATAATATGTGTGAGGGTACCCCAGGAGAGTTCCAAATGTGTGTGGGTAGAATATATACCCACGGGGGTAAAATTGAAAAAAGTTGAAAAAAATGTTTTGGACTTAGTCATTTTTCCGGCGTTTATCAGACTTTCAGATAGGGCAAATGTCAGTGAGCATTCCGATTTCAGTTCCAGAGCGATTCGCCAAATGACTCCTTGATATTTAGTCGTTTTCAGCCAATTTTCTGGATTTTTGAAAATTTCACTTTTTGTGAAAATATCCACTAAATGAGGGAATAATATGTGTGAGGGTACCACAGGAGAGTTCCAAATGTGTGTGGGTAGAATATATATCCCACGGGGGTAAAATTGAAAAAAGTTGAAAAATTTTTTTTTTTGGACTTAGTCATTTTTCCGGCGTTTATCAGACTTTCAGATAGGGGAAATGTCAGTGAGCATTCTGATTTCAGTTCCAGAGCGATTCGCCCAATGTGTCCTTGATGTTTAGTCGTTTTCAGCCAATATTCTGGATTTTTGAAAATTTCACTTTTTTGTGAAAATATTGACTAAATGAGGGAATAATATGTGTGAGGGTACCCCAGGAGAGTTCCAAATGTGTGTGGGTAGAATATATATCCCACGGGGGTAAAATTGAAAAAAGTTGAAAAATTTTTTTTTTTGGACTTAGTCATTTTTCCGGCGTTTATCAGACTTTCAGATAGGGCAAATGTCAGTGAGCATTCCGATATCAGTTCCACAGCGATTCGCCCAATGAGTGCTTGATATTTATTCGTTTTCAGCCAATTTTCTGGATTTTTGAAAATTTCACTTTTTTGTGAAAATATCCACTAAATGAGGGAATCATATGTGTGAGGGTACCACAGGAGAGTTCCAAATGTGTGTGGGTAGAATATATATCCCAAGGGGGTAAAATTGAAAAAAGTTGAAAAAAATTTTTTGGACTTAGTCATTTTTACGGCGTTTATCAGACTTTCAGATAGGAGAAATGTCAGTGAGCATTCCGATATCAGTTCCACAGCGATTCGCCCAATGAGTGCTTGATATTTAGTCGTTTTCAGCCAATTTTCTGGATTTTTGAAAATTTCACTTTTTTCTGAAAATATCCACTAAATGAGGGAATAATATGTGTGAGGGTACCACAGGAGAGTTCCAAATGTGTGTGGGTAGAATATATATCCCACAGGGGTAAAATTGAAAAAAGTTGAAAAAAAATTTTTTTGGGACATAGTCATTTTTCCGGCGTTTATCAGACTTTCAGATAGGGCAAATGTCAGTGAGCATTCCGATTTCAGTTCCAGAGCGATTCGCCAAATGACTCCTTGATATTTAGTCGTTTTCAGCCAATTTTCTGGATTTTTGAAAATTTCACTTTTTGTGAAAATATCCACTAAATGAGGGAATAATATGTGTGAGGGTACCACAGGAGAGTTCCAAATGTGTGTGGGTAGAATATATATCCCACGGGGGTAAAATTGAAAAAAGTTGAAAAAATTTTTTTTTTGGACTTAGTCATTTTTCCGGCGTTTATCAGACTTTCAGATAGGGGAAATGTCAGTGAGCGTTCTGATTTCAGTTCCAGAGCGATTCGCCCAATGTGTCCTTGATATTTAGTCGTTTTCAGCCAATTTTCTGGATTTTTGAAAATTTCACTTTTTGTGAAAATATCTACTAAATGAGGGAATAATATGTGTGAGGGTACCACAGGAGAGTTCCAAATGTGTGTGGGTAGAATATATACCCACGGGGGTAAAATTGAAAAAAGTTAAAAAAATTTTTTTGGACTTAGTCATTTTTCCGGTGTTTATCAGACTTTCAGATAGGAGAAATGTCAGTGAGCATTCCGATATCAGTTCCACAGCGATTCGCCCAATGAGTCCTTGATATTTAGTCGTTTTCAGCCAATTTTCTGGATTTTTGAAAATTTCACTTTTTTGTGAAAATATCCACTAAATGAGGGAATAATATGTGTGAGGGTACCCCAGGAGAGTTCCAAATGTGTGTGGGTAGAATATATATCCCATGGGGGTAAAATTGAAAAAAGTTGAAAAATTTTTTTTTTGGACTTAGTCATTTTTCCGGCGTTTATCAGACTTTCAGATAGGGCAAATGTCAGTGAGCATTCCGATTTCAGTTCCAGAGCGATTCGCCCAATGCGTCCTTGATATTTAGTCGTTTTCAGCCAATATTCTGGATTTTTGAAAATTTCACTTTTTTGTGAAAATATTGACTAAATGAGGGAATAATATGTGTGAGGGTACCCCAGGAGAGTTCCAAATGTGTGTGGGTAGAATATATATCCCACGGGAGTAAAATTGAAAAAAGTTAAAAAAAAAATTTTTTTGGACTTAGTCATTTTTCCGGTGTTTATCAGACTTTCAGATAGGGCAAATGTCAGTGAGCATTCCGATTTCAGTTCCAGAGCGATTCGCCCAATGACTCCTTGATATTTAGTCGTTTTCAGCCAATTTTCTGGATTTTTGAAAATTTCACTTTTTTGTGAAAATATCCACTAAATTAGGGAATAATATGTGTGAGGGTACCACAGGAGAGTTCCAAATGTGTGTGGGTAGAATATATACCCACGGTAGTAAAATTGAAAAAAGTTGAAAAAAATTTTTTGGACTTAGTCATTTTTCCGGCGTTTATCAGACTTTCAGATAGGGCAAATGTCAGTGAGCATTCCGATTTCAGTTCCAGAGCGATTCGCCCAATGAGTCCTTGATATTTAGTCGTTTTCAGCCAATTTTCTGGATTTTTGAAAATTTCAATTTTTGTGAAAATATCCACTAAATGAGGGAATAATATGTGTGAGGGTACGCCAGGAGAGTTCCAAATGTGTGTGGGTAGAATATATATCCCACGGGGGTAAAATTGAAAAAAGTTGAAAAAATTTTTTTTTTGGACTTAGTCATTTTTCCGGCGTTTATCAGACTTTCAGATAGGGGAAATGTCAGTGAGCATTCTGATTTCAGTTCCAGAGCGATTCGCCCAATGTGTCCTTGATGTTTAGTCGTTTTCAGCCAATATCCTGGATTTTTGAAAATTTCACTTTTTTGTGAAAATATTGACTAAATGAGGGAATAATATGTGTGAGGGTACCCCAGGAGAGTTCCAAATGTGTGTGGGTAGAATATATATCCCGCGGGGGTAAAATTGAAAAAAGTTGAAACATTTTTTTTTTTGGACTTAGTCATTTTTCCGGCGTTTATCAGACTTTCAGATAGGAGAAATGTCAGTGAGCATTCCGATATCAGTTCCACAGCGATTCGCCCAATGAGTGCTTGATATTTAGTCGTTTTCAGCCAATTTTCTGGATTTTTGAAAATTTCACTTTTTTCTGAAAATATCCACTAAATGAGGGAATAATATGTGTGAGGGTACCACAGGAGAGTTCCAAATGTGTGTGGGTAGAATATATATCCCACAGGGGTAAAATTGAAAAAAGTTGAAAAAAAATTTTTTTGGGACATAGTCATTTTTCCAGCGTTTATCAGACTTTCAGATAGGGCAAATGTCAATGAGCATTCCGATTTCAGTTCCAGAGCGATTCGCCCAATGACTCCTTGATATTTAGTCGTTTTCAGCCAATTTTCTGGATTTTTGAAAATTTCACTTTTTGTGAAAATATCCACTAAATGAGGGAATAATATGTGTGAGGGTACCACAGGAGAGTTCCAAATGTGTGTGGGTAGAATATATATCCCACGGGGGTAAAATTGAAAAAAGTTGAACTTTTTTTTTTTTTGGACTTAGTCATTTTTCCGGCGTTTATCAGACTTTCAGATAGGGGAAATGTCAGTGAGCGTTCTGATTTCAGTTCCAGAGCGATTCGCCCAATGAGTCCTTGATATTTAGTCGTTTTCAGCCAATTTTCTGGATTTTTGAAAGTTTCACTTTTTTGTGAAAATATCCACTAAATGAGGGAATAATATGTGTGAGGGTACCCCAGGAGAGTTCCAAATGTGTGTGGCTAGAATATATATCCCACGGGGGTAAAATTGAAAAAAGTTGAAAAAAATTTTTTTTTGGACTTAGTCATTTTTCCGGCGTTTATCAGACTTTCAGATAGGGGAAATGTCAGTGAGCGTTCTGATTTCAGTTCCAGAGCGATTCGCCCAATGTGTCCTTGATATTTAGTCGTTTTCAGCCAATTTTCTGGATTTTTGAAAATTTCACTTTTTTGTGAAAATATCCACTAAATGAGGGAATAATATGTGTGAGGGTACCCCAGGAGAGTTCCAAATGTGTGTGGGTAGAATATATACCCACGGGGGTAAAATTGAAAAAAGTTGAAAAAAATTTTTTGGACTTAGTCATTTTTCCGGCGTTTATCAGACTTTCAGATAGGGCAAATGTCAGTGAGCATTCCGATTTCAGTTCCAGAGCGATTCGCCAAATGACTCCTTGATATTTAGTCGTTTTCAGCCAATTTTCTGGATTTTTGAAAATTTCACTTTTTGTGAAAATATCCACTAAATGAGGGAATAATATGTGTGAGGGTACCACAGGAGAGTTCCAAATGTGTGTGGGTAGAATATATATCCCACGGGGGTAAAATTGAAAAAATTTTTTTTTTGGACTTAGTCATTTTTCCGGCGTTTATCAGACTTTCAGATAGGGGAAATGTCAGTGAGCGTTCTGATTTCAGTTCCAGAGCGATTCGCCCAATGAGTCCTTGATATTTATTCGTTTTCAGCCAATTTTCTGGATTTTTGAAAATTTCAATTTTTGTGAAAATATCCACTAAATGAGGGAATAATATGTGTGAGGGTACCCCAGGAGAGTTCCAAATGTGTGTGGGTAGAATATATATCCCACGGGGGTAAAATTGAAAAAAGTTGAAAAAAATTTTTTTTTGGACTTAGTCATTTTTCCGGCGTTTATCAGACTTTCAGATAGGGCAAATGTCAGTGAGCATTCCGATTTCAGTTCCAAAGCGATTCGCCCAAGGACTCCTTGATATTTAGTCGTTTTCAGCCAATTTTCTGGATTTTTGAAAATTTCACTTTTTATTGTGAAAATATCCACTAAATGAGGGAATAATATGTGTGAGGGTACCACAGGAGAGTTCCAAATGTGTGTGGGTAGAATATATACCCACGGGGGTAAAATTGAAAAAAGTTGAAAAAAAATTTTTGGACTTAGTCATTTTTCCGGCGTTTATCAGACTTTCAGATAGGAGAAATGTCAGTGAGCATTCCGATATCAGTTCCACAGCGATTCGCCCAATGAGTGCTTGATATTTAGTCGTTTTCAGCTAATTTTCTGGATTTTTGAAAATTTCACTTTTTTGTGAAAATATCCACTAAATGAGGGAATAATATGTGTGAGGGTACCCCAGGAGAGTTCCAAATGTGTGTGGGTAGAATATATATCCCACGGGGGTAAAATTGAAAAAAGTTGAAAAATTTTTTTTTTTGGACTTAGTCATTTTTCCGGCGTTTATCAGACTTTCAGATAGGGCAAATGTCAGTGAGCATTCCGATTTCAGTTCCAGAGCGATTCACCCAATGACTCCTTGATATTTAGTCGTTTTCAGCCAATTTTCTGGATTTTTGAAAATTTCACTTTTTTGTGAAAATATCCACTAAATGAGGGAATAATATGTGTGAGGGTACCCCAGGAGAGTGACAAATGTGTGTGGGTAGAATATATACCCACGGGGGTAAAATTGAAAAAAGTTGAAAAAAATTTTTTGGACTTAGTCATTTTTCCGGCGTTTATCAGACTTTCAGATAGGGCAAATGTCAGTGAGCATTCCGATTTCAGTTCCAGAGCGATTCGCCAAATGACTCCTTGATATTTAGTCGTTTTCAGCCAATTTTCTGGATTTTTGAAAACGTCACTTTTTGTGAAAATATCCACTAAATGAGGGAATAATATGTGTGAGGGTACCACAGGAGAGTTCCAAATGTGTGTGGGTAGAATATATATCCCACGGGGGTAAAATTGAAAAAAGTTGAAAAAAATTTTTTTTTGGACTTAGTCATTTTTCCGGTGTTCATCAGACTTTCAGATAGGGGAAATGTCAGTGAGCGTTCTGATTTCAGTTCCAGAGCGATTCGCCCAATGTGTCCTTGATATTTAGTCGTTTTCAGCCAATTTTCTGGATTTTTGAAAATTTCACTTTTTGTGAAAATATCCACTAAATGAGGGAATAATATGTGTGAGGGTACCCCAGGAGAGTTCCAAATGTGTGTGGGTAGAATATATATCCCACGGGGGTAAAATTGAAAAAAGTTGAAAAAAATTTTTTTTTGGACTTAGTCATTTTTCCGGCGTTTATCAGACTTTCAGATAGGGGAAATGTCAGTGAGCGTTCTGATTTCAGTTCCAGAGCGATTCGCCCAATGTGTCCTTGATATTTAGTCGTTTTCAGCCAATTTTCTGGATTTTTGAAAATTTCACTTTTTGTGAAAATATCTACTAAATGAGGGAATAATATGTGTGAGGGTACCACAGGAGAGTTCCAAATGTGTGTGGGTAGAATATATACCCACGGGGGTAAAATTGAAAAAAGTTAAAAAAAATTTTTTGGACTTAGTCATTTTTCCGGTGTTTATCAGACTTTCAGATAGGAGAAATGTCAGTGAGCATTCCAATATCAGTTCCACAGCGATTCGCCCAATGAGTCCTTGATATTTAGTCGTTTTCAGCCAATTTTCTGGATTTTTGAAAATTTCTCTTTTTTGTGAAAATATCCACTAAATGAGGGAATAATATGTGTGAGGGTACCCCAGGAGAGTTCCAAATGTGTGTGGGTAGAATATATATCCCACGGGAGTAAAATTGAAAAAAGTTAAAAAAAGTTTTTTTTTGGACTGTCATTTTTCCGGCGTTTATCAGACTTTCAGATAGGGCAAATGTCAGTGAGCATTCCGATTTCAGTTCCAGAGCGATTCGCCCAATGACTCCTTGATATTTAGTCGTTTTCAGCCAATTTTCTGGATTTTTGAAAATTTCACTTTTTTGTGAAAATATCCACTAAATGAGGGAATAATATGTGTGAGGGTACCCCAGGAGAGTTCCAAATGTGTGTGGGTAGAATATATATCCCACGGGAGTAAAATTGAAAAAAGTTAAAAAAAAAATTTTTTTGGACTTAGTCATTTTTCCGGTGTTTATCAGACTTTCAGATAGGGCAAATGTCAGTGAGCATTCCGATTTCAGTACCAGAGCGATTCGCCCAATGACTCCTTGATATTTAGTCGTTTTCAGCCAATTTTCTGGATTTTTGAAAATTTCACTTTTTTGTGAAAATATCCACTAAATTAGGGAATAATATGTGTGAGGGTACCACAGGAGAGTTCCAAATGTGTGTGGGTAGAATATATACCCACGGGGGTAAAATTGAAAAAAGTTGAAAAAAATTTTTTGGACTTAGTCATTTTTCCGGCGTTTATCAGACTTTCAGATAGGGCAAATGTCAGTGAGCATTCCGATTTCAGTTCCAGAGCGATTCGCCCAATGAGTCCTTGATATTTAGTCGTTTTCAGCCAAATTTCTGGATTTTTGAAAATTTCTATTTTTGTGAAAATATCCACTAAATGAGGGAATAATATGTGTGAGGGTACGCCAGGAGAGTTCCAAATGTGTGTGGGTAGAATATATATCCCACGGGGGTAAAATTGAAAAAAGTTGAAAAAATTTTTTTTTTGGACTTAGTCATTTTTCCGGCGTTTATCAGACTTTCAGATAGGGGAAATGTCAGTGAGCATTCTGATTTCAGTTCCAGAGCGATTCGCCCAATGTGTCCTTGATGTTTAGTCGTTTTCAGCCAATATTCTGGATTTTTGAAAATTTCACTTTTTTGTGAAAATATTGACTAAATGAGGGAATAATATGTGTGAGGGTACCCCAGGAGAGTTCCAAATGTGTGTGGGTAGAATATATACCCACGGGGGTAAAATTGAAAAAAGTTGAAAAAAATTTTTTGGACTTAGTCATTTTTCCGGCGTTTATCAGACTTTCAGATAGGGCAAATGTCAGTGAGCATTCCGATTTCAGTTCCAGAGCGATTCGCCAAATGACTCCTTGATATTTAGTCGTTTTCAGCCAATTTTCTGGATTTTTGAAAATTTCACTTTTTGTGAAAATATCCACTAAATGAGGGAATAATATGTGTGAGGGTACCACAGGAGAGTTCCAAATGTGTGTGGGTAGAATATATATCCCACGGGGGTAAAATTGAAAAAAGTTGAAAAAATTTTTTTTTTGGACTTAGTCATTTTTCCGGCGTTTATCAGACTTTCAGATAGGGGAAATGTCAGTGAGCGTTCTGATTTCAGTTCCAGAGCGATTCGCCCAATGTGTCCTTGATATTTAGTCGTTTTCAGCCAATTTTCTGGATTTTTGAAAATTTCACTTTTTGTGAAAATATCTACTAAATGAGGGAATAATATGTGTGAGGGTACCACAGGAGAGTTCCAAATGTGTGTGGGTAGAATATATACCCACGGGGGTAAAATTGAAAAAAGTTAAAAAAATTTTTTTGGACTTAGTCATTTTTCCGGTGTTTATCAGACTTTCAGATAGGAGAAAAGTCAGTGAGCATTCCGATATCAGTTCCACAGCGATTCGCCCAATGAGTCCTTGATATTTAGTCGTTTTCAGCCAATTTTCTGGATTTTTGAAAATTTCACTTTTTTGTGAAAATATCCACTAAATGAGGGAATAATATGTGTGAGGGTACCCCAGGAGAGTTCCAAATGTGTGTGGGTAGAATATATATCCCACGGGAGTAAAATTGAAAAAAGTTAAAAAAAGTTTTTTTTTGGACTGTCATTTTTCCGGCGTTTATCAGACTTTCAGATAGGGCAAATGTCAGTGAGCATTCCGATTTCAGTTCCAGAGCGATTCGCCCAATGACTCCTTGATATTTAGTCGTTTTCAGCCAATTTTCTGGATTTTTGAAAATTTCACTTTTTTGTGAAAATATCCACTAAATGAGGGAATAATATGTGTGAGGGTACCCCAGGAGAGTTCCAAATGTGTGTGGGTAGAATATATATCCCATGGGGGTAAAATTGAAAAAAGTTGAAAAATTTTTTTTTTGGACTTAGTCATTTTTCCGGCGTTTATCAGACTTTCAGATAGGGCAAATGTCAGTGAGCATTCCGATTTCAGTTCCAGAGCGATTCGCCCAATGCGTCCTTGATATTTAGTCGTTTTCAGCCAATATTCTGGATTTTTGAAAATTTCACTTTTTTGTGAAAATATTGACTAAATGAGGGAATAATATGTGTGAGGGTACCCCAGGAGAGTTCCAAATGTGTGTGGGTAGAATATATATCCCACGGGAGTAAAATTGAAAAAAGTTAAAAAAAAAAATTTTTTGGACTTAGTCATTTTTCCGGTGTTTATCAGACTTTCAGATAGGGCAAATGTCAGTGAGCATTCCGATTTCAGTTCCAGAGCGATTCGCCCAATGACTCCTTGATATTTAGTCGTTTTTAGCCAATTTTCTGGATTTTTGAAAATTTCACTTTTTTGTGAAAATATCCACTAATTTAGGGAATAATATGTGTGAGGGTACCACAGGAGAGTTCCAAATGTGTGTGGGTAGAATATATACCCACGGTAGTAAAACTGAAAAAAGTTGAAAAAAAATTTTTGGACTTAGTCATTTTTCCGGCGTTTATCAGACTTTCAGATAGGGCAAATGTCAGTGAGCATTCCGATTTCAGTTCCAGAGCGATTCGCCCAATGAGTCCTTGATATTTAGTCGTTTTCAGCCAATTTTCTGGATTTTTGAAAATTTCAATTTTTGTGAAAATATCCACTAAATGAGGGAATAATATGTGTGAGGGTACGCCAGGAGAGTTCCAAATGTGTGTGCGTAGAATATATATCCCACGGGGGTAAAATTGAAAAAAGTTGAAAAAATTTTTTTTTTGGACTTAGTCATTTTTCCGGCGTTTATCAGACTTTCAGATAGGGGAAATGTCAGTGAGCATTCTGATTTCAGTTCCAGAGCGATTCGCCCAATGTGTCCTTGACGTTTAGTCGTTTTCAGCCAATATTCTGGATTTTTGAAAATTTCACTTTTTTGTGAAAATATTGACTAAATGAGGGAATAATATGTGTGAGGGTACCCCAGGAGAGTTCCAAATGTGTGTGGGTAGAATATATATCCCACGGGGGTAAAATTGAAAAAAGTTGAAACATTTTTTTTTTTGGACTTAGTCATTTTTCCGGCGTTTATCAGACTTTCAGATAGGGCAAATGTCAGTGAGCATTCCGATATCAGTTCCACAGCGATTCGCCCAATGAGTGCTTGATATTTATTCGTTTTCAGCCAATTTTCTGGATTTTTGAAAATTTCACTTTTTTGTGAAAATATCCACTAAATGAGGGAATCATATGTGTGAGGGTACCACAGGAGAGTTCCAAATGTGTGTGGGTAGAATATATATCCCAAGGGGGTAAAATTGAAAAAAGTTGAAAAAAATTTTTTGGACTTAGTCATTTTTACGGCGTTTATCAGACTTTCAGATAGGAGAAATGTCAGTGAGCATTCCGATATCAGTTCCACAGCGATTCGCCCAATGAGTGCTTGATATTTAGTCGTTTTCAGCCAATTTTCTGGATTTTTGAAAATTTCACTTTTTTCTGAAAATATCCACTAAATGAGGGAATAATATGTGTGAGGGTACCACAGGAGAGTTCCAAATGTGTGTGGGTAGAATATATATCCCACAGGGGTAAAATTGAAAAAAGTTGAAAAAAAATTTTTTTGGGACATAGTCATTTTTCCGGCGTTTATCAGACTTTCAGATAGGGCAAATGTCAGTGAGCATTCCGATTTCAGTTCCAGAGCGATTCGCCAAATGACTCCTTGATATTTAGTCGTTTTCAGCCAATTTTCTGGATTTTTGAAAATTTCACTTTTTGTGAAAATATCCACTAAATGAGGGAATAATATGTGTGAGGGTACCACAGGAGAGTTCCAAATGTGTGTGGGTAGAATATATATCCCACGGGGGTAAAATTGAAAAAAGTTGAAAAAATTTTTTTTTTGGACTTAGTCATTTTTCCGGCGTTTATCAGACTTTCAGATAGGGGAAATGTCAGTGAGCGTTCTGATTTCAGTTCCAGAGCGATTCGCCCAATGTGTCCTTGATATTTAGTCGTTTTCAGCCAATTTTCTGGATTTTTGAAAATTTCACTTTTTGTGAAAATATCTACTAAATGAGGGAATAATATGTGTGAGGGTACCACAGGAGAGTTCCAAATGTGTGTGGGTAGAATATATACCCACGGGGGTAAAATTGAAAAAAGTTAAAAAAAATTTTTTGGACTTAGTCATTTTTCCGGTGTTTATCAGACTTTCAGATAGGAGAAATGTCAGTGAGCATTCCGATATCAGTTCCACAGCGATTCGCCCAATGAGTCCTTGATATTTAGTCGTTTTCAGCCAATTTTCTGGATTTTTGAAAATTTCACTTTTTTGTGAAAATATCCACTAAATGAGGGAATAATATGTGTGAGGGTACCCCAGGAGAGTTCCAAATGTGTGTGGGTAGAATATATATCCCATGGGGGTAAAATTGAAAAAAGTTGAAAAATTTTTTTTTTGGACTTAGTCATTTTTCCGGCGTTTATCAGACTTTCAGATAGGGCAAATGTCAGTGAGCATTCCGATTTCAGTTCCAGAGCGATTCGCCCAATGCGTCCTTGATATTTAGTCGTTTTCAGCCAATATTCTGGATTTTTGAAAATTTCACTTTTTTGTGAAAATATTGACTAAATGAGGGAATAATATGTGTGAGGGTACCCCAGGAGAGTTCCAAATGTGTGTGGGTAGAATATATATCCCAAGGGGGTAAAATTGAAAAAAGTTGAAAAAATTTTTTTGGACTTAGTCATTTTTACGGCGTTTATCAGACTTTCAGATAGGGCAAATGTCAGTGAGCATTCCGATTTCAGTTCCAGAGCGATTCGCCCAATGACTCCTTGATATTTAGTCGTTTTCAGCCAATTTTCTGGATTTTTGAAAATTTCACTTTTTTGTGAAAATATCCACTAAATGAGGGAATAATATGTGTGAGGGTACCCCAGGAGAGTTCCAAATGTGTGTGGGTAGAATATATATCCCACGGGAGTAAAATTGAAAAAAGTTAAAAAAAAAATTTTTTTGGACTTAGTCATTTTTCCGGTGTTTATCAGACTTTCAGATAGGGCAAATGTCAGTGAGCATTCCGATTTCAGTTCCAGAGCGATTCGCCCAATGACTCCTTGATATTTAGTCGTTTTCAGCCAATTTTCTGGATTTTTGAAAATTTCACTTTTTTGTGAAAATATCCACTAAATTAGGGAATAATATGTGTGAGGGTACCACAGGAGAGTTCCAAATGTGTGTGGGTAGAATATATACCCACGGTAGTAAAATTGAAAAAAGTTGAAAAAAATTTTTTGGACTTAGTCATTTTTCCGGCGTTTATCAGACTTTCAGATAGGGCAAATGTCAGTGAGCATTCCGATTTCAGTTCCAGAGCGATTCGCCCAATGAGTCCTTGATATTTAGTCGTTTTCAGCCAATTTTCTGGATTTTTGAAAATTTCAATTTTTGTGAAAATATCCACTAAATGAGGGAATAATATGTGTGAGGGTACGCCAGGAGAGTTCCAAATGTGTGTGGGTAGAATATATATCCCACGGGGGTAAAATTGAAAAAAGTTGAAAAAATTTTTTTTTTGGACTTAGTCATTTTTCCGGCGTTTATCAGACTTTCAGATAGGGGAAATGTCAGTGAGCATTCTGATTTCAGTTCCAGAGCGATTCGCCCAATGTGTCCTTGATGTTTAGTCGTTTTCAGCCAATATTCTGGATTTTTGAAAATTTCACTTTTTTGTGAAAATATTGACTAAATGAGGGAATAATATGTGTGAGGGTACCCCAGGAGAGTTCCAAATGTGTGTGGGTAGAATATATATCCCACGGGGGTAAAATTGAAAAAAGTTGAAAAATTTTTTTTTTTGGACTTAGTCATTTTTCCGGCGTTTATCAGACTTTCAGATAGGAGAAATGTCAGTGAGCATTCCGATATCAGTTCCACAGCGATTCGCCCAATGAGTGCTTGATATTTAGTCGTTTTCAGCCAATTTTCTGGATTTTTGAAAATTTCACTTTTTTCTGAAAATATCCACTAAATGAGGGAATAATATGTGTGAGGGTACCACAGGAGAGTTCCAAATGTGTGTGGGTAGAATATATATCCCACAGGGGTAAAATTGAAAAAAGTTGAAAAAAAATTTTTTTGGGACATAGTCATTTTTCCAGCGTTTATCAGACTTTCAGATAGGGCAAATGTCAGTGAGCATTCCGATTTCAGTTCCAGAGCGATTCGCCCAATGACTCCTTGATATTTAGTCGTTTTCAGCCAATTTTCTGGATTTTTGAAAATTTCACTTTTTGTGAAAATATCCACTAAATGAGGGAATAATATGTGTGAGGGTACCACAGGAGAGTTCCAAATGTGTGTGGGTAGAATATATATCCCACGGGGGTAAAATTGAAAAAAGTTGAACTTTTTTTTTTTTTGGACTTAGTCATTTTTCCGGCGTTTATCAGACTTTCAGATAGGGGAAATGTCAGTGAGCGTTCTGATTTCAGTTCCAGAGCGATTCGCCCAATGAGTCCTTGATATTTAGTCGTTTTCAGCCAATTTTCTGGATTTTTGAAAGTTTCACTTTTTTGTGAAAATATCCACTAAATGAGGGAATAATATGTGTGAGGGTACCCCAGGAGAGTTCCAAATGTGTGTGGCTAGAATATATATCCCACGGGGGTAAAATTGAAAAAAGTTGAAAAAAATTTTTTTTTGGACTTAGTCATTTTTCCGGCGTTTATCAGACTTTCAGATAGGGGAAATGTCAGTGAGCATTCTGATTTCAGTTCCAGAGCGATTCGCCCAATGTGTCCTTGATATTTAGTCGTTTTCAGCCAATTTTCTGGATTTTTGAAAATTTCACTTTTTTGTGAAAATATCCACTAAATGAGGGAATAATATGTGTGAGGGTACCCCAGGAGAGTTCCAAATGTGTGTGGGTAGAATATATACCCACGGGGGTAAAATTGAAAAAAGTTGAAAAAAATTTTTTGGACTTAGTCATTTTTCCGGCGTTTATCAGACTTTCAGATAGGGCAAATGTCAGTGAGCATTCTGATTTCAGTTCCAGAGCGATTCGCCCAATGTGTCCTTGATATTTAGTCGTTTTCAGCCAATATTCTGGATTTTTGAAAATTTCACTTTTTTGTGAAAATATTGACTAAATGAGGGAATAATATGTGTGAGGGTACCCCAGGAGAGTTCCAAATGTGTGTGGGTAGAATATATATCCCACGGGGGTAAAATTGAAAAAAGTTGAAAAATTTTTTTTTTTGGACTTAGTCATTTTTCCGGCGTTTATCAGACTTTCAGATAGGGCAAATGTCAGTGAGCATTCCGATATCAGTTCCACAGCGATTCGCCCAATGAGTGCTTGATATTTATTCGTTTTCAGCCAATTTTCTGGATTTTTGAAAATTTCACTTTTTTGTGAAAATATCCACTAAATGAGGGAATAATATGTGTGAGGGTACCACAGGAGAGTTCCAAATGTGTGTGGGTAGAATATATACCCACGGTAGTAAAATTGAAAAAAGTTGAAAAAAATTTTTTGGACTTAGTCATTTTTCCGGCGTTTATCAGACTTTCAGATAGGGCAAATGTCAGTGAGCATTCCGATTTCAGTTCCAGAGTGATTCGCCCAATGAGTCCTTGATATTTAGTCGTTTTCAGCCAATTTTCTGGATTTTTGAAAATTTCAATTTTTGTGAAAATATCCACTAAATGAGGGAATAATATGTGTGAGGGTACGCCAGGAGAGTTCCAAATGTGTGTGGGTAGAATATGTATCCCAAGGGGGTAAAATTGAAAAAAGTTGAAAAAAATTTTTTGGACTTAGTCATTTTTACGGCGTTTATCAGACTTTCAGATAGGAGAAATGTCAGTGAGCATTCCGATATCAGTTCCACAGCGATTCGCCCAATGAGTGCTTGATATTTAGTCGTTTTCAGCCAATTTTCTGGATTTTTGAAAATTTCACTTTTTTCTGAAAATATCCACTAAATGAGGGAATAATATGTGTGAGGGTACCACAGGAGAGTTCCAAATGTGTGTGGGTAGAATATATATCCCACGGGGGTAAAATTGAAAAAAGTTGAAAAAAAATTTTTTTGGGACATAGTCATTTTTCCAGCGTTTATCAGACTTTCAGATAGGGCAAATGTCAGTGAGCATTCCGATTTCAGTTCCAGAGCGATTCGCCCAATGACTCCTTGATATTTAGTCGTTTTCAGCCAATTTTCTGGATTTTTGAAAATTTCACTTTTTGTGAAAATATCCACTAAATGAGGGAATAATATGTGTGAGGGTACCACAGGAGAGTTCCAAATGTGTGTGGGTAGAATATATATCCCACGGGGGTAAAATTGAAAAAAGTTGAACTTTTTTTTTTTTTGGACTTAGTCATTTTTCCGGCGTTTATCAGACTTTCAGATAGGGGAAATGTCAGTGAGCGTTCTGATTTCAGTTCCAGAGCGATTCGCCCAATGAGTCCTTGATATTTAGTCGTTTTCAGCCAATTTTCTGGATTTTTGAAAGTTTCACTTTTTTGTGAAAATATCCACTAAATGAGGGAATAATATGTGTGAGGGTACCCCAGGAGAGTTCCAGATGTGTGTGGCTAGAATATATATCCCACGGGGGTAAAATTGAAAAAAGTTGAAAAAAATTTTTTTTTGGACTTAGTCATTTTTCCGGCGTTTATCAGACTTTCAGATAGGGGAAATGTCAGTGAGCGTTCTGATTTCAGTTCCAGAGCGATTCGCCCAATGTGTCCTTGATATTTAGTCGTTTTCAGCCAATTTTCTGGATTTTTGAAAATTTCACTTTTTTGTGAAAATATCCACTAAATGAGGGAATAATATGTGTGAGGGTACCCCAGGAGAGTTCCAAATGTGTGTGGGTAGAATATATACCCACGGGGGTAAAATTGAAAAAAGTTGAAAAAAATTTTTTGGACTTAGTCATTTTTCCGGCGTTTATCAGACTTTCAGATAGGGCAAATGTCAGTGAGCATTCCGATTTCAGTTCCAGAGCGATTCGCCAAATGACTCCTTGATATTTAGTCGTTTTCAGCCAATTTTCTGGATTTTTGAAAATTTCACTTTTTGTGAAAATATCCACTAAATGAGGGAATAATATGTGTGAGGGTACCACAGGAGAGTTCCAAATGTGTGTGGGTAGAATATATATCCCACGGGGGTAAAATTGAAAAAATTTTTTTTTTGGACTTAGTCATTTTTCCGGCGTTTATCAGACTTTCAGATAGGGGAAATGTCAGTGAGCGTTCTGATTTCAGTTCCAGAGCGATTCGCCCAATGAGTCCTTGATATTTATTCGTTTTCAGCCAATTTTCTGGATTTTTGAAAATTTCAATTTTTGTGAAAATATCCACTAAATGAGGGAATAATATGTGTGAGGGTACGCCAGGAGAGTTCCAAATGTGTGTGGGTAGAATATATATCCCACGGGGGTAAAATTGAAAAAAGTTGAAAAAATTTTTTTTTTGGACTTAGTCATTTTTCCGGCGTTTATCAGACTTTCAGATAGGGGAAATGTCAGTGAGCATTCTGATTTCAGTTCCAGAGCGATTCGCCCAATGTGTCCTTGATGTTTAGTCGTTTTCAGCCAATATTCTGGATTTTTGAAAATTTCACTTTTTTGTGAAAATATTGACTAAATGAGGGAATAATATGTGTGAGGGTACCCCAGGAGAGTTCCAAATGTGTGTGGGTAGAATATATATCCCACGGGGGTAAAATTGAAAAAAGTTGAAAAAAATTTTTTTTTGGACTTAGTCATTTTTCCGGCGTTTATCAGACTTTCAGATAGGGCAAATGTCAGTGAGCATTCCGATATCAGTTCCACAGCGATTCGCCCAATGAGTGCTTGATATTTATTCGTTTTCAGCCAATTTTCTGGATTTTTGAAAATTTCACTTTTTTGTGAAAATATCCACTAAATGAGGGAATAATATGTGTGAGGGTACCACAGGAGAGTTCCAAATGTGTGTGGGTAGAATATAAATCCCAAGGGGGTAAAATTGAAAAAAGTTTAAAAAAATTTTTTGGACTTAGTCATTTTTACGGCGTTTATCAGACTTTCAGATAGGGCAAATGTCAGTGAGCATTCCGATTTCAGTTCCAGAGCGATTCGCCCAATGACTCCTTGATATTTAGTCGTTTTCAGCCAATTTTCTGGATTTTTGAAAATTTCACTTTTTGTGAAAATATCCACTAAATGAGGGAATAATATGTGTGAGGGTACCACAGGAGAGTTCCAAATGTGTGTGGCTAGAATATATATCCCACGGGGGTAAAATTGAAAAAAGTTGAACTTTTTTTTTTTTTGGACTTAGTCATTTTTCCGGCGTTTATCAGACTTTCAGATAGGGGAAATGTCAGTGAGCGTTCTGATTTCAGTTCCAGAGCGATTCGCCCAATGAGTCCTTGATATTTAGTCGTTTTCAGCCAATTTTCTGGATTTTTGAAAGTTTCACTTTTTTGTGAAAATATCCACTAAATGAGGGAATAATATGTGTGAGGGTACCCCAGGAGAGTTCCAAATGTGTGTGGCTAGAATATATATCCCACGGGGGTAAAATTGAAAAAAGTTGAAAAAAATTTTTTTTTGGACTTAGTCATTTTTCCGGCGTTTATCAGACTTTCAGATAGGGGAAATGTCAGTGAGCGTTCTGATTTCAGTTCCAGAGCGATTCGCCCAATGTGTCCTTGATATTTAGTCGTTTTCAGCCAATTTTCTGGATTTTTGAAAATTTCACTTTTTTGTGAAAATATCCACTAAATGAGGGAATAATATGTGTGAGGGTACCCCAGGAGAGTTCCAAATGTGTGTGGGTAGAATATATACCCACGGGGGTAAAATTGAAAAAAGTTGAAAAAAATTTTTTGGACTTAGTCATTTTTCCGGCGTTTATCAGACTTTCAGATAGGGCAAATGTCAGTGAGCATTCTGATTTCAGTTCCAGAGCGATTCGCCCAATGTGTCCTTGATATTTAGTCGTTTTCAGCCAATATTCTGGATTTTTGAAAATTTCACTTTTTTGTGAAAATATTGACTAAATGAGGGAATAATATGTGTGAGGGTACCCCAGGAGAGTTCCAAATGTGTGTGGGTAGAATATATATCCCACGGGGGTAAAATTGAAAAAAGTTGAAAAATTTTTTTTTTTGGACTTAGTCATTTTTCCGGCGTTTATCAGACTTTCAGATAGGGCAAATGTCAGTGAGCATTCCGATATCAGTTCCACAGCGATTCGCCCAATGAGTGCTTGATATTTATTCGTTTTCAGCCAATTTTCTGGATTTTTGAAAATTTCACTTTTTTGTGAAAATATCCACTAAATGAGGGAATAATATGTGTGAGGGTACCACAGGAGAGTTCCAAATGTGTGTGGGTAGAATATATACCCACGGTAGTAAAATTGAAAAAAGTTGAAAAAAATTTTTTGGACTTAGTCATTTTTCCGGCGTTTATCAGACTTTCAGATAGGGCAAATGTCAGTGAGCATTCCGATTTCAGTTCCAGAGTGATTCGCCCAATGAGTCCTTGATATTTAGTCGTTTTCAGCCAATTTTCTGGATTTTTGAAAATTTCAATTTTTGTGAAAATATCCACTAAATGAGGGAATAATATGTGTGAGGGTACCACAGGAGAGTTCCAAATGTGTGTGGGTAGAATATATATCCCACGGGGGTAAAATTGAAAAAAGTTGAAAAAAATTTTTTTTTGGACTTAGTCATTTTTCCGGCGTTTATCAGACTTTCAGATAGGGAAAATGTCAGTGAGCATTCCGATTTCAGTTCCAGAGCGATTCGCCCAATGACTCCTTGATATTTAGTCGTTTTCAGCCAATTTTCTGGATTTTTGAAAATTTCACTTTTTTGTGAAAATATCCACTAAATGAGGGAATAATATGTGTGAGGGTACGCCAGGAGAGTTCCAAATGTGTGTGGGTAGAATATATATCCCACGGGGGTAAAATTGAAAAAAGTTGAACTTTTTTTTTTTTTTTGGACTTAGTCATTTTTCCGGCGTTTATCAGACTTTCAGATAGGGGAAATGTCAGTGAGCGTTCTGCTTTCAGTTCCAGAGCGATTCGCCCAATGAGTCCTTGATATTTAGTCGTTTTCAGCCAATTTTCTGGATTTTTGAAAGTTTCACTTTTTTGTGAAAATATCCACTAAATGAGGGAATAATATGTGTGAGGGTACCCCAGGAGAGTTCCAAATGTGTGTGGGTAGAATATATATCCCACGGTTAAAATTGAAAAAAGTTGAAAAATGTTTTTTTTTTGGACTTAGTCATTTTTCCGGCGTTTATCAGACTTTCAGATAGGGAAATGTCAGTGAGCGTTCTGCTTTCAGTTCCAGAGCGATTCGCCCAATGAGTCCTTGATATTTAGTCGTTTTCAGCCAATTTTCTGGATTTTTGAAAGTTTCACTTTTTTGTGAAAATATCCACTAAATGAGGGAATAATATGTGTGAGGGTACCCCAGGAGAGTTCCAAATGTGTGTGGGTAGAATATATATCCCACGGGGGTAAAATTGAAAAAAGTTGAACTTTTTTTTTTTTTGGACTTAGTCATTTTTCCGGCGTTTATCAGACTTCCAGATAGGGGAAATGTCAGTGAGCGTTCTGATTTCAGTTCCAGAGCGATTCGCCCAATGAGTCCTTGATATTTAGTCGTTTTCAGCCAATTTTCTGGATTTTTGAAAGTTTCACTTTTTTGTGAAAATATCCACTAAATGAGGGAATAATATGTGTGAGGGTACCCCAGGAGAGTTCCAAATGTGTGTGGGTAGAATATATATCCCACGGGGGTAAAATTGAAAAAAGTTGAACTTTTTTTTTTTTTGGACTTAGTCATTTTTCCGGCGTTTATCAGACTTTCAGATAGGGGAAATGTCAGTGAGCGTTCTGATTTCAGTTCCAGAGCGATTCGCCCAATGAGTCCTTGATATTTAGTCGTTTTCAGCCAATTTTCTGGATTTTTGAAAGTTTCACTTTTTTGTGAAAATATCCACTGAATGAGGGAATAATATGTGTGAAGGTACCACAGGAGAGTTCCAAATGTGTGTGGGTAGAATATATATCCCATGGGGCTAAAATTGAAAAAAGTTGAAAAAAATTTTTTTTTGGACTTAGTCATTTTTCCGGCGTTTATCAGACTTTCAGATAGGGGAAATGTCAGTGAGCGTTCCGATTTCAGTTCCAGAGCGATTCGCCCAATGAGTCCTTGATATTTAGTCGTTTTCAGCCAATTTTCAGGATTTTTGAAAGTTTCACTTTTTTGTGAAAATATCCACTAAATGAGGGAATAATATGTGTGAGGGTACCCCAGGAGAGTTCCAAATGTGTATGGGTAGAATATATATCCCACGGGGGTAAAATTGAAAAAAGTAAAAAAAAATATTTTTTTGGACTTAGTCATTTTTCCGGCGTTTATCAGACTTTCAGATAGGGGAAATGTCAGTGAGCGTTCCGATTTCAGTTCCAGAGCGATTCGCCCAATGAGTCCTTGATATTTAGTCGTTTTCAGCCAATTTTCTGGATTTTTGAAAATTTCACTTTTTTGTGAAAATATCCACTGAATGAGGGAATAATATGTGTGAGGGTACCACAGGAGAGTTCCAAATGTGTGTGGGTAGAATATATATCCCATGGGGCTAAAATTGAAAAAAGTTGAAAAAAAATTTTTTTTGGACTTAGTCATTTTTCCGGCGTTTATCAGACTTTCAGATAGGGGAAATGTCAGTGAGCGTTCCGATTTCAGTTCCAGAGCGATTCGCCCAATGAGTCCTTGATATTTAGTCGTTTTCAGCCAATTTTCTGGATTTTTGAAAGTTTCACTTTTTTGTGAAAATATCCACTAAATGAGGGAATAATATTTGTGAGGGTACCCCAGGAGAGTTCCAAATGTGTGTGGGTAGAATATATATCCCACGGGGCTAAAATTGAAAAAAGTTGAAAAAAATTTTTTTTTGGACTTAGTCATTTTTCCGGCGTTTATCAGACTTTCAGATAGGGGAAATGTCAGTGAGCGTTCTGATTTCAGTTCCAGAGCGATTCGCCCAATGAGTCCTTGATATTTAGTCGTTTTCAGCCAATTTTCTGGATTTTTGAAAGTTTCACTTTTTTGTGAAAATATAAACTAAATGAGGGAATAATATGTGTGAGGGTACCCCAGGAGAGTTCCAAATGTGTGTGGGTAGAATATATATCCCACGGGGGTAAAATTGAAAAAAGTTTAACTTTTTTTTTTTTTGGACTTAGTCATTTTTCCGGCGTTTATCAGACTTTCAGATAGGGGAAATGTCAGTGAGCGTTCTGATTTCAGTTCCAGAGCGATTCGCCCAATGAGTCCTTGATATTTAGTCGTTTTCAGCCAATTTTCTGGATTTTTGAAAGTTTCACTTTTTTGTGAAAATATCCACTAAATGAGGGAATAATATGTGTGAGGGTACCCCAGGAGAGTTCCAAATGTGTGTGGGTAGAATATATATCCCACGGGGGTAAAATTGAAAAAAGTTGAAAAAAATTTTTTTTTGGACTTAGTCATTTTTCCGGCGTTTATCAGACTTTCAGATAGGGGAAATGTCAGTGAGCGTTCTGATTTCAGTTCCAGAGTGATTCGCCCAATGAGTCCTTGATATTTAGTCGTTTTCAGCCAATTTTCTGGATTTTTGAAAGTTTCACTTTTTTGTGAAAATATCCACTAAATGAGGGAATAATATGTGTGAGGGTACCCCAGGAGAGTTCCAAATGTGTGTGGGTAGAATATATATCCCACGGGGGTAAAATTGAAAAAAGTTGAAAAAAATTTTTTTTTGGACTTAGTCATTTTTCCGGCGTTTATCAGACTTTCAGATAGGGGAAATGTCAGTGAGCGTTCTGCTTTCAGTTCCAGAGCGCTTCGCCCAATGAGTCCTTGATATTTAGTCGTTTTCAGCCAATTTTCTGGATTTTTGAAAGTTTCACTTTTTTGTGAAAATATCCACTAAATGAGGGAATAATATGTGTGAGGGTACCCCAGGAGAGTTCCAAATGTGTGTGTGTAGAATATATATCCCACGGGGGTAAAATTGAAAAAAGTTGAAAAAAATTTTTTTTTCGACTTAGTCATTTTTCCGGCGTTTATCAGACTTTCAGATAGGGGAAATGTCAGTGAGCGTTCTGATTTCAGTTCCAGAGCGATTCGCCCAATAAGTCCTTGATATTTAGTCGTTTTCAGCCAATATTCTGGATTTTTGAAAGTTTCACTTTTTTGTGAAAATATCCACTAAATGATTGAATAATATGTGTGAGGGTACCCCAGGAGAGTTCCAAATGTGTGTGGGTAGAATATATATCCCACGGGGGTAAAATTGAAAAAAGTTGAACTTTTTTTTTTTTTTGGACTTAGTCATTTTTCCGGCGTTTATCAGACTTTCAGATAGGGGAAATGTCAGTGAGCGTTCTGCTTTCAGTTCCAGAGCGATTCGCCCAATGAGTCCTTGATATTTAGTCGTTTTCAGCCAATTTTCTGGATTTTTGAAAGTTTCACTTTTTTGTGAAAATATCCACTAAATGAGGGAATAATATGTGTGAGGGTACTCCAGGAGAGTTCCAAATGTGTGTGGGTAGAATATATATCCCACGGTTAAAATTGAAAAAAGTTGAAAAATGTTTTTTTTTTGGACTTAGTCATTTTTCCGGCGTTTATCAGACTTTCAGATAGGGAAATGTCAGTGAGCGTTCTGCTTTCAGTTCCAGAGCGATTCGCCCAATGAGTCCTTGATATTTAGTCGTTTTCAGCCAATTTTCTGGATTTTTGAAAGTTTCACTTTTTTGTGAAAATATCCACTAAATGAGGGAATAATATGTGTGAGGGTACCCCAGGAGAGTTCCAAATGTGTGTGGGTAGAATATATATCCCACGGGGGTAAAATTGAAAGAAGTTGAAAAAAATTTTTTTTTCGACTTAGTCATTTTTCCGCCGTTTATCAGACTTTCAGATAGGGGAAATGTCAGTGAGCATTCTGATTTCAGTTCCAGAGCGATTCGCCTAATGAGTCCTTGATATTTAGTCGTTTTCAGCCAATTTTCTGGATTTTTGAAAGTTTCACTTTTTTGTTAAAATATCCACTAAATGAGGGAATAATATGTGTGAGGGTACCCCAGGAGAGTTCCAAATGTGTGTGGGTAGAATATATATCCCACGGGGGTAAAATTGAAAAAAGTTGAACTTTTTTTTTTTTGGACTTAGTCATTTTTCCGGCGTTTATCAGACTTTCAGATAGGGGAAATGTCAGTGAGCGTTCTGATTTCAGTTCCAGAGCGATTCGCCCAATGAGTCCTTGATATTTAGTCGTTTTCAGCCAATTTTCTGGATTTTTGAAAGTTTCACTTTTTTGTGAAAATATCCACTAAATGAGGGAATAATATGTGTGAGGGTACCCCAGGAGAGTTCCAAATGTGTGTGGGTAGAATATATATCCCACGGGGGTAAAATTGAAAAAAGTTGAACTTTTTTTTTGGACTTAGTCATTTTTCCGGCGTTTATCAGACTTTCAGATAGGGGAAATGTCAGTGAGCGTTCTGCTTTCAGTTCCAGAGCGATTCGCCCAATGAGTCCTTGATATTTAGTCGTTTTCAGCCAATTTTCTGGATTTTTGAAAGTTTCAATTTTTTGTGAAAATATCCACTAAATGAGGGAATAATATGTGTGAGGGTACCCCAGGAGAGTTCCAAATGTGTGTGGGTAGAATATATATCCCACGGTTAATATTGAAAAAAGTTGAAAAGTGTTTTTTTTTTGGACTTAGTCATTTTTCCGGCGTTTATCAGACTTTCAGATAGGGAAATGTCAGTGAGCGTTCTGCTTTCAGTTCCAGAGCGATTCGCCCAATGAGTCCTTGATATTTAGTCGTTTTCAGCCAATTTTCTGGATTTTTGAAAGTTTCACTTTTTTGTGAAAATATCCACTAAATGAGGGAATAATATGTGTGAGGGTACCCCAGGAGAGTTCCAAATGTGTGTGGGTAGAATATATATCCCACGGGGGTAAAATTGAAAGAAGTTGAAAAAAATTTTTTTTTGGACTTAGTCATTTTTCCGGCGTTTATCAGACTTTCAGATAGGGGAAATGTCAGTGAGCGTTCTGATTTCAGTTCCAGAGCGATTCGCCCAATGAGTCCTTGATATTTAGTCGTTTTCAGCCAATTTTCTGGATTTTTGAAAGTTTCACTTTTTTGTGAAAATATCCACTGAATGAGGGAATAATATGTGTGAAGGTACCACAGGAGAGTTCCAAATGTGTGTGGGTAGAATATATATCCCATGGGGCTAAAATTGAAAAAAGTTGAAAAAAATTTTTTTTTGGACTTAGTCATTTTTCCGGCGTTTATCAGACTTTCAGATAGGGGAAATGTCAGTGAGCGTTCCGATTTCAGTTCCAGAGCGATTCGCCCAATGAGTCCTTGATATTTAGTCGTTTTCAGCCAATTTTCTGGATTTTTGAAAGTTTCACTTTTTTGTGAAAATATCCACTAAATGAGGGAATAATATTTGTGAGGGTACCCCAGGAGAGTTCCAAATGTGTGTGGGTAGAATATATATCCCACGGGGCTAAAATTGAAAAAAGTTGAAAAAAATTTTTTTTTGGACTTAGTCATTTTTCCGGCGTTTATCAGACTTTCAGATAGGGGAAATGTCAGTGAGCGTTCTGATTTCAGTTCCAGAGCGATTCGCCCAATGAGTCCTTGATATTTAGTCGTTTTCAGCCAATTTTCTGGATTTTTGAAAGTTTCACTTTTTTGTGAAAATATAAACTAAATGAGGGAATAATATGTGTGAGGGTACCCCAGGAGAGTTCCAAATGTGTGTGGGTAGAATATATATCCCACGGGGGTAAAATTGAAAAAAGTTTAACTTTTTTTTTTTTTGGACTTAGTCATTTTTCCGGCGTTTATCAGACTTTCAGATAGGGGAAATGTCAGTGAGCGTTCTGATTTCAGTTCCAGAGCGATTCGCCCAATGAGTCCTTGATATTTAGTCGTTTTCAGCCAATTTTCTGGATTTTTGAAAGTTTCACTTTTTTGTGAAAATATCCACTAAATGAGGGAATAATATGTGTGAGGGTACCCCAGGAGAGTTCCAAATGTGTGTGGGTAGAATATATATCCCACGGGGGTAAAATTGAAAAAAGTTGAAAAAAATTTTTTTTTGGACTTAGTCATTTTTCCGGCGTTTATCAGACTTTCAGATAGGGGAAATGTCAGTGAGCATTCTGATTTCAGTTCCAGAGTGATTCGCCCAATGAGTCCTTGATATTTAGTCGTTTTCAGCCAATTTTCTGGATTTTTGAAAGTTTCACTTTTTTGTGAAAATATCCACTAAATGAGGGAATAATATGTGTGAGGGTACCCCAGGAGAGTTCCAAATGTGTGTGGGTAGAATATATATCCCACGGGGGTAAAATTGAAAAAAGTTGAAAAAAAATTTTTTTTGGACTTAGTCATTTTTCCGGCGTTTATCAGACTTTCAGATAGGGGAAATGTCAGTGAGCGTTCTGCTTTCAGTTCCAGAGCGCTTCGCCCAATGAGTCCTTGATATTTAGTCGTTTTCAGCCAATTTTCTGGATTTTTGAAAGTTTCACTTTTTTGTGAAAATATCCACTAAATGAGGGAATAATATGTGTGAGGGTACCCCAGGAGAGTTCCAAATGTGTGTGTGTAGAATATATATCCCACGGGGGTAAAATTGAAAAAAGTTGAAAAAAAATTTTTTTTGGACTTAGTCATTTTTCCGGCGTTTATCAGACTTTCAGATAGGGGAAATGTCAGTGAGCGTTCTGATTTCAGTTCCAGAGCGATTCGCCCAATAAGTCCTTGATATTTAGTCGTTTTCAGCCAATTTTCTGGATTTTTGAAAGTTTCACTTTTTTGTGAAAATATCCACTAAATGATTGAATAATATGTGTGAGGGTACCCCAGGAGAGTTCCAAATGTGTGTGGGTAGAATATATATCCCACGGGGGTAAAATTGAAAAAAGTTGAACTTTTTTTTTTTTTTGGACTTAGTCATTTTTCCGGCGTTTATCAGACTTTCAGATAGGGGAAATGTCAGTGAGCGTTCTGCTTTCAGTTCCAGAGAGATTCGCCCAATGAGTCCTTGATATTTAGTCGTTTTCAGCCAATTTTCTGGATTTTTGAAAGTTTCACTTTTTTGTGAAAATATCCACTAAATGAGGGAATAATATGTGTGAGGGTACCCCAGGAGAGTTCCAAATGTGTGTGGGTAGAATATATATCCCACGGTTAAAATTGAAAAAAGTTGAAAAATGTTTTTTTTTGGACTAAGTCATTTTTCCGGCGTTTATCAGACTTTCAGATAGGGAAATGTCAGTGAGCGTTCTGCTTTCAGTTCCAGAGCGATTCGCCCAATGAGTCCTTGATATTTAGTCGTTTTCAGCCAATTTTCTGGATTTTTGAAAGTTTCACTTTTTTGTGAAAATATCCACTAAATGAGGGAATAATATGTGTGAGGGTACCCCAGGAGAGTTCCAAATGTGTGTGGGTAGAATATATATCCCACGGGGGTAAAATTGAAAAAAGTTGAAAAAAATTTTTTTTTGGACTTAGTCATTTTTCCGGCGTTTATCAGACTTTCAGATAGGGGAAATGTCAGTGAGCATTCTGATTTCAGTTCCAGAGTGATTCGCCCAATGAGTCCTTGATATTTAGTCGTTTTCAGCCAATTTTCTGGATTTTTGAAAGTTTCACTTTTTTGTGAAAATATCCACTAAATGAGGGAATAATATGTGTGAGGGTACCCCAGGAGAGTTCCAAATGTGTGTGGGTAGAATATATATCCCACGGGGGTAAAATTGAAAAAAGTTGAAAAAAAATTTTTTTTGGACTTAGTCATTTTTCCGGCGTTTATCAGACTTTCAGATAGGGGAAATGTCAGTGAGCGTTCTGCTTTCAGTTCCAGAGCGCTTCGCCCAATGAGTCCTTTATATTTAGTCGTTTTCAGCCAATTTTCTGGATTTTTGAAAGTTTCACTTTTTTGTGAAAATATCCACTAAATGAGGGAATAATATGTGTGAGGGTACCCCAGGAGAGTTCCAAATGTGTGTGTGTAGAATATATATCCCACGGGGGTAAAATTGAAAAAAGTTGAAAAAAATTTTTTTTTGGACTTAGTCATTTTTCCGGCGTTTATCAGACTTTCAGATAGGGGAAATGTCAGTGAGCGTTCTGATTTCAGTTCCAGAGCGATTCGCCCAATAAGTCCTTGATATTTAGTCGTTTTCAGCCAATTTTCTGGATTTTTGAAAGTTTCACTTTTTTGTGAAAATATCCACTAAATGATTGAATAATATGTGTGAGGGTACCCCAGGAGAGTTCCAAATGTGTGTGGGTAGAATATATATCCCACGGGGGTAAAATTGAAAAAAGTTGAACTTTTTTTTTTTTTTGGACTTAGTCATTTTTCCGGCGTTTATCAGACTTTCAGATAGGGGAAATGTCAGTGAGCGTTCTGCTTTCAGTTCCAGAGCGATTCGCCCAATGAGTCCTTGATATTTAGTCGTTTTCAGCCAATTTTCTGGATTTTTGAAAGTTTCACTTTTTTGTGAAAATATCCACTAAATGAGGGAATAATATGTGTGAGGGTACCCCAGGAGAGTTCCAAATGTGTGTGGGTAGAATATATATCCCACGGTTAAAATTGAAAAAAGTTGAAAAATGTTTTTTTTTGGACTTAGTCATTTTTCCGGCGTTTATCAGACTTTCAGATAGGGAAATGTCAGTGAGCGTTCTGCTTTCAGTTCCAGAGCGATTCGCCCAATGAGTCCTTGATATTTAGTCGTTTTCAGCCAATTTTCTGGATTTTTGAAAGTTTCACTTTTTTGTGAAAATATCCACTAAATGAGGGAATAATATGTGTGAGGGTACCCCAGGAGAGTTCCAAATGTGTGTGGGTAGAATATATATCCCACGGGGGTAAAATTGAAAGAAGTTGAAAAAAATTTTTTTTTCGACTTAGTCATTTTTCCGGCGTTTATCAGACTTTCAGATAGGGGAAATGTCAGTGAGCATTCTGATTTCAGTTCCAGAGCGATTCGCCCAATGAGTCCTTGATATTTAGTCGTTTTCAGCCAATTTTCTGGATTTTTGAAAGTTTCACTTTTTTGTGAAAATATCCACTAAATGAGGGAATAATATGTGTGAGGGTACCCCAGGAGAGTTCCAAATGTGTGTGGGTAGAATATATATCCCACGGGGGTAAAATTGAAAAAAGTTGAACTTTTTTTTTTTTTTGGACTTAGTCATTTTTCCGGCGTTTATCAGACTTTCAGATAGGGGAAATGTCAGTGAGCGTTCTGATTTCAGTTCCAGAGCGATTCGCCCAATGAGTCCTTGATATTTAGTCGTTTTCAGCCAATTTTCTGGATTTTTGAAAGTTTCACTTTTTTGTGAAAATATCCACTAAATGAGGGAATAATATGTGTGAGGGTACCCCAGGAGAGTTCCAAATGTGTGTGGGTAGAATATATGTCCCACGGGGGTAAAATTGAAAAAAGTTGAACTTTTTTTTTTTTTGGACTTAGTCATTTTTCCGGCGTTTATCAGACTTTCAGATAGGGGAAATGTCAGTGAGCGTTCTGCTTTCAGTTCCAGAGCGATTCGCCCAATGATTCCTTGATATTTAGTCGTTTTCAGCCAATTTTCTGGATTTTTGAAAGTTTCACTTTTTTGTGAAAATATCCACTAAATGAGGGAATAATATGTGTGAGGGTACCCCAGGAGAGTTCCAAATGTGTGTGGGTAGAATATATATCCCACGGTTAAAATTGAAAAAAGTTGAAAAATGTTTTTTTTTTGGACTTAGTAATTTTTCCGGCGTTTATCAGACTTTCAGATAGGGAAATGTCAGTGAGCGTTCTGCTTTCAGTTCCAGAGCGATTCGCCCAATGAGTCCTTGATATTTAGTCGTTTTCAGCCAATTTTCTGGATTTTTGAAAGTTTCACTTTTTTGTGAAAATATCCACTAAATGAGGGAATAATATGTGTGAGGATACCCCAGGAGAGTTCCAAATGTGTGTGGGTAGAATATATATCCCACGGGGGTAAAATTGAAAGAAGTTGAAAAAAATTTTTTTTTCGACTTAGTCATTTTTCCGGCGTTTATCAGACTTTCAGATAGGGGAAATGTCAGTGAGCGTTCTGATTTCAGTTCCAGAGCGATTCGCCCAATGAGTCCTTGATATTTAGTCGTTTTCAGCCAATTTTCTGGATTTTTGAAAGTTTCACTTTTTTGTGAAAATATCCACTAAATGAGGGAATAATATGTGTGAGGGTACCCCAGGAGAGTTCCAAATGTGTGTGGGTAGAATATATATCCCACGGGGGTAAAATTGAAAGAAGTTGAAAAAAATTTTTTTTTCGACTTAGTCATTTTTCCGGCGTTTATCAGACTTTCAGATAGGGGAAATGTCAGTGAGCATTCTGATTTCAGTTCCAGAGCGATTCGCCCAATGAGTCCTTGATATTTAGTCGTTTTCAGCCAATTTTCTGGATTTTTGAAAGTTTCACTTTTTTGTGAAAATATCCACTAAATGAGGGAATAATATGTGTGAGGGTACCCCAGGAGAGTTCCAAATGTGTGTGGGTAGAATATATATCCCACGGGGGTAAAATTGAAAAAAGTTGAACTTTTTTTTTTTTTGGACTTAGTCATTTTTCCGGCGTTTATCAGACTTTCAGATAGGGGAAATGTCAGTGAGCGTTCTGATTTCAGTTCCAGAGCGATTCGCCCAATGAGTCCTTGATATTTAGTCGTTTTCAGCCAATTTTCTGGATTTTTGAAAGTTTCACTTTTTTGTGAAAATATCCACTAAATGAGGGAATAATATGTGTGAGGGTACCCCAGGAGAGTTCCAAATGTGTGTGGGTAGAATATATGTCCCACGGGGGTAAAATTGAAAAAAGTTGAACTTTTTTTTTTTTTGGACTTAGTCATTTTTCCGGCGTTTATCAGACTTTCAGATAGGGGAAATGTCAGTGAGCGTTCTGCTTTCAGTTCCAGAGCGATTCGCCCAATGATTCCTTGATATTTAGTCGTTTTCAGCCAATTTTCTGGATTTTTGAAAGTTTCACTTTTTTGTGAAAATATCCACTAAATGAGGGAATAATATGTGTGAGGGTACCCCAGGAGAGTTCCAAATGTGTGTGGGTAGAATATATATCCCACGGTTAAAATTGAAAAAAGTTGAAAAATGTTTTTTTTTTGGACTTAGTAATTTTTCCGGCGTTTATCAGACTTTCAGATAGGGAAATGTCAGTGAGCGTTCTGCTTTCAGTTCCAGAGCGATTCGCCCAATGAGTCCTTGATATTTAGTCGTTTTCAGCCAATTTTCTGGATTTTTGAAAGTTTCACTTTTTTGTGAAAATATCCACTAAATGAGGGAATAATATGTGTGAGGATACCCCAGGAGAGTTCCAAATGTGTGTGGGTAGAATATATATCCCACGGGGGTAAAATTGAAAGAAGTTGAAAAAAATTTTTTTTTCGACTTAGTCATTTTTCCGGCGTTTATCAGACTTTCAGATAGGGGAAATGTCAGTGAGCGTTCTGATTTCAGTTCCAGAGCGATTCGCCCAATGAGTCCTTGATATTTAGTCGTTTTCAGCCAATTTTCTGGATTTTTGAAAGTTTCACTTTTTTGTGAAAATATCCACTAAATGAGGGAATAATATGTGTGAGGGTACCCCAGGAGAGTTCCAAATGTGTGTGGGTAGAATATATATCCCACGGGGGTAAAATTGAAAAAAGTTGAACTTTTTTTTTTTTGGACTTAGTCATTTTTCCGGCGTTTATCAGACTTTCAGATAGGGGAAATGTCAGTGAGCGTTCTGCTTTCAGTTCCAGAGCGATTCGCCCAATGAGTCCTTGATATTTAGTCGTTTTCAGCCAATTTTCTGGATTTTTGAAAGATTCACTTTTTTGTGAAAATATCCACTAAATGAGGGAATAATATGTGTGAGGGTACCCCAGGAGAGTTCCAAATGTGTGTGGGTAGAATATATATCCCACGGGGGTAAAATTGAAAAAAGTTGAACTTTTTTTTTTTTTGGACTTAGTCATTTTTCCGGCGTTTATCAGACTTTCAGGTAGGGGAAATGTCAGTGAGCGTTCTGGTTTCAGTTCCAGAGCGATTCTCCAAATGAGTCCTTGATATTTAGTCGTTTTCAGCCAATTTTCTGGATTTTTGAAAGTTTCACTTTTTTGTGAAAATATCCACTAAATGAGGGAATAATATGTGAGAGGGTACCCCAGGAGAGTTCCAAATGTGTGTGGGTAGAATATATATCCCACGGGGGTAAAATTGAAAGAAGTTGAAAAAAATTTTTTTTTGGACTTAGTCATTTTTCCGGCGTTTATCAGACTTTCAGATAGGGGAAATGTCAGTGAGCGTTCCGATTTCAGTTCCAGAGCGATTCGCCCAATGAGTCCTTGATATTTAGTCGTTTTCAGCCAATTTTCTGGATTTTTGAAAATTTCACTTTTTTGTGAAAATATCCACTGAATGAGGGAATAATATGTGTGAGGGTACCACAGGAGAGTTCCAAATGTGTGTGGGTAGAATATATATCCCATGGGGCTAAAATTGAAAAAAGTTGAAAAAAAATTTTTTTTGGACTTAGTCATTTTTCCGGCGTTTATCAGACTTTCAGATAGGGGAAATGTCAGTGAGCGTTCTGATTTCAGTTCCAGAGCGATTCGCCCAATGAGTCCTTGATATTTAGTCGTTTTCAGCCAATTTTCTGGATTTTTGAAAGTTTCACTTTTTTGTGAAAATATCCACTGAATGAGGGAATAATATGTGTGAGGGTACCACAGGAGAGTTCCAAATGTGTGTGGGTAGAATATATATCCCATGGGGCTAAAATTGAAAAAAGTTGAAAAAAATTTTTTTTTGGACTTAGTCATTTTTCCGGCGTTTATCAGACTTTCAGATAGGGGAAATGTCAGTGAGCGTTCCGATTTCAGTTCCAGAGCGATTCGCCCAATGAGTCCTTGATATTTAGTCGTTTTCAGCCAATTTTCTGGATTTTTGAAAGTTTCACTTTTTTGTGAAAATATCCACTAAATGAGGGAATAATATGTGTGAGGATACCCCAGGAGAGTTCCAAATGTGTGTGGGTAGAATATATATCCCACGGGGCTAAAATTTAAAAAAGTTGAAAAAAATTTTTTTTTGGACTCAGTCATTTTTCCTGCGTTTATCAGACTTTCAGATAGGGGAGATGTCAGTGAGCGTTCTGATTTCAGTTCCAGAGCGATTCGCCCAATGAGTCCTTGATATTTAGTCGTTTTCAGCCAATTTTCTGGATTTTTGAAAGTTTCACTTTTTTGTGAAAATATCCACTGAATGAGGGAATAATATGTGTGAGGGTACCACAGGAGAGTTCCAAATGTGTGTGGGTAGAATATATATCCCATGGGGCTAAAATTGAAAAAAGTTGAAAAAAAAATTTTTTTGGACTTAGTCATTTTTCCGGCGTTTATCAGACTTTCAGATAGGGGAAATGTCAGTGAGCGTTCTGATTTCAGTTCCAGAGCTATTCGCCCAATGAGTCCTTGATATTTAGTCGTTTTCAGCCAATTTTCTGGATTTTTGAAAGTTTCACTTTTTTGTGAAAATATCCACTAAATGAGGGAATAATATGTGTGAGGGTACCCCAGGAGAGTTCCAAATGTGTGTGGGTAGAATATATATCCCACGGTTAAAATTGAAAAAAGTTGAAAAATGTTTTTTTTTGGACTTAGTCATTTTTCCGGCGTTTATCAGACTTTCAGATAGGGGAAATGTCAGTGAGCGTTCTGATTTCAGTACCAGAGCGCTTCGCCCAATGAGTCCTTGATATTTAGTCGTTTTCAGCCAATTTTCAGGATTTTTGAAAGTTTCACTTTTTTGTGAAAATATCCACTGAATGAGGGAATAATATGTGTGAGGGTACCACAGGAGAGTTCCAAATGTGTGTGGGTAGAATATATATCCCATGGGGCTAAAATTGAAAAAAGTTGAAAAAAATTTTTTTTTGGACTTAGTCATTTTTCCGGCGTTTATCAGACTTTCAGATAGGGGAAATGTCAGTGAGCGTTCCGATTTCAGTTCCAGAGCGATTCGCCCAATGAGTCCTTGATATTTAGTCGTTTTCAGCCAATTTTCTGGATTTTTGAAAGTTTCACTTTTTTGTGAAAATATCCACTAAATGAGGGAATAATATGTGTGAGGATACCCCAGGAGAGTTCCAAATGTGTGTGGGTAGAATATATATCCCACGGGGCTAAAATTTAAAAAAGTTGAAAAAAATTTTTTTTTGGACTCAGTCATTTTTCCTGCGTTTATCAGACTTTCAGATAGGGGAGATGTCAGTGAGAGTTCTGATTTCAGTTCCAGAGCGATTCGCCCAATGAGTCCTTGATATTTAGTCGTTTTCAGCCAATTTTCTGGATTTTTGAAAGTTTCACTTTTTTGTGAAAATATCCACTGAATGAGGGAATAATATGTGTGAGGGTACCACAGGAGAGTTCCAAATGTGTGTGGGTAGAATATATATCCCATGGGGCTAAAATTGAAAAAAGTTGAAAAAAATTTTTTTTTGGACTTAGTCATTTTTCCGGCGTTTATCAGACTTTCAGATAGGGGAAATGTCAGTGAGCGTTCCGATTTCAGTTCCAGAGCGATTCGCCCAATGAGTCCTTGATATTTAGTCGTTTTCAGCCAATTTTCTGGATTTTTGAAAGTTTCACTTTTTTGTGAAAATATCCACTAAATGAGGGAATAATATTTGTGAGGGTACCCCAGGAGAGTTCCAAATGTGTGTGGGTAGAATATATATCCCACGGGGCTAAAATTGAAAAAGTTGAAAAAAATTTTTTTTTGGACTTAGTCATTTTTCCGGCGTTTATCAGACTTTCAGATAGGGGAAATGTCAGTGAGCGTTCTGATTTCAGTTCCAGAGCGATTCGCCCAATGAGTCCTTGATATTTAGTCGTTTTCAGCCAATTTTCTGGATTTTTGAAAGTTTCACTTTTTTGTGAAAATATCCACTAAATGAGGGAATAATATGTGTGAGGATACCCCAGGAGAGTTCCAAATGTGTGTGGGTAGAATATATATCCCACGGGGCTAAAATTTAAAAAAGTTGAAAAAAATTTTTTTTTGGACTCAGTCATTTTTCCTGCGTTTATCAGACTTTCAGATAGGGGAGATGTCAGTGAGCGTTCCGATTTCAGTTCCAGAGCGATTCGCCCCATGAGTCCTTGATATTTAGTCGTTTTCAGCCAATTTTCTGGATTTTTGAAAATTTCACTTTTTTGTGAAAATATCCACTAAATGAGGGAATAATATGTGTGAGGGTACCACAGGAGAGTTCCAAATGTGTGTGGGTAGAATATATATCCCATGGGGCTAAAATTGAAAAAAGTTGAAAAAAAAATTTTTTTGGACTTAGTCATTTTTCCGGCGTTTATCAGACTTTCAGATAGGGGAAATGTCAGTGAGCGTTCTGATTTCAGTTCCAGAGCTATTCGCCCAATGAGTCCTTGATATTTAGTCGTTTTCAGCCAATTTTCTGGATTTTTGAAAGTTTCACTTTTTTGTGAAAATATCCACTAAATGAGGGAATAATATGTGTGAGGGTACCCCAGGAGAGTTCCAAATGTGTGTGGGTAGAATATATATCCCACGGTTAAAATTGAAAAAAGTTGAAAAATGTTTTTTTTTGGACTTAGTCATTTTTCCGGCGTTTATCAGACTTTCAGATAGGGGAAATGTCAGTGAGCGTTCTGATTTCAGTACCAGAGCGCTTCGCCCAATGAGTGCTTGATATTTAGTCGTTTTCAGCCAATTTTCAGGATTTTTGAAAGTTTCACTTTTTTGTGAAAATATCCACTGAATGAGGGAATAATATGTGTGAGGGTACCACAGGAGAGTTCCAAATGTGTGTGGGTAGAATATATATCCCATGGGGCTAAAATTGAAAAAAGTTGAAAAAAATTTTTTTTTGGACTTAGTCATTTTTCCGGCGTTTATCAGACTTTCAGATAGGGGAAATGTCAGTGAGCGTTCCGATTTCAGTTCCAGAGCGATTCGCCCAATGAGTCCTTGATATTTAGTCGTTTTCAGCCAATTTTCTGGATTTTTGAAAGTTTCACTTTTTTGTGAAAATATCCACTAAATGAGGGAATAATATGTGTGAGGATACCCCAGGAGAGTTCCAAATGTGTGTGGGTAGAATATATATCCCACGGGGCTAAAATTTAAAAAAGTTGAAAAAAATTTTTTTTTGGACTCAGTCATTTTTCCTGCGTTTATCAGACTTTCAGATAGGGGAGATGTCAGTGAGCGTTCTGATTTCAGTTCCAGAGCGATTCGCCCAATGAGTCCTTGATATTTAGTCGTTTTCAGCCAATTTTCTGGATTTTTGAAAGTTTCACTTTTTTGTGAAAATATCCACTGAATGAGGGAATAATATGTGTGAGGGTACCACAGGAGAGTTCCAAATGTGTGTGGGTAGAATATATATCCCATGGGGCTAAAATTGAAAAAAGTTGAAAAAAATTTTTTTTTGGACTTAGTCATTTTTCCGGCGTTTATCAGACTTTCAGATAGGGGAAATGTCAGTGAGCGTTCCGATTTCAGTTCCAGAGCGATTCGCCCAATGAGTCCTTGATATTTAGTCGTTTTCAGCCAATTTTCTGGATTTTTGAAAGTTTCACTTTTTTGTGAAAATATCCACTAAATGAGGGAATAATATTTGTGAGGGTACCCCAGGAGAGTTCCAAATGTGTGTGGGTAGAATATATATCCCACGGGGCTAAAATTGAAAAAGTTGAAAAAAATTTTTTTTTGGACTTAGTCATTTTTCCGGCGTTTATCAGACTTTCAGATAGGGGAAATGTCAGTGAGCGTTCTGATTTCAGTTCCAGAGCGATTCGCCCAATGAGTCCTTGATATTTAGTCGTTTTCAGCCAATTTTCTGGATTTTTGAAAGTTTCACTTTTTTGTGAAAATATCCACTAAATGAGGGAATAATATGTGTGAGGATACCCCAGGAGAGTTCCAAATGTGTGTGGGTAGAATATATATCCCACGGGGCTAAAATTTAAAAAAGTTGAAAAAAATTTTTTTTTGGACTCAGTCATTTTTCCTGCGTTTATCAGACTTTCAGATAGGGGAGATGTCAGTGAGCGTTCCGATTTCAGTTCCAGAGCGATTCGCCCCATGAGTCCTTGATATTTAGTCGTTTTCAGCCAATTTTCAGGATTTTTGAAAGTTTCACTTTTTTGTGAAAATATCCACTGAATGAGGGAATAATATGTGTGAGGGTACCACAGGAGAGTTCCAAATGTGTGTGGGTAGAATATATATCCCATGGGGCTAAAATTGAAAAAAGTTGAAAAAAATTTTTTTTTGGACTTAGTCATTTTTCCGGCGTTTATCAGACTTTCAGATAGGGGAAATGTCAGTGAGCGTTCCGATTTCAGTTCCAGAGCGATTCGCCCAATGAGTCCTTGATATTTAGTCGTTTTCAGCCAATTTTCTGGATTTTTGAAAGTTTCACTTTTTTGTGAAAATATCCACTAAATGAGGGAATAATATGTGTGAGGATACCCCAGGAGAGTTCCAAATGTGTGTGGGTAGAATATATATCCCACGGGGCTAAAATTTAAAAAAGTTGAAAAAAATTTTTTTTTGGACTCAGTCATTTTTCCTGCGTTTATCAGACTTTCAGATAGGGGAGATGTCAGTGAGCGTTCTGATTTCAGTTCCAGAGCGATTCGCCCAATGAGTCCTTGATATTTAGTCGTTTTCAGCCAATTTTCTGGATTTTTGAAAGTTTCACTTTTTTGTGAAAATATCCACTGAATGAGGGAATAATATGTGTGAGGGTACCACAGGAGAGTTCCAAATGTGTGTGGGTAGAATATATATCCCATGGGGCTAAAATTGAAAAAAGTTGAAAAAAATTTTTTTTTGGACTTAGTCATTTTTCCGGCGTTTATCAGACTTTCAGATAGGGGAAATGTCAGTGAGCGTTCCGATTTCAGTTCCAGAGCGATTCGCCCAATGAGTCCTTGATATTTAGTCGTTTTCAGCCAATTTTCTGGATTTTTGAAAGTTTCACTTTTTTGTGAAAATATCCACTAAATGAGGGAATAATATTTGTGAGGGTACCCCAGGAGAGTTCCAAATGTGTGTGGGTAGAATATATATCCCACGGGGCTAAAATTGAAAAAGTTGAAAAAAATTTTTTTTTGGACTTAGTCATTTTTCCGGCGTTTATCAGACTTTCAGATAGGGGAAATGTCAGTGAGCGTTCTGATTTCAGTTCCAGAGCGATTCGCCCAATGAGTCCTTGATATTTAGTCGTTTTCAGCCAATTTTCTGGATTTTTGAAAGTTTCACTTTTTTGTGAAAATATCCACTAAATGAGGGAATAATATGTGTGAGGATACCCCAGGAGAGTTCCAAATGTGTGTGGGTAGAATATATATCCCACGGGGCTAAAATTTAAAAAAGTTGAAAAAAATTTTTTTTTGGACTCAGTCATTTTTCCTGCGTTTATCAGACTTTCAGATAGGGGAGATGTCAGTGAGCGTTCCGATTTCAGTTCCAGAGCGATTCGCCCCATGAGTCCTTGATATTTAGTCGTTTTCAGCCAATTTTCTGGATTTTTGAAAATTTCACTTTTTTGTGAAAATATCCACTAAATGAGGGAATAATATGTGTGAGGGTACCACAGGAGAGTTCCAAATGTGTGTGGGTAGAATATATATCCCATGGGGCTAAAATTGAAAAAAGTTGAAAAAAAAATTTTTTTGGACTTAGTCATTTTTCCGGCGTTTATCAGACTTTCAGATAGGGGAAATGTCAGTGAGCGTTCTGATTTCAGTTCCAGAGCTATTCGCCCAATGAGTCCTTGATATTTAGTCGTTTTCAGCCAATTTTCTGGATTTTTGAAAGTTTCACTTTTTTGTGAAAATATCCACTAAATGAGGGAATAATATGTGTGAGGGTACCCCAGGAGAGTTCCAAATGTGTGTGGGTAGAATATATATCCCACGGTTAAAATTGAAAAAAGTTGAAAAATGTTTTTTTTTGGACTTAGTCATTTTTCCGGCGTTTATCAGACTTTCAGATAGGGGAAATGTCAGTGAGCGTTCTGATTTCAGTACCAGAGCGCTTCGCCCAATGAGTCCTTGATATTTAGTCGTTTTCAGCCAATTTTCAGGATTTTTGAAAGTTTCACTTTTTTGTGAAAATATCCACTGAATGAGGGAATAATATGTGTGAGGGTACCACAGGAGAGTTCCAAATGTGTGTGGGTAGAATATATATCCCATGGGGCTAAAATTGAAAAAAGTTGAAAAAAATTTTTTTTTGGACTTAGTCATTTTTCCGGCGTTTATCAGACTTTCAGATAGGGGAAATGTCAGTGAGCGTTCCGATTTCAGTTCCAGAGCGATTCGCCCAATGAGTCCTTGATATTTAGTCGTTTTCAGCCAATTTTCTGGATTTTTGAAAGTTTCACTTTTTTGTGAAAATATCCACTAAATGAGGGAATAATATGTGTGAGGATACCCCAGGAGAGTTCCAAATGTGTGTGGGTAGAATATATATCCCACGGGGCTAAAATTTAAAAAAGTTGAAAAAAATTTTTTTTTGGACTCAGTCATTTTTCCTGCGTTTATCAGACTTTCAGATAGGGGAGATGTCAGTGAGCGTTCTGATTTCAGTTCCAGAGCGATTCGCCCAATGAGTCCTTGATATTTAGTCGTTTTCAGCCAATTTTCTGGATTTTTGAAAGTTTCACTTTTTTGTGAAAATATCCACTGAATGAGGGAATAATATGTGTGAGGGTACCACAGGAGAGTTCCAAATGTGTGTGGGTAGAATATATATCCCATGGGGCTAAAATTGAAAAAAGTTGAAAAAAATTTTTTTTTGGACTTAGTCATTTTTCCGGCGTTTATCAGACTTTCAGATAGGGGAAATGTCAGTGAGCGTTCCGATTTCAGTTCCAGAGCGATTCGCCCAATGAGTCCTTGATATTTAGTCGTTTTCAGCCAATTTTCTGGATTTTTGAAAGTTTCACTTTTTTGTGAAAATATCCACTAAATGAGGGAATAATATTTGTGAGGGTACCCCAGGAGAGTTCCAAATGTGTGTGGGTAGAATATATATCCCACGGGGCTAAAATTGAAAAAGTTGAAAAAAATTTTTTTTTGGACTTAGTCATTTTTCCGGCGTTTATCAGACTTTCAGATAGGGGAAATGTCAGTGAGCGTTCTGATTTCAGTTCCAGAGCGATTCGCCCAATGAGTCCTTGATATTTAGTCGTTTTCAGCCAATTTTCTGGATTTTTGAAAGTTTCACTTTTTTGTGAAAATATCCACTAAATGAGGGAATAATATGTGTGAGGATACCCCAGGAGAGTTCCAAATGTGTGTGGGTAGAATATATATCCCACGGGGCTAAAATTTAAAAAAGTTGAAAAAAATTTTTTTTTGGACTCAGTCATTTTTCCTGCGTTTATCAGACTTTCAGATAGGGGAGATGTCAGTGAGCGTTCCGATTTCAGTTCCAGAGCGATTCGCCCCATGAGTCCTTGATATTTAGTCGTTTTCAGCCAATTTTCTGGATTTTTGAAAATTTCACTTTTTTGTGAAAATATCCACTAAATGAGGGAATAATATGTGTGAGGGTACCACAGGAGAGTTCCAAATGTGTGTGGGTAGAATATATATCCCATGGGGCTAAAATTGAAAAAAGTTGAAAAAAAAATTTTTTTGGACTTAGTCATTTTTCCGGCGTTTATCAGACTTTCAGATAGGGGAAATGTCAGTGAGCGTTCTGATTTCAGTTCCAGAGCTATTCGCCCAATGAGTCCTTGATATTTAGTCGTTTTCAGCCAATTTTCTGGATTTTTGAAAGTTTCACTTTTTTGTGAAAATATCCACTAAATGAGGGAATAATATGTGTGAGGGTACCCCAGGAGAGTTCCAAATGTGTGTGGGTAGAATATATATCCCACGGTTAAAATTGAAAAAAGTTGAAAAATGTTTTTTTTTGGACTTAGTCATTTTTCCGGCGTTTATCAGACTTTCAGATAGGGGAAATGTCAGTGAGCGTTCTGATTTCAGTACCAGAGCGCTTCGCCCAATGAGTCCTTGATATTTAGTCGTTTTCAGCCAATTTTCAGGATTTTTGAAAGTTTCACTTTTTTGTGAAAATATCCACTAAATGAGGGAATAATATGTGTGAGGGTACCCCAGGAGAGTTCCAAATGTGTATGGGTAGAATATATATCCCACGGGGGTAAAATTGAAAAAAGTAAAAAAAAATATTTTTTTGGACTTAGTCATTTTTCCGGCGTTTATCAGACTTTCAGATAGGGGAAATGTCAGTGAGCATTCCGATTTCAGTTCCAGAGCGATTCGCCCAATGAGTCCTTGATATTTAGTCGTTTTCAGCCAATTTTCTGGATTTTTGAAAATTTCACTTTTTTGTGAAAATATCCACTGAATGAGGGAATAATATGTGTGAGGGTACCACAGGAGAGTTCCAAATGTGTGTGGGTAGAATATATATCCCATGGGGCTAAAATTGAAAAAAGTTTAAAAAAAATTTTTTTTGGACTTAGTCATTTTTCCGGCGTTTATCAGACTTTCAGATAGGGGAAATGTCAGTGAGCGTTCCGATTTCAGTTCCAGAGCGATTCGCTCAATGAGTCCTTGATATTTAGTCGTTTTCAGCCAATTTTCTGGATTTTTGAAAGTTTCACTTTTTTGTGAAAATATCCACTAAATGAGGGAATAATATTTGTGAGGGTACCCCAGGAGAGTTCCAAATGTGTGTGGGTAGAATATATATCCCACGGGGCTAAAATTGAAAAAAGTTGAAAAAATTTTTTTTTTGGACTTAGTCATTTTTCCGGCGTTTATCAGACTTTCAGATAGGGGAAATGTCAGTGAGCGTTCTGATTTCAGTTCCAGAGCGATTCGCCCAATGAGTCCTTGATATTTAGTCGTTTTCAGCCAATTTTCAGGATTTTTGAAAGTTTCACTTTTTTGTGAAAATATCCACTAAATGAGGGAATAATATGTGTGAGTGTACCCCAGGAGAGTTCCAAATGTGTATGGGTAGAATATATATCCCACGGGGGTAAAATTGAAAAAAGTTAAAAAAAATATTTTTTTGGACTTAGTCATTTTTCCGGCGTTTATCAGACTTTCAGATAGGGGAAATGTCAGTGAGCGTTCCAATTTCAGTTCCAGAGCGATTCGCCCAATGAGTCCTTGATATTTAGTCGTTTTCAGCCAATTTTCTGGATTTTTGAAAATTTCACTTTTTTGTGAAAATATCCACTGAATGAGGGAATAATATGAGTGAGGGTACCACAGGAGAGTTCCAAATGTGTGTGGGTAGAATATATATCCCACGGGGCTAAAATTTAAAAAAGTTGAAAAAAAATTTTTTTTGGACTCAGTCATTTTTCCTGCGTTTATCAGACTTTCAGATAGGGGAGATGTCAGTGAGCGTTCCGATTTCAGTTCCAGAGCGATTCGCCCAATGAGTCCTTGATATTTAGTCGTTTTCAGCCAATTTTCTGGATTTTTGAAAATTTCACTTTTTTGTGAAAATATCCACTGAATGAGGGAATAATATGTGTGAGGGTACCACAGGAGAGTTCCAAATGTGTGTGGGTAGAATATATATCCCATGGGGCTAAAATTGAAAAAAGTTGAAAAAAAATTTTTTTTGGACTTAGTCATTTTTCCGGCGTTTATCAGACTTTCAGATAGGAGAAATGTCAGTGAGCGTTCCGATTTCAGTTCCAGAGCGATTCGCCCAATGAGTCCTTGATATTTAGTCGTTTTCAGCCAATTTTCTGGATTTTTGAAAGTTTCACTTTTTTGTGAAAATATCCACTAAATGAGGGAATAATATTTGTGAGGGTACCCCAGGAGAGTTCCAAATGTGTGTGGGTAGAATATATATCCCACGGGGCTAAAATTGAAAAAAGTTGAAAAAATTTTTTTTTTGGACTTAGTCATTTTTCCGGCGTTTATCAGACTTTCAGATAGGGGAAATGTCAGTGAGCGTTCTGATTTCAGTTCCAGAGCGATTCGCCCAATGAGTCCTTGATATTTAGTCGTTTTCAGCCAATTTTCAGGATTTTTGAAAGTTTCACTTTTTTGTGAAAATATCCACTAAATGAGGGAATAATATGTGTGAGGGTACCCCAGGAGAGTTCCAAATGTGTATGGGTAGAATATATATCCCACGGGGGTAAAATTGAAAAAAGTTAAAAAAAATATTTTTTTGGACTTAGTCATTTTTCCGGCGTTTATCAGACTTTCAGATAGGGGAAATGTCAGTGAGCGTTCCAATTTCAGTTCCAGAGCGATTCGCCCAATGAGTCCTTGATATTTAGTCGTTTTCAGCCAATTTTCTGGATTTTTGAAAATTTCACTTTTTTGTGAAAATATCCACTGAATGAGGGAATAATATGTGTGAGGGTACCACAGGAGAGTTCCAAATGTGTGTGGGTAGAATATATATCCCATGGGGCTAAAATTGAAAAAAGTTGAAAAAAAATTTTTTTTGGACTTAGTCATTTTTCCGGCGTTTATCAGACTTTCAGATAGGGGAAATGTCAGTGAGCGTTCCGATTTCAGTTCCAGAGCGATTCGCCCAATGAGTCCTTGATATTTAGTCGTTTTCAGCCAATTTTCTGGATTTTTGAAAGTTTCACTTTTTTGTGAAAATATCCACTAAATGAGGGAATAATATTTGTGAGGGTACCCCAGGAGAGTTCCAAATGTGTGTGGGTAGAATATATATCCCACGGGGCTAAAATTTAAAAAAGTTGAAAAAAAATTTTTTTTGGACTCAGTCATTTTTCTTGCGTTTATCAGACTTTCAGATAGGGGAGATGTCAGTGAGCGTTCCGATTTCAGTTCCAGAGCGATTCGCCCAATGAGTCCTTGATATTTAGTCGTTTTCAGCCAATTTTCTGGATTTTTGAAAATTTCACTTTTTTGTGAAAATATCCACTGAATGAGGGAATAATATGTGTGAGGGTACCACAGGAGAGTTCCAAATGTGTGTGGGTAGAATATATATCCCATGGGGCTAAAATTGAAAAAAGTTGAAAAAAAATTTTTTTTGGACTTAGTCATTTTTCCGGCGTTTATCAGACTTTCAGATAGGAGAAATGTCAGTGAGCGTTCCGATTTCAGTTCCAGAGCGATTCGCCCAATGAGTCCTTGATATTTAGTCGTTTTCAGCCAATTTTCTGGATTTTTGAAAGTTTCACTTTTTTGTGAAAATATCCACTAAATGAGGGAATAATATTTGTGAGGGTACCCCAGGAGAGTTCCAAATGTGTGTGGGTAGAATATATATCCCACGGGGCTAAAATTGAAAAAGTTGAAAAAAATTTTTTTTTGGACTTAGTCATTTTTCCGGCGTTTATCAGACTTTCAGATAGGGGAAATGTCAGTGAGCGTTCTGATTTCAGTTCCAGAGCGATTCGCCCAATGAGTCCTTGATATTTAGTCGTTTTCAGCCAATTTTCTGGATTTTTGAAAGTTTCACTTTTTTGTGAAAATATCCACTAAATGAGGGAATAATATGTGTGAGGATACCCCAGGAGAGTTCCAAATGTGTGTGGGTAGAATATATATCCCACGGGGCTAAAATTTAAAAAAGTTGAAAAAAAATTTTTTTTGGACTCAGTCATTTTTCCTGCGTTTATCAGACTTTCAGATAGGGGAGATGTCAGTGAGCATTCCGATTTCAGTTCCAGAGCGATTCGCCCAATGAGTCCTTGATATTTAGTCGTTTTCAGCCAATTTTCTGGATTTTTGAAAATTTCACTTTTTTGTGAAAATATCCACTAAATGAGGGAATAATATGTGTGAGGGTACCACAGGAGAGTTCCAAATGTGTGTGGGTAGAATATATATCCCATGGGGCTAAAATTGAAAAAAGTTGAAAAAAAAATTTTTTTGGACTTAGTCATTTTTCCGGCGTTTATCAGACTTTCAGATAGGGGAAATGTCAGTGAGCGTTCTGATTTCAGTTCCAGAGCTATTCGCCCAATGAGTCCTTGATATTTAGTCGTTTTCAGCCAATTTTCTGGATTTTTGAAAGTTTCCCTTTTTTTGAAAATATCCACTAAATGAGGGAATAATATGTGTGAGGGTACCCCAGGAGAGTTCCAAATGTGTGTGGGTAGAATATATATCCCACGGTTAAAATTGAAAAAAGTTGAAAAATGTTTTTTTTTGGACTTAGTCATTTTTCCGGCGTTTATCAGACTTTCAGATAGGGGAAATGTCAGTGAGCGTTCTGATTTCAGTTCCAGAGCGCTTCGCCCAATGAGTCCTTGATATTTAGTCGTTTTCAGCCAATTTTCAGGATTTTTGAAAGTTTCACTTTTTTGTGAAAATATCCACTAAATGAGGGAATAATATGTGTGAGGGTACCCCAGGAGAGTTCCAAAAGTGTATGGGTAGAATATATATCACACGGGGGTAAAATTGAAAAAAGTTAAAAAAAATATTTTCTTGGACTTAGTCATTTTTCCGGCGTTTATCAGACTTTCAGATAGGGGAAATGTCAGTGAGCGTTCCGATTTCAGTTCCAGAGCGATTCGCCCAATGAGTCCTTGATATTTAGTCGTTTTCAGCCAATTTTCTGGATTTTTGAAAATTTCACTTTTTTGTGAAAATATCCACTGAATGAGGGAATAATATGTGTGAGGGTACCACAGGAGAGTTCCAAATGTGTGTGGGTAGAATATATATCCCACGGGGCTAAAATTGAAAAAAGTTGAAAAAATTTTTTTTTTGGACTTAGTCATTTTTCCGGCGTTTATCAGACTTTCAGATAGGGGAAATGTCAGTGAGCGTTCTGATTTCAGTTCCAGAGCGATTCGCCCAATGAGTCCTTGATATTTAGTCGTTTTCAGCCAATTTTCTGGATTTTTGAAAGTTTCACTTTTTTGTGAAAATATCCACTAAATGAGGGAATAATATGTGTGAGGGTACCCCAGGAGAGTTCCAAATGTGTGTGGGTAGAATATATATCCCACGGGGCTAAAATTTAAAAAAGTTGAAAAAAAATTTTTTTTGGACTCAGTCATTTTTCCTGCGTTTATCAGACTTTCAGATAGGGGAGATGTCAGTGAGCGTTCCGATTTCAGTTCCAGAGCGATTCGCCCAATGAGTCCTTGATATTTAGTCGTTTTCAGCCAATTTTCTGGATTTTTGAAAATTTCACTTTTTTGTGAAAATATCCACTAAATGAGGGAATAATATGTGTGAGGGTACCACAGGAGAGTTCCAAATGTGTGTGGGTAGAATATATATCCCATGGGGCTAAAATTGAAAAAAGTTGAAAAAAAAATTTTTTTGGACTTAGTCATTTTTCCGGCGTTTATCAGACTTTCAGATAGGGGAAATGTCAGTGAGCGTTCTGATTTCAGTTCCAGAGCTATTCGCCCAATGAGTCCTTGATATTTAGTCGTTTTCAGCCAATTTTCTGGATTTTTGAAAGTTTCACTTTTTTGTGAAAATATCCACTAAATGAGGGAATAATATGTGTGAGGGTACCCCAGGAGAGTTCCAAATGTGTGTGGGTAGAATATATATCCCACGGTTAAAATTGAAAAGAGTTGAAAAATGTTTTTTTTTGGACTTAGTCATTTTTCCGGCGTTTATCAGACTTTCAGATAGGGGAAATGTCAGTGAGCATTCTGATTTCAGTTCCAGAGCGATTCGCCCAATAAGTCCTTGATATTTAGTCGTTTTCAGCCAATTTTCTGGATTTTTGAAAGTTTCACTTTTTTGTGAAAATATCCACTAAATGAGGGAATAATATCTGTGAGGGTACCCCAGGAGAGTTCCAAATGTGTGTGGGTAGAATATATATCCCACGGGGGTAAAATTGAAAAAAGTTGAGAAAAATTTTTTTTTGGACTTAGTCATTTTTCCGGCGTTTATCAGACTTTCAAATAGGGGAAATGTCAGTGAGCGTTCTGCTTTCAGTTCCAGAGCGCTTCGCCCAATGAGTCCTTGATTTTTAGTCGTTTTCAGCCAATTTTCTGGATTTTTGAAAGTTTCACTTTTTTGTGAAAATATCCACTAAATGAGGGAATAATATGTGTGAGGGTACCCCAGGAGAGTTCCAAATGTTTGTGGGTAGAATATATATCCCACGGGGGTAAAATTGAAAAAAGTTGAAAAAAATTTTTTTTTGGACTTAGTCATTTTTCCGGCGTTTATCAGACTTTCAGATAGGGGAAATGTCAGTGAGCGTTCTGCTTTCAGTTCCAGAGCGATTCGCCCAATGAGTCCTTGATATTTAGTCGTTTTCAGCCAATATTCTGGATTTTTGAAAGTTTCACTTTTTTGTGAAAATATCCACTAAATGAGGGAATAATATGTGTGAGGGTACCCCAGGAGAGTTCCAAATGTGTGTGGGTAGAATATATATCCCACGGGGGTAAAATTGAAAAAAGTTGAACTTTTTTTTATTTTGGACTTATTCATTTTTCCGGCGTTTATCAGACTTTCAGATAGGGGAAATGTCAGTGAGCGTTCTGCTTTCAGTTCCAGAGCGATTCGCCCAATGAGTCCTTGATATTTAGTCGTTTTCAGCCAATTTTCTGGATTTTTGAAAGTTTCACTTTTTTGTGAAAATATCCACTAAATGAGGGAATAATATGTGTGAGGGTACCCCAGGAGAGTTCCAAATGTGTGTGGGTAGAATATATATCCCACGGGGGTAAAATTGAAAAAAGTTGAACTTTTTTTTTTTTTGGACTTAGTCATTTTTCCGGCGTTTATCAGACTTTCAGATAGGGGAAATGTCAGTGAGCGTTCTGATTTCAGTTCCAGAGCGATTCGCCCAATGAGTCCTTGATATTTAGTCGTTTTCAGCCAATTTTCTGGATTTTTGAAAGTTTCACTTTTTTGTGAAAATATCCACTGAATGAGGGAATAATATGTGTGAGGGTACCACAGGAGAGTTCCAAATGTGTGTGGGTAGAATATATATCCCATGGGGCTAAAATTGAAAAAAGTTGAAAAAAAATTTTTTTTGGACTTAGTCATTTTTCCGGCGTTTATCAGACTTTCAGATAGGGGAAATGTCAGTGAGCGTTCCGATTTCAGTTCCAGAGCGATTCGCCCAATGAGTCCTTGATGTTTAGTCGTTTTCAGCCAATTTTATGGATTTTTGAAAGTTTCCCTTTTTTGTGAAAATATCCACTAAATGAGGGAATAATATTTGTGAGGGTACCCCAGGAGAGTTCCAAATGTGTGTGGGTAGAATATATATCCCACGGGGCTAAAATTGAAAAAGTTGAAAAAAATTTTTTTTTGGACTTAGTCATTTTTCCGGCGTTTATCAGACTTTCAGATAGGGGAAATGTCAGTGAGCGTTCTGATTTCAGTTCCAGAGCGATTCGCCCAATGAGTCCTTGATATTTAGTCGTTTTCAGCCAATTTTCTGGATTTTTGAAAGTTTCACTTTTTTGTGAAAATATCCACTAAATGAGGGAATAATATGTGTGAGGATACCCCAGGAGAGTTCCAAATGTGTGTGGGTAGAATATATATATTCTACCCACACACATTTGGAACTCTCCTGGGGTATCCTCACACATATTATTCCCTCATTTAGTGGATATTTTCACAAAAAAGTGAAACTTTCAAAAATCCCACGGGGCTAAAATTTAAAAAAGTTGAAAAAAAATTTTTTTTGGACTCAGTCATTTTTCCTGCGTTTATCAGACTTTCAGATAGGGGAGATGTCAGTGAGCGTTCCGATTTCAGTTCCAGAGCGATTCGCCCAATGAGTCCTTGATATTTAGTCGTTTTCAGCCAATTTTCTGGATTTTTGAAAATTTCACTTTTTTGTGAAAATATCCACTAAATGAGGGAATAATATGTGTGAGGGTACCACAGGAGAGTTCCAAATGTGTGTGGGTAGAATATATATCCATGGGGCTAAAATTGAAAAAAGTTGAAAAAAAAATTTTTTTGGACTTAGTCATTTTTCCGGCGTTTATCAGACTTTCAGATAGGGGAAATGTCAGTGAGCGTTCTGATTTCAGTTCCAGAGCTATTCGCCCAATGAGTCCTTGATATTTAGTCGTTTTCAGCCAATTTTCTGGATTTTTGAAAGTTTCACTTTTTTGTGAAAATATCCACTAAATGAGGGAATAATATGTGTGAGGGTACCCCAGGAGAGTTCAAAATGTGTGTGGGTAGAATATATATCCCACGGTTAAAATTGAAAAAAGTTGAAAAATGTTTTTTTTTGGACTTAGTCATTTTTCCGGCGTTTATCAGACTTTCAGATAGGGGAAATGTCAGTGAGCGTTCTGATTTCAGTTCCAGAGCGATTCGCCCAATAAGTCCTTGATATTTAGTCGTTTTCAGCCAATTTTCTGGATTTTTGAAAGTTTCACTTTTTTGTGAAAATATCCACTAAATGAGGGAATAATATGTGTGAGGGTACCCCAGGAGAGTTCCAAATGTGTGTGGGTAGAATATATATCCCACGGGGGTAAAATTGAAAAAAGTTGAAAAAAATTTTTTTTTGGACTTAGTCATTTTTCCGGCGTTTATCAGACTTTCAGATAGGGGAAATGTCAGTGAGCGTTCTGCTTTCAGTTCCAGAGCGATTCGCCCAATGAGTCCTTGATATTTAGTCGTTTTCAGCCAATTTTCTGGATTTTTGAAAGTTTCACTTTTTTGTGAAAATATCCACTAAATGAGGGAATAATATGTGTGAGGGTACCCCAGGAGAGTTCCAAATGTGTGTGGGTAGAATATATATCCCACGGGGGTAAAATTGAAAAAAGTTGAACTTTTTTTTTTTTTGGACTTAGTCATTTTTCCGGCGTTTATCAGACTTTCAGATAGGGGAAAGGTCAGTGAGCGTTCTGCTTTCAGTTCCAGAGCGATTCGCCCAATGAGTCCTTGATATTTAGTCGTTTTCAGCCAATTTTCTGGATTTTTGAAAGTTTCACTTTTTTGTGAAAATATCCACTAAATGAGGGAATAATATGTGTGAGGGTACCCCAGGAGAGTTCCAAATGTGTGTGGGTAGAATATATATCCCACGGGTAAAATTGAAAAAAGTTGAAAAATGTTTTTTTTTGGACTTAGTCATTTTTCCGGCGTTTATCAGACTTTCAGATAGGGGAAATGTCAGTGAGCGTTCTGATTTCAGTTCCAGAGCGATTCGCCCAATAAGTCCTTGATATTTAGTCGTTTTCAGCCAATTTTCTGGATTTTTGAAAGTTTCACTTTTTTGTGAAAATATCCACTAAATGAGGGAATAATATGTGTGAGGGTACCCCAGGAGAGTTCCAAATGTGTGTGGGTAGAATATATATCCCACGGGGGTAAAATTGAAAAAAGTTGAAAAATTTTTTTTTTTGGACTGTCATTTTTCCGGCGTTTATCAGACTTTCAGATAGGGGAAATGTCAGTTAGCGTTCCGATTGCAGTTCCAGAGCGATTCGCCCAATGAGTCCTTGATATTTAGTCGTTTTCAGCCAATTTTCTGGATTTTTGAAAGTTTCACTTTTTTGTGAAAATATCCACTAAATGAGGGAATAATATGTGTGAGGGTACCCCAGGAGAGTTCCAAATGTGTGTGGGTAGAATATATATCCCACGGGGGTAAAATTGAAAAAAGTTGAACTTTTTTTTTTTTTGGACTTAGTCATTTTTCCGGCGTTTATCAGACTTTCAGATAGGGGAAATGTCAGTGAGCGTTCTGCTTTCAGTTCCAGAGCGATTCGCCCAATGAGTCCTTGATATTTAGTCGTTTTCAGCCAATTTTCTGGATTTTTGAAAGTTTCACTTTTTTGTGAAAATATCCACTAAATGAGGGAATAATATGTGTGAGGGTACCCCAGGAGAGTTCCAAATGTGTGTGGGTAGAATATATATCCCACGGGGGTAAAATTGAAAAAAGTTAAAAAAAATATTTTTTTGGACTTAGTCATTTTTCCGGCGTTTATCAGACTTTCAGATAGGGGAAATGTCAGTGAGCGTTCTGATTTCAGTTCCAGAGCGATTCGCCCAATGAGTCCTTGATATTTAGTCGTTTTCAGCCAATATTCTGGATTTTTGAAAGTTTCACTTTTTTGTGAAAATATCCACTAAATGAGGGAATAATATGTGTGAGGGTACCCCAGGAGAGTTCCAAATGTGTGTGGGTAGAATATATATCCCACGGGGCTAAAATTTAAAAAAGTTGAAAAATGTTTTTTTTTGGACTTAGTCATTTTTCCGGCGTTTATCAGACTTTCAGATAGGGGAAATGTCAGTGAGCGTTCTGATTTCAGTTCCAGAGCGATTCGCCCAATAAGTCCTTGATATTTAGTCGTTTTCAGCCAATTTTCTGGATTTTTGAAAGTTTCACTTTTTTGTGAAAATATCCACTAAATGAGGGAATAATATGTGTGAGGGTACCCCAGGAGAGTTCCAAATGTGTGTGGGTAGAATATATATCCCACGGGGGTAAAATTGAAAAAAGTTGAAAAAAATTTTTTTTTGGACTTAGTCATTTTTCCGGCGTTTATCAGACTTTCAGATAGGGGAAATGTCAGTTAGCATTCCGATTTCAGTTCCAGAGCGATTCGCCCAATGAGTCCTTGATATTTAGTCGTTTTCAGCCAATTTTCTGGATTTTTGAAAATTTCACTTTTTTGTGAAAATATCCACTAAATGAGGGAATAATATGTGTGAGGGTACCACAGGAGAGTTCCAAATGTGTGTGGGTAGAATATATATCCCATCGGGCTAAAATTGAAAAAAGTTGAAAAAAAAATTTTTTTGGACTTAGTCATTTTTCCGGCGCTTATCAGACTTTCAGATAGGGGAAATGTCAGTGAGCGTTCTGATTTCAGTTCCAGAGCTATTCGCCCAATGAGTCCTTGATATTTAGTCGTTTTCAGCCAATTTTCTGGATTTTTGAAAGTTTCACTTTTTTGTGAAAATATCCACTAAATGAGGGAATAATATGTGTGAGGGTACCCCAGGAGAGTTCCAAATGTGTGTGGGTAGAATATATATCCCACGGGTAAAATTGAAAAAAGTTGAAAAATGTTTTTTTTTGGACTTAGTCATTTTTCCGGCGTTTATCAGACTTTCAGATAGGGGAAATGTCAGTGAGCGTTCTGATTTCAGTTCCAGAGCGATTCGCCCAATAAGTCCTTGATATTTAGTCGTTTTCAGCCAATTTTCTGGATTTTTGAAAGTTTCACTTTTTTGTGAAAATATCCACTAAATGAGGGAATAATATGTGTGAGGGGACCCCAGGAGAGTTCCAAATGTGTGTGGGTAGAATATATATCCCACAGGGGTAAAATTGAAAAGAGTTGAAAAAAATTTTTTTTTTTAGACTTAGTCATTTTTCCGGCGTTTATCAGACTTTCAGATAGGGGAAATGTCAGTGAGCGTTCCGATTTCAGTTCCAGAGCGATTCGCCCAATGAGTCCTTGATATTTAGTCGTTTTCAGCCAATTTTCTGGATTTTTGAAAGTTTCACTTTTTTGTGAAAATATCCACTAAATGAGGGAATAATATGTGTGAGGGTACCCCAGGAGAGTTCCAAATGTGTGTGGGTAGAATATATATCCCACGGGGCTAAAATTTAAAAAAGTTGAAAAAAAATTTTTTTTGGACTCAGTCATTTTTCCTGCGTTTATCAGACTTTCAGATAGGGGAGATGTCAGTGAGCGTTCCGATTTCAGTTCCAGAGCGATTCGCCCAATGAGTCCTTGATATTTAGTCGTTTTCAGCCAATTTTCTGGATTTTTGAAAATTTCACTTTTTTGTGAAAATATCCACTAAATGAGGGAATAATATGTGTGAGGGTACCACAGGAGAGTTCCAAATGTGTGTGGGTAGAATATATATCCCATGGGGCTAAAATTGAAAAAAGTTGAAAAAAAAATTTTTTTGGACTTAGTCATTTTTCCGGCGTTTATCAGACTTTCAGATAGGGGAAATGTCAGTGAGCGTTCTGATTTCAGTTCCAGAGCTATTCGCCCAATGAGTCCTTGATATTTAGTCGTTTTCAGCCAATTTTCTGGATTTTTGAAAGTTTCACTTTTTTGTGAAAATATCCACTAAATGAGGGAATAATATGTGTGAGGGTACCCCAGGAGAGTTCCAAATGTGTGTGGGTAGAATATATATCCCACGGGGGTAAAATTGAAAAAAGTTGAACTTTTTTTTTTTTTGGACTTAGTCATTTTTCCGGCGTTTATCAGACTTTCAGATAGGGGAAATGTCAGTGAGCGTTCTGCTTTCAGTTCCAGAGCGATTCGCCCAATGAGTCCTTGATATTTAGTCGTTTTCAGCCAATATTCTGGATTTTTGAAAGTTTCACTTTTTTGTGAAAATATCCACTAAATGAGGGAATAATATGTGTGAGGGTACCCCAGGAGAGTTCCAAATGTGTGTGGGTAGAATATATATCCCACGGGGGTAAAATTGAAAAAAGTTGAACTTTTTTTTATTTTGGACTTATTCATTTTTCCGGCGTTTATCAGACTTTCAGATAGGGGAAATGTCAGTGAGCGTTCTGCTTTCAGTTCCAGAGCGATTCGCCCAATGAGTCCTTGATATTTAGTCGTTTTCAGCCAATTTTCTGGATTTTTGAAAGTTTCACTTTTTTGTGAAAATATCCACTAAATGAGGGAATAATATGTGTGAGGGTACCCCAGGAGAGTTCCAAATGTGTGTGGGTAGAATATATATCCCACGGGGGTAAAATTGAAAAAAGTTGAACTTTTTTTTTTTTTGGACTTAGTCATTTTTCCGGCGTTTATCAGACTTTCAGATAGGGGAAATGTCAGTGAGCGTTCTGATTTCAGTTCCAGAGCGATTCGCCCAATGAGTCCTTGATATTTAGTCGTTTTCAGCCAATTTTCTGGATTTTTGAAAGTTTCACTTTTTTGTGAAAATATCCACTGAATGAGGGAATAATATGTGTGAGGGTACCACAGGAGAGTTCCAAATGTGTGTGGGTAGAATATATATCCCATGGGGCTAAAATTGAAAAAAGTTGAAAAAAAATTTTTTTTGGACTTAGTCATTTTTCCGGCGTTTATCAGACTTTCAGATAGGGGAAATGTCAGTGAGCGTTCCGATTTCAGTTCCAGAGCGATTCGCCCAATGAGTCCTTGATGTTTAGTCGTTTTCAGCCAATTTTATGGATTTTTGAAAGTTTCCCTTTTTTGTGAAAATATCCACTAAATGAGGGAATAATATTTGTGAGGGTACCCCAGGAGAGTTCCAAATGTGTGTGGGTAGAATATATATCCCACGGGGGTAAAATTGAAAAAAGTTGAACTTTTTTTTATTTTGGACTTATTCATTTTTCCGGCGTTTATCAGACTTTCAGATAGGGGAAATGTCAGTGAGCGTTCTGCTTTCAGTTCCAGAGCGATTCGCCCAATGAGTCCTTGATATTTAGTCGTTTTCAGCCAATTTTCTGGATTTTTGAAAGTTTCACTTTTTTGTGAAAATATCCACTAAATGAGGGAATAATATGTGTGAGGGTACCCCAGGAGAGTTCCAAATGTGTGTGGGTAGAATATATATCCCACGGGGGTAAAATTGAAAAAAGTTGAAAAAAATTTTTTTTTGGACTTAGTCATTTTTCCGGCGTTTATCAGACTTTCAGATAGGGGAAATGTCAGTGAGCGTTCTGCTTTCAGTTCCAGAGCGATTCGCCCAATGAGTCCTTGATATTTAGTCGTTTTCAGCCAATTTTCTGGATTTTTGAAAGTTTCACTTTTTTGTGAAAATATCCACTAAATGAGGGAATAATATGTGTGAGGGTACCCCAGGAGAGTTCCAAATGTGTGTGGGTAGAATATATATCCCACGGGGGTAAAATTGAAAAAAGTTGAACTTTTTTTTTTTTTGGACTTAGTCATTTTTCCGGCGTTTATCAGACTTTCAGATAGGGGAAAGGTCAGTGAGCGTTCTGCTTTCAGTTCCAGAGCGATTCGCCCAATGAGTCCTTGATATTTAGTCGTTTTCAGCCAATTTTCTGGATTTTTGAAAGTTTCACTTTTTTGTGAAAATATCCACTAAATGAGGGAATAATATGTGTGAGGGTACCCCAGGAGAGTTCCAAATGTGTGTGGGTAGAATATATATCCCACGGGGGTAAAATTGAAAAAAGTTGAACTTTTTTTTTTTTTGGACTTAGTCATTTTTCCGGCGTTTATCAGACTTTCAGATAGGGGAAATGTCAGTGAGCGTTCTGATTTCAGTTCCAGAGCGATTCGCCCAATAAGTCCTTGATATTTAGTCGTTTTCAGCCAATTTTCTGGATTTTTGAAAGTTTCACTTTTTTGTGAAAATATCCACTAAATGAGGGAATAATATGTGTGAGGGTACCCCAGGAGAGTTCCAAATGTGTGTGGGTAGAATATATATCCCACGGGGGTAAAATTGAAAAAAGTTGAAAAAAAATTTTTTTTGGACTTAGTCATTTTTCCGGCGTTTATCAGACTTTCAGATAGGGGAAATGTCAGTTAGCATTCCGATTTCAGTTCCAGAGCGATTCGCCCAATGAGTCCTTGATATTTAGTCGTTTTCAGCCAATTTTCTGGATTTTTGAAAATTTCACTTTTTTGTGAAAATATCCACTAAATGAGGGAATAATATGTGTGAGGGTACCACAGGAGAGTTCCAAATGTGTGTGGGTAGAATATATATCCCATCGGGCTAAAATTGAAAAAAGTTGAAAAAAAAATTTTTTTGGACTTAGTCATTTTTCCGGCGCTTATCAGACTTTCAGATAGGGGAAATGTCAGTGAGCGTTCTGATTTCAGTTCCAGAGCTATTCGCCCAATGAGTCCTTGATATTTAGTCGTTTTCAGCCAATTTTCTGGATTTTTGAAAGTTTCACTTTTTTGTGAAAATATCCACTAAATGAGGGAATAATATGTGTGAGGGTACCCCAGGAGAGTTCCAAATGTGTGTGGGTAGAATATATATCCCACGGGTAAAATTGAAAAAAGTTGAAAAATGTTTTTTTTTGGACTTAGTCATTTTTCCGGCGTTTATCAGACTTTCAGATAGGGGAAATGTCAGTGAGCGTTCTGATTTCAGTTCCAGAGCGATTCGCCCAATAAGTCCTTGATATTTAGTCGTTTTCAGCCAATTTTCTGGATTTTTGAAAGTTTCACTTTTTTGTGAAAATATCCACTAAATGAGGGAATAATATGTGTGAGGGGACCCCAGGAGAGTTCCAAATGTGTGTGGGTAGAATATATATCCCACAGGGGTAAAATTGAAAAGAGTTGAAAAAAATTTTTTTTTTTAGACTTAGTCATTTTTCCGGCGTTTATCAGACTTTCAGATAGGGGAAATGTCAGTGAGCGTTCCGATTTCAGTTCCAGAGCGATTCGCCCAATGAGTCCTTGATATTTAGTCGTTTTCAGCCAATTTTCTGGATTTTTGAAAGTTTCACTTTTTTGTGAAAATATCCACTAAATGAGGGAATAATATGTGTGAGGGTACCCCAGGAGAGTTCCAAATGTGTGTGGGTAGAATATATATCCCACGGGGCTAAAATTTAAAAAAGTTGAAAAAAAATTTTTTTTGGACTCAGTCATTTTTCCTGCGTTTATCAGACTTTCAGATAGGGGAGATGTCAGTGAGCGTTCCGATTTCAGTTCCAGAGCGATTCGCCCAATGAGTCCTTGATATTTAGTCGTTTTCAGCCAATTTTCTGGATTTTTGAAAATTTCACTTTTTTGTGAAAATATCCACTAAATGAGGGAATAATATGTGTGAGGGTACCACAGGAGAGTTCCAAATGTGTGTGGGTAGAATATATATCCCATGGGGCTAAAATTGAAAAAAGTTGAAAAAAAAATTTTTTTGGACTTAGTCATTTTTCCGGCGTTTATCAGACTTTCAGATAGGGGAAATGTCAGTGAGCGTTCTGATTTCAGTTCCAGAGCTATTCGCCCAATGAGTCCTTGATATTTAGTCGTTTTCAGCCAATTTTCTGGATTTTTGAAAGTTTCACTTTTTTGTGAAAATATCCACTAAATGAGGGAATAATATGTGTGAGGGTACCCCAGGAGAGTTCCAAATGTGTGTGGGTAGAATATATATCCCACGGTTAAAATTGAAAAGAGTTGAAAAATGTTTTTTTTTGGACTTAGTCATTTTTCCGGCGTTTATCAGACTTTCAGATAGGGGAAATGTCAGTGAGCATTCTGATTTCAGTTCCAGAGCGATTCGCCCAATAAGTCCTTGATATTTAGTCGTTTTCAGCCAATTTTCTGGATTTTTGAAAGTTTCACTTTTTTGTGAAAATATCCACTAAATGAGGGAATAATATCTGTGAGGGTACCCCAGGAGAGTTCCAAATGTGTGTGGGTAGAATATATATCCCACGGGGGTAAAATTGAAAAAAGTTGAGAAAAATTTTTTTTTGGACTTAGTCATTTTTCCGGCGTTTATCAGACTTTCAAATAGGGGAAATGTCAGTGAGCGTTCTGCTTTCAGTTCCAGAGCGCTTCGCCCAATGAGTCCTTGATATTTAGTCGTTTTCAGCCAATTTTCTGGATTTTTGAAAGTTTCACTTTTTTGTGAAAATATCCACTAAATGAGGGAATAATATGTGTGAGGGTACCCCAGGAGAGTTCCAAATGTTTGTGGGTAGAATATATATCCCACGGGGGTAAAATTGAAAAAAGTTGAAAAAAATTTTTTTTTGGACTTAGTCATTTTTCCGGCGTTTATCAGACTTTCAGATAGGGGAAATGTCAGTGAGCGTTCTGCTTTCAGTTCCAGAGCGATTCGCCCAATGAGTCCTTGATATTTAGTCGTTTTCAGCCAATATTCTGGATTTTTGAAAGTTTCACTTTTTTGTGAAAATATCCACTAAATGAGGGAATAATATGTGTGAGGGTACCCCAGGAGAGTTCCAAATGTGTGTGGGTAGAATATATATCCCACGGGGGTAAAATTGAAAAAAGTTGAACTTTTTTTTATTTTGGACTTATTCATTTTTCCGGCGTTTATCAGACTTTCAGATAGGGGAAATGTCAGTGAGCGTTCTGCTTTCAGTTCCAGAGCGATTCGCCCAATGAGTCCTTGATATTTAGTCGTTTTCAGCCAATTTTCTGGATTTTTGAAAGTTTCACTTTTTTGTGAAAATATCCACTAAATGAGGGAATAATATGTGTGAGGGTACCCCAGGAGAGTTCCAAATGTGTGTGGGTAGAATATATATCCCACGGGGGTAAAATTGAAAAAAGTTGAACTTTTTTTTTTTTTGGACTTAGTCATTTTTCCGGCGTTTATCAGACTTTCAGATAGGGGAAATGTCAGTGAGCGTTCTGATTTCAGTTCCAGAGCGATTCGCCCAATGAGTCCTTGATATTTAGTCGTTTTCAGCCAATTTTCTGGATTTTTGAAAGTTTCACTTTTTTGTGAAAATATCCACTGAATGAGGGAATAATATGTGTGAGGGTACCACAGGAGAGTTCCAAATGTGTGTGGGTAGAATATATATCCCATGGGGCTAAAATTGAAAAAAGTTGAAAAAAAATTTTTTTTGGACTTAGTCATTTTTCCGGCGTTTATCAGACTTTCAGATAGGGGAAATGTCAGTGAGCGTTCCGATTTCAGTTCCAGAGCGATTCGCCCAATGAGTCCTTGATGTTTAGTCGTTTTCAGCCAATTTTATGGATTTTTGAAAGTTTCCCTTTTTTGTGAAAATATCCACTAAATGAGGGAATAATATTTGTGAGGGTACCCCAGGAGAGTTCCAAATGTGTGTGGGTAGAATATATATCCCACGGGGGTAAAATTGAAAAAAGTTGAACTTTTTTTTATTTTGGACTTATTCATTTTTCCGGCGTTTATCAGACTTTCAGATAGGGGAAATGTCAGTGAGCGTTCTGCTTTCAGTTCCAGAGCGATTCGCCCAATGAGTCCTTGATATTTAGTCGTTTTCAGCCAATTTTCTGGATTTTTGAAAGTTTCACTTTTTTGTGAAAATATCCACTAAATGAGGGAATAATATGTGTGAGGGTACCCCAGGAGAGTTCCAAATGTGTGTGGGTAGAATATATATCCCACGGGGGTAAAATTGAAAAAAGTTGAAAAAAATTTTTTTTTGGACTTAGTCATTTTTCCGGCGTTTATCAGACTTTCAGATAGGGGAAATGTCAGTGAGCGTTCTGCTTTCAGTTCCAGAGCGATTCGCCCAATGAGTCCTTGATATTTAGTCGTTTTCAGCCAATTTTCTGGATTTTTGAAAGTTTCACTTTTTTGTGAAAATATCCACTAAATGAGGGAATAATATGTGTGAGGGTACCCCAGGAGAGTTCCAAATGTGTGTGGGTAGAATATATATCCCACGGGGGTAAAATTGAAAAAAGTTGAACTTTTTTTTTTTTTGGACTTAGTCATTTTTCCGGCGTTTATCAGACTTTCAGATAGGGGAAAGGTCAGTGAGCGTTCTGCTTTCAGTTCCAGAGCGATTCGCCCAATGAGTCCTTGATATTTAGTCGTTTTCAGCCAATTTTCTGGATTTTTGAAAGTTTCACTTTTTTGTGAAAATATCCACTAAATGAGGGAATAATATGTGTGAGGGTACCCCAGGAGAGTTCCAAATGTGTGTGGGTAGAATATATATCCCACGGGGGTAAAATTGAAAAAAGTTGAACTTTTTTTTTTTTTGGACTTAGTCATTTTTCCGGCGTTTATCAGACTTTCAGATAGGGGAAATGTCAGTGAGCGTTCTGCTTTCAGTTCCAGAGCGATTCGCCCAATGAGTCCTTGATATTTAGTCGTTTTCAGCCAATTTTCTGGATTTTTGAAAGTTTCACTTTTTTGTGAAAATATCCACTAAATGAGGGAATAATATGTGTGAGGGTACCCCAGGAGAGTTCCAAATGTGTGTGGGTAGAATATATATCCCACGGGGCTAAAATTTAAAAAAGTTGAAAAATGTTTTTTTTTGGACTTAGTCATTTTTCCGGCGTTTATCAGACTTTCAGATAGGGGAAATGTCAGTGAGCGTTCTGATTTCAGTTCCAGAGCGATTCGCCCAATAAGTCCTTGATATTTAGTCGTTTTCAGCCAATTTTCTGGATTTTTGAAAGTTTCACTTTTTTGTGAAAATATCCACTAAATGAGGGAATAATATGTGTGAGGGTACCCCAGGAGAGTTCCAAATGTGTGTGGGTAGAATATATATCCCACGGGGGTAAAATTGAAAAAAGTTGAAAAAAATTTTTTTTTGGACTTAGTCATTTTTCCGGCGTTTATCAGACTTTCAGATAGGGGAAATGTCAGTTAGCATTCCGATTTCAGTTCCAGAGCGATTCGCCCAATGAGTCCTTGATATTTAGTCGTTTTCAGCCAATTTTCTGGATTTTTGAAAATTTCACTTTTTTGTGAAAATATCCACTAAATGAGGGAATAATATGTGTGAGGGTACCACAGGAGAGTTCCAAATGTGTGTGGGTAGAATATATATCCCATGGGGCTAAAATTGAAAAAAGTTGAAAAAAAAATTTTTTTGGACTTAGTCATTTTTCCGGCGCTTATCAGACTTTCAGATAGGGGAAATGTCAGTGAGCGTTCTGATTTCAGTTCCAGAGCTATTCGCCCAATGAGTCCTTGATATTTAGTCGTTTTCAGCCAATTTTCTGGATTTTTGAAAGTTTCACTTTTTTGTGAAAATATCCACTAAATGAGGGAATAATATGTGTGAGGGTACCCCAGGAGAGTTCCAAATGTGTGTGGGTAGAATATATATCCCACGGGTAAAATTGAAAAAAGTTGAAAAATGTTTTTTTTTGGACTTAGTCATTTTTCCGGCGTTTATCAGACTTTCAGATAGGGGAAATGTCAGTGAGCGTTCTGATTTCAGTTCCAGAGCGATTCGCCCAATAAGTCCTTGATATTTAGTCGTTTTCAGCCAATTTTCTGGATTTTTGAAAGTTTCACTTTTTTGTGAAAATATCCACTAAATGAGGGAATAATATGTGTGAGGGTACCCCAGGAGAGTTCCAAATGTGTGTGGGTGGAATATATATCCCACGGGGGTAAAATTGAAAAAAGTTGAAAAATTTTTTTTTTTGGACTGTCATTTTTCCGGCGTTTATCAGACTTTCAGATAGGGGAAATGTCAGTTAGCGTTCCGATTGCAGTTCCAGAGCGATTCGCCCAATGAGTCCTTGATATTTAGTCGTTTTCAGCCAATTTTCTGGATTTTTGAAAGTTTCACTTTTTTGTGAAAATATCCACTAAATGAGGGAATAATATGTGTGAGGGTACCCCAGGAGAGTTCCAAATGTGTGTGGGTAGAATATATATCCCACGGGGGTAAAATTGAAAAAAGTTGAACTTTTTTTTTTTTTGGACTTAGTCATTTTTCCGGCGTTTATCAGACTTTCAGATAGGGGAAATGTCAGTGAGCGTTCTGCTTTCAGTTCCAGAGCGATTCGCCCAATGAGTCCTTGATATTTAGTCGTTTTCAGCCAATTTTCTGGATTTTTGAAAGTTTCACTTTTTTGTGAAAATATCCACTAAATGAGGGAATAATATGTGTGAGGGTACCCCAGGAGAGTTCCAAATGTGTGTGGGTAGAATATATATCCCACGGGGGTAAAATTGAAAAAAGTTAAAAAAAATATTTTTTTGGACTTAGTCATTTTTCCGGCGTTTATCAGACTTTCAGATAGGGGAAATGTCAGTGAGCGTTCTGATTTCAGTTCCAGAGCGATTCGCCCAATGAGTCCTTGATATTTAGTCGTTTTCAGCCAATATTCTGGATTTTTGAAAGTTTCACTTTTTTGTGAAAATATCCACTAAATGAGGGAATAATATGTGTGAGGGTACCCCAGGAGAGTTCCAAATGTGTGTGGGTAGAATATATATCCCACGGGGCTAAAATTTAAAAAAGTTGAAAAATGTTTTTTTTTGGACTTAGTCATTTTTCCGGCGTTTATCAGACTTTCAGATAGGGGAAATGTCAGTGAGCGTTCTGATTTCAGTTCCAGAGCGATTCGCCCAATAAGTCCTTAATATTTAGTCGTTTTCAGCCAATTTTCTGGATTTTTGAAAGTTTCACTTTTTTGTGAAAATATCCACTAAATGAGGGAATAATATGTGTGAGGGTACCCCAGGAGAGTTCCAAATGTGTGTGGGTAGAATATATATCCCACGGGGGTAAAATTGAAAAAAGTTGAAAAAAATTTTTTTTTGGACTTAGTCATTTTTCCGGCGTTTATCAGACTTTCAGATAGGGGAAATGTCAGTTAGCATTCCGATTTCAGTTCCAGAGCGATTCGCCCAATGAGTCCTTGATATTTAGTCGTTTTCAGCCAATTTTCTGGATTTTTGAAAATTTCACTTTTTTGTGAAAATATCCACTAAATGAGGGAATAATATGTGTGAGGGTACCACAGGAGAGTTCCAAATGTGTGTGGGTAGAATATATATCCCATGGGGCTAAAATTGAAAAAAGTTGAAAAAAAAATTTTTTTGGACTTAGTCATTTTTCCGGCGCTTATCAGACTTTCAGATAGGGGAAATGTCAGTGAGCGTTCTGATTTCAGTTCCAGAGCTATTCGCCCAATGAGTCCTTGATATTTAGTCGTTTTCAGCCAATTTTCTGGATTTTTGAAAGTTTCACTTTTTTGTGAAAATATCCACTAAATGAGGGAATAATATGTGTGAGGGTACCCCAGGAGAGTTCCAAATGTGTGTGGGTAGAATATATATCCCACGGGTAAAATTGAAAAAAGTTGAAAAATGTTTTTTTTTGGACTTAGTCATTTTTCCGGCGTTTATCAGACTTTCAGATAGGGGAAATGTCAGTGAGCGTTCTGATTTCAGTTCCAGAGCGATTCGCCCAATAAGTCCTTGATATTTAGTCGTTTTCAGCCAATTTTCTGGATTTTTGAAAGTTTCACTTTTTTGTGAAAATATCCACTAAATGAGGGAATAATATGTGTGAGGGGACCCCAGGAGAGTTCCAAATGTGTGTGGGTAGAATATATATCCCACAGGGGTAAAATTGAAAAGAGTTGAAAAAAATTTTTTTTTTTAGACTTAGTCATTTTTCCGGCGTTTATCAGACTTTCAGATAGGGGAAATGTCAGTGAGCGTTCCGATTTCAGTTCCAGAGCGATTCGCCCAATGAGTCCTTGATATTTAGTCGTTTTCAGCCAATTTTCTGGATTTTTGAAAGTTTCACTTTTTTGTGAAAATATCCACTAAATGAGGGAATAATATGTGTGAGGGTACCCCAGGAGAGTTCCAAATGTGTGTGGGTAGAATATATATCCCACGGGTAAAATTGATAAAAAGTTGAAAAATGTTTTTTTTTGGACTTAGTCATTTTTCCAGCGTTTATCAGACTTTCAGATAGGGGAAATGTCAGTGAGCGTTCTGATTTCAGTTCCAGAGCTATTCGCCCAATGAGTCCTTGATATTTAGTCGTTTTCAGCCAATTTTCTGGATTTTTGAAAGTTTCACTTTTTTGTGAAAATATCCACTAAATGAGGGAATAATATGTGTGAGGGTACCCCAGGAGAGTTCCAAATGTGTGTGGGTAGAATATATATCCCACGGGTAAAATTGAAAAAAGTTGAAAAATGTTTTTTTTTGGACTTAGTCATTTTTCCGGCGTTTATCAGACTTTCAGATAGGGGAAATGTCAGTGAGCGTTCTGATTTCAGTTCCAGAGCGATTCGCCCAATAAGTCCTTGATATTTAGTCGTTTTCAGCCAATTTTCTGGATTTTTGAAAGTTTCACTTTTTTGTGAAAATATCCACTAAATGAGGGAATAATATGTGTGAGGGTACCCCGGGAGAGTTCCAAATGTGTGTGGGTAGAATATATATCCCACGGGGGTAAAATTGAAAAAAGTTGAAAAATTTTTTTTTTTGGACTGTCATTTTTCCGGCGTTTATCAGACTTTCAGATAGGGGAAATGTCAGTTAGCGTTCCGATTGCAGTTCCAGAGCGATTCGCCCAATGAGTCCTTGATATTTAGTCGTTTTCAGCCAATTTTCTGGATTTTTGAAAGTTTCACTTTTTTGTGAAAATATCCACTAAATGAGGGAATAATATGTGTGAGGGTACTCCAGGAGAGTTCCAAATGTGTGTGGGTAGAATATATATCCCACGGGTAAAATTGAAAAAAGTTGAAAAATGTTTTTTTTTGGACTTAGTCATTTTTCCGGCGTTTATCAGACTTTCAGATAGGGGAAATGTCAGTGAGCGTTCTAATTTCCGTTCGAGAGCGATTCGCCCAATAAGTCCTTGATATTTTGTCGTTTTCAGCCAATTTTCTGGATTTTTGAAAGTTTCACTTTTTTGTGAAAATATCCACTAAATGAGGGAATAATATGTGTGAGGGTACCCCAGGAGAGTTCCAAATGTGTGTGGGTAGAATATATATCCCACGGGGGTAAAATTGAAAAAAGTTGAAAAAAATTTTTTTTTGGACTTAGTCATTTTTCCGGCGTTTATCAGACTTTCAGATAGGGGAAATGTCAGTGAGCGTTCCGATTTCAGTTCCAGAGCGATTCGCCCAATGAGTCCTTGATATTTAGTCGTTTTCAGCCAATTTTCTGGATTTTTGAAAATTTCACTTTTTTGTGAAAATATCCACTAAATGAGGGAATAATATGTGTGAGGGTACCACAGGAGAGTTCCAAATGTGTGTGGGTAGAATATATATCCCATGGGGCTAAAATTGAAAAAAGTTGAAAAAAAAATTTTTTTGGACTTAGTCATTTTTCCGGCGCTTATCAGACTTTCAGATAGGGGAAATGTCAGTGAGCGTTCTGATTTCAGTTCCAGAGCTATTCGCCCAATGAGTCCTTGATATTTAGTCGTTTTCAGCCAATTTTCTGGATTTTTGAAAGTTTCACTTTTTTGTGAAAATATCCACTAAATGAGGGAATAATATGTGTGAGGGTACCCCAGGAGAGTTCCAAATGTGTGTGGGTAGAATATATATCCCACGGGTAAAATTGAAAAAAGTTGAAAAATGTTTTTTTTTGGACTTAGTCATTTTTCCGGCGTTTATCAGACTTTCAGATAGGGGAAATGTCAGTGAGCGTTCTGATTTCAGTTCCAGAGCGATTCGCCCAATAAGTCCTTGATATTTAGTCGTTTTCAGCCAATTTTCTGGATTTTTGAAAGTTTCACTTTTTTGTGAAAATATCCACTAAATGAGGGAATAATATGTGTGAGGGGACCCCAGGAGAGTTCCAAATGTGTGTGGGTAGAATATATATCCCACAGGGGTAAAATTGAAAAGAGTTGAAAAAAATTTTTTTTTTTAGACTTAGTCATTTTTCCGGCGTTTATCAGACTTTCAGATAGGGGAAATGTCAGTGAGCGTTCCGATTTCAGTTCCAGAGCGCTTCGCCCAATGAGTCCTTGATATTTAGTCGTTTTCAGCCAATTTTCTGGATTTTTGAAAGTTTCACTTTTTTGTGAAAATATCCACTAAATGAGGGAATAATATGTGTGAGGGTACCCCAGGAGAGTTCCAAATGTGTGTGGGTAGAATATATATCCCACGGGTAAAATTGAAAAAAGTTGAAAAATGTTTTTTTTTGGACTTAGTCATTTTTCCGGCGTTTATCAGACTTTCAGATAGGGGAAATGTCAGTGAGCGTTCTGATTTCAGTTCCAGAGCGATTCGCCCAATAAGTCCTTGATATTTAGTCGTTTTCAGCCAATTTTCTGGATTTTTGAAAGTTTCACTTTTTTGTGAAAATATCCACTAAATGAGGGAATAATATGTGTGAGGGTACGCCAGGAGAGTTCCAAATGTGTGTGGGTAGAATATATATCCCACGGGGGTAAAATTGAAAAAAGTTGAAAAATTTTTTTTTTTGGACTGTCATTTTTCCGGCGTTTATCAGACTTTCAGATAGGGGAAATGTCAGTTAGCGTTCCGATTGCAGTTCCAGAGCGATTCGCCCAATGAGTCCTTGATATTTAGTCGTTTTCAGCCAATTTTCTGGATTTTTGAAAGTTTCACTTTTTTGTGAAAATATCCACTAAATGAGGGAATAATATGTGTGAGGGTACTCCAGGAGAGTTCCAAATGTGTGTGGGTAGAATATATATCCCACGGGTAAAATTGAAAAAAGTTGAAAAATGTTTTTTTTTGGACTTAGTCATTTTTCCGGCGTTTATCAGACTTTCAGATAGGGGAAATGTCAGTGAGCGTTCTAATTTCCGTTCGAGAGCGATTCGCCCAATAAGTCCTTGATATTTTGTCGTTTTCAGCCAATTTTCTGGATTTTTGAAAGTTTCACTTTTTTGTGAAAATATCCACTAAATGAGGGAATAATATGTGTGAGGGTACCCCAGGAGAGTTCCAAATGTGTGTGGGTAGAATATATATCCCACGGGGGTAAAATTGAAAAAAGTTGAAAAAAATTTTTTTTTGGACTTAGTCATTTTTCCGGCGTTTATCAGACTTTCAGATAGGGGAAATGTCAGTGAGCGTTCCGATTTCAGTTCCAGAGCGATTCGCCCAATGAGTCCTTGATATTTAGTCGTTTTCAGCCAATTTTCTGGATTTTTGAAAGTTTCACTTTTTTGTGAAAATATCCACTAAATGAGGGAATAATATGTGTGAGGGTACCCCAGCAGAGTTCCAAATGTGTGTGGGTAGAATATATATCCCACGGGGGTAAAATTGAAAAAAGTTGAAAATTTTTTTTTTTGGGACTGTCATTTTTCCGGCGTTTATCAGACTTTCAGATAGGGGAAATGTCAGTTAGCGTTCCGATTGCAGTTCCAGAGCGATTCGCCCAATGAGTCCTTGATATTTAGTCGTTTTCAGCCAATTTTCTGGATTTTTGAAAATTTCACTTTTTTGTGAAAATATCCACTAAATGAGGGAATAATATGTGTGAGGGTACCCCAGGAGAGTTCCAAATGTGTGTGGGTAGAATATATATCCCACGGGGGTAAAATTGAAAAAAGTTGAAAAAAATTTTTTTTTTGGACTTAGTCATTTTTCCGGCGATTATCTGACTTTCAGATAGGGGAAATGTCAGTGAGCGTTCTGATTTCAGTTACAGAGTGATTCGCCCAATGAGTCCTTGATATTTAGTCGTTTTCAGCCAATTTTCTGGATTTTTGAAAATTTCACTTTTTTGTGAAAATATCCACTAAATGAGGGAATAATATGTGTGAGGGTACCCCAGGAGAGTTCCAAATGTGTGTGGGTGGAATATATATCCCACGGGTAAAATTGAAAAAAGTTGAAAATTTTTTTTTTTTGGACTTAGTCATTTTTCCGGCGTTTATCAGACTTTCAGATAGGGGAAATGTCAGTGAGCGTTCTGATTTCAGTTCCAGAGCGATTCGCCCAATAAGTCCTTGATATTTAGTCGTTTTCAGCCAATTTTCTGGATTTTTGAAAGTTTCACTTTTTTGTGAAAATATCCACTAAATGAGGGAATAATATGTGTGAGGGTACCCCAGGAGAGTTCCAAATGTGTGTGGGTAGAATATATATCCCACGGGGGTAAAATTGAAAAAAGTTGAAAAATTTTTTTTTTTGGACTGTCATTTTTCCGGCGTTTATCAGACTTTCAGATAGGGGAAATGTCAGTTAGCGTTCCGATTGCAGTTCCAGAGCGATTCGCCCAATGAGTCCTTGATATTTAGTCGTTTTCAGCCAATTTTCTGGATTTTTGAAAGTTTCACTTTTTTGTGAAAATATCCACTAAATGAGGGAATAATATGTGTGAGGGTACTCTAGGAGAGTTCCAAATGTGTGTGGGTAGAATATATATCCCACGGGTAAAATTGAAAAAAGTTGAAAAATGTTTTTTTTTGGACTTAGTCATTTTTCCGGCGTTTATCAGACTTTCAGATAGGGGAAATGTCAGTGAGCGTTCTAATTTCCGTTCGAGAGCGATTCGCCCAATAAGTCCTTGATATTTTATCGTTTTCAGCCAATTTTCTGGATTTTTGAAAGTTTCACTTTTTTGTGAAAATATCCACTAAATGAGGGAATAATATGTGTGAGGGTACCCCAGGAGAGTTCCAAATGTGTGTGGGTAGAATATATATCCCACGGGGGTAAAATTGAAAAAAGTTGAAAAAAATTTTTTTTTGGACTTAGTCATTTTTCCGGCGTTTATCAGACTTTCAGATAGGGGAAATGTCAGCGAGCGTTCCGATTTCAGTTCCAGAGCGATTCGCCCAATGAGTCCTTGATATTTAGTCGTTTTCAGCCAATTTTCTGGATTTTTGAAAGTTTCACTTTTTTGTGAAAATATCCACTAAATGAGGGAATAATATGTGTGAGGGTACCCCAGCAGAGTTCCAAATGTGTGTGGGTAGAATATATATCCCACGGGGGTAAAATTGAAAAAAGTTGAAAATTTTTTTTTTTTGGACTGTCATTTTTCCGGCGTTTATCAGACTTTCAGATAGGGGAAATGTCAGTTAGCGTTCCGATTGCAGTTCCAGAGCGATTCGCCCAATGAGTCCTTGATATTTAGTCGTTTTCAGCCAATTTTCTGGATTTTTGAAAATTTCACTTTTTTGTGAAAATATCCACTAAATGAGGGAATAATATGTGTGAGGGTACCCCAGGAGAGTTCCAAATGTGTGTGGGTAGAATATATATCCCACGGGGGTAAAATTGAAAAAAGTTGAAAAAAATTTTTTTTTTGGACTTAGTCATTTTTCCGGCGATTATCTGACTTTCAGATAGGGGAAATGTCAGTGAGCGTTCTGATTTCAGTTACAGAGTGATTCGCCCAATGAGTCCTTGATATTTAGTCGTTTTCAGCCAATTTTCTGGATTTTTGAAAATTTCACTTTTTTGTGAAAATATCCACTAAATGAGGGAATAATATGTGTGAGGGTACCCCAGGAGAGTTCCAAATGTGTGTGGGTAGAATATATATCCCACGGGTAAAATTGAAAAAAGTTGAAAATTTTTTTTTTTTGGACTTAGTCATTTTTCCGGCGTTTATCAGATTTTCAGATAGGGGAAATGTCAGTGAGCGTTCTGATTTCAGTTCCAGAGCGATTCGCCCAATGAGTCCTTGATATTTAGTCGTTTTCAGCCAATTTTCTGGATTTTTGAAAGTTTCACTTTTTTGTGAAAATATCCACTAAATGAGGGAATAATATGTGTGAGGGTACCCCAGGAGAGTTCCAAATGTGTGTGGGTAGAATATATATCCCACGGGGGTAAAATTGAAAAAAGCTGAACTTTTTTTTTTTTTGGACTTAGTCATTTTTCCGGCGTTTATCAGACTTTCAGATAGGGGAAATGTCAGTGAGCGTTCTGATTTCAGTTCCAGAGCGATTCGCCCAATAAGTCCTTGATATTTAGTCGTTTTCAGCCAATTTTCTGGATTTTTGAAAGTTTCACTTTTTTGTGAAAATATCCACTAAATGAGGGAATAATATGTGTGAGGGTACCCCAGGAGAGTTCCAAATGTGTGTGGGTAGAATATATATCCCACGGGGGTAAAATTGAAAAAAGTTGAAAAATTTTATTTTTTGGACTGTCATTTTTCCGGCGTTTATCAGACTTTCAGATAGGGGAAATGTCAGTTAGCGTTCCGATTGCAGTTCCAGAGCGATTCGCCCAATGAGTCCTTGATATTTAGTCGTTTTCAGCCAATTTTCTGGATTTTTGAAAGTTTCACTTTTTTGTGAAAATATCCACTAAATGAGGGAATAATATGTGTGAGGGTACTCCAGGAGAGTTCCAAATGTGTGTGGGTAGAATATATATCCCACGGGTAAAATTGAAAAAAGTTGAAAAATGTTTTTTTTTGGACTTAGTCATTTTTCCGGCGTTTATCAGACTTTCAGATAGGGGAAATGTCAGTGAGCGTTCTAATTTCCGTTCGAGAGCGATTCGCCCAATAAGTCCTTGATATTTTATCGTTTTCAGCCAATTTTCTGGATTTTTGAAAGTTTCACTTTTTTGTGAAAATATCCACTAAATGAGGGAATAATATGTGTGAGGGTACCCCAGGAGAGTTCCAAATGTGTGTGGGTAGAATATATATCCCACGGGGGTAAAATTGAAAAAAGTTGAAAAAAATTTTTTTTTGGGCTTAGTCATTTTTCCGGCGTTTATCAGACTTTCAGATAGGGGAAATGTCAGTGAGCGTTCCAATTTCAGTTCCAGAGCGATTCGCCCAATGAGTCCTTGATATTTAGTCGTTTTCAGCCAATTTTCTGGATTTTTGAAAATTTCACTTTTTTGTGAAAATATCCAAGAAATGAGGGAATAATATGTGTGAGGGTACCCCAGGAGAGTTCCAAATGTGTGTGGGTAGAATATATATCCCACGGGGGTAAAATTGAAAAAAGTTGAAAAAAATTTTTTTTTTGGACTTAGTCATTTTTCCGGCGATTATCTGACTTTCAGATAGGGGAAATGTCAGTGAGCGTTCTGATTTCAGTTACAGAGTGATTCGACCAATGAGTCCTTGATATTTAGTCGTTTTCAGCCAATTTTCTGGATTTTTGAAAATTTCACTTTTTTGTGAAAATATCCACTAAATGAGGGAATAATATGTGTGAGGGTACCCCAGGAGAGTTCCAAATGTGTGTGGGTAGAATATATATCCCACGGGTAAAATTGAAAAAAGTTGAAAATTTTTTTTTTTTGGACTTAGTCATTTTTCCGGCGTTTATCAGATTTTCAGATAGGGGAAATGTCAGTGAGCGTTCTGATTTCAGTTCCAGAGCGATTCGCCCAATGAGTCCTTGATATTTAGTCGTTTTCAGCCAATTTTCTGGATTTTTGAAAGTTTCACTTTTTTGTGAAAATATCCACTAAATGAGGGAATAATATGTGTGAGGGTACCCCAGGAGAGTTCCAAATGTGTGTGGGTAGAATATATATCCCACGGGGGTAAAATTGAAAAAAGCTGAACTTTTTTTTTTTTGGACTTAGTCATTTTTCCGGCGTTTATCAGACTTTCAGATAGGGGAAATGTCAGTGAGCGTTCTGCTTTCAGTTCCAGAGCGATTCGCCCAATGAGTCCTTGATATTTAGTCGTTTTCAGCCAATTTTCTGGATTTTTGAAAGTTTCACTTTTTTGTGAAAATATTCACTAAATGAGGGAATAATATGTGTGAGGGTACCCCAGGAGAGTTCCAAATGTGTGTGGGTAGAATATATATCCCACGGGGGTAAAATTGAAAAAAGTTGAAAATTTTTTTTTTTTGGACTGTCATTTTTCCGGCGTTTATCAGACTTTCAGATAGGGGAAATGTCAGTTAGCGTTCCGATTGCAGTTCCAGAGCGATTCGCCCAATGAGTCCTTGATATTTAGTCGTTTTCAGTCAATTTTTTGGATTTTTGAAAATTTCACTTTTTTGTGAAAATATCCACTGAATGAGGGAATAATATGTGTGAGGGTACCACAGGAGAGTTCCAAATGTGTGTGGGTAGAATATATATCCCATGGAGCTAAAATTGAAAAAAGTTGAAAACAATTTTTTTTTGGACTTAGTCATTTTTCCGGCGTTTATCAGACTTTCAGATAGGGGAAATGTCAGTGAGCGTTCCGATTTCAGTTCCAGAGCGATTCGCCCAATGAGTCCTTGATATTTAGTCGTTTTCAGCCAATTTTCTGGATTTTTGAAAGTTTCACTTTTTTGTGAAAATATCCACTAAATGAAGGAATAATATGTGTGAGGGTACCCCCAGGAGAGTTCCAAATGTGTGTGGGTAGAATATATATCCCACGGGGCTAAAATTTAAAAAAGTTGAAAAAAAATTTTTTTTGGACTTAGTCATTTTTCCGGCGTTTATCAGACTTTCAGATAGGGGAAATGTCAGTGAGCGTTCTGATTTCAGTTCCAGAGCGATTCGCCCAATAAGTCCTTGATATTTAGTCGTTTTCAGCCAATTTTCTGGATTTTTGAAAGTTTCTCTTTTTTGTGAAAATATCCACTAAATGAGGGAATAATATGTGTGAGGGTACCCCAGGAGAGTTCCAAATGTGTGTGGGTAGAATATATATCCCACGGGGCTAAAATTTAAAAAAGTTGAAAGAAAATTTTTTTTGGACTTAGTCATTTTTCCGGCGTTTATCAGACTTTCAGATAGGGGAAATGTCAGTGAGCGTTCCGATTTCAGTTCCAGAGCGATTCGCCCAATGAGTCCTTGATATTTAGTCATTTTCAGCCAATTTTCTGGATTTTTGAAAGTTTCACTTTTTTGTGAAAATATCCACTAAATGAGGGAATAATATGTGTGAGGGTACCCCCAGGAGAGTTCCAAATGTGTGTGGTTAGAATATATATCCCACGGGGCTAAAATTTAAAAAAGTTGAAAAAAATTTTTTTTTGGACTTAGTCATTTTTCCGGCGTTTATCAGACTTTCAGATAGGGGAAATGTCAGTGAGCGTTCTAATTTCCGTTCGAGAGCGATTCGCCCAATAAGTCCTTGATATTTTGTCGTTTTCAGCCAATTTTCTGGATTTTTGAAAGTTTCACTTTTTTGTGAAAATATCCACTAAATGAGGGAATAATATGTGTGAGGGTACTCCAGGAGAGTTCCAAATGTGTGTGGGTAGAATATATATTCCACGGGTAAAATTGAAAAAAGTTGAAAAATGTTTTTTTTTGGACTTAGTCATTTTTCCGGCGTTTATCAGACTTTCAGATAGGGGAAATGTCAGTGAGCGTTCTAATTTCCGTTCGAGAGCGATTCGCCCAATAAGTCCTTGATATTTTGTCGTTTTCAGCCAATTTTCTGGATTTTTGAAAGTTTCACTTTTTTGTGAAAATATCCACTAAATGAGGGAATAATATGTGTGAGGGTTCCCCAGGAGAGTTCCAAATGTGTGTGGGTAGAATATATATCCCACGGGGGTAAAATTGAAAAAAGCTGAACTTTTTTTTTTTTGGACTTAGTCATTTTTCCGGCGTTTATCAGACTTTCAGATAGGGGAAATGTCAGTGAGCGTTCTGCTTTCAGTTCCAGAGCGATTCGCCCAATGAGTCCTTGATATTTAGTCGTTTTCAGCCAATTTTTTGGATTTTTGAAAATTTCACTTTTTTGTGAAAATATCCACTGAATGAGGGAATAATATGTGTGAGGGTACCACAGGAGAGTTCCAAATGTGTGTGGGTAGAATATATATCCCATGGGGCTAAAATTGAAAAAAGTTGAAAAAAATTTTTTTTTGGACTTAGTCATTTTTCCGGCGTTTATCAGACTTTCAGATAGGGGAAATGTCAGTGAGCGTTCCGATTTCAGTTCCAGAGCGATTCGCCCAATGAGTCCTTGATATTTAGTCGTTTTCAGCCAATTTTCTGGATTTTTGAAAGTTTCACTTTTTTGTGAAAATATCCACTAAATGAGGGAATAATATGTGTGAGGGTACCCCCAGGAGAGTTCCAAATGTGTGTGGGTAGAATATATATCCCACGGGGCTAAAATTTAAAAAAGTTGAAAAAAAATTTTTTTTGGACTTAGTCATTTTTCCGGCGTTTATCAGACTTTCAGATAGGGGAAATGTCAGTGAGCGTTCTGATTTCAGTTCCAGAGCGATTCGCCCAATAAGTCCTTGATATTTAGTCGTTTTCAGCCAATTTTCTGGATTTTTGAAAGTTTCTCTTTTTTGTGAAAATATCCACTAAATGAGGGAATAATATGTGTGAGGGTACCCCAGGAGAGTTCCAAATGTGTGTGGGTAGAATATATATCCCACGGGGCTAAAATTTAAAAAAGTTGAAAGAAAATTTTTTTTGGACTTAGTCATTTTTCCGGCGTTTATCAGACTTTCAGATAGGGCAAATATTAGTAAGCGTTCCGATTTCAGTTCCAGAGCGATTCGCCCAATGAGTCCTTGATATTTAGTCGTTTTCAGCCAATTTTCTGGATTTTTGAAAGTTTCACTTTTTTGTGAAAATATCCACTAAATGAGGGAATAATATGTGTGAGGGTACCCCAGGAGAGTTCCAAATGTGTGTGGGTAGAATATATATCCCACGGGGGTAAAATTGAAAAAAGTTGAAAAAAATTTTTTTTTGGACTTAGTCATTTTTCCGGCGTTTATCAGACTTTCAGATAGGGGAAATGTCAGTGAGCATTCTGCTTTCAGTTCCAGAGCGATTCGCCCAATGAGTCCTTGATATTTAGTCGTTTTCAGCCAATTTTCTGGATTTTTGAAAGTTTCACTTTTTTGTGAAAATATCCACTAAATGAGGGAATAATATGTGTGAGGGTACCCCAGGAGAGTTCCAAATGTGTGTGGGTAGAATATATATCCCACGGGGGTAAAATTGAAAAAAGTTGAAAAATATTTTTTTTTGGACTTAGTCATTTTTCCGGCGTTTATCAGACTTTCAGATAGGGAAAATGTCAGTGAGCGTTCTGATTTCAGTTCCAGAGCGATTCGCCCAATGAGTCCTTGATATTTAGTCGTTTTCAGCCAATTTTCTGGATTTTTGAAAGTTTCACTTTTTTGTGAAAATATCCACTAAATGAGGGAATAATATGTGTGAGGGTACCCCAGGAGAGTTCCAAATGTGTGTGGGTAGAATATATATCCCACGGGGGTAAAATTGAAAAAAGTTGAAATTTTTTTTTTTTTGGACTGTCATTTTTCCGGCGTTTATCAGACTTTCAGATAGGGGAAATGTCAGTGAGCGTTCCGATTTCAGTTCCAGAGCGATTCGCCCAATGAGTCCTTGATATTTAGTCATTTTCAGCCAATTTTCTGGATTTTTGAAAGTTTCACTTTTTTGTGAAAATATCCACTAAATGAGGGAATAATATGTGTGAGGGTACCCCCAGGAGAGTTCCAAATGTGTGTGGTTAGAATATATATCCCACGGGGCTAAAATTTAAAAAAGTTGAAAAAAAATTTTTTTTGGACTTAGTCATTTTTCCGGCGTTTATCAGACTTTCAGATAGGGGAAATGTCAGTGAGCGTTCTAATTTCCGTTCGAGAGCGATTCGCCCAATAAGTCCTTGATATTTTGTCGTTTTCAGCCAATTTTCTGGATTTTTGAAAGTTTCACTTTTTTGTGAAAATATCCACTAAATGAGGGAATAATATGTGTGAGGGTACTCCAGGAGAATTCCAAATGTGTGTGGGTAGAATATATATCCCACGGGTAAAATTGAAAAAAGTTGAAAAATGTTTTTTTTTGGACTTAGTCATTTTTCCGGCGTTTATCAGACTTTCAGATAGGGGAAATGTCAGTGAGCGTTCTAATTTCCGTTCGAGAGCGATTCGCCCAATAAGTCCTTGATATTTTGTCGTTTTCAGCCAATTTTCTGGATTTTTGAAAGTTTCACTTTTTTGTGAAAATATCCACTAAATGAGGGAATAATATGTGTGAGGGTTCCCCAGGAGAGTTCCAAATGTGTGTGGGTAGAATATATATCCCACGGGGGTAAAATTGAAAAAAGTTGAAAAAAATTTTTTTTTGGACTTAGTCATTTTTCCGGCGTTTATCAGACTTTCAGATAGGGGAAATGTCAGTGAGCGTTCCGATTTCAGTTCCAGAGCGATTCGCCCAATGAGTCCTTGATATTTAGTCGTTTTCAGCCAATTTTCTGGATTTTTGAAAGTTTCACTTTTTTGTGAAAATATCCACTAAATGAGGGAATAATATGTGTGAGGGTACCCCAGCAGAGTTCCAAATGTGTGTGGGTAGAATATATATCCCACGGGGGTAAAATTGAAAAAAGTTGAAAATTTTTTTTTTTTGGACTGTCATTTTTCCGGCGTTTATCAGACTTTCAGATAGGGGAAATGTCAGTTAGCGTTCCGATTGCAGTTCCAGAGCGATTCGCCCAATGAGTCCTTGATATTTAGTCGTTTTCAGCCAATTTTCTGGATTTTTGAAAATTTCACTTTTTTGTGAAAATATCCACTAAATGAGGGAATAATATGTGTGAGGGTACCCCAGGAGAGTTCCAAATGTGTGTGGGTAGAATATATATCCCACGGGGGTAAAATTGAAAAAAGTTGAAAATTTTTTTTTTTTGGACTTAGTCATTTTTCCGGCGCTTATCAGACTTTCAGATAGGGGAAATGTCAGTGAGCGTTCTGATTTCAGTTCCAGAGTTATTCGCCCAATGAGTCCTTGATATTTAGTCGTTTTCAGCCAATTTTCTGGATTTTTGAAAGTTTCACTTTTTTGTGAAAATATCCACTAAATGAGGGAATAATATGTGTGAGGGTACCCCAGGAGAGTTCCAAATGTGTGTGGGTAGAATATATATCCCACGGGTAAAATTGAAAAAAGTTGAAAAATGTTTTTTTTTGGACTTAGTCATTTTTCCGGCGTTTATCAGACTTTCAGATAGGGGAAATGTCAGTGAGCGTTCTGATTTCAGTTCCAGAGCGATTCGCCCAATAAGTCCTTGATATTTAGTCGTTTTCAGCCAATTTTCTGGATTTTTGAAAGTTTCACTTTTTTGTGAAAATATCCACTAAATGAGGGAATAATATGTGTGAGGGGACCCCAGGAGAGTTCCAAATGTGTGTGGGTAGAATATATATCCCACAGGGGTAAAATTGAAAAGAGTTGAAAAAAATTTTTTTTTTTAGACTTAGTCATTTTTCCGGCGTTTATCAGACTTTCAGATAGGGGAAATGTCAGTGAGCGTTCCGATTTCAGTTCCAGAGCGATTCGCCCAATGAGTCCTTGATATTTAGTCGTTTTCAGCCAATTTTCTGGATTTTTGAAAGTTTCACTTTTTTGTGAAAATATCCACTAAATGAGGGAATAATATGTGTGAGGGTACCCCAGGAGAGTTCCAAATGTGTGTGGGTAGAATATATATCCCACGGGTAAAATTGATAAAAAGTTGAAAAATGTTTTTTTTTGGACTTAGTCATTTTTCCAGCGTTTATCAGACTTTCAGATAGGGGAAATGTCAGTGAGCGTTCTGATTTCAGTTCCAGAGCTATTCGCCCAATGAGTCCTTGATATTTAGTCGTTTTCAGCCAATTTTCTGGATTTTTGAAAGTTTCACTTTTTTGTGAAAATATCCACTAAATGAGGGAATAATATGTGTGAGGGTACCCCAGGAGAGTTCCAAATGTGTGTGGGTAGAATATATATCCCACGGGTAAAATTGAAAAAAGTTGAAAAATGTTTTTTTTTGGACTTAGTCATTTTTCCGGCGTTTATCAGACTTTCAGATAGGGGAAATGTCAGTGAGCGTTCTGATTTCAGTTCCAGAGCGATTCGCCCAATAAGTCCTTGATATTTAGTCGTTTTCAGCCAATTTTCTGGATTTTTGAAAGTTTCACTTTTTTGTGAAAATATCCACTAAATGAGGGAATAATATGTGTGAGGGTACGCCAGGAGAGTTCCAAATGTGTGTGGGTAGAATATATATCCCACGGGGGTAAAATTGAAAAAAGTTGAAAAATTTTTTTTTTTGGACTGTCATTTTTCCGGCGTTTATCAGACTTTCAGATAGGGGAAATGTCAGTTAGCGTTCCGATTGCAGTTCCAGAGCGATTCGCCCAATGAGTCCTTGATATTTCGTCGTTTTCAGCCAATTTTCTGGATTTTTGAAAGTCTCACTTTTTTGTGAAAATATCCACTAAATGAGGGAATAATATGTGTGAGGGTACTCCAGGAGAGTTCCAAATGTGTGTGGGTAGAATATATATCCCACGGGTAAAATTGAAAAAAGTTGAAAAATGTTTTTTTTTGGACTTAGTCATTTTTCCGGCGTTTATCAGACTTTCAGATAGGGGAAATGTCAGTGAGCGTTCTAATTTCCGTTCGAGAGCGATTCGCCCAATAAGTCCTTGATATTTTGTCGTTTTCAGCCAATTTTCTGGATTTTTGAAAGTTTCACTTTTTTGTGAAAATATCCACTAAATGAGGGAATAATATGTGTGAGGGTACCCCAGGAGAGTTCCAAATGTGTGTGGGTAGAATATATATCCCACGGGGGTAAAATTGAAAAAAGTTGAAAAAATTTTTTTTTTGGACTTAGTCATTTTTCCGGCGTTTATCAGACTTTCAGATAGGGGAAATGTCAGTTAGCGTTCCGATTGCAGTTCCAGAGCGATTCGCCCAATGAGTCCTTGATATTTAGTCGTTTTCAGCCAATTTTCTGGATTTTTGAAAATTTCACTTTTTTGTGAAAATATCCACTAAATGAGGGAATAATATGTGTGAGGGTACCCCAGGAGAGTTCCAAATGTGTGTGGGTAGAATACATATCCCACGGGGGTAAAATTGAAAAAAGTTGAAAAAAATTTTTTTTTTGGACTTAGTCATTTTTCCGGCGATTATCTGACTTTCAGATAGGGGAAATGTCAGTGAGCGTTCTGATTTCAGTTACAGAGTGATTCGCCCAATGAGTCCTTGATATTTAGTCGTTTTCAGCCAATTTTCTGGATTTTTGAAAATTTCACTTTTTTGTGAAAATATCCACTAAATGAGGGAATAATATGTGTGAGGGTACCCCAGGAGAGTTCCAAATGTGTGTGGGTGGAATATATATCCCACGGGTAAAATTGAAAAAAGTTGAAAATTTTTTTTTTTTGGACTTAGTCATTTTTCCGGCGTTTATCAGACTTTCAGATAGGGGAAATGTCAGTGAGCGTTCTGATTTCAGTTCCAGAGCGATTCGCCCAATAAGTCCTTGATATTTAGTCGTTTTCAGCCAATTTTCTGGATTTTTGAAAGTTTCACTTTTTTGTGAAAATATCCACTAAATGAGGGAATAATATGTGTGAGGGTACCCCAGGAGAGTTCCAAATGTGTGTGGGTAGAATATATATCCCACGGGGGTAAAATTGAAAAAAGTTGAAAAATTTTTTTTTTTGGACTGTCATTTTTCCGGCGTTTATCAGACTTTCAGATAGGGGAAATGTCAGTTAGCGTTCCGATTGCAGTTCCAGAGCGATTCGCCCAATGAGTCCTTGATATTTAGTCGTTTTCAGCCAATTTTCTGGATTTTTGAAAGTTTCACTTTTTTGTGAAAATATCCACTAAATGAGGGAATAATATGTGTGAGGGTACTCCAGGAGAGTTCCAAATGTGTGTGGGTAGAATATATATCCCACGGGTAAAATTGAAAAAAGTTGAAAAATGTTTTTTTTTGGACTTAGTCATTTTTCCGGCGTTTATCAGACTTTCAGATAGGGGAAATGTCAGTGAGCGTTCTAATTTCCGTTCGAGAGCGATTCGCCCAATAAGTCCTTGATATTTTATCGTTTTCAGCCAATTTTCTGGATTTTTGAAAGTTTCACTTTTTTGTGAAAATATCCACTAAATGAGGGAATAATATGTGTGAGGGTACCCCAGGAGAGTTCCAAATGTGTGTGGGTAGAATATATATCCCACGGGGGTAAAATTGAAAAAAGTTGAAAAAAATTTTTTTTTGGACTTAGTCATTTTTCCGGCGTTTATCAGACTTTCAGATAGGGGAAATGTCAGTGAGCGTTCCGATTTCAGTTCCAGAGCGATTCGCCCAATGAGTCCTTGATATTTAGTCGTTTTCAGCCAATTTTCTGGATTTTTGAAAATTTCACTTTTTTGTGAAAATATCCACTAAATGAGGGAATAATATGTGTGAGGGTACCCCAGGAGAGTTCCAAATGTGTGTGGGTAGAATATATATCCCACGGGGGTAAAATTGAAAAAAGTTGAAAAAAATTTTTTTTTTGGACTTAGTCATTTTTCCGGCGATTATCTGACTTTCAGATAGGGGAAATGTCAGTGAGCGTTCTGATTTCAGTTACAGAGTGATTCGCCCAATGAGTCCTTGATATTTAGTCGTTTTCAGCCAATTTTCTGGATTTTTGAAAATTTCACTTTTTTGTGAAAATATCCACTAAATGAGGGAATAATATGTGTGAGGGTACCCCAGGAGAGTTCCAAATGTGTGTGGGTAGAATATATATCCCACGGGGGTAAAATTGAAAAAAGCTGAACTTTTTTTTTTTTGGACTTAGTCATTTTTCCGGCGTTTATCAGACTTTCAGATAGGGGAAATGTCAGTGAGCGTTCTGCTTTCAGTTCCAGAGCGATTCGCCCAATGAGTCCTTGATATTTAGTCGTTTTCAGCCAATTTTCTGGATTTTTGAAAGTTTCACTTTTTTGTGAAAATATTCACTAAATGAGGGAATAATATGTGTGAGGGTACCCCAGGAGAGTTCCAAATGTGTGTGGGTAGAATATATATCCCACGGGGGTAAAATTGAAAAAAGTTGAAAATTTTTTTTTTTTGGACTGTCATTTTTCCGGCGTTTATCAGACTTTCAGATAGGGGAAATGTCAGTTAGCGTTCCGATTGCAGTTCCAGAGCGATTCGCCCAATGAGTCCTTGATATTTAGTCGTTTTCAGTCAATTTTTTGGATTTTTGAAAATTTCACTTTTTTGTGAAAATATCCACTGAATGAGGGAATAATATGTGTGAGGGTACCACAGGAGAGTTCCAAATGTGTGTGGGTAGAATATATATCCCATGGGGCTAAAATTGAAAAAAGTTGAAAACAATTTTTTTTTGGACTTAGTCATTTTTCCGGCGTTTATCAGACTTTCAGATAGGGGAAATGTCAGTGAGCGTTCTGATTTCAGTTCCAGAGCGATTCGCCCAATAAGTCCTTGATATTTAGTCGTTTTCAGCCAATTTTCTGGATTTTTGAAAGTTTCTCTTTTTTGTGAAAATATCCACTAAATGAGGGAATAATATGTGTGAGGGTACCCCAGGAGAGTTCCAAATGTGTGTGGGTAGAATATATATCCCACGGGGCTAAAATTTAAAAAAGTTGAAAGAAAATTTTTTTTGGACTTAGTCATTTTTCCGGCGTTTATCAGACTTTCAGATAGGGGAAATGTCAGTGAGCGTTCCGATTTCAGTTCCAGAGCGATTCGCCCAATGAGTCCTTGATATTTAGTCATTTTCAGCCAATTTTCTGGATTTTTGAAAGTTTCACTTTTTTGTGAAAATATCCACTAAATGAGGGAATAATATGTGTGAGGGTACCCCCAGGAGAGTTCCAAATGTGTGTGGTTAGAATATATATCCCACGGGGCTAAAATTTAAAAAAGTTGAAAAAAATTTTTTTTTGGACTTAGTCATTTTTCCGGCGTTTATCAGACTTTCAGATAGGGGAAATGTCAGTGAGCGTTCTAATTTCCGTTCGAGAGCGATTCGCCCAATAAGTCCTTGATATTTTGTCGTTTTCAGCCAATTTTCTGGATTTTTGAAAGTTTCACTTTTTTGTGAAAATATCCACTAAATGAGGGAATAATATGTGTGAGGGTACTCCAGGAGAGTTCCAAATGTGTGTGGGTAGAATATATATCCCACGGGTAAAATTGAAAAAAGTTGAAAAATGTTTTTTTTTGGACTTAGTCATTTTTCCGGCGTTTATCAGACTTTCAGATAGGGGAAATGTCAGTGAGCGTTCTAATTTCCGTTCGAGAGCGATTCGCCCAATAAGTCCTTGATATTTTGTCGTTTTCAGCCAATTTTCTGGATTTTTGAAAGTTTCACTTTTTTGTGAAAATATCCACTAAATGAGGGAATAATATGTGTGAGGGTTCCCCAGGAGAGTTCCAAATGTGTGTGGGTAGAATATATATCCCACGGGGGTAAAATTGAAAAAAGCTGAACTTTTTTTTTTTTGGACTTAGTCATTTTTCCGGCGTTTATCAGACTTTCAGATAGGGGAAATGTCAGTGAGCGTTCTGCTTTCAGTTCCAGAGCGATTCGCCCAATGAGTCCTTGATATTTAGTCGTTTTCAGCCAATTTTTTGGATTTTTGAAAATTTCACTTTTTTGTGAAAATATCCACTGAATGAGGGAATAATATGTGTGAGGGTACCACAGGAGAGTTCCAAATGTGTGTGGGTAGAATATATATCCCATGGGGCTAAAATTGAAAAAAGTTGAAAAAAATTTTTTTTTGGACTTAGTCATTTTTCCGGCGTTTATCAGACTTTCAGATAGGGGAAATGTCAGTGAGCGTTCCGATTTCAGTTCCAGAGCGATTCGCCCAATGAGTCCTTGATATTTAGTCGTTTTCAGCCAATTTTCTGGATTTTTGAAAGTTTCACTTTTTTGTGAAAATATCCACTAAATGAGGGAATAATATGTGTGAGGGTACCCCCAGGAGAGTTCCAAATGTGTGTGGGTAGAATATATATCCCACGGGGCTAAAATTTAAAAAAGTTGAAAAAAAATTTTTTTTGGACTTAGTCATTTTTCCGGCGTTTATCAGACTTTCAGATAGGGGAAATGTCAGTGAGCGTTCTGATTTCAGTTCCAGAGCGATTCGCCCAATAAGTCCTTGATATTTAGTCGTTTTCAGCCAATTTTCTGGATTTTTGAAAGTTTCTCTTTTTTGTGAAAATATCCACTAAATGAGGGAATAATATGTGTGAGGGTACCCCAGGAGAGTTCCAAATGTGTGTGGGTAGAATATATATCCCACGGGGCTAAAATTTAAAAAAGTTGAAAGAAAATTTTTTTTGGACTTAGTCATTTTTCCGGCGTTTATCAGACTTTCAGATAGGGCAAATATTAGTAAGCGTTCCGATTTCAGTTCCAGAGCGATTCGCCCAATGAGTCCTTGATATTTAGTCGTTTTCAGCCAATTTTCTGGATTTTTGAAAGTTTCACTTTTTTGTGAAAATATCCACTAAATGAGGGAATAATATGTGTGAGGGTACCCCAGGAGAGTTCCAAATGTGTGTGGGTAGAATATATATCCCACGGGGGTAAAATTGAAAAAAGTTGAAAAAAATTTTTTTTTGGACTTAGTCATTTTTCCGGCGTTTATCAGACTTTCAGATAGGGGAAATGTCAGTGAGCGTTCTGCTTTCAGTTCCAGAGCGATTCGCCCAATGAGTCCTTGATATTTAGTCGTTTTCAGCCAATTTTCTGGATTTTTGAAAGTTTCACTTTTTTGTGAAAATATCCACTAAATGAGGGAATAATATGTGTGAGGGTACCCCAGGAGAGTTCCAAATGTGTGTGGGTAGAATATATATCCCACGGGGGTAAAATTGAAAAAAGTTGAAAAATATTTTTTTTTGGACTTAGTCATTTTTCCGGCGTTTATCAGACTTTCAGATAGGGAAAATGTCAGTGAGCGTTCTGATTTCAGTTCCAGAGCGATTCGCCCAATGAGTCCTTGATATTTAGTCGTTTTCAGCCAATTTTCTGGATTTTTGAAAGTTTCACTTTTTTGTGAAAATATCCACTAAATGAGGGAATAATATGTGTGAGGGTACCCCAGGAGAGTTCCAAATGTGTGTGGGTAGAATATATATCCCACGGGGGTAAAATTGAAAAAAGTTGAAATTTTTTTTTTTTTGGACTGTCATTTTTCCGGCGTTTATCAGACTTTCAGATAGGGGAAATGTCAGTGAGCGTTCCGATTTCAGTTCCAGAGCGATTCGCCCAATGAGTCCTTGATATTTAGTCATTTTCAGCCAATTTTCTGGATTTTTGAAAGTTTCACTTTTTTGTGAAAATATCCACTAAATGAGGGAATAATATGTGTGAGGGTACCCCCAGGAGAGTTCCAAATGTGTGTGGTTAGAATATATATCCCACGGGGCTAAAATTTAAAAAAGTTGAAAAAAAATTTTTTTTGGACTTAGTCATTTTTCCGGCGTTTATCAGACTTTCAGATAGGGGAAATGTCAGTGAGCGTTCTAATTTCCGTTCGAGAGCGATTCGCCCAATAAGTCCTTGATATTTTGTCGTTTTCAGCCAATTTTCTGGATTTTTGAAAGTTTCACTTTTTTGTGAAAATATCCACTAAATGAGGGAATAATATGTGTGAGGGTACTCCAGGAGAGTTCCAAATGTGTGTGGGTAGAATATATATCCCACGGGTAAAATTGAAAAAAGTTGAAAAATGTTTTTTTTTGGACTTAGTCATTTTTCCGGCGTTTATCAGACTTTCAGATAGGGGAAATGTCAGTGAGCGTTCTAATTTCCGTTCGAGAGCGATTCGCCCAATAAGTCCTTGATATTTTGTCGTTTTCAGCCAATTTTCTGGATTTTTGAAAGTTTCACTTTTTTGTGAAAATATCCACTAAATGAGGGAATAATATGTGTGAGGGTTCCCCAGGAGAGTTCCAAATGTGTGTGGGTAGAATATATATCCCACGGGGGTAAAATTGAAAAAAGTTGAAAAAAATTTTTTTTTGGACTTAGTCATTTTTCCGGCGTTTATCAGACTTTCAGATAGGGGAAATGTCAGTGAGCGTTCCGATTTCAGTTCCAGAGCGATTCGCCCAATGAGTCCTTGATATTTAGTCGTTTTCAGCCAATTTTCTGGATTTTTGAAAGTTTCACTTTTTTGTGAAAATATCCACTAAATGAGGGAATAATATGTGTGAGGGTACCCCAGCAGAGTTCCAAATGTGTGTGGGTAGAATATATATCCCACGGGGGTAAAATTGAAAAAAGTTGAAAATTTTTTTTTTTTGGACTGTCATTTTTCCGGCGTTTATCAGACTTTCAGATAGGGGAAATGTCAGTTAGCGTTCCGATTGCAGTTCCAGAGCGATTCGCCCAATGAGTCCTTGATATTTAGTCGTTTTCAGCCAATTTTCTGGATTTTTGAAAATTTCACTTTTTTGTGAAAATATCCACTAAATGAGGGAATAATATGTGTGAGGGTACCCCAGGAGAGTTCCAAATGTGTGTGGGTAGAATATATATCCCACGGGGGTAAAATTGAAAAAAGTTGAAAAAAATTTTTTTTTTGGACTTAGTCATTTTTCCGGCGATTATCTGACTTTCAGATAGGGGAAATGTCAGTGAGCGTTCTGATTTCAGTTACAGAGTGATTCGCCCAATGAGTCCTTGATATTTAGTCGTTTTCAGCCAATTTTCTGGATTTTTGAAAATTTCACTTTTTTGTGAAAATATCCACTAAATGAGGGAATAATATGTGTGAGGGTACCCCAGGAGAGTTCCAAATGTGTGTGGGTAGAATATATATCCCACGGGTAAAATTGAAAAAAGTTGAAAATTTTTTTTTTTTGGACTTAGTCATTTTTCCGGCGTTTATCAGACTTTCAGATAGGGGAAATGTCAGTGAGCGTTCCGATTTCAGTTCCAGAGCGATTCGCCCAATGAGTCCTTGATATTTAGTCGTTTTCAGCCAATTTTCGGGATTTTTGAAAGTTTCACTTTTTTGTGAAAATATCCACTAAATGAGGGAATAATATGTGTGAGGGTACCCCAGGAGAGTTCCAAATGTGTGTGGGTAGAATATATATCCCACGGGGGTAAAATTGAAAAAAGTTGAAATTTTTTTTTTTTGGACTGTCATTTTTCCGGCGTTTATCAGACTTTCAGATAGGGGAAATGTCAGTGAGCGTTCCGATTTCAGTTCCAGAGCGATTCGCCCAATGAGTCCTTGATATTTAGTCATTTTCAGCCAATTTTCTGGATTTTTGAAAGTTTCACTTTTTTGTGAAAATATCCACTAAATGAGGGAATAATATGTGTGAGGGTACCCCCAGGAGAGTTCCAAATGTGTGTGGGTAGAATATATATCCCACGGGGGTAAAATTGAAAAAAGTTGAAAAATATTTTTTTTTGGACTTAGTCATTTTTCCGGCGTTTATCAGACTTTCAGATAGGGAAAATGTCAGTGAGCATTCTGATTTCAGTTCCAGAGCGATTCGCCCAATGAGTCCTTGATATTTAGTCGTTTTCAGCCAATTTTCTGGATTTTTGAAAGTTTCACTTTTTTGTGAAAATATCCACTAAATGAGGGAATAATATGTGTGAGGGTACCCCAGGAGAGTTCCAAATGTGTGTGGGTAGAATATATATCCCACGGGGGTAAAATTGAAAAAAGTTGAAATTTTTTTTTTTTTGGACTGTCATTTTTCCGGCGTTTATCAGACTTTCAGAAAGGGGAAATGTCAGTGAGCGTTCTGCTTTCAGTTCCAGAGCGATTCGCCCAATGAGTCCTTGATATTTAGTCATTTTCAGCCAATTTTCTGGATTTTTGAAAGTTTCACTTTTTTGTGAAAATATCCACTAAATGAGGGAATAATATGTGTGAGGGTACCCCAGGAGAGTTCCAAATGTATGTGGGTAGAATATATATCCCACGGGGGTAAAATTGAAAAAAGTTGAAAAATATTTTTTTTTGGACTTAGTCATTTTTCCGGCGTTTATCAGACTTTCAGATAGGGAAAATGTCAGTGAGCATTCTGATTTCAGTTCCAGAGCGATTCGCCCAATGAGTCCTTGATATTTAGTCGTTTTCAGCCAATTTTCTGGATTTTTGAAAGTTTCACTTTTTTGTGAAAATATCCACTAAATGAGGGAATAATATGTGTGAGGGTACCCCAGGAGAGTTCCAATTGTGTGTGGGTAGAATATATATCCCACGGGGGTAAAATTGAAAAAAGTTGAAATTTTTTTTTTTTTGGACTGTCATTTTTCCGGCGTTTATCAGACTTTCAGATAGGGGAAATGTCAGTGAGCGTTCTGCTTTCAGTTCCACAGCGATTCGCCCAATGAGTCCTTGATATTTAGTCGTTTTCAGCCAATTTTCTGGATTTTTGAAAGTTTCACTTTTTTGTGAAAATATCCACTAAATGAGGGAATAATATGTGTGAGGGTACCCCAGGAGAGTTCCAAATGTGTGTGGGTAGAATATATATCCCACGGGGGTAAAATTGAAAAAAGTTGAAAAATATTTTTTTTTGGACTTAGTCATTTTTCCGGCGCTTATCAGACTTTCAGATAGGGAAAATGTCAGTGAGCGTTCTGATTTCAGTTCCAGAGCGATTCGCCCAATGAGTCCTTGATATTTAGTCGTTTTCAGCCAATTTTCTGGATTTTTGAAAGTTTCACTTTTTTGTGAAAATATCCACTAAATGAGGGAATAATATGTGTGAGGGTACCCCAGGAGAGTTCCAAATGTGTGTGGGTGGAATATATATCCCACGGGGGTAAAATTGAAAAAACTTGAAAAAAATTTTTTTTTGGACTTAGTCATTTTTCCGGCGTTTATCAGACTTTCAGATAGGGGAAATGTCAGTGAGCGTTCTGATTTCAGTTCCAGAGCGATTCGACCGATGAGTCCTTGATATTTAGTCGTTTTCAGCCAATTATCTGGATTTTTGAAAGTTTCACTTTTTTGTGAAAATATCCACTAAATGAGGGAATAATATGTGTGAGGGTACCCCAGGAGAGTTCCAAATGTGTGTGGGTAGAATATATATCCCACGGGGGTAAAATTGAAAAAAGTTGAACTTTTTTTTTTTTTGGACTTAGTCATTTTTCCGGCGTTTATCAGACTTTCAGATAGGGAAAATGTCAGTGAGCGTTCTGATTTCAGTTCCAGAGCGATTCGCCCAATGAGTCCTTGATATTTAGTCGTTTTCAGCCAATTTTCTGGATTTTTGAAAGTTTCACTTTTTTGTGAAAATATCCGCTAAATGAGGGAATAATATGTGTGAGGGTACCCCAGGAGAGTTCCAAATGTGTGTGGGTAGAATATATATCCCACGGGGGTAAAATTGAAAAAAGTTGAAAATTTTTTTTTTTTGGACTGTCATTTTTCCGGCGATTATCTGACTTTCAGATAGGGGAAATGTCAGTGAGCGTTCTGATTTCAGTTACAGAGTGATTCGCCCAATGAGTCCTTGATATTTAGTCGTTTTCAGCCAATTTTCTGGATTTTTGAAAATTTCACTTTTTTGTGAAAATATCCACTAAATGAGGGAATAATATGTGTGAGGGTACCCCAGGAGAGTTCCAAATGTGTGTGGGTAGAATAGATATCCCACGGGTAAAATTGAAAAAAGTTGAAAATTATTTTTTTTTGGACTTAGTCATTTTTCCGGCGTTTATCAGACTTTCAGATAGGGGAAATGTCAGTGAGCGTTCTGATTTCAGTTCCAGAGCGATTCGCCCAATGAGTCCTTGATATTTAGTCGTTTTCAGCCAATTTTCTGGATTTTTGAAAGTTTCACTTTTTTGTGAAAATATCCACTAAATGAGGGAATAATATGTGTGAGGGTACCCCAGGAGAGTTCCAAATGTGTGTGGGTAGAATATATATCCCACGGGGGTAAAATTGAAAAAAGTTGAACTTTTTTTTTTTTGGACTTAGTCATTTTTCCGGCGTTTATCAGACTTTCAGATAGGGGAAATGTCAGTGAGCGTTTTGCTTTCAGTTCCAGAGCGATTCGCCCAATGAGTCCTTGATATTTAGTCGTTTTCAGCCAATTTTCTGGATTTTTGAAAGTTTCACTTTTTTGTGAAAATATCCACTAAATGAGGGAATAATATGTGTTAGGGTACCCCAGGAGAGTTCCAAATGTGTGTGGGTAGAATATATATCCCACGGGGGTAAAATTGAAAAAAGTTGACATTTTTTTTTTTTTGGACTGTCATTTTTCCGGCGTTTATCAGACTTTCAGATAGGGGAAATGTCAGTTAGCGTTCCGATTGCAGTTCCAGAGCGATTCGCCCAATGAGTCCTTGATATTTAGTCGTTTTCAGCCAATTTTCTGGATTTTTGAAAGTTTCACTTTTTTGTGAAAATATCCACTAAATGAGGGAATAATATGTGTGAGGGTACCCCAGGAGAGTTCCAAATGTGTGTGGGTAGAATATATATCCCACGGGGGTAAAATTGAAAAAAGTTGAAAAAAAATTTTTTTTGGACTTAGTCATTTTTCCGGCGTTTATCAGACTTTCAGATAGGGGAAATGTCAGTTAGCGTTCCGATTGCAGTTCCAGAGCGATTCGCCCAATGAGTCCTTGATATTTAGTCGTTTTCAGCCAATTTTCTGGATTTTTGAAAATTTCACTTTTTTGTGAAAATATCCACTGAATGAGGGAATAATATGTGTGAGGGTACCACAGGAGAGTTCCAAATGTGTGTGGGTAGAATATATATCCCATGGGGCTAAAATTGAAAAAAGTTGAAAAAAATTTTTTTTTGGACTTAGTCATTTTTCCGGCGTTTATCAGACTTTCAGATAGGGGAAATGTCAGTGATCGTTCCGATTTCAGTTCCAGAGCGATTCGCCCAATGAGTCCTTGATATTTAGTCGTTTTCAGCCAATTTTCTGGATTTTTGAAAATTTCACTTTTTTGTGAAAATATCCACTAAATGAGGGAATAATATGTGTGAGGGTACCACAGGAGAGTTCCAAATGTGTGTGCGTAGAATATATATCCCACGGGGCTAAAATTGAAAAAAGTTGAAAAAAATTTTTTTTTGGACTTAGTCATTTTTCCGGCGTTTATCAGACTTTCAGATACTGGAAATGTCAGTGAGCATTCCGATTTCAGTTCCAGAGCGATTCGCCCAATGAGTCCTTGATACTTAGTCGTTTTCAGCCAATATTTTGGATTTTTGAAAATTTCACTTTTTTGTGAAAATATCCACTAAATGAGGGAATAATATGTGTGAGGGTACCCCAGGAGAGTTCCATATGTGTGTAGGTAGAATACATATCCCAAGGGGGTAAAATAGAAAAAAGTTTAAAAAAATTTTTTTTTGGACTTAGTCATTTTTCCGGCATTTATCAGACTTTCAGATAGGTGAAATGTCAGTGAGCGTTCTGATTTCAGTTCCAGAGCGATTCGCCCAATGAGTCCTTGATATTTAGTCGTTTTCAGCCAATTTTCTGGATTTTTGAAAATTTCACTTTTTTGTGAAAATATCCACTAAATGAGGGAATAATATGTGTGAGGGTACCCCAGGAGAGTTCCAAATGTGTGTGGGTAGAATATATATCCCACGGGGCTAAAATTGAAAAAAGTTGAAAAAAATTTTTTTTTGGACTTAGTCATTTTTCCGGCGTTTATCAGACTTTCAGATAGGGGAAATGTCAGTGAGCGTTCTGATTTCAGTTGCAGAGCGATTCGCCCAATGAGTCCTTGATATTTAGTCGTTTTCAGCCAATTTTCTGGATTTTTGAAAGTTTCACTTTTTTGTGAAAATATCCACTAAATGAGGGAATAATATGTGTGAGGGTACCCCAGGAGAGTTCCAAATGTGTGTGGGTAGAATATATATCCCATGGGGCTAAAATTGAAAAAAGGTGAAAAAAATTTTTTGGACTTAGTCATTTTTCCGGCGTTTATCAGACTTTCAGATAGGGGAAATGTCAGTTAGCGTTCCGATTGCAGTTCCAGAGCGATTCGCCCAATGAGTCCTTGATATTTAGTCGTTTTCAGCCAATTTTCTGGATTTTTGAAAATTTCACTTTTTTGTGAAAATATCCCCTGAATGAGGGAATAATATGTGTGAGGATACCCCAGGAGAGTTCCAAATGTGTGTGGGTAGAATATATATCCCACGGGGGTAAAATTGAAAAAAGTTGAAAATTTTTTTTTTTTGGACTGTCATTTTTCCGGCGTTTATCAGACTTTCAGATAGGGGAAATGTCAGTTAGCGTTCCGATTGCAGTTCCAGAGCGATTCGCCCAATAAGTCCTTGATATTTAGTCGTTTTCAGCCATTTTTCTGGATATTTGAAAATTTCACTTTTTTGTGAAAATATCCACTAAATGAGGGAATAATATGTGTGAGGGTACCCCAGGAGAGTTCCAAATGTGTGTGGGTAGAATATATATCCCATGGGGGTAAAATTGAAAAAAGTTGCAAATTTTTTTTTTTGGACTTAGTCATTTTTCCGGCGTTTATCAGACTTTCAGATAGGGGAAATGTCAGTTAGCGTTCCGATTGCAGTTCCAGAGCGATTCGCCCAATGAGTCCTTGATATTTAGTCGTTTTCAGCCAATTTTCTGGATTTTTGAAAATTTCACTTTTTTGTGAAAATATCCACTAAATGAGGGAATAATATGTGTGAGGGTACCACAGGAGAGTTCCAAATGTGTGTGGGTAGAATATATATCCCATGGGGCTAAAATTGAAAAAAGTTGAAAAAAAATTTTTTTTGGACTTAGTCATTTTTCCGGCGTTTATCAAACTTTCAGATAGGGTAAATGTCAGTGAGCGTTCTGATTTCAGTTCCAGAGCTATTCGCCCAATGAGTCCTTGATATTTAGTCGTTTTCAGCCAATTTTCTGGATTTTTGAAAGTTTCACTTTTTTGTGAAAATATCCACTGAATGAGGGAATAATATGTGTGAGGGTACCACAGGAGAGTTCCAAATGTGTGTGGGTAGAATATATATCCCATGGGGCTAAAATTGAAAAAAGTTGAAAAAAAATTTTTTTTGGACTTAGTCATTTTTCCGGCGTTTATCAGACTTTCAGATAGGGGAAATGTCAGTGAGCATTCCGATTTCAGTTCCAGAGCGATTCGCCCAATGAGTCCTTGATATTTAGTCATTTTCAGCCAATTTTCTGGATTTTTGAAAGTTTCACTTTTTTGTGAAAATATCCACCAAATGAGGGAATAATATGTGTGAGGGTACCCCAGGAGAGTTCCAAATGTGTGTGGGTAGAATATATATCCCACGGGTAAAATTGAAAAAAGTTGGAAAATGTTTTTTTTTGGAATTAGTCATTTTTCCGGCGTTTATCAGACTTTCAGATAGGGGAAATGTCAGTGAGCGTTCCGATTTCAGTTCCAGAGCGATTCGCCCAATGAGTCCTTGATATTTAGTCATTTTCAGCCAATTTTCTGGATTTTTGAAAGTTTCACTTTTTTGTGAAAATATCCACTAAATGAGGGAATAATATGTGTGAGGGTACCCCAGGAGAGTTCCAAATGTGTGTGGGTAGAATATATATCCCACGGGGCTAAAATTTAAAAAAAAATTTTTTTTGGACTTAGTCATTTTTCCGGCGTTTATCAGACTTTCAGATAGGGGAAATGTCAGTGAACATTCTGATTTCAGTTCCAGAGCGATTCGCCCAATGAGTCCTTGATATTTAGTCGTTTTCAGCCAATTTTCTGGATTTTTGAAAGTTTCACTTTTTTGTGAAAATATCCACTAAATGAGGGAATAATATGTGTGAGGGTACCCCAGGAGAGTTCCAAATGTGTGTGGGTAGAATATATATCCCACGGGGGTAAAATTGAAAAAAGTTGAAAAAAATTTTTTTTTGGACTTAGTCATTTTTCCGGCGTTTATCAGACTTTCAGATAGGGGAAATATCAGTGAGCGTTCCGATTTCAGTTCCAGAGCGATTCGCCCAATGAGTCCTTGATATTTAGTCGTTTTCAGCCAATTTTCTGGATTTTTGAAAGTTTCACTTTTTTGTGAAAATATCCACTAAATGAGGGAATAATATGTGTGAGGGTACACCAGGAGAGTTCCAAATGTGTGTGGGTATAATATATATCCCACGGGGCTAAAATTTAAAAAAGTTGAAAAAAAATTTTTTTTGGACTTAGTCATTTTTCCGGCGTTTATCAGACTTTCAGATAGGGGAAATGTCACTGAGCGTTCCAATTTCAGTTCCAGAGCGATTCGCCCAATGAGTCCTTGATATTTAGTCGTTTTCAGCCAATTTTCTGGATTTTTGAAAATTTCACTTTTTTGTGAAAATATTCACTAAATGAGGGAATAATATGTGTGAGGGTACCACAGGAGAGTTCCAAATGTGTGTGGGTAGAATATATATCCCATGGGGCTAAAATTGAAAAAAGTTGAAAAAAATTTTTTGGACTTAGTCATTTTTCCGGCGTTTATCAGACTTTCAGATAGGGGAAATGTCAGTTAGCGTTCCGATTGCAGTTCCAGAGCGATTCGCCCAATGAGTCCTTGATATTTAGTCGTTTTAAGCCAATTTTCTGGATTTTTGAAAATTTCACTTTTTTGTGAAAATATCCCCTGAATGAGGGAATAATATGTGTGAGGGTACCCCAGGAGAGTTCCAAATGTGTGTGGGTAGAATATATATCCCACGGGGGTAAAATTGAAAAAAGTTGAAAATTTTTTTTTTTTGGACTGTCATTTTTCCGGCGTTTATCAGACTTTCAGATAGGTTAAATATCAGTTAGCATTCCGATTGCAGTTCCAGAGCGATTCGCCCAATGAGTCCTTGATATTTAGTCGTTTTCAGCCAATTTTCTGGATTTTTGAAAATTTCACTTTTTTGTGAAAATATCCACTAAATGAGGGAATAATATGTGTGAGGGTACCCCAGGAGAGTTCCAAATGTGTGTGGGTAGAATATATATCCCACGGGGGTAAAATTTAAAAAAGTTGAAAAAAATTTTTTTTTTGGACTTAGTCATTTTTCTGGCGATTATCTGACTTTCAGATAAGGGAAATGTCAGTGAGCGTTCTGATTTCAGTTACAGAGTGATTCGCCCAATGAGTCCTTGATATTTAGTCGTTTTCAGCCAATTTTCTGGATTTTTGAAAATTTCACTTTTTTGTGAAAATATCCACTAAATGAGGGAAAAATATGTGTGAGCGTACCCCAGGAGAGTTCCAAATGTGTGTGGGTAGAATATATATCCCACGGGGGTAAAATTGAAAAAAGTTTAAAAAAATTTTTTTTTTGGACTTAGTCATTTTTCCGGCTATTATCTGACTTTCAGATAGGGGAAATGTCAGTGAGCGTTCTGATTTCAGTTACAGAGTGATTCGCCCAATGAGTCCTTGATATTTAGTCGTTTTCAGCCAATTTTCTGGATTTTTGAAAGTTTCACTTTTTTGTGAAAATATCCACTAAATGAGGGAATAATATGTGTGAGGGTACCCCAGGAGAGTTCCAAATGTGTGTGGGTAGAATATATATCCCACGGGGGTAAAATTGAAAAAAGTTGAAAATTTTTTTTTTTTGGACTTAGTCATTTTTCCGGCGTTTATCAGACTTTCAGATAGGGGAAATGTCAGTTAGCGTTCCGATTGCAGTTCCAGAGCGATTCGCCCAATGAGTCCTTGATATTTAGTCGTTTTCAGCCAATTTTCTGGATTTTTGAAAATTTCACTTTTTTGTGAAAATATCCACTGAATGAGGGAATAATATGTGTGAGGGTACCACAGGAGAGTTCCAAATGTGTGTGGGTAGAATATATATCCCATGGGGCTAAAATTGAAAAAAGTTGAAAAAAAATTTTTTTTGGACTTAGTCATTTTTCCGGCGTTTATCAGACTTTCAGATAGGGGAAATGTCAGTGAGCATTCCGATTTCAGTTCCAGAGCGATTCGCCCAATGAGTCCTTGATATTTAGTCGTTTTCAGCCAATTTTCTGGATTTTTGAAAATTTCACTTTTTTGTGAAAATATCCACTAAATGAGGGAATAATATGTGTGAGGGTACCACAGGAGAGTTCCAAATGTGTGTGGGTAGAATATATATCCCATGGGGCTAAAATTGAAAAAAGTTGAAAAAAAATTTTTTTTGGACTTAGTCATTTTTCCGGCGTTTATCAGACTTTCAGATAGGGGAAATGTCAGTGAGCGTTCTGATTTCAGTTCCAGAGCTATTCGCCCAATGAGTCCTTGATATTTAGTCGTTTTCAGCCAATTTTCTGGATTTTTGAAAGTTTCACTTTTTTGTGAAAATATCCACCAAATGAGGGAATAATATGTGTGAGGGTACCCCAGGAGAGTTCCAAATGTGTGTGGGTAGAATATATATCCCACGGGTAAAATTGAAAAAAGTTGGAAAATGTTTTTTTTTGGAATTAGTCATTTTTCCGGCGTTTATCAGACTTTCAGATAGGGGAAATGTCAGTGAGCGTTCCGATTTCAGTTCCAGAGCGATTCGCCCAATGAGTCCTTGATATTTAGTCATTTTCAGCCAATTTTCTGGATTTTTGAAAGTTTCACTTTTTTGTGAAAATATCCACCAAATGAGGGAATAATATGTGTGAGGGTACCCCAGGAGAGTTCCAAATGTGTGTGGGTAGAATATATATCCCACGGGTAAAATTGAAAAAAGTTGGAAAATGTTTTTTTTTGGAATTAGTCATTTTTCCGGCGTTTATCAGACTTTCAGATAGGGGAAATGTCAGTGAGCGTTCCGATTTCAGTTCCAGAGCGATTCGCCCAATGAGTCCTTGATATTTAGTCATTTTCAGCCAATTTTCTGGATTTTTGAAAGTTTCACTTTTTTGTGAAAATATCCACTAAATGAGGGAATAATATGTGTGAGGGTACCCCAGGAGAGTTCCAAATGTGTGTGGGTAGAATATATATCCCACGGGGCTAAAATTTAAAAAAAAATTTTTTTTGGACTTAGTCATTTTTCCGGCGTTTATCAGACTTTCAGATAGGGGAAATGTCAGTGAACATTCTGATTTCAGTTCCAGAGCGATTCGCCCAATGAGTCCTTGATATTTAGTCGTTTTCAGCCAATTTTCTGGATTTTTGAAAGTTTCACTTTTTTGTGAAAATATCCACTAAATGAGGGAATAATATGTGTGAGGGTACCCCAGGAGAGTTCCAAATGTGTGTGGGTAGAATATATATCCCACGGGGGTAAAATTGAAAAAAGTTGAAAAAAATTTTTTTTTGGACTTAGTCATTTTTCCGGCGTTTATCAGACTTTCAGATAGGGGAAATATCAGTGAGCGTTCCGATTTCAGTTCCAGAGCGATTCGCCCAATGAGTCCTTGATATTTAGTCGTTTTCAGCCAATTTTCTGGATTTTTGAAAGTTTCACTTTTTTGTGAAAATATCCACTAAATGAGGGAATAATATGTGTGAGGGTACACCAGGAGAGTTCCAAATGTGTGTGGGTATAATATATATCCCACGGGGCTAAAATTTAAAAAAGTTGAAAAAAAATTTTTTTTGGACTTAGTCATTTTTCCGGCGTTTATCAGACTTTCAGATAGGGGAAATGTCACTGAGCGTTCCAATTTCAGTTCCAGAGCGATTCGCCCAATGAGTCCTTGATATTTAGTCGTTTTCAGCCAATTTTCTGGATTTTTGAAAATTTCACTTTTTTGTGAAAATATTCACTAAATGAGGGAATAATATGTGTGAGGGTACCCCAGGAGAGTTCCAAATGTGTGTGGGTAGAATATATATCCCACGGGGGTAAAATTGAAAAAAGTTGAAAATTTTTTTTTTTTGGACTGTCATTTTTCCGGCGTTTATCAGACTTTCAGATAGGTTAAATATCAGTTAGCATTCCGATTGCAGTTCCAGAGCGATTCGCCCAATGAGTCCTTGATATTTAGTCGTTTTCAGCCAATTTTCTGGATTTTTGAAAATTTCACTTTTTTGTGAAAATATCCACTAAATGAGGGAATAATATGTGTGAGGGTACCCCAGGAGAGTTCCAAATGTGTGTGGGTAGAATATATATCCCACGGGGGTAAAATTTAAAAAAGTTGAAAAAAATTTTTTTTTTGGACTTAGTCATTTTTCTGGCGATTATCTGACTTTCAGATAAGGGAAATGTCAGTGAGCGTTCTGATTTCAGTTACAGAGTGATTCGCCCAATGAGTCCTTGATATTTAGTCGTTTTCAGCCAATTTTCTGGATTTTTGAAAATTTCACTTTTTTGTGAAAATATCCACTAAATGAGGGAAAAATATGTGTGAGCGTACCCCAGGAGAGTTCCAAATGTGTGTGGGTAGAATATATATCCCACGGGGGTAAAATTGAAAAAAGTTTAAAAAAATTTTTTTTTTGGACTTAGTCATTTTTCCGGCTATTATCTGACTTTCAGATAGGGGAAATGTCAGTGAGCGTTCTGATTTCAGTTACAGAGTGATTCGCCCAATGAGTCCTTGATATTTAGTCGTTTTCAGCCAATTTTCTGGATTTTTGAAAGTTTCACTTTTTTGTGAAAATATCCACTAAATGAGGGAATAATATGTGTGAGGGTACCCCAGGAGAGTTCCAAATGTGTGTGGGTAGAATGTATATCCCACGGGTAAAATTGAAAAAAGTTTAAAATTTTTTTTTTTTGGACTTAGTCATTTTTCCGGCGTTTATCAGACTTTCAGAGAGGGGAAATGTCAGTGAGCGTTCTGATTTCAGTTCCAGAGTGATTCGCCCAATGAGTCCTTGATATTTAGTCGTTTTCAGCCAATTTTCTGGATTTTTGAAAGTTTCACTTTCCTGTGAAAATATCCACTAAATGAGGGAATAATATGTGTGAGGGTACCCCAGGAGAGTTCCAAATGTGTGTGGGTAGAATATATATCCCACGGGGGTAAAATTGAAAAAAGTTGAACTTTTTTTTTTTTTGGACTTAGTCATTTTTCCGGCGTTTATCAGACTTTCAGATAGGGGAAATGTCAGTGAGCGTTCTGCTTTCAGTTCCAGAGCGATTCGCCCAATGAGTCCTTGATATTTAGTCGTTTTCAGCCAATTTTCTGGATTTTTGAAAGTTTCACTTTCTTGTGAAAATATCCACTAAATGAGGGAATAATATGTGTGAGGGTACCCCAGGAGAGTTCCAAATGTGTGTGGGTAGAATATATATCCCACGGGGGTAAAATTGAAAAAAGTTGAACTTTTTTTTTTTTTGGACTTAGTCATTTTTCCGGCGTTTATCAGACTTTCAGATAGGGGAAATGTCAGTGAGCGTTCTGCTTTCAGTTCCAGAGCGATTCGCCCAATGAGTCCTTGATATTTAGTCGTTTTCAGCCAATTTTCTGGATTTTTGAAAGTTTCACTTTTTTGTGAAAATATCCACTAAATGAGGGAATAATATGTGTGAGGGTACCCCAGGAGAGTTCCAAATGTGTGTGGGTAGAAAATATATACCACGGGTAAAATAGAAAAAAGTTGAAAATTTTTTTTTTTTGGACTTAGTCATTTTTCCGGCGTTTATCAGACTTTCAGATAGGGGAAATGTTAGTGAGCATTCCGATTTCAGTTCCAGAGCGATTCGCCCAATGAGTCCTTGATATTTAGTCGTTTTCAGCCAATTTTCTGGATTTTTGAAAATTTCACTTTTTTGTGAAAATATCCACTAAATGAGGGAATAATATGTGTGAGGGTACCACAGGAGAGTTCTAAATGTGTGTGGGTAGAATTTATATCCCATGGGGCTAAAATTGAAAAAAGTTTAAAAAAAATTTTTTTTGGACTTAGTCATTTTTCCGGCGTTTATCAGACTTTCAGATAGGGGAAATGTCAGTGAGTGTTCTGATTTCAGTTCCAGAGCTATTCGCCCAATGAGTCCTTGATATTTAGTCGTTTTCAGCCAATTTTCTGGATTTTTGAAAGTTTCACTTTTTTGTGAAAATATCCACTAAATGAGGGAATAATATGTGTGAGGGTACCCCAGGAGAGTTCCAAATGTGTGTGGGTAGAATATATATCCCACGGGTAAAATTGAAAAAAGTTGAAAAATGTTTTTTTTTGGACTTAGTCATTTTTCCGGCGTTTATCAGACTTTCAGATAGGGGAAATGTCAGTGAGCGTTCCGATTTCAGTTCCAGAGCGATTCGCCCAATGAGTCCTTGATATTTAGTCGTTTTCAGCCAATTTTCTGGATTTTTGAAAGTTTCACTTTTTGTGAAAATATCCACTAAATGAGGGAATAATATGTGTGAGGGTACCCCAGGAGAGTTCCAAATGTGTGTGGGTAGAATATATATCCCATGGGGCTAAAATTTAAAAAAGTTGAAAAAAAATTTTTTTTGGACTTAGTCATTTTTCCGGCGTTTATCAGACTTTCAGATAGGGGAAATGTCAGTGAGCATTCTGATTTCAGTTCCAGAGCGATTCGCCCAATAAGTCCTTGATATTTAGTCGTTTTCAGCCAATTTTCTGGATTTTTGAAAGTTTCACTTTTTTGTGAAAATATCCACTAAATGAGGGAATAATATGTGTGAGGGTACCCCAGGAGAGTTCCAAATGTGTGTGGTTAGAATATATATCCCATGGGGCTAAAATTGAAAAAAGTTTAAAAAAAATTTTTTTTGGACTTAGTCATTTTTCCGGCGTTTATCAGACTTTCAGATAGGGGAAATGTCAGTGAGCGTTCCGATTTCAGTTCCAGAGCGATTCGCCCAATGAGTCCTTGATATTTAGTCGTTTTCAGCCAATTTTCTGGATTTTTGAAAATTTCACTTTTTTGTGAAAATATCCACTAAATGAGGGAATAATATGTGTGAGGGTACCACAGGAGAGTTCCAAATGTGTGTGGGTAGAATATATATCCCATGGGGCTAAAATTGAAAAAAGTTGAAAAAAAAATTTTTTTGGACTTAGTCATTTTTCCGGCGTTTATCAGACTTTCAGATAGGGGAAATGTCAGTGAGCGTTCTGATTTCAGTTCCAGAGCTATTCGCCCAATGAGTCCTTGATATTTAGTCGTTTTCAGCCAATTTTCTGGATTTTTGAAAGTTTCACTTTTTTGTGAAAATATCCACTAAATGAGGGAATAATATGTGTGAGGGTACATCAGGAGAGTTCCAAATGTGTGTGGGTATAATATATATCCCAAGGGGCTAAAATTTAAAAAAGTTGAAAAAAAATTTTTTTTGGACTTAGTCATTTTTCCGGCGTTTATCAGACTTTCAGATAGGGGAAATGTCACTGAGCGTTCCAATTTCAGTTCCAGAGCGATTCGCCCAATGAGTCCTTGATATTTAGTCGTTTTCAGCCAATTTTCTGGATTTTTGAAAATTTCACTTTTTTGTGAAAATATTCACTAAATGAGGGAATAATATGTGTGAGGGTACCACAGGAGAGTTCCAAATGTGTGTGGGTAGAATATATATCCCATGGGGCTAAAATTGAAAAAAGTTGAAAAAAATTTTTTGGACTTAGTCATTTTTCCGGCGTTTATCAGACTTTCAGATAGGGGAAATGTCAGTTAGCGTTCCGATTGCAGTTCCAGAGCGATTCGCCCAATGAGTCCTTGATATTTAGTCGTTTTAAGCCAATTTTCTGGATTTTTGAAAATTTCACTTTTTTGTGAAAATATCCCCTGAATGAGGGAATAATATGTGTGAGGGTACCCCAGGAGAGTTCCAAATGTGTGTGGGTAGAATATATATCCCACGGGGGTAAAATTGAAAAAAGTTGAAAATTTTTTTTTTTTGGACTGTCATTTTTCCGGCGTTTATCAGACTTTCAGATAGGTTAAATGTCAGTTAGCATTCCGATTGCAGTTCCAGAGCGATTCGCCCAATGAGTCCTTGATATTTAGTCGTTTTCAGCCAATTTTCTGGATTTTTGAAAATTTCACTTTTTTGTGAAAATATCCACTAAATGAGGGAATAATATGTGTGAGGGTACCCCAGGAGAGTTCCAAATGTGTGTGGGTAGAATATATATCCCACGGGGGTAAAATTTAAAAAAGTTGAAAAAAATTTTTTTTTTGGACTTAGTCATTTTTCTGGCGATTATCTGACTTTCAGATAAGGGAAATGTCAGTGAGCGTTCTGATTTCAGTTACAGAGTGATTCGCCCAATGAGTCCTTGATATTTAGTCGTTTTCAGCCAATTTTCTGGATTTTTGAAAATTTCACTTTTTTGTGAAAATATCCACTAAATGAGGGAAAAATATGTGTGAGGGTACCCCAGGAGAGTTCCAAATGTGTGTGGGTAGAATATATATCCCACGGGGGTAAAATTGAAAAAAGTTTAAAAAAATTTTTTTTTTGGACTTAGTCATTTTTCCGGCTATTATCTGACTTTCAGATAGGGGAAATGTCAGTGAGCGTTCTGATTTCAGTTACAGAGTGATTCGCCCAATGAGTCCTTGATATTTAGTCGTTTTCAGCCAATTTTCTGGATTTTTGAAAGTTTCACTTTTTTGTGAAAATATCCACTAAATGAGGGAATAATATGTGTGAGGGTACCCCAGGAGAGTTCCAAATGTGTGTGGGTAGAATGTATATCCCACGGGTAAAATTGAAAAAAGTTTAAAATTTTTTTTTTTTGGACTTAGTCATTTTTCCGGCGTTTATCAGACTTTCAGAGAGGGGAAATGTCAGTGAGCGTTCTGATTTCAGTTCCAGAGCGATTCGCCCAATGAGTCCTTGATATTTAGTCGTTTTCAGCCAATTTTCTGGATTTTTGAAAGTTTCACTTTCCTGTGAAAATATCCACTAAATGAGGGAATAATATGTGTGAGGGTACCCCAGGAGAGTTCCAAATGTGTGTGGGTAGAATATATATCCCACGGGGGTAAAATTGAAAAAAGTTGAACTTTTTTTTTTTTTGGACTTAGTCATTTTTCCGGCGTTTATCAGACTTTCAGATAGGGGAAATGTCAGTGAGCGTTCTGCTTTCAGTTCCAGAGCGATTCGCCCAATGAGTCCTTGATATTTAGTCGTTTTCAGCCAATTTTCTGGATTTTTGAAAGTTTCACTTTCTTGTGAAAATATCCACTAAATGAGGGAATAATATGTGTGAGGGTACCCCAGGAGAGTTCCAAATGTGTGTGGGTAGAATATATATCCCACGGGGGTAAAATTGAAAAAAGTTGAACTTTTTTTTTTTTTGGACTTAGTCATTTTTCCGGCGTTTATCAGACTTTCAGATAGGGGAAATGTCAGTGAGCGTTCTGCTTTCAGTTCCAGAGCGATTCGCCCAATGAGTCCTTGATATTTAGTCGTTTTCAGCCAATTTTCTGGATTTTTGAAAGTTTCACTTTTTTGTGAAAATATCCACTAAATGAGGGAATAATATGTGTGAGGGTACCCCAGGAGAGTTCCAAATGTGTGTGGGTAGAATATATATCCCACGGGGGTAAAATTGAAAAAAGTTGAAAAAAAATTTTTTTTGGACTTAGTCATTTTTCCGGCGTTTATCAGACTTTCAGATAGGGGAAATGTCAGTGAGCGTTCTGCTTTCAGTTCCAGAGCGATTCGCCCAATGAGTCCTTGATATTTAGTCGTTTTCAGCCAATTTTCTGGATTTTTGAAAGTTTCACTTTTTTGTGAAAATATCCACTAAATGAGGGAATAATATGTGTGAGGGTACCCCAGGAGAGTTCCAAATGTGTGTGGGTAGAATATATATCCCACGGGGGTAAAATTGAAAAAAGTTGAAAAAAATTTTTTTTTGGACTTAGTCATTTTTCCAGCGTTTATCAGACTTTCAGATAGGGAAAATGTCAGTGAGCATTCTGATTTCAGTTCCAGAGTGATTCGCCCAATGAGTCCTTGATATTTAGTCGTTTTCAGCCAATTTTCTGGATTTTTGAAAGTTTCACTTTTTTGTGAAAATATCCACTAAATGAGGGAATAATATGTGTGAGGGTACCCCAGGAGAGTTCCAAATGTGTGTGGGTAGAAAATATATACCACGGGTAAAATAGAAAAAAGTTGAAAATTTTTTTTTTTTGGACTTAGTCATTTTTCCGGCGTTTATCAGACTTTCAGATAGGGGAAATGTTAGTGAGCATTCCGATTTCAGTTCCAGAGCGATTCGCCCAATGAGTCCTTGATATTTAGTCGTTTTCAGCCAATTTTCTGGATTTTTGAAAATTTCACTTTTTTGTGAAAATATCCACTAAATGAGGGAATAATATGTGTGAGGGTACCACAGGAGAGTTCTAAATGTGTGTGGGTAGAATTTATATCCCATGGGGCTAAAATTGAAAAAAGTTTAAAAAAAATTTTTTTTGGACTTAGTCATTTTTCCGGCGTTTATCAGACTTTCAGATAGGGGAAATGTCAGTGAGCGTTCTGATTTCAGTTCCAGAGCTATTCGCCCAATGAGTCCTTGATATTTAGTCGTTTTCAGCCAATTTTCTGGATTTTTGAAAGTTTCACTTTTTTGTGAAAATATCCACTAAATGAGGGAATAATATGTGTGAGGGTACCCCAGGAGAGTTCCAAATGTGTGTGGGTAGAATATATATCCCACGGGTAAAATTGAAAAAAGTTGAAAAATGTTTTTTTTTGGACTTAGTCATTTTTCCGGCGTTTATCAGACTTTCAGATAGGGGAAATGTCAGTGAGCGTTCCGATTTCAGTTCCAGAGCGATTCGCCCAATGAGTCCTTGATATTTAGTCGTTTTCAGCCAATTTTCTGGATTTTTGAAAGTTTCACTTTTTGTGAAAATATCCACTAAATGAGGGAATAATATGTGTGAGGGTACCCCAGGAGAGTTCCAAATGTGTGTGGGTAGAATATATATCCCATGGGGCTAAAATTTAAAAAAGTTGAAAAAAAATTTTTTTTGGACTTAGTCATTTTTCCGGCGTTTATCAGACTTTCAGATAGGGGAAATGTCAGTGAGCATTCTGATTTCAGTTCCAGAGCGATTCGCCCAATAAGTCCTTGATATTTAGTCGTTTTCAGCCAATTTTCTGGATTTTTGAAAGTTTCACTTTTTTGTGAAAATATCCACTAAATGAGGGAATAATATGTGTGAGGGTACCCCAGGAGAGTTCCAAATGTGTGTGGGTAGAATATATATCCCATGGGGCTAAAATTGAAAAAAGTTTAAAAAAAATTTTTTTTGGACTTAGTCATTTTTCCGGCGTTTATCAGACTTTCAGATAGGGGAAATGTCAGTGAGCATTCTGATTTCAGTTCCAGAGCGATTCGCCCAATAAGTCCTTGATATTTAGTCGTTTTCAGCCAATTTTCTGGATTTTTGAAAGTTTCACTTTTTTGTGAAAATATCCACTAAATGAGGGAATAATATGTGTGAGGGTACCCCAGGAGAGTTCCAAATGTGTGTGGGTAGAATATATATCCCATGGGGCTAAAATTGAAAAAAGTTTAAAAAAAATTTTTTTTGGACTTAGTCATTTTTCCGGCGTTTATCAGACTTTCAGATAGGGGAAATGTCAGTGAGCGTTCCGATTTCAGTTCCAGAGCGATTCGCCCAATGAGTCCTTGATATTTAGTCGTTTTCAGCCAATTTTCTGGATTTTTGAAAATTTCACTTTTTTGTGAAAATATCCACTAAATGAGGGAATAATATGTGTGAGGGTACCACAGGAGAGTTCCAAATGTGTGTGGGTAGAATATATATCCCATGGGGCTAAAATTGAAAAAAGTTGAAAAAAAAATTTTTTTGGACTTAGTCATTTTTCCGGCGTTTATCAGACTTTCAGATAGGGGAAATGTCAGTGAGCGTTCTGATTTCAGTTCCAGAGCTATTCGCCCAATGAGTCCTTGATATTTAGTCGTTTTCAGCCAATTTTCTGGATTTTTGAAAGTTTCACTTTTTTGTGAAAATATCCACCAAATGAGGGAATAATATGTGTGAGGGTACCCCAGGAGAGTTCCAAATGTGTGTGGGTAGAATATATATCCCACGGGTAAAATTGAAAAAAGTTGGAAAATGTTTTTTTTTGGAATTAGTCATTTTTCCGGCGTTTATCAGACTTTCAGATAGGGGAAATGTCAGTGAGCGTTCCGATTTCAGTTCCAGAGCGATTCGCCCAATGAGTCCTTGATATTTAGTCATTTTCAGCCAATTTTCTGGATTTTTGAAAGTTTCACTTTTTTGTGAAAATATCCACCAAATGAGGGAATAATATGTGTGAGGGTACCCCAGGAGAGTTCCAAATGTGTGTGGGTAGAATATATATCCCACGGGTAAAATTGAAAAAAGTTGGAAAATGTTTTTTTTTGGAATTAGTCATTTTTCCGGCGTTTATCAGACTTTCAGATAGGGGAAATGTCAGTGAGCGTTCCGATTTCAGTTCCAGAGCGATTCGCCCAATGAGTCCTTGATATTTAGTCATTTTCAGCCAATTTTCTGGATTTTTGAAAGTTTCACTTTTTTGTGAAAATATCCACTAAATGAGGGAATAATATGTGTGAGGGTACCCCAGGAGAGTTCCAAATGTGTGTGGGTAGAATATATATCCCACGGAGCTAAAATTTAAAAAAAAAATTTTTTTGGACTTAGTCATTTTTCCGGCGTTTATCAGACTTTCAGATAGGGGAAATGTCAGTGAGTGTTCTGATTTCAGTTGCAGAGCGATTCGCCCAATGAGTCCTTGATATTTAGTCGTTTTCAGCCAATTTTCTGGATTTTTGAAAGTTTCACTTTTTTGTGAAAATATCCACTAAATGAGGGAATAATATGTGTGAGGGTACACCAGGAGAGTTCCAAATGTGTGTGGGTACAATATATATCCCACGGGGCTAAAATTTAAAAAAGTTGAAAAAAAATTTTTTTTGGACTTAGTCATTTTTCCGGCGTTTATCAGACTTTCAGATAGGGGAAATGTCACTGAGCGTTCCAATTTCAGTTCCAGAGCGATTCGCCCAATGAGTCCTTGATATTTAGTCGTTTTCAGCCAATTTTCTGGATTTTTGAAAATTTCACTTTTTTGTGAAAATATTCACTAAATGAGGGAATAATATGTGTGAGGGTACCACAGGAGAGTTCCAAATGTGTGTGGGTAGAATATATATCCCATGGGGCTAAAATTGAAAAAAGTTGAAAAAAATTTTTTGGACTTAGTCATTTTTCCGGCGTTTATCAGACTTTCAGATAGGGGAAATGTCAGTTAGCGTTCCGATTGCAGTTCCAGAGCGATTCGCCCAATGAGTCCTTGATATTTAGTCGTTTTAAGCCAATTTTCTGGATTTTTGAAAATTTCACTTTTTTGTGAAAATATCCCCTGAATGAGGGAATAATATGTGTGAGGGTACCCCAGGAGAGTTCCAAATGTGTGTGGGTAGAATATATATCCCACGGGGGTAAAATTGAAAAAAGTTGAAAATTTTTTTTTTTTGGACTGTCATTTTTCCGGCGTTTATCAGACTTTCAGATAGGTTAAATGTCAGTTAGCATTCCGATTGCAGTTCCAGAGCGATTCGCCCAATGAGTCCTTGATATTTAGTCGTTTTCAGCCAATTTTCTGGATTTTTGAAAATTTCACTTTTTTGTGAAAATATCCACTAAATGAGGGAATAATATGTGTGAGGGTACCCCAGGAGAGTTCCAAATGTGTGTGGGTAGAATATATATCCCACGGGGGTAAAATTTAAAAAAGTTGAAAAAAATTTTTTTTTTGGACTTAGTCATTTTTCTGGCGATTATCTGACTTTCAGATAAGGGAAATGTCAGTGAGCGTTCTGATTTCAGTTACAGAGTGATTCGCCCAATGAGTCCTTGATATTTAGTCGTTTTCAGCCAATTTTCTGGATTTTTGAAAATTTCACTTTTTTGTGAAAATATCCACTAAATGAGGGAAAAATATGTGTGAGGGTACCCCAGGAGAGTTCCAAATGTGTGTGGGTAGAATATATATCCCACGGGGGTAAAATTGAAAAAAGTTGAACTTTTTTTTTTTTTGGACTTAGTCATTTTTCCGGCGTTTATCAGACTTTCAGATAGGGGAAATGTCAGTGAGCGTTCTGCTTTCAGTTCCAGAGCGATTCGCCCAATGAGTCCTTGATATTTAGTCGTTTTCAGCCAATTTTCTGGATTTTTGAAAGTTTCACTTTCTTGTGAAAATATCCACTAAATGAGGGAATAATATGTGTGAGGGTACCCCAGGAGAGTTCCAAATGTGTGTGGGTAGAATATATATCCCACGGGGGTAAAATTGAAAAAAGTTGAAAAAAAATTTTTTTTGGACTTAGTCATTTTTCCGGCGTTTATCAGACTTTCAGATAGGGGAAATGTCAGTGAGCGTTCTGCTTTCAGTTCCAGAGCGATTCGCCCAATCAGTCCTTGATATTTAGTCATTTTCAGCCAATTTTCTGGATTTTTGAAAGTTTCACTTTTTTGTGAAAATATCCACTAAATGAGGGAATAATATGTGTGAGGGTACCACAGGAGAGTTCTAAATGTGTGTGGGTAGAATTTATATCCCATGGGGCTAAAATTGAAAAAAGTTAAAAAAAAATTTTTTTTGGACTTAGTCATTTTTCCGGCATTTATCAGACTTTCAGATAGGGGAAATGTCAGTGAGCGTTCTGATTTCAGTTCCAGAGCTATTCGCCCAATGAGTCCTTGATATTTAGTCGTTTTCAGCCAATTTTCTGGATTTTTGAAAGTTTCACTTTTTTGTGAAAATATCCACTAAATGAGGGAATAATATGTGTGAGGGTACCCCAGGAGAGTTCCAAATGTGTGTGGGTAGAATATATATCCCACGGGTAAAATTGAAAAAAGTTGAAAAATGTTTTTTTTTGGACTTAGTCATTTTTCCGGCGTTTATCAGACTTTCAGATAGGGGAAATGTCAGTGAGCGTTCCGATTTCAGTTCCAGAGCGATTCGCCCAATGAGTCCTTGATATTTAGTCGTTTTCAGCCAATTTTCTGGATTTTTGAAAGTTTCACTTTTTGTGAAAATATCCACTAAATGAGGGAATAATATGTGTGAGGGTACCCCAGGAGAGTTCCAAATGTGTGTTGGTAGAATATATATCCCATGGGGCTAAAATTTAAAAAAGTTGAAAAAAAATTTTTTTTGGACTTAGTCATTTTTCCGGCGTTTATCAGACTTTCAGATAGGGGAAATGTCAGTGAGCATTCTGATTTCAGTTCCAGAGCGATTCGCCCAATAAGTCCTTGATATTTAGTCGTTTTCAGCCAATTTTCTGGATTTTTGAAAGTTTCACTTTTTTGTGAAAATATCCACTAAATGAGGGAATAATATGTGTGAGGGTACCCCAGGAGAGTTCCAAATGTGTGTGGGTAGAATATATATCCCACGGGGCTAAAATTTAAAAAAGTTGAAAAAAAAATTTTTTTGGACTTAGTCATTTTTCCGGCGTTTAGCAGACTTTCAGATAGGGGAAATGTCAGTGAGCGTTCCGATTTCAGTTCCAGAGCGATTCGCCCAATGAGTCCTTGATATTTAGTCGTTTTCAGCCAATTTTCTGGATTTTTGAAAGTTTCACTTTTTTGTGAAAATATCCACTAAATGAGGGAATAATATGTGTGAGGGTACCCCAGGAGAGTTCCAAATGTGTGTGGGTAGAATATATATCCCACGGGGGTAAAATTGAAAAAAGTTGAAAAAAAATTTTTTTTGGACTTAGTCATTTTTCCGGCGTTTATCAGACTTTCAGATAGGGGAAATGTCACTGAGCGTTCCAATTTCAGTTCCAGAGCAATTCGCCCAATGAGTCCTTGATATTTAGTCGTTTTCAGCCAATTTTCTGGATTTTTGAAAATTTCACTTTTTTGTGAAAATATCCACTAAATGAGGGAATAATATGTGTGAGGGTACCCCAGGAGAGTTCCAAATGTGTGTGGGTAGAATATATATCCCACGGGGGTAAAATTTAAAAAAGTTTAAAAAAATTTTTTTTTTGGACTTAGTCATTTTTCTGGCGATTATCTGACTTTCAGATAAGGGAAATGTCAGTGAGCGTTCTGATTTCAGTTACAGAGTGATTCGCCCAATGAGTCCTTGATATTTAGTCGTTTTCAGCCAATTTTCTGGATTTTTGAAAATTTCACTTTTTTGTGAAAATATCCACTAAATGAGGGAAAAATATGTGTGAGGGTACCCCAGGAGAGTTCCAAATGTGTGTGGGTAGAATATATATCCCACGGGGGTAAAATTGAAAAAAGTTGAACTTTTTTTTTTTTTGGACTTAGTCATTTTTCCGGCGTTTATCAGACTTTCAGATAGGGGAAATGTCAGTGAGCGTTCTGCTTTCAGTTCCAGAGCGATTCGCCCAATGAGTCCTTGATATTTAGTCGTTTTCAGCCAATTTTCTGGATTTTTGAAAGTTTCACTTTCTTGTGAAAATATCCACTAAATGAGGGAATAATATGTGTGAGGGTACCCCAGGAGAGTTCCAAATGTGTGTGGGTAGAATATATATCCCACGGGGGTAAAATTGAAAAAAGTTGAAAAAAAATTTTTTTTGGACTTAGTCATTTTTCCGGCGTTTATCAGACTTTCAGATAGGGGAAATGTCAGTGAGCGTTCTGCTTTCAGTTCCAGAGCGATTCGCCCAATGAGTCCTTGATATTTAGTCATTTTCAGCCAATTTTCTGGATTTTTGAAAGTTTCACTTTTTTGTGAAAATATCCACTAAATGAGGGAATAATATGTGTGAGGGTACCACAGGAGAGTTCTAAATGTGTGTGGGTAGAATTTATATCCCATGGGGCTAAAATTGAAAAAAGTTAAAAAAAAATTTTTTTTGGACTTAGTCATTTTTCCGGCATTTATCAGACTTTCAGATAGGGGAAATGTCAGTGAGCGTTCTGATTTCAGTTCCAGAGCTATTCGCCCAATGAGTCCTTGATATTTAGTCGTTTTCAGCCAATTTTCTGGATTTTTGAAAGTTTCACTTTTTTGTGAAAATATCCACTAAATGAGGGAATAATATGTGTGAGGGTACCCCAGGAGAGTTCCAAATGTGTGTGGGTAGAATATATATCCCACGGGTAAAATTGAAAAAAGTTGAAAAATGTTTTTTTTTGGACTTAGTCATTTTTCCGGCGTTTATCAGACTTTCAGATAGGGGAAATGTCAGTGAGCGTTCCGATTTCAGTTCCAGAGCGATTCGCCCAATGAGTCCTTGATATTTAGTCGTTTTCAGCCAATTTTCTGGATTTTTGAAAGTTTCACTTTTTGTGAAAATATCCACTAAATGAGGGAATAATATGTGTGAGGGTACCCCAGGAGAGTTCCAAATGTGTGTTGGTAGAATATATATCCCATGGGGCTAAAATTTAAAAAAGTTGAAAAAAAATTTTTTTTGGACTTAGTCATTTTTCCGGCGTTTATCAGACTTTCAGATAGGGGAAATGTCAGTGAGCATTCTGATTTCAGTTCCAGAGCGATTCGCCCAATAAGTCCTTGATATTTAGTCGTTTTCAGCCAATTTTCTGGATTTTTGAAAGTTTCACTTTTTTGTGAAAATATCCACTAAATGAGGGAATAATATGTGTGAGGGTACCCCAGGAGAGTTCCAAATGTGTGTGGGTAGAATATATATCCCACGGGGCTAAAATTTAAAAAAGTTGAAAAAAAAATTTTTTTGGACTTAGTCATTTTTCCGGCGTTTAGCAGACTTTCAGATAGGGGAAATGTCAGTGAGCGTTCCGATTTCAGTTCCAGAGCGATTCGCCCAATGAGTCCTTGATATTTAGTCGTTTTCAGCCAATTTTCTGGATTTTTGAAAGTTTCACTTTTTTGTGAAAATATCCACTAAATGAGGGAATAATATGTGTGAGGGTACCCCAGGAGAGTTCCAAATGTGTGTGGGTAGAATATATATCCCACGGGGGTAAAATTGAAAAAAGTTGAAAAAAAATTTTTTTTGGACTTAGTCATTTTTCCGGCGTTTATCAGACTTTCAGATAGGGGAAATGTCACTGAGCGTTCCAATTTCAGTTCCAGAGCAATTCGCCCAATGAGTCCTTGATATTTAGTCGTTTTCAGCCAATTTTCTGGATTTTTGAAAATTTCACTTTTTTGTGAAAATATCCACTAAATGAGGGAATAATATGTGTGAGGGTACCCCAGGAGAGTTCCAAATGTGTGTGGGTAGAATATATATCCCACGGGGGTAAAATTTAAAAAAGTTTAAAAAAATTTTTTTTTTGGACTTAGTCATTTTTCTGGCGATTATCTGACTTTCAGATAAGGGAAATGTCAGTGAGCGTTCTGATTTCAGTTACAGAGTGATTCGCCCAATGAGTCCTTGATATTTAGTCGTTTTCAGCCAATTTTCTGGATTTTTGAAAATTTCACTTTTTTGTGAAAATATCCACTAAATGAGGGAAAAATATGTGTGAGGGTACCCCAGGAGAGTTCCAAATGTGTGTGGGTAGAATATATATCCCACGGGGGTAAAATTGAAAAAAGTTGAAAAAAATTTTTTTTTTGGACTTAGTCATTTTTCCGGCTATTATCTGACTTTCAGATAGGGGAAATGTCAGTGAGCGTTCTGATTTCAGTTACAGAGTGATTCGCCCAATGAGTCCTTGATATTTAGTCGTTTTCAGCCAATTTTCTGGATTTTTGAAAGTTTCACTTTTTTGTGAAAATATCCACTAAATGAGGGAATAATATGTGTGAGGGTACCCCAGGAGAGTTCCAAATGTGTGTGGGTAGAATGTATATCCCACGGGTAAAATTGAAAAAAGTTTAAAATTTTTTTTTTTTGGACTTAGTCATTTTTCCGGCGTTTATCAGACTTTCAGAGAGGGGAAATGTCAGTGAGCGTTCTGATTTCAGTTCCAGAGCGATTCGCCCAATGAGTCCTTGATATTTAGTCGTTTTCAGCCAATTTTCTGGATTTTTGAAAGTTTCACTTTTTTGTGAAAATATCCACTAAATGAGGGAATAATATGTGTGAGGGTACCCCAGGAGAGTTCCAAATGTGTGTGGGTAGAATATATATCCCACGGGGGTAAAATTGAAAAAAGTTGAAAAAAAATTTTTTTTGGACTTAGTCATTTTTCCGGCGTTTATCAGACTTTCAGATAGGGGAAATGTCACTGAGCGTTCCAATTTCAGTTCCAGAGCAATTCGCCCAATGAGTCCTTGATATTTAGTCGTTTTCAGCCAATTTTCTGGATTTTTGAAAATTTCACTTTTTTGTGAAAATATTCACTAAATGAGGGAATAATATGTGTGAGGGTACCACAGGAGAGTTCCAAATGTGTGTGGGTAGAATATATATCCCATGGGGCTAAAATTGAAAAAAGTTGAAAATTTTTTTTTTTTGGACTGTCATTTTTCCGGCGTTTATCAGACTTTCAGATAGGTTAAATGTCAGTTAGCATTCCGATTGCAGTTCCAGAGCGATTCGCCCAATGAGTCCTTGATATTTAGTCGTTTTCAGCCAATTTTCTGGATTTTTGAAAATTTCACTTTTTTGTGAAAATATCCACTAAATGAGGGAATAATATGTGTGAGGGTACCCCAGGAGAGTTCCAAATGTGTGTGGGTAGAATATATATCCCACGGGGGTAAAATTTAAAAAAGTTGAAAAAAATTTTTTTTTTGGACTTAGTCATTTTTCTGGCGATTATCTGACTTTCAGATAAGGGAAATGTCAGTGAGCGTTCTGATTTCAGTTACAGAGTGATTCGCCCAATGAGTCCTTGATATTTAGTCGTTTTCAGCCAATTTTCTGGATTTTTGAAAATTTCACTTTTTTGTGAAAATATCCACTAAATGAGGGAAAAATATGTGTGAGGGTACCCCAGGAGAGTTCCAAATGTGTGTGGGTAGAATATATATCCCACGGGGGTAAAATTGAAAAAAGTTGAAAAAAATTTTTTTTTTGGACTTAGTCATTTTTCCGGCTATTATCTGACTTTCAGATAGGGGAAATGTCAGTGAGCGTTCTGATTTCAGTTACAGAGTGATTCGCCCAATGAGTCCTTGATATTTAGTCGTTTTCAGCCAATTTTCTGGATTTTTGAAAGTTTCACTTTTTTGTGAAAATATCCACTAAATGAGGGAATAATATGTGTGAGGGTACCCCAGGAGAGTTCCAAATGTGTGTGGGTAGAATGTATATCCCACGGGTAAAATTGAAAAAAGTTTAAAATTTTTTTTTTTTGGACTTAGTCATTTTTCCGGCGTTTATCAGACTTTCAGAGAGGGGAAATGTCAGTGAGCGTTCTGATTTCAGTTCCAGAGCGATTCGCCCAATGAGTCCTTGATATTTAGTCGTTTTCAGCCAATTTTCTGGATTTTTGAAAGTTTCACTTTCTTGTGAAAATATCCACTAAATGAGGGAATAATATGTGTGAGGGTACCCCAGGAGAGTTCCAAATGTGTGTGGGTAGAATATATATCCCACGGGGGTAAAATTGAAAAAAGTTGAACTTTTTTTTTTTTTGGACTTAGTCATTTTTCCGGCGTTTATCAGACTTTCAGATAGGGGAAATGTCAGTGAGCGTTCTGCTTTCAGTTCCAGAGCGATTCGCCCAATGAGTCCTTGATATTTAGTCGTTTTCAGCCAATTTTCTGGATTTTTGAAAGTTTCACTTTTTTGTGAAAATATCCACTAAATGAGGGAATAATATGTGTGAGGGTACCCCAGGAAAGTTCCAAATGTGTGTGGGTAGAATATATATCCCACGGGGGTAAAATTGAAAAAAGTTGAAAAAAAATTTTTTTTGGACTTAGTCATTTTTCCGGCGTTTATCAGACTTTCAGATAGGGGAAATGTCAGTGAGCGTTCTGCTTTCAGTTCCAGAGCGATTCGCCCAATGAGTCCTTGATATTTAGTCGTTTTCAGCCAATTTTCTGGATTTTTGAAAGTTTCACTTTTTTGTGAAAATATCCACTAAATGAGGGAATAATATGTGTGAGGGTACCCCAGGAGAGTTCCAAATGTGTGTGGGTAGAATATATATCCCACGGGGGTAAAATTGAAAAAAGTTGAAAAAAATTTTTTTTTGGACTTAGTCATTTTTCCAGCGTTTATCAGACTTTCAGATAGGGAAAATGTCAGTGAGCGTTCTGATTTCAGTTCCAGAGTGATTCGCCCAATGAGTCCTTGATATTTAGTCGTTTTCAGCCAATTTTCTGGATTTTTGAAAGTTTCACTTTTTTGTGAAAATATCCACTAAATGAGGGAATAATATGTGTGAGGGTACCCCAGGAGAGTTCCAAATGTGTGTGGGTAGAAAATATATACCACGGGTAAAATAGAAAAAAGTTGAAAATTTTTTTTTTTTGGACTTAGTCATTTTTCCGGCGTTTATCAGACTTTCAGATAGGGGAAATGTTAGTGAGCATTCCGATTTCAGTTCCAGAGCGATTCGCCCAATGAGTCCTTGATATTTAGTCGTTTTCAGCCAATTTTCTGGATTTTTGAAAATTTCACTTTTTTGTGAAAATATCCACTAAATGAGGGAATAATATGTGTGAGGGTACCACAGGAGAGTTCTAAATGTGTGTGGGTAGAATATATATCCCATGGGGCTAAAATTGAAAAAAGTTGAAAAAAAATTTTTTTTGGACTTAGTCATTTTTCCGGCGTTTATCAGACTTTCAGATAGGGGAAATGTCAGTGAGCGTTCTGATTTCAGTTCCAGAGCTATTCGCCCAATGAGTCCTTGATATTTAGTCGTTTTCAGCCAATTTTCTGGATTTTTGAAAGTTTCACTTTTTTGTGAAAATATCCACTAAATGAGGGAATAATATGTGTGAGGGTACCCCAGGAGAGTTCCAAATGTGTGTGGGTAGAATATATATCCCACGGGTAAAATTGAAAAAAGTTGAAAAATGTTTTTTTTTGGACTTAGTCATTTTTCCGGCGTTTATCAGACTTTCAGATAGGGGAAATGTCAGTGAGCGTTCCGATTTCAGTTCCAGAGCGATTCGCCCAATGAGTCCTTGATATTTAGTCGTTTTCAGCCAATTTTCTGGATTTTTGAAAGTTTCACTTTTTGTGAAAATATCCACTAAATGAGGGAATAATATGTGTGAGGGTACCCCAGGAGAGTTCCAAATGTGTGTGGGTAGAATATATATCCCACGGGGGTAAAATTTAAAAAAGTTGAAAAAAATTTTTTTTTTGGACTTAGTCATTTTTCTGGCGATTATCTGACTTTCAGATAAGGGAAATGTCAGTGAGCGTTCTGATTTCAGTTACAGAGTGATTCGCCCAATGAGTCCTTGATATTTAGTCGTTTTCAGCCAATTTTCTGGATTTTTGAAAATTTCACTTTTTTGTGAAAATATCCACTAAATGAGGGAAAAATATGTGTGAGGGTACCCCAGGAGAGTTCCAAATGTGTGTGGGTAGAATATATATCCCACGGGGGTAAAATTGAAAAAAGTTGAACTTTTTTTTTTTTTGGACTTAGTCATTTTTCCGGCGTTTATCAGACTTTCAGATAGGGGAAATGTCAGTGAGCGTTCTGCTTTCAGTTCCAGAGCGATTCGCCCAATGAGTCCTTGATATTTAGTCGTTTTCAGCCAATTTTCTGGATTTTTGAAAGTTTCACTTTCTTGTGAAAATATCCACTAAATGAGGGAATAATATGTGTGAGGGTACCCCAGGAGAGTTCCAAATGTGTGTGGGTAGAATATATATCCCACGGGGGTAAAATTGAAAAAAGTTGAAAAAAAATTTTTTTTGGACTTAGTCATTTTTCCGGCGTTTATCAGACTTTCAGATAGGGGAAATGTCAGTGAGCGTTCTGCTTTCAGTTCCAGAGCGATTCGCCCAATGAGTCCTTGATATTTAGTCATTTTCAGCCAATTTTCTGGATTTTTGAAAGTTTCACTTTTTTGTGAAAATATCCACTAAATGAGGGAATAATATGTGTGAGGGTACCACAGGAGAGTTCTAAATGTGTGTGGGTAGAATTTATATCCCATGGGGCTAAAATTGAAAAAAGTTAAAAAAAAATTTTTTTTGGACTTAGTCATTTTTCCGGCATTTATCAGACTTTCAGATAGGGGAAATGTCAGTGAGCGTTCTGATTTCAGTTCCAGAGCTATTCGCCCAATGAGTCCTTGATATTTAGTCGTTTTCAGCCAATTTTCTGGATTTTTGAAAGTTTCACTTTTTTGTGAAAATATCCACTAAATGAGGGAATAATATGTGTGAGGGTACCCCAGGAGAGTTCCAAATGTGTGTGGGTAGAATATATATCCCACGGGTAAAATTGAAAAAAGTTGAAAAATGTTTTTTTTTGGACTTAGTCATTTTTCCGGCGTTTATCAGACTTTCAGATAGGGGAAATGTCAGTGAGCGTTCCGATTTCAGTTCCAGAGCGATTCGCCCAATGAGTCCTTGATATTTAGTCGTTTTCAGCCAATTTTCTGGATTTTTGAAAGTTTCACTTTTTGTGAAAATATCCACTAAATGAGGGAATAATATGTGTGAGGGTACCCCAGGAGAGTTCCAAATGTGTGTTGGTAGAATATATATCCCATGGGGCTAAAATTTAAAAAAGTTGAAAAAAAATTTTTTTTGGACTTAGTCATTTTTCCGGCGTTTATCAGACTTTCAGATAGGGGAAATGTCAGTGAGCATTCTGATTTCAGTTCCAGAGCGATTCGCCCAATAAGTCCTTGATATTTAGTCGTTTTCAGCCAATTTTCTGGATTTTTGAAAGTTTCACTTTTTTGTGAAAATATCCACTAAATGAGGGAATAATATGTGTGAGGGTACCCCAGGAGAGTTCCAAATGTGTGTGGGTAGAATATATATCCCACGGGGCTAAAATTTAAAAAAGTTGAAAAAAAAATTTTTTTGGACTTAGTCATTTTTCCGGCGTTTAGCAGACTTTCAGATAGGGGAAATGTCAGTGAGCGTTCCGATTTCAGTTCCAGAGCGATTCGCCCAATGAGTCCTTGATATTTAGTCGTTTTCAGCCAATTTTCTGGATTTTTGAAAGTTTCACTTTTTTGTGAAAATATCCACTAAATGAGGGAATAATATGTGTGAGGGTACCCCAGGAGAGTTCCAAATGTGTGTGGGTAGAATATATATCCCACGGGGGTAAAATTGAAAAAAGTTGAAAAAAAATTTTTTTTGGACTTAGTCATTTTTCCGGCGTTTATCAGACTTTCAGATAGGGGAAATGTCACTGAGCGTTCCAATTTCAGTTCCAGAGCAATTCGCCCAATGAGTCCTTGATATTTAGTCGTTTTCAGCCAATTTTCTGGATTTTTGAAAATTTCACTTTTTTGTGAAAATATCCACTAAATGAGGGAATAATATGTGTGAGGGTACCCCAGGAGAGTTCCAAATGTGTGTGGGTAGAATATATATCCCACGGGGGTAAAATTTAAAAAAGTTTAAAAAAATTTTTTTTTTGGACTTAGTCATTTTTCTGGCGATTATCTGACTTTCAGATAAGGGAAATGTCAGTGAGCGTTCTGATTTCAGTTACAGAGTGATTCGCCCAATGAGTCCTTGATATTTAGTCGTTTTCAGCCAATTTTCTGGATTTTTGAAAATTTCACTTTTTTGTGAAAATATCCACTAAATGAGGGAAAAATATGTGTGAGGGTACCCCAGGAGAGTTCCAAATGTGTGTGGGTAGAATATATATCCCACGGGGGTAAAATTGAAAAAAGTTGAAAAAAATTTTTTTTTTGGACTTAGTCATTTTTCCGGCTATTATCTGACTTTCAGATAGGGGAAATGTCAGTGAGCGTTCTGATTTCAGTTACAGAGTGATTCGCCCAATGAGTCCTTGATATTTAGTCGTTTTCAGCCAATTTTCTGGATTTTTGAAAGTTTCACTTTTTTGTGAAAATATCCACTAAATGAGGGAATAATATGTGTGAGGGTACCCCAGGAGAGTTCCAAATGTGTGTGGGTAGAATGTATATCCCACGGGTAAAATTGAAAAAAGTTTAAAATTTTTTTTTTTTGGACTTAGTCATTTTTCCGGCGTTTATCAGACTTTCAGAGAGGGGAAATGTCAGTGAGCGTTCTGATTTCAGTTCCAGAGCGATTCGCCCAATGAGTCCTTGATATTTAGTCGTTTTCAGCCAATTTTCTGGATTTTTGAAAGTTTCACTTTTTTGTGAAAATATCCACTAAATGAGGGAATAATATGTGTGAGGGTACCCCAGGAGAGTTCCAAATGTGTGTGGGTAGAATATATATCCCACGGGGGTAAAATTGAAAAAAGTTGAAAAAAAATTTTTTTTGGACTTAGTCATTTTTCCGGCGTTTATCAGACTTTCAGATAGGGGAAATGTCACTGAGCGTTCCAATTTCAGTTCCAGAGCAATTCGCCCAATGAGTCCTTGATATTTAGTCGTTTTCAGCCAATTTTCTGGATTTTTGAAAATTTCACTTTTTTGTGAAAATATTCACTAAATGAGGGAATAATATGTGTGAGGGTACCACAGGAGAGTTCCAAATGTGTGTGGGTAGAATATATATCCCATGGGGCTAAAATTGAAAAAAGTTGAAAATTTTTTTTTTTTGGACTGTCATTTTTCCGGCGTTTATCAGACTTTCAGATAGGTTAAATGTCAGTTAGCATTCCGATTGCAGTTCCAGAGCGATTCGCCCAATGAGTCCTTGATATTTAGTCGTTTTCAGCCAATTTTCTGGATTTTTGAAAATTTCACTTTTTTGTGAAAATATCCACTAAATGAGGGAATAATATGTGTGAGGGTACCCCAGGAGAGTTCCAAATGTGTGTGGGTAGAATATATATCCCACGGGGGTAAAATTTAAAAAAGTTGAAAAAAATTTTTTTTTTGGACTTAGTCATTTTTCTGGCGATTATCTGACTTTCAGATAAGGGAAATGTCAGTGAGCGTTCTGATTTCAGTTACAGAGTGATTCGCCCAATGAGTCCTTGATATTTAGTCGTTTTCAGCCAATTTTCTGGATTTTTGAAAATTTCACTTTTTTGTGAAAATATCCACTAAATGAGGGAAAAATATGTGTGAGGGTACCCCAGGAGAGTTCCAAATGTGTGTGGGTAGAATATATATCCCACGGGGGTAAAATTGAAAAAAGTTGAAAAAAATTTTTTTTTTGGACTTAGTCATTTTTCCGGCTATTATCTGACTTTCAGATAGGGGAAATGTCAGTGAGCGTTCTGATTTCAGTTACAGAGTGATTCGCCCAATGAGTCCTTGATATTTAGTCGTTTTCAGCCAATTTTCTGGATTTTTGAAAGTTTCACTTTTTTGTGAAAATATCCACTAAATGAGGGAATAATATGTGTGAGGGTACCCCAGGAGAGTTCCAAATGTGTGTGGGTAGAATGTATATCCCACGGGTAAAATTGAAAAAAGTTTAAAATTTTTTTTTTTTGGACTTAGTCATTTTTCCGGCGTTTATCAGACTTTCAGAGAGGGGAAATGTCAGTGAGCGTTCTGATTTCAGTTCCAGAGCGATTCGCCCAATGAGTCCTTGATATTTAGTCGTTTTCAGCCAATTTTCTGGATTTTTGAAAGTTTCACTTTCCTGTGAAAATATCCACTAAATGAGGGAATAATATTTGTGAGGGTACCCCAGGAGAGTTCCAAATGTGTGTGGGTAGAATATATATCCCACGGGGGTAAAATTGAAAAAAGTTGAACTTTTTTTTTTTTTGGACTTAGTCATTTTTCCGGCGTTTATCAGACTTTCAGATAGGGGAAATGTCAGTGAGCGTTCTGCTTTCAGTTCCAGAGCGATTCGCCCAATGAGTCCTTGATATTTAGTCGTTTTCAGCCAATTTTCTGGATTTTTGAAAGTTTCACTTTCTTGTGAAAATATCCACTAAATGAGGGAATAATATGTGTGAGGGTACCCCAGGAGAGTTCCAAATGTGTGTGGGTAGAATATATATCCCACGGGGGTAAAATTGAAAAAAGTTGAACTTTTTTTTTTTTTGGACTTAGTCATTTTTCCGGCGTTTATCAGACTTTCAGATAGGGGAAATGTCAGTGAGCGTTCTGCTTTCAGTTCCAGAGCGATTCGCCCAATGAGTCCTTGATATTTAGTCGTTTTCAGCCAATTTTCTGGATTTTTGAAAGTTTCACTTTTTTGTGAAAATATCCACTAAATGAGGGAATAATATGTGTGAGGGTACCCCAGGAAAGTTCCAAATGTGTGTGGGTAGAATATATATCCCACGGGGGTAAAATTGAAAAAAGTTGAAAAAAAATTTTTTTTGGACTTAGTCATTTTTCCGGCGTTTATCAGACTTTCAGATAGGGGAAATGTCAGTGAGCGTTCTGCTTTCAGTTCCAGAGCGATTCGCCCAATGAGTCCTTGATATTTAGTCGTTTTCAGCCAATTTTCTGGATTTTTGAAAGTTTCACTTTTTTGTGAAAATATCCACTAAATGAGGGAATAATATGTGTGAGGGTACCCCAGGAGAGTTCCAAATGTGTGTGGGTAGAATATATATCCCACGGGGGTAAAATTGAAAAAAGTTGAAAAAAATTTTTTTTTGGACTTAGTCATTTTTCCAGCGTTTATCAGACTTTCAGATAGGGAAAATGTCAGTGAGCGTTCTGATTTCAGTTCCAGAGTGATTCGCCCAATGAGTCCTTGATATTTAGTCGTTTTCAGCCAATTTTCTGGATTTTTGAAAGTTTCACTTTTTTGTGAAAATATCCACTAAATGAGGGAATAATATGTGTGAGGGTACCCCAGGAGAGTTCCAAATGTGTGTGGGTAGAAAATATATACCACGGGTAAAATAGAAAAAAGTTGAAAATTTTTTTTTTTTGGACTTAGTCATTTTTCCGGCGTTTATCAGACTTTCAGATAGGGGAAATGTTAGTGAGCATTCCGATTTCAGTTCCAGAGCGATTCGCCCAATGAGTCCTTGATATTTAGTCGTTTTCAGCCAATTTTCTGGATTTTTGAAAATTTCACTTTTTTGTGAAAATATCCACTAAATGAGGGAATAATATGTGTGAGGGTACCACAGGAGAGTTCTAAATGTGTGTGGGTAGAATATATATCCCATGGGGCTAAAATTGAAAAAAGTTGAAAAAAAATTTTTTTTGGACTTAGTCATTTTTCCGGCGTTTATCAGACTTTCAGATAGGGGAAATGTCAGTGAGCGTTCTGATTTCAGTTCCAGAGCTATTCGCCCAATGAGTCCTTGATATTTAGTCGTTTTCAGCCAATTTTCTGGATTTTTGAAAGTTTCACTTTTTTGTGAAAATATCCACTAAATGAGGGAATAATATGTGTGAGGGTACCCCAGGAGAGTTCCAAATGTGTGTGGGTAGAATATATATCCCACGGGTAAAATTGAAAAAAGTTGAAAAATGTTTTTTTTTGGACTTAGTCATTTTTCCGGCGTTTATCAGACTTTCAGATAGGGGAAATGTCAGTGAGCGTTCCGATTTCAGTTCCAGAGCGATTCGCCCAATGAGTCCTTGATATTTAGTCGTTTTCAGCCAATTTTCTGGATTTTTGAAAGTTTCACTTTTTGTGAAAATATCCACTAAATGAGGGAATAATATGTGTGAGGGTACCCCAGGAGAGTTCCAAATGTGTGTGGGTAGAATATATATCCCACGGGGCTAAAATTTAAAAAAGTTGAAAAAAAATTTTTTTTGGACTTAGTCATTTTTCCGGCGTTTATCAGACTTTCAGATAGGGGAAATGTCAGTGAGCATTCTGATTTCAGTTCCAGAGTGATTCGCCCAATAAGTCCTTGATATTTAGTCGTTTTCAGCCAATTTTCTGGATTTTTGAAAGTTTCACTTTTTTGTGAAAATATCCACTAAATGAGGGAATAATATGTGTGAGGGTACCCCAGGAGAGTTCCAAATGTGTGTGGGTAGAATATATATCCCACGGGGGTAAAATTGAAAAAAGTTGAAAAAAAATTTTTTTTGGACTTAGTCATTTTTCCTGCGTTTATCAGACTTTCAGATAGGGGAAATGTCAGTGAGCATTCCGATTTCAGTTCCAGAGCGATTCGCCCAATGAGTCCTTGATATTTAGTCATTTTCAGCCAATTTTCTGGATTTTTGAAAGTTTCACTTTTTTGTGAAAATATCCACTAAATGAGGGAATAATATGTGTGAGGGTACCCCAGGAGAGTTCCAAATGTGTGTGGGTAGAATATATATCCCACGGGGCTAAAATTTAAAAAAGTTGAAAAAAAAATTTTTTTGGACTTAGTCATTTTTCCGGCGTTTATCAGACTTTCAGATAGGGGAAATGTCAGTGAGCGTTCCGATTTCAGTTCCAGAGCGATTCGCCCAATGAGTCCTTGATATTTAGTCGTTTTCAGCCAATTTTCTGGATTTTTGAAAGTTTCACTTTTTTGTGAAAATATCCACTAAATAAGGGAATAATATGTGTGAGGGTACCCCAGGAGAGTTCCAAATGTGTGTGGGTAGAATATATATCCCACGGGGCTAAAATTTAAAAAAGTTGAAAAAAAATTTTTTTTGGACTTAGTCATTTTTCCGGCGTTTATCAGACTTTCAGATAGGGGAAATGTCAGTGAGCGTTCCGATTTCAGTTCCAGAGCGATTCGCCCAATGAGTCCTTGATATTTAGTCGTTTTCAGCCAATTTTCTGGATTTTTGAAAGTTTCACTTTTTTGTGAAAATATCCACTAAATGAGGGAATAATTTGTGTGAGGATACCACAGGAGAGTTCCAAATGTGTGTGGGTAGAATATATATCCCATGGGGCTAAAATTGAAAAAAGTTGAAAAAAAATTTTTTTTGGACTTAGTCATTTTTCCGGCGTTTATCAGACTTTCAGATAGGGGAAATGTCAGTGAGCGTTCTGATTTCAGTTCCAGAGCTATTCGCCCAATGAGTCCTTGATATTTAGTCGTTTTCAGCCAATTTTCTGGATTTTTTAAAGTTTCACTTTTTTTTAAAAATATCCACTAAATGAGGGAATAATATGTGTGAGGGTACCCCAGGAGAGTTCCAAATGTGTGTGGGTAGAATATATATCCCACGGGTAAAATTGAAAAAAGTTGAAAAATGTTTTTTTTTGGACTTAGTCATTTTTCCGGCGTTTATCAGACTTTCAGATAGGGGAAATGTCAGTGAGCGTTCTGATGTCAGTTCCAGAGCTATTCGCCCAATGAGTCCTTGATATTTAGTCGTTTTCAGCCAATTTTCTGGATTTTTGAAAGTTTCACTTTTTTGTGAAAATATCCACTAAATGAGGGAATAATATGTGTGAGGGTACCCCAGGAGAGTTCCAAATGTGTGTGGGTAGAGTGTATATCCCACGGGGTAAAATTGAAAAAAGTTGAAAAAAATTTTTTTTTGGTCTTAGCCATTTTTCCGGCGTTTATCAGACTTTCAGATAGGGGAAATGTCAGTGAGCCTTCTGATTTCAGTTCCAGAGCTATTCGCCTAATGAGTCCTTGATATTTAGTCGTTTTCAGCCAATTTTCTGGATTTTTGAAAGTTTCACTTTTTTGTGAAAATATCCACTAAATGAGGGAATAATATGTGTGAGGGTACCCCAGGAGAGTTCCAAATGTGTGTGGGTAGAATATATATCCCACGGGTAAAATTGAAAAAAGTTGAAAAATGTTTTTTTTTGGACTTAGTCATTTTTCCGGCGTTTATCAGACTTTCAGATAGGGGAAATGTCAGTGAGCGTTCCAATTTCAGTTCCAGAGCGATTCGCCCAATGAGTCCTTGATATTTAGTCGCTTTCAGCCAATTTTCTGGATTTTTGAAAGTTTCACTTTTTTGTGAAAATATCCACTAAATGAGGGAATAATTTGTGTGAGGATACCACAGGAGAGTTCCAAATGTGTGTGGGTAGAATATATATCCCATGGGGCAAAAATTGAAAAAAGTTGAAAAAAAATTTTTTTTGGACTTAGTCATTTTTCCGGCGTTTATCAGACTTTCAGATAGGGGAAATGTCAGTGAGCGTTCTGATTTCAGTTCCAGAGCTATTCGCCCAATGAGTCCTTGATATTTAGTCGTTTTCAGCCAATTTTCTGGATTTTTTAAAGTTTCACTTTTTTGTGAAAATATCCACTAAATGAGGGAATAATATGTGTGAGGGTACCCCAGGAGAGTTCCAAATGTGTGTGGGTAGAATATATATCCCACGGGGTAAAATTGAAAAAAGTTGAAAAAAAATTTTTTTTGGTCTTAGTCATTTTTCCGACGTTTATCAGACTTTCAGATAGGGGAAATGTCAGTGAGCCTTCTGATTTCAGTTCCAGAGCTATTCGCCTAATGAGTCCTTGATATTTAGTCGTTTTCAGCCAATTTTCTGGATTTTTGAAAGTTTCACTTTTTTGTGAAAATATCCACTAAATGAGGGAATAATATGTGTGAGGGTACCCCAGGAGAGTTCCAAATGTGTGTGGGTAGAATATATATCCCACGGGTAAAATTGAAAAAAGTTGAAAAATGTTTTTTTTTGGACTTAGTCATTTTTCCGGCGTTTATCAGACTTTCAGATAGGGCAAATGTCAGTGAGCATTCCGATTTCAGTTCCAGAGCGATTCGCCCAATGAGTCCTTGATATTTAGTCTTTTTCAGCCAATTTTCTGGATTTTTGAAAGTTTCACTTTTTTGTGAAAATATCCACTAAATGAGGGAATAATATGTGTGAGGGTACCCCAGGAGAGTTCCAAATGTGTGTGGGTAGAATATATATCCCACGGGGCTAAAATTTAAAAAAGTTGAAAAAAAATTTTTTTGGACTTAGTCATTTTTCCGGCGTTTATCAGACTTTCAGATAGGGGAAATGTCAGTGAGCGTTCCGATTTCAGTTCCAGAGCGATTCGCCCAATGAGTCCTTGATATTTAGTCTTTTTCAGCCAATTTTCTGGATTTTTGAAAGTTTCACTTTTTTGTGAAAATATCCACTAAATGAGGGAATAATATGTGTGAGGGTACCCCAGGAGAGTTCCAAATGTGTGTGGGTAGAATATATATCCCACGGGGGTAAAATTGAAAAAAGTTGAAAAAATTTTTTTTTTTGACTTAGTCATTTTTCCTGCGTTTATCAGACTTTCAGATAGGGGAAATGTCAGTGAGCATTCCGATTTCAGTTCCAGAGCGATTCGCCCAATGAGTCCTTGATATTTAGTCATTTTCAGCCAATTTTCTGGATTTTTGAAAGTTTCACTTTTTTGTGAAAATATCCACTAAATGAGGGAATAATATGTGTGAGGGTACCCCAGGAGAGTTCCAAATGTGTGTGGGTAGAATATATATCCCACCGGGCTAAAATTTAAAAAAGTTGAAAAAAATTTTTTTTTGGACTTAGTCATTTTTCCGGCGTTTATCAGACTTTTAGATAGGGGAAATGTCAGTGAGCGTTCCGATTTCAGTTCCAGAGCGATTCGCCCAATGAGTCCTTGATATTTAGTCGTTTTCAGCCAATTTTCTCGATTTTTGAAAGTTTCACTTTTTTGTGAAAATATCCACTAAATGAGGGAATAATATGTGTGAGGATACCACAGGAGAGTTCCAAATGTGTGTGGGTAGAATATATATCCCATGGGGCTAAAATTGAAAAAAGTTGAAAAAAAATTTTTTTTGGACTTAGTCATTTTTCCGGCGTTTATCAGACTTTCAGATAGGGGAAATGTCAGTGAGCGTTCTGATTTCAGTTCCAGAGCTATTCGCCCAATGAGTCCTTGATATTTAGTCGTTTTCAGCAAATTTTCTGGATTTTTTAAAGTTTCACTTTTTTGTAAAAATATCCACTAAATGAGGGAATAATATGTGTGAGGGTACCCCAGGAGAGTTCCAAATGTGTGTGGGTAGAATATATATCCCACGCGGTAAAATTGAAAAAAGTTGAAAAAAATTTTTTTTTGGTCTTAGTCATTTTTCCGGCGTTTATCAGACTTTCAGATAGGGGAAATGTCAGTGAGCCTTCTGATTTCAGTTCCAGAGCTATTCGCCTAATGAGTCCTTGATATTTAGTCGTTTTCAGCCAATTTTCTGGATTTTTGAAAGTTTCACTTTTTTGTGAAAATATCCACTAAATGAGGGAATAATATGTGTGAGGGTACCCCAGGAGAGTTCCAAATGTGTGTGGGTAGAATATATATCCCACGGGTAAAATTGAAAATTTTTTTTTTTTGGTCTTAGTCATTTTTCCGGCGTTTATCAGACTTTCAGATAGGGGAAATGTCAGTGAGCGTTCTGATTTCAGTTCCAGAGCGATTCGCCCAATGAGTCCTTGATATTTAGTCGTTTTCAGCCAATTTTCTGGATTTTTGAAAATTTCACTTTTTGTGAAAATATCCACTAAATGAGGGAATAATATGTGTGAGGGTACCCCAGGACAGTTCCAAATGTGTGTGGGTAGAATATATATCCCACGGGGTAAAATTGAAAAAAGTTGAAAAAAATTTTTTTTGGACTTAGTCATTTTTCCGGCGTTTATCAGACTTTCAGATAGGGGAAATGTCAGTGAGCATTCCGATTTCAGTTCCAGAGCGATTCGCCCAATGAGTCCTTGATATTTAGTCGTTTTCAGCCAATTTTCTGGATTTTTGAAAATTTCACTTTTTTTGTGAAAATATCCACTAAATGAGGGAATAATATGTGTGAGGGTACCACACCAGAGTTCCAAATGTGTGTGGGTAGAATATATATCCCACGGGGCTAAAATTGAAAAAATTGAAAAAAAATTTTTTTTGGACTTAGTCATTTTTCCGGCGTTTATCAGACTTTCAGATAGGGGAAATGTCAGTGAGCGTTCTGATTTCAGTTCCAGAGCTATTCGCCTAATGAGTCCTTGATATTTAGTCGTTTTCAGCCAATTTTCTGGATTTTTGAAAGTTTCACTTTTTTGTGAAAATATCCACTAAATGAGGGAATAATATGTGTGAGGGTACCCCAGGAGAGTTCCAAATGTGTGTGGGTAGAATATATATCCCACGGGGGTAAAATTGAAAAAAGTTGAAAAAATTTTTTTTTTGGACTTAGTCATTTTTCCGGCGTTTATCAGACTTTCAGATAAGGTAAATGTCAGTGAGCGTTCCGATTTCAGTTCCAGAGCGATTCGCCCAATGAGTCCTTGATATTTAGTCGTTTTCAGCCAATTTTCTGGATTTTTGAAAATTTCACTTTTTTGTGAAAATATCCACTAAATGAGGGAATAATATGTGTGAGGGTACCACAGGAGAGTTCCAAATGTGTGTGGGTAGAATATATATCCCACGGGGGTAAATTGAAAAAAGTTTTAAAAAATGTTTTTTGGACTTAGTCATTTTTCCGGCGTTTATCAGACTTTCAGATAGGGGAAATGTCAGTGAGCATACCAATTTCAGTTCCAGAGTGATTCGCCCAATGAGTCCTTGATATTTAGTCGTTTTCAGCCAATTTTCTGGATTTTTGAAAGTTTCACTTTTTTGTGAAAATATCCACTAAATGAGGGAATAATATGTGTGAGGGTACCCCAGGAGAGTTCCAAATGTGTGTGGGTAGAATATATATCCCACGGGTAAAATTGAAAAAAGTTGAAAAATGTTTTTTTTTGGACTTAGTCATTTTTCCGGCGTTTATCAGACTTTCAGATAGGGGAAATGTCAGTGAGCGTTCCGATTTCAGTTCCAGAGCGATTCGCCCAATGAGTCCTTGATATTTAGTCTTTTTCAGCCAATTTTCTGGATTTTTGAAAGTTTCACTTTTTTGTGAAAATATCCACTAAATGAGGGAATAATATGTGTGAGGGTACCCCAGGAGAGTTCCAAATGTGTGTGGGTAGAATATATATCCCACGGGGGTAAAATTGAAAAAAGTTGAAAAAAAATTTTTTTTGGACTTAGTCATTTTTCCTGCGTTTATCAGACTTTCAGATAGGGGAAATGTCAGTGAGCATTCCGATTTCAGTTCCAGAGCGATTCGCCCAATGAGTCCTTGATATTTAGTCATTTTCAGCCAATTTTCTGGATTTTTGAAAGTTTCACTTTTTTGTGAAAATATCCACTAAATGAGGGAATAATATGTGTGAGGGTACCCCAGGAGAGTTCCAAATGTGTGTGGGTAGAATATATATCCCACGGGGCTAAAATTGAAAAAAGTTGAAAAAATTTTTTTTTTGGACTTAGTCATTTTTCCGGCGTTTATCAGACTTTCAGATAAGGTAAATGTCAGTGAGCGTTCCGATTTCAGTTCCAGAGCGATTCGCCCAATGAGTCCTTGATATTTAGTCGTTTTCAGCCAATTTTCTGGATTTTTGAAAATTTCACTTTTTTGTGAAAATATCCACTAAATGAGGGAATAATATGTGTGAGGGTACCACAGGAGAGTTCCAAATGTGTGTGGGTAGAATATATATCCCACGGGGCTAAAATTTAAAAAAGTTGAAAAAAAATTTTTTTTGGACTTAGTCATTTTTCCGGCGTTTATCAGACTTTCAGATAGGGGAAATGTCAGTGAGCGTTCCAATTTCAGTTCCAGAGCGATTCGCCCAATGAGTCCTTGATATTTAGTCGTTTTCAGCCAATTTTCTGGATTTTTGAAAGTTTCACTTTTTTGTGAAAATATCCACTAAATGAGGGAATAATTTGTGTGAGGATACCACAGGAGAGTTCCAAATGTGTGTGGGTAGAATATATATCCCATGGGGCTAAAATTGAAAAAAGTTGAAAAAAAATTTTTTTGGGACTTAGTCATTTTTCCGGCGTTTATCAGACTTTCAGATAGGGGAAATGTCAGTGAGCCTTCTGATTTCAGTTCCAGAGCTATTCGCCTAATGAGTCCTTGATATTTAGTCGTTTTCAGCCAATTTTCTGGATTTTTGAAAGTTTCACTTTTTTGTGAAAATATCCACTAAATGAGGGAATAATATGTGTGAGGGTACCCCAGGAGAGTTCCAAATGTGTGTGGGTAGAATATATATCCCACGGGGGTAAAATTGAAAAAAGTTGAAAAAAAATTTTTTTTGGACTTAGTCATTTTTCCTGCGTTTATCAGACTTTCAGATAGGGGAAATGTCAGTGAGCATTCCGATTTCAGTTCCAGAGCGATTCGCCCAATGAGTCCTTGATATTTAGTCATTTTCAGCCAATTTTCTGGATTTTTGAAAGTTTCACTTTTTTGTGAAAATATCCACTAAATGAGGGAATAATATGTGTGAGGGTACCCCAGGAGAGTTCCAAATGTGTGTGGGTAGAATATATATCCCACGGGGCTAAAATTTAAAAAAGTTGAAAAAAAATTTTTTTTGGACTTAGTCATTTTTCCGGCGTTTATCAGACTTTCAGATAGGGGAAATGTCAGTGAGCGTTCCAATTTCAGTTCCAGAGCGATTCGCCCAATGAGTCCTTGATATTTAGTCGTTTTCAGCCAATTTTCTGGATTTTTGAAAGTTTCACTTTTTTGTGAAAATATCCACGAAATGAGGGAATAATTTGTGTGAGGATACCACAGGAGAGTTCCAAATGTGTGTGGGTAGAATATATATCCCATGGGGCTAAAATTGAAAAAAGTTGAAAAAAAATTTTTTTTGGACGTAGTCATTTTTCCGGCGTTTATCAGACTTTCAGATAGGGGAAATGTCAGTGAGCGTTCTGATTTCAGTTCCAGAGCTATTCGCCCAATGAGTCCTTGATATTTAGTCGTTTTCAGCCAATTTTCTGGATTTTTTAAAGTTTCACTTTTTTGTGAAAATATCCACTAAATGAGGGAATAATATGTGTGAGGGTACCCCAGGAGAGTTCCAAATGTGTGTGGGTAGAATATATATCTCACGGGGTAAAATTGAAAAAAGTTGAAAAAAATTTTTTTTTGGTCTTAGTCATTTTTCCGACGTTTATCAGACTTTCAGATAGGGGAAATGTCAGTGAGCCTTCTGATTTCAGTTCCAGAGCTATTCGCCTAATGAGTCCTTGATATTTAGTCGTTTTCAGCCAATTTTCTGGATTTTTGAAAGTTTCACTTTTTTGTGAAAATATCCACTAAATGAGGGAAAAATATGTGTGAGGGTACCCCAGGAGAGTTCCAAATGTGTGTGGGTAGAATATATATCCCACGGGTAAAATTGAAAAAAGTTGAAAAATGTTTTTTTTTGGACTTAGTCATTTTTCCGGCGTTTATCAGACTTTCAGATAGGGGAAATGTCAGTGAGCGTTCCGATTTCAGTTCCAGAGCGATTCGCCCAATGAGTCCTTGATATTTAGTCGTTTTCAGCCAATTTTCTGGATTTTTGAAAGTTTCACTTTTTTGTGAAAATATCCACTAAATGAGGGAATAATATGTGTGAGGGTACCCCAGGAGAGTTCCAAATGTGTGTGGGTAGAATATATATCCCACGGGGGTAAAATTGAAAAAAGTTGAAAAAAAATTTTTTTTGGACTTAGTCATTTTTCCTGCGTTTATCAGACTTTCAGATAGGGGAAATGTCAGTGAGCATTCCGATTTCAGTTCCAGAGCGATTCGCCCAATGAGTCCTTGATATTTAGTCATTTTCAGCCAATTTTCTGGATTTTTGAAAGTTTCACTTTTTTGTGAAAATATCCACTAAATGAGGGAATAATATGTGTGAGGGTACCCCAGGAGAGTTCCAAATGTGTGTGGGTAGAATATATATCCCACGGGGCTAAAATTTAAAAAAGTTGAAAAAAAATTTTTTTTGGACTTAGTCATTTTTCCGGCGTTTATCAGACTTTCAGATAGGGGAAATGTCAGTGAGCGTTCCAATTTCAGTTCCAGAGCGATTCGCCCAATGAGTCCTTGATATTTAGTCGTTTTCAGCCAATTTTCTGGATTTTTGAAAGTTTCACTTTTTTGTGAAAATATCCACGAAATGAGGGAATAATTTGTGTGAGGATACCACAGGAGAGTTCCAAATGTGTGTGGGTAGAATATATATCCCATGGGGCTAAAATTGAAAAAAGTTGAAAAAAAATTTTTTTTGGACGTAGTCATTTTTCCGGCGTTTATCAGACTTTCAGATAGGGGAAATGTCAGTGAGCGTTCTGATTTCAGTTCCAGAGCTATTCGCCCAATGAGTCCTTGATATTTAGTCGTTTTCAGCCAATTTTCTGGATTTTTTAAAGTTTCACTTTTTTGTGAAAATATCCACTAAATGAGGGAATAATATGTGTGAGGGTACCCCAGGAGAGTTCCAAATGTGTGTGGGTAGAATATATATCTCACGGGGTAAAATTGAAAAAAGTTGAAAAAAATTTTTTTTTGGTCTTAGTCATTTTTCCGACGTTTATCAGACTTTCAGATAGGGGAAATGTCAGTGAGCCTTCTGATTTCAGTTCCAGAGCTATTCGCCTAATGAGTCCTTGATATTTAGTCGTTTTCAGCCAATTTTCTGGATTTTTGAAAGTTTCACTTTTTTGTGAAAATATCCACTAAATGAGGGAAAAATATGTGTGAGGGTACCCCAGGAGAGTTCCAAATGTGTGTGGGTAGAATATATATCCCACGGGTAAAATTGAAAAAAGTTGAAAAATGTTTTTTTTTGGACTTAGTCATTTTTCCGGCGTTTATCAGACTTTCAGATAGGGGAAATGTCAGTGAGCGTTCCGATTTCAGTTCCAGAGCGATTCGCCCAATGAGTCCTTGATATTTAGTCGTTTTCAGCCAATTTTCTGGATTTTTGAAAGTTTCACTTTTTTGTGAAAATATCCACTAAATGAGGGAATAATATGTGTGAGGGTACCCCAGGAGAGTTCCAAATGTGTGTGGGTAGAATATATATCCCACGGGGCTAAAATTTAAAAAAGTTGAAAAAAAATTTTTTTGGACTTAGTCATTTTTCCGGCGTTTATCAGACTTTCAGATAGGGGAAATGTCAGTGAGCATTCCGATTTCAGTTCCAGAGCGATTCGCCCAATGAGTCCTTGATATTTAGTCATTTTCAGCCAATTTTCTGGATTTTTGAAAGTTTCACTTTTTTGTGAAAATATCCACTAAATGAGGGAATAATATGTGTGAGGGTACCCCAGGAGAGTTCCAAATGTGTGTGGGTAGAATATATATCCCACGGGGCTAAAATTTAAAAAAGTTGAAAAAAAATTTTTTTGGACTTAGTCATTTTTCCTGCGTTTATCAGACTTTCAGATAGGGGAAATGTCAGTGAGCATTCCGATTTCAGTTCCAGAGCGATTCGCCCAATGAGTCCTTGATATTTAGTCGTTTTCAGCCAATTTTCTGGATTTTTGAAAGTTTCACTTTTTTGTGAAAATATCCACTAAGTGAGGGAATAATATGTGTGAGGGTACCCCAGGAGAGTTCCAAATGTGTGTGGGTAGAATATATATCCCACGGGGCTAAAATTTAAAAAAGTTGAAAAAAAATTTTTTTTGGACTTAGTCATTTTTCCGGCGTTTATCAGACTTTCAGATAGGGGAAATGTCAGTGAGCGTTCCGATTTCAGTTCCAGAGCGATTCGCAAAATGAGTCCTTGATATTTAGTCGTTTTCAGCCAATTTTCTCGATTTTTGAAAGTTTCACTTTTTTGTGAAAATATCCACTAAATGAGGGAATAATATGTGTGAGGATACCACAGGAGAGTTCCAAATGTGTGTGGGTAGAATATATATCCCATGGGACTAAAATTGAAAAAAGTTGAAAAAAAATTTTTTTTGGACTTAGTCATTTTTCCGGCGTTTATCAGACTTTCAGATAGGGGAAATGTCAGTGAGCGTTCTGATTTCAGTTCCAGAGCGATTCGCCCAATGAGTCCTTGATATTTAGTCGTTTTCAGCCAATTTTCTGGATTTTTGAAAATTTCACTTTTTGTGAAAATATCCACTAAATGAGGGAATAATATGTGTGAGGGTACCCCAGGACAGTTCCAAATGTGTGTGGGTAGAATATATATCCCACGGGGTAAAATTGAAAAAAGTTGAAAAAAATTTTTTTTTGGACTTAGTCATTTTTCCTGCGTTTATCAGACTTTCAGATAGGGGAAATGTCAGTGAGCATTCCAATTTCAGTTCCAGAGCGATTCGCTCAATGAGTCCTTGATATTTAGTCATTTTCAGCCAATTTTCTGGATTTTTGAAAGTTTCACTTTTTTGTGAAAATATCCACTAAATGAGGGAATAATATGTGTGAGGGTACCCCAGGAGAGTTCCAAATGTGTGTGGGTAGAATATATATCCCACGGTGGTAAAATTGAAAAAAGTTGAAAAATGTTTTTTTTTGGACTTAGTCATTTTTCCGGCGTTTATCAGACTTTCAGATAGGGGAAATGTCAGTGAGCGTTCTGATTTCAGTTCCAGAGTGATTCGCCCAATGAGTCCTTGATATTTAGTCGTTTTCAGCCAATATTTTGGATTTTTGAAAATTTCACTTTTTCGTGAAAATATCCACTAAATGAGGGAAAAATATGTGTGAGGGTACCACAGGAGAGTTCCAAATGTGTGTGGGTAGAATATATATCCCACGGGGGTAAAATTGAAAAAAGTTGAAAAAATTTTTTTTTTGGACTTAGTCATTTTTCCGGCGTTTATCAGACTTTCAGATAGGGGAAATGTCAGTGAGCTTTCCGATTTCAGTTCCAGAGCGATTCGCCCAATGAGTCCTTGATATTTAGTCGTTTTCAGCCAATTTTCTGGATTTTAGAAAATTTCACTTTTTTTTTAAAATATCCACTAAATGAGGGAATAATATGTGTGAGGGTACCACAGGAGAGTTCCAAATGTGTGTGGGTAGAATATATATCCCACGGGGATAAAATTGAAAAAATTGAAAAAAAAAATTTTTTGGACTTAGTCATTTTTCCGGCGTTTATCAGACTTTCAGATAGGGGAAATGTCAGTGAGCATTCTGATTTCAGTTCCAGAGCTATTCGCCTAATGAGTCCTTGATATTTAGTCGTTTTCAGCCAATTTTCTGGATTTTTGAAAGTTTCACTTTTTTGTGAAAATATCCACTAAATGAGGGAATAATATGTGTGAGGGTACCCCAGGAGAGTTCCAAATGTGTGTGGGTAGAATATATATCCCACGGGGGTAAAATTGAAAAAAGTTGAAAAAATTTTTTTTTTGGACTTAGTCATTTTTCCGGCGTTTATCAGACTTTCAGATAGGGGAAATGTCAGTGAGCGTTCCGATTTAAGTTCCAGAGCGATTCGCCCAATGAGTCCTTGATATTTAGTCGTTTTCAGCCAATTTTCTCGATTTTTGAAAGTTTCACTTTTTTGTGAAAATATCCACTAAATGAGGGAATAATATGTGTGAGGATACCACAGGAGAGTTCCAAATGTGTGTGGGTAGAATATATATCCCATGGGGCTAAAATTGAAAAAAGTTGAAAAAAAATTTTTTTTGGACTTAGTCATTTTTCCGGCGTTTATCAGACTTTCAGATAGGGGAAATGTCAGTGAGCGTTCTGATTTCATTTCCAGAGCTATTCGCCCAATGAGTCCTTGATATTTAGTCGTTTTCAGCCAATTTTCTGGATTTTTGAAAATTTCACTTTTTTGTGAAAATATCCACTAAATGAGGGAATAATATGTGTGAGGGTACCACAGGAGAGTTCCAAATGTGTGTGGGTAGAATATATATCCCACGGGGGTAAATTGAAAAAAGTTTTAAAAAATTTTTTTTGGACTTAGTCATTTTTCCGGCGTTTATCAGACTTTCAGATAGGGGAAATGTCAGTGAGCATACCAATTTCAGTTCCAGAGTGATTCGCCCAATGAGTCCTTGATATTTAGTCGTTTTCAGCCAATTTTCTTCATTTTTGAAAGTTTTACTTTTTTGTGAAAATATCCACTAAATGAGGGAATAATATGTGTGAGGGTACCCCAGGAGAGTTCCAAATGTGTGTGGGTAGAATATATATCCCACGGGGGTAAAATTGAAAAAAGTTGAAAAATGTTTGTTTTTGGACTTAGTCATTTTTCCTGCGTTTATCAGACTTTCAGATAGGGGAAATGTCAGTGAGCATTCCAATTTCAGTTCCAGAGCGATTCGCTCAATGAGTCCTTGATATTTAGTCATTTTCAGCCAATTTTCTGGATTTTTGAAAGTTTCACTTTTTTGTGAAAATATCCACTAAATGAGGGAATAATATGTGTGAGGGTACCCCAGGAGAGTTCCAAATGTGTGTGGGTAGAATATATATCCCACGGTGGTAAAATTGAAAAAAGTTGAAAAATGTTTTTTTTTGGACTTAGTCATTTTTCCGGCGTTTATCAGACTTTCAGATAGGGGAAATGTCAGTGAGCGTTCTGATTTCAGTTCCAGAGTGATTCGCCCAATGAGTCCTTGATATTTAGTCGTTTTCAGCCAATATTTTGGATTTTTGAAAATTTCACTTTTTCGTGAAAATATCCACTAAATGAGGGAAAAATATGTGTGAGGGTACCACAGGAGAGTTCCAAATGTGTGTGGGTAGAATATATATCCCACGGGGGTAAAATTGAAAAAAGTTGAAAAAATTTTTTTTTTGGACTTAGTCATTTTTCCGGCGTTTATCAGACTTTCAGATAGGGGAAATGTCAGTGAGCGTTCCGATTTAAGTTCCAGAGCGATTCGCCCAATGAGTCCTTGATATTTAGTCGTTTTCAGCCAATTTTCTCGATTTTTGAAAGTTTCACTTTTTTGTGAAAATATCCACTAAATGAGGGAATAATATGTGTGAGGATACCACAGGAGAGTTCCAAATGTGTGTGGGTAGAATATATATCCCATGGGGCTAAAATTGAAAAAAGTTGAAAAAAAATTTTTTTTGGACTTAGTCATTTTTCCGGCGTTTATCAGACTTTCAGATAGGGGAAATGTCAGTGAGCGTTCTGATTTCATTTCCAGAGCTATTCGCCCAATGAGTCCTTGATATTTAGTCGTTTTCAGCCAATTTTCTGGATTTTTTAAAGTTTCACTTTTTTGTAAAAATATCCACTAAATGAGGGAATAATATGTGTGAGGGTACCCCAGGAGAGTTCCAAATGTGTGTGGGTAGAATATATATCCCACGGGGTAAAATTGAAAAAAGTTGAAAAAAATTTTTTTTTGGTCTTAGTCATTTTTCCGGCGTTTATCAGACTTTCAGATAGGGGAAATGTCAGTGAGCCTTCTGATTTCAGTTCCAGAGCTATTCGCCTAATGAGTCCTTGATATTTATTCGTTTTCAGCCAATTTTCTGGATTTTTGAAAGTTTCACTTTTTTGTGAAAATATCCACTAAATGAGGGAATAATATGTGTGAGGGTACCCCAGGAGAGTTCCAAATGTGTGTGGGTAGAATATATATCCCACGGGTAAAATTGAAAATTTTTTTTTTTTGGTCTTAGTCATTTTTCCGGCGTTTATCAGACTTTCAGATAGGGGAAATGTCAGTGAGCGTTCTGATTTCAGTTCCAGAGCGATTCGCCCAATGAGTCCTTGATATTTAGTCGTTTTCAGCCAATTTTCTGGATTTTTGAAAATTTCACTTTTTGTGAAAATATCCACTAAATGAGGGAATAATATGTGTGAGGGTACCCCAGGACAGTTCCAAATGTGTGTGGGTAGAATATATATCCCACGGGGTAAAATTGAAAAAAGTTGAAAAAAATTTTTTTGGGACTTAGTCATTTTTCCGGCGTTTATCAGACTTTCAGATAGGGGAAATGTCAGTGAGCATTCCGATTTCAGTTCCAGAGCGATTCGCCCAATGAGTCCTTGATATTTAGTCGTTTTCAGCCAATTTTCTGGATTTTTGAAAATTTCACTTTTTTTGTGAAAATATCCACTAAATGAGGGAATAATATGTGTGAGGGTACCACAGGAGAGTTCCAAATGTGTGTGGGTAGAATATATATCCCACGGGGCTAAAATTGAAAAAAAATTTTTTTTGGACTTAGTCATTTTTCCGGCGTTTATCAGACTTTCAGATAGGGGAAATGTCAGTGAGCGTTCTGATTTCAGTTCCAGAGCTATTCGCCTAATGAGTCCTTGATATTTAGTCGTTTTCAGCCAATTTTCTGGATTTTTGAAAGTTTCACTTTTTTGTGAAAATATCCACTAAATGAGGGAATAATATGTGTGAGGGTACCCCAGGAGAGTTCCAAATGTGTGTGGGTAGAATATATATCCCACGGGGGTAAAATTGAAAAAAGTTGAAAAAATTTTTTTTTTGGACTTAGTCATTTTTCCGGCGTTTATCAGACATTCAGATAGGGTAAATGTCAGTGAGCGTTCCGATTTCAGTTCCAGAGCGATTCGCCCAATGAGTCCTTGATATTTAGTCGTTTTCAGCCAATTTTCTGGATTTTTGAAAATTTCACTTTTTTGTGAAAATATCCACTAAATGAGGGAATAATATGTGTGAGGGTACCACAGGAGAGTTCCAAATGTGTGTGGGTAGAATATATATCCCACGGGGGTAAATTGAAAAAAGTTTTAAAAAATTTTTTTTGGACTTAGTCATTTTTCCGGCGTTTATCAGACTTTCAGATAGGGGAAATGTCAGTGAGCATACCAATTTCAGTTCCAGAGTGATTCGCCCAATGAGTCCTTGATATTTAGTCGTTTTCAGCCAATTTTCTTCATTTTTGAAAGTTTTACTTTTTTGTGAAAATATCCACTAAATGAGGGAATAATATGTGTGAGGGTACCCCAGGAGAGTTCCAAATGTGTGTGGGTAGAATATATATCCCACGGGGGTAAAATTGAAAAAAGTTGAAAAATGTTTTTTTTTGGACTTAGTCATTTTTCCTGCGTTTATCAGACTTTCAGATAGGGGAAATGTCAGTGAGCATTCCAATTTCAGTTCCAGAGCGATTCGCTCAATGAGTCCTTGATATTTAGTCATTTTCAGCCAATTTTCTGGATTTTTGAAAGTTTCACTTTTTTGTGAAAATATCCACTAAATGAGGGAATAATATGTGTGAGGGTACCCCAGGAGAGTTCCAAATGTGTGTGGGTAGAATATATATCCCACGGTGGTAAAATTGAAAAAAGTTGAAAAATGTTTTTTTTTGGACTTAGTCATTTTTCCGGCGTTTATCAGACTTTCAGATAGGGGAAATGTCAGTGAGCGTTCTGATTTCAGTTCCAGAGTGATTCGCCCAATGAGTCCTTGATATTTAGTCGTTTTCAGCCAATATTTTGGATTTTTGAAAATTTCACTTTTTCGTGAAAATATCCACTAAATGAGGGAAAAATATGTGTGAGGGTACCACAGGAGAGTTCCAAATGTGTGTGGGTAGAATATATATCCCACGGGGGTAAAATTGAAAAAAGTTGAAAAAATTTTTTTTTTGGACTTAGTCATTTTTCCGGCGTTTATCAGACTTTCAGATAGGGGAAATGTCAGTGAGCTTTCCGATTTCAGTTCCAGAGCGATTCGCCCAATGAGTCCTTGATATTTAGTCGTTTTCAGCCAATTTTCTGGATTTTAGAAAATTTCACTTTTTTTTTAAAATATCCACTAAATGAGGGAATAATATGTGTGAGGGTACCACAGGAGAGTTCCAAATGTGTGTGGGTAGAATATATATCCCACGGGGCTAAAATTGAAAAAATTGAAAAAAAAAATTTTTTGGACTTAGTCATTTTTCCGGCGTTTATCAGACTTTCAGATAGGGGAAATGTCAGTGAGCATTCTGATTTCAGTTCCAGAGCTATTCGCCTAATGAGTCCTTGATATTTAGTCGTTTTCAGCCAATTTTCTGGATTTTTGAAAGTTTCACTTTTTTGTGAAAATATCCACTAAATGAGGGAATAATATGTGTGAGGGTACCCCAGGAGAGTTCCAAATGTGTGTGGGTAGAATATATATCCCACGGGGGTAAAATTGAAAAAAGTTGAAAAAATTTTTTTTTTGGACTTAGTCATTTTTCCGGCGTTTATCAGACTTTCAGATAGGGGAAATGTCAGTGAGCGTTCCGATTTAAGTTCCAGAGCGATTCGCCCAATGAGTCCTTGATATTTAGTCGTTTTCAGCCAATTTTCTCGATTTTTGAAAGTTTCACTTTTTTGTGAAAATATCCACTAAATGAGGGAATAATATGTGTGAGGATACCACAGGAGAGTTCCAAATGTGTGTGGGTAGAATATATATCCCATGGGGCTAAAATTGAAAAAAGTTGAAAAAAAATTTTTTTTGGACTTAGTCATTTTTCCGGCGTTTATCAGACTTTCAGATAGGGGAAATGTCAGTGAGCGTTCTGATTTCAGTTCCAGAGCTATTCGCCCAATGAGTCCTTGATATTTAGTCGTTTTCAGCCAATTTTCTGGATTTTTTAAAGTTTCACTTTTTTGTAAAAATATCCACTAAATGAGGGAATAATATGTGTGAGGGTACCCCAGGAGAGTTCCAAATGTGTGTGGGTAGAATATATATCCCACGGGTAAAATTGAAAATTTTTTTTTTTTGGTCTTAGTCATTTTTCCGGCGTTTATCAGACTTTCAGATAGGGGAAATGTCAGTGAGCGTTCTGATTTCAGTTCCAGAGCGATTCGCCCAATGAGTCCTTGATATTTAGTCGTTTTCAGCCAATTTTCTGGATTTTTGAAAATTTCACTTTTTGTGAAAATATCCACTAAATGAGGGAATAATATGTGTGAGGGTACCCCAGGACAGTTCCAAATGTGTGTGGGTAGAATATATATCCCACGGGGTAAAATTGAAAAAAGTTGAAAAAAATTTTTTTTGGACTTAGTCATTTTTCCGGCGTTTATCAGACTTTCAGATAGGGGAAATGTCAGTGAGCATTCCGATTTCAGTTCCAGAGCGATTCGCCCAATGAGTCCTTGATATTTAGTCGTTTTCAGCCAATTTTCTGGATTTTTGAAAATTTCACTTTTTTTGTGAAAATATCCACTAAATGAGGGAATAATATGTGTGAGGGTACCACAGGAGAGTTCCAAATGTGTGTGGGTAGAATATATATCCCACGGGGCTAAAATTGAAAAAATTGAAGAAAAATTTTTTTTGGACTTAGTCATTTTTCCGGCGTTTATCAGACTTTCAGATAGGGGAAATGTCAGTGAGCGTTCTGATTTCAGTTCCAGAGCTATTCGCCTAATGAGTCCTTGATATTTTGTCGTTTTCAGCCAATTTTCTGGATTTTTGAAAGTTTCACTTTTTTGTGAAAATATCCACTAAATGAGGGAATAATATGTGTGAGGGTACCCCAGGAGAGTTCCAAATGTGTGTGGGTAGAATATATATCCCACGGGGGTAAAATTGAAAAAAGTTGAAAAAATTTTTTTTTTGGACTTAGTCATTTTTCCGGCGTTTATCAGACATTCAGATAGGGTAAATGTCAGTGAGCGTTCCGATTTCAGTTCCAGAGCGATTCGCCCAATGAGTCCTTGATATTTAGTCGTTTTCAGCCAATTTTCTGGATTTTTGAAAATTTCACTTTTTTGTGAAAATATCCACTAAATGAGGGAATAATATGTGTGAGGGTACCACAGGAGAGTTCCAAATGTGTGTGGGTAGAATATATATCCCACGGGGGTAAATTGAAAAAAGTTTTAAAAAATTTTTTTTGGACTTAGTCATTTTTCCGGCGTTTATCAGACTTTCAGATAGGGGAAATGTCAGTGAGCATACCAATTTCAGTTCCAGAGTGATTCGCCCAATGAGTCCTTGATATTTAGTCGTTTTCAGCCAATTTTCTTCATTTTTGAAAGTTTTACTTTTTTGTGAAAATATCCACTAAATGAGGGAATAATATGTGTGAGGGTACCCCAGGAGAGTTCCAAATGTGTGTGGGTAGAATATATATCCCACGGGGGTAAAATTGAAAAAAGTTGAAAAATGTTTTTTTTTGGACTTAGTCATTTTTCCGGCGTTTATCAGACTTTCAGATAGGGGAAATGTCAGTGAGCGTTCTGATTTCAGTTCCAGAGTGATTCGCCCAATGAGTCCTTGATATTTAGTCGTTTTCAGCCAATATTTTGGATTTTTGAAAATTTCACTTTTTTGTGAAAATATCCACTAAATGAGGGAAAAATATGTGTGAGGGTACCACAGGAGAGTTCCAAATGTGTGTGGGTAGAATATATATCCCACGGGGGTAAAATTGAAAAAAGTTGAAAAAATTTTTTTTTTGGACTTAGTCATTTTTCCTGCGTTTATCAGACTTTCAGATAGGGGAAATGTCAGTGAGCATTCCAATTTCAGTTCCAGAGCGATTCGCTCAATGAGTCCTTGATATTTAGTCATTTTCAGCCAATTTTCTGGATTTTTGAAAGTTTCACTTTTTTGTGAAAATATCCACTAAATGAGGGAATAATATGTGTGAGGGTACCCCAGGAGAGTTCCAAATGTGTGTGGGTAGAATATATATCCCACGGTGGTAAAATTGAAAAAAGTTGAAAAATGTTTTTTTTTGGACTTAGTCATTTTTCCGGCGTTTATCAGACTTTCAGATAGGGGAAATGTCAGTGAGCGTTCTGATTTCAGTTCCAGAGTGATTCGCCCAATGAGTCCTTGATATTTAGTCGTTTTCAGCCAATATTTTGGATTTTTGAAAATTTCACTTTTTCGTGAAAATATCCACTAAATGAGGGAAAAATATGTGTGAGGGTACCACAGGAGAGTTCCAAATGTGTGTGGGTAGAATATATATCCCACGGGGGTAAAATTGAAAAAAGTTGAAAAAATTTTTTTTTTGGACTTAGTCATTTTTCCGGCGTTTATCAGACTTTCAGATAGGGGAAATGTCAGTGAGCTTTCCGATTTCAGTTCCAGAGCGATTCGCCCAATGAGTCCTTGATATTTAGTCGTTTTCAGCCAATTTTCTGGATTTTAGAAAATTTCACTTTTTTTTTAAAATATCCACTAAATGAGGGAATAATATGTGTGAGGGTACCACAGGAGAGTTCCAAATGTGTGTGGGTAGAATATATATCCCACGGGGCTAAAATTGAAAAAATTGAAAAAAAAAATTTTTTGGACTTAGTCATTTTTCCGGCGTTTATCAGACTTTCAGATAGGGGAAATGTCAGTGAGCATTCTGATTTCAGTTCCAGAGCTATTCGCCTAATGAGTCCTTGATATTTAGTCGTTTTCAGCCAATTTTCTGGATTTTTGAAAGTTTCACTTTTTTGTGAAAATATCCACTAAATGAGGGAATAATATGTGTGAGGGTACCCCAGGAGAGTTCCAAATGTGTGTGGGTAGAATATATATCCCACGGGGGTAAAATTGAAAAAAGTTGAAAAAATTTTTTTTTTGGACTTAGTCATTTTTCCGGCGTTTATCAGACTTTCAGATAGGGGAAATGTCAGTGAGCGTTCCGATTTAAGTTCCAGAGCGATTCGCCCAATGAGTCCTTGATATTTAGTCGTTTTCAGCCAATTTTCTCGATTTTTGAAAGTTTCACTTTTTTGTGAAAATATCCACTAAATGAGGGAATAATATGTGTGAGGATACCACAGGAGAGTTCCAAATGTGTGTGGGTAGAATATATATCCCATGGGGCTAAAATTGAAAAAAGTTGAAAAAAAATTTTTTTTGGACTTAGTCATTTTTCCGGCGTTTATCAGACTTTCAGATAGGGGAAATGTCAGTGAGCGTTCTGATTTCAGTTCCAGAGCTATTCGCCCAATGAGTCCTTGATATTTAGTCGTTTTCAGCCAATTTTCTGGATTTTTTAAAGTTTCACTTTTTTGTAAAAATATCCACTAAATGAGGGAATAATATGTGTGAGGGTACCCCAGGAGAGTTCCAAATGTGTGTGGGTAGAATATATATCCCACGGGGTAAAATTGAAAAAAGTTGAAAAAAATTTTTTTTTGGTCTTAGTCATTTTTCCGGCGTTTATCAGACTTTCAGATAGGGGAAATGTCAGTGAGCCTTCTGATTTCAGTTCCAGAGCTATTCGCCTAATGAGTCCTTGATATTTATTCGTTTTCAGCCAATTTTCTGAATTTTTGAAAGTTTCACTTTTTTGTGAAAATATCCACTAAATGACGGAATAATATGTGTGAGGGTACCCCAGGAGAGTTCCAAATGTGTGTGGGTAGAATATATATCCCACGGGTAAAATTGAAAATTTTTTTTTTTTGGTCTTAGTCATTTTTCCGGCGTTTATCAGACTTTCAGATAGGGGAAATGTCAGTGAGCGTTCTGATTTCAGTTCCAGAGCGATTCGCCCAATGAGTCCTTGATATTTAGTCGTTTTCAGCCAATTTTCTGGATTTTTGAAAATTTCACTTTTTGTGAAAATATCCACTAAATGAGGGAATAATATGTGTGAGGGTACCCCAGGACAGTTCCAAATGTGTGTGGGTAGAATATATATCCCACGGGGTAAAATTGAAAAAAGTTGAAAAAAATTTTTTTTGGACTTAGTCATTTTTCCGGCGTTTATCAGACTTTCAGATAGGGGAAATGTCAGTGAGCATTCCGATTTCAGTTCCAGAGCGATTCGCCCAATGAGTCCTTGATATTTAGTCGTTTTCAGCCAATTTTCTGGATTTTTGAAAATTTCACTTTTTTTGTGAAAATATCCACTAAATGAGGGAATAATATGTGTGAGGGTACCACAGGAGAGTTCCAAATGTGTGTGGGTAGAATATATATCCCACGGGGCTAAAATTGAAAAAATTGAAGAAAAATTTTTTTTGGACTTAGTCATTTTTCCGGCGTTTATCAGACTTTCAGATAGGGGAAATGTCAGTGAGCGTTCTGATTTCAGTTCCAGAGCTATTCGCCTAATGAGTCCTTGATATTTTGTCGTTTTCAGCCAATTTTCTGGATTTTTGAAAGTTTCACTTTTTTGTGAAAATATCCACTAAATGAGGGAATAATATGTGTGAGGGTACCCCAGGAGAGTTCCAAATGTGTGTGGGTAGAATATATATCCCACGGGGGTAAAATTGAAAAAAGTTGAAAAAATTTTTTTTTTGGACTTAGTCATTTTTCCGGCGTTTATCAGACATTCAGATAGGGTAAATGTCAGTGAGCGTTCCGATTTCAGTTCCAGAGCGATTCGCCCAATGAGTCCTTGATATTTAGTCGTTTTCAGCCAATTTTCTGGATTTTTGAAAATTTCACTTTTTTGTGAAAATATCCACTAAATGAGGGAATAATATGTGTGAGGGTACCACAGGAGAGTTCCAAATGTGTGTGGGTAGAATATATATCCCACGGGGGTAAATTGAAAAAAGTTTTAAAAAATTTTTTTTGGACTTAGTCATTTTTCCGGCGTTTATCAGACTTTCAGATAGGGGAAATGTCAGTGAGCATACCAATTTCAGTTCCAGAGTGATTCGCCCAATGAGTCCTTGATATTTAGTCGTTTTCAGCCAATTTTCTTCATTTTTGAAAGTTTTACTTTTTTGTGAAAATATCCACTAAATGAGGGAATAATATGTGTGAGGGTACCCCAGGAGAGTTCCAAATGTGTGTGGGTAGAATATATATCCCACGGGGGTAAAATTGAAAAAAGTTGAAAAATGTTTTTTTTTGGACTTAGTCATTTTTCCGGCGTTTATCAGACTTTCAGATAGGGGAAATGTCAGTGAGCGTTCTGATTTCAGTTCCAGAGTGATTCGCCCAATGAGTCCTTGATATTTAGTCGTTTTCAGCCAATATTTTGGATTTTTGAAAATTTCACTTTTTTGTGAAAATATCCACTAAATGAGGGAAAAATATGTGTGAGGGTACCACAGGAGAGTTCCAAATGTGTGTGGGTAGAATATATATCCCACGGGGGTAAAATTGAAAAAAGTTGAAAAAATTTTTTTTTTGGACTTAGTCATTTTTCCGGCGTTTATCAGACTTTCAGATAGGGGAAATGTCAGTGAGCATTCTGATTTCAGTTCCAGAGCGATTCGCCCAATGAGTCCTTGATATTTAGTCGTTTTCAGCCAATTTTCTGGATTTTTGAAAGTTTCACTTTTTTTGTGAAAATATCCACTAAATGAGGGAATAATATGTGTGAGGGTACCACAGGAGAGTTCCAAATGTGTGTGGGTAGAATATATATCCCACGGGGCTAAAATTGAAAAAATTGAAAAAAAATTTTTTTTGGACTTAGTCATTTTTCCGGCGTTTATCAGACTTTCAGATAGGGGAAATGTCAGTGAGCGTTCTGATTTCAGTTCCAGAGCTATTCGCCCAATGAGTCCTTGATATTTAGTCGTTTTCAGCCAATTTTCTGGATTTTTGAAAATTTCACTTTTTTGTGAAAATATCCACTAAATGAGGGAATAATATGTGTGAGGGTACCACAGGAGAGTTCCAAATGTGTGTGGGTAGAATATATATCCCACGGGGGTAAATTGAAAAAAGTTTTAAAAAATTTTTTTTGGACTTAGTCATTTTTCCGGCGTTTATCAGACTTTCAGATAGGGGAAATGTCAGTGAGCATACCAATTTCAGTTCCAGAGTGATTCGCCCAATGAGTCCTTGATATTTAGTCGTTTTCAGCCAATTTTCTTCATTTTTGAAAGTTTTACTTTTTTGTGAAAATATCCACTAAATGAGGGAATAATATGTGTGAGGGTACCCCAGGAGAGTTCCAAATGTGTGTGGGTAGAATATATATCCCACGGGGGTAAAATTGAAAAAAGTTGAAAAATGTTTTTTTTTGGACTTAGTCATTTTTCCGGCGTTTATCAGACTTTCAGATAGGGGAAATGTCAGTGAGCGTTCTGATTTCAGTTCCAGAGTGATTCGCCCAATGAGTCCTTGATATTTAGTCGTTTTCAGCCAATATTTTGGATTTTTGAAAATTTCACTTTTTTGTGAAAATATCCACTAAATGAGGGAAAAATATGTGTGAGGGTACCACAGGAGAGTTCCAAATGTGTGTGGGTAGAATATATATCCCACGGGGGTAAAATTGAAAAAAGTTGAAAAAATTTTTTTTTTGGACTTAGTCATTTTTCCGGCGTTTATCAGACTTTCAGATAGGGGAAATGTCAGTGAGCATTCTGATTTCAGTTCCAGAGCGATTCGCCCAATGAGTCCTTGATATTTAGTCGTTTTCAGCCAATTTTCTGGATTTTTGAAAGTTTCACTTTTTTTGTGAAAATATCCACTAAATGAGGGAATAATATGTGTGAGGGTACCACAGGAGAGTTCCAAATGTGTGTGGGTAGAATATATATCCCACGGGGCTAAAATTGAAAAAATTGAAAAAAAATTTTTTTTGGACTTAGTCATTTTTCCGGCGTTTATCAGACTTTCAGATAGGGGAAATGTCAGTGAGCGTTCTGATTTCAGTTCCAGAGCTATTCGCCCAATGAGTCCTTGATATTTAGTCGTTTTCAGCCAATTTTCTGGATTTTTGAAAATTTCACTTTTTTGTGAAAATATCCACTAAATGAGGGAATAATATGTGTGAGGGTACCACAGGAGAGTTCCAAATGTGTGTGGGTAGAATATATATCCCACGGGGGTAAATTGAAAAAAGTTTAAAAAAATTTTTTTTGGACTTAGTCATTTTTCCGGCGTTTATCAGACTTTCAGATAGGGGAAATGTCAGTGAGCATACCAATTTCAGTTCCAGAGTGATTCGCCCAATGAGTCCTTGATATTTAGTCGTTTTCAGCCAATTTTCTTCATTTTTGAAAGTTTTACTTTTTTGTGAAAATATCCACTAAATGAGGGAATAATATGTGTGAGGGTACCCCAGGAGAGTTCCAAATGTGTGTGGGTAGAATATATATCCCACGGGGCTAAAATTTAAAAAAGTTGAAAAAAAATTTTTTTTGGACTTAGTCATTTTTCCGGCGTTTATCAGACTTTCAGATAGGGGAAATGTCAGTGAGCATTCTGATTTCAGTTCCAGAGTGATTCGCCCAATAAGTCCTTGATATTTAGTCGTTTTCAGCCAATTTTCTGGATTTTTGAAAGTTTCACTTTTTTGTGAAAATATCCACTAAATGAGGGAATAATATGTGTGAGGGTACCCCAGGAGAGTTCCAAATGTGTGTGGGTAGAATATATATCCCACGGGGCTAAAATTTAAAAAAGTTGAAAAAAATTTTTTTTTGGACTTAGTCATTTTTCCGGCGTTTATCAGACTTTCAGATAGGGGAAATGTCAGTGAGCGTTCCGATTTCAGTTCCAGAGCGATTCGCCCAATGAGTCCTTGATATTTAGTCGTTTTCAGCCAATTTTCTGGATTTTTGAAAGTTTCACTTTTTTGTGAAAATATCCACTAAGTGAGGGAATAATATGTGTGAGGGTACCCCAGGAGAGTTCCAAATGTGTGTGGGTAGAATATATATCCCACGGGGCTAAAATTTAAAAAAGTTGAAAAAAAATTTTTTTTGGACTTAGTCATTTTTCCGGCGTTTATCAGACTTTCAGATAGGGGAAATGTCAGTGAGCATACCAATTTCAGTTCCAGAGTGATTCGCCCAATGAGTCCTTGATATTTAGTCGTTTTCAGCCAATTTTCTTCATTTTTGAAAGTTTTACTTTTTTGTGAAAATATCCACTAAATGAGGGAATAATATGTGTGAGGGTACCCCAGGAGAGTTCCAAATGTGTGTGGGTAGAATATATATCCCACGGGGGTAAAATTGAAAAAAGTTGAAAAATGTTTTTTTTTGGACTTAGTCATTTTTCCGGCGTTTATCAGACTTTCAGATAGGGGAAATGTCAGTGAGCGTTCTGATTTCAGTTCCAGAGAGATTCGCCCAATGAGTCCTTGATATTTAGTCGTTTTCAGCCAATATTTTGGATTTTTGAAAATTTCACTTTTTTGTGAAAATATCCACTAAATGAGGGAAAAATATGTGTGAGGGTACCACAGGAGAGTTCCAAATGTGTGTGGGTAGAATATATATCCCACGGGGCTAAAATTGAAAAAATTGAAAAAAAATTTTTTTTGGACTTAGTCATTTTTCCGGCGTTTATCAGACTTTCAGATAGGGGAAATATCAGTGAGCATTCTGATTTCAGTTCCAGAGCTATTCGCCTAATGAGTCCTTGATATTTAGTCGTTTTCAGCCAATTTTCTGGATTTTTGAAATTTTCACTTTTTTGTGAAAATATCCACTAAATGAGGGAATAATATGTGTGAGGGTACCCCAGGAGAGTTCCAAATGTGTGTGGGTAGAATATATATCCCGCGGGGGTAAAATTGAAAAAAGTTGAAAAAATTTTTTTTTTGGACTTAGTCATTTTTCCGGCGTTTATCAGACTTTCAGATAGGGGAAATGTCAGTGAGCATTCTGATTTCAGTTCCAGAGCGATTCGCCCAATGAGTCCTTGATATTTAGTCGTTTTCAGCCAATTTTCTGGATTTTTGAAAATTTCACTTTTTTGTGAAAATATCCACTAAATGAGGGAATAATATGTGTGAGGGTACCCCAGGAGAGTTCCAAATGTGTGTGGGTAGAATATATATCCCACGGGGTAAAATTGAAAAAAGTTGAAAAAAATTTTTTTTTGGACTTAGTCATTTTTCCAGCGTTTATCAGACTTTCAGATAGGGTAAATGTCAGTGAGCGTTCCGATTTCAGTTCCAGAGCGATTCGCCCAATGAGTCCTTGATATTTAGTCGTTTTCAGCCAATTTTCTGGATTTTTGAAAGTTTCACTTTTTTGTGAAAATATCCACTAAGTGAGGGAATAATATGTGTGAGGGTACCCCAGGAGAGTTCCAAATGTGTGTGGGTAGAATATATATCCCACGGGGCTAAAATTTAAAAAAATTGAAAAAAAATTTTTTTTGGACTTAGTCATTTTTCCGGCGTTTATCAGACTTTCAGATAGGGGAAATGTCAGTGAGCATACCAATTTCAGTTCCAGAGTGATTCGCCCAATGAGTCCTTGATATTTAGTCGTTTTCAGCCAATTTTCTTCATTTTTGAAAGTTTTACTTTTTTGTGAAAATATCCACTAAATGAGGGAATAATATGTGTGAGGGTACCCCAGGAGAGTTCCAAATGTGTGTGGGTAGAATATATATCCCGCGGGGGTAAAATTGAAAAAAGTTGAAAAAATTTTTTTTTTGGACTTAGTCATTTTTCCGGCGTTTATCAGACTTTCAGATAGGGGAAATGTCAGTGAGCATTCTGATTTCAGTTCCAGAGCGATTCGCCCAATGAGTCCTTGATATTTAGTCGTTTTCAGCCAATTTTCTGGATTTTTGAAAATTTCACTTTTTTGTGAAAATATCCACTAAATGAGGGAATAATATGTGTGAGGGTACCCCAGGAGAGTTCCAAATGTGTGTGGGTAGAATATATATCCCACGGGGTAAAATTGAAAAAAGTTTAAAAAAATTTTTTTTTGGACTTAGTCATTTTTCCGGCGTTTATCAGACTTTCAGATAGGGTAAATGTCAGTGAGCGTTCCGATTTCAGTTCCAGAGCGATTCGCCCAATGAGTCCTTGATATTTAGTCGTTTTCAGCCAATTTTCTGGATTTTTGAAAATTTCACTTTTTTGTGAAAATATCCACTAAATGAGGGAATAATATGTGTGAGGGTACCACAGGAGAGTTCCAAATGTGTGTGGGTAGAATATATATCCCACGGGGGTAAATTGAAAAAAGTTTTAAAAAATTTTTTTTGGACTTAGTCATTTTTCCGGCGTTTATCAGACTTTCAGATAGGGGAAATGTCAGTGAGCATACCAATTTCAGTTCCAGAGTGATTCGCCCAATGAGTCCTTGATATTTAGTCGTTTTCAGCCAATTTTCTTCATTTTTGAAAGTTTAACTTTTTTGTGAAAATATCCACTAAATGAGGGAATAATATGTGTGAGGGTACCCCAGGAGAGTTCCAAATGTGTGTGGGTAGAATATATATCCCACGGGGGTAAAATTGAAAAAAGTTGAAAAATTTATTTTTTTGGACTTAGTCATTTTTCCGGCGTTTATCAGACTTTCAGATAGGGGAAATGTCAGTGAGCGTTCTGATTTCAGTTCCAGAGTGATTCGCCCAATGAGTCCTTGATATTTAGTCGTTTTCAGCCAATATTTTGGATTTCTGAAAATTTCACTTTTTTGTGAAAATATCCACTAAATGAGGGAAAAATATGTGTGAGGGTACCACAGGAGAGTTCCAAATGTGTGTGGGTAGAATATATATCCCACGGGGGTAAAATTGAAAAAAGTTGAAAAAATTTTTTTTTTGGACTTAGTCATTTTTCCGGCGTTTATCAGACTTTCAGATAGTGGAAATGTCAGTGAGCATTCTGATTTCAGTTCCAGAGCGATTCGCCCAATGAGTCCTTGATATTTAGTCGTTTTCAGCCAATTTTCTGGATTTTTGAAAGTTTCACTTTTTTGTGAAAATTTCCACTAAATGAGGGAATAATATGTGTGAGGGTACCCCAGGAGAGTTCCAAATGTGTGTGGGTAGAATATATATCCCACGGGGCTAAAATTTAAAAAAGTTGAAAAAAAATTTTTTTTGGACTTAGTCATTTTTCCGGCGTTTATCAGACTTTCAGATAGGGGAAATGTCAGTGAGCATTCTGATTTCAGTTCCAGAGCGATTCGCCCAATAAGTCCTTGATATTTAGTCGTTTTCAGCCAATTTTCTGGATTTTTGAAAGTTTCACTTTTTTGTGAAAATATCCACTAAATGAGGGAATAATATGTGTGAGGGTACCCCAGGAGAGTTCCAAATGTATGTGGGTAGAATATATATCCCACGGGGGTAAAATTGAAAAAAGTTGAAAAAAATGTTTTTTTGGACTTAGTCATTTTTCCTGCGTTTATCAGACTTTCAGATAGGGGAAATGTCAGTGAGCATTCCGATTTCAGTTCCAGAGCGATTCGCCCAATGAGTCCTTGATATTTAGTCATTTTCAGCCAATTTTCTGGATTTTTGAAAGTTTCACTTTTTTGTGAAAATATCCACTAAATGAGGGAATAATATGTGTGAGGGTACCCCAGGAGAGTTCCAAATGTGTGTGGGTAGAATATATATCCCACGGGGCTAAAATTTAAAAAAGTTGAAAAAAATTTTTTTTTGGACTTAGTCATTTTTCCGGCGTTTATCAGACTTTCAGATAGGGGAAATGTCAGTGAGCGTTCCGATTTCAGTTCCAGAGCGATTCGCCCAATGAGTCCTTGATATTTAGTCGTTTTCAGCCAATTTTCTGGATTTTTGAAAGTTTCACTTTTTTGTGAAAATATCCACTAAGTGAGGGAATAATATGTGTGAGGGTACCCCAGGAGAGTTCCAAATGTGTGTGGGTAGAATATATATCCCACGGGGCTAAAATTTAAAAAAGTTGAAAAAAAATTTTTTTTGGACTTAGTCATTTTTCCAGCGTTTATCAGACTTTCAGATAGGGGAAATGTCAGTGAGCGTTCCGATTTCAGTTCCAGAGCGATTCGCCCAATGAGTCCTTGATATTTAGTCGTTTTCAGCCAATTTTCTGGATTTTTGAAAGTTTCACTTTTTTGTGAAAATATCCACTAAATGAGGGAATAATATGTGTGAGGATACCACAGGAGAGTTCCAAATGTGTGTGGGTAGAATATATATCCCATGGGGCTAAAATTGAAAAAAGTTGAAAAAAAATTTTTTTTGGACTTAGTCATTTTTCCGGCGTTTATCAGACTTTCAGATAGGGGAAATGTCAGTGAGCGTTCTGATTTCAGTTCCAGAGCTATTCGCCCAATGAGTCCTTGATATTTAGTCGTTTTCAGCCAATTTTCTGGATTTTTTAAAGTTTCACTTTTTTGTAAAAATATCCACTAAATGAGGGAATAATATGTGTGATGGTACCCCAGGAGAGTTCCAAATGTGTGTGGGTAGAATATGTATCCCACGGGTAAAATTGAAAAAAGTTGAAAATTATTTTTTTTTGGACTTAGTCATTTTTCCGGCGTTTATCAGACTTTCAGATTGGGGAAATGTCAGTGAGCGTTCTGATTTCAGTTCCAGAGCGATTCGCCCAATGAGTCCTTGATATTTAGTCGTTTTCAGCCAATTTTCTGGATTTTTGAAAGTTTCACTTTTTTGTGAAAATATCCACTAAATGAGGGAATAATATGTGTGAGGGTACCCCAGGAGAGTTCCAAATGTGTGTGGGTAGAATATATATCCCACGGGGGTAAAATTGAAAAAAGTTGAAAAAATTTTTTTTTTGGACTTAGTCATTTTTCCGGCGTTTATCAGACTTTCAGATAGGGGAAATATCAGTGAGCGTTCTGATTTCAGTTCCAGAGCGATTCGCCCAATGAGTCCTTGATATTTAGTCGTTTTCAGCCAATTTTCTGGATTTTTGAAAATTTCACTTTTTTGTGAAAATATCCACTAAATGAGGGAATAATATGTGTGAGGGTACCCCAGGACAGTTCCAAATGTGTGTGGGTAGAATATATATCCCACGGGGTAAAATTGAAAAAAGTTGAAAAAAATTTTTTTTTGGTCTTAGTCATTTTTCCGGCGTTTATCAGACTTTCAGATAGGGGAAATGTCAGTGAGCCTTCTGATTTCAGTTCCAGAGCTATTCGCCTAATGAGTCCTTGATATTTAGTCGTTTTCAGCCAATTTTCTGGATTTTTGAAAGTTTCACTTTTTTGTGAAAATATCCACTAAATGAGGGAATAATATGTGTGAGGGTACCCCAGGAGAGTTCCAAATGTGTGTGGGTAGAATATATATCCCACAGGTAAAATTGAAAATTTTTTTTTTTTGGTCTTAGTCATTTTTCCGGCGTTTATCAGACTTTCAGATAGGGGAAATGTCAGTGAGCATTCTTATTTCAGTTCCAGAGCGTTTCGCCCAATGAGTCCTTGATATTTAGTCGTTTTCAGCCAATTTTCTGGATTTTTGAAAATTTCACTTTTTTGTGAAAATATCCACTAAATGAGGGAATAATATGTGTGAGGGTACCACAGGAGAGTTCCAAAGGTGTGTGGGTAGAATATATATCCCACGGGGGTAAATTGAAAAAAGTTTTAAAAAATTTTTTTTGGACTTAGTCATTTTTCCGGCGTTTATCAGACTTTCAGATAGGGGAAATGTCAGTGAGCATACCAATTTCAGTTCCAGAGTGATTCGCCCAAAGAGTCCTTGATATTTAGTCGTTTTCAGCCAATTTTCTTCATTTTTGAAAGTTTTACTTTTTTGTGAAAATATCCACTAAATGAAGGAATAATATGTGTGAGGGTACCCCAGGAGAGTTCCAAATGTGTGTGGGTAGAATATATATCCCACGGAGTAAAATTGAAAAAAGTTGAAAAAAATTTTTTTTTGGACTTAGTCATTTTTCCGGCGTTTATCAGACTTTCAGATAGGGTAAATGTAAGTGAGCGTTCCGATTTCAGTTCCAGAGCGATTCGCCCAATGAGTCCTTGATATTTAGTCGTTTTCAGCCAATTTTCTGGATTTTTGAAAATTTCACTTTTTTGTGAAAATATCCACTAAATGAGGGAATAATATGTGTGAGGGTACCCCAGGAGAGTTCCAAATGTGTGTGGGTAGAATATATATCCCACGGGGGTAAAATTGAAAAAAGTTGAAAACATTTTTTTTTTGGGCTTAGTCATTTTTCCGGTGTTTATCAGACTTTCAGATAGGGGAAATGTCAGTGAGCGTTCCGATTTCAGTTCCAGAGCGATTCGACCAATGAGTCTTTAATATTTAGTAGTTTTCAGCCAATATTTTGGATTTTTGAAAATTTCACTTTTTTGTGAAAATATCCACTAAATGAGGGAAAAATATGTGTGAGGGTACCACAGGAGAGTTCCAAATGTGTGTGGGTAGAATATATATCCCACGGGGGTAAAATTGAAAAAAGTTGAAAAAATTTTTTTTTTGGACTTAGTCATTTTTCCGGCGTTTATCAGACTTTCAGATAGGGGAAATGTCAGTGAGCATTCTGATTTCAGTTCCAGAGCGATTCGCCCAATGAGTCCTTGATATTTAGTCGTTTTCAGCCAATTTTCTGGATTTTTGAAAATTTCACTTTTTTGTGAAAATATCCACTAAATGAGGGAATAATATGTGTGAGGGTACCACAGGAGAGTTCCAAATGTGTGTGGGTAGAATATATATCCCACGGGGGTAAAATTGAAAAAAGTTGAAAAAATTTTTTTTTTGGACTTAGTCATTTTTCCGGCGTTTATCAGACTTTCAGATAGGGGAAATGTCAGTGAGCATACCAATTTCAGTTCCAGAGTGATTCGCCCAAAGAGTCCTTGATATTTAGTCGTTTTCAGCCAATTTTCTTCATTTTTGAAAGTTTTACTTTTTTGTGAAAATATCCACTAAATGAGGGAATAATATGTGTGAGGGTACCCCAGGAGAGTTCCAAATGTGTGTGGGTAGAATATATATCCCACGGGGGTAAAATTGAAAAAAGTTGAAAAATGTTTTTTTTTGGACTTAGTCATTTTTCCGGCGTTTATCAGACTTTCAGATAGGGGAAATGTCAGTGAGCATTCTGATTTCAGTTCCAGAGCTATTCGCCTAATGAGTCCTTGATATTTAGTCGTTTTCAGCCAATTTTCTGGATTTTTGAAAGTTTCACTTTTTTGTGAAAATATCCACTAAATGAGGGAATAATATGTGTGAGGGTACCCCAGGAGAGTTCCAAATGTGTGTGGGTAGAATATATATCCCACGGGGGTAAAATTGAAAAAAGTTGAAAAAATTTTTTTTTTGGACTTAGTCATTTTTCCGGCGTTTATCAGACTTTCAGATAGGGGAAATGTCAGTGAGCATTCTGATTTCAGTTCCAGAGCGATTCGCCCAATGAGTCCTTGATATTTAGTCGTTTTCAGCCAATTTTCTGGATTTTTGAAAATTTCACTTTTTTGTGAAAATATCCACTAAATGAGGGAATAATATGTGTGAGGGTACCCCAGGAGAGTTCCAAATGTGTGTGGGTAGAATATATATCCCACGGGGTAAAATTGAAAAAAGTTGAAAAAAATTTTTTTTTTGGACTTAGTCATTTTTCCGGCGTTTATCAGACTTTCAGATAGGGTAAATGTCAGTGAGCGTTCCGATTTCAGTTCTAGAGCGATTCGCCCAATGAGTCCTTGATATTTAGTCGTTGTCAGCCAATTTTCTGGATTTTTGAAAATTTCACTTTTTTGTGAAAATATCCACTAAATGAGGGAATAATATGTGTGAGGGTACCCCAGGAGAGTTCCAAATGTGTGTGGGTAGAATATATATCCCACGGGGGTAAAATTGAACAAAGTTGAAAACATTTTTTTTTTGGGCTTAGTCATTTTTCCGGCGTTTATCAGACTTTCAGATAGGGGAAATGTCAGTGAGCTTTCCGATTTCAGTTCCAGAGCGATTCGCCCAATGAGTCCTTGATATTTAGTCGTTTTCAGCCAATTTTCTGGATTTTTGAAAATTTCACTTTTTTTGTGAAAATATCCACTAAATGAGGGAATAATATGTGTTAGGTTACCCCAGGAGAATTCCAAATGTGAAGTGGGTAGAATATATATCCCACGGGGGTAAAATTGAAAAAAGTTGAAATTTTTTTTTTTTTTTGGACTTAGTCATTTTTTTGGCGTTTATCAGACTTTCAGATAGGGGAAATGTCAGTGAGCATTCTGATTTCAGTTCCAGAGCGAATAGCCCAATGTGTCCTTGATATTTAGTCGTTTTCAGACAATTTTCTGGATTTTTGAAAATTTCACTTTTTTGTGAAAATATCCACTAAATGAGGGAATAATATGTGTGAGGTTACCCCAGGAGAGTTCCAAATGTGTGTGGGTAGAATATATATCCCACGGGGGTAAAATTGAAAAAAGTTGAAAATTTTTTTTTTTGGACTTAGTCATTTTTCCGGCGTTTATCAGACTTTCAGATAGGGGAAATGTCAGTGAGCGTTCTGATTTCAGTTCCAGAGTGATTCGCCCAATGAGTCCTTGATATTTAGTCATTTTCAGCCAATTTTCTGGATTTTTGAAAGTTTCACTTTTTTGTGAAAATATCGACTAAATGAGGGAATAATATGTGTGAGGGTACCCCAGGAGAGTTCCAAATGTGTGTGGGTAGAATATATATCCCACGGGGGTAAAATTGAAAAAAGTTGAAAACATTTTTTTTTTGGGCTTAGTCATTTTTCCGGTGTTTATCAGACTTTCAGATAGGGGAAATGTCAGTGAGTGTTCCGATTTCAGTTCCAGAGCGATTCGCCCAATGAGTCCTTGATATTTAGTCGTTTTCAGCCAATTTTCTGGATTTTTGAAAGTTTCACTTTTTTGTGAAAATATCCACTAAATGAGGGAAAAATATGTGTGAGGGTACCCCAGGAGAGTTCCAAATGTGTGTGGGTAGAATATATATCCCACGGGGGTAAAATTGAAAAAAGTTGAAAAAAAAATTTTTTTGGACTTACTCATTTTTCCGGCGTTTATCACACTTTCAGATGATTTCAGTTCCAGAGCGATTGGCCCAATGAGTCCTTGATATTTAGTCGTTTTCAGGCAATTTTCTGGATTTTTGAAAATTTCACTTTTTTTGTGAAAATATCCACTAAATGAGGGAATAATATGTGTGAGGGTACCCCAGGAGATTTCCAAATGTGTGTGGGTAGAATATATATCCCACGGGGGTAAAATTGAAAAAAGTTGAAAAAAATTTTTTTTTGGACTTAGTCATTTTTCCGGTGTTTATCAGACTTTCAGATAGGGGAAATGTCAGTGAGTGTTCCGATTTCAGTTCCAGAGCGATTCGCCCATTAAGTCCTTGATATTTAGTAGTTTTCAGCCAATTTTCTGGATTTTTGAAAATTTCACTTTTTTGTGAAAATATCCACTAAATGAGGGAATAATATGTGTGAGGGTACCCCAGGAGAGTTCCAAATGTGTGTAGGTAGAATACATATCCCACGGGGGTAAAATAGAAAAAAGTTGAAAAAAATTTTTTTTGGACTTAGTCATTTTTTCGGCGTTTAGCAGACTTTCAGATAAGGGAAATGTCAGTGAGTGTTCTGATTTCAGTTACAGAGCGATTCGCCCTATGAGTCCTTGATATTTAGTCGTTTTCAGCCAATTTTCTGGATTTTTGAAAATTTCACTTTTTTGTGAAAATATCCACTAAATGAGGGAATAATATGTGTGAGGGTACCCCAGGAGATTTCCAAATGTGTGTGGGTAGAATATATATCCCACGGGGGTAAAATTGAAAAAAGTTGAAAATTTTTTTTTATTGGACTTAGTCATTTTTCCGGCGTTTATCAGACTTTCAGATAAGGGAAATGTCAGTGAGCATTCTGATTTCAGTTCCAGAGCGATTCGCCCAATGAGTCCTTGATATTTAGTCGTTTTCAGCCAATTTTCTGGATTTTTGAAAGTTTTACTTTTTTGTGAAAATATCCAATAAATGAGGGAATAATATGTGTGAGGGTACCACAGGAGAGTTCCAAATGTGTGTGGGTAGAATATATATCCCACTGGGGTAAAATTGAAAAAAGTTGAAAAAAATTTTTTTTTGGACTTAGTCATGTTTCCGGCATTTATCAGACTTTCAGATAGGGGAAATGTCAGTGAGCGTTCCGATTTCAGTTCCAGAGTGATTCGCCCAATGAGTCCTTGATATTTAGTCGTTTTCAGCCAATTTTCTGGATTTTTGAAAATTTCACTTTTTTGTGAAAATATCCACTAAATGAGGGAATAATATGTGTGAGGGTACCCCAGGAGAGTTCCAAATGTGTGTAGGTAGAATACATATCCCACGGGGGTAAAATAGAAAAAAGTTGAAAAAAAATTTTTTTTGGACTTAGTCATTTTTTCGGCGTTTAGCAGACTTTCAGATAAGGGAAATGTCAGTGAGTGTTCTGATTTCAGTTACAGAGCGATTCACCCTATGAGTCCTTGATATTTAGTCGTTTTCAGCCAATTTTCTGGATTTTTGAAAATTTCACTTTTTTGTGAAAATATCCACTAAATGAGGGAATAACATGTGTGAGGTTACCCCAGGAGAGTTCCAAATGTGTGTAGGTAGAATACATATCCTACGGGGGTAAAATAGAAAAAAGTTGAAAAAAAATTTTTTTTGGACTTAGTCATTTTTTCGGCGTTTAGCAGACTTTCAGATAAGGGAAATGTCAGTGAGTGTTCTGATTTCAGTTCCAGAGCGATTCGCCCTATGAGTCCTTGATATTTAGTCGTTTTCAGCCAATTTTCTGGATTTTTGAAAATTTCACTTTTTTGTGAAAATATCCACTAAATGAGGGAATAATATGTGTGAGGTTACCCCAGGAGAGTTCCAAATGTGTGTGGGTAGAATATATATCCCACGGGGGTAAAATTGAAAAAAGTTGAAAAAAAATTTTTTTGGACTTAGTCATTTTTCCGGCGTTTATCAGACTTTCAGATAGGGGAAATGTCAGTGAGCGTTCCGATTTCAGTTCCAGAGTGATTCGCCCAATGAGTCCTTGATATTTAGTCGTTTTCAGCCAATTTTCTGGATTTTTGAAAATTTCACTTTTTTGTGAAAATATCCACTAAATGAGGGAATAATATGTGTGAGGGTACCCCAGGAGAGTTCCAAATGTGTGTAGGTAGAATACATATCCCACGGGGGTAAAATAGAAAAAAGTTGCAAAAAAATTTTTTTTGGACTTAGTCATTTTTTCGGCGTTTAGCAGACTTTCAGATAAGGGAAATGTCAGTGAGTGTTCTGATTTAAGTTCTAGAGCGATTCACCCTATGAGTCCTTGATATTTAGTCGTTTTCAGCCAATTTTCTGGATTTTTGAAAATTTCACTTTTTTGTGAAAATATCCACTAAATGAGGGAATAACATGTGTGAGGTTACCCCAGGAGAGTTCCAAATGTGTGTAGGTAGAATACATATCCTACGGGGGTAAAATAGAAAAAAGTTGAAAAAAAATTTTTTTTGGACTTAGTCATTTTTTCGGCGTTTAGCAGACTTTCAGATAAGGGAAATGTCAGTGAGTGTTCTGATTTCAGTTCCAGAGCGATTCGCCCTATGAGTCCTTGATATTTAGTCGTTTTCAGCCAATTTTCTGGATTTTTGAAAATTTCACTTTTTTGTGAAAATATCCACTAAATGAGGGAATAATATGTGTGAGGGTACCCCAGGAGAGTTCCAAATGTGTGTGGGTAGAATATATATCCCAAGGGGGTAAAATTGAAAAAAGTTGAAAATTTTTTTTTATTGGACTTAGTCATTTTTCCGGCGTTTATCAGACTTTCAGATAGGGGAAATGTCAGTGAGTGTTCTGATTTCAGTTACAGAGCGATTCACCCTATGAGTCCTTGATATTTAGTCGTTTTCAGCCAATTTTCTGGATTTTTGAAAGTTTTACTTTTTTGTGAAAATATCCACTAAATGAGGGAATCATATGTGTGAGGGTACCACAGGAGAGTTCCAAATGTGTGTGGGTAGAATATATATCCCACGGGGGTAAAATTGAAAAAAGTTGAAAATTTTTTTTAATTGGACTTAGTCATTTTTCCGGCATTTATCAGACTTTCAGATAGGGGAAATGTCAGTGAGCATTCTGATTTCAGTTCCAGAGCGATTCGCCCAATGAGTCCTTGATATTTAGTCGTTTTCAGCCAATTTTCTGGATTTTTGAAAGTTTTACTTTTTTGTGAAAATATCCACTAAATGAGGGAATAATATGTGTGAGGGTACCACAGGAGAGTTCCAAATGTGTGTGGGTAGAATATATATCCCACGGGGTAAAATTGAAAAAAGTTGAAAAAAATTTTTTTTTGGACTTAGTCATGTTTCCGGCGTTTATCAGACTTTCAGATAGGGGAAATGTCAGTGAGCGTTCCGATTTCAGTTCCAGAGCGATTCGCCCAATGAGTCCTTGATATTTAGTTGTTTTCAGCCAATTTTCTGGATTTTTGAAAATTTCACTTTTTTGTGAAAATATCCACTAAATGAGGGAATAATATGTGTGAGGGTACCCCAGGAGAGTTCCAAATGTGTGTAGGTAGAATACATATCCCACGGGGGTAAAATAGAAAAAAGTTGAAAAAAAATTTTTTTTGGACTTAGTCATTTTTTCGGCGTTTAGCAGACTTTCAGATAAGGGAAATGTCAGTGAGTGTTCTGATTTCAGTTACAGAGCGATTCGCCCTATGAGTCCTTGATATTTAGTCGTTTTCAGCCAATTTTCTGGATTTTTGAAAATTTCACTTTTTTGTGAAAATATCCACTAAATGAGGGAATAATATGTGTGAGGGTACCCCAGGAGACTTCCAAATGTGTGTGGGTAGAATATATATCCCACGGGGGTAAAATTGAAAAAAGTTGAAAATTTTTTTTAATTGGACTTAGTCATTTTTCCGGCATTTATCAGACTTTCAGATAGGGGAAATGTCAGTGAGCATTCTGATTTCAGTTCCAGAGCGATTCGACCAATGAGTCCTTGATATTTAGTCGTTTTCAGCCAATTTTCTGGATTTTTGAAAGTTTTACTTTTTTGTGAAAATATCCACTAAATGAGGGAATAATATGTGTGAGGGTACCACAGGAGAGTTCCAAATGTGTGTGGGTAGAATATATATCCCACGGGGGTAAAATTGAAAAAAGTTGAAAAAAATTTTTTTTTGGACTTAGTCATGTTTCCGGAGTTTATCAGACTTTCAGATAGGGGAAATGTCAGTGAGCGTTCCGATTTCAGTTCCAGAGTGATTCGCCCAATGAGTCCTTGATATTTAGTCGTTTTCAGCCAATTTTCTGGATTTTTGAAAATTTCACTTTTTTGTGAAAATATCCACTAAATGAGGGAATAATATGTGTGAGGGTACCCCAGGAGAGTTCCAAATGTGTGTAGGTAGAATACATATCCCACGGGGGTAAAATAGAAAAAAGTTGAAAAAAAATTTTTTTTGGACTTAGTCATTTTTTCGGCGTTTAGCAGACTTTCAGATAAGGGAAATGTCAGTGAGTGTTCTGATTTCAGTTACAGAGCGATTCACCCTATGAGTCCTTGATATTTAGTCGTTTTCAGCCAATTTTCTGGATTTTTGAAAATTTCACTTTTTTGTGAAAATATCCACTAAATGAGGGAATAATATGTGTGAGGGTACCCCAGGAGAGTTCCAAATGTGTGTAGGTAGAATACATATCCCACGGGGGTAAAATTGAAAAAAGTTGAAAAAAATTTTTTTTTGAACTTAGTCATTTTTCCGGCGTTTATCAGACTTTCAGATAGGGGAAATGTCAGTGAGCGTTCTGATTTCAGTTCCAGAGCAATTCGCCCAATGAGTACTTGATATTTAGTCGTTTTCAGCCAATTTTCTGGATTTTTGAAAGTTTCACTTTTTTGTGAAAATATCCACTAAATGCGGGAATAATATGTGTGAGGGTACCCCAGGAGAGTTCAAAATGTGTGTGGGTAGAATATATATCCCACGGGGGTAAAATTGAAAATAGTTGAAAAAATTTTTTTTTTGTGCTTAGTCATTTTTCCGGCGTTTATCAGACTTTCAGATAGGGGAAATGTCAGTGAGAATACCAATTTCAGTTCCAGAGCAATTCGCCCAATGAGTCCTTGATATTTAGTCGTTTTCAGCCAATTTTCTGGATTTTTGAAAATTTCACTTTTTTGTGAAAATATCCACTAAATGAGGGAATAATATGTGTGAGATTACCCCAGGAGAGTTCCAAATGTGTGTGGGTAGAATATATATCCCACGGGGGTAAAAATGAAAAAAGTTTAAAAAATTTTTTTTTTGGACTTAGTCATTTTTCTGGCGTTTATCAGACTTTCAGATACTGGAAATGTCAGTGATGGTTCCGATTTCAGTTCCAGAGCGATTCGCCCAATGTGTCCTTGATATTTAGTCGTTTTCAGCCAATATTTTGTATTTTTGAAAATTTCACTTTTTTGTGAAAATATCCACTAAATGAGGGAATAATATGTGTGAGGGTACCCCAGGAGAGTTTCAAATGTGTGTGGGTAGAATATATATCCCACGGGGGTAAAATTGAAAAAAGTTGAAAATTTTTTTTTATTGGACTTAGTCATTTTTCCGGCGTTTATCAGACTTTCAGATAGGGGAAATGTCAGTGAGGGTTCCGATTTCAGTTCCAGAGCAATTCGCCCAATGTGTCCTTGATATTTAGTCGTTTTCAGCCAATATTTTGGATTTTTGAAAATTTCACTTTTTTGTGAAAATATCCACTAAATGAGGGAATAATATGTGTGAGGGTACCCCAGGAGAGTTCCAAATGTGTGTAGGTAGAATACATATCCCACGGGGGTAAAATTGAAAAAAGTTGAAAAAAATTTTTTTTTGAACTTACTCATTTTTCCGGCGTTTATCAGACTTTCAGATAGGGGAAATGTCAGTGAGCGTTCTGATTTCAGTTCCAGAGCAATTCGCCCAATGAGTACTTGATATTTAGTCGTTTTCAGCCAATTTTCTGGATTTTTGAAAGTTTCACTTTTTTGTGAAAATATCCACTAAATGCGGGAATAATATGTGTGAGGGTACCCCAGGAGAGTTCAAAATGTGTGTGGGTAGAATATATATCCCTCGGGGGTAAAATTGAAATTAGTTGAAAAAATTTTTTTTTTGTGCTTAGTCATTTTTCCGGCGTTTATCAGACTTTCAGATAGGGGAAATGTCAGTGAGCATACCAATTTCAGTTCCAGAGCGATTCGCCCAATGAGTCCTTGATATTTAGTCGTTTTCAGCCAATTTTCTGGATTTTTGAAAATTTCACTTTTTTGTGAAAATATCCACTAAATGAGGGAATAATATGTGTGAGGTTACCCCAGGAGAGTTCCAAATGTGTGTGGGTAGAATATATATCCCACGGGGGTAAAATTGAAAAAAGTTTAAAAAATTTTTTTTTTGGACTTAGTCATTTTTCTGGCGTTTATCAGACTTTCAGATAGGGGAAATGTCAGTGATGGTTCCGATTTCAGTTCCAGAGCGATTCGCCCAATGTGTCCTTGATATTTAGTCGTTTTCAGCCAATATTTTGTATTTTTGAAAATTTCATTTTTTTGTGAAAATATCCACTAAATGAGGGAATAATATGTGTGACGGTACCCCAGGAGAGTTCCAAATGTGTGTGGGTAGAATATATATCCCACGGGGGTAAAATTGAAAAAAGTTGAAAATTTTTTTTTATTGGACTTAGTCATTTTTCCGGCGTTTATCAGACTTTCAGATAGGGGAAATGTCAGTGAGCATTCTGATTTCAGTTCCAGAGCGATTCGCCCAATGAGTCCTTGATATTTAGTCGTTTTCAGCCAATTTTCTGGACTTTTGAAAGTTTTACTTTTTTGTGAAAATATCCACTAAATGAGGGAATAATATGTGTGAGGGTACCCCAGGAGAGTTCCAAATGTGTGTGGGTAGAATATATATCCCACGGGGTAAAATTGAAAAAAGTTGAAAAAATTTTTTTATGGACTTAGTCATTTTTCCGGCGTTTATCAGACTTTCAGATAGGGGAAATGTCAGTGAGGGTTCCGATTTCAGTACCAGAGCGATTCGCCCAATGTGTCCTTGATATTTAGTCGTTTTCAGCCAATATTTTGTATTTTTGAAAATTTCACTTTTTTGTGAAAATATCCACTAAATGAGGGAATAATATGTGTGAGGGTACCCCAGGAGAGTTCCAAATGTGTGTAGGTAGAATACATATCCCACGGGGGTAAAATTGAAAAAAGTTGAAAAAAATTTTTTTTTGAACTTAGTCATTTTTCCGGCGTTTATCAGACTTTCAGATAGGGGAAATGTCAGTGAGCGTTCTGATTTCAGTTCCAGAGCAATTCGCCCAATGAGTACTTGATATTTAGTCGTTTTCAGCCAATTTTCTGGATTTTTGAAAGTTTCACTTTTTTGTGAAAATATCCACTAAATGCGGGAATAATATGTGTGAGGGTACCCCAGGAGAGTTCAAAATGTGTGTGGGTAGAATATATATCCCACGGGGGTAAAATTGAAAATAGTTGAAAAAATTTTTTTTTTGTGCTTAGTCATTTTTCCGGCGTTTATCAGACTTTCAGATAGGGGAAATGTCAGTGAGCATACCAATTTCAGTTCCAGAGCGATTCGCCCAATGAGTCCTTGATATTTAGTCGTTTTCAGCCAATTTTCTGGATTTTTGAAAATTTCACTTTTTTGTGAAAATATCCACTAAATGAGGGAATAATATGTGTGAGGTTACCCCAGGAGAGTTCCAAATGTGTGTGGGTAGAATATATATCCCACGGGGGTAAAATTGAAAAAAGTTTAAAAAATTTTTTTTTTGGACTTAGTCATTTTTCTGGCGTTTATCAGACTTTCAGATAGGGGAAATGTCAGTGATGGTTCCGATTTCAGTTCCAGAGCGATTCGCCCAATGTGTCCTTGATATTTAGTCGTTTTCAGCCAATATTTTGTATTTTTGAAAATTTCACTTTTTTGTGAAAATATCCACTAAATGAGGGAATAATATGTGTGAGGGTACCCCAGGAGAGTTCCAAATGTGTGTGGGTAGAATATATATCCCACGGGGGTAAAATTGAAAAAAGTTGAAAATTTTTTTTTATTGGACTTAGTCATTTTTCCGACGTTTATCAGACTTTCAGATAGGGGAAATGTCAGTGAGCATTCTGATTTCAGTTCCAGAGCGATTCGCCCAATGAGTCCTTGATATTTAGTCGTTTTCAGCCAATTTTCTGGACTTTTGAAAGTTTTACTTTTTTGTGAAAATATCCACTAAATGAGGGAATAATATGTGTGAGGGTACCACAGGAGAGTTCCAAATGTGTGTGGGTAGAATATATATCCCACGGGGGTAAAATTGAAAAAAGTTGAAAAAAATTTTTTTTTGGACTTAGTCATTTTTCCGGCGTTTATCAGACTTTCAGATAGGGGAAATGTCAGTGAGCGTTCCGATTTCAGTTCCAGAGCGATTCGCCCAATAAGTCCTTGATATTTAGTCGTTTTCAGGCAATTTTCTGGATATTTAAAAATTTCACTTTTTTGTGAAAATATCCACTAAATGAGGGAATAATATGTGTGAGGGTACCCCAGGAGAGTTCCAAATGTGTGTAGGTAGAATACATATCCCACGGGGGTAAAATAGAAAAAAGTTGAAAAAAAATTTTTTTTGGACTTAGTCATTTTTTCGGCGTTTAGCAGACTTTCAGATAAGGGAAATGTCAGTGAGTGTTCTGATTTCAGTTACAGAGCGATTCGCCCTATGAGTCCTTGATATTTAGTCGTTTTCAGCCAATTTTCTGGATTTTTGAAAATTTCACTTTTTTGTGAAAATATCCACTAAATGAGGGAATAATATGTGTGAGGTTACCCCAGGAGAGTTCCAAATGTGTGTGGGTAGAATATATATCCCACGGGGGTAAAATTGAAAAAAGTTGAAAAATTTTTTTTATGGACTTAGTCATTTTTCCGGCATTTATCAGACTTTCAGATAGGGTAAATGTCAGTGAGCATACCAATTTCAGTTCCAGAGCGATTCGCCCAATGAGTCCTTGATATTTAGTCGTTTTCAGCCAATTTTCTGGATTTTTGAAAATTTCACTTTTTTGTGAAAATATCCACTAAATGAGGGAATAATATGTGTGAGATTACCCCAGGAGAGTTCCAAATGTGTGTGGGTAGAATATATATCCCACGGGGGTAAAATTGAAAAAAGTTTAAAAAATTTTTTTTTTTGGACTTAGTCATTTTTCTGGCGTTTATCAGACTTTCAGATAGGGGAAATGTCAGTGATGGTTCCGATTTCAGTTCCAGAGCGATTCGCCCAATGTGTCCTTGATATTTAGTCGTTTTCAGCCAATATTTTGTATTTTTGAAAATTTCACTTTTTTTGTGAAAATATCCACTAAATGAGGGAATAATATGTGTGAGGGTACCCCAGGAGAGTTCCAAATGTTTGTGGGTAGAATATATATCCCACGGGGGTAAAATTGAAAAAAGTTGAAAATTTTTTTTTATTGGACTTAGTCATTTTTCCGGCGTTTATCAGACTTTCAGATAGGGGAAATGTCAGTGAGCATTCTGATTTCAGTTCCAGAGTGATTCGCCCAATGAGTCCTTGATATTTAGTCGTTTTCAGCCAATTTTCTGGATTTTTGAAAGTTTTACTTTTTTGTGAAAATATCCACTAAATGAGGGAATAATATGTGTGAGGGTACCACAGGAGAGTTCCAAATGTGTGCGGGTAGAATATATATCCCACGGGGGTAAAATTGAAAAAAGTTGAAAAAAATTTTTTTTTGGACTTAGTCATTTTTCCGGCGTTTATCAGACTTTCAGATAGGGGAAATGTCAGTGAGCGTTCCGATTTCAGTTCCAGAGCGATTCGCCCCATGAGTCCTTGATATTTAGTCGTTTTCAGCCAATTTTCTGGATTTTTGAAAATTTCACTTTTTTGTGAAAATATCCACTAAATGAGGGAATAATATGTGTGAGGGTACCCCAGGAGAGTTCCAAATGTGTGTAGGTAGAATACATATCCCACGGGGGTAAAATAGAAAAAAGTTGAAAAAAAATTTTTTTTGGACTTAGTCATTTTTTCGGCGTTTAGCAGACTTTCAGATAAGGGAAATGTCAGTGAGTGTTCTGATTTCAGTTACAGAGCGATTCGCCCTATGAGTCCTTGATATTTAGTCGTTTTCAGCCAATTTTCTGGATTTTTGAAAATTTCACTTTTTTGTGAAAATATCCATTTAATGAGGGAATAATATGTGTGAGGTTACCCCAGGAGAGTTCCAAATGTGTGTGGGTAGAATATATATCCCACGGGGTAAAATTGAAAAAAGTTGAAAAATTTTTTTTATGGACTTAGTCATTTTTCCGGCGTTTGTCAGACTTTCAGATAGGGGAAATGTCATTGAGGGTTCCGATTTCAGTTCCAGAGCGATTCGCCCAATGTGTCCTTGATATTTAGTCGTTTTCAGCCAATATTTTGGATTTTTGAAAATTTCACTTTTTTGTGAAAATATCCACTAAATGAGGGAATAATATGTGTGAGGGTACCCCAGGAGAGTTCCAAATGTGTGTAGGTATAATACATATCCCACGGGGGTAAAATTGAAAAAAGTTGAAAAAAATTTTTTTTTGGACTTAGTCATTGTTCCGGCGTTTATCAGACTTTCAGATAGGGGAAATGTCAGTGAGCATTCTGATTTCAGTTCCAGAGCGATTCGCCCAATGAGTCCTTGATATTTAGTCGTTTTCAGCCAATTTTCTGGATTTTTGAAAATTTCACTTTTTTGTGAAAATATCCACTAAATGAGGGAATAATATGTGTGAGGGTACCCCAGGAGACTTCCAAATGTGTTTAGGTAGAATACATATCCCACGGGGGTGAAATAGAAAAAAGTTGAAAAAAATTTTTTTTTGGACTTAGTCATTTTTCCGGCGTTTATCAGACTTTCAGATAGGGGAAATGTCAGTGAGGGTTTCGATTTCAGTTCCAGAGCGATTCGCCCAATGTGTCCTTGATATTTAGTCGTTTTCAGCCAATATTTTGGATTTTTGAAAATTTCACTTTTTTGTGAAAATATCCACTAAATGAGGGAATAATATGTGTGAGGGTACCCCAGGAGAGTTCCAAATGTGTGTAGGTAGAATACATATCCCACGGGGGTAAAATTGAAAAAAGTTGAAAAAAATTTTTTTTTCGACTTAGTCATTTTTCCGGCGTTTATCAGACTTTCAGATAGGGGAAATGTCAGTGAGCGTTCCGATTTCAGTTCCAGAGCGATTCGCCCAATGAGTCCTTGATATTTAGTCGTTTTCAGCCAATTTTCTGGATTTTTGAAAATTTCACTTTTTTGTGAAAATATCCACTAAATGAGGGAATAATATGTGTGAGGGTACCCCAGGAGAGTTCCAAATGTGTGTAGGTAGAATACATATCCCACGGGGGTAAAATAGAAAAAAGTTGAAAAAATTTTTTTTTTGGACTTAGTCATTTTTTCGGCGTTTAGCAGACTTTCAGATAAGGGAAATGTCAGTGAGTGTTCTGATTTCAGTTACAGAGCGATTCGCCCTCTGAGTCCTTGATATTTAGTCGTTTTCAGCCAATTTTCTGGATTTTTGAAAATTTCACTTTTTTTGTGAAAATATCCACTAAATGAGGGAATAATATGTGTGAGGTTACCCCAGGAGAGTTCCAAATGTGTGTGGGTAGAATATATATCCCACGGGGGTAAAATTGAAAAAAGTTGAAAAATTTTTTTTATGGACTTAGTCATTTTTCCGGCGTTTATCAGACTTTCAGATAGGGGAAATGTCAGTGAGGGTTCCGATTTCAGTTCCAGAGCGATTCGCCCAATGTGTCCTTGATATTTAGTCGTTTTCAGCCAATATTTTGGATTTTTGAAAATTTCACTTTTTTGTGAAAATATCCACTAAATGAGGGAATAATATGTGTGAGGGTACCCCAGGAGAGTTCCAAATGTGTGTAGGTATAATACATATCCCACAGGGGTAAAATTAAAAAAAGTTGAAAAAAATTTTTTTTTGGACTTAGTCATTTTTCCGGCGTTTATCAGACTTTCAGATAGGGGAAATGTCAGTGAGCATTCTGATTTCAGTTCCAGAGCGATTCGCCCAATGAGTCCTTGATATTTAGTCGTTTTCAGCCAATTTTCTGGATTTTTGAAAATTTCACTTTTTTGTGAAAATATCCACTAAATGAGGGAATAATATGTGTGAGGGTACCCCAGGAGAGTTCAAAATGTGTGTGGGTAGAATATATATCCCACGGGGGTAAAGTTGAAAATAGTTGAAAAAATTTTTTTTTGTGCTTAGTCATTTTTCCGGCGTTTATCAGACTTTCAGATAGGGGAAATGTCAGTGAGCATACCAATTTCAGTTCCAGAGCGATTCGCCCAATGAGTCCTTGATATGTAGTCGTTTTCAGCCAATTTTCTGGATTTTTGAAAGTTTTACTTTTTTGTGAAAATATCCACTAAATGAGAGAATAATATGTGTGAGGGTACCCCAGGAGAGTTCCAAATGTGTGTGGGTAGAATATATATCCCACGGGGGTAAAATTGAAAAAAGTTGAAAATTTTTTTTTTCTGGGCTTAGTCATTTTTCCGGCGTTTATCAGACTTTCAGATAGGGGAAATGTCAGTGAGGGTTTCGATTTCAGTTCCAGAGCGATTCGCCCAATGTGTCCTTGATATTTAGTCGTTTTCAGCCAATATTTTGGATTTTTGAAAATTTCACTTTTTTGTGAAAATATCCACTAAATGAGGGAATAATATGTGTGAGGGTACCCCAGGAGAGTTCCAAATGTGTGTAGGTAGAATACATATCCCACGGGGGTAAAATTGAAAAAAGTTGAAAAAAATTTTTTTTTCGACTTAGTCATTTTTCCGGCGTTTATCAGACTTTCAGATAGGGGAAATGTCAGTGAGCGTTCCGATTTCAGTTCCAGAGCGATTCGCCCAATGAGTCCTTGATATTTTAGTCGTTTTCAGCCAATTTTCTGGATTTTTGAAAATTTCACTTTTTTGTGAAAATATCCACTAAATGAGGGAATAATATGTGTGAGGGTACCCCAGGAGAGTTCCAAATGTGTGTAGGTAGAATACATATCCCACGGGGGTAAAATAGAAAAAAGTTGAAAAAAAATTTTTTTTGGACTTAGTCATTTTTTCGGCGTTTAGCAGACTTTCAGATAAGGGAAATGTCAGTGAGTGTTCTGATTTCAGTTACAGAGCGATTCGCCCTCTGAGTCCTTGATATTTAGTCGTTTTCAGCCAATTTTCTGGATTTTTGAAAATTTCACTTTTTTGTGAAAATATCCATTTAATGAGGGAATAATATGTGTGAGGTTACCCCAGGAGAGTTCCAAATGTGTGTGGGTAGAATATATATCCCACGGGGGTAAAATTGAAAAAAGTTGAAAATTTTTTTTTATGGACTTAGTCATTTTTCCGGCGTTTATCAGACTTTCAGATAGGGGAAATGTCAGTGAGGGTTTCGATTTCAGTTCCAGAGCGATTCGCCCAATGTGTCCTTGATATTTAGTCGTTTTCAGCCAATATTTTGGATTTTTTTAAATTTCACTTTTTTGTGAAAATATCCACTAAATGAGGGAATAATATGTGTGAGGGTACCCCAGGAGAGTTCCAAATGTGTGTAGGTATAATACATATCCCACGGGGGTAAAATTGAAAAAAGTTGAAAAAAATTTTTTTTTGGACTTAGTCATTTTTCCGGCGTTTATCAGACTTTCAGATAGGGGAAATGTCAGTGAGCATTCTGATTTCAGTTCCAGAGCGATTCGCCCAATGAGTCCTTGATATTTAGTCGTTTTCAGCCAATTTTCTGGATTTTTGAAAATTTCACTTTTTTGTGAAAATATCCACTAAATGAGGGAATAATATGTGTGAGGGTACCCCAGGAGAGTTCCAAATGTGTGTAGGTAGAATACATATCCCACGGGGGTAAAATAGAAAAAAGTTGAAAAAAAATTTTTTTTGGACTTACTCATTTTTTCGGCGTTTAGCAGACTTTCAGATAAGGGAAATGTCAGTGAGTGTTCTGATTTCAGTTACAGAGCGATTCGCCCAATGAGTCCTTGATATTTAGTCGTTTTCAGCCAATTTTCTGGATTTTTGAAAATTTCACTTTTTTGTGAAAATATCCATTTAATGAGGGAATAATATGTGTGAGGTTACCCCAGGAGAGTTCCAAATGTGTGTGGGTAGAATATATATCCCACGGGGGTGAAATAGAAAAAAGTTGAAAAAAAATTTTTTTTGGACTTAGTCATTTTTCCGGCGTTTATCAGAATTTCAGATAGGGGAAATGTCAGTGAGCATTACAATTTCAGTTCCAGAGCGATTCGCCCAATGAGTCCTTGATATTTAGTCGTTTTCAGCCAATATTTTGGATTTTTGAAAATTTCACTTTTTTGTGAAAATATCCACTAAATGAGGGAATAATATGTGTGAGGTTACCCCAGAAGAGTTCCAAATATGTGTAGGTAGAATATATATACCACGGGGGTAAAATTGAAAAAAAGTTTAAAAAAATTTTTTTTTGGACTTAGTCATTTTTTCGGCGTTTAGCAGACTTTCAGATAAGGGAAATGTCAGTGAGTGTTCTGATTTCAGTTACAGAGCGATTCGCCCTATGAGTCCTTGATATTTAGTCGTTTTCAGCCAATTTTCTGGATTTTTGAAAATTTCACTTTTTTTGTGAAAATATCCACTAAATGAGGGAATAATATGTGTGAGGTTACCCCAGGAGAGTTCCAAATGTGTGTGGGTAGAATATATATCCCACGGGGGTAAAATTGAAAAAAGTTGAAAAATTTTTTTTATGGACTTAGTCATATTTCCGGCGTTTATCAGACTTTCAGATAGGGGAAATGTCAGTGAGGGTTCCGATTTCAGTTCCAGAGCGATTCGCCCAATGTGTCCTTGATATTTAGTCATTTTCAGCCAATATTTTGGATTTTTGAAAATTTCACTTTTTTGTGAAAATATCCACTAAATGAGGGAATAATATGTGTGAGGGTACCCCAGGAGAGTTCCAAATGTGTGTAGGTATAATACATATCCCACGGGGGTAAAATTGAAAAAAGTTGAAAAAAATTTTTTTTTGGACTTAGTCATTTTTCCGGCGTTTATCAGACTTTCAGATAGGGGAAATGTCAGTGAGCATTCTGATTTCAGTTCCAGAGCGATTCGCCCAATGAGTCCTTGATATTTAGTCGTTTTCAGCCAATTTTCTGGATTTTTGAAAATTTCACTTTTTTGTGAAAATATCCACTAAATGAGGGAATAATATGTGTGAGGGTACCCCAGGAGACTTCTAAATGTGTTTAGGTAGAATACATATCCCACGGGGGTGAAATAGAAAAAAGTTGAAAAAAAATTTTTTTTGGACTTAGTCATTTTTCCGGCGTTTAGCAGACTTTCAGATAAGGGAAATGTCAGTGAGTGTTCTGATTTCAGTTCCAGAGCGATTCGCCCAATGAGTCCTTGATATTTAGTCGTTTTCAGCCAATTTTCTGGATTTTTGAAAATTTCACTTTTTTGTGAAAATATCCACTAAATGAGGGAATAATATGTGTGAGGGTACCCCAGGAGAGTTCAAAATGTGTGTGGGTAGAATATATATCCCACGGGGGTAAAGTTGAAAATAGTTGAAAAAATTTTTTTTTGTGCTTAGTCATTTTTCCGGCGTTTATCAGACTTTCAGATAGGGGAAATGTCAGTGAGCATACCAATTTCAGTTCCAGAGCGATTCGCCCAATGAGTCCTTGATATGTAGTCGTTTTCAGCCAATTTTCTGGATTTTTGAAAGTTTTACTTTTTTGTGAAAATATCCACTAAATGAGAGAATAATATGTGTGAGGGTACCCCAGGAGAGTTCCAAATGTGTGTGGGTAGAATATATATCCCACGGGGGTAAAATTGAAAAAAGTTGAAAATTTTTTTTTTCTGGGCTTAGTCATTTTTCCGGCGTTTATCAGACTTTCAGATAGGGGAAATGTCAGTGAGGGTTTCGATTTCAGTTCCAGAGCGATTCGCCCAATGTGTCCTTGATATTTAGTCGTTTTCAGCCAATATTTTGGATTTTTGAAAATTTCACTTTTTTGTGAAAATATCCACTAAATGAGGGAATAATATGTGTGAGGGTACCCCAGGAGAGTTCCAAATGTGTGTAGGTAGAATACATATCCCACGGGGGTAAAATTGAAAAAAGTTGAAAAAAATTTTTTTTTCGACTTAGTCATTTTTCCGGCGTTTATCAGACTTTCAGATAGGGGAAATGTCAGTGAGCGTTCCGATTTCAGTTCCAGAGCGATTCGCCCAATGAGTCCTTGATATTTTAGTCGTTTTCAGCCAATTTTCTGGATTTTTGAAAATTTCACTTTTTTGTGAAAATATCCACTAAATGAGGGAATAATATGTGTGAGGGTACCCCAGGAGAGTTCCAAATGTGTGTAGGTAGAATACATATCCCACGGGGGTAAAATAGAAAAAAGTTGAAAAAAAATTTTTTTTGGACTTAGTCATTTTTTCGGCGTTTAGCAGACTTTCAGATAAGGGAAATGTCAGTGAGTGTTCTGATTTCAGTTACAGAGCGATTCGCCCTCTGAGTCCTTGATATTTAGTCGTTTTCAGCCAATTTTCTGGATTTTTGAAAATTTCACTTTTTTGTGAAAATATCCATTTAATGAGGGAATAATATGTGTGAGGTTACCCCAGGAGAGTTCCAAATGTGTGTGGGTAGAATATATATCCCACGGGGGTAAAATTGAAAAAAGTTGAAAATTTTTTTTTATGGACTTAGTCATTTTTCCGGCGTTTATCAGACTTTCAGATAGGGGAAATGTCAGTGAGGGTTTCGATTTCAGTTCCAGAGCGATTCGCCCAATGTGTCCTTGATATTTAGTCGTTTTCAGCCAATATTTTGGATTTTTGAAAATTTCACTTTTTTGTGAAAATATCCACTAAATGAGGGAATAATATGTGTGAGGGTACCCCAGGAGAGTTCCAAATGTGTGTAGGTATAATACATATCCCACGGGGGTAAAATTGAAAAAAGTTGAAAAAAATTTTTTTTTGGACTTAGTCATTTTTCCGGCGTTTATCAGACTTTCAGATAGGGGAAATGTCAGTGAGCATTCTGATTTCAGTTCCAGAGCGATTCGCCCAATGAGTCCTTGATATTTAGTCGTTTTCAGCCAATTTTCTGGATTTTTGAAAATTTCACTTTTTTGTGAAAATATCCACTAAATGAGGGAATAATATGTGTGAGGGTACCCCAGGAGAGTTCCAAATGTGTGTAGGTAGAATACATATCCCACGGGGGTAAAATAGAAAAAAGTTGAAAAAAAATTTTTTTTGGACTTACTCATTTTTTCGGCGTTTAGCAGACTTTCAGATAAGGGAAATGTCAGTGAGTGTTCTGATTTCAGTTACAGAGCGATTCGCCCAATGAGTCCTTGATATTTAGTCGTTTTCAGCCAATTTTCTGGATTTTTGAAAATTTCACTTTTTTGTGAAAATATCCATTTAATGAGGGAATAATATGTGTGAGGTTACCCCAGGAGAGTTCCAAATGTGTGTGGGTAGAATATATATCCCACGGGGGTGAAATAGAAAAAAGTTGAAAAAAAATTTTTTTTGGACTTAGTCATTTTTCCGGCGTTTATCAGAATTTCAGATAGGGGAAATGTCAGTGAGCATTACAATTTCAGTTCCAGAGCGATTCGCCCAATGAGTCCTTGATATTTAGTCGTTTTCAGCCAATATTTTGGATTTTTGAAAATTTCACTTTTTTGTGAAAATATCCACTAAATGAGGGAATAATATGTGTGAGGTTACCCCAGAAGAGTTCCAAATATGTGTAGGTAGAATATATATACCACGGGGGTAAAATTGAAAAAAAGTTTAAAAAAATTTTTTTTTGGACTTAGTCATTTTTTCGGCGTTTAGCAGACTTTCAGATAAGGGAAATGTCAGTGAGTGTTCTGATTTCAGTTACAGAGCGATTCGCCCTATGAGTCCTTGATATTTAGTCGTTTTCAGCCAATTTTCTGGATTTTTGAAAATTTCACTTTTTTTGTGAAAATATCCACTAAATGAGGGAATAATATGTGTGAGGTTACCCCAGGAGAGTTCCAAATGTGTGTGGGTAGAAAATATATCCCACGGGGGTAAAATTGAAAAAAGTTGAAAAATTTTTTTTATGGACTTAGTCATATTTCCGGCGTTTATCAGACTTTCAGATAGGGGAAATGTCAGTGAGGGTTCCGATTTCAGTTCCAGAGCGATTCGCCCAATGTGTCCTTGATATTTAGTCATTTTCAGCCAATATTTTGGATTTTTGAAAATTTCACTTTTTTGTGAAAATATCCACTAAATGAGGGAATAATATGTGTGAGGGTACCCCAGGAGAGTTCCAAATGTGTGTAGGTATAATACATATCCCACGGGGGTAAAATTGAAAAAAGTTGAAAAAAATTTTTTTTTGGACTTAGTCATTTTTCCGGCGTTTATCAGACTTTCAGATAGGGGAAATGTCAGTGAGCATTCTGATTTCAGTTCCAGAGCGATTCGCCCAATGAGTCCTTGATATTTAGTCGTTTTCAGCCAATTTTCTGGATTTTTGAAAATTTCACTTTTTTGTGAAAATATCCACTAAATGAGGGAATAATATGTGTGAGGGTACCCCAGGAGACTTCTAAATGTGTTTAGGTAGAATACATATCCCACGGGGGTGAAATAGAAAAAAGTTGAAAAAAAATTTTTTTTGGACTTAGTCATTTTTCCGGCGTTTAGCAGACTTTCAGATAAGGGAAATGTCAGTGAGTGTTCTGATTTCAGTTACAGAGCGATTCGCCCAATGAGTCCTTGATATTTAGTCGTTTTCAGCCAATTTTCTGGATTTTTGAAAATTTCACTTTTTTGTGAAAATATCCATTTAATGAGGGAATAATATGTGTGAGGTTACCCCAGGAGAGTTCCAAATGTGTGTGGGTAGAATATATATCCCACGGGGGTGAAATAGAAAAAAGTTGAAAAAAAATTTTTTTTGGACTTAGTCATTTTTCCGGCGTTTATCAGAATTTCAGATAGGGGAAATGTCAGTGAGCATTACAATTTCAGTTCCAGAGCGATTCGCCCAATGAGTCCTTGATATTTAGTCGTTTTCAGCCAATATTTTGGATTTTTGAAAATTTCACTTTTTTGTGAAAATATCCACTAAATGAGGGAATAATATGTGTGAGGTTACCCCAGAAGAGTTCCAAATATGTGTAGGTAGAATATATATACCACGGGGGTAAAATTGAAAAAAAGTTTAAAAAAATTTTTTTTTGGACTTAGTCATTTTTTCGGCGTTTAGCAGACTTTCAGATAAGGGAAATGTCAGTGAGTGTTCTGATTTCAGTTACAGAGCGATTCGCCCTATGAGTCCTTGATATTTAGTCGTTTTCAGCCAATTTTCTGGATTTTTGAAAATTTCACTTTTTTTGTGAAAATATCCACTAAATGAGGGAATAATATGTGTGAGGTTACCCCAGGAGAGTTCCAAATGTGTGTGGGTAGAATATATATCCCACGGGGGTAAAATTGAAAAAAGTTGAAAAATTTTTTTTATGGACTTAGTCATTTTTCCGGCGTTTATCAGACTTTCAGATAGGGGAAATGTCAGTGAGGGTTCCGATTTCAGTTCCAGAGCGATTCGCCCAATGTGTCCTTGATATTTAGTCATTTTCAGCCAATATTTTGGATTTTTGAAAATTTCACTTTTTTGTGAAAATATCCACTAAATGAGGGAATAATATGTGTGAGGGTACCCCAGGAGAGTTCCAAATGTGTGTAGGTATAATACATATCCCACGGGGGTAAAATTGAAAAAAGTTGAAAAAAATTTTTTTTTGGACTTAGTCATTTTTCCGGCGTTTATCAGACTTTCAGATAGGGGAAATGTCAGTGAGCATTCTGATTTCAGTTCCAGAGCGATTCGCCCAATGAGTCCTTGATATTTAGTCGTTTTCAGCCAATTTTCTGGATTTTTGAAAATTTCACTTTTTTGTGAAAATATCCACTAAATGAGGGAATAATATGTGTGAGGGTACCCCAGGAGACTTCTAAATGTGTTTAGGTAGAATACATATCCCACGGGGGTGAAATAGAAAAAAGTTGAAAAAAAATTTTTTTTGGACTTAGTCATTTTTCCGGCGTTTATCAGAATTTCAGATAGGGGAAATGTCAGTGAGCATTACAATTTCAGTTCCAGAGCGATTCGCCCACTGAGTCCTTGATATTTAGTCGTTTTCAGCCAATATTTTGGATTTTTGAAAATTTCACTTTTTTGTGAAAATATCCACTAAATGAGGGAATAATATGTGTGAGGTTACCCCAGAAGAGTTCCAAATATGTGTAGGTAGAATATATATACCACGGGGGTAAAATTGAAAAAAAGTTTAAAAAAATTTTTTTTTGGACTTAGTCATTTTTTCGGCGTTTAGCAGACTTTCAGATAAGGGAAATGTCAGTGAGTGTTCTGATTTCAGTTACAGAGCGATTCGCCCTATGAGTCCTTGATATTTAGTCGTTTTCAGCCAATTTTCTGGATTTTTGAAAATTTCACTTTTTTTGTGAAAATATCCACTAAATGAGGGAATAATATGTGTGAGGTTACCCCAGGAGAGTTCCAAATGTGTGTGGGTAGAATATATATCCCACGGGGGTAAAATTGAAAAAAGTTGAAAAATTTTTTTTATGGACTTAGTCATTTTTCCGGCGTTTATCAGACTTTCAGATAGGGGAAATGTCAGTGAGGGTTTCGATTTCAGTTCCAGAGCGATTCGCCCAATGTGTCCTTGATATTTAGTCGTTTTCAGCCAATATTTTGGATTTTTGAAAATTTCACTTTTTTGTGAAAATATCCACTAAATGAGGGAATAATATGTGTGAGGGTACCCCAGGAGAGTTCCAAATGTGTGTAGGTAGAATACATATCCCACGGGGGTAAAATTGAAAAAAGTTGAAAAAAATTTTTTTTTTGACTTAGTCATTTTTCCGGCGTTTATCAGACTTTCAGATAGGGGAAATGTCAGTGAGCTTTCTGATTTCAGTTCCAGAGCGATGCACCCAATGAGTCCTTGATATTTAGTCGTTTTCAGCCAATTTTCTGGATTTTTGAAAATTTCACTTTTTTGTGAAAATATCCACTAAATGAGGGAATAATATGTGTGAGGGTACCCCAGGAGAGTTCCAAATGTGTGTAGGTAGAATACATATCCCACGGGGGTAAAATAGAAAAAAGTTGAAAAAAAAATTTTTTTGGACTTAGTCATTTTTTCGGCGTTTAGCAGACTTTCAGATAAGGGAAATGTCAGTGAGTGTTCTGATTTCAGTTACAGAGCGATTCGCCCTATGAGTCCTTGATATTTAGTCGTTTTCAGCCAATTTTCTGGATTTTTGAAAATTTCACTTTTTTGTGAAAATATCCACTAGATGAGGGAATAATATGTGTGAGGTTACCCCAGGAGAGTTCCAAATGTGTGTGGGTAGAATATATATCCCACGGGGTAAAATTGAAAAAAGTTGAAAAATTTTTTTTATGGACTTAGTCATTTTTCCGGCGTTTATCAGACTTTCAGATAGGGGAAATGTCAGTGAGGGTTCCGATTTCAGTTCCAGAGCGATTCGCCCAATGTGTCCTTGATATTTAGTCGTTTTCAGCCAATATTTTGGATTTTTGAAAATTTCACTTTTTTGTGAAAATATCCACTAAATGAGGGAATAATATGTGTGAGGGTACCCCAGGAGAGTTCCAAATGTGTGTAGGTATAATACATATCCCACGGGGGTAAAATTGAAAAAAGTTGAAAAAATTTTTTTTTTGTGCTTAGTCATTTTTCCGGCGTTTATCAGACTTTCAGATAGGGGAAATGTCAGTGAGCATACCAATTTCAGTTCCAGAGCGATTCGCCCAATGAGTCCTTGATATGTAGTCGTTTTCAGCCAATTTTCTGGATTTTTGAAAGTTTTACTTTTTTGTGAAAATATCCACTAAATGAGAGAATAATATGTGTGAGGGTACCCCAGGAGAGTTCCAAATGTGTGTGGGTAGAATATATATCCCACGGGGGTAAAATTGAAAAAAGTTGAAAATTTTTTTTTTCTGGGCTTAGTCATTTTTCCGGCGTTTATCAGACTTTCAGATAGGGGAAATGTCAGTGAGCGTTCCGATTTCAGTTCCAGAGCGATTCGCCCAATGAGTCCTTGATATTTAGTCGTTTTCAGCCAATTTTCTGGATTTTTGAAAATTTCACTTTTTTGTGAAAATATCCACTAAATGAGGGAATAATATGTGTGAGGGTACCCCAGGAGACTTCCAAATGTGTTTAGGTAGAATACATATCCCACGGGGGTGAAATAGAAAAAAGTTGAAAAAAAATTTTTTTTGGACTTAGTCATTTTTCCGGCGTTTATCAGACTTTCAGATAGGGGAAATGTCAGTGAGGGTTTCGATTTCAGTTCCAGAGCGATTCGCCCAATGTGTCCTTGATATTTAGTCGTTTTCAGCCAATATTTTGGATTTTTGAAAATTTCACTTTTTTGTGATAATATCATCTAAATGAGGGAATAATATGTGTGAGGGTACCCCAGGAGAGTTCCAAATGTGTGTAGGTAGAATACATATCCCACGGGGGTAAAATTGAAAAAAGTTGAAAAAAATTTTTTTTTCGACTTAGTCATTTTTCCGGCGTTTATCAGACTTTCAGATAGGGGAAATGTCAGTGAGCGTTCCGATTTCAGTTCCAGAGCGATTCGCCCAATGAGTCCTTGATATTTAGTCGTTTTCAGCCAATTTTCTGGATTTTTGAAAATTTCACTTTTTTGTGAAAATATCCACTAAATGAGGGAATAATATGTGTGAGGGTACCCCAGGAGAGTTCCAAATGTGTGTAGGTAGAATACATATCCCACGGGGGTAAAATAGAAAAAAGTTGAAAAAAAAATTTTTTTGGACTTAGTCATTTTTTCGGCGTTTAGCAGACTTTCAGATAAGGGAAATGTCAGTGAGTGTTCTGATTTCAGTTACAGAGCGATTCGCCCTATGAGTCCTTGATATTTAGTCGTTTTCAGCCAATTTTCTGGATTTTTGAAAATTTCACTTTTTTGTGAAAATATCCATTTAATGAGGGAATAATATGTGTGAGGTTACCCCAGGAGAGTTCCAAATGTGTGTGGGTAGAATATATATCCCACGGGGTAAAATTGAAAAAAGTTGAAAAATTTTTTTTATGGACTTAGTCATTTTTCCGCCGTTTATCAGACTTTCAGATAGGGGAAATGTCAGTGAGGGTTCCGATTTCAGTTCCAGAGCGATTCGCCCAATGTGTCCTTGATATTTAGTCGTTTTCAGCCAATATTTTGGATTTTTGAAAATTTCACTTTTTTGTGAAAATATCCACTAAATGAGGGAATAATATGTGTGAGGGTACCCCAGGAGAGTTCCAAATGTGTGTAGGTATAATACATATCCCACGGGGGTAAAATTGAAAAAAGTTGAAAAAAATTTTTTTTTGGACTTAGTCATTTTTCCGGCGTTTATCAGACTTTCAGATAGGGGAAATGTCAGTGAGCATTCTGGTTTCAGTTCCAGAGCGATTCGCCCAATGAGTCCTTGATATTTAGTCGTTTTCAGCCAATTTTCTGGATTTTTGAAAATTTCACTTTTTTGTGAAAATATCCACTAAATGAGGGAATAATATGTGTGAGGGTACACCAGGAGAGTTCAAAATGTGTGTGGGTAGAATATATATCCCACGGGGGTAAAGTTGAAAATAGTTGAAAAAATTTTTTTTTTGTGCTTAGTCATTTTTCCGGCGTTTATCAGACTTTCAGATAGGGGAAATGTCAGTGAGCATACCAATTTCAGTTCCAGAGCGATTCGCCCAATGAGTCCGTGATATGTAGTCGTTTTCAGCCAATTTTCTGGATTTTTGAAAGTTTTACTTTTTTGTGAAAATATCCACTAAATGAGAAAATAATATGTGTGAGGGTACCCCAGGAGAGTTCCAAATGTGTGTGGGTAGAATATATATCCCACGGGGGTAAAATTGAAAAAAGTTGAAAATTTTTTTTTTCTGGGCTTAGTCATTTTTCCGGCGTTTATCAGACTTTCAGATAGGGGAAATGTCAGTGAGCGTTCCGATTTCAGTTCCAGAGCGATTCGCCCAATGAGTCCTTGATATTTAGTCGTTTTCAGCCAATTTTCTGGATTTTTGAAAATTTCACTTTTTTGTGAAAATATCCACTAAATGAGGGAATAATATGTGTGAGGGTACCCCAGGAGACTTCCAAATGTGTTTAGGTAGAATACATATCCCACGGGGGTGAAATAGAAAAAAGTTGAAAAAAAATTTTTTTTGGACTTAGTCATTTTTCCGGCGTTTATCAGACTTTCAGATAGGGGAAATGTCAGTGAGGGTTTCGATTTCAGTTCCAGAGCGATTCGCCCAATGTGTCCTTGATATTTAGTCGTTTTCAGCCAATATTTTGGATTTTTGAAAATTTCACTTTTTTGTGATAATATCCACTAAATGAGGGAATAATATGTGTGAGGGTACCCCAGGAGAGTTCCAAATGTGTGTAGGTAGAATACATATCCCACGGGGGTAAAATTGAAAAAAGTTGAAAAAAATTTTTTTTTCGACTTAGTCATTTTTCCGGCGTTTATCAGACTTTCAGATAGGGGAAATGTCAGTGAGCGTTCCGATTTCAGTTCCAGAGCGATTCGCCCAATGAGTCCTTGATATTTAGTCGTTTTCAGCCAATTTTCTGGATTTTTGAAAATTTCACTTTTTTGTGAAAATATCCACTAAATGAGGGAATAATATGTGTGAGGGTACCCCAGGAGAGTTCCAAATGTGTGTAGGTAGAATACATATCCCACGGGGGTAAAATAGAAAAAAGTTGAAAAAAAAATTTTTTTGGACTTAGTCATTTTTTCGGCGTTTAGCAGACTTTCAGATAAGGGAAATGTCAGTGAGTGTTCTGATTTCAGTTACAGAGCGATTCGCCCTATGAGTCCTTGATATTTAGTCGTTTTCAGCCAATTTTCTGGATTTTTGAAAATTTCACTTTTTTGTGAAAATATCCATTTAATGAGGGAATAATATGTGTGAGGTTACCCCAGGAGAGTTCCAAATGTGTGTGGGTAGAATATATATCCCACGGGGTAAAATTGAAAAAAGTTGAAAAATTTTTTTTATGGACTTAGTCATTTTTCCGCCGTTTATCAGACTTTCAGATAGGGGAAATGTCAGTGAGGGTTCCGATTTCAGTTCCAGAGCGATTCGCCCAATGTGTCCTTGATATTTAGTCGTTTTCAGCCAATATTTTGGATTTTTGAAAATTTCACTTTTTTGTGAAAATATCCACTAAATGAGGGAATAATATGTGTGAGGGTACCCCAGGAGAGTTCCAAATGTGTGTAGGTATAATACATATCCCACGGGGGTAAAATTGAAAAAAGTTGAAAAAAATTTTTTTTTGGACTTAGTCATTTTTCCGGCGTTTATCAGACTTTCAGATAGGGGAAATGTCAGTGAGCTTTCTGGTTTCAGTTCCAGAGCGATTCGCCCAATGAGTCCTTGATATTTAGTCGTTTTCAGCCAATTTTCTGGATTTTTGAAAATTTCACTTTTTTGTGAAAATATCCACTAAATGAGGGAATAATATGTGTGAGGGTACCCCAGGAGAGTTCAAAATGTGTGTGGGTAGAATATATATCCCACGGGGGTAAAGTTGAAAATAGTTGAAAAAATTTTTTTTTTGTGCTTAGTCATTTTTCCGGCGTTTATCAGACTTTCAGATAGGGGAAATGTCAGTGAGCATACCAATTTCAGTTCCAGAGCGATTCGCCCAATGAGTCCGTGATATGTAGTCGTTTTCAGCCAATTTTCTGGATTTTTGAAAGTTTTACTTTTTTGTGAAAATATCCACTAAATGAGAGAATAATATGTGTGAGGGTACCCCAGGAGAGTTCCAAATGTGTGTGGGTAGAATATATATCCCACGGGGGTAAAATTGAAAAAAGTTGAAAATTTTTTTTTTCTGGGCTTAGTCATTTTTCCGGCGTTTATCAGACTTTCAGATAGGGGAAATGTCAGTGAGCGTTCCGATTTCAGTTCCAGAGCGATTCGCCCAATGAGTCCTTGATATTTAGTCGTTTTCAGCCAATTTTCTGGATTTTTGAAAATTTCACTTTTTTGTGAAAATATCCACTAAATGAGGGAATAATATGTGTGAGGGTACCCCAGGAGACTTCCAAATGTGTTTAGGTAGAATACATATCCCACGGGGGTGAAATAGAAAAAAGTTGAAAAAAAATTTTTTTTGGACTTAGTCATTTTTCCGGCGTTTATCAGACTTTCAGATAGGGGAAATGTCAGTGAGGGTTTCGATTTCAGTTCCAGAGCGATTCGCCCAATGTGTCCTTGATATTTAGTCGTTTTCAGCCAATATTTTGGATTTTTGAAAATTTCACTTTTTTGTGATAATATCCACTAAATGAGGGAATAATATGTGTGAGGGTACCCCAGGAGAGTTCCAAATGTGTGTAGGTAGAATACATATCCCACGGGGGTAAAATTGAAAAAAGTTGAAAAAAATTTTTTTTTCGACTTAGTCATTTTTCCGGCGTTTATCAGACTTTCAGATAGGGGAAATGTCAGTGAGCGTTCCGATTTCAGTTCCAGAGCGATTCGCCCAATGAGTCCTTGATATTTAGTCGTTTTCAGCCAATTTTCTGGATTTTTGAAAATTTCACTTTTTTGTGAAAATATCCACTAAATGAGGGAATAATATGTGTGAGGGTACCCCAGGAGAGTTCCAAATGTGTGTAGGTAGAATACATATCCCACGGGGGTAAAATAGAAAAAAGTTGAAAAAAAAATTTTTTTGGACTTAGTCATTTTTTCGGCGTTTAGCAGACTTTCAGATAAGGGAAATGTCAGTGAGTGTTCTGATTTCAGTTACAGAGCGATTCGCCCTATGAGTCCTTGATATTTAGTCGTTTTCAGCCAATTTTCTGGATTTTTGAAAATTTCACTTTTTTGTGAAAATATCCATTTAATGAGGGAATAATATGTGTGAGGTTACCCCAGGAGAGTTCCAAATGTGTGTGGGTAGAATATATATCCCACGGGGTAAAATTGAAAAAAGTTGAAAAATTTTTTTTATGGACTTAGTCATTTTTCCGCCGTTTATCAGACTTTCAGATAGGGGAAATGTCAGTGAGGGTTCCGATTTCAGTTCCAGAGCGATTCGCCCAATGTGTCCTTGATATTTAGTCGTTTTCAGCCAATATTTTGGATTTTTGAAAATTTCACTTTTTTGTGAAAATATCCACTAAATGAGGGAATAATATGTGTGAGGGTACCCCAGGAGAGTTCCAAATGTGTGTAGGTATAATACATATCCCACGGGGGTAAAATTGAAAAAAGTTGAAAAAAATTTTTTTTTGGACTTAGTCATTTTTCCGGCGTTTATCAGACTTTCAGATAGGGGAAATGTCAGTGAGCATTCTGGTTTCAGTTCCAGAGCGATTCGCCCAATGAGTCCTTGATATTTAGTCGTTTTCAGCCAATTTTCTGGATTTTTGAAAATTTCACTTTTTTGTGAAAATATCCACTAAATGAGGGAATAATATGTGTGAGGGTACCCCAGGAGAGTTCAAAATGTGTGTGGGTAGAATATATATCCCACGGGGGTAAAGTTGAAAATAGTTGAAAAATTTTTTTTTTTGTGCTTAGTCATTTTTCCGGCGTTTATCAGACTTTCAGATAGGGGAAATGTCAGTGAGCATACCAATTTCAGTTCCAGAGCGATTCGCCCAATGAGTCCGTGATATGTAGTCGTTTTCAGCCAATTTTCTGGATTTTTGAAAGTTTTACTTTTTTGTGAAAATATCCACTAAATGAGAGAATAATATGTGTGAGGGTACCCCAGGAGAGTTCCAAATGTGTGTGGGTAGAATATATATCCCACGGGGGTAAAATTGAAAAAAGTTGAAAATTTTTTTTTTCTGGGCTTAGTCATTTTTCCGGCGTTTATCAGACTTTCAGATAGGGGAAATGTCAGTGAGCGTTCCGATTTCAGTTCCAGAGCGATTCGCCCAATGAGTCCTTGATATTTAGTCGTTTTCAGCCAATTTTCTGGATTTTTGAAAATTTCACTTTTTTGTGAAAATATCCACTAAATGAGGGAATAATATGTGTGAGGGTACCCCAGGAGACTTCCAAATGTGTTTAGGTAGAATACATATCCCACGGGGGTGAAATAGAAAAAAGTTGAAAAAAATTTTTTTTTGAACTTAGTCATTTTTCCGGCGTTTATCAGACTTTCAGATAGGGGAAATGTCAGTGAGGGTTTCGATTTCAGTTCCAGAGCGATTCGCCCAATGTGTCCTTGATATTTAGTCGTTTTCAGCCAATATTTTGGATTTTTGAAAATTTCACTTTTTTGTGAAAATATCCACTAAATGAGGGAATAATATGTGTGAGGGTACCCCAGGAGAGTTCCAAATGTGTGTAGGTAGAATACATATCCCACGGGGGTAAAATAGAAAAAAGTTGAAAAAAAATTTTTTTTGGACTTAGTCATTTTTTCGGCGTTTAGCAGACTTTCAGATAAGGGAAATGTCAGTGAGTGTTCTGATTTCAGTTACAGAGCGATTCGCCCTCTGAGTCCTTGATATTTAGTCGTTTTCAGCCAATTTTCTGGATTTTTGAAAATTTCACTTTTTTGTGAAAATATCCATTTAATGAGGGAATAATATGTGTGAGGTTACCCCAGGAGAGTTCCAAATGTGTGTGGGTAGAATATATATCCCACGGGGGTAAAATTGAAAAAAGTTGAAAAATTTTTTTTATGGACTTAGTCATTTTTCCGGCGTTTATCAGACTTTCAGATAGGGGAAATGTCAGTGAGGGTTCCGATTTCAGTTCCAGAGCGATTCGCCCAATGTGTCCTTGATATTTAGTCGTTTTCAGCCAATATTTTGGATTTTTGAAAATTTCACTTTTTTGTGAAAATATCCACTAAATGAGGGAATAATATGTGTGAGGGTACCCCAGGAGAGTTCAAAATGTGTGTGGGTAGAATATATATCCCACGGGGGTAAAGTTGAAAATAGTTGAAAAAATTTTTTTTTTGTGCTTAGTCATTTTTCCGGCGTTTATCAGACTTTCAGATAGGGGAAATGTCAGTGAGCATACCAATTTCAGTTCCAGAGCGATTCGCCCAATGAGTCCTTGATATGTAGTCGTTTTCAGCCAATTTTCTGGATTTTTGAAAGTTTTACTTTTTTGTGAAAATATCCACTAAATGAGAGAATAATATGTGTGAGGGTACCCCAGGAGAGTTCCAAATGTGTGTGGGTAGAATATATATCCCACGGGGGTAAAATTGAAAAAAGTTGAAAATTTTTTTTTTCTGGGCTTAGTCATTTTTCCGGCGTTTATCAGACTTTCAGATAGGGGAAATGTCAGTGAGCGTTCCGATTTCAGTTCCAGAGCGATTCGCCCAATGAGTCCTTGATATTTAGTCGTTTTCAGCCAATTTTCTGGATTTTTGAAAATTTCACTTTTTTGTGAAAATATCCACTAAATGAGGGAATAATATGTGTGAGGGTACCCCAGGAGAGTTCCAAATGTGTGTAGGTAGAATACATATCCCACGGGGGTGAAATAGAAAAAAGTTGAAAAAAAATTTTTTTTGGACTTAGTCATTTTTTCGGCGTTTAGCAGACTTTCAGATAAGGGAAATGTCAGTGAGTGTTCTGATTTCAGTTACAGAGCGATTCGCCCTCTGAGTCCTTGATATTTAGTCGTTTTCAGCCAATTTTCTGGATTTTTGAAAATTTCACTTTTTTGTGAAAATATCCATTTAATGAGGGAATAATATGTGTGAGGTTACCCCAGGAGAGTTCCAAATGTGTGTGGGTAGAATATATATCCCACGGGGGTAAAATTGAAAAAAGTTGAAAAATTTTTTTTATGGACTTAGTCATTTTTCCGGCGTTTATCAGACTTTCAGATAGGGGAAATGTCAGTGAGGGTTTCGATTTCAGTTCCAGAGCGATTCGCCCAATGTGTCCTTGATATTTAGTCGTTTTCAGCCAATATTTTGGATTTTTGAAAATTTCACTTTTTTGTGAAAATATCCACTAAATGAGGGAATAATATGTGTGAGGGTACCCCAGGAGAGTTCCAAATGTGTGTAGGTATAATACATATCCCACGGGGGTAAAATTGAAAAAAGTTGAAAAAAATTTTTTTTTGGACTTAGTCATTTTTCCGGCGTTTATCAGACTTTCAGATAGGGGAAATGTCAGTGAGCATTCTGATTTCAGTTCCAGAGCGATTCGCCCAATGAGTCCTTGATATTTAGTCGTTTTCAGCCAATTTTCTGGATTTTTGAAAATTTCACTTTTTTGTGAAAATATCCATTTAATGAGGGAATAATATGTGTGAGGTTACCCCAGGAGAGTTCCAAATGTGTGTGGGTAGAATATATATCCCACGGGGTAAAATTGAAAAAAGTTGAAAATTTTTTTTTATGGACTTAGTCATTTTTCCGGCGTTTATCAGACTTTCAGATAGGGGAAATGTCAGTGAGGGTTCCGATTTCAGTTCCAGAGCGATTCGCCCAATGTGTCCTTGATATTTAGTCGTTTTCAGCCAATATTTTGGATTTTTGAAAATTTCACTTTTTTGTGAAAATATCCACTAAATGAGGGAATAATATGTGTGAGGGTACCCCAGGAGAGTTCCAAATGTGTGTAGGTATAATACATATCCCACGGGGGTAAAATTGAAAAAAGTTGAAAAAAATTTTTTTTTGGACTTAGTCATTTTTCCGGCGTTTATCAGACTTACAGATAGGGGAAATGTCAGTGAGCATTCTGATTTCAGTTCCAGAGCGATTCGCCCAATGAGTCCTTGATATTTAGTCGTTTTCAGCCAATTTTCTGGATTTTTGAAAATTTCACTTTTTTGTGAAAATATCCACTAAATGAGGGAATAATATGTGTGAGGGTACCCCAGGAGAGTTCCAAATGTGTGTAGGTAGAATACATATCCCACGGGGGTAAAATAGAAAAAAGTTGAAAAAAAAATTTTTTTGGACTTAGTCATTTTTTCGGCGTTTAGGAGACTTTCAGATAAGGGAAATGTCAGTGAGTGTTCTGATTTCAGTTACAGAGCAATTCGCCCTATGAGTCCTTGATATTTAGTCGTTTTCAGCCAATTTTCTGGATTTTTGAAAATTTCACTTTTTTGTGAAAATATCCATTTAATGAGGGAATAATATGTGTGAGGTTACCCCAGGAGAGTTCCAAATGTGTGTGGGTAGAATATATATCCCACGGGGTAAAATTGAAAAAAGTTGAAAAAATTTTTTTATGGACTTAGTCATTTTTCCGGCGTTTATCAGACTTTCAGATAGGGGAAATGTCAGTGAGGGTTCCGATTTCAGTTCCAGAGCGATTCGCCCAATGTGTCCTTGATATTTAGTCGTTTTCAGCCAATATTTTGGATTTTTGAAAATTTCACTTTTTTGTGAAAATATCCACTAAATGAGGGAATAATATGTGTGAGGGTACCCCAGGAGAGTTCCAAATGTGTGTAGGTATAATACATATCCCACGGGGGTAAAGTTGAAAATAGTTGAAAAATTTTTTTTTTTGTGCTTAGTCATTTTTCCGGCGTTTATAAGACTTTCAGATAGGGGAAATGTCAGTGAGCATACCAATTTCAGTTCCAGAGCGATTCGCCCAATGAGTCCTTGATATTTAGTCGTTTTCAGCCAATTTTCTGGATTTTTGAAAATTTCACTTTTTTGTTGAAAATATCCACTAAATGAGGGAATAATATGTGTGAGGGTACCCCAGGAGAGTTCCAAATGTGTGTAGGTAGAATACATATCCCACAAGGGTAAAATTGAAAAAAGTTGAAAAAATTTTATTTGGGGACTTAGTCATTTTTCCGGCGTTTATCACACTTTCAGATAGGGGAAATGTAAGTGAGCTTCCCGATTTCAGTTCCAGAGCGATTGGCCCAATGAGTCCTTGATATTTAGGCGTTTTCAATCAATTTTCTGGATTTTTGAAAATTTCACTTTTTTGTGAAAATATCCACTAAATGAGGGGTTAATATGTGTGAGGGTACCCCAGGAGAGTTCCAAATGTGTGTAGGTAGAATATATATCCCACGGGGGTAAAATTGAAAAAAGTTGAAATTTTTTTTTTTTTTGACTTAGTCATTTTTCCGGCGTTTATCAGACTTTCAGATTGGGGAAATGTCAGTGAGCATACCAATTTCAGTTCCAGAGCGATTCGCCCAATGAGTCCTTGATATTTAGTCGTTTTCAGCCAATTTTCTGGATTTTTGAAAATTTCACTTTTTTGTGAAAATATCCACTAAATGAGGGAATAATATGTGTGAGGGTACCCCAGGAGAGTTCCAAATGTGTGTAGGTAGAATACATATCCCACGGGGGTAAAATAGAAAAAAGTTGAAAAAAAATTTTTTTTGGACTTACTCATTTTTCCGGAGTTTATCAGACTTTCAGATAAGGGAAATGTCAGTGAGTGTTCTGATTTCAGTTACAGAGCGATTCGCCCTATGAGTCCTTGATATTTAGTCATTTTCAGCCAATTTTCTGGATTTTTGAAAATTTCACTTTTTTGTGAAAATATCCACTAAATGAGGGAATAATATGTGTGAGGGTACCCCAGGAGAGTTCCAAATGTGTGTGGGTAGAATATATATCCCACGGGGGTAAAATTGAAAAAAGTTGAAAAAAATTTTTTTTTGGACTTAGTCATTTATCCGGCGTTTATCAGACTTTCAGATAGGGGAAATGTCAGTGAGCGTTCCGATTTCAGTTCCAGAGCGATTCGCCCAATGTGTCCTTGATATTTAGTCGTTTTCAGCCAATATTTTGGATTTTTGAAAATTTCACTTTTTTGTGAAAATATCCACTAAATGAGGGAATAATATGTGTGAGGGTACCCCAGGAGAGTTCAAAATGTGTGTGGGTAGAATATATATCCCACGGGGGTAAAGTTGAAAATAGTTGAAAAAATTTTTTTTTTGTGCTTAGTCATTTTTCCGGCGTTTATCAGACTTTCAGATAGGGGAAATGTCAGTGAGCATACCAATTTCAGTTCCAGAGCGATTCGCCCAATGAGTCCGTGATATGTAGTCGTTTTCAGCCAATTTTCTGGATTTTTGAAAGTTTTACTTTTTTGTGAAAATATCCACTAAATGAGAGAATAATATGTGTGAGGGTACCCCAGGAGAGTTCCAAATGTGTGTGGGTAGAATATATATCCCACGGGGGTAAAATTGAAAAAAGTTGAAAATTTTTTTTTTCTGGGCTTAGTCATTTTTCCGGCGTTTATCAGACTTTCAGATAGGGGAAATGTCAGTGAGCGTTCCGATTTCAGTTCCAGAGCGATTCGCCCAATGAGTCCTTGATATTTAGTCGTTTTCAGCCAATTTTCTGGATTTTTGAAAATTTCACTTTTTTGTGAAAATATCCACTAAATGAGGGAATAATATGTGTGAGGGTACCCCAGGAGACTTCCAAATGTGTTTAGGTAGAATACATATCCCACGGGGGTGAAATAGAAAAAAGTTGAAAAAAATTTTTTTTTGAACTTAGTCATTTTTCCGGCGTTTATCAGACTTTCAGATAGGGGAAATGTCAGTGAGGGTTTCGATTTCAGTTCCAGAGCGATTCGCCCAATGTGTCCTTGATATTTAGTCGTTTTCAGCCAATATTTTGGATTTTTGAAAATTTCACTTTTTTGTGAAAATATCCACTAAATGAGGGAATAATATGTGTGAGGGTACCCCAGGAGAGTTCCAAATGTGTGTAGGTAGAATACATATCCCACGGGGGTAAAATAGAAAAAAGTTGAAAAAAAATTTTTTTTGGACTTAGTCATTTTTTCGGCGTTTAGCAGACTTTCAGATAAGGGAAATGTCAGTGAGTGTTCTGATTTCAGTTACAGAGCGATTCGCCCTCTGAGTCCTTGATATTTAGTCGTTTTCAGCCAATTTTCTGGATTTTTGAAAATTTCACTTTTTTGTGAAAATATCCATTTAATGAGGGAATAATATGTGTGAGGTTACCCCAGGAGAGTTCCAAATGTGTGTGGGTAGAATATATATCCCACGGGGGTAAAATTGAAAAAAGTTGAAAAATTTTTTTTATGGACTTAGTCATTTTTCCGGCGTTTATCAGACTTTCAGATAGGGGAAATGTCAGTGAGGGTTCCGATTTCAGTTCCAGAGCGATTCGCCCAATGTGTCCTTGATATTTAGTCGTTTTCAGCCAATATTTTGGATTTTTGAAAATTTCACTTTTTTGTGAAAATATCCACTAAATGAGGGAATAATATGTGTGAGGGTACCCCAGGAGAGTTCAAAATGTGTGTGGGTAGAATATATATCCCACGGGGGTAAAGTTGAAAATAGTTGAAAAAATTTTTTTTTTGTGCTTAGTCATTTTTCCGGCGTTTATCAGACTTTCAGATAGGGGAAATGTCAGTGAGCATACCAATTTCAGTTCCAGAGCGATTCGCCCAATGAGTCCTTGATATGTAGTCGTTTTCAGCCAATTTTCTGGATTTTTGAAAGTTTTACTTTTTTGTGAAAATATCCACTAAATGAGAGAATAATATGTGTGAGGGTACCCCAGGAGAGTTCCAAATGTGTGTGGGTAGAATATATATCCCACGGGGGTAAAATTGAAAAAAGTTGAAAATTTTTTTTTTCTGGGCTTAGTCATTTTTCCGGCGTTTATCAGACTTTCAGATAGGGGAAATGTCAGTGAGCGTTCCGATTTCAGTTCCAGAGCGATTCGCCCAATGAGTCCTTGATATTTAGTCGTTTTCAGCCAATTTTCTGGATTTTTGAAAATTTCACTTTTTTGTGAAAATATCCACTAAATGAGGGAATAATATGTGTGAGGGTACCCCAGGAGAGTTCCAAATGTGTGTAGGTAGAATACATATCCCACGGGGGTGAAATAGAAAAAAGTTGAAAAAAAATTTTTTTTGGACTTAGTCATTTTTTCGGCGTTTAGCAGACTTTCAGATAAGGGAAATGTCAGTGAGTGTTCTGATTTCAGTTACAGAGCGATTCGCCCTCTGAGTCCTTGATATTTAGTCGTTTTCAGCCAATTTTCTGGATTTTTGAAAATTTCACTTTTTTGTGAAAATATCCATTTAATGAGGGAATAATATGTGTGAGGTTACCCCAGGAGAGTTCCAAATGTGTGTGGGTAGAATATATATCCCACGGGGGTAAAATTGAAAAAAGTTGAAAAATTTTTTTTATGGACTTAGTCATTTTTCCGGCGTTTATCAGACTTTCAGATAGGGGAAATGTCAGTGAGCATTCTGATTTCAGTTCCAGAGCGATTCGCCCAATGAGTCCTTGATATTTAGTCGTTTTCAGCCAATTTTCTGGATTTTTGAAAATTTCACTTTTTTGTGAAAATATCCATTTAATGAGGGAATAATATGTGTGAGGTTACCCCAGGAGAGTTCCAAATGTGTGTGGGTAGAATATATATCCCACGGGGTAAAATTGAAAAAAGTTGAAAATTTTTTTTTATGGACTTAGTCATTTTTCCGGCGTTTATCAGACTTTCAGATAGGGGAAATGTCAGTGAGGGTTCCGATTTCAGTTCCAGAGCGATTCGCCCAATGTGTCCTTGATATTTAGTCGTTTTCAGCCAATATTTTGGATTTTTGAAAATTTCACTTTTTTGTGAAAATATCCACTAAATGAGGGAATAATATGTGTGAGGGTACCCCAGGAGAGTTCCAAATGTGTGTAGGTATAATACATATCCCACGGGGGTAAAATTGAAAAAAGTTGAAAAAAATTTTTTTTTGGACTTAGTCATTTTTCCGGCGTTTATCAGACTTACAGATAGGGGAAATGTCAGTGAGCATTCTGATTTCAGTTCCAGAGCGATTCGCCCAATGAGTCCTTGATATTTAGTCGTTTTCAGCCAATTTTCTGGATTTTTGAAAATTTCACTTTTTTGTGAAAATATCCACTAAATGAGGGAATAATATGTGTGAGGGTACCCCAGGAGACTTCCAAATGTGTTTAGGTAGAATACATATCCCACGGGGGTGAAATAGAAAAAAGTTGAAAAAAAATTTTTTTTGGACTTAGTCATTTTTTCGGCGTTTATCAGACTTTCAGATAGGGGAAATGTCAGTGAGCATTACAATTTCAGTTCCAGAGCGATTCGTCCAATGAGTCCTTGATATTTAGTCGTTTTCAGCCAATATTTTGGATTTTTGAAAATTTCACTTTTTTGTGAAAATATCCACTAAATGAGGGAATAATATGTGTGAGGTTACCCCAGAAGAGTTCCAAATATGTGTAGGTAGAATATATATACCACGGGGGTAAAATTGAAAAAAGTTGAAAAATTTTTTTTATGGACTTAGTCATTTTTCCGGCGTTTATCAGACTTTCAGATAGGGGAAATGTCAGTGAGGGTTTCGATTTCAGTTCCAGAGCGATTCGCCCAATGTGTCCTTGATATTTAGTCGTTTTCAGCCAATATTTTGGATTTTTGAAAATTTCACTTTTTTGTGAAAATATCCACTAAATGAGGGAATAATATGTGTGAGGGTACCCCAGGAGAGTTCCAAATGTGTGTAGGTAGAATACATATCCCACGGGGGTAAAATAGAAAAAAGTTGAAAAAAAAATTTTTTTGGACTTAGTCATTTTTTCGGCGTTTAGGAGACTTTCAGATAAGGGAAATGTCAGTGAGTGTTCTGATTTCAGTTACAGAGCGATTCGCCCTATGAGTCCTTGATATTTAGTCGTTTTCAGCCAATTTTCTGGATTTTTGAAAATTTCACTTTTTTGTGAAAATATCCATTTAATGAGGGAATAATATGTGTGAGGTTACCCCAGGAGAGTTCCAAATGTGTGTGGGTAGAATATATATCCCACGGGGTAAAATTGAAAAAAGTTGAAAAAATTTTTTTATGGACTTAGTCATTTTTCCGGCGTTTATCAGACTTTCAGATAGGGGAAATGTCAGTGAGGGTTCCGATTTCAGTTCCAGAGCGATTCGCCCAATGTGTCCTTGATATTTAGTCGTTTTCAGCCAATATTTTGGATTTTTGAAAATTTCACTTTTTTGTGAAAATATCCACTAAATGAGGGAATAATATGTGTGAGGGTACCCCAGGAGAGTTCCAAATGTGTGTAGGTATAATACATATCCCACGGGGGTAAAATTGAAAAAAGTTGAAAAAAATTTTTTTTTGGACTTAGTCATTTTTCCGGCGTTTATCAGACTTTCAGATAGGGGAAATGTCAGTGAGCATTCTGATTTCAGTTCCAGAGCGATTCGCCCAATGAGTCCTTGATATTTAGTCGTTTTCAGCCAATTTTCTGGATTTTTGAAAATTTCACTTTTTTGTGAAAATATCCACTAAATGAGGGAATAATATGTGTGAGGGTACCCCAGGAGAGTTCAAAATGTGTGTGGGTAGAATATATATCCCACGGGGGTAAAGTTGAAAATAGTTGAAAAATTTTTTTTTTTGTGCTTAGTCATTTTTCCGGCGTTTATAAGACTTTCAGATAGGGGAAATGTCAGTGAGCATACCAATTTCAGTTCCAGAGCGATTCGCCCAATGAGTCCTTGATATTTAGTCGTTTTCAGCCAATTTTCTGGATTTTTGAAAATTTCACTTTTTTGTTGAAAATATCCACTAAATGAGGGAATAATATGTGTGAGGGTACCCCAGGAGAGTTCCAAATGTGTGTAGGTAGAATACATATCCCACAAGGGTAAAATTGAAAAAAGTTGAAAAAATTTTATTTGGGGACTTAGTCATTTTTCCGGCGTTTATCACACTTTCAGATAGGGGAAATGTAAGTGAGCTTCCCGATTTCAGTTCCAGAGCGATTGGCCCAATGAGTCCTTGATATTTAGGCGTTTTCAATCAATTTTCTGGATTTTTGAAAATTTCACTTTTTTGTGAAAATATCCACTAAATGAGGGGTTAATATGTGTGAGGGTACCCCAGGAGAGTTCCAAATGTGTGTAGGTAGAATACATATCCCACGGGGGTAAAATAGAAAAAAGTTGAAAAAAAATTTTTTTTGGACTTACTCATTTTTCCGGCGTTTATCAGACTTTCAGATAAGGGAAATGTCAGTGAGTGTTCTGATTTCAGTTACAGAGCGATTCGCCCTATGAGTCCTTGATATTTAGTCGTTTTCAGCCAATTTTCTGGATTTTTGAAAATTTCACTTTTTTGTGAAAATATCCACTAAATGAGGGAATAATATGTGTGAGGGTACCCCAGGAGAGTTCCAAATGTGTGTGGGTAGAATATATATCCCACGGGGGTAAAATTGAAAAAAGTTGAAAAAAATTTTTTTTTGGACTTAGTCATTTATCCGGCGTTTATCAGACTTTCAGATAGGGGAAATGTCAGTGAGCGTTCCGATTTCAGTTCCAGAGCGATTCGCCCAATGAGTCCTTGATATTTAGTCGTTTTCAGCCAATTTTCTGGATTTTTGAAATTTTCACTTTTTTGTGAAAATATCCACTAAATGAGGGAATAATATGTGTGAGGGTACCCCAGGAGAGTTCCAAATGTGTGTAGGTAGAATACATATCCCACGGGGGTAAAATAGAAAAAAGTTGAAAAAAAATTTTTTTTGGACTTACTCATTTTTCCGGCGTTTATCAGACTTTCAGATAGGGGAAATGTCAGTGAGCATTCCGATTTCAGTTCCTGAGCGATTTGCCCAATGAGTCCTTGATATTTAGTCGTTTTCAGCCAATTTTCTGGATTTTTGAAAATTTCACTTTTTTGTGAAAATATCCACTAAATGAGGGAATAATATGTTTGAGGGTACCCCAGGAGAGTTCCAAATGTGTGTGGGTAGAATATATATCCCACGGGGGTAAAATTGAAAAAAGTTGAAAAAAAATTTTTTTTGTACTTATTCATTTTTCCGGCGTTTACCAGACTTTCAGATAGGGGAAATGTCAGTGAGCATTCTGATTTCAATTCCAGAGCGATTCGCCCAATGAGTCCTTGATATTTAGTCGTTTTCAGCCAATATTTTGGATTTTTGAAAATTTCACTTTTTTGTGAAAATATCCACTAAATGAGGGAATAATATGTGTGAGGTTACCCCACTAGAGTCCCAAATATGTGTAGGTAGAATATATATACCACGGGGGTAAAATTGAAAAAAGTTGAAAAAAATTTTTTTTTGGACTTAGTCATTTTTTCGGCGTTTAGCAGACTTTCAGATAAGGGAAATGTCAGTGAGTGTTCTGATTTCGGTTACAGAGCGATTCGCCCTATGAGTCCTTGATATTTAGTCGTTTTCAGCCAATTTTCTGGATTTTTGAAAATTTCACTTTTTTGTGAAAATATCCACTAAATGAGGGAATAATATGTGTGAGGGTACCCCAGGAGAGTTCCAAATGTGTGTGGGTAGAATATATATCCCACGGGGGTAAAATTGAAAAAAGTTGAAATTTTTTTTTTATTGGACTTAGTCATTTTTCCGGCGTTTAACAGACTTTCAGGTAGGGGAAATGTCAGTGAGCGTTCCGATTTCAGTTCCAGAGCGATTCGCCCAATGAGTCCTTGATATTTAGTCTTTTTCAGCCAATTTTCTGGATTTTTGAAAATTTCACTTTTTTGTGAAAATATCCACTAAATGAGGTAATAATATGTGTGAGGGTACCCCAGGAGAGTTCCAAATGTGTGTAGGTAGAATACATATCCCACGGGGGTAAAATAGAAAAAAGTTGTAAAAAAATTTTTTTTGGACTTAGTCATTTTTTCGGCGTTTAGCAGACTTTCAGATAAGGGAAATGTCAGTGAGTGTTCTGATTTCAGTTACAGAGCGATTCGCCCTATGAGTCCTTGATATTTAGTCGTTTTCAGCCAATTTTCTGGATTTTTGAAAATTTCACTTTTTTGTGAAAATATCCACTAAATGAGGGAATAATATGTATGAGGGTACCCCAGGAGAGTTCCAAATCAGGAGAGTTCCAAATGTGTGTAGGTAGAATACATATCCCACAGGGGTAAAATTGAAAAAAGTTGAAAAAAAATTTTTTTTGGACTTAGTCATTTTTCCGGCGTTTATCAGACTTTCAGATAGGGGAAATGTCAGTGAGCATTCCGATTTCAGTTCCAGAGCGATTCGCCCAATGAGTCCTTGATGTTTAGTCGTTTTCAGCCAATTTTCTGGATTTGTGAAAGTTTCACTTTTTTGTGAAAATATCCACTAAATGAGGGAATAATATGTGTGAGGGTACCCCAGGAGAGTTCCAAATGTGTGTGGGTAGAATATATATCCCACGGGGGTAAAATTGGAAAAAGTTGAAAACATTTTTTTTTTGGGCTTAGTCATTTTTCCGGTGTTTATCAGACTTTCAGATAGGGGAAATGTCAGTGAGCGTTCCGATTTCAGTTCCAGAGCGATTCGCCCAATGAGTCTTTGATATTTAGTCGTTTTCAGCCAATATTTTGGATTTTTGAAAATTTCACTTTTTTGTGAAAATATCCACTAAATGAGGTAAAAATATGTGTGAGGGTACCACAGGAGAGTTCCAAATGTGTGTGGGTAGAATATATATCCCACGGGGGTAAATTGAAAAAAGTTTTCAAAAAAAATTTTTTTGGACTTAGTCATTTTTCCGGCGTTTATCAGACTTTCAGATAGGGGAAATGTCAGTGAGCATACCAATTTCAGTTCCAGAGCGATTCGCCCAATGAGTCCTTGATATTTATTCGTTTTCATCCAATTTTCTGGATTTTTGAAAGTTTTACTTTTTTGTGAAAATATCCACTAAATGAGAGAATAATATGTGTGAGGGTACCCCAGGAGAGTTCCAAATGTGTATGGGTAGAATATATATCCCACGGGGGTAAAATTGAAAAAAGTTGAAAAATTTTTTTTTTTGGGCTTAGTCATTTTTCCGGCGTTTATCAGACTTTCAGATAGGGGAAATGTCAGTGAGCATACCAATTTCAGTTCCAGAGCGATTCGCCCAATGAGTCCTTGATATTTAGTCGTTTTCAGCCAATTTTCTGGATTTTTGAAAATTTCACTTTTTTGTGAAAATATCCACTAAATGAGGGAATAATATGTGTGAGGGTACCCCAGGAGAGTTCCAAATGTGTTTAGGTAGAATACATATCCCACGGGGGTAAAATAGAAAAAAGTTGAAAAAAAATTTTTTTTGGACTTACTCATTTTTCCGGCGTTTATCAGACTTTCAGATAAGGGAAATGTCAGTGAGTGTTCTGATTTCAGTTACAGAGCGATTCGCCCAATGAGTCCTTGATATTTAGTCGTTTTCAGCCAATTTTCTGGATTTTTGAAAATTTCACTTTTTTGTGAAAATATCCACTAAATGTGGGAATAATATGTGTGAGGGTACCCCAGGAGAGTTCCAAATGTGTGTGGGTAGAATATATATCCCACGGGGGTAAAATTGAAAAAAGTTGAAAAAAATTTTTTTTTGGACTTAGTCATTTATCCGGCGTTTATCAGACTTTCAGATAGGGGAAATGTCAGTGAGCGTTCCGATTTCAGTTCCAGAGCGATTCGCCCAATGAGTCCTTGATATTTAGTCGTTTTCAGCCAATTTTCTGGATTTTTGAAATTTTCACTTTTTTGTGAAAATATCCACTAAATGAGGGAATAATATGTGTGAGGGTACCCCAGGAGAGTTCCAAATGTGTGTAGGTAGAATACATATCCCACGGGGGTAAAATAGAAAAAAGTTGAAAAAAAATTTTTTTTGGACTTACTCATTTTTCCGGCGTTTATCAGACTTTCAGATAGGGGAAATGTCAGTGAGCATTCCGATTTCAGTTCCTGAGCGATTCGCCCAATGAGTCCTTGATATTTAGTCGTTTTCAGTCAATTTTCTGGATTTTTGAAAATTTCACTTTTTTGTGAAAATATCCACTAAATGAGGGAATAATATGTTTGAGGGTACCCCAGGAGAGTTCCAAATGTGTGTGGGTAGAATATATATCCCACGGGGGTAAAATTGAAAAAAGTTGAAAAAAAATTTTTTTTGTACTTATTCATTTTTCCGGCGTTTACCAGACTTTCAGATAGGGGAAATGTCAGTGAGCATTCTGATTTCAATTCCAGAGCGATTCGCCCAATGAGTCCTTGATATTTAGTCGTTTTCAGCCAATATTTTGGATTTTTGAAAATTTCACTTTTTTGTGAAAATATCCACTAAATGAGGGAATAATATGTGTGAGGTTACCCCACTAGAGTTCCAAATATGTGTAGGTAGAATATATATACCACGGGGGTAAAATAGAAAAAAGTTTAAAAAAATTTTTTTTTGGACTTAGTCATTTTTTCGGCGTTTAGCAGACTTTCAGATAAGGGAAATGTCAGTGAGTGTTCTGATTTCAGTTACAGAGCGATTCGCCCTATGAGTCCTTGATATTTAGTCGTTTTCAGCCAATTTTCTGGATTTTTGAAAATTTCACTTTTTTGTGAAAATATCCACTAAATGAGGGAATAATATGTGTGAGGTTACCCCAGGAGAGTTCCAAATGTGTGTGGGTAGAATATATATCCCACGGGGGTAAAATTGAAAAAAGTTTAAAAAATTTTTTTTTTGGACTTAGTCATTTTTCTGGCGTTTATCAGACTTTCAGATAGGGGAAATGTCAGTGAGGGTTCCGATTTCAGTTCCAGAGCGATTCGCCCAATGTGTCCTTGATATTTAGTCATTTTCAGCCAATATTTTGTATTTTTGAAAATTTCACTTTTTTGTGAAAATATCCACTAAATGAGGGAATAATATGTGTGAGGGTACCCCAGGAGAGTTCCAAATGTGTGTGGGTAGAATATATATCCCACGGGGGTAAAATTGAAAAAAGTTGAAATTTTTTTTTTATTGGACTTAGTCATTTTTCCGGCGTTTATCAGACTTTCAGGTAGGGGAAATGTCAGTGAGCGTTCCGATTTCAGTTCCAGAGCGATTCGCCCAATGAGTCCTTGATATTTAGTCTTTTTCAGCCAATTTTCTGGATTTTTGAAAATTTCACTTTTTTGTGAAAATATCCACTAAATGAGGTAATAATATGTGTGAGGGTACCCCAGGAGAGTTCCAAATGTGTGTAGGTAGAATACATATCCCACGGGGGTAAAATAGAAAAAAGTTGTAAAAAAATTTTTTTTGGACTTAGTCATTTTTTCGGCGTTTAGCAGAATTTCAGATAAGGGAAATGTCAGTGAGTGTTCTGATTTCAGTTACAGAGCGATTCGCTCTATGAGTCCTTGATATTTAGTCGTTTTCAGCCAATTTTCTGGATTTTTGAAAATTTCACTTTTTTGTGAAAATATCCACTAAATGAGGGAATAATATGTGTGAGGGTACCCCAGGAGAGTTCCAAATGTGTGTGGGTAGAATATATATCCCACGGGGGTAAAATTGAAAAAAGTTGAAAAAAATTTTTTTTTGGACTTAGTCATTTATCCGGCGTTTATCAGACTTTCACATAGGGGAAATGTCAGTGAGCGTTCCGATTTCAGTTCCAGAGCGATTCGCCCAATGAGTCCTTGATATTTAGTCGTTTTCAGCCAATTTTCTGGATTTTTGAAATTTTCACTTTTTTGTGAAAATATCCACTAAATGAGGGAATAACATGTGTGAGGGTACCCCAGGAGAGTTCCAAATGTGTGTAGGTAGAATACATATCCCACGGGGGTAAAATAGAAAAAAGTTGAAAAAAAATTTTTTTTGGACTTACTCATTTTTCCGGCGTTTATCAGACTTTCAGATAGGGGAAATGTCAGTGAGCATTCCGATTTCAGTTCCTGAGCGATTCGCCCAATGAGTCCTTGATATTTAGTCGTTTTCAGCCAATTTTCTGGATTTTTGAAAATTTCACTTTTTTGTGAAAATATCCACTAAATGAGGGAATAATATGTTTGAGGGTACCCCAGGAGAGTTCCAAATGTGTGTGGGTAGAATATATATCCCACGGGGGTAAAATTGAAAAAAGTTGAAAAAAAATTTTTTTTGTACTTATTCATTTTTCCGGCGTTTACCAGACTTTCAGGTAGGGGAAATGTCAGTGAGCATTCTGATTTCAATTCCAGAGCGATTCGCCCAATGAGTCCTTGATATTTAGTCGTTTTCAGCCAATATTTTGGATTTTTGAAAATTTCACTTTTTTGTGAAAATATCCACTTAATGAGGGAATAATATGTGTGAGGTTACCCCACTAGAGTTCCAAATATGTGTAGGTAGAATATATATACCACGGGGGTAAAATAGAAAAAAGTTTAAAAAAATTTTTTTTTGGACTTAGTCATTTTTTCGGCGTTTAGCAGACTTTCAGATAAGGGAAATGTCAGTGAGTGTTCTGATTTCAGTTACAGAGCGATTCGCCCTATGAGTCCTTGATATTTAGTCGTTTTCAGCCAATTTTCTGGATTTTTGAAAATTTCACTTTTTTGTGAAAATATCCACTAAATGAGGGAATAATATGTGTGAGGTTACCCCAGGAGAGTTCCAAATGTGTGTGGGTAGAATATATATCCCACGGGGGTAAAATTGAAAAAAGTTTAAAAAATTTTTTTTTTGGACTTAGTCATTTTTCTGGCGTTTATCAGACTTTCAGATAGGGGAAATGTCAGTGAGGGTTCCGATTTTAGTTCCAGAGCGATTCGCCCAATGTGTCCTTGATATTTAGTCATTTTCAGCCAATATTTTGTATTTTTGAAAATTTCACTTTTTTGTGAAAATATCCACTAAATGAGGGAATAATATGTGTGAGGGTACCCCAGGAGAGTTCCAAATGTGTGTGGGTAGAATATATATCCCACGGGGGTAAAATTGAAAAAAGTTGAAATTTTTTTTTTATTGGACTTAGTCATTTTTCCGGCGTTTATCAGACTTTCAGGTAGGGGAAATGTCAGTGAGCGTTCCGATTTCAGTTCCAGAGCGATTCGCCCAATGAGTCCTTGATATTTAGTCTTTTTCAGCCAATTTTCTGGATTTTTTAAAATTTCACTTTTTTGTGAAAATATCCACTAAATGAGGTAATAATATGTGTGAGGGTACCCCAGGAGAGTTCCAAATGTGTGTAGGTAGAATACATATCCCACGGGGGTAAAATAGAAAAAAGTTGTAAAAAAATTTTTTTTGGACTTAGTCATTTTTTCGGCCTTTAGCAGACTTTCAGATAAGGGAAATGTCAGTGAGTGTTCTGATTTCAGTTACAGAGCGATTCGCCCTATGAGTCCTTGATATTTAGTCGTTTTCAGCCAATTTTCTGGATTTTTGAAAATTTCACTTTTTTGTGAAAATATCCACTAAATGAGGGAATAATATGTGTGAGGGTACCCCAGGAGAGTTCCAAATCAGGAGAGTTCCAAATGTGTGTAGGTAGAATACATATCCCACGGGGGTAAAATTGAAAAAAGTTGAAAAAAAATTTTTTTTGGACTTAGTCATTTTTCCGGCGTTTATCAGACTTTCAGATAGGGGAAATGTCAGTGAGCATTCCGATTTCAGTTCCAGAGCGATTCGCCCAATGAGTCCTTGATGTTTAGTCGTTTTCAGCCAATTTTCTGGATTTGTGAAAGTTTCACTTTTTTGTGAAAATATCCACTAAATGAGGGAATAATATGTGTGAGGGTACCCCAGGAGAGTTCCAAATGTGTGTGGGTAGAATATATATCCCACGGGGGTAAAATTGAAAAAAGTTGAAAACATTTTTTTTTTGGGCTTAGTCATTTTTCCGGTGTTTATCAGACTTTCAGATAGGGGAAATGTCAGTGAGCGTTCCGATTTCAGTTCCAGAGCGATTTGCCCAATGAGTCTTTGATATTTAGTCGTTTTCAGCCAATATTTTGGATTTTTGAAAATTTCACTTTTTTGTGAAAATATCCACTAAATGAGGTAAAAATATGTGTGAGGTTACCACAGGAGAGTTCCAAATGTGTGTGGGTAGAATATATATCCCACGGGGGTAAATTGAAAAAAGTTTTAAAAAAAATTTTTTTGGACTTAGTCATTTTTCCGGCGTTTATCAGACTTTCAGATAGGGGAAATGTCAGTGAGCATACCAATTTCAGTTCCAGAGCGATTCGCCCAATGAGTCCTTGATATTTATTCGTTTTCAGCCAATTTTCTGGATTTTTGAAAGTTTTACTTTTTTGTGAAAATATCCACTAAATGAGAGAATAATATGTGTGAGGGTACCCCAGGAGAGTTCCAAATGTGTATGGGTAGAATATATATCCCACGGGGGTAAAATTGAAAAAAGTTGAAAAATTTTTTTTTTTGGGCTTAGTCATTTTTCCGGCGTTTATCAGACTTTCAGATAGGGGAAATGTCAGTGAGCGTTCCGATTTCAGTTCCAGAGCGATTCGCCCAATGAGTCCTTGATATTTAGTCGTTTTCAGCCAATTTTCTGGATTTTTGAAAATTTCACTTTTTTGTGAAAATATCCACTAAATGAGGGAATAATATGTGTGAGGGTACCCCAGGAGAGTTCCAAATGTGTGTAGGTAGAATACATATCCCACGGGGGTAAAATTGAAAAAAGTTTTAAAAAAAATTTTTTTGGACTTAGTCATTTTTCCGGCGTTTATCAGACTTTCAGATAGGGGAAATGTCAGTGAGCATACCAGTTTCAGTTCCAGAGCGATTCGCCCAATGAGTCCTTGATATTTAGTCGTTTTCAGCCAATTTTTTGGATTTTTGAAAGTTTTACTTTTTTGTGAAAATATCCACTAAATGAGAGAATAATATGTGTGAGGGTACCCCAGGAGAGTTCCAAATGTGTGTGGGTAGAATATATATCCCACGGGGGTAAAATTGAAAAAAGTTGAAAAATTTTTTTTTTGGGGCTTAGTCATTTTTCCGGCGTTTATCAGACTTTCAGATAGGGGAAATGTCAGTGAGCGTTCCGATTTCAGTTCCAGAGCGATTTGCCCAATGAGTCCTTGGTATTTAGTCGTTTTCAGCCAATTTTCTGGATTTTTGAAAATTTCACTTTTTTGTGAAAATATCCACTAAATGAGGGAATAATATGTGTGAGGGTACCCCAGGAGAGTTCCAAATGTGTGTGGGTAGAATATATATCCCACAAGGGTAAAATTGAAAAAAGTTGAAAAAATTTTATTTGGGGACTTAGTCATTTTTCCGGCGTTTATAACACTTTCAGATAGGGGAAATGTAAGTGAGCTTCCCGGTTTCAGTTCCAGAGCGATTGGCCCAATGAGTCCTTGATATTTAGTCGTTTTCAGGCAATTTTCTGGATTTTTGAAAATTTCACTTTTTTGTGAAAATATCCACTAAATGAGGGGTTAATATGTGTGAGGGTACCTCAGGAGAGTTCCAAATGTGTGTAGGTAGAATACATATCCCTCGGGGGTAAAATTGAAAAAAGTTGAAAAAAAATTTTTTTTGGACTTAGTCATTTTTCCGGCGTTTATCAGACTTTCAGATAGGGGAAATGTCAGTGAGCGTTCTGATTTCAGTTCCAGAGCGATTCGCCCAATGAGTACTTGATATTTAGTCGTTTTCAGCCAATTTTCTGGATTTTTGAAAGTTTCACTTTTTTGTGAAAATATCCACTAAATGAGGGAATAATATGTGTGAGGGTACCCCAGGAGAGTTCAAAATGTGTGTGGGTAGAATATATATCCCACGGGGGTAAAATTGAAAAAAGTTGAAAAAAATTTTTTTTTTGTGCTTAGTCATTTTTCCGGCGTTTATCAGACTTTCAGATAGGGGAAATGTCAGTGAGCGTTCCGATTTCAGTTCCAGAGCGATTCGCCCAATAAGTCCTTGATATTTAGTCGTTTTCAGCCAATTTTCTGGATTTTTGAAAATTTCACTTTTTTGTGAAAATATCCACTAAATGAGGGAATAATATGTGTGAGGGTACCACAGGAGAGTTCCAAATGTGTGTGGGTAGAATATATATCCCACGGGGGTAAATTGAAAAAAGTTTTAAAAAAAATTTTTTTGGACTTAGTCATTTTTCCGGCGTTTATCAGACTTTCAGATAGGGGAAATGTCAGTGAGCATACCAATTTCAGTTCCAGAGCGATTCGCCCAATGAGTCCTTGATATTTAGTCGTTTTCAGCCAATTTTTTGGATTTTTGAAAGTTTTACTTTTTTGTGAAAATATCCACTAAATGAGAGAATAATATGTGTGAGGGTACCCCAGGAGAGTTCCAAATGTGTGTGGGTAGAATATATATCCCACGGGGGTAAAATTGAAAAAAGTTGAAAAATTTTTTTTTTGGGGCTTAGTCATTTTTCCGGCGTTTATCAGACTTTCAGATAGGGGAAATGTCAGTGAGCGTTCCGATTTCAGTTCCAGAGCGATTTGCCCAATGAGTCCTTGGTATTTAGTCGTTTTCAGCCAATTTCCTGGATTTTTGAAAATTTCACTTTTTTGTGAAAATATCCACTAAATGAGGGAATAATATGTGTGAGGGTACCCCAGGAGAGTTCCAAATGTGTGTGGGTAGAATATATATCCCACAAGGGTAAAATTGAAAAAAGTTGAAAAAATTTTATTTGGGGACTTAGTCATTTTTCCGGCGTTTATAACACTTTCAGATAGGGGAAATGTAAGTGAGCGTTCCGATTTCAGTTCCAGAGCGATTCGCCCAGTGAGTCCTTGATATTTAGTCGTTTTCAGCCAATTTTCTGGATTTTTGAAGATTTCACTTTTTTGTGAAAATATCCACTAAATGAGGGAATAATATGTGTGAGGGTACCCCAGGAGAGTTCCAAATGTGTGTAGGTAGAATATATATCCCACGGGGGTAAAATTGAAAAAAGTTGAAAAAAAATTTTTTTGAACTTAGTCATTTTTCTGGCGTTCATCAGACTTTCAGATAGGGGAAATGTCAGTGAGGGTTCCGATTTCAGTTCCAGAGCGATTCGCCCAATGTGTCCTTGATATTTAGTCGTTTTCAGCCAATATTTTGGATTTTTGAAAATTTCACTTTTTTGTGAAAATATCCACTAAATGAGGGAATAATATTTGTGAGGGTACCCCAGGAGAGTTCCAAATGTGTGTGGGTAGAATACATATCCCATGGGGGTAAAATAGAAAAAAGTTGAAAAAAATTTTTTTTGGACTTAGTCATTTTTCCGGCGTTTATCAGATTTTCAGATAGGGGAAATGTCAGTGAGCGTTCTGATTTCAGTTCCAGAGCGATTCGCCCAATGAGTCCTTGATATTTAGTCGTTTTCAGCCAATTTTCTGGATTTTTGAAAGTTTTACTTTTTTGTGAAAATATCCACTAAATGAGGGAATAATATGTGTGAGGGTACCACAGGAGAGTTCCAAATGTGTGTGGGTAGAATATATATCCCACGGGGGTAAATTGAAAAAAGTTTTAAAAAAAATTTTTTTGGACTTAGTCGTTTTTCCGGCGTTTATCAGACTTTCAGATAGGGGAAATGTCAGTGAGCATACCAATTTCAGTTCCAGAGCGATTCGCACAATGAGTCCTTGATATTTAGTCGTTTTCAGCCAATTATCTGGATTTTTGAAAGTTTTACTTTTTTGTGAAAATATCCACTAAATGAGGGAATAATATGTGTGAGGGTACCCCAGGAGAGTTCCAAATGTGTGTAGGTAGAATATATATCCCACGGGGGTAAAATTGAAAAAAGTTGAAAAAATATTTTTTTGGACTTAGTCATTTTTCTGGCGTTCATCAGACTTTCAGATAGGGGAAATGTCAGTGAGGGTTCCGATTTCAGTTCCAGAGCGATTCGCCCAATGTGTCCTTGATATTTAGTCGTTTTCAGCCAATTTTCTGGATTTTTGAAAATTTCACTTTTTTGTGAAAATATCCACTAAATCAGGGAATAATATGTGTGAGGGTACCCCAGGAGAGTTCCAAATGTGTGTGGGTAGAATATATATCCCACGGGGGTAAAATTGAAAAAAGTTTAAAAAAATTTTTTTTTGAACTTAGTCATTTTTCCAGCGTTTATCAGACTTTCAGATAGGGGAAATGTCAGTGAGCATTCCGATTTCAGTTCCAGAGTGATTCGCCCAATGAGTCCTTGATATTTAGTAGTTTTCAGCCAATTTTCTGGATTTTTGAAAATTTCACTTTTTTGTGAAAATATCCACTAAATGAGGGAATAATATGTGTGAGGGTACCCCAGGAGAGTTCCAAATGTGTGTAGGTAGAATACATATCCCACGGGGGTAAAATTGAAAAAAGTTGAAAAAAATTTTTTTTTGGACTTAGTCATTTTTCCGGCGTTTATCAGACTTTCAGATAGGGGAAATGTCAGTGAGCGTTCCGATTTCAGTTCCAGAGCGATTCGCCCAATGAGTCCTTGATATTTAGTCGTTTTCATCCAATTTTCTGGATTTTTGAAAATTTCACTTTTTTGTGAAAATATCCACTAAATGATGGAATAATATGTTTGAGGGTACCCCAGGAGAGTTCCAAATGTGTGTGGGTAGAATATATATCCCACGGGGGTAAAATTGAAAAAAGTTTAAAAAATTTTTTTTTTGGACTTAGTCATTTTTCTGGCGTTTATCAGACTTTCAGATAGGGGAAATGTCAGTGAGCGTTCCGATTTCAGTTCCAGAGCGATTCGCCCAATGAGTCCTTGATATTTAGTCGTTTTCAGCCAATTTTCTGGATTTTTGAAAATTTCACTTTTTTGTGAAAATATACACTAAATGAGGGAATAATATGTGTGAGGGTACCCCAAGAGAGTTCCAAATGTGTGTAGGTAGAATATATATCCCACGGGGGTAAAATAGAAAAAAGTTGAAAAAAAAATTTTTTTGGACTTAGTCATTTTTTCGGCGTTTAGCAGACTTTCAGATAAGGGAAATGTCAGTGAGTGTTCTGATTTCAGTTACAGAGCGATTCGCCCTATGAGTCCTTGATATTTAGTCGTTTTCAGCCAATATTTTGGATTTTTGAAAATTTCACTCTTTTGTGAAAATATCCACTAAATGAGGGAATAATATGTGTGAGGGTACCCCAGGAGAGTTCCAAATGTGTGTAGGCAGAATATATATCCCACGGGGGTAAAATTGAAAAAAGTTGAAAAAATTTTATTTGGGGACTTAGTCATTTTTCCGGCGTTTATAACACTTTCAGATAGGGGAAATGTAAGTGACCTTCCCGATTTCAGTTCCAGAGCGATTCGCCCAATGTGTCCTTGATATTTAGTCGTTTTCAGCCAATATTTTGGATTTTTGAAAATTTCACTTTTTTGTGAAGATATCCACTAAATGAGGGAATAATATGTGTGAGGGTACCCCAGGAGAGTTCCAAATGTGTGTGGGTAGAATATATATCCCACGGGGGTAAAATTGAAAAAAGTTGAAAAAAAATTTTTTTTTGACTTAGTTATTTTTCCGCCGTTTATCAGACTTTCAGATAGGGGAAATGTCAGTGAGTGTTCTGATTTCAGTTCCAGAGCGATTCGCCCAATGAGTCCTTGATATTTAGTCGTTTTCAGCCAATTTTCTGGATTTTTGAAAATTTCACTTTTTTGTGAAAATATCCACTAAATGAGGGAATAATATGTGTGAGGTTACCCCAGGAGAGTTCCAAATATGTGTAGGTAGGATATATATCCCACAGGGGTAAAATTGAAAAATGTTTAAAAAAAATTTTTGGGGGACTTAGTCATTTTTCCGGCGTTTAACAGACTTTCAAGATAGGGGAAATGTCAGTGAGTATTCCAATTTCAGTTCCAGATCGTTTCGCCCAATGAGTCCTTGATATTTAGTCGTTTTCAGCCAATTTTCTGGAATTTTGAAAATTTCACTTTTTTATGAAAATATCCACTAAATGAGGGAATAATATGTGTGAGGGTACCACAGGAGAGTTCCAAATGTGTGTGGGTAGAATATATATCCCACGGGGGTAAAATTGAAAAAAGTTGAAAAAAATTTTTTTTTGGACTTAGTCATTTTTCCGGCGTTTATCAGACTTTTAGATAGGGCAAATGTCAGTGAGCATTCCTATTTCAGTTCCAGAGCGATTCGCCCAATGAGTCCTTGATACTTAGTCGTTTTCAGCCAATATTTTGGATTTTTGAAAATTTCACTTTTTTGTGAAAATATCCACTAAATGAGGGAATAATATGTGTGAGGGTACCCCAGGAGAGTTCCAAATGTGTGTGGGTAGAATATATATCCCACGGGGGTAAAATTGAAAAAAATTTTTTCTTGGACTTAGTCATTTTTCCGGCGTTCATCAGATTTTTAGATAGGGGAAATGTCAGTGAGCATTCCGATTTCAGTTCCAGAGCGATTCGCTCAATGAGTCCTTAATATTTAGTCGTTTTCAGCCAATTTTCTGGATTTTTGATAATTTCACTTTTTTATGAAAATATCCACTAACTGAGGGAATAATATGTATGAGGGTACCCCAGGAGAGTTCCAAATGTGTGTAGGTAGAATCCATATCCCACGGGGGTAAAATAGAAAAAAGTTTAAAAAATTTTTTTTTTGGACTTAGTCATTTTTCCGGCGTTTATCAGACTTTCAGATAGGGGAAATGTCAGTGAGCGTTCTGATTTCAGTTCCAGAGCGATTCGCCAAATGAGTCCTTGATATTTAGTTGTTTTCAGCCAATTTTCTGGATTTTTGAAAATTTCACTTTTTTGTGAAAATATCCACTAAATGAGGGAATAATATGTGTGAGGGTACCACAGGAGAGTTCCAAATTGTGTGGGTAGAATATATATCCTACGGGGCTAAAATTGGAAAAAGTTTAAAAAAATTTTTTTTTGGACTTAGTCATTTTTCCGGCGTTCATCAGACTTTCAGATAGGGAAAATGTCAGTGAGCGTTCTGATTTCAGTTACAGAGCGATTTGAACAATGAGTCCTTGATATTTAGTCGTTTTCAGCCAATTTTCTGGATTTTTGAAAATTTCCCTTTTTTGTGAAAATATCCACTAAATGAGGGAATAATATGTGTGAGGGTACCCCAGGAGAGTTCCAAATGTGTGTGGGTAGAATATATATCCCACTCGGGTAAAATTGAAAAAAGTTGAAAAAATTTTTTTTTGGACTTAGTCATTTTTCCGGCGTTTATCAGACTTTCAGATAGGGGAAATGTCAGTGAGCGTTCCGTTTTCAGTTCCAGAGCCATTCGCCCAATTAGTCCTTGATATTAGGTCGTTTTCAGCCAATTTTCTGGATTTTTGAAAATTTCACTTTTTTATGAAAATATCCACTAAATGAGGGAATAATATGTGTGAGGGTACCCCAGGAGAGTTTCAAATGTGTGTGGGTAGAATATATATCCCACGGGGATAAAATTGAAAAATGTTTAAAAAAATTTTTTTTGGGACTTAGTCATTTTTCCGGTGTTTATCAGACTTTCAATATAGGGGAAATGTCAGTGAGTATTCCAATTTCAGTTCCAGATCGTTTCGCCCAATGAGTCCTTGATATTTAGTCGTTTACAGCCAATTTTCTGGATTTTTGAAAATTTCAATTTTTTTGTGAAAATATCCACTAAATGAGGGAATAATATGTGTGAGGGTACCCCAGGAGAGTTTCAAATGTGTGTGGGTAGAATATATGTCCCACGGGGGTAAAATTGAAAAAAGTTGAAAAAAATTTTTTTTTGGACTTAGTCATTTTTCCGGCGTTTATCAGACTTTTAGATAGGGCAAATGTCAGTGAGCATTCCTATTTCAGTTCCAGAGCGATTCGCCCAATGAGTCCTTGATACTTAGTCGTTTTCAGCCAATAATTTGGATTTTTGAAAATTTCACTTTTTTGTGAAAATATCCACTAAATGAGGGAATAATATGTGTGAGGGTACCCCAGGAGAGTTCCAAATGTGTGTGGGTAGAATATATATCCCACGGGGGTAAAATTGAAAAAAAATTTTTCTTGGACTTAGTCATTTTTCCGGCGTTCATCAGATTTTTAGATAGGGGAAATGTCAGTGAGCATTCCGATTTCAGTTCCAGAGCGATTCGCTCAATGAGTCCTTAATATTTAGTCGTTTTCAGCCAATTTTCTGGATTTTTGATAATTTCACTTTTTTATGAAAATATCCACTAACTGAGGGAATAATATGTATGAGGGTACCACAGGAGAGTTCCAAATGTGTGTGGGTAGAATATATATCCCACGGTGGTAAATTGAAAAAAGTTTTAAAAAAAATTTTTTTGGACTTAGTCATTTTTCCGGCGTTTATCAGACTTTCAGATAGGGGAAATGTCAGTGAGCATACCAATTTCAGTTCCAGAGCGATTCGCCCAATGAGTCCTTGATATTTAGTCGTTTTCAGCCAATTTTCTGGATTTTTGAAAATTTCACTTTTTTGTGAAAATATCCACTAAATGAGGGAATAATATGTGTGAGGGTACCCCAGGAGAGTTCCAAATGTGTGTGGGTAGAATATATATCCCACGGGGGTAAAATTGAAAAAAGTTGAAAAAAATTTTTTTTTGGACTTAGTTATTTTTCCGGCGTTTATCAGACTTTCAGATAGGGGAAATGTCAGTGAGCATTCCGATTTCAGTTCCAGAGCGATTCGCCCAATGAGTCCTTGATATTTAGTCGTTTTCAGCCAATTTTCTGGATTTTTAAAAATTTCACTTTTTTTGAAAATATCTACTAAATGAGGGAATAATATGTGTGAGGTTACCCCAGGAGAGTTCCAAATATGTGTCGGTAGAATATATATCCCACGGGGGTAAAATTGAAAAAAGTTTAAAAAAATTTTTTTTTGAACTTAGTCATTTTTCCGGCGCTTATCAGACTTTCAGATAGGGGAAATGTCAGTGAGCATTCCGATTTCAGTTCCAGAGTGATTCGCCCAATGAGTCCTTGATATTTAGACGTTTTCAGCCAATTTTCTGGATTTTTGAAAATTTCACTTTTTTGTGAAAATATCCACTAAATGAGGGAATAATATGTGTGAGGGTACCCCAGGAGAGTTCCAAATGTGTGCGGGTAGAATATATATCCCACGGGGGTAAAATTGAAAAAAGTTGAAAAAATTTTTTTTTTCGACTTAGTCATTTTTCCGGCGTTTATCAGACTTTCAGATAGGGGAAATGTCAGTGAGCATTCCAATTTCAGTTCCAGAGCGTTTCGCCCGATGAGTCCTTGATATTTAGTCGTTTTCAGCCAATTTTCTGGATTTTTGAAAATTTCACTTTTTTGTGAAAATATCCACTAAATGAGGGAATAATATGTGTGAGGTTACCCCAGGAGAGTTCCAAATGTGTGTAGGTAGAATATATATCCCACGGTGGTAAAATTGAAAAAAGTTGAAATTTTTTTTTTTTTTTGGACTTAGTCATTTTTCCGGTGTTTAACAGACTTTCAGATAGGGGAAATGTCAATGAGCATTCTGATTTCAATTCCAGAGCGATTCGCCCAATGAGTCCTTGATATTTAGTCGTTTTCAGCCAATTTTCTGGATTTTTGAAAGTTTTACTTTTTTGTGAAAATATCCACTAAATGAGGGAATAATATGTGTGAGGGTACCACAGGAGAGTTCCAAATGTGTGTGGGTAGAATATATATCCCACGGGGGTAAATTGAAAAAAGTTGAAAAAAAATTTTTTTTGGACTTAGTCATTTTTCCGGCGTTTATCAGACTTTCAGATAAGGGAAATGTCAGTGAGTGTTCTGATTTCACCTCCAGAGCGTTTCGCCCTATGAGTCCTTGATATTTAGTCGTTTTCTCCCAATTTTCTGAATTTTTGAAAATTTCACTTTTTTGTGAAAATATCCACTAAATGAGGGAATACTATGTGTGAGGGTACCCCAGGAGAGTTCCTAATGTGTGTGGGTAGAATATATATCCTACGGGGGTAAAATTTAAAAAAGTTGAAAAAAATTTTTTTTTTGACTTAGTCATTTTTCCGGCGTTTATCAGACTTTCAGATAGGGGAAATGTCAGTGAGCGTTTTGATTTCAGTTCCAGAGCGATTCGCAAAATGTGTCCTTGATATTTAGTCATTTTCAGCCAATTTTCTGGATTTTTGAAAGTTTCACTTTTTTGTGAAAATATCCACTAAATGAGGGAATAATATGTGTGAGGTTACCCCAGGAGAGTTCCAAATATGTGTAGGTAGGATATATATCCCACAGGGGTAAAATTGAAAAATGTTTAAAAAAAATTTTTGGGGGACTTAGTCATTTTTCCGGCGTTTAACAGACTTTCAAGATAGGGGAAATGTCAGTGAGTATTCCAATTTCAGTTCCAGATCGTTTCGCCCAATGAGTCCTTGATATTTAGTCGTTTTCAGCCAATTTTCTGGAATTTTGAAAATTTCACTTTTTTATGAAAATATCCACTAAATGAGGGAATAATATGTGTTAGGGTACCACAGGAGAGTTCCAAATGTGTGTGGGTAGAATATATATCCCACGGGGGTAAAATTGAAAAAAGTTGAAAAAAATTTTTTTTTGGACTTAGTCATTTTTCCGGCGTTTATCAGACTTTTAGATAGGGCAAATGTCAGTGAGCATTCCTATTTCAGTTCCAGAGCGATTCGCCCAATGAGTCCTTGATACTTAGTCGTTTTCAGCCAATATTTTGGATTTTTGAAAATTTCACTTTTTTGTGAAAATATCCACTAAATGAGGGAAAAATATGTGTGAGGGTACCCCAGGAGAGTTCCAAATGTGTGTGGGTAGAATATATATCCCACGGGGGTAAAATTGAAAAAAGTTGAAAAAAAATTTTTCTTGGACTTAGTCATTTTTCCGGCGTTCATCAGATTTTTAGATAGGGGAAATGTCAGTGAGCATTCCGATTTCAGTTCCAGAGTGATTCGCTCAATGTGTCCTTGATAGTTAGTCATTTTCAGCCAATTTTCTGGATTTTTGAAAATTTCACTTTTTTGTGAAAATATCCACTAAATGAGGGAATAATATGTGTGAGGGTACCACAGGAGAGTTCCAAATGTGTGTGGGTAGAATATATATCCCACGGGGGTAAAATTGAAAAAAGATTAAAAACATTTTTTTTGGACTTAGTCATTTTTCCGGCGTTTATCAGACTTTCAGATAGGTCAAATGTCAGTGAGCATTCTGATTTCAGTTCCAGAGCGATTCGCCAAATGAGTCCTTGATATTTAGTTGTTTTCAGCCAATTTTCTGGATTTTTGAAAATTTCACTTTTTTGTGAAAATATCCACTAAATGAGGGAATAATATGTGTGAGGGTACCACAGTAGAGTTCCAAAGTGTGTGGGTAGAATATATATCCCACGGGGCTAAAATTGGAAAAAGTTTAAAAAAATTTTTTTTGGGACTTAGTCATTTTTCCGGCGTTCATCAGACTTTCAGATAGGGAAAATGTCAGTGAGCGTTCTGATTTCAGTTACAGAGCGATTTGAACAATGAGTCCTTGATATTTAGTCGTTTTCAGCCAATTTTCTGGATTTTTGAAAATTTCCCTTTTTTGTGAAAATATCCACTAAATGAGGGAATAATATATGTGAGGGTACCCCAGGAGAGTTCCAAATGTGTGTGGGTAGAATATATATCCCACTCGGGTAAAATTGAAAAAAGTTGAAAAAATTTTTTTTTGGACTTAGTCATTTTTCCGGCGTTTATCAGACTTTCAGATAGGGGAAATGTCAGTGAGCATTCCGATTTCAGTTCCAGAGCGATTCGCCCAATGAGTCCCTGATATTTAGTCGTTTTCAGCCAATATTTTGGATTTTTGAAAATTTCACTTTTTTGTGAAAATATCCACTAAATGAGGGAATAATATGTGTGAGGGTACCCCAGGAGAGTTCCAAATGTGTGTGGGTAGAATATTTATCCCACGGGGATAAAATTGAAAAATGTTTAAAAAAAATTTTTTTGGGACTTAGTCATTTTTCCGGTGTTTATCAGACTTTCAAGATAGGGGAAATGTCAGTGAGCATACCAATTTCAGTTCCAGAGCGATTCGCCCAATGAGTCCTTGATATTTAGTCGTTTTCAGCCAATTTTCTGGATTTTTGAAAATTTCACTTTTTTGTGAAAATATCCACTAAATGAGGGAATAATATGTGTGAGGGTACCCCAGGAGAGTTCCAAATGTGTGTGGGTAGAATATATATCCCACGGGGGTAAAATTGAAAAAAGTTGAAAAAAATTTTTTTTTGGACTTAGTTATTTTTCCGGCGTTTATCAGACTTTCAGATAGGGGAAATGTCAGTGAGCATTCCGATTTCAGTTCCAGAGCGATTCGCCCAATGAGTCCTTGATATTTAGTCGTTTTCAGCCAATTTTCTGGATTTTTAAAAATTTCACTTTTTTTGAAAATATCTACTAAATGAGGGAATAATATGTGTGAGGTTACCCCAGGAGAGTTCCAAATATGTGTCGGTAGAATATATATCCCACGGGGGTAAAATTGAAAAAAGTTTAAAAAAATTTTTTTTTGAACTTAGTCATTTTTCCGGCGCTTATCAGACTTTCAGATAGGGGAAATGTCAGTGAGCATTCCGATTTCAGTTCCAGAGTGATTCGCCCAATGAGTCCTTGATATTTAGACGTTTTCAGCCAATTTTCTGGATTTTTGAAAATTTCACTTTTTTGTGAAAATATCCACTAAATGAGGGAATAATATGTGTGAGGGTACCCCAGGAGAGTTCCAAATGTGTGCGGGTAGAATATATATCCCACGGGGGTAAAATTGAAAAAAGTTGAAAAAATTTTTTTTTTCGACTTAGTCATTTTTCCGGCGTTTATCAGACTTTCAGATAGGGGAAATGTCAGTGAGCATTCCAATTTCAGTTCCAGAGCGTTTCGCCCGATGAGTCCTTGATATTTAGTCGTTTTCAGCCAATTTTCTGGATTTTTGAAAATTTCACTTTTTTGTGAAAATATCCACTAAATGAGGGAATAATATGTGTGAGGTTACCCCAGGAGAGTTCCAAATATGTGTCGGTAGAATATATATCCCACGGGGGTAAAATTGAAAAAAGTTTAAAAAAATTTTTTTTGGACTTAGTAATTTTTCAAGCGTTTATCAGACTTTCAGATAGGGGATATGTCAGTGAGCTTTCCGATTTCAGTTCCAGAGAGATTCGCCCAATGAGTCCTTGATATTTAGTCGTTTTCAGCCAATATTTTGGATTTTTGAAAATTTCACTTTTTTGTGAAAATATCCACTAAATGAGGGAATAATATGTGTGAGGTTACCCCAGGAGAGTTCCAAATGTGTGTAGGTAGAATATATATCCCACGGTGGTAAAATTGAAAAAAGTTGAAATTTTTTTTTTTTTTTGGACTTAGTCATTTTTCCGGTGTTTAACAGACTTTCAGATAGGGGAAATGTCAATGAGCATTCTGATTTCAATTCCAGAGCGATTCGCCCAATGAGTCCTTGATATTTAGTCGTTTTCAGCCAATTTTCTGGATTTTTGAAAGTTTTACTTTTTTGTGAAAATATCCACTAAATGAGGGAATAATATGTGTGAGGGTACCACAGGAGAGTTCCAAATGTGTGTGGGTAGAATATATATCCCACGGGGGTAAATTGAAAAAAGTTGAAAAAAAATTTTTTTTGGACTTAGTCATTTTTCCGGCGTTTATCAGACTTTCAGATAAGGGAAATGTCAGTGAGTGTTCTGATTTCACCTCCAGAGCGTTTCGCCCTATGAGTCCTTGATATTTAGTCGTTTTCTCCCAATTTTCTGAATTTTTGAAAATTTCACTTTTTTGTGAAAATATCCACTAAATGAGGGAATACTATGTGTGAGGGTACCCCAGGAGAGTTCCTAATGTGTGTGGGTAGAATATATATCCTACGGGGGTAAAATTTAAAAAAGTTGAAAAAAAATTTTTTTTTGACTTAGTCATTTTTCCGGCGTTTATCAGACTTTCAGATAGGGGAAATGTCAGTGAGCGTTTTGATTTCAGTTCCAGAGCGATTCGCAAAATGTGTCCTTGATATTTAGTCATTTTCAGCCAATTTTCTGGATTTTTGAAAGTTTCACTTTTTTGTGAAAATATCCACTAAATGAGGGAATAATATGTGTGAGGTTACCCCAGGAGAGTTCCAAATATGTGTAGGTAGGATATATATCCCACAGGGGTAAAATTGAAAAATGTTTAAAAAAAATTTTTGGGGGACTTAGTCATTTTTCCGGCGTTTAACAGACTTTCAAGATAGGGGAAATGTCAGTGAGTATTCCAATTTCAGTTCCAGATCGTTTCGCCCAATGAGTCCTTGATATTTAGTCGTTTTCAGCCAATTTTCTGGAATTTTGAAAATTTCACTTTTTTATGAAAATATCCACTAAATGAGGGAATAATATGTGTTAGGGTACCACAGGAGAGTTCCAAATGTGTGTGGGTAGAATATATATCCCACGGGGGTAAAATTGAAAAAAGTTGAAAAAAATTTTTTTTTGGACTTAGTCATTTTTCCGGCGTTTATCAGACTTTTAGATAGGGCAAATGTCAGTGAGCATTCCTATTTCAGTTCCAGAGCGATTCGCCCAATGAGTCCTTGATACTTAGTCGTTTTCAGCCAATATTTTGGATTTTTGAAAATTTCACTTTTTTGTGAAAATATCCACTAAATGAGGGAAAAATATGTGTGAGGGTACCCCAGGAGAGTTCCAAATGTGTGTGGGTAGAATATATATCCCACGGGGGTAAAATTGAAAAAAGTTGAAAAAAAATTTTTCTTGGACTTAGTCATTTTTCCGGCGTTCATCAGATTTTTAGATAGGGGAAATGTCAGTGAGCATTCCGATTTCAGTTCCAGAGTGATTCGCTCAATGTGTCCTTGATAGTTAGTCATTTTCAGCCAATTTTCTGGATTTTTGAAAATTTCACTTTTTTGTGAAAATATCCACTAAATGAGGGAATAATATGTGTGAGGGTACCACAGGAGAGTTCCAAATGTGTGTGGGTAGAATATATATCCCACGGGGGTAAAATTGAAAAAAGATTAAAAACATTTTTTTTGGACTTAGTCATTTTTCCGGCGTTTATCAGACTTTCAGATAGGTCAAATGTCAGTGAGCATTCTGATTTCAGTTCCAGAGCGATTCGCCAAATGAGTCCTTGATATTTAGTTGTTTTCAGCCAATTTTCTGGATTTTTGAAAATTTCACTTTTTTGTGAAAATATCCACTAAATGAGGGAATAATATGTGTGAGGGTACCACAGTAGAGTTCCAAAGTGTGTGGGTAGAATATATATCCCACGGGGCTAAAATTGGAAAAAGTTTAAAAAAATTTTTTTTGGGACTTAGTCATTTTTCCGGCGTTCATCAGACTTTCAGATAGGGAAAATGTCAGTGAGCGTTCTGATTTCAGTTACAGAGCGATTTGAACAATGAGTCCTTGATATTTAGTCGTTTTCAGCCAATATTTTGGATTTTTGAAAATTTCACTTTTTTGTGAAAATATCCACTAAATGAGGGAATAATATGTGTGAGGGTACCCCAGGAGAGTTCCAAATGTGTGTGGGTAGAATATTTATCCCACGGGGATAAAATTGAAAAATGTTTAAAAAAAATTTTTTTGGGACTTAGTCATTTTTCCGGTGTTTATCAGACTTTCAAGATAGGGGAAATGTCAGTGAGTATTCCAATTTCAGTTCCAGATCATTTCGTCCAATGAGTCCTTGATATTTAGTCGTTTACAGCCAATTTTCTGGATTTTTGAAAATTTCAATTTTTTTGTGAAAATATCCACTAAATGAGGGAATAATATGTGTGAGGGTACCCCAGGAGAGTTTCAAATGTGTGGGTAGAATATATATCCCACGGGGGTAAAATTGAAAAAAGTTGAAAAAAAATTTTTTTTTGGACTTAGTCATTTTTCCGGCGTTTATCAGACTTTCAGATAGGGGAAATGTCAGTGAGCGTTCTGATTTCCGTTCCAGAGCGATTCACCCAATGAGTCCTTGATATTTAGTCATTTTCAGCCAATATTTTGGATTTTTGAAAATTTCACTTTTTTGTGAAAATATCCACTAAATGAGGGAATAATATGTGTGAGGGTACCCCAGGAGAGTTTCAAATGTGTTTGGGTAGAATATATATCCCACGGGGGTAAAATTGAATAAAGTTGAAAAATTTTTTTTTTTGGACTTAGTCATTTTTCCGGGGTTTATCAGACTTTCAGATAGGGGAAATGTCAGTGAGCATTCCGATTTCAGTTCCAGAGCGATTCGCCCAATGAGTCCTTGATATTAATCGTTTTCAGCCAATTTTCTGGATTTTTGAAAATTTCACTTTTTTGTGAAAATATCCACTAAATGAGGGAATAATATGTGTGAGTGTATGCCAGGAGAGTTCCAAATGTGTGTGGGTAGAATATATATCCCACGGGGGTAAAATTGAAAAAAGTTGAAAAACATTTTTTTTTGGACTTAGTCATTTTTCCGGCCTTCATCAGACTTTCAGATAGGGGAAATGTTAGTGAGCGTTCCGATTTCAGTTCCAGAGCCATTCGCCCAATGAGTCCTTGATATTTAGTAGTTTTCAGCCAATTTTCTAGATTTTTGAAAATGTCACTTTTTTGTGAAAATATCGACTAAATGAGGGAATAATATGTGTGAGGGTACCCCAGGAGAGTTCCAAATCTGTTTGGGTAGAATATATATCCCACGGGGGTAAAATTGAAAAAAGTTGAAAAATTTTATTTTTTTGGACTTAGTCATTTTTCCGGCGTTTATCAGACTTTCAGATAGGGCAAATGTCAGTGAGCATTCCTATTCAGTTCCAGAGCGATTCGCCCCATGACTCCTTGATATTTAGTCGTTTTCAGCCAATTTTCTGGATTTTTGAAAATTTCACTTTTTTGTGAAAATATCCACTAAATGAGGGAATAATATGTGTGAGGGTACACCAGGAGAGTTCCAAATGTGTGTGGGTAGAATATATATCCCACGGGGTTAAAATTTAAAAAAGTTGAAAAATTTTTTTTTTTTGGACTTAGTCATTTTTCCGGCGTTTATCAGACTTTCAGATAGGGGAAATGTCAGTGAGCGTTGTGATTTCAGTTCCAGAGCGATGCGCCCAATGAGTCCTTGATATTTAGTCATTTTCAGCCAATATTTTGGATTTTTGAAAATTTCACTTTTTTGTGAAAATATCCACTAAATGAGGGAATAATATGTGTGAGGGTACCCCAGGAGAGTTCCAAATGTGTTTGGGTAGAATATATATCCCACGGGGGTAAAATTGAAAAAAGTTGAAAAATTTTTTTTTTTGGACTTAGTCATTTTTCCGGCGTTTATCAGACTTTCAGATAGGGGAAATGTCAGTGAGCGTTCCGATTTCAGTTCCAGAGCCATTCGCCCAATGAGTCCTTGATATTTAGTCGTTTTCAGCCAATTTTCTGGATTTTTGAAAATTTCACTTTTTTGTGAAAATATCGACTAAATGAGGGAATGATATGTGTGAGGGTACCACAGGATAGTTCCAAATGTGTGTGGGTAGAATATATATCCCACGGGGGTAAAATTGAAAAAAGTTGAAAATTTTTTTTTTTTGGACTTAGTCATTTTTCCGGCGTTTATCAGACTTTCAGATAGGGGAAATGTCAGTGAGCATTCCGATTTCAGTTCCAGAGCGATTCGCCCAATGAGTCCTTGATATTTAGTCATTTTCAGCCAATATTTTGGATTTTTGAAAATTTCACTTTTTTGTGAAAATATCCACTAAATGAGGGAATAATATGTGTGAGGGTACCCCAGGAAAGTTCCAAATGTGTTTGGGTAGAATATATATCCCACGGGGGTAAAATTGAAAAAAGTTGAAAAACATTTTTTTTTGGACTTAGTCATTTTTCCGGCCTTCATCAGACTTTCAGATAGGGCAAATGTCATTGAGCGTTCCGATTTCAGTTCCAGAGCAATTCGCCCAATGAGTCCTTGATATTTAGTCGTTTTCAGCCAATTTTCTGGATTTTTGAAAATTTCACTTTTTTGTGAAAATATCGACTAAATGAGGGAATGATATGTGTGAGGGTACCACAGGATAGTTCCAAATGTGTGTGGGTAGAATATATATCCCACGGGGGTAAAATTGAAAAATGTTTAAAAAAAATTTTTTTTGGACTTAGTCATTTTTCCGGCGTTTATCAGACTTTCAAGATCGGGGAAATGTCAGTGAGTATTCCAATTTCAATTCCAGAGCGATTCGCCCAATGTGTCCTTGATATTTAGTCGTTTTCAGCCAATATTTTTGATTTTAGAAAATTTCACTTTTTTGTGAAAATATCCACTGAATGAGGGAATAATATGTTTGAGGGTACCCCAGGAGAGTTCCAAATGTGTTTGGGTAGAATATATATCCCACGGGGGTAAAATTTAAAAAAGTTGAAAAATTTTTTTTTTTTGGACTTAGTCATTTTTCCGGCGTTTATCAGACTTTCAGATAGGGGAAATGTCAGTGAGCATTCCGATTTCAGTTCCAGAGCGATTCGCCCAATGAGTCCTTGATATTTAGTAGTTTTCAGCCAATTTTCTAGATTTTTGAAAATGTCACTTTTTTGTGAAAATATCGACTAAATGAGGGAATAATATGTGTGAGGGTACCACAGGATAGTTCCAAATGTGTGTGGGTAGAATATATATCCCACGGGGGTAAAATTGAAAAAAGATAAAAAAAAATTTTTCTTTGGACTTAGTCATTTTTCCGGCGTTTATCAGACTTTCAGATAGGGGAAATGTCAGTGAGCATTCCGATTTCAGTTCCAGAGCGATTCGCCCAATGAGTCTTTGATATTTAGTCATTTTCAGCCAATATTTTGGATTTTTGAAAATTTCACTTTTTTTGTGAAAATATCCACTAAATGAGGGAATAATATGTGTGAGGGTACCCCAGGAGAGTTCCAAATCTGTTTGGGTAGAATATATATCCCACGGGGGTAAAATTGAAAAAAGTTGAAAAATTTTTTTTTTTGGACTTAGTCATTTTTCCGGCGTTTATCAGACTTTCAGATAGGGGAAATGTCAGTGAGCGTTGTGATTTCAGTTCCAGAGCGATTCGCCCAATGAGTCCTTGATATTTATTCGTTTTCAGCCAATATTTTGGATTTTTGAAAATTTCACTTTTTTGTGAAAATATCGACTAAATGAGGGAATGATATGTGTGAGGGTACCACAGGATAGTTCCAAATGTGTGTGGGTAGAATATATATCCCACGGGGGTAAAATTGAAAAAAGTTGAAAATTTTTTTTTTTTGGACTTAGTCATTTTTCCGGCGTTTATCAGACTTTCAGATAGGGGAAATGTCAGTGAGCATTCCGATTTCAGTTCCAGAGCGATTCGCCCAATGAGTCCTTGATATTTAGTCATTTTCAGCCAATATTTTGGATTTTTGAAAATTTCACTTTTTTGTGAAAATATCCACTAAATGAGGGAATAATATGTGTGAGGGTACCCCAGGAAAGTTCCAAATGTGTTTGGGTAGAATATATATCCCACGGGGGTAAAATTGAAAAAAGTTGAAAAACATTTTTTTTTGGACTTAGTCATTTTTCCGGCCTTCATCAGACTTTCAGATAGGGCAAATGTCATTGAGCGTTCCGATTTCAGTTCCAGAGCAATTCGCCCAATGAGTCCTTGATATTTAGTCGTTTTCAGCCAATTTTCTGGATTTTTGAAAATTTCACTTTTTTGTGAAAATATCCACTAAATGAGGGAATAATATGTGTGAGGGTACCCCAGGAGAGTTCCAAATGTGTGTGGGTAGAATATATATCCCACGGGGGTAAAATTGAAAAAAGTTGAAAAAAATTTTTTTTTGGACTTAGTTATTTTTCCGGCGTTTATCAGACTTTCAGATAGGGGAAATGTCAGTGAGCATTCCGATTTCAGTTCCAGAGCGATTCGCCCAATGAGTCCTTGATATTTAGTCGTTTTCAGCCAATTTTCTGGATTTTTAAAAATTTCACTTTTTTTGAAAATATCTACTAAATGAGGGAATAATATGTGTGAGGTTACCCCAGGAGAGTTCCAAATATGTGTCGGTAGAATATATATCCCACGGGGGTAAAATTGAAAAAAGTTTAAAAAAATTTTTTTTTGAACTTAGTCATTTTTCCGGCGCTTATCAGACTTTCAGATAGGGGAAATGTCAGTGAGCATTCCGATTTCAGTTCCAGAGTGATTCGCCCAATGAGTCCTTGATATTTAGACGTTTTCAGCCAATTTTCTGGATTTTTGAAAATTTCACTTTTTTGTGAAAATATCGACTAAATGAGGGAATGATATGTGTGAGGGTACCACAGGATAGTTCCAAATGTGTGTGGGTAGAATATATATCCCACGGGGGTAAAATTGAAAAATGTTTAAAAAAAATTTTTTTTGGACTTAGTCATTTTTCCGGCGTTTATCAGACTTTCAAGATCGGGGAAATGTCAGTGAGTATTCCAATTTCAATTCCAGAGCGATTCGCCCAATGTGTCCTTGATATTTAGTCGTTTTCAGCCAATATTTTTGATTTTAGAAAATTTCACTTTTTTGTGAAAATATCCACTGAATGAGGGAATAATATGTTTGAGGGTACCCCAGGAGAGTTCCAAATGTGTTTGGGTAGAATATATATCCCACGGGGGTAAAATTTAAAAAAGTTGAAAAATTTTTTTTTTTTGGACTTAGTCATTTTTCCGGCGTTTATCAGACTTTCAGATAGGGGAAATGTCAGTGAGCATTCCGATTTCAGTTCCAGAGCGATTCGCCCAATGAGTCCTTGATATTTAGTAGTTTTCAGCCAATTTTCTAGATTTTTGAAAATGTCACTTTTTTGTGAAAATATCGACTAAATGAGGGAATAATATGTGTGAGGGTACCACAGGATAGTTCCAAATGTGTGTGGGTAGAATATATATCCCACGGGGGTAAAATTGAAAAAAGATAAAAAAAAATTTTTCTTTGGACTTAGTCATTTTTCCGGCGTTTATCAGACTTTCAGATAGGGGAAATGTCAGTGAGCATTCCGATTTCAGTTCCAGAGCGATTCGCCCAATGAGTCTTTGATATTTAGTCATTTTCAGCCAATATTTTGGATTTTTGAAAATTTCACTTTTTTTGTGAAAATATCCACTAAATGAGGGAATAATATGTGTGAGGGTACCCCAGGAGAGTTCCAAATCTGTTTGGGTAGAATATATATCCCACGGGGGTAAAATTGAAAAAAGTTGAAAAATTTTTTTTTTTGGACTTAGTCATTTTTCCGGCGTTTATCAGACTTTCAGATAGGGGAAATGTCAGTGAGCGTTGTGATTTCAGTTCCAGAGCGATTCGCCCAATGAGTCCTTGATATTTATTCGTTTTCAGCCAATATTTTGGATTTTTGAAAATTTCACTTTTTTGTGAAAATATCCACTAAATGAGGGAATAATATGTGTGAGGGTACGCCAGGAGAGTTCCAAATGTGTGTGGGTAGAATATATATATCCCACGGGGGTAAAATTGAAAAATGTTTAAAAAAAAATTTTTTTGGACTTAGTCATTTTTCCGGCGTTTATCAGACTTTCAAGATCGGGGAAATGTCAGTGAGTATTCCAATTTCAATTCCAGAGCGATTCGCCCAATGTGTCCTTGATATTTAGTCGTTTTCAGCCAATATTTTTGATTTTTGAAAATTTCACTTTTTTGTGAAAATATCCACTAAATGAGGGAATAATATGTGTGAGGGTACCCCAGGAGATTTCCAAATGTGTGTGGGTAGAATATATATATCCCACGGGGGTAAAATTGAAAAAAGTTGAAAAATATTTTTTTTTGGACTTAGTCATTTTTTCCGGCATTTATCAGACTTTCAGATAGGGGAAATGTCAGTGAGCATTCCGATTTCAGTTCCAGAGCGATTCGCCCAATTAGTCGTTGATATTTAGTCGTTTTCAGCCAATTTTCTGGATTTTTGAAAATTTCACTTTTTTGTGAAAATATCCACTAAATGAGGGAATAATATGTGTGAGTGTACGCCAAGAGAGTTCCAAATGTGTGTGGGTAGAATATATATCCCACGAGGGTAAAATTGAAAAATGTTTAAAAAAAATTTTTTTTGGACTTAGTCATTTTTCCGGCGTTTATCAGACTTTCAAGATCGGGGAAATGTCAGTGAGTATTCCAATTTCAGTTCCAGAGCGATTCGCCCAATGAGTAATTGATGTTTAGTCGTTTTCAGCCAATTTTCTGGATTTTTGAAAATTTCACTTTTTTGTGAAAATATCGACTAAATGAGGGAATGATATGTGTGAGGGTACCACAGGATAGTTCCAAATGTGTGTGGGTAGAATATATATCCCACGGGGGTAAAATTGAAAAATGTTTAAAAAAAATTTTTTTTGGACTTAGTCATTTTTCCGGCGTTTATCAGACTTTCAAGATCGGGGAAATGTCAGTGAGTATTCCAATTTCAGTTCCAGAGCGATTCGCCCAATGAGTAATTGATGTTTAGTCGTTTTCAGCCAATTTTCTGGATTTTTGAAAATTTCACTTTTTTGTGAAAATATCCACTAAATGAGGGAATAATATGTGTGAGGGTACCCCAGGAGAGTTCCAAATGTGTTTGGATAGAATATATATCCCACGGGGGTAAAATTGAAAAAAGTTAAAAAAAATTTTTTTTTGGACTTAGTCATTTTTCCGGCGTTTATCAGACTTTCAGATAGGGCAAATGTCAGTAAGCATTCCGATTTCAGTTCCAGAGCGATTCGCCCAATTTGTCCTTGATATTTAGTCGTTTTCAGCCACTTTTCTGGATTTTTGAAAATGTCACTTTTTGTGAAAATATCCACTAAATGAGGGAATAATATGTGTGAGGGTACCACATGAGAGTTCCAAATGTGTGTGGGTAGAATATATATCCCACGGGGGTAAAATTGAAAAAAGTTTAAAACATTTTTTTTTTTGGACTTAGTCATTTTTCCGGCGTTCATTAGACTTTCAGATAGGGAAAATGTCAGTGAGCATTCTGATTTCAGTTCCAGAGCGATTTACCCAATGAGTCCTTGATATTTAGTCGTTTTCAGCCAATTTTCTGGATTTTTGAAAATTTCACTTTTTTGTGAAAATATCCACTAAATGAGGGAATAATATGTGTGAGGGTACCCCAGGAGAGTTCCAAATGTGTGTGGGTAGAATATATATCCCACGGGGGTAAAATTGAAAAAAGTTGAAAAATTTTTTTTTTTTTACTTAGTCATTTTTCCGGCGTTTATCAGACTTTCAGATAGGGCAAATGTCAGTGAGCATTCCTATTCAGTTCCAGAGTGATTCGCCCAATGACTCCTTGATATTTAGTCATTTTCAGCCAATTTTCTGGATTTTTGAAAATTTCACTTTTTTTGTGAAAATATCCACTAAATGAGGGAATAATATGTGTGAGGGTACCACAGGAGAGTTCCAAATGTGTGTGGGTAGAATATATATCCCACGGGGGTAAAATTGAAAAAAGTTAAAAAAATATTTTTTTTGAACTTACTCATTTTTCCGGCGTTTATCAGACTTTCAGATAGGGGAAATGTCAGTGAGCATTCCGATTTTAGTTCCAGAGCGATTCGCCCAATGAGTCCTTGATATTTAGTCATTTTCAGCCAATTTTCTGGATTTTTGAAAATTTCACTTATTTGTGAAAATATCCACTAAATGAGGGAATAATATGCCTGAGGGTACCCCAGGAGAGTTCCAAATGTGTGTGGGTAGAATATATATCCCACGGGGGTAAAATTGAAAAAAGTTTAAAACATTTTTTTTTTTGGACTTAGTCATTTTTCCGGCGTTTATCAGACTTTCAGATAGGGGAAATGTCAGTGAGCATTCTGATTTCAGTTCCAGATCGATTCGCCCAATGAGTCCTTGATATTTAGTCGTTTTCAGACAATTTTCTGGATTTTTGAAAATTTCACTTTTTTGTGAAAATATCCACTAAATGAGGGAATAATATGTGTGAGGGTACCCCAGGAGAGTTCCAAATGTGTGTGGGTAGAATATATATCCCATGGGGGTAAAATTGAAAAAAGTTGAAAAAAATTTTTTTTTGGACTCAGTCATTTTTCCGGCGTTTATCAGAATTTCAGATAGGGGAAATGTCAGTGAGCGTTCTGATTTCAGTTCCAGAGTGATTCGCCCAATGTGTCCTTGATATTTAGTCGTTTTCAGCCAATATTTTTGATTTTTCAAAATTTCACTTTTTTGTGAAAATATCCACTGAATGAGGGAATAATATGTTTGAGGGTACCACAGGAGAGTTCCAAATGTGTGTGGGTAGAATATATATCCCACGGGGTAAAATTGAAAAAAGTTGAAAATTTTTTTTTTTTGGACTTAGTCATTTTTTCGGCGTTTATCAGACTTTCAGATCGGGCAAATGTCAGTGAGCATTCCGATTTCAGTTATAGACCGATTCGCCCAATTAGTCCTTGATATTTAGTCGTTTTCAGCCACTTTTCTGGATTTTTGAAAATGTCACTTTTTGTGAAAATATCCACTAAATGAGGGAATAATATGTGTGAGGGTACCACAGGAGAGTTCCAAATGTGTGTGGGTAGAACACGGGGGTAAAATTGAAAAAAGTTAAAAAAAATTTTTTTTTTGGATTTAGTCATTTTTACGGCGTTTATCAGACTTTCAGATAGGGGAAATGTCAGTGAGCATTCCGATTTCAGTTCCAGAGCGATTCGCACAATGAGTCCTTGATATTTCGTCACTTTCAGCCAATATTTTGGATTTTTGAAAATTTCACTTTTTTGTGAAAATATCCACTAAATGAGGGAATAATATGTGTGAGGGTACCCCAGGAGAGTTCCAAATGTGTGTGGGTAGAATATATATCCCACGGGGGTAAAATTGAAAAAAGTTGAAAAATTTTTTTTTTTTTACTTAGTCATTTTTCCGGCGTTTATCAGACTTTCAGATAGGGCAAATGTCAGTGAGCATTCCTCTTCAGTTCCAGAGCGATTCGCCCAATGACTCCTTGATATTTAGTCGTTTTCAGCCAATTTTCTGGATTTTTGAAAATTTCACTATTTTGTGAAAATATCCACTAAATGAGGGAATAATATGTGTGAGGGTACGCCAGGAGAGTTCCAAATGTGTGTGCGTAGAATATATATCCCACGGGGTTAAAATTGAAAAAAGTTGAAAAAAATTTTTTTTTGGACTTAGTCATTTTTCCGGCGTTTATCAGACTTTCAGATAGGGAAAATGTCAGTGAGCGTTCTGATTTCAGTTCCAGAGCGATTCGCCCAATGAGTCCTTGATATTTAGTCGTTTTCAGCCAATTTTCTGGATTTTTGAAAATTTCACTTTTTTGTGAAAATATCCACTAAATGAGGGAATAATATGTGTGAGGGTATGCCAGGAGAGTTCCAAATGTGTGTGGGTAGAATATATATATCCCACGGGGGTAAAATTGAAAAAAGTTGAAAAATTTTTTTTTTGGACTTAGTCATTTTTCCGGCATTTATCAGACTTTCAGATAGGGGAAATGTCAGTGAGCATTCCGATTTCAGTTCCAGAGCGATTCGCCCAATGAGTCCTTGATATTTAGTCATTTTCAGCCAATTTTCTGGATTTTTTAAAATTTCACTTTTTTGTGAAAATATCCACTAAATGAGGGAATAATATGTGTGAGCGTACGCCAGGAGAGTTCCAAATGTGTGTGGGTAGAATATATATATCCCACGGGGGTAAAATTGAAAAAAGTTAAAAAAAAATTTTTTTTTGGACTTAGTCATTTTTCCGGCGTTTATGAGACTTTCAGATAGGGGAAATGTCAGTGAGCATTCCGATTTCAGTTCCAGAGCGATTCGCCCAATGAGTCCTTGATATTTAGTCGTTTTCAGCCAATATTTTGGATTTTTGAAAATTTCACTTTTTTGTGAAAATATCCACTAAATGAGGGAATAATATGTGTGAGGGTACCCCAGGAGAGTTCCAAATGTGTTTGGATAGAATATATATCCCACGGGGGTAAAATTGAAAAAAGTTAAAAAAAATTTTTTTTTGGACTTAGTCATTTTTCCGGCGTTTATCAGACTTTCAGATAGGGCAAATGTCAGTAAGCATTCCGATTTCAGTTCCAGAGCGATTCGCCCAATTTGTCCTTGATATTTAGTCGTTTTCAGCCACTTTTCTGGATTTTTGAAAATGTCACTTTTTGTGAAAATATCCACTAAATGAGGGAATAATATGTGTGAGGGTACCACATGAGAGTTCCAAATGTGTGTGGGTAGAATATATATCCCACGGGGGTAAAATTGAAAAAAGTTTAAAACATTTTTTTTTTTGGACTTAGTCATTTTTCCGGCGTTTATTAGACTTTCAGATAGGGAAAATGTCAGTGAGCATTCTGATTTCAGTTCCAGAGCGATTTACCCAATGAGTCCTTGATATTTAGTCGTTTTCAGCCAATTTTCTGGATTTTTGAAAATTTCACTTTTTTGTGAAAATATCCACTAAATGAGGGAATAATATGTGTGAGGGTACCCCAGGAGAGTTCCAAATGTGTGTGGGTAGAATATATATCCCACGGGGGTAAAATTGAAAAAAGTTGAAAAATTTTTTTTTTTTTACTTAGTCATTTTTCCGGCGTTTATCAGACTTTCAGATAGGGCAAATGTCAGTGAGCATTCCTATTCAGTTCCAGAGTGATTCGCCCAATGACTCCTTGATATTTAGTCATTTTCAGCCAATTTTCTGGATTTTTGAAAATTTCACTTTTTTTGTGAAAATATCCACTAAATGAGGGAATAATATGTGTGAGGGTACGCCAGGAGAGTTCCAAATGTGTGTGGGTAGAATATATATCCCACGGGGTTAAAATTGAAAAAAGTTAAAAAAATATTTTTTTTGAACTTACTCATTTTTCCGGCGTTTATCAGACTTTCAGATAGGGGAAATGTCAGTGAGCATTCCGATTTTAGTTCCAGAGCGATTCGCCCAATGAGTCCTTGATATTTAGTCATTTTCAGCCAATTTTCTGGATTTTTGAAAATTTCACTTATTTGTGAAAATATCCACTAAATGAGGGAATAATATGCCTGAGGGTACCCCAGGAGAGTTCCAAATGTGTGTGGGTAGAATATATATCCCACGGGGGTAAAATTGAAAAAAGTTTAAAACATTTTTTTTTTTGGACTTAGTCATTTTTCCGGCGTTTATCAGACTTTCAGATAGGGGAAATGTCAGTGAGCATTCTGATTTCAGTTCCAGAGCGATTCGCCCAATGAGTCCTTGATATTTAGTCGTTTTCAGACAATTTTCTGGATTTTTGAAAATTTCACTTTTTTGTGAAAATATCCACTAAATGAGGGAATAATATGTGTGAGGGTACCCCAGGAGAGTTCCAAATGTGTGTGGGTAGAATATATATCCCATGGGGGTAAAATTGAAAAAAGTTGAAAAAAATTTTTTTTTGGACTCAGTCATTTTTCCGGCGTTTATCAGAATTTCAGATAGGGGAAATGTCAGTGAGCGTTCTGATTTCAGTTCCAGAGTGATTCGCCCAATGTGTCCTTGATATTTAGTCGTTTTCAGCCAATATTTTTGATTTTTCAAAATTTCACTTTTTTGTGAAAATATCCACTGAATGAGGGAATAATATGTTTGAGGGTACCACAGGAGAGTTCCAAATGTGTGTGGGTAGAATATATATCCCACGGGGTAAAATTGAAAAAAGTTGAAAATTTTTTTTTTTTGGACTTAGTCATTTTTTCGGCGTTTATCAGACTTTCAGATCGGGCAAATGTCAGTGAGCATTCCGATTTCAGTTATAGACCGATTCGCCCAATTAGTCCTTGATATTTAGTCGTTTTCAGCCACTTTTCTGGATTTTTGAAAATGTCACTTTTTGTGAAAATATCCACTAAATGAGGGAATAATATGTGTGAGGGTACCACAGGAGAGTTCCAAATGTGTGTGGGTAGAACACGGGGGTAAAATTGAAAAAAGTTAAAAAAAATTTTTTTTGGACTTAGTCATTTTTACGGCGTTTATCAGACTTTCAGATAGGGGAAATGTCAGTGAGCATTCCGATTTCAGTTCCAGAGCGATTCGCACAATGAGTCCTTGATATTTCGTCACTTTCAGCCAATATTTTGGATTTTTGAAAATTTCACATTTTTGTGAAAATATCCACTAAATGAGGGAATAATATGTGTGAGGGTACCCCAGGAGAGTTCCAAATGTGTGTGGGTAGAATATATATCCCACGGGGGTAAAATTGAAAAAAGTTGAAAAATTTTTTTTTTTTTACTTAGTGATTTTTCCGGCGTTTATCAGACTTTCAGATAGGGCAAATGTCAGTGAGCATTCCTCTTCAGTTCCAGAGCGATTCGCCCAATGACTCCTTGATATTTAGTCGTTTTCAGCCAATTTTCTGGATTTTTGAAAATTTCACTTTTTTGTGAAAATATCCACTAAATGAGGGAATAATATGTGTGAGCGTACGCCAGGAGAGTTCCAAATGTGTGTGGGTAGAATATATATATCCCACGGGGGTAAAATTGAAAAAAGTTGAAAAATTTTTTTTTTTGGACTTAGTCATTTTTCCGGCGTTTATCAGACTTTCAGATAGGGGAAATGTCAGTGAGCATTCCGATTTCAGTTCCAGAGCGATTCGCCCAATGAGTCCTTGATATTTAGTCATTTTCAGCCAATTTTCTGGATTTTTTAAAATTTCACTTTTTTGTGAAAATATCCACTAAATGAGGGAATAATATGTGTGAGCGTACGCCAGGAGAGTTCCAAATGTGTGTGGGTAGAATATATATATCCCCCGGGGGTAAAATTGAAAAAAGTTGAAAAATTTTTTTTTTTGGACTTAGTCATTTTTCCGGCGTTTATCAGACTTTCAGATAGGGCAAATGTCAGTGAGCATTCCGATTTCAGTTCCAGAGCGATTCGCCCAATGAGTTCTTGATATTTAGTCGTTTTCAGCCAATTTTCTGGATTTTTGAAAATTTCACTTTTTTGTGAAAATATCCACTATATGAGGGATTAATATGTGTGAGGGTACCCCAGGAGAGTTCCAAATGTGTGTGGGTAGAATATATATCCCACGGGGGTAAAATTGAAAAAAGTTGAAAAAATTTATTTTTTGGACTTAGTCATTTTTCCGGCGTTTATCAGACTTTCAGATAGGGCAAATGTCAGTGAGCATTCCGATTTCAGTTCCAGAGCGATTCGCCCAATGAGTCCTTGATATTTAGTCGTTTTCAGCCACTTTTCTGGATTTTTGAAAATGTCACTTTTTATGAAAATATCCACTAAATGAGGGAATAATATGTGTGAGGGTACCCCAGGAGAGTTCCAAATGTGTGTGGGTAGAACACGGGGGTAAAATTGAAAAAAGTTAAAAAAAAAATTTTTTTTGGACTTAGTCATTTTTCCGGCGTTTATCAGACTTTCAGATAGGGGAAATGTCAGTGAGAATTCCGATTTCAGTTCCAGAGCGATTCGCCCAATGAGTCCTTGATATTTAGTCGTTTTCAGCCAATTTTCTGGATTTTTGAAAATTTCACTTTTTTGTGAAAATATCCACTAAATGAGGGAATAATATGTGTGAGGGTACGCCAGGAGAGTTCCAAATGTGTGTGGGTAGAATATATATATCCCACGGGGGTAAAATTGAAAAAAGTTGAAAAAATTTTTTTCTTTAGACTTAGTCATTTTTCCGGCGTTTATCAGACTTTCAGATAGGTGAAATGTCAGTGAGCATTCCGATTTCAGTTCCAGAGCGATTCGCCCAATGAGTCCTTGATATTTAGTCGTTTTCAGCCAATTTTCTGGATTTTTGAAAATTTCACTTATTTGTGAAAATATCCACTAAATGAGGGAATAATATGTGTGAGGGTACCCCAGGAGAGTTCCAAATGTGTGTGGGTAGAATATATATCCCACGGGGGTAAAATTGAAAAAAGTTGAAAAAATTTATTTTTTGGACTTAGTCATTTTTCCGGCGTTTATCAGACTTTCAGATAGGGCAAATGTCAGTGAGCATTCCGATTTCAGTTCCAGAGCGATTCGCCCAATGAGTCCTTGATATTTAGTCGTTTTCAGCCACTTTTCTGGATTTTTGAAAATGTCACTTTTTGTGAAAATATCCACTAAATGAGGGAATAATATGTGTGAGGGTACCCCAGGAGAGTTCCAAATGTGTGTGGGTAGAACACGGGGGTAAAATTGAAAAAAGTTAAAAAAAAATTTTTTTTTGGACTTAGTCATTTTTCCGGCGTTTATCAGACTTTCAGATAGGGGAAATGTCAGTGAGAATTCCGATTTCAGTTCCAGAGCGATTCGCCCAATGAGTCCTTGATATTTAGCCGTTTTCAGCCAATTTTCTGGATTTTTGAAAATTTCACTTTTTTGTGAAAATATCCACTAAATGAGGGAATAATATGTGTGAGGGTACCCCAGGAGAGTTCCAAATGTGTGTGGGTAGAATATATATCCCACGGGGGTAAAATTGAAAAAAGTTGAAATTTTTTTTTTTTTCGACTTAGTCATTTTTCCGGGGTTTATCAGACTTTCAGATAGGGCAAATGTCAGTGAGCATTCCGATTTCAGTTCCAGAGCGATTCGCCCAATGAGTCCATGATATTTAGTCGTTTTCAGCCAATTTTCTGGATTTTTGAAAATTTCACTTTTTTGTGAAAATATCCACTATATGAGGGAATAATATGTGTGAGGGTACCCCAGGAGAGTTCCAAATGTGTGTGGGTAGAATATATATCCCACGGGGGTAAAATTGAAAAAAGTTGAAAAAATTTATTTTTTGGACTTAGTCATTTTTCCGGCGTCTATCAGACTTTCAGATAGGGCAAATGTCAGTGAGCATTCCGATTTCAGTTCCAGAGCGATTCGCCCATTGAGTCCTTGATATTTAGTCATTTTCAGCCAATATTTTGGATTTTTGAAAATTTCACTTTTTTGTGAAAATATCCACTAAATGAGGGAATAATATGTGTGAGGGTACCCCAGGAGAGTTCCAAATGTTTGTGGGTAGAATATATATCCCACGGGGTAAAATTGAAAAAAGTTGAAAATTTTTTATTTTTCGACTTAGTCATTTTTCCAGCGTTTATCAGACTTTCAGATAGGGCAAATGTCAGTGAGCATTCCGATTTCAGTTCCAGAGCGATTCGCCCAATTTGTCCTTGATATTTAGTCGTTTTCAGCCACTTTTCTGGATTTTTGAAAATGTCACTTTTTGTGAAAATATCCACTAAATGAGGGAATAATATGTGTGAGGGTACCCCAGGAGAGTTCCAAATGTGTTTGGATAGAATATATATCCCACGGGGGTAAAATTGAAAAAAGTTGAAAAAAATTTTTTTTTTGGACTTAGTCATTTTTCCGGCGTTTATCAGACTTTCAGATAGGGCAAATGTCAGTGAGCATTCCTATTCAGTTCCAGAGCGATTCGCCCAATGAGTCCTTGATATTTAGTCGTTTTCATCCAATTTTCTGGATTTTTGAAAATTTCACTTTTTTGTGAAAATATCCACTAAATGAGGGAATAATATGTGTGAGGGTATGCCAGGAGAGTTCCAAATGTGTGTGGGTAGAATATATAGCCCACGGGGTTAAAATTGAAAAAAGTTGAAAAAAATTTTTTTTTGGACTTAGTCATTTTTCCTGCGATTATCAGACTTTCAGATAGGGGAAATTTCAGTGAGAATTCTGATTTCAGTTTCAGAGCGATTCGCCCAATGAGTCCTTGATATTTAGTCGTTTTCAGCCAATATTTTGGATTTTTGAAAATTTCACTTTTTTGTGAAAATATCCACTAAATGAGGGAATAATATGTGTGAGGGAACGCCAGGAGAGTTCCAAATGTGTGTGGGTAGAATATATATATCCCACGGGGGTAAAATTAAAAAAAATTTAAAAAAAATTTTTTTTTGGACTTAGTCATTTTTCCGGCGTTTATCAGACTTTCAGATAGGTGAAATGTCAGTGAGCATTCCGATTTCAGTTCCAGAGCGATTCACCCAATGAGTCCTTGATATTTTGTCGTTTTCAGCCAATTTTCTGGATTTTTGAAAATTTCACTTTTTTGTGAAAATATCCACTAAATGAGGGAATAATATGTGTGAGGGTACGCCAGGAGAGTTCCAAATGTGTGTGGGTAGAATATATATATCCCACGGGGGTAAAATTGAAAAAAGTTGAAAAAATTTTTTTTTTTAGACTTAGTCATTTTTCCGGCGTTTATCAGACTTTCAGATAGGTGAAATGTCAGTGAGCATTCCGATTTCAGTTCCAGAGCGATTCGCCCAATGAGTCCTTGATATTTAGTCGTTTTCAGCCACTTTTCTGGATTTTTGAAAATGTCACTTTTTGTGAAAATATCCACTAAATGAGGGAATAATATGTGTGAGGGTACCACAGGAGAGTTCCAAATGTGTGTGGGTAGAACACAGGGGTAAAATTGAAAAAAGTTAAAAAAAAATTTTTTTTTGGACTTAGTCATTTTTCCGGCGTTTATCAGACTTTCAGATAGTGCAAATGTCAGTGAGCATTCCTATTCAGTTCCAGAGCGATTCGCCCAATGAGTCCTTGATATTTAGTCATGTTCAGCCAATATTTTGGATTTTTGAAAATTTCACTTTTATGTGAAAATATCCACTAAATGAGGGAATAATATGTTTGAGGGTACCCCAGGAGAGTTCCAAATGTGTTTGGATAGAATATATATCCCACGGGGGTAAAATTGAAAAAAGTTGAAAAATTTTTTGTTTTTGGACTTAGTCATTTTTCCGGCGTTTATCAGACTTTCAGATAGGGGAAATGTCAGTAAGCGTTCTGATTTCAGTTCCAGAGCGATTCGCCCAATGACTCCTTAATATTTAGTCGTTTTCAGCCAATATTTTGGATTTTTGAAAATTTCACTTTTTTGTGAAAATATCCACTAAATGAGGGAATAATATGTGTGAGGGTACCCCAGGAGAGTTCCAAATGTGTGTGGGTAGAATATATATCCCACGGGGTAAAATTGAAAAAAGTTGAAAAAATTTATTTTTTGGACTTAGTCATTTTTCCGGCGTTTATCAGACTTTCAGATAGGGCAAATGTCAGTGAGCATTCCGATTTCAGTTCCAGAGCGATTCGCCCATTGAGTCCTTGATATTTAGTCATTTTCAGCCAATATTTTGGATTTTTGAAAATTTCACTTTTTTGTGAAAATATCCACTAAATGAGGGAATAATATGTGTGAGGGTACCCCAGGAGAGTTCCAAATGTTTGTGGGTAGAATATATATCCCACGGGGTAAAATTGAAAAAAGTTGAAAATTTTTTATTTTTCGACTTAGTCATTTTTCCAGCGTTTATCAGACTTTCAGATAGGGCAAATGTCAGTGAGCATTCCGATTTCAGTTCCAGAGCGATTCGCCCAATTTGTCCTTGATATTTAGTCGTTTTCAGCCACTTTTCTGGATTTTTGAAAATGTCACTTTTTGTGAAAATATCCACTAAATGAGGGAATAATATGTGTGAGGGTACCACAGGAGAGTTCCAAATGTGTGTGGGTAGAACACAGGGGTAAAATTGAAAAAAGTTAAAAAAAAATTTTTTTTTGGACTTAGTCATTTTTCCGGCGTTTATCAGACTTTCAGATAGGGCAAATGTCAGTGAGCATTCCTATTCAGTTCCAGAGCGATTCGCCCAATGAGTCCTTGATATTTATTCATGTTCAGCCAATATTTTGGATTTTTGAAAATTTCACTTTTTTGTGAAAATATCCACTAAATGAGGGAATAATATGTGTGAGGGTATGCCAGGAGAGTTCCAAATGTGTGTGGGTAGAATATATATCCCACGGGGTTAAAATTGAAAAAAGTTGAAAAAAATTTTTTTTTGGACTTAGTCATTTTTCCTGCGTTTATCAGACTTTCAGATAGGGGAAATGTCAGTGAGAATTCTGATTTCAGTTTCAGAGCGATTCGCCCAATGAGTCCTTGATATTTAGTCGTTTTCAGCCAATATTTTGGATTTTTGAAAATTTCACTTTTTTGTGAAAATATCCACTAAATGAGGTAATAATATGTGTGAGGGTGCGCCAGGAGAGTTCCAAATGTGTGTGGGTAGAATATATATCCCACGGGGGTAAAATTGAAAAAAGTTGAAAAATTTTTTTTTTGGACTTAGTCATTTTTCCGGCGTTTATCAGACTTTCAGATAGGGCAAATGTCAGTGAGCATTCCGATTTCAGTTCCAGAGCGATTCGCCCAATGAGTCCTTGATATTTAGTCGTTTTCAGCCAATTTTCTGGATTTTTGAAAATTTCACTTTTTTGTGAAAATATCCACTAAATGAGGGAATAATATGTGTGAGGGTACGCCAGGAGAGTTCCAAATGTGTGTGGGTAGAATATATATATCCCACGGGGGTAAAATTGAAAAAATTTTTTTTTTTAGACTTAGTCATTTTTCTGGCGTTTATCAGACTTTCAGATAGGTGAAATGTCAGTGAGCATTCCGATTTCAGTTCCAGAGCGATTCGCCCAAAGAGTCCTTGATATTTAGTCGTTTTCAGCCAATTTTCTGGATTTTTGAAAATTTCACTTATTTGTGAAAATATCCACTAAATGAGGGAATAATATGTGTGAGGGTACCCCAGGAGAGTTCCAAATGTGTGTGGGTAGAATATATATCCCACGGGGGTAAAATTGAAAAAAGTTGAAATTTTTTTTTTTTTCGACTTAGTCATTTTTCCGCCGTTTATCAGACTTTCAGATAGGGCAAATGTCAGTGAGCATTCCGATTTCAGTTCCAGAGCGATTCGCCCAATGAGTCCTTGATATTTAGTAGTTTTCAGCCAATATTTTTGATTTTTGAAAATTTCACTTTTTTGTGAAAATATCCACTGAATGAGGGAATAATATGTTTGAGGGTACCACAGGAGAGTTCCAAATTTGTGTGGGTAGAATATATATCCCACGGGGTAAAATTGAAAAAAGTTGAAAATTTTTTTTTTTTCGACTTAATCATTTTTCCGGGGTTTATCAGACTTTCAGATAGGGCAAATGTCAGTGAGCATTCCGATTTCAGTTCCAGAGCGATTCGCCCAATGAGTCCATGATATTTAGTCGTTTTCAGCCAATTTTCTGGATTTTTGAAAATTTCACTTTTTTGTGAAAATATCCACTATATGAGGGAATAATATGTGTGAGGGTACCCCAGGAGAGTTCCAAATGTGTGTGGGTAGAATATATATCCCACGGGGGTAAAATTGAAAAAAGTTGAAAAAATTTATTTTTTGGACTTAGTCATTTTTCCGGCGTCTATCAGACTTTCAGATAGGGCAAATGTCAGTGAGCATTCCGATTTCAGTTCCAGAGCGATTCGCCCAATGAGTCCTTGATATTTAGTCGTTTTCATCCAATTTTCTGGATTTTTGAAAATTTCACTTTTTTGTGAAAATATCCACTAAATGAGGGAATAATATGTGTGAGGGTATGCCAGGAGAGTTCCAAATGTGTGTGGGTAGAATATATAGCCCACGGGGTTAAAATTGAAAAAAGTTGAAAAAAATTTTTTTTTGGACTTAGTCATTTTTCCTGCGATTATCAGACTTTCAGATAGGGGAAATTTCAGTGAGAATTCTGATTTCAGTTTCAGAGCGATTCGCCCAATGAGTCCTTGATATTTAGTCGTTTTCAGCCAATATTTTGGATTTTTGAAAATTTCACTTTTTTGTGAAAATATCCACTAAATGAGGGAATAATATGTGTGAGGGAACGCCAGGAGAGTTCCAAATGTGTGTGGGTAGAATATATATATCCCACGGGGGTAAAATTAAAAAAAATTTAAAAAAAATTTTTTTTTGGACTTAGTCATTTTTCCGGCGTTTATCAGACTTTCAGATAGGTGAAATGTCAGTGAGCATTCCGATTTCAGTTCCAGAGCGATTCACCCAATGAGTCCTTGATATTTTGTCGTTTTCAGCCAATTTTCTGGATTTTTGAAAATTTCACTTTTTTGTGAAAATATCCACTAAATGAGGGAATAATATGTGTGAGGGTACCCCAGGAGAGTTCCAAATGTGTGTGGGTAGAATATATATCCCACGGGGGTAAAATTGAAAAAAGTTGAAAAATTTTTTTTTTGGACTTAGTCATTTTTCCGGCGTTTATCAGACTTTCAGATAGGGCAAATGTCAGTGAGCATTCCGATTTCAGTTCCAGAGCGATTCGCCCAATGAGTCCTTGATATTTAGTCGTTTTCAGCCAATTTTCTGGATTTTTGAAAATTTCACTTTTTTGTGAAAATATCCACTAAATGAGGGAATAATATGTGTGAGGGTACCCCAGGAGAGTTCCAAATGTGTGTGGGTAGAATATATATCCCACGGGGGTAAAATTGAAAAAAGTTGAAAAATTTTTTTTTTGGACTTAGTCATTTTTCCGGCGTTTATCAGACTTTCAGATAGGGCAAATGTCAGTGAGCATTCCGATTTCAGTTCCAGAGCGATTCGCCCAATGAGTCCTTGATATTTAGTCGTTTTCAGCCAATTTTCTGGATTTTTGAAAATTTCACTTTTTTGTGAAAATATCCACTAAATGAGGGAATAATATGTGTGAGGGTACCCCAGGAGAGTTCCAAATGTGTGTGGGTAGAATATATATCCCACGGGGGAAAATTGAAAAAAGTTGAAAAATTTTTTTTTTGGACTTAGTCATTTTTCCGGCGTTTATCAGACTTTCAGATAGGGCAAATGTCAGTGAGCATTCCGATTTCAGTTCCAGAGCGATTCGCCCAATGAGTCCTTGATATTTAGTCGTTTTCAGCCAATTTTCTGGATTTTTGAAAATTTCACTTTTTTGTGAAAATATCCACTAAATGAGGGAATAATATGTGTGAGGGTACGCCAGGAGAGTTCCAAATGTGTGTGGGTAGAATATATATATCCCACGGGGGTAAAATTGAAAAAAGTTGAAAAAATTTTTTTTTTTAGACTTAGTCATTTTTCCGGCGTTTATCAGACTTTCAGATAGGTGAAATGTCAGTGAGCATTCCGATTTCAGTTCCAGAGCGATTCGCCCAATGAGTCCTTGATATTTAGTCGTTTTCAGCCAATTTTCTGGATTTTTGAAAATTTCACTTATTTGTGAAAATATCCACTAAATGAGGGAATAATATGTGTGAGGGTACCCCAGGAGAGTTCCAAATGTGTGTGGGTAGAATATATATCCCACGGGGGTAAAATTGAAAAAAGTTGAAATTTTTTTTTTTTTCGACTTAGTCATTTTTCCGCCGTTTATCAGACTTTCAGATAGGGCAAATGTCAGTGAGCATTCCGATTTCAGTTCCAGAGCGATTCGCCCAATGAGTCCTTGATATTTAGTAGTTTTCAGCCAATATTTTTGATTTTTGAAAATTTCACTTTTTTGTGAAAATATCCACTATATGAGGGAATAATATGTGTGAGGGTACCCCAGGAGAGTTCCAAATGTGTGTGGGTAGAATATATATCCCACGGGGGTAAAATTGAAAAAAGTTGAAAAAATTTATTTTTTGGACTTAGTCATTTTTCCGGCGTCTATCAGACTTTCAGATAGGGCAAATGTCAGTGAGCATTCCGATTTCAGTTCCAGAGCGATTCGCCCATTGAGTCCTTGATATTTAGTCATTTTCAGCCAATATTTTGGATTTTTGAAAATTTCACTTTTTTGTGAAAATATCCACTAAATGAGGGAATAATATGTGTGAGGGTACCCCAGGAGAGTTCCAAATGTTTGTGGGTAGAATATATATCCCACGGGGTAAAATTGAAAAAAGTTGAAAATTTTTTATTTTTCGACTTAGTCATTTTTCCAGCGTTTATCAGACTTTCAGATAGGGAAAATGTCAGTGAGCATTCCGATTTCAGTTCCAGAGCGATTCGCCCAATTTGTCCTTGATATTTAGTCGTTTTCAGCCACTTTTCTGGATTTTTGAAAATGTCACTTTTTGTGAAAATATCCACTAAATGAGGGAATAATATGTGTGAGGGTACCACAGGAGAGTTCCAAATGTGTGTGGGTAGAACACAGGGGTAAAATTGAAAAAAGTTAAAAAAAAATTTTTTTTTGGACTTAGTCATTTTTCCAGCGTTTATCAGACTTTCAGATAGGGCAAATGTCAGTGAGCATTCCTATTCAGTTCCAGAGCGATTCGCCCAATGAGTCCTTGATATTTAGTCATGTTCAGCCAATATTTTGGATTTTTGAAAATTTCACTTTTATGTGAAAATATCCACTAAATGAGGGAATAATATGTTTGAGGGTACCCCAGGAGAGTTCCAAATGTGTTTGGATAGAATATATATCCCACGGGGGTAAAATTGAAAAAAGTTGAAAAATTTTTTTTTTTTGGACTTAGTCATTTTTCCGGCGTTTATCAGACTTTCAGATAGGGGAAATGTCAGTAAGCGTTCTGATTTCAGTTCCAGAGCGATTCGCCCAATGACTCCTTAATATTTAGTCGTTTTCAGCCAATATTTTGGATTTTTGAAAATTTCACTTTTTTGTGAAAATATCCACTAAATGAGGGAATAATATGTGTGAGGGTACCCCAGGAGAGTTCCAAATGTGTGTGGGTAGAATATATATCCCACGGGGTAAAATTGAAAAAAGTTGAAAAAATTTATTTTTTGGACTTAGTCATTTTTCCGGCGTTTATCAGACTTTCAGATAGGGCAAATGTCAGTGAGCATTCCGATTTCAGTTCCAGAGCGATTCGCCCATTGAGTCCTTGATATTTAGTCATTTTCAGCCAATATTTTGGATTTTTGAAAATTTCACTTTTTTGTGAAAATATCCACTAAATGAGGGAATAATATGTGTGAGGGTACCCCAGGAGAGTTCCAAATGTTTGTGGGTAGAATATATATCCCACGGGGTAAAATTGAAAAAAGTTGAAAATTTTTTATTTTTCGACTTAGTCATTTTTCCAGCGTTTATCAGACTTTCAGATAGGGCAAATGTCAGTGAGCATTCCGATTTCAGTTCCAGAGCGATTCACCCAATGAGTCCTTGATATTTTGTCGTTTTCAGCCAATTTTCTGGATTTTTGAAAATTTCACTTTTTTGTGAAAATATCCACTAAATGAGGGAATAATATGTGTGAGGGTACCCCAGGAGAGTTCCAAATGTGTGTGGGTAGAATATATATCCCACGGGGGTAAAATTGAAAAAAGTTGAAAAATTTTTTTTTTGGACTTAGTCATTTTTCCGGCGTTTATCAGACTTTCAGATAGGGCAAATGTCAGTGAGCATTCCGATTTCAGTTCCAGAGCGATTCGCCCAATGAGTCCTTGATATTTAGTCGTTTTCAGCCAATTTTCTGGATTTTTGAAAATTTCACTTTTTTGTGAAAATATCCACTAAATGAGGGAATAATATGTGTGAGGGTACGCCAGGAGAGTTCCAAATGTGTGTGGGTAGAATATATATATCCCACGGGGGTAAAATTGAAAAAAGTTGAAAAAATTTTTTTTTTTAGACTTAGTCATTTTTCCGGCGTTTATCAGACTTTCAGATAGGTGAAATGTCAGTGAGCATTCCGATTTCAGTTCCAGAGCGATTCACCCAATGAGTCCTTGATATTTTGTCGTTTTCAGCCAATTTTCTGGATTTTTGAAAATTTCACTTTTTTGTGAAAATATCCACTAAATGAGGGAATAATATGTGTGAGGGTACCCCAGGAGAGTTCCAAATGTGTGTGGGTAGAATATATATCCCACGGGGGTAAAATTGAAAAAAGTTGAAAAATTTTTTTTTTGGACTTAGTCATTTTTCCGGCGTTTATCAGACTTTCAGATAGGGCAAATGTCAGTGAGCATTCCGATTTCAGTTCCAGAGCGATTCACCCAATGAGTCCTTGATATTTAGTCGTTTTCAGCCAATTTTCTGGATTTTTGAAAATTTCACTTTTTTGTGAAAATATCCACTAAATGAGGGAATAATATGTGTGAGGGTACGCCAGGAGAGTTCCAAATGTGTGTGGGTAGAATATATATATCCCACGGGGGTAAAATTGAAAAAAGTTGAAAAAATTTTTTTTTTTAGACTTAGTCATTTTTCCGGCGTTTATCAGACTTTCAGATAGGTGAAATGTCAGTGAGCATTCCGATTTCAGTTCCAGAGCGATTCGCCCAATGAGTCCTTGATATTTAGTCGTTTTCAGCCAATTTTCTGGATTTTTGAAAATTTCACTTATTTGTGAAAATATCCACTAAATGAGGGAATAATATGTGTGAGGGTACCCCAGGAGAGTTCCAAATGTGTGTGGGTAGAATATATATCCCACGGGGGTAAAATTGAAAAAAGTTGAAATTTTTTTTTTTTTCGACTTAGTCATTTTTCCGCCGTTTATCAGACTTTCAGATAGGGCAAATGTCAGTGAGCATTCCGATTTCAGTTCCAGAGCGATTCGCCCAATGAGTCCTTGATATTTAGTAGTTTTCAGCCAATATTTTTGATTTTTGAAAATTTCACTTTTTTGTGAAAATATCCACTATATGAGGGAATAATATGTGTGAGGGTACCCCAGGAGAGTTCCAAATGTGTGTGGGTAGAATATATATCCCACGGGGGTAAAATTGAAAAAAGTTGAAAAAATTTATTTTTTGGACTTAGTCATTTTTCCGGCGTCTATCAGACTTTCAGATAGGGCAAATGTCAGTGAGCATTCCGATTTCAGTTCCAGAGCGATTCGCCCATTGAGTCCTTGATATTTAGTCATTTTCAGCCAATATTTTGGATTTTTGAAAATTTCACTTTTTTGTGAAAATATCCACTAAATGAGGGAATAATATGTTTGAGGGTACCCCAGGAGAGTTCCAAATGTGTTTGGATAGAATATATATCCCACGGGGGTAAAATTGAAAAAAGTTGAAAAATTTTTTTTTTTTGGACTTAGTCATTTTTCCGGCGTTTATCAGACTTTCAGATAGGGGAAATGTCAGTAAGCGTTCTGATTTCAGTTCCAGAGCGATTCGCCCAATGACTCCTTAATATTTAGTCGTTTTCAGCCAATATTTTGGATTTTTGAAAATTTCACTTTTTTGTGAAAATATCCACTAAATGAGGGAATAATATGTGTGAGGGTACCCCAGGAGAGTTCCAAATGTGTGTGGGTAGAATATATATCCCACGGGGTAAAATTGAAAAAAGTTGAAAAAATTTATTTTTTGGACTTAGTCATTTTTCCGGCGTTTATCAGACTTTCAGATAGGGCAAATGTCAGTGAGCATTCCGATTTCAGTTCCAGAGCGATTCGCCCATTGAGTCCTTGATATTTAGTCATTTTCAGCCAATATTTTGGATTTTTGAAAATTTCACTTTTTTGTGAAAATATCCACTAAATGAGGGAATAATATGTGTGAGGGTACCCCAGGAGAGTTCCAAATGTTTGTGGGTAGAATATATATCCCACGGGGTAAAATTGAAAAAAGTTGAAAATTTTTTATTTTTCGACTTAGTCATTTTTCCAGCGTTTATCAGACTTTCAGATAGGGCAAATGTCAGTGAGCATTCCGATTTCAGTTCCAGAGCGATTCGCCCAATTTGTCCTTGATATTTAGTCGTTTTCAGCCACTTTTCTGGATTTTTGAAAATGTCACTTTTTGTGAAAATATCCACTAAATGAGGGAATAATATGTGTGAGGGTACCACAGGAGAGTTCCAAATGTGTGTGGGTAGAACACAGGGGTAAAATTGAAAAAAGTTAAAAAAAAATTTTTTTTTGGACTTAGTCATTTTTCCGGCGTTTATCAGACTTTCAGATAGGGCAAATGTCAGTGAGCATTCCTATTCAGTTCCAGAGCGATTCGCCCAATGAGTCCTTGATATTTATTCATGTTCAGCCAATATTTTGGATTTTTGAAAATTTCACTTTTTTGTGAAAATATCCACTAAATGAGGGAATAATATGTGTGAGGGTATGCCAGGAGAGTTCCAAATGTGTGTGGGTAGAATATATATCCCACGGGGTTAAAATTGAAAAAAGTTGAAAAAAATTTTTTTTTGGACTTAGTCATTTTTCCTGCGTTTATCAGACTTTCAGATAGGGGAAATGTCAGTGAGAATTCTGATTTCAGTTTCAGAGCGATTCGCCCAATGAGTCCTTGATATTTAGTCGTTTTCAGCCAATATTTTGGATTTTTGAAAATTTCACTTTTTTGTGAAAATATCCACTAAATGAGGTAATAATATGTGTGAGGGTGCGCCAGGAGAGTTCCAAATGTGTGTGGGTAGAATATATATCCCACGGGGGTAAAATTGAAAAAAGTTGAAAAATTTTTTTTTTGGACTTAGTCATTTTTCCGGCGTTTATCAGACTTTCAGATAGGGCAAATGTCAGTGAGCATTCCGATTTCAGTTCCAGAGCGATTCGCCCAATGAGTCCTTGATATTTAGTCGTTTTCAGCCAATTTTCTGGATTTTTGAAAATTTCACTTTTTTGTGAAAATATCCACTAAATGAGGGAATAATATGTGTGAGGGTACGCCAGGAGAGTTCCAAATGTGTGTGGGTAGAATATATATATCCCACGGGGGTAAAATTGAAAAAATTTTTTTTTTTAGACTTAGTCATTTTTCTGGCGTTTATCAGACTTTCAGATAGGTGAAATGTCAGTGAGCATTCCGATTTCAGTTCCAGAGCGATTCGCCCAATGAGTCCTTGATATTTAGTCGTTTTCAGCCAATTTTCTGGATTTTTGAAAATTTCACTTATTTGTGAAAATATCCACTAAATGAGGGAATAATATGTGTGAGGGTACCCCAGGAGAGTTCCAAATGTGTGTGGGTAGAATATATATCCCACGGGGGTAAAATTGAAAAAAGTTGAAATTTTTTTTTTTTTCGACTTAGTCATTTTTCCGCCGTTTATCAGACTTTCAGATAGGGCAAATGTCAGTGAGCATTCCGATTTCAGTTCCAGAGCGATTCGCCCAATGAGTCCTTGATATTTAGTAGTTTTCAGCCAATATTTTTGATTTTTGAAAATTTCACTTTTTTGTGAAAATATCCACTGAATGAGGGAATAATATGTTTGAGGGTACCACAGGAGAGTTCCAAATTTGTGTGGGTAGAATATATATCCCACGGGGTAAAATTGAAAAAAGTTGAAAATTTTTTTTTTTCGACTTAATCATTTTTCCGGGGTTTATCAGACTTTCAGATAGGGCAAATGTCAGTGAGCATTCCGATTTCAGTTCCAGAGCGATTCGCCCAATGAGTCCATGATATTTAGTCGTTTTCAGCCAATTTTCTGGATTTTTGAAAATTTCACTTTTTTGTGAAAATATCCACTATATGAGGGAATAATATGTGTGAGGGTACCCCAGGAGAGTTCCAAATGTGTGTGGGTAGAATATATATCCCACGGGGGTAAAATTGAAAAAAGTTGAAAAAATTTATTTTTTGGACTTAGTCATTTTTCCGGCGTCTATCAGACTTTCAGATAGGGCAAATGTCAGTGAGCATTCCGATTTCAGTTCCAGAGCGATTCGCCCATTGAGTCCTTGATATTTAGTCATTTTCAGCCAATATTTTGGATTTTTGAAAATTTCACTTTTTTGTGAAAATATCCACTAAATGAGGGAATAATATGTGTGAGGGTACCCCAGGAGAGTTCCAAATGTTTGTGGGTAGAATATATATCCCACGGGGTAAAATTGAAAAAAGTTGAAAATTTTTTATTTTTCGACTTAGTCATTTTTCCAGCGTTTATCAGACTTTCAGATAGGGCAAATGTCAGTGAGCATTCCGATTTCAGTTCCAGAGCGATTCGCCCAATTTGTCCTTGATATTTAGTCGTTTTCAGCCACTTTTCTGGATTTTTGAAAATGTCACTTTTTGTGAAAATATCCACTAAATGAGGGAATAATATGTGTGAGGGTACCACAGGAGAGTTCCAAATGTGTGTGGGTAGAACACAGGGGTAAAATTGAAAAAAGTTAAAAAAAAATTTTTTTTTGGACTTAGTCATTTTTCCGGCGTTTATCAGACTTTCAGATAGGGCAAATGTCAGTGAGCATTCCTATTCAGTTCCAGAGCGATTCGCCCAATGAGTCCTTGATATTTAGTCATGTTCAGCCAATATTTTGGATATTTGAAAATTTCACTTTTATGTGAAAATATCCACTAAATGAGGGAATAATATGTGTGAGGGTACCCCAGGAGAGTTCCAAATGTGTTTGGATAGAATATATATCCCACGGGGGTAAAATTGAAAAAAGTTGAAAAATTTTTTTTTTTTGGACTTAGTCATTTTTCCGGCGTTTATCAGACTTTCAGATAGGGGAAATGTCAGTAAGCGTTCTGATTTCAGTTCCAGAGCGATTCGCCCAATGACTCCTTAATATTTAGTCGTTTTCAGCCAATATTTTGGATTTTTGAAAATTTCACTTTTTTGTGAAAATATCCACTAAATGAGGGAATAATATGTGTGAGGGTACCCCAGGAGAGTTCCAAATGTGTGTGCGTAGAATATATATCCCACGGGGTAAAATTGAAAAAAGTTGAAAAAATTTATTTTTTGGACTTAGTCATTTTTCCGGCGTTTATCAGACTTTCAGATAGGGCAAATGTCAGTGAGCATTCCGATTTCAGTTCCAGAGCGATTCGCCCATTGAGTCCTTGATATTTAGTCATTTTCAGCCAATATTTTGGATTTTTGAAAATTTCACTTTTTTGTGAAAATATCCACTAAATGAGGGAATAATATGTGTGAGGGTACCCCAGGAGAGTTCCAAATGTTTGTGGGTAGAATATATATCCCACGGGGTAAAATTGAAAAAAGTTGAAAATTTTTTATTTTTCGACTTAGTCATTTTTCCAGCGTTTATCAGACTTTCAGATAGGGCAAATGTCAGTGAGCATTCCGATTTCAGTTCCAGAGCGATTCACCCAATGAGTCCTTGATATTTTGTCGTTTTCAGCCAATTTTCTGGATTTTTGAAAATTTCACTTTTTTGTGAAAATATCCACTAAATGAGGGAATAATATGTGTGAGGGTACCCCAGGAGAGTTCCAAATGTGTGTGGGTAGAATATATATCCCACGGGGGTAAAATTGAAAAAAGTTGAAAAATTTTTTTTTTGGACTTAGTCATTTTTCCGGCGTTTATCAGACTTTCAGATAGGGCAAATGTCAGTGAGCATTCCGATTTCAGTTCCAGAGCGATTCGCCCAATGAGTCCTTGATATTTAGTCGTTTTCAGCCAATTTTCTGGATTTTTGAAAATTTCACTTTTTTGTGAAAATATCCACTAAATGAGGGAATAATATGTGTGAGGGTACGCCAGGAGAGTTCCAAATGTGTGTGGGTAGAATATATATATCCCACGGGGGTAAAATTGAAAAAAGTTGAAAAAATTTTTTTTTTTAGACTTAGTCATTTTTCCGGCGTTTATCAGACTTTCAGATAGGTGAAATGTCAGTGAGCATTCCGATTTCAGTTCCAGAGCGATTCACCCAATGAGTCCTTGATATTTTGTCGTTTTCAGCCAATTTTCTGGATTTTTGAAAATTTCACTTTTTTGTGAAAATATCCACTAAATGAGGGAATAATATGTGTGAGGGTACCCCAGGAGAGTTCCAAATGTGTGTGGGTAGAATATATATCCCACGGGGGTAAAATTGAAAAAAGTTGAAAAATTTTTTTTTTGGACTTAGTCATTTTTCCGGCGTTTATCAGACTTTCAGATAGGGCAAATGTCAGTGAGCATTCCGATTTCAGTTCCAGAGCGATTCACCCAATGAGTCCTTGATATTTAGTCGTTTTCAGCCAATTTTCTGGATTTTTGAAAATTTCACTTTTTTGTGAAAATATCCACTAAATGAGGGAATAATATGTGTGAGGGTACGCCAGGAGAGTTCCAAATGTGTGTGGGTAGAATATATATATCCCACGGGGGTAAAATTGAAAAAAGTTGAAAAAATTTTTTTTTTTAGACTTAGTCATTTTTCCGGCGTTTATCAGACTTTCAGATAGGTGAAATGTCAGTGAGCATTCCGATTTCAGTTCCAGAGCGATTCGCCCAATGAGTCCTTGATATTTAGTCGTTTTCAGCCAATTTTCTGGATTTTTGAAAATTTCACTTATTTGTGAAAATATCCACTAAATGAGGGAATAATATGTGTGAGGGTACCCCAGGAGAGTTCCAAATGTGTGTGGGTAGAATATATATCCCACGGGGGTAAAATTGAAAAAAGTTGAAATTTTTTTTTTTTTCGACTTAGTCATTTTTCCGCCGTTTATCAGACTTTCAGATAGGGCAAATGTCAGTGAGCATTCCGATTTCAGTTCCAGAGCGATTCGCCCAATGAGTCCTTGATATTTAGTAGTTTTCAGCCAATATTTTTGATTTTTGAAAATTTCACTTTTTTGTGAAAATATCCACTATATGAGGGAATAATATGTGTGAGGGTACCCCAGGAGAGTTCCAAATGTGTGTGGGTAGAATATATATCCCACGGGGGTAAAATTGAAAAAAGTTGAAAAAATTTATTTTTTGGACTTAGTCATTTTTCCGGCGTCTATCAGACTTTCAGATAGGGCAAATGTCAGTGAGCATTCCGATTTCAGTTCCAGAGCGATTCGCCCATTGAGTCCTTGATATTTAGTCATTTTCAGCCAATATTTTGGATTTTTGAAAATTTCACTTTTTTGTGAAAATATCCACTAAATGAGGGAATAATATGTTTGAGGGTACCCCAGGAGAGTTCCAAATGTGTTTGGATAGAATATATATCCCACGGGGGTAAAATTGAAAAAAGTTGAAAAATTTTTTTTTTTTGGACTTAGTCATTTTTCCGGCGTTTATCAGACTTTCAGATAGGGGAAATGTCAGTAAGCGTTCTGATTTCAGTTCCAGAGCGATTCGCCCAATGACTCCTTAATATTTAGTCGTTTTCAGCCAATATTTTGGATTTTTGAAAATTTCACTTTTTTGTGAAAATATCCACTAAATGAGGGAATAATATGTGTGAGGGTACCCCAGGAGAGTTCCAAATGTGTGTGGGTAGAATATATATCCCACGGGGTAAAATTGAAAAAAGTTGAAAAAATTTATTTTTTGGACTTAGTCATTTTTCCGGCGTTTATCAGACTTTCAGATAGGGCAAATGTCAGTGAGCATTCCGATTTCAGTTCCAGAGCGATTCGCCCATTGAGTCCTTGATATTTAGTCATTTTCAGCCAATATTTTGGATTTTTGAAAATTTCACTTTTTTGTGAAAATATCCACTAAATGAGGGAATAATATGTGTGAGGGTACCCCAGGAGAGTTCCAAATGTTTGTGGGTAGAATATATATCCCACGGGGTAAAATTGAAAAAAGTTGAAAATTTTTTATTTTTCGACTTAGTCATTTTTCCAGCGTTTATCAGACTTTCAGATAGGGCAAATGTCAGTGAGCATTCCGATTTCAGTTCCAGAGCGATTCGCCCAATTTGTCCTTGATATTTAGTCGTTTTCAGCCACTTTTCTGGATTTTTGAAAATGTCACTTTTTGTGAAAATATCCACTAAATGAGGGAATAATATGTGTGAGGGTACCACAGGAGAGTTCCAAATGTGTGTGGGTAGAACACAGGGGTAAAATTGAAAAAAGTTAAAAAAAAATTTTTTTTTGGACTTAGTCATTTTTCCGGCGTTTATCAGACTTTCAGATAGGGCAAATGTCAGTGAGCATTCCTATTCAGTTCCAGAGCGATTCGCCCAATGAGTCCTTGATATTTATTCATGTTCAGCCAATATTTTGGATTTTTGAAAATTTCACTTTTTTGTGAAAATATCCACTAAATGAGGGAATAATATGTGTGAGGGTATGCCAGGAGAGTTCCAAATGTGTGTGGGTAGAATATATATCCCACGGGGTTAAAATTGAAAAAAGTTGAAAAAAATTTTTTTTTGGACTTAGTCATTTTTCCTGCGTTTATCAGACTTTCAGATAGGGGAAATGTCAGTGAGAATTCTGATTTCAGTTTCAGAGCGATTCGCCCAATGAGTCCTTGATATTTAGTCGTTTTCAGCCAATATTTTGGATTTTTGAAAATTTCACTTTTTTGTGAAAATATCCACTAAATGAGGTAATAATATGTGTGAGGGTGCGCCAGGAGAGTTCCAAATGTGTGTGGGTAGAATATATATCCCACGGGGGTAAAATTGAAAAAAGTTGAAAAATTTTTTTTTTGGACTTAGTCATTTTTCCGGCGTTTATCAGACTTTCAGATAGGGCAAATGTCAGTGAGCATTCCGATTTCAGTTCCAGAGCGATTCGCCCAATGAGTCCTTGATATTTAGTCGTTTTCAGCCAATTTTCTGGATTTTTGAAAATTTCACTTTTTTGTGAAAATATCCACTAAATGAGGGAATAATATGTGTGAGGGTACGCCAGGAGAGTTCCAAATGTGTGTGGGTAGAATATATATATCCCACGGGGGTAAAATTGAAAAAATTTTTTTTTTTAGACTTAGTCATTTTTCTGGCGTTTATCAGACTTTCAGATAGGTGAAATGTCAGTGAGCATTCCGATTTCAGTTCCAGAGCGATTCGCCCAATGAGTCCTTGATATTTAGTCGTTTTCAGCCAATTTTCTGGATTTTTGAAAATTTCACTTATTTGTGAAAATATCCACTAAATGAGGGAATAATATGTGTGAGGGTACCCCAGGAGAGTTCCAAATGTGTGTGGGTAGAATATATATCCCACGGGGGTAAAATTGAAAAAAGTTGAAATTTTTTTTTTTTTCGACTTAGTCATTTTTCCGCCGTTTATCAGACTTTCAGATAGGGCAAATGTCAGTGAGCATTCCGATTTCAGTTCCAGAGCGATTCGCCCAATGAGTCCTTGATATTTAGTAGTTTTCAGCCAATATTTTTGATTTTTGAAAATTTCACTTTTTTGTGAAAATATCCACTGAATGAGGGAATAATATGTTTGAGGGTACCACAGGAGAGTTCCAAATTTGTGTGGGTAGAATATATATCCCACGGGGTAAAATTGAAAAAAGTTGAAAATTTTTTTTTTTCGACTTAATCATTTTTCCGGGGTTTATCAGACTTTCAGATAGGGCAAATGTCAGTGAGCATTCCGATTTCAGTTCCAGAGCGATTCGCCCAATGAGTCCATGATATTTAGTCGTTTTCAGCCAATTTTCTGGATTTTTGAAAATTTCACTTTTTTGTGAAAATATCCACTATATGAGGGAATAATATGTGTGAGGGTACCCCAGGAGAGTTCCAAATGTGTGTGGGTAGAATATATATCCCACGGGGGTAAAATTGAAAAAAGTTGAAAAAATTTATTTTTTGGACTTAGTCATTTTTCCGGCGTCTATCAGACTTTCAGATAGGGCAAATGTCAGTGAGCATTCCGATTTCAGTTCCAGAGCGATTCGCCCATTGAGTCCTTGATATTTAGTCATTTTCAGCCAATATTTTGGATTTTTGAAAATTTCACTTTTTTGTGAAAATATCCACTAAATGAGGGAATAATATGTGTGAGGGTACCCCAGGAGAGTTCCAAATGTTTGTGGGTAGAATATATATCCCACGGGGTAAAATTGAAAAAAGTTGAAAATTTTTTATTTTTCGACTTAGTCATTTTTCCAGCGTTTATCAGACTTTCAGATAGGGCAAATGTCAGTGAGCATTCCGATTTCAGTTCCAGAGCGATTCGCCCAATTTGTCCTTGATATTTAGTCGTTTTCAGCCACTTTTCTGGATTTTTGAAAATGTCACTTTTTGTGAAAATATCCACTAAATGAGGGAATAATATGTGTGAGGGTACCACAGGAGAGTTCCAAATGTGTGTGGGTAGAACACAGGGGTAAAATTGAAAAAAGTTAAAAAAAAATTTTTTTTTGGACTTAGTCATTTTTCCGGCGTTTATCAGACTTTCAGATAGGGCAAATGTCAGTGAGCATTCCTATTCAGTTCCAGAGCGATTCGCCCAATGAGTCCTTGATATTTAGTCATGTTCAGCCAATATTTTGGATATTTGAAAATTTCACTTTTATGTGAAAATATCCACTAAATGAGGGAATAATATGTGTGAGGGTACCCCAGGAGAGTTCCAAATGTGTTTGGATAGAATATATATCCCACGGGGGTAAAATTGAAAAAAGTTGAAAAATTTTTTTTTTTTGGACTTAGTCATTTTTCCGGCGTTTATCAGACTTTCAGATAGGGGAAATGTCAGTAAGCGTTCTGATTTCAGTTCCAGAGCGATTCGCCCAATGACTCCTTAATATTTAGTCGTTTTCAGCCAATATTTTGGATTTTTGAAAATTTCACTTTTTTGTGAAAATATCCACTAAATGAGGGAATAATATGTGTGAGGGTACCCCAGGAGAGTTCCAAATGTGTGTGCGTAGAATATATATCCCACGGGGTAAAATTGAAAAAAGTTGAAAAAATTTATTTTTTGGACTTAGTCATTTTTCCGGCGTTTATCAGACTTTCAGATAGGGCAAATGTCACTGAGCATTCCGATTTCAGTTCCAGAGCGATTCGCCCATTGAGTCCTTGATATTTAGTCATTTTCAGCCAATATTTTGGATTTTTGAAAATTTCACTTTTTTGTGAAAATATCCACTAAATGAGGGAATAATATGTGTGAGGGTACCCCAGGAGAGTTCCAAATGTGTGTGGGTAGAATATATATCCCACGGGGGTAAAATTGAAAAAAGTTGAAAATTTTTTATTTTTCGACTTAGTCATTTTTCCAGCGTTTATCAGACTTTCAGATAGGGCAAATGTCAGTGAGCATTCCGATTTCAGTTCCAGAGCGATTCGCCCAATTTGTCCTTGATATTTAGTCGTTTTCAGCCACTTTTCTGGATTTTTGAAAATGTCACTTTTTGTGAAAATATCCACTAAATGAGGGAATAATATGTGTGAGGGTACCACAGGAGAGTTCCAAATGTGTGTGGGTAGAACACGGGGGTAAAATTGAAAAAAGTTAAAAAAAAATTTTTTTTTGGACTTAGTCATTTTTCCGGCGTTTATCAGACTTTCAGATAGGGCAAATGTCAGTGAGCATTCCTATTCAGTTCCAGAGCGATTCGCCCAATGAGTCCTTGATATTTATTCATGTTCAGCCAATATTTTGGATTTTTGAAAATTTCACTTTTTTGTGAAAATATCCACTAAATGAGGGAATAATATGTGTGAGGGTATGCCAGGAGAGTTCCAAATGTGTGTGGGTAGAATATATATCCCACGGGGTTAAAATTGAAAAAAGTTGAAAAAAATTTTTTTTTGGACTTAGTCATTTTTCCTGCGTTTATCAGACTTTCAGATAGGGGAAATGTCAGTGAGAATTCTGATTTCAGTTTCAGAGCGATTCGCCCAATGAGTCCTTGATATTTAGTCGTTTTCAGCCAATATTTTGGATTTTTGAAAATTTCACTTTTTTGTGAAAATATCCACTAAATGAGGGAATAATATGTGTGAGGGTGCGCCAGGAGAGTTCCAAATGTGTGTGGGTAGAATATATATCCCACGGGGGTAAAATTGAAAAAAGTTGAAAAATTTTTTTTTTGGACTTAGTCATTTTTCCGGCGTTTATCAGACTTTCAGATAGAGCAAATGTCAGTGAGCATTCCGATTTCAGTTCCAGAGCGATTCGCCCAATGAGTCCTTGATATTTAGTCGTTTTCAGCCAATTTTCTGAATTTTTGAAAATTTCACTTATTTGTGAAAATATCCACTAAATGAGGGAATAATATGTGTAAGGGTACCCCAGGAGAGTTCCAAATGTGTGTGGGTAGAATATATATCCCACGGGGGTAAAATTGAAAAAAGTTGAAAATTTTTTTTTTTTTGGACTTAGTCATTTTTCCGGCGTTTATCAGACTTTCAGATAGGGGAAATGTCAGTGAGCGTTCTGATTTCAGTTCCAGAGCGATTAGCCCAATGACTCCTTAATATTTAGTCATTTTCAGCCAATTTTCTGGATTTTTGAAAATTTCACTTTTTTGTGAAAATATCCACTGAATGAGGGAATAATATGTTTGAAGGTACCACAGGAGAGTTCCAAATGTGTGTGGGTAGAATATATATCCCACGGGGGTAAAATTGAAAAAAGTTGAAACATTTTTTTTTTTGCACTTAGTCATTTTTCCGGCGTTTATCAGACTTTCAGATAGGGGAAATGTCAGTGAGCGTTCTGATTTCAGTTCCAGAGCGATTCGCCCAATGACTCCTTAATATTTAGTCGTTTTCAACCAATTTTCTGGATTTTTGAAAATTTCACTTTTTTGTGAAAATATCCACTAAATGAGGGAAAAATATGTGTGAGGGTACCCCAGGAGAGTTCCAAATGTGTGTGGGTAGAATATATATCCCACGGGGGTAAAATTTAAAAAGTTGAAAAACTTTTTTTTGGACTTAGTCATTTTTCCGGCGTTTATCAGACTTTCAGATAGGGGAAATGTCAGTGAGCGTTCTGATTTCAGATCCAGAGTGATTCGCCCAATGAGTCCTTGATATTTTGTCATTTTCAGCCAATTTTCTGGATTTTTGAAAATTTCACTTTCTTGTGAAAATATCCACTAAATGAGGGAATAATATGCGTGAGGGTACCCCAGGAGAGTTCCAAATGTGTGTGGGTAGAATATATATCCCACGGGGGTAAAATTGAAAAAAGTTGAAAAAATTTTTTTTTTTGACTTCGTCATTTTTCCGGCGTTTATCAGACTTTCAGATAGGTGAAATGTCAGTGAGCATTCCGATTTCAGTTCCAGAGCGATTCGCCCAATGAGTCCTTGATATTTAGTCATTTTCAGCCAATATTTTGGATTTTTGAAAATTTCACTTTTTTGTGAAAATATCCACTAAATGAGGGAATAATATGTGTGAGGGTACCCCAGGAGAGTTCCAAATGTGTGTGGGTAGAATATATATCCCACGGGGTAAAATTGAAAAAAGTTGAAATTTTTTTTTTTTTTGACTTAGTCATTTTTCCGGCGTTTATCAGACTTTCAGATAGGGCAAATGTCAGTGAGCATTCTGATTTCAGTTCCAGAGCGATTCGCCCAATGAGTCCTTGATATTTAGTCGTTTTCAGCCAATATTTTTGATTTTTGAAAATTTCACTTTTTTGTGAAAATATCCACTGAATGAGGGAATAATATGTTTGAGGGTACCCCAGGAGAGTTCCAAATGTGTGTGGGTAGAATATATATCCCACGGGGGTAAAATTGAAAAAAGTTGAAAATTTTTTTTTTTTGACTTAGTCATTTTTCTGGCGTTTATCAGACTTTCAGATAGGGCAAATGTCAGTGAGCATTCCGCTTTCAGTTCCAGAGCGATTCGCCCAATTTGTCTCTGATATTTAGTCGTTTTCAGCCACTTTTCTGGATTTTTGAAAATGTCACTTTTTGTGAAAATATCCACTAAATGAGGGAATAATATGTGTGAGGGTACCACAGGAGAGTTCCAAATGTGTGTGGGTAGAACACGGGGGTAAAATTGAAAAAAGTTAAAAAAAATTTTTTTTTTTGGACTTAGTCATTTTTCCGGCGTTTATCAGACTTTCAGATAGGGGAAATGTCAGTGAGCATTCCGATTTCAGTTCCAGAGCGATTCGCCCAATGAGTCCTTGATATTTAGTCATTTTCAGCCAATATTTTGGATTTTTGAAAATTTCACTTTTTTGTGAAAATATCCACTAAATGAGGGAATAATATGTGTGAGGGTACCCCAGGAGAGTTCCAAATGTGTGTCGGTAGAATATATATCCCACGGGGGTAAAATTAAAAAAAGTTGAAAAAAATTTTTTTTGGACTTAGTCATTTTTCCGGCGTTTATCAGACTTTCAGATAGGGGAAATGTCAGTGAGCGTTCTGATTTCAGTTCCAGAGCGATTCGCCCAATGACTCCTTAATATTTAGTCGTTTTCAGCCAATTTTCTGGATTTTTGAAAATTTCACTTTTTTGTGAAAATATCCACTAAATGAGGGAATAATATGCGTGAGGGTTCCCCAGGAGAGTTCCAAATGTGTTTGGGTAGAATATATATCCCACGGGGTAAAATTGAAAAAAGTTGAAAATTTTTTTTTTTTTCGACTTAGTCATTTTTCCGGGGTTTATCAGACTTTCAGATAGGGCAAATGTCAGTGAGCATTCCGATTTCAGTTCCAGAGCGATTCGCCCAATGAGTCCTTGATATTTAGTCATTTTCAGCCAATATTTTGGATTTTTGAAAATTTCACTTTTTTGTGAAAATATCCACTAAATGAGGGAATAATATGTGTGAGTGTACCCCAGGAGAGTTCCAAATGTGTGTGGGTAGAATATATATCCCACGGCGTAAAATTGAAAAAAGTTGAAAAATTTTTTTTTTTTTCGACTTAGTCATTTTTCCGGCGTTTATCAGACTTTCAGATAGGGCAAATGTCAGTGAGCATTCCGATTTCAGTTCCAGAGCGATTCGCCCAATGAGTCCTTGATATTTAGTCGTTTTCAGCCAATTTTCTGGATTTTTTAAAATTTCACTTTTTTGTGAAAATATCCACTAAATGAGGGAATAATATGTGTGAGGGTACCCCAGGAGAGTTCCAAATGTGTGTGGGTAGAATATATATCCCACGGGGGTAAAATTGAAAAAAGTTGAAAAATTTTTTTTTTTCACTTAGTCATTTTTCTGGCGTTTATCAGACTTTCAGATAGGGCAAATGTCAGTGAGCATTCCGATTTCAGTTCCAGAGCGATTTGCCCAATGAGTCCTTGATATTTAGTCATGTTCAGCCAATATTTTGGATTTTTGAAAATTTCACTTTTTTGTGAAAATATCCACTAAATGAGGGAATAATATGTGTGAGGGTACCCCAGGAGAGTTCCAAATGTGTGTGGGTAGAATATATATCCCACGGGGTAAAATCGAAAAAAGTTGAAAAAAATTTTTTTTTGGACTTAGGTATTTTTCCGGCGTTTATCAGACTTTCAGATAGGGCAAATGTCAGTGAGCATTCCGATTTCAGTTCCAGAGCGATTCGCCCAATTTGTCTCTGATATTTAGTCGTTTTCAGCCACTTTTCTGGATTTTTGAAAATGTCACTTTTTGTGAAAATATCCACTAAATGAGGGAATAATATGTGTGAGGGTACCACAGGAGAGTTCCAAATGTGTGTGGGTAGAACACGGGGGTAAAATTGAAAAAAGTTAAAAAAAATTTTTTTTTTGGACTTAGTCATTTTTCCGGTGTTTATCAGACTTTCAGATAGGGGAAATGTCAGTGAGCATTCCGATTTCAGTTCCAGAGCGATTCGCCCAATGAGTCCTTGATATTTAGTCATTTTCAGCCAATATTTTGGATTTTTGAAAATTTCACTTTTTTGTGAAAATATCCACTAAATGAGGGAATAATATGTGTGAGGGTACCCCAGGAGAGTTCCAAATGTGTGTGGGTAGAATATATATCCCACGGGGGTAAAATTCAAAAAAGTTGAAAAAAATTTTTTTTGGACTTAGTCATTTTTCCGGCGTTTATCAGACTTTCAGATAGGGGAAATGTCAGTGAGCGTTCTGATTTCAGTTCCAGAGCGATTCGCCCAATGAGTCCTTGATATTTAGTCGTTTTCAGCCACTTTTCTGGATTTTTGAAAATGTCACTTTGTGTGAAAATATCCACTAAATGAGGGAATAATATGTGTGAGGGTACCACAGGAGAGTTCCAAATGTGTGTGGGTAGAACACGGGGGTAAAATTGAAAAAAGTAAAAAAAAAATTTTTTTTTGGACTTAGTCATTTTTCCGGCGTTTATCAGACTTTCAGATAGGGCAAATGTCAGTGAGCATTCCGATTTCAGTTCCAGAGCGATTCGCCCAATGAGTCCTTGATATTTAGTCGTTTTCAGCCAATTTTCTGGATTTTTGAAAATTTCACTTTTTTGTAAAAATATCCACTAAATGAGGGAATAATATGTGTGAGGGTACCCCAGGAGAGTTCCAAATGTGTGTGGGTAGAATATATATCCCACGGGGGTAAAATTGAAAAAAGTTTAAAAAATTTTTTTTTTGGACTTAGTCATTTTTCCTGCATTTATCAGACTTTCAGATAGGGCAAATGTCAGTGAGCATTCCGATTTCAGTTCCAGAGCGATTCGCCCAATGAGTCCTTGATATTTAGTCATTTTCAGCCAATATTTTGGATTTTTGAAAATTTCACTTTTTTGTGAAAATATCCACTAAATGAGGGAATAATATGTGTGAGGGTACCCCAGGAGAGTTCCAAATGTGTGTGGGTAGAATATATATCCCACGGGGGTAAAATTCAAAAAAGTTGAAAAAAATTTTTTTTGGACTTAGTCATTTTTCCGGCGTTTATCAGACTTTCAGATAGGGGAAATGTCAGTGAGCGTTCTGATTTCAGTTCCAGAGCGATTCGCCCAATGAGTCCTTGATATTTTGTCGTTTTCAGCCACTTTTCTGGATTTTTGAAAATGTCACTTTTTGTGAAAATATCCACTAAATGAGGGAATAATATGTGTGAGGGTACCACAGGAGAGTTCCAAATGTGTGTGGGTAGAACACGGGGGTAAAATTGAAAAAAGTAAAAAAAAAATTTTTTTTTGGACTTAGTCATTTTTCCGGCGTTTATCAGACTTTCAGATAGGGCAAATGTCAGTGAGCATTCCGATTTCAGTTCCAGAGCGATTCGCCCAATGAGTCCTTGATATTTAGTCGTTTTCAGCCAATTTTCTGGATTTTTGAAAATTTCACTTTTTTGTAAAAATATCCACTAAATGAGGGAATAATATGTGTGAGGGTACCCCAGGAGAGTTCCAAATGTGTGTGGGTAGAATATATATCCCACGGGGGTAAAATTGAAAAAAGTTTAAAAAAATTTTTTTTTGGACTTAGTCATTTTTCCTGCATTTATCAGACTTTCAGATAGGGCAAATGTCAGTGAGCATTCCGATTTCAGTTCCAGAGCGATTCGCCCAATGAGTCCTTGATATTTAGTCATTTTCAGCCAATATTTTGGATTTTTGAAAATTTCACTTTTTTGTGAAAATATCCACTAAATGAGGGAATAATATGTGTGAGGGTACCCCAGGAGAGTTCCAAATGTGTGTGGGTAGAATATATATCCCACAGGGGTAAAATTCAAAAAAGTTGAAAAAAATTTTTTTTGGACTTAGTCATTTTTCCGGCGTTTATCAGACTTTCAGATAGGGGAAATGTCAGTGAGCGTTCTGATTTCAGTTCCAGAGCGATTCGCCCAATGAGTCCTTGATATTTTGTCGTTTTCAGCCACTTTTCTGGATTTTTGAAAATGTCACTTTTTGTGAAAATATCCACTAAATGAGGGAATAATATGTGTGAGGGTACCACAGGAGAGTTCCAAATGTGTGTGGGTATAACACGGGGGTAAAATTGAAAAAAGTAAAAAAAAAAATTTTTTTTGGACTTAGTCATTTTTCCGGCGTTTATCAGACTTTCAGATAGGGCAAATGTCAGTGAGCATTCCGATTTCAGTTCCAGAGCGATTCGCCCAATGAGTCCTTGATATTTAGTCATTTTCAGCCAATATTTTGGATTTTTGAAAATTTCACTTTTTTGTGAAAATATCCACTAAATGAGGGAATAATATGTGTGAGGGTACCCCAGGAGAGTTCCAAATGTGTGTGGGTAGAATATATATCCCACGGGGTAAAATTGAAAAAAGTTGAAATTTTTTTTTTTTCGACTTAGTCATTTTTCCGGCGTTTATCAGACTTTCAGATAGGGCAAATGTCAGTGAGCATTCCGATTTCAGTTCCAGAGCGATTCGCCCAATGAGTCCTTGATATTTAGTCGTTTTCAGCCAATTTTCTGGATTTTTGAAAATTTCACTTTTTTGTAAAAATATCCACTAAATGAGGGAATAATATGTGTGAGGGTACCCCAGGAGAGTTCCAAATGTGTGTGGGTAGAATATATATCCCACGGGGGTAAAATTGAAAAAGGTTGAAAAAATTTTTTTTTTGGACTTAGTCATTTTTCCTGCATTTATCAGACTTTCAGATAGGGCAAATGTCAGTGAGCATTCCGATTTCAGTTCCAGAGCCATTCGCCCAATGAGTCCTTGATATTTAGTCATTTTCAGCCAATATTTTGGATTTTTGAAAATTTCACTTTTTTGTGAAAATATCCACTAAATGAGGGAATAATATGTGTGAGGGTACTCCAGGAGAGTTCCAAATGTGTGTCGGTAGAATATATATCCCACGGGGTAAAATTGAAAAAAGTTGAAAATTTTTTTTTTTTCGACTTAGTCATTTTTCCGGAGTTTATCAGACTTTCAGATAGGGCAAATGTCAGTGAGCATTCCGATTTCAGTTCCAGAGCGATTCGCCCAATGAGTCCTTGATATTTAGTCGTTTTCAGCCAATTTTCTGGATTTTTTAAAATTTCACTTTTTTGTGAAAATATCCACTAAATGAGGGAATAATATGTGTGAGGGTACCCCAGGAGAGTTCCAAATGTGTGTGGGTAGAATATATATCCCACGGGGGTAAAATTGAAAAAAGTTGAAAAATTTTTTTTTTTGGACTTAAGTCATTTTTCCGGCGTTTATCAGACTTTCAGATAGGGGAAATGTCAGTGAGCGTTGTGATTTCAGTTCCAGAGCAATTCGCCCAATGAATCCTTGATATTTAGTCATTTTCAGCCAATATTTTGGATTTTTGAAAATTTCACTTTTTTGTGAAAATATCCACTGAATGAGGGAATAATATGTTTGAGGGTACCACAGGAGAGTTCCAAATGTGTGTGGGTAGAATATATATCCAACGGGGGTAAAATTGAAAAAAGTTGAAAATTTTTTTTTTTTTCGACTTAGTCATTTTTCCGGCGTTTATCAGACTTTCAGATAGGGCAAATGTCAGTGAGCATTCCGATTTCAGTTCCAGAGCGATTCGCCCAATGAGTCCTTGATATTTAGTCATTTTCAGCCAATATTTTGGATTTTTGAAAATTTCACTTTTTTGTGAAAATATCCAGTAAATGAGGGAATAATATGTGTGAGTGTACCCCAGGAGAGTTCCAAATGTGTGTGGGTAGAATATATATCCCACGGGGTAAAATTGAAAAAAGTTGAAAAATTTTTTTTTTTGGACTTAGTCATTTTTCCGGCGTTTATCAAACTTTCAGATAGGGCAAATGTCAGTGAGCATTCCGATTTCAGTTCCAGAGCGATTCGCCCAATGAGTCCTTGATATTTAGTCATTTTCAGCCAATATTTTGGATTTTTGAAAATTTCACTTTTTTGTGAAAATATCCACTAAATGAGGGAATAATATGTGTGAGTGTACCCCAGGAGAGTTCCAAATGTGTGTGGGTAGAATATATATCCCACGGGGTAAAATTGAAAAAAGTTGAAAAATTTTTTTTTTTGGACTTAGTCATTTTTCCGGCGTTTATCAGACTTTCAGATAGGGGAAATGTCAGTGAGCGTTCTGATTTCAGTTCCAGAGCGATTCGCCCAATGACTCCTTGATATTTTGTCGTTTTCAGCCAATTTTCTGGATTTTTGAAAATTTCACTTTTTTGTGAAAATATCCACTAAGTGAGGGAATAATATGTGTGAGGGTACCCCAGGAGAGTTCCAAATGTGTGTTGGTAGAATATATATCCCACGGGGGTAAAATTGAAAAAAGTTGAAAAATTTTTTTTTTTGGACTTAGTCATTTTTCTGGCGTTTATCAGACTTTCAGATAGGGCAAATGTCAGTGAGCATTCCGATTTCAGTTCCAGAGCGATTCGCCCAATGAGTCCTTGATATTTAGTCATTTTCAGCCAATATTTTGGATTTTTGAAAATTTCACTTTTTTGTGAAAATATCCACTAAATGAGGGAATAATATGTGTGAGGGTACTCCAGGAGAGTTCCAAATGTGTGTGGGTAGAATATATATCCCACGGGGTAAAATTGAAAAAAGTTGAAAATTTTTTTTTTTTAGACTTAGTCATTTTTCCGGCGTTTATCAGACTTTCAGATAGGGCAAATGTCAGTGAGCATTCCGATTTCAGTTCCAGAGCGATTCGCCCAATGAGTCCTTGATATTTAGTCATTTTCAGCCAATATTTTGGATTTTTGAAAATTTCACTTTTTTGTGAAAATATCCACTAAATGAGGGAATAATATGTGTGAGTGTACCCCAGGAGAGTTCCAAATGTGTGTGGGTAGAATATATATCCCACGGGGGTAAAATTGAAAAAAGTTGAAAAATTTTTTTTTTTCGACTTAGTCATTTTTCCGGCGTTTATCAGACTTTCAGAGAGGGGAAATGTCAGTGAGCATTGTGATTTCAGTTCCAGAGCGATTCGCCCAATGAATCCTTGATATTTAGTCATTTTCAGCCAATATTTTGGATTTTTGAAAATTTCACTTTTTTGTGAAAATATCCACTAAATGAGGGATTAATATGTGTGAGGGTACCCCAGGAGATTTCCAAAAGTGTGTGGGTAGAATATATATCCCACGGGGTAAAATTGAAAAAAGTTGAATTTTTTTTTTTTTTCGACTTAGTCATTTTTCCGGCGTTTATCAGACTTTCAGATAGGGCAAATGTCAGTGAGCATTCCGATTTCAGTTCCAGAGCGATTCGCCCAATGAGTCCTTGATATTTAGTCATTTTCAGCCAATTTTCTGGATTTTTGAAAATTTCACTTTTTTGTAAAAATATCCACTAAATGAGGGAATAATATGTGTGAGGGTACCCCAGGAGAGTTCCAAATGTGTGTGGGTAGAATATATATCCCACGGGGGTAAAATTGAAAAAAGTTGAAAAAATTTTTTTTTTGGACTTAGTCATTTTTCCTGCATTTATCAGACTTTCAGATAGGGCAAATGTCAGTGAGCATTCCGATTTCAGTTCCAGAGCGATTCGCCCAATGAGTCCTTGATATTTAGTCGTTTTCAGCCAATTTTCTGGATTTTTGAAAATTTCACTTTTTTGTGAAAATATCCACTAAATGAGGGAATAATATGTGTGAGGGTACCCCAGGAGAGTTCCAAATGTGTGTTGGTAGAATATATATCCCACGGGGGTAAAATTGAAAAAAGTTGAAAAATTTTTTTTTTTGGACTTAGTCATTTTTCCTGCATTTATCAGACTTTCAGATAGGGCAAATGTCAGTGAGCATTCCGATTTCAGTTCCAGAGCGATTCTCCCAATGAGTCCTTGATATTTAGTAGTTTTCAGCCAATATTTTTGATTTTTGAAAATTTCACTTTTTTGTGAAAATATCCACTGAATGAGGGAATAATATGTTTGAGGGTACCACAGGAGAGTTACAAATGTGTGTGGGTAGAATATATATCCCACGGGGGTAAAATTGAAAAAAGTTGAAAAATTATTTTTTTTGGACTTAGTCATTTTTCCGGCGTTTATCAGACTTTCAGATAGGGCAAATGTCAGTGAGCATTCCGATTTCAGTTCCAGAGCGATTCGCCCAATGAGTCCTTGATATTTAGTCATTTTCAGCCAATATTTTGGATTTTTGAAAATTTCACTTTTTTGTGAAAATATCCACTAAATGAGGGAATAATATGTGTGAGTGTACCCCAGGAGAGTTCCAAATGTGTGTGGGTAGAATATATATCCCACGGGGTAAAATTGAAAAAAGTTGAAAAATTTTTTTTTTACGACTTAGTCATTTTTCCGGCGTTTATCAGACTTTCAGATAGGGCAAATGTCAGTGAGCATTCCGATTTCAGTTCCAGAGCAATTCGCCCAATGAGTCCTTGATATTTAGTAGTTTTCAGCCAATATTTTTGATTTTTGAAAATTTCACTTTTTTGTGAAAATATCCACTGAATGAGGGAATAATATGTTTGAGGGTACCACAGGAGAGTTCCAAATGTGTGTGTTTAGAATATATATCCCACGGGGGTAAAATTGAAAAACGTTGAAAAATTTTTTTTTTTGGACTTAGTCATTTTTCCGGCGTTTATCAGACTTTCAGATAGGGCAAATGTCAGTGAGCATTCCGATTTCAGTTCCAGAGCGATTCGCCCAATGAGTCCTTGATATTTAGTCATTTTCAGCCAATATTTTGGATTTTTGAAAATTTCACTTTTTTGTGAAAATATCCACTAAATGAGGGAATAATATGTGTGAGTGTACCCCAGGAGAATTCCAAATGTGTGTGGGTAGAATATATATCCCACGGGGTAAAATTGAAAAAAGTTGAAAATTTTTTTTTTTCGACTTAGTCATTTTTCCGGCGTTTATCAGACTTTCAGATAGGGCAAATGTCAGTGAGCATTCCGATTTCAGTTCCAGAGCGATTCGCCCAATGAGTCCTTGATATTTAGTCGTTTTCTGCCAATATTTTTGATTTTTGAAAATTTCACTTTTTTGTGAAAATATCCACTGAATGAGGGAATAATATGTTTGAGGGTACCACAGGAGAGTTCCAAATGTGTGTGGGTAGAATATATATCCCACGGGGGTAAAAGTGAAAAAAGTTGAAAAAAATTTTTTTTTGGCCCTTCGTCATTTTTCCGGCGTTTATCAGACTTTCAGATAGGTGAAATGTCAGTGAGCATTCCGATTTCAGTTCCAGAGCGATTCGCCCAATGAGTCCTTGATATTTAGTCATTTTCAGCCAATATTTTGGATTTTTGAAAATTTCACTTTTTTTGTGAAAATATCCACTAAATGAGGGAATAATATGTGTGAGGGTACCCCAGGAGAGTTCCAAATGTGTGTGGGTAGAATATATATCCCACGGGGGTAAAATTGAAAAAAGTTGAAAATTTTTTTTTTTGGACTTAGTCATTTTTCCGCCGTTTATCAGACTTTCAGATAGGGCAAATGTCAGTGAGCATTCCGATTTCAGTTCCAGAGCGATTCGCCCAATGAGTCCTTGATATTTAGTCATGTTCAGCCAATGTTTTGGATTTTTGAAAATTTCACTTTTTTGTGAAAATATCCACTAAATGAGGGAATAATATGTGTGAGGGTACCCCAGAAGAGTTCCAAATGTGTGTGGTTAGTATATATATCCCACGGGGGTAAAATTGAAAAAAGTTGAAAAATTTTTTTTTTTTGACTTAGTCATTTTTCTGGCGTTTATCAGACTTTCAGATAGGGCAAATGTCAGTGAGCATTCCGATTTCAGTTCCAGAGCCATTCGCCCAATGAGTCCTTGATATTTAGTCATTTTCAGCCAATATTTTGGATTTTTGAAAATTTCACTTTTTTGTGAAAATATCCACTAAATGAGGGAATAATATGTGTGAGGTTACTCCAGGAGAGTTCCAAATGTGTGTGGGTAGAATATATATCCCACGGGGTAAAATTGAAAAAAGTTGAAATTTTTTTTTTTTTCGACTTAGTCATTTTTCCGGGGTTTATCAGACTTTCAGATAGGACAAATGTCAGTGAGCATTCCGATTTCAGTTCCAGAGCGATTCGCCCAATGAGTCCTTGATATTTAGTCATTTTCAGCCAATTTTCTGGATTTTTTAAAATTTCACTTTTTTGTGAAAATATTCACTAAATGAGGGAATAATATGTGTGAGTGTACCCCAGGAGAGTTCCAAATGTGTGTGGGTAGAATATATATCCCACGAGGTAAAATTGAAAAAAGTTGAAAATTTTTTTTTTTTCGACTTAGTCATTTTTCCGGCGTTTATCAGACTTTCAGATAGGGCAAATGTCAGTGAGCATTCCGATTTCAGTTCCAGAGCGATTCTCCCAATGAGTCCTTGATATTTAGTAGTTTTCAGCCAATATTTTTGATTTTTGAAAATTTCACTTTTTTGTGAAAATATCCACTGAATGAGGGAATAATATGTTTGAGGGTACCACAGGAGAGTTACAAATGTGTGTGGGTAGAATATATATCCCACGGGGTAAAATTGAAAAAAGTTGAAAAATTATTTTTTTTGGACTTAGTCATTTTTCCGGCGTTTATCAGACTTTCAGATAGGGCAAATGTCAGTGAGCATTCCGATTTCAGTTCCAGAGCGATTCGCCCAATGAGTCCTTGATATTTAGTCATTTTCAGCCAATATTTTGGATTTTTGAAAATTTCACTTTTTTGTGAAAATATCCACTAAATGAGGGAATAATATGTGTGAGTGTACCCCAGGAGAGTTCCAAATGTGTGTGGGTAGAATATATATCCCACGGGGTAAAATTGAAAAAAGTTGAAAAATTTTTTTTTTTCGACTTAGTCATTTTTCCGGCGTTTATCAGACTTTCAGATAGGGCAAATGTCAGTGAGCATTCCGATTTCAGTTCCAGAGCGATTCGCCCAATGAGTCCTTGATATTTAGTAGTTTTCAGCCAATATTTTTGATTTTTGAAAATTTCACTTTTTTGTGAAAATATCCACTGAATGAGGGAATAATATGTTTGAGGGTACCACAGGAGAGTTCCAAATGTGTGTGTTTAGAATATATATCCCACGGGGGTAAAATTGAAAAACGTTGAAAAATTTTTTTTTTTGGACTTAGTCATTTTTCCGGCGTTTATCAGACTTTCAGATAGGGCAAATGTCAGTGAGCATTCCGATTTCAGTTCCAGAGCGATTCGCCCAATGAGTCCTTGATATTTAGTCATTTTCAGCCAATATTTTGGATTTTTGAAAATTTCACTTTTTTGTGAAAATATCCACTAAATGAGGGAATAATATGTGTGAGTGTACCCCAGGAGAGTTCCAAATGTGTGTGGGTAGAATATATATCCCACGGGGTAAAATTGAAAAAAGTTGAAAAATTTTTATTTTTCGACTTAGTCATTTTTCCGGCGTTTATCAGACTTTCAGATAGGGCAAATGTCAGTGAGCATTCCGATTTCAGTTCCAGAGCGATTCGCCCAATGAGTCCTTGATATTTAGTAGTTTTCAGCCAATATTTTTGATTTTTGAAAATTTCACTTTTTTGTGAAAATATCCACTGAATGAGGGAATAATATGTTTGAGGGTACCACAGGAGAGTTCCAAATGTGTGTGGGTAGAATATATATCCCACGGGGGTAAAAGTGAAAAAAGTTGAAAAAAATTTTTTTTTGGCCCTTCGTCATTTTTCCGGCGTTTATCAGACTTTCAGATAGGTGAAATGTCAGTGAGCATTCCGATTTCAGTTCCAGAGCGATTCGCCCAATGAGTCCTTGATATTTAGTCATTTTCAGCCAATATTTTGGATTTTTGAAAATTTCACTTTTTTTGTGAAAATATCCACTAAATGAGGGAATAATATGTGTGAGGGTACCCCAGGAGAGTTCCAAATGTGTGTGGGTAGAATATATATCCCACGGGGGTAAAATTGAAAAAAGTTGAAAATTTTTTTTTTTGGACTTAGTCATTTTTCCGCCGTTTATCAGACTTTCAGATAGGGCAAATGTCAGTGAGCATTCCGATTTCAGTTCCAGAGCGATTCGCCCAATGAGTCCTGGATATTTAGTCATGTTCAGCCAATGTTTTGGATTTTTGAAAATTTCACTTTTTTGTGAAAATATCCACTAAATGAGGGAATAATATGTGTGAGGGTACCCCAAGAGAGTTCCAAATGTGTGTGGGTAGAATATATATCCCACGGGGGTAAAATTGAAAAAAGTTGAAAAAATTTTTTTTTTTGGACTTAGTCATTTTTCCGGCGTTTATCAGACTTTCAGATAGGGCAAATGTCAGTGAGCATTCTGATTTCAGTTCCAGAGCGATTCGCCCAATGAGTCCTTGATATTTAGTCGTTTTCAGCCACTTTTCTGGATTTTTGAAAATGTCACTTTTTGTGAAAATATCCACTAAATGAGGGAATAATATGTGTGAGGGTACCCCAGGAGAGTTCCAAATGTGTGTGGGTAGAATATATATCCCACGGGGGTAAAATTGAAAAAAGTTGAAAAAATTTTTTTTTTTGGACTTAGTCATTTTTCCTCCATTTATCAGACTTTCAGATAGGGCAAATGTCAGTGAGCATTCCGATTTCAGTTCCAGAGCCATTCGCCCAATGAGTCCTTGATATTTAGTCATTTTCGGCCAATATTTTGGATTTTTGAAAATTTCACTTTTTTGTGAAAATATCCACTAAATGAGGGAATAATATGTGTGAGGGTACCCCAGGAGAGTTCCAAATGTGTGTGGGTAGAATATATATCCCACGCGGTAAAATTGAAAAAAGTTGAAAAAATTTTTTTTTTTGGACTTAGTCATTTTTCCGGCGTTTATCAGACTTTCAGATAGGGCAAATGTCAGTGAGCATTCTGATTTCAGTTCCAGAGCGATTCGCCCAATGAGTCCTTGATATTTAGTCGTTTTCAGCCACTTTTCTGGATTTTTGAAAATGTCACTTTTTGTGAAAATATCCACTAAATGAGGGAATAATATGTGTGAGGGTACCCCAGGAGAGTTCCTGGGAGAGTGTGTGGGTAGAATATATATCCCACGGGGGTAAAATTGAAAAAAGTTGAAAAAATTTTTTTTTTTGGACTTAGTCATTTTTCCTGCATTTATCAGACTTTCAGATAGGGCAAATGTCAGTGAGCATTCCGATTTCAGTTCCAGAGCCATTCGCCCAATGAGTCCTTGATATTTAGTCATTTTCGGCCAATATTTTGGATTTTTGAAAATTTCACTTTTTTGTGAAAATATCCACTAAATGAGGGAATAATATGTGTGAGTGTATGCCAGGAGAGTTCCAAATGTGTGTGGGTAGAATATATATCCCACGGGGCTAAAATTGAAAAAAGTTGAAAACAATTTTTTTTTGGACTTAGTCATTTTTCCGGCGTTTATCAGACTTTCAGATAGGGGAAATGTCAGTGAGGGTTCCGATTTCAGTTCCAGAGCGATTCGCCCAAAGTGTGATTGATATTTAGTTGTTTTCAGCCAATTTTCTTGATTTTTGAAAATTTCACTTTTTTGTGAAAATATCCACTGAATGAGGGAATAATATGTTTGAGGGTACCCCAGGAGAGTTCCAAATGTGTGTGGGTAGAATATATATCCCACGGGGTAAAATTGAAAAAAGTTGAAAAATTTTTTTTTTTCGACTTAGTCATTTTTCCGGCGTTTATCAGACTTTCAGATAGGGCAAATGTCAGTGAGCATTCCGATTTCAGTTCCAGAGCGATTCGCCCAATGAGTCCTTGATATTTAGTCGTTTTCAGCCAATTTTCTGGATTTTTGAAAATTTCACTTTTTTGTGAAAATATCCACTAAATGAGGGAATAATATGTGTGAGGGTATCCCAGGAGAGTTCCAAATGTTTGTGGGTAGAATATATATCCCACGGGGGTAAAATTGAAAAAAGTTGAAAAAATTTTTTTTTTGGACTTAGGTATTTTTCCGGCGTTTATCAAACTTTCAGATAGGGCAAATGTCAGTGAGCATTCCGATTTCAGTTCCAGAGCGATTCGTCCAATGAGTCCTTGATATTTAGTCGTTTTCAGCCAATTTTCTGGATTTTTGAAAATTTCACTTTTTTGTGAAAATATCCACTAAATGAGGGAATAATATGTGTGAGTGTACGCCAGGAGAGTTCCAAATGTGTGTGGGTAGAATATATATATCCCACGGGGGTAAAATTGAAAAAAGTTGAAAAATTTTTTTTTTTGGACTTAGTCATTTTTCCGGCGTTTATCAGACTTTCAGATGGGGCAAATGTCAGTGAGCATTCCGATTTCAGTTCCAGAGCGATTCGCCCAATGAGTCCTTGATATTTAGTCATTTTCAGCCAATATTTTGGATTTTTGAAAATTTCACTTTTTTGTGAAAATATCCACTAAATCAGGGAATAATATGTGTGAGGGTACCCCAGGAGAGTTCCAAATGTGTGTGGGTAGAATATATATCCCACGGGGGTAAAATTGAAAAAAGTTGAAAATTTTTTTTTTTTGGACTTAGTCATTTTTCCGGCGTTTATCAGACTTTCAGATAGGGCAAATGTCAGTGAGCATTCCTATTCAGTCCCAGAGCGATTCGCCCAATGACTCCTTGATATTTAGTCGTTTTCAGCCAATTTTCTGGATTTTTGAAAATTTCACTTTTTTGTGAAAATATTCACTAAATGAGGGAATAATATGTGTGAGGGTACGCCAGGAGAGTTCCAAATGTGTGTGGGTAGAATATATATCCCACGGCGTTAAAATTGAAAAAAGTTGAAAAATTTTTTTTTTTGGACTTAGTCATTTTTCCGGCGTTTATCAGACGTTCAGATAGGGGAAATGTGAGTGAGCATTCCGATTTCAGTTCCAGAGCAATTTGCCCAATGAGTCCTTGATATTTAGTCATTTTCAGCCAATATTTTGGATTTTTGAAAATTTCACTTTTTTGTGAAAATATCCACTAAATGAGGGAATAATATGTGTGAGGGTACGCCAGGAAAGTACCAAATGTGTGTGGGTAGAAAATATATCCCACGGGGCTAAAATTGAAAAAAGTTGAAAAAAATTTTTTTTGGACTTAGTCATTTTTCCAGCGTTAATCAGACGTTCAGATAGGGGAAATGTGAGTGAGCATTCCGATTTCAGTTCCAGAGCGATTCGCCCAATTTGTCTTTGATATTTAGTCGTTTTCAGCCAATTTTCTGGATTTTTGAAAATTTCACTTTTTTGTGAAAATTTCCGCTAAATGAGGGAATAATATGTGTGAGTGTATGCCAGGAGAGTTCCAAATGTGTGTGGGTAGAATTTATATATCCCACGGGGGTAAAATTGAAAAAAGTTGAAAAATTTTTTTTTTTGGACTTAGTCATTTTTCCGGCGTTTATCAAACTTTCAGATAGGGCAAATGTCAGTGAGCATTCCGATTTCAGTTCCAGAGCGATTCGCCCAATGAGTCCTTGATATTTAGTCATTTTCAGCCAATATTTTGGATTTTTGAAAATTTCACTTTTTTGTGAAAATATCCACTAAATGAGGGAATAATATGTGTGAGGGTACCCCAGGAGAGTTCCAAATGTGTTTGGGTAGAATATATATCCCACGGGGCTAAAATTGAAAAAAGTTGAAAAATTTTTTTTCTTGGACTTAGTCATTTTTCCGGCGTTTATCAGACTTTCAGATAGGGCAAATGTCAGTGAGCATTCCTATTCAGTTCCAGAGCGATTCGCCCAATGACTCCTTGATATTTTGTCGTTTTCAGCCAATTTTCTGGATTTTTGAAAATTTCACTTTTTTGTGAAAATATCCACTAAATGAGGGAATAATATGTGTGAAGGTACGCCAGGAGAGTTCCAAATGTGTGTGGGTAGAATTTATATATCACACGGGGGTAAAATTGAAAAAAGTTGAAAAATTTTTTTTTTTGGACTTAGTCATTTTTCCGGCGTTTATCAAACTTTCAGATAGGGCAAATGTCAGTGAGCATTCCGATTTCAGTTCCAGAGCGATTCGCCCAATGAGTCCTTGATATTTAGTCATTTTCAGCCAATATTTTGGATTTTTGAAAATTTCACTTTTTTGTGAAAATATCCACTAAATGAGGGAATAATATGTGTGAGTGTATGCCAGGAGAGTTCCAAATGTGTGTGGGTAGAATATATATCCCACGGGGCTAAAATTGAAAAAAGTTGAAAAAATTTTTTTTTTGGACTTAGGTATTTTTCCGGCGTTTATCAAACTTTCAGATACGGCAAATGTCAGTGAGCATTCCGATTTCAGTTCCAGAGCGATTCGCCCAATGAGTCCTTGATATTTAGTCGTTTTCAGCCAATTTTCTTGATTTTTGAAAATTTCACTTTTTTGTGAAAATATCCACTGAATGAGGGAATAATATGTTTGAGGGTACCCCAGGAGAGTTCCAAATGTGTGTGGGTAGAATATATATCCCACGGGGTAAAATTGAAAAAAGTTGAAAAATTTTTTTTTTTCGACTTAGTCATTTTTCCGGCGTTTATCAGACTTTCAGATAGGGCAAATGTCAGTGAGCATTCCGATTTCAGTTCCAGAGCGATTCGTCCAATGAGTCCTTGATATTTAGTCGTTTTCAGCCAATTTTCTGGATTTTTGAAAATTTCACTTTTTTGTGAAAATATCCAATAAATGAGGGAATAATATGTGTGAGTGTACGCCAGGAGAGTTCCAAATGTGTGTGGGTAGAATATATATATCCCACGGGGGTAAAATTGAAAAAAGTTGAAAAATTTTTTTTTTTGGACTTAGTCATTTTTCCGGCGTTTATCAGACTTTCAGATGGGGCAAATGTCAGTGAGCATTCCGATTTCAGTTCCAGAGCAATTTGCCCAATGAGTCCTTGATATTTAGTCATTTTCAGCCAATATTTTGGATTTTTGAAAATTTCACTTTTTTGTGAAAATATCCACTAAATGAGGGAAAAATATGTGTGAGGGTACGCCAGGAAAGTACCAAATGTGTGTGGGTAGAAAATATATCCCACGGGGCTAAAATTGAAAAAAGTTGAAAATTTTTTTTTTTTGGACTTAGTCATTTTTCCGGCGTTTATCAGACTTTCAGATAGGGCAAATGTCAGTGAGCATTCCTATTCAGTTCCAGAGCGATTCGCCCAATGACTCCTTGATATTTTGTCGTTTTCAGCCAATTTTCTGGATTTTTGAAAATTTCACTTTTTTGTGAAAATATTCACTAAATGAGGGAATAATATGTGTGAGGGTATGCCAGGAGAGTTCCAAATGTGTGTGGGTAGAAAATATATCCCACGGGGCTAAAATTGAAAAAAGTTGAAAAAAATTTTTTTTGGACTTAGTCATTTTTCCGTCGTTAATCAGACGTTCAGATAGGGGAAATGTGAGTGAGCATTCCGATTTCAGTTCCAGAGCGATTCGCCCAATTTGTCCTTGATATTTAGTCGTTTTCAGCCAATTTTCTGGATTTTTGAAAATTTCACTTTTTTGTGAAAATATCCACTAAATGAGGGAATAATATGTGTGAGGGTACCCCAGGAGAGTTCCAAATGTGTGTGGGTAGAATATATATCCCACGGCGTTAAAATTGAAAAAAGTTGAAAAATTTTTTTTTTTGGACTTAGTCATTTTTCCGGCGTTTATCAGACGTTCAGATAGGGGAAATGTGAGTGAGCATTCCGATTTCAGTTCCAGAGCAATTTGCCCAATGAGTCCTTGATATTTAGTCATTTTCAGCCAATATTTTGGATTTTTGAAAATTTCACTTTTTTGAGAAAATATCCACTAAATGAGAGAATAATATGTGTGAGGGTACCCCAGGAGAGTTCCAAATGTGTTTGGGTAGAATATATATCCCACGGGGGTAAAATTGAAAAAAGTTGAAAAATTTTTTTTTTTGGACTTAGTCATTTTTCCGGCGTTTATCAGACTTTCAGATAGGGGAAATGTCAGTGAGGGTTCCGATTTCAGTTCCAGAGCGATTCGCCCAATGTGTCCTTGATATTAATCGTTTTCAGCCAATTTTCTTGATTTTTGAAAATTTCACTTTTTTGTGAAAATATCCACTGAATGAGGGAATAATATGTTTGAGGGTACCCCAGGAGAGTTCCAAATGTGTGTGGGTAGAATATATATCCCACGGGGTAAAATTGAAAAAAGTTGAAAACATTTTTTTTTTTCGACTTAGGTATTTTTCCGGCGTTTATCAAACTTTCAGATAGGGCAAATGTCAGTGAGCATTCCGATTTCAGTTCCAGAGCGATTCGCCCAATGAGTCCTTGATATTTAGTCGTTTTCAGCCAATTTTCTGGATTTTTGAAAATTTCACTTTTTTGTGAAAATATCCACTAAATGAGGGAATAATATGTGTGAGGGTACGCCAGGAAAGTACCAAATGTGTGTGGGTAGAAAATATATCCCACGGGGCTAAAATTGAAAAAAGTTGAAAAAATTTTTTTTTGGACTTAGTCATTTTTCCGGCGTTTATCAGACGTTCAGATAGGGGAAATGTGAGTGAGCATTCCGATTTCAGTTCCAGAGCGATTCGCCCAATTTGTCCTTGATATTTAGTCGTTTTCAGCCAATTTTCTGGATTTTTGAAAATTTCACTTTTTTGTGAAAATATCCACTAAATGAGGGAATAATATGTGTGAGTGTATGCCAGGAGAGTTCCAAATGTGTGTGGGTAGAATTTATATATCCCACGGGGGTAAAATTGAAAAAAGTTGAAAAATTTTTTTTTTTGGACTTAGTCATTTTTCCGGCGTTTATCAAACTTTCAGATAGGGCAAATGTCAGTGAGCATTCCGATTTCAGTTCCAGAGCGATTCGCCCAATGAGTCCTTGATATTTAGTCATTTTCAGCCAATATTTTGGATTTTTGAAAATTTCACTTTTTTGTGAAAATATCCACTAAATGAGGGAATAATATGTGTGAGTGTATGCCAGGAGAGTTCCAAATGTGTGTGGGTAGAATATATATCCCACGGGGCTAAAATTGAAAAAAGTTGAAAACAATTTTTTTTTGGACTTAGTCATTTTTCCGGCGTTTATCAGACTTTCAGATAGGGGAAATGTCAGTGAGGGTTCCGATTTCAGTTCCAGAGCGATTCGCCCAATGTGTCCTTGATATTTAGTCGTTTTCAGCCAATTTTCTTGATTTTTGAAAATTTCACTTTTTTGTGAAAATATCCACTAAATGAGGGAATAATATGTGTGAGGGTACCCCAGGAGAGTTCCAAATGTGTGTGGGTAGAATATATATCCCACGGGGGTAAAATTGAAAAAAGTTGAAAATTTTTTTTTTTTGGACTTAGTCATTTTTCCGGCGTTTATCAGACTTTCAGATAGGGCAAATGTCAGTGAGCATTCCTATTCAGTTCCAGAGCGATTCGCCCAATGACTCCTTGATATTTAGTCGTTTTCAGCAAATTTTCTGGATTTTTGAAAATTTCACTTTTTTGTGAAAATATCCACTAAATGAGGGAATAATATGTGTGAGTGTATGCCAGGAGAGTTCCAAATGTGTGTGGGTAGAATTTATATATCCCTCGGGGGTAAAATTGAAAAAAGTTGAAAAATTTTTTTTTTTGGACTTAGTCATTTTTCCGGCGTTTATCAAACTTTCAGATAGGGCAAATGTCAGTGAGCATTCCTATTCAGTTCCAGAGCGATTCGCCCAATGACTCCTTGATATTTAGTCGTTTTCAGCCAATTTTCTGGATTTTTGAAAATTTCACTTTTTTGTGAAAATATCCACTAAATGAGGGAATAATATGTGTGAGTGTACGCCAGGAGAGTTCCAAATGTGTGTGGGTAGAATATATATCCCACGGGGGTAAAATTGAAAAAAGTTGAAAAATTTTTTTTTTTCGACTTAGTCATTTTTCCGGCGTTTATCAGACTTTCAGATAGGGCAAATGTCAGTGAGCATTCCGATTTCAGTTCCAGAGCGATTCGCCCAATGAGTCCTTGATATTTAGTCGTTTTCAGCCAATTTTCTGGATTTTTGAAAATTTCACTCTTTTGTAAAAATATCCACTAAATGAGGGAATAATATGTGTGAGGGTACGCCAGGAGAGTTCCAAATGTGTGTGGGTAGAATATATATCCCACGGGGGTAAAATTGAAAAAAGTTGAAAAAATTTTTTTTTTGGACTTAGGTATTTTTTCGGCGTTTATCAAACTTTCAGATACGGCAAATGTCAGTGAGCATTCCGATTTCAGTTCCAGAGCGATTCGCCCAATGAGTCCTTGATATTTAGTCGTTTTCAGCCAATTTTCTGGATTTTTGAAAATTTCACTTTTTTGTGAAAATATCCACTAAATGAGGGAATAATATGTGTGAGTGTACGCCAGGAGAGTTCCAAATGTGTGTGGGTAGAATATATATATCCCACGGGGGTAAAATTGAAAAAAGTTGAAAATATTTTTTTTTTGGACTTAGTCATTTTTCCGGTGTTTATCAGACTTTCAGATAGGGGAAATGTCAGTGAGGGTTCCGATTTCAGTTCCAGAGCGATTCGCCCAATGTGTCCATGATATTTAGTCGTTTTCAGCCAATTTTCTTGATTTTTGAAAATTTCACTTTTTTGTGAAAATATCCACTGAATGAGGGAATAATATGTTTGAGAGTACCACAGGAGAGTTCCAAATGTGTTTGGGTAGAATATATATCCCACGGGGGTAAAATTGAAAAAAGTTAAAAAAAAATTTTTTTTTGGACTTAGTCATTTTTCCGGCGTTTATCAGACTTTCAGATAGGGCAAATGTCAGTTTGCATTCCGATTTCAGTTCCAGAGCGATTCGCCCAATGAGTCCTTGATATTTAGTCATTTTCAGCCAATATTTTGGATTTTTGAAAATTTCACTTTTTTGTGAAAATATCCACTAAATGAGGGAATAATATGTGTGAGGGTACCCCAGGAGAGTTCCAAATGTGTGTGGGTAGAATATATATCCCACGGGGGTAAAATTGAAAAAAGTTGAAAATTTTTTTTTTTTGGACTTAGTCATTTTTCCGGCGTTTATCAGACTTTCAGATAGGGCAAATGTCAGTGAGCATTCCTATTCAGTTCCAGAGCGATTCACCCAATGACTCCTTGATATTTTGTCGTTTTCAGCCAATTTTCTGGATTTTTGAAAATTTCACTTTTTTGTGAAAATATCTACTAAATGAGGGAATAATATGTGTGAGGGTACGCCAGGAAAGTACCAAATGTGTGTGGGTAGAAAATATATCCCACGAGGCTAAAATTGAAAAAAGTTGAAAAAAATTTTTTTTGGACTTAGTCATTTTTCCGGCGTTTATCAGACTTTCAGATAGGGGAAATGTCAGTGAGGGTTCCGATTTCAGTTCCAGAGCGATTTGCCCAATTTGTCCTTGATATTTAGTCATTTTCAGCAAATTTTCTGGATTTTTGAAAATTTCACTTTTTTGTGAAAATATCCACTAAATGAGGGAATAATATGTGTGAGTGTATGCCAGGAGAGTTCCAAATGTGTGTGGGTAGAATTTATATATCCCACGGGGGTAAAATTGAAAAAAGTTGAAAAATTTTTTTTTTTGGACTTAGTCATTTTTCCGGCGTTTATCAAACTTTCAGATAGGGCAAATGTCAGTGAGCATTCCTATTCAGTTCCAGAGCGATTCGCCCAATGAGTCCTTGATATTTAGTCGTTTTCAGCCAATTTTCTGGATTTTTGAAAATTTCACTTTTTTGTGAAAATATCCACTAAATGAGGGAATAATATGTGTGAGTGTACGCCAGGAGAGTTGCAAATGTGTGTGGGTAGAATATATATATCCCACGGGGGTAAAATTGAAAAAAGTTGAAAATTTTTTTTTTTTGGACTTAGTCATTTTTCCGGCGTTTATCAGACTTTCAGATAGGGCAAATGTCAGTGAGCATTCCGATTTCAGTTCCAGAGCGATTCGCCCAATGAGTCCTTGATATTTAGTCATTTTCAGCCAATTTTCTGGATTTTTGAAAATTTCACTTTTTTGTGAAAATATCCACTAAATGAGGGAATAATATGTGTGAGGGTACGCCAGGAGAGTTCCAAATGTGTGTGGGTTGAATATATATCCCACGGGGCTAAAATTGAAAAAAGTTGAAAAAAATTTTTTTTTGGACTTAGTCATTTTTCCGGCGTTTATCAGACTTTCAGATAGGGGAAATGTCAGTGAGGGTTCCGATTTCAGTTCCAGAGCGATTCACCCAATGTGTCCTTGATATTTAGTCGTTTTCAGCCAATTTTCTTGATTTTTGAAAATTTCACTTTTTTGTGAAAATATCCACTGAATGAGGGAATAATATGTTTGAGAGTACCACAGGAGAGTTCCAAATGTGTTTGGGTAGAATATATATCCCACGGGGGTAAAATTGAAAAAAGTTAAAAAAAAATTTTTTTTTGGACTTAGTCATTTTTCCGGCGTTTATCAGACTTTCAGATAGGGCAAATGTCAGTGTGCATTCCGATTTCAGTTCCAGAGCGATTCGCCCAATGACTCCTTGATATTTAGTCGTTTTAGCCAATTTTCTGGATTTTTGAAAATTTCACTTTTTTTGTGAAAATATCCACTAAATGAGGGAATAATATGTGTGAGGGTACCCCAGGAAAGTTCCAAATGTGTGTGGGTAGAATATATATCCCACGGGGGTAAAATTGAAAAGAGTTGAAAAAATGTTTTTTTTTGGACTTAGTCATTTTTCTGCCGTTTATCAGACTTTCAGATAGGAGAAATGTCAGTGAGCATTCCGATTTCAGTTCCAGAGCGATTCGCCCAATGTGTCCTTGATATTAAGTCGTTTTCAGCCAATTTTCTTCATTTTTGAAAATTTCACTTTTTTGTGAAAATATCCACTGAATGAGGGAATAATATGTTTGAGGGTACCACAGGAGAGTTCCAAATGTGTGTGGGTAGAATATATATCCCACGGGAGTAAAATTGAAAAAAGTTGAAAATTTTTTTTTTTTGGACTTAGTCATTTTTCCGGCGTTTATCAGACTTTCAGATAGGGGAAATGTCAGTGAGCATTCCGATTTCAGTTCCAGAGCGATTCGTCCAATGACTCCTTGATATTTAGTCGTTTTCAGCCAATTTTCGGGATTTTTGAAAATTTCACTTTTTTGTGAAAACATCCACTAAATGAGGGAACAACATGTGTGAGGGTACCCCAGGAGAGTTCCAAATGTGTGTGGGTAGTATATATATCCCACGGGGGTAAAATTGAAAAAAGTTGAAAAATTTTTTTTTTTGGACTTAGTCATTTTTCTGGCGTTTATCAGACTTTCAGATAGGGGAAATGTCAGTGAGCATTCCGATTTCAGTTCCAGAGCGATTCGCCCAATGAGTCCTTGATATTTAGTCGTTTTCAGCCAATTTTCTTGATTTTTGAAAATTTCACTTTTTTGTGAAAATATCCACTGAATGAGGGAATAATATGTTTGAGGGTACCACAGGAGAGTTCCAAATGTGTGTGGGTAGAATATATATCCCACGGGGGTAAAATTGAAAAAAGTTGAAAAATTTTTTTTTTTGGAGTTAGTCATTTTTCCGGCGTTTATCAGACTTTCAGAGAGGGGAAATGTCAGTGAGCGTTCCGATTTCAGTTCAAGAGAGATTCGCCCAATGAGTCCTTGATATTTAGTCGTTTTCAGCCAATATTTTGGATTTTTGAAAATTTCACTTTTTTTGTGAAAATATCCACTAAATGAGGGAATAATATGTGTGAGGGTACCCCTGGAGAGTTCCAAATGTGTGTAGGTAGAATATATATCCCACGTAGGTAAAATTGAAAAAAGTTTAAAAAAAATTTTTTTTTGGACTTAGTCATTTTTCCGGCGTTTATCAGACTTTCAGATAGGGCAAATGTCAGTGAGCATTCCGATTTCAGTTCCAGAGCGATTCGCCCAATGACTCCTTGATATTTAGTCGTTTTCAGCCAATTTTCTGGATTTTTGAAAATTTCACTTTTTTGTGAAAACATCCACTAAATGAGGGAATAATATGTGTGAGCGTACCCCAGCAGAGTTCCAAATGTGTGTGGGTAGAATATATATCCCACGTAGGTAAAATTGATAAAAGTTGAAAAAAAATTTTTTTAGACTTAGTCATTTTTACGGCGTTTATGAGACTTTCAGATAGGGGAAATGCCAGTGAGCGTTCCGATTTCAGTTCCAGAGAGATTTGCCCAATGAGTCCTTGATATTTCGTTGTTTTCAGCCAATTTTCTGGATTTTTAAAAATTTCACTTTTTTGTGAAAATATCCACTAAATGAGGGAATAATATGTGTGAGGGTACCCCAGGAGAGTTCCAAATGTGTGTAGGTAGAATATATATACCACGGGGGTAAAATAGAAAAAAGTTGAAAAAAAAATTTTTTGGGACTTAGTCATTTTTCCGGCGTTTAGCAGACTTTCAGATAGGGGAAATGTCAGTGAGCGTTCTGATTTCAGTTACAGAGAGATTCGCCCAATGAGTCCTTGATATTTAGTCGTTTTCAGCCAATATTTTGGATTTTTGAAAATTTCACTTTTTTGTGAAAATATCCACTAAATGAGGGAATAATATGTGTGAGGGTACCCCAGGAGAGTTCCAAATGTGTGTAGGTAGAATATATATCCCACGGGGGTAAAATTGAAAAAAGTTGAAAAAAATTTTTTTGGGACTTAGTCATTTTTCCGGCGTTTATCAGACTTTCAGATAGGGCAAATGTCAGTGAGCATTCCGATTTCAGTTCCAGAGCGTTTCGCCCAATGACTCCTTGATATTTAGTCGTTTTCAGCCAATTTTCTGGATTTTTGAAAATTTCACTTTTTTGTGAAAACATCCACTAAATGAGGGAATAACATGTGTGAGGGTACCCCAGGAGAGTTCCAAATGTGTGTGGGTAGAATATATATCCCATGGGGGTAAAATTGAAAAAAGTTGAAAAAATTTTTTTTGGGAATTAGTCATTTTTCCGGCGTTTATGAGACTTTCAGATAGGGGAAATGTCAGTGAGCATTCCGATTTCAGTTACAGAGAGATTCGCCCAATGAGTCCTTGATATTTAGTCATTTTCAGCCAATATTTTGGATTTTTGAAAATTTCACTTTTTTGTGAAAATATCCACTAAATGAGGGAATAATTTGTGCGAGGGTACCCCAGGAGAGTTCCAAATGTGTGTGGGTAGAATATATATCCCACGTAGGTAAAATTGATAAATGTTGAAAAAATTTTTTTTTGGACTTAGTCATTTTTCCGGCGTTTATCAGATTTTCAGATAGGGGAAATATCAGTGAGCGTTCCGATTTCAGTTCTAGAGAGATTTGCCCAATGAGTCCTTGATATTTAGTCATTTTCAGCCAATATTTTTGATTTTTGAAAATTTCACTTTTTTGTGAAAATATCCACTAAATGAGGGAATAATATGTGTGAGGGTACCCCAGGAGAGTTCCAAATGTGTGTAGGTAGAATATATATCCCACGGGGGTAAAATTGAAAAAAGTTGAAAAAAATTTTTTTGGGACTTAGTCATTTTTCCGGCGTTTATCAGACTTTCAGATAGGGGAAATGTCAGTGAGCATTCCGATTTCAGTTCCAGAGCGATTCGCCCAATGAGCCCTTGATATTTAGTCATTTTCAGCCAATTTTCTGGATTTTTGAAAATTTCACTTTTTTGTGAATATATCCACTAAATGAGGGAATAATATGTGTGAGGGTACCCCAGGAGAGTTCCAAATGTGTGTGGGTAGAATATATATCCCACGGGGGTAAAATTGAAAAAAGTTGAAAATTTTTTTTTTTTGGACTTAGTCATTTTTCCGGCGTTTATCAGACTTTCAGATAGGGGAAATGTCAGTGAGCGTTCTGATTTCAGTTCCAGAGCGATTCGCCCAATGTGTCCTTGATATTTAGTCGTTTTCAGCCAATTTTCTTGATTTTTTAAAATTTCACTTTTTTGTGAAAATATCCACTGAATGAGGGAATAATATGTTTGAGGGTACCACAGGAGAGTTCAAAATGTGTGTGGGTAGAATATATATCCCACGGGGGTAAAATTGAAAAAAGTTGAAATTTTTTTTTATTTGGACTTAGTCATTTTTCCGGCGTTTATCAGACTTTCAGATATGGGAAATGTCAGTGAGCGTTCCGATTTCAGTTACAGAGAGATTCGCCCAATGAGTCCTTGATATTTAGTCGTTTTCAGCCAATATTTTGGATTTTTGAAAATTTCACTTTTTTGTGAAAATATCCACTAAATGAGGGAATAATATGTGTGAGGGTACCCCAGGAGAGTTCCAAATGTGTGTGGGTAGAATATATATCCCACGTAGTTAAAATTGATTAAAGTTGAAAAACATTTTTTGTGGACTTAGTCATTTTTCCGGCGTTTATCAGACTTTCAGATAGGGGAACTGTCAGTGAGCGTTCCGATTTCAGTTCCAGAGAGATTCGTCCAATGAGTCCTTGATATTTAGTCATTTTCAGCCAATATTTTGGATTTTTGAAAATTTCACTTTTTTGTGAAAATATCCACTAAATGAGGGAATAATATGTGTGAGGGTACCCCTGGAGAGTTCCAAATGTGTGTAGGTAGAATATATATCCCACGTAGGTAAAATTGAAAAAAGTTTAAAAAAAATTTTTTTTTGGACTTAGTCATTTTTACGGCGTTTATGAGACTTTCAGATAGGGGAAATGTCAGTGAGCGTTCCGATTTCAGTTCCAGAGAGATTTGCCCAATGAGTCCTTGATATTTCGTCGTTTTCAGCCAATTTTCTGGATTTTTAAAAATTTCACTTTTTTGTGAAAATATCCAATAAATGAGGGAATAATATGTGTGAGGGTACCCCAGGAGAGTTCCAAATGTGTGTAGGTAGAATATATATACCACGGAGGTAAAATAGAAAAAAGTTGAAAAAAAATTTTTTTGGGACTTAGTCATTTTTCCGGCGTTTATCAGACTTTCAGATAGGGCAAATGTCAGTGAGCATTCCGATTTCAGTTCCAGAGCGATTCGCCCAATGACTCCTTGATATTTAGTCGTTTTCAGCCAATTTTCTGGATTTTTGAAAATTTCACTTTTTTGTGAAAACATCCACTAAATGAGGGAATAATATGTGTGAGGGTACCCCAGCAGAGTTCCAAATGTGTGTGGGTAGAATATATATCCCACGTAGGTAAAATTGATAAAAGTTGAAAAAAAATTTTTTTAGACTTAGTCATTTTTACGGCGTTTATGAGACTTTCAGATAGGGGAAATGTCAGTGAGCGTTCCGATTTCAGTTCCAGAGAGATTTGCCCAATGAGTCCTTGATATTTCGTCGTTTTCAGCCAATTTTCTGGATTTTTAAAAATTTCACTTTTTTGTGAAAATATCCACTAAATGAGGGAATAATATGTGTGAGGGTACCCCAGGAGAGTTCCAAATGTGTGTAGGTAGAATATATATCCCACGGGGATAAAATTGAAAAAAGTTGAAAAAAATTTTTTTGGGACTTAGTCATTTTTCCGGCGTTTATCAGACTTTCAGATAGGGCAAATGTCAGTGAGCATTCCGATTTCAGTTCCAGAGCGTTTCGCCCAATGACTCCTTGATATTTAGTCGTTTTCAGCCAATTTTCTGGATTTTTGAAAATTTCACTTTTTTGTGAAAACATCCACTAAATGAGGGAATAACATGTGTGAGGGTACCCCAGGAGAGTTCCAAATGTGTGTGGGTAGAATATATATCCCATGGGGGTAAAATTGAAAAAAGTTGAAAATTTTTTTTTTTTGGACTTTTTTGGACATTTTTCCGGCGTTTATCAGACTTTCAGATAGGGGAAATGTCAGTGAGCGTTCTGATTTCAGTTCCAGAGCGATTCGCCCAATGTGTCCTTGATATTTAGTCATTTTCAGCCAATTTTCTTGATTTTTGAAAATTTCACTTTTTTGTGAAAATATCCACTGAATGAGGGAATAATATGTTTGAGGGTACCACATAAGAGTTCAAAATGTGTGTGGGTAGAATATATATCCCACGGGGGTAAAATTGAAAAAAGTTGAAATTTTTTTTTTTTTGGACTTAGTCATTTTTCCGGCGTTTATCAGACTTTCAGATAGGGGAAATGTCAGTGAGCGTTCCGATTTCAGTTACAGAGAGATTCGACCGATGAGTCATTGATATTTAGTCGTTTTCAGCCAATATTTTGGATTTTTGAAAATTTCACTTTTTTGTGAAAATATCCACTAAATGAGGGAATAATATGTGTGAGGGTACCCCAGCAGAGTTCCAAATGTGTGTGGGTAGAATATATATCCCACGTAGGTAAAATTGATAAAAGTTGAAATAAAATTTTTTTAGACTTAGTCATTTTTACGGCGTTTATCAGACTTTCAGATAGGGGAAATGTCAGTGAGAGTTCCGATTTCAGTTCCAGAGAGATTTGCCCAATGAGTCCTTGATATTTCGTCGTTTTCAGCCAATTTTCTGGATTTTTAAAAATTTCACTTTTTTGTGAAAATATCCACTAAATGAGGGAATAATATGTGTGAGGGTACACCAGGAGAGCTCCAAATGTGTGTAGGTAGAATATATATCTCACGGGGGTAAAATTGAAAAAAGTTGAAAAAATTTTTTTTGGGAATTAGTCATTTTTCCGGCGTTTATGAGACTTTCAAATAGGGGAAATGTCAGTGAGCATTCCGATTTCAGTTACAGAGAGATTCGCCCAATGAGTCCTTGATATTTAGTCATTTTCAGCCAGTATTTTTGATTTTTGAAAATTTCACTTTTTTGTGAAAATATCCACTAAATGAGGGAATAATATGTGTGAGGGTACCCCAGGAGAGTTCCAAATGTGTGTAGGTAGAATATATATCCCACGGGGGTAAAATTGAAAAAAGTTGAAAAAAATTTTTTTAGGACTTAGTCATTTTTCCGGCGTTTATCAGACTTTCAGATAGGGGAAATGTCAGTGAGCGTTCTGATTTCAGTTCCAGAGCGATTCGCCCAATGTGTCCTTGATATTTAGTCGTTTTCAGCCAATATTTTGGATTTCTGAAAATTTCACTTTTTTGTGAAAATATCCACTAAATGAGGGAATAATATGTGTGAGGGTACCCCAGGAGAGTTCCAAATGTGTGTGGGTAGAATATATATCCCACGTAGTTAAAATTGATAAAAGTTGAAAAACATTTTTTGTGGACTTAGTCATTTTTCCGGCGTTTATCAGACTTTCAGATAGGGGAACTGTCAGTGAGCGTTCCGATTTCAGTTCCAGAGAGATTCGCCCAATGAGTCCTTGATATTTAGTCATTTTCAGCCAATATTTTGGATTTTTGAAAATTTCACTTTTTTGTGAAAATATCCACTAAATGAGGGAATAATATGTGTGAGGGTACCCCTGGAGAGTTCCAAATGTGTGTAGGTAGAATATATATCCCACGTAGGTAAGATTGAAAAAAGTTTAAAAAAAATTTTTTTTTGGACTTAGTCATTTTTCCGGCGTTTATCAGACTTTCAGATAGGGCAAATGTCAGTGAGCATTCCGATTTCAGTTCCAGAGCGATTCGCCCAATGACTCCTTGATATTTAGTTGTTTTCAGCCAATTTTCTGGATTTTTGAAAATTTCACTTTTTTGAGAAAACATCCACTAAATGAGGGAATAATATGTGTGAGGGTACCCCAGCAGAGTTCCAAATGTGTGTGGGTAGAATATATATCCCACGTAGGTAAAATTGATAAAAGTTGAAAAAAAATTTTTTTAGACTTAGTCATTTTTACGGCGTTTATGAGACTTTCAGATAGGGGAAATGTCAGTGAGCGTTCCGATTTCAGTTCCAGAGAGATTTGCCCAATGAGTCCTTGATATTTCGTCGTTTTCAGCCAATTTTCTGGATTTTTAAAAATTTCACTTTTTTGTGAAAATATCCACTAAATGAGGGAATAATATGTGTGAGGGTAACCCAGGAGAGTTCCAAATGTGTGTAGGTAGAATATATATACCACGGGGGTAAAATAGAAAAAAGTTGAAAAAAAATTTTTTTGGGACTTAGTCATTTTTCCGGCGTTTAGCAGACTTTCAGATAGGGGAAATGTCAGTGAGCGTTCCGATTTCAGTTACAGAGAGATTCGCCCAATGAGTCCTTGATATTTAGTCGTTTTCAGCCAATATTTTGGATTTTTGAAAATTTCACTTTTTTGTGAAAATATCCACTAAATGAGGGAATAATATGTGTGAGGGTACCCCAGGAGAGTTCCAAATGTGTGTAGGTAGAATATATATCCCACTGGGGTAAAATTGAAAAAAGTTGAAAAAAATTTTTTTGGGACTTAGTCATTTTTCCGGCGTTTATCAGACTTTCAGATAGGGCAAATGTCAGTGAGCATTCCGATTTCAGTTCCAGAGCGTTTCGCCCAATGACTCCTTGATATTTAGTCGTTTTCAGCCAATTTTCTTGATTTTTGAAAATTTCACTTTTTTGTGAAAATATCCACTGAATGAGGGAATAATATGTTTGAGGGTACCACATAAGAGTTCAAAATGTGTGTGGGTAGAATATATATCCCACGGGGGTAAAATTGAAAAAAGTTGAAATTTTTTTTTTTTTGGACTTAGTCATTTTTCCGGCGTTTATCAGACTTTCAGATAGGGGAAATGTCAGTGAGCGTTCCGATTTCAGTTACAGAGAGATTCGACCGATGAGTCATTGATATTTAGTCGTTTTCAGCCAATATTTTGGATTTTTGAAAATTTCACTTTTTTGTGAAAATATCCACTAAATGAGGGAATAATATGTGTGAGGGTACCCCAGCAGAGTTCCAAACGTGTTTGGGTAGAATATATATCCCACGTAGGTAAAATTGATAAAAGTTGAAAAAAATTTTTTTTAGACTTAGTCATTTTTACGGCGTTTATCAGACTTTCAGATAGGGGAAATGTCAGTGAGAGTTCCGATTTCAGTTCCAGAGAGATTTGCCCAATGAGTCCTTGATATTTCGTCGTTTTCAGCCAATTTTCTGGATTTTTAAAAATTTCACTTTTTTGTGAAAATATCCACTAAATGAGGGAATAATATGTGTGAGGGTACCCCAGGAGAGTTCCAAATGTGTGTAGGTAGAATATATATCTCACGGGGGTAAAATTGAAAAAAGTTGAAAAAATTTTTTTTGGGAATTAGTCATTTTTCCGGCGTTTATGAGACTTTCAGATAGGGGAAATGTCAGTGAGCGTTCCGATTTCAGTTACAGAGAGATTCGCCCAATGAGTCCTTGATATTTAGTCATTTTCAGCCAATATTTTGGATTTTTGAAAATTTCACTTTTTTGTGAAAATATCCACTAAATGAGGGAATAATTTGTGCGAGGGTACCCCAGGAGAGTTCCAAATGTGTGTGGGTAGAATATATATCCCACGTAGGTAAAATTGATAAATGTTGAAAAAATTTTTTTTTGGACTTAGTCATTTTTCCGGCGTTTATCAGATTTTCAGATAGGGGAAATATCAGTGAGCGTTCCGATTTCAGTTCTAGAGAGATTTGCCCAATGAGTCCTTGATATTTAGTCATTTTCAGCCAATATTTTTGATTTTTGAAAATTTCACTTTTTTGTGAAAATATCCACTAAATGAGGGAATAATATGTGTGAGGGTACCCCAGGAGAGTTCCAAATGTGTGTAGGTAGAATATATATCCCACGGGGGTAAAATTGAAAAAAGTTGAAAAAAATTTTTTTGGGACTTAGTCATTTTTCCGGCGTTTATCAGACTTTCAGATAGGGCAAATGTCAGTGAGCATTCCGATTTCAGTTCCAGAGCGTTTCGCCCAATGACTCCTTGATATTTAGTCGTTTTCAGCCAATTTTATGTATTTTTCAAAAATTTCACTTTGTGTGAAAACATCCACTAAATGAGGGAATAACATGTGTGAGGGTACCACAGGAGAGTTCCAAATGTGTGTGGGTAGAATATATATCCCACGGGGGTAAAATTGAAAAAAGTTGAATAATTTTTTTTTTTGGACTTAGTCATTTTTCCGGCGTTTATCAGACTTTCAGATAGGGGAAATGTCAGTGAGCATTCCGATTTCAGTTCCAGAGCGATTCGCCCAATGAGCCCTTGATATTTAGTCATTTTCAGCCAATTTTCTGGATTTTTGAAAATTTCACTTTTTTGTGAATATATCCACTAAATGAGGGAATAATATGTGTGAGGGTACCCCAGGAGAGTTCCAAATGTGTGTGGGTAGAATATATATCCCACGGGGGTAAAATTGAAAAAAGTTGAAAATTTTTTTTTTTTGGACTTAGTCATTTTTCCGGCGTTTATCAGACTTTCAGATAGGGGAAATGTCAGTGAGCGTTCTGATTTCAGTTCCAGAGCGATTCGCCCAATGTGTCCTTGATATTTAGTCGTTTTCAGCCAATTTTCTTGATTTTTTAAAATTTCACTTTTTTGTGAAAATATCCACTGAATGAGCGAATAATATGTTTGAGGGTACCACAGGAGAGTTCAAAATGTGTGTGGGTAGAATATATATCCCACGGGGGTAAAATTGAAAAAAGTTGAAAATTTTTTTTTTTTGGACTTAGTCATTTTTCCGGTGTTTATCAGACTTTCAGATATGGGAAATGTCAGTGAGCGTTCCGATTTCAGTTACAGAGAGATTCGCCCAATGAGTCCTTGATATTTAGTCGTTTTCAGCCAATATTTTGGATTTTTGAAAATTTCACTTTTTTGTGAAAATATCCACTAAATGAGGGAATAATATGTGTGAGGGTACCCCAGGAGAGTTCCAAATGTGTGTGGGTAGAATATATATCCCACGTAGTTAAAATTGATAAAAGCTGAAAAACATTTTTTGTGGACTTAGTCATTTTTCCGGCGTTTATCAGACTTTCAGATAGGGGAACTGTCAGTGAGCGTTCCGATTTCAGTTCCAGAGAGATTCGCCCAATGAGTCCTTGATATTTAGTCATTTTCAGCCAATATTTTGGATTTTTGAAAATTTCACTTTTTTGTGAAAATATCCACTAAATGAGGGAATAATTTGTGTGAGGGTACCCCAGGAGAGTTCCAAATGTGTGTGGGTAGAATATATATCCCACGTAGGTAAAATTGATAAATGTTGAAAAAAATTTTTTTTGGACTTAGTCATTTTTCCGGCGTTTATCAGATTTTCAGATAGGGGAAATGTCAGTGAGCGTTCCGATTTCAGTTCTAGAGAGATTTGCCCAATGAGTCCTTGATATTTAGTCGTTTTCAGCCAATTTTCTGGATTTTTAAAAATTTCACTTTTTTGTGAAAATATCCACTAAATGAGGGAATAATATGTGTGAGGGTACCCCTGGAGAGTTCCAAATGTGTGTAGGTAGAATATATATCCCACGGGGGTAAAATTGAAAAAAGTTGAAAATTTTTTTTTTTCGGACATAGTCATTTTTCCAGCGTTTATCAGTCTTTCAGATAGGGGAAATGTCAGTGAGCGTTCCGATTTCAGTTCAATTAAGATTCGCCCAATGAGTCCTTGATATTTAGTCGTTTTCAGCCAATATTTTGGATTTTTGAAAATTTCACTTTTTTGTGAAAATATCCACTAAATGAGGGAATAATATGTGTGAGGGTACCCCTGGAGAGTTTCAAATGTGTGTAGGTAGAATATATATCCCACGGGGGTAAAATTGAAAAAAGTTGAAAAAAATTTTTTTTTCGACTTAGTCATTTTTCCGGCGTTTATCAGACTTTCAGATAGGGCAAATGTCAGTGAGCATTCCGATTTCAGTTCCAGAGCGATTCGCCGAATGAGTCCTAGATATTTAGTCGTTTTCAGCCAATTTTCTGGATTTTTGAAAATTTCACTTTTTTTGTGAAAATATCCACTAAATGAGGGAATAATATGTGTGAGGGTACCCCAGGAGAGTTCCAAATGTGTGTGGGTAGAATATATATCCCACGGGGGTAAAATTGAAAAAAGTTTAACATTTTTTTTTTTTGGACTTAGTCATTTTTCCGGCGTTTATCAGACTTTCAGATAGGGGAAATGTCAGTGAGCGTTCCGATTTCAGTTCCAGAGAGATTCGCCCAATGAGTCCTTGATATTTAGTCGTTTTCAGCCAATATTTTGGATTTTTTAAAATTTCACTTTTTTGTGAAAATATCCACTAAATGAGGGAATAATATGTGCGAGGGTACCCCAGGAGAGTTCCAAATGTGTGTAGGTAGAATATATATCCCACGGGTGTAAAATTGAAAAAAGTTGAAAAAATTTTTTTTTGGACTTAGTCATTTTTCCGGCGTTTATCAGACTTTCAGATAGGGGAAATGTCAGTGAGCATTCCGATTTCAGTTACAGAGAGATTCGCCCAATGAGTCCTTGATATTTAGTCGTTTTCAGCCAATATTTTTGATTTTTGAAAATGTCACTTTTTTGTGAAAATATCCACTAAATGAGGGAATAATATGTGTGAGGGTACCCCAGGAGAGTTCCAAATGTGTGTGGGTAGAATATATATCCCATATAGGTAAAATTGATAAAAGTTGAAAACATTTTTTTTTGGACTTAGTCATTTTTCCGGCGTTTATCAGACTTTCAGATAGGGGAAATGTCAGTGAGCGTTCCGATTTCAGTTCCAGAGAGATTTGCCCAATGAGTCCTTGATATTTCGTCGTTTTCAGCCAATTTTCTGGATTTTTAAAAATTTCACTTTTTTCGTGAAAATATCCACTAAATGAGGGAATAATATGTGTGAGGGTGCCCCAGGAGAGTTCCAAATGTGTGTGGGTAGAATATATATCCCATGGGGGTAAAATTGAAAAAAGTTGAAAAAAAATTTTTTTTGGACTTAGTCATTTTTCCGGCGTTTATCAGACTTTCAGATAGGGGAAATGTCAATGAGCGTTCCGATTTCAGTTACAGAGAGATTCGCCCAATGAGTCCTTGATATTTAGTCGTTTTCAGCCAATATTTTGGATTTTTGAAAATGTCACTTTTTTGTGAAAATATCCACTAAATGAGGGAATAATATGTGTGAGGGTACCCCAGGAGAGTTCCAAATGTGTGTGGGTAGAATATATATCCCACGTAGGTAAAATTGATAAAAGTTGAAGTAATTTTTTTTTGGACTTAGTCATTTTTCCGGCGTTTATCAGACTTTCAGATAGGGGAATTGTCAGTGAGCGTTCCGATTTCAGTTACAGAGAGATTCACCCAATGAGTCCTTGATATTTAGTCGTTTTCAGCCAATATTTTGGATTTTTGAAAATTTCACTTTTTTGTGAAAATATCCACTAAATGAGGGAATAATATGTGTGAGGTTACCGCTTTAGAGTTTCAAATGTGTGTAGGTAAAATATATATCCCACGGGGGTAAAATTGAAAAAAGTTGAAAAAAAATTTTTTTGGACTTAGTCATTTTTCCGGCGTTTATCAAACTTTCAGATAGGGGAAATGTCAGTGAGCGCTCCGATTTCAGTTACAGAGAGATTCGCCCAATGAGTCCTTGATATTTAGTCGTTTTCAGCCAATATTTAGGATTTTTGAAAATGTCACTTTTTTGTGAAAATATCCACTAAATGAGGGAATAATATGTGTGAGGGTACCCAAGGAGAGTTCCAAATGTGTGTGGGTAGAATATATATCCCATGGGGGTAAAATTGAAAAAAGTTGAAAAAAAATTTTTTTTGACTTAGTCATTTTCCCGGCGTTTATCAGACTTTCAGATAGGGAAAATGTCAGTGAGCGTTCCGATTTCAGTTACAGAGAGATTCGCCCAATGAGTCCTTGATATTTAGTCGTTTTCAGCCAATAATTTGGATTTTTGAAAATTTCACTTTTTTGTGAAAATATCCACTAAATGAGGGAAAAATATGTGTGAGGGTACCCCAGGAGAGTTCCAAATGTGTGTAGGTAGAATATATATCCCATGGGGGCAAAATTGAAAAAAGTTGAAAAAAAATTTTTTTTGGACTTAGTCATTTTTCCGGCGTTTATCAGACTTTCAGATAGGGGAATTGTCAGTGAGCGTTCCGATTTCAGTTACAGAGAGATTCGCCCAATGAGTCCTTGATATTTAGTTGTTTTCAGCCAATATTTTGGATTTTTGAAAATGTCACTTTTTTGTGAAAATATCCACTAAATGAGGGAATAATATGTGTGAGGGTACCCCAGGAGAGTTCCAAATGTGTGTGGGTAGAATATATATCCCACGTAGGTAAAATTGATAAAAGTTGAAAAAATTTTTTTTTGGACTTAGTCATTTTTCCGGCGTTTATCGTACTTTCAGATAGGGGAAATGTCAGTGAGCGTTCCGATTTCAGTTCCAGAGAGATTTGCCCAATGAGACCTTGATATTTCGTCGTTTTCAGCCAATTTTCTGGATTTTTTAAAATTTCACTTTTTTGTGAAAATATCCACTAAATGAGGGAATAATATGTGTGAGGGTACCCCAGGAGAGTTCCAAATGTGTGTAGGTAGAATATATATCCCACGGGTGTAAAATTGAAAAAAGTTGAAAAAATTTTTTTTTGGACTTAGTCATTTTTCCGGCGTTTATCAGACTTTCAGATAGGGGAAATGTCAGTGAGCATTCCGATTTCAGTTACAGAGAGATTCGCCCAATGAGTCCTTGATATTTAGTCGTTTTCAGCCAATATTTTTGATTTTTGAAAATGTCACTTTTTTGTGAAAATATCCACTAAATGAGGGAATAATATGTGTGAGGGTACCCCAGGAGAGTTCCAAATGTGTGTGGGTAGAATATATATCCCATATAGGTAAAATTGATAAAAGTTGAAAACATTTTTTTTTGGACTTAGTCATTTTTCCGGCGTTTATCAGACTTTCAGATAGGGGAAATGTCAGTGAGCGTTCTGATTTCAGTTCCAGAGCGATTCGCCCAATGTGTCCTTGATATTTAGTCGTTTTCAGCCAATTTTCTTGATTTTTTAAAATTTCACTTTTTTGTGAAAATATCCACTGAATGAGCGAATAATATGTTTGAGGGTACCACAGGAGAGTTCAAAATGTGTGTGGGTAGAATATATATCCCACGGGGGTAAAATTGAAAATAGTTGAAAATTTTTTTTTTTTGGACTTAGTCATTTTTCCGGTGTTTATCAGACTTTCAGATATGGGAAATGTCAGTGAGCGTTCCGATTTCAGTTACAGAGAGATTCGCCCAATGAGTCCTTGATATTTAGTCGTTTTCAGCCAATATTTTGGATTTTTGAAAATTTCACTTTTTTGTGAAAATATCCACTAAATGAGGGAATAATATGTGTGAGGGTACCCCAGGAGAGTTCCAAATGTGTGTGGGTAGAATATATATCCCACGTAGTTAAAATTGATAAAAGCTGAAAAACATTTTTTGTGGACTTAGTCATTTTTCCGGCGTTTATCAGACTTTCAGATAGGGGAACTGTCAGTGAGCGTTCCGATTTCAGTTCCAGAGAGATTCGCCCAATGAGTCCTTGATATTTAGTCATTTTCAGCCAATATTTTGGATTTTTGAAAATTTCACTTTTTTGTGAAAATATCCACTAAATGAGGGAATAATTTGTGCGAGGGTACCCCAGGAGAGTTCCAAATGTGTGTGGGTAGAATATATATCCCACGTAGGTAAAATTGATAAATGTTGAAAAAATTTTTTTTCGGACATAGTCATTTTTCCAGCGTTTATCAGTCTTTCAGTTAGGGGAAATGTCAGTGAGCGTTCCGATTTCAGTTCAATTAAGATTCGCCCAATGAGTCCTTGATATTTAGTCGTTTTCAGCCAATATTTTGGATTTTTGAAAATTTCACTTTTTTGTGAAAATATCCACTAAATGAGGGAATAATATGTGTGAGGGTACCCCTGGAGAGTTTCAAATGTGTGTAGGTAGAATATATATCCCACGGGGGTAAAATTGAAAAAAGTTGAAAAAAATTTTTTTTTCGACTTAGTCATTTTTCCGGCGTTTATCAGACTTTCAGATAGGGGAAATGTCAGTGAGCGTTCCGATTTCAGTTACAGAGAGATTCGCCCAATGAGTCCTTGATATTTAGTCGTTTTCAGCCAATATTTTGGATTTTTGAAAATGTCACTTTTTTGTGAAAATATCCACTAAATGAGGGAATAATATGTGTGAGGGTACCCCAGGAGAGTTCCAAATGTGTGTGGGTAGAATATATATCCCACGTAGGTAAAATTGATAAAAGTTGAAGTAATTTTTTTTTGGACTTAGTCATTTTTCCGGCGTTTATCAGACTTTCAGATAGGGGAATTGTCAGTGAGCGTTCCGATTTCAGTTACAGAGAGATTCACCCAATGAGTCCTTGATATTTAGTCGTTTTCAGCCAATATTTTGGATTTTTGAAAATTTCACTTTTTTGTGAAAATATCCACTAAATGAGGGAATAATATGTGTGAGGTTACCGCTTTAGAGTTTCAAATGTGTGTAGGTAAAATATATATCCCACGGGGGTAAAATTGAAAAAAGTTGAAAAAAAATTTTTTTGGACTTAGTCATTTTTCCGGCGTTTATCAAACTTTCAGATAGGGGAAATGTCAGTGAGCGCTCCGATTTCAGTTACAGAGAGATTCGCCCAATGAGTCCTTGATATTTAGTCGTTTTCAGCCAATATTTAGGATTTTTGAAAATGTCACTTTTTTGTGAAAATATCCACTAAATGAGGGAATAATATGTGTGAGGGTACCCAAGGAGAGTTCCAAATGTGTGTGGGTAGAATATATATCCCATGGGGGTAAAATTGAAAAAAGTTGAAAAAAAATTTTTTTTGACTTAGTCATTTTCCCGGCGTTTATCAGACTTTATCAGACTTTCAGATAGGGAAAATGTCAGTGAGCGTTCCGATTTCAGTTACAGAGAGATTCGCCCAATGAGTCCTTGATATTTAGTCGTTTTCAGCCAATAATTTGGATTTTTGAAAATTTCACTTTTTTGTGAAAATATCCACTAAATGAGGGAAAAATATGTGTGAGGGTACCCCAGGAGAGTTCCAAATGTGTGTAGGTAGAATATATATCCCATGGGGGCAAAATTGAAAAAAGTTGAAAAAAAATTTTTTTTGGACTTAGTCATTTTTCCGGCGTTTATCAGACTTTCAGATAGGGGAATTGTCAGTGAGCGTTCCGATTTCAGTTACAGAGAGATTCGCCCAATGAGTCCTTGATATTTAGTTGTTTTCAGCCAATATTTTGGATTTTTGAAAATGTCACTTTTTTGTGAAAATATCCACTAAATGAGGGAATAATATGTGTGAGGGTACCCCAGGAGAGTTCCAAATGTGTGTGGGTAGAATATATATCCCACGTAGGTAAAATTGATAAAAGTTGAAAAAATTTTTTTTTGGACTTAGTCATTTTTCCGGCGTTTATCGTACTTTCAGATAGGGGAAATGTCAGTGAGCGTTCCGATTTCAGTTCCAGAGAGATTTGCCCAATGAGACCTTGATATTTCGTCGTTTTCAGCCAATTTTCTGGATTTTTTAAAATTTCACTTTTTTGTGAAAATATCCACTAAATGAGGGAATAATATGTGTGAGGGTACCCCAGGAGAGTTCCAAATGTGTGTAGGTAGAATATATATCCCACGGGTGTAAAATTGAAAAAAGTTGAAAAAATTTTTTTTTGGACTTAGTCATTTTTCCGGCGTTTATCAGACTTTCAGATAGGGGAAATGTCAGTGAGCATTCCGATTTCAGTTACAGAGAGATTCGCCCAATGAGTCCTTGATATTTAGTCGTTTTCAGCCAATATTTTTGATTTTTGAAAATGTCACTTTTTTGTGAAAATATCCACTAAATGAGGGAATAATATGTGTGAGGGTACCCCAGGAGAGTTCCAAATGTGTGTGGGTAGAATATATATCCCATATAGGTAAAATTGATAAAAGTTGAAAACATTTTTTTTTGGACTTAGTCATTTTTCCGGCGTTTATCAGACTTTCAGATAGGGGAAATGTCAGTGAGCGTTCTGATTTCAGTTCCAGAGCGATTCGCCCAATGTGTCCTTGATATTTAGTCGTTTTCAGCCAATTTTCTTGATTTTTTAAAATTTCACTTTTTTGTGAAAATATCCACTGAATGAGCGAATAATATGTTTGAGGGTACCCCTGGAGAGTTCCAAATGTGTGTAGGTAGAATATATATCCCACGGGGGTAAAATTGAAAAAAGTTGAAAAATTTTTTTTTTCGGACATAGTCATTTTTCCAGCGTTTATCAGTCTTTCAGTTAGGGGAAATGTCAGTGAGCGTTCCGATTTCAGTTCAATTAAGATTCGCCCAATGAGTCCTTGATATTTAGTCGTTTTCAGCCAATATTTTGGATTTTTGAAAATTTCACTTTTTTTTGAAAATATCCACTAAATGAGGGAATAATATGTGTGAGGGTACCCCTGGAGAGTTTCAAATGTGTGTAGGTAGAATATATATCCCACGGGGGTAAAATTGAAAAAAGTTGAAAAAAATTTTTTTTTCGACTTAGTCATTTTTCCGGCGTTTATCAGACTTTCAGATAGGGCAAATGTCAGTGAGCATTCCGATTTCAGTTCCAGAGCGATTCGCCGAATGAGTCCTAGATATTTAGTCGTTTTCAGCCAATTTTCTGGATTTTTGAAAATTTCACTTTTTTTGTGAAAATATCCACTAAATGAGGGAATAATATGTGTGAGGGTACCCCAGGAGAGTTCCAAATGTGTGTGGGTAGAATATATATCCCACGGGGGTAAAATTGAAAAAAGTTTAACATTTTTTTTTTTTGGACTTAGTCATTTTTCCGGCGTTTATCAGACTTTCAGATAGGGGAAATGTCAGTGAGTGTTCCGATTTCAGTTCCAGAGAGATTCGCCCAATGAGTCCTTGATATTTAGTCGTTTTCAGCCAATATTTTGGATTTTTGAAAATTTCACTTTTTTGTGAAAATATCCACTAAATGAGGGAATAATATGTGCGAGGGTGCCCCAGGAGAGTTCCAAATGTGTGTGGGTAGAATATATATCCCACGTAGTTAAAATTGATAAAAGTTGAAAAAAATTTTTTTTGGACTTAGTCATTTTTCCGGCGTTTATCAGATTTGCAGATAGGGGAAATGTCAGTGAGCGTTCCGATTTCAGTTCCAGAGAGATTTGCCCAATGAGTCCTTGATATTTAGTCATTTTCAGCCAATATTTTTGATTTTTGAAAATTTCACTTTTTTGTGAAAATATCCACTAAATGAGGGAATAATATGTGTGAGGGTACCCCAGGAGAGTTCCAAATGTGTGTAGGTAGAATATATATCCCATGGGGGCAAAATTGAAAAAAGTTTAAAAAAAATTTTTTTTGGACTTAGTCATTTTTCCGGCGTTTATCAGACTTTCAGATAGGGGAATTGTCAGTGAGCGTTCCGATTTCAGTTACAGAGAGATTCGCCCAATGAGTCCTTGATATTTAGTTGTTTTCAGCCAATATTTTGGATTTTTTAAAATTTCACTTTTTTGTGAAAATATCCACTAAATGAGGGAATAATATGTGTGAGGGTACCCCAGGAGAGTTCCAAATGTGTGTAGGTAGAATATATATCCCACGGGTGTAAAATTGAAAAAAGTTGAAAAAATTTTTTTTTGGACTTAGTCATTTTTCCGGCGTTTATCAGACTTTCAGATAGGGGAAATGTCAGTGAGCATTCCGATTTCAGTTACAGAGAGATTCGCCCAATGAGTCCTTGATATTTAGTCGTTTTCAGCCAATATTTTTGATTTTTGAAAATGTCACTTTTTTGTGAAAATATCCACTAAATGAGGGAATAATATGTGTGAGGGTACCCCAGGAGAGTTCCAAATGTGTGTGGGTAGAATATATATCCCATATAGGTAAAATTGATAAAAGTTGAAAACATTTTTTTTTGGACTTAGTCATTTTTCCGGCGTTTATCAGACTTTCAGATAGGGGAAATGTCAGTGAGCGTTCCGATTTCAGTTCCAGAGAGATTTGCCCAATGAGTCCTTGATATTTCGTCGTTTTCAGCCAATTTTCTGGATTTTTAAAAATTTCACTTTTTTCGTGAAAATATCCACTAAATGAGGGAATAATATGTGTGAGGGTGCCCCAGGAGAGTTCCAAATGTGTGTGGGTAGAATATATATTCCATGGGGGTAAAATTGAAAAAAGTTGAAAAAAAATTTTTTTTGGACTTAGTCATTTTTCCGGCGTTTATCAGACTTTCAGATAGGGGAAATGTCAGTGAGCGTTCCGATTTCAGTTACAGAGAGATTCGCCCAATGAGTCCTTGATATTTAGTCGTTTTCAGCCAATATTTTGGATTTTTGAAAATGTCACTTTTTTGTGAAAATATCCACTAAATGAGGGAATAATATGTGTGAGGGTACCCCAGGAGAGTTCCAAATGTGTGTGGGTAGAATATATATCCCACGTAGGTAAAATTGATAAAAGTTGAAGTAATTTTTTTTTGGACTTAGTCATTTTTCCGGCGTTTATCAGACTTTCAGATAGGGGAATTGTCAGTGAGCGTTCCGATTTCAGTTACAGAGAGATTCACCCAATGAGTCCTTGATATTTAGTCGTTTTCAGCCAATATTTTGGATTTTTGAAAATTTCACTTTTTTGTGAAAATATCCACTAAATGAGGGAATAATATGTGTGAGGTTACCGCTTTAGAGTTTCAAATGTGTGTAGGTAAAATATATATCCCACGGGGGTAAAATTGAAAAAAGTTGAAAAAAAATTTTTTTGGACTTAGTCATTTTTCCGGCGTTTATCAAACTTTCAGATAGGGGAAATGTCAGTGAGTGCTCCGATTTCAGTTACAGAGAGATTCACCCAATGAGTCCTTGATATTTAGTCGTTTTCAGCCAATATTTAGGATTTTTGAAAATGTCACTTTTTTGTGAAAATATCCACTAAATGAGGGAATAATATGTGTGAGGGTACCCAAGGAGAGTTCCAAATGTGTGTGGGTAGAATATATATCCCATGGGGGTAAAATTGAAAAAAGTTGAAAAAAAATTTTTTTTGACTTAGTCATTTTTCCGACGTTTATCAGACTTTCAGATAGGGGAATTGTCAGTGAGCGTTCCGATTTCAGTTACAGAGAGATTCGCCCAATGAGTCCTTGATATTTAGTTGTTTTCAGCCAATATTTTGGATTTTTGAAAATGTCACTTTTTTGTGAAAATATCCACTAAATGAGGGAATAATATGTGTGAGGGTACCCCAGGAGAGTTCCAAATGTGTGTGGGTAGAATATATATCCCACGTAGGTAAAATTGATAAAAGTTGAAAAAATTTTTTTTTGGACTTAGTCATTTTTCCGGCGTTTATCGTACTTTCAGATAGGGGAAATGTCAGTGAGCGTTCCGATTTCAGTTCCAGAGAGATTTGCCCAATGAGACCTTGATATTTCGTCGTTTTCAGCCAATTTTCTGGATTTTTTAAAATTTCACTTTTTTGTGAAAATATCCACTAAATGAGGGAATAATATGTGTGAGGGTACCCCAGGAGAGTTCCAAATGTGTGTAGGTAGAATATATATCCCACGGGTGTAAAATTGAAAAAAGTTGAAAAAATTTTTTTTTGGACTTAGTCATTTTTCCGGCGTTTATCAGACTTTCAGATAGGGGAAATGTCAGTGAGCATTCCGATTTCAGTTACAGAGAGATTCGCCCAATGAGTCCTTGATATTTAGTCGTTTTCAGCCAATATTTTTGATTTTTGAAAATGTCACTTTTTTGTGAAAATATCCACTAAATGAGGGAATAATATGTGTGAGGGTACCCCAGGAGAGTTCCAAATGTGTGTGGGTAGAATATATATCCCATATAGGTAAAATTGATAAAAGTTGAAAACATTTTTTTTTGGACTTAGTCATTTTTCCGGCGTTTATCAGACTTTCAGATAGGGGAAATGTCAGTGAGCGTTCCGATTTCAGTTTCAGAGCGATTCGCCCAATAAGTCCTTGATATTTAGTCGTTTTCAGCCAATATTTTGGATTTTTGAAAATTTCACTTGTTTTTGAAAATATCCACTAAATGAGGGAATAATATGTGTGAGGTTACCCCTGGAGAGTTCCAAATGTGTGTAGGTAAAATATATATCTCACGGGGCTAAAATTGAAAAAAGTTGAAAAAAAAATTTTTTTCGACTTAGTCATTTTTCCGGCGTTTATCAGACTTTCAGATACCGGAAATGTCAGTGAGCGTTCTGATTTCAGTTACAGAGAGATTCGCCCAATGAGTCCTTGATATTTAGTTGTTTTCAGCCAATATTTTGGATTTTTGAAAATTTAACTTTTTTGTGAAAATATCCACTAAATGAGGGAATAATATGTGTGAGGGTACCCCAGGAGTGTTCCAAATGTGTGTAGGTAGAATATATATCCCACGGGGGTAAAATTGAAAAAAGTTGAAAAAAAAATTTTTTTGGACTTAGTCATTTTTCCGGCGTTTATCAGACTTTCAGATAGGGGAAATGTCAGTGAGCATTCCGATTTCAGTTCCAGAGAGATTCGCCCATTGAGTCCTTGATATTTAGTCGTTTTCAGCCAATATTTAGGATTTTTGAAAATTTCTCTTTTTTGTGAAAATATCCACTAAATGAGGGAATAATATGTGTGAGGGTACCCCAGGAGAGTTCCAAATGTTTGTGGGTAGAATATATATGCCACGTAGGTAAAATTGATAAAAGTTGAAAAAAAATTTTTTTTTACTTAGTCATTTTTCCGGCGTTTATCAGACTTTCAGATAGGGGAAATATCAGTGAGCGTTCCGATTTCAGTTCCAGAGCGATTCGCCCAATGAGTCCTTGATACTTAGTCGTTTTCTGCCAATATTTAGGATTTTTGAAAATTTCACTTTTTTGTGAAAATATCCACTAAATGAGGGAATAATATGTGTGAGGATACCCAAGGAGAGTTCCAAATGTGTGTAGGTAGAATATATATCTCACGGGGGTAAAATTGAAAAAAGTTGAAAAAAAATTTTTTTTGGACTTAGTCATTTTTCCGGCGTTTATCAGACTTTCAGATAGGGGAAATGTCAGTGAGCATTCCGATTTCAGTTCCAGAGAGATTCGCCCAATAAGTCCTTGATATTTAGTCGTTTTCAGCCAATATTTAGGATTTTTGAAAATTTCACTTTTTTGTGAAAATATCCACTAAATGAGGGAATAATATGTGTGAGGGTGCCCCAGGAGAGTTCCAAATGTGTGTGGGTAGAATATATATCCCATGGGGGTAAAATTGAAAAAAGTTGAAAAAAAATTTTTTTGGACTTAGTCATTTTTCCGGCGTTTATCAGACTTTCAGATAGGGGAAATGTCAGTGAGCGTTCCGATTTCAGTTCCAGAGCGATTCGCCCAATAAGTCCATGATATTTAGTCGTTTTCAGCCAATATTTTGGATTTTTGAAAATTTCACTTGTTTTTGAAAATATCCACTAAATGAGGGAATAATATGTGTGAGGTTACCCCTGGAGTGTTCCAAATGTGTGTGGGTAGAATACATATCCCATGGGGGTAAAATTGAAAAAAGTTGAAAAAAAATTTTTTGGGACTTAGTCATTTTTCCGGCGTTTATCAGACTTTCAGATAGGGGAAATTTCAGTGAGCGTTCCGATTTCAGTTCCAGAGAGATTCGCCCAATGAGTCCTTGATATTTAGTTGTTTTCAGCCAATATTTTGGATTTTTGAAAATTTCACTTTTTTGTGAAGATATCCACTAAATGAGGGAATAATATGTGTGAGGGTACCCCAGGAGAGTTCCAAATGTGTGTAGGTAGATTATATATCCCACGGGGGTAAAATTGAAAAAAGTTGAAAAAAAGTTTTTTGGGCTTAGTCATTTTTCCGGCGTTTATCAGACTTTCAGATAGGGGAAATGTCAGTGAGCGTTCCGATTTCAGTTCCAGAGAGGTTCGCCCAATGAGTCCTTGATATTTAGTCGTTTTCAGCCAATATTTTAGATTTTTCAAAATTTCACTTTTTTGTGAAAATATCCACTAAATGAGGGAATAATATGTGTGAGGGTACCCCAGGAGAGTTCCAAATGTGTGTGGGTAGAATATATATCCCACGTAGGTAAAATTGTTAAAAGTTGAAAAAAATTTTTTTTGGACTTAGTCATTTTTCCGGCGTTTATCAGACTTTCAGATAGGGGAAATGTCAGTGAGCGTTCCGATTTCAGTTCCAGAGCGATTCGCCCAATAAGTCCTTGATATTTAGTCGTTTTCAGCCAATATTTTGGATTTTTGAAAATTTCACTTGTTTTTGAAAATATCCACTAAATGAGGGAATAATATGTGTGAGGTTACCCCTGGAGAGTTCCAAATGTGTGTAGGTAAAATATATATCTCACGGGGGTAAAATTGAAAAAAAGTTGAAAAAAAATTTTTTTTGGACTTAGTCATTTTTCCGGCGTTTATCAGACTTTCAGATACCGGAAATGTCAGTGAGCATTCCGATTTCAGTTACAGAGAGATTCGCCCAATGAGTCCTTGATATTTAGTTGTTTTCAGCCAATATTTTGGATTTTTGAAAATTTAACTTTTTTGTGAAAATATCCACTAAATGAGGGAATAATATGTGTGAGGGTACCCCAGGAGTGTTCCAAATGTGTGTAGGTAGAATATATATCCCACGGGGGTAAAATTGAAAAAAGTTGAAAAAAAAATTTTTTTGGACTTAGACATTTTTCCGGCGTTTATCAGACTTTCAGATAGGGGAAATTTCAGTGAGCGTTCCGATTTCAGTTCCAGAGAGATTCGCCCAATGAGTCCTTGATATTTAGTCGTTTTCAGCCAATATTTTGGATTTTTGAAAATTTCACTTTTTTGTGAAGATATCCACTAAATGAGGGAATAATATGTGCGAGGGTACCCCAGGAGAGTTCCAAATGTGTGTAGGTAAAATATATATCTCACGGGGGTAAAATTAAAAAAAGTTGAAAAAAAATTTTTTTTGGACTTAGTCATTTTTCCGGCGTTTATCAGACTTTCAGATAGGGGAAATGTCAGTGAGCGTTCCGATTTCAGTTCAAGAGAGATTCGCCCAATGAGTCCTTGATATTTAGTCATTTTCAGCCAATATTTTTGATTTTTGAAAATTTCACTTTTTTGTGAAGCTATCCACTAAATGAGGGAATATAATGTGTGAGGGTACCCCAGGAGTGTTCCAAATGTGTGTAGGTAGAATATATATCCCTCGGGGGTAAAATTGAAAAAAGTTGAAAAAAAATTTTTTTTGGACTTAGTCATTTTTCCGGCGTTTATCAGACTTTCAGATAGGGGAAATGTCAGTGAGCGTTCCGATTTCAGTTACAGAGAGATTCGCCCAATGAGTCCTTGATATTTAGTTGTTTTCAGCCAATATTTTTGATTTTTGAAAATGTCACTTTTTTGTGAAAATATCCACTAAATGAGGGAATAATATGTGTGAGGGTACCCCAGGAGAGTTCCAAATGTGTGTGGGTAGAATATATATCCCATATAGGTAAAATTGATAAAAGTTGAAAACATTTTTTTTTGGACTTAGTCATTTTTCCGGCGTTTATCAGACTTTCAGATAGGGGAAATGTCAGTGAGCGTTCCGATTTCAGTTCCAGAGAGATTTGCCCAATGAGTCCTTGATATTTCGTCGTTTTCAGCCAATTTTCTGGATTTTTAAAAATTTCACTTTTTTCGTGAAAATATCCACTAAATGAGGGAATAATATGTGTGAGGGTGCCCCAGGAGAGTTCCAAATGTGTGTGGGTAGAATATATATCCCATGGGGGTAAAATTGAAAAAAGTTGAAAAAAAATTTTTTTTGGACTTAGTCATTTTTCCGGCGTTTATCAGACTTTCAGATAGGGGAAATGTCAGTGAGCGTTCCGATTTCAGTTACAGAGAGATTCGCCCAATGAGTCCTTGATATTTAGTCGTTTTCAGCCAATATTTTGGATTTTTGAAAATGTCACTTTTTTGTGAAAATATCCACTAAATGAGGGAATAATATGTGTGAGGGTACCCCAGGAGAGTTCCAAATGTGTGTGGGTAGAATATATATCCCACGTAGGTAAAATTGATAAAAGTTGAAGTAATTTTTTTTTGGACTTAGTCATTTTTCCGGCGTTTATCAGACTTTCAGATAGGGGAATTGTCAGTGAGCGTTCCGATTTCAGTTACAGAGAGATTCACCCAATGAGTCCTTGATATTTAGTCGTTTTCAGCCAATATTTTGGATTTTTGAAAATTTCACTTTTTTGTGAAAATATCCACTAAATGAGGGAATAATATGTGTGAGGTTACCGCTTTAGAGTTTCAAATGTGTGTAGGTAAAATATATATCCCACGGGGGTAAAATTGAAAAAAGTTGAAAAAAAATTTTTTTGGACTTAGTCATTTTTCCGGCGTTTATCAAACTTTCAGATAGGGGAAATGTCAGTGAGCGCTCCGATTTCAGTTACAGAGAGATTCGCCCAATGAGTCCTTGATATTTAGTCGTTTTCAGCCAATATTTAGGATTTTTGAAAATGTCACTTTTTTGTGAAAATATCCACTAAATGAGGGAATAATATGTGTGAGGGTACCCAAGGAGAGTTCCAAATGTGTGTGGGTAGAATATATATCCCATGGGGGTAAAATTGAAAAAAGTTGAAAAAAAATTTTTTTTGACTTAGTCATTTTCCCGGCGTTTATCAGACTTTCAGATAGGGAAAATGTCAGTGAGCGTTCCGATTTCAGTTACAGAGAGATTCGCCCAATGAGTCCTTGATATTTAGTCGTTTTCAGCCAATAATTTGGATTTTTGAAAATTTCACTTTTTTGTGAAAATATCCACTAAATGAGGGAATAATATGTGTGAGGGTACCCCAGGAGAGTTCCAAATGTGTGTGGGTAGAATATATATCCCACGTAGGTAAAATTGATAAAAGTTGAAAAAAAATTTTTTGACTTAGTCATTTTTCCGGCGTTTATCAGACTTTCAGATAGGGGAATTGTCAGTGAGCGTTCCGATTTCAGTTACAGAGAGATTCGCCCAATGAGTCCTTGATATTTAGTTGTTTTCAGCCAATATTTTGGATTTTTGAAAATGTCACTTTTTTGTGAAAATATCCACTAAATGAGGGAATAATATGTGTGAGGGTACCCCAGGAGAGTTCCAAATGTGTGTGGGTAGAATATATATCCCACGTAGGTAAAATTGATAAAAGTTGAAAAAATTTTTTTTTGGACTTAGTCATTTTTCCGGCGTTTATCGTGCTTTCAGATAGGGGAAATGTCAGTGAGCGTTCCGATTTCAGTTCCAGAGAGATTTGCACAATGAGACCTTGATATTTCGTCGTTTTCAGCCAATTTTCTGGATTTTTTAAAATTTCACTTTTTTGTGAAAATATCCACTAAATGAGGGAATAATATGTGTGAGGGTACCCCAGGAGAGTTCCAAATGTGTGTAGGTAGAATATATATCCCACGGGTGTAAAATTGAAAAAAGTTGAAAAAATTTTTTTTTGGACTTAGTCATTTTTCCGGCGTTTATCAGACTTTCAGATAGGGGAAATGTCAGTGAGCATTCCGATTTCAGTTACAGAGAGATTCGCCCAATGAGTCCTTGATATTTAGTCGTTTTCAGCCAATATTTTTGATTTTTGAAAATGTCACTTTTTTGTGAAAATATCCACTAAATGAGGGAATAATATGTGTGAGGGTACCCCAGGAGAGTTCCAAATGTGTGTGGGTAGAATATATATCCCATATAGGTAAAATTGATAAAAGTTGAAAACATTTTTTTTTGGACTTAGTCATTTTTCCGGCGTTTATCGTACTTTCAGATAGGGGAAATGTCAGTGAGCGTTCCGTTTTCAGTTCAAGAGAGATTCGCCCAATGAGTCCTTGATATTTAGTCGTTTTCAGCCAATAATTAGAATTTTTGAAAATTTCACTTTTTTGTGAAAATATCCACTAAATGAGGGAAAAATATGTGTGAGGGTACCCCAGGAGAGTTCCAAATGTGTGTGGGTAGAATATATATCCCATGGGGGTAAAATTGAAAAAAGTTGAAAAAAAATTTTTTTGGACTTAGACATTTTTCCGGCGTTTATCAGACTTTCAGATAGGGGAAATTTCAGTGAGCGTTCCGATTTCAGTTCCAGAGAGATTCGCCCAATGAGTCCTTGATATTTAGTCGTTTTCAGCCAATATTTTGGATTTTTGAAAATTTCACTTTTTTGTGAAGATATCCACTAAATGAGGGAATAATATGTGCGAGGGTACCCCAGGAGAGTTCCAAATGTGTGTAGGTAAAATATATATCTCACGGGGGTAAAATTAAAAAAAGTTGAAAAAAAATTTTTTTTGGACTTAGTCATTTTTCCGGCGTTTATCAGACTTTCAGATAGGGGAAATGTCAGTGAGCGTTCCGATTTCAGTTCAAGAGAGATTCGCCCAATGAGTCCTTGATATTTAGTCATTTTCAGCCAATATTTTTGATTTTTGAAAATTTCACTTTTTTGTGAAGCTATCCACTAAATGAGGGAATATAATGTGTGAGGGTACCCCAGGAGTGTTCCAAATGTGTGTAGGTAGAATATATATCCCTCGGGGGTAAAATTGAAAAAAGTTGAAAAAAAATTTTTTTGGACTTAGTCATTTTTCCGGCGTTTATCAGACTTTCAGATAGGGGAAATGTCAGTGAGCGTTCCGATTTCAGTTACAGAGAGATTCGCCCAATGAGTCCTTGATATTTAGTTGTTTTCAGCCAATATTTTTGATTTTTGAAAATGTCACTTTTTTGTGAAAATATCCACTAAATGAGGGAATAATATGTGTGAGGGTACCCCAGGAGAGTTCCAAATGTGTGTGGGTAGAATATATATCCCATATAGGTAAAATTGATAAAAGTTGAAAACATTTTTTTTTGGACTTAGTCATTTTTCCGGCGTTTATCAGACTTTCAGATAGGGGAAATGTCAGTGAGCGTTCCGATTTCAGTTCCAGAGAGATTTGCCCAATGAGTCCTTGATATTTCGTCGTTTTCAGCCAATTTTCTGGATTTTTAAAAATTTCACTTTTTTCGTGAAAATATCCACTAAATGAGGGAATAATATGTGTGAGGGTGCCCCAGGAGAGTTCCAAATGTGTGTGGGTAGAATATATATCCCATGGGGGTAAAATTGAAAAAAGTTGAAAAAAAATTTTTTTTGGACTTAGTCATTTTTCCGGCGTTTATCAGACTTTCAGATAGGGGAAATGTCAGTGAGCGTTCCGATTTCAGTTACAGAGAGATTCGCCCAATGAGTCCTTGATATTTAGTCGTTTTCAGCCAATATTTTGGATTTTTGAAAATGTCACTTTTTTGTGAAAATATCCACTAAATGAGGGAATAATATGTGTGAGGGTACCCCAGGAGAGTTCCAAATGTGTGTGGGTAGAATATATATCCCACGTAGGTAAAATTGATAAAAGTTGAAGTAATTTTTTTTTGGACTTAGTCATTTTTCCGGCGTTTATCAGACTTTCAGATAGGGGAATTGTCAGTGAGCGTTCCGATTTCAGTTACAGAGAGATTCACCCAATGAGTCCTTGATATTTAGTCGTTTTCAGCCAATATTTTGGATTTTTGAAAATTTCACTTTTTTGTGAAAATATCCACTAAATGAGGGAATAATATGTGTGAGGTTACCGCTTTAGAGTTTCAAATGTGTGTAGGTAAAATATATATCCCACGGGGGTAAAATTGAAAAAAGTTGAAAAAAAATTTTTTTGGACTTAGTCATTTTTCCGGCGTTTATCAAACTTTCAGATAGGGGAAATGTCAGTGAGCGCTCCGATTTCAGTTACAGAGAGATTCGCCCAATGAGTCCTTGATATTTAGTCGTTTTCAGCCAATATTTAGGATTTTTGAAAATGTCACTTTTTTGTGAAAATATCCACTAAATGAGGGAATAATATGTGTGAGGGTACCCAAGGAGAGTTCCAAATGTGTGTGGGTAGAATATATATCCCATGGGGGTAAAATTGAAAAAAGTTGAAAAAAAATTTTTTTTGACTTAGTCATTTTCCCGGCGTTTATCAGACTTTCAGATAGGGAAAATGTCAGTGAGCGTTCCGATTTCAGTTACAGAGAGATTCGCCCAATGAGTCCTTGATATTTAGTCGTTTTCAGCCAATAATTTGGATTTTTGAAAATTTCACTTTTTTGTGAAAATATCCACTAAATGAGGGAATAATATGTGTGAGGGTACCCCAGGAGAGTTCCAAATGTGTGTGGGTAGAATATATATCCCACGTAGGTAAAATTGATAAAAGTTGAAAAAAAATTTTTTGACTTAGTCATTTTTCCGGCGTTTATCAGACTTTCAGATAGGGGAATTGTCAGTGAGCGTTCCGATTTCAGTTACAGAGAGATTCGCCCAATGAGTCCTTGATATTTAGTTGTTTTCAGCCAATATTTTGGATTTTTGAAAATGTCACTTTTTTGTGAAAATATCCACTAAATGAGGGAATAATATGTGTGAGGGTACCCCAGGAGAGTTCCAAATGTGTGTGGGTAGAATATATATCCCACGTAGGTAAAATTGATAAAAGTTGAAAAAATTTTTTTTTGGACTTAGTCATTTTTCCGGCGTTTATCGTACTTTCAGATAGGGGAAATGTCAGTGAGCGTTCCGATTTCAGTTCCAGAGATTTGCCCAATGAGACCTTGATATTTCGTCGTTTTCAGCCAATTTTCTGGATTTTTTAAAATTTCACTTTTTTGTGAAAATATCCACTAAATGAGGGAATAATATGTGTGAGGGTACCCCAGGAGAGTTCCAAATGTGTGTAGGTAGAATATATATCCCACGGGTGTAAAATTGAAAAAAGTTGAAAAAATTTTTTTTTGGACTTAGTCATTTTTCCGGCGTTTATCAGACTTTCAGATAGGGGAAATGTCAGTGAGCATTCCGATTTCAGTTACAGAGAGATTCGCCCAATGAGTCCTTGATATTTAGTCGTTTTCAGCCAATATTTTTGATTTTTGAAAATGTCACTTTTTTGTGAAAATATCCACTAAATGAGGGAATAATATGTGTGAGGGTACCCCAGGAGAGTTCCAAATGTGTGTGGGTAGAATATATATCCCATATAGGTAAAATTGATAAAAGTTGAAAACATTTTTTTTTGGACTTAGTCATTTTTCCGGCGTTTATCGTACTTTCAGATAGGGGAAATGTCAGTGAGCGTTCCGTTTTCAGTTCAAGAGAGATTCGCCCAATGAGTCCTTGATATTTAGTCGTTTTCAGCCAATATTTAGAATTTTTGAAAATTTCACTTTTTTGTGAAAATATCCACTAAATGAGGGAAAAATATGTGTGAGGGTACCCCAGGAGAGTTCCAAATGTGTGTGGGTAGAATATATATCCCATGGGGGTAAAATTGAAAAAAGTTGAAAAAAAATTTTTTTGGACTTAGTCATTTTTCCGGCGTTTATCAAACTTTCAGATAGGGGAAATGTCAGTGAGCGTTCCGATTTCAGTTCCAGAGAGATTTGCCCAATGAGTCCTTGATATTTCGTCGTTTTCAGCCAATTTTCTGGATTTTTAAAAATTTCACTTTTTTTGTGAAAATATCCAGTAAATGAGGGAATAATATGTGTGAGAGTACCCCAGGAGAGTTCCAAATGTGTGTGGGTAGAATATATATCCAATGGGGGTAAAATTGAAAAAAGTTGAAAAAAAATTTTTTTGGACTTCGTCATTTTTCCGGTGTTTATCAGACTTTCAGATAGGGGAAATGTAAGTGAGCATTCCGATTTCAGTTACAGAGACATTCGCCCAATGAGTCCTTGATATTTAGTTGTTTTCAGCCAATATTTAGGATTTTTGAAAATTTCACTTTTTTGTGAAAATATCCACTAAATGAGGGAATAATATGTGTGAGGGTGCCCCAGGAGAGTTCCAAATGTGTGTGGGTAGAATATATATCCCATGGGGGTAAAATTGAAAAAAGTTGAAAAAAAAATTTTTTTGGACTTAGTCATTTTTCTGGCGTTTATCAGACTTTCAGATAGGGGAAATGTCAGTGAGTGTTTCGATTTCAGTTACAGAGAGATTCGCCCAATGAGTCCTTAATATTTAGTCGTTTTCAGCCAATATTTTAGATTTTTGAAAATTTCACTTTTTTGTGAAAATATCCACTAAATGAGGGAATAATATGTGTGAGGGTACCCCAGGAGAGTTCCAAATGTGTGTGGGTAGAATATATATCCCACGTAGGTAAAATTGATAAAAGTTGAAAAAAAATTTTTTTGGACTTAGTCATTTTTCCGGCGTTTATCAGACTTTCAGATAGGGGAAATGTCAGTGAGCGTTCCGATTTCAGTTTCAGAGCGATTCGCCCAATAAGTCCTTGATATTTAGTCGTTTTCAGCCAATATTTTGGATTTTTGAAAATTTCACTTGTTTTTGAAAATATCCACTAAATGAGGGAATAATATGTGTGAGGTTACCCCTGGAGAGTTCCAAATGTGTGTAGGTAAAATATATATCTCACGGGGGTAAAATTGAAAAAAGTTGAAATAAAATTTTTTTTCGACTTAGTCATTTTTCCGGCGTTTATCAAACTTTCAGATAGGGGAAATGTCAGTGAGCGCTCCGATTTCAGTTACAGAGAGATTCGCCCAATGAGTCCTTGATATTTAGTCGTTTTCAGCCAATATTTAGGATTTTTGAAAATGTCACTTTTTTGTGAAAATATCCACTAAATGAGGGAATAATATGTGTGAGGGTACCCAAGGAGAGTTGCAAAAGTGTGTGGGTAGAATATATATCCCATGGGGGTAAAATTGAAAAAAGTTGAAAAAAAATTTTTTTTGACTTAGTCATTTTCCCGGCGTTTATCAGACTTTCAGATAGGGAAAATGTCAGTGAGCGTTCCGATTTCAGTTACAGAGAGATTCGCCCAATGAGTCCTTGATATTTAGTCGTTTTCAGCCAATAATTTGGATTTTTGAAAATTTCACTTTTTTGTGAAAATATCCACTAAATGAGGGAATAATATGTGTGAGGGTACCCCAGGAGAGTTCCAAATGTGTGTGGGTAGAATATATATCCCACGTAGGTAAAATTGATAAAAGTTGAAAAAATTTTTTTTGATTTTGTCATTTTTCCGGCGTTTATCAGACTTTCAGATAGGGGAATTGTCAGTGAGCGTTCCGATTTCAGTTACAGAGAGATTCGCCCAATGAGTCCTTGATATTTAGTTGTTTTCAGCCAATATTTTGGATTTTTGAAAATGTCACTTTTTTGTGAAAATATCCACTAAATGAGGGAATAATATGTGTGAGGGTACCCCAGGAGAGTTCCAAATGTGTGTGGGTAGAATATATATCCCACGTAGGTAAAATTGATAAAAGTTGAAAAAATTTTTTTTTGGACTTAGTCATTTTTCCGGCGTTTATCGTACTTTCAGATAGGGGAAATGTCAGTGAGCGTTCCGATTTCAGTTCCAGAGAGATTTGCCCAATGAGACCTTGATATTTCGTCGTTTTCAGCCAATTTTCTGGATTTTTTAAAATTTCACTTTTTTGTGAAAATATCCACTAAATGAGGGAATAATATGTGTGAGGGTACCCCAGGAGAGTTCCAAATGTGTGTAGGTAGAATATATATCCCACGGGTGTAAAATTGAAAAAAGTTGAAAAAATTTTTTTTTGGACTTAGTCATTTTTCCGGCGTTTATCAGACTTTCAGATAGGGGAAATGTCAGTGAGCATTCCGATTTCAGTTACAGAGAGATTCGCCCAATGAGTCCTTGATATTTAGTCGTTTTCAGCCAATATTTTTGATTTTTGAAAATGTCACTTTTTTGTGAAAATATCCACTAAATGAGGGAATAATATGTGTGAGGGTACCCCAGGAGAGTTCCAAATGTGTGTGGGTAGAATATATATCCCATATAGGTAAAATTGATAAAAGTTGAAAACATTTTTTTTTGGACTTAGTCATTTTTCCGGCGTTTATCGTACTTTCAGATAGGGGAAATGTCAGTGAGCGTTCCGTTTTCAGTTCAAGAGAGATTCGCCCAATGAGTCCTTGATATTTAGTCGTTTTCAGCCAATATTTAGAATTTTTGAAAATTTCACTTTTTTGTGAAAATATCCACTAAATGAGGGAAAAATATGTGTGAGGGTACCCCAGGAGAGTTCCAAATGTGTGTGGGTAGAATATATATCCCATGGGGGTAAAATTGAAAAAAGTTGAAAAAAAATTTTTTTGGACTTAGTCATTTTTCCGGCGTTTATCAAACTTTCAGATAGGGGAAATGTCAGTGAGCGTTCCGATTTCAGTTCCAGAGAGATTTGCCCAATGAGTCCTTGATATTTCGTCGTTTTCAGCCAATTTTCTGGATTTTTAAAAATTTCACTTTTTTTGTGAAAATATCCAGTAAATGAGGGAATAATATGTGTGAGAGTACCCCAGGAGAGTTCCAAATGTGTGTGGGTAGAATATATATCCAATGGGGGTAAAATTGAAAAAAGTTGAAAAAAAATTTTTTTGGACTTCGTCATTTTTCCGGTGTTTATCAGACTTTCAGATAGGGGAAATGTCAGTGAGCATTCCGATTTCAGTTACAGAGAGATTCGCCCAATGAGTCCTTGATATTTAGTCGTTTTCAGCCAATATTTAGGATTTTTGAAAATTTCACTTTTTTGTGAAAATATCCACTAAATGAGGGAATAATATGTGTGAGGGTGCCCCAGGAGAGTTCCAAATGTGTGTAGGTAGAATATATATCCCATGGGGGCAAAATTGAAAAAAGTTGAAAAAAAATTTTTTTTGGACTTAGTCATTTTTCCGGCGTTTATCAGACTTTCAGATAGGGGAATTGTCAGTGAGCGTTCCGATTTCAGTTACAGAGAGATTCGCCCAATGAGTCCTTGATATTTAGTTGTTTTCAGCCAATATTTTGGATTTTTGAAAATGTCACTTTTTTGTGAAAATATCCACTAAATGAGGGAATAATATGTGTGAGGGTACCCCAGGAGAGTTCCAAATGTGTGTGGGTAGAATATATATCCCACGTAGGTAAAATTGATAAAAGTTGAAAAAATTTTTTTTTGGACTTAGTCATTTTTCCGGCGTTTATCGTACTTTCAGATAGGGGAAATGTCAGTGAGCGTTCCGATTTCAGTTCCAGAGAGATTTGCCCAATGAGACCTTGATATTTCGTCGTTTTCAGCCAATTTTCTGGATTTTTTAAAATTTCACTTTTTTGTGAAAATATCCACTAAATGAGGGAATAATATGTGTGAGGGTACCCCAGGAGAGTTCCAAATGTGTGTAGGTAGAATATATATCCCACGGGTGTAAAATTGAAAAAAGTTGAAAAAATTTTTTTTTGGACTTAGTCATTTTTCCGGCGTTTATCAGACTTTCAGATAGGGGAAATGTCAGTGAGCATTCCGATTTCAGTTACAGAGAGATTCGCCCAATGAGTCCTTGATATTTAGTCGTTTTCAGCCAATATTTTTGATTTTTGAAAATGTCACTTTTTTGTGAAAATATCCACTAAATGAGGGAATAATATGTGTGAGGGTACCCCAGGAGAGTTCCAAATGTGTGTGGGTAGAATATATATCCCATATAGGTAAAATTGATAAAAGTTGAAAACATTTTTTTTTGGACTTAGTCATTTTTCCGGCGTTTATCGTACTTTCAGATAGGGGAAATGTCAGTGAGCGTTCCGTTTTCAGTTCAAGAGAAATTCGCCCAATGAGTCCTTGATATTTAGTCGTTTTCAGCCAATATTTAGAATTTTTGAAAATTTCACTTTTTTGTGAAAATATCCACTAAATGAGGGAAAAATATGTGTGAGGGTACCCCAGGAGAGTTCCAAATGTGTGTGGGTAGAATATATATCCCATGGGGGTAAAATTGAAAAAAGTAAAAAAAAAATTTTTTTGGACTTAGTCATTTTTCCGGCGTTTATCAAACTTTCAGATAGGGGAAATGTCAGTGAGCGTTCCGATTTCAGTTCCAGAGAGATTTGCCCAATGAGTCCTTGATATTTCGTCGTTTTCAGCCAATTTTCTGGATTTTTAAAAATTTCACTTTTTTTGTGAAAATATCCAGTAAATGAGGGAATAATATGTGTGAGAGTACCCCTGGAGAGTTCCAAATGTGTGTGGGTAGAATATATATCCAATGGGGGTAAAATTGAAAAAAGTTGAAAAAAAATTTTTTTGGACTTCGTCATTTTTCCGGTGTTTATCAGACTTTCAGATAGGGGAAATGTCAGTGAGCATTCCGATTTCAGTTACAGAGACATTCGCCCAATGAGTCCTTGATATTTAGTTGTTTTCAGCCAATATTTAGGATTTTTGAAAATTTCACTTTTTTGTGAAAATATCCACTAAATGAGGGAATAATATGTGTGAGGGTGCCCCAGGAGAGTTCCAAATGTGTGTGGGAAGAATATATATCCCATGGGGGTAAAATTGATAAAAGTTGAAAAAAAATTTTTTTGGACTTAGTCATTTTTCCGGCGTTTATCAGACTTTCAGATAGGGGAAATGTCAGTGAGCGTTCCGATTTCAGTTTCAGAGCGATTCGCCCAATAAGTCCTTGATATTTAGTCGTTTTCAGCCAATATTTTGGATTTTTGAAAATTTCACTTGTTTTTGAAAATATCCACTAAATGAGGGAATAATATGTGTGAGGTTACCCCTGGAGAGTTCCAAATGTGTGTAGGTAAAATATATATCTCACGGGGGTAAAATTGAAAAAAGTTGAAAAAAAAATTTTTTTCGACTTAGTCATTTTTCCGGCGTTTATCAGACTTTCAGATAGGGGAAATGTCAGTGAGCATTCCGATTTCAGTTCCAGAGAGATTCGCCCATTGAGTCCTTGATATTTAGTCGTTTTCAGCCAATATTTAGGATTTTTGAAAATTTCACTTTTTTGTGAAAATATCCACTAAATGAGGGAATAATATGTGTGAGGGTGCCCCAGGAGAGTTCCAAATGTGTGTGGGTAGAATATATATCCCATGGGGGTAAAATTGAAAAAAGTTGAAAAAAAAATTTTTTTGGACTTAGTCATTTTTCCGGCGTTTATCAGGCTTTCAGATAGGGGAAATGTCAGTGAGGGTTCCGATTTCAGTTACAGAGAGATTCGCCCAATGAGTCCTTGATATTTAGTCGTTTTCAGCCAATATTTAGGATTTTTGAAAATTTCTCTTTTTTGTGAAAATATCCACTAAATGAGGGAATAATATGTGTGAGGTTACCCCTGGAGAGTTCCAAATGTGTGTGGGTAAAATATATATCCCACGGGGGTATAATTGAAAAAAGTTGAAAAAAAAATTTTTTTGTACTTAGTCATTTTTCCGGCGTTTATCAGACTTTCAGATAGGGGAAATGTCAGTGAGCGTTCCGATTTCAGTACCAGAGCGATTCGCCCAATGAGTCCTTGATACTTAGTCGTTTTCTACCAATATTTAGGATTTTTGAAAATTTCACTTTTTTGTGAAAATATCCACTAAATGAGGGAATAATATGTGTGAGGATACCCAAGGAGAGTTCCAAATGTGTGTAGGTAGAATATATATCTCACGGGGGTAAAATTGAAAAAAGTTGAAAAAAAATTTTTTTTGGACTTAGTCATTTTTCCGGCGTTTATCAGACTTTCAGATAGGGGAAATGTCAGTGAGCATTCCGATTTCAGTTCCAGAGAGATTCGCCCAATAAGTCCTTGATATTTAGTCGTTTTCAGCCAATATTTAGGATTTTTGAAAATTTCACTTTTTTGTGAAAATATCCACTAAATGAGGGAATAATATGTGTGAGGGTGGCCCAGGAGAGTTCCAAATGTGTGTGGGTAGAATATATATCCCATGGGGGTAAAATTGAAAAAAGTTGAAAAAAAATTTTTTTGGACTTAGTCATTTTTCCGGCGTTTATCAGACTTTCAGATAGGGGAAATGTCAGTGAGCGTTCCGATTTCAGTTACAGAGACATTCGCCCAATGAGTCCTTGATATTTAGTTGTTTTCAGCCAATATTTTGGATTTTTGAAAAATTAACTTTTTTGTGAAAATATCCACTAAATGAGGGAATAATATGTGTGAGGGTACCCCAGGAGTGTTCCAAATGTGTGTAGGTAGAATATATATCCCACGGGGGTAAAATTGAAAAAAGTTGAAAAAAAATTTTTTTTGGACTTAGTCATTTTTCCGGCGTTTATCAGACTTTCAGATAGGGGAAATGTCAGTGAGCGTTCCGATTTCAGTTCCAGAGAGATTCGCCCAATGAGTCCTTGATATTTAGTCGTTTTCAGCCAATATTTTAGATTTTTGAAAATTTCACTTTTTTGTGAAAATATCCACTAAATGAGGGAATAATATGTGTGAGGGTACCCCAGGAGAGTTCCAAATGTGTGTGGGTAGAATATATATCCCACGTAGGTAAAATTGATAAAAGTTGAAAAAAAATTTTTTTGGACTTAGTCATTTTTCCGGCGTTTATCAGACTTTCAGATAGGGGAAATGTCAGTGAGCGTTCCGATTTCAGTTTCAGAGCGATTCGCCCAATAAGTCCTTGATATTTAGTCGTTTTCAGCCAATATTTTGGATTTTTGAAAATTTCACTTGTTTTTGAAAATATCCACTAAATGAGGGAATAATATGTGTGAGGTTACCCCTGGAGAGTTCCAAATGTGTGTAGGTAAAATATATATCTCACGGGGGTAAAATTGAAAAAAGTTGAAAAAAAATTTTTTTTCGACTTAGTCATTTTTCCGGCGTTTATCAGACTTTCAGATAGGGGAAATGTCAGTGAGCGTTCCGATTTCAGTTACAGAGAGATTCGCCCATTGAGTCCTTGATATTTAGTCGTTTTCAGCCAATATTTAGGATTTTTGAAGATTTCACTTTTTTGTGAAAATATCCACTAAATGAGGGAATAATATGTGTGAGGGTGCCCCAGGAGAGTTCCAAATGTGTGTGGGTAGAATATATATCCCATGGGGGTAAAATTGAAAAAAGTTGAAAAAAAAATTTTTTTGGACTTAGTCATTTTTCCGGCGTTTATCAGACTTTCAGATAGGGGAAATGTCAGTGAGGGTTCCGATTTCAGTTACAGAGAGATTCGCCCAATGAGTCCTTGATATTTAGTCGTTTTCAGCCAATATTTAGGATTTTTGAAAATTTCTCTTTTTTGTGAAAATATCCACTAAATGAGGGAATAATATGTGTGAGGATACCCAAGGAGAGTTCCAAATGTGTGTAGGTAGAATATATATCTCACGGGGGTAAAATTGAAAAAAGTTGAAAAAAAATTTTTTTTGGACTTAGTCATTTTTCCGGCGTTTATCAGACTTTCAGATAGGGGAAACGTCAGTGAGCATTCCGATTTCAGTTACAGAGAGATTCGCCCACTGAGTCCTTGATATTTAGTCGTTTTCAGCCAATATTTTTGATTTTTGAAAATTTCACTTTTTTGTGAAGATATCCACTAAATGAGGGAATAATATGTGTGAGGGTACCCCAGGAGTGTTCCAAATGTGTGTAGGTAGATTATATATCCCACGGGGGTAAAATTGAAAAAAGTTGAAAAAAAGTTTTTTTTACTTAGTCATTTTTCCGGCGTTTATCAGACTTTCAGATAGGGGAAATGTCAGTGAGCGTTCCGATTTCAGTTCCAGAGCGATTGGCCCAATGAGTCCTTGATATTTAGTCGTTTTCAGCCAATATTTAGGATTTTTGAAAATTTCACTTTTTTGTGAAAATATCCACTAAATGAGGGAATAATATGTGTGAGGGTACCCCAGGAGAGTTCCAAATGTGTGTGGGTAGAAAATATATCCCATGGGGGTAAAATTGAAAAAAGTTGAAAAAAAATTTTTTGGGACTTAGTCATTTTTCCGGCATTTATCAGACTTTCAGATAGGGGAAATGTCAGTGAGCGTTCCGATTTCAGTTTCAGAGCGATTCGCCCAATAAGTCCTTGATATTTAGTCGTTTTCAGCCAATATTTTGGATTTTTGAAAATTTCACTTGTTTTTGAAAATATCCACTAAATGAGGGAATAATATGTGTGAGGTTACCCCTGGAGAGTTCCAAATGTGTGTAGGTAAAATATATATCTCACGGGGGTAAAATTGAAAAAAGTTGAAAAAAAAATTTTTTTCGACTTAGTCATTTTTCCGGCGTTTATCAGACTTTCAGATAGGGGAAATGTCAGTGAGCATTCCGATTTCAGTTCCAGAGAGATTCGCCCATTGAGTCCTTGATATTTAGTCGTTTTCAGCCAATATTTAGGATTTTTGAAAATTTCACTTTTTTGTGAAAATATCCACTAAATGAGGGAATAATATGTGTGAGGGTGGCCCAGGAGAGTTCCAAATGTGTGTGGGTAGAATATATATCCCATGGGGGTAAAATTGAAAAAAGTTGAAAAAAAAATTTTTTTGGACTTAGTCATTTTTCCGGCGTTTATCAGGCTTTCAGATAGGGGAAATGTCAGTGAGGGTTCCGATTTCAGTTACAGAGAGATTCGCCCAATGAGTCCTTGATATTTAGTCGTTTTCAGCCAATATTTAGGATTTTTGAAAATTTCTCTTTTTTGTGAAAATATCCACTAAATGAGGGAATAATATGTGTGAGGTTACCCCTGGAGAGTTCCAAATGTGTGTGGGTAAAATATATATCCCACGGGGGTATAATTGAAAAAAGTTGAAAAAAAAATTTTTTTGTACTTAGTCATTTTTCCGGCGTTTATCAGACTTTCAGATAGGGGAAATGTCAGTGAGCGTTCCGATTTCAGTTACAGAGACATTCGCCCAATGAGTCCTTGATATTTAGTTGTTTTCAGCCAATATTTTGGATTTTTGAAAAATTAACTTTTTTGTGAAAATATCCACTAAATGAGGGAATAATATGTGTGAGGGTACCCCAGGAGTGTTCCAAATGTGTGTAGGTAGAATATATATCCCACGGGGGTAAAATTGAAAAAAGTTGAAAAAAAATTTTTTTTGGACTTAGTCATTTTTCCGGCGTTTATCAGACTTTCAGATAGGGGAAATGTCAGTGAGCGTTCCGATTTCAGTTCCAGAGAGATTCGCCCAATGAGTCCTTGATATTTAGTCGTTTTCAGCCAATATTTTAGATTTTTGAAAATTTCACTTTTTTGTGAAAATATCCACTAAATGAGGGAATAATATGTGTGAGGGTACCCCAGGAGAGTTCCAAATGTGTGTGGGTAGAATATATATCCCACGTAGGTAAAATTGATAAAAGTTGAAAAAAAATTTTTTTGGACTTAGTCATTTTTCCGGCGTTTATCAGACTTTCAGATAGGGGAAATGTCAGTGAGCGTTCCGATTTCAGTTTCAGAGCGATTCGCCCAATAAGTCCTTGATATTTAGTCGTTTTCAGCCAATATTTTGGATTTTTGAAAATTTCACTTGTTTTTGAAAATATCCACTAAATGAGGGAATAATATGTGTGAGGTTACCCCTGGAGAGTTCCAAATGTGTGTAGGTAAAATATATATCTCACGGGGGTAAAATTGAAAAAAGTTGAAAAAAAATTTTTTTTCGACTTAGTCATTTTTCCGGCGTTTATCAGACTTTCAGATAGGGGAAATGTCAGTGAGCGTTCCGATTTCAGTTACAGAGAGATTCGCCCATTGAGTCCTTGATATTTAGTCGTTTTCAGCCAATATTTAGGATTTTTGAAGATTTCACTTTTTTGTGAAAATATCCACTAAATGAGGGAATAATATGTGTGAGGGTGCCCCAGGAGAGTTCCAAATGTGTGTGGGTAGAATATATATCCCATGGGGGTAAAATTGAAAAAAGTTGAAAAAAAAATTTTTTTGGACTTAGTCATTTTTCCGGCGTTTATCAGACTTTCAGATAGGGGAAATGTCAGTGAGGGTTCCGATTTCAGTTACAGAGAGATTCGCCCAATGAGTCCTTGATATTTAGTCGTTTTCAGCCAATATTTAGGATTTTTGAAAATTTCTCTTTTTTGTGAAAATATCCACTAAATGAGGGAATAATATGTGTGAGGATACCCAAGGAGAGTTCCAAATGTGTGTAGGTAGAATATATATCTCACGGGGGTAAAATTGAAAAAAGTTGAAAAAAAATTTTTTTTGGACTTAGTCATTTTTCCGGCGTTTATCAGACTTTCAGATAGGGGAAACGTCAGTGAGCATTCCGATTTCAGTTACAGAGAGATTCGCCCACTGAGTCCTTGATATTTAGTCGTTTTCAGCCAATATTTTTGATTTTTGAAAATTTCACTTTTTTGTGAAGATATCCACTAAATGAGGGAATAATATGTGTGAGGGTACCCCAGGAGTGTTCCAAATGTGTGTAGGTAGATTATATATCCCACGGGGGTAAAATTGAAAAAAGTTGAAAAAAAGTTTTTTTTACTTAGTCATTTTTCCGGCGTTTATCAGACTTTCAGATAGGGGAAATGTCAGTGAGCGTTCCGATTTCAGTTCCAGAGCGATTCGCCCAATAAGTCCATGATATTTAGTCGTTTTCAGCCAATATTTTGGATTTTTGAAAATTTCACTTGTTTTTGAAAATATCCACTAAATGAGGGAATAATATGTGTGAGGTTACCCCTGGAGAGTTCCAAATGTGTGTAGGTAAAATATATATCCCACGGGGGTATAATTGAAAAAAGTTGAAAAAAAAATTTTTTTGTACTTTGTCATTTTTCCGGCGTTTATCAGACTTTCAGATAGGGGAAATGTCAGTGAGCGTTCCGATTTCAGTTCCAGAGCGATTGGCCCAATGAGTCCTTGATATTTAGTCGTTTTCAGCCAATATTTAGGATTTTTGAAAATTTCACTTTTTTGTGAAAATATCCACTAAATGAGGGAATAATATGTGTGAGGGTACCCCAGGAGAGTTCCAAATGTGTGTGGGTAGAAAATATATCCCATGGGGGTAAAATTGAAAAAAGTTGAAAAAAAATTTTTTGGGACTTAGTCATTTTTCCGGCGTTTATCAGACTTTCAGATAGGGGAAATGTCAGTGAGCGTTCCGATTTCAGTTCCAGAGAGATTCGCCCAATAAGTCCTTGATATTTAGTCGTTTTCAGCCAATATTTTAGATTTTTGAAAATTTCACTTTTTTGTGAAGATATCCACTAAATGAGGGAATAATATGTGTGAGGGTACCCCAGGAGAGTTCCAAATGTGTGTAGGTAGATTATATATCCCACGGGGGTAAAATTGAAAAAAGTTGAAAAAAAGTTTTTTGGGCTTAGTCATTTTTCCGGCGTTTATCAGACTTTCAGATAGGGGAAATGTCAGTGAGCGTTCCGATTTCAGTTCCAGAGAGGTTCGCCCAATGAGTCCTTGATATTTAGTCGTTTTCAGCCAATATTTTAGATTTTTCAAAATTTCACTTTTTTGTGAAAATATCCACTAAATGAGGGAATAATATGTGTGAGGGTACCCCAGGAGAGTTCCAAATGTGTGTGGGTAGAATATATATCCCACGTAGGTAAAATTGTTAAAAGTTGAAAAAAATTTTTTTTGGACTTAGTCATTTTTCCGGCGTTTATCAGACTTTCAGATAGGGGAAATGTCAGTGAGCGTTCCGATTTCAGTTCCAGAGCGATTCGCCCAATAAGTCCTTGATATTTAGTCGTTTTCAGCCAATATTTTGGATTTTTGAAAATTTCACTTGTTTTTGAAAATATCCACTAAATGAGGGAATAATATGTGTGAGGTTACCCCTGGAGAGTTCCAAATGTGTGTAGGTAAAATATATATCTCACGGGGGTAAAATTGAAAAAAAGTTGAAAAAAAATTTTGTTTGGACTTAGTCATTTTTCCGGCGTTTATCAGACTTTCAGATACCGGAAATGTCAGTGAGCGTTCCGATTTCAGTTACAGAGAGATTCGCCCAATGAGTCCTTGATATTTAGTTGTTTTCAGCCAATATTTTGGATTTTTGAAAATTTAACTTTTTTGTGAAAATATCCACTAAATGAGGGAATAATATGTGTGAGGGTACCCCAGGAGTGTTCCAAATGTGTGTAGGTAGAATATATATCCCACGGGGGTAAAATTGAAAAAAGTTGAAAAAAAAATTTTTTTGGACTTAGTCATTTTTCCGGCGTTTATCAGACTTTCAGATAGGGGAAATTTCAGTGAGCGTTCCGATTTCAGTTCCAGAGAGATTCGCCCAATGAGTCCTTGATATTTAGTCGTTTTCAGCCAATATTTTGGATTTTTGAAAATTTCACTTTTTTGTGAAGATATCCACTAAATGAGGGAATAATATGTGCGAGGGTACCCCAGGAGAGTTCCAAATGTGTGTAGGTAGAATATATATCCCTCGGGGGTAAAATTGAAAAAAGTTGAAAAAAAATTTTTTTTGGACTTAGTCATTTTTCCGGCGTTTATCAGACTTTCAGATAGGGGAAATGTCAGTGAGCGTTCCGATTTCAGTTACAGAGAGATTCGCCCAATGAGTCCTTGATATTTAGTCGTTTTCAGCCAATATTTAGGATTTTTGAAAATTTCACTTGTTTTTGAAAATATCCACTAAATGAGGGAATAATATGTGTGAGGTTACCCCTGGAGAGTTCCAAATGTGTGTAGGTAAAATATATATCCCACGGGGGTATAATTGAAAAAAGTTGAAAAAAAAATTTTTTTGTACTTTGTCATTTTTCCGGCGTTTATCAGACTTTCAGATAGGGGAAATGTCAGTGAGCGTTCCGATTTCAGTTCCAGAGCGATTGGCCCAATGAGTCCTTGATATTTAGTCGTTTTCAGCCAATATTTAGGATTTTTGAAAATTTCACTTTTTTGTGAAAATATCCACTAAATGAGGGAATAATATGTGTGAGGGTACCCCAGGAGAGTTCCAAATGTGTGTGGGTAGAATATATATCCCATGGGGGTAAAATTGAAAAAAGTTGAAAAAAAATTTTTTGGGACTTAGTCATTTTTCCGGCGTTTATCAGACTTTCAGATAGGGGAAATGTCAGTGAGCGTTCCGATTTCAGTTCCAGAGAGATTCGCCCAATGAGTCCTTGATATTTAGTCGTTTTCAGCCAATATTTTAGATTTTTGAAAATTTCACTTTTTTGTGAAAATATCCACTAAATGAGGGAATAATATGTGTGAGGGTACCCCAGGAGAGGTCCAAATGTGTGTGGGTAGAATATATATCCCACGTAGGTAAAATTGATAAAAGTTGAAAAAAAATTTTTTTGGACTTAGTCATTTTTCCGGCGTTTATCAGACTTTCAGATAGGGGAAATGTCAGTGAGCGTTCCGATTTCAGTTCCAGAGCGATTCGCCCAATAAGTCCTTGATATTTAGTCGTTTTCAGCCAATATTTTGGATTTTTGAAAATTTCACTTGTTTTTGAAAATATCCACTAAATGAGGGAATAATATGTGTGAGGTTACCCCTGGAGAGTTCCAAATGTGTGTGGGTAGAATATATATCCCATGGGGGTAAAATTGAAAAAAGTTGAAAAAAAATTTTTTTGGACTTAGTCATTTTTCCGGCGTTTATCAAACTTTCAGATAGGGGAAATGTCAGTGAGCGTTCCGATTTCAGTTCCAGAGAGATTTGCCCAATGAGTCCTTGATATTTCGTCGTTTTCAGCCAATTTTCTGGATTTTTAAAAATTTCACTTTTTTTGTGAAAATATCCAGTAAATGAGGGAATAATATGTGTGAGAGTACCCCAGGAGAGTTCCAAATGTGTGTGGGTAGAATATATATCAAATGGGGGTAAAATTGAAAAAAGTTGAAAAAAAATTTTTTTGGACTTCGTCATTTTTCCGGTGTTTATCAGACTTTCAGATAGGGGAAATGTCAGTGAGCATTCCGATTTCAGTTACAGAGAGATTCGCCCAATGAGTCCTTGATATTTAGTCGTTTTCAGCCAATATTTAGGATTTTTGAAAATTTCACTTTTTTGTGAAAATATCCACTAAATGAGGGAATAATATGTGTGAGGGTGCCCCAGGAGAGTTCCAAATGTGTGTGGGTAGAATATATATCCCATGGGGGTAAAATTGAAAAAAGTTGAAAAAAAAATTTTTTTGGACTTAGTCATTTTTCTGGCGTTTATCAGACTTTCAGATAGGGGAAATGTCAGTGAGTGTTTCGATTTCAGTTACAGAGAGATTCGCCCAATGAGTCCTTGATATTTAGTCGTTTTCAGCCAATAATTTGGATTTTTGAAAATTTCACTTGTTTTTGAAAATATCCACTAAATGAGGGAATAATATGTGTGAGGTTACCCCTGGAGAGTTCCAAATGTGTGTAGGTAAAATATATAACCCACGGGGGTAAAATTGAAAAAAGTTGAAAAAAAATTTTTTTTGGACTTAGTCATTTTTCCGGTGTTTATCAGACTTTCAGATAGGGGAAATGTCATTGAGTGTTCCGATTTCAGTTACAGAGAGATTCGCCCAATGAGTCCTTGATATTTAGTCATTTTCAGCCAATAATTTGGATTTTTGAAAATTTCACTTTTTTGTGAAAATATCCACTAAATGAGGGAATAATATGTGTGAGGGTACCCCAGGAGAGTTACAAATGTGTGTGGGTAGAATATATATCCCACATAGGTAAAATTGATAAAAGTTTAAAAAAAATTTTTTGGACTTAGTCATTTTTCCGGCGTTTATCAGACTTTCAGATAGGGGAAATGTCAGTGAGCGTTCCGATTTCAGTTCCAGAGAGATTCGCCCAATGAGTCCTTGATATTTAGTCGTTTTCAGCCAATATTTTTGATTTTTGAAAATTTCACTTTTTTGTCAAGATATCCACTAAATGAGGGAATAATATGTGTGAGGGTACCCCAGGAGAGTTCCAAATGTGTGTAGGTAGAATATATATCCCACGGGGGTAAAATTGAAAAAAGTTGAAAAAAAGTTTTTTGGGCTTAGTCATTTTTCCGGCGTTTATCAGACTTTCAGATAGGGGAAATGTCAGTGAGCGTTCCGATTTCAGTTTCAGAGCGATTCGCCCAATAAGTCCTTGATATTTAGTCGTTTTCAGCCAATATTTTGGATTTTTGAAAATTTCACTTGTTTTTGAAAATATCCACTAAATGAGGGAATAATATGTGTGAGGTTACCCCTGGAGAGTTCCAAATGTGTGTAGGTAAAATATATATCTCACGGGGGTAAAATTGAAAAAAGTTGAAAAAAAAATTTTTTTGGACTTAGTCATTTTTCCGGCGTTTATCAGACTTTCAGATAGGGGAAATGTCAGTGAGCATTCCGATTTCAGTTCCAGAGAGATTCGCCCATTGAGTCCTTGATATTTAGTCGTTTTCAGCCAATATTTAGGATTTTTGAAAATTTCACTTTTTTGTGAAAATATCCACTAAATGAGGGAATAATATGTGTGAGGGTGCCCCAGGAGAGTTCCAAATGTGTGTGGGTAGAATATATATCCCATGGGGGTAAAATTGAAAAAAGTTGAAAAAAAAATTTTTTTGGACTTAGTCATTTTTCCGGCGTTTATCAGACTTTCAGATAGGGGAAATTTCAGTGAGTGTTCCGATTTCAGTTCAAGAGAGATTCGCCCAATGAGTCCTTGATATTTAGTCGTTTTCAGCCAATATTTTAGATTTTTGAAAATTTCACTTTTTTGTGAAGATATCCACTAAATGAGGGAATAATATGTGTGAGGGTACCCCAGGAGTGTTCCAAATGTGTATAGGTAGAATATATATCCCACGGGGGTAAAATTGAAAAAAGTTGAAAAAAAAATTTTTTTGGACTTAGTCATTTTTCCGGCGTTTATCAGACATTCAGATAGGGGAAATGTCAGTGAGGGTTCCGATTTCAGTTACAGAGAGATTCGCCCAATGAGTCCTTGATATTTAGTCGTTTTCAGCCAATATTTAGGATTTTTGAAAATTTCTCTTTTTTGTGAAAATATCCACTAAATGAGGGAATAATATGTGTGAGGGTACCCCAGGAGAGTTCCAAATGTTTGTGGGTAGAATATATATGCCACGTAGGTAAAATTGATAAAAGTTGAAAAAAATTTTTTTTTGACTTAGTCATTTTTCCGGCGTTTATCAGACTTTCAGATAGGGGAAATGTCAGTGAGCATTCCGATTTCAGTTCCAGAGCGATTTGCCCAATGAGTCCTTGATATTTCGTCGTTTTCAGCCAATTTTCTGGATTTTTAAAAATTTCACTTTTTTGTGAAAATATCCACTAAATGAGGGAATAATATGTGTGAGGGTACCCCAGGAGAGTTCCAAATGTGTGTAGGTAGAATATATATCTCACGGGGGTAAAATTGAAAAAAGTTGAAAAAAAATTTTTTTTGGACTTAGTCATTTTTCCGGCGTTTATCAGACTTTCAGATAGGGGAAATGTCAGTGAGCGTTCCGATTTCAGTTCCAGAGAGATTCGCCCAATGAGTCCTTGATATTTAGTCGTTTTCAGCCAATATTTTAGATTTTTGAAAATTTCACTTTTTTGTGAAAATATCCACTAAATGAGGGAATAATATGTGTGAGGGTACCCCAGGAGAGTTCCAAATGTGTGTGGGTAGAATATATATCCCACGTAGGTAAAATTGATAAAAGTTGAAAAAAAAATTTTTTTTACTTAGTCATTTTTCCGGCGTTTATCAGACTTTCAGATAGGGGAAATGTCAGTGAGCGTTCCGATTTCAGTTCCAGAGCGATTCGCCCAATAAGTCCATGATATTTAGTCGTTTTCAGCCAATATTTTGGATTTTTGAAAATTTCACTTGTTTTTGAAAATATCCACTAAATGAGGGAATAATATGTGTGAGGTTACCCCTGGAGTGTTCCAAATGTGTGTGGGTAGAATACATATCCCATGGGGGTAAAATTGAAAAAAGTTGAAAAAAAATTTTTTGGGACTTAGTCATTTTTCCGGCGTTTATCAGACTTTCAGATAGGGGAAATTTCAGTGAGCGTTCCGATTTCAGTTCCAGAGAGATTCGCCCAATGAGTCCTTGATATTTAGTCGTTTTCAGCCAATATTTAGGATTTTTGAAAATTTCTCTTTTTTGTGAAAATATCCACTAAATGAGGGAATAATATGTGTGAGGGTACCCCAGGAGAGTTCCAAATGTTTGTGGGTAGAATATATATGCCACGTAGGTAAAATTGATAAAAGTTGAAAAAAAATTTTTTTTTACTTAGTCATTTTTCCGGCGTTTATCAGACTTTCAGATAGGGGAAATATCAGTGAGCGTTCCGATTTCAGTTCCAGAGCGATTCGCCCAATGAGTCCTTGATACTTAGTCGTTTTCTGCCAATATTTAGGATTTTTGAAAATTTCACTTTTTTGTGAAAATATCCACTAAATGAGGGAATAATATGTGTGAGGTTACCCCTGGAGAGTTCCAAATGTGTGTAGGTAAAATATATATCCCACGGGGGTATAATTGAAAAAAGTTGAAAAAAAAATTTTTTTGTACTTAGTCATTTTTCCGGCGTTTATCAGACTTTCAGATAGGGGAAATGTCAGTGAGCGTTCCGATTTCAGTTCCAGAGTGATTCGCCCAATGAGTCCTTGATACTTAGTCGTTTTCTACCAATATTTAGGATTTTTGAAAATTTCACTTTTTTGTGAAAATATCCACTAAATGAGGGAATAATATGTGTGAGGGTACCCAAGGAGAGTTCCAAATGTGTGTGGGTAGAATACATATCCCATGGGGGTAAAATTGAAAAAAGTTGAAAAAAAATTTTTTTGGACTTAGTCATTTTTCCGGCGTTTATCAGACTTTCAGATAGGGGAAATTTCAGTGAGCGTTCCGATTTCAGTTCCAGAGAGATTCGCCCAATGAGTCCTTGATATTTAGTCGTTTTCAGCCAATATTTTGGATTTTTGAAAATTTCACTTTTTTGTGAAGATATCCACTAAATGAGGGAATAATATGTGTGAGGGTGCCCCAGGAGAGTTCCAAATGTGTGTGGGTAGAATATATATCCCATGGGGGTAAAATTGAAAAAAGTTGAAAAAAAAATTTTTTTGGACTTAGTCATTTTTCCGGCGTTTATCAGACTTTCAGATAGGGGAAATGTCAGTAAGCGTTCCGATTTCAGTTCCAGAGAGATTCGCCCAATGAGTCCTTGATATTTAGTCGTTTTCAGCCAATATTTTAGATTTTTGAAAATTTCACTTTTTTGTGAAAATATCCACTAAATGAGGGAATAATATGTGTGAGGGTACCCCAGGAGAGTTCCAAATGTGTGTGGGTAGAATATATATCCCACGTAGGTAAAATTGATAAAAGTTGAAAAAAATTTTTTTTTGACTTAGTCATTTTTCCGGCGTTTATCAGACTTTCAGATAGGGGAAATGTCAGTGAGCATTCCGATTTCAGTTCCAGAGCGATTTGCCCAATGAGTCCTTGATATTTCGTCGTTTTCAGCCAATTTTCTGGATTTTTAAAAATTTCACTTTTTTGTGAAAATATCCACTAAATGAGGGAATAATATGTGTGAGGGTACCCCAGGAGTGTTCCAAATGTGTGTAGGTAGAATATATATCCCACGGGGGTAAAATTGAAAAAAGTTGAAAAAAAATTTTTTTTGGACTTAGTCATTTTTCCGGCGTTTATCAGACTTTCAGATAGGGGAAACGTCAGTGAGCATTCCGATTTCAGTTACAGAGAGATTCGCCCACTGAGTCCTTGATATTTAGTCGTTTTCAGCCAATATTTTTGATTTTTGAAAATTTCACTTTTTTGTGAAGATATCCACTAAATGAGGGAATAATAAGTGTGAGGGTACCCCAGGAGTGTTCCAAATGTGTGTAGGTAGAATATATATCCCATGGGGGTAAAATTGAAAAAAGTTGAAAAAAATTTTTTTGGGACTTAGTCATTTTTCCGGCGTTTATCAGACTTTCAGATAGGGGAAATGTCAGTGAGCGTTCCGATTTCAGTTCCAGAGAGATTCGCCCAATGAGTCCTTGATATTTAGTCGTTTTCAGCCAATATTTTAGATTTTTGAAAATTTCACTTTTTTGTGAAAATATCCACTAAATGAGGGAATAATATGTGTGAGGGTACCCCAGGAGAGTTCCAAATGTGTGTGGGTAGAATATATATCCCACGTAGGTAAAATTGATAAAAGTTGAAAAAAAAATTTTTTTTACTTAGTCATTTTTCCGGCGTTTATCAGACTTTCAGATAGGGGAAATGTCAGTGAGCGTTCCGATTTCAGTTCCAGAGCGATTCGCCCAATAAGTCCATGATATTTAGTCGTTTTCAGCCAATATTTTGGATTTTTGAAAATTTCACTTGTTTTTGAAAATATCCACTAAATGAGGGAATAATATGTGTGAGGTTACCCCTGGAGTGTTCCAAATGTGTGTGGGTAGAATACATATCCCATGGGGGTAAAATTGAAAAAAGTTGAAAAAAAATTTTTTGGGACTTAGTCATTTTTCCGGCGTTTATCAGACTTTCAGATAGGGGAAATTTCAGTGAGCGTTCCGATTTCAGTTCCAGAGAGATTCGCCCAATGAGTCCTTGATATTTAGTTGTTTTCAGCCAATATTTTGGATTTTTGAAAATTTCACTTTTTTGTGAAGATATCCACTAAATGAGGGAATAATATGTGTGAGGGTACCCCAGGAGAGTTCCAAATGTGTGTAGGTAGATTATATATCCCACGGGGGTAAAATTGAAAAAAGTTGAAAAAAAGTTTTTTGGGCTTAGTCATTTTTCCGGCGTTTATCAGACTTTCAGATAGGGGAAATGTCAGTGAGCGTTCCGATTTCAGTTCCAGAGAGGTTCGCCCAATGAGTCCTTGATATTTAGTCGTTTTCAGCCAATATTTTAGATTTTTCAAAATTTCACTTTTTTGTGAAAATATCCACTAAATGAGGGAATAATATGTGTGAGGGTACCCCAGGAGAGTTCCAAATGTGTGTAGGTAGAATATATATCCCATGGGGGTAAAATTGAAAAAAGTTGAAAAAAAATTTTTTTGGACTTAGTCATTTTTCCGGCGTTTATCAGACTTTCAGATAGGGGAAATGTCAGTGAGCGTTCCGATTTCAGTTACAGAGACATTCGCCCAATGAGTCCTTGATATTTAGTTGTTTTCAGCCAATATTTTGGATTTTTGAAAAATTAACTTTTTTGTGAAAATATCCACTAAATGAGGGAATAATATGTGTGAGGGTACCCCAGGAGTGTTCCAAATGTGTGTAGGTAGAATATATATCCCACGGAGGTAAAATTGATAAAAGTTGAAAAAAAAATTTTTTTTACTTAGTCATTTTTCCGGCGTTTATCAGACTTTCAGATAGGGGAAATGTCAGTGAGCGTTCCGATTTCAGTTCCAGAGCGATTCGCCCAATGAGTCCTTGATATTTAGTCGTTTTCAGCCAATATTTAGGATTTTTGAAAATTTCTCTTTTTTGTGAAAATATCCACGAAATGAGGGAATAATATGTGTGAGGGTACCCCAGGAGAGTTCCAAATGTTTGTGGGTAGAATATATATGCCACGTAGGTAAAATTGATAAAAGTTGAAAAAAAATTTTTTTTTACTTAGTCATTTTTCTGGCGTTTATCAGACTTTCAGATAGGGGAAATATCAGTGAGCGTTCCGATTTCAGTTCCAGAGCGATTCGCCCAATGAGTCCTTGATACTTAGTCGTTTTCTACCAATATTTTGGATTTTTGAAAATTTCACTTTTTTGTGAAGATATCCACTAAATGAGGGAATAATATGTGTGAGGGTGCCCCAGGAGAGTTCCAAATGTGTGTGGGTAGAATATATATCCCATGGGGGTAAAATTGAAAAAAGTTGAAAAAAAAATTTTTTTGGACTTAGTCATTTTTCCGGCGTTTATCAGACTTTCAGATAGGGGAAATGTCAGTAAGCGTTCCGATTTCAGTTCCAGAGAGATTCGCCCAATAAGTCCTTGATATTTAGTCGTTTTCAGCCAATATTTAGGATTTTTGAAAATTTCACTTTTTTGTTAAAATATCCACTAAATGAGGGAATAATATGTGTGAGGGTGCCCCAGGAGAGTTCCAAATGTGTGTGGGTAGAATATATATCCCATGGGGGTAAAATTGAAAAAAGTTGAAAAAAAATTTTTTTGGACTTAGTCATTTTTCCGGCGTTTATCAGACTTTCAGATAGGGGAAATGTCAGTGAGCGTTCCGATTTCAGTTCCAGAGAGATTCGCCCAATGAGTCCTTGATATTTAGTTGTTTTCAGCCAATATTTTGGATTTTTGAAAAATTAACTTTTTTGTGAAAATATCCACTAAATGAGGGAATAATATGTGTGAGGGTACCCCAGGAGTGTTCCAAATGTGTGTAGGTAGAATATATATCCCACGGGGGTAAAATTGAAAAAAGTTGAAAAAAAATTTTTTTGGACTTAGTCATTTTTCCGGCGTTTATCAGACTTTCAGATAGGGGAAACGTCAGTGAGCATTCCGATTTCAGTTACAGAGAGATTCGCCCAATAAGTCCATGAAATTTAGTAGTTTTCAGCCAATATTTTGGATTTTTGAAAATTTCACTTGTTTTTGAAAATATCCACTAAATGAGGGAATAATATGTGTGAGGTTACCCCTGGAGTGTTCCAAATGTGTGTGGGTAGAATACATATCCCATGGGGGTAAAATTGAAAAAAGTTGAAAAAAAATTTTTTGGGACTTAGTCATTTTTCCGGCGTTTATCAGACTTTCAGATAGGGGAAATGTCAGTGAGCGTTCCGATTTCAGTTACAGAGACATTCGCCCAATGAGTCCTTGATATTTAGTTGTTTTCAGCCAATATTTTGGATTTTTGAAAAATTAACTTTTTTGTGAAAATATCCACTAAATGAGGGAATAATATGTGTGAGGGTACCCCAGGAGTGTTCCAAATGTGTGTAGGTAGAATATATATCCCACGGAGGTAAAATTGATAAAAGTTGAAAAAAAAATTTTTTTTACTTAGTCATTTTTCCGGCGTTTATCAGACTTTCAGATAGGGGAAATGTCAGTGAGCGTTCCGATTTCAGTTCCAGAGCGATTCGCCCAATGAGTCCTTGATATTTAGTCGTTTTCAGCCAATATTTAGGATTTTTGAAAATTTCTCTTTTTTGTGAAAATATCCACGAAATGAGGGAATAATATGTGTGAGGGTACCCCAGGAGAGTTCCAAATGTTTGTGGGTAGAATATATATGCCACGTAGGTAAAATTGATAAAAGTTGAAAAAAAATTTTTTTTTACTTAGTCATTTTTCTGGCGTTTATCAGACTTTCAGATAGGGGAAATATCAGTGAGCGTTCCGATTTCAGTTCCAGAGCGATTCGCCCAATGAGTCCTTGATACTTAGTCGTTTTCTACCAATATTTAGGATTTTTGAAAATTTCACTTTTTTGTGAAAATATCCACTAAATGAGGGAATAATATGTGTGAGGGTACCCAAGGAGAGTTCCAAATGTGTGTGGGTAGAATACATATCCCATGGGGGTAAAATTGAAAAAAGTTGAAAAAAAATTTTTTTGGACTTAGTCATTTTTCCGGCGTTTATCAGACTTTCAGATAGGGGAAATTTCAGTGAGCGTTCCGATTTCAGTTCCAGAGAGATTCGCCCAATGAGTCCTTGATATTTAGTCGTTTTCAGCCAATATTTTGGATTTTTGAAAATTTCACTTTTTTGTGAAGATATCCACTAAATGAGGGAATAATATGTGTGAGGGTGCCCCAGGAGAGTTCCAAATGTGTGTGGGTAGAATATATATCCCATGGGGGTAAAATTGAAAAAAGTTGAAAAAAAAATTTTTTTGGACTTAGTCATTTTTCCGGCGTTTATCAGACTTTCAGATAGGGGAAGTGTCAGTAAGCGTTCCGATTTCAGTTCCAGAGAGATTCGCCCAATGAGTCCTTGATATTTAGTCGTTTTCAGCCAATATTTTAGATTTTTGAAAATTTCACTTTTTTGTGAAAATATCCACTAAATGAGGGAATAATATGTGTGAGGGTACCCCAGGAGAGTTCCAAATGTGTGTGGGTAGAATATATATCCCACGTAGGTAAAATTGATAAAAGTTGAAAAAAATTTTTTTTTGACTTAGTCATTTTTCCGGCGTTTATCAGACTTTCAGATAGGGGAAATGTCAGTGAGCATTCCGATTTCAGTTCCAGAGCGATTTGCCCAATGAGTCCTTGATGTTTCGTCGTTTTCAGCCAATTTTCTGGATTTTTAAAAATTTCACTTTTTTGTGAAAATATCCACTAAATGAGGGAATAATATGTGTGAGGGTACCCCAGGAGTGTTCCAAATGTGTGTAGGTAGAATATATATCCCACGGGGGTAAAATTGAAAAAAGTTGAAAAAAAATTTTTTTTGGACTTAGTCATTTTTCCGGCGTTTATCAGACTTTCAGATAGGGGAAATGTCAGTGAGCATTCCGATTTCAGTTCCAGAGAGATTCGCCCAATAAGTCCTTGATATTTAGTCGTTTTCAGCCAATATTTAGGATTTTTGAAAATTTCACTTTTTTGTGAAAATATCCACTAAATGAGGGAATAATATGTGTGAGGGTGCCCCAGGAGAGTTCCAAATGTGTGTGGGTAGAATATATATCCCATGGGGGTAAAATTGAAAAAAGTTGAAAAAAAATTTTTTTGGACTTAGTCATTTTTCCGGCGTTTATCAGACTTTCAGATAGGGGAAATGTCAGTGAGCGTTCCGATTTCAGTTCCAGAGAGATTCGCCCAATGAGTCCTTGATATTTAGTTGTTTTCAGCCAATATTTTGGATTTTTGAAAAATTAACTTTTTTGTGAAAATATCCACTAAATGAGGGAATAATATGTGTGAGGGTACCCCAGGAGTGTTCCAAATGTGTGTAGGTAGAATATATATCCCACGGGGGTAAAATTGAAAAAAGTTGAAAAAAAATTTTTTTGGACTTAGTCATTTTTCCGGCGTTTATCAGACTTTCAGATAGGGGAAACGTCAGTGAGCATTCCGATTTCAGTTACAGAGAGATTCGCCCAATAAGTCCATGAAATTTAGTAGTTTTCAGCCAATATTTTGGATTTTTGAAAATTTCACTTGTTTTTGAAAATATCCACTAAATGAGGGAATAATATGTGTGAGGTTACCCCTGGAGTGTTCCAAATGTGTGTGGGTAGAATACATATCCCATGGGGGTAAAATTGAAAAAAGTTGAAAAAAAATTTTTTGGGACTTAGTCATTTTTCCGGCGTTTATCAGACTTTCAGATAGGGGAAATTTCAGTGAGCGTTCCGATTTCAGTTCCAGAGAGATTCGCCCAATGAGTCCTTGATATTTAGTTGTTTTCAGCCGATATTTTGGATTTTTGAAAATTTCACTTTTTTGTGAAGATATCCACTAAATGAGGGAATAATATGTGTGAGGGTACCCCAGGAGAGTTCCAAATGTGTGTAGGTAGATTATATATCCCACGGGGGTAAAATTGAAAAAAGTTGAAAAAAAGTTTTTTGGGCTTAGTCATTTTTCCGGCGTTTATCAGACTTTCAGATAGGGGAAATGTCAGTGAGCGTTCCGATTTCAGTTCCAGAGAGGTTCGCCCAATGAGTCCTTGATATTTAGTCGTTTTCAGCCAATATTTTAGATTTTTCAAAATTTCACTTTTTTGTGAAAATATCCACTAAATGAGGGAATAATATGTGTGAGGGTACCCCAGGAGAGTTCCAAATGTGTGTGGGTAGAAATGTTCCAAATGTTCCAAATGTGTGTGGGTAGAGAGATTCGCCCAATAAGTCCTTGATATTTAGTCGTTTTCAGCCAATATTTAGGATTTTTGAAAATTTCACTTTTTTGTGAAAATATCCACTAAATGAGGGAATAATATGTGTGAGGGTGCCCCAGGAGAGTTCCAAATGTGTGTGGGTAGAATATATATCCCATGGGGGTAAAATTGAAAAAAGTTGAAAAAAAATTTTTTTGGACTTAGTCATTTTTCCGGCGTTTATCAGACTTTCAGATAGGGGAAATGTCAGTGAGCGTTCCGATTTCAGTTACAGAGACATTCGCCCAATGAGTCCTTGATATTTAGTTGTTTTCAGCCAATATTTTGGATTTTTGAAAAATTAACTTTTTTGTGAAAATATCCACTAAATGAGGGAATAATATGTGTGAGGTTACCCCTGGAGTGTTCCAAATGTGTGTGGGTAGAATACATATCCCATGGGGGTAAAATTGAAAAAAGTTGAAAAAAAATTTTTTGGGACTTAGTCATTTTTCCGGCGTTTATCAGACTTTCAGATAGGGGAAATTTCAGTGAGCGTTCCGATTTCAGTTCCAGAGAGATTCGCCCAATGAGTCCTTGATATTTAGTTGTTTTCAGCCGATATTTTGGATTTTTGAAAATTTCACTTTTTTGTGAAGATATCCACTAAATGAGGGAATAATATGTGTGAGGGTACCCCAGGAGAGTTCCAAATGTGTGCAGGTAGATTATATATCCCACGGGGGTAAAATTGAAAAAAGTTGAAAAAAAGTTTTTTGGGCTTAGTCATTTTTCCGGCGTTTATCAGACTTTCAGATAGGGGAAATGTCAGTGAGCGTTCCGATTTCAGTTCCAGAGCGATTCGCCCAATAAGTCCTTGATATTTAGTCGTTTTCAGCCAATATTTTGGATTTTTGAAAATTTCACTTGTTTTTGAAAATATCCACTAAATGAGGGAATAATATGTGTGAGGTTACCCCTGGAGAGTTCCAAATGTGTGTAGGTAAAATATATATCCCACGGGGGTAAAATTGAAAAAAGTTGAAAAAAAAATTTTTTTGGACTTAGTCATTTTTCCGGCGTTTATCAGACTTTCAGATAGGGGAAATTTCAGTGAGCGTTCCGATTTCAGTTCCAGAGAGATTCGCCCAATGAGTCCTTGATATTTAGTCGTTTTCAGCCAATATTTTGGATTTTTGAAAATTTCACTTTTTTGTGAAGATATCCACTAAATGAGGGAATAATATGTGCGAGGGTACCCCAGGAGAGTTCCAAATGTGTGTAGGTAAAATATATATCTCACGGGGGTAAAATTAAAAAAAGTTGAAAAAAAATTTTTTTTGGACTTAGTCATTTTTCCGGCGTTTATCAGACTTTCAGATAGGGGAAATGTCAGTGAGCGTTCCGATTTCAGTTCCAGAGCGATTCGCCCAATGAGTCCTTGATACTTAGTCGTTTTCTGCCAATATTTAGGATTTTTGAAAATTTCACTTTTTTGTGAAAATATCCACTAAATGAGGGAATAATATGTGTGAGGGTACCCCAGGAGTGTTCCAAATGTGTGTAGGTAGAATATATATCCCACGGGGGTAAAATTGAAAAAAGTTGAAAAAAAAATTTTTTTGGACTTAGTCATTTTTCCGGCGTTTATCAGACTTTCAGATAGGGGAAATGTCAGTGAGCATTCCGATTTCTGTTCCAGAGAGATTCGCCCATTGAGTCCTTGATATTTAGTCGTTTTCAGCCAATATTTAGGATTTTTGAAAATTTCACTTTTTTGTGAAAATATCCACTAAATGAGGGAATAATATGTGTGAGGGTGCCCCAGGAGAGTTCCAAATGTGTGTGGGTAGAATATATATCCCATGGGGGTAAAATTGAAAAAAGTTGAAAAAAAAATTTTTTTGGACTTAGTCATTTTTCCGGCGTTTATCAGACTTTCAGATAGGGGAAATGTCAGTGAGTGTTCCGATTTCAGTTCAAGAGAGATTCGCCCAATGAGTCCTTGATATTTAGTCGTTTTCAGCCAATATTTTTGATTTTTGAAAATTTCACTTTTTTGTGAAGATATCCACTAAATGAGGGAATAATATGTGTGACGGTACCCCAGGAGTGTTCCAAATGTGTATAGGTAGAATATATATCCCACGGGGGTAAAATTGAAAAAAGTTGAAAAAAAAATTTTTTTGGACTTAGTCATTTTTCCGGCGTTTATCAGACTTTCAGATAGGGGAAATGTCAGTGACGGTTCCGATTTCAGTTACAGAGAGATTCGCGCAATGAGTCCTTGATATTTAGTCGTTTTCAGCCAATATTTAGGATTTTTGAAAATTTCTCTTTTTTGTGAAAATATCCACTAAATGAGGGAATAATATGTGTGAGGGTACCCCAGGAGAGTTCCAAATGTTTGTGGGTAGAATATATATGCCACGTAGGTAAAATTGATAAAAGTTGAAAAAAAATTTTTTTTTACTTAGTCATTTTTCCGGCGTTTATCAGACTTTCAGATAGGGGAAATATCAGTGAGCGTTCCGATTTCAGTTCCAGAGCGATTCGCCCAATGAGTCCTTGATACTTAGTCGTTTTCTGCCAATATATAGGATTTTTGAAAATTTCACTTTTTTGTGAAAATATCCACTAAATGAGGGAATAATATGTGTGAGGTTACCCCTGGAGAGTTCCAAATGTGTGTAGGTAAAATATATATCCCACAGGGGTATAATTGAAAAAAGTTGAAAAAAAAATTTTTTTGTACTTAGTCATTTTTCCGGCGTTTATCAGACTTTCAGATAGGGGAAATGTCAGTGAGCGTTCCGATTTCAGTTCCAGAGAGGTTCGCCCAATGAGTCCTTGATATTTAGTCGTTTTCAGCCAATATTTTAGATTTTTCAAAATTTCACTTTTTTGTGAAAATATCCACTAAATGAGGGAATAATATGTGTGAGGGTACCCCAGGAGAGTTCCAAATGTGTGTGGGTAGAATATATATCCCACGTAGGTAAAATTGTTAAAAGTTGAAAAAAATTTTTTTTGGACTTAGTCATTTTTCCGGCGTTTATCAGACTTTCAGATAGGGGAAATGTCAGTGAGCGTTCCGATTTCAGTTCCAGAGCGATTCGCCCAATAAGTCCTTGATATTTAGTCGTTTTCAGCCAATATTTTGGATTTTTGAAAATTTCACTTTTTTGTGAAGATATCCACTAAATGAGGGAATAATATGTGTGAGGGTGCCCCAGGAGAGTTCCAAATGTGTGTGGGTAGAATATATATCCCATGGGGGTAAAATTGAAAAAAGTTGAAAAAAAAATTTTTTTGGACTTAGTCATTTTTCCGGCGTTTATCAGACTTTCAGATAGGGGAAATTTCAGTAAGCGTTCCGATTTCAGTTCCAGAGAGATTCGCCCAATGAGTCCTTGATATTTCGTCGTTTTCAGCCAATTTTCTGGATTTTTAAAAATTTCACTTTTTTGTGAAAATATCCACTAAATGAGGGAATAATATGTGTGAGGGTACCCCAGGAGAGTTCCAAATGTGTGTAGGTAGAATATATATCTCACGGGGGTAAAATTGAAAAAAGTTGAAAAAAAATTTTTTTTGGACTTAGTCATTTTTCCGGCGTTTATCAGACTTTCAGATAGGGGAAATGTCAGTGAGCATTCCGATTTCAGTTCCAGAGAGATTCGCCCAATAAGTCCTTGATATTTAGTCGTTTTCAGCCAATATTTAGGATTTTTGAAAATTTCACTTTTTTGTGAAAATATCCACTAAATGAGGGAATAATATGTGTGAGGGTGCCCCAGGAGAGTTCCAAATGTGTGTGGGTAGAATATATATCCCATGGGGGTAAAATTGAAAAAAGTTGAAAAAAAATTTTTTTGGACTTAGTCATTTTTCCGGCGTTTATCAGACTTTCAGATAGGGGAAATGTCAGTGAGCGTTCCGATTTCAGTTACAGAGACATTCGCCCAATGAGTCCTTGATATTTAGTTGTTTTCAGCCAATATTTTGGATTTTTGAAAAATTAACTTTTTTGTGAAAATATCCACTAAATGAGGGAATAATATGTGTGAGGGTACCCCAGGAGTGTTCCAAATGTGTGTAGGTAGAATATATATCCCACGGGGGTAAAATTGAAAAAAGTTGAAAAAAAATTTTTTTTGGACTTAGTCATTTTTCCGACGTTTATCAGACTTTCAGATAGGGGAAACGTCAGTGAGCATTCCGATTTCAGTTACAGAGAGATTCGCCCACTGAGACCTTGATATTTAGTCGTTTTCAGCCAATATTTTTGATTTTTGAAAATTTCACTTTTTTGTGAAGATATCCACTAAATGAGGGAATAATATGTGTGAGGGTACCCCAGGAGTGTTCCAAATGTGTGTAGGTAGAATATATATCCCATGGGGGTAAAATTGAAAAAAGTTGAAAAAAAATTTTTTGGGACTTAGTCATTTTTCCGGCGTTTATCAGACTTTCAGATAGGGGAAATGTCAGTGAGCGTTCCGATTTCAGTTCCAGAGAGATTCGCCCAATGAGTCCTTGATATTTAGTCGTTTTCAGCCAATATTTTAGATTTTTGAAAATTTCACTTTTTTGTGAAAATATCCACTAAATGAGGGAATAATATGTGTGAGGGTACCCCAGGAGAGTTCCAAATGTGTGTGGGTAGAATATATATCCCACGTAGGTAAAATTGATAAAAGTTGAAAAAAAAATTTTTTTTACTTAGTCATTTTTCCGGCGTTTATCAGACTTTCAGATAGGGGAAATGTCAGTGAGCGTTCCGATTTCAGTTCCAGAGCGATTCGCCCAATAAGTCCATGATATTTAGTCGTTTTCAGCCAATATTTTGGATTTTTGAAAATTTCACTTGTTTTTGAAAATATCCACTAAATGAGGGAATAATATGTGTGAGGTTACCCCTGGAGTGTTCCAAATGTGTGTGGGTAGAATACATATCCCATGGGGGTAAAATTGAAAAAAGTTGAAAAAAAATTTTTTGGGACTTAGTCATTTTTCCGGCGTTTATCAGACTTTCAGATAGGGGAAATTTCAGTGAGCGTTCCGATTTCAGTTCCAGAGAGATTCGCCCAATGAGTCCTTGATATTTAGTTGTTTTCAGCCAATATTTTGGATTTTTGAAAATTTCACTTTTTTGTGAAGATATCCACTAAATGAGGGAATAATATGTGTGAGGGTACCCCAGGAGAGTTCCAAATGTGTGTAGGTAGATTATATATCCCACGGGGGTAAAATTGAAAAAAGTTGAAAAAAAGTTTTTTGGGCTTAGTCATTTTTCCGGCGTTTATCAGACTTTCAGATAGGGGAAATGTCAGTGAGCATTCCGATTTCAGTTCCAGAGCGATTTGCCCAATGAGTCCTTGATATTTCGTCGTTTTCAGCCAATTTTCTGGATTTTTAAAAATTTCACTTTTTTGTGAAAATATCCACTAAATGAGGGAATAATATGTGTGAGGGTACCCCAGGAGAGTTCCAAATGTGTGTAGGTAGAATATATATCTCACGGGGGTAAAATTGAAAAAAGTTTAAAAAAAATTTTTTTTGGACTTAGTCATTTTTCCGGCGTTTATCAGACTTTCAGATAGGGGAAATGTCAGTGAGCATTCCGATTTCAGTTCCAGAGAGATTCGCCCAATAAGTCCTTGATATTTAGTCGTTTTCAGCCAATATTTAGGATTTTTGAAAATTTCACTTTTTTGTGAAAATATCCACTAAATGAGGGAATAATATGTGTGAGGGTGCCCCAGGAGAGTTCCAAATGTGTGTGGGTAGAATATATATCCCATGGGGGTAAAATTGAAAAAAGTTGAAAAAAAATTTTTTTGGACTTAGTCATTTTTCCGGCGTTTATCAGACTTTCAGATAGGGGAAATGTCAGTGAGCGTTCCGATTTCAGTTACAGAGACATTCGCCCAATGAGTCCTTGATATTTAGTTGTTTTCAGCCAATATTTTGGATTTTTGAAAAATTAACTTTTTTGTGAAAATATCCACTAAATGAGGGAATAATATGTGTGAGGGTACCCCAGGAGTGTTCCAAATGTGTGTAGGTAGAATATATATCCCACGGGGGTAAAATTGAAAAAAGTTGAAAAAAAATTTTTTTTGGACTTAGTCATTTTTCCGGCGTTTATCAGACTTTCAGATAGGGGAAACGTCAGTGAGCATTCCGATTTCAGTTACAGAGAGATTCGCCCACTGAGTCCTTGATATTTAGTCGTTTTCAGCCAATATTTTTGATTTTTGAAAATTTCACTTTTTTGTGAAGATATCCACTAAATGAGGGAATAATATGTGTGAGGGTACCCCAGGAGTGTTCCAAATGTGTGTAGGTAGAATATATATCCCATGGGGGTAAAATTGAAAAAAGTTGAAAAAAATTTTTTTGGGACTTAGTCATTTTTCCGGCGTTTATCAGACTTTCAGATAGGGGAAATGTCAGTGAGCGTTCCGATTTCAGTTCCAGAGAGATTCGCCCAATGAGTCCTTGATATTTAGTCGTTTTCAGCCAATATTTTAGATTTTTGAAAATTTCACTTTTTTGTGAAAATATCCACTAAATGAGGGAATAATATGTGTGAGGGTACCCCAGGAGAGTTCCAAATGTGTGTGGGTAGAATATATATCCCACGTAGATAAAATTGATAAAAGTTGAAAAAAAAATTTTTTTTACTTAGTCATTTTTCCGGCGTTTATCAGACTTTCAGATAGGGGAAATGTCAGTGAGCGTTCCGATTTCAGTTCCAGAGCGATTCGCCCAATAAGTCCATGATATTTAGTCGTTTTCAGCCAATATTTTGGATTTTTGAAAATTTCACTTGTTTTTGAAAATATCCACTAAATGAGGGAATAATATGTGTGAGGTTACCCCTGGAGTGTTCCAAATGTGTGTGGGTAGAATACATATCCCATGGGGGTAAAATTGAAAAAAGTTGAAAAAAAATTTTTTGGGACTTAGTCATTTTTCCGGCGTTTATCAGACTTTCAGATAGGGGAAATTTCAGTGAGCGTTCCGATTTCAGTTCCAGAGAGATTCGCCCAATGAGTCCTTGATATTTAGTTGTTTTCAGCCAATATTTTGGATTTTTGAAAATTTCACTTTTTTGTGAAGATATCCACTAAATGAGGGAATAATATGTGTGAGGGTACCCCAGGAGAGTTCCAAATGTGTGTAGGTAGATTATATATCCCACGGGGGTAAAATTGAAAAAAGTTGAAAAAAAGTTTTTTGGGCTTAGTCATTTTTCCGGCGTTTATCAGACTTTCAGATAGGGGAAATGTCAGTGAGCATTCCGATTTCAGTTCCAGAGAGGTTCGCCCAATGAGTCCTTGATATTTAGTCGTTTTCAGCCAATATTTTAGATTTTTCAAAATTTCACTTTTTTGTGAAAATATCCACTAAATGAGGGAATAATATGTGTGAGGGTACCCCAGGAGTGTTCCAAATGTGTGTAGGTAGAATATATATCCCACGGGGGTAAAATTGAAAAAAGTTGAAAAAAAAATTTTTTTGGACTTAGTCATTTTTCCGGCGTTTATCAGACTTTCAGATAGGGGAAATTTCAGTGAGCGTTCCGATTTCAGTTCCAGAGAGATTCGCCCAATGAGTCCTTGATATTTAGTCATTTTCAGCCAATATTTTTGATTTTTGAAAATTTCACTTTTTTGTGAAGCTATCCACTAAATGAGGGAATATAATGTGTGAGGGTACCCCAGGAGTGTTCCAAATGTGTGTAGGTAGAATATATATCCCTCGGGGGTAAAATTGAAAAAAGTTGAAAAAAAATTTTTTTTGGACTTAGTCATTTTTCCGGCGTTTATCAGACTTTCAGATAGGGGAAATGTCAGTGAGCGTTCCGATTTCAGTTACAGAGAGATTCGCCCAATGAGTCCTTGATATTTAGTCGTTTTCAGCCAATATTTAGGATTTTTGAAAATTTCACTTGTTTTTGAAAATATCCACTAAATGAGGGAATAATATGTGTGAGGTTACCCCTGGAGAGTTCCAAATGTGTGTAGGTAAAATATATATCCCACGGGGGTATAATTGAAAAAAGTTGAAAAAAAAATTTTTTTGTACTTAGTCATTTTTCCGGCGTTTATCAGACTTTCAGATAGGGGAAATGTCAGTGAGCGTTCCGATTTCAGTTCCAGAGCGATTGGCCCAATGAGTCCTTGATATTTAGTCGTTTTCAGCCAATATTTAGGATTTTTGAAAATTTCACTTTTTTGTGAAAATATCCACTAAATGAGGGAATAATATGTGTGAGGGTACCCCAGGAGAGTTCCAAATGTGTGTGGATAGAATATATATCCCATGGGGGTAAAATTGAAAAAAGTTGAAAAAAAATTTTTTGGGACTTAGTCATTTTTCCGGCGTTTATCAGACTTTCAGATAGGGGAAATGTCAGTGAGCGTTCCGATTTCAGTTCCAGAGAGATTCGCCCAATGAGTCCTTGATATTTAGTCGTTTTCAGCCAATATTTTTGATTTTTGAAAATTTCACTTTTTTGTGAAGATATCCACTAAATGAGGGAATAATATGTGTGAGGGTACCCCAGGAGAGTTCCAAATGTGTGTGGGTAGAATATATATCCCACGTAGGTAAAATTGATAAAAGTTGAAAAAAATTTTTTTCGGACTTAGTCATTTTTCCGGCGTTTATCAGACTTTCAGATAGGGGAAATGTCAGTGAGCGTTCCGATATCAGTTCCAGAGCGATTCGCCCAATAAGTCCTTGATATTTAGTCGTTTTCAGCCAATATTTTGGATTTTTGAAAATTTCACTTGTTTTTGAAAATATCCACTAAATGAGGGAATAATATGTGTGAGGTTACCCCTGGAGAGTTCCAAATGTGTGTAGGTAAAATATATATCTCACGGGGGTAAAATTGAAAAAAGTTGAAAAAAAATTTTTTTTGGACTTAGTCATTTTTCCGGCGTTTATCAGTCTTTCAGATAGGGGAAATGTCAGTTAGCATTCCGATTTCAGTTACAGAGAGATTCGCCCAATGAGTCCTTGATATTTAGTCGTTTTCAGCCAATATTTACGATTTTTGAAAATTTCACTTTTTTGTGAAAATATCCACTAAATGAGGGAATAATATGTGTGAGGGTACCCCAGGAGAGTTCCAAATGTGTGTAGGTAGAATATATATCCCACGGGGGTAAAATTGAAAAAAGTTGAAAAAAAGTTTTTTGGGCTTAGTCATTTTTCCGGCGTTTATCAGACTTTCAGATAGGGGAAATGTCAGTGAGCGTTCCGATTTCAGTTCCAGAGAGATTCACCCAATGAGTCCTTGATATTTAGTCGTTTTCAGCCAATATTTTAGATTTTTGAAAATTTCACTTTTTTGTGAAAATATCCACTAAATGAGGGAATAATATGTGTGAGGGTACCCCAGGAGAGTTCCAAATGTGTGTAGGTAGAATATATATCCCACGGGGGTAAAATTGATAAAAGTTGAAAAAAAATTTTTTTGGACTTAGTCATTTTTCCGGCGTTTATCAGACTTTCAGATAGGGGAAATGTCAGTGAGCGTTTCGATTTCAGTTCCAGAGCGATTTGCCCAATGAGTCCTTGATATTTCGTCGTTTTCAGCCAATTTTCTGGATTTTTAAAAATTTCACTTTTTTGTGAAAATATCCACTAAATGAGGGAATAATATGTGTGAGGGTACCCCAGGAGAGTTCCAAATGTGTGTGGGTAGAATATATATCCCATGGGGGTAAAATTGAAAAAAGTTGAAAAAAAAATTTTTTTGGACTTAGTCATTTTTCCGGCGTTTATCAGACTTTCAGATAGGGGAAATGTCAGTGAGCGTTCCGATTTCAGTTACAGAGAGATTCGCCCAATGAGTCCTTGATATTTAGTCGTTTTCAGCCAATATTTACGATTTTTGAAAATTTCACTTTTTTGTGAAAATATCCACTAAATGAGGGAATAATATGTGTGAGGGTACCCCAGGAGTGTTCCAAATGTGTGTAGGTAGAATATATATCCCACGGGGGTAAAATTGAAAAAAGTTGAAAAAAATTTTTTTTTAGACTTAGTCATTTTTCCGGCGTTTATCAGACTTTCAGGTAGGGGAAATGTCAGTGAGCGTTCCGATTTCAGTTCCAGAGCAATTCGCCCAATAAGTCCTTGATATTTAGTCGTTTTCAGCCAATATTTTGGATTTTTGAAAATTTCACTTTTTTGTGAAAATATCCATTAAATGAGGGAATAATATGTGTGAGGGTACCCCAGGAGAGTTCCAAATGTGTGTGGGTAGAATATATATCCCATGGGGGTAAAATTGAAAAAAGTTGAAAAAAAAATTTTTTTGGACTTAGTCATTTTTCCGGCGTTTATCAGACTTTCAGATAGGGGAAATGTCAGTGAGCGTTCCGATTTCAGTGACAGAGAGATTCACCCAATGAGTCCTTGATATTTAGTCGTTTTCAGCCAATAATTTGGATTTTTGAAAATTTCACTTTTTTGTGAAAATATCCACTAAATGAGGGAATAATATGTGTGAGGGTACCCCAGGAGTGTTCCAAATGTGTGTAGGTAGAATATATATCCCATGGGGGTAAAATTGAAAAAAGTTGAAAAAAAAATTTTTTTGGACTTAGTCATTTTTCCGGCGTTTATCAGACTTTCAGATAGGGGAAATGTCAGTGAGCATTCCGATTTCAGTTCAAGAGAGATTCGCCCAATGAGTGCTTGATATTTAGTCGTTTTCAGCCAATATTATAGATTTTTGAAAATTTCACTTTTTTGTGAAAATATCCACTAAATGAGGGAATAATATGTGTGAGGGTACCCCAGGAGAGTTCCAAATGTGTGTGGGTAGAATATATATCCCACGTAGGTAAAATTGATAAAAGTTGAAAAAAATTTTTTTTGGACTTAGTCATTTTTCCGGCGTTTATCAGACTTTCAGGTAAGGGAAATGTCAGTGAGCGTTCCGATCTCAGTTCCAGAGCGATTCGCCCAATAAGTCCTTGATATTTAGTCGTTTTCAGCCAATATTTTGGATTTTTGAAAATTTCACTTTTTTGTGAAAATATCCACTAAATGAGGGAATAATATGTGTGAGGGTGCCCCAGGAGAGTTCCAAATGTGTGTGGGTAGAATATATATCCCATGGGGGTAAAATTGAAAAAAGTTGAAAAAAAATTTTTTTGGACTTAGTCATTTTTCCGGCGTTTATCAGACTTTCAGATAGGGGAAATGTCAGTGAGCGTTCCGATTTCAGTTACAGAGACATTCGCCCAATGAGTCCTTGATATTTAGTTGTTTTCAGCCAATATTTTGGATTTTTGAAAAATTAACTTTTTTGTGAAAATATCCACTAAATGAGGGAATAATATGTGTGAGGGTACCCCAGGAGTGTTCCAAATGTGTGTAGGTAGAATATATATCCCACGGGGGTAAAATTGAAAAAAGTTGAAAAAAAATTTTTTTTGGACTTAGTCATTTTTCCGACGTTTATCAGACTTTCAGATAGGGGAAACGTCAGTGAGCATTCCGATTTCAGTTACAGAGAGATTCGCCCACTGAGACCTTGATATTTAGTCGTTTTCAGCCAATATTTTTGATTTTTGAAAATTTCACTTTTTTGTGAAGATATCCACTAAATGAGGGAATAATATGTGTGAGGGTACCCCAGGAGTGTTCCAAATGTGTGTAGGTAGAATATATATCCCATGGGGGTAAAATTGAAAAAAGTTGAAAAAAAATTTTTTGGGACTTAGTCATTTTTCCGGCGTTTATCAGACTTTCAGATAGGGGAAATGTCAGTGAGCGTTCCGATTTCAGTTCCAGAGAGATTCGCCCAATGAGTCCTTGATATTTAGTCGTTTTCAGCCAATATTTTAGATTTTTGAAAATTTCACTTTTTTGTGAAAATATCCACTAAATGAGGGAATAATATGTGTGAGGGTACCCCAGGAGAGTTCCAAATGTGTGTGGGTAGAATATATATCCCACGTAGATAAAATTGATAAAAGTTGAAAAAAAAATTTTTTTTACTTAGTCATTTTTCCGGCGTTTATCAGACTTTCAGATAGGGGAAATGTCAGTGAGCGTTCCGATTTCAGTTCCAGAGCGATTCGCCCAATAAGTCCATGATATTTAGTCGTTTTCAGCCAATATTTTGGATTTTTGAAAATTTCACTTGTTTTTGAAAATATCCACTAAATGAGGGAATAATATGTGTGAGGTTACCCCTGGAGTGTTCCAAATGTGTGTGGGTAGAATACATATCCCATGGGGGTAAAATTGAAAAAAGTTGAAAAAAAATTTTTTGGGACTTAGTCATTTTTCCGGCGTTTATCAGACTTTCAGATAGGGGAAATTTCAGTGAGCGTTCCGATTTCAGTTCCAGAGAGATTCGCCCAATGAGTCCTTGATATTTAGTTGTTTTCAGCCAATATTTTGGATTTTTGAAAATTTCACTTTTTTGTGAAGATATCCACTAAATGAGGGAATAATATGTGTGAGGGTACCCCAGGAGAGTTCCAAATGTGTGTAGGTAGATTATATATCCCACGGGGGTAAAATTGAAAAAAGTTGAAAAAAAGTTTTTTGGGCTTAGTCATTTTTCCGGCGTTTATCAGACTTTCAGATAGGGGAAATGTCAGTGAGCGTTCCGATTTCAGTTCCAGAGAGGTTCGCCCAATGAGTCCTTGATATTTAGTCGTTTTCAGCCAATATTTTAGATTTTTCAAAATTTCACTTTTTTGTGAAAATATCCACTAAATGAGGGAATAATATGTGTGAGGGTACCCCAGGAGTGTTCCAAATGTGTGTAGGTAGAATATATATCCCACGGGGGTAAAATTGAAAAAAGTTGAAAAAAAAATTTTTTTGGACTTAGTCATTTTTCCGGCGTTTATCAGACTTTCAGATAGGGGAAATTTCAGTGAGCGTTCCGATTTCAGTTCCAGAGAGATTCGCCCAATGAGTCCTTGATATTTAGTCGTTTTCAGCCAATATTTTGGATTTTTGAAAATTTCACTTTTTTGTGAAGATATCCACTAAATGAGGGAATAATATGTGCGAGGGTACCCCAGGAGAGTTCCAAATGTGTGTAGGTAAAATATATATCTCACGGGGGTAAAATTAAAAAAAGTTGAAAAAAAATTTTTTTTGGACTTAGTCATTTTTCCGGCGTTTATCAGACTTTCAGATAGGGGAAATGTCAGTGAGCGTTCCGATTTCAGTTCAAGAGAGATTCGCCCAATGAGTCCTTGATATTTAGTCATTTTCAGCCAATATTTTTGATTTTTGAAAATTTCACTTTTTTGTGAAGCTATCCACTAAATGAGGGAATAATATGTGTGAGGGTACCCCAGGAGTGTTCCAAATGTGTGTAGGTAGAATATATATCCCTCGGGGGTAAAATTGAAAAAAGTTGAAAAAAAATTTTTTTTCACTTAGTCATTTTTCCGTTGTTTATCAGACTTTCAGATAGGGGAAATGTCAGTGAGCGTTCCGATTTCAGTTCCAGAGAGATTTGCCCAATGAGTCCTTGATATTTCGTCGTTTTCAGCCAATTTTCTAGATTTTTAAAAATTTCACTTTTTTGTGAAAATATCCACTAAATGAGGGAATAATATGTGTGAGGGTACCCCAGGAGAGTTCCAAATGTGTGTGGGTAGAATATATATTCCATGGGGGTAAAATTGAAAAAAGTTTATAAAAATTTTTTTTGGACTTAGTCATTTTTCCGGCGTTTATCAGACTTTCAGATAGCGGAAATGTCAGTGAGCGTTCCGATTTCAGTTACAGAGAGATTCGCCCAATGAGTCCTTGATATTTAGTTGTTTTCAGCCAATATTTTGGATATTTGAAAATTTAACTTTTTTGTGAAAATATCCACTAAATGAGGGAATAATATGTGTGAGGGTACCCCAGGAGTGTTCCAAATGTGTGTAGGTAGAATATATATCCCACGGGGGTAAAATTGAAAAAAGTTGAAAAAAAATTTTTTTTGGACTTAGTCATTTTTCCGGCGTTTATCAGACTTTCAGATAGGGGAAATGTCAGTGAGAATTCCGATTTCAGTTACAGAGAGATTCGCCCAATGAGTCCTTGATATTTAGTCGTTTTCAGCCAATATTTAGGATTTTTGAAAATTTCACTTTTTTGTGAAAATATCCACTAAATGAGGGAATAATATGTGTGAGGGTGCCCCAGGAGAGTTCCAAATGTGTGTGGGTAGAATATATATCCCATGGGGGTAAAATTGAAAAAAGTTGAAAAAAAATTTTTTTTGTACTTAGTCAATTTTCCGGCGTTTATCAGACCTTCAGATAGGGGAAATGTCAGTGAGCGTTCCGATTTCAGTTCCAGAGCAATTCGCCCAATGACTCCTTGATACTTAGTCGTTTTCTGCCAATATTTTGGATTTTTGAAAATTTCACTTTTTTGTGAAAATATCCACTAAATGAGGGAATAATATGTGTGAGGGTACCCCAGGAGAGTTCCAAATGTGTGTGGGTAGAATATATATCCCACGTAGGTAAAATTGATAAAAGTTGAAAAAAAAATTTTTTTCACTTAGTCATTTTTCCGTTGTTTATCAGACTTTCAGATAGGGGAAATGTCAGTGAGCGTTCCGATTTCAGTTCCAGAGAGATTTGCCCAATGAGTCCTTGATATTTCGTCGTTTTCAGCCAATTTTCTGGATTTTTAAAAATTTCACTTTTTTGTGAAAATATCCACTAAATGAGGGAATAATATGTGTGAGGGAACCCCAGGAGAGTTCCAAATGTGTGTGGGTAGAATATATATTCCATGGGGGTAAAATTGAAAAAAGTTTAAAAAAATTTTTTTTGGACTTAGTCATTTTTCCGGCATTTATCAGACTTTCAGATAGCGGAAATATCAGTGAGCGTTCCGATTTCAGTTACAGAGAGATTCGCCCAATGAGTCCTTGATATTTAGTCGTTTTCAGCCAATATTTAGGATTTTTGAAAATTTCACTTGTTTTTGAAAATATCCACTAAATGAGGGAATAATATGTGTGAGGTTACCCCTGGAGAGTTCCAAATGTGTGTAGGTAAAATATATATCCCACGGGGGTATAATTGAAAAAAGTTGAAAAAAAATTTTTTTTGGACTTAGTCATTTTTCCGGCGTTTATCAGACTTTCAGATAGGGGAAATGTCAGTGAGCATTCCGATTTCAGTTCAAGAGAGATTCGCCCAATGAGTGCTTGATATTTAGTCGTTTTCAGCCAATATTATAGATTTTTGAAAATTTCACTTTTTTGTGAAAATATCCACTAAATGAGGGAATAATATGTGTGAGGGTACCCCAGGAGAGTTCCAAATGTGTGTGGGTAGAATATATATCCCACGTAGGTAAAATTGATAAAAGTTGAAAAAAATTTTTTTTGGACTTAGTCATTTTTCCGGCGTTTATCAGACTTTCAGGTAGGGGAAATGTCAGTGAGCGTTCCGATCTCAGTTCCAGAGCGATTCGCCCAATAAGTCCTTGATATTTAGTCGTTTTCAGCCAATATTTTGGATTTTTGAAAATTTCACTTGTTTTTGAAAATATCCACTAAATGAGGGAATAATATGTGTGAGGTTACCCCTGGAGAGTTCCAAATGTGTGTAGGTAAAATATATATCTCACGGGGGTAAAATTGAAAAAAGTTGAAAAAAAATTTTTTTTGGACTTAGTCATTTTTCCGGCGTTTATCAGACTTTCAGATAGGGGAAATGTCAGTGAGCGTTCCGATTTCAGTTACAGAGAGATTCGCCCAATGAGTCCTTGATATTTAGTCGTTTTCAGCCAATAATTTGGATTTTTGAAAATTTCACTTTTTTTGTGAAAATATCCACTAAATGAGGGAATAATATGTGTGAGGGTACCCCAGGAGAGTTCCAAATGTGTGTGGGTAGAATATATATCCCACGGAGGTAAAATTGAAAAAAGTTGAAAAAAAATTTTTTTTGGACTTAGTCATTTTTCCGCCGTTTATCAGACTTTCAGATAGGGGAAATGTCAGTGAGCATTCCGACTTCAGTTACAGAGAGATTCGCCCCATGAGTCCTTGATATTTAGTCGTTTTCAGCCAATATTTAGGATTTTTGAAAATTTTACTTTTTTGTGAAAATATCGACTAAATGAGGGAATAATATGTGTGGGGGTACCCCAGGAGAGTTCCAAATGTGTGTGGGTAGAATATATATCCCACGTAGGTAAAATTGATAAAAGTTGAAAAAAAATTTTTTTTGACTTAGTCATTTTTCCGGCGTTTATCAGACTTTCAGATAGGGGAAATGTCAGTGAGTGTTCCGATTTCAGTTCCAGAGAGATTTGCCCAATGAGTCCTTGATATTTCGTCGTTTTCAGCCAATTTTCTGGATTTTTAAAAATTTCACTTTTTTGTGAAAATATCCACTAAATGAGGGAATAATATGTGTGAGGGTACGCCAGGAGAGTTCCAAATGTGTGTGGGTAGAATATATATCCCATGGGGGTAAAATTGAAAAAAGTTTAAAAAAAATTTTTTTGGACTTAGTCATTTTTCCGGCGTTTATCAGACTTTCAGATAGGGGAAATGTCAGTGAGCATTCCGATTTCAGTTACAGAGAGATTCGCCCAATGAGTCCTTGATATTTAGTCGTTTTCAGCCAATATTTTGGATTTTTGAAAATTTCACTTTTTTGTGAAAATATCCACTAAATGAGGGAATAATATGTGTGAGGGTACCCCAGGAGAGTTCCAAATGTGTGTGGGTAGAATATATATTCCATGGGGGTAAAATTGAAAAAAGTTTATAAAAATTTTTTTTGGACTTAGTCATTTTTCCGGCGTTTATCAGACTTTCAGATAGGGGAAATGTCAGTGAGCATTCCGACTTCAGTTACAGAGAGATTCGCCCAATGAGTCCTTGATATTTAGTCGTTTTCAGCCAATATTTAGGATTTTTGAAAATTTTACTTTTTTGTGAAAATATCGACTAAATGAGGGAATAATATGTGTGGGGGTACCCCAGGAGAGTTCCAAATGTGTGTGGGTAGAATATATATCCCACGTAGGTAAAATTGATAAAAGTTGAAAAAAAATTTTTTTTGACTTAGTCATTTTTCCGGCGTTTATCAGACTTTCAGATAGGGGAAATGTCAGTGAGTGTTCCGATTTCAGTTCCAGAGAGATTTGCCCAATGAGTCCTTGATATTTCGTCGTTTTCAGCCAATTTTCTGGATTTTTAAAAATTTCACTTTTTTGTGAAAATATCCACTAAATGAGGGAATAATATGTGTGAGGGTACGCCAGGAGAGTTCCAAATGTGTGTTGGTAGAATATATATCCCATGGGGGTAAAATTGAAAAAAGTTTAAAAAAAATTTTTTTGGACTTAGTCATTTTTCCGGCGTTTATCAGACTTTCAGATAGGGGAAATGTCAGTGAGCATTCCGATTTCAGTTACAGAGAGATTCGCCCAATGAGTCCTTGATATTTAGTCGTTTTCAGCCAATATTTTGGATTTTTGAAAATTTCACTTTTTTGTGAAAATATCCACTAAATGAGGGAATAATATGTGTGAGGGTACCCCAGGAGAGTTCCAAATGTGTGTGGGTAGAATATATATCCCACGTAGGTAAAATTGATAAAAGTTGAAAAAAAATTTTTTTTCACTTAGTCATTTTTCCGTTGTTTATCAGACTTTCAGATAGGGGAAATGTCAGTGAGCGTTCCGATTTCAGTTCCAGAGAGATTTGCCCAATGAGTCCTTGATATTTCGTCGTTTTCAGCCAATTTTCTAGATTTTTAAAAATTTCACTTTTTTGTGAAAATATCCACTAAATGAGGGAATAATATGTGTGAGGGTACCCCAGGAGAGTTCCAAATGTGTGTGGGTAGAATATATATTCCATGGGGGTAAAATTGAAAAAAGTTTATAAAAATTTTTTTTGGACTTAGTCATTTTTCCGGCGTTTATCAGACTTTCAGATAGCGGAAATGTCAGTGAGCGTTCCGATTTCAGTTACAGAGAGATTCGCCCAATGAGTCCTTGATATTTAGTTGTTTTCAGCCAATATTTTGGATATTTGAAAATTTAACTTTTTTGTGAAAATATCCACTAAATGAGGGAATAATATGTGTGAGGGTACCCCAGGAGTGTTCCAAATGTGTGTAGGTAGAATATATATCCCACGGGGGTAAAATTGAAAAAAGTTGAAAAAAAATTTTTTTTGGACTTAGTCATTTTTCCGGCGTTTATCAGACTTTCAGATAGGGGAAATGTCAGTGAGAATTCCGATTTCAGTTACAGAGAGATTCGCCCAATGAGTCCTTGATATTTAGTCGTTTTCAGCCAATATTTAGGATTTTTGAAAATTTCACTTTTTTGTGAAAATATCCACTAAATGAGGGAATAATATGTGTGAGGGTGCCCCAGGAGAGTTCCAAATGTGTGTGGGTAGAATATATATCCCATGGGGGTAAAATTGAAAAAAGTTGAAAAAAAATTTTTTTTGTACTTAGTCAATTTTCCGGCGTTTATCAGACCTTCAGATAGGGGAAATGTCAGTGAGCGTTCCGATTTCAGTTCCAGAGCAATTCGCCCAATGACTCCTTGATACTTAGTCGTTTTCTGCCAATATTTTGGATTTTTGAAAATTTCACTTTTTTGTGAAAATATCCACTAAATGAGGGAATAATATGTGTGAGGGTACCCCAGGAGAGTTCCAAATGTGTGTGGGTAGAATATATATCCCACGTAGGTAAAATTGATAAAAGTTGAAAAAAAAATTTTTTTCACTTAGTCATTTTTCCGTTGTTTATCAGACTTTCAGATAGGGGAAATGTCAGTGAGCGTTCCGATTTCAGTTCCAGAGAGATTTGCCCAATGAGTCCTTGATATTTCGTCGTTTTCAGCCAATTTTCTGGATTTTTAAAAATTTCACTTTTTTGTGAAAATATCCACTAAATGAGGGAATAATATGTGTGAGGGAACCCCAGGAGAGTTCCAAATGTGTGTGGGTAGAATATATATTCCATGGGGGTAAAATTGAAAAAAGTTTAAAAAAATTTTTTTTGGACTTAGTCATTTTTCCGGCATTTATCAGACTTTCAGATAGCGGAAATATCAGTGAGCGTTCCGATTTCAGTTACAGAGAGATTCGCCCAATGAGTCCTTGATATTTAGTCGTTTTCAGCCAATATTTAGGATTTTTGAAAATTTCACTTGTTTTTGAAAATATCCACTAAATGAGGGAATAATATGTGTGAGGTTACCCCTGGAGAGTTCCAAATGTGTGTAGGTAAAATATATATCCCACGGGGGTATAATTGAAAAAAGTTGAAAAAAAATTTTTTTTGGACTTAGTCATTTTTCCGGCGTTTATCAGACTTTCAGATAGGGGAAATGTCAGTGATCGTTCCGATTTCAGTTCCAGAGCGATTCGCCCAATGACTCCTTGATACTTAGTCGTTTTCTGCCAATATTTTGGATTTTTGAAAATTTCACTTTTTTGTGAAAATATCCACTAAATGAGGGAATAATATGTGTGAGGGTACCCCAGGAGAGTTCCAAATGTGTGTGGGTAGAATACATATCCCATGGGGGTAAAATTGAAAAAAGTTGAAATAAAATTTTTTTTGGACTTAGTCATTTTTCCGGCGTTTATCAGACTTTCAGATTGGGGAAATGTCAGTGAGCGTTCCGATTTCAGTTACAGAGAGATTCGCCCAATGAGTCCTTGATATTTAGTCGTTTTCAGCCAATATTTTGGATTTTTGAAAATTTCACTTTTTTGTGAAAATATCCACTAAATGAGGGAATAATATGTGTGAGGGTACCCCAGGAGAGTTCCAAATGTGTGTGGGTAGAATATATATCCCACGTAGGTAAAATTGATAAAAGTTGAAAAAAAAATTTTTTTCACTTAGTCATTTTTCCGTTGTTTATCAGACTTTCAGATAGGGGAAATGTCAGTGAGTGTTCCGATTTCAGTTCCAGAGAGATTTGCCCAATGAGTCCTTGATATTTCGTCGTTTTCAGCCAATTTTCTGGATTTTTAAAAATTTCACTTTTTTGTGAAAATATCCACTAAATGAGGGAATAATATGTGTGAGGGTACGCCAGGAGAGTTCCAAATGTGTGTGGGTAGAATATATATCCCATGGGGGTAAAATTGAAAAAAGTTTAAAAAAAATTTTTTTGGACTTAGTCATTTTTCCGGCGTTTATCAGACTTTCAGATAGGGGAAATGTCAGTGAGCATTCCGATTTCAGTTACAGAGAGATTCGCCCAATGAGTCCTTGATATTTAGTCGTTTTCAGCCAATATTTTGGATTTTTGAAAATTTCACTTTTTTGTGAAAATATCCACTAAATGAGGGAATAATATGTGTGAGGGTACCCCAGGAGAGTTCCAAATGTGTGTGGGTAGAATATATATTCCATGGGGGTAAAATTGAAAAAAGTTTATAAAAATTTTTTTTGGACTTAGTCATTTTTCCGGCGTTTATCAGACTTTCAGATAGGGGAAATGTCAGTGAGCATTCCGACTTCAGTTACAGAGAGATTCGCCCAATGAGTCCTTGATATTTAGTCGTTTTCAGCCAATATTTAGGATTTTTGAAAATTTTACTTTTTTGTGAAAATATCGACTAAATGAGGGAATAATATGTGTGGGGGTACCCCAGGAGAGTTCCAAATGTGTGTGGGTAGAATATATATCCCACGTAGGTAAAATTGATAAAAGTTGAAAAAAAATTTTTTTTGACTTAGTCATTTTTCCGGCGTTTATCAGACTTTCAGATAGGGGAAATGTCAGTGAGTGTTCCGATTTCAGTTCCAGAGAGATTTGCCCAATGAGTCCTTGATATTTCGTCGTTTTCAGCCAATTTTCTGGATTTTTAAAAATTTCACTTTTTTGTGAAAATATCCACTAAATGAGGGAATAATATGTGTGAGGGTACGCCAGGAGAGTTCCAAATGTGTGTGGGTAGAATATATATCCCATGGGGGTAAAATTGAAAAAAGTTTAAAAAAAATTTTTTTGGACTTAGTCATTTTTCCGGCGTTTATCAGACTTTCAGATAGGGGAAATGTCAGTGAGCATTCCGATTTCAGTTACAGAGAGATTCGCCCAATGAGTCCTTGATATTTAGTCGTTTTCAGCCAATATTTTGGATTTTTGAAAATTTCACTTTTTTGTGAAAATATCCACTAAATGAGGGAATAATATGTGTGAGGGTACCCCAGGAGAGTTCCAAATGTGTGTGGGTAGAATATATATCCCACGTAGGTAAAATTGATAAAAGTTGAAAAAAAATTTTTTTTCACTTAGTCATTTTTCCGTTGTTTATCAGACTTTCAGATAGGGGAAATGTCAGTGAGCGTTCCGATTTCAGTTCCAGAGAGATTTGCCCAATGAGTCCTTGATATTTCGTCGTTTTCAGCCAATTTTCTAGATTTTTAAAAATTTCACTTTTTTGTGAAAATATCCACTAAATGAGGGAATAATATGTGTGAGGGTACCCCAGGAGAGTTCCAAATGTGTGTGGGTAGAATATATATTCCATGGGGGTAAAATTGAAAAAAGTTTATAAAAATTTTTTTTGGACTTAGTCATTTTTCCGGCGTTTATCAGACTTTCAGATAGCGGAAATGTCAGTGAGCGTTCCGATTTCAGTTACAGAGAGATTCGCCCAATGAGTCCTTGATATTTAGTTGTTTTCAGCCAATATTTTGGATTTTTGAAAATTTAACTTTTTTGTGAAAATATCCACTAAATGAGGGAATAATATGTGTGAGGGTACCCCAGGAGTGTTCCAAATGTGTGTAGGTAGAATATATATCCCACGGGGGTAAAATTGAAAAAAGTTGAAAAAAAATTTTTTTTGGACTTAGTCATTTTTCCGGCGTTTATCAGACTTTCAGATAGGGGAAATGTCAGTGAGAATTCCGATTTCAGTTACAGAGAGATTCGCCCAATGAGTCCTTGATATTTAGTCGTTTTCAGCCAATATTTAGGATTTTTGAAAATTTCACTTTTTTGTGAAAATATCCACTAAATGAGGGAATAATATGTGTGAGGGTGCCCCAGGAGAGTTCCAAATGTGTGTGGGTAGAATATATATCCCATGGGGGTAAAATTGAAAAAAGTTGAAAAAAAATTTTTTTTGTACTTAGTCAATTTTCCGGCGTTTATCAGACTTTCAGATAGGGGAAATGTCAGTGAGCGTTCCGATTTCAGTTCCAGAGAGATTCGCCCAATGAGTCCTTGATATTTAGAGGTTTTCAGCCAATATTTTAGATTTTTGAAAATTTCACTTTTTTGTGAAAATATCCACTAAATGAGGGAATAATATGTGTGAGGGTACCCCAGGAGAGTTCCAAATGTGTGTAGGTAGAATATATATCCCACGTAGGTAAAATTGATAAAAGTTGAAAAAAAAATTTTTTTCACTTAGTCATTTTTCCGTTGTTTATCAGACTTTCAGATAGGGGAAATGTCAGTGAGTGTTCCGATTTCAGTTCCAGAGAGATTTGCCCAATGAGTCCTTGATATTTCGTCGTTTTCAGCCAATTTTCTGGATTTTTAAAAATTTCACTTTTTTGTGAAAATATCCACTAAATGAGGGAATAATATGTGTGAGGGTACGCCAGGAGAGTTCCAAATGTGTGTGGGTAGAATATATATCCCATGGGGGTAAAATTGAAAAAAGTTTAAAAAAAATTTTTTTGGACTTAGTCATTTTTCCGGCGTTTATCAGACTTTCAGATAGGGGAAATGTCAGTGAGCATTCCGATTTCAGTTACAGAGAGATTCGCCCAATGAGTCCTTGATATTTAGTCGTTTTCAGCCAATATTTTGGATTTTTGAAAATTTCACTTTTTTGTGAAAATATCCACTAAATGAGGGAATAATATGTGTGAGGGTACCCCAGGAGTGTTCCAAATGTGTGTAGGTAGAATATATATCCCACGGGGGTAAAATTGAAAAAAGTTGAAAAAAAATTTTTTTTGGACTTAGTCATTTTTCCGGCGTTTATCAGACTTTCAGATAGGGGAAATGTCAGTGAGAATTCCGATTTCAGTTACAGAGAGATTCGCCCAATGAGTCCTTGATATTTAGTCGTTTTCAGCCAATATTTAGGATTTTTGAAAATTTCACTTTTTTGTGAAAATATCCACTAAATGAGGGAATAATATGTGTGAGGGTGCCCCAGGAGAGTTCCAAATGTGTGTGGGTAGAATATATATCCCATGGGGGTAAAATTGAAAAAAGTTGAAAAAAAATTTTTTTTGTACTTAGTCAATTTTCCGGCGTTTATCAGACTTTCAGATAGGGGAAATGTCAGTGAGCGTTCCGATTTCAGTTCCAGAGAGATTCGCCCAATGAGTCCTTGATATTTAGAGGTTTTCAGCCAATATTTTAGATTTTTGAAAATTTCACTTTTTTGTGAAAATATCCACTAAATGAGGGAATAATATGTGTGAGGGTACCCCAGGAGAGTTCCAAATGTGTGTAGGTAGAATATATATCCCACGTAGGTAAAATTGATAAAAGTTGAAAAAAAAATTTTTTTCACTTAGTCATTTTTCCGTTGTTTATCAGACTTTCAGATAGGGGAAATGTCAGTGAGTGTTCCGATTTCAGTTCCAGAGAGATTTGCCCAATGAGTCCTTGATATTTCGTCGTTTTCAGCCAATTTTCTGGATTTTTAAAAATTTCACTTTTTTGTGAAAATATCCACTAAATGAGGGAATAATATGTGTGAGGGTACGCCAGGAGAGTTCCAAATGTGTGTGGGTAGAATATATATCCCATGGGGGTAAAATTGAAAAAAGTTGAAAAAAAATTTTTTTGGACTTAGTCATTTTTCCGGCGTTTATCAGACTTTCAGATAGGGGAAATGTCAGTGAGCGTTCCGATTTCAGTTCCAGAGAGATTCGCCCAATGAGTCCTTGATATTTAGTCGTTTTCAGCCAATATTTTAGATTTTTGAAAATTTCACTTTTTTTGTGAAAATATCCACTAAATGAGGGAATAATATGTGTGAGGGTACCCCAGGAGTGTTCCAAATGTGTGTAGGTAGAATATATATCCCACGGGGGTAAAATTGAAAAAAGTTGAAAAAAAATTTTTTTGTACTTAGTCATTTTTCCGGCGTTTATCAGACCTTCAGATAGGGGAAATGTCAGTGAGCGTTCCGATTTCAGTTCCAGAGCGATTCGCCCAATGACTCCTTGATACTTAGTCGTTTTCTGCCAATATTTTGGATTTTTGAAAATTTCACTTTTTTGTGAAAATATCCACTAAATGAGGGAATAATATGTGTGAGGGTACCCCAGGAGAGTTCCAAATGTGTGTGGGTAGAATATATATCCCATGGGGGTAAAATTGAAAAAAGTTTAAAAAAAATTTTTTTGGACTTAGTCATTTTTCCGGCGTTTATCAGACTTTCAGATAGTGGAAATGTCAGTGAGCGTTCCGATTTCAGTTACAGAGAGATTCGCCCAATGAGTCCTTGATATTTAGTCGTTTTCAGCCAATATTTAGGATTTTTGAAAATTTCACTTGTTTTTGAAAATATCCACTAAATGAGGGAATAATATGTGTGAGGTTACCCCTGGAGAGTTCCAAATGTGTGTAGGTAAAATATATATCCCACGGGGGTATAATTGAAAAAAGTTGAAAAAAAATTTTTTTTGGACTTAGTCATTTTTCCGGCGTTTATCAGACTTTCAGATAGGGGAAATGTCAGTGATCGTTCCGATTTCAGTTCCAGAGCGATTCGCCCAATGACTTCTTGATACTTAGTCGTTTTCTGCCAATATTTTGGATTTTTGAAAATGTCACTTTTTTGTGAAAATATCCACTAAATGAGGGAATAATATGTGTGAGGGTACCCCAGGAGAGTTCCAAATGTGTGTGGGTAGAATACATATCCCATGGGGGTAAAATTGAAAAAAGTTGAAAAAAAATTTTTTTTGGACTTAGTCATTTTTCCGGCGTTTATCAGACTTTCAGATAGGGGAAATTTCAGTGAGCGTTCCGATTTCAGTTCCAGAGAGATTCGCCCAATGAGTCCTTGATATTTAGTCGTTTTCAGCCAATATTTTGGATTTTTGAAAATTTCACTTTTTTGTGAAAATATCCACTAAATGAGGGAATAATATGTGTGTGGGTACCCCATGAGAGTTCCAAATGTGTGTAGGTAGAATATATATCCCACGGGGGAAAAATTGAAAAAAGTTGAAAAAAATTTTTTTTTGTACTTAGTCATTTTTCCGGCGTTTATCAGACTTTCAGATTGGGGAAATGTCAGTGAGCGTTCCGATTTCAGTTACAGAGAGATTCGCCCAATGAGTCCTTGATATTTAGTCGTTTTCAGCCAATATTTTGGATTTTTGAAAATTTCACTTTTTTGTGAAAATATCCACTAAATGAGGGAATAATATGTGTGAGGGTACCCCAGGAGAGTTCCAAATGTGTGTAGGTAGAATATATATCCCACGTAGGTAAAATTGATAAAAGTTGAAAAAAAAATTTTTTTCACTTAGTCATTTTTCCGTTGTTTATCAGACTTTCAGATAGGGGAAATGTCAGTGAGCGTTCCGATTTCAGTTCCAGAGAAATTTGCCCAATGAGTCCTTGATATTTCGTCGTTTTCAGCCAATTTTCTGGATTTTTAAAAATTTCACTTTTTTGTGAAAATATCCACTAAATGAGGGAATAATATGTGTGAGGGTACGACAGGAGAGTTCCAAATGTGTGTGGGTAGAATATATATCCCATGGGGGTAAAATTGAAAAAAGTTTAAAAAAAATTCTTTTGGACTTAGTCATTTTTCCGGCGTTTATCAGACTTTCAGATCGCGGAAATGTCAGTGAGCGTTCCGATTTCAGTTACAGAGAGATTCACCCAATGAGTCCTTGATATTTAGTTGTTTTCAGCCAATATTTTGGATTTTTAAAAATTTAACTTTTTTGTGAAAATATCCACTAAATGAGGGAATAATATGTGTGAGGGTACCCCAGGAGTGTTCCAAATGTGTGTAGGTAGAATATATATCCCACGGGGGTAAAATTGAAAAAAGTTGAAAAAAAATTTTTTTTGTACTTAGTCAATTTTCCGGCGTTTATCAGACCTTCAGATAGGGGAAATGTCAGTGAGCGTTCCGATTTCAGTTCCAGAGCGATTCGCCCAATGACTCCTTGATACTTAGTCGTTTTCTGCCAATATTTTGGATTTTTGAAAATTTCACTTTTTTGTGAAAATATCCACTAAATGAGGGAATAATATGTGTGAGGGTACCCCAGGAGAGTTCCAAATGTGTGTGGGTAGAATATATATCCCACGTAGGTAAAATTGATAAAAGTTGAAAAAAAAATTTTTTTCACTTAGTCATTTTTCCGTTGTTTATCAGACTTTCAGATAGGGGAAATGTCAGTGAGCGTTCCGATTTCAGTTCCAGAGAGATTTGCCCAATGAGTCCTTGATATTTCGTCGTTTTCAGCCAATTTTCTGGATTTTTAAAAATTTCACTTTTTTGTGAAAATATCCACTAAATGAGGGAATAATATGTGTGAGGGTACCCCAGGAGAGTTCCAAATGTGTGTGGGTAGAATATATATTCCATGGGGGTAAAATTGAAAAAAGTTTAAAAAATTTTTTTTTGTACTTAGTCATTTTTCCGGCGTTTATCAGACTTTCAGATTGGGGAAATGTCAGTGAGCGTTCCGATTTCAGTTACAGAGAGATTCGCCCAATGAGTCCTTGATATTTAGTCGTTTTCAGCCAATATTTTGGATTTTTGAAAATTTCACTTTTTTGTGAAAATATCCACTAAATGAGGGAATAATATGTGTGAGGGTACCCCAGGAGAGTTCCAAATGTGTGTAGGTAGAATATATATCCCACGTAGGTAAAATTGATAAAAGTTGAAAAAAAAATTTTTTTCACTTAGTCATTTTTCCGTTGTTTATCAGACTTTCAGATAGGGGAAATGTCAGTGAGCGTTCCGATTTCAGTTCCAGAGAAATTTGCCCAATGAGTCCTTGATATTTCGTCGTTTTCAGCCAATTTTCTGGATTTTTAAAAATTTCACTTTTTTGTGAAAATATCCACTAAATGAGGGAATAATATGTGTGAGGGTACGACAGGAGAGTTCCAAATGTGTGTGGGTAGAATATATATCCCATGGGGGTAAAATTGAAAAAAGTTTAAAAAAAATTCTTTTGGACTTAGTCATTTTTCCGGCGTTTATCAGACTTTCAGATCGCGGAAATGTCAGTGAGCGTTCCGATTTCAGTTACAGAGAGATTCACCCAATGAGTCCTTGATATTTAGTTGTTTTCAGCCAATATTTTGGATTTTTAAAAATTTAACTTTTTTGTGAAAATATCCACTAAATGAGGGAATAATATGTGTGAGGGTACCCCAGGAGTGTTCCAAATGTGTGTAGGTAGAATATATATCCCACGGGGGTAAAATTGAAAAAAGTTGAAAAAAAATTTTTTTTGTACTTAGTCAATTTTCCGGCGTTTATCAGACCTTCAGATAGGGGAAATGTCAGTGAGCGTTCCGATTTCAGTTCCAGAGCGATTCGCCCAATGACTCCTTGATACTTAGTCGTTTTCTGCCAATATTTTGGATTTTTGAAAATTTCACTTTTTTGTGAAAATATCCACTAAATGAGGGAATAATATGTGTGAGGGTACCCCAGGAGAGTTCCAAATGTGTGTGGGTAGAATATATATCCCACGTAGGTAAAATTGATAAAAGTTGAAAAAAAAATTTTTTTCACTTAGTCATTTTTCCGTTGTTTATCAGACTTTCAGATAGGGGAAATGTCAGTGAGCGTTCCGATTTCAGTTCCAGAGAGATTTGCCCAATGAGTCCTTGATATTTCGTCGTTTTCAGCCAATTTTCTGGATTTTTAAAAATTTCACTTTTTTGTGAAAATATCCACTAAATGAGGGAATAATATGTGTGAGGGTACCCCAGGAGAGTTCCAAATGTGTGTGGGTAGAATATATATTCCATGGGGGTAAAATTGAAAAAAGTTTAAAAAAATTTTTTTTGGACTTAGTCATTTTTCCGGCGTTTATCAGACTTTCAGATAGCGGAAATATCAGTGAGCGTTCCGATTTCAGTTACAGAGAGATTCGCCCAATGAGTCCTTGATATTTAGTTGTTTTCAGCCAATATTTTGGATTTTTGAAAATTTAACTTTTTTGTGAAAATATCCACTAAATGAGGGAATAATATGTGTGAGGGTACCCCAGGAGTGTTCCAAATGTGTGTTGGTAGAATATATATCCCACGGGGGTAAAATTGAAAAAAGTTGAAAAAAAATTTTTTTGTACTTAGTCATTTTTCCGGCGTTTATCAGACCTTCAGATATGGGAAATGTCAGTGAGCGTTCCGATTTCAGTTACAGAGAGATTCGCCCAATGAGTCCTTGATATTTAGTCGTTTTCAGCCAATATTTAGGATTTTTGAAAATTTCACTTGTTTTTGAAAATATCCACTAAATGAGGGAATAATATGTGTGAGGTTACCCCTGGAGAGTTCCAAATGTGTGTAGGTAAAATATATATCCCACGGGGGTATAATTGAAAAAAGTTGAAAAAAAATTTTTTTTGGACTTAGTCATTTTTCCGGCGTTTATCAGTCTTTCAGATAGGGGAAATGTCAGTGATCGTTCCGATTTCAGTTCCAGAGCGATTCGCCCAATGACTCCTTGATACTTAGTCGTTTTCTGCCAATATTTTGGATTTTTGAAAATTTCACTTTTTTGTGAAAATATCCACTAAATGAGGGAATAATATGTGTGAGGGTACCCCAGGAGAGTTCCAAATGTGTGTGGGTAGAATACATATCCCATGGGGGTAAAATTGAAAAAAGTTTAAAAAAAATTTTTTTTGGACTTAGTCATTTTTCCGGCGTTTATCAGACTTTCAGATAGGGGAAATTTCAGTGAGCGTTCCGATTTCAGTTCCAGAGAGATTCGCCCAATGAGACCTTGATATTTAGTCGTTTTCAGCCAATATTTTGGATTTTTGAAAATTTCACTTTTTTGTGAAAATATCCACTAAATGAGGGAATAATATGTGTGAGGGTACCCCATGAGAGTTCCAAATGTGTGTAGGTAGAATATATATCCCACGGGGGTAAAATTGAAAAAAGTTGAAAAAAATTTTTTTTGACTTAGTCATTTTTCCGGCGTTTATCAGACTTTCAGATAGGGGAAATGTCAGTGAGCGTTCCGATTTCAGTTCCAGAGCGATTCGCCCAATAAGTCCTTGATATTTAGTCGTTTTCAGCCAATATTTTGGATTTTTGAAAATTTCACTTTTTTGTGAAAATATCCACTAAATGAGGGAATAATATGTGTGAGGGTACCCCATGAGAGTTCCAAATGTGTGTAGGTAGAATATATATCCCACGGGGGTAAAATTGAAAAAAGTTGAAAAAAATTTTTTTTTGTACTTAGTCATTTTTCCGGCGTTTATCAGACTTTCAGATTGGGGAAATGTCAGTGAGCGTTCCGATTTCAGTTCCAGAGCGATTCGCCCAATAAGTCCATGATATTTAGTCGTTTTCAGCCAATATTTTGGATTTTTGAAAATTTCACTTGTTTTTGAAAATATCCACTAAATGAGGGAATAATATGTGTGAGGGTACCCCAGGAGAGTTCCAAATGTGTGTGGGTAGAATATATATCCCACGAAGGTAAAATTGATAAAAGTTGAAAACATTTTTTTTGGACTTAGTCATTTTTCCGGCATTTATCAGACTTTCAGATAGCGGAAATGTCAGTGATCGTTCCGATTTCAGTTACAGAGAGATTCGCCCAATTAGTCCTTGATATTTAGTCGTTTTCAGCCAATATTTTGGATTTTTGAAAATTTCACTTTTTTGTGAAAATATCCACTAAATGAGGGAATAATATGTGTGAGGGTACCCCAGGAGAGTTCCAAATGTGTGTAGGTAGAATACATATCCCACGGGGGTAAAATTGATAAAAGTTGAAAAAAAATTTTTTTTGACTTAGTCATTTTTCCGGCGTTTATCAGACTTTCAGATAGGGGAAATGTCAGTGAGCGTTCCGATTTCAGTTCCAGAGCGATTCGCCCAATAAGTCCTTGATATTTAGTCGTTTTCAGCCAATATTTTGGATTTTTGAAAATTTCACTTGTTTTTGAAAATATCCACTAAATGAGGGAATAATATGTGTGAGGGTACCCCAGGAGAGTTCCAAATGTGTGTAGGTAGAATATATATCCCACGTAGGTAAAATTGATAAAAGTTGAAAACATTTTTTTTGGACTTAGTCATTTTTCCGGCGTTTATCAGACTTTCAGATAGGGGAAATGTCAGTGAGCGTTCCGATTTCAGTTCCAGAGAGATTCGCCCAATGAGTCCTTGATATTTAGTCGTTTTCAGCCAATATTTTAGATTTTTGAAAATTTCACTTTTTTGTGAAAATATCCACAAAATGAGGGAATAATATGTGTGAGGGTACCCCAGGAGAGTTCCAAATGTGTGTGGGTAGAATATATATCCCACGGGGGTAAAATTGATAAAAGTTGAAAAAAAAATTTTTTTGACTTAGTCATTTTTCCGGCGTTTATCAGACTTTCAGATAGGGGAAATGTCAGTGAGCGTTCCGATTTCAGTTCCAGAGCGATTCGCCCAATAAGTCCTTGATATTTAGTCGTTTTCAGCCAATATTTTGGATTTTTGAAAATTTCACTTGTTTTTGAAAATATCCACTAAATGAGGGAATAATATGTGTGAGGTTACCCCTGGAGAGTTCCAAATGTGTGTAGGTAAAATATATATCCCACGGGGGTATAATTGAAAAAAGTTGAAAAAAAAATTTTTTTGTACTTAGTCATTTTTCCAGCGTTTATCAGACTTTCAGATAGGGGAAATGTCAGTGAGCGTTCCGATTTCAGTTCCAGAGCGATTCGCCCAATGACTCCTTGATACTTAGTCGTTTTCTGCCAATATTTTGGATTTTTGAAAATTTCACTTTTTTGTGAAAATATCCACTAAATGAGGGAATAATATGTGTGAGGGTACCCCAGGAGAGTTCCAAATGTGTGTGGGTAGAATACATATCCCATGGGGGTAAAATTGAAAAAAGTTGAAAAAAAATTTTTTTTGGACTTAGTCATTTTTCCAGCGTTTATCAGACTTTCAGATAGGGGAAATTTCAGTGAGCGTTCCGATTTCAGTTACAGAGAGATTCGACCAATGAGTCCTTGATATTTAGTCGTTTTCAGCCAATATTTTGGATTTTTGAAAATTTCACTTTTTTGTGAAAATATCCACTAAATGAGGGAATAATATGTGTGAGGGTACCCCATGAGAGTTCCAAATGTGTGTAGGTAGAATATATATCCCACGGGGGTAAAATTGAAAAAAGTTGAAAAAAATTTTTTTTTGTACTTAGTCATTTTTCCGGCGTTTATCAGACTTTCAGATTGGGGAAATGTCAGTGAGCGTTCCGATTTCAGTTCCAGAGCGATTCGCCCAATAAGTCCTTGATATTTAGTCGTTTTCAGCCAATATTTTGGATTTTTGAAAATTTCACTTGGTTTTGAAAATATCCACTAAATGAGGGAATAATATGTGTGAGGGTACCCCAGGAGAGTTCCAAATGTGTGTGGGTAGAATATATATCCCACGAAGGTAAAATTGATAAAAGTTGAAAACATTTTTTTTGGATTTAGTCATTTTTCCGGCGTTTATCAGACTTTCAGATAGGGGAAATGTCAGTGAGCGTTCCGATTTCAGTTACAGAGAGATTCGCCCAATTAGTCCTTGATATTTAGTCGTTTTCAGCCAATATTTTGGATTTTTGAAAATTTCACTTTTTTGTGAAAATATCCACTAAATGAGGGAATAATATGTGTGAGGGTACCCCAGGAGAGTTCCAAATGTGTGTGGGTAGAATATATATCCCACGTAGGTAAAATTGATAAAAGTTGAAAACATTTTTTTTGGACTTAGTCATTTTTCCGGCGTTTATCAGACTTTCAGATAGGGGAAATGTCAGTGAGCGTTCCGATTTCAGTTCCAGAGAGATTCGCCCAATGAGTCCTTGATATTTAGTGGTTTTCAGCCAATATTTTAGATTTTTGAAAATTTCACTTTTTTGTGAAAATATCCACTAAATGAGGGAATAATATGTGTGAGGGTACCCCAGGAGAGTTCCAAATGTGTGTGGGTAGAATATATATCCCACGTAGGTAAAATTGAAAAAAGTTGAAAAAAAATTTTTTTTGACTTAGTCATTTTTCCGGCGTTTATCAGACTTTCAGACAGGGGAAATGTCAGTGAGCGTTCCGATTTTAGTTCCAGAGCGATTCGCCCAATAAGTCCTTGATATTTAGTCGTTTTCAGCCAATATTTTGGATTTTTGAAAATTTCACTTGTTTTTGAAAATATCCACTAAATGAGGGAATAATATGTGTGAGGTTACCCCTGGAGAGTTCCAAATGTGTGTAGGTAAAATATATATCCCACGGGGGTATAATTGAAAAAAGTTGAAAAAAAATTTTTTTTGGACTTAGTCATTTTTCCGGCGTTTATCAGACTTTCAGATAGGGGAAATGTCAGTGAGCTTTCCGATTTCAGTTCCAGAGCGATTCGCCCAATGACTCCTTGATACTTAGTCGTTTTCAGCCAATATTTTGGATTTTTGAAAATTTCACTTGTTTTTGAAAATATCCACTAAATGAGGGAATAATATGTGTCAGGGTACCCCAGGAGAGTTCCAAACGTGTGTGGGTAGAATATATATCCCACGTAGGTAAAATTGATAAAGGTTGAAAAAAAATTTTTCTGGACTTAGTCATTTTTCCGGCGTTTATCAAACTTTCAGATAGGGGAAATGTCAGTGAGCGTTCCGATTTCAGTTCCAGAGAGATTTGCCCAATGAGTCCTTGATATTTCGTCGTTTTCAGCCAATTTTCTGGATTTGTAAAAATTTCACTTTTTGTGAAAATATCCACTAAATGAGGGAATAATATGTGTGAGGGTACCCCAGGAGAGTTCCAAATGTGTGTAGGTAGAATATATATCCCACGGGGGTAAAATTGAAAAAAAAATTTCTTTCCACTTAGTCATTTTTCCGGCGTTTTTCAGACTTTCAGATAGGGGAAATGCCAGTGAGCGTTCTGATTTCAGTTCCAGAGAGATTTGCCCAATGAGTCCTTGATATTTCGTTTTTTTCAGCCAATTTTCTGGATTTTTAAAAATTTCATTTTTTGTGAAAATATCCACTAAATGAGGGAATAATATGTGTGAGGGTACCCCAGGAGAGTTCCAAATGTGTGTAGGTAGAATATATATCCCACGGGGGTAAAATTGGAAAAAGTTGAAAAAAAATTTTTTTTCGACTTAGTCATTTTTCCGGCGTTTATCAGACTTTCAGATAGGGGAAATGTCAGTGAGCGTTCCGATTTTAGTTACAGAGAGATTCGCCCAATTAGTCCTTGATATTTTGTCGTTTTCAGCCAATATTTATAATTTTTGAAAATTTCACTTTTTTTGTGAAAATATCCACTAAATGAGGGAATAATATGTGTGAGGGTACCCCAGGAGAGTTCCAAATGTGTGTAGGTAGAATATATATCCCACGGGGGTAAAATTGAAAAAAGCTGAAAAAAAAATTTCTTTCGACTTAGTCATTTTTCCGGCGTTTATCAGACTTTCAGATAGGGGAAATGTCAGTGAGTGTTCCGATTTCAGTTACAGAGAGATTTGCCCAATTAGTCCTTGATATTTTGTCGTTTTCAGCCAATATTTAGGATTTTTGAAAATTTCACTTTTTTGTGAAAATATCCACTAAATGAGGGAATAATATGTGTGAGGGTACCCCAGGAGAGTTCCAAATGTGTGTAGGTAGAATATATATCCCACGGGGGTAAAATTGAAAAAAGTTGAAAAAAAAATTTCTTTCGACTTAGTCATTTTTCCGGCGTTTATCAGACTTTCAGATAGGGGAAATGTCAGTGAGCGTTCCGATTTCAGTTCCAGAGAGATTTGCCCAATGAGTCCTTGATATTTCGTCGTTTTCAGCCAATATTCTGGATTTGTAAAAATTTCACTTTTTTGTGAAAATATCCACTAAATGAGGGAATAATATGTGTGAGGGTACCCCAGGAGAGTTCCAAATGTGTGTAGGTAGAATATATATCCCACGGGGGTAAAATTGAAAAAAGTTGAAAAAAATTTTTTGGGGACTTAGTCATTTTTCCGACGTTTATCAGACTTTCAGATAGGGGAAATGTCAGTGAGCATCCCTATTTCAGTTACAGAGAGATTCGCCCAATGAGTCCTTGATATTTAGTCGTTTTCAGCCAATATTTTGAATTTTTGAAAATTTCACTATTTTGTGAAAATATCCACTAAATGAGGGAATAATATGTGTGAGGGTACCCCAGGAGAGTTCCAAATGTGTGTGGGTAGAATATATATCCCACGTGGGTAAAATTGATAAAAGTTTAAAAAAAATTTTTTTGGACTTAGTCATTTTTCCGGCGTTTATCAGACTTTCAGATAGGGGAAATGTCAGTGAGCGTTCCGATTTCAATTTCAGAGAGATTTGCCCAATGAGTCCTTGATATTTCGTCGTTTTCAGCCAATTTTCTGGATTTTTAAAAATTTCACTTTTTTGTGAAAATATCCACTAAATGAGGGAATAATATGTGTGAGGGTACCCCAGGAGAGTTCCAAATGTGTGTAGGTAGAATATATATCCCACGGGGGTAAAATTGAAAAAAGTTGAAAATTTTTTTTTTTTTTCGACTTAGTCATTTTTCCGCCGTTTATCAGACTTTCAGATAGGGGAAATGTCAGTGAGAATTCCGATTTCAGTTACAGAGAGATTCGCCCAATGAGTCCTTGACATTTAGTCGTTTTCAGCCAATATTTTGGATTTTTGAAAATTTCACTTTTTTGTGAAAATATCCACTAAATGACGGAATAATATGTGTGAGGGTACCCCAGGAGAGTTCAAAATGTGTGTGGGTAGAATATATATCCCACGTAGGTAAAATTGATAAAAGTTTAAAAAAATTTTTTTTCGACTTAGTCATTTTTCCGGCGTTTATCAGACTTTCAGATAGGGCAAATGCCAGTGAGAGTTCCGATTTCAGTTCCAGAGCGATTCGCCCAATGAGTCCTTGATATTTAGTAGTTTTCAGCCAATTTTCTGGATTTTTGAAAATTTCACTTTTTTGTGAAAATATCCACTAAATGAGGGAATAACATGCGTGAGGGTACCCCAGGAGAGTTCCAAATGTGTGTGGGTACAATATATATCCGACGGGGGTAAAATTTAAAAAAGTTGAGTCCTTGATATTTAGTCGTTTTCAGCCAATTTTCCGGATTTTTGAAAATTTCACTTTTTATGAAAATACTCACTAAATGAGGGAATAATATGTGTGTGGGTAGCCCAGGAGAGTTCCAAATGTGTGTGGGTAGAATATATATCCCACAGGGGTAAAATTGAAAAAAGTTGAAAAAATTTTTTTTTTGGACTTAGTCATTTTTCCAACGTTTATCAGACTTTCAGATAGGGGAAGTGTCAGTGAGCGTTCCGATTTCAGTTCCAGAGCGATTCGCCCAATGAGTGCTTGATATTTAGTCATTTTCAGCCAAATTTCTGGATTTTTGAAAATTTCACTTTTTTGTGAAAATATCCACTAAATGAGGGAATAATATGTGTGAGGGTACCCCAGGAGAGTTCCAAATGTGTGTAGGTAGAATATATATCCCACGTGGGTAAAATTGAAAAGAGTTGAGTCCTTGATATTTAGTCGTTTTCAGACAATTTTCTGGATTTTTGAAAATTTCACTTTTTTGTGAAAATATCCACTAAATGAGGGAATAATATGTTTGAGGGTACCCTAGGAGAGTTCCAAATGTGTGTGTGTAGAAAATATATCCCACGGGGGTAAAATTGAAAAAAGTTGAAAAAAATTTTTTTTTGGACTTAGTCATTTTTCCACCGTTCATCAGACTTTCAGATAGGGGGAATGTCAGTGAGCATTCCGATTTCAGTTTCAGAGTGATTCGCCCAATGAGTCCTTGATATTTAGTCGTTTTCAGCCAATTTTCTGGATTTTTGAAAATTTCACTTTTTTGTGAAAATATCCACTAAATGAGGGAATAATATGTGTGAGGTTACCCCAGGGGAGTTCCAAATGTGTGTAGGTAAAATATATATCACACGGGGGTAAAATTGAAAAAAGTTTTAAAAAATTTTTTTTTGGACTTAGTCATTTTTCCACCGTTCATCAGACTTTCAGATAGGGGAAATGTCAGTGAGCATTCCGATTTCAGTTCCAAAGCGATTCGCCCAATGAGTCCTTGATATTTATTCGTTTTCAGCCAATATTTTGGATTTTTGAAAATTTCACTTTTTTGTGAAAATATCCACTAAATGAGGGAATAATGTGTGAGGGTACCCCAGGAGAGGTACAAATGTGTGTGGGTAGAATATATATCCCACAGGGTATAATTTAAAAAAGTTGAAAAATTTTTTTTGGGGGACTTAGTCATTTTTCCGGCGTTTATCAGACTTTCAGATAGGGGAAATGTAAGTGAGCAGTCCGATTTCATTTCCAGAGCGATTCGCCCAATGAGTCCTTGATATTTATTCGTTTTCAGCCAATATTTTAGATTTTTGAAAATTTCACTTTTTTGTGAAAATATTCACTAAATGAGGGAATAATATGCGTGAGGGTACCCCAGGAGAGTTCCAAATGTCTGTGGGTAGAATATATATCCCAAGGGGGTACAATTGAAAAAAGTTGAGTCCTTGATATTTAGTCGTTTTCAGCCAATTTTCTGAATTTTTGAAAATTTCACTTTTTTGTGAAAATATCCACTAAATGAGGGAATAATATGTTTGAGGGTACCCCAGGAGAGTTCTAAATGTGTGTGTGTAGAAAATATATCCCACGGGGGTAAAATTAAAAAAAGTTGAAAAAAAATTTTTTTTGGACTTAGTCATTTTTCCGGCGTTTATCAGACTTTCAGATAGGGGGAATGTCAGTGAGCATTCCGATTTCAGTTCCAGAGTGATTCGCCCAATGAGTCCTTGATATTTAGTCGTTTTCAGCCAATTTTCTGAATTTTTGAAAATTTCACTTTTTTGTGATAATATCCACTAAATGAGGGAATAATATGTTTGAGGGTACCCCAGGAGAGTTCCAAATGTGTGTGGGTAAAATATATATCTCACGGGGGTAAAATTGAAAAAAGTTGAGTCCTTGATATTTAGTCGTTTTCAGCCAATTTTCTGGATTTTTGAAAATTCCACTTTTTTTGTGAAAATATCCACTAAATGATGGAATAATATGTTTGAGGGTACCCCAGGAGAGTTCCAAATGTGTGTGGGTAGAATATATATCCCACAAGGGTAAAATTGAAAAAAGTTGAAAAATTTTTATTTGGGGACTTAGTCATTTTTCCGGCGTTTATCACACTTTCAGATAGGGGAAATGTAAGTGACCTTCCCGATTTCAGTTCCAGAGCGATTGGCCCAATGAGTCCTTGATATTTAGTCGTTTTCAGGCAATTTTCTGGATTTTTGAAAATTTCACTTTTTTGTGAAAATATCCACTAAATGAGGGGTTAATATGTGTGAGGGTACCCCAGGAGAGTTCCAAATGTGTGTAGGTAGAATATATATCCCACGGGGGTAAAATTGAAAAAAGTTTAAAAAAATTTTTTTTAGACTTAGTCATTTTTGAGGCGTTTATCAGACTTTCAGATAGGGGAAATGTCAGTGAGCGTTCTGATTTCAGTTCCAGAGCGATTCGCCCAATGAGTCCTTGATACTTAGTCGTTTTCAGCCAATATTTTGCATTTTTGAAAATTTAACTTTTTTGTGAAAATATCCTCTAAATGAGGGAATAATATGTGTGAGGGTACCCCAGGAGAGTTCCAAATGTGTGTGGGTAGAATATACAGTGCCTACAAGTAGTATTCAACCCCCTGCAGATTTAGCTGGTTTGATAAGATGCAGATAAGTTAGAGCCTTCAAACTGCAAACGAGAGTAGGTTTTATGAACAGAAGCATAAATCTTACAAACCAAAAAGTTATGTTGTTCAGTTGAATTTTATTAAATTTTAAACATAAAAGTGTGGGTCAATTATTATACAACCCCTATGTTTAATATTTTGTGGAATAACCCTTGTTTGCAATTACAGCTAATAATCATCTCTTATAAGACCTGATCAGGCCGGCACAGGTCTGTGGAGTTATCTTGGCCCACTGCTCCATGCAGATCTTCTCCAAGTTATCTAGGTTCTTTGGGTGTCTCATGTGGACTTTATTCTTGAGCTCCTTCCACAAGTTTTCAATTGGGTTAAGGTCAGGAGACTGACTAGGCCACTCCAACACCTTGACTTTTTCCATCTTGAACCAGGCCTTGGTTTTCTTGGCTGTGTGCTTTGGGTTGTTGTTGTTATGATCTGCTACAGAGACTAAGGAAAGACAGGAGATCTGTCCCTACAATAGAACTAAACTAGATCCCTACGATGTAACGGGGAACCTGATCCTGCGATCAGACCCGCTAAAGTCCTCGGCTAGTCTGTACGAAGACCTATAGATGTGAGTGAGGAATCCCTACAAGAACTAGGGACTGGGAAAAGTTGGACACCTCCTAGCAGAAATCGTAGCAGTCAAAGACAAACACACAACAAAAAGTAAAGAGGTCAGAAGACCTAGCAAAACTAACAGAGAACGGCAACAGAGCACCAAGCTAGCTCAACAGTAGTAAATACAAATGAAGTCCAGCAATGCCAGGAGGGCGGAGCCGGATTAAATAAGCAAAAATGGTCATGTGACCAGCAAACTAAAAAAAAACTAACAGGAGAGTTGTAACAGTACCCCCTCTTCTAAGAGGATCCTCCGGATCCCCTAGGCCCAGGCTTACCAGGAAACCTCCTGTGAAACGCTCGGACAAGTCTGGAAGCAGAAACATCATCCGCCCTCACCCATGAGTTATCCTCAGGTCCGAAACCCTTCCAAGCAACGAGATACTGCAAACTTCCTCTATACCGTCTAGAATTTAGGATGCGGGAAATTTCATATTCCCCGTCCTCCACCACCGGAGGAACAGTGGCAGAGGCGTCACCATCCGACACATCAGCTTTTTTCAACAGAGAAACATGAAACACCGGATTAATCCTCCAGGACGTAGGAACCTCCAGCCTAACAGCAGATTGGTTAACTATCTGAAGCACCTTAAAGGGCCCTACGAACTTGGGACCCAATTTTTTAGAAGGAATCCTCAATCGCAGATTCTTAGAGGACAACCAAACCATGTCACCAACAGCAAACAAAACCTCTTGCCGTTTCCTATCAAAGTACCTCTTAGATTTTTTATTAGCCTCCTGAAGATTACACGCACATCCGTCCAAACTCTCTCCAAATCACCGGAACAACTCTCCTCCTCAGGCACAGCCGAAACCAATTTGGAGAATGACCCAAAAGACGGATGTCTCCCAGAACAACAAAAAAAAGGCGAACAACCAGCAGAAGAGGATGTATGGTTGTTAAGAGCAAATTCAGCAAGTGGCAGAAACTCAGACCACCCCTCTTGATTGTCTGCCACAAAACAACGCAAGAACTGGTCAACATCCTGGTTCTTCCTTTCTGTCTGGCCATTAGACTCAGGATGATATCCAGATGAAAACGACAAATGAACTCCCAACCTGTCACAAAAGGCACGCCAAAAATGAGCCATGAACTGAGGTCCCCTATCAGAAACAATGTCAGTAGGAACACCATGTAGTCTGACAATTTCCTTGACAAAGGCCTTAGCGAGTGTCTTAGTGCAAGGCAGTTTGATGAAGGGAACCAAGTGACACATCTTGCTAAAACGGTCCACGACCACCCAGATGACCGTGAAACCTTCAGAGGGAGGAAGGTCAGTAATAAAGTCCATAGCCAGATGTGTCCAAGGTGCACTAGGAACCTCCAGAGGGCAAAGCAACCCCGCAGCAGGAGCATGCGAAGACTTGGATCTAGCACACACAGTACATTAGCGCACCCACTTAATGACTTCCTTCTGCCATCCAGGCCACCAAAAACTGCGACCCACAAGTCTCTTGGTCTCAGAAATTCCTGGATGACCTGCCAACCGAGACTCATGACACTCAACAAACAAATCTCTCCTAAAGGTCCTATTCACAAACAACCTCCCATGGGGAGTGTTAGATGGGGCATTCTCCTGTGCTTTAAGAATCTCATCCTCCAAAACGGAGTCCAAAGCAGCAATCACAACACCTTCTTGTAAAATGGTCTCCATGGGAGACAAGTTGCGAGACAAATCCTCCGCTTTAACATTCTTGGTACCCGGGATGTAAGTAATGGAAAAATTAAACCGCGAGAAAAAAAGTGCCCACCTAGCCTGACGGGCATTCAAGCGCTTGGCAGCATCAAGATAGATCAGATTTTTATGATCAGTGAAAACCTGAATGGGAAATTCAGCACCTTTCAAGAGGAGACGCCAGTGTTCAAATGCGAGTTTAATCGCCATCAATTCCCGATTACCAATATCGTAATTAAGTTCAGTCTCGGAAAATTTTTTTGAAAAAAAGGCACAGGGATGTACTCCATCCTTGTTTTCCTGAGACAACACCGCACCAACCCCCACAGAAGAAGCATGAACCTCAACCAAAAACGGCTTAGTCACATCAGGCTGCATAAGGATGGGAGCAGAGGTGAACCTCTCCTTTAAAAACACAAAAGCTTCAATGGCCTCAGAAGTCCACTGAACCGCATTAGCACCTTTCCTGGTGAGATCGGTCAGCGGTTTGACAATAATAGAAAATTTTTTTATGAATTTTCTGTAATAATTGGCGAAACCCAAAAACCTCTGTATCGATTTCAAACCAATAGGCCTAGGCCATTCCTGCACAGCTTGAACTTTAACCGGGTCCATCTCAAAACCTTCACTGGAGATAATGTAGCCCAAAAAACTAATTCTCTGTACAGCGAACTCACATTTCTCCAGCTTGGCAAAAAGCGAATTGTCCATTAATAACTGTAATACCTCACGTACGCTCCGCCAATGAGACTCCAGATCCAGCGAATAAATCAAAATGTCATCCAAATACACAACCACATTTTTGCCGATTAAAGGTCTAAGGATATCATTAATAAGATTCTGAAAAAATGCTGGAGCATTGGTGAGACCAAAAGGCATAACCAGATTCTCAAAATGACCCACAGGAGTGTTAAAAGCAGTCTTCCATTCATCACCCTCCTTCATGCGCAACAAATTGTATGCCCCCCGGAGATCAATTTTAGAGAACCACTTGGCCCCCACTAACTGGTTAAATAAATCAGGAATCAACGGCAGTGGGTAAGGATTGCGTACAGTAATTTTATTAATCTCACAAAAGTCCAGACAAGGACGTAAACCGCCATCTTTTTTTTTTACAAAAAAAAATCCAACAGCCACAGGAGACTTGGAAGGCCTAATGTGACCGGCGGCCAAGCTTGTCTGTATGTATTCCTCCAAAGCCTTTCTCTCAGGAATAGTAAGATTAAATAAACGACTCTTAGGAAGAGTCGCTCCAGGGACAAATTCAATGGTACAATCATAGTCTCTATGGGGAGGCAAAACCTGCGACTCCTCCTCAGAAAAAACTCTCCAAAAATCCTAAATAGGTACAGGCAATTCCCCTCTATCCACAGCAGCAATGCGCCCGTTACAACACTTGTCATAACACTTAGGGCTCCAGGACTTAATTTCATTGGTAGACCAATCCAGTACAGGATTGTGCAATTTTAACCAAGGTAACCCCAATATTACTGGAGAAGGCAAATTATCCAATACCACCAAATCCAAATTCTCTTGATGAATACCATTAATAGTGAGGGGAAATTCACAGACCTTGTGAGTAACACTCTTCAAGGGAGAGCCATCGACAGAAACCACAGCAATAGGGGATGACAAAGTTTTAGGTTCTAATCTAAGTTTTTCCAAGAATCCCCCATCAATCACATTCAGAGTAGATCCACAATCCACAAATACCCGAAATTCAATTAATTCATCCTGAGCAGCAGTAGTGGCAGATAGGAATACTCCCTTAGAATTGAAACAGGCAATACGGGCATGACTGACCATTTTTTTTTCTTTGTTCATACGAAGCACACAGCTCTTAATAAAATGACCAGAATTTCCGCAATAGAAACACAAGCCTTCAGAAAGTCGGCGGTCTTTTTCCTAAGAGCGGGTTGCCATCGCCTCAATTTCCATCGGCTCTCCATTGTCAGCACAGAACCTCTCAGGACTCGAAGCTGACATAGCAGAGGATTTGCTCTCATTAACCCTTGCACGCAGTCTCCTGTCCACCCGTATAGCTAATTGCATTGCCTCCTGCAAGTTTCCAGGTGTGGGATAAGCTATCAGTAAATCCTTAACCCTTTCACCTAGCCCTGCAAGGACCAAGCTTTTCAAAGCTGAATCGTTCCACCCCACCTGGGCAGACCACCGACGGAAGTGAGAACAATATTTTTCCACATTACCTGATCCCTGCCTCAAACGTCTTAATTCAGACTCAGCAGATGAGACACGATCAGGATCATCATACAACAAACCCAAAGCAGAAAAACTATCCACTGATCTAAAGCACGGATCACTAGGTTGGAGAGAGAAGGCCCATCCCTGAGGATCTTTGCGCAAAAGTGACATTATGAACCCTATGCGCTGTGATTCATCACCAGAGGATCCGGGTCTCAAACGAAAATATAATAGACAAGCATTTTTAAAAGAAAAAAAATCTTGTTGTTTGCCAAAAAATAGATCAGGCGGACGTACCTTTGGTTCCACAAAGAGAGAGTCCCTGCAAGCGTTGAGCCAAATCTTGCACCGAGATCTGATGGAAAACTGGAGGTCTTTCCTTAGAGAATTTTTTTTTTTTTTTTTTTTTTTTTTAAGGCTGGACTTACTGTTATGATCTGCTACAGAGACTAAGGAAAGACAGGAGATCTGTCCCTACAATAGAACTAAACTAGATCCCTACGATGTAACGGGGAACCTGATCCTGCGATCAGACCCGCGAAAGTCCTCGGCTAGTCTGTACGAAGACCTATAGATGTGAGGGAGGAATCCCTACAAGAACTAGGGACTGGGAAATGTTGGACACCTCCTAGCAGAAATCGTAGCAGTCAAAGACAAACACACAACAAAAAGTAAAGAGGTCAGAAGATCTAGCAAAACTAACAGAGAACGGCAACAGAGCACCAAGCTAGCTCAACAGTAGTAAATACAAATGAAGTCCAGCAATGCCAGGAGGGCGGAGCCGGATTAAATAAGCAAAAATGGTCATGTGACCAGCAAACTAAAAAAAAACTAACAGGAGAGTTGTAACAGTTGTCTTGTTGGAAGATGAAATTACGACCCATCTTAAGATCCTTGATGGAGGAGCGGAGGTTCTTGGCCAAAATCTCCCAGTAGGCCATGCTATCCATCTTCCCATGGATGCGGACCAGATGGCCAGGCCCCTTGGCAGAGAAACAGCCCCACAGCATGATGCTGCCACCACCATGCTTGACTGTAGGGATGGTATTCTTGGGGTCGCATGCAGTGCCATCCAGTCTCCAAACGTCACGTGTGTGGTTGGCACCAAAGATCTCGATCTTGGTCTCATCAGACCATAGAACCTTGAACCAGTCTGTCTCAGAGTCCTCCAAGTGATCATGAGCAAACTGTAGACGAGCCTTGACATGACGCTTTGAAAGTAAAGGTACCTTACGGGCTCGTCTGGAACGGAGACCATTGCGGTAGATGTTATGTTCTGCTACCAAAGCTAAGGAAAGAGAGGAGATCTGTCCCTACTATAAGACTCAGCTGAATCCCTACGATGTAACAGGGAACCTGATCCTGCGATCAGACCTGCTAAAGTCCTAATCTAGTCTGTACGGAGACCTATAGATTTGGGGAGGGAATCCCTACAAGTACTAAGGACTGGGAGGAATATGGGACACCTCCTAACAGAAATAGCAGCAGACAGACGAACAAACAAAATAGATAGAACCTAGAGGTCCGTAGACCAAGCAAACTAACAGAGTTAGATACAGAGCACAGGCTAGCTAGAAAGTAGATATACAATGAAGTCCAGCAAAGCCAGAAGGGCGGAGCAGGATTAAATAGGCCAACAAGGTCATGTGACCAGCAAAGGAAAAAAAACCTAACAGCAAGGTTCTAACAGTACCCCCCCTTCTAAGAGGATCCTCCGGATCCCCTAGGACCAGGCTTATCAGGAAATCTCCTGTGAAACGCTCTGATAAGTCTGGACGCGGAAACATCATCTGACCTCACCCAAGAGTTATCCTCGGGTCCGAAACCTTTCCAGGCCACAAGATACTGCAAACTACCTCTATACCGTCTAGAGTCAAGGATGCGAGAAATTTCATATTCCCCGTCCTCCACCACCGGAGGAACAGAGGCAGAGGCGTCACCATCCGACACAACAGCTTTTTTTAACAGAGAGACATGAAAGACCGGATTAATTCTCCAGGAGGTAGGAACCTCCAACCTAACAGCAGATTGGTTGACAACCTGAAGCACCTTAAAGGGCCCTACAAACTTGGGACCCAATTTCTTAGAAGGAATCCTCAACCGCAGATTCCTAGAGGACAACCAAACCATGTCACCAACAGCGAACAAAACCTCCTGTCGTTTCCTATCAAAGTAGTCTTTAGATTTTCTGTTGGCCTCCTGAAGATTACCACGCACATCCGTCCAAACTCTTTCCAAATCACCGGAAAAATTCTCCTCCTCAGGCACGGCAGATCCTAACTTGGAGAACGACCCAAACGACGGATGTCTCCCAGAACAACAAAAAAAAGGCGAACAACCAGCAGAAGATGATGTATGATTGTTCAGAGCAAATTCGGCAAGTGGCAGAAACTCAGACCACCCCTCTTGATTGTCTGCCACAAAACAACGCAAGAACTGCTCAACATCCTGGTTTTTCCTTTCTGTCTGGCCATTAGATTCAGGATGATATCCGGACGAAAACGACAAATGAATTCCCAACCTGTCACAAAAGGCACGCCAAAAACGAGCCACGAACTGAGGACCCCTATCAGAAACAATGTCAGTAGGAACGCCATGAAGTCTGACAATTTCCTTGACAAAGGCCTTAGCGAGAGTTTTAGCGCAGGGCAGTTTGACGAAGGGAACCAAGTGACACATCTTGCTAAAACGGTCCACGACCACCCAGATGACAGTAAAACCCTCAGAGGGGGGAAGGTCAGTTATAAAGTCCATAGCCAAATGTGTCCAAGGAGCACTGGGGACCTCCAAAGGACAAAGCAACCCCGCAGCAGGAGTATGTGAGGACTTAGATCTAGCACATATAGTACATTGGCGCACCCACTTAATGACTTCCTTCTGCCATCCAGGCCACCAAAAACTGCGACCCACCAGTCTCTTGGTCTCAGAGATTCCGGGATGACCTGCCAACCGAGATTCGTGACACTCAACAAACAAATCTCTCCTAAAGGTCCCAGGCACAAACAACCTCCCATGAGGAGTGTTAGATGGGGCATTCTCCTGAGCTTTAAGAATCTCATCTTCCAAAACGGAGTCTAAAGCAGCTATCACAACACCTTCTTGTAAAATGTTTTCCTCTTTCTCAGCACCGACTATGGGAGAAAAACTGCGAGACAAGGCATCCGCCTTAACATTCTTAGTACCAGGGATGTAAGTAACGGAGAAATTAAACCGCGAGAAAAACAGTGCCCACCTAGCCTGACGGGCATTCAGGCGCTTGGCAGCGTCAAGATATATCAGATTTTTATGATCCGTAAGAACCTGAACGGGAAATTCCGCACCTTCCAAGAAGTGGCGCCAGTGTTCAAATGCGAGTTTAATAGCCAATAATTCCCGATTACCAATATCGTAATTCAATTCAGTCTCCGAAAATTTTTTTGAAAAAAATGCACAGGGATGTAATCCATCCCCGTTATCCTGAGACAATACTGCGCCAACCCCCACAGAGGGAGCATCAACCTCAACCAAAAACGGCCTAGTAACATCAGGCTGCATAAGGATGGGAGCAGAGGTGAACCTCTCCTTGAGATACACAAAAGCTTCAATGGCCTCAGAAGACCACTGAACCGCATCAGCACCTTTCCTGGTGAGATCAGTCAGAGGTTTGACAATACTAGAAAAATTTTTTATGAATTTTCTATAGTAATTGGCGAAACCCAAAAACCTCTGTATTGATTTCAAACCAATAGGCCTAGGCCATTCCTGCACAGCCTGAACCTTAACCGGATCCATCTCAAAACCTTTGCTGGAGATAATGTAGCCCAAAAAACTAATTCTCTGTACAGCGAACTCACATTTCTCCAGCTTAGCAAAAAGCGAATTGTCCATTAATAACTGTAATACCTCACGCACGCTCCGCCAATGAGACTCCAGATCTGGCGAATAAATCAAAATGTCATCCAAATACACAACCACATTTTTACCGATCAAAGGTCTAAGGATGTCATTAATCAGATTCTGAAAAAATGCAGGAGCATTAGTAAGACCAAAAGGCATAACCAGATTCTCAAAATGACCCACAGGAGTGTTAAAAGCAGTCTTCCATTCATCACCCTCCTTCATGCGCAACAGATTGTATGCCCCCTTAAGGTCAATTTTAGAGAACCACTTGGCCCCCAATAACTGGTTAAACAGATCAGGAATCAATGGCAGTGGGTAAGGATTGCGTACCGTAATTTTGTTAATCTCACGAAAATCCAGACAAGGACGTAAACCGCCGTCCTTTTTTTTTACAAAAAAAAATCCAACCGCCACAGGAGACTTAGAGGGCCTAATGTGACCGGCGGCCAAACTTGTCTGTATGTATTCCTCCAAAGCCTTCCTCTCAGGAATAGTAAGGTTAAATAAACGACTTTTAGGAAGAGTCGCTCCAGGGACAAATTCAATAGAACAATCATAGTCTCTATGGGGAGGCAAAACCTGCGATTCTTTCTCAGAAAAAACTCTCCAAAAATCCTGAATAGGAACAGGCAATTCTCCCCTATCCAAAGCTGCAATACGCCCGTTACAACACTTGTCATAACATTTATGGCTCCAGGATTTAATTTCACTGGTAGACCAATCCAGTACAGGATTGTGAAATTTTAACCAGGGCAAACCCAATATTACTGGAGAAGGCAAGTTATTCAACACTACCAAATCCAATTTCTCATGGTGAACACCATTAATAGTGAGAGGAAATTCACTGACCTTGAGAGTAATATTGTTCAAAGGGGAGCCATCCACAGAAACCACAGCAATGGGGGATGATAAAGGTTCAGGTTTTAAATTGAGTTTTTCCACGAATCCCCCATCAATAACATTCAGTGTAGACCCGCAATCAACAAACACCCGAAATTCCATTAATTTTTCCTGAGCAATCGTGGAAGCAGCTAAAAATATACCCTTGGAATTTAAACAGGCAATACGGGCGTGACTGACCATTTTTTTTTCTTTCTTCATACGAAGCTCACAACCTTTAATCAAATGACCAGATTTTCCACAATAGAAACACAAGCCTTCTGAAAAACGACGGTGTTTTTCTTGAGAGCGAGGTGCCACCGATCCAATCTCCATCGGTTCACCACTGTTAGTACACACATTATCATAACCAGAAACTGACATAGCAGAGGATTTGCTCTCATTAACCCTAGCACGCAGTCTTCTGTCCACCCGTATAGCTAATTGCATAGCCTGTTGCAAATCCTCAGGTGTAGGATAAGCAATTAGCAGGTCTTTAACCTTTTCACTGAGCCCAGCAAGAAATAGACTTTTCAGAGCAGAATCGTTCCACCCTGTTTGAGTGGACCAACGACGAAAATGTGTACAATATTTTTCCATATTACCTGATCCTTGTTTTAAACGTCTCAACTCAGTCTCAGCTGATGCCACACGGTCAGGATCATCATATAATAGTCCTAAAGCAGAAAAAAAACTATCCACTGATCTGAAGCATGTATCACTAGGTTGCAAAGAAAAGGCCCACTCCTGAGGCTCTTTGCGCAAAAGTGACATTATGAACCCTACGCGCTGGGATTCATCCCCAGAGGACTTGGGTCTCAAACGAAAATACAATAAGCAAGCATTTTTAAATGAAAAAAATTCTCGATGTTCACCAAAAAATAAATCCGGCAAACATACCTTAGGCTCCAAGAAATATGCTCCAGGACAGTTACTCACGTGCTGACGGAGCTCGGCCACTTCCAGAGAGAGTCCCTGCAGGTGTTTAGCCAAATCCTGAACCGACACCATGATGGAACAAAAAAAAATCTTTCCTTAGAGAATTTACAGGCTGGACTTACTGTTATGTTCTGCTACCAAAGCTAAGGAAAGAGAGGAGATCTGTCCCTACTATAAGACTCAGCTGAATCCCTACGATGTAACAGGGAACCTGATCCTGCGATCAGACCTGCTAAAGTCCTAATCTAGTCTGTACGGAGACCTATAGATTTGGGGAGGGAATCCCTACAAGTACTAAGGACTGGGAGGAATATGGGACACCTCCTAACAGAAATAGCAGCAGACAGACGAACAAACAAAATAGATAGAACCTAGAGGTCCGTAGACCAAGCAAACTAACAGAGTTAGATACAGAGCACAGGCTAGCTAGAAAGTAGATATACAATGAAGTCCAGCAAAGCCAGAAGGGCGGAGCAGGATTAAATAGGCCAACAAGGTCATGTGACCAGCAAAGGAAAAAAAACCTAACAGCAAGGTTCTAACAGTAGAGTACGTTACTTATGGTATTAACTGAAACCAATGTTCCCACTGCCATGAGATCTTCCCGGAGCTCCTTCCTTGTTGTCCTTGGGTTAGCCTTTACTCTTCGGACAAGCCTGGCCTCGGCACGGGAGGACACTTTCAAAGGCTGTCCAGGCCGTGGAAGGCTAACAGCAGTTCCATAAGCCTTCCACTTACGGATGATGCTACCAACAGTGGAGACAGGTAGGCCCAACTCCTTGGAAAGGGTTTTGTACCCCTTGCCAGCCTTGTGACCCTCCACGATCTTGTCTCTGATGGCCTTGGAATGCTCCTTTGTCTTTCTCATGTTGACCATGTCTGAGTGCTGTTCACAAGTTTGGAGAGGGTCTTAAATAGTCAGAAAAGGCTGGCAAAAGAGATCTTTAATCCACATATGTGAAGCTCATTATTCCTGGTGCCTGAACTACTTCTTAATACTTTAGGGGGACCAAACAGAATTCTTGTGGTTTGAGGGGTTGAATAATAAATGACACTCTGAATTAACTTTTAACGTTTTAAAAAAATAAAAAATAAAAAAAATTTTCTGCAGTGCATTTTCCACTTCCAGGCTGATCTACAGTACAAATGTAACAATGCCAAGTTAATTCCGCATGTGTCAACCAGCTAAATCTGCAGGGGGTTGAATACTACTTGTAGACACTGTATATCCCACGGGGGTAAAATTGAAAAAGTTGAAAAAAAATTTTTTTTGGACTTAGTCATTTTTCCAGCGTTTATCAGACTTTCAGATAGGGGAAATGTCCGTGAGCATTCCGATTTCAGTTCCAGAGCGATTCGCCCAATGAGTCCTTGATATTTAGTCGTTTTCAGCCAATTTTCTGGATTTTTAAAAATTTCACTTTTTTGTAAAAATATCCACTAAATGAGGTAATAATATGTTTGAGGGTACCCCAGGAGAGTTAAAAATGTCTGTGGGTAGAATATATATCCCACGGGGGTAAAATTGAAAAAAGTTGAGTCCTTGATATTTAGTCGTTTTCAGGCAATTTTCAGAATTTTTGAAAATTTCACTTTTTTGTGAAAATATCCACTAAATGAGGGAATAATATGTTTGAGGGTACCCCAGGAGAGTTCCAAATGTGTGTGTGTAGAAAATATATCCCACGGGGTAAAATTGAAAAAAGTTGAAAAAAATTTTGTTTTGGACTTAGTCATTTTTCCAGCGTTTATCAGACTTTCAGATAGGGGAAATGTCAGTGAGCGTTCCGATTTCAATTCCAGAGCGATTCTCCCAATGTGTTCTTGATATTTAGTCGTTTTCAGCCAATTTTCTGGATTTTTGAAAATTTCACTTTTTTGTGAAAATATCCAGTAAATGAGGGAATAATATGTATTAGGGTACCCCAAGAGAGTTCCAAATGTGTGTGGGTAGAATATATATCCCACGGGGGTAAAATTGAAAAAAGTTGAGAAAGTTTTTTTTTGGACTTAGTCATCTTTCTGTCGTTTATCAGACTTTCAGATAGGGGAAATGTCAGTGAGCGTTCCGATTTCAGTTCCAGAGCGATTCGCCCAATGAGTCCTTGATATTTAGTCGTTTTCAGCCAATATTTTGGATTTTTGAAAATTTCACTTTTTTGTGAAAATATCCTCTAGATGAGGGAATAATATGTGTGAGGGTACCCCAGGAGAGTTCCAAATGTGTGTGGGTAGAATATATATCCCACTGGGGTAAAATTGAAAAAAGTTGAGAAAATTTTTTTTTGGACTAAGTCATTTTTCCGGCGTTTATCAGACTTTCAGATAGGGCAAATGTCAGTGAGCGTTCTGATTTCAGTTCCAGAGCGATTCGCCCAATGAGTCCTTGATATTTAGTCATTTTCAGCCAATATTTTGGATTTTTGAAAATTTCACTTTTTTGTGAAAATATCCACTAGATGAGGGAATACTATGTGTGAGGGTACCCCAGGAGAGTTCCAAATGTGTGTGGGTAGAATATAAATCCCACTGGGGTAAAATTGAAAAATGTTGAGAAAATTTTTTTTTGGACTAAGTCATTTTTCCGGCGTTTATCAGACTTTCAGATAGGGCAAATGTCAGTGAGCGTTCTGATTTCAGTTCCAGAGAGATTCGCCCAATGAGTCCTTGATATTTAGTCGTTTTCAGCCAATATTTTGGATTTTTGAAAATTTCACTTTTTTGTGAAAATAGCCACTAAATGAGGGAATAATATGTGTGAGGGTACCCCAGGAGAGTTCCAAATGTGTGTGGGTAGAATATATATCCCACGGGGGTAAAATTGAAAAAAGTTGAAAAAAATATTTTTTTGGACTTAGTCGTTTTTCCGGCGTTTATCAGACTTTCAGATAGGGCAAATGTCAGTGAGCATTCTGATTTCAGTTCCAGAGCGATTCGCCCAATGAGTCCTTGATATTTAGTCGTTTTCAGCCAATATTTTGGATTTTTGAAATTTTCACTTTTTTGTGAAAATATCCACAAAATGAGGGAATAATATGTGTGAGGGTACCCCCAGGAGAGATGCAAATGTGTGTGGGTAGAATATATATCCCACAAGGGGTAAAATTCAAAAACGTTGAAAAAAAATTTTTTTTGGACTTAGTCATTTTTCCGGCATTTATCAGACTTTCAGATAGGGCAAATGTCAGTGAGCGTTCCGATTTCAGTTCCAGAGTGATTCGCACAATGAGTCCTTGATATTTAGTCGTTTTCAGCCAATATTTTGGATTTTTGAAAATTTCACTTTTTTGTGAAAATATCCACTAAATGAGGGATAAATATGTGTGAGGGTACCCCAGGAGAGTTCCAAATGTGTGTGGGTAGAATATATATCCCACTGGGGTAAAATTGAAAAAAGGTGAGAAAAATTTTTTTTGGACTTAGTCATTTTTCCGGCGTTTATCAGACTTTCAGATAGAGCAAATGTTATTGAGCGTTCCGATTTCAGTTCCAGAGCGATTCGCCCAATGAGTCTTTGATATTTAGTCGTTTTCAGCCAATATTTTGGATTTTTGAAAATTTCACTTTTTTGTGAAAATATCCACTAAATGAGGGAATAATATGTGTGAGTTTACCCAGAAGAGTTCCAAATGTGTGTGGGGAGAATATATATCCCACGGGGATAAAATTGAAAAAAGTTGAGAAAATTTTTTTTTCGACTGTCATTTTTCCGGCGTTTATCAGACTTTCAGATAGGGCAAATGTCAGTGAGCGTTCCGATTTCAGTTTCAGAGCGATTCGCCCAATGAGTCCTTGATATTTAGTCGTTTTCAGCCAATATTTTGGATTTTTGAAAATTTCACTTTTTTGTGAAAATATCCACTAAATGAGGGAATAATATGTGTGAGGGTACCCCAGGAGAGTTCCAAATGTGTGTGGGTAGAATATATATCCCACGGGGGTAAAATTGAAAAAAGTTGAAAAATTTTTTTTTTTGGACTTAGTCATTTTTCCGTCGTTTATCACACTTTCAGTTAGGGCAAATGTCAGTGAGCGTTCCGATTTCAGTTCCAGAGCGATTCGCCCAATGAGTCCTTGATATTTATTCGTTTTCAGCCAATATTTTGGATTTTAGAAAATTTCACTTTTTTGTGAAAATATCCACTAAATGAGGGAATAATATGTGTGAGGGTACCCCAGGAGAGTTCCAAATGTGTGTGGGTAGAATATATATCCCACGGGGGTAAAATTGAAAAAAGTTGAAAAATTTTTTTTTTTGGACTTAGTCATATTTCCGTCGTTTATCAGACTTTCAGATAGGGGAAATGTCAGTGAGCGTTCCGATTTCAGTTCCAGAGCGATTCGCCCAATGAGTCCTTGATATTTAGTCGTTTTCAGCCAATATTTTGGATTTTTGAAAATTTCACTTTTTTGTGAAAATATCCACTAGATGAGGGAATAATATGTGTGAGGGTACCCCAGGAGAGTTCCAAATGTGTGTGGGTAGAATATATATCCCACTGGGGTAAAATTGAAAAAAGTTGAAAAAATTTTTTTTTGGACTTAGTCATTTTTCCGTCGTTTATCAGACTTTCAGTTAGGGCAAATGTCAGTGAGCATTCCGATTTCAGATCCAGAGCGATTCGCCCAATGAGTCCTTGATATTTATTCGTTTTCAGCCAATATTTTGGATTTTTGAAAATTTCACTTTTTTGTGAAAATATCCACTAAATGAGGGAATAATATGTGTGAGGGTACCCCAGGAGAGTTCCAAATGTGTGTGGGTAGAATATATATCCCACGGGGGTAAAATTGAAAAAAGTTGAAAAAAATTTTTTTTGGGCTTAGTCATTTTTCCGTCGCTTATCAGACTTTCAGATAGGGCAAATGTCAGTGAGCATTCCGATTTCAGTTCCAGAGTGATTCACCCGATGAGTCCTTGATATTTAGTCGTTTTCAGCCAATATTTTGGATTTTTGAAAATTTCACTTTTTTGTGAAAATATCCACTAGATGAGGGAATAATATGTGTGAGGGTACCCCAGGAGAGTTCCAAATGTGTGGATAGAATATATATCCCACTGGGGTAAAATTGAAAAAAGTTGAGAATACTTTTTTTTGGACTTAGTCATTTTTCCAGCGTTTATCAGACTTTCAGATAGGGCAAATGTCAGTGAGCGTTCCGATTTCAGTTCCAGAGCGATTCGCCCAATGAGTCCTTGATATTTAGACGTTTTCAGCCAATATTTTAAATTTTTGAAATTTTCACTTTTTTGTGAAAATATCCACTAAATGAGGGAATAATATGTGTGAGGGTACCCCAGGAGAGTTCCAAATGTGTGTGGGTAGAATATATATCCCACGGGGGTAAAATTGAAAAAAGTTGAAAAAAAATTTTTTTTGGGCTTAGTCATTTTTCCGGCGTTTATCAGACTTTCAGATAGGGCAAATGTCTGTGAGCGTTCCCATTTCAGTTCCAGAGCGATTCGCCCAATGAGTCCTTGATATTTTGTCGTTTTCAGCCAATATTTTGGATTTTTGAAATTTTCACTTTTTTGTGAAAATATCCACTAAATGAGGGAATAATATGTGTGAGGGTACCCCAGGAGAGTTCCAAATGTGTCTGGGTAGAATATATATCCCACAGGGGTAAAATTGAAAAAAGTTGAAAAAAATTTTTTTTGGGCTTAGTCATTTTTCCGGCGTTTATCAGACTTTCAGATAGGGCAAAAGTCAGTGAGCATTCCGATTTCAGTTCCAGAGTGATTCACCCGATGAGTCCTTGATATTTAGTCGTTTTCAGCCAATATTTTGGATTTTTGAAAATTTCACTTTTTTGTGAAAATATCCACTAAATGAGGGAATAATATGTGTGAGGGTACCCCACTAGAGTTCCAAATGTGTGTGGGTAGAATATATATCCCACTGGGGTAAAATTGAAAAAAGTTGAGAAAATTTTTTTTTGGACTGTCATTTTTCCGGCGTTTATCAGACTTTCAGATAGGGCAAATGTCAGTGAGCGTTCCGATTTCAGTTTCAGAGCGATTCGCCCAATGAGTCCTTGATATTTATTCGTTTTCAGCCAATATTTTGGATTTTAGAAAATTTCACTTTTTTGTGAAAATATCCACTAAATGAGGGAATAATATGTGTGAGGGTACCCCAGGAGAGTTCCAAATGTGTGTGGGTAGAATATATATCCGACGGGGGTAAAATTGAAAAAAGTTGAAAAATTTTTTTTTTTGGACTTAGTCATCTTTCCGTCGTTTATCAGACTTTCAGATAGGGGAAATGTCAGTGAGCGTTCCGATTTCAGTTCCAGAGCGATTCGCCCAATGAGTCCTTGATATTTAGTCGTTTTCAGCCAATATTTTGGATTTTTGAAAATTTCACTTTTTTGTGAAAATATCCACTAGATGAGGGAATAATATGTGTGAGGGTACCCCAGGAGAGTTCCAAATGTGTGTGGGTAGAATATATATCCCACTGGGGTAAAATTGAAAAAAGTAGAAAAATTTTTTTTTTTGGACTTAGTCATCTTTCCGTCGTTTATCAGACTTTCAGATAGGGGAAATGTCAGTGAGCGTTCCGATATCAGTTCCAGAGCGATTCGCCCAATGAGTCCTTGATATTTAGTCGTTTTCAGCCAATATTTTGGATTTTTGAAAATTTCACTTTTTTGTGAAAATATCCACTAGATGAGGGAATAATATGTGTGAGGGTACCCCAGGAGAGTTCCAAATGTGTGTGGGTAGAATATATATCCCACTGGGGTAAAATTGAAAAAAGTTGAAAAAATTTTTTTTTGGACTTAGTCATTTTTCCGTCGTTTATCAGACTTTCAGTTAGGGCAAATGTCAGTGAGCGTTCTGATTTCAGATCCAGAGCGATTCGCCCAATGAGTCCTTGATATTTATTCGTTTTCAGCCAATATTTTGGATTTTTGAAAATTTCACTTTTTTGTGAAAATATCCACTAAATGAGGGAATAATATGTGTGAGGGTACCCCAGGAGAGTTCCAAATGTGTGTGGGTAGAATATATATCCCACGGGGGTAAAATTGAAAAAAGTTGAAAAAAATTTTTTTTGGGCTTAGTCATTTTTCCGTCGCTTATCAGACTTTCAGATAGGGCAAATGTCAGTGAGCATTCCGATTTCAGTTCCAGAGTGATTCACCCGATGAGTCCTTGATATTTAGTCGTTTTCAGCCAATATTTTGGATTTTTGAAAATTTCACTTTTTTGTGAAAATATCCACTAGATGAGGGAATAATATGTGTGAGGGTACCCCAGGAGAGTTCCAAATGTGTGGATAGAATATATATCCCACTGGGGTAAAATTGAAAAAAGTTGAGAATACTTTTTTTTGGACTTAGTCATTTTTCCAGCGTTTATCAGACTTTCAGATAGGGCAAATGTCAGTGAGCGTTCCGATTTCAGTTCCAGAGCGATTCGCCCAATGAGTCCTTGATATTTAGACGTTTTCAGCCAATATTTTAAATTTTTGAAATTTTCACTTTTTTGTGAAAATATCCACTAAATGAGGGAATAATATGTGTGAGGGTACCCCAGGAGAGTTCCAAATGTGTGTGGGTAGAATATATATCCCACGGGGGTAAAATTGAAAAAAGTTGAAAAAAAATTTTTTTTGGGCTTAGTCATTTTTCCGGCGTTTATCAGACTTTCAGATAGGGCAAATGTCTGTGAGCGTTCCCATTTCAGTTCCAGAGCGATTCGCCCAATGAGTCCTTGATATTTTGTCGTTTTCAGCCAATATTTTGGATTTTTGAAATTTTCACTTTTTTGTGAAAATATCCACTAAATGAGGGAATAATATGTGTGAGGGTACCCCAGGAGAGTTCCAAATGTGTCTGGGTAGAATATATATCCCACAGGGGTAAAATTGAAAAAAGTTGAAAAAAATTTTTTTTGGGCTTAGTCATTTTTCCGGCGTTTATCAGACTTTCAGATAGGGCAAATGTCAGTGAGCATTCCGATTTCAGTTCCAGAGTGATTCACCCGATGAGTCCTTGATATTTAGTCGTTTTCAGCCAATATTTTGGATTTTTGAAAATTTCACTTTTTTGTGAAAATATCCACTAAATGAGGGAATAATATGTGTGAGGGTACCCCACTAGAGTTCCAAATGTGTGTGGGTAGAATATATATCCCACTGGGGTAAAATTGAAAAAAGTTGAGAAAATTTTTTTTTGGACTGTCATTTTTCCGGCGTTTATCAGACTTTCAGATAGGGCAAATGTCAGTGAGCGTTCCGATTTCAGTTCCAGAGCGATTCGCCCAATGAGTCCTTGATATTTAGTCGTTTTCAGCCAATATTTAGGATTTTTGAAAATTTCACTTTTTTGTGAAAATATCCACTAGATGAGGGAATAATATGTGTGAGGGTACCCCCAGGAGAGTTGCAAATGTGTGTGGGTAGAATATATATCCCACAGGGGGTAAAATTGAAAAACGTTGAAAAAAAATTTTTTTTGGACTTAGTCATTTTTCCGGCGTTTATCAGACTTTCAGATAGGGCAAATGTCAGTGAGCGTTCCGATTTCAGTTCCAGAGTGATTCGCACAATGAGTCCTTGATATTTAGTCGTTTTCAGCCAATATTTTGGATTTTTGAAAATTTCACTTTATTGTGAAAATATCCACTAAATGAGGGATAAATATGTGTGAGGGTACCCCAGGAGAGTTCCAAATGTGTGTGGGTAGAATATATATCACCATGGGGTAAAATTGAAAAAAGGTGAGAAAAATTTTTTTTGGACTTAGTCATATTTCCGTCGTTTATCAGACTTTCAGATAGGGGAAATGTCAGTGAGCGTTCCGATTTCAGTTCCAGAGCGATTCGCCCAATGAGTCCTTGATATTTAGTCGTTTTCAGCCAATATTTTGGATTTTTGAAAATTTCACTTTTTTGTGAAAATATCCACTAGATGAGGGAATAATATGTGTGAGGGTACCCCAGGAGAGTTCCAAATGTGTGTGGGTAGAATATATATCCCACTGGGGTAAAATTGAAAAAAGTTGAAAAAATTTTTTTTTGGACTTAGTCATTTTTCCGTCGTTTATCAGACTTTCAGTTAGGGCAAATGTCAGTGAGCGTTCCGATTTCAGTTCCAGAGCGATTCGCCCAATGAGTCCTTGATATTTATTCGTTTTCAGCCAATATTTTGGATTTTTGAAAATTTCACTTTTTTGTGAAAATATCCACTAAATGAGGGAATAATATGTGTGAGGGTACCCCAGGAGAGATCCAAATGTGTGTGGGTAGAATATATATCCCACGGGGGTAAAATTGAAAAAAGTTGAAAAAAATTTTTTTTGGGCTTAGTCATTTTTCCGGCGTTTATCAGACTTTCAGATAGGGCAAATGTCAGTGAGCATTCCGATTTCAGTTCCAGAGAGATTCACCCGATGAGTCCTTGATATTTAGTCGTTTTCAGCCAATATTTTGGATTTTTGAAAATTTCACTTTTTTGTGAAAATATCCACTAGATGAGGGAATAATATGTGTGAGGGTACCCCAGGAGAGTTCCAAATGTGTGTGGGTAGAATATATATCCCACTGGGGTAAAATTGAAAAAAGTTGAAAAAATTTTTTTTTGGACTTAGTCATTTTTCCGTCGCTTATCAGACTTTCAGTTAGGGCAAATGTCAGTGAGCGTTCCGATTTCAGTTCCAGAGCGATTCGCCCAATGAGTCCTTGATATTTAGTCGTTTTCAGCCAATATTTTGGATTTTAGAAAATTTCACTTTTTTGTGAAAATATCCACTAGATGAGGGAACAATATGTGTGAGGGTACCCCAGGAGAGTTCCAAATGTGTGGATAGAATATATATCCCACTGGGGTAAAATTGAAAAAAGTTGAGAAAACTTTTTTTTGGACTTAGTCATTTTTCCAGCGTTTATCAGACTTTCAGATAGGGCAAATGTCAGTGAGCGTTCCGATTTCAGTTCCAGAGCGATTCGCCCAATGAGTCCTTGATATTTAGTCGTTTTCAGCCAATATTTTAAATTTTTGAAATTTTCACTTTTTTGTGAAAATATCCACTAAATGAGGGAATAATATGTGTGAGGGTACCCCAGGAGAGTTCCAAATGTGTGTGGGTAGAATATATATCCCACGGGGGTAAAATTGAAAAAAGTTGAAAAAAAATTTTTTTTGGGCTTAGTCATTTTTCCGGCGTTTATCAGACTTTCAGATAGGGCAAATGTCAGTGAGCGTTCCCATTTCAGTTCCAGAGCGATTCGCCCAATGAGTCCTTGATATTTAGTCGTTTTCAGCCAATATTTTGGATTTTTGAAATTTTCACTTTTTTGTGAAAATATCCACTAAATGAGGGAATAATATGTGTGAGGGTACCCCAGGAGAGTTCCAAATGTGTCTGGGTAGAATATATATCCCACGGGGGTAAAATTGAAAAAAGTTGAAAAAAATTTTTTTTGGGCTTAGTCATTTTTCCGGCGTTTATCAGACTTTCAGATAGGGCAAATGTCAGTGAGCATTCCGATTTCAGTTCCAGAGTGATTCACCCGATGAGTCCTTGATATTTAGTCGTTTTCAGCCAATATTTTGGATTTTTGAAAATTTCACTTTTTTGTGAAAATATCCACTAGATGAGGGAATAATATGTGTGAGGGTACCCCAGGAGAGTTCCAAATGTGTGTGGGTAGAATATATATCCCACGGGGGTAAAATTGAAAAAAGTTGAAAAAAATTTTTTTTGGACTTAGTCATCTTTCTGGCGTTTATTAGAATTTCAGATAGGGGAAATGTCAGTGAGCGTTCCGATTTCAGTTCCAGAGCGATTCGCCCAATGAGTCCTTGATATTTAGTCGTTTTCAGCCAATATTTAGGATTTTTGAAAATTTCACTTTTTTGTGAAAATATCCACTAAATGAGGGAATAATATGTGTGAGGGTACCCCAGGAGAGTTCCAAATGTGTGTGGGTAGAATATATATCCCACGGGGGTAAAATTGAAAAAAGTTGAGAACATTCTTTTTTGGACTTAGTCATTTTTCCGGTGTTTATCAGACTTTCAGATAGGGCAAATGTCAGTGAGCGTACCGATTTCAGTTCCAGAGTGATTCGCCCAATGAGTCCTTGATATTTAGTCGTTTTCAGCCAATATTTTGGATTTTTGAAAATTTCACTTTTTTCTGAAAATATCCACTAAATGAGGGAATAATATGTGTGAGGGTACCCCAGGAGAGTTCCAAATGTGTGTGGGTAGAATATATATCCCACTGGGGTAAAATTGAAAAAAGTTGAGAAAACTTTTTTTTGGACTGTCATTTTTCCAGCGTTTATCAGACTTTCAGATATGGCAAATGTCAGTGAGCGTTCCGATTTCAGTTCCAGAGCGATTCGCCCAATGAGTCCTTGATATTTAGTCGTTTTCAGCCAATACTTTGGATTTTTGAAAATTTCACTTTCTTGTGACAATATCCACTAAATGAGGGAATAATATGTGTGAGGGTACCCCAGGAGAGTTCCAAATGTGTGTGGGTAGAATATATATCCCACGGGGGTAAAATTGAAAAAAGTTGAAAAATTTTTTTTTTTGGACTTAGTCATCTTTCTGGCGTTTATCAGACTTTCAGATAGGGGAAATGTCATTGAGCGTTCCGATTTCAGTTCCAGAGCGATTTGCCCAAAGAGTCATTGATATTTAATCGTTTTCAGCCAATATTTTGGATTTTTGAAAATTTCACTTTTTTGTGAAAATATCCACTAGATGAGGGAATACTATGTGTGAGGGTACCCCAGGAGAGTTCCAAATGTGTGTGGGTAGAATATATATCCCCATGGGGTAAAATTGAAAAAAGTTGAGAAAATTTTTTTTTGGACTTAGTCATTTTTCCGGCGTTTATCAGACTTTCAGATAGGGCAAATGTTAGTGAGCGTTCCGATTTCAGTTCCAGAGCGATTCGCCCAATGAGTCCTTGATATTTAGTCGTTTTCAGCCAATATTTTGGATTTTTGAAAATTTCACTTTTTTGTGAAAATATCCACTAAATGAGGGAATAATATGTGTGAGGGTACCCCAGGAGAGTTCCAAATGTGTGTGGGTAGAATATATATCCCACGGGGGTAAAATTCAAAAAAGTTGAAAAATTTTTTTGGGGGATTTAGTCATTTTTCTGGCGTTAATCAGACTTTCAGATAGGGCAAATGTCAGTGAGCATTCTGATTTCAGTTCCAGAGCGATTCGCCCAATGAGTCCTTGATATTTAGTCGTTTTCAGCCAATATTTTGGATTTCTGAAAATTTCACTTTTTTGTGAAAATATCCACTAAATGAGGGAATAATATGTGTGAGGGTACCCCAGGAGAGTTCCAAATGTGTGTGGGTAGATTATATATCCCACTGGGGTAAAATTGAAAAAAGTTGAGAAAACTTTTTTTTGGACTTAGTCATTTTTCCGGCGTTTTTCAGACTTTCAGATAGGGCAAATGTTATTGAGCGTTCCGATTTCAGTTCCAGAGCGATTCGCCCAATGAGTCCTTGATATTTAGTCGTTTTCAGCCAATATTTTGGATTTTTGAAAATTTCACTTTTTTGTGAAAATATCCACTAGATAAGGGAATACTATCTGTGAGGGTAGCCCAGGAGAGTTCCAAATGTGTGTGGGTAGAATATATATCCCACGGGGGTAAAATTGAAAAAAGTTGAGAAAAATTTTTTTTGGACTTAGTAATTTTTCCGCCGTTTATCAGACTTTCAGATAGGGCAAATGTTATTGAGCGTTCCGATTTCAGTTCCAGAGCGATTCGCCCAATGAGTCCTTGATATTTAGTCGTTTTCAGCCAATATTTTGGATTTTTGAAAATTTCACTTTTTGTGAAAATATCCACTAAATGAGGGAATAATATGTGTGAGGGTACCCCAGGAGAGTTCCAAATGTGTGTGGGTAGAATATATATCCCACTGGGGTAAAATTGAAAAAAGTTGAAAAAAATTTTTTTGAGGACTTAGTCATTTTTCTGGCGTTTATCAGACTTTCAGATAGGGCAAATGTCAGTGAGCGTTCCGATTTCAGTTCCAGAGCGATTCGCCCAATGAGTCCTTGATATTTAGTCGTTTTCAGCCAATATTTTGGATTTTTGAAAATTTCACTTTTTTGTGAAAATATCCACTAAATGAGGGAATAATATGTATGAGGGTACCCCAGGAGAGTTCCAAATGTGTGTGGGTAGAATATATATCCCACGGGGGTAAAATTGAAAAAAGTTGAAAAAAATTTTTTTTGGGACGTAATCATTTTTCTGGCGTTTATCAGACTTTCAGATAGGGGAAATGTCAGTGAGCATCTGATTTCAGTTCCAGAGCGATTCGCCCAATGAGTCCTTGATATTTAGTCGTTTTCAGCCAATATTTTGGATTTTTGAAAATTTCACTTTTTTGTGAAAATATCCACTAAATGAGGGAATAATATGTATGAGGGTACCCCAGGAGAGTTCCAAATGTGTGTGGGTAGAATATATATCCCACGGGGGTAAAATTGAAAAAAGTTGAAAAAAATTTTTTTGGACTTAGTCATTTTTCTGGCGTTTATCAGACTTTCAGATAGGGGAAATGTCAGTGAGCATCTGTTTTCAGTTCCAGAGCGATTCGCCCAATGAGTCCTTGATATTTAGTCGTTTTCAGCCAATATTTTGGATTTTTGAAAATTTCACTTTTTTGTGAAAATATCCACTAAATGAGGGAATAATATGTGTGAGGGTACCCCAGGAGAGTTCCAAATGTGTGTGGGTAGAATATATATCCCACGGGGGTAAAATTGAAAAAAGTTGAAAAAAAATTTTTTTTGGACTTAGTCATTTTTCTGCCGTTTTTCAGATTTTCAGATAGGGGAAATGTCAGTGAGCATCTGATTTCAGTTCCAGAACGATTCGCCCAATGAGTCCTTGATATTTAGTCGTTTTTAGCCAATATTTTGGATTTTTGAAAATTTCACTTTTTTGTGAAAATATCCACTAAATGAGGGAATAATATGTGTGAGGGTACCCCAGGAGAGTTCCAAATGTGTGTGGGTAGAATATATATCCCACGGGGGTAAAATTGAAAAAAGTTGAAAAAAATTTTTTTTTGGACTTAGTCATTTTTCTGGTGTTTATCAGATTTTCAGATAGGGGAAATGTCAGTGAGCATCTGATTTCAGTTCCAGAGCGATTCGCCCAATGAGTCCTTGATATTTAGTAGTTTTCAGCCAATATTTTGGATTTTTGAAAATTTCACTTTTTTGTGAAAATATCCACTAAATGAGGGAATAATATGTGTGAGGGTACCCCAGGAGAGTTCCAAATGTGTGTGGATAGAATATATATCCCACGGGGGTAAAATTGAAAAAAGTTGAAAAACATTTTTTTTGGACTTAGTCATTTTTCTGGCGTTTATCAGATTTTCAGATAGGGGAAATGTCAGTGAGCTTCTGATTTCAGTTCCAGAGCCATTCGCCCAATGAGTCCTTGATATTTAGTCGTTTTCAGCCAATATTTTGGATTTTTGAAAATTTCACTTTTTTGTGAAAATATCCACTAAATGAGGGAATAATATGTGTGAGGGTACCCCAGGAGAGTTCCAAATGTGTGTGGGTAGAATATATATCCCACGGTGGTAAAATTGAAAAAAGTTGAAAAACATTTTTTTTTGGACTTAGTCATTTTTCTGGCGTTTATCAGACTTTCAGATAGGGGAAATGTCAGTGAGCATCTGATTTCAGTTCCAGAGCGATTCGCCCAATGAGTCCTTGATATTTAGTCGTTTTCAGCCAATATTTTGGATTTTTGAAAATTTCACTTTTTTGTGAAAATATCCACTAAATGAGGGAATAATATGTGTGAGGGTACCCCAGGAGAGTTCCAAATGTGTGTGGGTAGAATATATATCCCACGGGGGTAAAATTGAAAAAAGTTGAAAAAAATTTTTTTTTGGACTTAGTCATTTTTCTGGCGTTTATCAGATTTTCAGATAGGGGAAATGTCAGTGAGCATCTGATTTCAGTTCCAGAGCGATTCGCCCAATGAGTCCTTGATATTTATTCGTTTTCAGCCAATATTTTGGATTTTTGAAAATTTCACTTTTTTGTGAAAATATCCACTAAATGAGGGAATAATATGTGTGAGGGTACCCCAGGAGAGTTCCAAATGTGTGTGGGTAGAATATATATCCCACGGGGGTAAAATTGAAAAAAGTTGAAAAAAATTTTTTTTTGGACTTAGTCATTTTTCTGGTGTTTATCAGATTTTCAGATAGGGGAAATGTCAGTGAGCATCTGATTTCAGTTCCAGAGCGATTCGCCCAATGAGTCCTTGATATTTAGTAGTTTTCAGCCAATATTTTGGATTTTTGAAAATTTCACTTTTTTGTGAAAATATCCACTAAATGAGGGAATAATATGTGTGAGGGTACCCCAGGAGAGTTCCAAATGTGTGTGGATAGAATATATATCCCACGGGGGTAAAATTGAAAAAAGTTGAAAAACATTTTTTTTGGACTTAGTCATTTTTCTGGCGTTTATCAGATTTTCAGATAGGGGAAATGTCAGTGAGCTTCTGATTTCAGTTCCAGAGCGATTCTCCCAATGAGTCCTTGATATTTAGTCGTTTTCAGCCAATATTTTGGATTTTTGAAAATTTCACTTTTTTGTGAAAATATCCACTAAATGAGGGAATAATATGTGTGAGGGTACCCCAGGAGAGTTCCAAATGTGTGTGGGTAGAATATAAATCCCACGGGGGTAAAATTGAAAAAAGTTGAAAAAATTTTTTTTGGGACTTAGGAATTTTTCTGCCGTTTATCAGATTTTCAGATAGGGGAAATGTCAGTGAGCGTTCTGATTTCAGTTCCAGAGCCATTCGCCCAATGAGTCCTTGATATTTAGTCGTTTTCAGCCAATATTTTGGATTTTTGAAAATTTTACTTTTTTGTGAAAATATCCACTAGATGAGGGAATAATATGTGTGAGGGTACCCCAGGAGAGTTCCAAATGTGTGTGGGTAGAATATATATCAAACGGGGGTAAAATTTAAAAAAGTTGAAAAAAATTTTTTTTTGGACTTCGTCATTTTTCTGGCGTTTATCAGACTTTCAGATAGGGGAAATGTCAGTGAGCATCTGATTTAAGTTCCAGAGCGATTTGCCCAATGAGTCCTTGATATTGAGTCGTTTTCAGCCAATATTTTGGATTTTTGAAAATTTCACTTTTTTTGTGAAAATATCCACTAAATGAGGGAATAATATGTGTGAGGGTACCCCAGGAGAGTTCCAAATGTGTGTGGGTAGAATATATATCCCACGGGGGTAAAATTGAAAAAAGTTGAAAAACATTTTTTTTTGGACTTAGTCATTTTTCCGGCGTTTATCAGATTTTCAGATAGGGGAAATGTCAGTGAGCGTTCTGATTTCAGTTCCAGAGCCATTCGCCCAATGAGTCCTTGATATTTAGTCGTTTTCAGCCAATATTTTGGATTTTTGAAAATTTCACTTTTTTGTGAAAATATCCACTAAATGAGGGAATAATATGTGTGAGGGTACCCCAGGAGAGTTCCAAATGTGTGTGAGTAGAATATATATCCCACGGGGGTAAAATTGAAAAAAGTTGAAAAAAAATTTTTTTTGGACTTAGTCATTTTTCTGCCGTTTTTCAGATTTTCAGATAGAGGAAATGTCAGTGAGCATCTGATTTCAGTTCCAGAGCGATTCGCCCAATGAGTCCTTGATATTTAGTCGTTTTTAGCCAATATTTTGGATTTTTGAAAATTTCACTTTTTGTGAAAATATCCACTAAATGAGGGAATAATATGTGTGAGGGTACCCCAGGAGAGTTCCAAATGTGTGTGGGTAGAGTATATATCCCACGGGGGTAAAATTGAAAAAAATTTTTTTTTGGACTTAGTCATTTTTCTGGCGTTTATCAGATTTTCAGATAGGGGAAATGTCAGTGAGCATCTGATTTCAGTTCCAGAGCGATTCGCCCAATGAGTCCTTGATATTTAGTCGTTTTCAGCCAATATTTTGGATTTTTGAAAATTTCACTTTTTTGTGAAAATATCCACTAAATGAGGGAATAATATGTGTGAGGGTACCCCAGGAGAGTTCCAAATGTGTGTTGGTAGAATATATATCCCACGTGGGTAAAATTGAAAAAAGTTGAAAAACATTTCTTTTGGACTTAGTCATTTTTCTGGCGTTTATCAGATTTTCAGAAAGGGGAAATGTCAGTGAGCTTCTGATTTCAGTTCCAGAGCGATGCGCCCAATGAGTCCTTGATATTTAGTCGTTTTCAGCCAATATTTTGGATTTTTGAAAATTTCACTTTTTTGTGAAAATATCCACTAAATGAGGGAATAATATGTGTGAGGGTACCCCAGGAGAGTTCCAAATGTGTGTGGGTAGAATATATATCCCACGGTGGTAAAATTGAAAAAAGTTGAAAAACATTTTTTTTTGGACTTAGTCATTTTTCTGGCGTTTATCAGACTTTCAGATAGGGGAAATGTCAGTGAGCATCTGATTTCAGTTCCAGAGCGATTCGCCCAATGAGTCCTTGATATTTAGTCGTTTTCAGCCAATATTTTGGATTTTTGAAAATTTCACTTTTTTGTGAAAATATCCACTAAATGAGGGAATAATATGTGTGAGGGTACCCCAGGAGAGTTCCAAATGTGTGTGGGTAGAATATATATCCCACGGGGGTAAAATTGAAAAAAGTTGAAAAAAATTTTTTTTTGGACTTAGTCATTTTTCTGGCGTTTATCAGATTTTCAGATAGGGGAAATGTCAGTGAGCATCTGATTTCAGTTCTAGAGCGATTCGCCCAATGAGTCCTTGATATTTATTCGTTTTCAGCCAATATTTTGGATTTTTGAAAATTTCACTTTTTTGTGAAAATATCCACTAAATGAGGGAATAATATGTGTGAGGGTACCCCAGGAGAGTTCCAAATGTGTGTGGGTAGAATATATATCCCACGGGGGTAAAATTGAAAAAAGTTGAAAAAATTTTTTTTGGGACTTAGTAATTTTTCTGCCGTTTATCAGATTTTCAGATAGGGGAAATGTCAGTGAGCGTTCTGATTTCAGTTCCAGAGCCATTCGCCCAATGAGTCCTTGATATTTAGTCGTTTTCAGCCAATATTTTGGATTTTTGAAAATTTTACTTTTTTGTGAAAATATCCACTAGATGAGGGAATAATATGTGTGAGGGTACCCCAGGAGAGTTCCAAATGTGTGTGGGTAGAATATATATCAAACGAGGGTAAAATTTAAAAAAGTTGAAAAAAATTTTTTTTTGGACTTAGTCATTTTTCTGGTGTTTATCAGATTTTCAGATAGGGGAAATGTCAGTGAGCATCTGATTTCAGTTCCAGAGCGATTCGCCCAATGAGTCCTTGATATTTAGTAGTTTTCAGCCAATATTTTGGATTTTTGAAAATTTCACTTTTTTGTGAAAATATCCACTAAATGAGGGAATAATATGTGTGAGGGTACCCCAGGAGAGTTCCAAATGTGTGTGGGTAGAATATATATCCCACGGGGGTAAAATTGAAAAAAGTTGAAAAACATTTTTTTTGGACTTAGTCATTTTTCTGGCGTTTATCAGATTTTCAGATAGGGGAAATGTCAGTGAGCGTTCTGATTTCAGTTCCAGAGCCATTCGCCCAATGAGTCCTTGATATTTAGTCGTTTTCAGCCAATATTTTGGATTTTTGAAAATTTCACTTTTTTGTGAAAATATCCACTAGATGAGGGAATAATATGTGTGAGGGTACCCCAGGAGAGTTCCAAATGTGTGTGGGTAGAATATATATCAAACGGGGGTAAAATTTAAAAAAGTTGAAAAAAATTTTTTTTTGGACTTCGTCATTTTTCTGGCGTTTATCAGACTTTCAGATAGGGGAAATGTCAGTGAGCATCTGATTTAAGTTCCAGAGCGATTCGCCCAATGAGTCCTTGATATTGAGTTGTTTTCAGCCAATATTTTGGATTTTTGAAAATTTCACTTTTTTTGTGAAAATATCCACTAAATGAGGGAATAATATGTGTGAGGGTACCCCAGGAGAGTTCCAAATGTGTGTGGGTAGAATATATATCCCACGGGGGTAAAATTGAAAAAAGGTTAAAAAAATTTTTTTTGGACTTAGTCATTTTTCTGGCGTTTATCAGATTTTCAGATAGGGGAAATGTCAGTGAGCTTCTGATTTCAGTTCCAGAGCGATTCGCCCAATGAGTCCTTGATATTTAGTCGTTTTCAGCCAATATTTTGGATTTTTGAAAATTTCCCTTTTTTTTGTGAAAATATCCACTAAATGAGGGAATAATATGTGTGAGGGTACCCCAGGAGAGTTCCAAATGTGTGTGGGTAGAATATATATCCCACGGGGGTAAAATTGAAAAAAGTTGAAAAACATTTTTTTTTGGACTTAGTCATTTTTCCGGCGTTTATCAGACTTTCAGTTAGGGCAAATGTCAGTGAGCGTTCTGATTTCAGTTCCAGAGCGATTCGCCCAATGAGTCCTTGATATTTAGTCGTTTTCAGCCAATATTTTGGATTTTTGAAAATTTCACTTTTTTGTGAAAATATCCACTAGATGAGGGAATAATATGTGTGAGGGTACCCCAGCAGAGTTCCAAATGTGTGTGGGTAGAATATATATCCCACGGGGGTAAAATTGAAAAAAGTTGAAAAACATTTTTTTTTGGACTTAGTCATTTTTCCGGCGTTTATCAGACTTTCAGATAGGGAAAATGTCAGTGAGCATCTGATTTCAGTTCCAGAGCGATTCGCCCAATGAGTCCTTGATATTTAGTCATTTTCAGCCAATATTTTGGATTTTTGAAAATTTCACTTTTTTGTGAAAATATCCACTAAATGAGGGAATAATATGTGTGAGGGTACCCCAGGAGAGTTCCAAATGTGTGTGGGTAGAATATATATCCCACGGGGGTAAAATTGAAAAAAGTTGAAAAAAAATTTTTTTTGGACTTAGTCATTTTTCTGGCGTTTATCAGACTTTCAGATAGGGGAAATGTCAGTGAGCATCTGATTTCAGTTCCAGAGCGATTCACCCAATGATTCATTGATATTTAGTCGTTTTCAGCCAATATTTTGGATTTTTGAAAATTTCACTTTTTTGTGAAAATATCCACTAAATGAGGGAATAATATGTGTGAGGGTACCCCAGGAGAGTTCCAAATGTGTGTGGGTAGAATATATATCCCACGGGGGTAAAATTGAAAAAAGTTGAAAAACATTTTTTTTGGACTTAGTCATTTTTCTGGCGTTTATCAGATTTTCAGATAGGGGAAATGTCAGTGAGCTTCTGATTTCAGTTCCAGAGCGATTCGCCCAATGAGTCCTTTATATTTAGTCGTTTTCAGCCAATATTTTGGATTTTTGAAAATTTCACTTTTTTGTGAAAATATCCACTAAATGAGGGAATAATATGTGTGAGGGTACCCCAGGAGAGTTCCAAATGGGTGTGGGTAGAATATATATCCCACGGGGGTAAAATTGAAAAAAGTTGAAAAACATTTTTTTTGGGACGTAGTCATTTTTCTGGCGTTTATCAGACTTTCAGATAGGGGAAATGTCAGTGAGCTTCTGATTTCAGTTCCAGAGCGATTCGCCCAATGAGTCCTTGATATTTAGTCGTTTTCAGCCAATATTTTGGATTTTTGAAAATTTCACTTTTTTGTGAAAATATCCAATAAATGAGGGAATAATATGTGTGAGGGTACCCCAGGAGAGTTCCAAATGTGTGTGGGTAGAATATATATCCCACGGGGGTAAAATTGAAAAAAGTTGAAAAACATTTTTTTTGGGACTTAGTCATTTTTCTGGCGTTTATCAGACTTTCAGATAGGGGAAATGTCAGTGAGCATCTGATTTCAGTTCCAGAGCGATTCGCCCAATGAGTCCTTGATATTTAGTCGTTTTCAGCCAATATTTTGGATTTTTGAAAATTTCACTTTTTTGTGAAAATATCCACTAAATGAGGGAATAATATGTGTGAGGGTACCCTAGGAGAGTTCCAAATGTGTGTGGGTAGAATATATATCCCACGGGGGGTAAAATTGAAAAAAGTGGAAAAAAAATTTTTTTTGGACTTAGTCATTTTTCTGGCGTTTATCAGACTTTCAGATAGGGGAAATGTCAGTGAGCATCTGATTTCAGTTCCAGAGCGATTCGCCCAATGAGTCCTTGATATTTAGTCGTTTTCAGCCAATATTTTGGATTTTTGAAAATTTCACTTTTTTGTGAAAATATCCACTAAATGAGGGAATAATATGTGTGAGGGTACCCTAGGAGAGTTCCAAATGTGTGTGGGTAGAATATATATCCCACGGGGGTAAAATTGAAAAAAGTTGAAAAAAAATTTTTTTTGGCCTTAGTCATTTTTCTGCCGTTTATCACATTTTCAGATAGGGGAAATGTCAGTGAGCATCTGATTTCAGTTCCAGAGCGATTCGCCCAATGAGTCCTTGATATTTAGTCGTTTTCAGCCAATATTTTGGATTTTTGAAAATTTCACTTTTTTGTGAAAATATCCACTAAATGAGGGAATAATATGTGTGAGGGTACCCTAGGAGAGTTCCAAATGTGTGTGGGTAGAATATATATCCCATGGGGGTAAAATTGAAAAAAGTTTAAAAAAAATTTTTTTTGGCCTTAGTCATTTTTCTGCCGTTTATCACATTTTCAGATAGGGGAAATGTCAGTGAGCATCTGATTTCAGTTCCAGAGCGATTCGCCCAATGAGTCCTTGATATTTAGTCGTTTTCAGCCAATATTTTGGATTTTTGAAAATTTCACTTTTTTGTGAAAATATCCACTAAATGAGGGAATAATATGTGTGAGGGTACCCCAGGAGAGTTCCAAATGGGTGTGGGTAGAATATATATCCCACGGGGGTAAAATTGAAAAAAGTTGAAAAACATTTTTTTTGGGACGTAGTCATTTTTCCGGCGTTTATCAGACTTTCAGTTAGGGAAAATGTCAGTGAGTGTTCTGATTTCAGTTCCAGAGCGATTCGCCCAATGAGTCCTTGATATTTAGTCGTTTTCAGCCAATATTTTGGATTTTTGAAAATTTCACTTTTTTGTGAAAATATCCACTAAATGAGGGAATAATATGTGTGAGGGTACCCCAGCAGAGTTCCAAATGTGTGTGGGTAGAATATATATCCCACGGGGGTAAAATTGAAAAAAGTTGAAAAAAAATTTTTTTTGGACTTAGTCATTTTTCTGCCGTTTTTCAGATTTTCAGATAGGGGAAATGTCAGTGAGCATCTGATTTCAGTTCCAGAGCGATTCGCCCAATGAGTCCTTGATATTTAGTCGTTTTCAGCCAATATTTTGGATTTTTGAAAATTTCACTTTTTTGTGAAAATATCCACTAAATGAGGGAATAATATGTGTGAGGGTACCCCAGGAGAGTTCAAAATGTGTGTGGGTAGAATATATATCCCACGGGGGTAAAATTGAAAAAAGTTGAAAAACATTTTTTTTGGGACTTAGTCATTTTTCTGGCGTTTATCAGACTTTCAGATAGGGGAAATGTCAGTGAGCATCTGATTTCAGTTCCAGAGCGATTCGCCCAATGAGTCCTGGATATTTAGTCGTTTTCAGCCAATATTTTTGATTTTTGAAAATTTCCCTTTTTTTTGTGAAAATATCCACTAAATGAGGGAATAATATGTGTGAGGGTACCCCAGGAGAGTTCCAAATGTGTGTGGGTAGAATATATATCCCACGGGGGTAAAATTGAAAAAAGTTGAAAAACATTTTTTTTGGACTTAGTCATTTTTCTGGCGTTTATCAGACTTTCAGATAGGGGAAATGTCAGTGAGCTTCTGATTTCAGTTCCAGAGCGATTCGCCCAATGAGTCCTTGATATTTAGTCATTTTCAGCCAATATTTTGGATTTTTGAAAATTTCACTTTTTTGTGAAAATATCCACTAAATGAGGGAATAATATGTGTGAGGGTACCCCAGGAGAGTTCCAAATGTGTGTGGGTAGAATATATATCCCACGGGGGTAAAATTGAAAAAAGTTGAAAAAAAATTTTTTTTGGACTTAGTCATTTTTCTGGCGTTTATCAGACTTTCAGATAGGGGAAATGTCAGTGAGCATCTGATTTCAGTTCCAGAGCGATTCACCCAATGATTCATTGATATTTAGTCGTTTTCAGCCAATATTTTGGATTTTTGAAAATTTCACTTTTTTGTGAAAATATCCACTAAATGAGGGAATAATATGTGTGAGGGTACCCCAGGAGAGTTCCAAATGTGTGTGGGTAGAATATATATCCCACGGGGGTAAAATTGAAAAAAGTTGAAAAACATTTTTTTTGGACTTAGTCATTTTTCTGGCGTTTATCAGATTTTCAGATAGGGGAAATGTCAGTGAGCTTCTGATTTCAGTTCCAGAGCGATTCGCCCAATGAGTCCTTTATATTTAGTCGTTTTCAGCCAATATTTTGGATTTTTGAAAATTTCACTTTTTTGTGAAAATATCCACTAAATGAGGGAATAATATGTGTGAGGGTACCCCAGGAGAGTTCCAAATGGGTGTGGGTAGAATATATATCCCACGGGGGTAAAATTGAAAAAAGTTGAAAAACATTTTTTTTGGGACGTAGTCATTTTTCTGGCGTTTATCAGACTTTCAGATAGGGGAAATGTCAGTGAGCTTCTGATTTCAGTTCCAGAGCGATTCGCCCAATGAGTCCTTGATATTTAGTCGTTTTCAGCCAATATTTTGGATTTTTGAAAATTTCACTTTTTTGTGAAAATATCCACTAAATGAGGGAATAATATGTGTGAGGGTACCCCAGGAGAGTTCCAAATGTGTGTGGGTAGAATATATATCCCACGGGGGTAAAATTGAAAAAAGTTGAAAAACATTTTTTTTGGGACTTAGTCATTTTTCTGGCGTTTATCAGACTTTCAGATAGGGGAAATGTCAGTGAGCATCTGATTTCAGTTCCAGAGCGATTCGCCCAATGAGTCCTTGATATTTAGTCGTTTTCAGCCAATATTTTGGATTTTTGAAAATTTCACTTTTTTGTGAAAATATCCACTAAATGAGGGAATAATATGTGTGAGGGTACCCTAGGAGAGTTCCAAATGTGTGTGGGTAGAATATATATCCCACGGGGGTAAAATTGAAAAAAGTTGAAAAAAAATTTTTTTTGGCCTTAGTCATTTTTCTGCCGTTTATCACATTTTCAGATAGGGGAAATGTCAGTGAGCATCTGATTTCAGTTCCAGAGCGATTCGCCCAATGAGTCCTTGATATTTAGTCGTTTTCAGCCAATATTTTGGATTTTTGAAAATTTCACTTTTTTGTGAAAATATCCACTAAATGAGGGAATAATATGTGTGAGGGTACCCCAGGAGAGTTCCAAATGGGTGTGGGTAGAATATATATCCCACGGGGGTAAAATTGAAAAAAGTTGAAAAACATTTTTTTTGGGACGTAGTCATTTTTCTGGCGTTTATCAGACTTTCAGATAGGGGAAATGTCAGTGAGCATCTGATTTCAGTTCCAGAGCGATTCGCCCAATGAGTCCTTGATATTTAGTCGTTTTCAGCCAATATTTTGGATTTTTGAAAATTTCACTTTTTTGTGAAAATATCCACTAAATGAGGGAATAATATGTGTGAGGGTACCCTAGGAGAGTTCCAAATGTGTGTGGGTAGAATATATATCCCATGGGGGTAAAATTGAAAAAAGTTTAAAAAAAATTTTTTTTGGCCTTAGTCATTTTTCTGCCGTTTATCACATTTTCAGATAGGGGAAATGTCAGTGAGCATCTGATTTCAGTTCCAGAGCGATTCGCCCAATGAGTCCTTGATATTTAGTCGTTTTCAGCCAATATTTTGGATTTTTGAAAATTTCACTTTTTTGTGAAAATATCCACTAAATGAGGGAATAATATGTGTGAGGGTACCCCAGGAGAGTTCCAAATGGGTGTGGGTAGAATATATATCCCACGGGGGTAAAATTGAAAAAAGTTGAAAAACATTTTTTTTGGGACGTAGTCATTTTTCTGGCGTTTATCAGACTTTCAGATAGGGGAAATGTCAGTGAGCTTCTGATTTCAGTTCCAGAGCGATTCGCCCAATGAGTCCTTGATATTTAGTCGTTTTCAGCCAATATTTTTGATTTTTGAAAATTTCCCTTTTTTTTGTGAAAATATCCACTAAATGAGGGAATAATATGTGTGAGGGTACCCCAGGAGAGTTCCAAATGTGTGTGGGTAGAATATATATCCCACGGGGGTAAAATTGAAAAAAGTTGAAAAACATTTTTTTTGGACTTAGTCATTTTTCTGGCGTTTATCAGACTTTCAGATAGGGGAAATATCAGTGAGCATCTGATTTCAGTTCCAGAGCGATTCGCCCAATGAGTCCTTGATATTTAGTCATTTTCAGCCAATATTTTGGATTTTTGAAAATTTCACTTTTTTGTGAAAATATCCACTAAATGAGGGAATAATATGTGTGAGGGTACCCCAGGAGAGTTCCAAATGTGTGTGGGTAGAATATATATCCCACGGGGGTAAAATTGAAAAAAGTTGAAAAAAATTTTTTTTTGGACTTAGTCATTTTTCTGGCGTTTATCAGACTTTCAGATAGGGGAAATGTCAGTGAGCATCTGATTTCAGTTCCAGAGCGATTCACCCAATGATTCATTGATATTTAGTCGTTTTCAGCCAATATTTTGGATTTTTGAAAATTTCACTTTTTTGTGAAAATATCCACTAAATGAGGGAATAATATGTGTGAGGGTACCCCAGGAGAGTTCCAAATGTGTGTGGGTAGAATATATATCCCACGGGGGTAAAATTGAAAAAAGTTGAAAAACATTTTTTTTGGACTTAGTCATTTTTCTGGCGTTTATCAGATTTTCAGATAGGGGAAATGTCAGTGAGCTTCTGATTTCAGTTCCAGAGCGATTCGCCCAATGAGTCCTTTATATTTAGTCGTTTTCAGCCAATATTTTGGATTTTTGAAAATGTCACTTTTTTGTGAAAATATCCACTAAATGAGGGAATAATATGTGTGAGGGTACCCCAGGAGAGTTCCAAATGTGTGTGGGTAGAATATATATCCCACGGGGGTAAAATTGAAAAAAGTTGAAAAACATTTTTTTTGGGACGTAGTCATTTTTCTGGCGTTTATCAGACTTTCAGATAGGGGAAATGTCAGTGAGCATCTGATTTCAGTTCCAGAGCGATTCGCCCAATGAGTCCTTGATATTTAGTCGTTTTCAGCCAATATTTTGGATTTTTGAAAATTTCACTTTTTTGTGAAAATATCCACTAAATGAGGGAATAATATGTGTGAGGGTACCCTAGGAGAGTTCCAAATGTGTGTGGGTAGAATATATATCCCATGGGGGTAAAATTGAAAAAAGTTTAAAAAAAATTTTTTTTGGCCTTAGTCATTTTTCTGCCGTTTATCACATTTTCAGATAGGGGAAATGTCAGTGAGCATCTGATTTCAGTTCCAGAGCGATTCGCCCAATGAGTCCTTGATATTTAGTCGTTTTCAGCCAATATTTTGGATTTTTGAAAATTTCACTTTTTTGTGAAAATATCCACTAAATGAGGGAATAATATGTGTGAGGGTACCCCAGGAGAGTTCCAAATGGGTGTGGGTAGAATATATATCCCACGGGGGTAAAATTGAAAAAAGTTGAAAAACATTTTTTTTGGGACGTAGTCATTTTTCTGGCGTTTATCAGACTTTCAGATAGGGGAAATGTCAGTGAGCTTCTGATTTCAGTTCCAGAGCGATTCGCCCAATGAGTCCTTGATATTTAGTCGTTTTCAGCCAATATTTTTGATTTTTGAAAATTTCCCTTTTTTTTGTGAAAATATCCACTAAATGAGGGAATAATATGTGTGAGGGTACCCCAGGAGAGTTCCAAATGTGTGTGGGTAGAATATATATCCCACGGGGGTAAAATTGAAAAAAGTTGAAAAACATTTTTTTTGGACTTAGTCATTTTTCTGGCGTTTATCAGACTTTCAGATAGGGGAAATGTCAGTGAGCATCTGATTTCAGTTCCAGAGCGATTCGCCCAATGAGTCCTTGATATTTAGTCATTTTCAGCCAATATTTTGGATTTTTGAAAATTTCACTTTTTTGTGAAAATATCCACTAAATGAGGGAATAATATGTGTGAGGGTACCCCAGGAGAGTTCCAAATGTGTGTGGGTAGAATATATATCCCACGGGGGTAAAATTGAAAAAAGTTGAAAAAAAATTTTTTTTGGACTTAGTCATTTTTCTGGCGTTTATCAGACTTTCAGATAGGGGAAATGTCAGTGAGCATCTGATTTCAGTTCCAGAGCGATTCACCCAATGATTCATTGATATTTAGTCGTTTTCAGCCAATATTTTGGATTTTTGAAAATTTCACTTTTTTGTGAAAATATCCACTAAATGAGGGAATAATATGTGTGAGGGTACCCCAGGAGAGTTCCAAATGTGTGTGGGTAGAATATATATCCCACGGGGGTAAAATTGAAAAAAGTTGAAAAACATTTTTTTTGGACTTAGTCATTTTTCTGGCGTTTATCAGATTTTCAGATAGGGGAAATGTCAGTGAGCTTCTGATTTCAGTTCCAGAGCGATTCGCCCAATGAGTCCTTTATATTTAGTCGTTTTCAGCCAATATTTTGGATTTTTGAAAATTTCACTTTTTTGTGAAAATATCCACTAAATGAGGGAATAATATGTGTGAGGGTACCCCAGGAGAGTTCCAAATGGGTGTGGGTAGAATATATATCCCACGGGGGTAAAATTGAAAAAAGTTGAAAAACATTTTTTTTGGGACGTAGTCATTTTTCTGGCGTTTATCAGACTTTCAGATAGGGGAAATGTCAGTGAGCTTCTGATTTCAGTTCCAGAGCGATTCGCCCAATGAGTCCTTGATATTTAGTCGTTTTCAGCCAATATTTTGGATTTTTGAAAATTTCACTTTTTTGTGAAAATATCCACTAAATGAGGGAATAATATGTGTGAGGGTACCCCAGGAGAGTTCCAAATGTGTGTGGGTAGAATATATATCCCACGGGGGTAAAATTGAAAAAAGTTGAAAAACATTTTTTTTGGGACTTAGTCATTTTTCTGGCGTTTATCAGACTTTCAGATAGGGGAAATGTCAGTGAGCATCTGATTTCAGTTCCAGAGCGATTCGCCCAATGAGTCCTTGATATTTAGTCGTTTTCAGCCAATATTTTGGATTTTTGAAAATTTCACTTTTTTGTGAAAATATCCACTAAATGAGGGAATAATATGTGTGAGGGTACCCTAGGAGAGTTCCAAATGTGTGTGGGTAGAATATATATCCCACGGGGGGTAAAATTGAAAAAAGTGGAAAAAAAATTTTTTTTGGACTTAGTCATTTTTCTGGCGTTTATCAGACTTTCAGGTAGGGGAAATGTCAGTGAGCATCTGATTTCAGTTCCAGAGCGATTCGCGCAATGAGTCCTTGATATTTAGTCGTTTTCAGCCAATATTTTGGATTTTTGAAAATTTCACTTTTTTGTGAAAATATCCACTAAATGAGGGAATAATATGTGTGAGGGTACCCTAGGAGAGTTCCAAATGTGTGTGGGTAGAATATATATCCCACGGGGGTAAAATTGAAAAAAGTTGAAAAAAAATTTTTTTTGGCCTTAGTCATTTTTCTGCCGTTTATCACATTTTCAGATAGGGGAAATGTCAGTGAGCATCTGATTTCAGTTCCAGAGCGATTCGCCCAATGAGTCCTTGATATTTAGTCGTTTTCAGCCAATATTTTGGATTTTTGAAAATTTCACTTTTTTGTGAAAATATCCACTAAATGAGGGAATAATATGTGTGAGGGTACCCCAGGAGAGTTCCAAATGGGTGTGGGTAGAATATATATCCCACGGGGGTAAAATTGAAAAAAGTTGAAAAACATTTTTTTTGGGACGTAGTCATTTTTCTGGCGTTTATCAGACTTTCAGATAGGGGAAATGTCAGTGAGCATCTGATTTCAGTTCCAGAGCGATTCGCCCAATGAGTCCTTGATATTTAGTCGTTTTCAGCCAATATTTTGGATTTTTGAAAATTTCACTTTTTTGTGAAAATATCCACTAAATGAGGGAATAATATGTGTGAGGGTACCCTAGGAGAGTTCCAAATGTGTGTGGGTAGAATATATATCCCATGGGGGTAAAATTGAAAAAAGTTTAAAAAAAATTTTTTTTGGCCTTAGTCATTTTTCTGCCGTTTATCACATTTTCAGATAGGGGAAATGTCAGTGAGCATCTGATTTCAGTTCCAGAGCGATTCGCCCAATGAGTCCTTGATATTTAGTCGTTTTCAGCCAATATTTTGGATTTTTGAAAATTTCACTTTTTTGTGAAAATATCCACTAAATGAGGGAATAATATGTGTGAGGGTACCCCAGGAGAGTTCCAAATGGGTGTGGGTAGAATATATATCCCACGGGGGTAAAATTGAAAAAAGTTGAAAAACATTTTTTTTGGGACGTAGTCATTTTTCTGGCGTTTATCAGACTTTCAGATAGGGGAAATGTCAGTGAGCATCTGATTTCAGTTCCAGAGCGATTCGCCCAATGAGTCATTGATATTTAGTGGTTTTCAGCCAATATTTTGGATTTTTGAAAATTTCACTTTTTTGTGAAAATATCCACTAAATGAGGGAATAATATGTGTGAGGGTACCCCAGTTGAGTTCCAAATGTGTGTGGGTAGAATATTTATCCCACGGGGGTAAAATTGAAAAAAGTTGAAAAACTTTTTTTTTGGACTTAGTCATTTTTCTGCCGTTTATCACATTTTCAGATAGGGGAAATATCAGCGAGCATCTGATTTCAGTTCCAGAGCGATTCGCCCAATGAGTCCTTGATATTTAGTCGTTTTCAGCCAATATTTTGGATTTTTGAAAATTTCACTTTTTTGTGAAAATATCCACTAAATGAGGGAATAATATGTGTGAGGGTACCACAGGAGAGTTCCAAATGTGTGTGGGTAGAATATATATCCCACGGGGGTAAAATTGAAAAAAGTTGAAAAACATTTTTTTTGGGACTTAGTCATTTTTCTGGCGTTTATCAGATTTTCAGATAGGGGAAATGTCAGTGAGCTTCTGATTTCAGTTCCAGAGCGATTCGCCCAATGAGTCCTTGATATTTAGTCGTTTTCAGCCAATATTTTGGATTTTTGAAAATTTCACTTTTTTGTGAAAATATCCACTAAATGAGGGAATAATATGTGTGAGGGTACCCCAGGAGAGTTCCAAATGTGTGTGGGTAGAATATATATCCCACGGTGGTAAAATTGAAAAAAGTTGAAAAACATTTTTTTTGGGACTTAGTCATTTTTCTGGCGTTTATCAGACTTTCAGATAGGGGAAATGTCAGTGAGCATCTGATTTCAGTTCCAGAGCGATTCGCCCAATGAGTCCTTGATATTTAGTCGTTTTCAGCCAATATTTTGGATTTTTGAAAATTTCACTTTTTTGTGAAAATATCCACTAAATGAGGGAATAATATGTGTGAGGGTACCCTAGGAGAGTTCCAAATGTGTGTGGGTAGAATATATATCCCACGGGGGGTAAAATTGAAAAAAGTGGAAAAAAAATTTTTTTTGGACTTAGTCATTTTTCTGGCGTTTATCAGACTTTCAGGTAGGGGAAATGTCAGTGAGCATCTGATTTCAGTTCCAGAGCGATTCGCCCAATGAGTCCTTGATATTTAGTCGTTTTCAGCCAATATTTTGGATTTTTGAAAATTTCACTTTTTTGTGAAAATATCCACTAAATGAGGGAATAATATGTGTGAGGGTACCCTAGGAGAGTTCCAAATGTGTGTGGGTAGAATATATATCCCACGGGGGTAAAATTGAAAAAAGTTGAAAAAAAATTTTTTTTGGCCTTAGTCATTTTTCTGCCGTTTATCACATTTTCAGATAGGGGAAATGTCAGTGAGCATCTGATTTCAGTTCCAGAGCGATTCGCCCAATGAGTCCTTGATATTTAGTCGTTTTCAGCCAATATTTTGGATTTTTGAAAATTTCACTTTTTTGTGAAAATATCCACTAAATGAGGGAATAATATGTGTGAGGGTACCCCAGGAGAGTTCCAAATGGGTGTGGGTAGAATATATATCCCACGGGGGTAAAATTGAAAAAAGTTGAAAAACATTTTTTTTGGGACGTAGTCATTTTTCTGGCGTTTATCAGACTTTCAGATAGGGGAAATGTCAGTGAGCATCTGATTTCAGTTCCAGAGCGATTCGCCCAATGAGTCCTTGATATTTAGTCGTTTTCAGCCAATATTTTGGATTTTTGAAAATTTCACTTTTTTGTGAAAATATCCACTAAATGAGGGAATAATATGTGTGAGGGTACCCTAGGAGAGTTCCAAATGTGTGTGGGTAGAATATATATCCCATGGGGGTAAAATTGAAAAAAGTTTAAAAAAAATTTTTTTTGGCCTTAGTCATTTTTCTGCCGTTTATCACATTTTCAGATAGGGGAAATGTCAGTGAGCATCTGATTTCAGTTCCAGAGCGATTCGCCCAATGAGTCCTTGATATTTAGTCGTTTTCAGCCAATATTTTGGATTTTTGAAAATTTCACTTTTTTGTGAAAATATCCACTAAATGAGGGAATAATATGTGTGAGGGTACCCCAGGAGAGTTCCAAATGGGTGTGGGTAGAATATATATCCCACGGGGGTAAAATTGAAAAAAGTTGAAAAACATTTTTTTTGGGACGTAGTCATTTTTCTGGCGTTTATCAGACTTTCAGATAGGGGAAATGTCAGTGAGCATCTGATTTCAGTTCCAGAGCGATTCGCCCAATGAGTCATTGATATTTAGTGGTTTTCAGCCAATATTTTGGATTTTTGAAAATTTCACTTTTTTGTGAAAATATCCACTAAATGAGGGAATAATATGTGTGAGGGTACCCCAGTTGAGTTCCAAATGTGTGTGGGTAGAATATTTATCCCACGGGGGTAAAATTGAAAAAAGTTGAAAAACTTTTTTTTTGGACTTAGTCATTTTTCTGCCGTTTATCACATTTTCAGATAGGGGAAATATCAGCGAGCATCTGATTTCAGTTCCAGAGCGATTCGCCCAATGAGTCCTTGATATTTAGTCGTTTTCAGCCAATATTTTGGATTTTTGAAAATTTCACTTTTTTGTGAAAATATCCACTAAATGAGGGAATAATATGTGTGAGGGTACCACAGGAGAGTTCCAAATGTGTGTGGGTAGAATATATATCCCACGGGGGTAAAATTGAAAAAAGTTGAAAAACATTTTTTTTTGGACTTAGTCATTTTTCTGGCGTTTATCAGATTTTCAGATAGGGGAAATGTCAGTGAGCTTCTGATTTCAGTTCCAGAGCGATTCGCCCATTGAGTCCTTGATATTTAGTCGTTTTCAGCCAATATTTTGGATTTTTGAAAATTTCACTTTTTTGTGAAAATATCCACTAAATGAGGGAATAATATGTGTGAGGGTACCCCAGGAGAGTTCCAAATGTGTGTGGGTAGAATATATATCCCACGGGGGTAAAATTGAAAAAAGTTGAAAAACATTTTTTTTGGGACTTAGTCATTTTTCTGGCGTTTATCAGACTTTCAGATAGGGGAAATGTCAGTGAGCATCTGATTTCAGTTCCAGAGCGATTCGCCCAATGAGTCCTTGATATTTAGTCGTTTTCAGCCAATATTTTGGATTTTTGAAAATTTCACTTTTTTGTGAAAATATCCACTAAATGAGGGAATAATATGTGTGAGGGTACCACAGGAGAGTTCCAAATGTGTGTGGGTAGAATATATATCCCACGGGGGTAAAATTGAAAAAAGTTGAAAAACTTTTTTTTTGGGACTTAGTCATTTTTCTGGCGTTTATCAGATTTTCAGATAGGGGAAATGTCAGTGAGCTTCTGATTTCAGTTCCAGAGCGATTCGCCCAATGAGTCCTTGATATTTAGTCGTTTTCAGCCAATATTTTGGATTTTTGAAAATTTCACTTTTTTGTGAAAATATCCACTAAATGAGGGAATAATATGTGTGAGGGTACCCCAGGAGAGTTCCAAATGTGTGTGGGTAGAATATATATCCCACGGGGGTAAAATTGAAAAAAGTTGAAAAACATTTTTTTTGGGACTTAGTCATTTTTCTGGCGTTTATCAGACTTTCAAGATAGGGGAAATGTCAGTGAGCATCTGATTTCAGTTCCAGAGCGATTCGCCCAATGAGTCCTTGATATTTAGTCGTTTTCAGCCAATATTTTGGATTTTTGAAAATTTCACTTTTTTGTGAAAATATCCACTAAATGAGGGAATAATATGTGTGAGGGTACCCTAGGAGAGTTCCAAATGTGTGTGGGTAGAATATATATTCCACGGGGGTAAAATTGAAAAAAGTTGAAAAAAAATTTTTTTTGGACTTAGTCATTTTTCTGGCGTTTATCAGACTTTCAGATTGGGGAAATGTCAGTGAGCATCTGATTTCAGTTCCAGAGCGATTTGCCAAATGAGTCCTTGATATTTAGTCGTTTTCAGCCAATATTTTGGTTTTTTGAAAATTTCACTTTTTTGTGAAAATATCCACTAAATGAGGGAATAATATGTGTGAGGGAACCCCAGGAGAGTTCCAAATGTGTGTGGGTAGAATATATATCCCACGGGGGTAAAATTGAAAAAAGTTGAAAAAAAATTTTTTTTGGACTTAGTCATTTTTCTGGCGTTTATCAGACTTTCAGATAGGGGAAATGTCAGTGAGCATCTGATTTCAGTTCCAGAGCGATTCGCCCAATGAGTCCTTGATATTTAGTCGTTTTCAGCCAATATTTTGGATTTTTGAAAATTTCACTTTTTTGTGAAAATATCCACTAAATGAGGGAATAATATGTGTGAGGGTACCCTAGGAGAGTTCCAAATGTGTGTGGGTAGAATATATATCCCACGGGGGTAAAATTGAAAAAAGTTGAAAAAAAATTTTTTTTGGCCTTAGTCATTTTTCTGGCGTTTATCAGACTTTCAGATAGGGGAAATGTCAGTGAGCATCTGATTTCAGTTCCAGAGCGATTCGCCCAATGAGTCCTTGATATTTAGTCGTTTTCAGCCAATATTTTGGATTTTTGAAAATTTCACTTTTTTGTGAAAATATCCACTAAATGAGGGAATAATATGTGTGAGGGTACCCCAGGAGAGTTCCAAATGTGTGTGGGTAGAATATATATCCCACGGGGGTAAAATTGAAAAAAGTTGAAAAACATTTTTTTTTGGACTTAGTCATTTTTCTGGCGTTTATCATACTTTCAGATAGGGGAAATGTCAGTGAGCATCTGATTTCAGTTCCAGAGCGATTCGCCCAATGAGTCCTTGATATTTAGTCATTTTCAGCCAATATTTTGGATTTTTGAAAATTTCACTTTTTTGTGAAAATATCCACTAAATGAGGGAATAATATGTGTGAGGGTACCCTAGGAGAGTTCCAAATGTGTGTGGGTAGAATATATATCCCACGGTGGTAAAATTGAAAAAAGTTGAAAAACATTTTTTTTGGGACTTAGTCATTTTTCTGGCGTTTATCAGACTTTCAGATAGGGGAAATGTCAGTGAGCATCTGATTTCAGTTCCAGAGCGATTCGCCCAATGAGTCCTTGATATTTAGTCGTTTTCAGCCAATATTTTGGATTTTTGAAAATTTCACTTTTTTGTGAAAATATCCACTAAATGAGGGAATAATATGTGTGAGGGTACCCTAGGAGAGTTCCAAATGTGTGTGGGTAGAATATATATCCCACGGGGGGTAAAATTGAAAAAAGTGGAAAAAAAATTTTTTTTGGACTTAGTCATTTTTCTGGCGTTTATCAGACTTTCAGGTAGGGGAAATGTCAGTGAGCATCTGATTTCAGTTCCAGAGCGATTCGCCCAATGAGTCCTTGATATTTAGTCGTTTTCAGCCAATATTTTGGATTTTTGAAAATTTCACTTTTTTGTGAAAATATCCACTAAATGAGGGAATAATATGTGTGAGGGTACCCTAGGAGAGTTCCAAATGTGTGTGGGTAGAATATATATCCCACGGGGGTAAAATTGAAAAAAGTTGAAAAAAAATTTTTTTTGGCCTTAGTCATTTTTCTGCCGTTTATCACATTTTCAGATAGGGGAAATGTCAGTGAGCATCTGATTTCAGTTCCAGAGCGATTCGCCCAATGAGTCCTTGATATTTAGTCGTTTTCAGCCAATATTTTGGATTTTTGAAAATTTCACTTTTTTGTGAAAATATCCACTAAATGAGGGAATAATATGTGTGAGGGTACCCCAGGAGAGTTCCAAATGGGTGTGGGTAGAATATATATCCCACGGGGGTAAAATTGAAAAAAGTTGAAAAACATTTTTTTTGGGACGTAGTCATTTTTCTGGCGTTTATCAGACTTTCAGATAGGGGAAATGTCAGTGAGCATCTGATTTCAGTTCCAGAGCGATTCGCCCAATGAGTCCTTGATATTTAGTCGTTTTCAGCCAATATTTTGGATTTTTGAAAATTTCACTTTTTTGTGAAAATATCCACTAAATGAGGGAATAATATGTGTGAGGGTACCCTAGGAGAGTTCCAAATGTGTGTGGGTAGAATATATATCCCATGGGGGTAAAATTGAAAAAAGTTTAAAAAAAATTTTTTTTGGCCTTAGTCATTTTTCTGCCGTTTATCACATTTTCAGATAGGGGAAATGTCAGTGAGCATCTGATTTCAGTTCCAGAGCGATTCGCCCAATGAGTCCTTGATATTTAGTCGTTTTCAGCCAATATTTTGGATTTTTGAAAATTTCACTTTTTTGTGAAAATATCCACTAAATGAGGGAATAATATGTGTGAGGGTACCCCAGGAGAGTTCCAAATGGGTGTGGGTAGAATATATATCCCACGGGGGTAAAATTGAAAAAAGTTGAAAAACATTTTTTTTGGGACGTAGTCATTTTTCTGGCGTTTATCAGACTTTCAGATAGGGGAAATGTCAGTGAGCATCTGATTTCAGTTCCAGAGCGATTCGCCCAATGAGTCATTGATATTTAGTGGTTTTCAGCCAATATTTTGGATTTTTGAAAATTTCACTTTTTTGTGAAAATATCCACTAAATGAGGGAATAATATGTGTGAGGGTACCCCAGTTGAGTTCCAAATGTGTGTGGGTAGAATATTTATCCCACGGGGGTAAAATTGAAAAAAGTTGAAAAACTTTTTTTTTGGACTTAGTCATTTTTCTGCCGTTTATCACATTTTCAGATAGGGGAAATATCAGCGAGCATCTGATTTCAGTTCCAGAGCGATTCGCCCAATGAGTCCTTGATATTTAGTCGTTTTCAGCCAATATTTTGGATTTTTGAAAATTTCACTTTTTTGTGAAAATATCCACTAAATGAGGGAATAATATGTGTGAGGGTACCACAGGAGAGTTCCAAATGTGTGTGGGTAGAATATATATCCCACGGGGGTAAAATTGAAAAAAGTTGAAAAACATTTTTTTTTGGACTTAGTCATTTTTCTGGCGTTTATCAGATTTTCAGATAGGGGAAATGTCAGTGAGCTTCTGATTTCAGTTCCAGAGCGATTCGCCCATTGAGTCCTTGATATTTAGTCGTTTTCAGCCAATATTTTGGATTTTTGAAAATTTCACTTTTTTGTGAAAATATCCACTAAATGAGGGAATAATATGTGTGAGGGTACCCCAGGAGAGTTCCAAATGTGTGTGGGTAGAATATATATCCCACGGGGGTAAAATTGAAAAAAGTTGAAAAACATTTTTTTTGGGACTTAGTCATTTTTCTGGCGTTTATCAGACTTTCAGATAGGGGAAATGTCAGTGAGCATCTGATTTCAGTTCCAGAGCGATTCGCCCAATGAGTCCTTGATATTTAGTCGTTTTCAGCCAATATTTTGGATTTTTGAAAATTTCACTTTTTTGTGAAAATATCCACTAAATGAGGGAATAATATGTGTGAGGGTACCACAGGAGAGTTCCAAATGTGTGTGGGTAGAATATATATCCCACGGGGGTAAAATTGAAAAAAGTTGAAAAACTTTTTTTTTGGGACTTAGTCATTTTTCTGGCGTTTATCAGATTTTCAGATAGGGGAAATGTCAGTGAGCTTCTGATTTCAGTTCCAGAGCGATTCGCCCAATGAGTCCTTGATATTTAGTCGTTTTCAGCCAATATTTTGGATTTTTGAAAATTTCACTTTTTTGTGAAAATATCCACTAAATGAGGGAATAATATGTGTGAGGGTACCCCAGGAGAGTTCCAAATGTGTGTGGGTAGAATATATATCCCACGGGGGTAAAATTGAAAAAAGTTGAAAAACATTTTTTTTGGGACTTAGTCATTTTTCTGGCGTTTATCAGACTTTCAAGATAGGGGAAATGTCAGTGAGCATCTGATTTCAGTTCCAGAGCGATTCGCCCAATGAGTCCTTGATATTTAGTCGTTTTCAGCCAATATTTTGGATTTTTGAAAATTTCACTTTTTTGTGAAAATATCCACTAAATGAGGGAATAATATGTGTGAGGGTACCCTAGGAGAGTTCCAAATGTGTGTGGGTAGAATATATATTCCACGGGGGTAAAATTGAAAAAAGTTGAAAAAAAATTTTTTTTGGACTTAGTCATTTTTCTGGCGTTTATCAGACTTTCAGATAGGGGAAATGTCAGTGAGCATCTGATTTCAGTTCCAGAGCGATTCGCCCAATGAGTCCTTGATATTTAGTCGTTTTCAGCCAATATTTTGGATTTTTGAAAATTTCACTTTTTTGTGAAAATATCCACTAAATGAGGGAATAATATGTGTGAGGGTACCCTAGGAGAGTTCCAAATGTGTGTGGGTAGAATATATATCCCACGGGGGTAAAATTGAAAAAAGTTGAAAAAAAATTTTTTTTGGCCTTAGTCATTTTTCTGGCGTTTATCAGACTTTCAGATAGGGGAAATGTCAGTGAGCATCTGATTTCAGTTCCAGAGCGATTCGCCCAATGAGTCCTTGATATTTAGTCGTTTTCAGCCAATATTTTGGATTTTTGAAAATTTCACTTTTTTGTGAAAATATCCACTAAATGAGGGAATAATATGTGTGAGGGTACCCCAGGAGAGTTCCAAATGTGTGTGGGTAGAATATATATCCCACGGGGGTAAAATTGAAAAAAGTTGAAAAACATTTTTTTTTGGACTTAGTCATTTTTCTGGCGTTTATCATACTTTCAGATAGGGGAAATGTCAGTGAGCATCTGATTTCAGTTCCAGAGCGATTCGCCCAATGAGTCCTTGATATTTAGTCATTTTCAGCCAATATTTTGGATTTTTGAAAATTTCACTTTTTTGTGAAAATATCCACTAAATGAGGGAATAATATGTGTGAGGGTACCCTAGGAGAGTTCCAAATGTGTGTGGGTAGAATATATATCCCACCGGGGTAAAATTGAAAAAAGTTGAAAAAAAATTTTTTTTGGCCTTAGTCATTTTTCTGGCGTTTATCAGACTTTCAGATAGGGGAAATGTCAGTGAGCATCTGATTTCAGTTCCAGAGCGATTTGCCAAATGAGTCCTTGATATTTAGTCGTTTTCAGCCAATATTTTGGATTTTTGAAAATTTCACTTTTTTGTGAAAATATCCACTAAATGAGGGAATAATATGTGTGAGGGTACCCCAGGAGAGTTCCAAATGGGTGTGGGTAGAATATATATCCCACGGGGGTAAAATTGAAAAAAGTTGAAAAACATTTTTTTTGGGACGTAGTCATTTTTCTGGCGTTTATCAGACTTTCAGATAGGGGAAATGTCAGTGAGCTTCTGATTTCAGTTCCAGAGCGATTCGCCCAATGAGTCCTTGATATTTAGTCGTTTTCAGCCAATATTTTTGATTTTTGAAAATTTCCCTTTTTTTTGTGAAAATATCCACTAAATGAGGGAATAATATGTGTGAGGGTACCCCAGGAGAGTTCCAAATGTGTGTGGGTAGAATATATATCCCACGGGGGTAAAATTGAAAAAAGTTGAAAAACATTTTTTTTGGACTTAGTCATTTTTCTGGCGTTTATCAGACTTTCAGATAGGGGAAATGTCAGTGAGCATCTGATTTCAGTTCCAGAGCGATTCGCCCAATGAGTCCTTGATATTTAGTCGTTTTCAGCCAATATTTTGGATTTTTGAAAATTTCACTTTTTTGTGAAAATATCCACTAAATGAGGGAATAATATGTGTGAGGGTACCCCAGGAGAGTTCCAAATGTGTGTGGGTAGAATATATATCCCACGGGGGTAAAATTGAAAAAAGTTGAAAAAAAATTTTTTTTGGACTTAGTCATTTTTCTGCCGTTTATCACATTTTCAGATAGGGGAAATGTCGGTGAGCATCTGATTTCAGTTCCAGAGCGATTCGCCCAATGAGTCCTTGATATTTAGTCGTTTTCAGCCAATATTTTGGATTTTTGAAAATTTCACTTTTTTGTGAAAATATCCACTAAATGAGGGAATAATATGTGTGAGGGTACCCTAGGAGAGTTCCAAATGTGTGTGGGTAGAATATATATCCCACGGGGGTAAAATTGAAAAAAGTTGAAAAAAAATTTTTTTTGGACTTAGTCATTTTTCTGGCGTTTATCAGACTTTCAGATAGGGGAAATGTCAGTGAGCATCTGATTTCAGTTCCAGAGCGATTCGCCCAATGAGTCCTTGATATTTAGTCGTTTTCAGCCAATATTTTGGATTTTTGAAAATTTCACTTTTTTGTGAAAATATCCACTAAATGAGGGAATAATATGTGTGAGGGTACCCTAGGAGAGTTCCAAATGTGTGTGGGTAGAATATATATCCCACGGGGGTAAAATTGAAAAAAGTTGAAAAAAAATTTTTTTTGGCCTTAGTCATTTTTCTGGCGTTTATCAGACTTTCAGATAGGGGAAATGTCAGTGAGCATCTGATTTCAGTTCCAGAGCGATTCGCCCAATGAGTCCTTGATATTTAGTCGTTTTCAGCCAATATTTTGGATTTTTGAAAATTTCACTTTTTTGTGAAAATATCCACTAAATGAGGGAATAATATGTGTGAGGGTACCCCAGGAGAGTTCCAAATGTGTGTGGGTAGAATATATATCCCACGGGGGTAAAATTGAAAAAAGTTGAAAAACATTTTTTTTTGGACTTAGTCATTTTTCTGGCGTTTATCATACTTTCAGATAGGGGAAATGTCAGTGAGCATCTGATTTCAGTTCCAGAGCGATTCGCCCAATGAGTCCTTGATATTTAGTCATTTTCAGCCAATATTTTGGATTTTTGAAAATTTCACTTTTTTGTGAAAATATCCACTAAATGAGGGAATAATATGTGTGAGGGTACCCTAGGAGAGTTCCAAATGTGTGTGGGTAGAATATATATCCCACGGGGGTAAAATTGAAAAAAGTTGAAAAAAAATTTTTTTTGGCCTTAGTCATTTTTCTGGCGTTTATCAGACTTTCAGATAGGGGAAATGTCAGTGAGCATCTGATTTCAGTTCCAGAGCGATTTGCCAAATGAGTCCTTGATATTTAGTCGTTTTCAGCCAATATTTTGGATTTTTGAAAATTTCACTTTTTTGTGAAAATATCCACTAAATGAGGGAATAATATGTGTGAGGGTACCCCAGGAGAGTTCCAAATGGGTGTGGGTAGAATATATATCCCACGGGGGTAAAATTGAAAAAAGTTGAAAAACATTTTTTTTGGGACGTAGTCATTTTTCTGGCGTTTATCAGACTTTCAGATAGGGGAAATGTCAGTGAGCTTCTGATTTCAGTTCCAGAGCGATTCGCCCAATGAGTCCTTGATATTTAGTCGTTTTCAGCCAATATTTTTGATTTTTGAAAATTTCCCTTTTTTTTGTGAAAATATCCACTAAATGAGGGAATAATATGTGTGAGGGTACCCCAGGAGAGTTCCAAATGTGTGTGGGTAGAATATATATCCCACGGGGGTAAAATTGAAAAAAGTTGAAAAAAAATTTTTTTTGGACTTAGTCATTTTTCTGGCGTTTATCAGACTTTCAGATAGGGGAAATGTCAGTGAGCATCTGATTTCAGTTCCAGAGCGATTCACCCAATGATTCATTGATATTTAGTCGTTTTCAGCCAATATTTTGGATTTTTGAAAATTTCACTTTTTTGTGAAAATATCCACTAAATGAGGGAATAATATGTGTGAGGGTACCCCAGGAGAGTTCCAAATGTGTGTGGGTAGAATATATATCCCACGGGGGTAAAATTGAAAAAAGTTGAAAAACATTTTTTTTGGACTTAGTCATTTTTCTGGCGTTTATCAGATTTTCAGATAGGGGAAATGTCAGTGAGCTTCTGATTTCAGTTCCAGAGCGATTCGCCCAATGAGTCCTTTATATTTAGTCGTTTTCAGCCAATATTTTGGATTTTTGAAAATTTCACTTTTTTGTGAAAATATCCACTAAATGAGGGAATAATATGTGTGAGGGTACCCCAGGAGAGTTCCAAATGGGTGTGGGTAGAATATATATCCCACGGGGGTAAAATTGAAAAAAGTTGAAAAACATTTTTTTTGGGACGTAGTCATTTTTCTGGCGTTTATCAGACTTTCAGATAGGGGAAATGTCAGTGAGCATCTGATTTCAGTTCCAGAGCGATTCGCCCAATGAGTCCTTGATATTTAGTCGTTTTCAGCCAATATTTTGGATTTTTGAAAATTTCACTTTTTTGTGAAAATATCCACTAAATGAGGGAATAATATGTGTGAGGGTACCCTAGGAGAGTTCCAAATGTGTGTGGGTAGAATATATATCCCACGGGGGGTAAAATTGAAAAAAGTGGAAAAAAAATTTTTTTTGGACTTAGTCATTTTTCTGGCGTTTATCAGACTTTCAGGTAGGGGAAATGTCAGTGAGCATCTGATTTCAGTTCCAGAGCGATTCGCCCAATGAGTCCTTGATATTTAGTCGTTTTCAGCCAATATTTTGGATTTTTGAAAATTTCACTTTTTTGTGAAAATATCCACTAAATGAGGGAATAATATGTGTGAGGGTACCCTAGGAGAGTTCCAAATGTGTGTGGGTAGAATATATATCCCACGGGGGTAAAATTGAAAAAAGTTGAAAAAAAATTTTTTTTGGCCTTAGTCATTTTTCTGCCGTTTATCACATTTTCAGATAGGGGAAATGTCAGTGAGCATCTGATTTCAGTTCCAGAGCGATTCGCCCAATGAGTCCTTGATATTTAGTCGTTTTCAGCCAATATTTTGGATTTTTGAAAATTTCACTTTTTTGTGAAAATATCCACTAAATGAGGGAATAATATGTGTGAGGGTACCCCAGGAGAGTTCCAAATGGGTGTGGGTAGAATATATATCCCACGGGGGTAAAATTGAAAAAAGTTGAAAAACATTTTTTTTGGGACGTAGTCATTTTTCTGGCGTTTATCAGACTTTCAGATAGGGGAAATGTCAGTGAGCATCTGATTTCAGTTCCAGAGCGATTCGCCCAATGAGTCCTTGATATTTAGTCGTTTTCAGCCAATATTTTGGATTTTTGAAAATTTCACTTTTTTGTGAAAATATCCACTAAATGAGGGAATAATATGTGTGAGGGTACCCTAGGAGAGTTCCAAATGTGTGTGGGTAGAATATATATCCCATGGGGGTAAAATTGAAAAAAGTTTAAAAAAAATTTTTTTTGGCCTTAGTCATTTTTCTGCCGTTTATCACATTTTCAGATAGGGGAAATGTCAGTGAGCATCTGATTTCAGTTCCAGAGCGATTCGCCCAATGAGTCCTTGATATTTAGTCGTTTTCAGCCAATATTTTGGATTTTTGAAAATTTCACTTTTTTGTGAAAATATCCACTAAATGAGGGAATAATATGTGTGAGGGTACCCCAGGAGAGTTCCAAATGGGTGTGGGTAGAATATATATCCCACGGGGGTAAAATTGAAAAAAGTTGAAAAACATTTTTTTTGGGACGTAGTCATTTTTCTGGCGTTTATCAGACTTTCAGATAGGGGAAATGTCAGTGAGCATCTGATTTCAGTTCCAGAGCGATTCGCCCAATGAGTCCTTGATATTTAGTCGTTTTCAGCCAATATTTTGGATTTTTGAAAATTTCACTTTTTTGTGAAAATATCCACTAAATGAGGGAATAATATGTGTGAGGGTACCCCAGGAGAGTTCCAAATGTGTGTGGGTAGAATATATATCCCACGGGGGTAAAATTGAAAAAAGTTGAAAAACATTTTTTTTGGACTTAGTCATTTTTCTGGCGTTTATCAGATTTTCAGATAGGGGAAATGTCAGTGAGCTTCTGATTTCAGTTCCAGAGCGATTCGCCCAATGAGTCATTGATATTTAGTGGTTTTCAGCCAATATTTTGGATTTTTGAAAATTTCACTTTTTTGTGAAAATATCCACTAAATGAGGGAATAATATGTGTGAGGGTACCCCAGTTGAGTTCCAAATGTGTGTGGGTAGAATATTAATCCCACGGGGGTAAAATTGAAAAAAGTTGAAAAACTTTTTTTTTGGACTTAGTCATTTTTCTGCCGTTTATCACATTTTCAGATAGGGGAAATATCAGCGAGCATCTGATTTCAGTTCCAGAGCGATTCGCCCAATGAGTCCTTGATATTTAGTCGTTTTCAGCCAATATTTTGGATTTTTGAAAATTTCACTTTTTTGTGAAAATATCCACTAAATGAGGGAATAATATGTGTGAGGGTACCACAGGAGAGTTCCAAATGTGTGTGGGTAGAATATATATCCCACGGGGGTAAAATTGAAAAAAGTTGAAAAACATTTTTTTTTGGACTTAGTCATTTTTCTGGCGTTTATCAGATTTTCAGATAGGGGAAATGTCAGTGAGCTTCTGATTTCAGTTCCAGAGCGATTCGCCCATTGAGTCCTTGATATTTAGTCGTTTTCAGCCAATATTTTGGATTTTTGAAAATTTCACTTTTTTGTGAAAATATCCACTAAATGAGGGAATAATATGTGTGAGGGTACCCCAGGAGAGTTCCAAATGTGTGTGGGTAGAATATATATCCCACGGGGGTAAAATTGAAAAAAGTTGAAAAACATTTTTTTTGGGACTTAGTCATTTTTCTGGCGTTCATCAGACTTTCAGATAGGGGAAATGTCAGTGAGCATCTGATTTCAGTTCCAGAGCGATTCGCCCAATGAGTCCTTGATATTTAGTCGTTTTCAGCCAATATTTTGGATTTTTGAAAATTTCACTTTTTTGTGAAAATATCCACTAAATGAGGGAATAATATGTGTGAGGGTACCCTAGGAGAGTTCCAAATGTGTGTGGGTAGAATATATATTCCACGGGGGTAAAATTGAAAAAAGTTGAAAAAAAATTTTTTTTGGACTTAGTCATTTTTCTGGCGTTTATCAGACTTTCAGATTGGGGAAATGTCAGTGAGCATCTGATTTCAGTTCCAGAGCGATTTGCCAAATGAGTCCTTGATATTTAGTCGTTTTCAGCCAATATTTTGGATTTTTGAAAATTTCACTTTTTTGTGAAAATATCCACTAAATGAGGGAATAATATGTGTGAGGGTACCCTAGGAGAGTTCCAAATGTGTGTGGGTAGAATATATATCCCACGGGGGTAAAATTGAAAAAAGTTGAAAAAAAATTTTTTTTGGCCTTAGTCATTTTTCTGGCGTTTATCAGACTTTCAGATAGGGGAAATGTCAGTGAGCATCTGATTTCAGTTCCAGAGCGATTCGCCCAATGAGTCCTTGATATTTAGTCGTTTTCAGCCAATATTTTGGATTTTTGAAAATTTCACTTTTTTGTGAAAATATCCACTAAATGAGGGAATAATATGTGTGAGGGTACCCCAGGAGAGTTCCAAATGTGTGTGGGTAGAATATATATCCCACGGGGGTAAAATTGAAAAAAGTTGAAAAACATTTTTTTTTGGACTTAGTCATTTTTCTGGCGTTTATCATACTTTCAGATAGGGGAAATGTCAGTGAGCATCTGATTTCAGTTCCAGAGCGATTCGCCCAATGAGTCCTTGATATTTAGTCATTTTCAGCCAATATTTTGGATTTTTGAAAATTTCACTTTTTTGTGAAAATATCCACTAAATGAGGGAATAATATGTGTGAGGGTACCCTAGGAGAGTTCCAAATGTGTGTGGGTAGAATATATATCCCACGGGGGTAAAATTGAAAAAAGTTGAAAAAAAATTTTTTTTGGACTTAGTCATTTTTCTGCCGTTTATCACATTTTCAGATAGGGGAAATGTCAGTGAGCATCTGATTTCAGTTCCAGAGCGATTCGCCCAATGAGTCCTTGATATTTAGACGTTTTCAGCCAATATTTTGGATTTTTGAAAATTTCACTTTTTTGTGAAAATATCCACTAAATGAGGGAATAATATGTGTGAGGGTACCCCAGGAGAATTCCAAATGTGTGTGGGTAGAATATATATCCCACGGGGGTAAAATTGAAAAACGTTGAAAAAAAATTTTTTTTGGACTTAGTCATTTTTCTGGCGTTTATCAGACTTTCAGATAGGGGAAATGTTGGTAAGCATCTGATTTCAGTTCCAGAGCGATTCACCAAATGAGTCCTTGATATTTAGTCGTTTTCAGCCAATATTTTGGATTTTTGAAAATTTCACTTTTTTGTGAAAATATCCACTAGATGAGGGAATAATATGTGTGAGGGTACCCCAGGAGAGTTCCAAGTGTGTGTGGGTAGAATATATATCCCACGGGGGTAAAATTGAAATAAGTTGAGAAAATTATTTTTGGGACTTAGCAATTTTTCCGGCGTTTATCAGACTTTCAGATAGGGGAAATGTCAGTGAGCGTTCCGATTTCAGTTCCAGAGCGATTCGCCCAATCAGTCCTTGATATTTAGTCGTTTTCAGCCAATATTTTGGATTTTTGAAAATTTCACTTTTTTGTGAAAATATCCACTAAATGAGGGAATAATATGTGTGAGGGTACCACAGGAGAGTTCAAAATGTGTGTGGGTAGAATATATATCCCACTGGGGTAAAATTGAAAAAAGTTGAGAAATTTTTTTTTTGGACTTAGTCATTTTTCCGCCGTTTATCAGACTTTCAGATAGGGCAAATGTCAGTGAGCGTTCCGATTTCAGTTCCAGAGCGATTCGCCCAATGAGTCCTTGATATTTAGTCGTTTTCAGCCAATATTTTGGATTTTTGAAAATTTCAATTTTTTGTGAAAATATCCACTTAATGAGGGAATAATATGTGTGAGGGTACCCCAGGAGAGTTCCAAATGTGTGTGGGTAGAATATATATCCCACGGGGTAAAATTGAAAAAAGTTGAAAAACATTTTTTTTTGGACTTAGTCATAATTCCGGCGTTTATCAGACTTTCAGTTAGGGCAAATTTCAGTGAGCGTTCTGATTTCAGTTCCAGAGCGAATCACCCAATGAGTCCTTGATATTTAGTCGTTTTCAGCCAATATTTTGGATTTTTGAAAATTTCAATTTTTTGTGAAAATATCCACTAAATGAGGGAATAATATGTGTGAGGGTACCCCAGGAGAGTTCCAAATGTGTGTGGGTAGAAAATATATCCCATGGGGGTAAAATTGAAAAAAGTTGAAAAAAATTTTTTTTTGGACTTACTCATTTTTCCGGCGTTTATCAGACTTTCAGATAGGGCAAATGTCAGTGAGCGTTCCGATTTCAGTTCCAGAGCGATTCACCCAATGAGTTCTTGATATTTAGTCGTTTTTAGCCAATATTTTGGATTTTTGAAAATTTCACTTTTTTGTGAAAATATCCACTAAATGAGGGAATAAATGTGTGAGGGTACCCCAGGAGAGTTCCAAATGTGTGTGGGTAGAATATATATCCCACGGGGATAAAATTGAAAAAAGTTGAAAAACATTTTTTTTTTGACTTAGTCATTTTTCTGGCGTTTATCAGACTTTCAGATAGGGGAAATGTCAGTGAGCATCTGATTTCAGTTCCAGAGCGATTCGCCAAATGAGTCCTTGATATTTAGTCGTTTTTAGCCAATATTTAGGATTTTTGAAAATTTCACTTTTTTGTGAAAATATCCACTAAATGAGGGAATAATATGTGTGAGGGTACCCCAGGAGAGTTCCAAATGTGTGTGGGTAGAATATATATCCCACTGGGGTAAAATTTAAAAAAGTTGAGAAAATTTTTTTTTGGACTTAGTCATTTTTCCGTCGTTTATCAGACTTTCAGATAGGGCAAATGTCAGTGAGCGTTCTAATTTCAGTTCCAGAGCGATTCGCCCAATGAGTCCTTGATATTTAGTCGTTTTCAGCCAATATTTTGGATTTTTGAAAATTTCAATTTTTTGTGAAAATATCCACTAAATGAGGGAATAATATGTGTGAGGGTACCCCAGGAGAGTTCCAAATGTGTGTGGGTAGAATATATATCCCACGGGGGTAAAATTGAAAAAAGTTGAAAAAAATTTTTTTTTGGACTTACTCATTTTTCCATCGTTTATCAGACTTTCAGATAGGGCAAATGTCAGTGAGCGTTCCAATTTCAGTTCCAGAGCGATTCGCCCAATGAGTCCTTGATATTTAGTCGTTTTCAGCCAATAGTTTGGATTTTTGAAAATTTCACTTTTTTGTGAAAATATCCACTAGATGAGGGAATAATATGTGTGAGGGTACCCCAGGAGAGTTCCAAATGTGTGTGGGTAGAATATATATCCCACGGGGGTAAAATTGAAAAAAGTTGAAAAACATTTTTTTTTGGACTTAGTCATATTTCCGGCGTTTATCAGACTTTCAGTTAGGGCAAATGTCAGTGAGCGTTCTGATTCCAGTTCCAGAGCGATTCACCCAATGAGTCCTTGATATTTAGTCGTTTTCAGCCAATATTTTGGATTTTTGAAAATTTCAATTTTTTGTGAAAATATCCACTAAATGAGGGAATAATATGTGTGAGGGTACCCCAGGAGAGTTCCAAATGTGTGTGGGTAGAATATATATCCCATGGGGGTAAAATTGAAAAAAGTTGAAAAAAATTTTTTTTTTGACTTACTCATTTTTCCGGCGTTTATCAGACTTTCAGGTAGGGCAAATGTCAGTGAGCGTTCCGATTTCAGTTCCAGAGCGATTCGCCCAATGAGTTCTTGATATTTATTCGTTTTCAGCCAATATTTTGGATTTTTGAAAATTTCACTTTTTTGTGAAAATATCCACTAAATGAGGGAATAAATGTGTGAGGGTACCCCAGGAGAGTTCCAAATGTGTGTGGGTAGAATATATATCCCACGGGGATAAAATTGAAAAAAGTTGAAAAACATTTTTTTTTTGACTTAGTCATTTTTCTAGCGTTTATCAGACTTTCAGATAGGGAAATGTCAGTGAGCATCTGATTTCAGTTCCAGAGCGATTCGCCCAATGAGTCTTTGATATTTAGTCGTTTTCAGCCAATATTTTGGATTTTTGAAAATTTCACTTTTTTGTGAAAATATCCACTAAATGAGGGAATAATATGTGTGAGGGTACCCCAGGAGAGTTCCAAATGTGTGTTGGTAGAATATATATCCCACGGGGATAAAATTGAAAAAAGTTGAAAAACTTTTTTTTTGGACTTAGTCATTTTTCTGGCGTTTATCAGACTTTCAGATAGGGGAAATGTCAGTGAGCATCTGATTTCAGTTCCAGAGCGAATCGCCCAATGAGTCCTTGATATTTAGTCGTTTTCAGCCAATATTTTGGATTTTTGAAAATTTCACTTTTTTGTGAAAATATCCACTTAATGAGGGAATAATATGTGTGAGGGTACCCCAGGAGAGTTCCAAATGTGTGTGAGTAGAATATATATCCCACGGGGGTAAAATTGAAAAAAGTTGAAAAAAATTTTTTTTTGGACTTACTAATTTTTCCGGCGTTTATCAGACTTTCAGATAGGGCAAATGTCAGTGAGCGTTCCGATTTCAGTTCCAGAGCGATTCTCCCAATGAGTCCTTGATATTTAGTCGTTTTCAGCCAATATTTTGGATTTTTGAAAATTTCACTTTTTTGTGAAAATATCCACTAAATGAGGGAATAATATGTGTGAGGGTACCCCAGGAGAGTTCCAAATGTGTGTGGGTAGAATATATATCCCACGGGGTAAAATTGAAAAAAGTTGAAAAACTTTTTTTTTGGACTTAGTCATTTTTCTGGCGTTTATCAGACTTTCAGATAGGGGAAATGTCAGTGAGCATCTGATTTCAGTTCCAGAGCGATTCGCCAAATGAGTCCTTGATATTTAGTCGTTTTTAGCCAATATTTTGGATTTTTGAAAATTTCACTTTTTTGTGAAAATATCCACTAAATGAGGGAATAATATGTGTGAGGGTACCCCAGGAGAGTTCCAAATGTGTGTGGGTAGAATATATATCCCACGGGGGTAAAATTGAAAAAAGTTGAAAAAAATTTTTTTTGGACTTAGTCATTTTTCTGGCGTTTATCACATTTTCAGATAGGGGAAATGTCAGTGAGCATCTGATTTCAGTTCCAGAGCGATTCGCCCAATGAGTCCTTGATATTTAGTCGTTTTCAGCCAATATTTTGGATTTTTGAAAATTTCACTTTTTGTGAAAATATCCACTAAATGAGGGAATAATATGTGTGAGGGTACCCCAGGAGAGTTCCAAATGTGTGTGGGTAGAATATATATCCCACGGGGTAAAATTGAAAAAAGTTGAGAAAATTTTTTTTGGGACTTAGCAATTTTTCCGGCGTTTATCAGACTTTCAGATAGGGCAAATGTCAGTGAGCGTTCCGATTTCAGTTCCAGAGCGATTCGCCCAATGAGTCCTTGATATTTAGTCGTTTTCAGCCAATATTTTGGATGTTTGAAAATTTCAATTTTTTGTGAAAATATCCACTAAATGAGGGAATAATATGTGTGAGGTTACCCCAAGAGAGTTCCAAATGTGTGTGGGTAGAATATATATCCCACGGGGGTAAAATTGAAAAAAGTTGAAAAAAATTTTTTTTTGGACTTACTCATTTTTCCGGCGTTTATCAGACTTTCAGATAGGGCAAATGTCAGTGAGCGTTCCGATTTCAGTTCCAGAGCGATTCGCCCAATGAGTCCTTGATGTTTAGTCGTTTTCAGCCAATATTTTGGATTTTTGAAAATTTCACTTTTTTGTGAAAATATCCACTAAATGAGGGAATAATATGTGTGAGGGTACCCCAGGAGAGTTCCAAATGTGTGTGGGTAGAATATATATCCCACTGGGGTAAAATTTAAAAAAGTTGAGAAAATTTTTTTTTGGACTTAGTCATTTTTCCGTCCTTTATCAGACTTTCAGATAGGGCAAATGTCAGTGAGCGTTCCGATTTCAGTTCCAGAGCGATTCGCCCAATGAGTCCTTGATATTTAGTCGTTTTCAGCCAATAGTTTGGATTTTTGAAAATTTCACTTTTTTGTGAAAATATCCACTAAATGAGGGAATAAATGTGTGAGGGTACCCCAGGAGAGTTCCAAATGTGTGTGGGTAGAATATATATCCCACGGGGATAAAATTGAAAAAAGTTGAAAAAAAATTTTTTTGGGACTTTGTCATTTTTCTGGCGTTTATCAGACTTTCAGATAGGGGAAATGTCAGTGAGCATCTGATTTCAGTTCCAGAGCGATTCGCCCAATGAGTCCTTGATATTTAGTCGTTTTCAACCAATATTTTGGATTTTTGAAAATTTCACTTTTTTGTGAAAATATCCACTAAATGAGGGAATAATATGTGTGAGGGTACCCCAGGAGAGTTCCAAATGTGTGTGGGTAGAATATATATCCCACGGGGGTAAAATTGAAAAAAGTTTAAAAAAATTTTTTTTTGGACTTACTCATTTTTCCGGCGTTTATCAGACTTTCAGATAGGGCAAATGTCAGTGAGCGTTCCGATTTCAGTTCCAGAGCGATTCGCCCAATGAGTCCTTGATATTTAGTCGTTTTCAGCCAATAGTTTGGATTTTTGAAAATTTCACTTTTTTGTGAAAATATCCACTAAATGAGGGAATAATATGTGTGAGGGTACCCCAGGAGAGTTCCAAATGTGTGTGGGTAGAATATATATCCCACGGGGTAAAATTGAAAAAAGTTGAGAAAATTTTTTTTGGGACTTAGCAATTTTTCCGGCGTTTATCAGACTTTCAGATAGGGCAAATGTCAGTGAGCGTTCCGATTTCAGTTCCAGAGCGATTCGCCCAATGAGTCCTTGATATTTAGTCGTTTTCAGCCAATAGTTTGGATTTTTGAAAATTTCACTTTTTTGTGAAAATATCCACTAAATGAGGGAATAATATGTGTGAGGGTACCCCAGGAGAGTTCCAAATGTGTGTGGGTAGAATATATATCCCACGGGGGTAAAATTGAAAAAAGTTGAAAAAAATTTTTTTTGGACTTAGTCATTTTTCTGGCGTTTATCACATTTTCAGATAGGGGAAATGTCAGTGAGCATCTGATTTCAGTTCCAGAGCGATTCGCCCAATGAGTCCTTGATATTTAGTCGTTTTCAGCCAATATTTTGGATTTTTGAAAATTTCACTTTTTTGTGAAAATATCCACTAAATGAGGGAATAATATGTGTGAGGGTACCCCAGGAGAGTTCCAAATGTGTGTGGGTAGAATATATATCCCACGGGGGTAAAATTGAAAAAAGTTAAAAAAAATTTTTTTTTGGACGTAGTCATTTTTCTGGCGTTTATCTGACTTTCAGATAGGGCAAATGTCAGTGAGCGTTCTGATTTCAGTTCCAGAGCGATTCGCCCAATGAGTCCTTGATATTTAGTCGTTTTCAGCCAATAGTTTGGATTTTTGAAAATTTCACTTTTTTGTGAAAATATCCACTAAATGAGGGAATAATATGTGTGAGGGTACCCCAGGAGAGTTCCAAGTGTGTGTGGGTAGAATATATATCCCACGGGGGTAAAATTGAAAAAAGTTGAGAAAATTATTTTTTGGACTTAGCAATTTTTCCGGCGTTTATCAGACTTTCAGATAGGGGAAATGTCAGTGAGCGTTCCGATTTCAGTTCCAGAGCGATTCGCCCAATCAGTCCTTGATATTTAGTCGTTTTCAGCCAATATTTTGGATTTTTGAAAATTTCACTTTTTTGTGAAAATATCCACTAAATGAGGGAATAATATGTGTGAGGGTACCCCAGGAGAGTTCCAAATGTGTGTGGGTAGAATATATATCCCACGGGGGTAAAATTGAAAAAAGTTGAAAAAAGTTTTTTTTTTGGACTTAGTCATCTTTCTGGCGTTTATCAGACTTTCAGATAGGGGAAATATCAGTGAGCGTTCCGATTTCAGTTCCAGAGAGATGCGCCCAATGAATCCTTGATATTTAGTCGTTTTCAGCCAATTTTATGGATTTTAGAAAATTTCACTTTTTTGTGAAAATATCCACTAAATGAGGGAATAATATGTGTGAGGGTACCCCAGGAGAGTTCCAAATGTGTGTGGGTAGAATATATATCCCACGGGGGTAAAATTGAAAAAAGTTAAAAAAAATTTTTTTTTGGACGTAGTCATTTTTCTGGCATTTATCTGACTTTCAGATAGGGGAAATGTCAGTGAGCATCTGATTTCAGTTTCAGAGCGATTCGCCCAATGAGTCCTTGATATTTAGTCGTTTCCAGCCAATATTTTGGATTTTTGAAAATTTCACTTTTTTGTGAAAATATCCACTAAATGAGGGAATAATATGTGTGAGGGTACCCCAGGAGAGTTCCAAATGTGTGTGGGTAGAATATATATCCCACGGGGGTAAAATTGAAAAAAGTTGAAAAACATTTTTTTTTGGACTTAGTCATATTTCCGGCGTTTATCAGACTTTCAGATAGGGCAAATGTCAGTGAGCGTTCCGATTTCAGTTCCAGAGCGATTCACCCAATGAGTCCTTGATATTTAGTCGTTTTCAGCCAATATTTTGGATTTTTGAAAATTTCAATTTTTTGTGAAAATATCCACTAAATGAGGGAATAATATGTGTGAGGGTACCCCAGGAGAGTTCCAAATGTGTGTGGGTAGAATATATATCCCATGGGGGTAAAATTGAAAAAAATTTTTTTTTGGACTTACTCATTTTTCCGGCGTTTATCAGACTTTCAGATAGGGCAAATGTCAGTGAGCGTTCCGATTTCAGTTCCAGAGCGATTCACCCAATGAGTCCTTGATATTTAGTCGTTTTCAGCCAATATTTTGGATTTTTGAAAATTTCAATTTTTTGTGAAAATATCCACTAAATGAGGGAATAATATGTGTGAGGGTACCCCAGGAGAGTTCCAAATGTGTGTGGGTAGAATATATATCCCATGGGGGTAAAATTTAAAAAAATTTTTTTTTGGACTTACTCATTTTTCCGGCGTTTATCAGACTTTCAGATATGGCAAATGTCAGTGAGCGTTCCGATTTCAGTTCCAGAGCGATTCGCCCAATGAGTCCTTGATATTTAGTCGTTTTCAGCCAATATTTTGGATTTTTGAAAATTTCACTTTTTTGTGAAAATATCCACTAAATGAGGGAATAATATGTGTGAGGGTACCCCAGCAGAGTTCCAAATGTGTGTGGGTAGAATATATATCCCACGGGGGTAAAATTGAAAAAAGTTGAAAAAAGTTTTTTTTTTGGACTTAGTCATCTTTCTGGCGTTTATCAGACTTTCAGATAGGGGAAATATCAGTGAGCGTTCCGATTTCAGTTCCAGAGAGATGCGCCCAATGAGTCCTTGATATTTAGTCGTTTTCAGCCAATTTTATGGATTTTAGAAAATTTCACTTTTTTGTGAAAATATCCACTAAATGAGGGAATAATATGTGTGAGGGTACCCCAGGAGAGTTCCAAATGTGTGTGGGTAGAATATATATCCCACGGGGTTAAAATTGAAAAAAGTTAAAAAAAATTTTTTTTTGGACGTAGTCATTTTTCTGGCGTTTATCTGACTTTCAGATAGGGGAAATGTCAGTGAGCATCTGATTTCAGTTTCAGAGCGATTCGCCCAATGAGTCCTTGATATTTAGTCGTTTCCAGCCAATATTTTGGATTTTTGAAAATTTCACTTTTTTGTGAAAATATCCACTAAATGAGGGAATAATATGTGTGAGGGTACCCCAGGAGAGTTCCAAATGTGTGTGGGTAGAATATATATCCCACGGGGGTAAAATTGAAAAAAGTTGAAAAAAATTTTTTTTTGGACTTACTCATTTTTCCGGCGTTTATCAGACTTTCAGATAGGGGAAATGTCAGTGAGCGTTCAGATTTCAGTTCCAGAGCAATTCGCCCAATCAGTCCTTGATATTTAGTCGTTTTCAGCCAATATTTTGGATTTTTGAAAATTTCACTTTTTTGTGAAAATATCCACTAAATGAGGGAATAATATGTGTGAGGGTACCACAGGAGAGTTCAAAATGTGTGTGGGTAGAATATATATCCCACGGGGGTAAAATTGAAAAAAGTTGAAAAACATTTTTTTTTGGACTTAGTCATATTTCCGGCGTTTATCAGACTTTCAGATAGGGCAAATGTCAGTGAGCGTTCCGATTTCAGTTCCAGAGCGATTCACCCAATGAGTCCTTGATATTTAGTCGTTTTCAGCCAATATTTTGGATTTTTGAAAATTTCAATTTTTTGTGAAAATATCCACTAAATGAGGGAATAATATGTGTGAGGGTACCCCAGGAGAGTTCCAAATGTGTGTGAGTAGAATATATATCCCATGGGGGTAAAATTGAAAAAAAATTTTTTTTGGACTTACTCATTTTTCCGGCGTTTATCAGACTTTCAGATAGGGCAAATGTCAGTGAGCGTTCCGATTTCAGTTCCAGAGCGATTCACCCAATGAGTCCTTGATATTTAGTCGTTTTCAGCCAATATTTTGGATTTTTGAAAATTTCAATTTTTTGTGAAAATATCCACTAAATGAGGGAATAATATGTGTGAGGGTACCCCAGCAGAGTTCCAAATGTGTGTGGGTAGAATATATATCCCACGGGGGTAAAATTGAAAAAAGTTGAAAAAAATTTTTTTTTGGACTTAGTCATCTTTCTGGCGTTTATCAGACTTTCAGATAGGGGAAATATCAGTGAGCGTTCCGATTTCAGTTCCAGAGAGATGCGCCCAATGAGTCCTTGATGTTTAGTCGTTTTCAGCCAATATTTTGGATTTTTGAAAATTTCACTTTTTTGTGAAAATATCCACTAAATGAGGGAATAATATGTGTGAGGGTACCCCAGGAGAGTTCCAAATGTGTGTGGGTAGAATATATATCCCACTGGGGTAAAATTTAAAAAAGTTGAGAAAATTTTTTTTTGGACTTAGTCATTTTTCCGTCCTTTATCAGACTTTCAGATAGGGCAAATGTCAGTGAGCGTTCCGATTTCAGTTCCAGAGCGATTCGCCCAATGAGTCCTTGATATTTAGTCGTTTTCAGCCAATAGTTTGGATTTTTGAAAATTTCACTTTTTTGTGAAAATATCCACTAAATGAGGGAATAAATGTGTGAGGGTACCCCAGGAGAGTTCCAAATGTGTGTGGGTAGAATATATATCCCACGGGGATAAAATTGAAAAAAGTTGAAAAAAAATTTTTTTGGGACTTTGTCATTTTTCTGGCGTTTATCAGACTTTCAGATAGGGGAAATGTCAGTGAGCATCTGATTTCAGTTCCAGAGCGATTCGCCCAATGAGTCCTTGATATTTAGTCGTTTTCAACCAATATTTTGGATTTTTGAAAATTTCACTTTTTTGTGAAAATATCCACTAAATGAGGGAATAATATGTGTGAGGGTACCCCAGGAGAGTTCCAAATGTGTGTGGGTAGAATATATATCCCACGGGGGTAAAATTGAAAAAAGTTTAAAAAAATTTTTTTTTGGACTTACTCATTTTTCCGGCGTTTATCAGACTTTCAGATAGGGCAAATGTCAGTGAGCGTTCCGATTTCAGTTCCAGAGCGATTCGCCCAATGAGTCCTTGATATTTAGTCGTTTTCAGCCAATAGTTTGGATTTTTGAAAATTTCACTTTTTTGTGAAAATATCCACTAAATGAGGGAATAATATGTGTGAGGGTACCCCAGGAGAGTTCCAAATGTGTGTGGGTAGAATATATATCCCACGGGGTAAAATTGAAAAAAGTTGAGAAAATTTTTTTTGGGACTTAGCAATTTTTCCGGCGTTTATCAGACTTTCAGATAGGGCAAATGTCAGTGAGCGTTCCGATTTCAGTTCCAGAGCGATTCGCCCAATGAGTCCTTGATATTTAGTCGTTTTCAGCCAATAGTTTGGATTTTTGAAAATTTCACTTTTTTGTGAAAATATCCACTAAATGAGGGAATAATATGTGTGAGGGTACCCCAGGAGAGTTCCAAATGTGTGTGGGTAGAATATATATCCCACGGGGGTAAAATTGAAAAAAGTTGAAAAAAATTTTTTTTGGACTTAGTCATTTTTCTGGCGTTTATCACATTTTCAGATAGGGGAAATGTCAGTGAGCATCTGATTTCAGTTCCAGAGCGATTCGCCCAATGAGTCCTTGATATTTAGTCGTTTTCAGCCAATATTTTGGATTTTTGAAAATTTCACTTTTTTGTGAAAATATCCACTAAATGAGGGAATAATATGTGTGAGGGTACCCCAGGAGAGTTCCAAATGTGTGTGGGTAGAATATATATCCCACGGGGGTAAAATTGAAAAAAGTTAAAAAAAATTTTTTTTTGGACGTAGTCATTTTTCTGGCGTTTATCTGACTTTCAGATAGGGCAAATGTCAGTGAGCGTTCTGATTTCAGTTCCAGAGCGATTCGCCCAATGAGTCCTTGATATTTAGTCGTTTTCAGCCAATAGTTTGGATTTTTGAAAATTTCACTTTTTTGTGAAAATATCCACTAAATGAGGGAATAATATGTGTGAGGGTACCCCAGGAGAGTTCCAAGTGTGTGTGGGTAGAATATATATCCCACGGGGGTAAAATTGAAAAAAGTTGAGAAAATTATTTTTTGGACTTAGCAATTTTTCCGGCGTTTATCAGACTTTCAGATAGGGGAAATGTCAGTGAGCGTTCCGATTTCAGTTCCAGAGCGATTCGCCCAATCAGTCCTTGATATTTAGTCGTTTTCAGCCAATATTTTGGATTTTTGAAAATTTCACTTTTTTGTGAAAATATCCACTAAATGAGGGAATAATATGTGTGAGGGTACCCCAGGAGAGTTCCAAATGTGTGTGGGTAGAATATATATCCCACGGGGGTAAAATTGAAAAAAGTTGAAAAAAGTTTTTTTTTTGGACTTAGTCATCTTTCTGGCGTTTATCAGACTTTCAGATAGGGGAAATATCAGTGAGCGTTCCGATTTCAGTTCCAGAGAGATGCGCCCAATGAATCCTTGATATTTAGTCGTTTTCAGCCAATTTTATGGATTTTAGAAAATTTCACTTTTTTGTGAAAATATCCACTAAATGAGGGAATAATATGTGTGAGGGTACCCCAGGAGAGTTCCAAATGTGTGTGGGTAGAATATATATCCCACGGGGGTAAAATTGAAAAAAGTTAAAAAAAATTTTTTTTTGGACGTAGTCATTTTTCTGGCATTTATCTGACTTTCAGATAGGGGAAATGTCAGTGAGCATCTGATTTCAGTTTCAGAGCGATTCGCCCAATGAGTCCTTGATATTTAGTCGTTTCCAGCCAATATTTTGGATTTTTGAAAATTTCACTTTTTTGTGAAAATATCCACTAAATGAGGGAATAATATGTGTGAGGGTACCCCAGGAGAGTTCCAAATGTGTGTGGGTAGAATATATATCCCACGGGGGTAAAATTGAAAAAAGTTGAAAAACATTTTTTTTTGGACTTAGTCATATTTCCGGCGTTTATCAGACTTTCAGATAGGGCAAATGTCAGTGAGCGTTCCGATTTCAGTTCCAGAGCGATTCACCCAATGAGTCCTTGATATTTAGTCGTTTTCAGCCAATATTTTGGATTTTTGAAAATTTCAATTTTTTGTGAAAATATCCACTAAATGAGGGAATAATATGTGTGAGGGTACCCCAGGAGAGTTCCAAATGTGTGTGGGTAGAATATATATCCCATGGGGGTAAAATTGAAAAAAATTTTTTTTTGGACTTACTCATTTTTCCGGCGTTTATCAGACTTTCAGATAGGGCAAATGTCAGTGAGCGTTCCGATTTCAGTTCCAGAGCGATTCACCCAATGAGTCCTTGATATTTAGTCGTTTTCAGCCAATATTTTGGATTTTTGAAAATTTCAATTTTTTGTGAAAATATCCACTAAATGAGGGAATAATATGTGTGAGGGTACCCCAGGAGAGTTCCAAATGTGTGTGGGTAGAATATATATCCCATGGGGGTAAAATTTAAAAAAATTTTTTTTTGGACTTACTCATTTTTCCGGCGTTTATCAGACTTTCAGATATGGCAAATGTCAGTGAGCGTTCCGATTTCAGTTCCAGAGCGATTCGCCCAATGAGTCCTTGATATTTAGTCGTTTTCAGCCAATATTTTGGATTTTTGAAAATTTCACTTTTTTGTGAAAATATCCACTAAATGAGGGAATAATATGTGTGAGGGTACCCCAGCAGAGTTCCAAATGTGTGTGGGTAGAATATATATCCCACGGGGGTAAAATTGAAAAAAGTTGAAAAAAGTTTTTTTTTTGGACTTAGTCATCTTTCTGGCGTTTATCAGACTTTCAGATAGGGGAAATATCAGTGAGCGTTCCGATTTCAGTTCCAGAGAGATGCGCCCAATGAGTCCTTGATATTTAGTCGTTTTCAGCCAATTTTATGGATTTTAGAAAATTTCACTTTTTTGTGAAAATATCCACTAAATGAGGGAATAATATGTGTGAGGGTACCCCAGGAGAGTTCCAAATGTGTGTGGGTAGAATATATATCCCACGGGGTTAAAATTGAAAAAAGTTAAAAAAAATTTTTTTTTGGACGTAGTCATTTTTCTGGCGTTTATCTGACTTTCAGATAGGGGAAATGTCAGTGAACATCTGATTTCAGTTTCAGAGCGATTCGCCCAATGAGTCCTTGATATTTAGTCGTTTCCAGCCAATATTTTGGATTTTTGAAAATTTCACTTTTTTGTGAAAATATCCACTAAATGAGGGAATAATATGTGTGAGGGTACCCCAGGAGAGTTCCAAATGTGTGTGGGTAGAATATATATCCCACGGGGGTAAAATTGAAAAAAGTTGAAAAAAATTTTTTTTTGGACTTACTCATTTTTCCGGCGTTTATCAGACTTTCAGATAGGGGAAATGTCAGTGAGCGTTCAGATTTCAGTTCCAGAGCAATTCGCCCAATCAGTCCTTGATATTTAGTCGTTTTCAGCCAATATTTTGGATTTTTGAAAATTTCACTTTTTTGTGAAAATATCCACTAAATGAGGGAATAATATGTGTGAGGGTACCACAGGAGAGTTCAAAATGTGTGTGGGTAGAATATATATCCCACGGGGGTAAAATTGAAAAAAGTTGAAAAACATTTTTTTTTGGACTTAGTCATATTTCCGGCGTTTATCAGACTTTCAGATAGGGCAAATGTCAGTGAGCGTTCCGATTTCAGTTCCAGAGCGATTCACCCAATGAGTCCTTGATATTTAGTCGTTTTCAGCCAATATTTTGGATTTTTGAAAATTTCAATTTTTTGTGAAAATATCCACTAAATGAGGGAATAATATGTGTGAGGGTACCCCAGGAGAGTTCCAAATGTGTGTGGGTAGAATATATATCCCATGGGGGTAAAATTGAAAAAAAATTTTTTTTGGACTTACTCATTTTTCCGGCGTTTATCAGACTTTCAGATAGGGCAAATGTCAGTGAGCGTTCCGATTTCAGTTCCAGAGCGATTCACCCAATGAGTCCTTGATATTTAGTCGTTTTCAGCCAATATTTTGGATTTTTGAAAATTTCAATTTTTTGTGAAAATATCCACTAAATGAGGGAATAATATGTGTGAGGGTACCCCAGCAGAGTTCCAAATGTGTGTGGGTAGAATATATATCCCACGGGGGTAAAATTGAAAAAAGTTGAAAAAAATTTTTTTTTGGACTTAGTCATCTTTCTGGCGTTTATCAGACTTTCAGATAGGGGAAATATCAGTGAGCGTTCCGATTTCAGTTCCAGAGAGATGCGCCCAATGAGTCCTTGATATTTAGTCGTTTTCAGCCAATTTTATGGATTTTAGAAAATTTCACTTTTTTGTGAAAATATCCACTAAATGAGGGAATAATATGTGTGAGGGTACCCCAGGAGAGTTCCAAATGTGTGTGGGTAGAATATATATCCCACGGGGGTAAAATTGAAAAAAGTTAAAAAAAATTTTTTTTTGGACGTAGTCATTTTTCTGGCGTTTATCTGACTTTCAGATAGAGGAAATGTCAGTGAGCATCTGATTTCAGTTTCAGAGCGATTCGCCCAATGAGTCCTTGATATTTAGTCGTTTCCAGCCAATATTTTGGATTTTTGAAAATTTCACTTTTTTGTGAAAATATCCACTAAATGAGGGAATAATATGAGTGAGGGTACCCCAGGAGAGTTCCAAATGTGTGTGGGTAGAATATATATCCCACGGGGGTAAAATTGAAAAACGTTTAAAAAAATTTTTTTTTGAACTTAGTCATTTTTCTGGCGTTTATCAGACCTTCAGATAGGGGAAATGTCAGAGAGCGTTCCGATTTCAGTTCCAGAGAGATGCTCCCAATGAGTCCTTGATATTTAGTCGTTTTCAGCCAATTTTATGGATTTTAGAAAATTTCACTTTTTTGTGAAAAAATCCACTAAATGAGGGAATAATATGTGTGAGGGTACCCCAGGAGAGTTCCAAATGTGTGTGGGTAGAATATATATCCCACGGGGGTAAAATTGAAAAAAGTTGAAAAATTATTTTTGGGACTTAGTCATTTTTCCGGCGTTTATCAGCCTTTGAGATAGGGCAAATGTCAATGAGCGTTCTGATTTCAGTTCCAGAGCGATTCGCCCAATGAGTCCTTGATATTAAGTCGTTTTCAGCCAATATTTTGGATTTTTGAAAATTTCACTTTTTTGTGAAAATATCCACTAAATGAGGGAATAATATGTGTGAGGGTAACCCAGGAGAGTTCCAAATGTGTGTGGGTAGAATATATATCCCACGGGGGTAAAATTGAAAAAAGTTGAGAAAATTTTTTTTTGGACTTAGTCATTTTTCCGTCGTTTATCAGACTTTCAGATAGGGCAAATGTCAGTGAGCGTTCCGATTTCAGTTCCAGAGCGATTCGCCCAATGAGTCCTTGATATTTAGTCGTTTTCAGCCAATATTTTGGATTTTTGAAAATTTCACTGTTTTGTGAAAATATCCACTAAATGAGGGAATAATATGTGTGAGGATACCCCAGGAGTGTTCCAAATGCGTGTGGGTAGAATATATATCCCACGGGGGTAAAATTGAAAAAAGTTGAAAAAAATTTTTTTTGGACTTAGTAATTTTTCCGGCGTTTATCAGACTTTCAGATAGGGGAAATGTCAGTGAGCATTCCGATTTCAGTTCCAGAGCGAGTCGTCGGATGGGTCCTTAATATTTTGTCGTTTTCAGCCAATTTTCTGAATTTTTGAAAATGTCACTTTTTTGTGAAAATATCCACTAAATGAGGGAATAATATGTGTGAGGCTACCCAAGGAGAGTTCCAAATGTGTGTGGGTAGAAAATATATACACGGTGGTAAAATTGAAAAAAGTTGAAAAAATTTTTTTTTTGGACTTAGTAATTTTTCCGGCGTTTATCAGACTTTCAGATAGGGGAAATGTCAGTGAGCATTCCGATTTCAGTTCCAGAGCTATTCGCCGGATGAGTCCCTGATATTTCGTCATTTTCAGGCAATTTTCTGAATTTTTGAAAATTTCAATTTTTTGTGAAAATATCCACTAAATGAGGGAATAATATGTGTAATGGTACGCCAGGAGAGTTACAAATGTGTGTGGGTAGAATAAATATCCCACGGGGGTAAAATTGAAAAAAGTTGAAAAAATTTTTTTTTTGGACTTAGTAATTTTTCGGGTGTTTATCAGACTTTCAGATAGGGGAAATGTCAGTGAGCGTTCCGATTTCAGTTCCAGAGCGATGCGCCCAATGAATGCTTGATATTTAGTCGTTCTCAGCCAATTTTCTGGATTTTTGAAAATTTCACTTTTTTGTGAAAATATCCACTAAATGAGAGAATAATATGTGTGAGTGTACCCCAGGAGAGTTCCAAATGTGTGTGGGTAGAATATATATCCCACGGGGGTAAAATTGAAAAAAGTCAAATAAAAAAAAATTTTTTGGGACTTAGTCATTTTTCCGGCGTTTATCAGACTTTCAGATAGGGGAAATGTCAGTGAGCATTCCGATTTCAGTTCAAGAGCAATTCGCCCAATGAGTCCGTGATATTTAGTCGTTTTCAGCCAATTTTCTGGATTTTTGAAAATTTCACTTTTTTGTGAAAATATACACTAAATGAGGGAATAATATGTGTGAGGGTACCCCAGGAGAGTTCCAAATGTGTGTAGGTAGAATATATATCCCACGGGGGTAAAATTGAATAAAGTTGAAATTTTTTTTTTTTTGGACTTAGTCATTTTTCCGGCGTTTATCAGACTTTCAGATAGGGGAAATGTCAGTGAGCGTTCCGATTTCAGTTCCAGACCGATTCGCCCAATGAGTCCTTGATATTTAGTCATTTTCAGCCAATTTTCTGGATTTTTGAAAATTTCACTTTTATGTGAAAATATACACTAAATGAGGGAATAATATGTGTGAGGGTACCCCAGGAGAGTTCCAAATGTGTGTGGGTAGAATATATATCCCACGGGGGTAAAATTGAATAAAGTTGAAAAATTATTTTTTTTGGACTTAGTAATTTTTCCGTCTTTTATCAGACTTTCAGATAGGTGAAATGTCATTGATCGTTCCGATTTCAGTTCCAGACAGATTCGCCCAATGAGTCCTTGTTATTTAGTCATTTTCAGCCAATTTTCTGGATTTTTGAAAATTTCACTTTTTTGTGAAAATATACACTAAATGAGGGAATAATATGTGTGAGGGTACCCCAGGAGAGTTCCAAATGTGTGTGGGTAGAATATATATCCCACGGGGGTAAAATTGAATAAAGTTGAAAATTTTTTTTTTTGGACTTAGTAATTTTTCCGGCGTTTTTCAGACTTTAAGATAGGGGAAATGTCAGTGAGCGTTCCGATTTCAGTTCCAGAGCAATTCGCCCAATGAGTCCTTGATATTTAGTCGTTTTCAGTCAATTTTCTGGATTTTTGAAAATTTCACTTTTTTTGTGAAAATATACACTAAATGAGGGAATAATATGTGTGAAGGTACCCCAGGAGAGTTCCAAATGTGTGTGGGTAGAATATATATCCCACGGGGGTAATATTGAATAAAGTTGAAAAATTATTTTTTTTGGACTTAGTAATTTTTCCGTCTTTTATCAGACTTTCAGATAGGGGAAATGTCAGTGAGCGTTCCGATTTCAGTTCCAGACCGATTCGCCCAATGAATCCTTGATATTTAGTCGTTTTCAGCCAATTTCCTGGATTTTTGAAGATTTTACTTTTTTTGTGAAAATATCCACTAAATGAGGGAATAATATGTGTGAGGGTACCACAGGAGAGTTACAAATGTGTGTGGGTAGAATATATATCCCACGGGGGTAAAATTGAAAAAATTTGAAAACAATTTTTTTTTGGACTTAGTCATTTTTCTGGCGTTTATCAGACTTTCAGATAGGGGAAATGTCAGTGAGCGTTCCGATTTCAGTTCCAGACCGATTCGCCCAATGAGTCCTTGATATTTAGTCATTTTCAGCCAATTTTCTGGATTTTTGAAAATTTCACTTTTTTTGTGAAAATATACACTAAATGAGGGAATAATATGTGTGAGGGTACCCCAGGAGAGTTCCAAATGTGTGTGGGTAGAATATATATCCCACGGGGGTAAAATTGAATAAAGTTGAAAAATTATTTTTTTTGGACTTAGTAATTTTTCCGTCTTTTATCAGACTTTCAGATAGGGGAAATGTCATTTATCGTTCCGATTTCAGTTCCAGACAGATTCGCCCAATGAGTCCTTGATATTTAGTCATTTTCAGCCAATTTTCTGGATTTTTGAAAATTTCACTTTTTTTGTGAAAATATACACTAAATGAGGGAATAATATGTGTGAGGGTACCACAGGAGAGTTACAAATGTGTGTGGGTAGAATATATATCCCACGGGGGAAAAATTGAAAAAATTTGATAACAATTTTTTTTTGGACTTAGTCATTTTTCCGGCGTTTATCAGACTTTCAGATAGGGGAAATGTCAGTGAGCGTTCCGATTTCAGTTCCAGACCGATTCGCCCAATGAGTCCTTGATATTTAGTCATTTTCAGCCAATTTTCTGGATTTTTGAAAATTTCACTTTTTTGTGAAAATATACACTAAATGAGGGAATAATATGTGTGAGGGAACCCCAGGAGAGTTCCAAGTGTGTGTCGGTAGAATATATATCCCACGGGGGTAAAACTGAAAAAAGTTGAAAAAATTTTTTTTTTGGACTTAGTCATTTTTCCGGCGTTTATCAGACTTTCAGATAGGGGAAATGACAGTGAGCATTCCGATTTCAGTTCAAGAGCGGTTCGCCCAATGAGTCCTTGATATTTAGTCGTTTTCAGCCAATTTTCTGGATTTTTGAAAATTTCACTTTTTTGTGAAAATATACACTAAATGAGGGAATAATATGTGTGAGGGTACCCCAGGAGAGTTCCAAATGTGTGTGGGTAGAATATATATCCCACGGGGGAAAAATTGAAAAAATTTGAAAACAATTTTTTTTTGGACTTAGTCATTTTTGCGGCGTTTATCAGACTTTAAGATAGGGGAAATGTCATTGATCGTTCCGATTTCAGTTCCAGACCGATTCGCCCAATGAGTCCTTGTTATTTAGTCATTTTCAGCCAATTTTCTGGATTTTTGAAAATTTCACTTTTTTGTGAAAATATACACTAAATGAGGGAATAATATGTGTGAGGGTACCCCAGTAGAGTTCCAAATGTGTGTGGGTAGAATATATATCCCACGGGGGTAAAATTGAATAAAGTTGAAAAATTTTTTTTTTTGGACTAAGTAATTTTTCCGGCGTTTATCAGACTTTCAGATAGGGGAAATGTCAGTGAGCATTCCGATTTCAGTTCCCGACCAATTCACCCAATGAGTCCTTGATATTTAGTCGTTTTCAGCCAATTTCCTGGATTTTTGAAAATTTCACTTTTTTGTGAAAATATCTACTAAATGAGGGAATAACATGTGTGAGGGTACCCCAGGAGAGTTCCAAATGTGTGTGGGTAGAATATATATCCCACGGGGGTAAAATTGAAAAAAGTCAAATAAAAATTTTTTTTTGGGACTTAGTCATTTTTCCGGCTTTTATCAGACTTTCAGATAGGGGAAATGTCATTGAGCGATCCGATTTCAGTTCCAGACCGATTCGCCCAATGAGTCCTTGATATTTAGTCATTTTCTGCCAATTTTCTGGATTTTTTAAAATTTCACTTTTTTGCGAAAATATACACTAAATGAGGTAATAATATGTTTGAGGGTACCCAAGGAGAGTTCCAAATGTGTGTGGGTAGAATTTATATCCCACGGGGGTAAAATTGAAAAAAGTTGAAAACAATTTTTTTTTGGACTTAGTCATTTTTCCGGCATTTATCAGACTTTCAGATAGGGGAAATGTCAGTGAGCGTTCCCATTTCAGTTCCCGACTGATTCGCCCAATGAGTCCTTGATATTTAGTCGTTTTCAGCCAATTTCCTGGATTTTTGAAAATTTCACTTTTTTGTGAAAATATCCACTAAATGAGGGAATAATATGTGTGAGGGTACCCCAGGAGAGTTCCAAATGTGTGTGGGTAGAACATATATCCCACTGGAGTAAAATTGAAAAAAGTTGAGAAAATTTTTTTTTGGACTTAGTAATTTTTCCGCCGTTTATCAGACTTTCAGATAGGGGAAATGTCATTGATCATTCCGATTTCAGTTCCAGACCGATTCGCCCAATGAGTCCTTGGTATTTAGTCATTTTCATCCAATTTTCTGGATTTTTGAAAATTTCACTTTTTTGTGAAAATATCCACTAAATGAGAGAATAATATGTGTGAGTGTACCCCAGGAGAGTTCCAAATGTGTGTGGGTAGAATATATATCCCACGTGGGTAAAATTGAAAAAAGTCTAAAAAAAAATTTTTTTGGGACTTAGTAATTTTTCCGCCGTTTATCAGACTTTCAGATAGGGGAAATGTCATTGATCATTCCGATTTCAGTTCCAGACCGATTCGCCCAATGAGTCCTTGGTATAAAGTCATTTTCATCCAATTTTCTGGATTTTTGAAAATTTCACTTTTTTGTGAAAATATCCACTAAATGAGAGAATAATATGTGTGAGTGTACCCCAGGAGAGTTCCAAATGTGTGTGGGTAGAATATATATCCCACGGGGATAAAATTGAAAAAAGTCTAAAAAAAAATTTTTTTGGGACTTAGTCATTTTTCCGGCGTTTATCAGACTTTCAGAAGAGGGAAATGTCAGTGAGCATTCCGATTTCAGTTCAAGAGCGATTCGCCCAATGAGTCCTTGATATTTAGTCGTTTTCAGCCAATTTTCTGGATTTTTGAAAATTTCACTGTTTTGTGAAAATATACACTAAATGAGGGAATAATATGTGTGAGTGTACCCCAGGAGAGTTCCAAATGTGTATGGGTAGAATATATATCCCACGGGGGTAAAATTGAAAAAAGTTGAAAAATTTTTTTTTTGCGACTTAGTCATTTTTCCGGCGTTTATCAGACTTTCAGATATGGGAAATGTCAGTGAGCATTCCGATTTCAGTTCCAGAGCGATTCGCCCAATGAGTCCTTCCTGGATATTTAGTCGTTTTCAGCCAATTTCCTGGATTTTTGAAAATTTCACTTTTTTGTGAAAATATCCACTAAATGAGGGAATAATATGTGTGAGGGTACCCAAGGAGAGTTACAAATGTGTGTGGGTAGAATATATATCCCACGGGGGTAAAATTGAATAAAGTTGAAAAATTTTTTTTTTTGGACTTAGTAATTTTTCTGGCGTTTATCAGACTTTCAGATAGGGGAAATAGTGAGCATTCCGATTTCAGTTCCAGAGCGATTCGCCCAATGAGTCCTTGATATTTAGTCGTTTTCATCCAATTTCCTGGATTTTTGAAAATTTCACTTTTTTGTGAAAATATCCACTAAATGAGGGAATAATATGTGTGAGGGTACCCCAGGAGAGTTCCAAATGTGTGTGGGTAGAATATATATCCCACGGGGGTAAAATTGAAAAAAGTCTAAAAAAAAATTATTTTTTTTTGGACTTAGCCATTTTTGCGCCGTTTATCAGACTTTCAGATAGGGGAAATGTCAGTGAGCGTTTCGATTTCAGTTCCAGAGCGATTCGCCCAATGAGTCCTTGATATTTAGACGTTTTCATCCAATTTCCTGGATTTTTGAAAATTTCACTTTTTTGTGAAAATATCCACTAAATGAGGGAATAATATGTGTGAGGGTACCCCAGGAGAGTTCCAAATGTGTGTGGGTAGATTATATATCCCACGGGGATCAAATTGAAAAAAGTTGAAAAATTTTTTTTGGGGACTTAGTCATTTTTCCTGTGTTTATCAGACTTTCAGATAGGGGAAATGTCAGTGAGCGTTTCGATTTCAGTTCCAGAGCGATACGCCCAATGAGTCCTTCATATTTAGTCGTTTTCAGCCAATATTTTGGATTTTTGAAAATTTCACTTTTTTGTGAAAATATCCACTAAATGAGGGAATAATATGTGCGAGGGTACCCCAGGAGAGTTCCAAATGTGTGTGGGTAGAATATATATCCCACGGGGGTAAAATTGAAAAAAGTTTAAAAAAATTTTTTTTTGGACTTCGTCTTTTTTCCGGCGTTTATCAGACTTTCGGATAGGGGAAATGTCATTGATCATTCCGATTTCAGTTCCAGACCGATTCGCCCAATGAGTCCTTGGTATTTAGTCATTGTCAGCCAATTTCCTGGATTTTTGAAAATTTCACTTTTTTGTGAAAGTATCCACTAAATGAGGGAATAATATGTGTGAGGGTACCACAGGAGAGTTCCAAATGTGTGTGGGTAGAATATATATCCCACGGGGGTAAAATTGAATAAAGTTGACAAATTTTTTTTTTGGACTTAGTAATTTTTCCGCCGTTTATCATACTTTCAGATAGGGGAAATGTCATTGAGCGTTCCGATTTCAGTTCCAGAGCGATTCGCCCAATGAGTCCTTGATATTTAGTAATTTTCAGCCAATTTTCTGGATTTTTGAAAATTTCACTTTTTTGTGAAAATATCCATTAAATGAGGGAATAATATGCGTGAGGGTACTGTTAGAACTCTCCTGTTAGGTTTTTTCTAGTTTGCTGGTCACATGACCATTTTTGCCTATTTAATCCGGCTCCGCCCTCCTGGCCTTGCTGGACTACATTGTATTTTCTACTCTTGAGCTAGCTTGGTACTCGTTACCTTTCTCTGTTTGTTTTGCTAGGTGTTCTGACCTCTATGTTCTATGTAGTGTGTTTGTCTTTTATTGCTACAATTTCTGCTAGGAGGTGTCCAACTTTATCCCAGTCCCTAGTTCTTGTAGGGATCCCTCCCTTGCATCTATAGGTCTTCGTGCAGAATAGCCGAGGACTTTAGCGGGTTTGATCGCAGGATCAGGTTCCCCGTTACATCATAGGGATCCAGTTTAGTTCTATTGTAGGGACAGATCTCCTGTATTTCCTTAGTGCTTGTAGCAGAACATAACAGTAAGTCCAGCCCCAAAAAATTTCTCTAAGGAAAGACCTCCAGTTTCCATCATGGTCTCGGTTCAAGATTTGGCTCAATGCTTGCAGGGACTCTCTCTGGAGGTGGCCGAGCTCCAACAACACGTAAGTAGCTGTTCTGGAGCACATTTTGTAGAGCCAAAGGTACGTCTGCCTGATCTATTTTTGGTGAACAACAAGATTTTTTTTCTTTTAAAAATGCTTGTTTATTGTATTTTCGTTTAAGACCCGGATCCTCTGGTGATGAATCACAGCGCATAGGGTTCATAATGTCACTTTTGCGCAAGGATCCTCAGGGATGGGCTTTTTCTCTCCAACCTAGTGATCCGTGCTTTAGATCAGTCTATAGTTTTTTTTCTGCTTTGGGTTTGTTGTACGATGATCCTGATCGTGTCTCATCTGCTGAGTCTGAATTGAGACGTTTGAGGCAGGGATCAGGTAATGTGGAAAAATATTGTTCTCACTTCCGTCGATGGTCTGCCCAGGTGGGGTGGAACGATTGAGCTTTGAAAAGTTTGTTTCTTGCGGGGCTAGGTGAAAGGGTTAAAGATTTGCTGATTGCTTATCCCACACCTGGAAACTTGCAGGAGGCTATGCAATTAGCTATACGGGTGGACAGGAGACTGCGTGCAAGGGTTAATGAGAGCAAATCCTCTGCTATGTCAGCTCCGAGTCTTGAGAGGGTCTGTGCTGTCAAAGGAGAGCCGATGGAGATTGGGACGATGACACCCCGCTCTCAGGAAAAAGACCGCAGGCTTTCTGAAGGTTTGTGCTTCTATTGCGGAAATTCTTGTCATTTTATTAAGAACTGTGTGCTTCGTATGAACAAAGAAAAAAAAATGGTCAGTTATTCACGTATAGCCTGTTTAAATACTAAGGGAGTATTCCTATCTGCTACTACCGCTGCTCAGGAAGAATTAATTGAATTTCGGGTATTTGTGGATTGTGGTTCTACTCTGAATGTGATTGATGGGGGATTCTTGGAAAAACTTACATTAAAACCTAAACCTTTGTCATCCCCTATTGCTGTGGTTTGTTGCGGCTCTCTCTTGAAGAGTGTTACTCATAAGGTCTGTGAGTTTCCCCTCACTATTAATGGTGTTCATCAAGAGAATTTGGATTTGTTTGTATTGAATAATTTGCCTTCTCCTGTAATTTTGGGGTTGCCCTGGTTAAAATTGCATAATCCTGTACTGGATTGGTCTACCAATGAAATTAAGTCCTGGAGCCCTAAATGTTATGACAAGTGTTGTAACGGACGTATTGCTGTGGTGGAAAAAGGGGAATTACCTGTACCTATTCAGGATTTTTGGAGAGTTTTTTCTGAGGAGGAGTCACAAATTTTGCCTCCCCATAGAGACTATGATTGTACCATTGAATTTGTCCCTGGAGCGACTCTTCCTAAAAGTCATTTATTTAATCTTACTATTCCTCAGAGAAAGGCTTTGGAGGAATATATACAGACAAGCTTGGCCGCCGGTCACATTAGGCCTTCCAAGTCTCCTGTGGCTGTTGGATTTTTTTTTGTTAAAAAAAAAGATGGCGGTTTACGTCCTTGTCTGGACTTTCGTGAGATTAATAAAATTACTGTACGCAATCCTTACCCACTGCCATTGATTCCTGATTTGTTTAACCAGTTAGTCAGGGCCAAGTGGTTCTCTAAGCTTGATCTCTGGGGGGCATACAATTTGTTGCGCATGAAGGAGGGTGATGAATGGAAGACTGCTTTTAACACTCCTGTGGGTCATTTTGAGAATCTGGTTATGCCTTTTGGTCTTACCAATGCTCCAGCATTTTTTCAGAATATTATTAATGACATCCTTAGACCTTTGATCGGCAAAAATGTGGTTGTGTATTTGGATGACATTCTGATTTATTCGCCTGATCTGGAGTCTCATTGGCGGAGCGTACGTGAGGTTTTACAGTTATTAATGGACAATTCGCTTTTTGCTAAGCTAGAGAAATGTGAGTTCGCTGTAAAGAAAATTAGTTTTTTGGGTTACATTATCTCCAGTGAAGGTTTTGAGATGGACCCGGTTAAAGTTCAAGCTGTTCAGGAATGGCCTAGGCCTATTGGTTTGAAATCGATACAGAGGCTTTTGGGTTTCGCCAATTATTACAGAAAATTCATAAAAAAAAATTCTATTATTGTCAAACCGCTGACCGATCTCACCAGGAAAGGTGCTAATGCGGTTCAGTGGACTTCTGAGGCCATTGAAGCTTTTGTGTTTCTAAAGGAGAGGTTCACCTCTGCTCGTATCCTTATGCAGCCTGATGTGACTAAGCCGTTTTTGGTTGAGGTTGATGCTTCTTCTGTGGGTGTTGGTGTGATGTTGTCTCAGGAAAGCAAGGATGGAGTACATCCCTGTGCCTTTTTTTAAAAAAAAATTACTGAGACTGAACTTAATTACGATATTGGTAATCGGGAATTGCTGGCTATTAAACTCGCATTTGAACACTGGCGTCATCTCTTGGAAGGTGCTGAATTTCCCATTCAGGTTTTCACTGATCATAAAAATCTGATCTATCTTGATGCTGCCAAGCGCTTGAATGCCCGTCAGGCTAGGTGGGCACTTTTTATCTCGCGGTTTAATTTTTCCGTTACTTACATCCCGGGTACCAAGAATGTTAAAGCGGAGGCTTTGTCTCGCAGCTTTTCTCCCATGGTCAGTGCTGAGTAGAGATGAGCGTTGTTCTACTCGAACTGTTCGCCAATCTCAAATTCGAGCTGTTTTGGGCGGTGTTCGAGCCGTTAGGTGAACACGAACAATTTGAGAAAAATGCGGCTGTTCGAGGTTATGTTCGATAACTGTTCGTGCACCAAAATCATAACTGGATTTTTTCTCAGTAATGATGAAAATTAATGTTAATACGCAGTTTGAGTGTACAGCGGGGTGGGGGGAGGGGCAGGGGATGGATCTCTGCAGGAACAATGAAGATCTCCATTTTTTTTTCTCTTTCCCGCATTTACAGTGGGGAGGTGCAATCTGTCAGCCTATCAGCAGCGCACACACGGAGCGAAGTGCTTTTTTTCACACAAGCAAGGGCATGTGTCATTGGCAGTGTATGTCACATGTCCTTGCCCTATAAGACCAAGCCATTTTCCCCGTCGCCACCATTTTCTCACTGCTGCAGCTGCGTGTTAGACGGCACCGCTGTTGCTGTGTGCGCTATACCTTGTTAATTTCAAGCCAATTTTCGCACAAATATACAGATAGCTTGGGAGTAGGGAATAGTTGTGATTGCAGTCCTTTTAAGGACTAGGTTACAGCATTTCCTGCGACTTTTACCAGGGAGGTCTGTGCTCTTAAATAGATAGATTGTGGGAGTAAAGACTAATTGTAATTGGAGTCCTTTTCAGGACTAGGTTACATCAGTTCCTATCAGTTTTTGCCAGGCAGGTCTGTGCCAGTGCTGTGCAAGTTTTTTTCACAGCATTTGGCTGAATCTAGCAAAGCTAATCCTTTTTGGCCTATTGCAGAGTGTGTTAGTCAGTGGAGTAGCCTATCTGTGTTGCAAGATATACCACCTGTGTATAGAATACCAATTTTTTTACTGCACCTAGTGAAGTAAAATCTTTTGGGCATAGCATCATTCTATTAGTCCATCTATACTGACCTCCATCAGGTTGCAAACTGAATATAATTTTTTTCTGCATCTACCTCTGAAAAAATATTGGGCTTCTAGCTGTGTGTGGGTCTTGTTCTATTAATCCATCTATACTGACCTCCATCAGGTTGCAAACTGAATATAATTTTTTTCTGCATCTAGCTCTGAAAAAATATTGGGCTTCTAGCTGTGTGTGGGTCTTGTTCTATTAATCCATCTATACTGACCTCCATCAGGTTGCAAACTGAATATAATTTTTTTCTGCATCTAGCTCTGAAAAAATATTGGGCTTCTAGCTGTGTGTGGGTCTTGTTCTATTAATCCATCTATACTGACCTCCATCAGGTTGCAAACTGAATATAATTTTTTTCTGCATCTAGCTCTGAAAAAATATTTGGCCTTCTAGCAGTGTGTGGGACTTGTTCTATTAGTCCACCTATACTGACCTCCATCAGGTTGCAAACTGAATATATTTTTTTCTGCATCTACCTCTGAAAAAATATTGGGCTTCTAGCTGTGTGTGGGACTTGTTGTATTAGTCCATCTATACTGACCTCCATCAGGTTGCAAATTGAATATAATTTTTTTCTGCATCTAACCCAGCCAATAGTTTTGGCCTAATACCACAGTTTGGCCACTCAGCTCTGCTCGGTTACCATCCATTGATTTTTTGTGCAAACAACTCCAGAGTTGTGAATTAGTTAACCACCAAAATGAGTGGAAAAAGGCCTGCTGCTGGTGGAAAGGGGAATAGGCGTGTTGGGAAGGGGAAAAAAGGTTGTGTCCGTGGGGTAGGTGTTAAAGCAACTGTAATATCTGCAGAAGAAAGACCATCTTCCAGCCAAACTAAAATGTCTACTTCTTTTAGCGGACAATGTGATAAGATCCCTTTCTTACGGCCACGCCAATCGCTACAAATTCCAGATGAGGCACAAAAACAGCAGGTGCTTCAACGGATATCAAGTGCTCCTTTAAGTGAGCTCTCCTCCACATCAACTTCAACATCACAAATACTCCAGTCCTCAAAGGTGTCACCCAAATCGCACTTGCTTCCTCACAGCTCCCAAATCTCCAGCTGCCCGTCTGAGTATGAGGTAGAACAGATGGTTGAGTCTGCAGAGCTGTTTACTCATACTATAGCCTGGGAATCAGAGGTCGACTCCAGCGCTTCTGTGAATCCAGACGAGGAAATGATCTGCACTGATGCCCAGAATCTTTATGAGTCGGATCCAGGACCAGACGCAGAAGGTTCTGACCATAATGTAGACCCTCATTCCCAAACTGTAACTCCTGTTGGTGGAGACAATGAGGAAGACGATGATAAGACTCAAATACCTGATTGGAGCGACAACTTTAGTTTTTTGTCAGGGCAGGAACAGGTTGGCTCTGAGGACGACGGGTGTGATAACACACAGGGTGATGATGATGAGGTTGGAGATCCCACTTACTGTCAACCCACAGTCAGCCAAGAGATGAGGTCAGCAGAGGAGGTGGAGGAAGATGCTAGTGACGACGAGGTCAGGTTGCACCTTCCTGGACAGAGACGTAGTACTGGAAGCACGTCAACAACTGCATCCTCAAACACAACTCTGCCTCTCAACACAAGTCGTGGTGGCTCTTCAGGTCGCATGGGTGCTAAGCCTTGCATAGCCTGGGCATTTTTTCAGATCGATAAAGATGACCCAACTCGTGTTATCTGTAACATTTGTCAGCAAAAGCTAAGTAGAGGCCAACAAATACAGAGTTTGAGTACTTCATGCATGAACCGGCACATGGACATGAAGCATAAGTTGCAGTGGGAAGCTCAGTGTGCTACAATGCGGCCTAGCCGGCCGGGCCAACCACCGTCTGCCATATCTCGTGCATCCGCGGCCTCTTCATGCTCTGTGACTGGGGGGACAGCAGTCACACCTGTTTTGGGGCGCAGACCTGCCACCTCTTTACCCGCAACAGCCAGCGTGATTGGCAGGTCATCATTTTCTTTGGAGGTGGGAACACCAGCTGGTGTTGAGCGCTGTCCGACATCGATAGCACCACCTTTGGATCAAGGCAACCTAACATGTCCGCCTGCATCTTCCTCACAGACCGGCAGTTTGCCGGGGACACCCTTATCAACCCCGTCTAAGCACAATAGCCAGCCCTCGGTCCCTCAGATGTGGACAAGTAAAAGACCATTTCCTCCTAGCCATGAGAAAGCTAAGAGGTTGAATTTCACCATCTGCAAGCTCTTGGCTACAGAAATGCTGCCTTTCCGCCTGGTGGACACAGAGGATTTTCGAGACCTTATGTCCGTCGCAGTGCCCCAGTACCAGATGCCCAGTCGGCACTACTTCTCAACGAAAGGTGTGCCTGCGCTCCACCAGCATGTCGCACACAACATCACCGCTTCTTTGAGAAACTCTGTGTGTGACAGGGTGCATTTCACCACAGACACTTGGACGAGTAGGCATGGACAGAGGCTTTACATGTCGCTGACTGGGCACTGGGTAACTATGGTGACAGCAGGACAAGGGGCTGCTGTCCAAGTCTTGCCGTCCCCACGAGTTGTGCGTCAATCCTCTTTATGTCAAAGTTCCTCCACTGCTTCTGCCTCCTCAACCTCCTCTCGGTCTTCCACCTGCACCCAAAGCCTGTCTGGTCATGCCACAAGCTTTCTAACTGCGCAGAAGGGATCCTGCACACCTCCTTACTATGCTGGCAGTAGGGCTCAACGTCATCAGGCGGTTTTTACATTGAAATGTCTGGGAAATGTGAGTCACACAGCTGAGGAGTTGTGGTCAGCTCTGGAGAACCAATTTCATGAATGGTTGTCTCCACTGGACCTGAAACCAGGGAAGGCCGTGTGCGACAATGCTGCAAACCTGGGTGCGGCCCTTCGCCGGGGCAATGTCACACACGTGCCTTGTATGGCTCACGTGTTGAACCTGGTTGTCCAGCAATTTTTAGCCCACTATCCCAGACTAGATGGCCTTCTGCAGAGGGCACGGTCGCTGTGTGCTCACTTCCGCCGTTCGCATCCCGCAGCTCAGCGACTTACATCTCTACAGAAGTTGTTGGGCCTGCCACTTCACCGGCTAAAATGCGATGTGCCTACCCGGTGGAATTCAACTCTGCACATGTTGCAGCGACTGTGGCAGCACCGACAAGCCCTGGTGCAATACGTTCTGACGTATAGCCTGGGCCAACGAGATTCAGAGGTGGGGCAAATCACGCTGGAGGAGTGGTCTCAGATTAGGGACCTATGCACCCTTCTGCACAGTTTTGAAATGGCGACGAAGATGTTTAGTGCTGACGATGCCATTATCAGCATGACTATTCCGGTGATTTACATGCTGGAGCACATGTTAAACAGAATTCAGATTCAGGTGGTGGCACAAGAGGAGGTGGAGGAAGTAGAGGAGGAGGAGTTGTATGCGGAAGGGCTAACATCTGCAAGGTCCAGACGGTCGGCAGCACCAAGGTGGCAGGCATGTGAGGGTGGGGGAGATGGTTTTACCAGGGCGCATGGTAGCAGCCAAACTAGTGAGGAAGGTGCAGGAGCCCAGGAAGAAGTGGAGGACGAACTGATGGAAGACTCATCAGATGAGGGAGACCTTGATCACATTTCTGTTGTGCGAGGTTGGGGGGAGAGGACAGAGGAAGGAAGCATGATTGTTACCTCGCCACCAACACAACAGAGACTTGGTGCTCCTGGATGCGCAACACACATGAGTGCCTTCTTGCTGCACTACCTGCAACATGACCCTCGAATTGTGAGAATTAGAAATAATCCTGACTACTGGGTTGCCACACTGTTAGATCCCCGGTACAAAAGTAAATTTGCAGAAATTATTCCTGCAATAGAAAGGGATGCACGCATGCAGGAGTATCAGCAGAGACTGTTGCAGAATCTTACATGTGCTTTTCCACAAAATACCAGTGGTGCACGTAGTGAATCTCACAGTTCCAACTTGCCAACCGTGGGACCGTCAAGTGTTCAGCACTCAAAACGTAACAGAACCACAGTATCTGCTGGTAACATCAATTTTGCGGAATCATTTCACCACTTTTTTAGCCCATCCTTTGCAAGGCCACAGGAGACAAGAAGTCTGACACATAGTCAACGCCTAGAGACAATGGTACAGGAGTATCTCCAAGTAAACATTGAAGCCACGACTGTGTCACTGGACCCTTGCTCTTTTTGGGCTTCCAATCTGGATAAATGGCCGGAGCTAGCCACTTACGCCTTGGAGATCTTGTCATGCCCCGCAGCCAGCGTTCTGTCTGAACGTGTGTTCAGCGCTGCTGGTGGTGTGCTGACAGATAAGCGCACGCGGCTCTCCACTGATAATGTAGACAGACTCACGTTCATAAAGATGAACAAATCATGGATCCGAAACGACTTTTCTACCCCTGTGTCATCCTGGGGAGAGTAAAAGCTTGATGATTGGTTAAAATCACCCTACCAACCGTTTTAAGCTTTCAAATTACTAATCATGTTTATCTGTATCTTGACTGGAAAATAATTTGGGCTTTGTAGCAGTGTGCAGCACTGATCCTATTAGGCCATCTATACTAAAGCTTCACCAGATTTAAAATTAAAAATAATTTTTAGCTGCATCTAGCCCGGAAAATAATTTTGGGGCTCCGAGATGCGCAAGACACATAAGTGCCTTCTTGCTGCACTACCTGCAGCATGACCCTCATATTGTCAGAATTCGAAGTAATCATGACTACTGGGTTGCCACACTCTTAGATCCCCCAAACTTTTCGATCAACCTTTTCATTTTAATAAAGACCAAAAAATGGTCATTTTTGAAATTTGCATTAGCAGGTTGTTAGAAACTGAAATCAAACAGTTTTCAACTCAAAACTTTATTCTAGGTGATGTTACATTTTCACATAGGACCCCTTGTTCGAAAGGAGCTTCTGAACTCTCTCGTCCATTGAATTTGTCAGGTTTTGGATGGTTTCTGCTTCAATTGCTTTGCATGAGGACAGAATACCCTCCCAGACCTGTTGCTTAGATGTGAACTGCCTCCCGCCATCATAGACACTCCTTTTAATGATGCTCCAAAGCTTCTGAATGGGGTAGAGGTCAGGGGAGCATGGGGGTCACACCATAAGTTTGTCCCCTTTTATGCCCATATCAGCCAGAGATGCAGATGTTTTATGTGCAGCATGAGATGGTGCATTATCATGCAGAAAAATGATCTTGCTGTGAAATACACGGTTCTTCTTCTTGAACCATGGCAGGAAGTGCTGTTTGAGAAAATCCACATACATTATGGAGTTCATCTTTAGCGCCTTCAGGGATCCTAAAGGGGCCGACAATCTCTCTCCCCATGATTCCAGTCCAAAACATTACTCCACCTCCTCCTTGTTGGCGCTGTAGCCGTGTTTGCGTGGGGTGTCCATCAACCAGCCATCCTCCACTCCATCCATCTGGACCATCGAGCGCTGCACGGCACTCATCCGTGAACAAAACTGTTTTGAAATCAGTCTTCATGTAATGTTTGGCCCACTGGAGCCGTTTCTGCTTGTGTGAAGTGGATAGAGGAGGTCGACAGGATGGCGTATGCACAGCTGCAAACCTCTGAAGGACCCTGCATCTTGTTGTTCGGGGGACGTTGGAGGCACAAGCAGCTTCAAAAACTTGTCTGCTGCTATGACAAGGCTTTTTGGCCGCTGCTCTTTCAACCTGACGTAATTGCCTGTAGGAAAGAGTCCTCAATTTGCCCTTATCAGCACGCACACGTGTGTACTGTGAATCAGCTACATACTTCTTGATTGCCAAGACACTTCATCCTGATCATCGCACAATGTTGATTGTAGTCATGCCTTGACCTAAACACTCCACAATTTGTTGCTTCTCAGCAGCCGACACATCCTTTTTCTTTCCCATTTTGGCAGAAAATGTAGGCTGCTTAATAATGTGAGAGAGCCTTCTTAAGTAGTCTTGCCTTTCATTGGACACACCTGCCAAACTAATTAGCACAGGTGTCTGCAATTGCTTACAGTGATATAAAGAGCCCTGACACACATCACCATCAATGAGTTTAACTGACAAACAAACAAATTCTTCCCTTATCACTCCTAAACACTTTTTGCATAATAATTTGGAACGCAGTGTACATGTGCTTTTCCACAAAACACCAGCGGTTCACGTAGTGAATCTTACAGTTCTAACTTGCCAACCGTGGTCTGTATGGAGTTGTTCAATAAAGGGCCCAAAATTAAGATAACATAGATGGGAGAGGTCTCTATGAATAGGAATTCCTAAGTATTTGATACCCTGTGAGGGACAGGCAAAGGGAAAGTTGGACTGGATGGAATCCTATATGGATTTGGGGAGGGAGACATCGAGGGCCTCAGACTTCGCTGCATTGATTTTAAAATTTGACCATGTAACAAAGTGATCTATTTCAGCCATAACAGCAGGGATGGATATATGTGATTGAGTGATATATACTAGGACATCATCAGCAAATAGAGAGCACTTGTACTCGGTGCCTCCCACCTCAATCCACATAATATTGGGGTTATGGCGAATTGATGAGAGCAGGTGCTCCGTCACTAGGATGTATAAGAGAGGGGACAGAGAACATCCCTGCCTTGTCCCATTGGTGATTGTGAAAGGTGATGAAAATGTTCTGACGCGCCCCCTGGGCCTTGGGACACCCGGAGCCGGACCCTTTTTGGTGGATGCTGGTGGTTGTAGTCTCCGTGGCGGCAACCCGGTTCCGTGGCTCAGGGCGGTCAAACCAGTGGCGGAACTATTTATGTGGTTTTGATGTTTAAATGTCCGACTACGCCACCCGTGGATTGCGGTCAGAGTGAACCGCCGCTCCAGGTCAGACCGCTGAGGCTGGTGTTGTGGGTGCAGCAGAGCGTAGCATAACTCCCCACGGGAGGAGTATAGCCTCAGGGCAGTGTATGCGGAGGATGGGGGTGATGGTGCAGGGCAGCAGCAGTAACGACACGGAGTCAGTGATGCAGTCCAGGGCCTTTACTCACAGTTCTTATTATCCAGACCACGTCTGCAGGTAACGGCTGCCCACGTCGTACTGTGCTCACCAGGTGAGGGGCTCAGACAACTCCCAGATAACTTTGGAGCACTTCACAGGACCCCCTTTGTGTGTCCTTTGTCAGGCCTTTCTTACCAACACTTCTGTCCGGCTGCCTCGGGCCTCCTCTTGGTAAACTTGGCGCCAGTTTCCCTGACCCTATGTGGTGCCTTCCTAGCGGGTGTAGCGAGGGGCTGCGCCACATAAAATGTCAGAGCCTCCGGTTTCTAGCTGAGGGTCGTTTCCTGCCTCCACTAGTTCGGGGACCGGTCTCCCCCTTTGGCCTGACCCCTCCACGCAGGTGGATTCGGGCGTGCGGTGGCCACTCGCCCGTCCGCACCCCTGGGATCCCTTCATTCCTCATTCCTGGAGCCTTCTCCGCTCCTCTTCCTTCCTTCTCCCTCTTCCAGGCCTGGGCCTCTGTTACTAGGCCCGCCTCCGGAGCAGAGCTCATGCAGAGCCCCTGCTCCCTGCCACTTCTGCTCAGACTTCTCTGCACTGAACTAAGATGGTGCCCACCTTTTATACTCCCTTCTCAATGCACCCAGGAACTGCTTCCTCCCTGCTCCTGCACTACAGGGTTCCCCTTCCTCAGTGTTCCCTCCCCCCACTCCAGCCAGGGACAGGGACTGTCGTGCCCATCTCAGGGGCATATTGGTCGCCCTGCCCCACGGCAATGTGGTGTAATGCATGCAGGTGTCAGGTCCTGATCCACACTCCATCCTTACCTGAGAGTGAGATATCACACCTCTGGGTGAGGTACAATACGTCTGTAGCAACCGAGCCCTCAGGGTGCTACAGTTCCATTTATCTTCAGCCTAGGTGACGTATTGCGATACAGGGCCGTGATTTTGGCTATAAATGGGTCCCCTAGACCGCTACCCCAAGCTTTTTAAGAGAATCATATATGGCGTGCCAGGAGACTCTATGGAATGCTTTCTCAGCATCCAACGAGAGTACCTAATTACAAATTTTTAACTGCATCTATCCCAGGAAATACTTTGTGCCTAGTAGCAGTGTCTGCTAGTCAGCGGATTATCACGGCTGTTAAGCAAGCTACACCACCTGTAGTTTAGACACTTAATTTTTTCAAAGGAAATGATTCGGGACCATGGGATACTTAGTGAAGAGCATCAGGAGGCACCCCAAGGCATAGGGGCTGGGACTGGCAGTAGGATGGCTTGCGGTGGACAGCCGAGCTCGATCCTTATAAAAGCTTTTTAACTGCAGCAGCTTTAGTGGACGCTACTGGAGCTGGAATTACGCGGCTGCTGGCATGAGACTTGCCCTCCAATAGATCCTTGTAAATGGATTTAAAGTGTATTCATTCAAATTAGAGAGACAATTTAAATTAAAAAGCTTAGAGCTGCCTCCACCACAGGGGGGCTCGCTCGACCCACCAGCGGACAGGCACCAGTATTGGGAGAGGGGGGCTGGCCGTCAGGGTTCACCGCGGCTCTGGCACAAACCCGGCGACACGGAGGTGGCACGGGCAGGAGCGGACTGGCCGTGTCGGCTTCTCACTTTTTGGATTTTAGAAGGGCATGACATGCCTATATCTGTGTCTCCCCCTCCTTTTACTCCTCCACCTCTTTTATTTTCGCATGACTATATGTACTTGTCACTTTTCCATGTGTTAGTTATGTCTTCTGAGCAGTTTGTCAGCTTTTGGACACCTTTGAAGGTGTTTTCTATGTGTTTTTGTTTGCCTGCCATTGTTTTTAACGGTGTTCGACGAACAGTTCGGCGAACACACGGGTGTTCGACGAACCGAACCGAACTCGAACACTACGGGGGTGGCTCAACACTAGTGCTGAGGAGGAGGAGAGCATTTTACAAGAAGGTGTTGTGATTGCTGCTTTGGACTCCGTTTTGGAGGATGGGATTCTTAAAGCTCAGGAGAATGCCCCATCTAACACTCCCCATGGGAGGTTGTTTGTGCCTAGGACCTTTAGGAGAGATTTATTTGTTGAGTGTCATGAGCCTCGGTTGGCAGGTCATCCAGGAATTTCTGAGACCAAAAGACTTGTGGGTCGCAGTTTTTGGTGGCCTGGATGGCAGAAGGAAGTCATTAAGTGGGTGCGTCAATGTACTGTGTGTGCTAGATCTAAGTCTTCGCATGCTCCTGCTGCGGGGTTGCTTTGCCCTCTGGAGGTTCCTAGTGCACCTTGGACATATCTGGCTATGGACTTTATTACTGACCTTCCCCCCTCTGAAGGTTTCACGGTCATCTGGGTGGTCGTGGACTGTTTTAGCAAGATGTGTCACTTGATTCCCTTCATCAAACTGCCTTGCGCTAAGACACTCGCAAAGGCCTTTGTCAAGGAACTTGTTAGACTACATGGCGTTCCTACTGACATTGTTTCTGATAGGGGACCTCAGTTCGTGGCTCATTTTTGGCGTGCCTTTTGAGACAGGTTGGGAGTTCATTTGTCGTTTTCATCCGGATATCATCCTGAGTCTAATGGCCAGACAGAAAGAAAGAACCAGGATGTTGAGCAGTTCTTGCGTTGCTTTGTGGCAGACAATCAAGAGGGGTGGTCTGAGTTTCTGCCACCTTCTGAATTTGCTCTTAACAACCATACATCCTCTTCTGCTCGGTGTTCGCCTTTTTTTTGTTGTTCTGGGAGACATTTGTCTTTTGGGTCATTCTCCAAATTGGTATCGGCTGTGCCTGAGGAGGAGAGTTTTTCCGGTGATTTGGAGAGAGTTTGGACGGATGTGCGAGATAATCTTCAGGAGGCTAACAAAAGATCTAAGAGGTACTTTGATAGGAAACGGCAAGAGGTTTCGTTTGCTATTGGTGACATGGTTTGGTTGTCCTCTAAGAATCTGCGATTGAGGATTCCTTCGAAAAAATTTTGACCCAAGTTTGTAGGGCCCTTTAAGGTGCTTCAGATAGTTAACCAATCTGCTGAAAGATTAATAAGGTGTTTCATGTTTCTCTGTTGAAAAAAGCTGATGTGTCGGTTGGTGACGAATCTGCCACTGTTCCTCCGGTGGTGGAGGACGGGGAATATGAAATTTCTCGCATCTTAAATTCTAGACGGTATAGAGGGAGTTTGCAGTATCTCGTAGCTTGGAAGGGTTTCAGACCTGAGGATAACTCATGGGTGAGGGCGGATGATGTTTCTGCTTCCAGACTTGTCAGAGCATTTCACAGGAGGTTTCCTAATAAGCCTGGTCCTAGGGGATCCGGAGGATCCTCTTAGAAGAGGGGGTACTGTTAGAACTCTCCTGTTAGTTTTTTTCTAGTTTGTTGGTCACATGACCATTTTTGCCTATTTAATCTGGCTCCGCCCTCCTGGCCTTGATGGACTTCATTGTATTTTCTACTCTTGAGCTAGCTTGGTACTCTGTTACCTTTCTCTGTTAGTGTTGCTAGGTATTCTGACCTCTATGTTCTATGTAGTGTGTTTGTCTTTTATTGCTACAATTTCTGCTTGGAGGTGTCCAACTTTATCCCAGTCCCTAGTTCTTGTAGGGATCCCTCCCTTGCATCTATAAGTCTTCGTACAGACTAGCCGAGGACTTTAGCGGGTCTGATCGCAGGATCAGGTTCCCCGTTACATCGTAGGGATCCAGTTTAGTTTTATTGTAGGGACAGATCTTCTGTCTTTCCTTAGTGCTTGTAGCAGATCATAACAGGTTCCCCAAGGGAGTTCCAAATGTGTGTGGGTAGAATATATATCCCACGGGGGTAAAATTGAAAAAGGTTGAAACATTTTTTTTTGGGGACTTAGTCATTTTTCCGGCGTTTATCAGACTTTCAGATTGGAATGCTAACTGACATTTGCCCTATTTCAGTTCCAGAGCGATTCGCCCAATGAGTCCTTGATATTTAGTAGTTTTCAGCCAATATTTGGGATTTTTGAAAATTTCACTTTTTTGTGAAAATATCCACTAAATGAGGGAATAATATGTGTGAGGGAACCCCAGGAGAGTTCCAAATGTGTGTATGTAGAATATATATCCCACGGGGTAAAATTGAAAAAGGTTGAAAATTTTTTTTTTTGGGACTTAGTCATTTTTCCGGCATTTATCAGACTTTCCGATAGGGGAAATGTCAGTAAGCATTCCGATTTCAGTTCCAGAGCGATTCGCCCAATGAGTCCTTGATATTTCGTCGTTTTCAGGCAATTTTCTGAATTTTTTAAAATTTCACTTTTTTGTGAAAATATCCACTAAATGAGGGAATAATATGTGTGAGGGTACCCCAGAAGAGTTCCAAATGTGTGTGGGTAGAATATATATCCCACGGGAATAAAATTGAAAAAAGTTGAAAAAATTTTTTTTTTAGACATTCATTTTTCAGGCGTTTATCAGACTTGCAGATAGGGCAAATGTCAGTGAGCGTTCCGATTTCAGTTCCAGAGCGATTCACCCAATGAGTCATTGATATTTAGTCGTTTTTCAGACAATTTTCTGGATTTTTGAAAATTTCACTTTTTTTGTGAAAATATCCACTAAATGAGGGAATAATATGTGTGAGGGTACCCCAGGAGAGTTCCAACTGTGTGTGGGTAGAATATATATCCCACGGGGGTAAAATTGAAAAAAGTTGAACAATTTTTTTTTGTACATAGTCATTTCTCCGGCGTTTATCAGACTTTCAGATAGGGCAAATGTCAGTGAGCGTTCCGATTTCAGTTCTAGAGCGATTCGCCCAATGAGTCCTTGATATTTAGTCATTTTCAGCCAATTTTCTGGATTTTTGAAAATTTCACTTTTTTGTGAAAATATCCACTAAATGAGGGAATAATATGTGTGAGGGTACCCCAGGAGAGTTCCAAATGTGTGTGGGTAGAATATATATCCCACGGGGGTAAAATTGAAAAAAGTTGAAAAATTTTTTTTTGTACATAGTCATTTCTCCGGCGTTTATCAGACTTTCAGACAGGGGAAATGTCAGTGAGCGTTCCAATTTCAGTTCCAGAGCGATTCGCCGGATGAGTCCTTGATATTTAGTGGTTTTCAGCCAATTTTCAGAATTTTTGAAAATTTCACTTTTTTGCGAAAATATATACTAAATGAGGGAATAATATGTGAGAAGTACCCCAGGAGAGTTCCAAATGTGTGTGAGTAGACTATACATCCCACAGAGGTAAAATTGAAAAAAGTTGAAAATTTTTTTTTTTAACTTAGTCATTTTTCCGGCGTTTATCAGACTTTCAGATAGGGGAAATGTCAGTGAGCGTTCCGATTTCAGTTCAAGAGCGATTCGCCGGATGAGTACTTGCTATTTAGTGGTTTTCAGCCAATTTTCTGGATTTTTGAAAATTTCACTTTTTTGTGAAAATATCCACTAAATGAGGGAATAATATGTGTGAGGGTACCCCAGGAGAGTTCCAAATGTGTGTCGGTAGAATATATATCCCACGGGGGCAAAATTTAAAAAAGTTGAAAAAAATTTTTTTTGTACTTAGTCATTTTTCCGGCGTTTATCAGACTTTCAGATAGGGGAAATGTCAGTGAGCGTTCTGATTTCAGTTCCAGAGCGATTCGCCGGATAAGTCCTTGATATTTAGTCATTTTCAGCCAATTTTCTGTATTTTTGAAAATTTCACTTTTTTGTGAAATTATCCACTAAATGAGGGAATAATATGTGTGAGGGTACCCCAGGAGAGTTCCAAATGTGTGTGGGTAGAATATATATCCCACGGGGGTAAAATTGAAAAAAGTTGAAAAAATTTTTTTTTGTACATAGTCATTTTTCCGGCGTTTATCAGACTTTCAGACAGGGGAGATGTCAGTGACCGTTCCAATTTCAGTTCCAGAACGATTCGCCAGATGAGTCCTTGATATTTAGTGGTTTTCAGCCAATTTTCAGAATTTTTGAAAATTTCACTTTTTTGCGAAAATATCCACTAAATGAGGGAATAATATGTGACAAGTACCCCAGGAGAGTTCCAAATGTGTGTGAGTAGAATATACATCCCACAGAGGTAAAATTGAATAAAGTTGCAAACAATTTTTTTTTCGACTTAGTCATTTTTCCGACCTTTATCAGAATTTCAGATAGGGGAAAAGTCAGTGAGAATTCTGATTTCAGTTCTAGAGCGATTCGCCAGATGAGTCCTTGATATTTAGTCATTTTCAGCCAATTTTCTGGATTTTTGAAAATTTCACTTTTTTGTGAAAATATCCACTAAATGAGGGAATAATATGTGTGAGGGTACCCCAGGAGAGTTCCAAATGTGTGTGGGTAGAATATATATCCCACGGGGGTAAAATTGAAAAAAGTTTAAAAAATGTTTTTTGTACTTAGTCATTTTTCCGGCGTTTATCAGACTTTCAGATAGGGGAAATGTCAGTGAGCGTTCCGATTTCAGTTCTAGAGCGATTCGCTGGATGAGTCCTTGATATTTAGTCATTTTCAGCCAATTTTCTGGATTTTTGAAAATTTCACTTTTTTGTGAAAATATCCACTAAATGAGGGACTAATATGTGAGAAGTACCCCAGGAGAGTCCCAAATGTGTGTGAGTAGAATATATATCACACGGAGGTAAAATTGAAAAAAAAATTTTTTTAAACTTTGTCATTTTTCCGGCGTTTATCAGACTTTCAGATAGGGGAAATGTCAGTGAGCGTTCCGATTTCAGTTCCAGAGCGATTCGCCCAATGAGTCCTTGATATTTAGTCGTTTTCAGTCAATTTTCTGGATTTTGGAAATTTCACTTTTTTTGTGAAAATATCCACTAAATGAGGGAATAATATATGTTAGGGTACCCCAGGAGAGTTCTAAATGTGTGTGGGTAGAATATATATCCCACGGAGGTAAAATTGAAAAAAGTTTAAAAAATTTTTTTTGAACTTAGTCATTTTTCCGGCGTTTATCAGACTTTCAGATTGGGGAAATGTTAGTGAGCGTTCCGATTTCAATTCCAGAGCGATTCTCTGGATGAGTCCTGTTTTTTCAACTTTTTTCAATTTTACATCCGTGGGATATAAATTCTACCCACACACATTTGGAACTCTCCTGGGGTACCCTCACGCATATTATTCCCTCATTTAGTGGATATTTTCACAAAAAAGTGAAATTTTCAAAAATACACAAAATTGGCTGAAAATGACTATCAAGGACTCATTGGGCGAATGGCTCTGGAACTGAAATCGGAACACTCACTGACATTTCCCCTATCGGAAAGTCTGATAAACGCCGGAAAAATGATTAAGTCTAAGAAAAAAAAAATTTCAACTTTTTTCAATTTTACCCACGTGTGATAAATATTCTACCCTCACAATTTTGGAACTATCCTACCTTCACACATATTCCCTAATTTAGTGGATATTTTCACAAAAAAGTTAAATTTTCAAAAATCCAGAAAATTGACTGAAAATGACTATCAAGGACTCATTGGGCGAATCGCTCTGGAATTGAAATCGGAATGCTCACTGACATTTGCCCTATCTGAAAGTCTGACAAACGCCGCAAAAATGACTAAATCCAAAAAAAAAATGTTTTCAACTTTTTTTCAATTTTACCCCCGTGGGATATATATTCTACCCACACACATTTGTTACTCTCCTGGGGTACCCTCACACATATTATTCCCTCATTTAGTGGATATTTTCACTAAAAAGTGAAATTTTCAAAAATCCAGAAAATTGGCTGAAAACGACTAAATATCAAGGACTCATTGGGCGAATGGCTCTGGAACTGAAATCGGAATGCTCACTGACATTTGCCCTATCTGAAAGTCTGATAAACGCCGCAAAAATGACTAAATCCAAAAAAAAAATGTTTTCAACTTTTTTCAATTTTACCCCCGTGGGATATATATTCTACCCACACACATTTGTTACTCTCCTGGGGTACCCTCACACATATTATTCCCTCATTTAGTGGATATTTTCACAAAAAAGTTAAATTTTCAAAAATCCAGAAAATTGACTGAAAATGACTATCAAGGACTCATTGGGCGAATGGCTCTGGAATTGAAATCGGAATGCTCACTGACATTTGCCCTATCTGAAAGTCTGACAAACGCCGGAAAAATGACTAATCCCCCAAAAAAAATGTTTTCAACTTTCTTCAATTTTACCCCCGTGGGATATATATTTTATCCACACACATTTGGAACTTTCCTGGCGTACCTTCACACATATTATTCCCTCATTTAGTGGATATTTTCACAAAAAAGTGAAATTTTCAAAAATCCAAAATATTGGCTGAAAACGACTAAATATCAAGGACTCATTGTTCGAATCGCTCTGGAACTGAAATCGGAACACTCACTGATATTTGCCCTATCTGAAAGTCTGATAAACGCCGGAAAAATGAATAAGTCCAAAAAAAAATTTTTTCAGCTTTTGTTCAATTTTACCCCCGTGGGATATATATTCTACCCACACACATTTGGAATTCTCCTGGGGTACACTCACACATATTATTCCCTCATTTAGTGGATATTTTCACAAAAAAGTGAAATTTTCAAAAATCCAGAAAATTGGCTCAAAACGACTAAATATCAAGGACTCATTGGGCGAATCGCTCTGGAACTGAAATCGGAACGCTCACTGACATTTGCACTATCTGAAAGTCTGATAAACGCCGTAAAAATGACTAAGACCAAAAAAAAAAAATTTTTTTTCAACTTTTTTCAATTTTACCCCCGTGGGATATATATTCTGTCCACACACATTTGGAACTCTCCTGGCGTACCCTCACACATATTATTCCCTCATTTAGTGGATATTTTCACAAAAAAAGTGAAATTTTCAAAAATCCAGAAAATTGGCTGAAAACGACGAAATATCAAGGACTCATCCAGCGAATCGCTCTGGAACTGAAATCGGAACGCTCACTGACATTTCCCGTATCTGAAAGTCTGATAAACGTCGGAAAAATGACTAATTACAAAAAAAATATTTTTTTCAACTTTTTTCAATTTTAATCCTCTGGGATATATATTCTACCCACACACATTTGGAACGCTCCTGGGGTACCCTCACACATATTATTCCCTCATTTAGTGGATATTTTCACAAAAAAGTGAAATTTTCAAAAATCCAGAAAATTGGCAGAATATGACTATATATCAAGGACTCATTGGGCGAATCGCTCTGGAACTGAAATCGGAACGCTCACTGACATTTCCCCTATCTGAAAGTCTGATGAATAGTGTTGAGCGATACCTTCCGATATCGGGAAATATTGGATCGGATTGGATCGGACCGATACCGAAAAAGTATCGGATATCGCCGATTCCGATACCGGAAAACAATGCAAGTCAATGGGACAGAAATATCGGAATGAAAATAAACCCTTTCTTTCCTTGTAGGTTAATTCTACATGAAGGAAAACAACTAAGAATAATGTAGAATGTATTGGGGGAGGTGGGGGAGACAATAAAGGCATAGAGGTTTAGCCCAATCAAATGGAATAGCAGGAATTAATATTTTTTTTTAAGACGTTCTGAGTTACGGAAATATTGACTATGTTAAGTATTTTTATATTTTGTCAGATATTTATGTTTCACTACTTCCAGGCTCTTCACCTTCTTTTTTACTTCTCCCACACTTTCTCCTTCATCATCCTCAGCATCTTTTTCATCCACTTCTTCTTCAACTTCTTCATCTTCTTCTTCTTCACCTTCTTCGTATTATTCTTTTTTTTTACATTCTTCATATTCTACTTCTTCATCTTCTTCATCTTCTTCTTCTTCATCATATTCTTATTTGTGGCAGGCATTCCTGTAGTTGTTATCTATAAAAGGTTGGACATTACACCTTTCGTTCTGCCCGTCACAAAAGATTTACAACAGGATTTGTCCGCGTTCGGTTTGGCCTGCAGCATCAGGTCTTTTCCAGGGGCACCACGAGGAGGAACGGACTCACCCCCATACACTGCTTAGTCATCTTCTGCTTATAATTTAGATATTATCTTTTGCTCTGATTTTTAGTCTTATGCTTAATGTTCTTCCGCTTTTTGTTCTGCAGCTTCTTGTATTTCTGCTTCTTGGTTTTCTGTCTCTTGTTCTTCTGTATCTTGGTGCTTGTCTTCTCTTCTTTGTCCTCTTGGTCAACTTCTTCAGGGTCATCTTCTTGGTCTTCATCGGGGTGGTCTTCAGGGTCGTCGTCTTCGGGGGTCCTCGTCTTCGGGGTCCTCGTCTTCTTCGGGTTGGTCTTCTGGGTCCTCGTCTTCGGGGTCCTCGTCTTCTTCAGGGTGGTCTTCAGGGTCCTCGTCTTCTTCGGGCTGGTCTGCAGGGTCCATGTCTTCTTCGGGGTGGTCTTCAGGGTCCTCGTCTTCAGGGTCGTCGTCTTCGGGGTCCTCGTCTTCTTAGGGTTGGTCTTCAGGGTCCTCGTCTTCAGGGTCCTCGTCAGGGAGATCTAGAGTGATTACCAAGAACCATTTCAAAAAGCTTGAACTAGGAAATGTAGCAGAAGGTACAAGAAAGCTGAGGAACTACCGAGGACCAGCTGACGGTACTGGAACCCGGATGGGTAGCAGAAGGTACAAGAGCCAATGGAACTGCCGAAGACCAGCTGACGGTACTGGAATCTTGGTTACTAAGCAGGAGGTACCTGTGCCAGAAAGCACTACCAAGGACCAGCAGACGTTGGTGGAACTTGGATACTGAGAAGGAGGCACCTAATCCAAAGGCACTGCCGAGAACCAGCTGACGGTACTGGAACCCGGATGGGTAGCAGAAGGTACCCATGTAAAAAAAAGTTCAAGGCCGCGAGCCGGCCGCAGTTACCAAAACCCACAGTCCTACAGGGGGTGCTTGTCCTATTGGCACTATTGAACCAGCCTTCATTGCCAGATCCCGCAGCCCACATAGGAGTCACCTAAACTGCAGGCACCATAGAGTCGGCTAACCCGACCGCAACACGACAGGCCAACGCATTGGAGGCAAAGTGACGTTGACACTACCCGGAAACAGCTGGCGTGCTGGAACCAGGCTGGGCAGGAGGGAGTACCCGTGCCAAAGTCACTGCCGAGAACCAGCTGACGGTACTGGAACCCGGATGGGTAGTAGAAGGTACAAGAGCAAATGGAACTACCGAGGACCAGCTGACGGTACTGGAAACCGGATGGGTAGCAGAAGGTACAAGAGCCAATGGAACTGCCGAAGACCAGCTGACGGTACTGGAACTCGGTTACTAAGCAGGAGGTACCTGTGCCAGAAAGCACTACCAAGGACCAGCAGACGTTGGTGGAACTTGGATACCGAGAAGGAGGCACCTAATCCAAAGGCACTGCCGAGAACCAGCTGACGGTACTGGAACCCGGATGGGTAGTAGAAGGTACAGGAGCAAATGGAACTACCGAGGACCAGCTGACGGTACTGGAACCCGGATGGGTAGCAGAAGGTACAAGAGCCAATGGAACTGCCGAAGACCAGCTGATGTTACTGGAACTCGGTTACTAAGCAGGAGGTACGTGTGCCAGAAAGCACTACCAAGGACCAGCAGACGTTGGTGGAACTTGGATACCGAGAAGGAGGCACCTAATCCAAAGGCACTGCCGAGAACCAGCTGACGGTACTGGAACCCGGATGGGTAGCAGAAGGTACCCATGTAAAAAAAAGTTCAAGGCCGCGAGCCGGCCGCAGCTACCAAAACCCACAGTCCTACAGGGGGTGCTTGTCCTATTGGCACTATGGAACCAGCCTTCATTGCCAGATTCCGCAGCCCACATAGGAGTCACCTAAACTGCAAGCACCAAAGAGTCGGCTAACCCGACCGCAACACGACAGGACAACGCATTGGAGGCAAAGTGACGTTGACACTACCCGGAAACAGCTGGCGTGCTGGAACCAGGCTGGGCAGGAGGGAGTACCCATGCCAAAGTCACTGCCGAGAACCAGCTGACGGTACTGGAACCCGGATGGGTAGCAGAAGGTACAAGAGCCAATGGAACTGCCGAAGACCAGCTGATGTTACTGGAACTCGGTTACTAAGCAGGAGGTACGTGTGCCAGAAAGCACTACCAAGGACCAGCAGACGTTGGTGGAACTTGGATACCGAGAAGGAGGCACCTAATCCAAAGGCACTGCCGAGAACCAGCTGACGGTACTGGAACCCGGATGGGTAGCAGAAGGTACCCATGTAAAAAAAAGTTCAAGGCCGCGAGCCGGCCGCAGCTACCAAAACCCACAGTCCTACAGGGGGTGCTTGTCCTATTGGCACTATGGAACCAGCCTTCATTGCCAGATTCCGCAGCCCACATAGGAGTCACCTAAACTGCAGGCACCAAAGAGTCGGCTAACCCGACCGCAACACGACAGGACAACGCATTGGAGGCAAAGTGACGTTGACACTACCCGGAAACAGCTGGCGTGCTGGAACCAGGCTGGGCAGGAGGGAGTACCCATGCCAAAGTCACTGCCGAGAACCAGCTGACGGTACTGGAACCCGGATGGGTAGTAGAAGGTACAAGAGCAAATGGAACTACCGAGGACCAGCTGACGGTACTGGAACCCGGATGGGTAGCAGAAGGTACACGAGCCAATGGAACTGCCGAAGACCAGCTGACGGTACTGGAACTCGGTTACTAAGCAGGAGGTACCTGTGCCAGAAAGCACTACCAAGGACCAGCAGACGTTGGTGGAACTTGGATATCGAGAAGGAGGCACCTAATCCAAAGGCACTGCCGAGAACCAGCTGACGGTACTGGAACCCGGATGGGTAGCAGAAGGTACAAGAGCCAATGGAACTACCGAGGACCAGCTGACGGTACTGGAACCCGGATGGGTAGTAGAAGGTACAAGAGCAAATGGAACTACCGAGAACCAGCTGGCGGTGCTGGAACCCAGGGTAAATACTAAAAACAGAGTGGAGCCAGAGGTGTAATTGGAGCAAGTTTTAAATCCGTAGTACAGTGAATGTGGACAAAGCAGGAGAATTCGCCGGACACACAGCTGGGGATCAGCTGATGTTACTGAACCCCAATAACACTGGAGCAAGTGTTGACTGTGCAGACGGCACTTCCGAGCGCCAACTGGCGGTGTTGGAGCTCAGGGATAATACTGAAAACAGAGGAGCCAGAGGTGTAATTGGAGCAACTTTAAAATCTGTAGTAGTGAGAATGTGGACAGAGCAGGAGAAATTGCCGTCTGCACAGCAGGGGAACAGCTGACGTTACTGAACCCCAATAACACGGCAGCAAGTGTTGACTGTGCAGACGGCACTTCCGAGCGCCAACTGGCGGTGTTGGAGCTCAGGGATAATACTGAAAACGGAGGAGCCAGAGGTGTAATTGGAGCAACTTTAAAATCTGTAGTAGTGAGAATGTGGACAGAGCAGGAGAAATTGCCGTCCGCACAGCAGGGGAACAGCTGACGTTACTGAACCCCAATAACACGGCAGCAAGTGTTGACTGTGCAGACGGCACTTCCGAGCGCCAACTGGCGGTGTTGGAGCTCAGGGATTACAGTTCAGGTGTAGAAACATGAACAGAACAGGAGACCTGGATACTGTTGCCAACCAATTATTTATTCTGGAAGAGGACTGGCAAATTCATGAGAGATCCAGGCCTTGTTCATTTTGAGAAAAGTAAGCCGGTCAACGTTATCGGAGGATAGTCGCATGCGACGGTCTGTTAGTACACCACCTGCGGCACTAAAGACGCGTTCCGATAATACACTAGCAGCAGGGCAAGCTAGCACCTCCAATGCATACTGACTAAGCTCTGGCCATGTATCCAGCTTACAGACCCAAAACTTGAAGGGAGAAGAGCCGTCTGGGAGTACACTAAGAGGGCAAGACATGTAGTCTGTCACCATCTGACGGAAACGTTGCCTCCTGCTGACTGGTGCCGTCTGTGATGGTGTAGACATTTGTGGCAGCGGGGACACAAAACTTTGCCACATTTCGGCCATACTGGTCTTGCCTTGTGCTGAGGCGCTGCTTCTGCTCCCTCTTTGTGCAGAGCTTCCTCCACTGCCTCGACGCACTGAGCTGCTTTGTAAAGCACTAGCAGCACTGCTCTCGGTTGGAATGGAGAACATGATGGAATGCACCAGTGCGTCTTGGTACTCCCGCATTTTACGCTCCCGGTTCAACGGTGTTATGAGGCTTTGTAAGTTGTCCCGGTAGCGAGGACCTAGGAGGGTGGACACCCAATAATCAGCCGTGTTGAGAATGCGGGCGATGCGGCGGTCGTTTCTCAGGCACTGCAGCATGAAATCAACCATGTGCTGCAGACTGCCAACTGGCCAAGAAACGCTGTCCCCTGCTTGAGGCGTGATCTCTGCCTGCTCTGCATCACCCCACCCTCGCTCTAGATACTGACTACTAGAGCATTGTGTACCTCCCCCTCCTCTGGACAGATGTCTTCCTCATCCATTGACTCCTCCTCATCCTCCTCACAAAGTGTCCCCTGCCTAGGCCTTTGTGAGGAACCACGTTGCGCAGACTGTAGAGAAGCAGATGGCATTTGTGACTCCTCATCCTCCACCTCTTCCAAAACCTCGTCCCTTAGTGCTTGCAGTGTTTTTTCAAGCAGGCAGATAAGGGGGATAGTCATGCTGACTAGTGCATCATCTGCACTCGCCATCCGCGTGGAATAATCGAAGGCACGCAAAACGTGGCAAATGTCCTTCATAGAGGCCCACTCAGTGGTGGTGAAGTGTGAACGGCGCGCACTGCGACTTGTTTGCGCCTGCTGCAGCTGGTACTCCATTACTGCTGCCTGCTGCTCACACAACCTCTCCAACATATGTAACGTTGAATTCCACCTGGTGGGTAGGTCACATATGATGCGATGTTCCGGAAGACGTAATCGGCGCTGCAGAGCTGCAATGCGTGATCTTGCATTGCTGGAACGCCGCAAGTGAGCGCACTCTATGCGGACCTTGTGAAGCAGTGCATCAAGATCCGGATAGTCCCTCAAAAAACTCTGCACGACCAAGTTGAGCACATGTGCCAGACATGGCATGTGAGTGAGGTTGCCTAGGCCCAGAGCTGCCACCAGATTTCGGCCATTGTCACACACTACCATGCCTGGCTGGAGATTCGCTGGCACAAACCACACGTCGCTCTGCTTCTTGATGGAATTCCAGAGCTCCTGCGCGGTGTGGCTTCGATTCCCCAAAGAAATTAATTTTAATACGGCCTGTTGACGTTTGGCCACGGCTGTGCTCATATTGGTCACCATAACAGGTAACCGTTCACGGGTCGATGTGGAGGTAGACCGTGACGGCTCCTGCAGCGCTGATTCAGAGGAACTGGAGTATGAGGAGGAGTCAATGTGTACAGACTGGATTCCTGCAATCCTTGGAGTTGGCAGAACACGTACAGCGCCACTCTCAAGATCTGTACCCGGCTCCACAACATTTACCCAATGGGCAGTGAGGGAAAGGTATCGTCCCTGTCCATGCTTACTGGTCCACGCATCGGTGGTCAGGTGGACCTTGCTACTGACGGCGTTTTGTAGCGCATGTTTAATTTTTCCCTCCACATGATGTTGCAGGGCAGGGACGGCTTGCCTGCTGAAATAAAATCGGCTGGGCACGTTGTATTGTGGGACTGCCAATGCCATAAAGTTACGGAATGTGTCAGTCTCCACCAGCCTGAATGATAGCATTTCAAGGGCCAGTAGTTTAGCAATGCCAGCATTCAGAGCCTGTGCTCGGGGGTGGTTTGCCAAGTATGGGCACCTTTTCTCCCATGCCTGTGCTAACAATGGCTGTAGACTGGCCTGGGAGTGTGAGGATGACTGGGAAAGTGGTGCTGTGGGTGGAATTACACTGTGTCTCTGTACAACAGTGCCAGAGATTCTTCCATGGCGATCCTGTGAGGAAGCCGAACCAGCTGTGTGTGAGCTGGAGGAAGAGGCTACAACACGAGCTGAAGAGGTGGTAGGTTGCGCTGTAGGTTGGCCTAGGTCTTCGGTGTGTTTTTGTAACTCCACCACGTGCTTGGTCCGCACATGTTTCCACATATTTGTGGTATTGAGGTTGCTGACACTTTTCCCTCTTTTCACCTTCTGATTACACAGCTTGCATTTGACAAAGCAAATGTCATCTGCAACTGTGTCAAAAAAGGACCAGGCACTGCAAGTCTTGGGAGCGCCCGCTTTGGATTTTGGAAGAGCCATGCTCCTAATGGGTGTCGAAGTGGAGGCTACAGGCAACCAAGTCTGCCCCCTCCCTCTCCCTCCTTTTTGGGCCGTTCGGGGAATCTCTTCCTCAGAGCTGCTCCCACCACCTTCCTGTCCCTCACACCATGATGGGTCAAGGACCTCATCATCTACACCACCCTCTTCAAACAACTGCTTCTCCTGGGTAGTCTCGACAGCACAGCACGCACCAGAAAGTGGCACCTGAGTCTCATCATCAGATGCGTACTGAGGTGTGCTGCTGACCATAGGCACTGGCCCACCCGCCTCTTCAGATTCAGAGAGACAAAACGGTTGCGCATCACTGCATACTACCTCTTCTTCAAATTATCGAATTCTGCTTGGCTGGCCCCCTCTTTCCAAGCCAAGAGATTCAGAGAACAGAAGTAGAGATGGCTCCTGTCCAGGGCTCTCTGACTGCCTGGGCAATTTGGCAGGTGGTGAAGAGACAGATGGGTGTTCTTCAGTGCTCAGGACCTGAGAGGATCTGGAACTAATTGAAGTCGATGCGTTAGCTGCCATCCATCCGATAATGGCTTCAATTTGGTCCTCGCGCAGCAGTGGGGTACGGCTAGCTCCTACAAAGCTGCGCATAAAGGACTGTTCCCTGGTAAAACTGGGGGATGCTGAGTCACTGGTGCCCGCAGCAGGCACAGAATCCCCACGTCCTCTCCCTGCAGGCACAGAATCCTCACGTCCTCTCCCTGCAGAAACTCCACGCCCATGCCCACGACCACATGCCTTACTCCCTGCCTTCTTCATCTTGGTAGACTGATAAAGATAGGCAGAAAAGTACTAAGGGCTTAGTGTGCTTATTCCTGAACAGCTGCTAACAGGTATAAGAAACACTAATTTTATAAAGTGTGAACTAGACTTTAATATGAGCTAATGTGGCCTACACAACTGTAAAGTGGAGTGTTTGGTGAACTTTATTTAGTTTTTTTTTGTCTCAAAAAGACACTGGATGTGCCTAAAGATGTAATAACGATAGTATCACAAACTTTTTGTAGCTATTACAATGTAGGAAGGTAACCTACAATGCAATAGATGAGGCTGCAAAAAATAGGCTAATACTAATCTGACTGGGGCTGCAGGGCCCAATGCTGCAGAAAGGCTCCTCTAACTACTCCTATATAGTGTGTTTGGAACCAATTTAGCTGAATACGGATGGAACCACCACACTAATAGGAGAAATCAGGAAAAATTATGAATTGGCAAAAAAGGACAATGTATGAGGCAGTGACACACACTGAGTGCACTACAACCAGACGTGGTTGAAGCACACACTACAGGGTGAGCTGCACTCACACACCAGACCTTGCAGACAGCGGTGAACAGTACAGATGCAGAGCACTGTGCATTAGCGCTGCAAGACCAAAAAAATTTCTCTATCTACTTCTATATAGTGTGTTTGGAACCAATTTAGCTGAATACGGATGGAACCACCACACTAATAGGAGAAATCAGGAAAAATTATGAATTGGCAAAAAAGGACAATGTATGAGGCAGTGACACACACTGAGTGCACTACAACCAGACGTGGTTGAAGCACACACTACAGGGTGAGCTGCACTCACACACCAGACCTTGCAGACAGCGGTGAACAGTACAGATGCAGAGCACTGTGCACTAGCGCTGCAAGACCAAAAAAAATTCTCTATCTACTCCTATATAGTGTGTTTGGAACCAATTTAGCTGAATACGGATGGAACCACCACACCAATAGGAGATATCAGGAAAAATTATGAATTGGCAAAAAAGGACAATGTATGAGGCAGTGACACACACTGAGTGCACTACAACCAGACGTGGTTGAAGCACACACTACAGGGTGAGCTGCACTCACACACCAGACCTTGCAGACAGCGGTGAACAGTACAGATACAGAGCACTGTGCACTAGCGCTGCAAGACCAAAAAAATTTCTCTATCTACTCCTATATAGTGTGTTTGGTACCAATTTAGCTGAATACGGATGGAACCACCACACTAATAGGAGATATCAGGAAAAATTATGAATTGGCAAAAAAGGACAATGTATGAGGCAGTGACACACACTGAGTGCACTACAACCAGACGTGGTTGAAGCACACACTACAGGGTGAGCTGCATTCACACACAGAGAACTTGCAGAAAGCGGTGAACAGCACAGAGAACTGTGCACTAGCACTGCAAGGCGCAGCGATTTATAAAGTAGCTTGGGTAAAGCAGAATCGACCAAATAGGTAGCTAAAACTGTCCCTCAGAACAACAGCGTCCTATCCCTAACTGAATTCACAGCAGAGTGAGCTCAAAATGGCGGCGGCGGCTTTTATAGTGCATCATGACATCATTTCAGCAGCCAATCACAGCCATGCCATTAGTTAAGATGCCTACATGCCTAACAGGATGTGCCCACACTTCTTAGGATCCTCATTGGCTGAATAAAATGAAAATGGCTCATTGCATTATGGGAACTTCCGATTCCGGTATACGATATTGCAAAAGTATCGGAATTAAGTATCGGAATTCCGATACCGAGAATATCGGCCGATACCCGATATTTCAGTATCGGAATGCTCAACTCTACTGATGAACGCAGGAAAAATGACTAATTACAAAAAAAAATTTTTTTTCAATTTTAATCCTGTGGGATATATATTCTACCCACACACATTTGGAACTCTCCTGGGGTACCCTCACACATATTATTCCCTCATTTAGTGGATATTTTCACAAAAAAGTGAAATTTTCAAAAATCCAGAAAATTGGCTGAAAAAGACTAAATATCAAGGAATCATTGGGCAAATTGCTCTGGAACTGAAATCGGAATGCTCACTGACATTTCCACTATCTGAAAGTCTGATGAACGCCGGAAAAATGACTAAGTCCAAAAAAAAATTTTTATCAGCCTTTTTCAATTTTACCCCTGTGGGATATATATTCTACCCACACACATTTGGAACTCTCCTGTGTTAGCCTCACACATATTATTCCCTCATTTAGTGGATAAAAAAAAGTGAAATTTTCAAAAATCCAGAAAATTGGCTGAAAATGACTAAATATCAAGGACTCATTGGGCGAATCGCTCTGGAACTGAAATCGGAACGCTCACTGACATTTCCCCTATCTGAAAGTCTGATAAACGCCGGAAGAATGACTAAGTCCAAAAAAAAATGTTTTCAACTTTTTTCAATTTTATCCCCGTGGGATATATATTCTACCTACACACATTTGGAACTCTCCTGGGGTACCCTCACACATATTATTCCCTCATTTAGTGGATATTTTCACAAAAAAGTGAAATTTTCAAAAATTCTGAAAATTGCCTGAAAAGGACGAAATATCAAGGACTCATCCGGCAAATCGCTCTAGTATTGAAAGCGGAATGCTCACTGACATTTCCCCTATCTTACAGTCTGATAAATGGCGGAAAAATGACAGTCCAAAAAAAATATTTTTTCAACTTTTTTCAATTTTACCCCCGTGGGATATATATTCTTCCCACACACATGTGGAACTCTCCTGTGGTATCCTCACACATATTATTCCCTCATTTAGTGGATATTTTCACAAAAAAAGTGAAATTTTCAAAAATCCAGAAAATTGCCTGAAAACTACTAAATACCAAGGACTCATCCGACGAATCGCTCTGGAACTGAAATCAGAACGCTCACTGATATTTCCCCTATCTGAAAGTCTGATAAACGCCAGAAAAATGACTAAGTACAAAAAAAAAATTTTTTTAAACTTTTTTCAATTTTACCCCCGTGGGATATATATTCTACCCACACACATTTGGAACTCTCCTGTGTTAGCCTCACACATATTAGTACCTCATTTAGTGGATATTTTCACAAAAAAGTAAAATTTTCAAAAATCCAGAAAATTGGCTGAAAACGACTAAATATCAGGGACTCATTGGGCGAAACGCTCTGGAACTGAAATCGGAATGCTCGCTGACATTTCCCCTATCTGAAAGTCTGATAAACGCCGGAAAAATGACTAAGTCCAAAAAAAATTTTTTTTAAACTTTTTTTAATTTTACCCCCGTGGGATATATATTCTACCCACACACATTTGGAACTCTCCTGGGGTACCCTCACACATATTATTCCCTCATTTAGTGGATAAAAAAAAAGTGAAATTTTCAAAAATCCAGAAAATTGGATGAAAACTACTAAACATCTAGAACGCATCCGGCTAATCGCTCTGGAACTGAAATCGGAATGCTCACTGACATTTCCCCTATCTGAAAGTCTGATAAACGCCGGAAAAATGACTAAGTCCCAAAATTTTTTTTTTTTAACTTTTTCAGTTTTACCCCCGTGGGATATACATTCTGCCCAAACACATGTGGAACTCTCCTGGGGTACCCTCACACATATTATTCCCTCATTTAGTGGAGATTTTCACAAAAAAGTGAAATTTTCAAAATTCCAGAAAATTGGCTGAAAACGACTTAATATCAAGGACTCATCCAGCCAATCGCTCTGGAACTGAAATCGGAACGCTCACTGACAATTCCCCTCTCTGAAAGTCTGATAAACTCCGGAAAAATGACTAAGTACAAAAAAAAATTTTTTTTCAACCTTTTTCAATTTTAACCCTGTGGGATATATGTTCTACCCACAAACATTTGGAACTCTCCTGTGGTACCCTCACACATATTATTCCCTCATTTAGTGGATATTTTCAGAAAAAAGTGAAATTTTCAAAATTCCAGAAAATTGGCTGAAAACGACCAAATATCAAGGACTCATTGGGTGAATCGCTCTGGAACTGAAATCGGAATACTCACTGACATTTCCCCTATCTGAAAGTCTGATAAACGCCGGAAAAATGACTGAGTACAAAAAAAAAATTTTTTTCAACTTTTTTCAATCTGAACCCTGTGGGATATATATTCTACCCACACTCATTTGGAACTCTCCTGTGGTACCCTCACACATATTATTCTCTCATTTAGTGGATATTTTCACAAAAAAGTAAAATTTTCATAATTCTGAAAATTGCATGAAAACGACGAAATATCAAGGACTAATCCCGCGAGTCGCTCTGGAACTGAAATCGGTATGCTCACTGACATTTCCCCTATCTGAAAGTCTGATAAACGGCGGAAATATAACTAAGTCCAAAAAAAAAATTTTTTCAACTTTTTTCTATTTTACCCCCGTGGGATATATATTCTACCCACACACATGTGGAACTCTCCTGGGGTACCCTGACACATATTATTCCCTAATTTAGTGGATATTTTTATAAAAAAGTGAAATTTTCAAAAATCCAAAATATTGGCTGAAAACAACTAAATATCAAGGAATCATTGGGCGAATCGCTCTGGAACTGAAATCGAAACGCTCCCTGACATTTCCCCTATCTGAAAGTGTGAAAAATCACTAAGTACAAAAAAAAAAAAAAAAATTTCAACTTTTTTCAATTTTAACCCTGTGGGATATGTTATGATCTGCTACAGGGACTAAGGAAAGACAGGAGATCTGTCCCTACAATAGAACTAAACTAGATCCCTACAATGTAACGGGGAACCTGATCCTGCGATCAGACCCGCTAAAGTCCTCGGCTAGTCTGTACGAAACCTATAGATGTGAGGGAGGGATCCCTACAAGAACTAGGGACTGGGATAAGTTGGACATCTCCTAGCAGAAATAGTAGCAGTCAAAGACTAACACACAACAAAAATCATAGAGGTCAGAAGACCTAGCAAAACTAACAGAGAACGGCAACAGAGCACCAAGCTAGCTCAAGAGTAGTAAATACAATGAAGTCCAGCAAAGCCAGGAGGGCGGAGCCGGATTAAATAGGCAAAAATGGTCATGTGAGCAGCAAACTAAAAAAAACCTAACAGGAGAGTTCTAACAGTACCCCCTCTTCTAAGAGGATCCTCCGGATCCCCTAGGCCCAGGCTTACCAGGAAACCTCCTGTGAAACGCTCTGACAAGTCTGGAAGCAGAAACATCATCCGCCCTCACCCATGAGTTATCCTCGAGTCCGAAACCCTTCCAAGCTACGAGATACTGCAAACTCCCTCTATACCGTCTAGAATTTAGGATGCGGGAAATTTCATATTCCCCGTCCTCCACTACCGGAGGAAGAGTGGCAGAGGCGTCACCATCCGACACATCAGCTTTTTTCAACAGAGAAACATGAAACACCGGGTTAATCTTCCAGGACGTAGGGACCTCCAACCTAACAGCAGATTGGTTAGCTATCTGAAGCACCTTAAAGGACCCTACGAACTTGCGACCCAATTTTTTAGAAGGAATCCTCAATCGCAGATTCTTAGAGGACAACCAAACCATGTCACCAACAGCAAACAAAACCTCTTGCCGTTTCCTATCAAAGTACCTCTTAGATTTTTTGTTAGCCTCCTGAAGATTACCACGCACATCCGTCCAAACTCTCTCCAAATCACCGGAAAAACTCTCCTCCTCAGGCACAGCCGAAACCAATTTGGAGAATGACCCAAAAGACGGATGTCTCCCAGAACAACAAAAAAAAGGCGAACACCCAGCAGAAGAGGATGTATGGTTGTTAAGAGCAAATTCAGCAAGTGGCAGAAACTCAGACCACCCCTCTTGATTGTCTGCCACAAAACAACGCAAGAACTGCTCAACATCCTGGTTCTTCCTTTCTGTCTGGCCATTAGACTCAGGATGATATCCGGATGAAAACGACAAATGAACTCCCAACCTGTCACAAAAGGCACGCCAAAAACGAGCCACGAACTGAGGTCCCCTATCAGAAACAATGTCAGTAGGAACACCATGTAGTCTGACAATTTCCTTGACAAAGGCCTTAGCGAGTGTCTTAGCGCAAGGCAGTTTGATGAAGGGAACCAAGTGACACATCTTGCTAAAATGGTCCACGACCATCCAGATGACCGTGAAACCTTCAGAGGGGGGGAAGGTCAGTAATAAAGTCCATAGCCAGATGTGTCAAGGTGCACTAGGAACCTCCAGAGGGCAAAGCAACCCCGCAGCAGGAGCATGCGAAGACTTGGATCTAGCACACACAGTACATTGGCGCACCCACTTAATGACTTCCTTCTGCCATCCAGGCCACCAAAAACTGTGACCCACAAGTCTCTTGGTCTCAGAAATTCCTGGATGACCTGCCAACCGAGACTCATGACACTCAACAAACAAATCTCTCCTAAAGTTCCTAGGCACAAACAACCTCCCATGGGGAGTGTTAGATGGGGCATTCTCCTGAGCTATAAGAATCTCATCCTCCAAAACGGAGTCCAAAGCAGCAATCACAACACCTTCTTGTAAAATGCTCTCCTCTTCCTCCTCAACACCGACCATGGGAGAAAAGCTGCGAGACAAAGCATCCGCTTTAACATTCTTGGTACCCGGGATGTAAGTAACGGAAAAATTAAACCGCGAGAAAAAAAGTGCCCACCTAGCCTGACGGGCATTCAAGCGCTTGGCAGCATCAAGATAGATCAGATTTTTATGATCAGTGAAAACCTGAATGGGAAATTCAGCACCTTCCAAGAGGTGACGCCAATGTTCAAATGTGAGTTTAATCGCCAGCAATTCCCGATTACCAATATCGTAATTAAGTTCAGTCTCAGAAAATTTTTTTGAAAAAAATGGCACAGGGATGTACTCCATCCTTGTTTTCCTGAGACAACACCGCACCGACCCCCACCAAAGAAGCATCAACCTCAACCAAAAACGGCTTAGTCACATCAGGCTGCATAAGGATGGGAGCAGAGGTGAACCTCTCCTTTAGAAACACAAAAGCTTCAATGGCCTCAGAAGTCCACTGAACCGCATTAGCACCTTTCCTGGTGAGATCGGTCAGCGGTTTGACAGTAATAGAAATTTTTTTTATGAATTTTCTGTAATAATTGGCGAAACCCAAAAACCTCTGTATCGATTTCAAACCAATAGGCCTAGGCCATTCCTGCACAGCTTGAACTTTAACCGGGTCCATCTCAAAACCTTCACTGGAGATAATGTAGCCCAAAAAACTAATTCTCTGTACAGCGAACTCACATTTCTCCAGCTTAGCAAAAAGCGAATTGTCCATTAATAACTGTAATACCTCACGTACGCTCCGCCAATGAGACTCCAGATCAGGCGAATAAATCAGAATGTCATCCAAATACACAACCACATTTTTGCCGATTAAAGGTCTAAGGATGTCATTAATAAGATTCTGAAAAAATGCTGGAGCATTGGTAAGACCAAAAGGCATCACCAGATTCTCAAAATGACCCACAGGAGTGTTAAAAGCAGTCTTCCATTCATCACCCTCCTTCATGCGCAACAAATTGTATGCCCCCCGGAGATCAATTTTAGAGAACCACTTGGCCCCCACTAACTGGTTAAATAAATCAGGAATCAATGGCAGTGGGTAAGGATTGCGTACAGTAATTTTATTAATCTCACGAAAGTCCAGACAAGGACGTAAACCGCCAACTTTTTTTTTTTACAAAAAGAAATCCAACAGCCACAGGAGACTTGGAAGGCCTAATGTGACCGGTGGCCAAGCTTGTCTGTATGTATTCCTCCAAAGCCTTTCTCTCAGGAATAGTAAGACTAAATAAACGACTTTTAGGAAGAGTCGCTCCAGGGACAAATTCAATGGTACAATCATAGTCTCTATGGGGAGGCAAAATTTGTGACTCCTCCTCAGAAAAAACTCTCCAAAAATCCTGAATAGGTACAGGTAATTCCCCTTTTTCCACAGCAGCAATACGTCCGTTACAACGCTTGTCATAACACTTAGGGCTCCAGGACTTAATTTCATTGGTAGACCAATCCAGTACAGGATTGTGCAATTTTAACCAGGGTAACCCCAATATTACTGGAGAAGGCAAATTATCCAATACCACCAAATCCAAATTCTCTTGATGAATACCATTAATAGTGAGGGGAAAATCACAGACCTTATGAGTAACAGTCTTAAAGGAAGAGCCATCGACAGAAACCACAGCAATAGGGGATGACAAAGTTTTAGGTTCTAATCTAAGTTTTTCCAAGAATCCCCCATCAATCACATTCAGAGTAGAACCACAATCCACAAATACCCAATATTCAATTAATTCATCCTGAGCAGCAGTAGTGGCAGATAGGAATACTCCCTTAGAATTTAAACAGGCAATACGTGCATGACTGACCATTTTTTTTTCTTTCTTCAGACGAAGCACACAGTTCTTAATAAAATGACCAGAATTTCCGCAATAGAAGCACAAGCCTTCAGAAAGCCTGCGGTCTTTTTCCTGAGAGCGGGGTGACATTGCTCCAATCTCCATCGGCTCTCCATTGTCAGCACAGACCCTCTCAGGACTCGGAACTGACATAGCAGAGGATTTGCTCTCATTAACCCTTGCACGCAGTCTCCTGTCCACCCGTATAGCTAATTGCATTGCCTCCTGCAAGTTTCCAGGTGTGGGATAAGCAATCAGTAAATCCTTAACCCTTTCACCTAGCCCTGCAAGAAACAAGCTTTTCAAAGCTGAATCGTTCCACCCCACCTGGGCAGACCACCGACGGAAGTGAGAACAATATTTTTCCACATTACCTGATCCCTGCCTCAAACGTCTCAATTCAGACTCAGCAGATGAGACACGATCAGGATCATCGTACAATAAACCCAAAGCAGAAAAAAAACTATCCACTGATCTAAATCACTAGGTTGGAGAGAGAAGGCCCATGCCTGAGGATCTTTGCGCAAAAGTGACATTATGAACCCTATGCGTTGTGATTCATCACCAGAGGATCCGGGTCTCACACGAAAATACAATAAACAAGCATTTTTAAAAGAAAAAAAATCTTGTTGTTCGCCAAAAAATAAATCAGGCAGACGTAACTTTGGTTCCACAAAATGTGCTCCAGAACAGCTACTCACGTGTTGTTGGAGCTTGGCCACCTCCAGAGAGAGTCCCTGCAAGCGTTGAGCCAAATCTTGAACCGAAACCATGATGGAACACTGGAGGTCTTTCCTTAGAGAAAAATTTTTTTTTTTCTTTTAGGGCTGGACTTAATGTTATGATCTGCTACAGGGACTAAGGAAAGACAGGAGATCTGTCCCTACAATAGAACTAAACAAGATCCCTACGATGTAACGGGGAACCTGATCTTGCGATCAGATCCGCTAAAGTCCTCGGCTAGTCTGTACGAAGACCTATAGATGTGAGGGAGGGATCCCTACAAGAACTAGGGACTGGGATAAGTTGGACACCTCCTAGCAGAAATAGTAGCAGTCAAAGACAAACACACAACAAAAAGCATAGAGGTCAGCAGACCAGCAAAACTAACAGAGAACGGCAACAGAGCACCAAGCTAGCTCAAGAGTAGTAAATACAATGAAGTCCAGTAAGGCCAGGAGGGCGGAGCAAGATTAAATAAGCAAAAATGGTCATGTGACCAGCAAACTAAAAATAACCTAACTGGAGAGTTCTAACAGGATATATATTCTACCCACACACATTTGGAACTCTCCTGGGGTACCCTCACACATATTATTCCCTCATTTAGTGGATATTTTCACAAAAAAGTGACATTTTCAAAAATCCAAAATATTGGCCGAAAACGACTAAATATCAAGGACTCATTGGGCCAATCGCTCTGGAACTGAAATCCAAATGCTCCCTGACATTTCCCCTATGTGAAAATCTGATAAACGCCGGAAAAATGAGTAAGTAGAATAAAAAAAAATTTTCAACTTTTTTCAATTTTAACCCTGTGGGATATATATTCTACTCCCACACATTTGGAACTCTCCTGGGGTACCCTCACACATATTATTCCCTCATTTAGTGGATATTTTCACAAAAAAGTGAAATTTTCAAAAATCCATAAAATTGGCTGAAAACGACTAAATATCAAGGACTCATTGGGCGAATCGCTCTGGAACTGAAATCAGAACGCTCACTGACATTTGCCCTATCTGAAAGTCTGATAAACGCCGGAAAAATGACTAGGTCCAAAAAAAAAATGTTTTCAACTTTTTTCAATTTTATCAACGTGGGATATATATTCTATCCACACACATTTGGAACTCTCCTGGGGTACCCTCACACATATTATTCCCTCAATTAGTGGATATTTTCACAAAAAAGTGAAATTTTCAAAAATCCAGAAAATTGGCTGAAAACGACTAAATATCAAGGACTCATTGGGCGAATCGCTCTTGAACTGAAATCAGAACGCTCACTGACATTTGCCCTATCTGAAAGTCTGATAAACGCCGGAAAAATGACTAGGTCCAAAAAAAAATTGTTTTCAACTTTTTTCAATTTTACCCCCGTGGGATATATATTCTACCCACACACATTTGGAACTCTCCTGGGGTACCCTCACACATATTATTCCCTCATTCAGTGGATATTTTCACAAAAAAATTGAAATTTTCAAAAATTCAGAAAATTGGCTGAAAACGACTAAATATAAAGGACTCATTAGGCGAATCGCTCTGGAACTGAAATCGGAACGCTCATTGACATTTCCCCTATCTGAAAGTCTGATAAATGAAAAAATGAATAAGTCCAAAAAAAAAAAAATTTTAAACTTTTTTCAATTTTACCCCCGTGGGATATATATTCTACCCACACACATTTGGAACTCTCCTGGTGTACCCTCACACATATTATTCCCTCATTTAGTGGATATTTTCACAAAAAAGTGACATTTTCAAAAATCCAGAAAATTGGCTGAAAACGACTAAATATCAAGGACTCATTGGGCGAATCGCTCTGGAGCTGAAATCGGAATGCTCACTGACATTTCCCCTATCTGAAAGTCTGATAAACGCCGGAAAAATGACTTAGTCCAAAAAATTTTTTTTTAAAACTTTTTTAAATTTTACCCCCGTGGGATATATATTCTACCCACACACATTTGGAATTCTCCTGGGGTACCCTCACAAACACTATTCCCTCATTTAGTGGATATTTTCACAAAAAAGTGAAATTTTCAAAAATCCAGAAAATTGGCTGAAAACGACTAAATATCAAGGACTCATTGGGCGAATCGCTCTGGAACTGAAATCGGAATGCTCACTGACATTTCCCCTATCTGAAAGTCTGATAAACGCCGGAAAAATGACTAAGTCCAAGGAAAATTTTTTTTCAACTTTTTTCAATTTTACCCCCGTGGGATATATCTTCTACTCACATACATTTGGAACTCTCCTGGGGTACCCTCACACATATTATTCCCTCATTTAGTGGATATTTTCACAAAAAAGTGAAATTTTCAAAGATCCAGATAATTGGTTGAATACGTCTAATTATCAAGGACTCATTGGGCGAATCGTTCTGGAACTGAAATCGGAACGCTCACTGACATTTCCCCTATCTGAAAGTCTGATAAACGCAGGAAAAATGACTTAGTCCAAAAAAAAAAATTTAAAACTTTTTTCAATTTTACCCCCGTGGGATATATATTCTACCCACACACATTTGGAACTCTCCTGGGGTACCCTAACACATATTATTCCCTCATTTAGTGGATATTTTCACAAAAAAGTGACATTTTCAAAGATCCAGATAATTGGCTGAATACGTCTAAATATCAAGGACTCATTGGGCGAATCGTTCTGGAACTGAAATCGGAACGCTCACTGACATTTCCCCTATCCGAAAGACTGATAAACGCCGGAAAAATGACTAAGTTAAAAAAAAAAAAATTTTCAACTTTTTCAATTTTTCCCCCGTGGGATATATATTCTACCCACACACATTTGGAACTCTCCTGGGGTACCCTCACACATATTATTCCCTCATTTAGTGGATATTTTCACAAAAAAGTGATATTTTCAAAAATCCAGAAAGTTGGCTGAAAACGACTAAATATCAAGGACTCATTGGGCAAATCGCTCTGGAACTGAAATCGGAACGCTCACTGACATTTGCCCTATCTGAAAGTCTGATAAACGCCGGAAAAATGACTAGGTCCAAAAAAAAAATTTTTCAATTTTACCCCCGTGGGATATATATTCTATCCACACACATTTGGAACTCTCCTGGGGTACCATCACACATATTATTCCCTCATTTAGTGGATATTTTCACAAAAAAGTGAAATTTTCAAAAATCCAGAAAATTGGCTGAAAACGACTAAATATCAAGGACTCATTGGGCGAATCGCTCTGGAACTGAAATCGGAACGCTCACTGACATTTGCCCTATCTGAAAGTCTGATAAACGCCGGAAAAATGACTAGGTCCAAAAAAATAATTTTTCAACTTTTTTCAATTTTACCCCCGTGGGATATATATTCTATCCACACACATTTGGAACTCTCCTGGGGTACCCTCACACATATTATTCCCTCATTTAGTGGATATTTTCACAAAAAAGTGAAATTTTCAAAAATCCAGAAAATTGGCTGAAAACGACTAAATGTCACGGACTCATTGGGCGAATCGCTCTGGAACTGAAATCGGAACGCTCACTTACATTTGCCCTATCTGAAAGTCTGATAAACGCCGGAAAAATGACTAGGTCCAAAAAAATAATTTTTCAACTTTTTTCAATTTTACCCCCGTGGGATATATATTCTATCCACACACATTTGGAACTCTCCTGGGGTATCCTCACACATAATATTCCCTCATTTAGTGGATATTTTCACAATAAAGTGAAATTTTCAAAAATCCAAAATATTGGCGGAAAACGACTAAATATCAAGGACCCATTGGGCGAATCGCTCTGGAACTGAAATCGGTACTCTCACTGATATTTCCCCTATCTGAAAGTCTGATAAACGGCGGAAAAATGAATAGGTCCCAAAAAATTTTTTTTGAACTTTTTTTAATTTTACACCTGTGGGATATATATTCTACCCACACATATTTGGAACTCTCCTGGGGTACCCTCACACATATTATTCCCTCATTTAGTGGATGTTTTCAATAAAAAGTGAAATTTTCAAAAATCCATAAAATTGGCTGAAAACGACTAAATATCAAGGACTCATTGGGCGAATCGCTCTGGAACTGAAATCGCAATGCTCACTGACATTTGCCCTATCTGAAAGTCTGATAAACGCGGGAAAAATGACTAGGTCCAAAAAAAAGATGTTTTCAACTTTTTTCAATTTTACCCCCGTGGGATATATATTCTACCCACACACATTTGGAACTCTCCTGGGGTACCCTCACACATATTATTCCCTCATTTAGTGGATATTTTCACAAAAAAGTAAAATTTTCAAAAATCCAGAAAATTGGCTGAAAACGACTAAATATCAAGGACTCATTGGGTGAATCGCTCTGCAACTGAAATCGGAATGCTCACTTACATTTCCCCTATCTGAAAGTCTGATAAACGCCGGAAAAATGACTAGGTCCAAAAAAAAAATGTTTTCAACTTTTTTCCATTTTTCCCCCGTGGGATATATATTCTATCCACACACATTTGGAACTCTCCTGGGGTACCCTCACACATATTATTCCCTCATTTAGTGGATATTTTCACAAAAAAATTGAAATTTTCAAAAATTCAGAAAATTGGCTGAAAACGACTAAATATAAAGGACTCATTAGGCGAATCGCTCTGGAACTGAAATCGGAACGCTCATTGACATTTCCCCTATCTGAAAGTCTGATAAATGGAAAAATGAATAAGTCCAAAAAAAAAAAAATTTTAAACTTTTTTCAATTTTACCCCCGTGGGATATATATTCTACCCACACACATTTGCAACTCTCCTGGTGTACCCTCACACATATTATTCCCTCATTTAGTGGATATTTTCACAAAAAAGTGACATTTTCAAAAATCCAGAAAATTGGCTGAAAACGACTAAATATCAAGGACTCATTGGGCGAATCGCTCTGGAGCTGAAATCGGAATGCTCACTGACATTTCCCCTATCTGAAAGTCTGATAAACGCCGGAAAAATGACTTAGTCCAAAAAATTTTTTTTTTAAACTTTTTTCAATTTTACCCCCGTGGGATATATCTTCTACTCACACACATTTGGAACTCTCCTGGGGTACCCTCACACATATTATTCCCTCATTTAGTGGATATTTTCACAAAAAAGTGAAATTTAAAAAAATCCAGAAAATTGGCTGAAAACGACTAAATATCAAGGACTCATTGGGTGAATCGCTCTGCAACTGAAATCGGAATGCTCACTGACATTTCCCCTATCTGAAAGTCTGATAAACGCCGGAAAAATGACTTAGTCCAAAAAATTTTTTTTTTAAACTTTTTTCAATTTTACCCCCGTGGGATATATCTTCTACTCACACACATTTGGAACTCTCCTGGGGTACCCTCACACATATTATTCCCTCATTTAGTGGATATTTTCACAAAAAAGTGACATTTTCAAAGATCCAAATAATTTGCTGAATACGTCTAAATATCAAGGACTCATTGGGCGAATCGTTCTGGAACTGAAATCGGAACGCTCACTGACATTTGCCCTATCTGAAAGTCTGATAAACGCCGGAAAAATGACTAAGTCCAAAAACAAAATTTTTTCAACTTTTTTCAATTTTACCCCTGTGGGATATATATTCTACCCACACACATTTGGAGCTCTCTTGGGGTACCCTTACACATATTATTCCCTAGTTTAGTGGATATTTTCACAAAAAAATGAAATTTTCAAAAATCCAGAAAATTGGCTGAAAACGACTAAATATCAAGGATTCATTGGGCGAATCGCTCTGGAACTGAAATCGGAACGCTTACTGACATTTCCCCTATCTGGAAGTGCATTGAGGTGAAGGGTACATTGCTGGAAAAGGAAGAAAAAAAAAACTCTTTAAATCTCTTAGTTTGAGAGTGTGAACGAGCTGCGTGTGTCCGGAACGTAAGTTCGAACGAAAGTAAGTGTGTGACTTGTTTTTCAGTGAAGAGGTATTTGGGAATCCTGCAGGAAATACCTGTGTGAATTGCAGTGAGTGCTGCATTGTGACCTGCTGAGTGCTTTTCTACCTGTTTAGATTTATTGGGCTTTTTAAAACCTATTTTCTCACTACAGTTTTAGTTTCTTAGTTTACTACCTGTGTATTTAAGGGTTAACTACATTGCACTAAAATCCTGAGGTGTAGATTTACTCACAAGGGGTTAATTAAGGGGAAGGGGTCATAATTAAGGGTTTATAAGGGGCAGCTGGTTGGACATCAAGTCCTTTGGAAGTGCATTGAGGTGAAGGGTACATTGCTGGAAAAGGAAGAAAAAAAAAAAAAAAAAAACTCTTTAAATCTCTTAGTTTGAGAGTGTGAACGAGCTGCGTGTGTCCGGAACGTAAGTGCGAACGAAAGTAAGTGTGTGACTTGTTTTTCAGTGAAGAGGTATTTGGGAATCCTGCAGAAAATACCTGTGTGAATTGCAGTGAGTGCTGCATTGTGACCTGCTGAGTGCTTTTCTACCTGTTTAGATTTATTGGGCTTTTTAAAACCTATTTTCTCACTACAGTTTTAATTTCTTAGTTTACTACCTGTGTATTTAAGGGTTAACTACATTGCACTAAAATCCTGAGGTGTAGATTTACTCACAAGGGGTTAATTAAGGGGAAGGGGTCATAATTAAGGGTTTATAAGGGGCAGCTGGTTGGACATCAAGTCCTTTGGAAGTGCATTGAGGTGAAGGGTACATTGCTGGAAAAGGAAGAAAAAAAAAAAAAACTCTTTAAATCTCTTAGCTTGCGCGTGTGAACGAGCTGCGTGTGTCCGGAGCGTAAGTGCGAACGAAAGTAAGTGTGTGACTTGTTTTTCAGTGACTTTGGATTCAGGGAGTTTGGAAGGGAGGACTTAGGACTGAATTGCTGTCTGTATTTCATTCTTTCTTTACTTTACTTTTTACTTAATTAATCCACCTGACCTACTTAACTGATCCCCCGCCGATATCTAATTGATACACTTGCACATCCCTAATTGATCCCCGTCCATACACCTATATATAAATAATTGTGTTTTGTACTTGTATATATATTCTGACTGTATCCCCATATTTAGAATGACATCCATTTTGGCCGGAGCCGTGCAGTGTACATCTTGCGCAATGTATGCATTCCGTGAGCAACCGCTCGAGGATCCATACTGCTGCGAGAGATGTGAGCATATCGTGCACTTGGAAGCCCAAATTCTGGATCTAAGTGCTCAGATAGCGGTACTGAGGAGCATCGACAACATGGAACGGAGTTTGCTGCTCACCGAGCAGACACTCAATAGGTCAATACTGGGGGTGGAGCATAGAGGGGAAGTGCAGGCTGAACAGGCAGGGAGCTGGATAACAGTTAGGAGGGATAGAGGGAAGAAGTATAGTAAGGCTGGTTCAGAATCGGCATTATTGGAGCACGACAGATCCTCTGACCGCCGGGGGAGTGTATGCTAAAGTAATGAGGGGGAGGGGGGAAGTGTAGGGCAAGCAAGACAGGTTCTGGTAGTAGGTGACTCTATTATTAGAGGGACAGACAGGGCAATCTGTCACAAAGACCGGGATCGCCGAACGGTGTGCTGCCTCCCTGGCGCTCGAGTCTGGCACATCGCGGATCGGGTTGACAGGTTACTGGGTGGGGCTGGCGAAGACCCACCGGTCATGGTCCACATCGGCACCAATGACAAAGTGAGTGGTAGATGGAGGGTCCTTAAAAATGATTTCAGGGACCTATGTAGGAAGCTTAGGGCAAGGACCTCCAAGGTAGTTTTCTCAGAAATACTACCAATCCCGCGAGCCACACAGGAGCGCCAACGGGAAGTTAGGGAGGTGAATAAGTGGCTAAAGAGTTGGTGCAAGGCAGAAGGGTTTGGGTTCATGGAGAACTGGGCCGACTTCACGGTCGGCTACAGGCTCTACCGTAGGGACGGGCTGCACCTCAATGGGGAGGGTGCAGCGGTGCTGGGGAAGAAGATGGCTAATAGGTTGGAGGAGTTTTTAAACTAGAGACGGGGGAGGGAAACCAAGGAAATAGGTGGGATGTGAGGCAAGCAAGGGGGAAGGGGAGAAGTGAATATAATGAGGGTGGAGAGGGGGGTGGGGATAGTACAGTTAGATCGTTAGAGAAGAATAGGATGCTAAATAACCCCAAAGTTTTATCTTGCATGCTGACCAACGCAAGAAGCCTGACCAATAAGGCGGATGAGCTGCAGGCGCTTATATCGGAGAAGAGGTATGACATCGTAGGTATAACAGAGACTTGGCTAGACGATAGCTACGACTGGGCGGTAAATTTATTAGATTATAGTTTATTTAGAAGGGACCGGAAACAGGGGAAAGGCGGAGGAGTCTGCTTATATGTAAAGTCATGTCTAAAACCCAGACTAAGGGAAGATATAGGAGAGGGAGAAGAGGGGGTCGAGTCCATGTGGGTAGAGATAGAGGGAAGTAAAAATAATAATAAAATATTACTGGGGGTCTGCTATAAACCACCAAATATAACAGAGGAGAATGAGAATCTGCTATTAGGACAAATAGACAAAGTAGCAAAACATAATGAAGTGATTGTAATGGGGGATTTCAACTACCCGGATATTGACTGGGAAACAGAAACCTGTAGATCTCAGAAAGGAAAAAGGTTCTTGACAAATATTAAGGATAATTATCTCTCCCAACTAGTGCAGGAACCAACGAGAGGGAAGGCCGTGTTGGACTTAATATTGACTAATAGGCCTGATAGAATAACTGAGGTACAGATAGGGGGGCACCTAGGTAATAGCGACCATAATATTATCGACTTCAAAATGCCCTTCAGTAGGGTTATCAATAAGGGAACAACAAAAACATTAAACTTTAGGAGGGCGAAGTTTGATCAGCTGAAAGAAAGCCTTCAACTTATTGACTGGGACAAAGTTCTTAATCAAAGGAATACGAATAGTAAATGGGAAACCTTCAAAAGAATTCTGAATACTCAGTGCGAGAGGTATATACCGTATGGGAATAAAAGGGCCAGAAATAAGAGGAAACCAATATGGTTGAACAAGAACGTAAAAGGGGTCGTTAAATAGCAAAAAAGAGGCATTCAAGAGATTAAAACAGGAAAACAGTAAGGAGGCACTAATGTGTTACAAGGAAAAAACGAGAACCTGTAAAAAACAAAAAAAAATAGCGAAGGAGGAAACAGAGAGACGTATTGCTAGGGAAAGTAGATCAAATCCCAAACTGTTCTTTACGTATATAAATAGTAAAAGGATTAAATCGGATAATATTGGACCGATAAAAAGTGAGGAAGGCAAAATCATAGAGAAAGATGAGGATAAAGCTAATCTATTAAATAATTTGTTTTCGACAACTTTCACAAAGGAAATCGAACTAACAGGAGAAATGAGAAGTGACAAACTTAATCCTCCACTAAGTATGACAAATCTAACCCAAGCTGGGGTACAGAAACGCCTCAGTAACATTAAAATAAACAAATCACCAGGACCTGATGGCATACACCCACGGGTACTAAGGGAACTAAGTAATGTGATAGACAGACCGTTATATCTTATATTTAAGGACTCTGTTGAGACTGGGTCTGTGCCACTTGATTGGCGACAGGCGAATGTAGTGCCAATATTCAAAAAGGGAGCGAAAAGTGACGCTGGAAACTATCGGCCGGTGAGTCTGACGTCCGTTGTGGGCAAAATTTTTGAAAGCTTCATTAAAGAGGCAATTACGGAGCATCTTGATGCTAATAATCTTTTAATCCCGAACCAACATGGATTCATGAGAAATCGCTCCTGCCAAACAAACCTGATTGACTTCTATGAGGAGGTTAGCTCTCGAGTAGATCAGGGGGAACCAGTGGATGTCGTGTATCTCGACTTCTCAAAAGCGTTCGATAGCGTGCCACATAATAGGTTGGTATACAAAATGAGAATGATGGGGCTGGGGGAAAATGTCTGCAAGTGGGTAGCTAACTGGCTAAAGGATAGAAGGCAGAGGGTGGTTATAAATGGAATATACTCAGATTGGGTAAGCATCACTAGTGGGGTACCACAGGGGTCTGTACTAGGCCCAATGTTATTTAATATCTTTATTAACGACATAGTCAACGGGATAAATAGTAAAATATCAATATTTGCAGATGACACAAAGTTATGCAAAACAATTAATACAAAAGAGGACAGTGCAGACCTACAGAGGGATTTGGATAAGCTGGGTAGGTGGAGCATTAAATGGCAAATGAGGTTTAACGAGGAGAAATGTAAGGTCATACATATAGGAAGGAAAAATGGAATTCACCAGTACTCACTGAATGGGAAATCATTGGGGAATTCAGAGATGGAGAAGGACTTGGGCATCTTGATTGATAGCAAACTAAATTGGAGTGCCCAAAGTCAGGCCGCTGCTGTAAGGACAAACAGGGTAATGGGATGTATCAGAAGAGGTATAGCTGCAAAGGATGAGAACATTGTTCTTCCACTGTACAAAGCACTGGTCAGACCACACTTGGAATACTGTGCTCAGTTATGGGCCCCAATATATAGAAAGGATATAAATGAGCTTGAAAAGGTACAAAAGAGGGCAACAAAATTAATAAAGGGAATGGAGGGACTGCAATACCCAGAGAGGTTGGCAAAACTAGAACTATTCAGCCTGGAAAAGAGAAGGTTGAGGGGGGACATAATAAATGTGTACAAATATGTTAGGGGACAGTAAAGAGATCTTGCCCGGGATTTGTTCAAAAGGAGGGATATTACGGTAACAAGAGGGCACTCACTAAGACTGGAAGAGAAAAGGTTTCAGCACCAGCATAGGAAGGGGTTCTTTACGGTAAGAGCAGTGAGAATATGGAATTCACTGAGTGAGGAGACGGTAATGTCGGATTCACTACACCAGTTCAAGCGGGGACTGGATGCATTTCTAGATACCAGGCAGATTTCAGCATATACTTAAAAATAAAATAAAATAGTAGGTTGATACAGGGATTTATTCTGACTGCTGGTTTCAGAGTCGGGAGGGAATTTTTCCTCAGGTGAAGATTGGCCAAATCATTTGGGGTTTTTGCCCTCCTCTGGATCAACTTTAGCAATTACAGAACTAACAGGTCGAACTTGATGGACGCAAGTCTTTATTCGGCTTTACAAACTATGTTAATATGTTATTATGTTACTATAAAAGCCAGAAAAATGATTAAGTCAAAAAAAAAAAATTTGTTCAACTTTTTTCAATTTTACCCCCGTGGGATATATAATCTACCAACACACATTTGGAACTCTCCTGGGGTACCCTCACACATATTATTCCCTCATTTAGTGGATATTTTCCCAAAAAAGTGAAATTTTCAAAAATCCAGAAAATTGGCTGAAAACGACTAAATATCAAGGACTCATTGGGCGAATCGCTCTGGAACTGAAATCGGAACGCTCACTGACATTTCCCCTATCTGAAAGTCTGATAAACGCCGGAAAAATGACTAAGTCCAAAAAAAAAATTTTTTTCAACTTTTTCAATTTTACCCCTGTGGGATATATATTCTACCCACACACATTTGGAACTCTCCTGGCGTACCCTCACACACATTATTCCCTCGTTTAGTGGATATTTTCACAAGAAAGTGAAATTTTCAAAAATCCAGAAAATTGGCTGAAAACGACTAAATATCAAGGACTCATTGGGCGAATCGCTCTGGAACTGAAATCGGAATGCTCACTGACATTTCCCCTATCTGAAAGTCTGATAAACGCCGGAAAAATGACTAAGTCCAAAAAAAAATGTGTTCAACTTTTTTCAATTTTACCCCCGTGGGATATATAATCTACCAACACACATTTGGAACTTTCCTGGGGTACCCTCACACATATTATTCCCTCATTTAGTGGATATTTTCACATAAAAGTGAAATTTTCAAAAATCCAGAAAATCGGCTGAAAACGACTAAATATCAAGGACTCATTGGGCGAATCGCTCTGGTACTGAAATTGGAACGCTCACTGACATTTCCCCTATCTGAAAGTCTGATAAACGCCGGAAAAATGACTAAGTCCAAAAAAAATTTTTTTTTCAACTTTTTTCAATTTTACCCCTGTGGGATATATATTCTACCCACACACATTTGGAACTCTCCTGGGGTACCCTCACAGATATTATTCTCTCATTTAGTGGATATTTTCACATAAAAGTGAAATTTTCAAAAATCCCGAAAATCGGCTGAAAACGACTAAATATCAAGGACTCATTGGGCGAATCGCTCTGGAACTGAAATCGGAACGCTCACTGACATTTCCCCTATCTGAAAGTCTGATAAACGCCGGAAAAATGACTAAGTCCAAAAAAAAAATTTGTTCAACTCTTTTCAATTTTACCCCCGTGGGATATATATTCTACCCACACACATTTGGAACTCTCCTGGGGTACCCTCACACATATTATTCCCTCGTTTAGTGGATATTTTCACAAGAAAGTGAAATTTTCAAAAATCCAGAAAATCGGCTGAAAACGACTAAATATCAAGGACTCATTGGGCGAATCGCTCTGGAACTGAAATCGGAAAGCTCACTGACATTTCCCCTATCTGAAAGTCTGATAGACGCCGGAAAAATGACTAAGTCCAAAAAAAAATGTGTTCAACTTTTTTCAATTTTACCCCCGTGGGATATATAATCTACCAACACACATTTGGAACTTTCCTGGGGTACCCTCACACATATTATTCCCTCATTTAGTGGATATTTTCACATAAAAGTGAAATTTTCAAAAATCCAGAAAATCGGCTGAAAACGACTAAATATCAAGGACTCATTGGGCGTATCGCTCTGGTACTGAAATTGGAACGCTCACTGACATTTCCCCTATCTGAAAGTCTGATAAACGCCTTAAAAATGACTAAGTCCAAAAAAAATTTTTTTTTTAACTTTTTTCAATTTTACCCCTGTGGGATATATATTCTACCCACACACATTTGGAACTCTCCTGGGGTACCCTCACACATATTATTCCCTTGTTTAGTGGATATTTTCACAAGAAAGTGAAATTTTCAAAAATCCAGAAAATTGGCTGAAAACGACTAAATATCAAGGACTCATTGGGCGAATCGCTCTGGAACTGAAATCGGAATGCTCACTGACATTTCCCCTATCTGAAAGTCTGATAAACGCCTTAAAAATGACTAAGTCCAAAAAAAAATGTGTTCAACTTTTTTCAATTTTACCCCCGTGGGATATATAATCTACCAACACACATTTGGAACTTTCCTGGGGTACCCTCACACATATTATTCCCTCATTTAGTGGATATTTTCACATAAAAGTGAAATTTTCAAAAATACAGAAAATCGGCTGAAAACGACTAAATATCAAGGACTCATTGGGCGAATCGCTCTTTAACTGAAATCAGAATGCTCACTGACATTGGCCCTATCTGAAAGTCTGATAAACGCCGGAAAAATGACTAAGTCCAAAAAAAATTTTTTTTAAACTTTTTTCAATTTTACCCCTGTGGGATACATATTCGGAACTCTCCTGGGTTACCCTCACACATATTATTCCCTCTTTTAGTGGATATTTTCACAAAAAAAGTGAAATTTTCAAAAAAAAAAAATATTGGCTGAAAACGACTAAATATCACGGACTCATTGGGCGAATCGCTCTGGAACTGAAATCAGAACGCTCACTGACATTTGCCCTATCTGAAAGTGTGATAAACGCCGGAAAAATGACTAAGTCCAAAAAAAATTTTTTTTTAATTTTAATCCCGTGGGATATATATTCTACCCACACACATTTGGAACTCTCCTGGGGTACCCTCACACATATTATTCCATCATTTAATGGATATTTTCACAAAAAAGTGAAATTTTCAAAAATCCAGAAAATTGGCTGAAAACGACTAAATATCAAGGACTCATTGGGCGAATCGCTCTGGAACTGAAATCGGAACGCTCACTTACATTTCCTCAATCTGAAAGTCTGATAAACGCCGGAAAAATGACTAAGTCAAAAAAAAAAAATTGTTCAACTTTTTTCAATTTTAACCCCGTGGGATATATATTCTACCCACACACATTTGGAACTATCCTGGGGTACCCTCACACATATTATTCCCTCATTTAGTGGATATTTTCACAAAAAAGTGAAATTTTCAAAAATTCAGAAAATTGCCTGAAAAAGACGATATATCAAGGACTCATTGGGCGAATCGCTCTGGAACTGAAATTGAAATGCTCACTGACATTTGCCCTATCTGAAAGTCTGATAAACGCCAGAAAAATGACTAAGTCCCAAAAAAATATTTTTTCAACTTTTTCAATTTTACCCCCGTGGGATATATATTCTACCCACACACATTTGGAACTCTCCTGGGGTACCCTCACACATATTATTCACTCATTAGTAGAGATGAGCGTTGTTCTACTCGAACTGTTCGCCAATCTCAAATTCGAGCTGTTTTGGGCGGTGTTCAAGCCGTTCGGCGAACACGAACAATTTGAGAAAAATTCAGCTGTTCGAGGTTATGTTCGATAACTGTTCGTGCACCAAAATCATAACTGGATTTTTTCTCAGTAATGATGAAAATTAATGTTAATACGCAGTTTGAGTGTACAGCGGGGTGGGGGGAGGGGCAGGGGATGGATCTCTGCAGGAACAATGAAGATCTCCATTTTTTTTTTCTCTTTCCCGCATTTACAGTGGGGAGGTGCAATCTGTCAGCCTATCAGCAGCGCACACACGGAGCGAAGTGCTTTTTTTCACACAAGCAAGGGCATGTGTCATTGGCAGTGTATGTCACATGTCCTTGCCCTATAAGACCAAGCCATTTTCCCCGTCGCCACCATTTTCTCACTGCTGCAGCTGCGTGTTAGACGGCACCGCTGTTGCTGTGTGCGCTATACCTTGTTAATTTCAAGCCAATTTTCGCACAAATATACAGATAGCTTGGGAGTAGGGAATAGTTGTGATTGCAGTCCTTTTAAGGACTAGGTTACAGCATTTCCTACGACTTTTATCAGGGAGGTCTGTGCTCTTAAATAGATAGGTTGTGGGAGTAAAGACTAATTGTAATTGGAGTCCTTTTCAGGACTAGGTTACATCAGTTCCTATCAGTTTTTGCCAGGCAGGTCTGTGCCAGTGCTGTGCAAGTTTTTTTCACAGCATTTGGCTGAATCTAGCAAAGCTAATCCTTTTTGGCCTATTGCAGAGTGTGTTAGTCAGTGGAGTAGCCTATCTGTGTTGCAAGATATACCACCTGTGTATAGAATACCAATTTTTTTACTGCACCTAGTGAAGTAAAATCTTTTGGGCATAGCATCATTCTATTAGTCCATCTATACTGACCTCCATCAGGTTGCAAATTGAATATAATTTTTTTCTGCATCTAGCTCTGAAAAAATATTGGGCTTCTAGCTGTGTGTGGGACTTGTTGTATTAGTCCATCTATACTGACCTCCATCAGGTTGCAAACTGAATATATTTTTTTTCTGCATCTACCTCTGAAAAAATATTGGGCTTCTAGCTGTGTGTGGGACTTGTTCTATTAATCCATCTATACAGACCTCCATCAGGTTGCAAACTGAATATATTTTTTTTCTGCATCTACCTCTGAAAAAATATTGGGCTTCTAGCTGTGTGTGGGACTTGTTGTATTAGTCCATCTATACTGACCTCCATCAGGTTGCAAACTGAATATATTTTTTTCTGCATCTACCTCTGAAAAAATATTGGGCTTCTAGCTGTGTGTGGGACTTGTTCTATTAATCCATCTATACAGACCTCCATCAGGTTGCAAACTGAATACATTTTTTTCTGCATCTACCTCTGAAAAAATATGTGGCCTTCTAGCAGTGTGTGGGACTTTCTCTATTAGTCCATCTATACTGACCTCCATCAGGTTGCAAACTGAATATAATTTTTTTCTGCATCTAGCTCTGAAAAAATATTTGGCCTTCTAGCAGTGTGTGGGACTTTCTCTATTAGTCCATCTATACTGACCTCCATCAGGTTGCAAATTAAAAATAATTTTTATCTGCATCTACCTCTGAAAAAATATTTGGGCTTCTAGCTGTGTGTGGGACTTGTTCTATTAATCCATCTATACAGATCTCCATCAGGTTGCAAACTGAATATAATTTTTTTCTACATCTAGCTCTGAAAAAATATTTGGCCTTCTAGCAGTGTGTGGGACTTGTTCTATTAGTCCACCTATACTGACCTCCATCAGGTTGCAAATTCAAAATAATTTTTTGTCTGCATCTAGCTCTGAAAAAATATTTGGCCTTCTAGCAGTGTGTGGGACTTTCTCTATTAGTCCATCTATACTGACCTCCATCAGGTTGCAAACTGAATATATTTTTTTTCTGCATCTACTTCTGAAAAAATATTGGGCTTGTAGCTGTGTGTGGGACTTGTTCTATTAATCCATCTATACAGACCTCCATCAGGTTGCAAACTGAATAAAAAATTTTTCTGCATCTACCTCTGAAAAAATATTTGGGCTTCTAGCTGTGTGTGGGACTTGTTCTATTAGTCCATCTATACTGACCTCCATTAGGTTGCAAATTGAATATAATTTTTTTCTGCATCTAACCCAGCCAATAGTTTTGGCCTAATACCACAGTTTGGCCACTCAGCTCTGCTCGGTTCCCATCCATTGATTTTTTGTGCAAACAACTCCAGAGTTGTGAATTAGTTAACCACCAAAATGAGTGGAAAAAGGCCTGCTGCTGGTGGAAAGGGGAATAGGCGTGTTGGGAAGGGGAAAAAAGGTTGTGTCCGTGGGGTAGGTGTTAAATCAACAGTAACATCTGCAGAAGAAAGACCATCTTCCAGCCAAACTAAAATGTCTACTACTTTTAGCGGACAATGTGATAAGATCCCTTTCTTACGGCCACGCCAATCGCTGCAAATTCCAGATGAGGCACAAAAACAGCAGGTGCTTCAACGGATATCAAGTGCTCCTTTAAGTGGGCTCTCCTCCACATCAACTTCAACATCACAAATACTCCAGTCCTCAAAGGTGTCACCCAAATCGCACTTGCTTCCTCACAGCTCCCAAATCTCCAGCTGCCCGTCTCAGTATGAGGTAGAACAGATGGTTGAGTCTGCAGAGCTGTTTACTCATACTATAGCCTGGGAATCAGAGGTCGACTCCAGCGCTTCTGTGAATCCAGACGAGGAAATGATCTGCACTGATGCCCAGAATCTTTATGAGTCGGATCCAGGACCAGACGCAGAAGGTTCTGACCATAATGTAGACCCTCATTCCCAAACTGTAACTCCTGTTGGTGGAGACAATGAGGAAGACGATGATAAGACTCAAATACCTGATTGGAGCGACAACTTTAGTTTTTTGTCAGGGCAGGAACAGGTTGGCTCTGAGGACGGCGGGTGTGATAACGCACAGGGTGATGATGATGAGGTCGGAGATCCCACTTACTGTCAACCCACAGTCAGCCAAGAGATGAGGTCAGCAGAGGAGGTGGAGGAAGATGCTAGTGACGACGAGGTCAGGTTGCGCCTTCCTGGACAGAGACGTAGTACTGGAAGCACGTCAACAACTGCATCCTCAAACACAACTCTGCCTCTCACCACAAGTCGTGGTGGCTCTTCAGGTCGCATGGTTGCTAAGCCTTGCATAGCCTGGGCATTTTTTCAGATCGATAAAGATGACCCAACTCGTGTTATCTGTAACATTTGTCAGCAAAAGCTAAGTAGAGGCCAAAAAATACATAGTTTGAGTACTTCATGCATGAACCGGCACATGGACATGAAGCATAAGTTGCAGTGGGAAGCTCAGTGTGCTACAATGCGGCCTAGCCGGCCGGGCCAACCACCGTCTGCCATATCTTGTGCATCCGCGGCATCTTAATCCTCTGTGACTGGGGGGACAGCAGTCACACCTGTTTTGGGGCGCAGACCTGCCACCTCTTTACCCGCAACAGCCAGCGTGATTGGCAGGTCATCATTTTCTTTGGAGGTGGTAACACCAGCTGGTGTTGAGCGCTGTCCGACATCGATAGCACCATCTTTGGATCAAGGCAACCTAGCATGTCCGAATGCATCTTCCTCACAGACCGGCAGTTTGCCGGGGACACCCTTATCAACTCCGTCTAAGCACAATAGCCAGCCCTCGGTCCCTCAGATGTGGACAAGTAAAAGACCATTTCCTCCTAGCCATGAGAAAGCTAAGAGGTTGAATTTCACCATCTGCAAGCTCTTGGCTACAGAAATGCTGCCTTTCCGCCTGGTGGACACAGAGGATTTTCGAGACCTTATGTCCGTCGCAGTGCCCCAGTACCAGATGCCCAGTCGGCACTACTTCTCAAAGAAAGGTGTGCCTGCGCTCCACCAGCATGTCGCACACAACATCACCGCTTCTTTGAGAAACTCTGTGTGTGACAGGGTGCATTTCACCACAGACACTTGGACGAGTAGGCATGGACAGGGGCATTACATGTCGCTGACTGGGCACTGGGTAACTATGGTGACAGTAGGACAAGGGGCTGCTGTCCAAGCCTTGCCATCCCCACGAGTTGTGCGTCAATCCTCTTTATGTCAAAGTTCCTCCACTGCTTCTGCCTCCTCAACCTCCTCTCGGTCTTCCACCTGCACCCAAAGCCTGTCTGGTCATGCCACAAGCTTTCTAACTGCGCAGAAGGGATCCTGCACACCTCCTTACTATGCTGGCAGTAAGGCTCAACGTCATCAGGCGGTTTTTAGATTGAAATGTCTGGGAAATGTGAGTCACACAGCTGAGGAGTTGTGGTCAGCTCTGGAGAACCAATTTCATGAATGGTTGTCTCCACTAGACCTGAAACCAGGGAAGGCCGTGTGCGACAATGCTGCAAACCTGGGTGCGGCCTTTCGCCGGGGCAATGTCACACACGTGCCTTGTATGGCTCACGTGTTGAACCTGGTTGTCCAGCAATTTTTAGCCCACTATCCCAGACTAGATGGCCTTCTGCAGAGGGCACGGTCGCTGTGTGCTCACTTCCGCCGTTTGCATCCCGCAGCTCAGCGACTTACATCTCTACAGAAGTCATTGGGCCTGCCACTTCACCGGCTAAAATGCGATGTGCCTACCCGGTGGAATTCAACTCTGCACATGTTGCAACGACTGTGGCAGCACCGACAAGCCCTGGTGCAATACGTTCTGACGTATAGCCTGGGCCAACGAGATCCAGAGGTGGGGCAAATCACGCTGGAGGAGTGGTCTCAGATCAGGGACCTATGCACCCTTCTGCACAGTTTTGAAATGGCGACGAAGATGTTTAGTGCTGACGATGCCATTATCAGCATGACTATTCCGGTGATTTACATGCTGGAGCACATGTTAAACAGAATTCGGAGTCAGGTGGTGGCACAAGAGGAGGTGGAAGTAGAGGAGGAGGAGTTGTATGCGGAAGGGCTAACATCTGCAAGGTCCAGACGGTCGGCAGCACCAAGGCGGCAGGCATGTGAGGGTGGGGGAGATGGTTTTACCAGGGTGCATGGTAGCAGCCAAACTAGTGAGGAAGGTGCAGGAGCCCAGGAAGAAGTGGAGGACGAACTGATGGAAGACTCATCAGATGAGGGAAACCTTGATCACATTTCTGTTGTGCGAGGTTGGGGGGAGAGGACAGAGGAAGGAAGCATGATTGTTACCTCGCCACCAACACAACAGGGACTTGGTGCTCCTGGATGTGCAACACACATGAGTGCCTTCTTGCTGCACTACCTGCAACATGACCCTCGAATTGTGAGAATTAGAAATAATCCTGACTACTGGGTTGCCACACTGTTAGATCCCCGGTACAAAAGTAAATTTGCAGAAATTATTCCTGCCATAGAAAGGGATGCACGCATGCAGGAGTATCAGCAGAGACTGTTGCAGAATCTTACATGTGCTTTTCCACAAAATGCCAGTGGTGCACGTAGTGAATCTCACAGTTCCAACTTGCCAACCGTGGGACCGTCAAGTGTTCAGCACTCAAACCGTAACAGAACCACAGTATCTGCTGGTAACATCAATTTTGCGGAATCATTTCACCACTTTTTTAGCCCATCCTTTGCAAGGCCACAGGAGACAAGAAGTCTGACACATAGTCAACGCCTAGAGACGATGGTACAGGAGTATCTCCAAGTAAACATTGAAGCCTTGACTGTGTCACTGGACCCTTGCTCTTTTTGGGCTTCCAATCTGGATAAATGGCCGGAGCTAGCCACTTACGCCTTGGAGATCTTGTCATGCCCCGCAGCCAGCGTTCTGTCTGAACGTGTGTTCAGCGCTGCTGGTGGTGTGCTGACAGATAAGCGCACGCGGCTCTCCACTGATAATGTAGACAGACTCACGTTCATAAAGATGAACAAATCATGGATCCGAAACGACTTTTCTACCCCTGTGTCATCCTGGGGAGAGTAAAAGCTTGATGATTGGTTAAAATCACCCTACCAACCGTTTTAAGCTTTCAAATTACTAATCATGTTTATCTGTATCTTGGCTGGAAAATAATTTGGGCTTTGTAGCAGTGTGCAGCACTGATTCTATTAGGCCATCTATAATAAGCTCCACCAGATTTAAAATTACTAATCATGTTTATCTGTATCTTGACTGGAAAATAATTTGGGCTTTGTAGCAGTGTGCAGCACTGATCCTTTTAGGCCATCTATACTAAAGCTTCCCCAGATTTAAAATTAATAATAATTTTTAGCCGCATCTAGGAAAATAGTTTTGGGGCTCCGAGATGCGCAAGACACATAAGTGCCTTCTTGCTGCACTACCTGCAGCATGACCCTCATATTGTCAGAATTCGAAGTAATCATGACTACTGGGTTGCCACACTCTTAGATCCCCCAAACTTTTCGATCAACCTTTTCATTTTAATAAGGACCAAAAAAATGGTCATTTTTGAAATTATAAGCATTAGCAGGTTGTTAGAAACTGAAATTAAACAGTTTTCAACTCAAAACTTTATTCTAGGTGATGTTACATTTTCACATAGGACCCCTTGTTCGAAAGGAGCTTCTGAACTCTCTCGTCCATTGAATTTGTCAGGTTTTGGATGGTTTCTGCTTCAATTGTTTTGCATGAGGACAGAATACCCTCCCAGAGCTGTTGCTTAGATGTGAACTGCCTCCCGCCATCATAGACACTCCTTTTAATGATGCTCCAAAGGTTCTGAATGGGGTAGAGGTCAGGGGAGCATGGGGGTCACACCATAAGTTTGTCCCCTTTTATGCCCATATCAGCCAGAGATGCAGATGTTTTATGTGCAGCATGAGATGGTGCATTATCATGCAAAAAAATGATCTTGCTGTGAAATACACGGTTCTTCTTCTTGAACCATGGCAGGAAGTGCTGTTTGAGAAAATCCACATACATTATGGAGTTCATCTTTAGCGCCTTCAGGGATCCTAAAGGGGCCGACAATCTCTCTCCCCATGATTCCAGCCCAAAACATTACTCCACCTCCTCCTTGTTGGCGCTGTAGCCGTGTTTGCGTGGGGTGTCCATCAACCAGCCATCCTCCACTCCATCCATCTGGACCATCGAGCGCTGCACGGCACTCATCCGTGAACAAAACAGTTTTGAAATCAGTCTTCATGTAATGTTTGGCCCACTGGAGCCGTTTCTGCTTGTGTGAAGTGGATAGAGGAGGTCGACAGGATGGCGTATGCACAGCTGCAAACCTCTGAAGGACCCTGCACCTTGTTGTTCGGGGGACGTTGGAGGCACCAGCAGCTTCAAAAACTTGTCTGCTGCTATGACAAGGCTTTTTTGCCGCTGCTCTTTCAACCTGACGTAATTGCCTGTAGGAAAGAGTCCTCAATTTGCCCTTATCAGCACGCACACGTGTGTACTGTGAATCAGCTACATACTTCTTGATTGCCAAGACACTTCATCCTGATCATCGCACAATGTTGATTGTAGTCATGCCTTGACCTAAACACTCCACAATTTGTTGCTTCTCAGCAGCCGACACATCCTTTTTCTTTCCCATTTTGGCAGAAAATGTAGGCTGCTTAATAATGTGAGAGAGCCTTCTTAAGTAGTCTTGCCTTTCATTGGACACACCTGCCAAACTAATTAGCACAGGTGTCTGCAATTGCTTACAGTGATATAAAGAGCCCTGACACACATCACCATCAATGAGTTTAACTGACAAACAAACAAATTCTTCCCTTATCACTCCTAAACACTTTTTGCATAATAATTTGGAACACAGTGTACATGTGCTTTTCCACAAAACACCAGTGGTTCACGTAGTGAATCTTACAGTTCTAACTTGCCAACCATGGTCTGTATGGAGTTGTTCAATAAAGGGCCCAAAATTAAGATAACATAGATGGGAGAGGTCTCTATGAATAGGAATTCCTAAGTATTTGATACCCTGTGAGGGCCAGGCAAAGGGAAAGTTGGACTGGATGGAATCCTATATGGATTTGGGGAGGGAGACATCGAGGGCCTCAGACTTCGCTGCATTGATTTTAAAATTTGACCATGTAACAAAGTGATCTATTTCAGCCATAACAGCATGGATGGATATATGTGATTGAGTGATATATACTAGGACATCATCAGCAAATAGAGAGCACTTGTACTCGGTGCCTCCCACCTCAATCCACCTAATATTGGGGTTATGGCGAATTGATGAGAGCAGGTGCTCCGTCACTAGGATGTATAAGAGAGGGGACAGAGAACATCCCTGCCTTGTCCCATTGGTGATTGTGAAAGGTGATGAAAATGTTCTGACGCGCCCCCTGGGCCTTGGGACACCCGGAGCCGGACCCTTTTTGGTGGATGCTGGTGATTGTAGTCTCCGTGGCGGCGACCCGGTTCCGTGGCTCAGGGCGGTCAAACCAGTGGCGGAACTATTTATGTGGTTTTGATGTTTAAATGTCCGACTACGCCACCCGTGGATTGCGGTCAGAGTGAACCGCCGCTCCAGGGCAGACCGCTGTAGCTGGTGTTGTGGGTGCAGCAGAGCGTAGCATAACTCCCCACAGGAGGAGTATAGCCTCAGGGCAGTGTATGCGGAGGATGGGGGTGATGGTGCAGGGCAGCAGCAGTAACGACACGGAGTCAGTGATGCAGTCCAGGGCCTTTACTCACAGTTCTTATTATCCAGACCACGTCTGCAGGTAACGGCTGCCCACGTCGTACTGTGCTCACCAGGTGAGGGGCTCAGACAACTCCCAGATAACTTTGGAGCGCTTCACAGGACCCCCTTTGTGTGTCCTTTGTCTGGCCTTTCTTACCAACCCTTCTGTCCAGCTGCCTCGGGCCTCCTCTTGGTAAACTTGGCGCCAGTTTCCCTGACCCTATGTGGTGCATTCCTAGCGGGTGTAGCGAGGGGCTGCGCCACATAAAATGGCACAGCCTCCTGTTTCTAGCTGAGGGTCATTTCCTGCCTCCACTAGTTTCGGGGACCGGTCTCCCCCTTTGGCCTGACCCCTCCACGCAGGTGGATTCGGGCATGCGGTGGCGACTCGCCCGTCCGCACCCCTGGGATCCCTTCGTTCCTCGTTCCTGGAGCCTTCTCCGCTCCTCTTCCTTCCTTCTCCCTCTTCCAGGCCTGGGCCTCTGTTACTAGGCCCGCCTCCGGAGCAGAGCTCATGCAGAGCCCCTGCTCCCTGCCACTTCTGCTCAGACTTCTCTGCACTGAACTAAGATGGTGCCCACCTTTTATACTCTCTTCTCAATACACCCAGGAACTGCTTCCTCCCTGCTCCTGCACTACAGGGTTCCCCTTCCTCAGTGTTCCCTCCCCCCACTCCAGCCAGGGACAGGGACTGTCGTGCCCATCTCAGGGGCATATTGGTCGCTGTAGCATACCTGGCGGTGTTCTTGCATGGTGTTCCATCTCTCATCATGCAAGATCGCAAACTTCATCTCCCGCCCAGCTTCCTGGTCTGGCTTCTTTCCTTGTGCTCTGCTCTGCTCCACTTTGGCTGCATAGGGCAACGCCCGCTGAACTTCCTGTTTCTTGTACCTGCTGCGGACACGCCCCTGTTGCACCTTCAGTCTATTGCTGTCCATCTTTGGGTATTTATACCACCTTCTTCCTCAAGATGGCGCCTGAGCATTGTTTCTTGTCAGTTGATTTTTGTCTCTGACATGCCAGGTCCTATCCTGTTTTCCTGCCTGTTTTCCAGTTCTGTGTCAGAACTGTGGTCTGTTCTTGTGAACACGCCTCTTGCCTGTTCTTTCGCCTTCTAGGGGCCGTATTCCTAGATCTGCCTGTCTGTGCCTTGCGGTATCTGTTCCCGTCTGAACAGAGTCCTGCTTGTGTCTCTGCCTTGCGGTATCTGTTCCCGTCTGAACAGAGTCCTGTTTGTGTTCCTGCCTTGCGGTATCTGTTCCCGTCTGAACAGAGTCCTGTTTGTGTTCCTGCCTTGCTGTCTCTGTTCCCGTTCCCCTGTTCCCTGTTGTCTGTGCCTCGTTTCTACTTTAACCTTGTCTCCCTTTTCCCTCTGTCTGTTTTCTGCGTCTTTCTGCAGAGTCTTAACCCGCTCCTAAATTCCTTCTCGTCGTCTCTGTACCTCTGTTGTGAATTTAGTGTACGCTCGCTACTTCTATGTAAGTACTGTGCTTGCTTCTGGTTCTGCCTTTCCTTCTCCGTCTGTTCTTTGTGAACAGAGTCCTATCCCCTTGCCTTGTTTACCGCTCTGCGGTGTCCGCTCTGCTCCTGCTTAGCTTGCCGCTCTTGCGGTTTCTGCTCTGCTCCTGCCTTGTTTACCGCTCTGCGGTGTCCGCACTGCTCCTGCTTAGCTTGCCGCTCTTGCGGTTTCTGCTCTGCTCCTGCCTTGTTTACCGCTCTGCGGTGTCCGCTCTGCTCCTGCTTAGCTTGCCGCTCTTGCGGTTTCTGCTCTGCTCCTGCCTTGTTTACCGCTCTGCGGTGTCCACTCTGCTCCTGCTTAGCTTGCCGCTCTTGCGGTTTCTGCTCTGCTCCTGCCTTGTTTACCGCTCTGCGGTGTCCACTCTGCTCCTGCTTAGCTTGCCGCTCTTGCGGTTTCTACTCTGCTCCTGCCTTGTTTACCGCTCTGCGGTGTCCGCTCTGCTCCTGCTTAGCTTGCCGCTCTTGCGGTTTCTGCTCTGCTCCTGCCTTGTTTACCACTCTGCGGTGTCTGCTCTGCTCCTGCTTAGCTTGCCGCTCTTGCGGTTCTCACTCTGCTCTTGCCTTGCTTGCCGCTCCTGCGGTTTCTGCTCTGCTCTTATCTTGCTTACTGCTTCTGCGGTTTCCGCCCTGCCCTGCTTCTGCCCGCTGCTCCGGCAGTCCTGTCCTGCCCTGCTTGTGCTCGCTGCTCCTGCAGCCCCGTCCTGCTCTGTTCTTGCCCACCGCTTTGGGCGTTCCCTCTCTGCTGTGGTTGTCTACCGCATCTGCGGTTCTGTGACCCAGTCTGTACTGGGTCTTAACCTCTCTGTGCTCTAGCCCGTCCTTTCGGCCAGTACCTCCCTGCCTGCATACTCGCCTGTATCCACCCATCTGCATACCTGCAGTGTTTGCTTACATCCACCAGTCTGTGCCAGCCTAACCTGCCTGTTCCAGTAATCCTAGTGTGGGTCAACCCCCGTGTCCGGAGTTTGACCTGGAGTAGCACCTGGTCCCTCTGCACGGTTTCTCCCTGGTGCACTGGCGTCGTATGCCGTCGTGCCACCTTGGTCGGATCGGCCAGATACTTAGTCACGCCCCTCCAGGCACTCTCCAGTCCATGGTCCAGTGGAACCACAACACCCGCACACGCCAGTCAGTCCGGGCGTGTGCATAACAGCATGCTCAGGCCATGGTTCCCGTTGAGCCCCACGGCCTTCGCTCTCTGAGACGTTTTCCAGCTAATACGTGCATTAAAAATAAATAATTTTTTTTTTTTCTCTAGCTGAGTTCCAGGCTAATTTCGCACCCGTCCAGATGGAGCTTTCTGCACCCGTTCCTGCGGATCTGCCCCAGTACTATGGGGATCCAAAACAAAGTCGTGCATTTGTGGAGCAATGCATGCTGCACTTCAAGTTCTACCCTCTTTCTTTTCCTTCTGATTGGTCTAAAGTGGCATTTATAATTGACTACCTAGCGGGGGATGCCTTGAAGTGGGTCACCCCCCTATGGGAAGCTTGGGATCCTATCGTCCTTGACCTGCAGGCCTTCCTGGTGGCCTTCCTAATGGTCTTCGATGACCGCAACCCTGGAGTCCCTGCTGAAGCTGCACCTGCTCCCGCGGATCCACCACGGTACTACGGGGATCCAAAACAATGCCGTGCGTTAGTGTGGCAATGCTTGCTGCAGTTCCGGTTCTATGCTAATGCCTATTCTTCTGATTGGGTTAAGGTGGGATTTATAATGTCCAACCTAGCGGGTGATGCCTTGGAATGGATCAACCCCCTATGGGAAGCACAGGATCCTATCGTTCTTGACCTACAGGCCTTCCTGGTGGCCTTCCTTTTGGCTTTCGATGATCCTAACACTGAAGCCCCTGCTGAAGCTTCACTTCCCTGTTTCCCGGAGCAGCCCCGACGGGTAATGTGCATAGGTAGCGCACAAGTTCTCCTGCCCGAAAAGACTGTTGCTTGCCCTGAATCCACTCAGGATGACTACACTCTCCGGAATACTGCTCCCAAGCTCAAGAGGCAGTCCAGACGTGCTACACGCAGAGGCAAGCCGTCACGCCAGGGTCTGTCCTCCATGAGACCTCCTGACCCCAACCTTGAAGTCCCTACTGAAGCTTCATCTTCCTGTATCCCGGAGAAGCCCCAGCGGGTGATGTGCGTGGGTGGTGCACCAGTTCTCCAGCCAGAAGAGACTGCTACCCATCCAGAGTCCACACAGGAGAGCTTCCTGCACCTGGCATCAGATTCTACACCCACTTTAACCAGTGTGCATGTCCAAGGATGCTCCGAAGCTGTGTTTACCTCCGAGTCTGTACACCTCTACTACCTGGCGGAGGACCCCTTGTTGCCTCCTGAATCCTCCGGGATACCACTCGATGACAGTTGGAGAGAGACTTCCCTACACCCGGTACCCGATACTTCGTCCGCTCAGTCCTGTGGGCCTGACAATGGGTGCCTCAAAGTGGTAGTTACCCCCGAGTTTCTACACCCCTCCGACCAGGCGGAGGACCTCCAGTCGTCTCCTGAACCCTCCGGGATGCTACCTGATAGCGAATGGACAGAGACTCTCCTTTACTCGGTACCTGATACCTCGCCCGCTTCTTCCAGTGAGTCTGACCTTGTGTACTCCGAAGCAGAGGTTACCCTCGAGTCTCGGTATCCCTCCAACCTGGCGGAGGACCCCCAGTTGTTTCCTGAATCCTCCGGGGTACCACCACATAACAAAGAGGCAGTGTCTTCTCTACACCTTGTACCTGATACTTTGCCCATTTCATCCTGTGAGCTTGACAAGATGTACCCCGAAGCAGAGGCTACCCCCGAGTATCCTCACCCCTCCAACCCGGCAGAGGACCTCCAGTTGTCTCCTGAATTTTTGGGGTGCTGCCTAAAAATAAATGTAGAGAGACTTTTTTGTGTGCTGTTTCTGGTACTTCACCCGTTTCATCTGTTGCTGAAGATGGCTGGATGGGAAGTCGCATCCTAGCCATCCAGATTATAAGACCAGTTTTGTCTCCTCCTGTGGACAATAGAAGTATTCTCCTTGAAGAGAGGGATTGGCCCCCAAATTCCCTGCGGAAGATCCTTGCAGGCCTGAAGAAGAGGGGGCGTAAGGGGGGGGGGTACTGTAGCATACCTGGCGGTGTTCTTGCATGGTGTTCCATCTCTCATCATGCAAGATCGCAAACTTCATCTCCCGCCCAGCTTCCTGGTCTGGCTTCTTTGCTTGTGCTCTGCTCTACTTTGGCTGCATAGGGCTACGCCCGCTGAACTTCCTGTTTCTTGTACCTGCTGCGGACACGCCCCTGTTGCACCTTCAGCCTATTGCTGTCCATCTTTGGGTATTTATACCCCCTTCTTCCTCAAGATGGCGCCTGAGCATTGTTTCTTGTCAGTTGGCTTTTTGTCTCTGACATGCCAGGTCCTATCCTGTTTTCCTGCCTGTTTTCCAGTTCTGTGTCTGAACTGTGGTCTGTTCTTGTGAACACGCCTCTTGCCTGTTCTTTCGCCTTCTAGGGGCCGTATTCCTAGATCTGCCTGTCTGTGCCTTGCGGTATCTGTTCCCGTCTGAACAGAGTCCTGTTTGTGTCCCTGCCTTGCGGTATCTGTTCCCGTCTGAACAGAGTCCTGTTTGTGTTCCTGCCTTGCTGTCTCTGTTCCCGTTCCTCTGTTCCCTGTTGTCTGTGCCTCGTTTCTACTTTAACCTTGTCTCCCTTTTCCCTCTGTCTGTTTTCTGCTTCTTTCTGCAGAGTCTTAACTAGTGTTGAGCCACCCCCGTAGTGTTCAAGTTCGGTTCGGTTCGTCGAACACCCGTGTGTTCGCCGAACTGTTCGTCGAACACCTTCGAACACCGTTAAAACCAATGGCAGGCAAACAAAAACACATAGAAACACATAGAAAACACCTTCAAAGGTGTCCAAAAGCTGACAAACTGCTCAGAAGACATAACCAACACATGGAAAAGTGACAAGTACATATAGTCATGCGAAAATAAAAGAGGTGGAGGAGTAAAAGGAGGGGGAGACACAGATATAGGCATGTCATGCCCTTCTAAAATCCAAAAAGTGAGAAGCCGACACGGCCAGTCCGCTCCTGCCCGTGCCACCTCCGTGTCGCCGGGTTTGTGCCAGAGCCGCGGTGAACCCTGACGGCCAGCCCCCCTCTCACAATACTGGTGCCTGTCCGCTGGTGGGTCGAGCGAGCCCCCCTGTGGTGGAGGCAGCTCTAAGCTTTTTAATTTAAATTGTCTCTCTAATTTGAATGAATACACTTTAAATCCATTTACAAGGATCTATTGGAGGGCAAGTCTCATGCCAGCAGCCGCGGTAATTCCAGCTCCAGTAGCGTCCACTAAAGCTGCTGCAGTTAAAAAGCTTTTATAAGGATCGAGCTCGGCTGTCCACCGCAAGGCATCCTACTGCCAGTCCCAGCCCCTATGCCTTGGGGTGCCTCCTGATGCTCTTCACTAAGTATCCCATGGTCCCGAAGCATTTCCTTTGAAAAAATTAAGTGTCTAAACTACAGGTGGTGCAGCTTGCTTAACAGCCGGGATAATCCGCTGACTAGCAGACACTGCTACTAGGCACAAAGTATTTCCTGGGCTAGATGCAGTTAAAAATTTGTAATTAGATACTCTCGTTGGATGCTGAGAAAGCATTCCATAGAGTCTCCTGGCACGCCATATATGATTCTCTTAAAAAGCTTGGGGTAGGGGTCTAGGGGACCCTTTTATAGCCAAAATCACGGCCCTGTATCGCAATACGTCACCTAGGCTGAAGATAAATGGAACTGTAGCACCCTGAGGGCTCGGTTGCTACAGACGTATTGCACCTCACCCAGAGGTGTGATATCTCACTCTCAGGTAAGGATGGAGTGTGGATCAGGACCCGACACCTGCATGCATTACACCACATTGCCGTGGGGCAGGGCGACCAATATGCCCCTGAGATGGGCACGACAGTCCCTGTCCCTGGCTGGAGTGGGGGGAGGGAACACTGAGGAAGGGGAACCCTGTAGTGCAGGAGCAGGGAGGAAGCAGTTCCTGGGTGCATTGAGAAGGGAGTATAAAAGGTGGGCACCATCTTAGTTCAGTGCAGAGAAGTCTGAGCAGAAGTGGCAGGGAGCAGGGGCTCTGCATGAGCTCTGCTCCGGAGGCGGGCCTAGTAACAGAGGCCCAGGCCTGGAAGAGGGAGAAGGAAGGAAGAGGAGCGGAGAAGGCTCCAGGAATGAGGAATGAAGGGATCCCAGGGGTGCGGACGGGTGAGTCGCCACCGCACGCCCGAATCCACCTGCGTGGAGGGGTCAGGCCAAAGGGGGAGACCGGTCCCCGAACTAGTGGAGGCAGGAAACGACCCTCAGCTAGAAACCGGAGGCTCTGACATTTTATGTGGCGCAGCCCCTCGCTGCACCCGCTAGGAAGGCACCACATAGGGTCAGGGAAACTGGCGCCAAGTTTACCAAGAGGAGGCCCGAGGCAGCCGGACAGAAGTGTTGGTAAGAAAGGCCAGACAAAGGACACACAAAGGGGGTCCTGTGAAGTGCTCCAAAGTTATCTGGGAGTTGTCTGAGCCCCTCACCTGGTGAGCACAGTACGACGTGGGCAGCCGTTACCTGCAGACGTGGTCTGGATAATAAGAACTGTGAGTAAAGGCCCTGAACTGCATATCACTGACTCCGTGTCGTTACTGCTGCTGCCCTGCACCATCACCCCCATCCTCCGCATACACTGCCCTGAGGCTATACTCCTCCCGTGGGGAGTTATGCTACGCTCTGCTGCACCCACAACACCAGCCTCAGCGGTCTGCCCTGTAGCGGCGGTTCACTCTGACCGCAATCCACGGGTGGCGTAGTCGGACATTTAAACATCAAAACCACATAAATAGTTCCGCCACTGGTTTGACCGCCCTGAGCCACGGAACCGGGTCGCCGCCACGAAGACTACAACCACCAGCATCCACCAAAAAGGGTCCGGCTCCGGGTGTCCCAAGGCCAAGGGGGTGCGTCAGAACATTTTCATCACCTTTCACAATCACCAATGGGACAAGGCAGTGATGTCCTCTGTCCCCTCTCTTATACATCCTAGTGACGGAGCACCTGCTCTCATCAATTCGCCATAACCCCAATATTAGGTGGATTGAGGTGGGAGGCACCGATTACAAGTGCTCTCTATTTGCTGATGATGTCCTAGTATATATCACTCAATCACATATATCTGTAGCACCCTGAGGATTCGGCTGCTACAGGGGTATTGCACCTCAACCCAGAGGTGTGATATTCCACTCCCGGGTAAGGATGGAGTGTGGAACTGAGCTCGGTAGGCTGCATGCACTACACACATCCCATTTCCGAGGAACAGACCAACGGTACTCCCACTTAGAAATGTGCAGGTACGACCGAGTCTGTTCCTGGCTGGAGTGGGAGGGGGGTGGTACATCCCATGTAGTGTAGGGGCAGATAGGGGGAGCAGCCTGGGTAAAGTTAGGAGCTCATTGGGTGCTGGTCACCTGAGCTCACACATAGAGGGTGTATATAAGGTGGGCACCAACTAAGAACAGGGTCAGTCAGTTGCAGAGAACAAGTCAGGAGCAGAGGAGAGAAGAAAGACCCAGAGTGAGAGAGGAGAAAAGAGAGAGACCCAGAGGCACAGAAGAAAAGGACTCCGAGATCCCAACTAAAATCCCCGGGTGAAGAGTCGGCATCAGGGTACCGGATCCCAAGCTGGTGGGGGCAGAAAACACACCCTAGCCAGAGACCGGAGGCCGTGGGCAGCATCTGCCACGGCCACCCATCACATCCACCCCGAAGGCACACCACATGAAGGGTCAGGGAACCCAAGGCCAAGGGTGTCCCAACAGAAGGCCCGAGGGAGCTGGACCTAGGTGGATCACTGGTGGGGACGGCCAGAGAACGGGACAGAAGGAGAGCTCAGGGCCACGCTCCGGACTTGTTTGGGGGTTGGCTGAATCCAGGACCTGGTGGACGCAGCACGGCTCGGGTGGTCACTCGAAGCTGGAGTGACCAGTACAACATCTGCAGTAAGTAAACACCCTTAACTGCACAACCCGACTGTCTTCATTGCCGTCTGCACTGCACCACCACAACCCCCATCCTCTGCACCTGTCCTCCCTGAGGCTATACCCCTCCCGTTGGGGGTTATCCCACCAAGCTGCGCACCCACCATCAGCCTCAGCGGACCCTGCTGCAGCGGCGGCCACAGTGACCGCATCACAACGGGTGGCGTAGTCGACACAAAAGAACTCTTAATAACATCTGTAGGACTGCCACATACAACTGAGCTTGACGCCCTGGGCACGGGCCGGGTCACAGCCGCTCGGAGACTACAACCCCCCATCTGATCCGGTGCCGGGTATTCCCCTCAAAAAGGAATATGTCCCAGGGGGCGCGTCAACTTTGGCGTAGTCGGCAGGATTACGTGCCCGCAACACCCGGGTACTGCGTGCCTGAAGAAAAGTGCAAGTTTACCTCAGAAAGAAGTCTCCCGCCGGTTCCGGAGGGTCCACGCCATCGGACCCCATCACAGGTCGTTTCCCGCCGATTGTCCGCCATTTCCAGCTTGTTCCCGCCATCTGCAGAGTTTCCCGCCACTGGGCGACGCTTCCCGCCAAATCCGCAGATTTCCCGCCTTGGAAGAGCAGCGGACGCCATTATGGGCGTGCCAAAGGAGGGCAAGAGGCCGCCTCCCATCGTGGGCCAGGACAGAAAATGGCGCCAAAAGTGGAAACCGCCCCCACCAACAGAGACTGTGATGCTGGAGGTGTCTGTCAGCGTGAAAGAACTACCCCTGGAGCTGACAGTCACCGAGTTGCCCCGGGACCGCCCTCGAAGTGGGAGGAGACGAAAGAAAAGAGCGAAGATGGGTGCCGCCTGGAGCAGTCTGGAGCGAGCGCACCCGGAGGCAAGAAGTCTGGAGAGGAGTAGCAGAGAAGCTCACCCGGAGATGTCCAGAGAGCAGAGCAGCACCGGCCCGCTGGCCAGGAGCCTGCTGGAAGAAGAGCAGAGCAGCACCGACCCGTTGGTCAGGAGCCTGCTGGACACCACGACCCCACTAGGCCTAGTGGAGGTCCTTGCACAGCTCCCCCGAGACCGGGAGTGTGCACAGACTGCCCTGGAGGGCCTCGCACGGAGGATGGCCCGGGTACAGCGAGAGACATTGGCGGAGTGGAGCCGGGAGATGGCCCAGCAAACCAAGACCCGGAGCACGCCAGCCGAGATGAGGAAGCAGACCGCCTCCGAGGATGGCGCGGGAGGACCCAAGGCCGGAGATGGCGCCGAGGAGGGAGCCGAACGCATGGAGGCAGGTAAAGGGGACGCCTATACCCCAAGCCGTGACACCGCTTACCTGCCCCAGCTCCCCGTCGCAGAGCCCGAAAGTCCCCCTGCTGTGCCCGAAAACGCCATGTCACCGACGCAGACTAGGCCCCAACCGGAAGCCGCCGCCGCGACCCCTGTGACGTCACACGCCTCGACCCCGAGCGTGACCAAGCAGGAAGTACCACCAGCCTGGTCGCAGGGCCTAGAATTCCCGGGCGTCGCATCACCAACAGCGCCCCCTACCTCCGCGGAGCCTCCGGCCTGGTCGCAAGGCCAGGTAGCCCAGGGCGCCGCCGTATTAACGGTGCCCTTCACCTTCCAGGTGCCCCAGGCCTGGCCGCAAGGCCTGGGCAACCCGGGCGCCACCACCACCGCGCCCGCACCCGTAAAACCAAGGGTGCCGCGTCTGGGAGAGGACTTGTTTGCCCAGCACACGTGGCCGGACGGGCAGCCTTTCATCTGGCCCCAGAAGTATTACGAACTGGAGCACCAGAGGAGGGTTGGGGCCATGTGTGCACCCCTGATTCCGGCTCCGAAGCCCGTAATAAGGATCTCGCCCCCGCTAGCGGAAGCGCAGTTTAAGTGGGACCCCACCGGAGAAGATCTAATGGGGTTCACTCAGGAAACCAGGGCAGCTGCAGCGGAGCGTGCTGAGTGCTGCCGCCAACAGCTCGAGGAGTTTGCGAGGGAGCGGAGAGAGAGGCGGGTCCGGGAACAACAGGCCCAAATAAGGAGCGCCGAGCAAAAGAGCCGGACCAGGAGGGACCCCCGTGCAGCTCACAGTCCCCGCACCACCGGGACTGTAATAAAGTTTAACCTGCAGCATGGGTGGGGCTTCATTAGAGACAACAACACCCCCGGCGACGTCTTTGTCACGCGCAGAGACGTGGAGTCCCATCTGCCGGAGGGGCACAGAGGTCGTGACCTCTACATCGGAGACGAGGTCACCTTTACCCGGCACAAGTGTGCCAAAGGACCTTACGCCCTCCATGTACACCGCCTGACGGAGGAGGAGTTGCGGTGCGAGGAGGAGGAGCAAGAGGACCCGGACGGGTCTGAAGTTACAACCAGCTGTAAGCAAAGAGCAGGAGGAAGACGCCGTTGAGTGCGGCAGAGCAGTAGATGTAAATAGTTACCCGATCGGGGTATAAAGAAACTGTTGCTACATATATATAGTCCCCGTTGGGACCAGCTGAGTGAACTGTTTACCCGTTAACCCCTTAATCCCACAGGCTGAGGACTGTGAGCAGCCATTCCCTTCCCTCTACCTGGCCGAGGACTGAGAGCGGCAAACTTCCCCTGTATATAGTTGCGCTTCCTAAAGCGCCCCCTACCGGTTTTATAGGAAAACCAGTTTTTCTAAGAGACTGTCGCACTTTTCCCGGACACACGTTGCACAGTGTCCGGAGGAGAAACCTGAAACAAGAGACGACGAGAATGTTGATATGAAAAGTTTTATATATATAATGTTTTATATGTTTTATATGTTTATGAAAAAAAAAAATATATGTTTTTGGTGTTATTTATGTCTTACAGCCCGAGGACGTGCTGTGATTTACCAGGGGGGAATGTAGCACCCTGAGGATTCGGCTGCTACAGGGGTATTGCACCTCAACCCAGAGGTGTGATATTCCACTCCCGGGTAAGGATGGAGTGTGGAACTGAGCTCGGTAGGCTGCATGCACTACACACATCCCATTTCCGAGGAACAGACCAACGGTACTCCCACTTAGAAATGTGCAGGTACGACCGAGTCTGTTCCTGGCTGGAGTGGGAGGGGGGTGGTACATCCCATGTAGTGTAGGGGCAGATAGGGGGAGCAGCCTGGGTAAAGTTAGGAGCTCATTGGGTGCTGGTCACCTGAGCTCACACATAGAGGGTGTATATAAGGTGGGCACCAACTAAGAACAGGGTCAGTCAGTTGCAGAGAACAAGTCAGGAGCAGAGGAGAGAAGAAAGACCCAGAGTGAGAGAGGAGAAAAGAGAGAGACCCAGAGGCACAGAAGAAAAGGACTCAGAGATCCCAACTAAAATCCCCGGGTGAAGAGTCGGCATCAGGGTACCGGATCCCAAGCTGGTGGGGGCAGAAAACACACCCTAGCCAGAGACCGGAGGCCGTGGGCAGCATCTGCCACGGCCACCCATCACATCCACCCCGAAGGCACACCACATGAAGGGTCAGGGAACCCAAGGCCAAGGGTGTCCCAACAGAAGGCCCGAGGGAGCTGGACCTAGGTGGATCACTGGTGGGGACGGCCAGAGAACGGGACAGAAGGAGAGCTCAGGGCCACGCTCCGGACTTGTTTGGGGGTTGGCTGAATCCAGGACCTGGTGGACGCAGCACGGCTCGGGTGGTCACTCGAAGCTGGAGTGACCAGTACAACATCTGCAGTAAGTAAACACCCTTAACTGCACAACCCGACTGTCTTCATTGCCGTCTGCACTGCACCACCACAACCCCCATCCTCTGCAGATGTCCTCCCTGAGGCTATACCCCTCCCGTTGGGGGTTATCCCACCAAGCTGCGCACCCACCATCAGCCTCAGCGGACCCTGCTGCAGCGGCGGCCACAGTGACCGCATCACAACGGGTGGCGTAGTCGACACAAAAGAACTCTTAATAACATCTGTAGGACTGCCACATACAACTGAGCTTGACGCCCTGGGCACGGGCCGGGTCACAGCCGCTCGGAGACTACAACCCCCCATCTGATCCGGTGCCGGGTATTCCCCTCAAAAAGGAATATGTCCCAGGGGGCGCGTCATATCCATCCCTGCTGTTATGGCTGAAATAGATCACTTTGTTACATGGTAAAATTTTAAAATCAATGCAGCGAAGTCTGAGGCCCTCGATGTCTCCCTCCCCAAATCCATATAGGATTCCATCCAGTCCAACTTTCCCTTTGCCTGGCCCTCACAGTATCAAATACTTAGGAATTCCTATTCATAGAGACCTCTCCCATCTATGTTATCTTAATTTTGGGCCCTTTATTGAACAATTCCATACAGACCACGGTTGGCAAGTTAGAACTGTAAGATTCACTATGTGAACCGCTGGTGTTTTGTGGAAAAGCACATGTACACCGCGTTCCAAATTATTATGCAAAAAGTGTTTAGGAGTGATAAGGGAAGAATTTGTTTGTTTGTCAGTTAAACTCATTGATGGTGATGTGTGTCAGGGCTCTTTATATCACTGTAAGCAATTGCAGACACCTGTGCTAATTAGTTTGGCAGGTGTGTCCAATGAAAGGCAAGACTACTTAAGAAGGCTCTCTCACATTATTAAGCAGCCTACATTTTCTGCCAAAATGGGAAAGAAAAAGGATGTGTCGGCTGCTGAGAAGCAACAAATTGTGGAGTGTTTAGGTCAAGGCATGACTACAATCAACATTGTGCGATGATCAGGATGAAGTGTCTTGGCAATCAAGAAGTATGTAGCTGATTCACAGTACACACGTGTGCGTGCTGATAAGGGCAAATTGAGGACTCTTTCCTACAGGCAATTACGTCAGGTTGAAAGAGCAGCGGCCAAAAAGCCTTGTCATAGCAGCAGACAAGTTTTTGAAGCTGCTTGTGCCTCCAACGTCCCCCGAACAACAAGATGCAGGGTCCTTCAGAGGTTTGCAGCTGTGCATACGCCATCCTGTCGACCTCCTCTATCCGCTTCACACAAGCAGAAACGGCTCCAGTGGGCCAAACATTACATGAAGACTGATTTCAAAACTGTTTTGTTCACGGATGAGTGCCGTGCAGCGCTCGATGGTCCAGATGGATGGAGTGGAGGATGGCTGGTTGATGGACACCCCACGCAAACACGGCTACAGCGCCAACAAGGAGGAGGTGGAGTAATGTTTTGGGCTGGAATCATGGGGAGAGAGATTGTCGGCCCCTTTAGGATCCCTGAAGGCGCTAAAGATGAACTCCATAATGTATGTGGATTTTCTCAAACAGCACTTCCTGCCATGGTTCAAGAAGAAGAACCGTGTATTTCACAGCAAGATCATTTTTTTGCATGATAATGCACCATCTCATGCTGCACATAAAACATCTGCATCTCTGGCTGATATGGGCATAAAAGGGGACAAACTTATGGTGTGACCCCCATGCTCCCCTGACCTCTACCCCATTCAGAACCTTTGGAGCATCATTAAAAGGAGTGTCTATGATGGCGGGAGGCAGTTCACATCTAAGCAACAGCTCTGGGAGGGTATTCTGTCCTCATGCAAAACAATTGAAGCAGAAACCATCCAAAACCTGACAAATTTAATGGACGAGAGAGTTCAGAAGCTCCTTTCGAACAAGGGGTCCTATGTGAAAATGTAACATCACCTAGAATAAAGTTTTGAGTTGAAAACTGTTTGATTTCAGTTTCTAACAACCTGCTAATGCTTATAATTTCAAAAATGACCATTTTTTTGGTCTTTATTAAAATGAAAAGGTTGATCGAAAAGTTTGGGGGATCTAAGAGTGTGGCAACCCAGTAGTCATGATTACTTCGAATTCTGACAATATGAGGGTCATGCTGCAGGTAGTGCAGCAAGAAGGCACTTATGTGTCTTGCGCATCTCGGAGCCCCAAAATTATTTTCCGGGCTAGATGCAGCTAAAAATTATTTTTAATTTTAAATCTGGTGAAGCTTTAGTATAGATGGCCTAATAGGATCAGTGCTGCACACTGCTACAAAGCCCAAATTATTTTCCAGTCAAGATACAGATAAACATGATTAGTAATTTGAAAGCTTAAAACGGTTGGTAGGGTGATTTTAACCAATCATCAAGCTTTTACTCTCCCCAGGATGACACAGGGGTAGAAAAGTCGTTTCGGATCCATGATTTGTTCATCTTTATGAACGTGAGTCTGTCTACATTATCAGTGGAGAGCCGCGTGCGCTTATCTGTCAGCACACCACCAGCAGCGCTGAACACACGTTCAGACAGAACGCTGGCTGCGGGGCATGACAAGATCTCCAAGGCGTAAGTGGCTAGCTCCGGCCATTTATCCAGATTGGAAGCCCAAAAAGAGCAAGGGTCCAGTGACACAGTGGTGGCTTCAATGTTTACTTGGAGATACTCCTGTACCATCGTCTCTAGGCGTTGACTATGTGTCAGACTTCTTGTCTCCTGTGGCCTTGCAAAGGATGGGCTAAAAAAGTGGTGAAATGATTCTGCAAAATTGATGTTACCAGCAGATATTGTGGTTCTGTTACGGTTTGAGTGCTGAACACTTGACGGTCCCACGGTTGGCAAGTTGGAACTGTGAGATTTACTACGTGCACCACTGGTATTTTGTGGAAAAGCACATGTAAGATTCTGCAACAGTCTCTGCTGATACTCCTGCATGCGTGCATCCCTTTCTATGGCAGGAATAATTTCTGCAAATTTACTTTTGTACCGGGGATCTAACAGTGTGGAAACCCAGTAGTCAGGATTATTTCTAATTCTCACAATTCGAGGGTCATGTTGCAGGTAGTGCAGCAAGAAGGCACTCATGTGTGTTGCGCATCCAGGAGCACCAAGTCCCTGTTGTGTTGGTGGCGAGGTAACAATCATGCTTCCTTCCTCTGTCCTCTCCCCCCAACCTCGCACAACAGAAATGTGATCAAGGTCTCCCTCATCTGATGAGTCTTCCATCAGTTCGTCCTCCACTTCTTCCTGGGCTCCTGCACCTTCCTCACTAGTTTGGCTGCTACCATGCGCCCTGGTAAAACCATCTCCCCCACCCTCACATGCCTGCCACCTTGGTGCTGCCGACCGTCTGGACCTTGCAGATGTTAGCCCTTCCGCATACAACTCCTCCTCCTCTACTTCCTCCACCTCCTCTTGTGCCACCACCTGACTCCGAATTCTGTTTAACATGTGCTCCAGCATGTAAATCACCGGAATAGTCATGCTGATAATGGCATCGTCAGCACTAAACATCTTCGTCGCCATTTCAAAACTGTGCAGAAGGGTGCATAGGTCCCTGATCTGAGACCACTCCTCCAGCGTGATTTGCCCCACCTCTGAATCTCGTTGGCCCAGGCTATACGTCAGAACGTATTGCACCAGGGCTTGTCGGTGCTGCCACAGTCGCTGCAACATGTGCAGAGTTGAATTCCACCGGGTAGGCACATCGCATTTTAGCCGGTGAAGTGGCAGGCCCAACGACTTCTGTAGAGATATAAGTCGCTGAGCTGCGGGATGCGAACGGCGGAAGTGAGCACACAGCGACCGTGCCCTCTGCAGAAGGCCATCTAGTCTGGGATAGTGGGCTAAAAATTGCTGGACAACCAGGTTCAACACGTGAGCCATACAAGGCACGTGTGTGACATTGCCCCGGCGAAGGGCCGCACCCAGGTTTGCAGCATTGTCGCACACGGCCTTCCCTGGTTTCAGGTCCAGTGGAGACAACCATTCATGAAATTGGTTCTCCAGAGCTGACCACAACTCCTCAGCTGTGTGACTCACATTTCCCAGACATTTCAATGTAAAAACCGCCTGATGACGTTGAGCCCTACTGCCAGCATAGTAAGGAGGTGTGCAGGATCCCTTCTGCGCAGTTAGAAAGCTTGTGGCATGACCAGACAGGCTTTGGGTGCACGTGGAAGACCGAGAGGAGGTTGAGGAGGCAGAAGCAGTGGAGGAACTTTGACATAAAGAGGATTGACGCACAACTCGTGGGGACGGCAAGACTTGGACAGCAGCCCCTTGTCCTGCTGTCACCATAGTTACCCAGTGCCCAGTCAGCGACATGTAACGCCCCTGTCCATGCCTACTCGTCCAAGTGTCTGTGGTGAAATGCACCCTGTCACACACAGAGTTTCTCAAAGAAGCGGTGATGTTGTGTGCGACATGCTGGTGGAGCGCAGGCACACCTTTCTTTGAGAAGTAGTGCCGACTGGGCATCTGGTACTGGGGCACTGCGACGGACATAAGGTCTCGAAAATCCTCTGTGTCCACCAGGCGGAAAGGCAGCATTTCTGTAGCCAAGAGCTTGCAGATGGTGAAATTCAACCTCTTAGCTTTCTCATGGCTAGGAGGAAATGGTCTTTTACTTGTCCACATCTGAGGGACCGAGGGCTGGCTATTGTGCTTAGACGGGGTTGATAAGGGTGTCCCCGGCAAACTGCCGGTCTGTGAGGAAGATGCAGGCGGACATGTTAGGTTGCCTTGATCCAAAGATGGTGCTATCGATGTCGGACAGCGCTCAACACCAGCTGGTGTTACCACCTCCAAAGAAAATGATGACCTGCCAATCACGCTGGCTGTTGCGGGTAAAGAGGTGGCAGGTCTGCGCCCCAAAACAGGTGTGACTGCTGTCCCCCCAGTCACAGAGGATGAAGAGGCCGCGGATGCACAAGATATGGCAGACTGTGGTTGGCCCGGCCGGCTAGGCCGCATTGTAGCACACTGAGCTTCCCACTGCAACTTATGCTTCATGTCCATGTGCCGGTTCATGCATGAAGTACTCAAACTATGTATTTTTTGGCCTCTACTTAGCTTTTGCTGACAAATGTTACAGATAACACGAGTTGGGTCATCTTTATCGATCTGAAAAAATGCCCAGGCTCTGCAAGGCTTAGCACCCATGCGACCTGAAGAGCCACCACGACTTGTGGTGAGAGGCAGAGTTGTGTTTGAGGATGCAGTTGTTGACATGCTTCCAGTACTACGTCTCTGTCCAGGAAGGCGCAACCTGACCTCGTCGTCACTAGCATCTTCCTCCACCTCCTCTGCTGACCTCATCTCTTGGCTGACTGTGGGTTGACAGTAAGTGGGATCTCCAACCTCATCATCATCACCCTGTGCGTTATCACACCCGTCGTCCTCAGAGCCAACCTGTTCCTGCCCTGACAAAAAACTAAAGTTGTCGCTCCAATCAGGTATTTGAGTCTTATCATCGTCTTCCTCATTGTCTCCACCAACAGGAGTTACAGTTTGGGAATGAGGGTCTACATTATGGTCAGAACCTTCTGCGTCTGGTCCTGGATCCGACTCATAAAGATTCTGGGCATCAGTGCAGATCATTTCCTCGTCTGGATTCACAGAAGCGCTGGAGTCGACCTCTGATTCCCAGGCTATAGTATGAGTAAACAGCTCTGCAGACTCAACCATCTGTTCTACCTCATACTGAGACGGGCAGCTGGAGATTTGGGAGCTGTGAGGAAGCAAGTGCGATTTGGGTGACACCTTTGAGGACTGGAGTATTTGTGATGTTGAAGTTGATGTGGAGGAGAGCCCACTTAAAGGAGCACTTGATATCCGTTGAAGCACCTGCTGTTTTTGTGCCTCATCTGGAATTTGTAGCGATTGGCGTGGCCGTAAGAAAGGGATCTTATCACATTGTCCGCTAAAAGAAGTAGACATTTTAGTTTGGCTGGAAGATGGTCTTTCTTCTGCAGATGTTACTGTTGCTTTAACACCTACCCCACGGACACAACCTTTTTTCCCCTTCCGAACACGCCTATTCCCCTTTCCACCAGCAGCAGGCCTTTTTCCACTCATTTTGGTGGTTAACTAATTCACAACTCTGGAGTTGTTTGCAAAAAAAACAATGGATGGTAACCGAGCAGAGCTGAGTGGCCAAACTGTGGTATTAGGCCAAAACTATTGGCTGGGTTAGATGCAGAAAAAAATTATATTCAATTTGCAACCTGATGGAGGTCAGTATAGATGGACTAATACAACAAGTCCCACACACAGCTAGAAGCCCAATATTTTTTCAGAGGTAGATGCAGAAAAAAATATATTCAGTTTGCAACCTGATGGAGGTCAGTATAGATGGACTAATACAACAAGTCCCACACACAGCTAGAAGCCCTATATTTTTTCAGAGGTAGATGCAGAAAAAAATATATTCAGTTTGCAACCTGATGGAGGTCAGTATAGGTGGACTAATAGAACAAGTCCCACACACTGCTAGAAGGCCAAATATTTTTTCAGAGCTAGATGCAGAAAAAAATTATATTCAGTTTTCAACCTGATGGAGGTCAGTATAGATGGATTAATAGAACAAGACCCACAGACAGCTAGAAGCCCAATATTTTTTCAGAGCTAGATGCAGAAAAAAATTATATTCAGTTTGCAACCTGATGGAGGTCAGTATAGATGGATTAATAGAACAAGACCCACACACAACTGGAAGCCCAAATATTTTTTCAGAGGTACTGTAGATGCAGATAAAAAATATTTTTAATTTGCAACCTGATGGAGGTCAGTATAGATGGACTAATAGAGAAAGTCCGACACACTACTAGAAGGCCAAATATTTTTTCAGAGCTAGATGCAGAAAAAAATTATATTCAGTTTGCAACCTGATGGAGGTCAGTATAGATGGATTAATAGAACAAGACCCACACACAGCTAGAAGCCCAATATTTTTTCAGAGGTAGATGCAGAAAAAAATATATTCAGTTGCAACCTGATGGAGGTCAGTATAGATGGACTAATACAACAAGTCCCACACACAGCTAGAAGCCCAATATTTTTTCAGAGGTAGATGCAGAAAAAAATATATTCAGTTTGCAACCTGATGGAGGTCAGTATAGATGGACTAATACAACAAGTCCCAGACACAGCTAGAAGCCCAAATATTTTTTCAGAGGTACTGTAGATGCAGATAAAAATTATTTTTAATTTGCAACCTGATGGAGGTCAGTATAGATGGACTAATAGAGAAAGTCCGACACACTACTAGAAGGCCAAATATTTTTTCAGAGCTAGATGCAGAAAAAAATTATATTCAGTTTGCAACCTGATGGAGGTCAGTATAGATGGATTAATAGAACAAGACCCACACACAGCTAGAAGCCCAATATTTTTTCAGAGGTAGATGCAGAAAAAAATATATTCAGTTTGCAACCTGATGGAGGTCAGTATAGATGGACTAATACAACAAGTCCCACACACAGCTAGAAGCCCAATATTTTTTCAGAGGTAGATGCAGAAAAAAATATATTCAGTTTGCAACCTGATGGAGGTCAGTATAGATGGACTAATACAACAAGTCCCACACACAGCTAGAAGCCCAAATATTTTTTCAGAGGTACTGTAGATGCAGATAAAAATTATTTTTAATTTGCAACCTGATGGAGGTCAGTATAGATGGACTAATAGAGAAAGTCCGACACACTACTAGAAGGCCAAATATTTTTTCAGAGCTAGATGCAGAAAAAAATTATATTCAGTTTGCAACCTGATGGAGGTCAGTATAGATGGATTAATAGAACAAGACCCACACACAGCTAGAAGCCCAATATTTTTTCAGAGGTAGATGCAGAAAAAAATATATTCAGTTTGCAACCTGATGGAGGTCAGTATAGATGGACTAATACAACAAGTCCCACACACAGCTAGAAGCCCAATATTTTTTCAGAGGTAGATGCAGAAAAAAATATATTCAGTTTGCAACCTGATGGAGGTCAGTATAGGTGGACTAATAGAACAAGTCCCACACACTGCTAGAAGGCCTAATATTTTTTCAGAGCTAGATGCAGAAAAAAATTATATTCAGTTTGCAACCTGATGGAGGTCAGTATAGATGGACTAATAGAATGATGCTATGCCCAAAAGATTTTACTTCACTAGGTGCAGTAAAAAAATTGGTATTCTATACACAGGTGGTATATCTTGCAACACAGATAGGCTACTCCACTGACTAACACACTCTGCAATAGGCCAAAAAGGATTAGCTTTGCTAGATTCAGCCAAATGCTGTGAAAAAAACTTGCACAGCACTGGCACAGACCTGCCTGGCAAAAACTGATAGGAACTGATGTAACCTAGTCCTGAAAAGGACTCCAATTACAATTAGTCTTTACTCCCACAACCTATCTATTTAAGAGCACAGACCTGCCTGATAAAAGTCGTAGGAAATGCTGTAACCTAGTCCTTAAAAGGACTGCAATCACAACTATTCCCTACTCCCAAGCTATCTGTATATTTGTGCGAAAATTGGCTTGAAATTAACAAGGTATAGCGCACACAGCAACAGCGGTGCCGTCTAACACGCAGCTGCAGCAGTGAGAAAATGGTGGCGACGGGGAAAATGGCTTGGTCTTATAGGGCAAGGACATGTGACATACACTGCCAATGACACATGCCCTTGCTTGTGTGAAAAAAAGCACTTCGCTCCGTGTGTGCGCTGCTGATAGGCTGACAGATTGCACCTCCCCACTGTAAATGCGGGAAAGAGAAAAAAAAATGGAGATCTTCATTGTTCCTGCAGAGATCCATCCCCTGCCCCTCCCCCCACCCCGCTGTACACTCAAACTACGTATTAACAATAATTTTCATCATTACTGAGAAAAAATCCAGTTATGATTTTGGTGCACGAACAGTTATCGAACATAACCTCGAACAGCCGAATTTTTCTCAAATTGTTCGTGTTCGCCGAACGGCTCGAACACCGCCCAAAACAGCTCGAATTTGAGATTGGCGAACAGTTCGAGTAGAACAACGCTCATCTCTACTCTGTACCTCTGTTGTGAATTTAGTGTACGCTCGCTACTTCTATGTAAGTACTGTGCGTGCTTCTGGTTCTGCCTTTCCTTCTCCGTCTGTTCTTTGTGAACAGAGTCCTATCCCCTTGCCTTGTTTACCGCTCTGCGGTGTCCGCTCTGCTCCTTCTTAGCTTGCCGCTCTTGCGGTTTCTGCTCTGCTCCTGCCTTGTTTACCGCTCTGTGGTGTCCGCTCTGCTCCTGCTTAGCTTGCCGCTCTTGCGGTTTCTGCTCTGCTCCTGCCTTGTTTACCGCTCTGCGGTGTCCGCTCTGCTCCTGCTTAGCTTGCCGCTCTTGCGGTTTCTGCTCTGCTCCTGCCTTGTTTACCACTCTGCGGTGTCCGCTCTGCTCCTGCTTAGCTTGCCGCTCTTGCGGTTTCTGCTCTGCTCCTGCCTTGTTTACCGCTCTGCGGTGTCCGCTCTGCTCCTGCTTAGCTTGCCATTCTTGCGGTTTCTGCTCTGCTCCTGCCTTGTTTACCGCTCTGCGGTGTCCGCTCTGCTCCTGCTTAGCTTGCCGCTCTTGCGGTTTCTACTCTGCTCCTGCCTTGTTTACCGCTCTGCGGTGTCCGCTCTGCTCCTGCTTAGCTTGCCGCTCTTGCGGTTTCTGCTCTGCTCCTGCCTTGTTTACCGCTCTGCGGTGTCTGCTCTGCTCCTGCTTAGCTTGCAGCTCTTGCGGTTTTCACTCTGCTCTTGCCTTGCTTGCCGCTCCTGCGGTTTCTGCTCTGCTCTTATCTTGCTTACTGCTTCTGCGGTTTCCGCCCTGCCCTGCTTCTGCCCGCTGCTCCGGCAGTCCTGTCCTGCCCTGCTTGTGCTCGCTGCTCCTGCAGCCCCGTCCTGCTCTGTTCTTGCCCACCGCCTCGGGCGTTCCCTCTCTGCTGTGGTTGTCTACCGCATCTGCTGTTCTGTGACCCAGTCTGTACTGGGTCTTAACCTCTCTGTGCTCCAGCCCGTCCTTTCGGACAGTACCTCCCTGCCTGCATACTCGCCTGTATCCACCCATCTGCATACCTGCCGTGTTTGCTTACATCCACCAGTCTGTGCCAGCCTAACCTGCCTGTTCCAGTAATCCTAGTGTGGGTCAACCCCCGTGTCCAGAGTTTGACCTGGAGTAGCACCTGGTCCCTCTGCCCGGTTTCTCCCTGGTGCACTGGCGTCGTATGCCGTCGTGCCACCTTGGTCGGATCGGCCAGATACTTAGTCACGCCCCTCCAGGCACTCTCCGGTCCATGGTTCAGTGGAACCACAACACCCGCACACGCCAGTCAGTCCGGGCGTGTGCATAACAGTCGTCCTGCCCCACGGCAATGTGGTGTAATGCATGCAGGTGTCGGGTCCTGATCCACACTACATCCTTACCTGAGAGTGAGATATCACACCTCTGGGTGAGGTGCAATACCTCTGTAGCAACCGAGCCCTCAGGGTGCTACAGTTCCATGTATCTTCAGCCTAGGTGACGTATTGCGATACAGGGCCATGATTTTGGCTATAAAAGGGTCCCCTAGACCCCTACCCCAAGCTTTTTAAGAGAATCATATATGGCGTGCCAGGAGACTCTATGGAATGCTTTCTCAGCATCCAACGAGAGTATCTAATTGCAAATTTTTAACTGCATCTAGCCCAGGAAATACTTTGTGCCTAGTAGCAGTGTCTGCTAGTCAGCGGATTATCCCGGCTGTTAAGCAAGCTACACCACCTGTAGTTTGGACACTTAATTTTTTCAAAGGAAATGCTTCGGGACCACGGGATACTCAGTGAAGAGCATCAGGAGGCACCCCAAGGCATAGGGGCTGGGACTGGCAGTAGGATGCCTTGTGGTGGACAGCCGAGCTCGATCCTTATAAAAGCTTTTTAACTGCAGCAGCTTTAGTGGACGCTACTGGAGCTGGAATTACGCGGCTGCTGGCATGAGACTTGCCCTCCAATAGATCCTTGTAAATGGATTTAAAGTGTATTCATTCAAATTAGAGAGACAATTTAAATTAAAAAGCTTAGAGCTGCCTCCACCACAGGGGGGCTCGCTCGACCCACCAGCGGACAGGCACCAGTATTGTGAGAGGGGGGCTGGCCGTCAGGGTTCACCGCGGCTCTGGCACAAACCCGGCGACGCGGAGGTGGCACGGGCAGGAGCGGACTGAACGTGTCGGCTTCTCACTTTTTGGATTTTAGAAGGGCATGACATGCCTATATCTGTGTCTCCCCCTCCTTTTACTCCTCCACCTCTTTTCTTTTCGCATGACTATATGTACTTGTCACTTTTCCATGTGTTAGTTGTGTCTTCTGAGCAGTTTGTCAGCTTTTGGACACCTTTGAAGGTGTTTTCTGTGTGTTTCTATGTGTTTTTGTTTGCCTGCCAGTGGTTTTAACGGTGTTCGAAGGTGTTCGACGAACCGAACCGAACTCGAACACTACGGGGGTGGCTGAACACTACTCATTAGTGGATATTTTGCACAAAAAAGTGAAATTTTCAAAAATCCAGAAAATTGGCTGAAAACGACTAAATATCAAGGACTTATTGGGCGAATCGCTCTGGAACTGAAATCGGAACGCTCACTTACATTTCCCCTATCTGAAAGTCTGATAAACGCCGGAAAAATGACTAAGTGAAAAAAAAAAAAAAAATTCACCTTTTTTCAATTTTACCCCCGTTGGATATATATTCTACCCACACACATTTGGAACTCTCCTGGGGTACCCTCACACATATTATTCCCTCATTTAGTGTTTTTTTTGCACAAACAAGTTAAATTTTCAAAAATCCAGAAAATTGGCTGAAAACGACTATCAAGGACTCATTGGGCGAATCGCTCTGGAACTGAAATCGGAACGCTCACTGACATTTCCCCTCTCTGAAAGTCTGATAAACGCCGGAAAAATTACTAAGTCCAAAAAAAAAAAATTCAACTTTTTTCAATTTTACCCCCGTTGGATATATATTCTACCCACACACATTTGGAACTCTCCTGGGGTACCCTCACACATATTATTCCCTCATTTAGTGTTTTTTTTGCACAAACAAGTTAAATTTTCAAAAATCCAGAAAATTGGCTGAAAACGACTATCAAGGACTCATTGGGCGAATCGCTCTGGAACTGAAATCGGAACGCTCACTGACATTTCCCCTCTCTGAAAGTCTGATAAACGCCGGAAAAATTACTAAGTCCAAAAAAAAAAAATTCAACTTTTTTCAATTTTACCCCCGTTGGATATATATTCTACCCACACACATTTGGAACTCTCCTGGGGTACCCTCACACATATTATTCCCTCATTTAGTAGATATTTTCAATAAAAAGTGAAATTTTAAAAAATCCAGAAAATTGGCTGAAAACGACGATATATCAAGGACTCATTGGGCGAATCGCTCTGGAACAGAAATCGGAACGCTCACTGACATTTCCCCTATCTGAAAGTCTGATAAACGCCGGAAAAATGACTAAGTCCAAAAAAAACTTTTTTTCAACTTTTTTCAATTTTTCCCCCGTGGGATAAATATTCTACCCGCACACATTTGGAACTCTCCTGGGGTACCCTCACACATATTATTCCCTCATTTAGTGGATATTTTCACAAAAAAGTAAATTTTCAAAAATCCAGAAAATTGGCTGAAAACGACTAAATATCAAGGACTCATTGGGCGAATCACTCTGGAACTGATATCGCATTGCTCACTGACATTTCCCCTATCTGAAAGTCTGATAAACGCCGGAATAATGACTAAGTGCAAAAAAAACCATGTTGAACTTTTTTCAATTTTACCCCCGTGGGATATATATTCTACCCACACACATTTGGTTCTCTCCTGGGGTACCCTCACACATATTATTCCCTCATTTAGTGGATATTTTCAATAAAAAGTGAAATTTTCAAAAATCCAGAAAATTGGCTGAAAACGACTAAATATCAAGGAGTCTGTAACGGGTCTGGGAGGCGGAACCTCTGAGCTACTATACAAGGGGGCGGTCCTTGTAAGGGAGCGGGTGGCGACCAGGGTAGACGGGCAGGCAGTCACAGCAGGTGATTGAGACAGTCTCTGAATGAACGGACAGGAGGTCACGGCAAGTGACCGGGGCAGTCTCTGGATGAACGAGCAGGAGGTCACGGCAAGTGACCGGGGCAGTCTCTGGATGAACGAGCAGGAGGTCACGGCAAGTGACCGGGGCAGTCTCTGGATGAACGGGCAGGAGGTCACAGCAAGTGACCGGGGCAGTCTCTGGATGAAAGGGCAGGAGGTCACGGCAAGTGACCGGGGCAGTCTCTGGGTAAAGGATTGGAACGACCTGTGGCGGCAGATGATAGACGTGAGCTCCCAGGCGAGCAGGCGAGAGTCTCTGGATAATCGGGTGGTCACAGCATGTGACGGCGGAGCCTCCAGGAAGACCAACAGACAGGTAGCAGATGAGCGCTCCCAGGTGAGCGGGCAGGAGTCTCTGGACAGGCGGGTGGTCACAGCACGTGACGGCAGAGCCTCCTGGTAGGCTAGCAGACAGGCAGCAGATGAGCGCTCCCAGGTGAGCGGGCAAGCTGGTCCTTAGACAGACTGACAGGAGTTGGAAGGCAGACCGTCGGACCTCAGGCAAGCAGGCAGGTAGAAGATGTGCGCTCCCAGGTGAGCGGGCAGGCTGGTCCTTAGACAGACTGACAGAAGTTGGAAGGCAGACCGTCGGACCTCAGGCTAGCAGGCAGGTAGCAGGATAACAGGCAGGAATTAGACAGCAGACTGGCAGGAATCTGGCAGGTATCTGGCAGTAACTGGCAACGGGACCTGAGGGCTGAAGCAGAGTAGTGAACAGTGCTACAACATTGCTCGGGCACCTCCATTTTGGAGGAGGTGCCTTTTATATGGGAGGTCCTCCGGCAATTGGCCGGGGACTCCTTAGGACGGCGCGCGCGGTCCCTTTAAGAGAGGGGGAGCGCGCGCGCGCCCTAAGCACACTGCCGGGGAAGGAGCGCGTGCCGGAAGCAGCGGGGAGAGAAGCGCAGGAGGACGCCGTGCCAGGAGCGGGGAGGTGAGAGGGACGGCGTCTCTGCCTAGAACGGGGCAGAGACGCCGATGCTACAGAGTCATTGGGCGAATCCCTCTGGAAATGAAATCGGAACGCTCACTGACATTTCCCCTATCTGAAAGTCTGATAAACGCCGGAAAAATGACTAAGTCTAAAAAAAATTTTTTCCAACTTTTTTAAATTTTACCCCAGTGGGATATATCTTCTACCCACACACATTTGGAACTCTCCTGGGGTACCCTCACACATATTATTCCCTCATTTAGTGGATATTTTCACAAAAAAAGTGAAATTTTCAAAAATCCAGAAAATTGGCTGAAAACGACTAAATATCAAGGACTCATTGGGCGAACCACTCTGGAACTGATATCGCATTGCTCACTGACATTTCCCCTATCTGAAAGTCTGATAAACGCCGGAAAAATGACTAAGTGCAAAAAAAACCATGTTGAACTTTTTTCAATTTTACCCCAGTGGGATATATCTTCTACCCACACACATTTGGAACTCTCCTGGGGTACCCTCACACATATTATTCCGTCATTTAGTGGATATTTTTAATAAAAAGTGAAATTTTCAAAAATCCAGAAAATTGACTGAAAACGACTTAATATCAAGGACTCATTGGGCGAATCCCTCTGGAACTGAAATCGGAACGCTCACTGACATTTCCCCTATCTGAAAGTCTGATAAACGCAGTAAAAATGACTAAATCCAAAAAAAAATTTTTTTCAACTTTTTTAAATTTTACCCCCGTGGGATATATATTCTACCCACACACATTTGGAACTCTCCTGGGGTACCCTCTCACATATTATTCCGTCATTTAGTGGATATTTTCAATAAAAAGTGAAATTTTCAAAAATCCAGAAAATTGACTGAAAACAACTTAATATCAAGGACTCATTGGGCAGATCCCTCTGGAACTGAAATCGGAACGCTCACTGATATTTCCCCTATCTGAAAGTCTGATAAACGCCGGAAAAATGACTAAGTGCAAAAAAAAAATTTTTCAACTTTTTTCAATTTTACCCCCGTGGGATATATATTCTACCCAAACACATTTGCAACTCTCCTGGGGTACCCTCACACATATTATTCCCTCATTTAGTGGATATTTTCACAAAAAAAGTGAAATTTTCAAAAATCCAGAAAATTGGCTGAAAACGACTAAATATCAAGGACTCATTGGGCGAATCACTCTGGAACTGATATCGCATTGCTCACTGACATTTCCCCTATCTGAAAGTCTGATAAACGCCGGAAAAATGACTAAGTGCAAAAAAAAACATGTTGAACTTTTTTCAATTTTACCCCCGTGGGATATATATTCTACCCACACACATTTGGAACTCTCCTGGGGTACCTGTTATGATCTGCTACAGAGACTACGGAAAGAGAGAAGATCTGTCCCTACAATAGAACTAAACTAGATCCCTACGATGTAACGGGGAACCTGATCCTGCGATCAGACCTGCTAAAGTCCTCGGCTAGTCTGAACGCAGACCTATAGATGTGAGGGAGGGATCCCTACAAGATCTAGGGACTGGGAAAAGTTGGACACCTCCTAGCAGAAATAGTAGCAGTCAAAGACAAACACACAACAAAAGGCATAGGGGTCAGAAGACCTAGCAAAACTAACAGAGAACGGCAACAGAGCAACAAGCTAGCTCAACAGTAGTAAATACAAATGAAGTCCAGCAAAGCCAGGAGGGCGGAGCCGGATTAAATAGGCAAAATGGTCATGTGACCAGCAAACTAAAAAAAACCTAACAGGAGAGTTGCAACAGTACCCTCACACATATTATTCCCTCATTTAGTGGATATTTTCAATAAAAAGTGAAATTTTCAAAAATCCAGAAAATTGGCTGAAAACGACTAAACATCAAGGACTCATTGGGCGAATTGCTCTGGAACTGAAATCGGAATGCTCACTTGCATTTCCCCTATCTGAAAGTCTGATAAACGCCGGATAAATGAATAAGTCAAAAAAAATAAAATTTCTACTTTTTTCAATTTCACCCCCGTGGGATATATATTCTACCCACACACATTTGGAACTCTCCTGGGGTACCCTCACACATATTATTCCCTCATTTAGTTAATATTTTCACAAAAAAGTGAAATTTTCAAAAATCCAAAATATTGGATGAAAACGACTAAATATCAAGGACTCATTGGGCGAATCGCTCTGGAACTGAAATCGGAATGCTCACTGACAATTCCCCTATCTGAAAGTCTGATAAACGCCGGAAAAATGACTAAGTCCAAAAAAAAAATGTTTTTCAACTTTTTTCAATTTTACCCCCGTGGGATATATATTCTACCCACACACATTTGGAACTCTCCTGGGGTACCCTCACACATATTATTCCCTCATTTAGTGGATATTTTCAATAAAAAGTGAAATTTTCAAAAATCCAGAAAATTGGCTGAAAACCAAAAAATATCAAGGACTCATTGGGTGAATAGCTCTGGAACTGAAATCGGAATGCTCACTGACAATTCCCCTATCTGAAAGTCTGATAGTCATTTTTCCGGCGTTTATCAGACTTTCAGATAGGGGAATTGTCAGTGAGCATTCCGATTTCAGTCATTTTTCCGGCGATTAAGTCCAAAAAAAAAATGTTTTTCAACTTTTTTCAATTTTACCCCCGTGGGATATATATTCTACCCACACACATTTGGAACTCTCCTGGGGTACCCTCACACATATTATTCCCTCATTTAGTGAATATTTTCACAAAACAGTGAAATTTTCAAAAATCCAAAATATTGCCTGAAAACACTAAATATCAAGGACTCATTGAGCGAATCGCTCTGGAACTGAAATCGGAACGCTCACTGACATTTGCCCTATCTGAAAGTCTGATGAACGGCGGAAAAATGACTAAATCCAAAAAAATTTTTTTTTCAACTTTTTTCAATTTTACCCCCGTGGGATATATATATATATAAATATATATATATATATAATCCCTCATTTAGTGGATTTTCAAAAATCCAGAAAATTGGCTGAAAACGACTAAGTATCAAGGACTCATCCAGTGATTCGCTCTGGAACTGAAATCGGAATGCTCACTGACATTTCCCCTATCTGAAAGTCTGATAAACGCCGGAAAAATGACTTAGTCCAAAAAAAAACCATGTTGAATTTTTTTCAATTTTACCCCCGTGAGATATATATTCTACCCACACACATTTGGAACTCTCCTGGGGTACCCTCACACATATTATTCCCTCATTTAGTGGATATTTTCAAAAATCCAAAATATTGGCTGAAAACGACTAAATATCAAAGACTCATTGGGCGAATCGCTCTGGAATTGAAATCGGAACGCTCACTGACATTTCCCCTATCAGAAAGTCAGATAAACGTCGGAAAAATGACTAAGTCAAAAAAAAAATTTTTTTAAAACTTTTTTCAATTTTACCCCCGTGGGATATATATTCTACCCACACACATTTGGTTCTCTCCTGGGGTACCCTCACACATATTATTCCCTCATTTAGTGGATATTTTTACAAAAAAGTGAAATTTTCAAAAATCCAGAAAATTGGCTGAAAACGACTAAATATCAAGGACTCATTGGGCGAATTGCTCTGGAACTGAAATCGCATTGCTCACTGACATTTCCCCTATCTGAAAGTCTGATAAACGCCGGAAAAATGACTAAGTGCAAGAAAAAAAAATTTTCAACTTTTTTCAATTTTACCCCCGTGGGATATATATTCTACCCACATACATTTGGAACTCTCCTGGGGTACCCTCACACATATTATTCCCTCATTTAGTGGATATTTTTGCAAAAAAGTGAAATTTTCAAAAATCCAAAATATTGGCTGAAAACGACTAAATATCAAGGACTCATTGGGTGAAGCGCTCTGGAACTGAAATCGGAACGCTCACTGACATTTGCCCTATCTGAAAGTCTGATAAACGGCGGAAAAATGACTAAATCCAAAAAAATATTTTTTTCAACTTTTTTCAATTTTACCCCCGTGGGATATATATATATATAAATATATATATATATATATAATCCCTCATTTAGTGGATTTTCAAAAATCCAGAAAATTGGCTGAAAACGACTAAATATCAAGGACTCAGTGGGCGAATCACTCTGGAACTGAAATCGGAACGCTCACTGACATTTCCCCTATCTGAAAGTCTGATAAACGCCGGAAAAATGACTAAGTCCAAAAAAAAACCATGTTGAATTTTTTTCAATTTTACCCCCGTGAGATATATATTCTACCCACACACATTTGGAACTCTCCTGGGGTACCCTCACACATATTATTCCCTCATTTAGTGGATATTTTTACAAAAAAGTGAAATTTTCAAAAATCCAGAAAATTGGCTGAAAACGACTAAATATCAAGGACTCATTGGGCGAATTGCTCTGGAACTGAAATCGCATTGCTCACTGACATTTCCCCTATCTGAAAGTCTGATAAACGCCGGAAAAATGACTAAGTGCAAAAAAAAACATGTTGAACTTTTTTCAATTTTACCCCCGTGGGATATATATTCTACCCACACAAATTTGGAACTCTCCTGGGGTACCCTCACACATATTATTCCCTCATTTAGTGGATATTTTCAATAAAAAGTGAAATTTTCAAAAATCCAAAATATTGGCTGAAAACGACTAAATATCAAAGACTCATTGGGCGAATCGCTCTGGAATTGAAATCGGAACGCTCACTGACATTTCCCCTATCAGAAAGTCTGATAAACGCCGGAAAAATGACTAAGTCAAAAAAAAAATTTTTTTCAACTTTTTTCAATTTTACCCCCGTGGGATATATATTCTACCCACACACATTTGGTTCTCTCCTGGGGTACCCTCACACATATTATTCCCTCATTTAGTGGATATTTTCACAAAAGAGTGAAATTTTCAAAAATCCAGAAAATTGGCTGAAAACGACTAAATATCAAGGACTCATTGGGCGAATCGCTCTGGAACTGAAATCGGAACGCTTACTGACATTTGCCCTATCTGAAAGTCTGATAAACGGCGGAAAAATGACTAAGTGCAAAAAAATATTTTTTTCAACTTTTTTCAATTTTACCCCCGTGGGATATATATTCTACCCACACACATTTGGAACTCTCCTGGGGTACCCTCACACATATTATTCCCTCATTTAGTGGATATTTTCAATAAAAAGTGAAATTTTCAAAAATCCAAAATATTGGCTGAAAACGACTAAATATCAAGGACTCATTGGGCTTAGCGCTCTGGAACTGAAATCGCATTGCTCACTGACATTTCCCCTATCTGAAAGTCTGATAAACGCCAGAAAAATGACTAAGTCCAAAAAAAAACATGTTGAACTTTTTTCAATTTTACCCCCGTGGGATATACATTCTACCCACACACATTTGGAACTCTCATGGGGTACCCTCACACATATTATTCCCTCATTTAGTGGATATTTTCAAAAATCCAAAATATTGGCTGAAAACGACTAAATATCAAAGACTCATTGGGCGAATCGCTCTGGAATTGAAATCGGAACGCTCACTGACATTTCCCCTATCAGAAAGTCAGATAAACGTCGGAAAAATGACTAAGTGCAAAAAAAAAAAATTTTCAACTTTTTTCAATTTTACCCCCGTGGGATATATATTCTACCCACACACATTTGGAACTCTCCTGGGGTACCCTCACACATATTATTCCCTCATTTAGTGGATATTTTCAATAAAAAGTGAAATTTTCAAAAATCCAAAATATTGGCTGAAAACGACTAAATATCAAAGACTCATTGGGCGAATCGCTCTGTAATTGAAATCGGAACGCTCACTGACATTTCCCCTATCAGAAAGTCTGATAAACGCCGGAAAAATGACTAAGTCCAAAAAAAATGTTTTCAACTTTTTTCAATTTTAACCCCGTGGGATATATATTCTACCACACACATTTGGAACTCTCCTGGGGTACCCTCACACATATTATTCCCTCATTTAGTGGATATTTTCACAAAAATGTGAAATTTTCAAAAAAACAGAAAATTGGCTGAAAACGACTAAATATCAAGGACTCATTGGGCGAATCCCTCTGGAACTGAAATCGGAACGCTCTCTGACATTTGCCCTATCTGAAAGACTGATAAACGCCGGAAGAATGATTAAGTCCAAAAAAATTTTTTTTTCAACGTTTTTCAATTTTACCCGCATAGGATATATATTATACCCACACACATTTGGAACTCTACTGGGGTACCCTCACACATATTATTCCCTCATTTAGTGGATATTTTCACAAAAAAGTGAAATTTTCAAAAAAACAGAAAATTGGCTGAAAACAACTAAATATCAAGGACTCATTGGGCTTAGCGCTCTGGAACTGAAATCGCATTGCTCACTGACATTTCTCCTATCTGAAAGTCTGATAAACGCCAGAAAAATGACTAAGTCCAAAAAAAAACATGTTGAACTTTTTTCAATTTTACCCCCGTGGGATATATATTCTACCCACACACATTTGGAACTCTCCTGGGGTACCCTCACACATATTATTCCCTCATTTAGTGGATATTTTCAAAAATCCAAAATATTGGCTGAAAACAACTAAATATCAAGGACTCATTGGGCTTAGCGCTCTGGAACTGAAATCGCATTGCTCACTGACATTTCCCCTATCTGAAAGTCTGATAAACGCCGGAAAAATGACTAAATCCAAAAAAATATTTTTTTCAACTTTTTTCAATTTTACCCCCATGGGATATATATTCTACCCACATACATTTGGAACTCTCCTGGGGTACCCTCACACATATTATTCCCTCATTTAGTGGATATTTTTGCAAAAAAGTGAAATTTTCAAAAATCCAAAATATTGGCTGAAAACGACTAAATATCAAGGACTCGTTGGGCGAAGCGCTCTGGAACTGAAATCGGAACGCTCACTGACATTTGCCCTATCTGAAAGTCTGATAAACGGCGGAAAAATGACTAAATCCAAAAAAATATTTTTTTCAACTTTTTTCAATTTTACCCCCGTGGGATATATATTCTACCCACACACATTTGGAACTCTCCTGGGGTACCCTCACACATATTATTCCCTCATTTAGTGGATATTTTCAATAAAAAGTGAAATTTTCAAAAATCCAGAAAATTGGCTGAAAACGACTAAATATCAAGGACTCATTGGGCGAATCGCTGTGGAACTGAAATCGTAGCGCTCACTGACATTTCCCCTATCTGAAAGTCAGATAAACGCCAGAAAAATGACTAAGTCCAAAAAAAATGTTTTCAACTTTTTTCAATTTTAACCCCGTGGGATATATATTCTACCACACACATTTGGAACTCTCCTGGGGTACCCTCACACATATTATTCCCTCATTTAGTGGATATTTTCACAAAAATGTGAAATTTTCAAAAAAACAGAAAATTGGCTGAAAACGACTAAATATCAAGGACTCATTGGGCGAATCCCTCTGGAACTGAAATCGGAACGCTCACTGACATTTGCCCTATCTGAAAGTCTGATAATCGCCGGAAGAATGATTAAGTCCAAAAAAATTTTTTTTTCAATGTTTTTCAATTTTACCCCCATAGGATATATATTATACCCACACACATTTGGAACTCTACTGGGGTACTCTCAAACATATTATTCCCTCATTTAGTGGATATTTTTACAAAAAAGTGAAATTTTCAAAAAACCAGAAAATTGGCTGAAAACAACTAAATATCAAGGACTCATCCGGCGAATCGCTCTGGAACTGAAATCGGAATGCTCACTGACATTTCCCCTATCTGAAGGTCTGGTAAACGCCGGAAAAATGACTGTCTAAAAAAAAATTTTTTCAACTTTTTTAAATTTTACCCCCGTGGGATATATATTCTACCCACACACATTTGGAACTCTCCTGGGGTACCCTCACACATATTATTCCGTCATTTAGTGGATATTTTCAATAAAAAGTGAAATTTTCAAAAATCCAGAAAATTGACTGAAAACGACTTAATATCAAGGACTCATTGGGCAGATCCCTCTGGAACTGAAATCGGAACGCTCACTGACATTTCCCCTATCTGAAAGTCTGATAAACGCCGGAAAAATGACTGAAATCGGAACGCTCACTGACAATTCCCCTATCTGAAAGTCTGATAAACGCCGTAAAAATGACTAAGTCAAATAAAAATTTTTTAAACTTTTTTCAATTTTACCCCCATAGGTTATATATTATACCCACACACACTTGGAACTCTACTGGGGTACTGTCAAACATATTATTCCCTCATTTAGTGGATATTTTTACAAAAAAGTGAAATTTTCAAAAAACCAGAAAATTGGCTGAAAACAACTAAATATCAAGGACTCATCCGGCGAATCGCTCTGGAACTGAAATCGGAATGCTCACTGACAATTCCCCTATCTGAAAGTCTGATAAACGCTGGAAAAATGACTAAGTTAAAAAAAAAAAAAATTTCAACTTTTTCAATTTTACCCCCGTGGGATATATATTCTACCCACACACATTTGGAACTCTCCTGGGATACCCTCACATATATTATTCCCTCATTTAGTGGATATTTTCACAAAAAAGTGAAATTTTAAAAAATCAAGAAAATTGGCTGAAAACGACTAAATATCAAGGACTCATTGGCCGAATTGCTCTACAACTGAAATAGGAATGCTCACTGATATTTGCCCTATCTGAAAGTCTGATAAACGCCGGAAAAATGACAAAGTCCAAAAAAAAAAATTTTCCAACTTTTTTCAATTTTACCCCCGTGGGATATATATTCTACCCACACACATTTGGAACTCTCCTGGGGTACCCTTACACATATTATTCCCTCATTTAGTGGATATTTTCACAAAAAAGTGAAATTTTCAAAAATCCAGAAAATTGGCTGAAAACGACTAAATATCAAGAACTCATTGGGCGAATCCCTCTGGAACTGAAATCGGAATGCTCACTGACATTTGCCCTATCTGAAAGTCTGATAAACGCCTGAAAAATGACAAAGTCCAAAAAAAAAATTTTTAAAACTTTTTTCAATTTTACCCCCGTGGGATATATATTCTACCCACACACATTTGGAACTCTCCTGGGGTACCCTCAAACATATTATTCCCTCATTTAGTGGATATTTTCACAAAAAAGTGAAATTTTCAAAAATCCAGAAAATTGGCTGAAAACGACTAAATATCAAGGACTCATTGGACGAATCGCTCTGGAACTGAAATCGGAACGCTCACTGACATTTCCCCTATCTGAAACTATGATAAACGCTGGAAAAATGACTAAGTCCAAAAAATAATTTTTTTCAACTTTTTTCAATTTTACCCCCGTTTGATATATATTCTACCCACACACATTTGGAACTCTCCAGGGGTACCCTCACACATATTATTCCCTCATTTAGTGGATATTTTCACAAAAAAGTGAAATGTTCAAAAATCCAGAAAATTGGCTGAAAACGACTAAATATCAAGGACTCATTGGGCGAATCGCTCTGGAACTGAAATCGGAATGCTCACTGACATTTGCCCTATCTGAAACTATGATAAACGAAAAGTCCAAAAAAAAATTTTTTTTCACCTTTTTTCAATTTTACCCCCGTGGGATATATATTCTACCCACACACATTTGGAACTCTCCTGGGGTACCCTCACACATATTATTCCCTCATTTAGTGGATATTTTCACAAAAAAGTGAAATTTTCAAAAATCCAGAAAATTGGCTGAAAACGACTAAATATCAAGGACTCATTGGGCGAATCGCTCTGGAACTGATATCAGAATGCTCACTGACATTTGCCCTATCTGAAACTATGATAAACGCTGGAAAAATGACAAAGTCCAAAAAAAAAATTTTTCCAACTTTTTTCAATTTTACCCCCGTGGGATATATATTCCACCCACACACATTTGGAACTCTCCTGGGGTACCCTCACACATATTATTCCCTCATTTAGTGGATATTTTCACAAAAAAAGTGAAATTTTCAAAAATCCAGAAAATTGGCTGAAAACGACTAAATATCAAGGACTCATTGGGCGAATCGCTCTGGAACTGAAATCGGAATGCTCACTGACATTTGCCCTATCTGAAAGTCTGATAAACGCCTGAAAAATGACAAAGTCCAAAAAAAAAATTTTTTAAACTTTTTTCAATTTTACCCCCGTGGGATATATATTCTATCCACACACATTTGGAACTCTCCTGGGTAACCTCACATATATTATTCCCTCATTTAGTGGATATTTTCACAAAAAAGTGAAATTTTCAAAAATCCAGAAAATTGGCTGAAGACGACTCAATATCAAGGACTCATTGGGCGAATCGCTATGGAACTGAAATCGGAATGCTCACTGACATTTGCCCTATCTGAAACTATGATAAACGAAAAGTCCAAAAAAAAATTTTTTTTCACCTTTTTTCAATTTTACCCCCGTGGGATATAAATTCTACCCACACACATTTGGAACTCTCCTGGGATAGCTCACACATATTATTCCCTCATTTAGTGGATATTTTCACAAAAAAGTGAAATTTTCAAAAATCCAGAAAATTGGCTGAAGACGACTCAATATCAAGGACTCATTGGGCGAATCGCTATGGAACTGAAATCGGAATGCTCAATGATATTTGCCCTATCTGAAAGTCTGCTAAACGCCGGAAAAATGACCAAGTCCAAAAAAAAATTTTTTCCAACTTTTTTCAATTTTACCCCCGTGGGATATATATTCTACCCACACACATTTGGAACTCTCCTGGGGTACCCTCACACATATTATTCCCTCATTTAGTGGATATTTTCACAAAAAAGTGAAATTTTCAAAAATCCAGAAAATTGGCAGAAATCGACTAAATATCAAGGACTCATTGGGCGAATCGCTCTGGAACTGAAATTGGAATGCTCACTGACATTTCCCCTATCTGAAAGTCTGATAAACGCCGGAAAAATGACTAAGTTCCAAAAAAAAATTTTTTCCAACTTTTTTCAATTTTACCCCCGTGGAATATATATTCTACCCACACACATTTGGAACTCTCCTGGTGCTACAACTCTCCTGTTAGGTTTTTTTTAGTTTGCTGGTCACATGACCAGTTCTGCCTATTTAATCCGGCTCCGCCCTCCTGGCATTGCTGGACTTCATTGTATTTACTACTGTTGAGCGAGCTTGGTGCTTTGTTGCCGTTCTCTGTTAGTTTTACTAGGTCTTCTGACCTCTATGCTTTTTGTTGTGTGCTTGTCTTTGACTGCTACAATTTCTGCTAGGAGGTGTCCAACTTATCTCAGTCCCTAGTTCTTGTAGGGATTCGTCCCTCACATCTATAGGTCTTCGTACAGACTAGCCGAGGACTTTAGCGGGTCTGATCGCAGGAATAGGTTCCCCGTTACATCGTAGGGATCTAGTTTAGTTCTATTGTAGGGACAGATCTCCAATCTTTTCCTTAGTCTCTGTAGCAGATCATAACAGTAAGTCCAGCCCTAAAAAGAAAAAAAAAAAATTTCTCTAAGGAAAGACCTCCAGTTTTCCATCATGATCTCGGTGCAAGATTTGGCTCAACGCTTGCAGGGACTCTCTCTGGAGGTGACCAAGCTCCAACAACACGTGAGTAGCTGTTCTGCAGCGCATTTTGTGGAACCAAAGGTACGTCTGCCTGATCTATTTTTTGGCGAACAACAAGATTTTTTTCTTTTAAAAATGCTTGTCTATTATATTTTCGTTTGAGACCCGGATCCTCTGGTGATGAATCACAGCGCATAGGGTTCATAATGTCACTTTTGCGCAAAGATCCTCAGGGATGGGCCTTCTCTCTCCAACCTAGTGATCCGTGCTTTAGATCAGTGGATAGTTTTTCTGCTTTGGGTTTGTTGTACGATGATCCTGATCGTGTCTCATCTGCTGAGTCTGAATTAAGACGTTTGAGGCAGGGATCAGGTAATGTGGAAAAATATTGTTCTCACTTCCGTTGGTGGTCTGCCCAGGTGGGGTGGAACGATTCAGCTTTGAAAAGCTTGTTTCTTGCAGGGCTAGGTGAAAGGGTTAAGGATTTACTGATTGCTTATCCCACATCTGGAAACTTGCAGGAGGCAATGCAATTAGCTATACGGGTGGACAGGAAACTGCGTGCAAGGGTTAATGAGAGCAAATCCTCTGCTAGGTCAGCTTCGAGTCCTGAGAGGTTCAGTGCTGACAATGGTGAGCTGATGGAAATTGGGGCGATGGCACCCCGCTCTCAGGAAAAAACCGCCGACTTTCTGAAGGCTTGTGTTTCTATTGCGGAAATTCTGGTCATTTTATTAAGAGCTGTGTGCTTCGTATGAAGAAAGAAGAAAAAATGGTCAGTCATGCCCGTATTGCCTGTTTAAATTCTAAGGGAGTATTCCTATCTGCCACTACTGCTGCTCAGGATGAATTAATTGAATTTCGGGTATTTGTGGATTGTGGATCTACTCTGAATGTGATTGATGGGGGATTCTTGGAAAAAATTAGATTAGAACCTAAAACTTTGTCATCCCCTATTTCTGTGGTTTCTGTCGATGGCTCTCCCTTGAAGAGTGTTACTCACAAGGTCTGTGAATTTCCCCTCACTATTAATGGTATTCATCAAGAGAATTTGGATTTGGTGGTATTGGATAATTTGCCTTCTCCAGTAATATTGGGGTTACCCTGGTTAAAATTGCACAATCCTGTACTGGATTGGTCTACCAATGAAATTAAGTCCTGGAGCCCTAAGTGTTATGACAAGTGTTGTAACGGGCGCATTGCTGCTGTGGATAAAGGGGAATTGCCTGTACCTATTCAGGACTTTTGGAGAGTTTTTTCTGAGGAGGAGTCGCAGGTTTTGCCTCCCCATAGAGATTATGATTGTACCATTGAATTTGTCCCTGAAGCGACTCTTCCTAAGAGTCGTTTATTTAATCTTACTATTCCTGAGAGAAAGGCTTTGGAGGAATACATACAGACAAGCTTGGCCACTGGTCACATTAGGCCTTCCAAGTCTCCTGTGGCTGTTGGATTTTTTTTTGTAAAAAAAAAAGATGGCGGTTTACGTCCTTGTCTGGACTTTCGTGAGATTAATAAAATTACTGTACGCAATCCTTACCACTGCCATTGATTCCTGATTTATTTAACCAGTTAGTGAGGGCCAAGTGGTTCTCTAAAATTGATCTCCGGGGGGCATACAATTTGTTGCGCATGAAGGAGGGTGATGAATGGAAGATTGGTTTTAACACTCCTGTGGGTCATTTTGAGAATCTGGTTATGCCTTTTGGTCTCACCAATACTCCAGCATTTTTTCAGAATCTTATTAATGATATCCTTAGACCTTTAATCGGCAAAAATGTGGTTGTGTATTTGGATGACATTTTGATTTATTCCACGGATCTGGAGTCTCATTGGCGGAGCGTACGTGAGGTATTACAGTTATTAATGGACAATTCGCTTTTTGCTAAGCTGGAGAAATGTGAGTTCGCTGTACAGAGAATTAGTTTTTTGGGCTACATTATCTCCAGTGAAGGTTTTGAGATGGACCCGGTTAAAGTTCAAGCTGTGCAGGAATGGCCTAGGCCTATTGGTTTGAAATCGATACAGAGGTTTTTGGGTTTCGCCAATTATTACAGAAAATTCATAAAAAAAAATTCTATTACTGTCAAACCGCTGACCGATCTCACCAGGAAAGGTGCTAATGCGGTTCAGTGGACTTCTGAGGCCATTGAAGCTTTTGTGTTTTTAAAGGAGAGATTCACCTCTGCTCCCATCCTTATGCAGCCTGATGTGACTAAGCCGTTTTTGGTTGAGGTCGATGCTTCTTCGGTGGGGGTTGGTGCGGTGTTGTCTCAGGAAAACAAGGATGGAGTACATCCCTGTGCCTTTTTTTCAAAAAAATTTTCCGAGACTGAACTTAATTACGATATTGGTAATCGGGAATTGCTGGCAATTAAACTCGCATTTGAACACTGGCGTCACCTCTTGGAAGGTGCTGAATTTCCCATTCAGGTTTTCACTGATCATAAAAATCTGATCTATCTTGATGCTGCCAAGCGCTTGAATGCCCGTCAGGCTAGGTGGGCACTTTTTTTCTCGCGGTTTAATTTTTCCGTTACTTACATCCCGGGTACCAAGAATGTTAAAGCGGATGCTTTGTCTCGCAGCTTTTCTCCCATGGTCGGTGTTGAGTAGAGATGAGCGTTGTTCTACTCGAACTGTTTTCCAATCTCAAATTCGAGCTGTTTTGGGCGGTGTTCGAGCCGTTCGGCGAACACGAACAATTTGATAAAAATTCGGCTGTTCGAGGTTATGTTCGATAACTGTTCGTGCACCAAAATCATAACTGGATTTTTTCTCAGTAATGATGAAAATTAATGTTAATACGCAGTTTGAGTGTACAGCGGGGTGGGGGGAGGGGCAGGGGATGGATCTCTGCAGGAACAATGAAGATCTCCATTTTTTTTTCTCTTTCCCGCATTTACAGTGGGGAGGTGCAATCTGTCAGCCTATCAGCAGCGCACACACGGAGCGAAGTGCTTTTTTTCACACAAGCAAGGGCATGTGTCATTGGCAGTGTATGTCACATGTCCTTGCCCTATAAGACCAAGCCATTTTCCCCGTCGCCACCATTTTCTCACTGCTGCAGCTGCGTGTTAGACGGCACCGCTGTTGCTGTGTGCGCTATACCTTGTTAATTTCAAGCCAATTTTCGCACAAATATACAGATAGCTTGGGAGTAGGGAATAGTTGTGATTGCAGTCCTTTTAAGGACTAGGTTACAGCATTTCCTGCGACTTTTACCAGGGAGGTCTGTGCTCTTAAATAGATAGATTGTGGGAGTAAAGACTAATTGTAATTGGAGTCCTTTTCAGGACTAGGTTACATCAGTTCCTATCAGTTTTTGCCAGGCAGGTCTGTGCCAGTGCTGTGCAAGTTTTTTTCACAGCATTTGGCTGAATCTAGCAAAGCTAATCCTTTTTGGCCTATTGCAGAGTGTGTTAGTCAGTGGAGTAGCCTATCTGTGTTGCAAGATATACCACCTGTGTATAGAATACCAATTTTTTTACTGCACCTAGTGAAGTAAAATCTTTTGGGCATAGCATCATTCTATTAGTCCATCTATACTGACCTCCATCAGGTTGCAAACTGAATATATTTTTTTCTGCATCTAGCTCTGAAAAAATATTGGGCTTCTAGCTGTGTGTGGGTCTTGTTCTATTAATCCATCTATACTGACCTCCATCAGGTTGCAAACTGAATATATTTTTTTCTGCATCTACCTCTGAAAAAATATTGGGCTTCTAGCTGTGTGTGGGTCTTGTTCTATTAATCCATCTATACTGACCTCCATCAGGTTGCAAACTGAATATATTTTTTTCTGCTTCTACCTCTGAAAAAATATTGGGCTTCTAGCTGTGTGTGGGTCTTGTTCTATTAATCCATCTATACTGACCTCCATCAGGTTGCAAACTGAATATAATTTTTTCTGCATCTACCTCTGAAAAAATATTGGGCTTCTAGCTGTGTGTGGGACTTGTTGTATTAATCCATCTATACTGACCTCCATCAGGTTGCAAACTGAATATAATTTTTTTCTGCATCTAGCTCTGAAAAAATATTTGGCCTTCTAGTAGTGTGTCGGACTTTCTCTATTAGTCCATCTATACTGACCTCCATCAGGTTGCAAATTAAAACTAATTTTTATCTGCATCTACAGTACCTCTGAAAAAATATTTGGGCTTCTAGCTGTGTGTGGGACTTGTTGTATTAGTCCATCTATACTGACCTCCATCCGGTTGCAAACTGAATATATTTTTTTCTGCATCTACCTCTGAAAAAATATTGGCCTTCTAGCTGTGTGTGGGTCTTGTTCTATTAATCCATCTATACTGACCTCCATCAGGTTGCAAACTGAATATAATTTTTTTCTGCATCTAGCTCTGAAAAAATATTTGGCCTTCTAGTAGTGTGTCGGACTTTCTCTATTAGTCCATCTATACTGACCTCTATCAGGTTGCAAATTAAAACTAATTTTTATCTGCATCTACAGTACCTCTGAAAAAATATTTGGGCTTCTAGCTGTGTGTGGGACTTGTTGTATTAGTCCATCTATACTGACCTCCATCAGGTTGCAAATTCAAAATAATTTTTTTCTGCATCTAACCCAGCCAATAGTTTTGGCCTAATACCACAGTTTGGCCACTCAGCTCTGCTCGGTTACCATCCATTGTTTTTTTGTGCAAACAACTCCAGAGTTGTGAATTAGTTAACCACCAAAATGAGTGGAAAAAGGCCTGCTGCTGGTGGAAAGGGGAATAGGCGTGTTGGGAAGGGGAAAAAAGGTTGTGTCTGTGGGGTAGGTGTTAAAGCAACAGTAACATCTGCAGAAGAAAGACCATCTTCCAGCCAAACTAAAATGTCTACTTCTTTTAGCGGACAATGTGATAAGATCCCTTTCTTACGGCCACGCCAATCGCTACAAATTCCAGATGAGGCACAAAAACAGCAGGTGCTTCAACGGATATCAAGTGCTCCTTTAAGTGGGCTCTCCTCCACATCAACTTCAACATCACAAATACTCCAGTCCTCAAAGGTGTCACCCAAATCGCACTTGCTTCCTCACAGCTCCCAAATCTCCAGCTGCCCGTCTGAGTATGAGGTAGAACAGATGGTTGAGTCTGCAGAGCTGTTTACTCATACTATAGCCTGGGAATCAGAGGTCGACTCCAGCGCTTCTGTGAATCCAGACGAGGAAATGATCTGCACTGATGCCCAGAATCTTTATGAGTCGGATCCAGGACCAGACGCAGAAGGTTCTGACCATAATGTAGACCCTCATTCCCAAACTGTAACTCCTGTTGGTGGAGACAATGAGGAAGACGATGATAAGACTCAAATACCTGATTGGAGCGACAACTTTAGTTTTTTGTCAGGGCAGGAACAGGTTGGCTCTGAGGACGGCGGGTGTGATAACGCACAGGGTGATGATGATGAGGTCGGAGATCCCACTTACTGTCAACCCACAGTCAGCCAAGAGATGAGGTCAGCAGAGGAGGTGGAGGAAGATGCTAGTGACGACGAGGTCAGGTTGCGCCTTCCTTGACAGAGACGTAGTACTGGAAGCACGTCAACAACTGCATCCTCAAACACAACTCTGCCTCTCACCACAAGTCGTGGTGGCTCTTCAGGTTGCATGGGTGCTAAGCCTTGCATAGCCTGGGCATTTTTTCAGATCGATAAAGATGACCCAACTCGTGTTATCTGTAACATTTGTCAGCAAAAGCTAAGTAGAGGCCAAAAAATACATAGTTTGAGTACTTCATGCATGAACCGGCACATGGACATGAAGCATAAGTTGCAGTGGGAAGCTCAGTGTGCTACAATGCGGCCTAGCCGGCCGGGCCAACCACAGTCTGCCATATCTTGTGCATCCGCGGCCTCTTCATCCTCTGTGACTGGGGGGACAGCAGTCACACTTGTTTTGGGGCGCAGACCTGCCACCTCTTTATCCGCAACAGCCAGCGTGATTGGCAGGTCATCATTTTCTTTGGAGGTGGTAACACCAGCTGGTGTTGAGCGCTGTCCGACATCGATAGCACCAGCTTTGGATGAAGGCAACCTAACATGTCCGCCTGCATCTTCCTCACAGACCGGCAGTTTGCCGGGGACACCCTTATCAACCCCGTCTAAGCACAAAAGCCAGCCCTCGGTCCCTCAGATGTGGACAAGTAAAAGACCATTTCCTCCTAGCCATGAGAAAGCTAAGAGGTTGAATTTCACCATCTGCAAGCTCTTGGCTACAGAAATGCTGCCTTTCCGCCTGGTGGACACAGAGGATTTTCGAGACCTTATGTCCGTCGCAGTGCCCCAGTACCAGATGCCCAGTCGGCACTACTTCTCAAAGAAAGGTGTGCCTGCGCTCCACCAGCATGTCGCACACAACATCACCGCTTCTTTGAGAAACTCTGTGTGTGACAGGGTGCATTTCACCACAGACACTTGGACGAGTAGGCATGGACAGAGGCTTTACATGTCGCTGACTTGGCACTGGGTAACTATGGTGACAGCAGGACAAGGGGCTGCAGTCCAAGTCTTGCCGTCCCCACGAGTTGTGCGTCAATCCTCTTTATGTCAAAGTTCCTCCACTGCTTCTGCCTCCTCAACCTCCTCTCGGTCTTCCACCTGCACCCAAAGCCTGTCTGGTCATGCCACAAGCTTTCTAACTGCGCAGAAGGGATCCTGCACACCTCCTTACTATGCTGGCAGTAGGGCTCAACGTCATCAGGCGGTTTTTACATTGAAATGTCTGGGAAATGTGAGTCACACAGCTGAGGAGTTGTGGTCAGCTCTGGAGAACCAATTTCATGAATGGTTGTCTCCACTGGACCTGAAACCAGGGAAGGCCGTGTGCGACAATGCTGCAAACCTGGGTGCGGCCCTTCGCCGGGGCAATGTCACACACGTGCCTTGTATGGCTCACGTGTTGAACCTGGTTGTCCAGCAATTTTTAGCCCACTATCCCAGACTAGATGGCCTTCTGCAGAGGGCACGGTCGCTGTGTGCTCACTTCCGCCGTTCGCATCCCGCAGCTCAGCGACTTACATCTCTACAGAAGTCATTGGGCCTGCCACTTCACCGGCTAAAATGCGATGTGCCTACCCGGTGGAATTCAACTCTGCACATGTTGCAGCGACTGTGGCAGCACCGACAAGCCCTGGTGCAATACGTTCTGACGTATAGCCTGGGCCAACGAGATTCAGAGGTGGGGCAAATCACGCTGGAGGAGTGGTCTCAGATCAGGGACCTATGCACCCTTCTGCACAGTTTTGAAATGGCGACGAAGATGTTTAGTGCTGACGATGTCATTATCAGCATGACTATTCCGGTGATTTACATGCTGGAGCACATGTTAAACAGAATTCGGAGTCAGGTGGTGGCACAAGAGGAGGTGGAGGAAGTAGAGGAGGAGGAGTTGTATGCGGAAGGGCTAACATCTGCAAGGTCCAGACGGTCGGCAGCACCAAGGTGGCAGGCATGTTAGGGTGGGGGAGATGGTTTTACCAGGGCGCATGGTAGCAGCCAAACTAGTGAGGAAGGTGCAGGAGCCCAGGAAGAAGTGGAGGACAAACTGATGGAAGACTCATCAGATGAGGGAGACCTTGATCACATTTCTGTTGTGCAAGGTTGGGGGGAGAGGACAGAGGAAGGAAGCATGATTGTTACCTCGCCACCAACACAACAGGGACTTGGTGCTCCTGGATGCGCAACACACATGAGTGCCTTCTTGCTGCACTACCTGCAACATGACCCTCGAATTGTGAGAATTAGAAATAATCCTGACTACTGGGTTGCCACACTGTTAGATCCCCGGTACAAAAGTAAATTTGCAGAAATTATTCCTGCCATAGAAAGGGATGCACGCATGCAGGAGTATCAGCAGAGACTGTTGCAGAATCTTACATGTGCTTTTCCACAAAACACCAGTGGTGCACGTAGTGAATCTCACAGTTCCAACTTGCCGACCGTGGGACCGTCAAGTGTTCAGCACTCAAACCGTAACAGAACCACAGTATCTGGTGGTAACATCAATTTTGCGGAATCATTTCACCACTTTTTTAGCCCATCCTTTGCAAGGCCACAGGAGACAAGAAGTCTGACACATAGTCAACGCCTAGAGACGATGGTACAGGAGTATCTCCAAGTAAACATTGAAGCCACGACTGTCACTGGACCCTTGCTCTTTTTGGGCTTCCAATCTGGATAAATGGCCGGAGCTAGCCACTTACGCCTTGGAGATCTTGTCATGCCCCGCAGCCAGCGTTCTGTCTGAACGTGTGTTCAGCGCTGCTGGTGGTGTGCTGACAGATAAGCGCACGCGGCTCTCCACTGATAATGTAGACAGACTCACGTTCATAAAGATGAACAAATCATGGATCCGAAACGACTTTTCTACCCCTGTGTCATCCTGGGGAGAGTAAAAGCTTGATGATTGGTTAAAATCACCCTACCAAACGTTTTAAGCTTTCAAATTACTAATCATGTTTATCTGTATCTTGACTGGAAAATAATTTGAGCTTTGTAGCAGTGTGCAGCACTGATCCTATTAGGCCATCTATAATAAGCTCCACCAGATTTAAAATTAAAAATCATTTTTAGCTGCATCTAGCCCGGAAAATAATTTTGGGGCTCCGAGATACGCAAGACACATAAGTGCCTTCTTGCTGCACTACCTGCAGCATGACCCTCATATTGTCAGAATTCGAAGTAATCATGACTACTGGGTTGCCACACTCTTAGATCCCCCAAACTTTTCGATCAACCTTTTCATTTTAATAAAGACCAAAAAAATGGTCATTTTTGAAATTATAAGCATTAGCAGGTTGTTAGAAACTGAAATCAAACAGTTTTCAGCTCAAAACTTTATTCTAGGTGATGTTACATTTTCACATAGGACCCCTTGTTCGAAAGGAGCTTCTGAACTCTCTCGTCCATTGAATTTGTCAGGTTTTGGATGGTTTCTGCTTCAATTGTTTTGCATGAGGACAGAATACCCTCCCAGAGCTGTTGCTTAGATGTGAACTGCCTCCCGCCATCATAGACACTCCTTTTAATGATGCTCCAAAGGTTCTGAATGGGGTAGAGGTCAGGGGAGCATGGGGGTCACACCATAAGTTTGTCCCCTTTTATGCCCATATCAGCCAGAGATGCAGATGTTTTATGTGCAGCATGAGATGGTGCATTATCATGCAAAAAAATGATCTTGCTGTGAAATACACGGTTCTTCTTCTTGAACCATGGCAGGAAGTGCTGTTTGAGAAAATCCACATACATTATGGAGTTCATCTTTAGCGCCTTCAGGGATCCTAAAGGGGCCGACAATCTCTCTCCCCATGATTCCAGCCCAAAACATTACTCCACCTCCTCCTTGTTGGCGCTGTAGCCGTGTTTGCGTGGGGTGTCCATCAACCAGCCATCCTCCACTCCATCCATCTGGACCATCGAGCGCTGCACGGCACTCATCCGTGAACAAAACAGTTTTGAAATCAGTCTTCATGTAATGTTTGGCCCACTGGAGCCGTTTCTGCTTGTGTGAAGTGGATAGAGGAGGTCGACAGGATGGCGTATGCACAGCTGCAAACCTCTGAAGGACCCTGCATCTTGTTGTTCGGGGGACGTTGGAGGCACAAGCAGTTTCAAAAACTTGTCTGCTGCTATGACAAGGCTTTTTTGCCGCTGCTCTTTCAACCTGACGTAATTGCCTGTAGGAAAGAGTCCTCAATTTGCCCTTATCAGCACGCACACGTGTGTACTGTGAATCAGCTACATACTTCTTGATTGCCAAGACACTTCATCCTGATCATCGCACAATGTTGATTGTAGTCATGCCTTGACCTAAACACTCCACAATTTGTTGCTTCTCAGCAGCCGACACATCCTTTTTCTTTCCCATTTTGGCAGAAAATGTAGGCTGCTTAATAATGTGAGAGAGACTTCTTAAGTAGTCTGGCCTTTCATTGGACACACCTGCCAAACTAATTAGCACAGGTGTCTGCAATTGCTTACAGTGATATAAAGAGCCCTGACACACATCACCATCAATGAGTTTAACTGACAAACAAACAAATTCTTCCCTTATCACTCCTAAACACTTTTTGCATAATAATTTGGAACGCAGTGTACATGTGCTTTTCCACAAAACACCAGCGGTTCACGTAGTGAATCTTACAGTTCTAACTTGCCAACCGTGGTCTGTATGGAGTTGTTCAATAAAGGGCCCAAAATTAAGATAACATAGATGGGAGAGGTCTCTATGAATAGGAATTCCTAAGTATTTGATACCCTGTGAGGGCCAGGCAAAGGGAAAGTTGGACTGGATGGAATCCTATATGGATTTGGGGAGGGAGACATCGAGGGCCTCAGACTTCGCTGCATTGATTTTAAAATTTGACCATGTAACAAAGTGATCTATTTCAGCCATAACAGCAGGGATGGATATATGTGATTGAGTGATATATACTAGGACATCATCAGCAAATAGAGAGCACTTGTACTCGGTGCCTCCCACCTCAATCCACCTAATATTGGGGTTATGGCGAATTGATGAGAGCAGGTGCTCCGTCACTAGGATGTATAAGAGAGGGGACAGAGAACATCCCTGCCTTGTCCCATTGGTGATTGTGAAAGGTGATGAAAATGTTCTGACGCACCCCCTGGGCCTTGGGACACCCGGAGCCTGACCCTTTTTGGTGGATGCTGGTGGTTGTAGTCTTCGTGGCGGCGACCCGGTTCCGTGGCTCAGGGCGGTCAAACCAGTGGCGGAACTATTTATGTGGTTTTGATGTTTAAATGTCCGACTACGCCACCCGTGGATTGCGGTCAGAGTGAACCGCTGCTACAGGGCGGACCGCTGAGGCTGGTGTTGTGGGTGCAGCAGAGCGTAGCATAACTCCCCACGGGAGGAGTATAGCCTCAGGGCAGTGTATGCGGAGGATGGGGGTGATGGTGCAGGGCAGCAGCAGTAATGACACGGAGTCAGTGATGCAGTCCAGGGCCTTTACTCACAGTTCTTATTATCCAGACCACGTCTGCAGGTAACGGCTGCCCACGTCGTACTGTGCTCACCAGGTGAGGGGCTCAGACAACTCCCAGATAACTTTGGAGCACTTCACAGGACCCCCTTTGTGTGTCCTTTGTCTGGCCTTTCTTACCAACACTTCTGTCCGGCTGCCTCGGGCCTCCTCTTGGTAAACTTGGCGCCAGTTTCCCTGACCCTATGTGGTGCCTTCCTAGCGGGTGTAGCGAGGGGCTGCGCCACATAAAATGTCAGAGCCTCCGGTTTCTAGCTGAGGGTCGTTTCCTGCCTCCACTAGTTCGGGGACCGGTCTCCCCCTTTGGCCTGACCCCTCCACGCAGGTGGATTCGGGCGTGCGGTGGCGACTCGCCCGTCCGCACCCCTGGGATCCCTTCATTCCTCGTTCCTGGAGCCTTCTCCGCTCCTCTTCCTTCCTTCTCCCTCTTCCAGGCCTGGGCCTCTGTTACTAGGCCCGCCTCCAGAGCAGAGCTCATGCAGAGCCCCTGCTCCCTGCCACTTCTGCTCAGACTTCTCTGCACTGAACTAAGATGGTGCCCACCTTTTATACTCCCTTCTCAATGCACCCAGGAACTGCTTCCTCCCTGCTCCTGCACTACAGGGTTCCCCTTCCTCAGTGTTCCCTCCCCCCACTCCAGCCAGGGACAGGGACTGTCGTGCCCATCTCAGGGGCATATTGGTCGCCCTGCCCCACGGCAATGTGGTGTAATGCATGCAGGTGTCGGGTCCTGATCCACACTCCATCCTTACCTGAGAGTGAGATATCACACCTCTGGGTGAGGTGCAATACGTCTGTAGCAACCGAGCCCTCAGGGTGCTACAGTTCCATCTATCTTCAGCCTAGGTGACGTATTGCGATACAGGGCCGTGATTTTGGCTATAAAAGGGTCCCCTAGACCCCTACCCCAAGCTTTTTAAGAGAATCATATATGGCGTGCCAGGAGACTCTATGGAATGCTTTCTCAGCATCCAACGAGAGTGTCTAATTACAAATTTTTAACTGCATCTAGCCCAGGAAATACTTTGTGCCTAGTAGCAGTGTCTGCTAGTCAGCGGATTATCCCGGCTGTTAAGCAATCTACACCACCTGTAGTTTAGACACTTAATTTTTTCAAAGGAAATGCTTCGGGACCATGGGATACTTAGTGAAGAGCATCAGGAGGCACCCCAAGGCATAGGGGCTGGGACTGGCAGTAGGATGCCTTGCGGTGGACAGCCGAGCTCGATCCTTATAAAAGCTTTTTAACTGCAGCAGTTTTAGTGGACGCTACTGGAGCTGGAATTACCGCGGCTGCTGGCATGAGACTTGCCCTCCAATAGATCCTTGTAAATGGATTTAAAGTGTATTCATTCAAATTAGAGAGACAATTTAAATTAAAAAGCTTAGAGCTGCCTCCACCACAGGGGGGCTCGCTCGACCCACCAGCGGACAGGCACCAGTATTGGGAGAGGGGGGCTGGCCGTCAGGGTTCACCGCGGCTCTGGCACAAACCCGGCGACACGGAGGTGGCACGGGCAGGAGCGGACTGGCCGTGTCGGCTTCTCACTTTTTGGATTTTAGAAGGGCATGACATGCCTATATCTGTGTCTCCCCCTCCTTTTACTCCTCCACCCCTTTTATTTTCGCATGACTATATGTACTTGTCACTTTTCCATGTGTTAGTTATGTCTTCTGAGCAGTTTGTCAGCTTTTGGACACCTTTGAAGGTGTTTTCTATGTGTTTCTATGTGTTTTTGTTTGCCTGCCATTGGTTTTAACGGTGTTCGAAGGTGTTCGACGAACAGTTCGACGAACAGTTCGGCGAACACACGGGTGTTCGACGAACCGAACCGAACTCGAAGACTACGGGGGTGGCTCAACACTAGTGTTGAGGAGGAAGAGGAGACGATTTTACAAGAAGGTGTTGTGATTGCTGCTTTGGACTCCGTTTTGGAGTATGAGATTCTTAAAGCACAGGAGAATGCCCCATCTAACACTCCCCATGGGAGGTTGTTTGTGCCTAGGACCTTTAGGAGAGACTTGTTTGTTGAGTGTCATGAGTCTCGGTTGGCAGGTCATCCAGGAATTTCTGAGACCAAGAGACTTGTGGGTCGCAGTTTTTGGTGGCCTGGATGGCAGAAGGAAGTCATTAAGTGGGTGCGCCAATGTACTGTGTGTGCAAGATCCAAGTCTTCGCATGCTCCTGCTGCGGGGTTGCTTTGCCCTCTGGAGGTTCCTAGTGCACCTTGGACACATCTGGCTATAGACTTTATTACTGACCTTCCTCCCTCTGAAGGTTTCACGGTCATCTGGGTGGTCGTGGACCGTTTTAGCAAGATGTGTCACTTGGTTCCCTTCATCAAACTGCCTTGCGCTAAGACACTCGCTAAGGCCTTTTTCAAGGAAATTGTCAGACTACATGGTGATCCTACTGACATTGTTTCTGATAGAGGACCTCAGTTTGTGGCTCGTTTTTGGTGTGCCTTTTGTGACAGGTTGGGAGTTCATTTGTCGTTTTCATCCGGATATCATCCTGAGTCTAATGGCCAGACAGAAAGGAAGAACCAGGATGTTTAGCAGTTCTTGCATTGTTTTGTAGCAGACAATCAAGAGGGGTGGTCTGAGTTTCTGCCACTTGCTGAATTTGCTCTTAACAACCATGCATCCTCTTCTGCTGGGTGTTTGCCTTTTTTTTGTTGTTCTGGGAGACATCCGTCTTTTGGGTCATTCTTCAAATTGGTTTCGTCTGTGCCTGAGGAGGAGAGTTTTTCCGGTGATTTGGAGAGAGTTTGGACGGATGTGCGTGGTAATCTTCAGGAGGCTAACAAAAAATCTAAGAGGTACTTTGATAGAAAACGGCAAGAGGTTTTGTTTGCTGTTGGTGACATGGTTTGGTTGTCCTCTAAGAATCTGCGATTGAGGATTCCTTCTAAAATTGGGTCCCAAGTTCGTAGGGCCCTTCAAGGTGCTTCAGATAGTTAACCAATCTGCTGTTAGGCTGGAGGTTCCTACGTCCTGGAGGATTAATCCGGTGTTTCATGTTTCTCTGTTGAAAAAAGCTGATGTGTCGGATGGTGACGCCTCTGCCACTGTTCCTCCAGTGGTGGAGGACGGGGAATATGAAATTTCCCGCATCCTAAATTCTAGACGGTATAGAGGGAGTTTGCAGTATCTCGTCGCTTGGAAGGGTTTTGGACCTGAGTATAACTCATGAGTGAGGGCGGATGATGTTTCTGCTTCCAGACTTGTCCGAGCGTTTCACAGGAGGTTTCCTGGTAAGCCTGGGCCTAGGGGATCCGGAGGATCCTCTTAGAAGAGGGGGTACTGTTACAACTCTCCTGTTAGTTTTTTTTTAGTTTGCTGGTCACATGACCAGTTCTGCCTATTTAATCCGGCTCCGCCCTCCAGGCATTGCTGGACTTCATTGTATTTACTACTGTTGAGCTAGCTTGGTGCTTTGTTGCCGTTCTCTGTTAGTTTTGCTAGGTCTTCTGACCTCAATGCTTTTTGTTGTGTGTTTGTCTTTTACTGCTACGATTTCTGCTAGGAGCTGTCCAACTTATCGCAGTCCCTAGTTCTTGTAGGGATTCCTCCCTCACATCTATAGGTCTTCGTACAGACTAGCCGAGGACTTTAGCGAGTCTGATCACAGGATCAGGTTCCCCGTTACATTGTAGGGATCTAGTTTAGTTCTATTGTAGGGACAGATCTCCTATCTTTTCCTTAGTCTCTGTAGCAGATCATAACACCCGGGGTACCCTCACACATATTATTCCCTCATTTAGTGGATATTTTCACAAAAAAGTGAAATTTTCAAAAATCCAGAAAATTGGCTGAAAACGACTAAATATCAAGGACTCATTGGGCGAATTGCGCTGGAACTGAAATCGGAACGCTCACTGACATTTCCCCTATCTGAAAGTCTGATAAACGCCGGAAAAATGACTAAGTCCAAGAAAAAAAAATTTTCAACTTTTTTCAGTTTTACCCCCGTGGGATATATATTCTTCCCACACACATTTGTAACTCTCCTGGGCTACCCTCACACATGTTTTTCCTTCATTTAGTGGATATTTTCACTAAAAAGTGAAATTTTCAAAAATCCAGAAAATTGGATGAAATCGACTAAATATCAAGGACTCATTGGGCGAATCACTCTGGAACTGAAATCGGAACGCTCACTGACATTTCCCCTATCTGAAAGTCTGATAAATGCCAGAAAAATGACTAAGTCCAAAAAAAATTTTTTTTCAACTTTTTTCAATTTTACCCCTGTGGGATATATCATAGAATCATAGAATCATAGAATGGTAGAGTTGGAAGGGGCCTCCTGGGTCATCTCAAAGCAGGATTCACTAGATCATCTCAGACAGATGTCTGTCCAGCCTCTGTTTGAAGACGTCCATTGAAGGGGAACTCACCACCTCTCGTGGCAGCCTGTTCCACTCATTAATCACCCTAACTGTCAAAAAGTTTTTTCTAATATCTAATCTGTGTCTCCTCCCATTTAGTTTCATCCCATTGCTTCTAGTCTTTCCTTGTGCAAATGAGAATAAAGATGATCCTTCTACAATGTGACAGCCCTTGACATATTTGTAGACAGCTATTAAGTCTCCTCTCAGTCTTCTTTTTTGCAAGCTAAACATTCCCAAATCCTGCAACCGTTCCTCATAGGACATGGTTTGCAGACCAGTCACCATTCTGGTCGCTCTTCTCTGAACTTGCTCCAGTTTGTCTATGTCTTTTTTAAAATGTGGTGCCCAAAACTGTACACAGTATTCCAGATGAGGTCTGACCAAAGAGGAGTAAAGACCGATAATGACTTCACGTGATCTAGACTGTATGCTTCTGTTAATACATCCCAGAATTGTATTTGCATTTTTTGCTGCTGCATCACACTGTTGACTCATGTTCAGTCTATGATCTATTAGTATACCTAAGTCTTTTTCACATGTACTGTTGCTTAGCTCTATTCCTCCCATTCTGTATATGCTTTTTTCATTTTTATTGCCCAGATGTAGTACTTTGCATTTTTCCCTGTTAAAAACCATTCTGTTGGTTGCTGCCCACTGCTCCAGTTTATTTAGGTCTTTTTGAATCCTCTCTCTCTCTTCTCTAGTATTAGCTATCCCTCCTAGCTTTGTGTCATCAGCAAATTTAATCAGTTTACCCTCAATTCCTTCATCTAAATCATTGATAAAGATGTTGAACAATACAGGTCCCAGGACGGAGCCCTGTGGTACCCCACTTGAGACATTCATCCAGCTGGATGTGAAGCCATTTACAACCACCCTTTGAGTCCGATCACTAAGCCAGTTATGAATCCACCTAACAGTTGCCTGGTCCATTGCATACTTGGTCATTTTTTCAATAAGGATGGTGTGAGATACTTTGTCAAATGCTTTGCTGAAGTCAAGATATACTATATCTACAGCATTTCCCTGATCCACCCAGTCAGTGATTCTGTCATAGAAGGAAATTAAGTTAGTCTGACATGACTTGTTAGTTACAAACCCATGCTGACTCTGGTTAATCACTTCATTCTTATCCAAGTACTTACATACATGTTGTTTAATAATTTGTTCAAATATCTTTCCTGGTATAGAAGTCAGACTCACCGGCCTATAGTTCCCTGGGTCCACCTTCTTCCCCTTTTTGAAGATAGGAACAACATTTGCTCTTCTCCAGTCTTCTGGGACTTATCCTGTTCTCCAAGAATTTTCAAAGATTATGGAGAGTGGTTCTAAAATTTCTTCTACGATCTCCTTCAGTACTCTGGGGTGTAATTCATCTGGACCTGGAGACTTGAACTCATTTATGTTAGCTAAATATTCCCTCACAATCTTTCTGTTTACAGATAACTTGGATTCCTCTATTCCTTTAAAAGGACAGTGAAGATCAGTTGATGTTACATTTTCTTTCTGAGAGAAAACAGATGCAAAATAGGAATTAAAAAGTTCGGCCTTCTCAACATCCTCTCTTACCATTTCTCCATTTTCATCCTGTAAAAATCCTATAGCATCTTTGACTTTTCTTTTACTTTTGACATACCCCCAAAATCCTTTTTTATTGCTTTTGACATCTCTTGCAAGCCTTAATTCATTGTCAGCTTTAGCTAACCTGATACGTGCCCTGCAGGATCTGCAGACTGCATTATAATCTTCTTTAGATATGCCTCCCTCTTTCCATTTAATAAACATTTCTTTCTTTCTTTTTAGCATGTGTTTAAGTTCTGTGTTCATCCATCCTGGTTTCCTTAAATGCTTCCCATTCTTCCTACTTTTCGGGATTGTTAACGATTGTGCTTTGAGAATCTCATTTTTAAAAATTTCCCATCCTTCCTGGACATTTTTGTCCTTAAGGACATCCAGCCATTGGATCCCTCCTATTCTCTTTGAGTCTCTTAAAATCTGTCTTTCTAAAATCTAACCTTGAAGTCTGAGTCTTCACATGTCTTCCTCCTCTAGTTATCCAAAATTCTATAATAGCATGATCGCTGCCTCCTAGGGTCCCAGCCACCTTTACCTCCTCAACCATTTCCTCCCTGTTTATAAGGATTAGATCCAAAGTAGCAGATCCCCTTGTTTTCTCCCCTACCTTTTGGAAGATAAAGTTGTCAGCAAGAGAGGATAAGAATTTGCTTGACCTGTTAGTTTTACTTGAGAGAGATTCCCAACAAATGTCTGGATAGTTGAAATCTCCCATGACCACTACGTCATATTTTTTGGAGAACTTGGTCATTTGATACATAAAGAGTTCATCCATATCTTCAGCTTGCCCAGGTGGCCTGTAGTAAATGCCTACAATGGTGTCCTTTCCGTTGTTCTCTCCTTGTATTCTTACCCAAACAGTTTCCACAGAACTCCCAGTCTCTGAAGCTTCAATCTCTGTGCAGATATACGCTTTTCTAACATACAATGCAACACCTCCTCCTCGTTTATCAAGTCTGTTTCTTGCAAATAAGTTGTATCCTTTTAGCCTTTTATTCCAATCATGTGTATCGTCCCACCAAGTTTCAGTGATTCCAATGACATCATATTCCTTTTCCTGCATTAGTAGTTCCAATTCTCCTTGTTTGTTGCCCATGCTTTGTGCATTTGTATAAAAACATTTTAGTTTGTGATTGGTTTCTCTTCCTCCCATATTTTTATTATTTAAATTGTTTTGTCTTTGTTCTTCCTTTCCACTTCCAGTAGCAGAGATCTCAATAGTATTTGTCAGCTGTATGGCTTTTTCTGGCCTTTTGCTTCCCTTCCCACATTGTTCTAGTTTAAAGCTCTTCTGATGAGTGTAGCAAGGCGACTTCCAAATACATGTTTTCCAGTCTTCGTAAGGTGCACCCCATCTCTAGCAAGTAGTCCATCGTATAGGTAATTCATTCCGTGATCCAGAAATCCAAATCCTTGTTGACGGCACCATCGACGTAGCCAGTTGTTCACCTGTAGAATCTTATTCCACCTCATTGTTCCATGGCCATCCACTGGGAGGATGGATGAGAAGACCACCTGCGCTCCCAATTCTTTCACTTTCTTGCCTAAGTCTTCAAAGTCACTGCAGATGGTTTCCAGGTCCTTTCTTGCGGTGTCATTTGTCCCCACATGTATTAGCAGGAATGGGTAGTGATCTGTAGGTCTGAAGAGTCTTGATATCCTGTCAGACACATCTTTAATTTTTGCTCCTGGAAGACAGCACATTTCTCTTGAGGTTATGTCTGGTCTGCAGATAGCGGCCTCTGTTCCTCTTAACAGGGAATCCCCCATGACCACCACTCTCCGTTTTTTCTTCACAACATTCTTCTTTCTCCATCCAGGAGGATTCTGAGGGCTTACAAGGTTATTCATTGCTGGCAAAGTCTTATTTTGCTGTATTTCTTCATGGTTCTCCTGCGTGAGAGCCTGGTACTGGTTCCTGAGCAGTATGGGTGCTGACTGCCTCTCGATCCTCCTGCTTCTGTGGGTCACATGCTTCCATTCCTCTGTTTCGTCAGGTGCAGTTCGAATTTCTTCTCTTTCTGAATCATGAAGAGATAATTCTGCTCTGTCTAAGAACTCTTCACCTTCCTTAATGATTTTCAAGGTAGTTAACCTCTCTTCTAGATTTCGCAACTTTTCCTCCAACAGGGACACAAGCTTGCATTTCTGGCATGTGAAGTTTGGCTTTTCCACTGGCAAGTCTGTGAACATGTAGCAGGATATGCAGCTCACCAAATGGCTCCTGGACTCTTCCATGTTCTTATTGTTAATGTTCTGAAAACAGTGAAAAAAGCTTAAGAAAAAAGCTTCAAAATGCGCGCGCCTACCGTCGCGCGGTTTACCGATGTCCTCTTTTCAGCTCCAACAGCCAAACTCCAGTGTTCTTTGAGCTCGCGGAGACTCTTCACTTACCCCAAAATGCAGTGGTAATATGCAAATTATCTCCTCAGGACTCCTCCCCTGGTTTACCGATGTCCTCTTTTCAGCTCCAACAGCCAAACTCCAGTGTTCTTTGAGCTCGCGGAGACTCTTCACTTACCCCAAAATGCAGTGGGAATATGCAAATTATTTCCTCAGGACTCCTCCCTCATTGGGCGAATCCTCAGGACTCATTGGGCGAATCGCTCTGGAACTGAAATCGGAACGCTCACTGACATTTCCCCTATCTGAAAGTCTGATAAATGCGGGAAAAATGACTAAATCCAAGAAAAAATTTTTTTCAACTTTTTCTAATTTTACACCCTTTTGATATATATTCTACCCACGCACATTTGGAACTCTCCTGGGGTACACTCACACATATTATTCCCTCATTTAGTGGATATTTTCACAAAAAAGTGAAATTTTCAAAAATCCAGAAAATTGGCAGAAAACGACTAAATATCAAGGACTCATTGGTCGAATTGCTTTGGAACTGAAATTGGAACGCTCACTGACATTTGCCCTATCTGAAAGTCTGATAAACGCTGGAAAAATGACAAAGTTCAAATAAAAAAAATTTTCAACTTTTTTCAATTTTACCCCCGTGGGATATATATTCTACCCACACACATTTGGAACTCTCCTGTGGTACCCTCACACATATTATTCCCTCATTTAGTGGATATTTTCACAAAAAAAATGAAATTTTCAAAAATCCAGAAAATTGGCTGAAAACGACTAAATATCAAGGACTCATTGGGCGAATCGCTCTGGAACTGAAATTGGAACGCTCACTGACATTTGCCCTATCTGAAAGTCTGATAAACACCGGAAAAATGACTAAGTCCAAGAAAAAAAAATTTTCAACTTTTTTCAGTTTTACCCCCGTGTCATATATATTCTACCCACACACATTTGGAACTCTCCTGGGGTACCCTCACACATATTATTCCCTCATTTAGTGGATATTTTCACAAAAAAGTGAAATTTTCAAAATCCAGAAAATTGGCTGAAAACGACTAAATATCAAGGACTCATTGGGCAAATCGTTCTGGAACTGAAATCGGAATGCTCACTGACATATGCCCTATCTGAAAGTCTGATAAACGCCGGAAAAATTACACTCCAAGAAAAATTTTTTTTCAACTTTTTTCAATTTTACTCCCATGGGATATATATTCTACCCACACACATTTGGAACTCTCCTGGGGTACCCTCACACATATTATTCCCTCATTTAGTGGATATTTTCACAAAAAAGTGAAATTTTCAAAAATCCAGCAAAATTGGCTGAAAACGACTAAATATCAAGGACTCATTGGGCGAATCGCTCTGGAACTGAAATCAGAACGCTCACTGACATTTCCCCTATCTGAAAGTCTGATAAACGCTGGAAAAATGACTAAGTTAAAAAAAAATAATTTTTCAACTTTTTTCAATTTTACCCCCGTGGGATATATATTCTACCCACACACATTTGGAACGCTCTTGGGGTACTCTCACTCATATTATTCCCTTATTTAGTGGATATTTTCACAAAAAAGTGAAATTTTCAAAATCCAGAAAATTGGCTGAAAACGACTAAATATCAAGGACTCATTGGCCGAATTGCTCTGGAACTGAAATTGGAACGCTCACTGACATTTGCCCTATCTGAAAGTCTGATAAACGCCGGAAAAATGACAAAGTTCAAATAAAAAAAATTTTCAACTTTTTTCAATTTTACCCCCGTGGGATATATATTCTACCCACACACATTTGGAACGCTCTTGGGGTACTCTCACTCATATTATTACCTTATTTAGTGGATATTTTCACAAAAAAGTGAAATTTTCAAAATCCAGAAAATTGGCTGAAAACGACTAAATATCAAGGACTCATTGGCCGAATCGCTCTGGAACTGAAATCGGAATGCTCACTGACATTTGCCCTATCTGAAAGTCTGATAAACGTCGGAAAAATGACAGTCCAAAAAAAAAATTTTTTTCAACTTTTTTCAGTTTTACCGCCGTGGGATATATATTCTACCCACACACATTTGGAACGCTCCTGGGGTACCCTCACACATATTATTCCCTCATTTAGTGGATATTTTCACAAAAAAGTGAAATTTTCAAACATCCAGAAAATTGGCTGAAAACGACTAAATATCAAGGACTCATTGGGCGAATTGCTCTGGAACTGAAATCGGAACGCTCACTGACATTTCCCCTATCTGAAAGTCTGATAAACGCAGGAAAAATGACTAAGTCCAAAAAAAAATTTTTTCAACTTTTTTCAATTTTACTCCTGTGGGATATATATTCTACACACACACATTTGGAACTCTCCTGGGGTACCCTCACACATATTATTCCCTCATTTAGTGGATATTTTCACAAAAAAGTGAAATTTTAAAAAAAATCCAGAAAATTGGCAGAAAACGACTAAATATCAAGGACTCATTGGTCGAATCCATCTGGAACTGAAATCAGAACGCTCACTGACATTTGCCCTATCTGAAAGCCTGATAAACGCCGGAAAAATGACTAAGTCCAAAAAAAAATTTTCAACTTTTTTCAATTTTACCCTTGTGGGATATATATTCTACTCACACACATTTGGAATTCTCCTGGGGTACTCTTACACATATTATTCCCTCATTTAGTGGATATTTTCACAAAAAATTTGAAATTTTCAAAAATCCAGAAAATTGGCTGAAAATTTCTAAATATCAAGGACTCATTGGGCGAATCTGTCTGGAACTGAAATCGGAACGCTCAGTGACATTTCCCCTATCTGAAAGTCTGATAAACGCCGGAAAAATGACTAAATCCCCCCAAAAAACATTTTCAACTTTTTTCAATTTTACCCCCGTGGGATATATATTCTACCCACACACATTTGGAACTCTCCTGGGGTACCCTTACACATATTATTCCCTCATTTAGTGGATATTTTCGCAAAAAAGTGAAATTTTCAAAAATCCAAAAAATTGGCTGAAAATGACTAAATATCAAGGACTCATTGGGCAAATTGCTCTGGAACTGAAATCAGAACGTTCACTGACATTTACCCTATCTGAAAGTCTGATAAACGCTGGAAAAATGACTAAGTCCAAAAAAAAAATTTTTTTTTCAACTTTTTTCAATTTTACCCCGTGGGATATATATTCTACCCACACACATTTGGAACTCTCCTGGGGTACCCTCACACATATTATTCCCTCATTTAGTGGATATTTTCACAAAAAAGTGAAATTTTCAAAAATCCAGGAAATTGGCTGAAAACGACTAAATATCAAAGACTCATTGGGCGAATCTGTCTGGAACTGAAATCGGAACGCTCACTGACATTTTCCCTATCTGAAAGTCTGATAAATAGTGTTGATCGATACCTTCCGATATCGGGAAATATCGGATCGGATTGGATCGGACCGATACCGAAAAAATATCGGATATCGCCGATTCCGATACCGGAAACCAATGCAAGTCAATGGGACAGAAATATCGGAATGAAAATAAACCCTTTCTTTCCTTGTAGGTTAATTCTACATGAAGGAAAACAACTAAGAATAATGTAGAATGTATTGGGGGAGGTGGGGGAGACAATAAAGGCATAGAGGTTTAGCCCAATCAAATGGAATAGCAGGAATTAATATTTTTTTTTAAGACGTTCTGAGTTACGGAAATATTGACTATGTTAAGTATTTTTATATTTTGTCAGATATTTATGTTTCACTACTTCCATGCTCTTCACCTTCTTTTTTACTTCTCCCACACTTTCTCCTTCATCATCCTCAGCATCTTTTTCATCCACTTCTTCTTCACCTTCTTCATCTTCTTCTTCTTCACCTTCTTCGTATTATTCTTTTTTTTTACATTCTTCATATTCTACTTCTTCATCTTCTTCATCTTCTTCTTCTTCATCATATTCTTATTTGTGGCAGGCATTCCTGTAGTTGTTATCTATAAAAGGTTGGACATTACACCTTTCGTTCTGCCCGTCACAAAAGATTTACAACAGGATTTGTCCGCGTTCAGTTTGGCCTGCAGCAGCAGGTCTTTTCCAGGGGCACCACGAGGAGGAACGGACTCACCCCCATACACTGCTTAGTCATCTTCTGCTTATAATTTAGATATTATCTTTTGCTCTGATTTTTAGTCTTATGCTTAATGTTCTTCCGCTTTTTGTTCTGCAGCTTCTTGTATTTCTGCTTCTTGGTTTTCTGTCTCTTGTTCTTCTGTATCTTGGTGCTTGTCTTCTCTTCTTTGTCCTCTTGGTCAACTTCTTCAGAGTCATCTTCTTGGTCTTCTTCGGGGTGGTCTTCAGGGTCGTCGTCTTCGGGGGTCCTCGTCTTCGGGGTCCTCGTTTTCTTCGGGTTGGTCTTCTGGGTCCTCGTCTTCGGGGTCCTCGTCTTCTTCGGGGTGGTCTTCAGGGTCCTCGTCTTCTTCGGGGTGGTCTTCAGGGTCCTCGTCTTCAGGGTCCTCGTCAGGGAGATCTAGAGTGATTACCAAGAACCATATCAAAAAGCTTGAACTTGGAAATGTAACAGAAGGTAGAAGAAAGCTGAGGAACTACTGAGGACCAGCTGACGGTACTGGAACCCGGATGGGTAGCAGAAGGTACAAGAGCCAATGGAACTGCCGAAGACCAGCTGACGGTACTGGAACTCGGTTACTAAGCAGGAGGTACCTGTGCCAGAAAGCACTACCAAGGACCAGCAGACGTTGGTGGAACTTGGACACCGAGAAGGAGGCACCTAATCCAAAGGCACTGCCGAGAACCAGCTGACGGTACTGGAACTCTGATGGGTAGCAGAAGGTACCCATGTAAAAAAAAGTTCAAGGCCGCGAGCCGGCCGCAGTTACTAAAACCCACAGTCCTACAGGGGGTGCTTGTCCTATTGGCACTATGGAACCAGCCTTCATTGCCAGATCCCGCAGCCCACATAGGAGTCACCTAAACTGCAGGCACCATAGAGTCGGCTATCCCGACCGCAACACGATAGGACAACGCATTGGAGGCAAAGTGACTTTGACACTACCCGGAAACAGCTGGCGTGCTGGAACCAGGCTGGGCAGGAGGGAGTACCCATGCCAAAGTCACTGCCGAGAACCAGCTGATGGTACTGGAACCCGGATGGGTAGCAGAAGGTACAAGAGCCAATGGAACTGCCGAAGACCAGCTGACGGTACTGGAACTCGGTTACTAAGCAGGAGGTACCTGTTATGATCTGCTACAGAGACTAAGGAAAGACAGGAGATCTGTCCCTACAATAGAACTAAACTAGATCCTTACGATGTAACGGGGAACCTGATCCTGCGATCAGACCCGCTAAAGTCCTCGGCTAGTCTGTACGAAGACCTATAGATGTGAGGGAGGGATCCCTACAAGATCTAGGGACTGGGATAAGTTGGACACCCCCTAGCAGAAATAGTAGCAGTCAAAGAAAAACACACAACAAAAAGCATAGAGGTCAGAAGACCTAGCAAAACTAACAGAGAACGGCAACAGAGCACCAAGCTAGCTCAACAGTAGTAAATACAATGAAGTTCAGCAATGCTAGGAGGGTGGAGCCGGATTAAATAGGCAAAAATGGTCATGTGACCAGCAAACTAAAAAAAACCTAACAGGAGATTTGTAACAGTACCTGTGCCAGAAAGCACTACCAAGGACCAGCAGACGTTGGTGGAACTTGGATACCGAGAAGGAGGCATCTAATCCAAAGGCACTGCCGAGCACCAGCTGGTGGTGCTGGAACCGAGGGTAAATACTAAAAACAGAGTGGAGCCAGAGGTGTAATTGGAGCAAGTTTTAAAATCAGTAGTACAGTGGATGTGGACAAAGCAGGAGAATTTGCCGGACACACAGCAGGGGAACAGCTGACGTTACTGAACCCCAATAACATGGCAGCAAGTGTTGACTGTGCAGACGGCACTTCCGAGCGCCAACTGGCGGTGTTGGAGCTCAGGGATAATACTGAAAACAGAGGATCCAGAGGTGTATTTGGAGGAGGTTTTAAATCAGTAGTACAGTGGATGTGGACAGAGCAGGAGAAATTGCCGTCCGCACAGCAGGGGAACAGCTTACGTTACTGAACCCCAATAACACGGCAGCAAGTGTTGACTGTGCAGACGGCACTTCCGTGCGCCAACTGGCGGTGTTGGAGCTCAGGGATAATACTGAAAACAGAGGAGCCAGAGGTGTAATTGGAGCAACTTTAAAATCTGTAGTAGTGAGAATGTGGACAGAGCAGGAGAAATTGCCGTCCGCACAGCAGGGGAACAGCTAACGTTACTGAACCCCAATAACACGGCAGTAAGTGTTGACTGTGCAGACGGCACTTCCGAGTGCCAACTGGCGGTGTTGGAGCTCAGGGATAATACTGAAAACAGAGGAGCCAGAGGTGTAATTGGAGCAACTTTAAAATCTGTAGTAGTGAGAATGTGGACAGAGCAGGAGAAATTGCCGTCCGCACAGCAGGGGAACAGCTGACATTACTGAACCCCAATAACACGGCAGCAAGTGTTGACTGTGCAGACGGCACCTCCGAGCGCCAACTGGCGGTGTTGGAGCTCAGGGATAATACTGAAAACAGAGGAGCCAGAGGTGTAATTGGAGCAACTTTAAAATCTGTAGTAGTGAGAATGTGGACAGAGCAGGAGAAATTGCCGTCCGCACAGCAGGGGAACAGCTGACGTTACTGAACCCCAATAACACGGCAGCAAGTGTTGACTGTGCAGAAGGCACTTCCGAGCGCCAACTGGCGGTGTTGGAGCTCGGAAGTAGCTTGGGTAAAGCAGAATAGAAGAAATAGGTAGCTAAAACTGTCCCTCAGAACAACAGCGTCCTATCCCTAACTGAATTCACAGCAGAGTGAGCTCAAAATGGCGGCAGAGGCTTTTATAGTGCATCATGACATCATTTCTGCAGCCAATCACAGCCATGCCATTAGTTAAGATGCCTACATGCCTAACAGGATGTGCCCACACTTGTTAGGATCCTCATTGGCTGAATAAAATGAAAATGGCTCATTGCATTATGGGAACTTCCGATTCCGGTATACGATATTGCAAAAGTATCGGAATTAAGTATCGGAATTTCAGTATCGGAATGCTCAACACTAATTACGACCATTATTATATCACAGTCGCCATGACAACCATTATGACATCTTTGTCGCCATGATGACCATTATGACATCAACATCGCCATGATGACCATTATTACACCACAATTGCCATGACGACCATTATGACATCATCGTCGCCATGACTACCATTATGACATCATCATTGCCATGATGACCGTTATGACATTACCGTCGCCATGACGACCCTTATGACATCATCGTCGCCATGACAACCATTATGACATCATCGTTGCCATGGCGACCATTATGACATCATCATCGCCATGGCGACCATTATGACATCTCCCGTCGCCATGACTACCATTATGAAATCATCGTAGCCATTACGACCATTATTAAATCACAGTCGCCATGACAACCATTATGACATCTTCATCGCCATGATGACCATTATGACATCATGACATCACCGTTGCCATGACGACCATTACGACATCACCGTTGCCATGACGACCATTATGACATTATGACATCATCGCCATGATGACCGTTATGACATTACCGTCGCCATGACGACCCTTATGACATCATCATCGCCATGGCGACCATTATGACATCATCATCGCCATGACGACCAATATGATATCATCGTCGCCATGACGACCATTATTAAATCACAGTCGCCATGACAACCATTATGACATCTTCGTCGCCATGATGACCATAATGACATCATGACATCACCGTTGCCATGACGACCATTATGACATCATCGACGCCATGACGACCATTATGACATCATCGTCGCCATGACGACCAATATGTCATCAAAATCGCCATGGCGACCCTTATGACATCATCGTCGCCATGGCGACCATTATGACATCATCATAGCCATGACGACCAATGTCATATCATCGTCGCCATGACGACCATTATGACATCAAAATCGCCATGACGACCATTATGACATCATCGTCGCCATGGCTACCATTATGACATCTCCGTCGCCATGACGACCATTATGAAATCATCATAGCCATTACAACCATTGTTAAATCACAGTCGCCATGACAACCATTATGACATCTTCGTCGCCATGATGACCATTATGACATCACCATCGCCATGATGACCATTATTACACCACCATTGCATGACGACCATTATGACATCATCGTCGCCATGATGACCATTATGACATCATCATCGCCATGATGACCGTTATGACATTACCGTCGCCATGTCAACCCTTATGACATCATCGTCGCCAAGTCGACGATTATGACATCATCATCGCCATGACGACCAATATGATATCATCGTCGCCATGATGACCATTATGTCATCATCGTCGCCATGGCAACCATTATGACATCATCGTCGTCATGGCGACCATTATGAAATCATCGTAGCCATGATGACCGTTATGACATCACCATCGCCATGATGACCATTATGACATCATCGTAGCCATTACGACCATTATTAAATCACAGTCGCCATGACAACCATTATGACATCACCGTCGCCATGACGACTATTATGACATCATCATCGCCATGATGACCGTTATGACATTGTCGTCGCCATGACGACCCTTATGACATCATCGTCGCCATGGCGACCATTATGACATCATCGTCGCCATGGCGACCATTATGACATCATCATCACCATGACGACCATTATGAAATCATCGTAGCCATTACGACCATTATTAAATCATAGTCACCATGACACCAATATGACATCTTCGTCGCCATGATGACCATTATGACTAGAGATGAGCGGTGTTCGACTAGAACTGTTCGCCAATCTCAAATTCGAGCTGTTTTGGGCGGTGTTCGAGTTGTTCGACGAACCCGAACGATTTGCAAAAAGTTCGGCTGTTCGAGGTTATGTTCGATAACTGTTCGTGCACCAAAAGCGTGTCCTGCATGTCTGGCGCTATTTAGAGCACCAATCATGCAGGGATTGTCTGCCACTCACTGTAATGCCACGGCCATGGTGGTTGTGGCATTACAGTGATTGCCCAAATCGATGGGAACAGTGCCAACAGTGAAACATGAAAAGCCGGCAATTCAGCAGCGGCATACACCTGTACCCGACAATTTAGAACCGAAAGAATAGAGCTTCACACATAGATTAGATAGATATAAACATGTCAGCCACATATATACGAAGTACAGTGACAGTGCTGCTTACTGTACTTGTCATTTAGCGTAAAGGATTTATCAAAAAAAATAATAGTGTTTTCGTGCACCGTCTCTTTAAAAAAGCCGGCCGGCAATTCAGCAGCGGTACCCGACAATTTATAACAGACAGAATAGAGCTTCACACATAGATTAGATAGATAGAAACATGTCAGTCACATATATATGAAGTACAGTGATAGTGTTGGTTACTGTACTTGTCATTTAGTATTAAAATAAAGGATTTATTATTAAAAAAATTGGCGTGGGGTTCCCCTTAATTTTAGGCTCTAGCGGAGGTTAAGCAGACGGCTGGGGCAGATGTTTGAAGCCTGGGAAGGGGGTAATACCCACGGAGCTTCCCAGGCTACTAATATCAGCCCCCAGCTGAATACATAGCCTTTACTAGCTATTAAAATGGGGGACACCCCCAAAAAAATGACGTGGGATCCCCCCTAATTTAATAGCTAGCAAAGGCTAGGCAGACAGCTGGGGGCTGATATTAATAGCCCAGGAAGGGAGCCATGAATATTGGCCCCCTCCCAGGCTAGAAACACCAGCCGTCAGCCGCCCCAGAAATGGCGCATTCATAGGATGCGCCAATTCTGGCACTTAGCCTCGCTCTTCCACGCTGCCCTGGTGCGGTGGCAGGGGGTAATAGGGCTGGGGTTGATGTCAGCTTATAATGCCAGCTGACATCAAGCCCAGGTTAGTAATGGAGAGGCGTCTATAAGACACCCCCATTACTAACCCCATAGTCAAAGTTAAAAAAAGCACAAACACCCAGAATAAAGTCCTTTAATTGAAATAAAGACACAATCCTTTATTGTTCTAAATTAAACCATACTTACCGTCATGCCCATTCCAGCTGAAGCCAACGATCTCCTGCAATAAAAGAAAAATAATAAAGCAACCTCATCCTTACCTTTCCATGGTTCCCACGACAGCTTCAGCTCTGCTACATCGAGATGACAGGCTGGACCGCAGCAGAACGCTGCCATCCAGCCTCTCATCCCGCAGACACTGAGAAGCGCAGGCTTGCTTGCGCTGCTCAGCGTCTCTCTGTGACGACATCCAGATGAGCCGAGTTCATGTCCAATGAACTCGGCTCACCTCATGCACGTCACTGACAGCGTGGGAAAATTCTCAAGCTGAAGCGGTGAGTGCAGGAGAATTCTCCCACGCTGTCAGTGACGTGCATAAGGTGAGCTCATGTCCAATGAACTCAGCTCACCTCCTGCACGTCACTGACAGCGTGGGAGAATTCTCCTGCACTCAGCGCTTCAGTGTGAGAATTCTCCCACACTGAAGCGCTGAGTGCAGGAGAATTTTCCCACGCTGTCAGTGACGTGCATGAGGTGAGCCGAGTTCATTGGACATTAACTCGGCTCATCTGGATGCCCTCACAGAGAGACACTGTGGAGCGCAAGCAAGCCTGCGCTTCTCAGTGTCTGCGGGATGACAGGCTGGATGGCAGCGTTCTGCAGCGGTCCAGCCTGTCATCTCGATGTAGCAGAGCTGAAGCTGTCATGGGAACCATGGAAAGGTAAGGATGATGTTGCTTTATTATTTTTCTTTTATTTCAGGAGATCGTTGGCTTCAGCTGGAATGGGCGTGATGGTAAGTATGGTTTAATTTAGAACAATAAAGAATTGTGTGTTTATTTCAATTAAAGGACTTTTTTCTGGGTGTTGTGTTTTTTTTAAATACTTTACTAGAAATTCATGGTGGTCATGTCTAATATTGGCGTGACCCCATGAATTTCGGGCTTAGGGCCAGCTGATAATGCCAAGCTGGCCCTAACCCCTTTATTACCCAGTGAGCCACCGCATCAGGGCCCTGGATGAGTTGGGTACAGCGCCAGAAGATGGCGCTTCTATGAACGCGCCATTTTCCGGGGTGGCTGCGGACTGCAATTTGCAGCGGGGGTGGCCCAGAAAGCTTGGACCTCCCTGCGCTGCGGATTCCAGTCCCCAGCTGCCTAGTTGTACCTGGCTGGACACAAAAACAGGGCGAAGCCCCACGTCAATTTTCTTTAAATTATTTCATGAAATAATTAAGAAAAAAAGGGCTTCCCTATATTGTTGTGTCCGGCCAGGTACAAATAGGCAGCTGGTGGTTGGGGGCAGCCCGTTCCTGCCTGCTGTACCTGGCTGGACACAAATATAGTGCGAAGCCCCACGTCAATTTTTTTTAATTATTTCATGAATTTCCTGAAATAATTTAAAAAAATTGAAGTGGGGCTTCGCACTATATTTGTGTCCAGCCAGGTACAGCAGGCAGGAACAGGCTGCCCCCATCCACCAGCTGCCTATTTGTACCTGGCCGGACACAACAATATAGGGAAGCCCTTTTTTTCTTAATTATTTCATGAATTTCATGAAATAATTAAAAAAAATTGAAGTGGGGCTTCGCACTATATTTGTGTCCAGCCAGGTACAGCAGGCAGGAACGGGCTGCCCCCATCCACCAGCTGCCTATTTATACCTGGCCGGACACAACAATATAGGGAAGCCCTTTTTTTCTTAATTATTTCATGAATTTCATGAAATAATTAAAAAAAAGTACGTGGGGCTTCGCCCTATTTTTGTGTCCAGCCAGGTACAACTAGGCAGCTGGGGGCTGGAATCTGCAGCGCAGGGAGGCCCAAGCTTTCTGGGCCCCCCCCCGCTACAAATTGCAGTCCGCAGCCACCCCGGAAAATGGCGCGTTCATAGAAGCGCCATCTTCTGGCGCTGTACCCAACTCATCCAGGGCCCTGGTGCGGTGGCTCACTGGGTAATAAAGGGGTTAGGGCCAGCTTGGTATTATCAGCTGGCCCCAAGCCCAAAATTCATGGGGTCACGCCAGTATTAGACATGACCGCCATGAATTTCTAGTAAAGTATTTAAAAAAAACACAACACCCAGAATAAAGTCCTTTAATTGAAATAAAGACACAATTCTTTATTGTTCTAAATTAAACCATACTTACCATCACACCCATTCCAGCTGAAGCCAACGATCTCCTGCAATAAAAGAAAAATAATAAACCAACCTCATCCTTACCTTTCCATGGTTCCCACGACAGCTTCAGCTCTGCTACATCGAGATGACAGGCTGGACCGCAGCAGAACGCTGCCATCCAGTCTGTCATCCCGCAGACACTGAGAAGCGCAGGCATGCTTGCGCTCCTCACTGTCTCGCTGTGACGGCATCCAGATGAGCCGAGGTCATGTCCAATGAACTCGGCTCACCTCATGCACGTCACTGACAGCGTGGGAAAATTCTCACGCTGAAGTGCTGAGTGCAGGAGAATTCTCCCACGCTGTCAGTGATGTGCATGAGGTGAGCTCATGTCCAATGAACTCAGCTCACCTCCTGCACGTCACTGACAGCGTGGGAAAATTCTCCTGCAATCAGCGCTTCAGCGTGAGAATTTTCCCACGCTGTCAGTGACGTGCATGAGGTGAGCCGAGTTCATTGGACATGAACTCGGCTCATCTGGATGTCGTCACAGAGAGACGCTGAGCAGCGCAAGCAAGCCTGCGCTTCTCAGTGTCTGCGGGATGACAGGCTGGATGGCAGCGTTCTGCTGCGGTCCAGCCTGTCATCTCGATGTAGCAGAGCTGAAGCTGTCGTGGGAACCATGGAAAGGTAAGGATGAGGTTGCTTTATTATTTTTCTTTTATTGCAGGAGATCGTTGGCTTCAGCTGGAATGGGCATGATGGTAAGTATGGTTTAATTTAGAACAATAAAGGATGTCTTTATTTCAATTAAAGGACTTTATTCTGGGTGTTTGTGTTTTTTTTAACTTTGACTATGGGGTTAGTAATGGGGGTGTCTTATAGACGCCTCTCCATTACTAACCTGGGCTTGATGTCAGCTGGCATTATAAGCTGACATCAACCCCAGCCCTATTACCCCCTGCCACCGCACCAGGGCAGCGTGGAAGAGCGAGGCTAAGTGCCAGAATTGGCGCATCCTATGAATGCGCCATTTCTGGGGCGGCTGACGGCTGGTGTTTCTAGCCTGGGAGGGGGCCAATATTCATGGCTCCCTTCCTGGGCTATTAATATCAGCCCCCAGCTGTCTGCCTAGCCTTTGCTAGCTATTAAATTAGGGGGGACCCCACGTCATTTTTTTTGGGGGGTCCCCCATTTTAATAGCTAGTAAAGGCTATGTATTCAGCTGGGGGCTGATATTAGTAGCCTGGGAAGCTCCGTGGGTATTACCCCCTTCCCAGGCTTCAAACATCTGCCCCAGCCGTCTGCTTAACCTCCGCTAGAGCCTAAAATTAAGGGGAACCCCACGCCAATTTTTTTAATAATAAATCCTTTATTTTAATACTAAATGACAAGTACAGTAACCAACACTATCACTGTACTTCAAATATATGTGACTGACATGTTTCTATCTATCTAATCTATGTGTGATGCTCTATCTTTCTGTTCTAAATTGTCGGGTACCGCTGCTGAATTGCCGGCCGGCTTTTTTAAAGAGACAGTGCATGAAAACACTATTATTTTTTTAAATAAATCCTTTACACTAAATGACAAGTACAGTAAGCAGCACTATCACTGTACTTATTATATATGTGACTGACATGTTTCTATCTATCTAATCTATGTGTGAAGCTCTATTCTGTCTGTTATAAATTGTTGGGTACCGCTGCTGAATTGCCGGCCGGCTTTTTTAAAGAGACGGTGCATGAAAACACTAATATTTTTTTTAATAAATCCTTTACACTAAATGACAAGTGCAGTAACCAACACTGTCACTGTGCTTCTTATATGTGTGACTGACATGTTTCTATCTATCTAATCTATGTGTGAGGCTCTATTCCTTCTTGTCTAAATTGTCGGGTACCGGTGTATGCCGCTGCTGAATTTGCCGGCCGGCTTTTTTAAAGAGAGTGTCTTCTGAGCAGTTTGTCAGCTTTTGGACACCTTTGCAGGTGTTTTCTATGTGTTTCTATGTGTTTTTGTTTGCCTGCCATTGGTTTTAACGGTGTTCGACGGTGTTCTAAGGTGTTCGACGAACAGTTCGACGAACAGTTCCTCGAACATCCCGGTGTTCGACGAACCGAACCGAACCCGAACACTACGGGGGTGGCTCAACACTAATTAGGACATCATGACATCACCGTTGCCATGACGACCATTATGACATCATCGTCGCCATGACAACCATTATGACATCTCCCGTCGCCATGGCGACCATTATGAAATCATCGTAGCCATTACGACCATTATTAAATCACAGTCGCCATGATGACCATTATGACATCATGACATCATCGTCGCCATGACGACCATTATGACATCATCGTCGCCATGACAACCATTATGACATCATCGTCGCCATGACAGCCATTATGACATCATCGTCGCCATGACAGCCATTATGACATCATCGTCGCCATGACGACCATTATGACATAATCGTCGCCATGGCGACCATTATGACATCACCGTCGCCATGACGACCATTATTAAATCACAGTCGCCATGACAACCATTATGACATCTTTGTCGCCATGATGACCATTGTGACATCACCATCGCCATGATGACCATTATTGCACCACCATTGCCATGACGACCATTATTGTTATGATCTGCTACAGAGACTAAGGAAAGAGAGGAGATCTGTCCCTACAATAGAACTAAACTAGATCCCTACGATGTAACGGGGAACCTAATCCTGCGATCAGACCCGCTAAAGTCCTCGGCTAGTCTGAACGCAGACCTATAGATGTGAGGGAGGGATCCCTACAAGATCTAGGGACTGGGAAAAGTTGGACACCTCCTAGCAGAAATCGTAGCAGTCAAAGACAAACACACAACAAAAAGGCATAGGGGTCAGAAGACCTAGCAAAACTAACAGAGAACGGCAACAGAGCAACAAGCTAGCTCAACAGTAGAAAATACAAATGAAGTCCAGCAAAGCCAGGAGGGCGGAGCCGGATTAAATAGGCAAAATGGTCATGTGACCAGCAAACTGAAAAAAACCTAACAGGAGAGTTGTAACAGTACCCCCTCTTCTAAGAGGATCCTCCGGATCCCCTAGGCCCAGGCTTACCAGGAAACCTCCTGTGAAATGCTCGGACAAGTCTGGGAGCAGAAAAATCATCCGCCCTCACCCATGAGTTATCCTCAGGTCCGAAACCCTTCCAAGCGACGAGATACTGCAAACTCCCTCTATACCGTCTAGAATTTAGGATGCGGGAAATTTCATATTCCCCGTCCTCCACCACCGGAGGAACAGTGGCAGAGGCGTCACCATCCGACGCATCAGCTTCTTTCAACAGAGAAACATGAAACACCGGATTAATCCTCCAGGACGTAGGAACCTCCAGCCTAACAGCAGATTGGTTAATTATCTGAAGTACCTTAAAGGGTCCTACGAACTTGGGACCCAATTTTTAGAAGGAATCCTCAATCGCAGATTCTTAGAGGACAACCAAACCATGTCACCAACAGCAAACAAAACCTCTTGCCGTTTCCTATCAAAGTACCTCTTAGATTTTTTGTTAGCCTCCTGAAGATTGCCACTCACATCCGTCCAAACTCTCTCCAAATCACCGGAAAAACTCTCCTCCTCAGGCACAGCCGAAGCCAATTTGGAAAATGACCCAAAAGACGGATGTCTCCCAGAACAACAAAAAAAAGGCGAACACCCAGCAGAAGAGGATGTATGGTTGTTAAGAGCAAATTCAGCAAGTGGCAGAAACTCAGACCACCCCTCTTGATTGTCTGCCACAAAACAACGCAAGATCTGCTCAACATCCTGGTTCTTCCTTTCTGTCTGGCCATTAAGACTCAGGATGATATCCGGATGAAAACGACAAATGAACTCCCAACCTGTCACAAAAGGCACGCCAAAAAACGAGCCACGAACTGAGGACCCCTATCAGAAACAATGTCAGTAGGAACACCATGTAGTCTGACAACCTCCTTGACAAAGGCCTTAGCGAGTGTCTTAGCGCAAGGCAGTTTGATGAAGGGAACCAAGTGACACATCTTGCTAAAATGGTCCACGACCACCCAGATGACCGTGAAACATTCAGAGGGGGGAAGGTCAGTAATAAAGTCCATAGCCAGATGTGTCCAAGGTGCACTAGGAACCTCCAGAGGGCAAAGCAACCCCGCAGCAGGAGCATGCGAAGACTTGGATCTTGCACACACAGTACATTGGCGCACCCACTTAATGACTTCCTTCTGCCATCCAGGCCACCAAAAACTGCGACCCACAAGTCTCTTGGTCTCAGAAATTCCTGGATGACCTGCCAACCGAGACTCATGACACTCAAACAAATCTCTCCTAAAGGTCCTAGGCACAAACAACCTCCCATGGGGAGTGTTAGATGGGGCATTCTCCTGTGCTTTAAGAATCTCATCCTCCAAAACGGAGTCCAAAGCAGCAATCACAACACCTTCTTGTAAAATGGTCTCCTTCTCCTCCTCAACACCGACCATGGGAGAAAAGCTGCGAGACAAAGCATCCGCTTTAACATTCTTGGTACCTGGGATGTAAGTAACGGAAAAATTAAACCGCGAGAAAAAAAGTGCCCACCTAGCCTGACGGGCATTCAAGCGCTTGGCAGCATCAAGATAGATCAGATTTTTATGATCAGTGAAAACCTGAACGGGAAATTCAGCACCTTCCAAGAGGTGACGCCAGTGTTCAAATGCGAGTTTAATCGCCAGCAATTCCCGATTGCCAATATCTTAATTAAGTTCAGTCTCGGAAAAATTTTTTGAAAAAAAGGCACAGGGATGTACTCCATCCTTGTTTTCCTGAGACAACACCGCACCAACCCCCACCGAAGAAGCATCAACCTCAACCAAACACGGCTTAGTCACATCAGGCTGCATAAGGATGGGAGCAGAGGTGAACCTCTCCTTTAAAAACACAAAAGCTTCAATGGCCTCAGAAGTCCACTGAACCGCATTAGCAACTTTCCTGGTGAGATCGGTCAGCGGTTTGACAATAATAGAAATTTTTTTTATGAATTTTCTGTAATAATTGGCGTAACCCAAAAACCTCTGTATCGATTTCAAACCAATAGGCCTAGGCCATTCCTGTACAGCCTGAACTTTAACCGGGTCCATCTCAAAACCTTCACTGGAGACAATGTAGCCCAAAAAACTAATTCTCTGTACAGCGAACTCACATTTCTCCAGCTTAGCAAAAAGCGAATTATCCATTTATAACTGTAATACCTCACGTACGCTCATCCAATGAGACTCCAGATCCGGCGAATAAATCAAAATGTCATCCAAATACACAACCACATCTTTGCCGATTAAAGGTCTAAGGATGTCATTAATAAGATTCTGAAAAAATGCTGGAGCATTGGTGAGACCAAAAGGCATAACCAGATTCTCAAAATGACCCACAGGAGTGTTAAAAGCAGTCTTCCATTCATCACCCTCCTTCATGCGCAACAAATTGTATGCCCCCTGGAGATCAATTTTAGAGAACCACTTGGCCCCCACTAACTGGTTAAATAAATCGGGAATCAATGGCAGTGGGTAAGGATTGTGTACAGTAATTTTATTAATCTCACGAAAGTCCAGACAAGGACGTAAACCGCCATCTTTTTTTTTCACAAAAAAAAAACCAACAGCCACAGGAGACTTGGAAGGCCTAATGAGACCAGTGGCCAAGCTTGTCTGTATGTATTCCTCCAAAGCCTTTCTCTCAGGAATAGTAAGATTAAATAAACGACTCTTAGGAAGAGTCGCTCCAGGGACAAATTCAATGGTACAATCATAGTCTCTATGGGGAGGCAAAACCTGCGACTCCTCCTCAGAAAAAACTCTCCAAAAATCCTGAATAGGTACAGGCAATTCCCCTCTATCCACAGCAGCAATGCGCCCGTTACAACACTTGTCATAACACTTAGGGCTCCACGACTTAATTTCATTGGTAGACCAATCCAGTACAGGATTGTGCAATTTTAACCAGGGAAACCCCAATATTACTGAAGAAGGCAAATTATCCAATACCACCAAATCCAAATTCTCTTGATGAATACCATTAATAGTGAGGGGAAATTCACAGACCTTGTGAGTAACACTCTTCAAGGGAGAGCCATCGACAGAAACCACAGCAATAGGGGATGACAAAGTTTTAGGTTCTAATCTAAGTTTTTCCAAGAATCCCCCATCAATCACATTCAGAGTAGATCCACAATCCACAAATACCCGAAATTCAATTAATTCATCCTGAGCAGCAGTAGTGGCAGATAGGAATACCCCCTTAGAATTTAAACAGGCAATACGAGCATGACTGACCATTTTTTTTCTTTCTTACGAAGCACACAGCTCTTAATAAAATGACCAGAACTTCCGCAATAGAAGCACAAGCCTTCAGAAAGTCGGTGGTCTTTTTCCTTAGAGCGGGGTGCCATCGCCCCAATTTCCATCGGCTCTCCATTGTCAGCACAGAACCTCTCAGGACTCGAAGCTGACATAGCAGAGGATTTGCTCTCATTAACCCTTGCACGCAGTCTCCTGTCCACCGGTATAGCTAATTGCATTGCCTCCTGCAAGTTTCCAGGTGTGGGATAAGCAATCAGTAAATCTTTAACCCTTTCACCTAGGCCTGCAAGAAACAAGCTTTTCAAAGCTGAATCGTTCCACCCAACCTGGGCAGACCACCGACGGAAGTGAGAACAATATTTTTCCACATTACCTGATCCCTGCCTCAAACGTCTTAATTCAGACTCAGCAGATGAGACACGATCAGGATCATCGTACAACAAACCCAAAGCAGAAAAAAAACTGTCCACTGAACTAAAGCACGGATCACTAGGATGGAGAGAGAAGGCCCATCCCTGAGGATCTTTGCGCAAAAGTGACATTATGAACCCTATGCGCTGTTATTCATCACCAGAGGATTCGGGTCTCAAACGAAAATATAATAGACAAGCATTTTTAAAAGAAAAAAAATCTTGTTGTTCGCCAAGAAATAAATTAGGCAGATGTACCTTTGGTTCCACAAAATGCGCTCCAGAACAGCTACTCACGTGTTGTTGGAGCTTGGTCACCTCCAGAGAGAGTCCCTGCAAGCGTTGAGCCAAATCTTGCACCGAGATCATGATGGAAAACTGGAGGTCTTTCCTTAGAGAATTTTTTTTTTTTTTATTTTTTTTTTTTATGGCTGGACTTACTGTTATGATCTGCTACAGAGACTAAGGAAAGAGAGGAGATCTGTCCCTGCAATAGAACTAAACTAGATCCTTACGATGTAACGGGGAACCTGATCCTGCGATCAGACCCGCTAAAGTCCTCGGCTAGTCTGAACGCAGACCTATAGATGTGAGGGAGGGATCCCTACAAGATCTAGGGACTGGGAAAAGTTGGACACCTCCTAGCAGAAATAGTAGCAGTCAAAGACAAACACACAACAAAAAGGCATAGGGGTCAGAAGACCTAGCAAAACTAACAGAGAACGGGAACAGAGCAACAAGCTAGCTCAACAGTAGAAAATACAAATGAAGTCCAGCAAAGCCAGGAGGGCGGAGCCGGATTAAATAGGCAAAATGGTCATGTGACCAGCAAACTAAAAAAAACCTAACAGGAGAGTTGTAACAATTATGACATCATCGTCGCCATGACGACCATTATGACATCATCGTCGCCATGACAACCATTATGACATCATCGTCGCCATGGCGACCATTATGACAACACCGTTGCCATGACGACCATTATGACATCATCGTCGCCATGACAACCATTATGACATCATCATCGCCATGGCGACCATTATGACATCATCGTCGCCATGGCGACCATTATGACATCATCGTCGCCATGGCGACCATTATGACATCTCCCGTTGCCATGACGACCATTATGAAATCATCGTAGCCATTACGACCATTATTAAATCACAGTCGACATGACAACCATTATGACATCTTCGTCGCCATGATGACCATTATGACATCATGACATCACCGTTGCCATGACGACCATTATGACATCACCGTTGTCATGACGACCATTATGACATCATCGTCGCCATGACGACCATTATGACATCAAAATCGCCATGACGACCATTATGACATCATCGTCGCCTTGGCGACCGTTATGACATCATCATCTCCATGACGACCAATATGATATCATCGTCGCCATGATTACCATTATGTCATCATCGTCGCCATGACAACCATTATGACATCACCGTTGCCATGACGACCATTATGACATCACCGTTGCCATGACGACCATTATGACATCACCGTTGCCATGACGACCATTATGACATCACCATCGCCACGACGACTATTATGACATCATCGTTGCCATGACGACCATTATGACATCTTCGTCGCCATGACGACCATTATGACCTCATCATCGCCATGATGACCGTTATGACATTATCGTCGCCATAACGACTCTTATGACATCACCGTCGCCATGGCAACCATTATGACATCATCATCGCCATGACAACCAATATGATATCATCGTCGCCATGACGACCATTATTAAATCACTGTCGCCATGACAACCATTATGACATCATCATCGCCATGATGACCGTTATGATATTACCATTGCCATGACGACCCTTGTGACATCATCGTCGCCATGGCGACCATTATGACATCATGACATCACCGTTGCCATGAAGACCATTATGACATCATCGTCGCCATGACAACCATTATGACATCACATTCGCCATGACAACCATTATGACATCACATTCGCCATGACGACCATCATGACATCTTCGTCGCCATGATGACCATTATGACATCACCATCGCCATGACGACCATTATTACACCACCGTTGCCATGACGACCATTATGACATCATTGTCGCCATGACGACCATTATGACATCATCGTCACCATGACGACCATTATGACATCATCATCGCCATGATGACCGTTATGACATTACCGTTGCCATGACGACCCTTTTGACATCATCGTCGCCATGGCGACCATTATGACATCATCATCGCCATGACGACCAATATGATATCATCGTCGCCATGATGACCATTATGTCATCATCGTCGCCATGACAACCATTATGACACCATCGTCGCCATGACAACCATTATGACACCACCGTCGCCATGGCGACCATTATGACATCATCGTCGCCATGATGACCATTATGACATCATCATCGCCATGACGACCATTATGACATCATCGTCGCCATGACGACCATTATGACATCATCGTCGCCATGGCGACCATTATGACATCATCGTCGCCATGGCGACCCTTATGACATCATAATCACCATGACAACCAATATGATATCATCGTCGCCGTGACGACTATTATGAAATCATCATAGCCATTACGACCATTATTAAATCATAGTCGCCATGACAACCATTATGACATCTTCGTCGCCATGATAACCATTATGACATCATGACATCACCATTGCCATGACGACCATTATGACAAAATCGCCATGACGACCATTATGACATCATCATCGCCATGATGACCGTTATGACATTACCGTCGCCATGACGACCCTTATGACATCATCGTCTCCATGGCGACCATTATGACATCATCATCGCCATGGCGAATATTATTACACCACCGTTGCCATGACGACCATTATGACATCATCGTCGCCATGACGACCATTATGACATCATCATCGCCATGACGACCATTATGACATCATCGTCACCATGACGACCATTATGACATCATCATCGCCATGATGACCGCTATGACATTATCATCACCATGACGACCCTTATGACATCATCATCGCCATGGCAACCATTATGACATCATCATCGCCATGACGACCATTATGAAATCATCGTAGCCATTACGACGATTCTTAAATCATAGTCACCATGACAACCATTATGACATCTTCGTCGCCATGACGACCCTTATGACATCATCGTCACCTTGGCGACCATTATGACATCATCATCGCCATGACAATCAATATGATATCATCGTCGCCATGACGACCATTATTAAATCACTGTCGCCATGACAACCATTATGACATCATCATCGCCATGACTACCATTATGACATCAAAATCGCCATGACGACCCTTATGACATCATCGTCGCCATGGCGACCATAATGACATCATCATCGCCATGACAACCATTATGACATCATCATCGCCATGACAACCAATATGATATCATCGTCGCCATGACGACCATTATTAAATCACTGTCGCCATGACAACCATTATGACATCGTCATCGCCATGATGACCGTTATGACATTACCGTTGCCATGACGACCATTATGACATCATGACATCACCGTTGCCATGACGACCATTATGACATCACCGTTGCCATGGCGACCATTATGACATCATCGCCATGACGACCATTATGACATCATCGTCACCATGGCAACCATTATGACATCACAATCGCCATGACGACCATCATGACATCTTCGTTGCCATGATGACCATTATGACATCACCGTTGCCATGGCGACCATTATGACATCATCATCGCCATGATGACCGTTATGACATTACCGTTGCCATGACGACCCTTATGACAACATCGTCGCCATGGCGACCATTATGACATCATCATCGCCATGACGACCAATATGACATCATCGCCATGACGACCAATATGATATCATCGTCGCCATGATGACCATTATGACACCACCGTTGCCATGACGACCATTATGACATCATCGTCGCCATGACGACTATTATGACATCATCGTCGCCATGGCGACCATTATGACATCATAATCACCATGACAACCAATATGATATCATCGTCGCCGTGACGACTATTATGAAATCATCATAGCCATTACGACTATTATTAAATCATAGTTGCCATGACAACCATTATGACATCTTCGTCGCCATGATAACCATTATGACATCATGACATCACCGTTGCCATGACGACCATTATGACATAATCGCCATGACGACCATTATGACATCATCATCGCCATGACAACCATTATGACATCACCATCGGCATGACGACCAATATTACACCACCGTTGCCATGACGACCATTATGACATCTTCGTCGCCATGACGACCATTATGACATCATCATCGCCATGATGACCGTTATGACATCATCATCGCCATGGCGAACATTATGACACCACCGTTGCCATGACGACCATTATGACATCATCGTCGCCATGACGACCATTATGACATCATCATCGCCATGACGACCATTATGACATTATCATCTCCATGACGACCCTTATGACATCATCATCGCCATGGCAACCATTATGACATCATCATCGCCATGACAACCAATGTGATATCATCGTTGCCATGATGACCATTATGTCATCATCGTCGCCATGACGACCATTATGTCATCATCGTCGCCATGACAACCATTATGACATCATCGTCGCCATGACGACAATTATGACATCATCGTCGCCATGGCGACCATTATGATATCACCGTCCCCATGACGACCATTATGAGATCATCGTAGCCATTACGACCATTCTTAAATCATAGTCACCATGACAACCATTATGACATCTTCGTCGCCAAGATGACCATTATGACATCATGACATCACCGTTGCCATGACGACTATTATGACATCACCGTTGCCATGGCGACCATTATGACATCATCGTCGCCATGACGACCATTATGACATCATCGTCGCCATGACAACCATTATGACATCACAATCGCCATGGCGACCATTATGACATCACCGTCCCCATGACAACCATTATGAAATCATCGTAGCCATTACGACCATTCTTAAATCATAGTCACCATGACAACCATTATGACATCTTCGTCGCCATGATGACCATTATGACATCATGACACCACCGTTGCCATGACGACCATTATAACATCATCGTCGCCATGGCGACCATTATGACATCATCATCGCCATGACAACCAGTATGACATCATCGTCGCCATGATGACCATTATGACATCATCGTCGCCATGACGACCATTGTGACATCATCGTCGCCATGACAACCATTATGACATCAAAATCGCCGTGACAACCCTTATGACATCATCGTCGCCATGGCGACCATTATGACCTCATCATCGCCATGATGACCAATATGATATCATCGTCGCCATGATTACCATTATGTCATCATCGTCGCCATGACAACCATTATGACATCATCGTCGCAATGGTGACAATTATGACATCATCGTCACCATGACGACCATTATGACACCACCGTTGCCATGACTACCATTATGACATCACCGTTGCCATGACTACCATTATGACATCACCGTTGCCATGACGGCCATTATGACATCACCGTTGCCATGACGGCCATTATGACATCACCGTTGCCATGACGACCATTATGACATCACCGTTGCCATGACGACCATTATGACATCACCATCGCCACGACGACCATTATGACATCTTCGTCGCCATGACGACCATTATGACATCTTCGTCGCCATGACGACCATTATGACATCATCGCCATGACAACCAATATATCATCGTCGCCATGACGACCATTATTAAATCACTGTCGCCATGACAACCATTATGACATCATCATCGCCATGATGACTGTTATGACATTACCATTGCCATGACGACCCTTATGACATCATCGTCGCCATGACAACCATTATGACATCATCATCGCCATGATGACCGTTATGACATTACCATTGCCATGACGACCCTTATGACATCATCATCGCCATGTCGACCACTATGACATCATCGTCGCCATGACAACCATTATGACATCACATTCGCCATGACGACCATCATGACATCTTCGTCGCCATGATGACCATTATGACATCACCATCGCCATGACGACCATTATGACATCATCGTCGCCATGACGACCATTATGACATCATCGTCGCCATGGCGACCATTATGACATCATCGTCGCCATGGCGACCCTTATGACATCATAATCACCATGACAACCAATATGATATCATCGTCGCCGTGACTACTATTATGAAATCATCATAGCCATTACGACCATTATTAAATCATAGTCGCCATGACAACCATTATGACATCTTCGTCGCCATGATAACCATTATGACATCATGACATCACCATTGCCATGACGACCATTATGACAAAATCGCCATGACGACCATTATGACATCATCATCGCCATGACAACCATTATGACATCACCATCGCCATGACGACCAATATTACACCACCGTTGCCATGACGACCATTATGACATCTTCATCGCCATGACGACCATTATGACATCATCATCGCCATGATGACCGTTATGACATTACCGTCGCCATGACGACCCTTATGACATCATCGGCGCCATGGCGACCATTATGACATCATCATCGCCATGGCGAATATTATGACACCACCGTTGCCATGACGACCATTATGACATCATCGTCGCCATGACGACCATTATGACATCATCGTCGCCATGACGACCATTATGACATCATCATCGCCATGATGACCGTTATGACATTATCATCACCATGACGACCCTTATGACATCATCATCGCCATGGCAACCATTATGACATCATCATCGCCATGACGACCATTATGAAATCATCGTAGCTATTACGACGATTCTTAAATGATAGTCACCATGACAACCATTATGACATCTTCGTCGCCATGACGACCCTTATGACATCATCGTCACCTTGGCGACGATTATGACATCATCATCGCCATGACAACCAATATGATATCATCGTCGCCATGACGACCATTATTAAATCACTGTCGCCATGACAACCATTATGACATCATCATCGCCATGACGACCTTTATGACATCATCGTCGCCATGGCGACCATAATGACATCATCATCGCCATGACAACCATTATGACATCATCATCGCCATGACAACCAATATGATATCATCGTCGCCATGACGACCATTATTAAATCACTGTCGCCATGACAACCATTATGACATCATCATCGCCATGATGACCGTTATGACATTACCGTTGCCATGACGACCCTTATGACATCATCGTCGCCATGGCGACCATTATGACATCATGACATCACCGTTGCCATGACGACCATTATGACATCACCGTTGCCATGGCGACCATTATGACATCATCTTCGCCATGACAACCATTATGACATCACAATCGCCATGACGACCATCATGACATCTTCGTTGCCATGATGACCATTATGACATCACCGTTGCCATGGCGACCATTATGACATCATCGTCGCCATGACGACCATTATGACATCATCATCGCCATGATGACCGTCATGACATTACCGTTGCCATGACGACCCTTATGACATCATCGTCGCCATGGCGACCATTATGACATCATCATCGCCATGACGACCAATATGATATCATCGTCGCCATGATGACCATTATGACACCACCGTTGCCATGACGACCATTATGACATCATCGTTGCCATGACGACTATTATGACATCATCGTCGCCATGGCGACCATTATGACATCATAATCACCATGACAACCAATATGATATCATCGTCGCCGTGACGACTATTATGAAATCATCATAGCCATTACGACCATTATTAAATCTTAGTTGCCATGACAACCATTATGACATCTTCGTCGCCATGATAACCATTATGACATCATGACACCACCGTTGCCATGACGACCATTATGACATCTTCGTCGCCATGACGACCATTATGACATCATCATCGCCATGACGACCGTTATGACATCATCATCGCCATGGCGAACATTATGACACCACCGTTGCCATGACGACCATTATGACATCTTCGTCGCCATGACGACCATTATGACATCATCATCGCCATGACGACCGTTATGACATCATCATCGCCATGGCGAACATTATGACACCACCGTTGCCATGACGACCATTATGACATCATCGTCGCCATGACGACCATTATGACATCATCATCGCCATGACGACCATTATGACATCATCATCGCCATGACGACCATTATGACATCATCGCCATGACGACCCTTATTACATCATCATCGCCATGGCAACTATTATGACATCATCATCGCCATGACAACCAATATGATATCATCGTCGCCATGATGACCATTATGTCATCATCGTCGCCATGACGACCATTATGTCATCATCGTCGCCATGACGACCATTATGTCATCATCGTCGCCATGACAACCATTATGACATCATCGTCGCCATGGCGACAATTATGACATCATCGTCGCCATGGCGACCATTATGACATCACCGTCCCCATGACGACCATTATTTATGAGATCATCGTAGCCATTACGACCATTCTTAAATCATAGTCACCATGACAACCATTATGACATCTTCGTCGCCAAGATAACCATTATGACATCATGACATCACCGTTGCCATGACGACCATTATGACATCACCGTTGCCATGGCGACCATTATGACATAATCGTCGCCATGACGACCATTATGACATCATCGTCGCCATGACAACCATTATGACATCACAATCGCCATGGCGACCATTATGACATCACCGTCGCCATGACAACCATTATGACATCATCGTCGCCATGGCGACCATTATGACACCACCGTTGCCATGACGACCATTATGACATCGTCGCCATGACAACCATTATGATATCATCGTCGCCATGGCGACCATTATGACACCACCGTTGCCATGACGACCATTATGACATCATCGTCGCCATGACAACCATTATGACCTCATCATCGCCATGGCGACCATTATGACATCATCGTCGCCATGGCGACCATTATGACATCTCCCGTCGCCATGACGACCATTATGACATCATCATCACCATGATGACCATTATGACATCATCATCACCATGATGACCGTTATGACATTACCGTCGCCATGGCGACCGTTATGACATCATCATCTCCATGACGACCAATATGATATCATCGTCGCCATGATTACCATTATGTCATCATCGTCGCCATGACAACCATTATGACATCATCGTCGCCATGACGACCATTATGACATCATGACATCACCGTCGCCATGACGACCATTATGACATCACCGTCGCCATGACGACCATTATGACATCACCGTCGCCATGACGACCATTATGACATCACCGTCGCCATGACGACCATTATGACATCATCGTCGCCATGACGACCATTATGACATCAAAATCGCCATGACGACCATTATCACATCATCGTCGCCATGTCGACCATTTTGACATCACCGTCGCCATGACGACCATTATGAAATCATCATAGCCATTACAACCATTATTAAATCACAGTCGCCATGACAACCATTATGACATCTTCATCGCCATGATGACCATTATGACATCACCATCGCCATGATGACCATTATTACACCACCATTGCCATGACGACCATTATGACATCATCGTCGCCATGACGACCATTATGATATCATCATCGCCACGATGACCGTTATGACATTACCGTCGCCATGACGACCCTTATGACATCATCGTCGCCTTGGCGACCATTATGACATCATCATCGCCATGACGACCAATATGATATCATTGTCGCCATGACATCCATTATGACATCATCATCGCCAAGGCGACCATAATGACATCATCATCGCCATGGCGACCATAATGACATCATCATCGCCATGGCGACCATAATGACATCATCATCGCCATGATAACCAATATGATATCATCGTCGCCATGATTACCATTATGTCATCATTGTCGCCATGACAACCTTTATGACATCATTGTCGCCATGGCGACCATTATGTCATCATCGTCGCCATGGCGACCATTATGACATCACCATCGCCATGACGACCATTATGAAATCATCGTAGCCATTACGACCATTATTAAATCATAGTCGCCATGACAACCATTATGACATCTTCGTCGCCATGATGACCATTATGATATCATGACATCACCGTCGCCATGACGACCATTATGACATCACCGTCGCCATGACGACCATTATGACATCATCGTCACCATGACGACCATTATGACATCATCGTCGCCATGACGACCATTATGACATCATCGTCGCCATGACGACCATTATGACATCATCGTCGCCATGACGACCATTATGACATCATAGTCGCCATGACGACCATTATGACATCATCGTCGCCATGACGACCATTATGACATCACCGTCGCCATGACGACTATTATTACACCACCGTTGCCATGACGACCATTATGACATCTTCGTCGCCATGACAACCATTATGACATCATCATCGCCATGATGACCGTTATGACATTATCGTCGCCATGACGACCCTTATGACATCACCGTCGCCATGGCAACCATTATGACATCATCATCGCCATGACAACCAATATGATATCATCGTCGCCATGACGACCATAATTAAATCATCATCGCCATGATGACCGTTATGACATTACCGTTGCCATGACGACCCTTATGACATCATCGTCGCCATGGCGACCATTACGACATCATGACATCACCGTTGCCATGACGACCATTATGACATCACCGTTGCCATAGCGACCATTATGACACCATCATCGCCATGACGACCATTATGACATCATCGTCGCTATGACAAGCATTATGACATCACAATCGCCATGACGACCATCATGACATCTTCGTCGCCATGATGACCATTATGACATCACCATCGCCATGACGACCATTATTACACCACCGTTGCCATGACGACCATTATGACATCATCATCGCCATGATGACCGTTATGACATTACCGTTGCCATGACGACCCTTATGACATCATCGTCGCCATGGCGACCATTATGACATCATCATCGCCATGACGACCAATATGATATCATCGTCGCCATGGCGACCATTATGACACCACCGTTGCCATGACGACCATTATGACATCATCGTCGCCATGACGACCATTATGACATCATCGTCGCCATGGCGACCATTATGACATCATAATCGCCATGACAACCAATATGATATCATCGTCGCCGTGACGACTATTATGAAATCATCATAGCCATTACGACCATTATTAAATCATCGTCGCCATGACAACCATTATGACATCTTCGTCGCCATGATAACCATTATGACATCATGACATCACCATTGCCATGACGACCATTATGACATAATCGCCATGACGACCATTATGACATCATAATCGCCATGACAACCATTATGACATCACCATCGCCATGACGACCAATATTACACCACCGTTGCCATGACGACCATTATGACATCATCGTCGCCATGACGACCATTATGACATCATCATCGCCATGACGACCATTATGACATCATCATCGCCATGATGACCATTATGACATTACCGTCGCCATGACGACCCTTATGACATCATCGTAGCCATGGCGACCATTATGACATCATTGTCATGACGAAAAATATGATATCATCGTCGCCATGACAACCATTATGACATCATCGTCGCCATGGCGACCATTATGACACCACCGTTGCCATGACGACCATTATGACATCGTCGCCATGACAACCATTATGACATCATCGTCGCCATGGCGACCATTATGACACCACCGTTGCCATGACGACCATTATGACATCATCGTCGCCATGACAACCATTATGACCTCATCGTCGCCAATGCGACCATTATGACCTCATCGTCGCCATGGCGACCATTATGACATCTCCCGTCGCCATGGCGACCATTATGACATCATCATCACCATGATGACCATTATGACATCATCATCACCATGATGACCATTATGACATCATCATCTCCATGACGACCAATATGATATCATCGTCGCCATGATTACCATTATGTCATCATCGTCGCCATGACAACCATTATGACATCATCGTCGCCATGACGACCATTATGACATCATGACATCACCGTCGCCTTGACGACTATTATGACATCACCGTCGCCATGACGACCATTATGACATCACCGTCGCCATGACGACCATTATGACATCATCGTCGCCATGATGACCATTATGACATCATCGTTGCCATGACGACCATTATGACATCAAAATCGCCATGACGACCATTATCACATCATCGTCGCCATGGCGACCATTTTGACATCACCGTCGCCATGACGACCATTATGAAATCACAGTCGCCATGACAACCATTATGACATCTTCGTCGCCATGATGACCATGACATCACCATCGCCATGATGACCATTATTACACCACCATTGCCATGACGACCATTATGACATCATCGTCGCCATGACGACCATTATGACATCATCATCGCCACGATGACCGTTATGACATTACCGTCGCCATGACGACCCTTATGACATCATCGTCGCCATGATTACCAATATGACATCATCGTCGCCATGATTACCATTATGTCATCATTGTCGCCATGACATCCATTATGACATCATCATCGCCAAGGCGACCATAATGACATCATCATCGCCATGGCGACCATAATGACATCATCATCGCCATGATAACCAATATGATATCATCGTCGCCATGATTACCATTATGTCATCATTGTCGCCATGACAACCTTTATGACATCATTGTCGCCATGGCGACCATTATGTCATAATCGTCGCCATGGCAACCATTATGACATCACCATCGCCATGACGACCATTATGAAATCATCGTAGCCATTACGACCATTATTAAATCATAGTCGCCATGACAACCATTATGACATCTTCGTCGCCATGATGACCATTATGATATCATGACATCATCGTCGCCATGACGACCATTATGACATCATCGTCGCCATGACGACCATTATGACATCATCGTCGCCATGACGACCATTATGACATCATCGTCGCCATGACGACCATTATGACATCATCGTCGCCATGACGACCATTATGACATCATCGTCGCCATGACGACCATTATGACATCATCGTCGCCATGACGACCATTATGACATCATCGTCGCCATGACGACCATTATGATATCATCATCGCCACGATGACCGTTATGACATTACCGTCGCCATGACGACCCTTATGACATCATCGTCGCCTTGGCGACCATTATGACATCATCATCGCCATGACGACCAATATGATATCATTGTCGCCATGACATCCATTATGACATCATCATCGCCAAGGCGACCATAATGACATCATCATCGCCATGGCGACCATAATGACATCATCATCGCCATGGCGACCATAATGACATCATCATCGCCATGATAACCAATATGATATCATCGTCGCCATGATTACCATTATGTCATCATTGTCGCCATGACAACCTTTATGACATCATTGTCGCCATGGCGACCATTATGTCATCATCGTCGCCATGGCGACCATTATGACATCACCATCGCCATGACGACCATTATGAAATCATCGTAGCCATTACGACCATTATTAAATCATAGTCGCCATGACAACCATTATGACATCTTCGTCGCCATGATGACCATTATGATATCATGACATCACCGTCGCCATGACGACCATTATGACATCACCGTCGCCATGACGACCATTATGACATCATCGTCACCATGACGACCATTATGACATCATCGTCGCCATGACGACCATTATGACATCATCGTCGCCATGACGACCATTATGACATCATAGTCGCCATGACGACCATTATGACATCATCGTCGCCATGACGACCATTATGACATCACCGTCGCCATGACGACTATTATTACACCACCGTTGCCATGACGACCATTATGACATCTTCGTCGCCATGACAACCATTATGACATCATCATCGCCATGATGACCGTTATGACATTATCGTCGCCATGACGACCCTTATGACATCACCGTCGCCATGGCAACCATTATGACATCATCATCGCCATGACAACCAATATGATATCATCGTCGCCATGACGACCATAATTAAATCATCATCGCCATGATGACCGTTATGACATTACCGTTGCCATGACGACCCTTATGACATCATCGTCGCCATGGCGACCATTACGACATCATGACATCACCGTTGCCATGACGACCATTATGACATCACCGTTGCCATAGCGACCATTATGACACCATCATCGCCATGACGACCATTATGACATCATCGTCGCTATGACAAGCATTATGACATCACAATCGCCATGACGACCATCATGACATCTTCGTCGCCATGATGACCATTATGACATCACCATCGCCATGACGACCATTATTACACCACCGTTGCCATGACGACCATTATGACATCATCATCGCCATGATGACCGTTATGACATTACCGTTGCCATGACGACCCTTATGACATCATCGTCGCCATGGCGACCATTATGACATCATCATCGCCATGACGACCAATATGATATCATCGTCGCCATGGCGACCATTATGACACCACCGTTGCCATGACGACCATTATGACATCATCGTCGCCATGACGACCATTATGACATCATCGTCGCCATGGCGACCATTATGACATCATAATCGCCATGACAACCAATATGATATCATCGTCGCCGTGACGACTATTATGAAATCATCATAGCCATTACGGCCATTATTAAATCATCGTCGCCATGACAACCATTATGACATCTTCGTCGCCATGATAACCATTATGACATCATGACATCACCATTGCCATGACGACCATTATGACATAATCGCCATGACGACCATTATGACATCATAATCGCCATGACAACCATTATGACATCACCATCGCCATGACGACCAATATTACACCACCGTTGCCATGACGACCATTATGACATCATCGTCGCCATGACGACCATTATGACATCATCATCGCCATGACGACCATTATGACATCATCATCGCCATGATGACCATTATGACATTACCGTCGCCATGACGACCCTTATGACATCATCGTAGCCATGGCGACCATTATGACATCATTGTCATGACGAAAAATATGATATCATCGTCGCCATGACAACCATTATGACATCATCGTCGCCATGGCGACCATTATGACACCACCGTTGCCATGACGACCATTATGACATCGTCGCCATGACAACCATTATGACATCATCGTCGCCATGGCGACCATTATGACACCACCGTTGCCATGACGACCATTATGACATCATCGTCGCCATGACAACCATTATGACCTCATCGTCGCCAATGCGACCATTATGACCTCATCGTCGCCATGGCGACCATTATGACATCTCCCGTCGCCATGGCGACCATTATGACATCATCATCACCATGATGACCATTATGACATCATCATCACCATGATGACCATTATGACATCATCATCTCCATGACGACCAATATGATATCATCGTCGCCATGATTACCATTATGTCATCATCGTCGCCATGACAACCATTATGACATCATCGTCGCCATGACGACCATTATGACATCATGACATCACCGTCGCCTTGACGACCATTATGACATCACCGTCGCCATGACGACCATTATGACATCACCGTCGCCATGACGACCATTATGACATCACCGTCGCCATGACGACCATTATGACATCATCGTCGCCATGATGACCATTATGACATCATCGTTGCCATGACGACCATTATGACATCAAAATCGCCATGACGACCATTATCACATCATCGTCGCCATGGCGACCATTTTGACATCACCGTCGCCATGACGACCATTATGAAATCACAGTCGCCATGACAACCATTATGACATCTTCGTCGCCATGATGACCATTATGACATCACCATCGCCATGATGACCATTATTACACCACCATTGCCATGACGACCATTATGACATCATCGTCGCCATGACGACCATTATGACATCATCATCGCCACGATGACCGTTATGACATTACCGTCGCCATGACGACCCTTATGACATCATCGTCGCCATGATTACCAATATGACATCATCGTCGCCATGATTACCATTATGTCATCATTGTCGCCATGACATCCATTATGACATCATCATCGCCAAGGCGACCATAATGACATCATCATCGCCATGGCGACCATAATGACATCATCATCGCCATGATAACCAATATGATATCATCGTCGCCATGATTACCATTATGTCATCATTGTCGCCATGACAACCTTTATGACATCATTGTCGCCATGGCGACCATTATGTCATAATCGTCGCCATGGCAACCATTATGACATCACCATCGCCATGACGACCATTATGAAATCATCGTAGCCATTACGACCATTATTAAATCATAGTCGCCATGACAACCATTATGACATCTTCGTCGCCATGATGACCATTATGATATCATGACATCATCGTCGCCATGACGACCATTATGACATCATCGTCGCCATGACGACCATTATGACATCATCGTCGCCATGACGACCATTATGACATCATCGTCGCCATGACGACCATTATGACATCATCGTCGCCATGACGACCATTATGACATCATCGTCGCCATGACGACCATTATGACATCATCGTCGCCATGACGACCATTATGACATCATCGTCGCCATGACGACCATTATGACATCATCGTCGCCATGACGACCATTATGACATCACCATCGCCATGACGACCATTATGACATCACCATCGCCATGACGACTATTATTACACCACCGTCGCCATGACAACCATTATGACATCATCATCGCCATGACAACCATTATGACATCATCATCGCCATGATGACCGTTATGACATTATCGTCGCCATGACGACCCTTATGACATCACCGTCGCCATGGCAACCATTATGACATCATCATCGCCATGACAACCAATATGATATCATCGTCGCCATGACGACCATTATTAAATCATCATCGCCATGATGACCGTTATGACATTACCGTTGCCATGACGACCCTTATGACATCATCGTCGCCATGGCGACCATTACGACATCATGACATCACCGTTGCCATGACGACCATTATAACATCACCGTTGCCATAGCGACCATTATGACACCATCATCGCCATGACGACCATTATGACATCATCGTCGCTACGACAAGCATTATGACATCACAATCGCCATGACGACCATCATGACATCTTCGTCGCCATGATGACCATTATGACATCACCATCGCCATGACGACCATTATTACTCCACCGTTGCCATGACGACCATTATGACATCATCATCGCCATGATGACCGTTATGACATTACCGTTGCCATGACGACCATTATGACATCATCGTCGCCATGGCGACCATTATGACACCACCGTTGCCAAGACGACCATTATGGCACCACCGTTGCCATGACGACCATTATGACATCATCGTCGCCATGACGACCATTATGACATCATCGTCGCCATGGCGACCATTATGACATCATAATCGCCATGACAACCAATATTATATCATCGTCGCCGTGACGACTATTATGAAATCATCATAGCCATTACGACCATTATTAAATCATCGTCGCCATGACAACCATTATGACATCTTCGTCGCCATGATAACCATTATGACATCATGACATCACCGTTGCCATGACGACCATTATGACATAATCGCCATGACAACCATTATGACATCTTCGTCGCCATGACGACCATTATGACATCATGACATCACCGTTGCCATGACGACCATTATGACATCACCGTTGCCATGACGACCATTATGACATCATCGTCGCCATGACGACCATTATGACATCATCGTCGCCATGACGACCATTATGACATCATCGTCGCCATGACAACCATTATGACATCATCGTCGCCATGACAACCATAATGACATCATCGTCGCCATGGCGACAATTATGACATCATCGTCGCCATGGCGACAATTATGACATCATCGTCGCCATGGCGACCATTATGACATCACCGTCCCCATGACGACCATTATGAAATCATCGTAGCCATTACGACCATTCTTAAATCATAGTCACCATGACAACCATTATGACATCTTCGTCGCCATGATGACCATTATGACATCATGACATCACCGTTGCCATGACGACCATTATGACATCACCGTTGCCATGGCGACCATTATGACATCATCGTCGCCATGACAACCATTATGACATCACAATCGCCATGGCGACCATTATGACATCACCGTCCCCATGACGACCATTATGAAATCATCGTAGCCATTACGACCATTCTTAAATCATAGTCACCATGACAACCATTATGACATCTTCGTCGCCATGATGACCATTATGACATCATGACACCACCGTTGCCATGACGACCATTATAACATCATCGTCGCCATGGCGACCATTATGACATCATCGTCGCCATGACAACCATTATGACATCAAAATCGCCGTGACAACCCTTATGACATCATCGTCGCCATGGCGACCATTATGACCTAATCATCGCCATGACGACCAATATGATATCATCGTCGCCATGACAACCAATATGATATCATCGTCGCCATGATTACCATTATGTCGTCATCGTCGCCATGACAACCATTATGACATCATCGTCGCAATGGTGACCATTATGACACCACCATTGCCATGACGACCATTATGACATCATCGTCGCCATGACGACCAATATGACATCATCATCGCCATGATGACCGTTATGACATTACCGTCGCCATGACGACCCTTATGACATCATCGTCGCCATGGCGACCATTATGACGTCATCATCGCCATGACGACCAATATGATATCATCGTCGCCATGATTACCATTATGACATCACCATCGCCATGACGACCATTATGAAATCATCGTAGCCATTACGACCATTATTAAATCATAGTCGCCATGACAACCATTATGACATCTTCGTCGTAATGATGACCATTATGACATCATGACAGCACCGTTGCCATGATGACCATTATGACTTCACCGTTGCCATGACGACCATTATGACATCATCGTCGCCATGACGACCATTATGACATCATCGTCGCCAAGACAACCATTATGACATCACCATCGCCATGACGACTATTATTACACCACCGTTGCCATGACGACCATTATGACATCTTCGTCGCCATGACGACCATTATGACATCTTCGTCGCCATGACGACCATTATGACATCTTCGTCGCCATGATGACCATTATGACATCATCATCGCCATGATGACCGTTATGACATTACCGTTGCCATGACGACCCTTATGACATCATCATCGCCATGACGACCAATATGATATCATCGTCGCCATGATGACCATTATGTCATCATCGTCGCCATGACAACCATTATGACATCATCGTCGCCATGGCGACCATTATGACACCACCGTCGCCATGACGACCATTATGACATCATCGTCGCCATGACGACCATTATGACATCATCGTCGCCATGACGACCATTATGACATCATCATCGCCATGGCGACCATTATGACATCATCGTCGCCATGGCGACCATTATGACATCATAATCGCCATGACAACCAATATGATATCATCGTCGCCGTGACGACTATTATGAAATCATCATAGCCATTACGACCATTATTAAATCATCGTCGCCATGACAACCATTATGACATCTTCGTTGCCATGATAACCATTATGACATAATCGCCATGACGACCATTATGACATCATCATCGCCATGACAACCATTATGACATCACCATCGCCATGACGACCAATATTACACCACCGTCGCCATGACGACCATTATGACATCTTCGTCGCCATGACGACCATTATGACATCTTCGTCGCCATGACGACCATTATGACATTACCGTCGCCATGACGACCCTTATGACATCATCGTCGCCATGGCGACCATTATGACATCATCATCGCCATGGCGAACATTATGGCACCACCGTTGCCATGACGACCATTATGACATCATCGTCGCCATGACGACCATTATGACATCATCATCGCCATGACGACCATTATGACATCATCATCGCCATGATGACCGTTATGACATTATCATCGCCATGACGACCATTATGACATCATCATCGCCATGATGACCGTTATGACATCGTCGCCATGACAACCATTATGACATCACCGTCACCATGACGACCATTATGACATCATCGTAGCCATTACGACCATTATTAAATCACAGTCGCCATGACAACCATTATGACATCATGACATCACCGTTGCCATGACGACCATTATGACATCACCGTCGCCATGACGACCATTATGACATCATCGTCGCCATGACGACCATTATGACATCATCGTCGCCATGACGACCATTATGACATCATCGTCGCCATGACGACCATTATGACATCATCGTCGCCATGGCGACCATTATGACATCATCGTCGCCATGGCGACCATTATGACATCACCGTCCCCATGACGACCATTATGAAATCATCGTAGCCATTACGACCATTATGAAATCATCGTAGCCATTACGACCATTCTTAAATCATAGTCACCATGACAACCATTATGACATCTTCGTCGCCATGATGACCATTATGACATCATGACACCACCGTTGCCATGACAACCCTTATGACATCATCGTCGCCATGGCTACCATCATGACCTAATCATCGCCATGACGACCAATATGATATCATCGTCGCCATGACAACCATTATGTCATCATCGTCGCCATGACAACCATTATGACATCATCGTCGCAATGGTGACCATTATGACACCACCGTTGCCATGACGACCATTATGACATCATCGTCACCATGACGACCATTATGACATCATCGTCGCCATGACGACCAATATGACATCATCATCGCCATGATGACCGTTATGACATAACCGTCGCCATGACGACCCTTATGACATCATCGTCGCCATGGCGACCATTATGACGTCATCATCGCCATGACGACCAATATGATATCATCGTCGCCATGATTACCATTATGTCATCATTGTCGCCATGACAACCATTATGACATAATCATCGCCATGGCGACCATAATGACATCATCATCGCCATGACAACCAATATGATATCATCGTCGCCATGATTACCATTATGACATCATCATCGCCATGACAACCAATATGATATCATCATCGCCATGATTACCATTATGACATCACCATCGCCATGACGACCATTATGAAATCATCGTAGCCATTACGACCATTATTAAATCATAGTCGCCATAACAATCATTAAGACATCTTCGTCGCCATGACGACCATTATGACATCATGACATCACCGTTGCCATGACGACCATTATGACATCACCGTTGCCATGACGACCATTATGACATCATCGTCGCCATGACGACCATTATGACATCACCGTCGCCATGATAACCATTATGACATCACCGTCACCATGACGACCATTATGACATCATCATCGCCATGATAACCGTTATGACATTATCGTCGCCATGACGACCCTTATGACATCATCGTCGCCATGACAACCAATATGATATCATCGTCGCCATGATGTCATCATCGTCGCCATGACAACCAATATGACATCATCGTCGCCATGGCGACCATTATGACATCATCGTCGCCATGGCGACCATTATGACATCACCGTCGCCAAGACGACCATTATGAAATCATCGTAGCCATTACAACCATTATTAAATCATAGTCACCATGACACCATTATGACATCTTCGTCGCCATGATGACCATTATGACATCATCATCGCCATGACAACCATTATGACATCACAATCGCCATGACGACCATCATGACATCATCGTCGCCTTGGCGACCATTATGACATCACCGTCGCCATGACGACCATTATGACATAATCGTCGCCATGACGACCATTATGACATCACCATCGCCATGACGACTATTATTACACAACCGTTGTCATGACGACCATTATGACATCTTCGTCGCCATGACGACCATTATGACATCATCATCGCCATGATGACAGTTATGACATTACCGTCGCCATGACGACCATTATGACATCATCATCGCCATGACAACCAATATGATATCATCGTCGCCATGATGACCATTATGACATCATCGTCGCCATGGCGACCATTATGACATCATCGTAGCCATTACGACCATTATTAAATCACAGTCGCCATGACAATCATTATTTCATCTTCGTCGCCATGACGACCATTATGACATCACCGTTGCCATGACGACCATTATGACATCATCTTCGCCATGACAACCATTATGACATCACCGTTGCCATGACGACCATTATGACATCATCATCGCCATGATGACCGTTATGACATCATCGTCGCCATGGCGACCATTATGACATCATCATCGCCATGACAACCAATATGATATCATCGTCGCCATGACAACCATTATGACATCATCGTCGCCATGGCGACCATTATGACATCCTCGTCGCCATGGCGACCATTATGACATCACCGTCGCCATGACGACCATTATGAAATCATCGTAGCCATTACGACCATTATTAAATCATAGTCACCATGACACCATTATGACATCTTCGTCGCCATGATGACCATTATGACATCATGACATCACCGTTGCCATGATGACCATTATGACATCACCGTTGCCATGGCGACCATTATGACATCATCATCGCCATGACGACCATTATGACATCATCGTCGCCATGACAACCATTATGACATCACAATCGCCATGACGACCATCATGACATCATCGTCGCCATGACGACCATTATGAAATCATCATAGCCATTACGACCATTATTAAATCACTGTCGCCATGACAACCATTATGACATCATCATCGCCATGATGACCGTTATGACATTACCGTTGCCATGACGACCCTTATGACATCATTGTCGCCATGGCGACCATTATGACATCATGACATCACCGTTGCCATGACGACCATTATGACATCACCGTTGCCATGGCGACAATTATGACATCATCATCGCCATGACGACCATTGTGACATCATCGTCGCTATGACAACCATTATGACATCACAATCGCCATGACGACCATCATGACATCTTCGTCGCCATGATGACCATTATGACATCACCATCGCCATGACGACCATTATTACACCACCGTTGCCATGACGACCATTATGACATCATCGTCGCCATGACGACCATTATGACATCATCATCGCCATGATGACCGTTATGACATTACCGTTGCCATGACGACCCTTATGACATTATCGTCGCCATGACGACCAATATGATATCATCGTCGCCATGACGACCATTATGTCATCATCGTCGCCATGGCGACCATTATGACACCACCGTTGCCATGACGACCATTATGGCATCATCGTCGCCATGACGACCATTATGACATCATCGTCGCCATGGCGACCATTATGACATCATAATCGCCATGACAACCAATATGATATCATCGTCGCCGTGACGGCTATTATGAAATCATCATAGCCATTACGACCATTATTAAATCATAGTCGCCATGACAACCATTATGACATCTTCGTCGCCATGATAACCATTATGACATCATGACATCACCGTTGCCATGACGACCATTATGACAAAATCGCCATGACGACCATTATGACATCATCATCGTCATGACAACCATTATGACATCACCATCGCCATGACGACCAATATTACACCACCGTTGCCATGACGACCATTATGACATCTTCGTCGCCATGATGACCATTATGACATCATCATCGCCATGATGACCGTTATGACATTACCGTCGCCATGACGACCCTTATGACATCATCGTCGCCATGGCGACCATTATGACATCATCATCGCCATGGAGAACATTATGGCACCACCGTTGCCATGATGACCATTATGACATCATCGTCGCCATGACGACCATTATGACATCATCATCGCCATGACGACCATTATGACATCATCATCGCCATGATGACCGTTATGACATTATCATCGCCATGACGACCCTTATGACATCATCATCGCCATGACGACCATTATGACATCATCGTCGCCATGGCGACCATTATGACATCATCGTCGCCATGGCGACCATTATGACATCACCGTCCCCATGACGACCATTATGAAATCATCGTAGCCATTACGACCATTCTTAAATCATAGTCACCATGACAACCATTATGACATCTTCGTCGCCATGATGACCATTATGACATCATGACACCACCTTGCCATGACGACCATTATAACATCATCGTCGCCATGGCGACCATTATGACATCATCATCGCCATGACAACCAATATGATATCATCGTCGCCATGATAACCATTATGACATCATTGTCTCCATGACGACCATTATGACATCATCGTCACCATGACAACCATTATGACATCAAAATCGCCGTGACAACCCTTATGACATCATCGTCGCCATGGCGACCATCATGACGTCATCATCGCCATGACGACCAATATGATATCATCGTCGCCATGACAACCATTATGTCATCATCGTCGCCATGACAACCATTATGACATCATCGTCGCAATGGTGACCATTATGACACCACCGTTGCCATGACGACCATTATGACATCATCGTCACCATGACGACCATTATGACATCATCGTCGCCATGACGACCAATATGACATAATCATCGCCATGATGACCGTTATGACATTACCGTCGCCATGACGACCCTTATGACATCATCGTCGCCATGGCGACCATTATGACGTCATCATCGCCATGACGACCAATATGATATCATCGTCGCCATGACAACCATTATGACATCATCGTCGCAATGGTGACCATTATGACACCACCGTTGCCATGACGACCATTATGACATCATCGTCACCATGACGACCATTATGACATCATCGTCGCCATGACGACCAATATGACATCATCATCGCCATGATGACCGTTATGACATAACCGTCGCCATGACGACCCTTATGACATCATCGTCGCCATGGCGACCATTATGACGTCATCATCGCCATGACGACCAATATGATATCATCGTCGCCATGATTACCATTATGTCATCATTGTCGCCATGACAACCATTATGACATAATCATCGCCATGGCGACCATAATGACATCATCATCGCCATGACAACCAATATGATATCATCGTCGCCATGATTACCATTATGACATCATCATCGCCATGACAACCAATATGATATCATCGTCGCCATGATTACCATTATGACATCACCATCGCCATGACGACCATTATGAAATCATCGTAGCCATTACGACCATTATTAAATCATAGTCGCCATAACAATCATTAAGACATCTTCGTCGCCATGACGACCATTATGACATCATGACATCACCGTTGCCATGACGACCATTATGACATCACCGTTGCCATGACGACCATTATGACATCATCGTCGCCATGACGACCATTATGACATCACCGTCGCCATGATAACCATTATGACATCACCGTCACCATGACGACCATTATGACATCATCATCGCCATGATAACCGTTATGACATTATCGTCGCCATGACGACCCTTATGACATCATCGTCGCCATGACAACCAATATGATATCATCGTCGCCATGATGTCATCATCGTCGCCATGACAACCAATATGACATCATCGTCGCCATGGCGACCATTATGACATCATCGTCGCCATGGCGACCATTATGACATCACCGTCGCCAAGACGACCATTATGAAATCATCGTAGCCATTACAACCATTATTAAATCATAGTCACCATGACACCATTATGACATCTTCGTCGCCATGATGACCATTATGACATCATCATCGCCATGACAACCATTATGACATCACAATCGCCATGACGACCATCATGACATCATCGTCGCCTTGGCGACCATTATGACATCACCGTCGCCATGACGACCATTATGACATAATCGTCGCCATGACGACCATTATGACATCACCATCGCCATGACGACTATTATTACACAACCGTTGTCATGACGACCATTATGACATCTTCGTCGCCATGACGACCATTATGACATCATCATCGCCATGATGACAGTTATGACATTACCGTCGCCATGACGACCATTATGACATCATCATCGCCATGACAACCAATATGATATCATCGTCGCCATGATGACCATTATGACATCATCGTCGCCATGGCGACCATTATGACATCATCGTAGCCATTACGACCATTATTAAATCACAGTCGCCATGACAATCATTATTTCATCTTCGTCGCCATGACGACCATTATGACATCACCGTTGCCATGACGACCATTATGACATCATCTTCGCCATGACAACCATTATGACATCACCGTTGCCATGACGACCATTATGACATCATCATCGCCATGATGACCGTTATGACATCATCGTCGCCATGGCGACCATTATGACATCATCATCGCCATGACAACCAATATGATATCATCGTCGCCATGACAACCATTATGACATCATCGTCGCCATGGCGACCATTATGACATCCTCGTCGCCATGGCGACCATTATGACATCACCGTCGCCATGACGACCATTATGAAATCATCGTAGCCATTACGACCATTATTAAATCATAGTCACCATGACACCATTATGACATCTTCGTCGCCATGATGACCATTATGACATCATGACATCACCGTTGCCATGATGACCATTATGACATCACCGTTGCCATGGCGACCATTATGACATCATCATCGCCATGACGACCATTATGACATCATCGTCGCCATGACAACCATTATGACATCACAATCGCCATGACGACCATCATGACATCATCGTCGCCATGACGACCATTATGAAATCATCATAGCCATTACGACCATTATTAAATCACTGTCGCCATGACAACCATTATGACATCATCATCGCCATGATGACCGTTATGACATTACCGTTGCCATGACGACCCTTATGACATCATTGTCGCCATGGCGACCATTATGACATCATGACATCACCGTTGCCATGACGACCATTATGACATCACCGTTGCCATGGCGACAATTATGACATCATCATCGCCATGACGACCATTGTGACATCATCGTCGCTATGACAACCATTATGACATCACAATCGCCATGACGACCATCATGACATCTTCGTCGCCATGATGACCATTATGACATCACCATCGCCATGACGACCATTATTACACCACCGTTGCCATGACGACCATTATGACATCATCGTCGCCATGACGACCATTATGACATCATCATCGCCATGATGACCGTTATGACATTACCGTTGCCATGACGACCCTTATGACATTATCGTCGCCATGACGACCAATATGATATCATCGTCGCCATGACGACCATTATGTCATCATCGTCGCCATGGCGACCATTATGACACCACCGTTGCCATGACGACCATTATGGCATCATCGTCGCCATGACGACCATTATGACATCATCGTCGCCATGGCGACCATTATGACATCATAATCGCCATGACAACCAATATGATATCATCGTCGCCGTGACGGCTATTATGAAATCATCATAGCCATTACGACCATTATTAAATCATAGTCGCCATGACAACCATTATGACATCTTCGTCGCCATGATAACCATTATGACATCATGACATCACCGTTGCCATGACGACCATTATGACAAAATCGCCATGACGACCATTATGACATCATCATCGTCATGACAACCATTATGACATCACCATCGCCATGACGACCAATATTACACCACCGTTGCCATGACGACCATTATGACATCTTCGTCGCCATGATGACCATTATGACATCATCATCGCCATGATGACCGTTATGACATTACCGTCGCCATGACGACCCTTATGACATCATCGTCGCCATGGCGACCATTATGACATCATCATCGCCATGGAGAACATTATGGCACCACCGTTGCCATGATGACCATTATGACATCATCGTCGCCATGACGACCATTATGACATCATCATCGCCATGACGACCATTATGACATCATCATCGCCATGATGACCGTTATGACATTATCATCGCCATGACGACCCTTATGACATCATCATCGCCATGACGACCATTATGACATCATCGTCGCCATGGCGACCATTATGACATCATCGTCGCCATGGCGACCATTATGACATCACCGTCCCCATGACGACCATTATGAAATCATCGTAGCCATTACGACCATTCTTAAATCATAGTCACCATGACAACCATTATGACATCTTCGTCGCCATGATGACCATTATGACATCATGACACCACCTTGCCATGACGACCATTATAACATCATCGTCGCCATGGCGACCATTATGACATCATCATCGCCATGACAACCAATATGATATCATCGTCGCCATGATAACCATTATGACATCATTGTCTCCATGACGACCATTATGACATCATCGTCACCATGACAACCATTATGACATCAAAATCGCCGTGACAACCCTTATGACATCATCGTCGCCATGGCGACCATCATGACGTCATCATCGCCATGACGACCAATATGATATCATCGTCGCCATGACAACCATTATGTCATCATCGTCGCCATGACAACCATTATGACATCATCGTCGCAATGGTGACCATTATGACACCACCGTTGCCATGACGACCATTATGACATCATCGTCACCATGACGACCATTATGACATCATCGTCGCCATGACGACCAATATGACATAATCATCGCCATGATGACCGTTATGACATTACCGTCGCCATGACGACCCTTATGACATCATCGTCGCCATGGCGACCATTATGACGTCATCATCGCCATGACGACCAATATGATATCATCGTCGCCATGACAACCATTATGACATCATCGTCGCAATGGTGACCATTATGACACCACCGTTGCCATGACGACCATTATGACATCATCGTCACCATGACGACCATTATGACATCATCGTCGCCATGACGACCAATATGACATCATCATCGCCATGATGACCGTTATGACATAACCGTCGCCATGACGACCCTTATGACATCATCGTCGCCATGGCGACCATTATGACGTCATCATCGCCATGACGACCAATATGATATCATCGTCGCCATGATTACCATTATGTCATCATTGTCGCCATGACAACCATTATGACATAATCATCGCCATGGCGACCATAATGACATCATCATCGCCATGACAACCAATATGATATCATCGTCGCCATGATTACCATTATGACATCATCATCGCCATGACAACCAATATGATATCATCGTCGCCATGATTACCATTATGACATCACCATCGCCATGACGACCATTATGAAATCATCGTAGCCATTACGACCATTATTAAATCATAGTCGCCATAACAATCATTAAGACATCTTCGTCGCCATGACGACCATTATGACATCATGACATCACCGTTGCCATGACGACCATTATGACATCACCGTTGCCATGACGACCATTATGACATCATCGTCGCCATGACGACCATTATGACATCACCGTCGCCATGATAACCATTATGACATCACCGTCACCATGACGACCATTATGACATCATCATCGCCATGATAACCGTTATGACATTATCGTCGCCATGACGACCCTTATGACATCATCGTCGCCATGACAACCAATATGATATCATCGTCGCCATGATGTCATCATCGTCGCCATGACAACCAATATGACATCATCGTCGCCATGGCGACCATTATGACATCATCGTCGCCATGGCGACCATTATGACATCACCGTCGCCAAGACGACCATTATGAAATCATCGTAGCCATTACAACCATTATTAAATCATAGTCACCATGACACCATTATGACATCTTCGTCGCCATGATGACCATTATGACATCATCATCGCCATGACAACCATTATGACATCACAATCGCCATGACGACCATCATGACATCATCGTCGCCTTGGCGACCATTATGACATCACCGTCGCCATGACGACCATTATGACATAATCGTCGCCATGACGACCATTATGACATCACCATCGCCATGACGACTATTATTACACAACCGTTGTCATGACGACCATTATGACATCTTCGTCGCCATGACGACCATTATGACATCATCATCGCCATGATGACAGTTATGACATTACCGTCGCCATGACGACCATTATGACATCATCATCGCCATGACAACCAATATGATATCATCGTCGCCATGATGACCATTATGACATCATCGTCGCCATGGCGACCATTATGACATCATCGTAGCCATTACGACCATTATTAAATCACAGTCGCCATGACAATCATTATTTCATCTTCGTCGCCATGACGACCATTATGACATCACCGTTGCCATGACGACCATTATGACATCATCTTCGCCATGACAACCATTATGACATCACCGTTGCCATGACGACCATTATGACATCATCATCGCCATGATGACCGTTATGACATCATCGTCGCCATGGCGACCATTATGACATCATCATCGCCATGACAACCAATATGATATCATCGTCGCCATGACAACCATTATGACATCATCGTCGCCATGGCGACCATTATGACATCCTCGTCGCCATGGCGACCATTATGACATCCTCGTCGCCATGGCGACCATTATGACATCACCGTCGCCATGACGACCATTATGAAATCATCGTAGCCATTACGACCATTATTAAATCATAGTCACCATGACACCATTATGACATCTTCGTCGCCATGATGACCATTATGACATCATGACATCACCGTTGCCATGATGACCATTATGACATCACCGTTGCCATGGCGACCATTATGACATCATCATCGCCATGACGACCATTATGACATCATCGTCGCCATGACAACCATTATGACATCACAATCGCCATGACGACCATCATGACATCATCGTCGCCATGACGACCATTATGAAATCATCATAGCCATTACGACCATTATTAAATCACTGTCGCCATGACAACCATTATGACATCATCATCGCCATGATGACCGTTATGACATTACCGTTGCCATGACGACCCTTATGACATCATTGTCGCCATGGCGACCATTATGACATCATGACATCACCGTTGCCATGACGACCATTATGACATCACCGTTGCCATGGCGACAATTATGACATCATCATCGCCATGACGACCATTGTGACATCATCGTCGCTATGACAACCATTATGACATCACAATCGCCATGACGACCATCATGACATCTTCGTCGCCATGATGACCATTATGACATCACCATCGCCATGACGACCATTATTACACCACCGTTGCCATGACGACCATTATGACATCATCGTCGCCATGACGACCATTATGACATCATCATCGCCATGATGACCGTTATGACATTACCGTTGCCATGACGACCCTTATGACATTATCGTCGCCATGACGACCAATATGATATCATCGTCGCCATGACGACCATTATGTCATCATCGTCGCCATGGCGACCATTATGACACCACCGTTGCCATGACGACCATTATGACATCATCGTCGCCATGACGACCATTATGACATCATCGTCGCCATGGCGACCATTATGACATCATAATCGCCATGACAACCAATATGATATCATCGTCGCCGTGACGGCTATTATGAAATCATCATAGCCATTACGACCATTATTAAATCATAGTCGCCATGACAACCATTATGACATCTTCGTCGCCATGATAACCATTATGACATCATGACATCACCGTTGCCATGACGACCATTATGACAAAATCGCCATGACGACCATTATGACATCATCATCGTCATGACAACCATTATGACATCACCATCGCCATGACGACCAATATTACACCACCGTTGCCATGACGACCATTATGACATCTTCGTCGCCATGATGACCATTATGACATCATCATCGCCATGATGACCGTTATGACATTACCGTCGCCATGACGACCCTTATGACATCATCGTCGCCATGGCGACCATTATGACATCATCATCGCCATGGAGAACATTATGGCACCACCGTTGCCATGATGACCATTATGACATCATCGTCGCCATGACGACCATTATGACATCATCATCGCCATGACGACCATTATGACATCATCATCGCCATGATGACCGTTATGACATTATCATCGCCATGACGACCCTTATGACATCATCATCGCCATGACGACCATTATGACATCATCGTCGCCATGGCGACCATTATGACATCATCGTCGCCATGGCGACCATTATGACATCACCGTCCCCATGACGACCATTATGAAATCATCGTAGCCATTACGACCATTCTTAAATCATAGTCACCATGACAACCATTATGACATCTTCGTCGCCATGATGACCATTATGACATCATGACACCACCTTGCCATGACGACCATTATAACATCATCGTCGCCATGGCGACCATTATGACATCATCATCGCCATGACAACCAATATGATATCATCGTCGCCATGATAACCATTATGACATCATTGTCTCCATGACGACCATTATGACATCATCGTCACCATGACAACCATTATGACATCAAAATCGCCGTGACAACCCTTATGACATCATCGTCGCCATGGCGACCATCATGACGTCATCATCGCCATGACGACCAATATGATATCATCGTCGCCATGACAACCATTATGTCATCATCGTCGCCATGACAACCATTATGACATCATCGTCGCAATGGTGACCATTATGACACCACCGTTGCCATGACGACCATTATGACATCATCGTCACCATGACGACCATTATGACATCATCGTCGCCATGACGACCAATATGACATAATCATCGCCATGATGACCGTTATGACATTACCGTCGCCATGACGACCCTTATGACATCATCGTCGCCATGGCGACCATTATGACGTCATCATCGCCATGACGACCAATATGATATCATCGTCGCCATGATTACCATTATGTCATCATTGTCGCCATGACAACCATTATGACATAATCATCGCCATGGCGACCATAATGACATCATCATCGCCATGACAACCAATATGATATCATCGTCGCCATGATTACCATTATGACATCACCATCGCCATGACGACCATTATGAAATCATCGTAGCCATTACGAACATTATTAAATCATAGTCGCCATAACAATCATTATGACATCTTCGTCGCCATGACGACCATTATGACATCATGACATCACCGTTGCCATGACGACCATTATGACATCACCGTTGCCATGACGACCATTATGACATCATCGTCGCCATGACGACCATTATGACATCATCGTCGCCATGACGACCATGACATCATCGTCGCCATGACAACCATTATGACATCACCGTCGCCATGACGACCATTATGACATCATCATCGCCATGATAACCGTTATGACATTATCGTCGCCATGACGACCCTTATGACATCATCGTCGCCATGACAACCAATATGATATCATCGTCGCCATGATGTCATCATCGTCGCCATGACAACCAATATGACATCATCGTCGCCATGGCGACCATTATGACATCATCGTCGCCATGACGACCATTATGAAATCATCGTAGCCATTACAACCATTATTAAATCATAGTCACCATGACACCATTATGACATCTTCGTCGCCATGATGACCATTATGACATCATCATCGCCATGACAACCATTATGACATCACAATCGCCATGACGACCATCATGACATCATCGTCGCCTTGGCGACCATTATGACATCACCGTCGCCATGACGACCATTATGACATAATCGTCGCCATGACGACCATTATGACATCACCATCGCCATGACGACTATTATTACACAACCGTTGTCATGACGACCATTATGACATCTTCGTCGCCATGACGACCATTATGACATCATCATCGCCATGATGACAGTTATGACATTACCGTCGCCATGACGACCATTATGACATCATCATCGCCATGACAACCAATATGATATCATCGTCGCCATGATGACCATTATGACATCATCGTAGCCATTACGACCATTATTAAATCACAGTCGCCATGACAATCATTATTTCATCTTCGTCGCCATGACGACCATTATGACATCTTCGCCATGACAACCATTATGACATCACCGTTGCCATGACGACCATTATGACATCATCATCGCCATGATGACCGTTATGACATCATCGTCGCCATGGCGACCATTATGACATCATCATCGCCATGACAACCAATATGATATCATCGTCGCCATGACAACCATTATTACATCATCGTCGCAATGGCGACCATTATGACATCCTCGTCGCCATGGCGACCATTATGACATCACCGTCGCCATGACGACCATTATGAAATCATCGTAGCCATTACGACCATTATTAAATCATAGTCACCATGACACCATTATGACATCTTCGTCGCCATGATGACCATTATGACATCATGACATCACCGTTGCCATGATGACCATTATGACATCACCGTTGCCATGGCGACCATTATGACATCATCATCGCCATGACGACCATTATGACATCATCGTCGCCATGACGACCATTATGACATCACAATCGCCATGACGACCATAATGACATCATCGTCGCCATGGCGACCATTATGACATCACCGTCGCCATGACGACCATTATGAAATCATCATAGCCATTACGACCATTATTAAATCACTGTCGCCATGACAACCATTATGACATCATCATCGCCATGATGACCGTTATGACATTACCGTTGCCATGACGACCCTTATGACATCATCATCGCCATGGCGAACATTATGACATCAAGACATCACCGTTGCATGACGACCATTATGACATCACCGTTACCATGGCGACCATCATGACATCATCGTCGCCATGACAACCATTATGATATCACAATCGACATGACAACCATTATGACATCACAATCGCCATGACGACCATCATGACATATTCGTCGCAATGATGACCATTATGACATCACCATCGCCATAACGACCATTATTACACCACCGTTGCCATGACGACCAATATGACATCACTGTTGCCATGACGACCATTATGACATCACCATCGCCATGACGACTATTATTACACCACCGTTGCCATGACGACCATTAATGACATCTTCGTCGCCATGACGACCATTATGACATCACCGTCGCCATGACGACCATTATGATATCATCATAGCCATTACGACCATTATTAAATCACTGTCGCCATGACAACCATTATGACATCATCATCGCCATGATGACCGTTATGACATTACCATCGCCATGATGACCATTATTACACCACCATTGCCATGACGACCATTATTGTTATGATCTGCTACAGAGACTAAGGAAAGAGAGGAGATCTGTCCCTACAATAGAACTAAACTAGATCCCTACGATGTAACGGGGAACCTGATCCTGCGATCAGACCCGCTAAAGTCCTCGGCTAGTCTGAACGCAGACCTATAGATGTGAGAGAGGGATCCCTACAAGATCTAGGGACTGAGAAAAGTTGGACACCTCCTAGCAGAATTCGTAGCAGTCAAAGACAAACACACAACAAAAAGGCATAGGGGTCAGAAGACATAGCAAAACTAACAGAGAACGGCAACAGAGCAACAAGCTAGCTCAACAGTAGAAAATACAAATGAAGTCCAGCAAAGCCAGGAGGGCGGAGCCGGAATAAATTGGCAAAATGGTCATGTGACCAGCAAACTAAAAAAAAACTAACAGGAGAGTTGTAACAGTACCCCCTCTTCTAAGAGGATCCTCCGGATCCCCTAGGCCCAGGCTTACCAGGAAGCCTCCTGTGAAATGCTCGGACAAGTCTGGGAGCAGAAAAATCATCCGCCCTCACCCATGAGTTATCCTCAGGTCCGAAACCCTTCCAAGCGACGAGATACTGCAAACTCCCTCTATACCGTCTAGAATTTAGGATGCGGGAAATTTCATATTCCCCGTCCTCCACCACCGGAGGAACAGTGGCAGAGGCGTCACCATCCGACGCATCAGCTTCTTTCAACAGAGAAACATGAAACACCTGATTAATCCTCCAGGACGTAGGAACCTCCAGCCTAACAGCAGATTGGTTAATTATCTGAAGTACCTTAAAGGGTCCTACGAACTTGGGACCCAATTTTTAGAAGGAATCCTCAATCGCAGATTCTTAGAGGACAACCAAACCATGTCACCAACAGCAAACAAAACCTCTTGCCGTTTCCTATCAAAGTACCTCTTAGATTTTTTGTTAGCCTCCTGAAGATTACCACTCACATCCGTCCAAACTCTCTCCAAATCACCGGAAAAACTCTCCTCCTCAGGCACAGCCGAAGCCAATTTGGAAAATGACCCAAAAGACGGATGTCTCCCAGAACAACAAAAAAAAGGCGAACACCCAGCAGAAGAGGATGTATGGTTGTTAAGAGCAAATTCAGCAAGTGGCAGAAACTCAGACCACCCCTCTTGATTGTCTGCCACAAAACAACGCAAGAACTGCTCAACATCCTGGTTCTTCCTTTCTGTCTGGCCATTAAGACTCAGGATGATATCCGGATGAAAATGACAAATGAACTCCCAACCTGTCACAAAAGGCACGCCAAAAACGAGCCACGAACTGAGGACCCCTATCAGAAACAATGTCAGTAGGAACACCATGTAGTCTGACAATCTCCTTGACAAAGGCCTTAGCGAGTGTCTTAGCGCAAGGCAGTTTGATGAAGGGAACCAAGTGACACATCTTGCTAAAACGGTCCACGACCACCCAGATGACCGTGAAACATTCAGAGGGAGGAAGGTCAGTAATAAAGTCCATAGCCAGATGTGTCCAAGGTGCACTAGGAACCTCCAGAGGGTAAAGCAACCCCGCAGCAGGAGCATGCGAAGACTTGGATCTTGCACACACAGTACATTGGCGCACCCACTTAATGACTTCCTTCTGCCATCCAGGACACCAAAAACTGCGACCCACAAGTCTCTTGGTCTCAGAAATTCCTGGATGACCTGCCAACCGAGACTCATGACACTCAAACAAATCTCTCCTAAAGGTCCTAGGCACAAACAACCTCCCATGGGGAGTGTTAGATGGGGCATTCTCCTGTGCTTTAAGAATCTCATCCTACAAAACGGAGTCCAAAGCAGCAATCACAACACCTTCTTGTAAAATGGTCTCCTCCTCCTCCTCAACACCGACCATGGGAGAAAAGCTGCGAGACAAAGCATCCGCTTTAACATTCTTGGTACCTGGGATGTAAGTAACGGAAAAATTAAACCGCGAGAAAAAAAGTTCCCACCTAGCCTGACGGGCATTCAAGCGCTTGGCAGCATCAAGATAGATCAGATTTTTATGATCAGTGAAAACCTGAACGGGAAATTCAGCACCTTCCAAGAGGTGACGCCAGTGTTCAAATGCGAGTTTAATCGCCAGCAATTCCCGATTGCCAATATCGTAATTAAGTTCAGTCTCGGAAAATTTTTTTGAAAAAAAGGCACAGGGATGTACTCCATCCTTGTTTTCCTGAGACAACACTGCACCAACCCCCACCGAAGAAGCATCAACCTCAACCAAAAACGGCTTAGTCACATCAGACTGCATAAGGATGGGAGCAGAGGTGAACCTCTCCTTTAAAAACACAAAAGCTTCAATGGCCTCAGAAGTCCACTGAACCGCATTAGCAACTTTCCTGGTGAGATCGGTCAGCGGTTTGACAATAATAGAATTTTTTTTTATGAATTTTCTGTAATAATTGGCGAAACCCAAAAACCTCTGTATCGATTTCAAACCAATAGGCCTAGGCCATTCCTGTACAGCCTGAACTTTAACCGGGTCCATCTCAAAACCTTCACTGGAGACAATGTAGCCCAAAAAACTAATTCTCTGTACAGCGAACTCACATTTCTCCAGCTTAGCAAAAAGCGAATTATCCATTTATAACTGTAATACCTCACGTACGCTCATCCAATGAGACTCCAGATCCGGCGAATAAATCAAAATGTCATCCAAATACACAACCACATCTTTGCCGATTAAAGGTCTAAGGATGTCATTAATAAGATTCTGAAAAAATGCTGGAGCATTGGTGAGACCAAAAGGCATAACCAGATTCTCAAAATGACCCACAGGAGTATTAAAAGCAGTCTTCTATTCATCACCCTCCTTCATGCGCAACAAATTGTATGCCCCCCGGAGATCAATTTTAGAGAACCACTTGGCCCCCACTAACTGGTTAAATAAATCGGGAATCAATGGCAGTGGGTAAGGATTGCGTACAGTAATTTTATTAATCTCACGAAAGTCCAGCCACAGGATACTTGGAAGGCCTAATGTGACCAGTGGCCAAGCTTGTCTGTATGTATTCCTCCAAAGCCTTTCTCTCAGGAATAGTAAGATTAAATAAACGACTCTTAGGAAGAGTCGCTCCAGGGACAAATTCAATGGTACAATCATAGTCTCTATGGGGAGGCAAAACCTGCGACTCCTCCTCAGAAAAAAACTCTCCAAAAATCCTGAATAGGTACAGGCAATTCCCCTCTATCCACAGCAGCAATGCGCCCGTTACAACACTTGTCATAACACTTAGGGCTCCAGGACTTAATTTCATTGGTAGACCAATCCAGTACAGGATTGTGCAATTTTAACCAGGGTAACCCCAATATTACTGGAGAAGGCAAATTATCCAATACCACCAAATCCAAATTCTCTTGATGAATACCATTAATAGTGAGGGGAAATTCACAGACCTTGTGAGTAACACTCTTCAAGGGAGAGCCATCGACAGAAACCACAGCAATAGGGGATGACAAAGTTTTAGGTTCTAATCTAAGTTTTTCCAAGAATCCCCCATCAATCACATTCAGAGTAGATCCACAATCCACAAATACCCAAAATTCAATTAATTCATCCTGAGCAGCAGTAGTGGCAGATAGGAATACCCCCTTAGAATTTAAACAGGCAATACGAGCATGACTGACCATTTTTTTTTTCTTTCTTCTTACGAAGCACACAGCTCTTAATAAAATGACCAGAACTTCCGCAATAGAAGCACAAGCCTTCAGAAAGTCGGCGGTCTTTTTCCTTAGAGCGGGGTGCCATCGCCTCAATTTCCATCGGCTCTCCATTGTCAGCACAGAACCTCTCAGGACTCGAAGCTGACATAGCAGAGGATTTGCTCTCATTAACCCTTGCACGCAGTCTCCTGTCCACCGGTATAGCTAATTGCATTGCCTCCTGCAAGTTCCCAGATGTGGGATAAGCAATCAGTAAATCCTTAACCCTTTCACCTAGCCCTGCAAGAAACAAGCTTTTCAAAGCTGAATCGTTCCACCCCACCTGGGCAGACCACCGACGGAAGTGAGAACAATATTTTTCCACATTACCTGATCCCTGCCTCAAACGTCTTAATTCAGACTCAGCAGATGAGACACGATCGGGATCATCGTACAACAAACCCAAAGCAGAAAAAAAACTGTCCACTGAACTAAAGCACGGATCACTAGGATGGAGAGAGAAGGCCCATCCCTGAGGATCTTTGCGCAAAAGTGACATTATGAACCCTATGCGCTGTGATTCATCACCAGAGGATCCGGGTCTCAAACGAAAACATAATAGACAAGCATTTTTAAAAGAAAAAAAATCTTGTTGTTCGCCAAGAAATAAATTAGGCAGATGTACCTTTGGTTCCACAAAATGTGCTCCAGAACAGCTACTCACGTGTTGTTGGAGCTTGGTCACCTCCAGAGAGAGTCCCTGCAAGCCTTGAGCCAAATCTTGCACCGAGATCATGATGGAAAACTGGAGGTCTTTCCTTAGAGAAATTTTTTTTTTTTTTTTTTTATGGCTGGACTTACTGTTATGATCTGCTACAGAGACTAAGGAAAGAGAGGAGATCTGTCCCTACAATAGAACTAAACTAGATACCTACGATGTAACGGGGAACCTGATCCTGCGATCAGACCCGCTAAAGTCCTCGGCTAGTCTGAACGCAGACCTATAGATGTGAGGGAGGGATCCCTACAAGATCTAGGGACTGTGAAAAGTTGGACACCTCCTAGCAGAAATAGTAGCAGACAAAGACAAACACAAAACAAAAAGGCATAGGGGTCAGAAGACCTAGCAAAACTAACAGAGCAACAAGCTAGCTCAACAGTAGAAAATACAAATGAAGTCCAGCAAAGCCAGGAGGGCGGAGCCGGATTAAATAGGCAAAATGGTCATGTGACCAGCAAACTAAAAAAAACCTAACAGGAGAGTTGTAACAATTATGACATCATCGTCGCCATGACGACCATTATGACATCATCATCGCCATGATGACCGTTATGACATTACCGTCGCCATGACGACCCTTATGACATCATCGTAGCCATGGCGACCATTATGACATCATCGTCATGACGAAAAATATGATATCATCGTCGCCATGACAACCATTATGACATCATCGTCGCCATGGCGACCATTATGACACCACCGTTGCCATGACGACCATTATGACATCATCGTCGCCATGACAACCATTATGACATCACAATCGCCATGACAACCATTATGACATCTTCATCGCCATGATGACCATTATGACATCACCATCGCCATGATGACCATTATTACACCACCATTGCCATGACGACCATTATGACATCATCGTCGCCATGACGACCATTATGACATCATCATCGCCACGATGACCGTTATGACATTACCGTCGCCATGACGACCCTTATGACATCATCGTCGCCTTGGCGACCATTATGACATCATCATCGCCATGACGACCAATATGATATCATCGTCGCCATGATTACCATTATGTCATCCTTGTCGCCATGACATCCATTATGACATCATCATCGCCATGGCGACCATAATGACATCATCATCGCCATGACAACCAATATGATATCATCGTCGCCATGATTACCATTATGTCATCATTGTCGCCATGACAACCATTATGACATCATTGTCGCCATGGCGACCATTATGTCATCATCGTCGCCATGGCGACCATTATGACATCACCATCGCCATGACGACCATTATGAAATCATCGTAGCCATTACGACCATTATTAAATCATAGTCGCCATGACAACCATTATGACATCTTCGTCGCCATGATGACCATTATGATATCATGACATCACCGTTGCCATGACGACCATTATGACATCACCGTCGCCATGACGACCATTATGACATCATCGTCGCCATGACGACCATTATGACATCATCGTCGCCATGACGACCATTATGACATCATCGTCGCCATGACGACCATTATGACATCATCGTCGCCATGACGACCATTATGACATCATCGTCGCCATGACGACCATTATGACATCACCATCGCCACGACGACTATTATTACACCACCGTTGCCATGACGACCATTATGACATCTTCGTCGCCATGACAACCATTATGACATCATCATCGCCATGATGACCGTTATGACATTATCGTCACCATGACGACCCTTATGACATCACCGTCGCCATGGCAACCATTATGACATCATCGTCGCCATGGCAACCAATATGATATCATCGTCGCCATGACGACCATTATTAAATCATCATCGCCATGATGACCGTTATGACATTACTGTTGCCATGACGACCGTTATGACATCATTGTCGCCATGGCGACCATTATGACATCATGACATCACCGTTGCCATGACGACCATTATGACATCACCGTTGCCATGGCGACAATTATGACATCATCATCGCCATGACGACCATTATGACATCATCGTCGCTATGACAACCATTATGACATCACAATCGCCATGACGACCATCATGACATCTTCGTCGCCATGATGACCATTATGACATCACCATCGCCATGACGACCATTATTACACCACCGTTGCCATGACGACCATTATGACATCATCGTCGCCATGACGACCATTATGACATCATCATCGCCATGATGACCGTTATGACATTACCGTTGCCATGACGACCCTTATGACATCATCGTCGCCATGACGACCCTTATGACATCATCGTCGCCATGGCGACCATTATGACATCATCATCGCCATGACGACCAATATGATATCATCGTCGCCATGATGACCATTATGTCATCATCGTCGCCATGACAACCATTATGACATCATCGTCGCCATGGCGACCATTACGACACCACCGTTGCCATGACGACCATTATGACATCATCGTCGCCATGACGACCATTATGACATCATCGTCGCAATGGCGACCATTATGACATCATAATCGCCATGACAACCAATATGATATCATCGTCGCCGTGACGGCTATTATGAAATCATCATAGCCATTACGACCATTATTAAATCATAGTCGCCATGACAACCATTATGACATCTTCGTCGCCATGATAACCATTATGACATCATGACATCACCGTTGCCATGACGACCATTATGACATAATCGCCATGACGACCATTATGACATCATCATCGTCATGACAACCATTATGACATCACCATCGCCATGACGACCAATATTACACCACCGTTGCCATGACGACCATTATGACATCTTCGTCGCCATGATGACCATTATGACATCATCATCGCCATGATGACCGTTATGACATTACCGTCGCCATGACGACCCTTATGACATCATCGTCGCCATGGCGACCATTATGACATCATCATCGCCATGGAGAACATTATGGCACCACCGTTGCCATGATGACCATTATGACATCATCGTCGCCATGATGACCATTATGACATCATCATCGCCATGACGACCATTATGACATCATCATCGCCATGATGACCGTTATGACATTACCGTTGCCATGACGACCCTTATGACATCATTGTCGCCATGGCGGCCATTATGACATCATGACATCACCGTTGCCATGACGACCATTATGACATCACCGTTGCCATGGCGACAATTATGACATCATCATCGCCATGACGACCATTATGACATCATCGTCGCTATGACAACCATTATGACATCACAATCGCCATGACGACCATCATGACATCTTCGTCACCATGATGACCATTATGACATCACCATCGCCATGACGACCATTATTACACCACCGTTGCCATGACGACCATTATGACATCATCGTCGCCATGACGACCATTATGACATCATCATCGCCATGATGACCGTTATGACATTACCGTTGCCATGACGACCCTTATGACATCATCGTCGCCATGGCGACCATTATGACATCATCATCGCCATGACGACCAATATGATATCATCGTCGCCATGACGACCATTATGTTATCATCGTCGCCATGACAACCATTTTGACATCATCATCGCCATGGCGACCATTATGACACCACCGTTGCCATGACGACCATTATGACATCATCGTCGCCATGACGACCATTATGACATCATCGTCGCCATGGCGACCATTATGACATCATAATCGCCATGACAACCAATATGATATCATCGTCGCCGTGACGGCTATTATGAAATCATCATAGCCATTACGACCATTATTAAATCATAGTCGCCATGACAACCATTATGACATCTTCGTCGCCATGATAACCATTATGACATCATGACATCACCGTTGCCATGACGACCATTATGACAAAATCGCCATGACGACCATTATGACATCATCATCGTCATGACAACCATTATGACATCACCATCGCCATGACGACCAATATTACACCACCGTTGCCATGACGACCATTATGACATCTTCGTCGCCATGATGACCATTATGACATCATCATCGCCATGATGACCGTTATGACATTACCGTCGCCATGACGACCATTATGACATCATCATCGCCATGGAGAACATTATGGCACCACCGTTGCCATGATGACCATTATGACATCATCGTCGCCATGACGACCATTATGACATCATCATCGCCATGACGACCATTATGACATCATCATCGCCATGATGACCGTTATGACATTATCATCGCCATGACGACCCTTATGACATCATCATCGCCATGGCAACCATTATGACATCATCATCGCCAAGACAACCAATATGATATCATCGTCGCCATGATGACCATTATGACATCATCGTCGCCATGACGACCATTATGACATCACCGTCACCATGACGACCATTATGACATCATCGTAGCCAATACGACCATTATTAAATCACAGTCGCCATGACAACCATTATGACATCTTCGTCGCCATGATGACCATTATGACATCATGACATCACCGTTGCCATGACGACCATTATGACATCACCGTTGCCATGACGACCATTATGACATCATCGTCGCCATGACAGCCATTATGACATCACCGTCGCCATGACGACCATTATGACATCATCATCGCCATGATGACAGTTATGACATTATCGTCGCCATGATGACCCTTATGACATCATCATCGCCATGACAACCAATATGATATCATCGTCGCCATGATGACCATTATGTCATCATCGTCGCCATGACAACCATTATGACATCATCGTCGCCATGGCGACAATTATGACATCATCGTCGCCATGGCGACCATTATGACATCACCGTCCCCATGACGACCATTATGAAATCATCGTAGCCATTACGACCATTCTTAAATCATAGTCACCATGACAACCATTATGACATCTTCGTCGCCATGATGACCATTATGACATCATGACATCACCGTTGCCATGACGACCATTATGACATCATCGTCGCCATGACGACCATTATGACATCATCGTCGCCATGACAACCATTATGACATCACAATCGCCATGGCGACCATTATGACATCACCGTCCCCATGACGACCATTATGAAATCATCGTAGCCATTACGACCATTCTTAAATCATAGTCACCATGACAACCATTATGACATCTTCGTCGCCATGATGACCATTATGACATCATGACACCACCGTTGCCATGACGACCATTATAACATCATCGTCGCCATGACGACCATTATGACATCATCGTCGCCATGACAACCATTATGACATCAAAATTGCCGTGACAACCCTTATGACATCATCGTCGCCATGGCGACCATTATGACCTAATCATCGCCATGACGACCAATATGATATCATCGTCGCCATGATTACCATTATGTCATCATCGTCGCCATGACAACTATTATGACATCATCGTCGCAATGGTGACCATTATGACACCACAGTTGCCATGACGACCATTATGACATCATCGTCACCATGACGACCATTATGACATCATCGTCACCATGACGACCATTATGACATCATCGTCGCCATGACGACCATTATGTCATCATTGTCGCATGACAACCATAATGACATCATCATCGCCATGACAACCAATATGATATCATCGTCGCCAAGACAACCATTATGACATCACCATCGCCATGACGACTATTATTACACCACCGTTGCCATGACGACCATTATGACATCTTCGTCGCCATGACGACCATTAGGACATCATCATCGCCATGATGACCGTTATGACATTACCGTCGCCATGACGACCCTTATGACATCATAGTCGCCATGGCAACCATTATGACATCAACATCGCCATGACAACCAATATGATATCATCGTCGCCATGATGACCATTATGACATCATCGTCGCCATGGCGACCATTATGACATCATCGTAGCCATTGCGACCATTATTAAATCACAGTCGCCATAACAATTATTATGACATCTTCGTCGCCATGACGACCTTTATGACATCATGACATCACCGTTGCCATGACGACCATTATGACATCACCGTTGCCATGACGACCATTATGACATCATCGTCGCCATGACGACCATTATGACATCATCGTCGCCATGACAACCATTATGACATCACCGTCGCCATGACGACCATTATGACATCATCATCGCCATGATAACCGTTATGACATTATCGTCGCCATGATGACCCTTATGACATCATCGTCGCCATGGCGACCATTATGACATCATCATCGCCATGACAACCAATATGATATCATCGTCGCCATGATGTCATCATCGTCGCCATGACAACCAATATGACATCATCGTCGCCATGGCGACCATTTTGACATCATCGTCGCCATGGCGACCATTATGACATCACCGTCGCCATGACGACCATTATGAAATCATTGTAGCCATTACAACCATTATTAAATCATAGTCACCATGACACCATTATGACATCATCATCGCCATGATGACCCTTATGACATCATCGTCGCCACCGCAACCATTATGACATCATCATCGCCATGACAACCAATATGATATCATCGTCGCCATGATGACCATTATGACATCATCGTCGCCATGGCGACCATTATGACATCATCGTAGCCATTACGACCATTATTAAATCACAGTCGCCATGACAATCATTATTTCATCTTCGTCGCCATGACGACCATTATGACATCATGACATCACCGTTGCCATGACGACCATTATGACATCACCGTTGCCATGACGACCATTATGACATCATCGTCGCCATGACGACCATTATGACATCATCTTCGCCATGAACCCAATTATGACATCACCGTTGCCATGACGACCATTATGACATCATCATCGCCATGACGACCATTATGACATCATCGTCGCCATGACAACCATTATGACATCACAATCGCCATGACGACCATCATGACATCATCGTCGCCATGGCGACCATTATGACATCACCGTCGCCATGACGACCATTATGAAATTATCATAGCCATTACGACCATTATTAAATCACTGTCGCCATGACAACCATTATGACATCATCATCGCCATGATGACCGTTATTACATTACCGTTGCCATGATGACCCTTATGACATCATCGTCGCCATGGCGAACATTATGACATGATGACATCACCGTTGCCATGACGACCATTATGACATCACCGTTGCCATGGCGACCATTATGACATCATCATCACCATGACGACCATTATGACATCATCGTCGCCATGACGACCATCATGACATCTTCGTCGCAATGATGACCATTATGACATCACCATCGCCATGACGACCATTATTACACCACCATTGCCATGACGACCATTATGACATCATCGTCGCCATGATGACCATTATGACATTACCGTTGCCATGACGACAATTATGACATCATCGTCGCCATGACGACCATTATGACATCATGACTTCACCGTTGCCATGACGACCATTATGACATCACCGTTGCCATGACGACCATTATGACATCATCGCCATGACGACCATTATGACATCATAATCGCCATGACAACCATTATGACATCACCATCGCCATGACGACCAATATTACACCACCGTTGCCATGACGACCTTTATGACATCTTCGTCGCCATGACGACCATTATGACATCATCATCGCCATAATGACCGTTATGACATTACCGTCGCCATGACGACCATTATGACATCATCGTCGCCATGGCGACCATTATGACATCATCATCACCATGACGACCAATATGACATCACCATCGCCATGACGACCAATATTACACCACCGTTGCCATGACGACCTTTATGACATCTTCGTCGCCATGACGACCATTATGACATCATCATCGCCATAATGACCGTTATGACATTACCGTCGCCATGACGACCATTATGACATCATCGTCGCCATGGCGACCATTATGACATCACCGTCGCCATGACGACCATTATGAAATCATCTTAGCCATTACGACCATTATTAAATCATAGACGCCATGACAACCATTATGACATCTTTTTCGCCATGATGACCATTATGACATCATGACATCACCGTTGCCATGACGACCATTATGACATCACCGTTGCCATGACGACCATTATGACATCATCGTCGCCATGACGACCATTATGACATCATCGTCGCCATGACGACCATTATGACATCATCGTCGCGATGACAACCAATATGACATCATCATCGCCATGACGACCATTATTACACCACCGTTGCCATGACGACCATTATGTCATCATCGTCGCCATGACAACCATTATGACATCATCGTCGCCATGGCGACCATTATGACACCACCGTTGCCATGACGACCATTATGACATCATCGTCGCCATGACGACCATTATGACATCATCATCGCCATGACGACCAATATGATATCATCGTCGCCATGATTACCATTATGTCATCATCGTCGCCATGACAACCATTATGACATCCTCGTCGCCATGGCGACCATTATGACACCACCGTTGCCATGACGACCATTATGACATCATCGTCGCCATGACAACCATTATGACATCATCGTCGAATGGCGACCATTATGACATCTCCCGTTGCCATGACGACCATTATGAAATCATCGTAGCCATTACGACCATTATTAAATCAAAGTCGCATTTACAACCATTATGACATCTTCGTCGCCATGATGACCATTATGACATCATGACATCACCGTTGCCATGACGACCATTATGACATCACCGTTGTCATGACGACCATTATGACATCATCATCTCCATGACGACCAATATGATATCATCGTCGCCATGACAACCATTATGACATCATCGTCGCCATGACGACCATGACGACCATTATGACATCACCGTTGCCATGACGACCATTATGACATCACCGTTGCCATGACGACCATTATGACATCATCGTCGCCATGACGACCATTATGACATCATCGTCGCCATGACAACCATTATGACATCAAAATCTCCATGACGACCATTATCACATCATCGTCGCCATGGCGACCATTTTGACATCACCGTCGCCATGACGACCATTATGAAATCATCATAGCCATTACAACCATTATTAAATCACAGTCGCCATGACAACCATTATGACATCTTCGTCGCCATGATGACCATTATGACATCACCATCGCCATGATGACCATTATTACACCACCATTGCCATGACGACCATTATGACATCATCGTCGCCATGACGACCATTATGACATCATCATCGCCATGATGACCGTTATGACATTATCGTCGCCATGACGACCCTTATGACATCATCGTCGCCATGGCAACCATTATGACATCATCATCGCCATGACAACCAATATGATATCATCGTCGCCATGATGACCATTATGACATCATCGTCGCCATGACAACCATTATGACATCATCGTCGCCATGACAACCATTATGACATCTTCGTTGCCATGACGACCATTATGACATCATCGTCGCCATGACGACCATTATGACATCATCGTCGCTATGACAACCATTGTGACATCATCGTCGCCATGGCAACCATTATGACATCATCATCGCCTGACAACCAATATGATAACATCGTCGCCATGATGACCATTATGACATCATCGTCGCCATGACAACCATTATGACATCCTATTCGCCATGGCGACCGTTATGACATCACCGTCGCCATGACGACCATTATGACATCATCGTAGCCATTACGACCATTATTAAATCACAGTCGCCATGACAACCATTATGACATCTTCGTCGCCATGACGACCATTATGTCATCATGACATCACCGTTGCCATGACGACCATTATGACATCACCGTTGCCATGACGACCATTATGACATCACCGTCGCCATGACGACCATTATGACATCATCGTCGCCATGACGACCATTATGACATCATCGTCGCCATGACAACCATTATTACATCACAATCGCCATGACGACCATTATGGCATCATCATCGCCATGATGACCCTTTATGACATTATCGTCGCCATGACGACCCTTATGACATCATCGTCGCCATGACAACCATTATGACATCATCGCCATGACAACCAATATGATATCATCATCGCCATGACGACCATTATGACATCATGACATCACCGTTGCCATGACGACCATTATGACATCATCGTCGCCATGACGAAAATTATGACATCATCGTCGCCATGGCAACCATTATGACATCATCATCGCCATGACAACCAATATGATATCATCGTCGCCATGATGACCCTTTATGACATTATCGTCGCCATGGCGACCATTATGACATCATCGTCGCCATGACGACCATTATGACATCACCGTAGCCATTACGACCATTATTAAATCACAGTCGCAATGACAACCATTATGACATCTTCGTCGCCATGACGACCATTATGACATCACCGTTGCCATGACGACCATTATGACATCACCGTTGCCATGACGACCATTATGACATAATCGTCGCCATGGCGACCATTATAACACCACCGTTGCCATGACGACCATTAATGACATCATCGTTGCCTTGACGACAATTATGACATCATCATCGCCATGACGACCATTATGACATCATCATTGCCATGGCGACCATTATGACATCACCGTCGCCATGACGACCATTATGACATCATCGTAGCCATTACGACCATTATTAAATCACAGTCGCCATGACAACCATTATGACATCTGCGTCGCCATGACGACCATTATGACATCATGACATCACCGTTGCCATGACGACCATTATGACATCACCGTTGCCATGACGACCATTATGACATCATCGTCGCCATGACGACCTTTATGGCATCATCATCGCCATGATGACCCTTTATGACATTATTGTCGCCATGACGACCCTTATGACATCATCGTCGCCATGGCAACCATTATGACATCATCATCGCCATGACAACCAATATGATATCATCGTCGCCATGACGACCATTATGACATCATCGTCGCCATGACAACCATTATGACATCATCGTCGCCATGACAACCATTATGACATCACCATCGCCATGACGACTATTATTACACAACCGTTGTCATGACGACCATTATGACATCTTCGTCGCCATGACGTCCATTATGACATCATCATCGCCCTGATGACAGTTATGACATTACCGTCGCCATGACGACCATTATGACATCATCATCGCCATGACAACCAATATGATATCATCGTCGCCATGATGACCATTATGACATCATCGTCGCCATGGGGACCATTATGACATCATCGTAGCTATTACGACCATTATTAAATCACAGTCGCCATGACAATCATTATTTCATCTTCGTCGCCATGACGACCATTATGACATTATGACATCACCGTTGCCATGACGACCATTATGACATCTTCGCCATGACAACCATTATGACATCACCGTTGCCATGACGACCATTATGACATCATCATCGCCATGATGACCGTTATGACATCATCATCGCCATGACAACCAATATGATATCATCGTCACCATGACAACCATTATGACATCCTCGTCGCCATGGCGACCATTATGACATCCTCGTCGCCATGGCGACCATTATGACATCACCGTCGCCATGACGACCATTATGAAATCATCGTAGCCATTATGACCGTTATTAAATCATAGTCACCATGACACCATTATGACATCTTCGTCGCCATGATGACCATTATGACATCATGACATCACCGTTGCCATGATGACCATTATGACATCACCGTTGCCATGGCGACCATTATGACATCATCATCGCCATGACGACCATTATGACATCATCGTCGCCATGACAACCATTATGACATCACAATCGCCATGACGACCATCATGACATCATCGTCGCCATGGCGACCATTATGACATCACCGTCGCCATGACGACCATTATGAAATCATCATAGCCATTACGACCATTATTAAATCACTGTCGCCATGACAACCATTATGACATCATCATCGCCATGATGACCGTTATGACATTACCGTTGCCATGACGACCCTTATGACATCATCATCGCCATGGCGAACATTATGACATCAAGACATCACCGTTGCATGACGACCATTATGACATCACCGTTACCATGGCGACCATCATGACATCATCGTCGCCATGACAACCATTATGATATCACAATCGACATGACAACCATTATGACATCACAATCGCCATGACGACCATCATGACATCTTCGTCGCAATGATGACCATTATGACATCACCATCGCCATAACGACCATTATTACACCACCGTTGCCATGACGACCAATATGACATCACCGTTGCCATGACGACCATTATGACATCACCATCGCCATGACGACTATTATTACACCACCGTTGCCATGACGACCATTAATGACATCTTCGTCGCCATGACGACCATTATGACATCACCGTCGCCATGACGACCATTATGATATCATCATAGCCATTACGACCTTTATTAAATCACAGTCGCCATGACAACCATTATGACATCTTTGTCGCCATGATGACCATTGTGACATCACCATCGCCATGATGACCATTATTACACCACCATTGCCATGACGACCATTATTGTTATGATCTGCTACAGAGACTAAGGAAAGAGAGGAGATCTGTCCCTACAATAGAACTAAACTAGATCCCTACGATGTAACGGGGAACCTGATCCTGCGATCAGACCCGCTAAAGTCCTCGGCTAGTCTGAACGCAGACCTATAGATGTGAGAGAGGGATCCCTACAAGATCTAGGGACTGAGAAAAGTTGGACACCTCCTAGCAGAATTCGTAGCAGTCAAAGACAAACACACAACAAAAAGGCATAGGGGTCAGAAGACATAGCAAAACTAACAGAGAACGGCAACAGAGCAACAAGCTAGCTCAACAGTAGAAAATACAAATGAAGTCCAGCAAAGCCAGGAGGGCGGAGCCGGAATAAATTGGCAAAATGGTCATGTGACCAGCAAACTAAAAAAAAACTAACAGGAGAGTTGTAACAGTACCCCCTCTTCTAAGAGGATCCTCCGGATCCCCTAGGCCCAGGCTTACCAGGAAGCCTCCTGTGAAATGCTCGGACAAGTCTGGGAGCAGAAAAATCATCCGCCCTCACCCATGAGTTATCCTCAGGTCCGAAACCCTTCCAAGCGACGAGATACTGCAAACTCCCTCTATACCGTCTAGAATTTAGGATGCGGGAAATTTCATATTCCCCGTCCTCCACCACCGGAGGAACAGTGGCAGAGGCGTCACCATCCGACGCATCAGCTTCTTTCAACAGAGAAACATGAAACACCTGATTAATCCTCCAGGACGTAGGAACTTCCAGCCTAACAGCAGATTGGTTAATTATCTGAAGTACCTTAAAGGGTCCTACGAACTTGGGACCCAATTTTTAGAAGGAATCCTCAATCGCAGATTCTTAGAGGACAACCAAACCATGTCACCAACAGCAAACAAAACCTCTTGCCGTTTCCTATCAAAGTACCTCTTAGATTTTTTGTTAGCCTCCTGAAGATTACCACTCACATCCGTCCAAACTCTCTCCAAATCACCGGAAAAACTCTCCTCCTCAGGCACAGCCGAAGCCAATTTGGAAAATGACCCAAAAGACGGATGTCTCCCAGAACAACAAAAAAAAGGCGAACACCCAGCAGAAGAGGATGTATGGTTGTTAAGAGCAAATTCAGCAAGTGGCAGAAACTCAGACCACCCCTCTTGATTGTCTGCCACAAAACAACGCAAGAACTGCTCAACATCCTGGTTCTTCCTTTCTGTCTGGCCATTAAGACTCAGGATGATATCCGGATGAAAATGACAAATGAACTCCCAACCTGTCACAAAAGGCACGCCAAAAACGAGCCACGAACTGAGGACCCCTATCAGAAACAATGTCAGTAGGAACACCATGTAGTCTGACAATCTCCTTGACAAAGGCCTTAGCGAGTGTCTTAGCGCAAGGCAGTTTGATGAAGGGAACCAAGTGACACATCTTGCTAAAACGGTCCACGACCACCCAGATGACCGTGAAACATTCAGAGGGAGGAAGGTCAGTAATAAAGTCCATAGCCAGATGTGTCCAAGGTGCACTAGGAACCTCCAGAGGGTAAAGCAACCCCGCAGCAGGAGCATGCGAAGACTTGGATCTTGCACACACAGTACATTGGCGCACCCACTTAATGACTTCCTTCTGCCATCCAGGACACCAAAAACTGCGACCCACAAGTCTCTTGGTCTCAGAAATTCCTGGATGACCTGCCAACCGAGACTCATGACACTCAAACAAATCTCTCCTAAAGGTCCTAGGCACAAACAACCTCCCATGGGGAGTGTTAGATGGGGCATTCTCCTGTGCTTTAAGAATCTCATCCTACAAAACGGAGTCCAAAGCAGCAATCACAACACCTTCTTGTAAAATGGTCTCCTCCTCCTCCTCAACACCGACCATGTGAGAAAAGCTGCGAGACAAAGCATCCGCTTTAACATTCTTGGTACCTGGGATGTAAGTAACGGAAAAATTAAACCGCGAGAAAAAAAGTTCCCACCTAGCCTGACGGGCATTCAAGCGCTTGGCAGCATCAAGATAGATCAGATTTTTATGATCAGTGAAAACCTGAACGGGAAATTCAGCACCTTCCAAGAGGTGACGCCAGTGTTCAAATGCGAGTTTAATCGCCAGCAATTCCCGATTGCCAATATCGTAATTAAGTTCAGTCTCGGAAAATTTTTTTGAAAAAAAGGCACAGGGATGTACTCCATCCTTGTTTTCCTGAGACAACACTGCACCAACCCCCACCGAAGAAGCATCAACCTCAACCAAAAACGGCTTAGTCACATCAGACTGCATAAGGATGGGAGCAGAGGTGAACCTCTCCTTTAAAAACACAAAAGCTTCAATGGCCTCAGAAGTCCACTGAACCGCATTAGCAACTTTCCTGGTGAGATCGGTCAGCGGTTTGACAATAATAGAATTTTTTTTTATGAATTTTCTGTAATAATTGGCGAAACCCAAAAACCTCTGTATCGATTTCAAACCAATAGGCCTAGGCCATTCCTGTACAGCCTGAACTTTAACCGGGTCCATCTCAAAACCTTCACTGGAGACAATGTAGCCCAAAAAACTAATTCTCTGTACAGCGAACTCACATTTCTCCAGCTTAGCAAAAAGCGAATTATCCATTTATAACTGTAATACCTCACGTACGCTCATCCAATGAGACTCCAGATCCGGCGAATAAATCAAAATGTCATCCAAATACACAACCACATCTTTGCCGATTAAAGGTCTAAGGATGTCATTAATAAGATTCTGAAAAAATGCTGGAGCATTGGTGAGACCAAAAGGCATAACCAGATTCTCAAAATGACCCACAGGAGTATTAAAAGCAGTCTTCTATTCATCACCCTCCTTCATGCGCAACAAATTGTATGCCCCCCGGAGATCAATTTTAGAGAACCACTTGGCCCCCACTAACTGGTTAAATAAATCGGGAATCAATGGCAGTGGGTAAGGATTGCGTACAGTAATTTTATTAATCTCACGAAAGTCCAGACAAGGACGTAAACCGCCATCTTTTTTTTTCACAAAAAAAAAACCAACAGCCACAGGATACTTGGAAGGCCTAATGTGACCAGTGGCCAAGCTTGTCTGTATGTATTCCTCCAAAGCCTTTCTCTCAGGAATAGTAAGATTAAATAAACGACTCTTAGGAAGAGTCGCTCCAGGGACAAATTCAATGGTACAATCATAGTCTCTATGGGGAGGCAAAACCTGCGACTCCTCCTCAGAAAAAAACTCTCCAAAAATCCTGAATAGGTACAGGCAATTCCCCTCTATCCACAGCAGCAATGCGCCCGTTACAACACTTGTCATAACACTTAGGGCTCCAGGACTTAATTTCATTGGTAGACCAATCCAGTACAGGATTGTGCAATTTTAACCAGGGTAACCCCAATATTACTGGAGAAGGCAAATTATCCAATACCACCAAATCCAAATTCTCTTGATGAATACCATTAATAGTGAGGGGAAATTCACAGACCTTGTGAGTAACACTCTTCAAGGGAGAGCCATCGACAGAAACCACAGCAATAGGGGATGACAAAGTTTTAGGTTCTAATCTAAGTTTTTCCAAGAATCCCCCATCAATCACATTCAGAGTAGATCCACAATCCACAAATACCCAAAATTCAATTAATTCATCCTGAGCAGCAGTAGTGGCAGATAGGAATACCCCCTTAGAATTTAAACAGGCAATACGAGCATGACTGACCATTTTTTTTTTCTTTCTTCTTACGAAGCACACAGCTCTTAATAAAATGACCAGAACTTCCGCAATAGAAGCACAAGCCTTCAGAAAGTCGGCGGTCTTTTTCCTTAGAGCGGGGTGCCATCGCCTCAATTTCCATCGGCTCTCCATTGTCAGCACAGAACCTCTCAGGACTCGAAGCTGACATAGCAGAGGATTTGCTCTCATTAACCCTTGCACGCAGTCTCCTGTCCACCGGTATAGCTAATTGCATTGCCTCCTGCAAGTTCCCAGATGTGGGATAAGCAATCAGTAAATCCTTAACCCTTTCACCTAGCCCTGCAAGAAACAAGCTTTTCAAAGCTGAATCGTTCCACCCCACCTGGGCAGACCACCGACGGAAGTGAGAACAATATTTTTCCACATTACCTGATCCCTGCCTCAAACGTCTTAATTCAGACTCAGCAGATGAGACACGATCGGGATCATCGTACAACAAACCCAAAGCAGAAAAAAAACTGTCCACTGAACTAAAGCACGGATCACTAGGATGGAGAGAGAAGGCCCATCCCTGAGGATCTTTGCGCAAAAGTGACATTATGAACCCTATGCGCTGTGATTCATCACCAGAGGATCCGGGTCTCAAACGAAAACATAATAGACAAGCATTTTTAAAAGAAAAAAAATCTTGTTGTTCGCCAAGAAATAAATTAGGCAGATGTACCTTTGGTTCCACAAAATGTGCTCCAGAACAGCTACTCACGTGTTGTTGGAGCTTGGTCACCTCCAGAGAGAGTCCCTGCAAGCGTTGAGCCAAATCTTGCACCGAGATCATGATGGAAAACTGGAGGTCTTTCCTTAGAGAAATTTTTTTTTTTTTTTTTTATGGCTGGACTTACTGTTATGATCTGCTACAGAGACTAAGGAAAGAGAGGAGATCTGTCCCTACAATAGAACTAAACTAGATACCTACGATGTAACGGGGAACCTGATCCTGCGATCAGACCCGCTAAAGTCCTCGGCTAGTCTGAACGCAGACCTATAGATGTGAGGGAGGGATCCCTACAAGATCTAGGGACTGTGAAAAGTTGGACACCTCCTAGCAGAAATAGTAGCAGACAAAGACAAACACACAACAAAAAGGCATAGGGGTCAGAAGACCTAGCAAAACTAACAGAGCAACAAGCTAGCTCAACAGTAGAAAATACAAATGAAGTCCAGCAAAGCCAGGAGGGCGGAGCCGGATTAAATAGGCAAAATGGTCATGTGACCAGCAAACTAAAAAAAACCTAACAGGAGAGTTGTAACAATTATGACATCATCATCGCCATGATGATCGTTATGACATTACCGTCGCCATGACGACCCTTATGACATCATCGTAGCCATGGCGACCATTATGACATCATCGTCATGACGAAAAATATGATATCATCGTCGCCATGACAACCATTATGACATCATCGTCGCCATGGCGACCATTATGACACCACCGTTGCCATGACGACCATTATGACATCATAGTCGCCATGACAACCATTATGACATCATCGTCGCCATGACAACCATTATGACATCATCGTCGCCATGGCGACCATTATGACACCACCGTTGCCATGACGACCATTATGACATCATCGTCGCCATGACAACCATTATGACCTCATCGTCACCATGGCGACCATTATGACATCATCGTCGCCATGGCGACCATTATGACATCATCGTCGCCATGGCGACCATTATGACATCTCCCATCGCCATGACGACCATTATGACATCATCGTCGCCATGACGACCATTATGACATCATCATCACCATGATGACCGTTATGACATTACCGTCGCCATGACGACCATTATGACATCATCATCGCCATGACGACCAATATGATATCATCGTCGCCATGATTACCATTATGTCATCATCGTCGCCATGACAACCATTATGACATCATCGTCGAATGGCGACCACTATGACATCTCCCGTTGCCATGACGACCATTATGAAATCATCGTAGCCATTACGACCATTATTAAATCAAAGTCGCATTGACAACCATTATGACATCTTCGTCGCCATGATGACCATTATGACATCATGACATCACCGTTGCCATGACGACCATTATGACATCACCGTCGTCATGACGACCATTATGACATCATCGTCGCCATGACGACCATTATGACATCAAAATCGCCATGACGACCCTTATGACATCATCGTCGCCATGGCGACCGTTATGACATCATCATCCCCATGACGACCAATATGATATCATCGTCGCCATGACAACCATTATGACATCATCGTCGCCATGACGACCATGACGACCATTATGACATCACCGTTGCCATGACGACCATTATGACATCACCGTTGCCATGACGACCATTATGAAATCATCGTCGCCATGACGACCATTATGACATCATCGTCGCCATGACAACCATTATGACATCAAAATCTCCATGACGACCATTATCACATCATCGTCGCCATGGCGACCATTTTGACATCACCGTCGCCATGACGACCATTATGAAATCATCATAGCCATTACAACCATTATTAAATCACAGTCGCCATGACAACCATTATGACATCTTCGTCGCCATGATGACCATTATGACATCACCATCGCCATGATGACCATTATTACACCACCATTGCCATGACGACCATTATGATATCATCGTCGCCATGACGACCATTATGACATCATCATCGCCACGATGACCGTTATGACATTACCGTCGCCATGACGACCCTTATGACATCATCGTCGCCTTCGCGACCATTATGACATCATCATCGCCATGACGACCAATATGATATCATCGTCGCCATGATTACCATTATGTCATCCTTGTCGCCATGTCATCCATTATGACATCATCATCGCCATGACATCCATTATGACATCATCATCGCCATGGCGACCATAATGACATCATCATCGCCATGACAACCAATATGATATCATCGTCGCCATGATTACCATTATGTCATCATTGTCGCCATGACAACCATTATGACATCATTGTCGCCATGGCGACCATTATGTCATCATCGTCGCCATGGCGACCATTATGACATCACCATCGCCATGACGACCATTATGAAATCATCGTAGCCATTACGACCATTATTAAATCATAGTCGCCATGACAACCATTATGACATCTTCGTCGCCATGATGACCATTATGATATCATGACATCACCGTTGCCATGACGACCATTATGACATCACCGTTGCCATGACGACCATTATGACATCATCGTCGCCATGGCGACCATTATGACACCACCGTTGCCATGGCGACCATTATGACACCACCGTTGCCATGACGACCATTATGACATCATTGTCGCCATGACAACCATTATGACATCATCGTCGCCATGGCGACCATTATGACACCACCGTTGCCATGACGACCATTATGACATCATCGTCGCCATGACAAACATTATGACCTCATCGTCGCCATGGCGACCATTATGACATCATCGTCGCCATGGCGACCATTATGACATCATCGTCGCCATGGCGACCATTATTACATCTCCCATCGCCATGACGACCATTATGACATCATCGTCGCCATGACGACCATTATGACATCATCATCACCATGATGACCGTTATGACATTACCGTCGCCATGACGACCATTATGACGTCATCATCGCCATGACGACCAATATGATATCATCGTCGCCATGATTACCATTATGTCATCATCGTCGCCATGACAACCATTATGACATCATCGTCGCCATGGCGACCATTATGACACCACCGTTGCCATGACGACCATTATGACATCATCGTCGCCATGACAACCATTATGACATCATCGTCGCCATGGCGACCATTATGGCATCATCGTCGCCATGACAACCATTATGACATCATCGTCGCCATGGCGACCATTATGACACCACCGTTGCCATGACGACCATTATGACATCATCGTCGCCATGACAACCATTATGACATCATCGTCGCCATGGCGACCATTATGGCATCATCGTCGCCATGGCGACCATTATGACATCTCCCGTTGCCATGACGACCATTATGAAATCATCGTAGCCATTACAACCATTATTAAATCAAAGTCGCATTGACAACCATTATGACATCTTCGTCGCCATGATGACCATTATGACATCATGACATCACCGTTGCCATGACGACCTTTATGACATCACCGTTGCCATGACGACCCTTATGACATCATCGTCGCCATGGCAACCATTATGACATCATCATCGCCATGACAACCAATATGATATCATTGTCGCCATGACAACCATTATGACATCATCGTCGCCATGGCAACCATTATGACATCACGGTCGCCATGTCGACCATTATGACATCATCGTAGCCATTACGACCATTATTAAATCACAGTCGCCATGACAACCATTATGACATCTTCGTCGCCATGACGACCATTATGACATCACCGTTGCTATGACGACCATTATGACATACCGTTGCCATGACGACCATTATGACATCATCATAGCCATTACGACCATTATTAAATCACAGTCGCCATGACAACCATTATGACATCTTCGTCGCCATGACGACCATTATGACATCATGACATCACCGTTGCCATGACGACCATTATGACATAACCGTCGCCATGACAACCATTATGACATCATCGTCGCCATGGCGACCATTATGACACCACCGTTGCCATGACGACCATTATGACATCATCGTCGCCTTGACGACCAATATGACATCATCGTCGCCTTGACGACAATTATGACATCATCATCGCCATGATGACCGTTATGACATTATCGTCGCCATGACGACCCTTATGACATCATCGTCGCCATGGCAACCATTATGACATCATCATCGCCATGACAACCAATATGATATCATCGTCGCCATGACAAACATTATGACATCATATTCGCCATGGCGACCATTATGACCTCACCGTCGCCATGACGACCAGTATGACATCATCGTAGCCATTACGACCATTATTAAATCACAGTCGCCATGACAACCATTATGACATCTTCGTCGCCATGACGACCATTATGACATCATGACATCACCGTTGCCATGACGACCATTATGACATCACCGTTGCCATGACGACCATTATGACATCATCATCGCCATGACGACCATTATGACATCATCGTCGGCTTGACAACCATTATGACATCACAATCGCCATGACGACCATTATGGCATCATCTTCGCCATGATGACCCTTTATGACATTATCGTCGCCATGACCCTTATGACATCATCGTCGCCATGGCAACCATTATGACATCATCATCGCTATGACAACCAATATGATATCATCGTCGCCATGAAGACCATTATGACATCATCGTCGCCATGACAACCATTATGACATCATATTCGCCATGGCGACCATTATGACATCACCGTCGCCATGACGACCATTATGACATCATCGCAGCCATTACGACCATTATTAAATCACAGTCGCCATGACAACCATTATGACATCTTCGTCGCCATGACGACCATTATGACATCATGACATCACCGTTGCCATGACGACCATTATGACATCATCGTCGCCATGACGACCATTATGACATCATCGTCGCCATGACGACCATTATGACATCATCATCGCCATGACAACCATTATGACATCACAATCGCCATGACGACCATTATGGCATCATCATCGCCATGATGACCCTTTATGACATTATCGTCGCCATGACGACCCTTATGACATCATCGTCGCCATGGCAACCATTATGACATCATCATCGCCATGGCAACCAATATGATATTATCGTCGCCATGATGACCATTATGACATCATCGTCGCCATGACAACCATTATGACATCATCGTCGCCATGGCGACCATTATGACATCACCATTGCCATGACGACCATTACGATATCATCGTAGCCATTACGACCAATATTAAATCACAGTCGCCATGACAACCATTATGACATCTTCGTCGCCATGACGACCATTATGACATCATGACATCACCGTTGCCATGACGACCATTATGACATCACCGTTGCCATGACGACCATTATGACATCATCGTCGTGATGACGAGCATTATGACATCATCGTTGCCATGACAACCATTATGACATCATCGTCGCCATGGCAACCATTATGACATCATCATCGCCATGACAACCAATATGATATCATCGTCGCCATGACAACCATTATGACATCATCGTCGCCATGACAACCATTATGACATCATATTCGCCATGGCGACCATTATGACATCACCGTCGCCATGACGACCATTATGACATCATCGTAGCCATTACGACCATTATTAAATCACAGTCGCCATGGCAACCATTATGACATCTTCGTCGCCATGACGACCATTATGACATCATGACATCACCATTGCCATGACGACCATTATGACATCATCGTTGCCATGACGACCATTATGACATCATCGTCGCCATGACGACCATTATGACATCATCGTCGCCATGACAACCATTATGACATCACAATCGCCATGACAACCATTATGACATCATAGTCGCCATGGCGACCATTATGACATCATCATCGCCAAGATGACCGTTATGAGAATATCGTCGCCATGACGACCCTTATGACATCATCGTCGCCATGGCAACCATTATGACATCATCATCGCCATGACAACCAATATGATATCATTGTCGCCATGACAACCATTATGACATCATCGTCGCCATGGCAACCATTATGACATCACGGTCGCCATGACGACCATTATGACATCATCGTAGCCATTACGACCATTATTAAATCACAGTCGCCATGACAACCATTATGACATCTTCGTCGCCATGACGACCATTATGACATCATCGTCGCCATGGCGACCATTATGACATCATCGTCGCCATGGCGACCATTATGACACCACCGTTGACATGACGACCATTATGACATCATCATCGCCATGACGACCATTATGACATCACCGTCGCCATGACGACCATTATGACATCATCGTCGCCATGACAACCATTATGACATCACAATCGCCATGACGACCATTATGGCATCATCATCGCCATGATGACCCTTTATGACATTATCGTCGCCATGACGACCCTTATGACATCATCGTCGCCATGGCAACCATTATGACATCATCATCGCCATGGCAACCAATATGATATTATCGTCGCCATGATGACCATTATGACATCATCGTCGCCATGACAACCATTATGACATCATCGTCGCCATGGCGACCATTATGACATCACCATTGCCATGACGACCATTACGATATCATCGTAGCCATTACGACCAATATTAAATCACAGTCGCCATGACAACCATTATGACATCTTCGTCGCCATGACGACCATTATGACATCATGACATCACCGTTGCCATGACGACCATTATGACATCACCGTTGCCATGACGACCATTATGACATCATCGTCGCCATGACGAGCATTATGACATCATCGTTGCCATGACAACCATTATGACATCATCGTCGCCATGGCAACCATTATGACATCATCATCGCCATGACAACCAATATGATATCATCATCGCCATGACAACCATTATGACATCATCGTCGCCATGACAACCATTATGACATCATATTCGCCATGGCGACCATTATGACATCACCGTCGCCATGACGACCATTATGACATCATCGTAGCCATTACGACCATTATTAAATCACAGTCGCCATGGCAACCATTATGACATCTTCGTCGCCATGACGACCATTATGACATCATGACATCACCATTGCCATGACGACCATTATGACATCACCGTTGCCATGACGACCATTATGACATCATCGTCGCCATGACGACCATTATGACATCATCGTCGCCATGACAACCATTATGACATCACAATCGCCATGACAACCATTATGACATCATAGTCGCCATGGCGACCATTATGACATCATCATCGCCAAGATGACCGTTATGAGAATATCGTCGCCATGACGACCCTTATGACATCATCGTTGCCATGGCAACCATTATGACATCATCATCGCCATGACAACCAATATGATATCATTGTCGCCATGACAACCATTATGACATCATCGTCGCCATGGCAACCATTATGACATCACGGTCACCATGACGACCATTATGACATCATTGTAGCCATTACGACCATTATTAAATCACAGTCGCCATGACAACCATTATGACATCTTCGTCGCCATGACGACCATTATGACATCATGACATCACCGTTGCCATGACGACCATTATGACATCATCGTCGCCATGGCGACCATTATGACACCACCGTTGCCATGACGACCATTATGACATCATCGTTGCCTTGACGACAATTATGACATCATCATCGCCATGACGACCATTATGACATCATCATCGCCATGATGACCGTTATGACATTATCGTCGCCATGACGACCCTTATGACATCATCGTCGCCATGGCAACCATTAAGACATCATAATCGCCATGACGACCATTATGACATCATCGCAGCCATTACGACCATTATTAAATCACAGTCGCCATGACAACCATTATGACATCTTCGTCGCCATGACGACCATTATGTCATCATGACATCACCGTTGCCATGACGACTATTATGACATCATCGTTGCCATGACGACCATTATGACATCATCGTCGCCATGACGACCATTATGACATCATCGTCGCCATGACAACCATTATGACATCACAATCACCATGACGACCATTATGGCATCATTATCGCCATGATGACCCTTTATGACATTATCGTCGCCATGACGACCCTTATGACATCATCGTCACCATGACAACCATTATGACATCACAATCGCCATGACGACCATTATGACATCATCGTCGCCATGGCGACCATTATGACATCATCGTAGCCATTGCGACCATTATTAAATCACTGTCGCCATGACAACCATTATGACATCTTCGTCGCCATGATGACCATTATGACATCATGACATCACCATTGCCATGACGACCATTATGACATCACAGTTGCCATGACGACCATTATGACATCATCGTCGCCATAACGGCCGTTATGACATCATCGTCGCCATGACAACCATTATGACATCACTATCGCCATGACGACAATTATGACATCATCATCGCCATGATGACCATTATGACATCACCGTCGCCATGACGACCATTATGAAATCATCATAGCCATTACGACCATTATTAATTCACAGTCGCCATGACATCCATTATGACATCATCGCCATGATGACCGTTATGACATTATCGTCGCCATGACGACCCTTATGACATCATCGTCGCCATGGCAACCATTATGACATCATCATCGCCATGACAACCAATATGATATCATCGTCGCCATGATGACCATTATGACATCACCGTCACCATGACGACCATTATGACATCATCGCAGCCATTACGACCATTATTAAATCACAGTCGCCATGACAACCATTATGACATCTTCGTCGCCATGACGACCATTATGACATCATGACATCACCGTTGCCATGACGACCATTATGACATCACCGTTGCCATGACGACCATTATGACATCACCATCGCCATGACGACCATTATGACATCATCGTCGCCATGACGACCATTATGACATCATCGTCGCCATGACAACCATTATGACATCACAATCGCCATGACGACCATTATGGCATCATCATCGCCATGATGACCCTTTATGACATTATCGTCGCCATGACGACCCTTATGACATCATCGTCACCATGGCAACCATTATGACATCATCATCGCCATGGCAACCAATATGATATTATCGTCGCCATGATGACCATTATGACATCATCGTCGCCATGACAACCATTATGACATCATCGTCGCCATGGCGACCATTATGACATCACCATTGCCATGACGACCATTATGATATCATCGTAGCCATCACGACCAATATTAAATCACAGTCGCCATGACAACCATTATGACATCTTTGTCGCCATGACGACCATTATGACATCATGACATCACCGTTGCCATGACGACCATTATGACATCACCGTTGCCATGATGACCATTATGACATCATCGTCGCCATGACGAGCATTATGACATCATCGTTGCCATGACAACCATTATGACATCATCGTCGCCATGGCAACCATTATGACATCATCATCGCCATGACAACCAATATGATATCATCGTCGCCATGACAACCATTATGACATCATCGTCGCCATGACAACCATTATGACATCATATTCGCCATGGCGACGATTATGACATCACTGTCGCCATGACGACCATTATGACATCATCGTAGCCATTACGACCATTATTAAATCACAGTCGCCATGGCAACCATTATGACATCTTCGTCGCCATGACGACCATTATGACATCATGACATCACTATTGCCATGACGACCATTATGACATCACCGTTGCCATGACGACCATTATGACATCATCGTCACCATGACAACCATTATGACATCATCGTCGCCATGACAACTATTATGACATCACAATCGCCATGACAACCATTATGACATCATAGTCGCCATGGCGACCATTATGACATCATCATCGCCAAGATGACCGTTATGAGAATATCGTCGCCATGACGACCCTTATGACATCATCGTCGCCATGGCAACCATTATGACATCATCATCGCCATGACAACCAATATGATATCATTGTCGCCATGACAACCATTATGACATCATCGTCGCCATGGCAACCATTATGACATCACGGTCGCCATGACGACCATTATGACATCATCGTAGCCATTACGACCATTATTAAATCACAGTCGCCATGACAACCATTATGACATCTTCGTCGCCATGACGACCATTATGACATCATGACATCACCGTTGCCATGACGACCATTATGACATCATCGTCGCCATGGCGACCATTATGACACCACCGTTGCCATGACGACCATTATGACATCATCGTTGCCTTGACGACAATTATGACATCATCATCGCCATGACGACCATTATGACATCATCATCGCCATGATGACCGTTATGACATTATCGTCGCCATGACGACCCTTATGACATCATCGTCGCCATGTTAACCATTAAGACATCATCATCGCCATGACGACCATTATGACATCATCGCAGCCATTACGACCATTATTAAATCACAGTCGCCATGACAACCATTATGACATCTTCGTCGCCATGACGACCATTATGTCATCATGACATCACCGTTGCCATGACGACTATTATGACATCATCGTTGCCATGACGACCATTATGACATCATCGTCGCCATGACGACCATTATGACATCATCGTCGCCATGACAACCATTATGACATCACAATCACCATGACGACCATTATGGCATCATTATCGCCATGATGACCCTTTATGACATTATCGTCGCCATGACGACCCTTATGACATCATCGTCACCATGACAACCATTATGACATCACAATCGTCATGATGACCATTATGACATCATCGTCGCCATGGCGACCATTATGACATCATCGTAGCCATTGCGACCATTATTAAATCACTGTCGCCATGACAACCATTATGACATCTTCGTCGCCATGACGACCATTATGACATCATGACATCACCATTGCCATGACGACCATTATGACATCACCGTTGCCATGACGACCATTATGACATCATCGTCGCCATAACGGCCGTTATGACATCATCGTCGCCATGACAACCATTATGACATCACTATCGCCATGACGACAATTATGACATCATCATCGCCATGATGACCATTATGACATCACCGTCGCCATGACGACCATTATGAAATCATCATAGCCATTACGACCATTATTAAATCACAGTCGCCATGACAACCATTATGAGATCATCGCCATGATGACCGTTATGACATTATCGTCGCCATGACGACCCTTATGACATCATCGTCGCCATGGCAACCATTATGACATCATCATCGCCATGACAACCAATATGATATCATCGTCGCCATGATGACCATTATGACATCATCGTCGCCATGACAAACATTATGACATCATATTCGCCATGGCGACCATTATGACCTCACCGTCGCCATGACGACCAGTATGACATCATCGTAGCCATTACGACCATGATTAAATCACAGTCGCCATGACAACCATTATGACATCTTCGTCGCCATGACGACCATTATGACATCATGACATCACCGTTGCCATGACGACCATTATGACATCACCGTTGCCATGACAACCATTATGACATCATCATCGCCATGACGACCATTATGACATCATCGTCGGCTTGACAACCATTATGACATCACAATCGCCATGACGACCATTATGGCATCATCATCGCCATGATGACCCTTTATGACATTATCGTCGCCATGACCCTTATGACATCATCGTCGCCATGGCAACCATTATGACATCATCATCGCCATGACAACCAATATGATATCATCGTCGCCATGAAGACCATTATGACATCATCGTCGCCATGACAACCATTATGACATCATATTCGCCATGGCGACCATTATGACATCACCGTCGCCATGACGACCATTATGACATCATCGCAGCCATTACGACCATTATTAAATCACAGTCGCCATGACAACCATTATGACATCTTCGTCGCCATGACGACCATTATGACATCATGACATCACCGTTGCCATGACGACCATTATGACATCACCGTTGCCATGACGACCATTATGACATCACCGTCGCCATGACGACCATTATGACATCATCGTCGCCATGACGACCATTATGACATCATCGTCGCCATGACAACCATTATGACATCACAATCGCCATGACGACCATTATGGCATCATCATCGCCATGATGACCCTTTATGACATTATCGTCGCCATGACGACCCTTATGACATCATCGTCGCCATGGCAACCATTATGACATCATCATCGCCATGGCAATCAATATGATATTATCGTCGCCATGATGACCATTATGACATCATCGTCGCCATGACAACCATTATGACATCATCATCGCCATGACAACCAATATGATATCATCGTCGCCATGAAGACCATTATGACATCATCGTCGCCATGACAACCATTATGACATCATATTCGCCATGGCGACCATTATGACATCACCGTCGCCATGACGACCATTATGACATCATCGCAGCCATTACGACCATTATTAAATCACAGTCGCCATGACAACCATTATGACATCTTCGTCGCCATGACGACCATTATGACATCATGACATCACCGTTGCCATGACGACCATTATGACATCACCGTTGCCATGACGACCATTATGACATCACCGTCGCCATGACAACCATTATGACATCACAATCGCCATGACGACCATTATGGCATCATCATCGCCATGATGACCCTTTATGACATTATCGTCGCCATGACGACCCTTATGACATCATCGTCGCCATGGCAACCATTATGACATCATCATCGCCATGGCAACCAATATGATATTATCGTCGCCATGATGACCATTATGACATCATCGTCGCCATGACAACCATTATGACATCATCGTCGCCATGGCGACCATTATGACATCACCATTGCCATGACGACCATTATGATATCATCGTAGCCATCACGACCAATATTAAATCACAGTCGCCATGACAACCATTATGACATCTTTGTCGCCATGACGACCATTATGACATCATGACATCACCGTTGCCATGACGACCATTATGACATCACCGTTGCCATGACGACCATTATGACATCATCGTCGCCATGACGAGCATTATGACATCATCGTTGCCATGACAACCATTATGACATCATCGTCGCCATGGCAACCATTATGACATCATCATCGCCATGACAACCAATATGATATCATCGTCGCCATGACAACCATTATGACATCATCGTCGCCATGACAACCATTATGACATCATATTCGCCATGGCGACGATTATGACATCACTGTCGCCATGACGACCATTATGACATCATCGTAGCCATTACGACCATTATTAAATCACAGTCGCCATGGCAACCATTATGACATCTTCGTCGCCATGACGACCATTATGACATCATGACATCACTTTTGCCATGACGACCATTATGACATCACCGTTGCCATGACGACCATTATGACATCATCGTCACCATGACGACCATTATGACATCATCGTCGCCATGACAACCATTATGACATCACAATCGCCATGACAACCATTATGACATCATAGTCGCCATGGCGACCATTATGACATCATCATCGCCAAGATGACCGTTATGAGAATATCGTCGCCATGACGACCCTTATGACATCATCGTCGCCATGGCAACCATTATGACATCATCATCGCCATGACAACCAATATGATATCATTGTCGCCATGACAACCATTATGACATCATCGTCGCCATGGCAACCATTATGACATCACGGTCGCCATGACGACCATTATGACATCATCGTAGCCATTACGACCATTATTAAATCACAGTCGCCATGACAACCATTATGACATCTTCGTCGCCATGACGACCATTATGACATCATGACATCACCGTTGCCATGACGACCATTATGACATCATCGTCGCCATGGCGACCATTATGACACCACCGTTGCCATGACGACCATTATGACATCATCGTTGCCTTGACGACAATTATGACATCATCATCGCCATGACGACCATTATGACATCATCATCGCCATGATGACCGTTATGACATTATCGTCGCCATGACGACCCTTATGACATCATCGTCGCCATGTCAACCATTAAGACATCATCATCGCCATGACGACCATTATGACATCATCGCAGCCATTACGACCATTATTAAATCACAGTCGCCATGACAACCATTATGACATCTTCGTCGCCATGACGACCATTATGTCATCATGACATCACCGTTGCCATGACGACTATTATGACATCATCGTTGCCATGACGACCATTATGACATCATCGTCGCCATGACGACCATTATGACATCATCGTCGCCATGACAACCATTATGACATCACAATCACCATGACGACCATTATGGCATCATTACCGCCATGATGACCCTTTATGACATTATCGTCGCCATGACGACCCTTATGACATCATCGTCACCATGACAACCATTATGACATCACAATCGCCATGACGACCATTATGACATCATCGTCGCCATGGCGACCATTATGACATCATCGTAGCCATTGCGACCATTATTAAATCACTGTCGCCATGACAACCATTATGACATCTTCGTCGCCATGACGACCATTATGACATCATGACATCACCATTGCCATGACGACCATTATGACATCACCGTTGCCATGACGACCATTATGACATCATCGTCGCCATAACGGCCGTTATGACATCATCGTCGCCATGACAACCATTATGACATCACTATCGCCATGACGACAATTATGACATCATCATCGCCATGATGACCATTATGACATCACCGTCGCCATGACGACCATTATGAAATCATCATAGCCATTACGACCATTATTAAATCACAGTCGCCATGACAACCATTATGAGATCATCGCCATGATGACCGTTATGACATTATCGTCGCCATGACGACCCTTATGACATCATCGTCGCCATGGCAACCATTATGACATCATCATCGCCATGACAACCAATATGATATCATCGTCGCCATGATGACCATTATGACATCATCGTCGCCATGACAAACATTATGACATCATATTCGCCATGGCGACCATTATGACCTCACCGTCGCCATGACGACCAGTATGACATCATCGTAGCCATTACGACCATGATTAAATCACAGTCGCCATGACAACCATTATGACATCTTCGTCGCCATGACGACCATTATGACATCATGACATCACCGTTGCCATGACGACCATTATGACATCACCGTTGCCATGACAACCATTATGACATCATCATCGCCATGACGACCATTATGACATCATCGTCGGCTTGACAACCATTATGACATCACAATCGCCATGACGACCATTATGGCATCATCATCGCCATGATGACCCTTTATGACATTATCGTCGCCATGACCCTTATGACATCATCGTCGCCATGGCAACCATTATGACATCATCATCGCCATGACAACCAATATGATATCATCGTCGCCATGAAGACCATTATGACATCATCGTCGCCATGACAACCATTATGACATCATATTCGCCATGGCGACCATTATGACATCACCGTCGCCATGACGACCATTATGACATCATCGCAGCCATTACGACCATTATTAAATCACAGTCGCCATGACAACCATTATGACATCTTCGTCGCCATGACGACCATTATGACATCATGACATCACCGTTGCCATGACGACCATTATGACATCACCGTTGCCATGACGACCATTATGACATCACCGTCGCCATGACGACCATTATGACATCATCGTCGCCATGACGACCATTATGACATCATCGTCGCCATGACAACCATTATGACATCACAATCGCCATGACGACCATTATGGCATCATCATCGCCATGATGACCCTTTATGACATTATCGTCGCCATGACGACCCTTATGACATCATCGTCGCCATGGCAACCATTATGACATCATCATCGCCATGGCAATCAATATGATATTATCATCGCCATGATGACCATTATGACATCATCGTCGCCATGACAACCATTATGACATCATCATCGCCATGACAACCAATATGATATCATCGTCGCCATGAAGACCATTATGACATCATCGTCGCCATGACAACCATTATGACATCATATTCGCCATGGCGACCATTATGACATCACCGTCGCCATGACGACCATTATGACATCATCGCAGCCATTACGACCATTATTAAATCACAGTCGCCATGACAACCATTATGACATCTTCGTCGCCATGACGACCATTATGACATCATGACATCACCGTTGCCATGACGACCATTATGACATCACCGTTGCCATGACGACCATTATGACATCACCGTCGCCATGACGACCATTATGACATCACCGTCGCCATGACGACCATTATGACATCATCGTCGCCATGACAACCATTATGACATCACAATCGCCATGACGACCATTATGGCATCATCATCGCCATGATGACCCTTTATGACATTATCGTCGCCATGACGACCCTTATGACATCATCGTCGCCATGGCAACCATTATGACATCATCATCGCCATGGCAACCAATATGATATTATCGTCGCCATGATGACCATTATGACATCATCGTCGCCATGACAACCATTATGACATCATCGTCGCCATGGCGACCATTATGACATCACCATTGCCATGACGACCATTATGATATCATCGTAGCCATCACGACCAATATTAAATCACAGTCGCCATGACAACCATTATGACATCTTTGTCGCCATGACGACCATTATGACATCATGACATCACCGTTGCCATGACGACCATTATGACATCACCGTTGCCATGACGACCATTATGACATCATCGTCGCCATGACGAGCATTATGACATCATCGTTGCCATGACAACCATTATGACATCATCGTCGCCATGGCAACCATTATGACATCATCATCGCCATGACAACCAATATGATATCATCGTCGCCATGACAACCATTATGACATCATCGTCGCCATGACAACCATTATGACATCATATTCGCCATGGCGACGATTATGACATCACTGTCGCCATGACGACCATTATGACATCATCGTAGCCATTACGACCATTATTAAATCACAGTCGCCATGGCAACCATTATGACATCTTCGTCGCCATGACGACCATTATGACATCATGACATCACTATTGCCATGACGACCATTATGACATCACCGTTGCCATGACGACCATTATGACATCATCGTCACCATGACGACCATTATGACATCATCGTCGCCATGACAACCATTATGACATCACAATCGCCATGACAACCATTATGACATCATAGTCGCCATGGCGACCATTATGACATCATCATCGCCAAGATGACCGTTATGAGAATATCGTCGCCATGACGACCCTTATGACATCATCGTCGCCATGGCAACCATTATGACATCATCATCGCCATGACAACCAATATGATATCATTGTCGCCATGACAACCATTATGACATCATCGTCGCCATGGCAACCATTATGACATCACGGTCGCCATGACGACCATTATGACATCATCGTAGCCATTACGACCATTATTAAATCACAGTCGCCATGACAACCATTATGACATCTTCGTCGCCATGACGACCATTATGACATCATGACATCACCGTTGCCATGACGACCATTATGACATCATCGTCGCCATGGCGACCATTATGACACCACCGTTGCCATGACGACCATTATGACATCATCGTTGCCTTGACGACAATTATGACATCATCATCGCCATGACGACCATTATGACATCATCATCGCCATGATGACCGTTATGACATTATCGTCGCCATGACGACCCTTATGACATCATCGTCGCCATGTCAACCATTAAGACATCATCATCGCCATGACGACCATTATGACATCATCGCAGCCATTACGACCATTATTAAATCACAGTCGCCATGACAACCATTATGACATCTTCGTCGCCATGACGACCATTATGTCATCATGACATCACCGTTGCCATGACGACTATTATGACATCATCGTTGCCATGACGACCATTATGACATCATCGTCGCCATGACGACCATTATGACATCATCGTCGCCATGACAACCATTATGACATCACAATCACCATGACGACCATTATGGCATCATTATCGCCATGATGACCCTTTATGACATTATCGTCGCCATGACGACCCTTATGACATCATCGTCACCATGACAACCATTATGACATCACAATCGCCATGACGACCATTATGACATCATCGTCGCCATGGCGACCATTATGACATCATCGTAGCCATTGCGACCATTATTAAATCACTGTCGCCATGACAACCATTATGACATCTTCGTCGCCATGACGACCATTATGACATCATGACATCACCATTGCCATGACGACCATTATGACATCACCGTTGCCATGACGACCATTATGACATCATCGTCGCCATAACGGCCGTTATGACATCATCGTCGCCATGACAACCATTATGACATCACTATCGCCATGACGACAATTATGACATCATCATCGCCATGATGACCATTATGACATCACCGTCGCCATGACGACCATTATGAAATCATCATAGCCATTACGACCATTATTAAATCACAGTCGCCATGACAACCATTATGAGATCATCGCCATGATGACCGTTATGACATTATCGTCGCCATGACGACCCTTATGACATCATCGTCGCCATGGCAACCATTATGACATCATCATCGCCATGACAACCAATATGATATCATCGTCGCCATGATGACCATTATGACATCATCGTCGCCATGACAAACATTATGACATCATATTCGCCATGGCGACCATTATGACCTCACCGTCGCCATGACGACCAGTATGACATCATCGTAGCCATTACGACCATGATTAAATCACAGTCGCCATGACAACCATTATGACATCTTCGTCGCCATGACGACCATTATGACATCATGACATCACCGTTGCCATGACGACCATTATGACATCACCGTTGCCATGACGACCATTATGACATCATCATCGCCATGACGACCATTATGACATCATCGTCGGCTTGACAACCATTATGACATCACAATCGCCATGACGACCATTATGGCATCATCATCGCCATGATGACCCTTTATGACATTATCGTCGCCATGACCCTTATGACATCATCGTCGCCATGGCAACCATTATGACATCATCATCGCCATGACAACCAATATGATATCATCGTCGCCATGAAGACCATTATGACATCATCGTCGCCATGGCGACCATTATGACATCACCGTCGCCATGACGACCATTATGACATCATCGCAGCCATTACGACCATTATTAAATCACAGTCGCCATGACAACCATTATGACATCTTCGTCGCCATGACGACCATTATGACATCATGACATCACCGTTGCCATGACGACCATTATGACATCACCGTTGCCATGACGACCATTATGACATCACCGTCGCCATGACGACCATTATGACATCATCGTCGCCATGACGACCATTATGACATCATCGTCGCCATGACAACCATTATGACATCACAATCGCCATGACGACCATTATGGCATCATCATCGCCATGATGACCCTTTATGACATTATCGTCGCCATGACGACCCTTATGACATCATCGTCGCCATGGCAACCATTATGACATCATCATCGCCATGGCAATCAATATGATATTATCGTCGCCATGATGACCATTATGACATCATCGTCGCCATGACAACCATTATGACATCATCATCGCCATGACAACCAATATGATATCATCGTCGCCATGAAGACCAATATGACATCATCGTCGCCATGACAACCATTATGACATCATATTCGCCATGGCGACCATTATGACATCACCGTCGCCATGACGACCATTATGACATCATCGCAGCCATTACGACCATTATTAAATCACAGTCGCCATGACAACCATTATGACATCTTCGTCGCCATGACGACCATTATGCCATCATGACATCACCGTTGCCATGACGACCATTATGACATCACCGTTGCCATGACGACCATTATGACATCACCGTCGCCATGACGACCATTATGACATCATCGTCGCCATGACGACCATTATGACATCATCATCGCCATGACAACCATTATGACATCACAATCGCCATGACGACCATTATGGCATCATCATCGCCATGATGACCCTTTATGACATTATCGTCGCCATGACGACCCTTATGACATCATCGTCGCCATGGCAACCATTATGACATCATCATCGCCATGGCAACCAATATGATATTATCGTCGCCATGATGACCATTATGACATCATCGTCGCCATGACAACCATTATGACATCATCGTCGCCATGGCGACCATTATGACATCACCATTGCCATGACGACCATTATGATATCATCGTAGCCATTACGACCAATATTAAATCACAGTCGCCATGACAACCATTATGACATCTTCGTCGCCATGACGACCATTATGACATCATGACATCACCGTTGCCATGACGACCATTATGACATCACCGTTGCCATGACGACCATTATGACATCATCGTCGCCATGACGAGCATTATGACATCATCGTTGCCATGACAACCATTATGACATCATCGTCGCCATGGCAACCATTATGACATCATCATCGCCATGACAACCAATATGATATCATCGTCGCCATGACAACCATTATGACATCATCGTCGCCATGACAACCATTATGACATCATATTCGCCATGGCGACCATTATGACATCACCGTCGCCATGACGAGCATTATGACATCATCGTTGCCATGACAACCATTATGACATCACAATCGCCATGACAACCATTATGACATCATAGTCGCCATGGCGACCATTATGACATCATCATCGCCATGACAACCATTATGACATCACAATCGCCATGACGACCATTATGGCATCATCATCGCCATGATGACCCTTTATGACATTATCGTCGCCATGACGACCCTTATGACATCATCGTCGCCATGGCAACCATTATGACATCATCATCGCCATGGCAACCAATATGATATTATCGTCGCCATGATGACCATTATGACATCATCGTCGCCATGACAACCATTATGACATCATCGTCGCCATGGCGACCATTATGACATCACCATTGCCATGACGACCATTATGATATCATCGTAGCCATTACGACCAATATTAAATCACAGTCGCCATGACAACCATTATGACATCTTCGTCGCCATGACGACCATTATGACATCATGACATCACCGTTGCCATGACGACCATTATGACATCACCGTTGCCATGACGACCATTATGACATCATCGTCGCCATGACGAGCATTATGACATCATCGTTGCCATGACAACCATTATGACATCATCGTCGCCATGGCAACCATTATGACATCATCATCGCCATGACAACCAATATGATATCATCGTCGCCATGACAACCATTATGACATCATCGTCGCCATGACAACCATTATGACATCATATTCGCCATGGTGACCATTATGACATCACCGTCGCCATGACGAGCATTATGACATCATCGTTGCCATGACAACCATTATGACATCACAATCGCCATGACAACCATTATGACATCATAGTCGCCATGGCGACCATTATGACATCATCATCGCCAAGATGACCGTTATGAGAATATCGTCGCCATGACGACCCTTATGACATCATCGTCGCCATGGCAACCATTATGACATCATCAACGCCATGACAACCAATATGATATCATTGTCGCCATGACAACCATTATGACATCATCGTCGCCATGGCAACCATTATGACATCACGGTCGCCATGACGACCATTATGACATCATCGTAGCCATTACGACCATTATTAAATCACAGTCGCCATGACAACCATTATGACATCTTCGTCGCCATGACGACCATTATGACATCATGACATCACCGTTGCCATGACGACCATTATGACATCATCGTCGCCATGGCGACCATTATGACACCACCGTTGCCATGACGACCATTATGACATCATCGTTGCCTTGACGACAATTATGACATCATCATCGCCATGACGACCATTATGACATCATCATCGCCATGATGACCGTTATGACATTATCGTCGCCATGACGACCCTTATGACATCATCGTCGCCATGGCAACCATTATGACATCACAATCGCCATGACGACCATTATGGCATCATCATCGCCATGATGACCCTTTATGACATTATCGTCGCCATGACGACCATTATGACATCATCGTAGCCATTACGACCATTATTAAATCACAGTCGCCATGGCAACCATTATGACATCTTCGTCGCCATGACGACCATTATGACATCATGACATCACCATTGCCATGACGACCATTATGACATCACCGTTGCCATGACGACCATTATGACATCATCGTCGCCATGACGACCATTATGACATCATCGTCGCCATGACAACCATTATGACATCACAATCGCCATGACAACCATTATGACATCATAGTCGCCATGGCGACCATTATGACATCATCATCGCCAAGATGACCGTTATGAGAATATCGTCGCCATGACGACCCTTATGACATCATCGTTGCCATGGCAACCATTATGACATCATCATCGCCATGACAACCAATATGATATCATTGTCGCCATGACAACCATTATGACATCATCGTCGCCATGGCAACCATTATGACATCACGGTCACCATGACGACCATTATGACATCATTGTAGCCATTACGACCATTATTAAATCACAGTCGCCATGACAACCATTATGACATCTTCGTCGCCATGACGACCATTATGACATCATGACATCACCGTTGCCATGACGACCATTATGACATCATCGTCGCCATGGCGACCATTATGACACCACCGTTGCCATGACGACCATTATGACATCATCGTTGCCTTGACGACAATTATGACATCATCATCGCCATGACGACCATTATGACATCATCATCGCCATGATGACCGTTATGACATTATCGTCGCCATGACGACCCTTATGACATCATCGTCGCCATGGCAACCATTAAGACATCATCATCGCCATGACGACCATTATGACATCATCGCAGCCATTACGACCATTATTAAATCACAGTCGCCATGACAACCATTATGACATCTTCGTCGCCATGACGACCATTATGTCATCATGACATCACCGTTGCCATGACGACTATTATGACATCATCGTTGCCATGACGACCATTATGACATCATCGTCGCCATGACGACCATTATGACATCATCGTCGCCATGACAACCATTATGACATCACAATCACCATGACGACCATTATGGCATCATTATCGCCATGATGACCCTTTATGACATTATCGTCGCCATGACGACCCTTATGACATCATCGTCACCATGACAACCATTATGACATCACAATCGCCATGACGACCATTATGACATCATCGTCGCCATGGCGACCATTATGACATCATCGTAGCCATTGCGACCATTATTAAATCACTGTCGCCATGACAACCATTATGACATCTTCGTCGCCATGATGACCATTATGACATCATGACATCACCATTGCCATGACGACCATTATGACATCACAGTTGCCATGACGACCATTATGACATCATCGTCGCCATAACGGCCGTTATGACATCATCGTCGCCATGACAACCATTATGACATCACTATCGCCATGACGACAATTATGACATCATCATCGCCATGATGACCATCATGACATCACCGTCACCATGACGACCATTATGAAATCATCATAGCCATTACGACCATTATTAATTCACAGTCGCCATGACATCCATTATGACATCATCGCCATGATGACCGTTATGACATTATCGTCGCCATGACGACCCTTATGACATCATCGTCGCCATGGCAACCATTATGACATCATCATCGCCATGACAACCAATATGATATCATCGTCGCCATGATGACCATTATGACATCACCGTCACCATGACGACCATTATGACATCATCGCAGCCATTACGACCATTATTAAATCACAGTCGCCATGACAACCATTATGACATCTTCGTCGCCATGACGACCATTATGACATCATGACATCACCGTTGCCATGACGACCATTATGACATCACCGTTGCCATGACGACCATTATGACATCACCATCGCCATGACGACCATTATGACATCATCGTCGCCATGACGACCATTATGACATCATCGTCGCCATGACAACCATTATGACATCACAATCGCCATGACGACCATTATGGCATCATCATCGCCATGATGACCCTTTATGACATTATCGTCGCCATGACGACCCTTATGACATCATCGTCGCCATGGCAACCATTATGACATCATCATCGCCATGGCAACCAATATGATATTATCGTCGCCATGATGACCATTATGACATCATCGTCGCCATGACAACCATTATGACATCATCGTCGCCATGGCGACCATTATGACATCACCATTGCCATGACGACCATTATGATATCATCGTAGCCATCACGACCAATATTAAATCACAGTCGCCATGACAACCATTATGACATCTTTGTCGCCATGACGACCATTATGACATCATGACATCACCGTTGCCATGACGACCATTATGACATCACCGTTGCCATGACGACCATTATGACATCATCGTCGCCATGACGAGCATTATGACATCATCGTTGCCATGACAACCATTATGACATCATCGTCGCCATGGCAACCATTATGACATCATCATCGCCATGACAACCAATATGATATCATCGTCGCCATGACAACCATTATGACATCATCGTCGCCATGACAACCATTATGACATCATATTCGCCATGGCGACGATTATGACATCACTGTCGCCATGACGACCATTATGACATCATCGTAGCCATTACGACCATTATTAAATCACAGTCGCCATGGCAACCATTATGACATCTTCGTCGCCATGACGACCATTATGACATCATGACATCACTATTGCCATGACGACCATTATGACATCACCGTTGCCATGACGACCATTATGACATCATCGTCACCATGACGACCATTATGACATCATCGTCGCCATGACAACTATTATGACATCACAATCGCCATGACAACCATTATGACATCATAGTCGCCATGGCGACCATTATGACATCATCATCGCCAAGATGACCGTTATGAGAATATCGTCGCCATGACGACCCTTATGACATCATCGTCGCCATGGCAACCATTATGACATCATCATTGCCATGACAACCAATATGATATCATTGTCGCCATGACAACCATTATGACATCATCGTCGCCATGGCAACCATTATGACAGCACGGTCGCCATGACGACCATTATGACATCATCGTAGCCATTACGACCATTATTAAATCACAGTCGCCATGACAACCATTATGACATCTTCGTCGCCATGACGACCATTATGACATCATGACATCACCGTTGCCATGACGACCATTATGACATCATCGTCGCCATGGCGACCATTATGACACCACCGTTGCCATGACGACCATTATGACATCATCGTTGCCTTGACGACAATTATGACATCATCATCGCCATGACGACCATTATGACATCATCATCGCCATGATGACCGTTATGACATTATCGTCGCCATGACGACCCTTATGACATCATCGTCGCCATGTTAACCATTAAGACATCATCATCGCCATGACGACCATTATGACATCATCGCAGCCATTACGACCATTATTAAATCACAGTCGCCATGACAACCATTATGACATCTTCGTCGCCATGACGACCATTATGACATCATCGTTGCCATGACGACCATTATGACATCATCGTCGCCATGACGACCATTATGACATCATCGTCGCCATGACAACCATTATGACATCACAATCACCATGACGACCATTATGGCATCATTATCGCCATGATGACCCTTTATGACATTATCGTCGCCATGACGACCCTTATGACATCATCGTCACCATGACAACCATTATGACATCACAATCGCCATGACGACCATTATGACATCATCGTCGCCATGGCGACCATTATGACATCATCGTAGCCATTGCGACCATTATTAAATCACTGTCGCCATGACAACCATTATGACATCTTCGTCGCCATGACGACCATTATGACATCATGACATCACCATTGCCATGACGACCATTATGACATCACCGTTGCCATGACGACCATTATGACATCATCGTCGCCATAACGGCCGTTATGACATCATCGTCGCCATGACAACCATTATGACATCACTATCGCCATGACGACAATTATGACATCATCATCGCCATGATGACCATTATGACATCACCGTCGCCATGACGACCATTATGAAATCATCATAGCCATTACGACCATTATTAAATCACAGTCGCCATGACAACCATTATGAGATCATCGCCATGATGACCGTTATGACATTATCGTCGCCATGACGACCCTTATGACATCATCGTCGCCATGGCAACCATTATGACATCATCATCGCCATGACAACCAATATGATATCATCGTCGCCATGATGACCATTATGACATCATCGTCGCCATGACAAACATTATGACATCATATTCGCCATGGCGACCATTATGACCTCACCGTCGCCATGACGACCAGTATGACATCATCGTAGCCATTACGACCATGATTAAATCACAGTCGCCATGACAACCATTATGACATCTTCGTCGCCATGACGACCATTATGACATCATGACATCACCGTTGCCATGACGACCATTATGACATCACCGTTGCCATGACAACCATTATGACATCATCATCGCCATGACGACCATTATGACATCATCGTCGGCTTGACAACCATTATGACATCACAATCGCCATGACGACCATTATGGCATCATCATCGCCATGATGACCCTTTATGACATTATCGTCGCCATGACCCTTATGACATCATCGTCGCCATGGCAACCATTATGACATCATCATCGCCATGACAACCAATATGATATCATCGTCGCCATGAAGACCATTATGACATCATCGTCGCCATGACAACCATTATGACATCATATTCGCCATGGCGACCATTATGACATCACCGTCGCCATGACGACCATTATGACATCATCGCAGCCATTACGACCATTATTAAATCACAGTCGCCATGACAACCATTATGACATCTTCGTCGCCATGACGACCATTATGACATCATGACATCACCGTTGCCATGACGACCATTATGACATCACCGTTGCCATGACGACCATTATGACATCACCGTCACCATGACGACCATTATGACATCATCGTCGCCATGACGACCATTATGACATCATCGTCGCCATGACAACCATTATGACATCACAATCGCCATGACGACCATTATGGCATCATCATCGCCATGATGACCCTTTATGACATTATCGTCGCCATGACGACCCTTATGACATCATCGTCGCCATGGCAACCATTATGACATCATCATCGCCATGGCAATCAATATGATATTATCGTCGCCATGATGACCATTATGACATCATCGTCGCCATGACAACCATTATGACATCATCATCGCCATGACAACCAATATGATATCATCGTCGCCATGAAGACCATTATGACATCATCGTCGCCATGACAACCATTATGACATCATATTCGCCATGGCGACCATTATGACATCACCGTCGCCATGACGACCATTATGACATCATCGCAGCCATTACGACCATTATTAAATCACAGTCGCCATGACAACCATTATGACATCTTCGTCGCCATGACGACCATTATGACATCATGACATCACCGTTGCCATGACGACCATTATGACATCACCGTTGCCATGACGACCATTATGACATCACCGTCGCCATGACGACCATTATGACATCATCGTCGCCATGACGACCATTATGACATCATCATCGCCATGACAACCATTATGACATCACAATCGCCATGACGACCATTATGGCATCATCATCGCCATGATGACCCTTTATGACATTATCGTCGCCATGACGACCCTTATGACATCATCGTCGCCATGGCAACCATTATGACATCATCATCGCCATGGCAACCAATATGATATTATCGTCGCCATGATGACCATTATGACATCATCGTCGCCATGACAACCATTATGACATCATCGTCGCCATGGCGACCATTATGACATCACCATTGCCATGACGACCATTATGATATCATCGTAGCCATCACGACCAATATTAAATCACAGTCGCCATGACAACCATTATGACATCTTTGTCGCCATGACGACCATTATGACATCATGACATCACCGTTGCCATGACGACCATTATGACATCACCGTTGCCATGACGACCATTATGACATCATCGTCGCCATGACGAGCATTATGACATCATCGTTGCCATGACAACCATTATGACATCATCGTCGCCATGGCAACCATTATGACATCATCATCGCCATGACAACCAATATGATATCATCGTCGCCATGACAACCATTATGACATCATCGTCGCCATGACAACCATTATGACATCATATTCGCCATGGCGACGATTATGACATCACTGTCGCCATGACGACCATTATGACATCATCGTAGCCATTACGACCATTATTAAATCACAGTCGCCATGGCAACCATTATGACATCTTCGTCGCCATGACGACCATTATGACATCATGACATCACTATTGCCATGACGACCATTATGACATCACCGTTGCCATGACGACCATTATGACATCATCGTCACCATGACGACCATTATGACATCATCGTCGCCATGACAACTATTATGACATCACAATCGCCATGACAACCATTATGACATCATAGTCGCCATGGCGACCATTATGACATCATCATCGCCAAGATGACCGTTATGAGAATATCGTCGCCATGACGACCCTTATGACATCATCGTCGCCATGGCAACCATTATGACATCATCATTGCCATGACAACCAATATGATATCATTGTCGCCATGACAACCATTATGACATCATCGTCGCCATGGCAACCATTATGACAGCACGGTCGCCATGACGACCATTATGACATCATCGTAGCCATTACGACCATTATTAAATCACAGTCGCCATGACAACCATTATGACATCTTCGTCGCCATGACGACCATTATGACATCATGACATCACCGTTGCCATGACGACCATTATGACATCATCGTCGCCATGGCGACCATTATGACACCACCGTTGCCATGACGACCATTATGACATCATCGTTGCCTTGACGACAATTATGACATCATCATCGCCATGACGACCATTATGACATCATCATCGCCATGATGACCGTTATGACATTATCGTCGCCATGACGACCCTTATGACATCATCGTCGCCATGTTAACCATTAAGACATCATCATCGCCATGACGACCATTATGACATCATCGCAGCCATTACGACCATTATTAAATCACAGTCGCCATGACAACCATTATGACATCTTCGTCGCCATGACGACCATTATGACATCATCGTTGCCATGACGACCATTATGACATCATCGTCGCCATGACGACCATTATGACATCATCGTCGCCATGACAACCATTATGACATCACAATCACCATGACGACCATTATGGCATCATTATCGCCATGATGACCCTTTATGACATTATCGTCGCCATGACGACCCTTATGACATCATCGTCACCATGACAACCATTATGACATCACAATCGCCATGACGACCATTATGACATCATCGTCGCCATGGCGACCATTATGACATCATCGTAGCCATTGCGACCATTATTAAATCACTGTCGCCATGACAACCATTATGACATCTTCGTCGCCATGACGACCATTATGACATCATGACATCACCATTGCCATGACGACCATTATGACATCACCGTTGCCATGACGACCATTATGACATCATCGTCGCCATAACGGCCGTTATGACATCATCGTCGCCATGACAACCATTATGACATCACTATCGCCATGACGACAATTATGACATCATCATCGCCATGATGACCATTATGACATCACCGTCGCCATGACGACCATTATGAAATCATCATAGCCATTACGACCATTATTAAATCACAGTCGCCATGACAACCATTATGAGATCATCGCCATGATGACCGTTATGACATTATCGTCGCCATGACGACCCTTATGACATCATCGTCGCCATGGCAACCATTATGACATCATCATCGCCATGACAACCAATATGATATCATCGTCGCCATGATGACCATTATGACATCATCGTCGCCATGACAAACATTATGACATCATATTCGCCATGGCGACCATTATGACCTCACCGTCGCCATGACGACCAGTATGACATCATCGTAGCCATTACGACCATGATTAAATCACAGTCGCCATGACAACCATTATGACATCTTCGTCGCCATGACGACCATTATGACATCATGACATCACCGTTGCCATGACGACCATTATGACATCACCGTTGCCATGACAACCATTATGACATCATCATCGCCATGACGACCATTATGACATCATCGTCGGCTTGACAACCATTATGACATCACAATCGCCATGACGACCATTATGGCATCATCATCGCCATGATGACCCTTTATGACATTATCGTCGCCATGACCCTTATGACATCATCGTCGCCATGGCAACCATTATGACATCATCATCGCCATGACAACCAATATGATATCATCGTCGCCATGAAGACCATTATGACATCATCGTCGCCATGACAACCATTATGACATCATATTCGCCATGGCGACCATTATGACATCACCGTCGCCATGACGACCATTATGACATCATCGCAGCCATTACGACCATTATTAAATCACAGTCGCCATGACAACCATTATGACATCTTCGTCGCCATGACGACCATTATGACATCATGACATCACCGTTGCCATGACGACCATTATGACATCACCGTTGCCATGACGACCATTATGACATCACCGTCACCATGACGACCATTATGACATCATCGTCGCCATGACGACCATTATGACATCATCGTCGCCATGACAACCATTATGACATCACAATCGCCATGACGACCATTATGGCATCATCATCGCCATGATGACCCTTTATGACATTATCGTCGCCATGACGACCCTTATGACATCATCGTCGCCATGGCAACCATTATGACATCATCATCGCCATGGCAATCAATATGATATTATCGTCGCCATGATGACCATTATGACATCATCGTCGCCATGACAACCATTATGACATCATCATCGCCATGACAACCAATATGATATCATCGTCGCCATGAAGACCATTATGACATCATCGTCGCCATGACAACCATTATGACATCATATTCGCCATGGCGACCATTATGACATCACCGTCGCCATGACGACCATTATGACATCATCGCAGCCATTACGACCATTATTAAATCACAGTCGCCATGACAACCATTATGACATCTTCGTCGCCATGACGACCATTATGACATCATGACATCACCGTTGCCATGACGACCATTATGACATCACCGTTGCCATGACGACCATTATGACATCACCGTCGCCATGACGACCATTATGACATCATCGTCGCCATGACGACCATTATGACATCATCATCGCCATGACAACCATTATGACATCACAATCGCCATGACGACCATTATGGCATCATCATCGCCATGATGACCCTTTATGACATTATCGTCGCCATGACGACCCTTATGACATCATCGTCGCCATGGCAACCATTATGACATCATCATCGCCATGGCAACCAATATGATATTATCGTCGCCATGATGACCATTATGACATCATCGTCGCCATGACAACCATTATGACATCATCGTCGCCATGGCGACCATTATGACATCACCATTGCCATGACGACCATTATGATATCATCGTAGCCATCACGACCAATATTAAATCACAGTCGCCATGACAACCATTATGACATCTTTGTCGCCATGACGACCATTATGACATCATGACATCACCGTTGCCATGACGACCATTATGACATCACCGTTGCCATGACGACCATTATGACATCATCGTCGCCATGACGAGCATTATGACATCATCGTTGCCATGACAACCATTATGACATCATCGTCGCCATGGCAACCATTATGACATCATCATCGCCATGACAACCAATATGATATCATCGTCGCCATGACAACCATTATGACATCATCGTCGCCATGACAACCATTATGACATCATATTCGCCATGGCGACGATTATGACATCACTGTCGCCATGACGACCATTATGACATCATCGTAGCCATTACGACCATTATTAAATCACAGTCGCCATGGCAACCATTATGACATCTTCGTCGCCATGACGACCATTATGACATCATGACATCACTATTGCCATGACGACCATTATGACATCACCGTTGCCATGACGACCATTATGACATCATCGTCACCATGACGACCATTATGACATCATCGTCGCCATGACAACCATTATGACATCACAATCGCCATGACAACCATTATGACATCATAGTCGCCATGGCGACCATTATGACATCATCATCGCCAAGATGACCGTTATGAGAATATCGTCGCCATGACGACCCTTATGACATCATCGTCGCCATGGCAACCATTATGACATCATCATCGCCATGACAACCAATATGATATCATTGTCGCCATGACAACCATTATGACATCATCGTCGCCATGGCAACCATTATGACATCACGGTCGCCATGACGACCATTATGACATCATCGTAGCCATTACGACCATTATTAAATCACAGTCGCCATGACAACCATTATGACATCTTCGTCGCCATGACGACCATTATGACATCATGACATCACCGTTGCCATGATGACCATTATGACATCATCGTCGCCATGGCGACCATTATGACACCACCGTTGCCATGACGACCATTATGACATCATCGTTGCCTTGACGACAATTATGACATCATCATCGCCATGACGACCATTATGACATCATCATCGCCATGATGACCGTTATGACATTATCGTCGCCATGACGACCATTATGACATCATCGTCGCCATGTCAACCATTAAGACATCATCATCGCCATGACGACCATTATGACATCATCGCAGCCATTACGACCATTATTAAATCACAGTCGCCATGACAACCATTATGACATCTTCGTCGCCATGACGACCATTATGTCATCATGACATCACCGTTGCCATGACGACTATTATGACATCATCGTTGCCATGACGACCATTATGACATCATCGTCGCCATGACGACCATTATGACATCATCGTCGCCATGACAACCATTATGACATCACAATCACCATGACGACCATTATGGCATCATTATCGCCATGATGACCCTTTATGACATTATCGTCGCCATGACGACCCTTATGACATCATCGTCACCATGACAACCATTATGACATCACAATCGCCATGACGACCATTATGACATCATCGTCGCCATGGCGACCATTATGACATCATCGTAGCCATTGCGACCATTATTAAATCACTGTCGCCATGACAACCATTATGACATCTTCGTCGCCATGACGACCATTATGACATCATGACATCACCATTGCCATGACGACCATTATGACATCACCGTTGCCATGACGACCATTATGACATCATCGTCGCCATAACGGCCGTTATGACATCATCGTCGCCATGACAACCATTATGACATCACTATCGCCATGACGACAATTATGACATCATCATCGCCATGATGACCATTATGACATCACCGTCGCCATGACGACCATTATGAAATCATCATAGCCATTACGACCATTATTAAATCACAGTCGCCATGACAACCATTATGAGATCATCGCCATGATGACCGTTATGACATTATCGTCGCCATGACGACCCTTATGACATCATCGTCGCCATGGCAACCATTATGACATCATCATCGCCATGACAACCAATATGATATCATCGTCGCCATGATGACCATTATGACATCATCGTCGCCATGACAAACATTATGACATCATATTCGCCATGGCGACCATTATGACCTCACCGTCGCCATGACGACCAGTATGACATCATCGTAGCCATTACGACCATGATTAAATCACAGTCGCCATGACAACCATTATGACATCTTCGTCGCCATGACGACCATTATGACATCATGACATCACCGTTGCCATGACGACCATTATGACATCACCGTTGCCATGACGACCATTATGACATCATCATCGCCATGACGACCATTATGACATCATCGTCGGCTTGACAACCATTATGACATCACAATCGCCATGACGACCATTATGGCATCATCATCGCCATGATGACCCTTTATGACATTATCGTCGCCATGACCCTTATGACATCATCGTCGCCATGGCAACCATTATGACATCATCATCGCCATGACAACCAATATGATATCATCGTCGCCATGAAGACCATTATGACATCATCGTCGCCATGACAACCATTATGACATCATATTCGCCATGGCGACCATTATGACATCACCGTCGCCATGACGACCATTATGACATCATCGCAGCCATTACGACCATTATTAAATCACAGTCGCCATGACAACCATTATGACATCTTCGTCGCCATGACGACCATTATGACATCATGACATCACCGTTGCCATGACGACCATTAAGACATCACCGTTGCCATGACGACCATTATGACATCACCGTCGCCATGACGACCATTATGACATCATCGTCGCCATGACGACCATTATGACATCATCGTCGCCATGACAACCATTATGACATCACAATCGAAATGACGACCATTATGGCATCATCATCGCCATGATGACCCTTTATGACATTATCGTCGCCATGACGACCCTTATGACATCATCGTCGCCATGGCAACCATTATGACATCATCATCGCCATGGCAATCAATATGATATTATCGTCGCCATGATGACCATTATGACATCATCGTCGCCATGACAACCATTATGACATCATCATCGCCATGACAACCAATATGATATCATCGTCGCCATGAAGACCAATATGACATCATCGTCGCCATGACAACCATTATGACATCATATTCGCCATGGCGACCATTATGACATCACCGTCGCCATGACGACCATTATGACATCATCGCAGCCATTACGACCATTATTAAATCACAGTCGCCATGACAACCATTATGACATCTTCGTCGCCATGACGACCATTATGACATCATGACATCACCGTTGCCATGACGACCATTATGACATCACCGTTGCCATGACGACCATTATGACATCACCGTCGCCATGACGACCATTATGACATCATCGTCGCCATGACGACCATTATGACATCATCATCGCCATGACAACCATTATGACATCACAATCGCCATGACGACCATTATGGCATCATCATCGCCATGATGACCCTTTATGACATTATCGTCGCCATGACGACCCTTATGACATCATCGTCGCCATGGCAACCATTATGACATCATCATCGCCATGGCAACCAATATGATATTATCGTCGCCATGATGACCATTATGACATCATCGTCGCCATGACAACCATTATGACATCATCGTCGCCATGGCGACCATTATGACATCACCATTGCCATGACGACCATTATGATATCATCGTAGCCATTACGACCAATATTAAATCACAGTCGCCATGACAACCATTATGACATCTTCGTCGCCATGACGACCATTATGACATCATGACATCACCGTTGCCATGACGACCATTATGACATCACCGTTGCCATGACGACCATTATGACATCATCGTCGCCATGACGAGCATTATGACATCATCGTTGCCATGACAACCATTATGACATCATCGTCGCCATGGCAACCATTATGACATCATCATCGCCATGACAACCAATATGATATCATCGTCGCCATGACAACCATTATGACATCATCGTCGCCATGACAACCATTATGACATCATATTCGCCATGGCGACCATTATGACATCACCGTCGCCATGACGAGCATTATGACATCATCGTTGCCATGACAACCATTATGACATCACAATCGCCATGACAACCATTATGACATCATAGTCGCCATGGCGACCATTATGACATCATCATCGCCATGACAACCATTATGACATCACAATCGCCATGACGACCATTATGGCATCATCATCGCCATGATGACCCTTTATGACATTATCGTCGCCATGACGACCCTTATGACATCATCGTCGCCATGGCAACCATTATGACATCATCATCGCCATGGCAACCAATATGATATTATCGTCGCCATGATGACCATTATGACATCATTGTCGCCATGACAACCATTATGACATCATCGTCGCCATGGCGACCATTATGACATCACCATTGCCATGACGACCATTATGATATCATCGTAGCCATTACGACCAATATTAAATCACAGTCGCCATGACAACCATTATGACATCTTCGTCACCATGACGACCATTATGACATCATGACATCACCGTTGCCATGACGACCATTATGACATCACCGTTGCCATGACGACCATTATGACATCATCGTCGCCATGACGAGCATTATGACATCATCGTTGCCATGACAACCATTATGACATCATCGTCGCCATGGCAACCATTATGACATCATCATCGCCATGACAACCAATATGATATCATCGTCGCCATGACAACCATTATGACATCATCGTCGCCATGACAACCATTATGACATCATATTCGCCATGGCGACCATTATGACATCACCGTCGCCATGACGAGCATTATGACATCATCGTTGCCATGACAACCATTATGACATCACAATCGCCATGACAACCATTATGACATCATAGTCGCCATGGCGACCATTATGACATCATCATCGCCAAGATGACCGTTATGAGAATATCGTCGCCATGACGACCCTTATGACATCATCGTCGCCATGGCAACCATTATGACATCATCATCGCCATGACAACCAATATGATATCATTGTCGCCATGACAACCATTATGACATCATCGTCGCCATGGCAACCATTATGACATCACGGTCGCCATGACGACCATTATGACATCATCGTAGCCATTACGACCATTATTAAATCACAGTCGCCATGACAACCATTATGACATCTTCGTCGCCATGACGACCATTATGACATCATGACATCACCGTTGCCATGACGACCATTATGACATCATCGTCGCCATGGCGACCATTATGACACCACCGTTGCCATGACGACCATTATGACATCATCGTTGCCTTGACGACAATTATGACATCATCATCGCCATGACGACCATTATGACATCATCATCGCCATGATGACCGTTATGACATTATCGTCGCCATGACGACCCTTATGACATCATCGTCGCCATGGCAACCATTAAGACATCATCATCGCCATGACGACCTTTATGACATCATCGCAGCCATTACGACCATTATTAAATCACAGTCGCCATGACAACCATTATGACATCTTCGTCGCCATGACGACCATTATGTCATCATGACATCACCGTTGCCATGACGACTATTATGACATCATCATTGCCATGACGACCATTATGACATCATCGTCGCCATGACGACCATTATGACATCATCGTCGCCATGACAACCATTATGACATCACAATCACCATGACGACCATTATGGCATCATTATCGCCATGATGACCCTTTATGACATTATCGCCGCCATGACGACCCTTATGACATCATCGTCACCATGACAACCATTATGACATCACAATCGCCATGACGACCATTATGACATCATCGTCGCCATGGCGACCATTATGACATCATCGTCGCCATGGCGACCATTATGACATCATCGTAGCCATTGCGACCATTATTAAATCACTGTCGCCATGACAACCATTATGACGTCTTCGTCGCCATGACGACCATTATGACATCATGACATCACCACTGCCATGACGACCATTATGACATCACCGTTGCCATGACGACCATTATGACATCATCGTCGCCATAACGGCCGTTATGACATCATCGTCGCCATGACAACCATTATGACATCACTATCGCCATGACGACAATTATGACATCATCATCGCCATGATGACCATTATGACATCACCGTCGCCATGACGACCATTATGAAATCATCATAGCCATTACGACCATTATTAAATCACAGTCGCCATGACAACCATTATGACATCATCGCCATGATGACCGTTATGACATTATCGTCGCCATGACGACCCTTATGACATAATCGTCGCCATGGCAACCATTATGACATCATCATCGCCATGACAACCAATATGATATCATCGTCGCCATGATGACCATTATGACATCATCATCGCCATGACAAACATTATGACATCATATTCGCCATGGCGACCATTATGACCTCACCGTCGCCATGACGACCATTATGACATCATGACATCACCATTGCCATGACGACCATTATGACATCACCGTTGCCATGACGACCATTATGACATCATCGTCGCCATAACGGCCGTTATGACATCATCGTCGCCATGACAACCATTATGACATCACTATCGCCATGACGACAATTATGACATCATCATCGCCATGATGACCATTATGACATCACCGTCGCCATGACGACCATTATGAAATCATCATAGCCATTACGACCATTATTAAATCACAGTCGCCATGACAACCATTATGAGATCATCGCCATGATGACCGTTATGACATTATCGTCGCCATGACGACCCTTATGACATCATCGTCGCCATGGCAACCATTATGACATCATCATCGCCATGACAACCAATATGATATCATCGTCGCCATGATGACCATTATGACATCATCGTCGCCATGACAAACATTATGACATCATATTCGCCATGGCGACCATTATGACCTCACCGTCGCCATGACGACCAGTATGACATCATCGTAGCCATTATGACCATGATTAAATCACAGTCGCCATGACAACCATTATGACATCTTCGTCGCCATGACGACCATTATGACATCATGACATCACCGTTGCCATGACGACCATTATGACATCACCGTTGCCATGACGACCATTATGACATCATCATCGCCATGACGAACATTATGACATCATCGTCGGCTTGACAACCATTATGACATCACAATCGCCATGACGACCATTATGGCATCATCATCGCCATGATGACCCTTTATGACATTATCGTCGCCATGACCCTTATGACATCATCGTCGCCATGGCAACCATTATGACATCATCATCGCCATGACAACCAATATGATATCATCGTCGCCATGAAGACCATTATGACATCATCGTCGCCATGACAACCATTATGACATCATATTCGCCATGGCGACCATTATGACATCACCGTCGCCATGACGACCATTATGACATCATCGCAGCCATTACGACCATTATTAAATCACAGTCGCCATGACAACCATTATGACATCTTCGTCGCCATGACGACCATTATGACATCATGACATCACCGTTGCCATGACGACCATTATGACATCACCGTTGCCATGACGACCATTATGACATCACCGTCGCCATGACGACCATTATGACATCATCGTCGCCATGACGACCATTATGACATCATCGTCGCCATGACAACCATTATGACATCACAATCGCCATGACGACCATTATGGCATCATCATCGCCATGATGACCCTTTATGACATTATCGTCGCCATGACGACCCTTATGACATCATCGTCGCCATGGCAACCATTATGACATCATCATCGCCATGGCAATCAATATGATATTATCGTCGCCATGATGACCATTATGACATCATCGTCGCCATGACAACCATTATGACATCATCATCGCCATGACAACCAATATGATATCATCGTCGCCATGAAGACCATTATGACATCATCGTCGCCATGACAACCATTATGACATCATATTCGCCATGGCGACCATTATGACATCACCGTCGCCATGACGACCATTATGACATCATCGCAGCCATTACGACCATTATTAAATCACAGTCGCCATGACAACCATTATGACATCTTCGTCGCCATGACGACCATTATGACATCATGACATCACCGTTGCCATGACGACCATTATGACATCACCGTTGCCATGACTACCATTATGACATCACCGTCGCCATGACGACCATTATGACATCATCGTCGCCATGACGACCATTATGACATCATCATCGCCATGACAACCATTATGACATCACAATCGCCATGACGACCATTATGGCATCATCATCGCCATGATGACCCTTTATGACATTATCGTCGCCATGACGACCCTTATGACATCATCGTCGCCATGGCAACCATTATGACATCATCATCGCCATGGCAACCAATATGATATTATCGTCGCCATGATGACCATTATGACATCATCGTCGCCATGACAACCATTATGACATCATCGTCGCCATGGCGACCATTATGACATCACCATTGCCATGACGACCATTATGATATCATCGTAGCCATTACGACCAATATTAAATCACAGTCGCCATGACAACCATTATGACATCTTCGTCGCCATGACGACCATTATGACATCATGACATCACCGTTGCCATGACGACCATTATGACATCACCGTTGCCATGACGACCATTATGACATCATCGTCGCCATGACGAGCATTATGACATCATCGTTGCCATGACAACCATTATGACATCATCGTCGCCATGGCAACCATTATGACATCATCATCGCCATGACAACCAATATGATATCATCGTCGCCATGACAACCATTATGACATCATCGTCGCCATGACAACCATTATGACATCATATTCGCCATGGCGACCATTATGACATCACCGTCGCCATGACGAGCATTATGACATCATCTTTGCCATGACAACCATTATGACATCACAATCGCCATGGCAACCATTATGACATCATAGTCGCCATGGCGACCATTATGACATCATCATCGCCAAGATGACCGTTATGAGAATATCGTCGCCATGACGACCCTTATGACATCATCGTCGCCATGGCAACCATTATGACATCATCATCGCCATGACAACCAATATGATATCATTGTCGCCATGACAACCATTATGACATCATCGTCGCCATGGCAACCATTATGACATCACGGTCGCCATGACGACCATTATGACATCATCGTAGCCATTACGACCATTATTAAATCACAGTCGCCATGACAACCATTATGACATCTTCGTCGCCATGACGACCATTATGACATCATGACATCACCGTTGCCATGACGACCATTATGACATCATCGTCGCCATGGCGACCATTATGACACCACCGTTGCCATGACGACCATTATGACATCATCGTTGCCTTGACGACAATTATGACATCATCATCGCCATGACGACCATTATGACATCATCATCGCCATGATGACCGTTATGACATCACAATCGCCATGACGACCATTATGACATCATCGTCGCCATGGCGACCATTATGACATCATCGTCGCCATGGCGACCATTATGACATCATCGTAGCCATTGCGACCATTATTAAATCACTGTCGCCATGACAACCATTATGACATCTTCGTCGCCATGACGACCATTATGACATCATGACATCACCACTGCCATGACGACCATTATGACATCATCGTCGCCATGACAACCATTTTGACATCATCGTCGCCATGGCGACCATTATGACATCACCGTCGCCATGACGACCATTATGACATCATCGTAGCCTTTACGACCATTATTAAATCAAAGTCGCCATGACAACCATTATGACATCTTCGTCGCCATGACGACCATTATGACATCATGACATCATCGTTGCCATGACGACCATTATGACATCATCGTTGCCATGACGACCATTATGACATCATCGTCGCCATGGCAACCATTATGACATCATCATCGCCATGACAACCAATATGATATCATCGTCGCCATGATGACCATTATGTAATCATTGTCGCCATGACAACCATTATGACATCATGACATCACCGTTGCCATTGAGACCATTATGACATCACCGTTGCCATGACAACCATTATGACATCATCATCGCCATGACAACCAATATGATATCATCGTCGCCATGACGACCATTATGACATCATCGTCGCCATGACAACCATTATGACATCATCGTCGCCATGGCGACCATTATGACATCACCGTTGCCATGACGACCATTATGATATCATCGTAGCCATTACGACCATTATTAAATCACAGTCGCCATGACAACCATTATGACATCTTAGTCGCCATGACGACCATTATGACATCATGACATCACCGTTGCCATGACGACCATTATGACATCACCGTTGCCATGACGACCATTATGACATCACCGTTGCCATGATGACCATTATTACATCATCGTCGCCATGACGAGCATTATGACATCATCGTCGCCATGGCAACCATTATGACATCATCATCGCCATGACAACCAATATGATATCATCGTCGCCATGAGAACCATTATGACATCATCGTCGCCATGACAACCATTATGACATCATATTCGCCATGGCGACCATTATGACATCACAGTCGCCAGTACAACCATTATGACATCTTCGTCGCCATGACGACCATTATGACATCATGACATCACCATTGCCATGACGACCATTATGACATCACCGTTGCCATGACGACCATTATGACATCATCGTCGCCATGACAACCATTATGACATCATCGTCGCCATGGCAACCATTATGACATCATCATCGCCATGACAACCAATATGATATCATCGTCGCCATGACAACCATTATGACATCATCGTCGCCATGACAACCATTATGACATCATATTCGCCATGGCGACCATTATGACATCACCGTCGCCATGACGACCATTATGACATCATCGTAGCCATTACGACCATTATTAAATCACAGTCGCCATGGCAACCATTATGACATCTTCGTCGCCATGACGACCATTATGACATCATGACATCACCATTGCCATGACGACCATTATGACATCACCGTTGCCATGACGACCATTATGACATCATCGTCGCCATGACGACCATTATGACATCATCGTCACCATGACAACCATTATGCCATCACAATCGCCATGACGACCATTATGACATCATCGTCGCCATGGCGACCATTATGATATCATCATCGCCAAGATGACCGTTATGAGTATATCGTCGCCATGACGACCCTTATGACATCATCGTCGCCATGGCAACCATTATGACATCATCATCGCCATGACAACCAATATGATATCATTGTCGCCATGACAACCATTATGACATCATCGTCGCCATGGCAACCATTATGACATCACGGTCGCCATGTCGACCATTATGACATCATCGTAGCCATTATGACCATTATTAAATCACAGTCGCCATGACAAACATTATGACATCTTCGTCGCCATGACGACCATTATGACATCATGACATCACCGTTGCTATGACGACCATTATGACATCACCGTTGCCATGACGACCATTATGACATCATCGTCGCCATGACGACCATTATGACATCATCGTCGACATGACAACCATTATGACATCACAATCGCCATGACGACCATTATGACATCATCGTCGCCAAGATGACCGTTATGAGAATATCGTCGCCATGACGACCCTTATGACATCATCGTCGCCATGGCAACCATTATGACATCATCATCGCCATGACAACCAATATGATATCATTGTCGCCATGACAACCATTATGATATCATTGTCGCCATGGCAACCATTATGACATCACGGTCGCCATGTCGACCATTATGACATCATCGTAGCCATTACGACCATTATTAAATCACAGTCGCCATGACAACCATTATGACATCTTCATCGCCATGACGATCATTATGACATCATCATCGGCATGACAACCAATATGATATCATCGTCGCCATGATGACCATTATGACATCATCGTCGCCATGACAACCATTATGACATCATCGTCGCCATGGCGACCATTATGACATCACCGTCACCATGACGACCATTATGACATCATCGCAGCCATTACGACCATTATTAAATCACAGTCGCCATGACAACCATTATGACATCTTCATCGCCATGACGATCATTATGACATCATGACATCACCGTTGCCATGACGACCATTATGACATCACCGTTGCCATGACGACCATTATGACATCATCGTCACCATGACGACCATTATGACATCATCGTCGCCATGACAACCATTATGACATCACAATCGCCATGACGACCATTATGGCATCATCATCGCCATGATGACCCTTTATGACATTATCGTCGCCATGATGACCCTTTATGACATTATCGTCGCCATGATGACCCTTATGACATCATCGTCGCCATGGCAACCATTATGACATCATCATCGCCATGACAACCAATATGATATCATCGTCGCCATGATGACCATTATGACATCATCGTCGCCATGACAACCATTATGACATCATCGTCGCCATGGCGACCATTATGACATCACCGTTGCCATGACGACCATTATGACATCATCGTAGCCATTACGACCATTATTAAATCACAGTCGCCATGACAACCATTATGACATCTTCGTCGCCATGACGACCATTATGACATCATGACATCACTGTTGCCATGACGACCATTATGACATCACCGTTGACATGACGACCATTATTACATCATCGTCGCCATGACGACCATTATGACATCATCATCGCCATGACAACCATTATGACATCATCGTCGCCATGGCATCCATTATGACATCATCATCGCCATTACAACCAATATGATATCATCGTCGTCATGACAACCATTATGAGATCATATTCGCCACGGCGACCATTATGACATCACCGTCGCCATGACGACCATTATGACATCATAGTAGCCATTACGACCATTATTAAATCACAGTCCCCATGACAACCATTATGACATCTTCGTCGCCATGACGACCATTATGACATCATGACATCACAATTGCTATGACGACCATTATGACATCACCGTTGCCATGACGACCATTATGACATCATTGTAGCCATTACAACCATTATTAAATCACAGTCGCCATGACAACCATTATGACATCTTTGTCGCCATGACGACCATTATGACATCATGACATCACCGTTGCCATGATGACCATTATGACATCATCGTCGCCATGACAACCATTATGACATCATCATCGCCATGACGACAATTATGACATCATCATCGCCATGACGAACATTATGACATCATCATCGCCATGATGACCGTTATGACATTATCGTCGCCATGACGACCCTTATGACATCATCGTCGCCATGGCAACCATTATGACATCATCATCGCCATGACAACCAATATGATATCATAGTGGCCATGATGACCATTATGACATCATCGTCGCCATGACAACCATTATGACATCATCGTCGCCATGGCGACCATTATGACATCACCATCGCCATGACGACCATTATGACATCATCGTAGCCATTACGACCATTATTAAATCACAGTCGCCATGACAACCATTATGACATCTTCGTCGCCATGACGACCATTATGACATCATGACATCAACGCTGCCATGACGACCATTATGACATCACCGTTGCCATGACGACCATTATGACATCATCGTCGCCATGTCAACCAATATGATATTATCGTCGCCATGATGACCATTATGACATCATCGTCGCCATGACAACCATTATGACATCATCGTCGCCATGGCGACCATTATGACATCACCATTGCCATGACGACAATTATGACATCATTGTCGCCATGACAACCATTATGACATCAACGTCGCCATGGCGACCATTTTGACATCACCGTCGCCATGACGACCATTATTAAATCATCGTAGCCATTACGACCATTATTATATCACAGTCGCGATGAAAACCATTATGACATCTTCGTCGCCATGATGACCATTATGACATCATGACATCACCGTTGCCATGACGACCATTATGACATCACCATTGCCATGACGACCATTATGACATCATCGTCGCCATGACAACCATTTTGACATCATCGTCGCCATGGCGACCATTATGACATCACCGTCGCCATGACGACCATTATGACATCATCGTAGCCTTTACGACCATTATTAAATCAAAGTCGCCATGACAACCATTATGACATCTTCGTCGCCATGACGACCATTATGACATCATGACATCATCGTTGCCATGACGACCATTATGACATCATCGTTGCCATGACGACCATTATGACATCATCGTCGCCATGGCAACCATTATGACATCATCATCGCCATGACAACCAATATGATATCATCGTCGCCATGATGACCATTATGTAATCATTGTCGCCATGACAACCATTATGACATCATGACATCACCGTTGCCATTGAGACCATTATGACATCACCGTTGCCATGACAACCATTATGACATCATCATCGCCATGACAACCAATATGATATCATCGTCGCCATGACAACCATTATGACACCACTGTTGCCATGACGATCATTATGACATCATCGTCGCCATGGCGACCATTATGACATCACCGTTGCCATGACGACCATTATGATATCATCGTAGCCATTACGACCATTATTAAATCACAGTCGCCATGACAACCATTATGACATCTTAGTCGCCATGACGACCATTATGACATCATGACATCACCGTTGCCATGACGACCATTATGACATCACCGTTGCCATGACGACCATTATGACATCACCGTTGCCATGATGACCATTATTACATCATCGTCGCCATCACGAGCATTATGACATCATCGTCGCCATGGCAACCATTATGACATCATCATCGCCATGACAACCAATATGATATCATCGTCGCCATGAGAACCATTATGACATCATCGTCGCCATGACAACCATTATGACATTATATTCGCCATGGCGACCATTATGACATCACAGTCGCCAGTACAACCATTATGACATCTTCGTCGCCATGACGACCATTATGACATCATCGTCGCCATAACGGCCGTTATGACATCATCGTCGCCATGACAACCATTATGACATCACTATCGCCATGACGACAATTATGACATCATCATCGCCATGATGACCATTATGACATCACCGTCGCCATGACGACCATTATGAAATCATCATAGCCATTACGACCATTATTAAATCACAGTCGCCATGACAACCATTATGACATCATCGCCATGATGACCGTTATGACATTATCGTCGCCATGACGACCCTTATGACATAATCGTCGCCATGGCAACCATTATGACATCATCATCGCCATGACAACCAATATGATATCATCGTCGCCATGATGACCATTATGACATCATCATCGCCATGACAAACATTATGACATCATATTCGCCATGGCGACCATTATGACCTCACCGTCGCCATGACGACCATTATGACATCATGACATCACCATTGCCATGACGACCATTATGACATCACCGTTGCCATGACGACCATTATGACATCATCGTCGCCATAACGGCCGTTATGACATCATCGTCGCCATGACAACCATTATGACATCACTATCGCCATGACGACAATTATGACATCATCATCGCCATGATGACCATTATGACATCACCGTCGCCATGACGACCATTATGAAATCATCATAGCCATTACGACCATTATTAAATCACAGTCGCCATGACAACCATTATGAGATCATCGCCATGATGACCGTTATGACATTATCGTCGCCATGACGACCCTTATGACATCATCGTCGCCATGGCAACCATTATGACATCATCATCGCCATGACAACCAATATGATATCATCGTCGCCATGATGACCATTATGACATCATCGTCGCCATGACAAACATTATGACATCATATTCGCCATGGCGACCATTATGACCTCACCGTCGCCATGACGACCAGTATGACATCATCGTAGCCATTATGACCATGATTAAATCACAGTCGCCATGACAACCATTATGACATCTTCGTCGCCATGACGACCATTATGACATCATGACATCACCGTTGCCATGACGACCATTATGACATCACCGTTGCCATGACGACCATTATGACATCATCATCGCCATGACGAACATTATGACATCATCGTCGGCTTGACAACCATTATGACATCACAATCGCCATGACGACCATTATGGCATCATCATCGCCATGATGACCCTTTATGACATTATCGTCGCCATGACCCTTATGACATCATCGTCGCCATGGCAACCATTATGACATCATCATCGCCATGACAACCAATATGATATCATCGTCGCCATGAAGACCATTATGACATCATCGTCGCCATGACAACCATTATGACATCATATTCGCCATGGCGACCATTATGACATCACCGTCGCCATGACGACCATTATGACATCATCGCAGCCATTACGACCATTATTAAATCACAGTCGCCATGACAACCATTATGACATCTTCGTCGCCATGACGACCATTATGACATCATGACATCACCGTTGCCATGACGACCATTATGACATCACCGTTGCCATGACGACCATTATGACATCACCGTCGCCATGACGACCATTATGACATCATCGTCGCCATGACGACCATTATGACATCATCGTCGCCATGACAACCATTATGACATCACAATCGCCATGACGACCATTATGGCATCATCATCGCCATGATGACCCTTTATGACATTATCGTCGCCATGACGACCCTTATGACATCATCGTCGCCATGGCAACCATTATGACATCATCATCGCCATGGCAATCAATATGATATTATCGTCGCCATGATGACCATTATGACATCATCGTCGCCATGACAACCATTATGACATCATCATCGCCATGACAACCAATATGATATCATCGTCGCCATGAAGACCATTATGACATCATCGTCGCCATGACAACCATTATGACATCATATTCGCCATGGCGACCATTATGACATCACCGTCGCCATGACGACCATTATGACATCATCGCAGCCATTACGACCATTATTAAATCACAGTCGCCATGACAACCATTATGACATCTTCGTCGCCATGACGACCATTATGACATCATGACATCACCGTTGCCATGACGACCATTATGACATCACCGTTGCCATGACTACCATTATGACATCACCGTCGCCATGACGACCATTATGACATCATCGTCGCCATGACGACCATTATGACATCATCATCGCCATGACAACCATTATGACATCACAATCGCCATGACGACCATTATGGCATCATCATCGCCATGATGACCCTTTATGACATTATCGTCGCCATGACGACCCTTATGACATCATCGTCGCCATGGCAACCATTATGACATCATCATCGCCATGGCAACCAATATGATATTATCGTCGCCATGATGACCATTATGACATCATCGTCGCCATGACAACCATTATGACATCATCGTCGCCATGGCGACCATTATGACATCACCATTGCCATGACGACCATTATGATATCATCGTAGCCATTACGACCAATATTAAATCACAGTCGCCATGACAACCATTATGACATCTTCGTCGCCATGACGACCATTATGACATCATGACATCACCGTTGCCATGACGACCATTATGACATCACCGTTGCCATGACGACCATTATGACATCATCGTCGCCATGACGAGCATTATGACATCATCGTTGCCATGACAACCATTATGACATCATCGTCGCCATGGCAACCATTATGACATCATCATCGCCATGACAACCAATATGATATCATCGTCGCCATGACAACCATTATGACATCATCGTCGCCATGACAACCATTATGACATCATATTCGCCATGGCGACCATTATGACATCACCGTCGCCATGACGAGCATTATGACATCATCTTTGCCATGACAACCATTATGACATCACAATCGCCATGACAACCATTATGACATCATAGTCGCCATGGCGACCATTATGACATCATCATCGCCAAGATGACCGTTATGAGAATATCGTCGCCATGACGACCCTTATGACATCATCGTCGCCATGGCAACCATTATGACATCATCATCGCCATGACAACCAATATGATATCATTGTCGCCATGACAACCATTATGACATCATCGTCGCCATGGCAACCATTATGACATCACGGTCGCCATGACGACCATTATGACATCATCGTAGCCATTACGACCATTATTAAATCACAGTCGCCATGACAACCATTATGACATCTTCGTCGCCATGACGACCATTATGACATCATGACATCACCGTTGCCATGACGACCATTATGACATCATCGTCGCCATGGCGACCATTATGACACCACCGTTGCCATGACGACCATTATGACATCATCGTTGCCTTGACGACAATTATGACATCATCATCGCCATGACGACCATTATGACATCATCATCGCCATGATGACCGTTATGACATCACAATCGCCATGACGACCATTATGACATCATCGTCGCCATGGCGACCATTATGACATCATCGTCGCCATGGCGACCATTATGACATCATCGTAGCCATTGCGACCATTATTAAATCACTGTCGCCATGACAACCATTATGACATCTTCGTCGCCATGACGACCATTATGACATCATGACATCACCACTGCCATGACGACCATTATGACATCATCGTCGCCATGACAACCATTTTGACATCATCGTCGCCATGGCGACCATTATGACATCACCGTCGCCATGACGACCATTATGACATCATCGTAGCCTTTACGACCATTATTAAATCAAAGTCGCCATGACAACCATTATGACATCTTCGTCGCCATGACGACCATTATGACATCATGACATCATCGTTGCCATGACGACCATTATGACATCATCGTTGCCATGACGACCATTATGACATCATCGTCGCCATGGCAACCATTATGACATCATCATCGCCATGACAACCAATATGATATCATCGTCGCCATGATGACCATTATGTAATCATTGTCGCCATGACAACCATTATGACATCATGACATCACCGTTGCCATTGAGACCATTATGACATCACCGTTGCCATGACAACCATTATGACATCATCATCGCCATGACAACCAATATGATATCATCGTCGCCATGACGACCATTATGACATCATCGTCGCCATGACAACCATTATGACATCATCGTCGCCATGGCGACCATTATGACATCACCGTTGCCATGACGACCATTATGATATCATCGTAGCCATTACGACCATTATTAAATCACAGTCGCCATGACAACCATTATGACATCTTAGTCGCCATGACGACCATTATGACATCATGACATCACCGTTGCCATGACGACCATTATGACATCACCGTTGCCATGACGACCATTATGACATCACCGTTGCCATGATGACCATTATTACATCATCGTCGCCATGACGAGCATTATGACATCATCGTCGCCATGGCAACCATTATGACATCATCATCGCCATGACAACCAATATGATATCATCGTCGCCATGAGAACCATTATGACATCATCGTCGCCATGACAACCATTATGACATCATATTCGCCATGGCGACCATTATGACATCACAGTCGCCAGTACAACCATTATGACATCTTCGTCGCCATGACGACCATTATGACATCATGACATCACCATTGCCATGACGACCATTATGACATCACCGTTGCCATGACGACCATTATGACATCATCGTCGCCATGACAACCATTATGACATCATCGTCGCCATGGCAACCATTATGACATCATCATCGCCATGACAACCAATATGATATCATCGTCGCCATGACAACCATTATGACATCATCGTCGCCATGACAACCATTATGACATCATATTCGCCATGGCGACCATTATGACATCACCGTCGCCATGACGACCATTATGACATCATCGTAGCCATTACGACCATTATTAAATCACAGTCGCCATGGCAACCATTATGACATCTTCGTCGCCATGACGACCATTATGACATCATGACATCACCATTGCCATGACGACCATTATGACATCACCGTTGCCATGACGACCATTATGACATCATCGTCGCCATGACGACCATTATGACATCATCGTCACCATGACAACCATTATGCCATCACAATCGCCATGACGACCATTATGACATCATCGTCGCCATGGCGACCATTATGATATCATCATCGCCAAGATGACCGTTATGAGTATATCGTCGCCATGACGACCCTTATGACATCATCGTCGCCATGGCAACCATTATGACATCATCATCGCCATGACAACCAATATGATATCATTGTCGCCATGACAACCATTATGACATCATCGTCGCCATGGCAACCATTATGACATCACGGTCGCCATGTCGACCATTATGACATCATCGTAGCCATTATGACCATTATTAAATCACAGTCGCCATGACAAACATTATGACATCTTCGTCGCCATGACGACCATTATGACATCATGACATCACCGTTGCTATGACGACCATTATGACATCACCGTTGCCATGACGACCATTATGACATCATCGTCGCCATGACGACCATTATGACATCATCGTCGACATGACAACCATTATGACATCACAATCGCCATGACGACCATTATGACATCATCGTCGCCAAGATGACCGTTATGAGAATATCGTCGCCATGACGACCCTTATGACATCATCGTCGCCATGGCAACCATTATGACATCATCATCGCCATGACAACCAATATGATATCATTGTCGCCATGACAACCATTATGATATCATTGTCGCCATGGCAACCATTATGACATCACGGTCGCCATGTCGACCATTATGACATCATCGTAGCCATTACGACCATTATTAAATCACAGTCGCCATGACAACCATTATGACATCTTCATCGCCATGACGATCATTATGACATCATCATCGGCATGACAACCAATATGATATCATCGTCGCCATGATGACCATTATGACATCATCGTCGCCATGACAACCATTATGACATCATCGTCGCCATGGCGACCATTATGACATCACCGTCACCATGACGACCATTATGACATCATCGCAGCCATTACGACCATTATTAAATCACAGTCGCCATGACAACCATTATGACATCTTCATCGCCATGACGATCATTATGACATCATGACATCACCGTTGCCATGACGACCATTATGACATCACCGTTGCCATGACGACCATTATGACATCATCGTCACCATGACGACCATTATGACATCATCGTCGCCATGACAACCATTATGACATCACAATCGCCATGACGACCATTATGGCATCATCATCGCCATGATGACCCTTTATGACATTATCGTCGCCATGATGACCCTTTATGACATTATCGTCGCCATGATGACCCTTATGACATCATCGTCGCCATGGCAACCATTATGACATCATCATCGCCATGACAACCAATATGATATCATCGTCGCCATGATGACCATTATGACATCATCGTCGCCATGACAACCATTATGACATCATCGTCGCCATGGCGACCATTATGACATCACCGTTGCCATGACGACCATTATGACATCATCGTAGCCATTACGACCATTATTAAATCACAGTCGCCATGACAACCATTATGACATCTTCGTCGCCATGACGACCATTATGACATCATGACATCACTGTTGCCATGACGACCATTATGACATCACCGTTGACATGACGACCATTATTACATCATCGTCGCCATGACGACCATTATGACATCATCATCGCCATGACAACCATTATGACATCATCGTCGCCATGGCATCCATTATGACATCATCATCGCCATTACAACCAATATGATATCATCGTCGTCATGACAACCATTATGAGATCATATTCGCCACGGCGACCATTATGACATCACCGTCGCCATGACGACCATTATGACATCATAGTAGCCATTACGACCATTATTAAATCACAGTCCCCATGACAACCATTATGACATCTTCGTCGCCATGACGACCATTATGACATCATGACATCACAATTGCTATGACGACCATTATGACATCACCGTTGCCATGACGACCATTATGACATCATTGTAGCCATTACAACCATTATTAAATCACAGTCGCCATGACAACCATTATGACATCTTTGTCGCCATGACGACCATTATGACATCATGACATCACCGTTGCCATGATGACCATTATGACATCATCGTCGCCATGACAACCATTATGACATCATCATCGCCATGACGACAATTATGACATCATCATCGCCATGACGAACATTATGACATCATCATCGCCATGATGACCGTTATGACATTATCGTCGCCATGACGACCCTTATGACATCATCGTCGCCATGGCAACCATTATGACATCATCATCGCCATGACAACCAATATGATATCATAGTGGCCATGATGACCATTATGACATCATCGTCGCCATGACAACCATTATGACATCATCGTCGCCATGGCGACCATTATGACATCACCATCGCCATGACGACCATTATGACATCATCGTAGCCATTACGACCATTATTAAATCACAGTCGCCATGACAACCATTATGACATCTTCGTCGCCATGACGACCATTATGACATCATGACATCAACGCTGCCATGACGACCATTATGACATCACCGTTGCCATGACGACCATTATGACATCATCGTCGCCATGTCAACCAATATGATATTATCGTCGCCATGATGACCATTATGACATCATCGTCGCCATGACAACCATTATGACATCATCGTCGCCATGGCGACCATTATGACATCACCATTGCCATGACGACCATTATGACATCATTGTCGCCATGACAACCATTATGACATCAACGTCGCCATGGCGACCATTTTGACATCACCGTCGCCATGACGACCATTATTAAATCATCGTAGCCATTACGACCATTATTATATCACAGTCGCGATGAAAACCATTATGACATCTTCGTCGCCATGATGACCATTATGACATCATGACATCACCGTTGCCATGACGACCATTATGACATCACCATTGCCATGACGACCATTATGACATCATCGTCGCCATGACAACCATTTTGACATCATCGTCGCCATGGCGACCATTATGACATCACCGTCGCCATGACGACCATTATGACATCATCGTAGCCTTTACGACCATTATTAAATCAAAGTCGCCATGACAACCATTATGACATCTTCGTCGCCATGACGACCATTATGACATCATGACATCATCGTTGCCATGACGACCATTATGACATCATCGTTGCCATGACGACCATTATGACATCATCGTCGCCATGGCAACCATTATGACATCATCATCGCCATGACAACCAATATGATATCATCGTCGCCATGATGACCATTATGTAATCATTGTCGCCATGACAACCATTATGACATCATGACATCACCGTTGCCATTGAGACCATTATGACATCACCGTTGCCATGACAACCATTATGACATCATCATCGCCATGACAACCAATATGATATCATCGTCGCCATGACAACCATTATGACACCACTGTTGCCATGACGATCATTATGACATCATCGTCGCCATGGCGACCATTATGACATCACCGTTGCCATGACGACCATTATGATATCATCGTAGCCATTACGACCATTATTAAATCACAGTCGCCATGACAACCATTATGACATCTTAGTCGCCATGACGACCATTATGACATCATGACATCACCGTTGCCATGACGACCATTATGACATCACCGTTGCCATGACGACCATTATGACATCACCGTTGCCATGATGACCATTATTACATCATCGTCGCCATCACGAGCATTATGACATCATCGTCGCCATGGCAACCATTATGACATCATCATCGCCATGACAACCAATATGATATCATCGTCGCCATGAGAACCATTATGACATCATCGTCGCCATGACAACCATTATGACATTATATTCGCCATGGCGACCATTATGACATCACAGTCGCCAGTACAACCATTATGACATCTTCGTCGCCATGACGACCATTATGACATCATGACATCACCATTGCCATGACGACCATTATGACATCACCGTTGCCATGACGACCATTATGACATCATCGTCGCCATGACAACCATTATGACATCATCGTCGCCATGGCAACCATTATGACATCATCATCGCCATGACAACCAATATGATATCATCGTCGCCATGACAACCATTATGACATCATCGTCGCCATGACAACCATTATGACATCATATTCGCCATGGCGACCATTATGACATCACCGTCGCCATGACGACCATTATGACATCATCGTAGCCATTACGACCATTATTAAATCACAGTCGCCATGGCAACCATTATGACATCTTCGTCGCCATGACGACCATTATGACATCATGACATCACCATTGCCATGACGACCATTATGACATCACCGTTGCCATGACGACCATTATGACATCATCGTCGCCATGACGACCATTATGACATCATCGTCGCCATGACAACCATTATGACATCACAATCGCCATGACAACCATTATGACATCATAGTCGCCATGGCGACCATTATGACATCATCATCGCCAAGATGACCGTTATGAGAATATTGTCGCCATGACGACCCTTATGACATCATCGTCGCCATGGCAACCATTATGACATCATCATCGCCATGACAACCAATATGATATCATTGTTGCCATGACAACCATTATGACATCATCGTCGCCATGGCAACCATTATGACATCACAGTCGCCATGACGACCATTATGACATCATCGTAGCCGTTACGACCATTATTAAATCACAGTCGCCATGACAACCATTATGACATCTTCGTCGCCATGACGACCATTATGACATCATGACATCACCGTTGCCATGACGACCATTATGACATCATCGTCGCCATGACAACCTTTATGACATCATCGTCGCCATGGCGACCATTATGACACCACCGTTGCCATGACGACCATTATGACATCATCGTTGCCTTGACGACAATTATGACATCATCATCGCCATGACGACCATTATGACATCATCATCGCCATGATGACCGTTATGACATTATCGTCGCCATGACGACCCTTATGACATCATCGTCGCCATGGCAACCATTAAGACATCATCATCGCCATGACGACCATTATGACATCATCGCAGCCATTACGACCATTATTAAATCACAGTCGCCATGACAACCATTATGACATCTTCGTCGCCATGACGATCATTATGACATCATGACATCACCGTTGCCATGAAGACCATTATGACATCACCGTTGCCATGACGACCATTATGACATCATCGTCGCCATGACAACCATTATAACATCACAATCGCCATGACGACCATTATGGCATCATCATCACCATGATGACCCTTTATGACATTATCGTCGCCATGACGACCCTTATGACATCATCGTCGCCATGGTGACCATTATGACATCATCATCGCCATGACAACCAATATGATATCATCGTCGAAATGACGACCATTATGACATCATCGTCGCCATGTCAACCATTATGACATCATCGTCGCCATGGCGACCATTATGACATCACCGTTGCCATGACGACCATTATGATATCATCGTAGCCATTACGACCATTATTAAATCACAGTCGCCATGACAACCATTATGACATCTTCGTCGCCATGACGACCATTATGACATCATGACATCACCGTTGCCATGACGACCATTATGACATCACCGTTGCCATGATGACCATTATTACATCATCGTCGCCATGACGAGCATTATGACATCATCGTCGCCATGGCAACCATTATGACATCATCATCGCCATGACAACCAATATGATATCATCGTCGCCATGAGAACCATTATGACATCATCGTCGCCATGACAACCATTATGACATCATATTCGCCATGGCGACCATTATGACATCACATTCGCCAGTACAACCATTATGACATCTTCGTCGCCATGACGACCATTATGACATCATGACATCACCATTGCCATGACGACCATTATGACATCACCGTTGCCATGACGACCATTATGACATCATCGTCGCCATGACGACCATTATGACATCATCGTCACCATGACAACCATTATGCCATCACAATCGCCATGACGACCATTATGACATCATCGTCGCCATGGCGACCATTATGATATCATCATCGCCAAGATGACCGTTATGAGAATATCGTCGCCATGACGACCCTTATGACATCATCGTCGCCATGGCAACCATTATGACATCATCATCGCCATGACAACCAATATGATATCATTGTCGCCATGACAACCATTATGACATCATCGTCGCCATGGCAACCATTATGACATCACGGTCGCCATGTCGACCATTATGACATCATCGTAGCCATTATGACCATTATTAAATCACAGTCGCCATGACAAACATTATGACATCTTCGTCGCCATGACGACCATTATGACATCATGACATCACCGTTGCTATGACGACCATTATGACATCACCGTTGCCATGACGACCATTATGACATCATCGTCGCCATGACGACCATTATGACATCATCGTCGACATGACAACCATTATGACATCACAATCGCCATGACGACCATTATGACATCATCGTCGCCAAGATGACCGTTATGAGAATATCGTCGCCATGACGACCCTTATGACATCATCGTCGCCATGGCAACCATTATGACATCATCATCGCCATGACAACCAATATGATATCATTGTCGCCATGACAACCATTATGACATCATTGTCGCCATGGCAACCATTATGACATCACGGTCGCCATGTCGACCATTATGACATCATCGTAGCCATTACGACCATTATTAAATCACAGTCGCCATGACAACCATTATGACATCTTCATCGCCATGACGATCATTATGACATCATCATCGGCATGACAACCAATATGATATCATCGTCGCCATGATGACCATTATGACATCATCGTCGCCATGACAACCATTATGACATCATCGTCGCCATGGCGACCATTATGACATCACCGTCACCATGACGACCATTATGACATCATCGCAGCCATTACGACCATTATTAAATCACAGTCGCCATGACAAACATTATGACATCTTCGTCGCCATGACGACCATTATGACATCATGACATCACCGTTGCTATGACGACCATTATGACATCACCGTTGCCATGACGACCATTATGACATCATCGTCACCATGACGACCATTATGACATCATCGTCGCCATGACAACCATTATGACATCACAATCGCCATGACGACCATTATGGCATCATCATCGCCATGATGACCCTTTATGACATTATCGTCGCCATGATGACCCTTTATGACATTATTGTCGCCATGATGACCCTTATGACATCATCGTCGCCATGGCAACCATTATGACATCATCATCGCCATGACAACCAATATGATATCATCGTCGCCATGATGACCATTATGACATCATCGTCGCCATGACAACCATTATGACATCATCGTCGCCATGGCGACCATTATGACATCACCGTTGCCATGACGACCATTATGACATCATCGTAGCCATTACGACCATTATTAAATCACAGTTGCCATGACAACCATTATGACATCTTCGTCGCCATGACGACCATTATGACATCATGACATCACTGTTGCCATGACGACCATTATGACATCACCGTTGCCATGACGACCATTATTACATCATCGTCGCCATGACGACCATTATGACATCATCATCGCCATGACAACCATTATGACATCATCGTCGCCATGGCATCCATTATGACATCATCATCGCCATTACAACCAATATGATATCATCGTCGTCATGACAACCATTATGAGATCATATTCGCCACGGCGACCATTATGACATCACCGTCGCCATGACGACCATTATGACATCATAGTAGCCATTACGACCATTATTAAATCACAGTCCCCATGACAACCATTATGACATCTTCGTCGCCATGACGACCATTATGACATCATGACATCACAATTGCTATGACGACCATTATGACATCACCGTTGCCATGACGACCATTATGACATCATTGTAGCCATTACAACCATTATTAAATCACAGTCGCCATGACAACCATTATGACATCTTTGTCGCCATGACGACCATTATGACATCATGACATCACCGTTGCCATGATGACCATTATGACATCATCGTCGCCATGACAACCATTATGACATCATCATCGCCATGACGACAATTATGACATCATCATCGCCATGACGAACATTATGACATCATCATCGCCATGATGACCGTTATGACATTATCGTCGCCATGACGACCCTTATGACATCATCGTCGCCATGGCAACCATTATGACATCATCATCGCCATGACAACCAATGTGATATCATAGTGGCCATGATGACCATTATGACATCATCGTCGCCATGACAACCATTATGACATCATCGTCGCCATGGCGACCATTATGACATCACCATCGCCATGACGATCATTATGACATCATCGTAGCCATTACGACCATTATTAAATCACAGTCGCCATGACAACCATTATGACATCTTCGTCGCCATGACGACCATTATGACATCATGACATCAACGCTGCCATGACGACCATTATGACATCACCGTTGCCATGACGACCATTATGACATCATCGTCGCCATGACGACCATTATGACATCATCGTCGCCATGACAACCATTATGACATCACAATCGCCATGACGACCATTATGGCATCATCATCGCCATGATGACCCTTTATGACATTATCGTCGCCATGACGACCCTTATGACATCATCGTAGCCATTACGACCATTATTAAATCACAGTCGCCATGACAACCATTATGACATCTTCGTCGCCATGACGACCATTATGACATCATGACATCACCGTTGCCATGACGACCATTATGACATCATCGTCGCCATGGCGACCATTATGACACCACCGTTGCCATGACGACCATTATGACATCATCGTCGCCATGACAACCATTATGACATCACAATCACCATGACGACCATTATGGCATCATTATCGCCATGATGACCCTTTATGACATTATCGTCGCCATGGCGACCGTTATGACAATATCGTCGCCATGACGACCCTTATGACATCATCGTCGCCATGGCAACCATTATGACATCATCATCGCCATGACAACCAATATGATATCATTGTCGCCATGACAACCATTATGACATCATCATCGCCATGGCAACCATTATGACATCACGGTCGCCATGTCGACCATTATGACATCATCGTAGCCATTACGACCATTATTAAATCACAGTCGCCATGACAACCATTATGACATCTTCGTCGCCATGACGACCATTATGACATCACCGTTGCTATGACGACCATTATGACATACCGTTGCCATGACGACCATTATGACATCATCATAGCCATTACGACCATTATTAAATCACAGTCGCCATGACAACCATTATGACATCTTCGTCGCCATGACGACCATTATGACATCATGACATCACCGTTGCCATGACGACCATTATGACATAACCGTCGCTATGACAACCATTATGACATCATCGTCGCCATGGCGACCATTATGACACCACCGTTGCCATGACGACCATTATGACATCATCGTCGCCTTGACGACCAATATGACATCATCGTCGCCTTGACGACAATTATGACATCATCATCGCCATGATGACCGTTATGACATTATCGTCGCCATGACGACCCTTATGACATCATCGTCGCCATGGCAACCATTATGACATCATCATCGCCATGACAACCAATATGATATCATCGTCGCCATGACAAACATTATGACATCATATTCGCCATGGCGACCATTATGACCTCACCGTCGCCATGACGACCAGTATGACATCATCGTAGCCATTACGACCATTATTAAATCACAGTCGCCATGACAACCATTATGACATCTTTGTCGCCATGACGACCATTATGACATCATGACATCACCGTTGCCATGACGACCATTATGACATCACCGTTGCCATGACGACCATTATGACATCATCATCGCCATGACGACCATTATGACATCATCGTCGGCTTGACAACCATTATGATATCACAATCGCCATGACGACCATTATGGCATCATCTTCGCCATGATGACCCTTTATGACATTATCGTCGCCATGACCCTTATGACATCATCGTCGCCATGGCAACCATTATGACATCATCATCGCTATGACAACCAATATGATATCATCGTCGCCATGAAGACCATTATGACATCATCGTCGCCATGACAACCATTATGACATCATATTCGCCATGGCGACCATTATGACATCACCGTCGCCATGACGACCATTATGACATCATCGCAGCCATTACGACCATTATTAAATCACAGTCGCCATGACAACCATTATGACATCTTCGTCGCCATGACGACCATTATGACATCATGACATCACCGTTGCCATGACGACCATTATGACATCACCGTTGCCATGACGACCATTATGACATCACCGTCGCCATGACGACCATTATGACATCATCGTCGCCATGACGACCATTATGACATCATCGTCGCCATGACGACCATTATGACATCATCATCGCCATGACAACCATTATGACATCACAATCGCCATGACGACCATTATGGCATCATCATCGCCATGATGACCCTTTATGACATTATCGTCGCCATGACGACCCTTATGACATCATCGTCGCCATGGCAACCATTATGACATCATCATCGCCATGGCAACCAATATGATATTATCGTCGCCATGATGACCATTATGACATCATCGTCGCCATGACAACCATTATGACATCATCGTCGCCATGGCGACCATTATGACATCACCATTGCCATGACGACCATTATGATATCATCGTAGCCATTACGACCAATATTAAATCACAGTCGCCATGACAACCATTATGACATCTTCGTCGCCATGACGACCATTATGACATCATGACATCACCGTTGCCATGACGACCATTATGACATCACCGTTGCCATGACGACCATTATGACATCATCGTCGCCATGACGAGCATTATGACATCATCGTTGCCATGACAACCATTATGACATCATCGTCGCCATGGCAACCATTATGACATCATCATCGCCATGACAACCAATATGATATCATCGTCGCCATGACAACCATTATGACATCATCGTCGCCATGACAACCATTATGACATCATATTCGCCATGGCGACCATTATGACATCACCGTCGCCATGACGACCATTATGACATCATCGTAGCCATTACGACCATTATTAAATCACAGTCGCCATGGCAACCATTATGACATCTTCGTCGCCATGACGACCATTATGACATCATGACATCACCATTGCCATGACGACCATTATGACATCACCGTTGCCATGACGACCATTATGACATCATCGTCGCCATGACGACCATTATGACATCATCGTCGCCATGACAACCATTATGACATCACAATCGCCATGACAACCATTATGACATCATAGTCGCCATGGCGACCATTATGACATCATCATCGCCAAGATGACCGTTATGAGAATATCGTCGCCATGACGACCCTTATGACATCATCGTCGCCATGGCAACCATTATGACATCATCATTGCCATGACAACCAATATGATATCATTGTCGCCATGACAACCATTATGACATCATCGTCGCCATGGCAACCATTATGACATCACGGTCGCCATGACGACCATTATGACATCATCGTAGCCATTACGACCATTATTAAATCACAGTCGCCATGACAACCATTATGACATCTTCGTCGCCATGACGACCATTATGACATCATCGTCGCCATGGCGACCATTATGACATCATCGTCGCCATGGCGACCATTATGACACCACCGTTGCCATGACGACCATTATGACATCATCATCGCCATGACGACCATTATGACATCATCATCGCCATGATGACAGTTATGACATTATCGTCGCCATGACGACCCTTATGACATCATCGTCGCCATGGCAACCATTAAGACATCATCATCGCCATGACGACCATTATGACATCATCGCAGCCATTACGACCATTATTAAATCACAGTCGCCATGACAACCATTATGACATGTTCGTCGCCATGACGACCATTATGTCATCATGACATCACCGTTGCCATGACGACTATTATGACATCATCATTGCCATGACGACCATTATGACATCATCGTCGCCATGACGACCATTATGACATCATCGTCGCCATGACAACCATTATGACATCACAATCACCATGACGACCATTATGGCATCATTATCGCCATGATGACCCTTTATGACATTATCGTCGCCATGACGACCCTTATGACATCATCGTCACCATGACAACCATTATGACATCACAATCGCCATGACGACCATTATGACATCATCGTCGCCATGGCGACCATTATGACATCATCGTAGCCATTGCGACCATTATTAAATCACTGTCGCCATGACAACCATTATGACATCTTCGTCGCCATGACGACCATTATGACATCATGACATCACCATTGCCATGACGACCAATATGACATCACCGTTGCCATGACGACCATTATGACATCATCGTCGCCATAACGGCCGTTATGACATCATCGTCGCCATGACAACCATTATGACATCACTATCGCCATGACGACAATTATGACATCATCATCGCCATGATGACCATTATGACATCACCGTCGCCATGACGACCATTATGAAATCATCATAGCCATTACGACCATTATTAAATCACAGTCGCCATGACAACCATTATGACATCATCGCCATGATGACCGTTATGACATTATCGTCGCCATGACGACCCTTATGACATAATCGTCGCCATGGCAACCATTATGACATCATCATCGCCATGACAACCAATATGATATCATCGTCGCCATGATGACCATTATGACATCATCATCGCCATGAAAAACATTATGACATCATATTCGCCATGGCGACCATTATGACCTCACCGTCGCCATGACGACCAGTATGACATCATCATAGCCATTACGACCATTATTAAATCACAGTCGCCATGACAACCATTATGACATCTTCGTCGCCATGACGACCATTATGACATCATGACATCACCGTTGCCATGACGACCATTATGACATCACCGTTGCCATGACGACCATTATGACATCATCATCGCCATGACGACCATTATGACATCATCGTCGGCTTGACAACCATTATGACATCACAATCGCCATGACGACCATTATGGCATCATCATCGCCATGATGACCCTTTATGACATTATCGTCGCCATGACCCTTATGACATCATCGTCGCCATGGCAACCATTATGACATCATTATCGCCATGACAACCAATATGATATCATCGTCGCCATGAAGACCATTATGACATCATCGTCGCCATGACAACCATTATGACATCATATTCGCCATGGCGACCATTATGACATCACCGTCGCCATGACGACCATTATGACATCATCGCAGCCATTACGACCATTATTAAATCACAGTCGCCATGACAACCATTATGACATCTTCGTCGCCATGACGACCATTATGACATCATGACATCACCGTTGCCATGACGACCATTATGACATCACCGTCGCCATGACGACCATTATGACATCACCGTCGCCATGACGACCATTATGACATCATCGTCGCCATGACAACCATTATGACATCACAATCGCCATGACGACCATTATGGCATCATCATCGCCATGATGACCCTTTATGACATTATCGTCGCCATGACGACCCTTATGACATCATCGTCGCCATGGCAACCATTATGACATCATCATCGCCATGGCAACCAATATGATATTATCGTCGCCATGATGACCATTATGACATCATCGTCGCCATGACAACCATTATGACATCATCGTCGCCATGGCGACCATTATGACATCACCATTGCCATGACGACCATTACGATATCATCGTAGCCATTACGACCAATATTAAATCACAGTCGCCATGACAACCATTATGACATCTTCGTCGCCATGACGACCATTATGACATCATGACATCACCGTTGCCATGACGACCATTATGACATCACCGTTGCCATGACGACCATTATGACATCATCGTCGCCATGACGAGCATTATGACAACATCGTTGCCATGACAACCATTATGACATCATCGTCGCCATGGCAACCATTATGACATCATCATCGCCATGACAACCAATATGATATCATCGTCGCCATGACAACCATTATGACATCATCGTCGCCATGACAACCATTATGACATCATATTCGCCATGGCGACCATTATGACATCACCGTCGCCATGACGACCATTATGACATCATCGTAGCCATTACGACCATTATTAAATCACAGTCGCCATGGCAACCATTATGACATCTTCGTCGCCATGACGACCATTATGACATCATGACATCACCATTGCCATGACGACCATTATGACATCACCGTTGCCATGACGACCATTATGACATCATCGTCGCCATGACGACCATTATGACATCATCGTCGCCATGACAACCATTATGACATCACAATCGCCATGACAACCATTATGACATCATAGTCGCCATGGCGACCATTATGACATCATCATCGCCAAGATGACCGTTATGAGAATATCGTCGCCATGACGACCCTTATGACATCATCGTCGCCATGGCAACCATTATGACATCATCATTGCCATGACAACCAATATGATATCATTGTCGCCATGACAACCATTATGACATCATCGTCGCCATGGCAACCATTATGACATCACGGTCGCCATGACGACCATTATGACATCATCGTAGCCATTACGACCATTATTAAATCACAGTCGCCATGACAACCATTATGACATCTTCGTCGCCATGACGACCATTATGACATCATCGTCGCCATGGCGACCATTATGACATCATCGTCGCCATGGCGACCATTATGACACCACCGTTGCCATGACGACCATTATGACATCATCATCGCCATGACGACCATTATGACATCATCATCGCCATGATGACAGTTATGACATTATCGTCGCCATGACGACCCTTATGACATCATCGTCGCCATGGCAACCATTAAGACATCATCATCGCCATGACGACCATTATGACATCATCGCAGCCATTACGACCATTATTAAATCACAGTCGCCATGACAACCATTATGACATGTTCGTCGCCATGACGACCATTATGTCATCATGACATCACCGTTGCCATGACGACTATTATGACATCATCATTGCCATGACGACCATTATGACATCATCGTCGCCATGACGACCATTATGACATCATCGTCGCCATGACAACCATTATGACATCACAATCACCATGACGACCATTATGGCATCATTATCGCCATGATGACCCTTTATGACATTATCGTCGCCATGACGACCCTTATGACATCATCGTCACCATGACAACCATTATGACATCACAATCGCCATGACGACCATTATGACATCATCGTCGCCATGGCGACCATTATGACATCATCGTAGCCATTGCGACCATTATTAAATCACTGTCGCCATGACAACCATTATGACATCTTCGTCGCCATGACGACCATTATGACATCATGACATCACCATTGCCATGACGACCAATATGACATCACCGTTGCCATGACGACCATTATGACATCATCGTCGCCATAACGGCCGTTATGACATCATCGTCGCCATGACAACCATTATGACATCACTATCGCCATGACGACAATTATGACATCATCATCGCCATGATGACCATTATGACATCACCGTCGCCATGACGACCATTATGAAATCATCATAGCCATTACGACCATTATTAAATCACAGTCGCCATGACAACCATTATGACATCATCGCCATGATGACCGTTATGACATTATCGTCGCCATGACGACCCTTATGACATAATCGTCGCCATGGCAACCATTATGACATCATCATCGCCATGACAACCAATATGATATCATCGTCGCCATGATGACCATTATGACATCATCATCGCCATGAAAAACATTATGACATCATATTCGCCATGGCGACCATTATGACCTCACCGTCGCCATGACGACCAGTATGACATCATCATAGCCATTACGACCATTATTAAATCACAGTCGCCATGACAACCATTATGACATCTTCGTCGCCATGACGACCATTATGACATCATGACATCACCGTTGCCATGACGACCATTATGACATCACCGTTGCCATGACGACCATTATGACATCATCATCGCCATGACGACCATTATGACATCATCGTCGGCTTGACAACCATTATGACATCACAATCGCCATGACGACCATTATGGCATCATCATCGCCATGATGACCCTTTATGACATTATCGTCGCCATGACCCTTATGACATCATCGTCGCCATGGCAACCATTATGACATCATTATCGCCATGACAACCAATATGATATCATCGTCGCCATGAAGACCATTATGACATCATCGTCGCCATGACAACCATTATGACATCATATTCGCCATGGCGACCATTATGACATCACCGTCGCCATGACGACCATTATGACATCATCGCAGCCATTACGACCATTATTAAATCACAGTCGCCATGACAACCATTATGACATCTTCGTCGCCATGACGACCATTATGACATCATGACATCACCGTTGCCATGACGACCATTATGACATCACCGTCGCCATGACGACCATTATGACATCACCGTCGCCATGACGACCATTATGACATCATCGTCGCCATGACAACCATTATGACATCACAATCGCCATGACGACCATTATGGCATCATCATCGCCATGATGACCCTTTATGACATTATCGTCGCCATGACGACCCTTATGACATCATCGTCGCCATGGCAACCATTATGACATCATCATCGCCATGGCAACCAATATGATATTATCGTCGCCATGATGACCATTATGACATCATCGTCGCCATGACAACCATTATGACATCATCGTCGCCATGGCGACCATTATGACATCACCATTGCCATGACGACCATTACGATATCATCGTAGCCATTACGACCAATATTAAATCACAGTCGCCATGACAACCATTATGACATCTTCGTCGCCATGACGACCATTATGACATCATGACATCACCGTTGCCATGACGACCATTATGACATCACCGTTGCCATGACGACCATTATGACATCATCGTCGCCATGACGAGCATTATGACAACATCGTTGCCATGACAACCATTATGACATCATCGTCGCCATGGCAACCATTATGACATCATCATCGCCATGACAACCAATATGATATCATCATCGCCATGACAACCATTATGACATCATCGTCGCCATGACAACCATTATGACATCATATTCGCCATGGCGACCATTATGACATCACCGTCGCCATGACGACCATTATGACATCATCGTAGCCATTACGACCATTATTAAATCACAGTCGCCATGGCAACCATTATGACATCTTCGTCGCCATGACGACCATTATGACATCATGACATCACCATTGCCATGACGACCATTATGACATCACCGTTGCCATGACGACCATTATGACATCATCGTCGCCATGACGACCATTATGACATCATCGTCGCCATGACAACCATTATGACATCACAATCGCCATGACAACCATTATGACATCATAGTCGCCATGGCGACCATTATGACATCATCATCGCCAAGATGACCGTTATGAGAATATCGTCGCCATGACGACCCTTATGACATCATCGTTGCCATGGCAACCATTATGACATCATCATCGCCATGACAACCAATATGATATCATTGTCGCCATGACAACCATTATGACATCATCGTCGCCATGGCAACCATTATGACATCACGGTCACCATGACGACCATTATGACATCATTGTAGCCATTACGACCATTATTAAATCACAGTCGCCATGACAACCATTATGACATCTTCGTCGCCATGACGACCATTATGACATCATGACATCACCGTTGCCATGACGACCATTATGACATCATCGTCGCCATGGCGACCATTATGACACCACCGTTGCCATGACGACCATTATGACATCATCGTTGCCTTGACGACAATTATGACATCATCATCGCCATGACGACCATTATGACATCATCATCGCCATGATGACCGTTATGACATTATCGTCGCCATGACGACCCTTATGACATCATCGTCGCCATGGCAACCATTAAGACATCATCATCGCCATGACGACCATTATGACATCATCGCAGCCATTACGACCATTATTAAATCACAGTCGCCATGACAACCATTATGACATCTTCGTCGCCATGACGACCATTATGTCATCATGACATCACCGTTGCCATGACGACTATTATGACATCATCGTTGCCATGACGACCATTATGACATCATCGTCGCCATGACGACCATTATGACATCATCGTCGCCATGACAACCATTATGACATCACAATCACCATGACGACCATTATGGCATCATTATCGCCATGATGACCCTTTATGACATTATCGTCGCCATGACGACCCTTATGACATCATCGTCACCATGACAACCATTATGACATCACAATCGCCATGACGACCATTATGACATCATCGTCGCCATGGCGACCATTATGACATCATCGTAGCCATTGCGACCATTATTAAATCACTGTCGCCATGACAACCATTATGACATCTTCGTCGCCATGATGACCATTATGACATCATGACATCACCATTGCCATGACGACCATTATGACATCACAGTTGCCATGACGACCATTATGACATCATCGTCGCCATAACGGCCGTTATGACATCATCGTCGCCATGACAACCATTATGACATCACTATCGCCATGACGACAATTATGACATCATCATCGCCATGATGACCATTATGACATCACCGTCGCCATGACGACCATTATGAAATCATCATAGCCATTACGACCATTATTAATTCACAGTCGCCATGACATCCATTATGACATCATCGCCATGATGACCGTTATGACATTATCGTCGCCATGACGACCCTTATGACATCATCGTCGCCATGGCAACCATTATGACATCATCATCGCCATGACAACCAATATGATATCATCGTCGCCATGATGACCATTATGACATCACCGTCGCCATGACGACCGTTATGACATCATCGCAGCCATTACGACCATTATTAAATCACAGTCGCCATGACAACCATTATGACATCTTCGTCGCCATGACGACCATTATGACATCATGACATCACCGTTGCCATGACGACCATTATGACATCACCGTTGCCATGACGACCATTATGACATCACCATCGCCATGACGACCATTATGACATCATCGTCGCCATGACGACCATTATGACATCATCGTCGCCATGACAACCATTATGACATCACAATCGCCATGACGACCATTATGGCATCATCATCGCCATGATGACCCTTTATGACATTATCGTCGCCATGACGACCCTTAAGACATCATCGTCGCCATGGCAACCATTATGACATCATCATCGCCATGGCAACCAATATGATATTATCGTCGCCATGATGACCATTATGACATCATCGTCGCCATGACAACCATTATGACATCATCGTCGCCATGGCGACCATTATGACATCACCATTGCCATGACGACCATTATGATATCATCGTAGCCATCACGACCAATATTAAATCACAGTCGCCATGACAACCATTATGACATCTTTGTCGCCATGACGACCATTATGACATCATGACATCACCGTTGCCATGACGACCATTATGACATCACCGTTGCCATGACGACCATTATGACATCATCGTCGCCACGACGAGCATTATGACATCATCGTTGCCATGACAACCATTATGACATCATCGTCGCCATGGCAACCATTATGACATCATCATCGCCATGACAACCAATATGATATCATCGTCGCCATGACAACCATTATGACATCATCGTCGCCATGACAACCATTATGACATCATATTCGCCATGGCGACGATTATGACATCACTGTCGCCATGACGACCATTATGACATCATCGTAGCCATTACGACCATTATTAAATCACAGTCGCCATGGCAACCATTATGACATCTTCGTCGCCATGACGACCATTATGACATCATGACATCACTATTGCCATGACGACCATTATGACATCACCGTTGCCATGACGACCATTATGACATCATCGTCACCATGACGACCATTATGACATCATCGTCGCCATGACAACTATTATGACATCACAATCGCCATGACAACCATTATGACATCATAGTCGCCATGGCGACCATTATGACATCATCATCGCCAATATGACCGTTATGAGAATATCGTCGCCATGACGACCCTTATGACATCATCGTCGCCATGGCAACCATTATGACATCATCGCCATGACAACCAATATGATATCATTGTCGCCATGACAACCATTATGACATCATCGTCGCCATGGCAACCATTATGACATCACGGTCGCCATGACGACCATTATGACATCATCGTAGCCATTACGACCATTATTAAATCACAGTCGCCATGACAACCATTATGACATCTTCGTCGCCATGACGACCATTATGACATCATGACATCACCGTTGCCATGACGACCATTATGACATCATCGTCGCCATGGCGACCATTATGACACCACCGTTGCCATGACGACCATTATGACATCATCGTTGCCTTGACGACAATTATGACATCATCATCGCCATGACGACCATTATGACATCATCATCGCCATGATGACCGTTATGACATTATCGTCGCCATGACGACCCTTATGACATCATCGTCGCCATGGCAACCATTAAGACATCATCATCGCCATGACGACCATTATGACATCATCGCAGCCATTACGACCATTATTAAATCACAGTCGCCATGGCAACCATTATGACATCTTCGTCGCCATGACGACCATTATGACATCATGACATCACCATTGCCATGACGACCATTATGACATCACCGTTGCCATGACGACCATTATGACATCATCGTCGCCATGACGACCATTATGACATCATCGTCGCCATGACAACCATTATGACATCACAATCGCCATGACAACCATTATGACATCATAGTCGCCATGGCGACCATTATGACATCATCATCGCCAAGATGACCGTTATGAGAATATCGTCGCCATGACGACCCTTATGACATCATCGTTGCCATGGCAACCATTATGACATCATCATCGCCATGACAACCAATATGATATCATTGTCGCCATGACAACCATTATGACATCATCGTCGCCATGGCAACCATTATGACATCACGGTCACCATGACGACCATTATGACATCATTGTAGCCATTACGACCATTATTAAATCACAGTCGCCATGACAACCATTATGACATCTTCGTCGCCATGACGACCATTATGACATCATGACATCACCGTTGCCATGACGACCATTATGACATCATCGTCGCCATGGCGACCATTATGACACCACCGTTGCCATGACGACCATTATGACATCATCGTTGCCTTGACGACAATTATGACATCATCATCGCCATGACGACCATTATGACATCATCATCGCCATGATGACCGTTATGACATTATCGTCGCCATGACGACCCTTATGACATCATCGTCGCCATGGCAACCATTAAGACATCATCATCGCCATGACGACCATTATGACATCATCGCAGCCATTACGACCATTATTAAATCACAGTCGCCATGACAACCATTATGACATCTTCGTCGCCATGACGACCATTATGTCATCATGACATCACCGTTGCCATGACGACTATTATGACATCATCGTTGCCATGACGACCATTATGACATCATCGTCGCCATGACGACTATTATGACATCATCGTCGCCATGACAACCATTATGACATCACAATCACCATGACGACCATTATGGCATCATTATCGCCATGATGACCCTTTATGACATTATCGTCGCCATGACGACCCTTATGACATCATCGTCACCATGACAACCATTATGACATCACAATCGCCATGACGACCATTATGACATCATCGTCGCCATGGCGACCATTATGACATCATCGTAGCCATTGCGACCATTATTAAATCACTGTCGCCATGACAACCATTATGACATCTTCGTCGCCATGATGACCATTATGACATCATGACATCACCATTGCCATGACGACCATTATGACATCACAGTTGCCATGACGACCATTATGACATCATCGTCGCCATAACGGCCGTTATGACATCATCGTCGCCATGACAACCATTATGACATCACTATCGCCATGACGACAATTATGACATCATCATCGCCATGATGACCATTATGACATCACCGTCGCCATGACGACCATTATGAAATCATCATAGCCATTACGACCATTATTAATTCACAGTCGCCATGACATCCATTATGACATCATCGCCATGATGACCGTTATGACATTATCGTCGCCATGACGACCCTTATGACATCATCGTCGCCATGGCAACCATTATGACATCATCATCGCCATGACAACCAATATGATATCATCGTCGCCATGATGACCATTATGACATCACCGTCGCCATGACGACCGTTATGACATCATCGCAGCCATTACGACCATTATTAAATCACAGTCGCCATGACAACCATTATGACATCTTCGTCGCCATGACGACCATTATGACATCATGACATCACCGTTGCCATGACGACCATTATGACATCACCGTTGCCATGACGACCATTATGACATCACCATCGCCATGACGACCATTATGACATCATCGTCGCCATGACGACCATTATGACATCATCGTCGCCATGACAACCATTATGACATCACAATCGCCATGACGACCATTATGGCATCATCATCGCCATGATGACCCTTTATGACATTATCGTCGCCATGACGACCCTTAAGACATCATCGTCGCCATGGCAACCATTATGACATCATCATCGCCATGGCAACCAATATGATATTATCGTCGCCATGATGACCATTATGACATCATCGTCGCCATGACAACCATTATGACATCATCGTCGCCATGGCGACCATTATGACATCACCATTGCCATGACGACCATTATGATATCATCGTAGCCATCACGACCAATATTAAATCACAGTCGCCATGACAACCATTATGACATCTTTGTCGCCATGACGACCATTATGACATCATGACATCACCGTTGCCATGACGACCATTATGACATCACCGTTGCCATGACGACCATTATGACATCATCGTCGCCACGACGAGCATTATGACATCATCGTTGCCATGACAACCATTATGACATCATCGTCGCCATGGCAACCATTATGACATCATCATCGCCATGACAACCAATATGATATCATCGTCGCCATGACAACCATTATGACATCATCGTCGCCATGACAACCATTATGACATCATATTCGCCATGGCGACGATTATGACATCACTGTCGCCATGACGACCATTATGACATCATCGTAGCCATTACGACCATTATTAAATCACAGTCGCCATGGCAACCATTATGACATCTTCGTCGCCATGACGACCATTATGACATCACGACATCACTATTGCCATGACGACCATTATGACATCACCGTTGCCATGACGACCATTATGACATCATCGTCACCATGACGACCATTATGACATCATCGTCGCCATGACAACTATTATGACATCACAATCGCCATGACAACCATTATGACATCATAGTCGCCATGGCGACCATTATGACATCATCATCGCCAATATGACCGTTATGAGAATATCGTCGCCATGACGACCCTTATGACATCATCGTCGCCATGGCAACCATTATGACATCATCATCGCCATGACAACCAATATGATATCATTGTCGCCATGACAACCATTATGACATCATCGTCGCCATGGCAACCATTATGACATCACGGTCGCCATGACGACCATTATGACATCATCGTAGCCATTACGACCATTATTAAATCACAGTCGCCATGACAACCATTATGACATCTTCGTCGCCATGACGACCATTATGACATCATGACATCACCGTTGCCATGACGACCATTATGACATCATCGTCGCCATGGCGACCATTATGACACCACCGTTGCCATGACGACCATTATGACATCATCGTTGCCTTGACGACAATTATGACATCATCATCGCCATGACGACCATTATGACATCATCATCGCCATGATGACCGTTATGACATTATCGTCGCCATGACGACCCTTATGACATCATCGTCGCCATGGCAACCATTAAGACATCATCATCGCCATGACGACCATTATGACATCATCGCAGCCATTACGACCATTATTAAATCACAGTCGCCATGACAACCATTATGACATCTTCGTCGCCATGACGACCATTATGTCATCATGACATCACCGTTGCCATGACGACTATTATGACATCATCGTTGCCATGACGACCATTATGACATCATCGTCGCCATGACGACCATTATGACATCATCGTCGCCATGACAACCATTATGACATCACAATCACCATGACGACCATTATGGCATCATTATCGCCATGATGACCCTTTATGACATTATCGTCGCCATGACGACCCTTATGACATCATCGTCACCATGACAACCATTATGACATCACAATCGCCATGACGACCATTATGACATCATCGTCGCCATGGCGACCATTATGACATCATCGTAGCCATTGCGACCATTATTAAATCACTGTCGCCATGACAACCATTATGACATCTTCGTCGCCATGACGACCATTATGACATCATGACATCACCATTGCCATGACGACCATTATGACATCACCGTTGCCATGACGACCATTATGACATCATCGTCGCCATAACGGCCGTTATGACATCATCGTCGCCATGACAACCATTATGACACCACTATCGCCATGACGACAATTATGACATCATCATCGCCATGATGACCATTATGACATCACCGTCGCCATGACGACCATTATGAAATCATCATAGCCATTACGACCATTATTAAATCACAGTCGCCATGACAACCATTATGAGATCATCGCCATGATGACCGTTATGACATTATCGTCGCCATGACGACCCTTATGACATCATCGTCGCCATGGCAACCATTATGACATCATCATCGCCATGACAACCAATATGATATCATCGTCGCCATGATGACCATTATGACATCATCGTCGCCATGACAAACATTATGACATCATATTCGCCATGGCGACCATTATGACCTCACCGTCGCCATGACGACCAGTATGACATCATCGTAGCCATTACGACCATGATTAAATCACAGTCGCCATGACAACCATTATGACATCTTCGTCGCCATGACGACCATTATGACATCATGACATCACCGTTGCCATGACGACCATTATGACATCACCGTTGCCATGACGACCATTATGACATCATCATCGCCATGACGACCATTATGACATCATCGTCGGCTTGACAACCATTATGACATCACAATCGCCATGACGACCATTATGGTATCATCATCGCCATGATGACCCTTTATGACATTATCGTCGCCATGACCCTTATGACATCATCGTCGCCATGGCAACCATTATGACATCATCATCGCCATGACAACCAATATGATATCATCGTCGCCATGAAGACCATTATGACATCATCGTCGCCATGACAACCATTATGACATCATATTCGCCATGGCGACCATTATGACATCACCGTCGCCATGACGACCATTATGACATCATCGCAGCCATTACGACCATTATTAAATCACAGTCGCCATGACAACCATTATGACATCTTCGTCGCCATGACGACCATTATGACATCATGACATCACCGTTGCCATGACGACCATTATGACATCACCGTTGCCATGACGACCATTATGACATCACCGTCGCCATGACGACCATTATGACATCATCGTCGCCATGACGACCATTATGACATCATCGTCGCCATGACAACCATTATGACATCACAATCGCCATGACGACCATTATGGCATCATCATCGCCATGATGACCCTTTATGACATTATCGTCGCCATGACGACCCTTATGACATCATCGTCGCCATGGCAACCATTATGACATCATCATCGCCATGGCAATCAATATGATATTATCGTCGCCATGATGACCATTATGACATCATCGTCGCCATGACAACCATTATGACATCATCATCGCCATGACAACCAATATGATATCATCGTCGCCATGAAGACCATTATGACATCATCGTCGCCATGACAACCATTATGACATCATATTCGCCATGGCGACCATTATGACATCACCGTCGCCATGACGACCATTATGACATCATCGCAGCCATTACGACCATTATTAAATCACAGTCGCCATGACAACCATTATGACATCTTCGTCGCCATGACGACCATTATGACATCATGACATCACCGTTGCCATGACGACCATTATGACATCACCGTTGCCATGACGACCATTATGACATCACCGTCGCCATGACGACCATTATGACATCATCGTCGCCATGACGACCATTATGACATCATCATCGCCATGACAACCATTATGACATCACAATCGCCATGACGACCATTATGGCATCATCATCGCCATGATGACCCTTTATGACATTATCGTCGCCATGACGACCCTTATGACATCATCGTCGCCATGGCAACCATTATGACATCATCATCGCCATGGCAACCAATATGATATTATCGTCGCCATGATGACCATTATGACATCATCGTCGCCATGACAACCATTATGACATCATCGTCGCCATGGCGACCATTATGACATCACCATTGCCATGACGACCATTATGATATCATCGTAGCCATCACGACCAATATTAAATCACAGTCGCCATGACAACCATTATGACATCTTTGTCGCCATGACGACCATTATGACATCATGACATCACCGTTGCCATGACGACCATTATGACATCACCGTTGCCATGACGACCATTATGACATCATCGTCGCCATGACGAGCATTATGACATCATCGTTGCCATGACAACCATTATGACATCATCGTCGCCATGGCAACCATTATGACATCATCATCGCCATGACAACCAATATGATATCATCGTCGCCATGACAACCATTATGACATCATCGTCGCCATGACAACCATTATGACATCATATTCGCCATGGCGACGATTATGACATCACTGTCGCCATGACGACCATTATGACATCATCGTAGCCATTACGACCATTATTAAATCACAGTCGCCATGGCAACCATTATGACATCTTCGTCGCCATGACGACCATTATGACATCATGACATCACTATTGCCATGACGACCATTATGACATCACCGTTGCCATGACGACCATTATGACATCATCGTCACCATGACGACCATTATGACATCATCGTCGCCATGACAACCATTATGACATCACAATCGCCATGACAACCATTATGACATCATAGTCGCCATGGCGACCATTATGACATCATCATCGCCAAGATGACCGTTATGAGAATATCGTCGCCATGACGACCCTTATGACATCATCGTCGCCATGGCAACCATTATGACATCATCATCGCCATGACAACCAATATGATATCATTGTCGCCATGACAACCATTATGACATCATCGTCGCCATGGCAACCATTATGACATCACGGTCGCCATGACGACCATTATGACATCATCGTAGCCATTACGACCATTATTAAATCACAGTCGCCATGACAACCATTATGACATCTTCGTCGCCATGACGACCATTATGACATCATGACATCACCGTTGCCATGACGACCATTATGACATCATCGTCGCCATGGCGACCATTATGACACCACCGTTGCCATGACGACCATTATGACATCATCGTTGCCTTGACGACAATTATGACATCATCATCGCCATGACGACCATTATGACATCATCATCGCCATGATGACCGTTATGACATTATCGTCGCCATGACGACCCTTATGACATCATCGTCGCCATGTCAACCATTAAGACATCATCATCGCCATGACGACCATTATGACATCATCGCAGCCATTACGACCATTATTAAATCACAGTCGCCATGACAACCATTATGACATCTTCGTCGCCATGACGACCATTATGTCATCATGACATCACCGTTGCCATGACGACTATTATGACATCATCGTTGACATGACGACCATTATGACATCATCGTCGCCATGACGACCATTATGACATCATCGTCGCCATGACAACCATTATGACATCACAATCACCATGACGACCATTATGGCATCATTATCGCCATGATGACCCTTTATGACATTATCGTCGCCATGACGACCCTTATGACATCATCGTCACCATGACAACCATTATGACATCACAATCGCCATGACGACCATTATGACATCATCGTCGCCATGGCGACCATTATGACATCATCGTAGCCATTGCGACCATTATTAAATCACTGTCGCCATGACAACCATTATGACATCTTCGTCGCCATGACGACCATTATGACATCATGACATCACCATTGCCATGACGACCATTATGACATCACCGTTGCCATGACGACCATTATGACATCATCGTCGCCATAACGGCCGTTATGACATCATCGTCGCCATGACAACCATTATGACATCACTATCGCCATGACGACAATTATGACATCATCATCGCCATGATGACCATTATGACATCACCGTCGCCATGACGACCATTATGAAATCATCATAGCCATTACGACCATTATTAAATCACAGTCGCCATGACAACCATTATGAGATCATCGCCATGATGACCGTTATGACATTATCGTCGCCATGACGACCCTTATGACATCATCGTCGCCATGGCAACCATTATGACATCATCATCGCCATGACAACCAATATGATATCATCGTCGCCATGATGACCATTATGACATCATCGTCGCCATGACAAACATTATGACATCATATTCGCCATGGCGACCGTTATGACCTCACCGTCGCCATGACGACCAGTATGACATCATCGTAGCCATTACGACCATGATTAAATCACAGTTGCCATGACAACCATTATGACATCTTCGTCGCCATGACGACCATTATGACATCATGACATCACCGTTGCCATGACGACCATTATGACATCACCGTTGCCATGACGACCATTATGACATCATCATCGCCATGACGACCATTATGACATCATCGTCGGCTTGACAACCATTATGACATCACAATCGCCATGACGACCATTATGGCATCATCATCGCCATGATGACCCTTTATGACATTATCGTCGCCATGACCCTTATGACATCATCGTCGCCATGGCAACCATTATGACATCATCATCGCCATGACAACCAATATGATATCATCGTCGCCATGAAGACCATTATGACATCATCGTCGCCATGACAACCATTATGACATCATATTCGCCATGGCGACCATTATGACATCACCGTCGCCATGACGACCATTATGACATCATCGCAGCCATTACGACCATTATTAAATCACAGTCGCCATGACAACCATTATGACATCTTCGTCGCCATGACGACCATTATGACATCATGACATCACCGTTGCCATGACGACCATTATGACATCACCGTTGCCATGACGACCATTATGACATCACCGTCGCCATGACGACCATTATGACATCATCGTCACCATGACGACCATTATGACATCATCGTTGCCATGACAACCATTATGACATCACAATCGCCATGACGACCATTATGGCATCATCATCGCCATGATGACCCTTTATGACATTATCGTCGCCATGACGACCCTTATGACATCATCGTCGCCATGGCAACCATTATGACATCATCATCGCCATGGCAATCAATATGATATTATCGTCGCCATGATGACCATTATGACATCATCGTCGCCATGACAACCATTATGACATCATCATCGCCATGACAACCAATATGATATCATCGTCGCCATGAAGACCATTATGACATCATCGTCGCCATGACAACCATTATGACATCATATTCGCCATGGCGACCATTATGACATCACCGTCGCCATGACGACCATTATGACATCATCGCAGCCATTACGACCATTATTAAATCACAGTCGCCATGACAACCATTATGACATCTTCGTCGCCATGACGACCATTATGACATCATGACATCACCGTTGCCATGACGACCATTATGACATCACCGTTGCCATGACGACCATTATGACATCACCGTCGCCATGACGACCATTATGACATCATCGTCGCCATGACGACCATTATGACATCATCATCGCCATGACAACCATTATGACATCACAATCGCCATGACGACCATTATGGCATCATCATCGCCATGATGACCCTTTATGACATTATCGTCGCCATGACGACCCTTATGACATCATCGTCGCCATGGCAACCATTATGACATCATCATCGCCATGGCAACCAATATGATATTATCGTCGCCATGATGACCATTATGACATCATCGTCGCCATGACAACCATTATGACATCATCGTCGCCATGGCGACCATTATGACATCACCATTGCCATGACGACCATTATGATATCATCGTAGCCATCACGACCAATATTAAATCACAGTCGCCATGACAACCATTATGACATCTTTGTCGCCATGACGACCATTATGACATCATGACATCACCGTTGCCATGACGACCATTATGACATCACCGTTGCCATGACGACCATTATGACATCATCGTCGCCATGACGAGCATTATGACATCATCGTTGCCATGACAACCATTATGACATCATCGTCGCCATGGCAACCATTATGACATCATCACCGCCATGACAACCAATATGATATCATCGTCGCCATGACAACCATTATGACATCATCGTCGCCATGACAACCATTATGACATCATATTCGCCATGGCGACGATTATGACATCACTGTCGCCATGACGACCATTATGACATCATCGTAGCCATTACGACCATTATTAAATCACAGTCGCCATGGCAACCATTATGACATCTTCGTCGCCATGACGACCATTATGACATCATGACATCACTATTGCCATGACGACCATTATGACATCACCGTTGCCATGACGACCATTATGACATCATCGTCACCATGACGACCATTATGACATCATCGTCGCCATGACAACCATTATGACATCACAATCGCCATGACAACCATTATGACATCATAGTCGCCATGGCGACCATTATGACATCATCATCGCCAAGATGACCGTTATGAGAATATCGTCGCCATGACGACCCTTATGACATCATCGTCGCCATGGCAACCATTATGACATCATCATCGCCATGACAACCAATATGATATCATTGTCGCCATGACAACCATTATGACATCATCGTCGCCATGGCAACCATTATGACATCACGGTCGCCATGACGACCATTATGACATCATCGTAGCCATTACGACCATTATTAAATCACAGTCGCCATGACAACCATTATGACATCTTCGTCGCCATGACGACCATTATGACATCATGACATCACCGTTGCCATGACGACCATTATGACATCATCGTCGCCATGGCGACCATTATGACACCACCGTTGCCATGACGACCATTATGACATCATCGTTGCCTTGACGACAATTATGACATCATCATCGCCATGACGACCATTATGACATCATCATCGCCATGATGACCGTTATGACATTATCGTCGCCATGACGACCCTTATGACATCATCGTCGCCATGTCAACCATTAAGACATCATCATCGCCATGACGACCATTATGACATCATCGCAGCCATTACGACCATTATTAAATCACAGTCGCCATGACAACCATTATGACATCTTCGTCGCCATGACGACCATTATGTCATCATGACATCACCGTTGCCATGACGACTATTATGACATCATCGTTGCCATGACGACCATTATGACATCATCGTCGCCATGACGACCATTATGACATCATCGTCGCCATGACAACCATTATGACATCACAATCACCATGACGACCATTATGGCATCATTATCGCCATGATGACCCTTTATGACATTATCGTCGCCATGACGACCCTTATGACATCATCGTCACCATGACAACCATTATGACATCACAATCGCCATGACGACCATTATGACATCATCGTCGCCATGGCGACCATTATGACATCATCGTAGCCATTGCGACCATTATTAAATCACTGTCGCCATGACAACCATTATGACATCTTCGTCGCCATGACGACCATTATGACATCATGACATCACCATTGCCATGACGACCATTATGACATCACCGTTGCCATGACGACCATTATGACATCATCTTCGCCATAACGGCCGTTATGACATCATCGTCGCCATGACAACCATTATGACATCACTATCGCCATGACGACAATTATGACATCATCATCGCCATGATGACCATTATGACATCACCGTCGCCATGACGACCATTATAAAATCATCATAGCCATTACGACCATTATTAAATCACAGTCGCCATGACAACCATTATGAGATCATCGCCATGATGACCGTTATGACATTATCGTCGCCATGACGACCCTTATGACATCATCGTCGCCATGGCAACCATTATGACATCATCATCGCCATGACAACCAATATGATATCATCGTCGCCATGATGACCATTATGACATCATCGTCGCCATGACAAACATTATGACATCATATTCGCCATGGCGACCATTATGACCTCACCGTCGCCATGACGACCAGTATGACATCATCGTAGCCATTACGACCATGATTAAATCACAGTCGCCATGACAACCATTATGACATCTTCGTCGCCATGACGACCATTATGACATCATGACATCACCGTTGCCATGACGACCATTATGACATCACCGTTGCCATGACGACCATTATGACATCATCATCGCCATGACGACCATTATGACATCATCGTCGGCTTGACAACCATTATGACATCACAATCGCCATGACGACCATTATGGCATCATCATCGCCATGATGACCCTTTATGACATTATCGTCGCCATGACCCTTATGACATCATCGTCGCCATGGCAACCATTATGACATCATCATCGCCATGACAACCAATATGATATCATCGTCGCCATGAAGACCATTATGACATCATCGTCGCCATGACAACCATTATGACATCATATTCGCCATGGCGACCATTATGACATCACCGTCGCCATGACGACCATTATGACATCATCGCAGCCATTACGACCATTATTAAATCACAGTCGCCATGACAACCATTATGACATCTTCGTCGCCATGACGACCATTATGACATCATGACATCACCGTTGCCATGACGACCATTATGACATCACCGTTGCCATGACGACCATTATGACATCACCGTCGCCATGACGACCATTATGACATCATCGTCGCCATGACGACCATTATGACATCATCGTCGCCATGACAACCATTATGACATCACAATCGCCATGACGACCATTATGGCATCATCATCGCCATGATGACCCTTTATGACATTATCGTCGCCATGACGACCCTTCTGACATCATCGTCGCCATGGCAACCATTATGACATCATCATCGCCATGGCAATCAATATGATATTATCGTCGCCATGATGACCATTATGACATCATCGTCGCCATGACAACCATTATGACATCATCATCGCCATGACAACCAATATGATATCATCGTCGCCATGAAGACCATTATGACATCATCGTCGCCATGACAACCATTATGACATCATATTCGCCATGGCGACCATTATGACATCACCGTCGCCATGACGACCAATATGACATCATCGCAGCCATTACGACCATTATTAAATCACAGTCGCCATGACAACCATTATGACATCTTCGTCGCCATGACGACCATTATGACATCATGACATCACCGTTGCCATGACGACCATTATGACATCACCGTTGCCATGACGACCATTATGACATCACCGTCGCCATGACGACCATTATGACATCATCGTCGCCATGACGACCATTATGACATCATCATCGCCATGACAACCATTATGACATCACAATCGCCATGACGACCATTATGGCATCATCATCGCCATGATGACCCTTTATGACATTATCGTCGCCATGACGACCCTTATGACATCATCGTCGCCATGGCAACCATTATGACATCATCATCGCCATGGCAACCAATATGATATTATCGTCGCCATGATGACCATTATGACATCATCGTCGCCATGACAACCATTATGACATCATCGTCGCCATGGCGACCATTATGACATCACCATTGCCATGACGACCATTATGATATCATCGTAGCCATTACGACCAATATTAAATCACAGTCGCCATGACAACCATTATGACATCTTCGTCGCCATGACGACCATTATGACATCATGACATCACCATTGCCATGACGACCATTATGACATCACCGTTGCCATGACGACCATTATGACATCATCGTCGCCATGACGAGCATTATGACATCATCGTTGCCATGACAACCATTATGACATCATCGTCGCCATGGCAACCATTATGACATCATCATCGCCATGACAACCAATATGATATCATCGTCGCCATGACAACCATTATGACATCATCGTCGCCATGACAACCATTATGACATCATATTCGCCATGGCGACCATTATGACATCACCGTCGCCATGACGAGCATTATGACATCATCGTTGCCATGACAACCATTATGACATCACAATCGCCATGACAACCATTATGACATCATAGTCGCCATGGCGACCATTATGACATCATCATCGCCATGACAACCATTATGACATCACAATCGCCATGACGACCATTATGGCATCATCATCGCCATGATGACCCTTTATGACATTATCGTCGCCATGACGACCCTTATGACATCATCGTCGCCATGGCAACCATTATGACATCATCATCGCCATGGCAACCAATATGATATTATCGTCGCCATGATGACCATTATGACATCATCGTCGCCATGACAACCATTATGACATCATCGTCGCCATGGCGACCATTATGACATCACCATTGCCATGACGACCATTATGATATCATCGTAGCCATTACGACCAATATTAAATCACAGTCGCCATGACAACCATTATGACATCTTCGTCGCCATGACGACCATTATGACATCATGACATCACCGTTGCCATGACGACCATTATGACATCACCGTTGCCATGACGACCATTATGACATCATCATCGCCATGACAACCAATATGATATCATCGTCGCCATGACGAGCATTATGACATCATCGTTGCCATGACAACCATTATGACATCATCGTCGCCATGGCAACCATTATGACATCATCATCGCCATGACAACCAATATGATATCATCGTCGCCATGACAACCATTATGACATCATCGTCGCCATGACAACCATTATGACATCATATTCGCCATGGCGACCATTATGACATCACCGTCGCCATGACGAGCATTATGACATCATCGTTGCCATGACAACCATTATGACATCACAATCGCCATGACAACCATTATGACATCATAGTCGCCATGGCGACCATTATGACATCATCATCGCCAAGATGACCGTTATGAGAATATCGTCGCCATGACGACCCTTATGACATCATCGTCGCCATGGCAACCATTATGACATCATCATCGCCATGACAACCAATATGATATCATTGTCGCCATGACAACCATTATGACATCATCGTCGCCATGGCAACCATTATGACATCACGGTCGCCATGACGACCATTATGACATCATCGTAGCCATTACGACCATTATTAAATCACAGTCGCCATGACAACCATTATGACATCTTCGTCGCCATGACGACCATTATGACATCATGACATCACCGTTGCCATGACGACCATTATGACATCATCGTCGCCATGGCGACCATTATGACACCACCGTTGCCATGACGACCATTATGACATCATCGTTGCCTTGACGACAATTATGACATCATCATCGCCATGACGTCCATTATGACATCATCATCGCCATGATGACCGTTATGACATTATCGTCGCCATGACGACCCTTATGACATCATCGTCGCCATGGCAACCATTAAGACATCATCATCGCCATGACGACCTTTATGACATCATCACAGCCATTACGACCATTATTAAATCACAGTCGCCATGACAACCATTATGACATCTTCGTCGCCATGACGACCATTATGTCATCATGACATCACCGTTGCCATGACGACTATTATGACATCATCATTGCCATGACGACCATTATGACATCATCGTCGCCATGACGACCATTATGACATCATCGTCGCCATGACAACCATTATGACATCACAATCACCATGACGACCATTATGGCATCATTATCGCCATGATGACCCTTTATGACATTATCGCCGCCATGACGACCCTTATGACATCATCGTCACCATGACAACCATTATGACATCACAATCGCCATGACGACCATTATGACATCATCGTCGCCATGGCGACCATTATGACATCATCGTCGCCATGGCGACCATTATGACATCATCGTAGCCATTGCGACCATTATTAAATCACTGTCGCCATGACAACCATTATGACATCTTCGTCGCCATGACGACCATTATGACATCATGACATCACCACTGCCATGACGACCATTATGACATCACCGTTGCCATGACGACCATTATGACATCATCGTCGCCATAACGGCCGTTATGACATCATCGTCGCCATGACAACCATTATGACATCACTATCGCCATGACGACAATTATGACATCATCATCGCCATGATGACCATTATGACATCACCGTCGCCATGACGACCATTATGAAATCATCATAGCCATTACGACCATTATTAAATCACAGTCGCCATGACAACCATTATGACATCATCGCCATGATGACCGTTATGACATTATCGTCGCCATGACGACCCTTATGACATAATCGTCGCCATGGCAACCATTATGACATCATCATCGCCATGACAACCAATATGATATCATCGTCGCCATGATGACCATTATGACATCATCATCGCCATGACAAACATTATGACATCATATTCGCCATGGCGACCATTATGACCTCACCGTCGCAATGACGACCATTATGACATCATGACATCACCATTGCCATGACGACCATTATGACATCACCGTTGCCATGACGACCATTATGACATCATCGTCGCCATAACGGCCGTTATGACATCATCGTCGCCATGACAACCATTATGACATCACTATCGCCATGACGACAATTATGACATCATCATCGCCATGATGACCATTATGACATCACCGTCGCCATGACGACCATTATGAAATCATCATAGCCATTACGACCATTATTAAATCACAGTCGCCATGACAACCATTATGAGATCATTGCCATGATGACCGTTATGACATTATCGTCGCCATGACGACCCTTATGACATCATCGTCGCCATGGCAACCATTATGACATCATCATCGCCATGACAACCAATATGATATCATCGTCGCCATGATGACCATTATGACATCATCGTCGCCATGACAAACATTATGACATCATATTCGCCATGGCGACCATTATGACCTCACCGTCGCCATGACGACCAGTATGACATCATCGTAGCCATTATGACCATGATTAAATCACAGTCGCCATGACAACCATTATGACATCTTCGTCGCCATGACGACCATTATGACATCATGACATCACCGTTGCCATGACGACCATTATGACATCACCGTTGCCATGACGACCATTATGACATCATCATCGCCATGACGAACATTATGACATCATCGTCGGCTTGACAACCATTATGACATCACAATCGCCATGACGACCATTATGGCATCATCATCGCCATGATGACCCTTTATGACATTATCGTCGCCATGACCCTTATGACATCATCGTCGCCATGGCAACCATTATGACATCATCATCGCCATGACAACCAATATGATATCATCGTCGCCATGAAGACCATTATGACATCATCGTCGCCATGACAACCATTATGACATCATATTCGCCATGGCGACCATTATGACATCACCGTCGCCATGACGACCATTATGACATCATCGCAGCCATTACGACCATTATTAAATCACAGTCGCCATGACAACCATTATGACATCTTCGTCGCCATGACGACCATTATGACATCATGACATCACCGTTGCCATGACGACCATTATGACATCACCGTTGCCATGACGACCATTATGACATCACCGTCGCCATGACGACCATTATGACATCATCGTCGCCATGACGACCATTATGACATCATCGTCGCCATGACAACCATTATGACATCACAATCGCCATGACGACCATTATGGCATCATCATCGCCATGATGACCCTTTATGACATTATCGTCGCCATGACGACCCTTATGACATCATCGTCGCCATGGCAACCATTATGACATCATCATCGCCATGGCAATCAATATGATATTATCGTCGCCATGATGACCATTATGACATCATCGTCGCCATGACAACCATTATGACATCATCATCGCCATGACAACCAATATGATATCATCGTCGCCATGAAGACCATTATGACATCATCGTCGCCATGACAACCATTATGACATCATATTCGCCATGGCGACCATTATGACATCACCGTCGCCATGACGACCATTATGACATCATCGCAGCCATTACGACCATTATTAAATCACAGTCGCCATGACAACCATTATGACATCTTCGTCGCCATGACGACCATTATGACATCATGACATCACCGTTGCCATGACGACCATTATGACATCACCGTTGCCATGACTACCATTATGACATCACCGTCGCCATGACGACCATTATGACATCATCGTCGCCATGACGACCATTATGACATCATCATCGCCATGACAACCATTATGACATCACAATCGCCATGACGACCATTATGGCATCATCATCGCCATGATGACCCTTTATGACATTATCGTCGCCATGACGACCCTTATGACATCATCGTCGCCATGGCAACCATTATGACATCATCGCCATGGCAACCAATATGATATTATCGTCGCCATGATGACCATTATGACATCATCGTCGCCATGACAACCATTATGACATCATCGTCGCCATGGCGACCATTATGACATCACCATTGCCATGACGACCATTATGATATCATCGTAGCCATTACGACCAATATTAAATCACAGTCGCCATGACAACCATTATGACATCTTCGTCGCCATGACGACCATTATGACATCATGACATCACCGTTGCCATGACGACCATTATGACATCACCGTTGCCATGACGACCATTATGACATCATCGTCGCCATGACGAGCATTATGACATCATCGTTGCCATGACAACCATTATGACATCATCGTCGCCATGGCAACCATTATGACATCATCATCGCCATGACAACCAATATGATATCATCGTCGCCATGACAACCATTATGACATCATCGTCGCCATGACAACCATTATGACATCATATTCGCCATGGCGACCATTATGACATCACCGTCGCCATGACGAGCATTATGACATCATCGTTGCCATGACAACCATTATGACATCACAATCGCCATGACAACCATTATGACATCATAGTCGCCATGGCGACCATTATGACATCATCATCGCCAAGATGACCGTTATGAGAATATCGTCGCCATGACGACCCTTATGACATCATCGTCGCCATGGCAACCATTATGACATCATCATCGCCATGACAACCAATATGATATCATTGTCGCCATGACAACCATTATGACATCATCGTCGCCATGGCAACCATTATGACATCACGGTCGCCATGACGACCATTATGACATCATCGTAGCCATTACGACCATTATTAAATCACAGTCGCCATGACAACCATTATGACATCTTCGTCGCCATGACGACCATTATGACATCATGACATCACCGTTGCCATGACGACCATTATGACATCATCGTCGCCATGGCGACCATTATGACACCACCGTTGCCATGACGACCATTATGACATCATCGTTGCCTTGACGACAATTATGACATCATCATCGCCATGACGACCATTATGACATCATCATCGCCATGATGACCGTTATGACATTATCGTCGCCATGACGACCCTTATGACATCATCGTCGCCATGGCAACCATTAAGACATCATCATCGCCATGACGACCATTATGACATCATCGCAGCCATTACGACCATTATTAAATCACAGTCGCCATGACAACCATTATGACATCTTTGTCGCCATGACGACCATTATGTCATCATGACATCACCGTTGCCATGACGACTATTATGACATCATCATTGCCATGACGACCATTATGACATCATCGTCGCCATGACGACCATTATGACATCATCGTCGCCATGACAACCATTATGACATCACAATCACCATGACGACCATTATGGCATCATTATCGCCATGATGACCCTTTATGACATTATCGTCGCCATGACGACCCTTATGACATCATCGTCACCATGACAACCATTATGACATCACAATCGCCATGACGACCATTATGACATCATCGTCGCCATGGCGACCATTATGACATCATCGTAGCCATTGCGACCATTATTAAATCACTGTCGCCATGACAACCATTATGACATCTTCGTCGCCATGACGACCATTATGACATCATGACATCACCATTGCCATGACGACCATTATGACATCACAGTTGCCATGACGACCATTATGACATCATCGTCGCCATAACGGCCGTTATGACATCATCGTCGCCATGACAACCATTATGACATCACTATCGCCATGACGACAATTATGACATCATCATCGCCATGATGACCATTATGACATCACCGTCGCCATGACGACCATTATGAAATCATCATAGCCATTACGACCATTATTAATTCACAGTCGCCATGACAACCATTATGACATCATCGCCATGATGACCGTTATGACATTATCGTCGCCATGACGACCCTTATGACATCATCGTCGCCATGGCAACCATTATGACATCATCATCGCCATGACAACCAATATGATATCATCGTCGCCATGGTGACCATTATGACATCATCGTCGCCATGACAACCATTATGACATCATATTCGCCATGGAGACCATTATGACATCACCGTCGCCATGACGACCATTATGACATCATCGCAGCCATTACGACCATTATTAAATCACAGTCGCCATGACAACCATTATGACATCTTCGTCGCCATGACGACCATTATGACATCATGACATCACCGTTGCCATGACGACCATTATGACATCACCGTTGCCATGACGACCATTATGACATCACCATCGCCATGACGATCATTATGACATCATCGTCGCCATGACGACCATTATGACATCATCGTCGCCATGACAACCATTATGACATCACAATCGCCATGACGACCATTATGGCATCATCATCGCCATGATGACCCTTTATGACATTATCGTCGCCATGACGACCCTTATGACATCATCGTCGCCATGGCAACCATTATGACATCATCATCGCCATGGCAACCAATATGATATTATCGTCGCCATGATGACCATTATGACATCATCGTCGCCATGACAACCATTATGACATCATCGTCGCCATGGCGACCATTATGACATCACCATTGCCATGACGACCATTATGATATCATCGTAGCCATCACGACCAATATTAAATCACAGTCGCCATGTCAACCATTATGACATCTTTGTCGCCATGACGACCATTATGACATCATGACATCACCGTTGCCATGACGACCATTATGACATCACCGTTGCCATGACGACCATTATGACATCATCGTCGCCATGACGAGCATTATGACATCATCGTTGCCATGACAACCATTATGACATCATCGTCGCCATGGCAACCATTATGACATCATCATCGCCATGACAACCAATATGATATCATCGTCGCCATGACAACCATTATGACATCATCGTCGCCATGACAACCATTATGACATCATATTCGCCATGGTGACCATTATGACATCACCGTCGCCATGACGACCATTATGACATCATCGTAGCCATTACGACCATTATTAAATCACAGTCGCCATGGCAACCATTATGACATCTTCGTCGCCATGACGACCATTATGACATCATGACATCACCATTGCCATGACGACCATTATGACATCACCGTTGCCATGACGACCATTATGACATCATCGTCGCCATGACGACCATTATGACATCATCGTCGCCATGACAACCATTATGACATCACAATCGCCATGACAACCATTATGACATCATAGTCGCCATGGCGACCATTATGACATCATCATCGCCAAGATGACCGTTATGAGAATATCGTCGCCATGACGACCCTTATGACATCATCGTCGCCATGGCAACCATTATGACATCATCATCGCCATGACAACCAATATGATATCATTGTCGCCATGACAACCATTATGACATCATCGTCGCCATGGCAACCATTATGACATCACGGTCGCCATGACGACCATTATGACATCATCGTAGCCATTACGACCATTATTAAATCACAGTCGCCATGACAACCATTATGACATCTTCGTCGCCATGACGACCATTATGACATCATGACATCACCGTTGCCATGACGACCATTATGACATCATCGTCGCCATGGCGACCATTATGACACCACCGTTGCCATGACGACCATTATGACATCATCGTTGCCTTGACGACAATTATGACATCATCATCGCCATGACGACCATTATGACATCATCATCGACATGATGACCGTTATGACATTATCGTCGCCATGACGACCCTTATGACATCATCGTCGCCATGTCAACCATTAAGACATCATCATCGCCATGACGACCATTATGACATCATCGCAGCCATTACGACCATTATTAAATCACAGTCGCCATGACAACCATTATGACATCTTCGTCGCCATGACGACCATTATGTCATCATGACATCCGCGTTGCCATGACGACTATTATGACATCATCGTTGCCATGACGACCATTATGACATCATCGTCGCCATGGCGACCATTATGACATCATCGTCGCCATGACAACCATTATGACATCACAATCACCATGACGACCATTATGGCATCATTATCGCCATGATGACCCTTTATGACATTATCGTCGCCATGACGACCCTTATGACATCATCGTCACCATGACAACCATTATGACATCACAATCGCCATGACGACCATTATGACATCATCGTCGCCATGGCGACCATTATGACATCATCGTAGCCATTGCGACCATTATTAAATCACTGTCGCCATGACAACCATTATGACATCTTCGTCGCCATGACGACCATTATGACATCATGACATCACCATTGCCATGACGACCATTATGACATCACCGTTGCCATGACGACCATTATGACATCATCGTCGCCATAACGGCCGTTATGACATCATCGTCGCCATGACAACCATTATGACATCACTATCGCCATGACGACAATTATGACATCATCATCGCCATGATGACCATTATGACATCACCGTCGCCATGACGACCATTATGAAATCATCATAGCCATTACGACCATTATTAAATCACAGTCGCCATGACAACCATTATGACATCATCGCCATGATGACCGTTATGACATTATCGTCGCCATGACGACCCTTATGACATCATTGTCGCCATGGCAACCATTATGACATCATCATCGCCATGACAACCAATATGATATCATCGTCGCCATGATGACCATTATGACATCATCGTCGCCATGACAAACATTATGACATCATATTCGCCATGGCGACCATTATGACCTCACCGTCGCCATGACGACCAGTATGACATCATCGTAGCCATTACGACCATGATTAAATCACAGTCGCCATGACAACCATTATGACATCTTCGTCGCCATGACGACCATTATGACATCATGACATCACCGTTGCCATGACGACCATTATGACATCACCGTTGCCATGACGACCATTATGACATCATCATCGCCATGACGACCATTATGACATCATCGTCGGCTTGACAACCATTATGACATCACAATCGCCATGACGACCATTATGGCATCATCATCGCCATGATGACCCTTTATGACATTATCGTCGCCATGACCCTTATGACATCATCGTCGCCATGGCAACCATTATGACATCATCATCGCCATGACAACCAATATGATATCATCGTCGCCATGAAGACCATTATGACATCATCGTCGCCATGACAACCATTATGACATCATATTCGCCATGGCGACCATTATGACATCACCGTCGCCATGACGACCATTATGACATCATCGCAGCCATTACGACCATTATTAAATCACAGTCGCCATGACAACCATTATGACATCTTCGTCGCCATGACGACCATTATGACATCATGACATCACCGTTGCCATGACGACCATTATGACATCACCGTTGCCATGACGACCATTATGACATCACCGTCGCCATGACGACCATTATGACATCATCGTCGCCATGACGACCATTATGACATCATCGTCGCCATGACAACCATTATGACATCACAATCGCCATGACGACCATTATGGCATCATCATCGCCATGATGACCCTTTATGACATTATCGTCGCCATGACGACCCTTATGACATCATCGTCGCCATGGCAACCATTATGACATCATCATCGCCATGGCAATCAATATGATATTATCGTCGCCATGATGACCATTATGACATTATCGTCGCCATGACAACCATTATGACATCATCGTCGCCATCGCGACCATTATGACATCACCATTGCCATGACGACCATTATGATATCATCGTAGCCATTACGACCAATATTAAATCACAGTCGCCATGACAACCATTATGACATCTTCGTCGCCATGACGACCATTATGACATCATGACATCACCGTTGCCATTGAGACCATTATGACATCACCGTTGCCATGACGACCATTATGACATCATCGTCGCCATGACGAGCATTATGACATAATCGTTGCCATGACAACCATTATGACATCATCGTCGCCATGGCAACCATTATGACATCATCATCGCCATGACAACCAATATGATATCATCGTCGCCATGACAACCATTATGACATCATCGTCGCCATGACAACCATTATGACATCATATTCGCCATGGCGACCATTATGACATCACCGTCGCCATGACGACCATTATGACATCATCGTAGCCATTACGACCATTATTAAATCACAGTCGCCATGGCAACCATTATGACATCTTCGTCGCCATGACGACCATTATGACATCATGACATCACCATTGCCATGACGACCATTATGACATCACCGTTGCCATGACGACCATTATGACATCATCGTCGCCATGACGACCATTATGACATCATCGTCGCCATGACAACCATTATGACATCACAATCGCCATGACAACCATTATGACATCATAGTCGCCATGGCGACCATTATGACATCATCATCGCCAAGATGACCGTTATGAGAATATCGTCGCCATGACGACCCTTATGACATCATCGTCGCCATGGCAACCATTATGACATCATCATCGCCATGACAACCAATATGATATCATTGTCGCCATGACAACCATTATGACATCATCGTCGCCATGGCAACCATTATGACATCACGGTCGCCATGACGACCATTATGACATCATCGTAGCCATTACGACCATTATTAAATCACAGTCGCCATGACAACCATTATGACATCTTCGTCGCCATGACGACCATTATGACATCATGACATCACCGTTGCCATGACGACCATTATGACATCATCGTCGCCATGGCGACCATTATGACACCACCGTTGCCATGACGACCATTATGACATCATCGTTGCCTTGACGACAATTATGACATCATCATCGCCATGACGACCATTATGACATCATCATCGCCATGATGACCGTTATGACATTATCGTCGCCATGACGACCCTTATGACATCATCGTCGCCATGTCAACCATTAAGACATCATCATCGCCATGACGACCATTATGACATCATCGCAGCCATTACGACCATTATTAAATCACAGTCGCCATGACAACCATTATGACATCTTCGTCGCCATGACGACCATTATGTCATCATGACATCCGCGTTGCCATGACGACTATTATGACATCATCGTTGCCATGACGACCATTATGACATCATCGTCGCCATGACGACCATTATGACATCATCGTCGCCATGACAACCATTATGACATCACAATCACCATGACGACCATTATGGCATCATTATCGCCATGATGACCCTTTATGACATTATCGTCGCCATGACGACCCTTATGACATCATCGTCACCATGACAACCATTATGACATCACAATCGCCATGACGACCATTATGACATCATCGTCGCCATGGCGACCATTATGACATCATCGTAGCCATTGCGACCATTATTAAATCACTGTCGCCATGACAACCATTATGACATCTTCGTCGCCATGACGACCATTATGACATCATGACATCACCATTGCCATGACGACCATTATGACATCACCGTTGCCATGACGACCATTATGACATCATCGTCGCCATAACGGCCGTTATGACATCATCGTCGCCATGACAACCATTATGACATCACTATCGCCATGACGACAATTATGACATCATCATCGCCATGATGACCATTATGACATCACCGTCGCCATGACGACCATTATGAAATCATCATAGCCATTACGACCATTATTAAATCACAGTCGCCATGACAACCATTATGACATCATCGCCATGATGACCGTTATGACATTATCGTCGCCATGACGACCCTTATGACATCATTGTCGCCATGGCAACCATTATGACATCATCATCGCCATGACAACCAATATGATATCATCGTCGCCGTGATGACCATTATGACATCATCGTCGCCATGACAAACATTATGACATCATATTCGCCATGGCGACCATTATGACCTCACCGTCGCCATGACGACCAGTATGACATCATCGTAGCCATTACGACCATTATTAAATCACAGTCGCCATGACAACCATTATGACATCTTCGTCGCCATGACGACCATTATGACATCATGACATCACCGTTGCCATGACGACCATTATGACATCACCGTTGCCATGACGACCATTATGACATCACCGTCGCCATGACGACCATTATGACATCATCGTCGCCATGACGACCATTATGACATCATCGTCGCCATGACAACCATTATGACATCACAATCGCCATGACGACCATTATGGCATCATCATCGCCATGATGACCCTTTATGACATTATCGTCGCCATGACGACCCTTATGACATCATCGTCGCCATGGCAACCATTATGACATCATCATCGCCATGGCAATCAATATGATATTATCGTCGCCATGATGACCATTATGACATTATCGTCGCCATGACAACCATTATGACATCATCGTCGCCATCGCGACCATTATGACATCACCATTGCCATGACGACCATTATGATATCATCGTAGCCATTACGACCAATATTAAATCACAGTCGCCATGACAACCATTATGACATCTTCGTCGCCATGACGACCATTATGACATCATGACATCACCGTTGCCATTGAGACCATTATGACATCACCGTTGCCATGACGACCATTATGACATCATCGTCGCCATGACGAGCATTATGACATAATCGTTGCCATGACAACCATTATGACATCATCGTCGCCATGGCAACCATTATGACATCATCATCGCCATGACAACCAATATGATATCATCGTCGCCATGACAACCATTATGACATCATCGTCGCCATGACAACCATTATGACATCATATTCGCCATGGCGACCATTATGACATCACCGTCGCCATGACGACCATTATGACATCATCGTAGCCATTACGACCATTATTAAATCACAGTCGCCATGGCAACCATTATGACATCTTCGTCGCCATGACGACCATTATGACATCATGACATCACCATTGCCATGACGACCATTATGACATCACCGTTGCCATGACGACCATTATGACATCATCGTCGCCATAACGGCCGTTATGACATCATCGTCGCCATGACAACCATTATGACATCACTATCGCCATGACGACAATTATGACATCATCATAGCCATTACGACCATTATTAAATCACAGTCGCCATGACAACCATTATGACATCATCGCCATGATGACCGTTATGACATTATCGTCGCCATGACGACCCTTATGACATCATTGTCGCCATGGCAACCATTATGACATCATCATCGCCATGACAACCAATATGATATCATCGTCGCCATGATGACCATTATGACATCATCGTCGCCATGACAAACATTATGACATCATATTCGCCATGGCGACCATTATGACCTCACCGTCGCCATGACGACCAGTATGACATCATCGTAGCCATTACGACCATGATTAAATCACAGTCGCCATGACAACCATTATGACATCTTCGTCGCCATGACGACCATTATGACATCATGACATCACCGTTGCCATGACGACCATTATGACATCACCGTTGCCATGACGACCATTATGACATCATCATCGCCATGACGACCATTATGACATCATCGTCGGCTTGACAACCATTATGACATCACAATCGCCATGACGACCATTATGGCATCATCATTGCCATGATGACCCTTTATGACATTATCGTCGCCATGACCCTTATGACATCATCGTCGCCATGGCAACCATTATGACATCATCATCGCCATGACAACCAATATGATATCATCGTCGCCATGAAGACCATTATGACATCATCGTCGCCATGACAACCATTATGACATCATATTCGCCATGGCGACCATTATGACATCACCGTCGCCATGACGACCATTATGACATCATCGCAGCCATTACGACCATTATTAAATCACAGTCGCCATGACAACCATTATGACATCTTCGTCGCCATGACGACCATTATGACATCATGACATCACCGTTGCCATGACGACCATTATGACATCACCGTTGCCATGACGACCATTATGACATCACCGTCGCCATGACGACCATTATGACATCATCGTCGCCATGACGACCATTATGACATCATCGTCGCCATGACAACCATTATGACATCACAATCGCCATGACGACCATTATGGCATCATCATCGCCATGATGACCCTTTATGACATTATCGTCGCCATGACGACCCTTATGACATCATCGTCGCCATGGCAACCATTATGACATCATCATCGCCATGGCAATCAATATGATATTATCGTCGCCATGATGACCATTATGACATTATCGTCGCCATGACAACCATTATGACATCATCGTCGCCATCGCGACCATTATGACATCACCATTGCCATGACGACCATTATGATATCATCGTAGCCATTACGACCAATATTAAATCACAGTCGCCATGACAACCATTATGACATCTTCGTCGCCATGACGACCATTATGACATCATGACATCACCGTTGCCATTGAGACCATTATGACATCACCGTTGCCATGACGACCATTATGACATCATCGTCGCCATGACGAGCATTATGACATAATCGTTGCCATGACAACCATTATGACATCATCGTCGCCATGGCAACCATTATGACATCATCATCGCCATGACAACCAATATGATATCATCGTCGCCATGACAACCATTATGACATCATCGTCGCCATGACAACCATTATGACATCATATTCGCCATGGCGACCATTATGACATCACCGTCGCCATGACGACCATTATGACATCATCGTAGCCATTACGACCATTATTAAATCACAGTCGCCATGGCAACCATTATGACATCTTCGTCGCCATGACGACCATTATGACATCATGACATCACCATTGCCATGACGACCAATATGACATCACCGTTGCCATGACGACCATTATGACATCATCGTCGCCATGACGACCATTATGACATCATCGTCGCCATGACGACCATTATGACATCACAATCGCCATGACAACCATTGTGACATCATAGTCGCCATGGCGACCATTATGACATCATCATCGCCAAGATGACCGTTATGAGAATATCGTCGCCATGACGACCCTTATGACATCATCGTCGCCATGGCAACCATTATGACATCATCATCGCCATGACAACCAATATGATATCATTGTCGCCATGACAACCATTATGACATCATCGTCGCCATGGCAACCATTATGACATCACGGTCGCCATGACGACCATTATGACATCATCGTAGCCATTACGACCATTATTAAATCACAGTCGCCATGACAACCATTATGACATCTTCGTCGCCATGACGACCATTATGACATCATGACATCACCGTTGCCATGACGACCATTATGACATCATCGTCGCCATGGCGACCATTATGACACCACCGTTGCCATGACGACCATTATGACATCATCGTTGCCTTGACGACAATTATGACATCATCATCGCCATGACGACCATTATGACATCATCATCGCCATGATGACCGTTATGACACTATCGTCGCCATGACGACCCTTATGACATCATCGTCGCCATGGCAACCATTAAGACATCATCATCGCCATGACGACCATTATGACATCATCGCAGCCATTACGACCATTATTAAATCACAGTCGCCATGGCAACCATTATGACATCTTCGTCGCCATGACGACCATTATGTCATCATGACATCACCGTTGCCATGACGACTATTATGACATCATCGTTGCCATGACGACCATTATGACATCATCGTCGCCATGACGACCATTATGACATCATCGTCGCCATGACAACCATTATGACATCACAATCACCATGACGACCATTATGGTATCATTATCGCCATGATGACCCTTTATGACATTATCGTCGCCATGACGACCCTTATGACATCATCGTCACCATGACAACCATTATGACATCACAATCGCCATGACGACAATTATGACATCATCGTCGCCATGGCGACCATTATGACATCATCGTAGCCATTGCGACCATTATTAAATCACTGTCGCCATGACAACCATTATGACATCTTCGTCGCCATGACGACCATTATGACATCATGACATCACCATTGCCATGACGACCATTATGACATCACCGTTGCCATGACGACCATTATGACATCACCGTCGCCATAACGGCCGTTATGACATCATCGTCGCCATGACAACCATTATGACATCATCGTCGCCATGGCGACCATTATGACATCTTCGTCGCCATGATGACCATTATGACATCATGACATCACCGTTGCCATGACGACCATTATGACATCACCATTGCCATGATGACCATTATGACATCATCGTCGCCATGACGACCATTATGACATCATCGTCGCCATGACAACCATTATGACATCACAAACGCCATGACGACCATTATGACATCATCATAGCCATTACGACCATTAATAAATCACAGTCGCCATGACAACAATTATGATATCTTCGTCGCCATGATGACCATTATGACATCATGACATCACCGTTGCCATGACGACCATTATGACATCACCGGTGCCATGACAACCATTATGACATCATCATCGCCATGACGACCATTATGACATCATCGTCGCCATGACAACCATTATGACATCACAATCGCCATGACGACCATTATGACATCATCATCGCCATGGCGAACATTATGACATCATCGTAGCATTGCGACCATTATTAAATCACTGTCGCCATGACAACCATTATGACATCTTCGTCGCCATGACGACCATTATGACATCATGACATCACTATTGCCATGACGACCATTATGACATCACCGTTGCCATGACGACCATTATGACATCATCGTCGCCATAACGGCCATTATGACATCATCGTCGCCATGACAACCATTATGACATCACTATCGCCATGACGACAATTATGACATCATCATCGCCATGATGACCATTATGACATCACCGTCGCTATGACGACCATTATGAAATCATCATAGCCATTACGACCATTATTAAATCACAGTCGCCATGACAACTATTATGACATATTCGTCGCCATGATGACCATTATGACATCATGACATCACCGTCGCCATGACAACCATTATGACATCATCATCGCCATGGCGACCATTATGACATCATCATCACCATGACTACCATTATGACATCATCATCGCCATGATGACCGTTATGACATTATCATCGCCATGACGACCCTTATGACATCATCGTCGCCATGGCAACCATTATGACATCATCATCGCCATGACAACCAATATGATATCATCGTCGCCATGATGACCATTATGACATCATCGTCGCCATGACAACCATTATGACATTACAATCGCCATAACGACCATTATGACATCATCGTCGCCATGGCGACCATTATGACATCATCATCGCCATGATGACCGTTATGACAATATCGTCGCCATGGCGACCATTATGACATCACCGTCGCCATGACGACCATTATTAAATCATAGTCGCCATGACAACCATTATGACATCTTCGTCGCCATGATGACCATCATGACATCATGACATCACCGTTGCCATGATGACCATTATGACATCACCGTTGCCATGATGACCATTATGACATCATCGTCGCCATGACGACCATTATGACATCATCGTCGCCATGACAACCATTATGACATCACAATCGCCATGACGACCATTATGACATCACAATCGCCATGACGACCATTAATAAATCACAGTCGCCATGACAACCATTATGATATCTTCGTCGCCATGACGACCATTATGACGTCATGACATCATCGTCGCCATGACACCCATTATGACATCTTCGTCGCCATGACGACCATTATGACATCATGACATCACCGTTGCCATGACGACCATTATGACATCATCGTCGCCATGACTGCCATGATGACATCATCGTCGCCATGGCGACCATTATGACATCATCGTCGCCATGACAACCATTATGACATCATCGTCGCCATGGCGACCATTATGACACCACCGTTGCCATGACGACCATTATGACATCATCGTCGCCTTGACGACAATTATGACATCATCATCGCCATGACGACCATTATGACATCATCATCGCCATGATGACCGTTATGATATTATCGTCGCCATGACGACCCTTATGACATCATCGTCGCCATGGCAACCATTATGACATCATCATCACCATGACGACCATTATGACATCATCATCGCCATGATGACCGTTATGACATTATCGTCGCCATGATGACCATTATGACATCATCGTCGCCATGACAACCATTATGACATCATCGTCGCCATGGCGACCATTATGACATCACCTTCGCCATGACGACCATTATGACATCACCGTAGCCATTATGACCATTATTAAATCACAGTCGCCATGACAACCATTATGACATCTTCGTCGCCATGACGACCATTATGTCATCATGACATCACCGTTGCCATGACGACCATTATGACATCACCGTTGCCATGACGACCATTATGACATCATCGTCGCCATGACGACCATTATGACATCATCGTCGCCATGACAACCATTATGACATCATCGTCGCCATGGCAACCATTATGACATCATCATCGCCATGACAACCAATATGATATCATCGTCGCCATGATGACCATTATGACATCATCGTCGCCATGACAACCACTATGACATATTCGCCATGGCGACCATTATGACATCACCGTCGCCATGACAACCATTATGACATCATCGTAGCCATTACGACCATTATTAAATCACAGTCGCCATGACAACCATTATGACATCTTCGTCGCCATGACGACCATTATGACATCATGACATCACCGTTGCCATGACGACCATTATGACATCACCGTTGCCATGACGACCATTATTACATTAGCGTCGCCATGACGACCATTATGACATCATTGTCGCCATGACAACCATTTTGACATCATCGTCGCCATGGCAACCATTATGACATCATCATCGCCATGACAACCAACATGATATCATTGTCGCCATGACAACCATTATGACATCATCGTCGCCATGACAACCATTATGACATCATATTCGCCATGACGACCATTATGACATCATCGTCGCCATGGCGACCATTATGACATCATCATCGCCATGATGACCGTTATGACAATATCGTCACCATGATGACCCTTATGACATCATCGTCGCCATGGCAACCATTATGACATCATCATCGCCATGACAACCAATATGATATCATTGTCGCCATGACAACCATTATGACATCATCGTCGCCATGGCAACCATTATGACACCACGGTCGCCATGTCGACCATTTTGACATCATCGTAGCCATTACGACCATAATTATATCACAGTCGCCATGACAACCATTGTGACATCTTCGTCGCCATGACGACCATTATGACATCATGACATCACCATTGCCATGACGACCATTATGACATCATCGTCGCCATGACAACCATTATGACATCATCGTCGCCATGGCGACCATTATGACACCACCGTTGCCATGACGACCATTATGACATCATCGTCGCCTTGACGACAATTATGACATAATCATCGCCATGACGACCATTATGACATCATCATCGCCATGATGACCGTTATGACATTATCGTCGCCATGACGACCCTTATGACATCATCTTCGCCATGGCAACCATTATGACATCATCATCGCCATGACAACCAATATGATATCATCGTCACCATGATGACCATTATGACATCATCGTCGCCATGACAACCATTATGACATCACCGTCGCCATGGCGACCATTATGACATCACCGTCGCCATGACGACCATTATGACATCATCGTAGCCATTACGACCATTATTAAATCACAGTCGCCATGACAACCATTATGACATCTTCGTCGCCTTGACGACCATTATGACATCATGACATCACCGTTGCCATGACGACCATTATGACATCACCGTTGCCATGACGACCATTATGACATCATCGTCGCCATGACGACCATTATGACATCATCATTGCCATGACAATCATTATGACATCACAATCGCCATGACAACCATTATGGCATCATCATCGCCATGATGACCCTTTATGACATTATCGTCGCCATGACGTCCCTTATGACATCATTGTCGCCATGGCAACCATTATGACATCATCATCTCCATGACAACCAATATGATATCATCGTCGCCATGATGACCATTATGACATCATCGTCGCCATGACAACCATTATGACATCCTCGTCGCCATGGCGACCATTATGACATCACCGTCGCCATGACGACCATTATGACATCATCGTAGCCATTACGACAATTATTAAATCACAGTCGCCATGACAACCATTATGACATCTTCGTCGCCATGACGACCATTATGACATCATGACATCACCGTTGCCATGACGACCATTATGACATCACCGTTGCCATGACGACCATTATTACATCATCGTCGCCATGACGACCATTATGACATCATCGTCGCCATGACAACAATTATAACATCATCGTCGCCATGGCAACCATTATGACATCATCATCGCCATGACAACCAATATGATATCATTGTCGCCATGACAACCATTATGACATCATCGTCGCCATGACAACCATTATGACATCATATTCGCCATGACGACCATTATGACATCATCATCGCCATGGCGACCATTATGACACCACCGTTGCCATGATGACCATTATGACATCATCGTCGCCTTGACGACAATTATGACATCATCATCGCCATGACGACCATTATGACATCATCATCGCCATGATGACCATTATGACATCAACGTAGCCATTACGACCATTATTAAATCACAGTCGCCATGACAACCATTATGACATCTTCGTCGCCATGACGACCCTTATGACATCATCGTCGCCATGGCAACCATTATGACATCATCATCGCCATGACAACCAATATGATATAATTTTCGCCATGACAAGCATTATGACATCATCGTCGCCATGGCAACCATTATGACATCACGGTCGCCATGTCAACCATTATGACATCATCGTAGCCATTACGACCAATATTAAATCACAGTCGCCATGACAACCATTATGACATCTTCATCGCCATGACGACCATTATGACATCATGACATCACCGTTGCTATGACGACCATTATGACATCACCGTTGCCATGACGACCATTATGACATCATCGTAGCCATTACGACCATTATTAAATCAAAGTCGCCATGACAACCATTATGACATCTTCGTCGCCATGACGACCATTATGACATCATGACATCACCGTTGCCATGACGACCATTATGACATCATCGTCGCCATGACAACCATTATGACATCATCGTCGCCATGGCAAACATTATGACATCATCGTCGCCTTGACGACAATTATGACATCATCATCGCCATGACGACCGTTATGACATTATCATCGCCATGATGACCGTTATGACATTATCATCGCCATGACGACCCTTATGACATCATCGTCGCCATGGCAACCATTATGACATCATCATCGCCATGACAACCAATATGATATCATCGTCGCCATGACGACCATTATGACATCGTCGTCGCCATGACAACCATTATGACATCATATTCGCCATGGCAACCATTATGACATCATCATCGCCATGACAACCAATATGATATCATTGTCGCCATGACAACCATTATGACATCATCGTCGCCATGACGACCATTATGACATCATATTCGCCATGACGACCATTATGACATCATCGTCGCCATGACAACCATTATGACATCATCGTCGCCATGACAACCAATATGATATCATCGTCGCCATGACGACCATTATGACATCATCGTCGCCATGACAACCATTATGACATCATATTCGCCATGGCAACCATTATGACATCATCATCGCCATGACAACCAATATGATATCATTGTCGCCATGACAACCATTATGACATCATCGTCGCCATGACAACCATTATGACATCATATTCGCCATGACGACCATTATGACATCATCGTCGCCATGACAACCATTATGACATCATCGTCGCCATGACAACCATTATGACATCATATTCGTCATGACGACCATTATGACATCATCGTCGCCATGACGACCAGTATGACATCATCGTAGCCATTATGACCATTATTAAATCACAGTCGCCATGACAACCATTATGACATCTTCGTCGCCATGACGACCATTATGACATCATGACATCACCGTTGCCATGACGACCATTATGACATCACCGTTGCCATGACGACCATTATGACATCATCGTCGCCATGACAACCATTATGACATCATCGTCGCCATGACAACCATTATAACATCACAATCGCCATAACAACCATTATGGCATCATCGTCGCCATGACGACCATTATGACATCATCGTCGCCATGACAACCATTATGACATCATCGTCGCCATGGCGACCATTATGACATCACCGTTGCCATGACGACCATTATGATATCATCGTAGCCATGACGACCATTATGACATCACCGTTGCCATGATGACCATTATTACATCATCGTCGCCATGGCCACCATTATGACATCATCATCGCCATGACAACCAATATGATATCATTGTTGCCATGACAACCATTATGACATCATCGTCGCCATGACAACCATTATGACATCATCGTCGCCATGGCGACCATTATGACATCACCGTCGCCATGACGACCATGATGACATCATCGTAGCCATTACGACCATTATTAAATCACAGTCGCCATGACAACCATTATGACATCTTCGTTGCCATGACGACTATTATGACATCATGACATCACCGTTGCCATGACGACCATTATGACATCACCATTGCCATGACGACCATTATGACATCATCGTCGCCATGACGACCATTATGACATCATCATCGCCATGACAACCATTATGACATAACAATCGCCATGACAACCATTATGGCATCATCATCGCCATGATGACCCTTTATGACATTATCGTCGCCATGACGTCCCTTATGACATCATTGTCGCCATGGCAACCATTATGACATCATCATCGCCATGACAACCAATATGATATCATCGTCGCCATGATGACCATTATGACATCATCGTCGCCATGACAACCATTATGACATCACCGTCGCCATGGCGACCATTATGACATCACCGTCGCCATGACGACCATTATGACATCATCGTAGCCATTACGACCATTATTAAATCACAGTCGCCATGACAACCATTATGACATCTTCGTCGCCTTGACGACCATTATGACATCATGACATCACCGTTGCCATGACGACCATTATGACATCACCGTTGCCATGACGACCATTATGACATCATCGTCGCCATGACGACCATTATGACATCATCATTGCCATGACAATCATTATGACATCACAATCGCCATGACAACCATTATGGCATCATCATCGCCATGATGACCCTTTATGACATTATCGTCGCCATGACGTCCCTTATGACATCATTGTCGCCATGGCAACCATTATGACATCATCATCTCCATGACAACCAATATGATATCATCGTCGCCATGATGACCATTATGACATCATCGTCGCCATGACAACCATTATGACATCCTCGTCGCCATGGCGACCATTATGACATCACCGTCGCCATGACGACCATTATGACATCATCGTAGCCATTACGACAATTATTAAATCACAGTCGCCATGACAACCATTATGACATCTTCGTCGCCATGACGACCATTATGACATCATGACATCACCGTTGCCATGACGACCATTATGACATCACCGTTGCCATGACGACCATTATTACATCATCGTCGCCATGACGACCATTATGACATCATCGTCGCCATGACAACAATTATAACATCATCGTCGCCATGGCAACCATTATGACATCATCATCGCCATGACGACCAATATGATATCATTGTCGCCATGACAACCATTATGACATCATCGTCGCCATGACAACCATTATGACATCATATTCGCCATGACGACCATTATGACATCATCATCGCCATGGCGACCATTATGACACCACCGTTGCCATGATGACCATTATGACATCATCGTCGCCTTGACGACAATTATGACATCATCATCGCCATGACGACCATTATGACATCATCATCGCCATGATGACCATTATGACATCAACGTAGCCATTACGACCATTATTAAATCACAGTCGCCATGACAACCATTATGACATCTTCGTCGCCATGACGACCCTTATGACATCATCGTCGCCATGGCAACCATTATGACATCATCATCGCCATGACAACCAATATGATATAATTTTCGCCATGACAAGCATTATGACATCATCGTCGCCATGGCAACCATTATGACATCACGGTCGCCATGTCAACCATTATGACATCATCGTAGCCATTACGACCAATATTAAATCACAGTCGCCATGACAACCATTATGACATCTTCATCGCCATGACGACCATTATGACATCATGACATCACCGTTGCTATGACGACCATTATGACATCACCGTTGCCATGACGACCATTATGACATCATCGTAGCCATTACGACCATTATTAAATCAAAGTCGCCATGACAACCATTATGACATCTTCGTCGCCATGACGACCATTATGACATCATGACATCACCGTTGCCATGACGACCATTATGACATCATCGTCGCCATGACAACCATTATGACATCATCGTCGCCATGGCAAACATTATGACATCATCGTCGCCTTGACGACAATTATGACATCATCATCGCCATGACGACCGTTATGACATTATCATCGCCATGATGACCGTTATGACATTATCATCGCCATGACGACCCTTATGACATCATCGTCGCCATGGCAACCATTATGACATCATCATCGCCATGACAACCAATATGATATCATCGTCGCCATGACGACCATTATGACATCGTCGTCGCCATGACAACCATTATGACATCATATTCGCCATGGCAACCATTATGACATCATCATCGCCATGACAACCAATATGATATCATTGTCGCCATGACAACCATTATGACATCATCGTCGCCATGACGACCATTATGACATCATATTCGCCATGACGACCATTATGACATCATCGTCGCCATGACAACCATTATGACATCATCGTCGCCATGACAACCAATATGATATCATCGTCGCCATGACGACCATTATGACATCATCGTCGCCATGACAACCATTATGACATCATATTCGCCATGGCAACCATTATGACATCATCATCGCCATGACAACCAATATGATATCATTGTCGCCATGACAACCATTATGACATCATCGTCGCCATGACAACCATTATGACATCATATTCGCCATGACGACCATTATGACATCATCGTCGCCATGACAACCATTATGACATCATCGTCGCCATGACAACCATTATGACATCATATTCGTCATGACGACCATTATGACATCATCGTCGCCATGACGACCAGTATGACATCATCGTAGCCATTATGACCATTATTAAATCACAGTCGCCATGACAACCATTATGACATCTTCGTCGCCATGACGACCATTATGACATCATGACATCACCGTTGCCATGACGACCATTATGACATCACCGTTGCCATGACGACCATTATGACATCATCGTCGCCATGACAACCATTATGACATCATCGTCGCCATGACAACCATTATAACATCACAATCGCCATAACAACCATTATGGCATCATCGTCGCCATGACGACCATTATGACATCATCGTCGCCATGACAACCATTATGACATCATCGTCGCCATGGCGACCATTATGACATCACCGTTGCCATGACGACCATTATGATATCATCGTAGCCATGACGACCATTATGACATCACCGTTGCCATGATGACCATTATTACATCATCGTCGCCATGGCCACCATTATGACATCATCATCGCCATGACAACCAATATGATATCATTGTTGCCATGACAACCATTATGACATCATCGTCGCCATGACAACCATTATGACATCATCGTCGCCATGGCGACCATTATGACATCACCGTCGCCATGACGACCATGATGACATCATCGTAGCCATTACGACCATTATTAAATCACAGTCGCCATGACAACCATTATGACATCTTCGTTGCCATGACGACTATTATGACATCATGACATCACCGTTGCCATGACGACCATTATGACATCACCATTGCCATGACGACCATTATGACATCATCGTCGCCATGACGACCATTATGACATCATCATCGCCATGACAACCATTATGACATAACAATCGCCATGACAACCATTATGGCATCATCATCGCCATGATGACCCTTTATGACATTATCGTCGCCATGACGTCCCTTATGACATCATTGTCGCCATGGCAACCATTATGACATCATCATCGCCATGACAACCAATATGATATCATCGTCGCCATGATGACCATTATGACATCATCGTCGCCATGACAACCATTATGACATCACCGTCGCCATGGCGACCATTATGACATCACCGTCGCCATGACGACCATTATGACATCATCGTAGCCATTACGACCATTATTAAATCACAGTCGCCATGACAACCATTATGACATCTTCGTCGCCTTGACGACCATTATGACATCATGACATCACCGTTGCCATGACGACCATTATGACATCACCGTTGCCATGACGACCATTATGACATCATCGTCGCCATGACGACCATTATGACATCATCATCGCCATGACAATCATTATGACATCACAATCGCCATGACAACCATTATGGCATCATCATCGCCATGATGACCCTTTATGACATTATCGTCGCCATGACGTCCCTTATGACATCATTGTCGCCATGGCAACCATTATGACATCATCATCTCCATGACAACCAATATGATATCATCGTCGCCATGATGACCATTATGACATCATCGTCGCCATGACAACCATTATGACATCCTCGTCGCCATGGCGACCATTATGACATCACCGTCGCCATGACGACCATTATGACATCATCGTAGCCATTACGACAATTATTAAATCACAGTCGCCATGACAACCATTATGACATCACCGTTGCCATGACGACCATTATGACATCATCGTCGCCATGACGACCATTATGACATCATCGTCGCCATGACAACCATTATGACATCATCGTCGCCATGGCAACCATTATGACATCATCATCGCCATGACAACCAATATGATATCATCGTCGCCATGATGACCATTATGACATCATCGTCGCCATGACAACCACTATGACATATTCGCCATGGCGACCATTATGACATCACCGTCGCCATGACAACCATTATGACATCATCGTAGCCATTACGACCATTATTAAATCACAGTCGCCATGACAACCATTATGACATCTTCGTCGCCATGACGACCATTATGACATCATGACATCACCGTTGCCATGACGACCATTATGACATCACCGTTGCCATGACGACCATTATTACATTAGCGTCGCCATGACGACCATTATGACATCATTGTCGCCATGACAACCATTTTGACATCATCGTCGCCATGGCAACCATTATGACATCATCATCGCCATGACAACCAACATGATATCATTGTCGCCATGACAACCATTATGACATCATCGTCGCCATGACAACCATTATGACATCATATTCGCCATGACGACCATTATGACATCATCGTCGCCATGGCGACCATTATGACATCATCATCGCCATGATGACCGTTATGACAATATCGTCACCATGATGACCCTTATGACATCATCGTCGCCATGGCAACCATTATGACATCATCATCGCCATGACAACCAATATGATATCATTGTCGCCATGACAACCATTATGACATCATCGTCGCCATGGCAACCATTATGACACCACGGTCGCCATGTCGACCATTTTGACATCATCGTAGCCATTACGACCATAATTATATCACAGTCGCCATGACAACCATTGTGACATCTTCGTCGCCATGACGACCATTATGACATCATGACATCACCATTGCCATGACGACCATTATGACATCATCGTCGCCATGACAACCATTATGACATCATCGTCGCCATGGCGACCATTATGACACCACCGTTGCCATGACGACCATTATGACATCATCGTCGCCTTGACGACAATTATGACATAATCATCGCCATGACGACCATTATGACATCATCATCGCCATGATGACCGTTATTACATTATCGTCGCCATGACGACCCTTATGACATCATCTTCGCCATGGCAACCATTATGACATCATCATCGCCATGACAACCAATATGATATCATCGTCACCATGATGACCATTATGACATCATCGTCGCCATGACAACCATTATGACATCACCGTCGCCATGGCGACCATTATGACATCACCGTCGCCATGACGACCATTATGACATCATCGTAGCCATTACGACCATTATTAAATCACAGTCGCCATGACAACCATTATGACATCTTCGTCGCCTTGACGACCATTATGACATCATGACATCACCGTTGCCATGACGACCATTATGACATCACCGTTGCCATGACGACCATTATGACATCATCGTCGCCATGACGACCATTATGACATCATCATTGCCATGACAATCATTATGACATCACAATCGCCATGACAACCATTATGGCATCATCATCGCCATGATGACCCTTTATGACATTATCGTCGCCATGACGTCCCTTATGACATCATTGTCGCCATGGCAACCATTATGACATCATCATCTCCATGACAACCAATATGATATCATCGTCGCCATGATGACCATTATGACATCATCGTCGCCATGACAACCATTATGACATCCTCGTCGCCATGGCGACCATTATGACATCACCGTCGCCATGACGACCATTATGACATCATCGTAGCCATTACGACAATTATTAAATCACAGTCGCCATGACAACCATTATGACATCTTCGTCGCCATGACGACCATTATGACATCATGACATCACCGTTGCCATGACGACCATTATGACATCACCGTTGCCATGACGACCATTATTACATCATCGTCGCCATGACGACCATTATGACATCATCGTCGCCATGACAACAATTATAACATCATCGTCGCCATGGCAACCATTATGACATCATCATCGCCATGACAACCAATATGATATCATTGTCGCCATGACAACCATTATGACATCATCGTCGCCATGACAACCATTATGACATCATATTCGCCATGACGACCATTATGACATCATCATCGCCATGGCGACCATTATGACACCACCGTTGCCATGATGACCATTATGACATCATCGTCGCCTTGACGACAATTATGACATCATCATCGCCATGACGACCATTATGACATCATCATCGCCATGATGACCATTATGACATCAACGTAGCCATTACGACCATTATTAAATCACAGTCGCCATGACAACCATTATGACATCTTCGTCGCCATGACGACCCTTATGACATCATCGTCGCCATGGCAACCATTATGACATCATCATCGCCATGACAACCAATATGATATAATTTTCGCCATGACAAGCATTATGACATCATCGTCGCCATGGCAACCATTATGACATCACGGTCGCCATGTCAACCATTATGACATCATCGTAGCCATTACGACCAATATTAAATCACAGTCGCCATGACAACCATTATGACATCTTCATCGCCATGACGACCATTATGACATCATGACATCACCGTTGCTATGACGACCATTATGACATCACCGTTGCCATGACGACCATTATGACATCATCGTAGCCATTACGACCATTATTAAATCAAAGTCGCCATGACAACCATTATGACATCTTCGTCGCCATGACGACCATTATGACATCATGACATCACCGTTGCCATGACGACCATTATGACATCATCGTCGCCATGACAACCATTATGACATCATCGTCGCCATGGCAAACATTATGACATCATCGTCGCCTTGACGACAATTATGACATCATCATCGCCATGACGACCGTTATGACATTATCATCGCCATGATGACCGTTATGACATTATCATCGCCATGACGACCCTTATGACATCATCGTCGCCATGGCAACCATTATGACATCATCATCGCCATGACAACCAATATGATATCATCGTCGCCATGACGACCATTATGACATCGTCGTCGCCATGACAACCATTATGACATCATATTCGCCATGGCAACCATTATGACATCATCATCGCCATGACAACCAATATGATATCATTGTCGCCATGACAACCATTATGACATCATCGTCGCCATGACGACCATTATGACATCATATTCGCCATGACGACCATTATGACATCATCGTCGCCATGACAACCATTATGACATCATCGTCGCCATGACAACCAATATGATATCATCGTCGCCATGACGACCATTATGACATCATCGTCGCCATGACAACCATTATGACATCATATTCGCCATGGCAACCATTATGACATCATCATCGCCATGACAACCAATATGATATCATTGTCGCCATGACAACCATTATGACATCATCGTCGCCATGACAACCATTATGACATCATATTCGCCATGACGACCATTATGACATCATCGTCGCCATGACAACCATTATGACATCATCGTCGCCATGACAACCATTATGACATCATATTCGTCATGACGACCATTATGACATCATCGTCGCCATGACGACCAGTATGACATCATCGTAGCCATTATGACCATTATTAAATCACAGTCGCCATGACAACCATTATGACATCTTCGTCGCCATGACGACCATTATGACATCATGACATCACCGTTGCCATGACGACCATTATGACATCACCGTTGCCATGACGACCATTATGACATCATCGTCGCCATGACAACCATTATGACATCATCGTCGCCATGACAACCATTATAACATCACAATCGCCATAACAACCATTATGGCAACATCGTCGCCATGACGACCATCATGACATCATCGTCGCCATGACAACCATTATGACATCATCGTCGCCATGGCGACCATTATGACATCACCGTTGCCATGACGACCATTATGATATCATCGTAGCCATGACGACCATTATGACATCACCGTTGCCATGATGACCATTATTACATCATCGTCGCCATGGCCACCATTATGACATCATCATCGCCATGACAACCAATATGATATCATTGTTGCCATGACAACCATTATGACATCATCGTCGCCATGACAACCATTATGACATCATCGTCGCCATGGCGACCATTATGACATCACCGTCGCCATGACGACCATGATGACATCATCGTAGCCATTACGACCATTATTAAATCACAGTCGCCATGACAACCATTATGACATCTTCGTTGCCATGACGACTATTATGACATCATGACATCACCGTTGCCATGACGACCATTATGACATCACCGTTGCCATGACGACCATTATGACATCATCGTCGCCATGACGACCATTATGACATCATCATCGCCATGACAACCATTATGACATCACAATCGCCATGACAACCATTATGGCATCATCATCGCCATGATGACCCTTTATGACATTATCGTCGCCATGACGTCCCTTATGACATCATTGTCGCCATGGCAACCATTATGACATCATCATCGCCATGACAACCAATATGATATCATCGTCGCCATGATGACCATTATGACATCATCGTCGCCATGACAACCATTATGACATCACCGTCGCCATGGCGACCATTATGACATCACCGTCGCCATGACGACCATTATGACATCATCGTAGCCATTACGACCATTATTAAATCACAGTCGCCATGACAACCATTATGACATCTTCGTCGCCTTGACGACCATTATGACATCATGACATCACCGTTGCCATGACGACCATTATGACATCACCGTTGCCATGACGACCATTATGACATCATCGTCGCCATGACGACCATTATGACATCATCATCGCCATGACAATCATTATGACATCACAATCGCCATGACAACCATTATGGCATCATCATCGCCATGATGACCCTTTATGACATTATCGTCGCCATGACGTCCCTTATGACATCATTGTCGCCATGGCAACCATTATGACATCATCATCTCCATGACAACCAATATGATATCATCGTCGCCATGATGACCATTATGACATCATCGTCGCCATGACAACCATTATGACATCCTCGTCGCCATGGCGACCATTATGACATCACCGTCGCCATGACGACCATTATGACATCATCGTAGCCATTACGACAATTATTAAATCACAGTCGCCATGACAACCATTATGACATCTTCGTCGCCATGACGACCATTATGACATCATGACATCACCGTTGCCATGACGACCATTATGACATCACCGTTGCCATGACGACCATAATTACATCATCGTCGCCATGACGACCATTATGACATCATCGTCGCCATGACAACAATTATAACATCATCGTCGCCATGGCAACCATTATGACATCATCATCGCCATGACAACCAATATGATATCATTGTCGCCATGACAACCATTATGACATCATCGTCGCCATGACAACCATTATGACATCATATTCGCCATGACGACCATTATGACATCATCATCGCCATGGCGACCATTATGACACCACCGTTGCCATGATGACCATTATGACATCATCGTCGCCTTGACGACAATTATGACATCATCATCGCCATGACGACCATTATGACATCATCATCGCCATGATGACCATTATGACATCAACGTAGCCATTACGACCATTATTAAATCACAGTCGCCATGACAACCATTATGACATCTTCGTCGCCATGACGACCCTTATGACATCATCGTCGCCATGGCAACCATTATGACATCATCATCGCCATGACAACCAATATGATATAATTTTCGCCATGACAAGCATTATGACATCATCGTCGCCATGGCAACCATTATGACATCACGGTCGCCATGTCAACCATTATGACATCATCGTAGCCATTACGACCATTATTAAATCACAGTCGCCATGACAACCATTATGACATCTTCATCGCCATGACGACCATTATGACATCATGACATCACCGTTGCTATGACGACCATTATGACATCACCGTTGCCATGACGACCATTATGACATCATCGTAGCCATTACGACCATTATTAAATCAAAGTCGCCATGACAACCATTATGACATCTTCGTCGCCATGACGACCATTATGACATCATGACATCACCGTTGCCATGACGACCATTATGACATCATCGTCGCCATGACAACCATTATGACATCATCGTCGCCATGGCAAACATTATGACACCACCGTTGCCATGACGACCATTATGACATCATCGTCGCCTTGACGACAATTATGACATCATCATCGCCATGACGACCGTTATGACATTATCATCGCCATGATGACCGTTATGACATTATCATCGCCATGACGACCCTTATGACATCATCGTCGCCATGGCAACCATTATGACATCATCATCGCCATGACAACCAATATGATATCATCGTCGCCATGACGACCATTATGACATCGTCGTCGCCATGACAACCATTATGACATCATATTCGCCATGGCAACCATTATGACATCATCATCGCCATGACAACCAATATGATATCATTGTCGCCATGACAACCATTATGACATCATCGTCGCCATGACGACCATTATGACATCATATTCGCCATGACGACCATTATGACATCATCGTCACCATGACAACCATTATGACATCATCGTCGCCATGACAACCAATATGATATCATCGTCGCCATGACGACCATTATGACATCATCGTCGCCATGACAACCATTATGACATCATATTCGCCATGGCAACCATTATGACATCATCATCGCCATGACAACCAATATGATATCATTGTCGCCATGACAACCATTATGACATCATCGTCGCCATGACAACCATTATGACATTATATTCGCCATGACGACCATTATGACATCATCTTCGCCATGACAACCATTATGACATCATCGTCGCCATGACAACCATTATGACATCATATTCGTCATGACGACCATTATGACATCATCGTCGCCATGACGACCAGTATGACATCATCGTAGCCATTACGACCATTATTAAATCACAGTCGCCATGACAAACATTATGACATCTTCGTCGCCATGACGACCATTATGACATCATGACATCACCGTTGCCATGACGACCATTATGACATTATGACATCACCGTTGCCATGACGACCATTATGACATCATCGTCGCCATGACAACCATTATGACATCATCGTCACCATGACAACCATTATAACATCACAATCGCCATAACAACCATTATGGCATCATCGTCGCCATGACGACCATTATGACATCATCGTCGCCATGACAACCATTATGACATCATCGTCGCCATGGCGACCATTATGACATCACCGTTGCCATGACGACCATTATATCATCGTAGCCATGACGACCATTATGACATCACCGTTGCCATGATGACCATTATTACATCATCGTCGCCATGGCCACCATTATGACATCATCATCGCCATGACAACCAATATGATATCATTGTTGCCATGACAACCATTATGACATCATCGTCGCCATGGCAACCATTATGACATCACGGTCGCCATGTCGACCATTATGACATCATCGTAGCCATTACGACCATTATTAAATCACAGTCGCCATGACAACCATTATGACATCTTCGTCGCCATGACGACCATTATGACATCATCGTCGCCATGGCGACCATTATGACACCACCGTTGCCATGACGACCATTATGACATCATCGTCGCCTTGACGACAATTATGACATCATAATCGCCATGACGACCATTATGACATCATCATCGCCATGATGACCGTTATGACATTATCGTCGCCATGACGACCCTTTTGACATCATCGTCGCCATGGCAACCATTATGACGACATCATCGGCATGACAACCAATATGATTTCATCGTCGCCATGATGACCATTATGACATCATCGTCGCCATGACAACCATTATGACATCATCGTCGCCATGGCGACCATTATGACATCACCGTCACCATGACGACCATTATGACATCATCGCAGCCATTACGACCATTATTAAATCACAGTCGCCATGACAACCATTATGACATCTTCGTCGCCATGACGATCATTATGACATCATGACATCACCATTGCCATGACGACCATTATGACATCACCGTTGCCATGACGACCATTATGACATCATCATCGCCATGACGACCATTATGACATCATCGTCGCCATGACAACCATTATGACATCACAATCGCCATGACGACCATTATGGCATCATCATCGCCATGATGACCCTTTATGACATTATCGTCGCCATGATGAACCTTATGACATCATCGTCGCCATGGCAACCATTATGACATCATCATCGCCATGACAACCAATATGATATCATCGTCGCCATGATGACCATTATGAAATCATCGTCGCCATGACAACAATTATGACATCATATTCGCCATGGCGACCATTATGACATCACCGTCGCCATGACGACCATTATGACATCATCGCAGTCATTACGACCATTATTAAATCACAGTCGCCATGACAACCATTATGACATCTTCGTCGCCATGACGACCATTATGACATCATGACATCACCGTTGCCATGACGACCATTATGACATCACCGTTGCCATGACGACCATTATTACATTAGCGTCGCCATGACGACCATTATGACATCATTGTCGCCATGACAACCATTTTGACATCATCGTCGCCATGGCAACCATTATGACATCATCATCGCCATGACAACCAACATGATATCATTGTCGCCATGACAACCATTATGACATCATCGTCGCCATGACAACCATTATGACATCATATTCGCCATGACGACCATTATGACATCATCGTCGCCATGGCGACCATTATGACATCATCATCGCCATGATGACCGTTATGACAATATCGTCACCATGATGACCCTTATGACATCATCGTCGCCATGGCAACCATTATGACATCATCATCGCCATGACAACCAATATGATATCATTGTCGCCATGACAACCATTATGACATCATCGTCGCCATGGCAACCATTATGACACCACGGTCGCCATGTCGACCATTTTGACATCATCGTAGCCATTACGACCATAATTATATCACAGTCGCCATGACAACCATTGTGACATCTTCGTCGCCATGACGACCATTATGACATCATGACATCACCATTGCCATGACGACCATTATGACATCATCGTCGCCATGACAACCATTATGACATCATCGTCGCCATGGCGACCATTATGACACCACCGTTGCCATGACGACCATTATGACATCATCGTCGCCTTGACGACAATTATGACATAATCATCGCCATGACGACCATTATGACATCATCATCGCCATGATGACCGTTATTACATTATCGTCGCCATGACGACCCTTATGACATCATCTTCGCCATGGCAACCATTATGACATCATCATCGCCATGACAACCAATATGATATCATCGTCACCATGATGACCATTATGACATCATCGTCGCCATGACAACCATTATGACATCACCGTCGCCATGGCGACCATTATGACATCACCGTCGCCATGACGACCATTATGACATCATCGTAGCCATTACGACCATTATTAAATCACAGTCGCCATGACAACCATTATGACATCTTCGTCGCCTTGACGACCATTATGACATCATGACATCACCGTTGCCATGACGACCATTATGACATCACCGTTGCCATGACGACCATTATGACATCATCGTCGCCATGACGACCATTATGACATCATCATTGCCATGACAATCATTATGACATCACAATCGCCATGACAACCATTATGGCATCATCATCGCCATGATGACCCTTTATGACATTATCGTCGCCATGACGTCCCTTATGACATCATTGTCGCCATGGCAACCATTATGACATCATCATCTCCATGACAACCAATATGATATCATCGTCGCCATGATGACCATTATGACATCATCGTCGCCATGACAACCATTATGACATCTTCGTCGCCATGACGACAATTATTAAATCACAGTCGCCATGACAACCATTATGACATCTTCGTCGCCATGACGACCATTATGACATCATGACATCACCGTTGCCATGACGACCATTATGACATCACCGTTGCCATGACGACCATTATTACATCATCGTCGCCATGACGACCATTATGACATCATCGTCGCCATGACAACAATTATAACATCATCGTCGCCATGGCAACCATTATGACATCATCATCGCCATGACAACCAATATGATATCATTGTCGCCATGACAACCATTATGACATCATCGTCGCCATGACAACCATTATGACATCATATTCGCCATGACGACCATTATGACATCATCATCGCCATGGCGACCATTATGACACCACCGTTGCCATGATGACCATTATGACATCATCGTCGCCTTGACGACAATTATGACATCATCATCGCCATGACGACCATTATGACATCATCATCGCCATGATGACCATTATGACATCAACGTAGCCATTACGACCATTATTAAATCACAGTCGCCATGACAACCATTATGACATCTTCGTCGCCATGACGACCCTTATGACATCATCGTCGCCATGGCAACCATTATGACATCATCATCGCCATGACAACCAATATGATATAATTTTCGCCATGACAAGCATTATGACATCATCGTCGCCATGGCAACCATTATGACATCACGGTCGCCATGTCAACCATTATGACATCATCGTAGCCATTACGACCAATATTAAATCACAGTCGCCATGACAACCATTATGACATCTTCATCGCCATGACGACCATTATGACATCATGACATCACCGTTGCTATGACGACCATTATGACATCACCGTTGCCATGACGACCATTATGACATCATCGTAGCCATTACGACCATTATTAAATCAAAGTCGCCATGACAACCATTATGACATCTTCGTCGCCATGACGACCATTATGACATCATGACATCACCGTTGCCATGACGACCATTATGACATCATCGTCGCCATGACAACCATTATGACATCATCGTCGCCATGGCAAACATTATGACATCATCGTCGCCTTGACGACAATTATGACATCATCATCGCCATGACGACCGTTATGACATTATCATCGCCATGATGACCGTTATGACATTATCATCGCCATGACGACCCTTATGACATCATCGTCGCCATGGCAACCATTATGACATCATCATCGCCATGACAACCAATATGATATCATCGTCGCCATGACGACCATTATGACATCGTCGTCGCCATGACAACCATTATGACATCATATTCGCCATGGCAACCATTATGACATCATCATCGCCATGACAACCAATATGATATCATTGTCGCCATGACAACCATTATGACATCATCGTCGCCATGACGACCATTATGACATCATATTCGCCATGACGACCATTATGACATCATCGTCGCCATGACAACCATTATGACATCATCGTCGCCATGACAACCAATATGATATCATCGTCGCCATGACGACCATTATGACATCATCGTCGCCATGACAACCATTATGACATCATATTCGCCATGGCAACCATTATGACATCATCATCGCCATGACAACCAATATGATATCATTGTCGCCATGACAACCATTATGACATCATCGTCGCCATGACAACCATTATGACATCATATTCGCCATGACGACCATTATGACATCATCGTCGCCATGACAACCATTATGACATCATCGTCGCCATGACAACCATTATGACATCATATTCGTCATGACGACCATTATGACATCATCGTCGCCATGACGACCAGTATGACATCATCGTAGCCATTATGACCATTATTAAATCACAGTCGCCATGACAACCATTATGACATCTTCGTCGCCATGACGACCATTATGACATCATGACATCACCGTTGCCATGACGACCATTATGACATCACCGTTGCCATGACGACCATTATGACATCATCGTCGCCATGACAACCATTATGACATCATCGTCGCCATGACAACCATTATAACATCACAATCGCCATAACAACCATTATGGCAACATCGTCGCCATGACGACCATCATGACATCATCGTCGCCATGACAACCATTATGACATCATCGTCGCCATGGCGACCATTATGACATCACCGTTGCCATGACGACCATTATGATATCATCGTAGCCATGACGACCATTATGACATCACCGTTGCCATGATGACCATTATTACATCATCGTCGCCATGGCCACCATTATGACATCATCATCGCCATGACAACCAATATGATATCATTGTTGCCATGACAACCATTATGACATCATCGTCGCCATGACAACCATTATGACATCATCGTCGCCATGGCGACCATTATGACATCACCGTCGCCATGACGACCATGATGACATCATCGTAGCCATTACGACCATTATTAAATCACAGTCGCCATGACAACCATTATGACATCTTCGTTGCCATGACGACTATTATGACATCATGACATCACCGTTGCCATGACGACCATTATGACATCACCGTTGCCATGACGACCATTATGACATCATCGTCGCCATGACGACCATTATGACATCATCATCGCCATGACAACCATTATGACATCACAATCGCCATGACAACCATTATGGCATCATCATCGCCATGATGACCCTTTATGACATTATCGTCGCCATGACGTCCCTTATGACATCATTGTCGCCATGGCAACCATTATGACATCATCATCGCCATGACAACCAATATGATATCATCGTCGCCATGATGACCATTATGACATCATCGTCGCCATGACAACCATTATGACATCACCGTCGCCATGGCGACCATTATGACATCACCGTCGCCATGACGACCATTATGACATCATCGTAGCCATTACGACCATTATTAAATCACAGTCGCCATGACAACCATTATGACATCTTCGTCGCCTTGACGACCATTATGACATCATGACATCACCGTTGCCATGACGACCATTATGACATCACCGTTGCCATGACGACCATTATGACATCATCGTCGCCATGACGACCATTATGACATCATCATCGCCATGACAATCATTATGACATCACAATCGCCATGACAACCATTATGGCATCATCATCGCCATGATGACCCTTTATGACATTATCGTCGCCATGACGTCCCTTATGACATCATTGTCGCCATGGCAACCATTATGACATCATCATCTCCATGACAACCAATATGATATCATCGTCGCCATGATGACCATTATGACATCATCGTCGCCATGACAACCATTATGACATCCTCGTCGCCATGGCGACCATTATGACATCACCGTCGCCATGACGACCATTATGACATCATCGTAGCCATTACGACAATTATTAAATCACAGTCGCCATGACAACCATTATGACATCTTCGTCGCCATGACGACCATTATGACATCATGACATCACCGTTGCCATGACGACCATTATGACATCACCGTTGCCATGACGACCATAATTACATCATCGTCGCCATGACGACCATTATGACATCATCGTCGCCATGACAACAATTATAACATCATCGTCGCCATGGCAACCATTATGACATCATCATCGCCATGACAACCAATATGATATCATTGTCGCCATGACAACCATTATGACATCATCGTCGCCATGACAACCATTATGACATCATATTCGCCATGACGACCATTATGACATCATCATCGCCATGGCGACCATTATGACACCACCGTTGCCATGATGACCATTATGACATCATCGTCGCCTTGACGACAATTATGACATCATCATCGCCATGACGACCATTATGACATCATCATCGCCATGATGACCATTATGACATCAACGTAGCCATTACGACCATTATTAAATCACAGTCGCCATGACAACCATTATGACATCTTCGTCGCCATGACGACCCTTATGACATCATCGTCGCCATGGCAACCATTATGACATCATCATCGCCATGACAACCAATATGATATAATTTTCGCCATGACAAGCATTATGACATCATCGTCGCCATGGCAACCATTATGACATCACGGTCGCCATGTCAACCATTATGACATCATCGTAGCCATTACGACCATTATTAAATCACAGTCGCCATGACAACCATTATGACATCTTCATCGCCATGACGACCATTATGACATCATGACATCACCGTTGCTATGACGACCATTATGACATCACCGTTGCCATGACGACCATTATGACATCATCGTAGCCATTACGACCATTATTAAATCAAAGTCGCCATGACAACCATTATGACATCTTCGTCGCCATGACGACCATTATGACATCATGACATCACCGTTGCCATGACGACCATTATGACATCATCGTCGCCATGACAACCATTATGACATCATCGTCGCCATGGCAAACATTATGACACCACCGTTGCCATGACGACCATTATGACATCATCGTCGCCTTGACGACAATTATGACATCATCATCGCCATGACGACCGTTATGACATTATCATCGCCATGATGACCGTTATGACATTATCATCGCCATGACGACCCTTATGACATCATCGTCGCCATGGCAACCATTATGACATCATCATCGCCATGACAACCAATATGATATCATCGTCGCCATGACGACCATTATGACATCGTCGTCGCCATGACAACCATTATGACATCATATTCGCCATGGCAACCATTATGACATCATCATCGCCATGACAACCAATATGATATCATTGTCGCCATGACAACCATTATGACATCATCGTCGCCATGACGACCATTATGACATCATATTCGCCATGACGACCATTATGACATCATCGTCACCATGACAACCATTATGACATCATCGTCGCCATGACAACCAATATGATATCATCGTCGCCATGACGACCATTATGACATCATCGTCGCCATGACAACCATTATGACATCATATTCGCCATGGCAACCATTATGACATCATCATCGCCATGACAACCAATATGATATCATTGTCGCCATGACAACCATTATGACATCATCGTCGCCATGACAACCATTATGACATTATATTCGCCATGACGACCATTATGACATCATCTTCGCCATGACAACCATTATGACATCATCGTCGCCATGACAACCATTATGACATCATATTCGTCATGACGACCATTATGACATCATCGTCGCCATGACGACCAGTATGACATCATCGTAGCCATTACGACCATTATTAAATCACAGTCGCCATGACAAACATTATGACATCTTCGTCGCCATGACGACCATTATGACATCATGACATCACCGTTGCCATGACGACCATTATGACATCACCGTTGCCATGACGACCATTATGACATCATCGTCGCCATGACAACCATTATGACATCATCGTCACCATGACAACCATTATAACATCACAATCGCCATAACAACCATTATGGCATCATCGTCGCCATGACGACCATTATGACATCATCGTCGCCATGACAACCATTATGACATCATCGTCGCCATGGCGACCATTATGACATCACCGTTGCCATGACGACCATTATATCATCGTAGCCATGACGACCATTATGACATCACCGTTGCCATGATGACCATTATTACATCATCGTCGCCATGGCCACCATTATGACATCATCATCGCCATGACAACCAATATGATATCATTGTTGCCATGACAACCATTATGACATCATCGTCGCCATGGCAACCATTATGACATCACGGTCGCCATGTCGACCATTATGACATCATCGTAGCCATTACGACCATTATTAAATCACAGTCGCCATGACAACCATTATGACATCTTCGTCGCCATGACGACCATTATGACATCATCGTCGCCATGGCGACCATTATGACACCACCGTTGCCATGACGACCATTATGACATCATCGTCGCCTTGACGACAATTATGACATCATAATCGCCATGACGACCATTATGACATCATCATCGCCATGATGACCGTTATGACATTATCGTCGCCATGACGACCCTTTTGACATCATCGTCGCCATGGCAACCATTATGACGACATCATCGGCATGACAACCAATATGATATCATCGTCGCCATGATGACCATTATGACATCATCGTCGCCATGACAACCATTATGACATCATCGTCGCCATGGCGACCATTATGACATCACCGTCACCATGACGACCATTATGACATCATCGCAGCCATTACGACCATTATTAAATCACAGTCGCCATGACAACCATTATGACATCTTCGTCGCCATGACGATCATTATGACATCATGACATCACCATTGCCATGACGACCATTATGACATCACCGTTGCCATGACGACCATTATGACATCATCATCGCCATGACGACCATTATGACATCATCGTCGCCATGACAACCATTATGACATCACAATCGCCATGACGACCATTATGGCATCATCATCGCCATGATGACCCTTTATGACATTATCGTCGCCATGATGAACCTTATGACATCATCGTCGCCATGGCAACCATTATGACATCATCATCGCCATGACAACCAATATGATATCATCGTCGCCATGATGACCATTATGAAATCATCGTCGCCATGACAACCATTATGACATCATATTCGCCATGGCGACCATTATGACATCACCGTCGCCATGACGACCATTATGACATCATCGCAGTCATTACGACCATTATTAAATCAAAGTCGCCATGACAACCATTATGACATCTTCGTCGCCATGACAACCATTATGACATCTTCGTCGCCATGACGACCATTATGACATCATGACATCACCGATTCCATGACGACCATTATGACATCACCGTTGCCATGATGACCATTATGACATCATCGTCACCATGACGACCATTATGACATCATCGTCGCCATGACAACCATTATAACATCACAATCGCCATGACAACCATTATGGCATCATCATCGCCATGATGACCCTTTATGACATTATCGTCGCCATGACGACCCTTATGACATCATCGTCGCCATGGCATCCATTATGACATCATCATCGCCATGACAACCAATATGATATCATTGTCGCCATGACAACCATTATGACATCATCGTCGCCATGGCAACCATTATGACATCACGGTCGCCATGTCGACCATTATGACATCATCGTAGCCATTACGACCATTATTAAATCACAGTCGCCATGACAACCATTATGACATCTTCGTCGCCATGACGACCATTATGACATCATGACATCACCGTTGCCATGATGACCATTATGACATCATCGTCGCCATGGCGACCATTATGACACCACCGTTGCCATGACGACCATTATGACATCATCGTCGCCTTGACGACAATTATGACATCATCATCGCCATGACGACCATTATGACATCATCATCGCCATGATGACCGTTATGACATTATCGTCGCCATGACGACCCTTTTGACATCATCATCGCCATGGCAACCATTATGACGACATCATCGGCATGACAACCAATATGATATCATCATCGCCATGACGACCATTATGACATCATCGTCGCCATGACAACCATTATGACATCACAATCGCCATGACGACCATTATGGCATCATCATCGCCATGATGACCCTTTATGACATTATCGTCGCCATGATGAACCTTATGACATCATCGTCGCCATGGCAACCATTATGACATCATCATCGCCATGACAACCAATATGATATCATCGTCGCCATGATGACCATTATGAAATCATCGTCGCCATGACAACCATTATGACATCATATTCGCCATGGCGACCATTATGACATCACCGTCGCCATGACGACCATTATGACATCATCGCAGCCATTACGACCATTATTAAATCAAAGTCGCCATGACAACCATTATGACATCATCATCATCGCCATGATGACCCTTTATGACATTATCGTCGCCATGACGACCCTTTATGACATCTTCGTCGCCATGACGACCATTATGACATCATGACATCACCGTTGCCATGGCGACCATTATGACATCACCGTTGCCATGATGACCATTATGACATCATCGTCGCCATGACGACCATTATGACATCATCGTCGCCATGACAACCATTATAACATCACAATCGCCATGACAACCATTATGGCATCATCATCATCGCCATGATGACCCTTTATGACATTATGGTCGCCATGACGACCCTTATGACATCATCGTCGCCATGGCAACCATTATGACATCATCATCGCCATGACAACCAATATGATATCATCGTCGCCATGACGACCATTATGACATCATCGTCGCCATGACAACTATTATGACATCATCGTCGCCAGGGCGACCAATATGACATCACCGTTGCCATGACGAGCATTATGATTTCATCGTAGCCATTACGTCCATTATTAAATCACAGTCGCCATGACAACCATTATGACATCTTCGTCGCCATGACGCCCATTATGACATCATGACATCACCGTTGCCATGACGACCATTATGACATCACCATTGCCATGACAACCATTATGACATCATATTCGCCATGACGACCATTATGACATCATCGTCGCCATGACAACCATTATGACATCATCGTCGCCATGACAACCATTATGACATCATATTCGTCATGACGACCATTATGACATCATCTTCGCCATGACGACCAGTATGACATCATCGTAGCCATTACGACCATTATTAAATCACAGTCGCCATGACAACCATTATGACATCTTCGTCGCCATGACGACCATTATGACATCATGACATCACCGTTGCCATGACGACCATTATGACATCACCGTTGCCATGACGACCATTATGACATCATCGTCGCCATGACGACCATTATGACATCATCGTCGCCATGACAACCATTATAACATCACAATCGCCATAACAACCATTATGGCATCATCATCGCCATGATGACCCTTTATGACATTATCGTCGCCATGACGACCCTTATGACATCATCGTCGCCATGGCAACCATTATGACATCATCGCCATGACAACCAATATGATATCATCGTCGCCATGACGACCATTATGACATCATCGTCGCCATGACAACCATTATGACATCATCGTCGCCATGGCGACCATTATGACATCACCGTTGCCATGACGACCATTATGATATCATCGTAGCCATGACGACCATTATGACATCACCGTTGCCATGATGACCATTATTACATCATCGTCGCCATGGCAACCATTATGACATCATCATCGCCATGACAACCAATATGATATCATTGTTGCCATGACAACCATTATGACATCATCGTCGCCATGGCAACCATTATGACATCACGGTCGCCATGGCGACCATTATGACATCACCGTTGCCATGACGACCATTATGATATCATCGTAGCCATGACGACCATTATGACACCACCGTTGCCATGACGACCATTATGACATCATCGTCGCCTTGACGACAATTATGTCATCATCATCGCCATGACGACCATTATGACATCATCATCGCCATGATGACCGTTTTGACATTATCGTCGCTATGACGACCCTTTTGACATCATCGTCACCATGCCAACCATTATGACGACATCATCGGCATGACAACCAATATGATATCATCGTCGCCATGATGACCATTATGACATCATCGTCGCCATGACAACCATTATGACATCATCGTCGCCATGGCGACCATTATGACATCACCGTCACCATGACGACCATTATGACATCATCGCAGCCATTACGACCATTATTAAATCACAGTCGCCATGACAACCATTATGACATCTTCGTCGCCATGATGATCATTATGACATCATGACATCACCGTTGCCATGACGACCATTATGACATCACCGTTGCCATGACGACCATTATGACATCATCATCGCCATGACGACCATTATGACATCATCGTCGCCATGACAACCATTATGACATCACAATCGCCATGACGACCATTATGGCATCATCATCGCCATGATGACCCTTTATGACATTATCGTCGCCATGATGAACCTTATGACATCATCGTCGCCATGGCAACCATTATGACATCATCGTCGCCATGACAACCAATATGATATCATCGTCGCCATGATGACCATTATGAAATCATCGTCGCCATGACAACCATTATGACATCATATTCGCCATGGCGACCATTATGACATCACCGTCGCCATGACGACCATTATGACATCATCGCAGCCATTACGACCATTATTAAATCAAAGTCGCCATGACAACCATTATGACATCTTCGTCGCCATGACAACCATTATGACATCTTCGTCGCCATGACGACCATTATGACATCATGACATCATGACATCACCGTTGCCATGACGACCATTATGACATCACCGTTGCCATGACGACCATTATGACATCATCGTCGCCATGACGACCATTATGACATCATCGTCGCCATGACAACCATTATAACATCACAATCGCCATGACAACCATTATGGCATCATCATCGCCATGATGACCCTTTATGACATTATCGTCGCCATGACGACCCTTATGACATCATCGTCGCCATGGCAACCATTATGACATCATCATCGCCATGACAACCAATATGATATCATCGTCGCCATGACGACCATTATGACATCATCGTCGCCATGACAACTATTATGACATCATCGTCGCCATGGCGACCAATATGATATCACCGTTGCCATGACGAGCATTATGATATCATCGTAGCCATTACGACCATTATTAAATCACAGTCGCCATGACAACCATTATGACATCTTCGTCGCCATGACGCCCATTATGACATCATGACATCACCGTTGCCATGACGACCATTATGACATCACCGTTGCCATGATGACCATTATTACATCATCGTCGCCATGACGAGCATTATGACATCATCGTCGCCATGACGAGCATTATGACATCATCGTCGCCATGACAACCATTATGACATCATCGTCGCCATGGCAACCATTATGACATCATCATCGCCATGACAACCAATATGATATCATCGTCGCCATGACAACCATTATGACATCATCGTCGCCATGACAACCATTATGACATCATATTCGCCATGGCGACCATTATGACATCACAGTCGCCATGACAACCATTATGACATCTTCGTCGCCATGACGACCATTATGACATCATGACATCACCATTGCCATGACGACCATTGTGACATCACCGTTGCCATGACGACCATTATGACATCATCGTCGCCATGACGACCATTATGACATCATTGTCGCCATGACAACCATTATGACATCACAATCGCCATGACGACCATTATGACATCATCGTCGCCATGGCGACCATTATGACACCATCGTCGCCAAGATGACTGTTATGAGATTATCGTCGCCATGACGACCCTTATGACATCATCGTCACCATGGCAACCATTATGACATCATCGTCGCCATGACAACCAATATGATATCATTGTCGCCATGACAACCATTATGACATCATCGTCGCCATGGCAACCATTATGACATCACGGTCGCCATGTCGACCATTATGACATCATCGTAGCCATTACGACCATTATTAAATCACAGTCGCCATGACAAACATTATGACATCTTCGTCGCCATGACGACCATTATGACATCACCGTTGCCATGACGACCATTATGACATCATCGTCGGCATGACGACCATTATGACATCATCATCGCCATGACAACCATTATGACATCACAATCGCCATGACGACCATTATGACATCATCGTCGCCATGGCGACCCTTATGACATCATCATCGCCAAGATGACCGTTATGAGAATATCGTCGCCATGACAACCCTTATGACATCATCGTCGCCATGGCAACCATTATGACATCATCATCGCCATGACAACCAATATGATATCATTGTCGCCATGACAACCATTATGACATCATCGTCGCCATGGCAACCATTATGACATCACGGTCGCCATGTCGACCATTATGACATCATCGTAGCCATTACGACCATTATTAAATCACAGTCGCCATGACAACCATTATGACATCTTCGTCGCCATGACGACCATTATGACATCATGACATCACCGTTGCCATGACGACCATTATGACATCATCGTCGCCATGGCCACCATTATGACACCACCGTTGCCATGACGACCATTATGACATCATCGTCGCCTTGACGACAATTATGAAATCATCATCGCCATGACGACCATTATGACATCATCATCGCCATGATGACCGTTATGACATTATCGTCGCCATGACGACCCTTATGACATCATCGTCGCCATGGCAACCATTATGACGACATCATCGGCATGACAACCAATATGATATCATCGTCGCCATGACGACCATTATGACATCATCGTCGCCATGGCGACCATTATGACATCACCGTCACCATGACGACCATTATGACATCATCGCAGCCATTAAAACCATTATTAAATTACAGTCGCCATGACAACCATTATGACATCTTCGTCGCCATGACGATCATTATGACATCATGACATCACCGTTGCCATGACGACCATTATGACATCACCATTGCCATGACGACCATTATGACATCATCGTCGCCATGACAACCATTATAACATCACAATCGCCATGACGACCATTATGGCATCATCATCGCCATGATGACCCTTTATGACATTATCGTCGCCATGACGACCCTTATGACATCATCGTCGCCATGGTGACCATTATGACATCATCATCGCCATGACAACCAATATGATATCATCGTCGCCATGACGACCATTATGACATCATCGTCGCCATGACAACCATTATGACATCATCGTCGCCATGGCGACCATTATGACATCACCGTTGCCATGACGACCATTATGATATCATCGTAGCCATGACGACCATTATGACATCACCGTTGCCATGATGACCATTATTACATCATCGTCGCCATGGCAACCATTATGACATCATCATCGCCATGACAACCAATATGATATCATTGTTGCCATGACAACCATTATGACATCATCGTCGCCATGGCAACCATTATGACATCACGGTCGCCATGGCGACCATTATGACATCACCGTCGCCATGGCGACCATTATGACATCACCGTTGCCATGACGACCATTATGATATCATCGTAGCCATGACGACCATTATGACACCACCGTTGCCATGACGACCATTATGACATCATCGTCGCCTTGACGACAATTATGACATCATCATCGCCATGACGACCATTATGACATCATCATCGCCATGATGACCGTTATGACATTATCGTCGCCATGACGACCCTTTTGACATCATCGTCACCATGGCAACCATTATGACGACATCATCGGCATGACAACCAATATGATATCATCGTCGCCATGATGACCATTATGACATCATCGTCGCCATGACAACCATTATGACATCATCGTCGCCATGGCGACCATTATGACATCACCGTCACCATGACGACCATTATGACATCATCGCAGCCATTACGACCATTATTAAATCACAGTCGCCATGACAACCATTATGACATCTTCGTCGCCATGATGATCATTATGACATCATGACATCACCGTTGCCATGATGACCATTATGACATCACCGTTGCCATGACGACCATTATGACATCATCATCGCCATGACGACCATTATGACATCATCGTCGCCATGACAACCATTATGACATCACAATCGCCATGACGACCATTATGGCATCATCATCGCCATGATGACCCTTTATGACATTATCGTCGCCATGATGAACCTTATGACATCATCGTCGCCATGGCAACCATTATGACATCATCGTCGCCATGACAACCAATATGATATCATCGTCGCCATGATGACCATTATGAAATCATCGTCGCCATGACAACCATTATGACATCATATTCGCCATGGCGACCATTATGACATCACCGTCGCCATGACGACCATTATGACATCATCGCAGCCATTACGACCATTATTAAATCAAAGTCGCCATGACAACCATTATGACATCTTCGTCGCCATGACAACCATTATGACATCTTCGTCGCCATGACGACCATTATGACATCATGACATCACCGTTGCCATGACGACCATTATGACATCACCGTTGCCATGATGACCATTATGACATCATCGTCGCCATGATGACCATTATGACATCATCGTCGCCATGACAACCATTATAACATCACAATCGCCATGACAACCATTATGGCATCATCATCGCCATGATGACCCTTTATGACATTATCGTCGCCATGACGACCCTTATGACACCATCGTCGCCATGGCAACCATTATGACATCATCATCGCCATGACAACCAATATGATATCATCGTCGCCATGACGACCATTATGACATCATCGTCGCCATGACAACTATTATGACATCATCGTCGCCATGGCGACCAATATGATATCACCGTTGCCATGACGAGCATTATGATATCATCGTAGCCATTACGACCATTATTAAATCACAGTCGCCATGACAACCATTATGACATCTTCGTCGCCATGACGCCCATTATGACATCATGACATCACCGTTGCCATGACGACCATTATGACATCACCGTTGCCATGATGACCATTATTACATCATCGTCGCCATGACGAGCATTATGACATCATCGTCGCCATGACAACCATTATGACATCATCGTCGCCATGGCAACCATTATGACATCATCATCGCCATGACAACCAATATGATATCATCGTCGCCATGACAACCATTATGACATCATCGTCGCCATGACAACCATTATGACATCATATTCGCCATGGCGACCATTATGACATCACAGTCGCCATGACAACCATTATGACATCTTCGTCGCCATGACGACCATTATGACATCATGACATCACCATTGCCATGACGACCATTGTGACATCACCGTTGCCATGACGACCATTATGACATCATCGTCGCCATGACGACCATTATGACATCATTGTCGCCATGACAACCATTATGACATCACAATCGCCATGACGACCATTATGACATCATCGTCGCCATGGCGACCATTATGACACCATCGTCGCCAAGATGACTGTTATGAGATTATCGTCGCCATGACGACCCTTATGACATCATCGTCACCATGGCAACCATTATGACATCATCATCGCCATGACAACCAATATGATATCATTGTCGCCATGACAACCATTATGACATCATCGTCGCCATGGCAACCATTATGACATCACGGTCGCCATGTCGACCATTATGACATCATCGTAGCCATTACGACCATTATTAAATCACAGTCGCCATGAAAAACATTGTGACATCTTCGTCGCCATGACGACCATTATGACATCATGACATCACCGTTGCTATGACGACCATTATGACATCACCGTTGCCATGAAGACCATTATGACATCATCGTCGGCATGACGACCATTATGACATCATCATCGCCATGACAACCATTATGACATCACAATCGCCATGACGACCATTATGACATCATCGTCGCCATGGCGACCCTTATGACATCATCATCGCCAAGATGACCGTTATGAGAATATCGTCGCCATGACAACCCTTATGACATCATCGTCGCCATGGCAACCATTATGACATCATCATCGCCATGACAACCAATATGATATCATTGTCGCCATGACAACCATTATGACATCATCGTCGCCATGGCAACCATTATGACATCACGGTCGCCATGTCGACCATTATGACATCATCGTAGCCATTACGACCATTATTAAATCACAGTCGCCATGACAACCATTATGACATCTTCGTCGCCATGACGACCATTATGACATCATGACATCACCGTTGCCATGACGACCATTATGACATCATCGTCGCCATGGCCACCATTATGACACCACCGTTGCCATGACGACCATTATGACATCATCGTCGCCTTGACGACAATTATGACATCATCGTCGCCATGACAACCATTATGACATCATCGTCGCCATGGCGACCATTATGACATCACCGTCACCATGACGACCATTATGACATCATCGCAGCCATTAAAACCATTATTAAATTACAGTCGCCATGACAACCATTATGACATCTTCGTCGCCATGACGATCATTATGACATCATGACATCACCGTTGCCATGACGACCATTATGACATCACCATTGCTATGACGACCATTATGACATCATCGTCGCCATGACAACCATTATAACATCACAATCGCCATGACGACCATTATGGCATCATCATCGCCATGATGACCCTTTATGACATTATCGTCGCCATGACGACCCTTATGACATCATCGTCGCCATGGTGACCATTATGACATCATCATCGCCATGACAACCAATATGATATCATCGTCGCCATGACGACCATTATGACATCATCGTCGCCATGACAACCATTATGACATCATCGTCGCCATGGCGACCATTATGACATCACCGTTGCCATGACGACCATTATGATATCATCGTAGCCATTACGACCATTATTAAATCACAGTCGCCATGACAACCATTATCACATCTTTGTCGCCATGACGACCATTATGACATCATGACATCACCGTTGCCATGACGACCATTATGACATCACCATTGCCATGATGACCATTATTACATCATCGTCGCCATGACGAGCATTATGACATCATCGTCGCCATGGCAACCATTATGACATCATCATCGCCATGACAACCAATATGATATCATCGTCGCCATGACAACTATTATGACATCATCGTCGCCATGACAACCATTATGCCATCACAATAGCCATGACGACCATTATGACATCATCGTCGATATGGCGACCATTATGACATCATCATCGCCAAGATGACCGTTATGAGAATATCGTCGCCATGACGACCCTTATGACATCATCGTCGCCATGGCAACCATTATGACATCATCATCGCCATGACAACCAATATGATATCATTGTCGCCATGACAACCATTATGACATCATCGTCGCCATGGCAACCATTATGACATCACGGTCGCCATGTCGACCATTATGACATCATCGTAGCCATTATGACCATTATTAAATCACAGTCGCCATGACAAACATTATGACATCTTCGTCGCCATGACGACCATTATGACATCATGACATCACCGTTGCTATGACGACCATTATGACATCACCGTTGCCATGACGACCATTATGACATCATCGTCGCCATGACGACCATTATGACATCATCGTCGCCATGACAACCATTATGACATCACAATCGCCATGACGACCATTATGACATCATCGTCGCCAAGATGACCGTTATGAGAATATCGTCGCCATGACGACCCTTATGACATCACCGTCGCCATGGCAACCATTATGATATCATCGTCGCCATGATGACCATTATGACATCATCGTCGCCATGACAACCATTATGACATCATCGTCGCCATGGCGACCATTATGACATCACCGTCACCATGACGACCATTATGACATCATCGCAGCCATTACGACCATTATTAAATCACAGTCGCCATGACAACCATTATGACATCTTCGTCGCCATGACGATCATTATGACATCATGACATCACCGTTGCCATGACGACCATTATGACATCACCGTTGCCATGACGACCATTATGACATCATCATCGCCATGACGACCATTATGACATCATCGTCGCCATGACAACCATTATGACATCACAATCGCCATGACGACCATTATGGCATCATCATCGCCATGATGACCCTTTATGACATTATCGTCGCCATGATGAACCTTATGACATCATCGTCGCCATGGCAACCATTATGACATCATCATCGCCATGACAACCAATATGATATCATCGTCGCCATGATGACCATTATGAAATCATCGTCGCCATGACAACCATTATGACATCATATTCGCCATGGCGACCATTATGACATCACCGTCGCCATGACGACCATTATGACATCATCGCAGCCATTACGACCATTATTAAATCAAAGTCGCCATGACAACCATTATGACATCTTCGTCGCCATGACAACCATTATGACATCTTCGTCGCCATGACGACCATTATGACATCATGACATCACCGATTCCATGACGACCATTATGACATCACCGTTGCCATGATGACCATTATGACATCATCGTCGCCATGACGACCATTATGACATCATCGTCGCCATGACAACCATTATAACATCACAATCGCCATGACAACCATTATGGCATCATCATCGCCATGATGACCCTTTATGACATTATCGTCGCCATGACGACCCTTATGACATCATCGTCGCCATGGCATCCATTATGACATCATCATCGCCATGACAACCAATATGATATCATTGTCGCCATGACAACCATTATGACATCATCGTCGCCATGGCAACCATTATGACATCACGGTCGCCATGTCGACCATTATGACATCATCGTAGCCATTACGACCATTATTAAATCACAGTCGCCATGACAACCATTATGACATCTTCGTCGCCATGACGACCATTATGACATCATGACATCACCGTTGCCATGATGACCATTATGACATCATCGTCGCCATGGCGACCATTATGACACCACCGTTGCCATGACGACCATTATGACATCATCGTCGCCTTGACGACAATTATGACATCATCATCGCCATGACGACCATTATGACATCATCATCGCCATTATGACCGTTATGACATTATCGTCGCCATGACGACCCTTTTGACATCATCATCGCCATGGCAACCATTATGACGACATCATCGGCATGACAACCAATATGATATCATCATCGCCATGACGACCATTATGACATCATCGTCGCCATGACAACCATTATGACATCACAATCGCCATGACGACCATTATGGCATCATCATCGCCATGATGACCCTTTATGACATTATCGTCGCCATGATGAACCTTATGACATCATCGTCGCCATGGCAACCATTATGACATCATCATCGCCATGACAACCAATATGATATCATCGTCGCCATGATGACCATTATGAAATCATCGTCGCCATGACAACCATTATGACATCATATTCGCCATGGCGACCATTATGACATCACCGTCGCCATGACGACCATTATGACATCATCGCAGCCATTACGACCATTATTAAATCAAAGTCGCCATGACAACCATTATGACATCTTCGTCGCCATGACAACCATTATGACATCTTCGTCGCCATGACGACCATTATGACATCATGACATCACCGTTGCCATGGCGACCATTATGACATCACCGTTGCCATGATGACCATTATGACATCATCGTCGCCATGACGACCATTATGACATCATCGTCGCCATGACAACCATTATAACATCACAATCGCCATGACAACCATTATGGCATCATCATCATCGCCATGATGACCCTTTATGACATTATCGTCGCCATGACGACCCTTATGACATCATCGTCGCCATGGCAACCATTATGACATCATCATCGCCATGACAACCAATATGATATCATCGTCGCCATGACGACCATTATGACATCATCGTCGCCATGACAACTATTATGACATCATCGTCGCCAGGGCGACCAATATGACATCACCGTTGCCATGACGAGCATTATGATTTCATCGTAGCCATTACGTCCATTATTAAATCACAGTCGCCATGACAACCATTATGACATCTTCGTCGCCATGACGCCCATTATGACATCATGACATCACCGTTGCCATGACGACCATTATGACATCACCATTGCCATGACAACCATTATGACATCATATTCGCCATGACGACCATTATGACATCATCGTCGCCATGACAACCATTATGACATCATCGTCGCCATGACAACCATTATGACATCATATTCGTCATGACGACCATTATGACATCATCGTCGCCATGACGACCAGTATGACATCATCGTAGCCATTACGACCATTATTAAATCACAGTCGCCATGACAACCATTATGACATCTTCGTCGCCATGACGACCATTATGACATCATGACATCACCGTTGCCATGACGACCATTATGACATCACCGTTGCCATGACGACCATTATGACATCATCGTCGCCATGACAACCATTATGACATCATCGTCGCCATGACAACCATTATAACATCACAATCGCCATAACAACCATTATGGCATCATCATCGCCATGATGACCCTTTATGACATTATCGTCGCCATGACGACCCTTATGACATCATCGTCGCCATGGCAACCATTATGACATCATCGCCATGACAACCAATATGATATCATCGTCGCCATGACGACCATTATGACATCATCGTCGCCATGACAACCATTATGACATCATCGTCGCCATGGCGACCATTATGACATCACCGTTGCCATGACGACCATTATGATATCATCGTAGCCATGACGACCATTATGACATCACCGTTGCCATGATGACCATTATTACATCATCGTCGCCATGGCAACCATTATGACATCATCATCGCCATGACAACCAATATGATATCATTGTTGCCATGACAACCATTATGACATCATCGTCGCCATGGCAACCATTATGACATCACGGTCGCCATGGCGACCATTATGACATCACCGTTGCCATGACGACCATTATGATATCATCGTAGCCATGACGACCATTATGACACCACCGTTGCCATGACGACCATTATGACATCATCGTCGCCTTGACGACAATTATGTCATCATCATCGCCATGACGACCATTATGACATCATCATCGCCATGATGACCGTTTTGACATTATCGTCGCCATGACGACCCTTTTGACATCATCGTCACCATGGCAACCATTATGACGACATCATCGGCATGACAACCAATATGATATCATCGTCGCCATGATGACCATTATGACATCATCGTCGCCATGACAACCATTATGACATCATCGTGGCCATGGCGACCATTATGACATCACCGTCACCATGACGACCATTATGACATCATCGCAGCCATTACGACCATTATTAAATCACAGTCGCCATGACAACCATTATGACATCTTCGTCGCCATGATGATCATTATGACATCATGACATCACCGTTGCCATGACGACCATTATGACATCACCGTTGCCATGACGACCATTATGACATCATCATCGCCATGACGACCATTATGACATCATCGTCGCCATGACAACCATTATGACATCACAATCGCCATGACGACCATTATGGCATCATCATCGCCATGATGACCCTTTATGACATTATCGTCGCCATGATGAACCTTATGACATCATCGTCGCCATGGCAACCATTATGACATCATCGTCGCCATGACAACCAATATGATATCATCGTCGTCATGATGACCATTATGAAATCATCGTCGCCATGACAACCATTATGACATCATATTCGCCATGGCGACCATTATGACATCACCGTCGCCATGACGACCATTATGACATCATCGCAGCCATTACGACCATTATTAAATCAAAGTCGCCATGACAACCATTATGACATCTTCGTCGCCATGACAACCATTATGACATCTTCGTCGCCATGACGACCATTATGACATCATGACATCACCGTTGCCATGACGACCATTATGACATCACCGTTGCCATGATGACCATTATGACATCATCGTCGCCATGACGACCATTGTGACATCATCGTCGCCATGACAACCATTATAACATCACAATCGCCATGACAACCATTATGGCATCATCATTGCCATGATGACCCTTTATGACATTATCGTCGCCATGACGACCCTTATGACATCATCGTCGCCATGGCAACCATTATGACATCATCATCGCCATGACAACCAATATGATATCATCGTCGCCATGACGACCATTATGACATCATCGTCGCCATGACAACTATTATGACATCATCGTCGCCATGGCGACCAATATGATATCACCGTTGCCATGACGAGCATTATGATATCATCGTAGCCATTACGACCATTATTAAATCACAGTCGCCATGACAACCATTATGACATCTTCGTCGCCATGACGCCCATTATGACATCATGACATCACCGTTGCCATGACGACCATTATGACATCACCGTTGCCATGATGACCATTATTACATCATCGTCGCCATGACGAGCATTATGACATCATCGTCGCCATGACAACCATTATGACATCATCGTCGCCATGGCAACCATTATGACATCATCATCGCCATGACAACCAATATGATATCATCGTCGCCATGACAACCATTATGACATCATCGTCGCCATGACAACCATTATGACATCATATTCGCCATGGCGACCATTATGACATCACAGTCGCCATGACAACCATTATGACATCTTCGTCGCCATGACGACCATTATGACATCATGACATCACCATTGCCATGACGACCATTGTGACATCACCGTTGCCATGACGACCATTATGACATCATCGTCGCCATGACGACCATTATGACATCATTGTCGCCATGACAACCATTATGACATCACAATCGCCATGACGACCATTATGACATCATCGTCGCCATGGCGACCATTATGACACCATCGTAGCCAAGATGACTGTTATGAGATTATCGTCGCCATGACGACCCTTATGACATCATCGTCACCATGGCAACCATTATGACATCATCATCGCCATGACAACCAATATGATATCATTGTCGCCATGACAACCATTATGACATCATCGTCGCCATGGCAACCATTATGACATCACGGTCGCCATGTCGACCATTATGACATCATCCTAGCCATTACGACCATTATTAAATCACAGTCGCCATGACAAACATTATGACATCTTCGTCGCCATGACGACCATTATGACATCACCGTTGCTATGACGACCATTATGACATCACCGTTGCCATGACGACCATTATGACATCATCGTCGGCATGACGACCATTATGACATCATCATCGCCATGACAACCATTATGACATCACAATCGCCATGACGACCATTATGACATCATCGTCGCCATGGCGACCCTTATGACATCATCATCGCCAAGATGACCGTTATGAAAATATCGTCGCCATGACAACCCTTATGACATCATCGTCGCCATGGCAACCATTATGACATCATCATCGCCATGACAACCAATATGATATCATTGTCGCCATGACAACCATTATGACATCATCGTCGCCATGGCAACCATTATGACATCACGGTCGCCATGTCGACCATTATGACATCATCGTAGCCATTACGACCATTATTAAATCACAGTCGCCATGACAACCATTATGACATCTTCGTCGCCATGACGACCATTATGACATCATGACATCACCGTTGCCATGACGACCATTATGACATCATCGTCGCCATGGCCACCATTATGACACCACCGTTGCCATGACGACCATTATGACATCATCGTCGCCTTGACGACAATTATGACATCATCATCGCCATGACGACCATTATGACATCATCATCGCCATGATGACCGTTATGACATTATCGTCGCCATGACGACCCTTATGACATCATCGTCGCCATGGCAACCATTATGACGACATCATCGGCATGACAACCAATATGATATCATCGTCGCCATGATGACCATTATGACATCATCGTCTCCATGACAACCATTATGACATCATCGTCGCCATGGCGACCATTATGACATCACCGTCACCATGACGACCATTATGACATCATCGCAGCCATTAAAACCATTATTAAATTACAGTCGCCATGACAACCATTATGACATCTTCGTCGCCATGACGATCATTATGACATCATGACATCACCGTTGCCATGACGACCATTATGACATCACCATTGCCATGACGACCATTATGACATCATCGTCGCCATGACAACCATTATAACATCACAATCGCCATGACGACCATTATGGCATCATCATCGCCATGATGACCCTTTATGACATTATCGTCGCCATGACGACCCTTATGACATCATCGTCGCCATGGTGACCATTATGACATCATCATCGCCATGACAACCAATATGATATCATCGTCGCCATGACGACCATTATGACATCATCGTCGCCATGACAACCATTATGACATCATCGTCGCCATGGCGACCATTATGACATCACCGTTGCCATGACGACCATTATGATATCATTGTAGCCATGACGACCATTATGACATCACCGTTGCCATGATGACCATTATTACATCATCGTCGCCATGGCAACCATTATGACATCATCATCGCCATGACAACCATTATAACATCACAATCGCCATAACAACCATTATGGCATCATCATCGCCATGATGACCCTTTATGACATTATCGTCGCCATGACGACCCTTATGACATCATCGTCGCCATGGCAACCATTATGACATCATCGCCATGACAACCAATATGATATCATCGTCGCCATGACGACCATTATGACATCATCGTCGCCATGACAACCATTATGACATCATCGTCGCCATGGCGACCATTATGACATCACCGTTGCCATGACGACCATTATGATATCATCGTAGCCATGACGACCATTATGACATCACCGTTGCCATGATGACCATTATTACATCATCGTCGCCATGGCAACCATTATGACATCATCATCGCCATGACAACCAATATGATATCATTGTTGCCATGACAACCATTATGACATCATCGTCGCCATGGCAACCATTATGACATCACGGTCGCCATGGCGACCATTATGACATCACCGTTGCCATGACGACCATTATGATATCATCGTAGCCATGACGACCATTATGACACCACCGTTGCCATGACGACCATTATGACATCATCGTCGCCTTGACGACAATTATGTCATCATCATCGCCATGACGACCATTATGACATCATCATCGCCATGATGACCGTTTTGACATTATCGTCGCCATGACGACCCTTTTGACATCATCGTCACCATGGCAACCATTATGACGACATCATCGGCATGACAACCAATATGATATCATCGTCGCCATGATGACCATTATGACATCATCGTCGCCATGACAACCATTATGACATCATCGTCGCCATGGCGACCATTATGACATCACCGTCACCATGACGACCATTATGACATCATCGCAGCCATTACGACCATTATTAAATCACAGTCGCCATGACAACCATTATGACATCTTCGTCGCCATGATGATCATTATGACATCATGACATCACCGTTGCCATGACGACCATTATGACATCACCGTTGCCATGACGACCATTATGACATCATCATCGCCATGACGACCATTATGACATCATCGTCGCCATGACAACCATTATGACATCACAATCGCCATGACGACCATTATGGCATCATCATCGCCATGATGACCCTTTATGACATTATCGTCGCCATGATGAACCTTATGACATCATCGTCGCCATGGCAACCATTATGACATCATCGTCGCCATGACAACCAATATGATATCATCGTCGTCATGATGACCATTATGAAATCATCGTCGCCATGACAACCATTATGACATCATATTCGCCATGGCGACCATTATGACATCACCGTCGCCATGACGACCATTATGACATCATCGCAGCCATTACGACCATTATTAAATCAAAGTCGCCATGACAACCATTATGACATCTTCGTCGCCATGACAACCATTATGACATCTTCGTCGCCATGACGACCATTATGACATCATGACATCACCGTTGCCATGACGACCATTATGACATCACCGTTGCCATGATGACCATTATGACATCATCGTCGCCATGACGACCATTGTGACATCATCGTCGCCATGACAACCATTATAACATCACAATCGCCATGACAACCATTATGGCATCATCATCGCCATGATGACCCTTTATGACATTATCGTCGCCATGACGACCCTTATGACATCATCGTCGCCATGGCAACCATTATGACATCATCATCGCCATGACAACCAATATGATATCATCGTCGCCATGACGACCATTATGACATCATCGTCGCCATGACAACTATTATGACATCATCGTCGCCATGGCGACCAATATGATATCACCGTTGCCATGACGAGCATTATGATATCATCGTAGCCATTACGACCATTATTAAATCACAGTCGCCATGACAACCATTATGACATCTTCGTCGCCATGACGCCCATTATGACATCATGACATCACCGTTGCCATGACAACCATTATGACATCACCGTTGCCATGATGACCATTATTACATCATCGTCGCCATGACGAGCATTATGACATCATCGTCGCCATGACAACCATTATGACATCATCGTCGCCATGGCGACCATTATGACATCATCATCGCCATGACAACCAATATGATATCATCGTCGCCATGACAACCATTATGACATCATCATCGCCATGACAACCATTATGACATCATATTCGCCATGGCGACCATTATGACATCACAGTCGCCATGACAACCATTATGACATCTTCGTCGCCATGACGACCATTATGACATCATGACATCACCATTGCCATGACGACCATTGTGACATCACCGTTGCCATGACGACCATTATGACATCATCGTCGCCATGACGACCATTATGACATCATTGTCGCCATGACAACCATTATGACATCACAATCGCCATGACGACCATTATGACATCATCGTCGCCATGGCGACCATTATGACACCATCGTCGCCAAGATGACTGTTATGAGATTATCGTCGCCATGACGACCCTTATGACATCATCGTCACCATGGCAACCATTATGACATCATCATCGCCATGACAACCAATATGATATCATTGTCGCCATGACAACCATTATGACATCATCGTCGCCATGGCAACCATTATGACATCACGGTCGCCATGTCGACCATTATGACATCATCGTAGCCATTACGACCATTATTAAATCACAGTCGCCATGACAAACATTATGACATCTTCGTCGCCATAACGACCATTATGACATCATGACATCACCGTTGCTATGACGACCATTATGACATCACCGTTGCCATGACGACCATTATGACATCATCGTCGGCATGACGACCATTATGACATCATCATCGCCATGACAACCATTATGACATCACAATCGCCATGACGACCATTATGACATCATCGTCGCCATGGCGACCCTTATGACATCATCATCGCCAAGATGACCGTTATGAAAATATCGTCGCCATGACAACCCTTATGACATCATCGTCGCCATGGCAACCATTATGACATCATCATCGCCATGACAACCAATATGATATCATTGTCGCCATGACAACCATTATGACATCATCGTCGCCATGGCAACCATTATGACATCACGGTCGCCATGTCGACCATTATGACATCATCGTAGCCATTACGACCATTATTAAATCACAGTCGCCATGACAACCATTATGACATCTTCGTCGCCATGACGACCATTATGACATCATGACATCACCGTTGCCATGACGACCATTATGACATCATCGTCGCCATGGCCACCATTATGACACCACCGTTGCCATGACGACCATTATGACATCATCGTCGCCTTGACGACAATTATGACATCATCATCGCCATGACGACCATTATGACATCATCATCGCCATGATGACCGTTATGACATTATCGTCGCCATGACGACCCTTATGACATCATCGTCGCCATGGCAACCATTATGACGACATCATCGGCATGACAACCAATATGATATCATCGTCGCCATGATGACCATTATGACATCATCGTCGCCATGACAACCATTATGACATCATCGTCGCCATGGCGACCATTATGACATCACCGTCACCATGACGACCATTATGACATCATCGCAGCCATTAAAACCATTATTAAATTACAGTCGCCATGACAACCATTATGACATCTTCGTCGCCATGACGATCATTATGACATCATGACATCACCGTTGCCATGACGACCATTATGACATCACCATTGCCATGACGACCATTATGACATCATCGTCGCCATGACAACCATTATAACATCACAATCGCCATGACGACCATTATGGCATCATCATCGCCATGATGACCCTTTATGACATTATCGTCGCCATGACGACCCTTATGACATCATCGTCGCCATGGTGACCATTATGACATCATCATCGCCATGACAACCAATATGATATCATCGTCGCCATGACGACCATTATGACATCATCGTCGCCATGACAACCATTATGACATCATCGTCGCCATGGCGACCATTATGACATCACCGTTGCCATGACGACCATTATGATATCATCGTAGCCATGACGACCATTATGACATCACCGTTGCCATGATGACCATTATTACATCATCGTCGCCATGGCAACCATTATGACATCATCATCGCCATGACAACCAATATGATATCATTGTTGCCATGACAACCATTATGACATCATCGTCGCCATGGCAACCATTATGACATCACGGTCGCCATGGCGACCATTATGACATCACCGTTGCCATGACGACCATTATGATATCATCGTAGCCATGACGACCATTATGACACCACCGTTGCCATGACGACCATTATGACATCATCGTCGCCTTGACGACAATTATGTCATCATCATCGCCATGACGACCATTATGACATCATCATCGCCATGATGACCGTTTTGACATTATCGTCGCCATGACGACCCTTTTGACATCATCGTCACCATGGCAACCATTATGACGACATCATCGGCATGACAACCAATATGATATCATCGTCGCCATGATGACCATTATGACATCATCGTCGCCATGACAACCATTATGACATCATCGTCGCCATGGCGACCATTATGACATCACCGTCACCATGACGACCATTATGACATCATCGCAGCCATTACGACCATTATTAAATCACAGTCGCCATGACAACCATTATGACATCTTCGTCGCCATGATGATCATTATGACATCATGACATCACCGTTGCCATGACGACCATTATGACATCACCGTTGCCATGACGACCATTATGACATCATCATCGCCATGACGACCATTATGACATCATCGTCGCCATGACAACCATTATGACATCACAATCGCCATGACGACCATTATGGCATCATCATCGCCATGATGACCCTTTATGACATTATCGTCGCCATGATGAACCTTATGACATCATCGTCGCCATGGCAACCATTATGACATCATCGTCGCCATGACAACCAATATGATATCATCGTCGTCATGATGACCATTATGAAATCATCGTCGCCATGACAACCATTATGACATCATATTCGCCATGGCGACCATTATGACATCACCGTCGCCATGACGACCATTATGACATCATCGCAGCCATTACGACCATTATTAAATCAAAGTCGCCATGACAACCATTATGACATCTTCGTCGCCATGACAACCATTATGACATCTTCGTCGCCATGACGACCATTATGACATCATGACATCACCGTTGCCATGACGACCATTATGACATCACCGTTGCCATGATGACCATTATGACATCATCGTCGCCATGACGACCATTGTGACATCATCGTCGCCATGACAACCATTATAACATCACAATCGCCATGACAACCATTATGGCATCATCATCGCCATGATGACCCTTTATGACATTATCGTCGCCATGACGACCCTTATGACATCATCGTCGCCATGGCAACCATTATGACATCATCATCGCCATGACAACCAATATGATATCATCGTCGCCATGACGACCATTATGACATCATCGTCGCCATGACAACTATTATGACATCATCGTCGCCATGGCGACCAATATGATATCACCGTTGCCATGACGAGCATTATGATATCATCGTAGCCATTACGACCATTATTAAATCACAGTCGCCATGACAACCATTATGACATCTTCGTCGCCATGACGCCCATTATGACATCATGACATCACCGTTGCCATGACGACCATTATGACATCACCGTTGCCATGATGACCATTATTACATCATCGTCGCCATGACGAGCATTATGACATCATCGTCGCCATGACAACCATTATGACATCATCGTCGCCATGGCAACCATTATGACATCATCATCGCCATGACAACCAATATGATATCATCGTCGCCATGACAACCATTATGACATCATCGTCGCCATGACAACCATTATGACATCATATTCGCCATGGCGACCATTATGACATCACAGTCGCCATGACAACCATTATGACATCTTCGTCGCCATGACGACCATTATGACATCATGACATCACCATTGCCATGACGACCATTGTGACATCACCGTTGCCATGACGACCATTATGACATCATCGTCGCCATGATGACCATTATGACATCATTGTCGCCATGACAACCATTATGACATCACAATCGCCATGACGACCATTATGACATCATCGTCGCCATGGCGACCATTATGACACCATCGTCGCCAAGATGACTGTTATGAGATTATCGTCGCCATGACGACCCTTATGACATCATCGTCACCATGGCAACCATTATGACATCATCATCGCCATGACAACCAATATGATATCATTGTCGCCATGACAACCATTATGACATCATCGTCGCCATGGCAACCATTATGACATCACGGTCGCCATGTCGACCATTATGACATCATCGTAGCCATTACGACCATTATTAAATCACAGTCGCCATGACAAACATTGTGACATCTTCGTCGCCATGACGACCATTATGACATCATGACATCACCGTTGCTATGACGACCATTATGACATCACCGTTGCCATGACGACCATTATGACATCATCGTCGGCATGACGACCATTATGACATCATCATCGCCATGACAACCATTATGACATCACAATCGCCATGACGACCATTATGACATCATCGTCGCCATGGCGACCCTTATGACATCATCATCGCCAAGATGACCGTTATGAGAATATCGTCGCCATGACAACCCTTATGACATCATCGTCGCCATGGCAACCATTATGACATCATCATCGCCATGACAACCAATATGATATCATTGTCGCCATGACAACCATTATGACATCATCGTCGCCATGGCAACCATTATGACATCACGGTCGCCATGTCGACCATTATGACATCATCGTAGCCATTACGACCATTATTAAATCACAGTCGCCATGACAACCATTATGACATCTTCGTCGCCATGACGACCATTATGACATCATGACATCACCGTTGCCATGACGACCATTATGACATCATCGTCGCCATGGCCACCATTATGACACCACCGTTGCCATGACGACCATTATGACATCATCGTCGCCTTGACGACAATTATGACATCATCATCGCCATGACGACCATTATGACATCATCATCGCCATGATGACCGTTATGACATTATCGTCGCCATGACGACCCTTATGACATCATCGTCGCCATGGCAACCATTATGACGACATCATCGGCATGACAACCAATATGATATCATCGTCGCCATGATGACCATTATGACATCATCGTCGCCATGACAACCATTATGACATCATCGTCGCCATGGCGACCATTATGACATCACCGTCACCATGACGACCATTATGACATCATCGCAGCCATTAAAACCATTATTAAATTACAGTCGCCATGACAACCATTATGACATCTTCGTCGCCATGACGATCATTATGACATCATGACATCACCGTTGCCATGACGACCATTATGACATCACCATTGCCATGACGACCATTATGACATCATCGTCGCCATGACAACCATTATAACATCACAATCGCCATGACGACCATTATGGCATCATCATCGCCATGATGACCCTTTATGACATTATCGTCGCCATGACGACCCTTATGACATCATCGTCGCCATGGTGACCATTATGACATCATCATCGCCATGACAACCAATATGATATCATCGTCGCCATGACGACCATTATGACATCATCGTCGCCATGACAACCATTATGACATCATCGTCGCCATGGCGACCATTATGACATCACCGTTGCCATGACGACCATTATGATATCATCGTAGCCATGACGACCATTATGACATCACCGTTGCCATGATGACCATTATTACATCATCGTCGCCATGGCAACCATTATGACATCATCATCGCCATGACAACCAATATGATATCATTGTTGCCATGACAACCATTATGACATCATCGTCGCCATGGCAACCATTATGACATCACGGTCGCCATGGCGACCATTATGACATCACCGTTGCCATGACGACCATTATGATATCATCGTAGCCATGACGACCATTATGACACCACCGTTGCCATGACGACCATTATGACATCATCGTCGCCTTGACGACAATTATGACATCATCATCGCCATGACGACCATTATGACATCATCATCGCCATGATGACCGTTATGACATTATCGTCGCCATGACGACCCTTTTGACATCATCGTCACCATGGCAACCATTATGACGACATCATCGGCATGACAACCAATATGATATCATCGTCGCCATGATGACCATTATGACATCATCGTCGCCATGACAACCATTATGACATCATCGTCGCCATGGCGACCATTATGACATCACCGTCACCATGACGACCATTATGACATCATCGCAGCCATTACGACCATTATTAAATCACAGTCGCCATGACAACCATTATGACATCTTCGTCGCCATGATGATCATTATGACATCATGACATCACCGTTGCCATGACGACCATTATGACATCACCGTTGCCATGACGACCATTATGACATCATCATCGCCATGACGACCATTATGACATCATCGTCGCCATGACATCCATTATGACATCACAATCGCCATGACGACCATTATGGCATCATCATCGCCATGATGACCCTTTATGACATTATCGTCGCCATGATGAACCTTATGACATCATCGTCGCCATGGCAACCATTATGACATCATCGTCGCCATGACAACCAATATGATATCATCGTCGCCATGATGACCATTATGAAATCATCGTCGCCATGACAACCATTATGACATCATATTCGCCATGGCGACCATTATGACATCACCGTCGCCATGACGACCATTATGACATCATCGCAGCCATTACGACCATTATTAAATCAAAGTCGCCATGACAACCATTATGACATCTTCGTCGCCATGACAACCATTATGACATCTTCGTCGCCATGACGACCATTATGACATCATGACATCACCGTTGCCATGACGACCATTATGACATCACCGTTGCCATGATGACCATTATGACATCATCGTCGCCATGACGACCATTGTGACATCATCGTCGCCATGACAACCATTATAACATCACAATCGCCATGACAACCATTATGGCATCATCATCGCCATGATGACCCTTTATGACATTATCGTCGCCATGACGACCCTTATGACATCATCGTCGCCATGGCAACCATTATGACATCATCATCGCCATGACAACCAATATGATATCATCGTCGCCATGACGACCATTATGACATCATCGTCGCCATGACAACTATTATGACATCATCGTCGCCATGGCGACCAATATGATATCACCGTTGCCATGACGAGCATTATGATATCATCGTAGCCATTACGACCATTATTAAATCACAGTCGCCATGACAACCATTATGACATCTTCGTCGCCATGACGCCCATTATGACATCATGACATCACCGTTGCCATGACGACCATTATGACATCACCGTTGCCATGATGACCATTATTACATCATCGTCGCCATGACGAGCATTATGACATCATCGTCGCCATGACAACCATTATGACATCATCGTCGCCATGGCAACCATTATGACATCATCATCGCCATGACAACCAATATGATATCATCGTCGCCATGACAACCATTATGACATCATCGTCGCCATGACAACCATTATGACATCATGTTCGCCATGGCGACCATTATGACATCACAGTCGCCATGACAACCATTATGACATCTTCGTCGCCATGACGACCATTATGACATCATGACATCACCATTGCCATGACGACCATTGTGACATCACCGTTGCCATGACGACCATTATGACATCATCGTCGCCATGACGACCATTATGACATCATTGTCGCCATGACAACCATTATGACATCACAATCGCCATGACGACCATTATGACATCATCGTCGCCATGGCGACCATTATGACACCATCGTCGCCAAGATGACTGTTATGAGATTATCGTCGCCATGACGACCCTTATGACATCATCGTCACCATGGCAACCATTATGACATCATCATCGCCATGACAACCAATATGATATCATTGTCGCCATGACAACCATTATGACATCATCGTCGCCATGGCAACCATTATGACATCACGGTCGCCATGTCGACCATTATGACATCATCGTAGCCATTACGACCATTATTAAATCACAGTCGCCATGACAAACATTGTGACATCTTCGTCGCCATGACGACCATTATGACATCATGACATCACCGTTGCTATGACGACCATTATGACATCACCGTTGCCATGACGACCATTATGACATCATCGTCGGCATGACGACCATTATGACATCATCATCGCCATGACAACCATTATGACATCACAATCGCCATGACGACCATTATGACATCATCGTCGCCATGGCGACCCTTATGACATTATCATCGCCAAGATGACCGTTATGAGAATATCGTCGCCATGACAACCCTTATGACATCATCGTCGCCATGGCAACCATTATGACATCATCATCGCCATGACAACCAATATGATATCATTGTCGCCATGACAACCATTATGACATCATCGTCGCCATGGCAACCATTATGACATCACGGTCGCCATGTCGACCATTATGACATCATCGTAGCCATTACGACCATTATTAAATCACAGTCGCCATGACAACCATTATGACATCTTCGTCGCCATGACGACCATTATGACATCATGACATCACCGTTGCCATGACGACCATTATGACATCATCGTCGCCATGGCCACCATTATGACACCACCGTTGCCATGACGACCATTATGACATCATCGTCGCCTTGACGACAATTATGACATCATCATCGCCATGACGACCATTATGACATCATCATCGCCATGATGACCGTTATGACATTATCGTCGCCATGACGACCCTTATGACATCATCGTCGCCATGGCAACCATTATGACGACATCATCGGCATGACAACCAATATGATATCATCGTCGCCATGATGACCATTATGACATCATCGTCGCCATGACAACCATTATGACATCATCGTCGCCATGGCGACCATTATGACATCACCGTCACCATGACGACCATTATGACATCATCGCAGCCATTAAAACCATTATTAAATTACAGTCGCCATGACAACCATTATGACATCTTCGTCGCCATGACGATCATTATGACATCATGACATCACCGTTGCCATGACGACCATTATGACATCACCATTGCCATGACGACCATTATGACATCATCGTCGCCATGACAACCATTATAACATCACAATCGCCATGACGACCATTATGGCATCATCATCGCCATGATGACCCTTTATGACATTATCGTCGCCATGACGACCCTTATGACATCATCGTCGCCATGGTGACCATTATGACATCATCATCGCCATGACAACCAATATGATATCATCGTCGCCATGACGACCATTATGACATCATCGTCGCCATGACAACCATTATGACATCATCGTCGCCATGGCGACCATTATGACATCACCGTTGCCATGACGACCATTATGATATCATCGTAGCCATGACGACCATTATGACATCACCGTTGCCATGATGACCATTATGACATCATCGTCGCCATGGCAACCATTATGACATCATCATCGCCATGACAACCAATATGACATCATTGTTGCCATGACAACCATTATGACATCACCGTCGCCATGGCAACCATTATGACATCACGGTCGCCATGGCGACCATTATGACATCACCGTTGCCATGACGACCATTATGATATCATCGTAGCCATGACGACCATTATGACACCACCGTTGCCATGACGACCATTATGACATCATCGTCGCCTTGACGACAATTATGTCATCATCATCGCCATGACGACCATTATGACATCATCATCGCCATGATGACCGTTTTGACATTATCGTCGCCATGACGACCCTTTTGACATCATCGTCACCATGGCAACCATTATGACGACATCATCGGCATGACAACCAATATGATATCATCGTCGCCATGATGACCATTATGACATCATCGTCGCCATGACAACCATTATGACATCATCGTCGCCATGGCGACCATTATGACATCACCGTCACCATGACGACCATTATGACATCATCGCAGCCATTACGACCATTATTAAATCACAGTCGCCATGACAACCATTATGACATCTTCGTCGCCATGATGATCATTATGACATCATGACATCACCGTTGCCATGACGACCATTATGACATCACCGTTGCCATGACGACCATTATGACATCATCATCGCCATGACGACCATTATGACATCATCGTCGCCATGACAACCATTATGACATCACAATCGCCATGACGACCATTATGGCATCATCATCGCCATGATGACCCTTTATGACATTATCGTCGCCATGATGAACCTTATGACATCATCGTCGCCATGGCAACCATTATGACATCATCGTCGCCATGACAACCAATATGATATCATCGTCGTCATGATGACCATTATGAAATCATCGTCGCCATGACAACCATTATGACATCATATTCGCCATGGCGACCATTATGACATCACCGTCGCCATGACGACCATTATGACATCATCGCAGCCATTACGACAATTATTAAATCAAAGTCGCCATGACAACCATTATGACATCTTCGTCGCCATGACAACCATTATGACATCTTCGTCGCCATGACGACCATTATGACATCATGACATCACCGTTGCCATGACGACCATTATGACATCACCGTTGCCATGATGACCATTATGACATCATCGTCGCCATGACGACCATTGTGACATCATCGTCGCCATGACAACCATTATAACATCACAATCGCCATGACAACCATTATGGCATCATCATCGCCATGATGACCCTTTATGACATTATCGTCGCCATGACGACCCTTATGACATCATCGTCGCCATGGCAACCATTATGACATCATCATCGCCATGACAACCAATATGATATCATCGTCGCCATGACGACCATTATGACATCATCGTCGCCATGACAACTATTATGACATCATCGTCGCCATGGCGACCAATATGATATCACCGTTGCCATGACGAGCATTATGATATCATCGTAGCCATTACGACCATTATTAAATCACAGTCGCCATGACAACCATTATGACATCTTCGTCGCCATGACGCCCATTATGACATCATGACATCACCGTTGCCATGACGACCATTATGACATCACCGTTGCCATGATGACCATTATTACATCATCGTCGCCATGACGAGCATTATGACATCATCGTCGCCATGACAACCATTATGACATCATCGTCGCCATGGCAACCATTATGACATCATCATCGCCATGACAACCAATATGATATCATCGTCGCCATGACAACCATTATGACATCATCGTCGCCATGACAACCATTATGACATCATATTCGCCATGGCGACCATTATGACATCACAGTCGCCATGACAACCATTATGACATCTTCGTCGCCATGACGACCATTATGACATCATGACATCACCATTGCCATGACGACCATTGTGACATCACCGTTGCCATGACGACCATTATGACATCATCGTCGCCATGACGACCATTATGACATCATTGTCGCCATGACAACCATTATGACATCACAATCGCCATGACGACCATTATGACATCATCGTCGCCATGGCGACCATTATGACACCATCGTCGCCAAGATGACTGTTATGAGATTATCGTCGCCATGACGACCCTTATGACATCATCGTCACCATGGCAACCATTATGACATCATCATCTCCATGACAACCAATATGATATCATTGTCGCCATGACAACCATTATGACATCATCGTCGCCATGGCAACCATTATGACATCACGGTCGCCATGTCGACCATTATGACATCATCGTAGCCATTACGACCATTATTAAATCACAGTCGCCATGACAAACATTGTGACATCTTCGTCGCCATGACGACCATTATGACATCATGACATCACCGTTGCTATGACGACCATTATGACATCACCGTTGCCATGACGACCATTATGACATCATCGTCGGCATGACGACCATTATGACATCATCATCGCCATGACAACCATTATGACATCACAATCGCCATGACGACCATTATGACATCATCGTCGCCATGGCGACCCTTATGACATCATCATCGCCAAGATGACCGTTATGAGAATATCGTCGCCATGACAACCCTTATGACATCATCGTCGCCATGGCAACCATTATGACATCATCATCGCCATGACAACCAATATGATATCATTGTCGCCATGACAACCATTATGACATCATCGTCGCCATGGCAACCATTATGACATCACGGTCGCCATGTCGACCATTATGACATCATCGTAGCCATTACGACCATTATTAAATCACAGTCGCCATGACAACCATTATGACATCTTCGTCGCCATGACGACCATTATGACATCATGACATCACCGTTGCCATGACGACCATTATGACATCATCGTCGCCATGGCCACCATTATGACACCACCGTTGCCATGACGACCATTATGACATCATCGTCGCCTTGACGACAATTATGACATCATCATCGCCATGACGACCATTATGACATCATCATCGCCATGATGACCGTTATGACATTATCGTCGCCATGACGACCCTTATGACATCATCGTCGCCATGGCAACCATTATGACGACATCATCGGCATGACAACCAATATGATATCATCGTCGCCATGATGACCATTATGACATCATCGTCGCCATGACAACCATTATGACATCATCGTCGCCATGGCGACCATTATGACATCACCGTCACCATGACGACCATTATGACATCATCGCAGCCATTAAAACCATTATTAAATTACAGTCGCCATGACAACCATTATGACATCTTCGTCGCCATGACGATCATTATGACATCATGACATCACCGTTGCCATGACGACCATTATGACATCACCATTGCCATGACGACCATTATGACATCATCGTCGCCATGACAACCATTATAACATCACAATCGCCATGACGACCATTATGGCATCATCATCGCCATGATGACCCTTTATGACATTATCGTCGCCATGACGACCCTTATGACATCATCGTCGCCATGGTGACCATTATGACATCATCATCGCCATGACAACCAATATGATATCATCGTCGCCATGACGACCATTATGACATCATCGTCGCCATGACAACCATTATGACATCATCGTCGCCATGGCGACCATTATGACATCACCGTTGCCATGACGACCATTATGATATCATCGTAGCCATGACGACCATTATGACATCACCGTTGCCATGATGACCATTATTACATCATCGTCGCCATGGCAACCATTATGACATCATCATCGCCATGACAACCAATATGATATCATTGTTGCCATGACAACCATTATGACATCATCGTCGCCATGGCAACCATTATGACATCACGGTCGCCATGGCGACCATTATGACATCACCGTTGCCATGACGACCATTATGATATCATCGTAGCCATGACGACCATTATGACACCACCGTTGCCATGATGACCATTATGACATCATCGTCGCCTTGACGACAATTATGACATCATCATCGCCATGACGACCATTATGACATCATCATCGCCATGATGACCGTTATGACATTATCGTCGCCATGACGACCCTTTTGACATCATCGTCACCATGGCAACCATTATGACGACATCATCGGCATGACAACCAATATGATATCATCGTCGCCATGATGACCATTATGACATCATCGTCGCCATGACAACCATTATGACATCATCGTCGCCATGGCGACCATTATGACATCACCGTCACCATGACGACCATTATGACATCATCGCAGCCATTACGACCATTATTAAATCACAGTCGCCATGACAACCATTATGACATCTTCGTCGCCATGATGATCATTATGACATCATGACATCACCGTTGCCATGACGACCATTATGACATCACCGTTGCCATGACGACCATTATGACATCATCATCGCCATGACGACCATTATGACATCATCGTCGCCATGACATCCATTATGACATCACAATCGCCATGACGACCATTATGGCATCATCATCGCCATGATGACCCTTTATGACATTATCGTCGCCATGATGAACCTTATGACATCATCGTCGCCATGGCAACCATTATGACATCATCGTCGCCATGACAACCAATATGATATCATCGTCGCCATGATGACCATTATGAAATCATCGTCGCCATGACAACCATTATGACATCATATTCGCCATGGCGACCATTATGACATCACCGTCGCCATGACGACCATTATGACATCATCGCAGCCATTACGACCATTATTAAATCAAAGTCGCCATGACAACCATTATGACATCTTCGTCGCCATGACAACCATTATGACATCTTCGTCGCCATGACTACCATTATGACATCATGACATCACCGTTGCCATGACGACCATTATGACATCACCGTTGCCATGATGACCATTATGACATCATCGTCGCCATGACGACCATTGTGACATCATCGTCGCCATGACAACCATTATAACATCACAATCGCCATGACAACCATTATGGCATCATCATCGCCATGATGACCCTTTATGACATTATCGTCGCCATGACGACCCTTATGACATCATCGTCGCCATGGCAACCATTATGACATCATCATCGCCATGACAACCAATATGATATCATCGTCGCCATGACGACCATTATGACATCATCGTCGCCATGACAACTATTATGACATCATCGTCGCCATGGCGACCAATATGATATCACCGTTGCCATGACGAGCATTATGATATCATCGTAGCCATTACGACCATTATTAAATCACAGTCGCCATGACAACCATTATGACATCTTCGTCGCCATGACGCCCATTATGACATCATGACATCACCGTTGCCATGACGACCATTATGACATCACCGTTGCCATGATGACCATTATTACATCATCGTCGCCATGACGAGCATTATGACATCATCGTCGCCATGACAACCATTATGACATCATCGTCGCCATGGCAACCATTATGACATCATCATCGCCATGACAACCAATATGATATCATCGTCGCCATGACAACCATTATGACATCATCGTCGCCATGACAACCATTATGACATCATATTCGCCATGGCGACCATTATGACATCACAGTCGCCATGACAACCATTATGACATCTTCGTCGCCATGACGACCATTATGACATCATGACATCACCATTGCCATGACGACCATTGTGACATCACCGTTGCCATGACGACCATTATGACATCATCGTCGCCATGACGACCATTATGACATCATTGTCGCCATGACAACCATTATGACATCACAATCGCCATGACGACCATTATGACATCATCGTCGCCATGGCGACCATTATGACACCATCGTCGCCAAGATGACTGTTATGAGATTATCGTCGCCATGACGACCCTTATGACATCATCGTCACCATGGCAACCATTATGACATCATCGCCATGACAACCAATATGATATCATTGTCGCCATGACAACCATTATGACATCATCGTCGCCATGGCAACCATTATGACATCACGGTCGCCATGTCGACCATTATGACATCATCGTAGCCATTACGACCATTATTAAATCACAGTCGCCATGACAAACATTGTGACATCTTCGTCGCCATGACGACCATTATGACATCATGACATCACCGTTGCTATGATGACCATTATGACATCACCGTTGCCATGACGATAATTATGACATCATCGTCGGCATGACGACCATTATGACATCATCATCGCCATGACAACCATTATGACATCACAATCGCCATGACGACCATTATGACATCATCGTCGCCATGGCGACCCTTATGACATCATCATCGCCAAGATGACCGTTATGAGAATATCGTCGCCATGACAACCCTTATAACATCATCGTCGCCATGGCAACCATTATGACATCATCATCGCCATGACAACCAATATGATATCATTGTCGCCATGACAACCATTATGACATCATCGTCGCCATGGCAACCATTATGACATCACGGTCGCCATGTCGACCATTATGACATCATCGTAGCCATTACGACCATTATTAAATCACAGTCGCCATGACAACCATTATGACATCTTCGTCGCCATGACGACCATTATGACATCATGACATCACCGTTGCCATGACGACCATTATGACATCATCGTCGCCATGGCCACCATTATGACACCACCGTTGCCATGACGACCATTATGACATCATCGTCGCCTTGACGACAATTATGACATCATCATCGCCATGACGACCATTATGACATCATCATCGCCATGATGACCGTTATGACATTATCGTCGCCATGACGACCCTTATGACATCATCGTCGCCATGGCAACCATTATGACGACATCATCGGCATGACAACCAATATGATATCATCGTCGCCATGATGACCATTATGACATCATCGTCGCCATGACAACCATTATGACATCATCGTCGCCATGGCGACCATTATGACATCACCGTCACCATGACGACCATTATGACATCATCGCAGCCATTAAAACCATTATTAAATTACAGTCGCCATGACAACCATTATGACATCTTCGTCGCCATGACGATCATTATGACATCATGACATCACCGTTGCCATGACGACCATTATGACATCACCATTGCCATGACGACCATTATGACATCATCGTCGCCATGACAACCATTATAACATCACAATCGCCATGACGACCATTATGGCATCATCATCGCCATGATGACCCTTTATGACATTATCGTCGCCATGACGACCCTTATGACATCATCGTCGCCATGGTGACCATTATGACATCATCATCGCCATGACAACCAATATGATATCATCGTCGCCATGACGACCATTATGACATCATCGTCGCCATGACAACCATTATGACATCATCGTCGCCATGGCGACCATTATGACATCACCGTTGCCATGACGACCATTATGATATCATCGTAGCCATTACGACCATTATTAAATCACAGTCGCCATGACAACCATTATGACATCTTTGTCGCCATGACGACCATTATTACATCATGACATCACCGTTGCCATGACGACCATTATGACATCACCGTTGCCATGATGACCATTATTACATCATCCTCGCCATGACGAGCATTATGACATCATCGTCGCCATGGCAACCATTATGACATCATCATCGCCATGACAACCAATATGATATCATCGTCGCCATGACAACTATTATGACATCATCGTCGCCATGACAACCATTATGCCATCACAATAGCCATGACGACCATTATGACATCATCGTCGATATGGCGACCATTATGACATCATCATCGCCAAGATGACCGTTATGAGAATATCGTCGCCATGACGACCCTTATGACATCATCGTCGCCATGGCAACCATTATGACATCATCATCGCCATGACAACCAATATGATATCATTGTCGCCATGACAACCATTATGACATCATCGTCGCCATGGCAACCATTATGACATCACGGTCGCCATGTCGACCATTATGACATCATCGTAGCCATTATGACCATTATTAAATCACAGTCGCCATGACAAACATTATGACATCTTCGTCGCCATGACGACCATTATGACATCATGACATCACCGTTGCTATGACGACCATTATGACATCACCGTTGCCATGACGACCATTATGACATCATCATCGCCATGACGACCATTATGACATCATCGTCGCCATGACAACCATTATGACATCACAATCGCCATGACGACCATTATGACATCATCGTCGCCAAGATGACCGTTATGAGAATATCGTCGCCATGACGACCCTTATGACATCTCCGTCGCCATGGCAACCATTATGACATCATCATCGCCATGACAACCAATATGATATCATTGTCGCCATGACAACCATTATGACATCATTGTCGCCATGGCAACCATTATGACATCACGGTCGCCATGTCGACCATTATGACATCATCGTAGCCATTACGACCATTATTAAATCACAGTCGCCAAGACAACCATTATGACATCTTCATCGCCATGACGATCATTATGACATCATCATCGGCATGACAACCAATATGATATCATCGTCGCCATGATGACCATTATGACATCATCGTCGCCATGACAACCATTATGACATCATCGTCGCCATGGCGACCATTCCGACATCACCGTCACCATGACGACCATTATGACATCATCGCAGTCATTACGACCATTATTAAATCACAGTCGCCATGACAACCATTATGACATCTTCATCGCCATGACGATCATTATGACATCATGACATCACCGTTGCCATGACGACCATTATGACATCACCGTTGCCATGACGACCATTATGACATCATCGTCGCCATGACGACCATTATGACATCATTGTCGCCATGACAACCTTTATGACATCACAATCGCCATGACGACCATTATGGCATCATCATCGCCATGATGACCCTTTATGACATTATCGTCGCCATGATGACCCTTTATGACATTATCGTCGCCATGATGACCCTTATGACATCATCGTCGCCATGGCAACCATTATGACAACATCATCGCCATGACAACTAATATGATATCATCGTCGCCATGATGACCATTATGACATCATCGTCGCCATGACAACCATTATGACATCATCGTCGCCATGGCGACCATTATGACATCACCATTGCCATGACGACCATTATGACATCATCGTAGCCATTACGACCATTATTAAATCACAGTCGCCATGACAACCATTATGACATCTTCGTCGCCATGACGACCATTATGACATCATGACATCACTGTTGCCATGACGACCATTATGACATCACCGTTGCCATGACGACCATTATTACATCATCGTCGCCATGACGACCATTATGACATCATCGCCATGACAACCATTATGACATCATCGTCGCCATGGCATCCATTATGACATCATCATCGCCATGACAACCAATATGATATCATCGTCGTCATGACAACCATTATGACATCATATTCGCCATGGCGACCATTATGACATCACCGTCGCCATGACGACCATTATGACATCATAGTAGCCATTACAACCATTATTAAATCACAGTCGCCATGACAACCATTATGACATCTTTGTCGCCATGACGACCATTATGACATCATGACATCACCGTTGCCATGATGACCATTATGACATTATCGTCGCCATGACAACCATTATGACATCATCATCGCCATGACTACAATTATGACATCATCATCGCCATGACGAACATTATGACATCATCATCGCCATGATGACCGTTATGACATTATCATCGCCATGACGACCCTTATGACATCATCGTCGCCATGGCAACCATTATGACATCATCATCGCCATGACAACCAATATGATATCATCGTCGCCATGATGACCATTATGACATCATCGTCGCCATGACAACCATTATGACATCATCGTCGCCATGGCGACCATTATGACATCACCATCGCCATGACGACCATTATGACATCATCGTAGCCATTACGACCATTATTAAATCACAGTCGCCATGACAACCATTATGACATCTTCGTCGCCATGACGACCATTATGACATCATGACATCACCGCTGCCATGACGACCATTATGACATCATCGTCGCCATGATGACCATTATGACATCATCGTCGCCATGACAACCATTATGACATCACAATCGCCATGACGACCATTATGGCATCATCATTGCCATGATGACCCTTTATGACATTATCGTCGCCATGACGACCCTTATGACATCATCATCGCCATGGCAACCATTATGACATCATCATCGCCATGACAACCAATATGATATCATCGTCGCCATGATGACCATTATGACATCATCGTCGCGATGACAACCATTATGACATCATCGTCGCCATGGCGACCATTATGACATCACCGTTGGCATAACGACCATTATGACATCATCGTAGCCAATACGACCATTATTAAATCACAGTCGCCATGACAACCATTATGACATCTTCGTCGCCATGATGACCATTATGACATCATGACATCACCGTTACCATGACGACCATTATGACATCACCGTTGCCATGACGACCATTATTACATTAGCGTCGCCATGACGACCATTATGACATCATCGTCGCCATGACAACCATTATGACATCATCGTCGCCATGGCAACCATTATGACATCATCATCGCCATGACAACCAATATGATATTATTGTCGCCATGACAACCATTATGACATCATCGTCGCCATGACAACCATTATGACATCATATTCGCCATGACGACCATTATGACATTATCGTCGCCATGGCGACCGTTATGACAATATCGTCGCCATGACGACCCTTATGACATCATCGTCGCCATGGCAACCATTATGACATCATCATCGCCATGACAACCAATATGACATCACGGTCGCCATGTCGACCATTATGACATCATCGTAGCCATTACGACCATTATTAAATCACAGTCGCCATGACAACCATTATAACATCTTCGTCGCCATGACGACCATTATGACATCACCGTTGCTATGACGACCATTATGACATACCGTTGCCATGACGACCATTATGACATCATCATAGCCATTACGACCATTATTAAATCACAGTTGCCATGACAACCATTATGACATCTTCGTCGCCATGACGACCATTATGACATCATGACATCACCGTTGCCATGACGACCATTATGACATAACCGTCGCCATGACAACCATTATGACATCATCGTCGCCATGGCGACCATTATGACACCACCGTTGCCATGACGACCATTATGACATCATCGTCGCCTTGATGACCATTATGACATCATCGTCGCCTTGACGACAATTATGACATCATCATCGCCATGACGACCATTATGACATCATCGCCATGATGACCGTTATGACATTATCGTCGCCATGACGACCCTTATGACATCATCGTCGACATGGCAACCATTATGACATCATCATCGCCATGACAACCAATATGATATCATCGTCGCCATGATGACCATTATGACATCATCGTCGCCATGACAAACATTATGACATCATATTCGCCATGGCGACCATTATGACCTCACCGTCGCCATGACGACCAGTATGACATCATCGTAGCCATTACGACCATTATTAAATCACAGTCGCCATGACAACCATTATGACATCTTCGTCGCCATGACGACCATTATGACATCATGACATCACCGTTGCCATGACGACCATTATGACATCACCGTTGCCATGACGACCATTATGACATCATCATCGCCATGACGACCATTATGACATCATCGTCGGCTTGACAACCATTATGACATCACAATCGCCATGACGACCATTATGGCATCATCATCGCCATGATGACCCTTTATGACATTATCGTCGCCATGACCCTTATGACATCATCGTCGCCATGGCAACCATTATGACATCATCATCGCCATGACAACCAATGTGATATCATCGTCGCCATGAAGACCATTATGACATCATCGTCGCCATGACAACCATTATGACATCATATTCGCCATGGCGACCATTATGACATCACCGTCGCCATGACGACCATTATGACATCATCGTCGCCATGACGACCATTATGACATCATCGTCGCCATGACAACCATTATGACATCACAATCGCCATGACGACCATTATGGCATCATCATCGCCATGATGACCCTTTATGACATTATCGTCGCCATGACGACCCTTATGACATCATCGTCGCCATGGCAACCATTATGACATCATCATCGCCATGTCAACCAATATGATATTATCGTCGCCATGATGACCATTATGACATCATCGTCGCCATGACAACCATTATGACATCATCGTCGCCATGGCGACCATTATGACATCACCATTGCCATGACGACCATTATGATATCATCGTAGCCATTACGACCAATATTAAATCACAGTCGCCATGACAACCATTATGACATCTTCGTCGCCATGACGACCATTATGACATCACCGTTGCCATGACGACCATTATGACATCACCGTTGCCATGACGACCATTATGACATCATCGTCGCCATGACGAGCATTATGACATCAACGTCGCCATGACAACCATTATGACATCATCGTCGCCATGGCAACCATTATGACATCATCATCGCCATGACAACCAATATGATATCATCGTCGCCATGACAACCATTATGACATCATCGTCGCCATGACAACCATTATGACATCATATTCGCCATGGCGACCATTATGACATCACCGTCACCATGACGACCATTATGACATCATCGTAGCCATTACGACCATTATTAAATCACAGTCGCCATGGCAACCATTATGACATCTTCGTCGCCATGACGACCATTATGACATCATGACATCACCATTGCCATGACGACCATTATGACATCACCGTTGCCATGACGACCATTATGACATCATCGTCGCCATGATGACCATTATGACATCATCGTCGCCATGACAACCATTATGACATCACAATCGCCATGACAACCATTATGACATCATAGTCACCATGGCGACAATTATGACATCATCATCGCCAAGATGACCGTTATGAGAATATCGTCGCCATGACGACCCTTATGACATCATCGTCGCCATGGCAACCATTATGACATCATCATCGCCATGACAACCAATATGATATCATTGTCGCCATGACAACCATTATGACATCATCGTCACCATGGCAACCATTATGACATCACGGTCGCCATGACGACCATTATGACATCATCGTAGCCATTACGACCATTATTAAATCACAGTCGCCATGACAACCATTATGACATCTTCGTCGCCATGATGACCATTATGACATCATGACATCACCGTTGCCATGACGACCATTATGACATCATCGTCGCCATGACAACCTTTATGACATCATCGTCGCCATGGCGACCATTATGACACCACCGTTGCCATGACGACCATTATGACATCATCGTTGCCTTGACGACAATTATGACATCATCATCGCCATGACGACCATTATGACATTATCGTCGCCATGACGACCCTTATGACCTCATCGTCGCCATGGCAACCATTATGACATCATCGCCATGACGACCATTATGACATCATCGCAGCCATTACGACCATTATTAAATCACAGTCGCCATGACAACCATTATGACATCTTCGTCGCCATGACGACCATTATGACATCATGACATCACCGTTGCCATGACGACTATTATGACATCATCGTTGTCATGACGACCATTATGACATCATCGTCGCCATGACGACCATTATGACATCATCGTCGCCATGTCAACCATTATGACATCACAATCACCATGACGACCATTATGGCATCATTATCGCCATGATGACCCTTTATGACATTATCGTCGCCATGACGACCATTATGACATCATTGTCGCAATGACAACCATTATGACATCTTAGTCGCCATGACGACCATTATGACATCATGACATCACTATTGCCATGACGACCATTATGACATCACCGTTGCCATGACGACCATTATGACATCATCGTCGCCATAACGGCCATTATGACATCATCGTCGCCATGACAACCATTATGACATCACTATCGCCATGACGACAATTATGACATCATCATCGCCATGATGACCATTATGACATCACCTTCGCCATGACGACCATTATGAAATCATCATAGCCATTACGACCATTATTAAATCACAGTCGCCATGACAACCATTATGACATCTTCGTCGCCATGATGACCATTATGACATCATGACATCACCGTCGCCATGACAACCATTATGACATCATCGTCGCCATGGCGACCATTATGACATCATCATCGCCATGATGACCGTTATGACATTATCATCGCCATGACGACCCTTATGACATCATCGTCGCCATGGCAACCATTATGACATCATCATCGCCATGACAACCAATATGATATCATCGTCGCCATGATGACCATTATGACATCATCGTCGCCATGACAACCATTATGACATCACAATCGCCATAACGACCATTATGACATCATCGTCGCCATGGCGACCATTATGACATCATCATCGCCATGATGACCGTTATGACAATATCGTCGCCATGACGAGCCCAATGACATCATCGTCGCCATGGCGACCATTATGACATCACCGTCGCCATGACGACCATTATTAAATCATAGTCGCCATGACAACCATTATGACATCTTCGTCGCCATGATGACCATTATGACATCATGACATCACCGTTGCCATGACAACCATTATGACATCACCGTTGCCATGATGACCATTATGACATCATCGTCGCCATGACGACCATTATGACATCATCGTCGCCATGACAACCATTATGACATCACAATCGCCATGACGACCATTATGACATCATCATAGCCATTACGACCATTAATAAATCACAGTCGCCATGACAACCATTATGATATCTTCGTCGCCATGATGACCATTATGACATCATGACATCACCGTTGCCATGACGACCATTATGACATCACCGGTGCCATGACAACCATTATGACATCATCATCGCCATGACGACCATTATGACATCATCATCGCCATGACAACCATTATGACATCACAATCGCCATGACGACCATTATGACATCATCGTCGCCATGGCGACCATTATGACATCATCGTCGCCTTGATGACCATTATGACATCATCGTCGCCTTGACGACAATTATGACATCATCATCGCCATGACGACCATTATGACATCATCGCCATGATGACCGTTATGACATTATCGTCGCCATGACGACCCTTATGACATCATCGTCGCCATGGCAACCATTATGACATCATCATCGCCATGACAACCAATATGATATCATCGTCGCCATGATGACCATTATGACATCATCGTCGCCATGACAAACATTATGACATCATATTCGCCATGGCGACCATTATGACCTCACCGTCGCCATGACGACCAGTATGACATCATCGTAGCCATTACGACCATTATTAAATCACAGTCGCCATGACAACCATTATGACATCTTCGTCGCCATGACGACCATTATGACATCATGACATCACCGTTGCCATGACGACCATTATGACATCACCGTTGCCATGACGACCATTATGACATCATCATCGCCATGACGACCATTATGACATCATCGTCGGCTTGACAACCATTATGACATCACAATCGCCATGACGACCATTATGGCATCATCATCGCCATGATGACCCTTTATGACATTATCGTCGCCATGACCCTTATGACATCATCGTCGCCATGGCAACCATTATGACATCATCATCGCCATGACAACCAATATGATATCATCGTCGCCATGAAGACCATTATGACATCATCGTCGCCATGACAACCATTATGACATCATATTCGCCATGGCGACCATTATGACATCACCGTCGCCATGACGACCATTATGACATCATCGTCGCCATGACGACCATTATGACATCATCGTCGCCATGACAACCATTATGACATCACAATCGCCATGACGACCATTATGGCATCATCATCGCCATGATGACCCTTTATGACATTATCGTCGCCATGACGACCCTTATGACATCATCGTCGCCATGGCAACCATTATGACATCATCATCGCCATGTCAACCAATATGATATTATCGTCGCCATGATGACCATTATGACATCATCGTCGCCATGACAACCATTATGACATCATCGTCGCCATGGCGACCATTGACATCACCATTGCCATGACGACCATTATGACATCATTGTCGCCATGACAACCATTATGACATCAACGTCGCCATGGCGACCATTTTGACATCACCGTCGCCATGACGACCATTATTAAATCATCGTAGCCATTACGACCATTATTATATCACAGTCGCCATGAAAACCATTATGACATCTTCGTCGCCATGATGATCATTATGACATCATGACATCACCGTTGCCATGACGACCATTATGACATCACCATTGCCATGACGACCATTATGACATCATCGTCGCCATGACAACCATTTTGACATCATCGTCGCCATGGCGACCATTATGACATCACCGTCGCCATGACGACCATTATGACATCATCGTAGCCTTTACGACCATTATTAAATCAAAGTCGCCATGACAACCATTATGACATCTTCGTCGCCATGACGACCATTATGACATCATGACATCATCGTTGCCATGACGACCATTATGACATCATCGTTGCCATGACGACCATTATGACATCATCGTCGCCATGGCAACCATTATGACATCATCATCGCCATGACAACCAATATGATATCATCGTCGCCATGATGACCATTATGTAATCATTGTCGCCATGACAACCATTATGACATCATGACATCACCGTTGCCATTGAGACCATTATGACATCACCGTTGCCATGACAACCATTATGACATCATCATCGCCATGACAACCAATATGATATCATGACATCACCGTTGCCATGACGACCATTATGACATCACCGTTGCCATGACGACCATTATGACATCACCGTTGCCATGATGACCATTATTACATCATCGTTGCCATGACGAGCATTATGACATCATCGTCGCCATGGCAACCATTATGACATCATCATCGCCATGACAACCAATATGATATCATCGTCGCCATGAGAACCATTATGACATCATCGTCGCCATGACAACCATTATGACATCATATTCGCCATGGCGACCATTATGACATCACAGTCGCCAGTACAACCATTATGACATCTTCGTCGCCATGACGACCATTATGACATCATGACATCACCATTGCCATGACGACCATTATGACATCACCGTTGCCATGACGACCATTATGACATCATCGTCGCCATGACAACCATTATGACATCATCGTCGCCATGGCAACCATTATGACATCATCATCGCCATGACAACCAATATGATATCATCGTCGCCATGACAACCATTATGACATCATCGTCGCCATGACAACCATTATGACATCATATTCGCCATGGCGACCATTATGACATCACCGTCGCCATGACGACCATTATGACATCATCGTAGCCATTACGACCATTATTAAATCACAGTCGCCATGGCAACCATTATGACATCTTCGTCGCCATGACGACCATTATGACATCATGACATCACCATTGCCATGACGACCATTGTGACATCACCGTTGCCATGACGACCATTATGACATCATCGTCGCCATGACGACCATTATGACATCATCGTCGCCATGACAACCATTATGACATCACAATCGCCATGACAACCATTATGACATCATAGTCGCCATGGCGACCATTATGACATCATCATCGCCAAGATGACCGTTATGAGAATATCGTCGCCATGACGACCCTTATGACATCATCGTCGCCATGGCAACCATTATGACATCATCATCGCCATGACAACCAATATGATATCATTGTTGCCATGACAACCATTATGACATCATCGTCGCCATGGCAACCATTATGACATCACGGTCGCCATGACGACCATTATGACATCATCGTAGCCGTTACGACCATTATTAAATCACAGTCGCCATGACAACCATTATGACATCTTCGTCGCCATGACGACCATTATGACATCATGACATCACCGTTGCCATGACGACCATTATGACATCATCGTCGCCATGACAACCTTTATGACATCATCGTCGCCATGGCGACCATTATGACACCACCGTTGCCATGACGACCATTATGACATCATCGTTGCCTTGACGACAATTATGACATCATCATCGCCATGACGACCATTATGACATCATCATCGCCATGATGACCGTTATGACATTATCGTCGCCATGACGACCCTTATGACATCATCGTCGCCATGGCAACCATTAAGACATCATCATCGCCATGACGACCATTATGACATCATCGCAGCCATTACGACCATTATTAAATCACAGTCGCCATGACAACCATTATGACATCTTCGTCGCCATGACGATCATTATGACATCATGACATCACCGTTGCCATGACGACCATTATGACATCACCGTTGCCATGACGACCATTATGACATCATCTTCGCCATGACAACCATTATAACATCACAATCGCCATGACGACCATTATGGCATCATCATCGCCATGATGACCCTTTATGACATTATCGTCGCCATGACGACCCTTATGACATCATCGTCGCCATGGTGACCATTATGACATCATCATCGCCATGACAACCAATATGATATCATCGTCGAAATGACGACCATTATGACATCATCGTCGCCATGTCAACCATTATGACATCATCGTCGCCATGGCGACCATTATGACATCACCGTTGCCATGACGACCATTATGATATCATCGTAGCCATTACGACCATTATTAAATCACAGTCGCCATGACAACCATTATGACATCTTCGTCGCCATGACGACCATTATGACATCATGACATCACCGTTGCCATGACGACCATTATGACATCACCGTTGCCATGATGACCATTATTACATCATCGTCGCCATGACGAGCATAATGACATCATCGTCGCCATGGCAACCATTATGACATCATCATCGCCATGACAACCAATATGATATCATCGTCGCCATGAGAACCATTATGACATCATCGTCGCCATGACAACCATTATGACATCATATTCGCCATGGCGACCATTATGACATCACAGTCGCCAGTACAACCATTATGACATCTTCGTCGCAATGACGACCATTATGACATCATGACATCACCATTGCCATGACGACCATTATGACATCACCGTTGCCATGACGACCATTATGACATCACCGTCGCCATGACGACCATTATGACATCATCGTCACCATGACAACCATTATGCCATCACAATCGCCATGACGACCATTATGACATCATCGTCGCCATGGCGACCATTATGATATCATCATCGCCAAGATGACCGTTATGAGAATATCGTCGCCATGACGACCCTTATGACATCATCGTCGCCATGGCAACCATTATGACATCATCATCGCCATGACAACCAATATGATATCATTGTCGCCATGACAACCATTATGACATCATCGTCGCCATGGCAACCATTATGACATCACGGTCGCCATGTCGACCATTATGACATCATCGTAGCCATTATGACCATTATTAAATCACAGTCGCCATGACAAACATTATGACATCTTCGTCGCCATGACGACCATTATGACATCATGACATCACCGTTGCTATGACGACCATTATGACATCACCGTTGCCATGACGACCATTATGACATCATCGTCGCCATGACGACCATTATGACATCATCGTCGACATGACAACCATTATGACATCACAATCGCCATGACGACCATTATGACATCATCGTCGCCAAGATGACCGTTATGAGAATATCGTCGCCATGACGACCCTTATGACATCATCGTCGCCATGGCAACCATTATGACATCATCATCGCCATGACAACCAATATGATATCATTGTCGCCATGACAACCATTATGACATCATTGTCGCCATGGCAACCATTATGACATCACGGTCGCCATGTCGACCATTATGACATCATCGTAGCCATTACGACCATTATTAAATCACAGTCGCCATGACAAACATTATGACATCTTCGTCGCCATGACGACCATTATGACATCATGACATCACCGTTGCTATGACGACCATTATGACATCACCGTTGCCATGACGAGCATTATGATTTCATCGTAGCCATTACGTCCATTATTAAATCACAGTCGCCATGACAACCATTATGACATCTTCGTCGCCATGACGCCCATTATGACATCATGACATCACCGTTGCCATGACGACCATTATGACATCACCATTGCCATGACAACCATTATGACATCATATTCGCCATGACGACCATTATGACATCATCGTCGCCATGACAACCATTATGACATCATCGTCGCCATGACAACCATTATGACATCATATTCGTCATGACGACCATTATGACATCATCGTCGCCATGACGACCAGTATGACATCATCGTAGCCATTACGACCATTATTAAATCACAGTCGCCATGACAACCATTATGACATCTTCGTCGCCATGACGACCATTATGACATCATGACATCACCGTTGCCATGACGACCATTATGACATCACCGTTGCCATGACGACCATTATGACATCATCGTCGCCATGACAACCATTATGACATCATCGTCGCCATGACAACCATTATAACATCACAATCGCCATAACAACCATTATGGCATCATCATCGCCATGATGACCCTTTATGACATTATCGTCGCCATGACGACCCTTATGACATCATCGTCGCCATGGCAACCATTATGACATCATCGCCATGACAACCAATATGATATCATCGTCGCCATGACGACCATTATGACATCATCGTCGCCATGACAACCATTATGACATCATCGTCGCCATGGCGACCATTATGACATCACCGTTGCCATGACGACCATTATGATATCATCGTAGCCATGACGACCATTATGACATCACCGTTGCCATGATGACCATTATTACATCATCGTCGCCATGGCAACCATTATGACATCATCATCGCCATGACAACCAATATGATATCATTGTTGCCATGACAACCATTATGACATCATCATCGCCATGGCAACCATTATGACATCACGGTCGCCATGGCGACCATTATGACATCACCGTTGCCATGACGACCATTATGATATCATCGTAGCCATGACGACCATTATGACACCACCGTTGCCATGACGACCATTATGACATCATCGTCGCCTTGACGACAATTATGTCATCATCATCGCCATGACGACCATTATGACATCATCATCGCCATGATGACCATTTTGACATTATCGTCGCCATGACGACCCTTTTGACATCATCGTCACCATGGCAACCATTATGACGACATCATCGGCATGACAACCAATATGATATCATCGTCGCCATGATGACCATTATGACATCATCGTCGCCATGACAACCATTATGACATCATCGTCGCCATGGCGACCATTATGACATCACCGTCACCATGACGACCATTATGACATCATCGCAGCCATTACGACCATTATTAAATCACAGTCGCCATGACAACCATTATGACATCTTCGTCGCCATGATGATCATTATGACATCATGACATCACCGTTGCCATGACGACCATTATGACATCACCGTTGCCATGACGACCATTATGACATCATCATCGCCATGACGACCATTATGACATCATCGTCGCCATGACAACCATTATGACATCACAATCGCCATGACGACCATTATGGCATCATCATCGCCATGATGACCCTTTATGACATTATCGTCGCCATGATGAACCTTATGACATCATCGTCGCCATGGCAACCATTATGACATCATCGTCGCCATGACAACCAATATGATATCATCGTCGCCATGATGACCATTATGAAATCATCGTCGCCATGACAACCATTATGACATCATATTCGCCATGGCGACCATTATGACATCACCGTCGCCATGACGACCATTATGACATCATCGCAGCCATTACGACCATTATTAAATCAAAGTCGCCATGACAACCATTATGACATCTTCGTCGCCATGACAACCATTATGACATCTTCGTCGCCATGACGACCATTATGACATCATGACATCACCGTTGCCATGACGACCATTATGACATCACCGTTGCCATGATGACCATTATGACATCATCGTCGCCATGACGACCATTGTGACATCATCGTCGCCATGACAACCATTATAACATCACAATCGCCATGACAACCATTATGGCATCATCATCGCCATGATGACCCTTTATGACATTATCGTCGCCATGACGACCCTTATGACATCATCGTCGCCATGGCAACCATTATGACATCATCATCGCCATGACAACCAATATGATATCATCGTCGCCATGACGACCATTATGACATCATCGTCGCCATGACAACTATTATGACATCATCGTCGCCATGGCGACCAATATGATATCACCGTTGCCATGACGAGCATTATGATATCATCGTAGCCATTACGACCATTATTAAATCACAGTCGCCATGACAACCATTATGACATCTTCGTCGCCATGACGCCCATTATGACATCATGACATCACCGTTGCCATGACGACCATTATGACATCACCGTTGCCATGATGACCATTATTACATCATCGTCGCCATGACGAGCATTATGACATCATCGTCGCCATGACAACCATTATGACATCATCGTCGCCATGGCAACCATTATGACATCATCATCGCCATGACAACCAATATGATATCATCGTCGCCATGACAACCATTATGACATCATCGTCGCCATGACAACCATTATGACATCATATTCGCCATGGCGACCATTATGACATCACAGTCGCCATGACAACCATTATGACATCTTCGTCGCCATGACGACCATTATGACATCATGACATCACCATTGCCATGACGACCATTGTGACATCACCGTTGCCATGACGACCATTATGACATCATCGTCGCCATGACGACCATTATGACATCATTGTCGCCATGACAACCATTATGACATCACAATCGCCATGACGACCATTATGACATCATCGTCGCCATGGCGACCATTATGACACCATCGTCGCCAAGATGACTGTTATGAGATTATCGTCGCCATGACGACCCTTATGACATCATCGTCACCATGGCAACCATTATGACATCATCATCGCCATGACAACCAATATGATATCATTGTCGCCATGACAACCATTATGACATCATCGTCGCCATGGCAACCATTATGACATCACGGTCGCCATGTCGACCATTATGACATCATCGTAGCCATTACGACCATTATTAAATCACAGTCGCCATGACAAACATTATGACATCTTCGTCGCCATGACGACCATTATGACATCATGACATCACCGTTGCTATGACGACCATTATGACATCACCGTTGCCATGACGACCATTATGACATCATCGTCGGCATGACGACCATTATGACATCATCATCGCCATGACAACCATTATGACATCACAATCGCCATGACGACCATTATGACATCATCGTCGCCATGGCGACCCTTATGACATCATCATCGCCAAGATGACCGTTATGAGAATATCGTCGCCATGACAACCCTTATGACATCATCGTCGCCATGGCAACCATTATGACATCATCATCGCCATGACAACCAATATGATATCATTGTCGCCATGACAACCATTATGACATCATCGTCGCCATGGCAACCATTATGACATCACGGTCGCCATGTCGACCATTATGATATCATCGTAGCCATTACGACCATTATTAAATCACAGTCGCCATGACAACCATTATGATATCTTCGTCGCCATGATGACCATTATGACATCATGACATCACCGTTGCCATGACGACCATTATGACATCACCGGTGCCATGACAACCATTATGACATCATCATCGCCATGACGACCATTATGACATCATCGTCGCCATGACAACCATTATGACATCACAATCGCCATGACGACCATTATGACATCATCGTCGCCATGGCGACCATTATGACATCATCGTCGCCTTGATGACCATTATGACATCATCGTCGCCTTGACGACAATTATGACATCATCATCGCCATGACGACCATTATGACATCATCGCCATGATGACCGTTATGACATTATCGTCGCCATGACGACCCTTATGACATCATCGTCGCCATGGCAACCATTATGACATCATCATCGCCATGACAACCAATATGATATCATCGTCGCCATGATGACCATTATGACATCATCGTCGCCATGACAAACATTATGACATCATATTCGCCATGGCGACCATTATGACCTCACCGTCGCCATGACGACCAGTATGACATCATCGTAGCCATTACGACCATTATTAAATCACAGTCGCCATGACAACCATTATGACATCTTCGTCGCCATGACGACCATTATGACATCATGACATCACCATTGCCATGACGACCATTATGACATCACCGTTGCCATGACGACCATTATGACATCATCATCGCCATGACGACCATTATGACATCATCGTCGGCTTGACAACCATTATGACATCACAATCGCCATGACGACCATTATGGCATCATCATCGCCATGATGACCCTTTATGACATTATCGTCGCCATGACCCTTATGACATCATCGTCGCCATGGCAACCATTATGACATCATCATCGCCATGACAACCAATATGATATCATCGTCGCCATGAAGACCATTATGACATCATCGTCGCCATGACAACCATTATGACATCATATTCGCCATGGCGACCATTATGACATCACCGTCGCCATGACGACCATTATGACATCATCGTCGCCATGACGACCATTATGACATCATCGTCGCCATGACAACCATTATGACATCACAATCGCCATGACGACCATTATGGCATCATCATCGCCATGATGACCCTTTATGACATTATCGTCGCCATGACGACCCTTATGACATCATCGTCGCCATGGCAACCATTATGACATCATCATCGCCATGTCAACCAATATGATATTATCGTCGCCATGATGACCATTATGACATCATCGTCGCCATGACAACCATTATGACATCATCGTCGCCATGGCGACCATTGACATCACCATTGCCATGACGACCATTATGACATCATTGTCGCCATGACAACCATTATGACATCAACGTCGCCATGGCGACCATTTTGACATCACCGTCGCCATGACGACCATTATTAAATCATCGTAGCCATTACGACCATTATTATATCACAGTCGCCATGAAAACCATTATGACATCTTCGTCGCCATGATGATCATTATGACATCATGACATCACCGTTGCCATGACGACCATTATGACATCACCATTGCCATGACGACCATTATGACATCATCGTCGCCATGACAACCATTTTGACATCATCATCGCCATGGCGACCATTATGACATCACCGTCGCCATGACGACCATTATGACATCATCGTAGCCTTTACGACCATTATTAAATCAAAGTCGCCATGACAACCATTATGACATCTTCGTCGCCATGACGACCATTATGACATCATGACATCATCGTTGCCATGACGACCATTATGACATCATCGTTGCCATGACGACCATTATGACATCATCGTCGCCATGGCAACCATTATGACATCATCATCGCCATGACAACCAATATGATATCATCGTCGCCATGATGACCATTATGTAATCATTGTCGCCATGACAACCATTATGACATCATGACATCACCGTTGCCATTGAGACCATTATGACATCACCGTTGCCATGACAACCATTATGACATCATCATCGCCATGACAACCAATATGATATCATCGTCGCCATGACGACCATTATGACATCATCGTCGCCATGACAACCATTATGACATCATCGTCGCCATGGCGACCATTATGACATCACCGTTGCCATGACGACCATTATGATATCATCGTAGCCATTACGACCATTATTAAATCACAGTCGCCATGACAACCATTATGACATCTTAGTCGCCATGACGACCATTATGACATCATGACATCACCGTTGCCATGACGACCATTATGACATCACCGTTGCCATGACGACCATTATGACATCACCGTTGCCATGATGACCATTATTACATCATCGTTGCCATGACGAGCATTATGACATCATCGTCGCCATGGCAACCATTATGACATCATCATCGCCATGACAACCAATATGATATCATCGTCGCCATGAGAACCATTATGACATCATCGTCGCCATGACAACCATTATGACATCATATTCGCCATGGCGACCATTATGACATCACAGTCGCCAGTACAACCATTATGACATCTTCGTCGCCATGACGACCATTATGACATCATGACATCACCATTGCCATGACGACCATTATGACATCACCGTTGCCATGACGACCATTATGACATCATCGTCGCCATGACAACCATTATGACATCATCGTCGCCATGGCAACCATTATGACATCATCATCGCCATGACAACCAATATGATATCATCGTCGCCATGACAACCATTATGACATCATCGTCGCCATGACAACCATTATGACATCATATTCGCCATGGCGACCATTATGACATCACCGTCGCCATGACGACCATTATGACATCATCGTAGCCATTACGACCATTATTAAATCACAGTCGCCATGGCAACCATTATGACATCTTCGTCGCCATGACGACCATTATGACATCATGACATCACCATTGCCATGACGACCATTATGACATCACCGTTGCCATGACGACCATTATGACATCATCGTCGCCATGACGACCATTATGACATCATCGTCGCCATGACAACCATTATGACATCACAATCGCCATGACAACCATTATGACATCATAGTCGCCATGGCGACCATTATGACATCATCATCGCCAAGATGACCGTTATGAGAATATCGTCGCCATGACGACCCTTATGACATCATCGTCGCCATGGCAACCATTATGACATCATCATCGCCATGACAACCAATATGATATCATTGTTGCCATGACAACCATTATGACATCATCGTCGCCATGGCAACCATTATGACATCACGTTCGCCATGACGACCATTATGACATCATCGTAGCCGTTACGACCATTATTAAATCACAGTCGCCATGACAACCATTATGACATCTTCGTCGCCATGACGACCATTATGACATCATGACATCACCGTTGCCATGACGACCATTATGACATCATCGTCGCCATGACAACCTTTATGACATCATCGTCGCCATGGCGACCATTATGACACCACCGTTGCCATGACGACCATTATGACATCATCGTTGCCTTGACGACAATTATGACATCATCATCGCCATGACGACCATTATGACATCATCATCGCCATGATGACCGTTATGACATTATCGTCGCCATGACGACCCTTATGACATCATCGTCGCCATGGCAACCATTAAGACATCATCATCGCCATGACGACCATTATGACATCATCGCAGCCATTACGACCATTATTAAATCACAGTCGCCATGACAACCATTATGACATCTTCGTCGCCATGACGATCATTATGACATCATGACATCACCGTTGCCATGACGACCATTATGACATCACCGTTGCCATGACGACCATTATGACATCATCTTCGCCATGACAACCATTATAACATCACAATCGCCATGACGACCATTATGGCATCATCATCGCCATGATGACCCTTTATGACATTATCGTCGCCATGACGACCCTTATGACATCATCGTCGCCATGGTGACCATTATGACATCATCATCGCCATGACAACCAATATGATATCATCGTCGAAATGACGACCATTATGACATCATCGTCGCCATGTCAACCATTATGACATCATCGTCGCCATGGCGACCATTATGACATCACCGTTGCCATGACGACCATTATGATATCATCGTAGCCATTACGACCATTATTAAATCACAGTCGCCATGACAACCATTATGACATCTTCGTCGCCATGACGACCATTATGACATCATGACATCACCGTTGCCATGACGACCATTATGACATCACCGTTGCCATGATGACCATTATTACATCATCGTCGCCATGACGAGCATAATGACATCATCGTCGCCATGGCAACCATTATGACATCATCATCGCCATGACAACCAATATGATATCATCGTCGCCATGAGAACCATTATGACATCATCGTCGCCATGACAACCATTATGACATCATATTCGCCATGGCGACCATTATGACATCACAGTCGCCAGTACAACCATTATGACATCTTCGTCGCCATGACGACCATTATGACATCATGACATCACCATTGCCATGACGACCATTATGACATCACCATTGCCATGACGACCATTATGACATCACCGTCGCCATGACGACCATTATGACATCATCGTCACCATGACAACCATTATGCCATCACAATCGCCATGACGACCATTATGACATCATCGTCGCCATGGCGACCATTATGATATCATCATCGCCAAGATGACCGTTATGAGAATATCGTCGCCATGACGACCCTTATGACATCATCGTCGCCATGGCAACCATTATGACATCATCATCGCCATGACAACCAATATGATATCATTGTCGCCATGACAACCATTATGACATCATCGTCGCCATGGCAACCATTATGACATCACGGTCGCCATGTCGACCATTATGACATCATCGTAGCCATTATGACCATTATTAAATCACAGTCGCCATGACAAACATTATGACATCTTCGTCGCCATGACGACCATTATGACATCATGACATCACCGTTGCTATGACGACCATTATGACATCACCGTTGCCATGACGACCATTATGACATCATCGTCGCCATGACGACCATTATGACATCATCGTCGACATGACAACCATTATGACATCACAATCGCCATGACGACCATTATGACATCATCGTCGCCAAGATGACCGTTATGAGAATATCGTCGCCATGACGACCCTTATGACATCATAGTCGCCATGGCAACCATTATGACATCATCATCGCCATGACAACCAATATGATATCATTGTCGCCATGACAACCATTATGACATCATTGTCGCCATGGCAACCATTATGACATCACGGTCGCCATGTCGACCATTATGACATCATCGTAGCCATTACGACCATTATTAAATCACAGTCGCCATGACAAACATTATGACATCTTCGTCGCCATGACGACCATTATGACATCATGACATCACCGTTGCTATGACGACCATTATGACATCACCGTTGCCATGACGAGCATTATGATTTCATCGTAGCCATTACGTCCATTATTAAATCACAGTCGCCATGACAACCATTATGACATCTTCGTCGCCATGACGCCCATTATGACATCATGACATCACCGTTGCCATGACGACCATTATGACATCACCATTGCCATGACAACCATTATGACATCATATTCGCCATGACGACCATTATGACATCATCGTCGCCATGACAACCATTATGACATCATCGTCGCCATGACAACCATTATGACATCATATTCGTCATGACGACCATTATGACATCATCGTCGCCATGACGACCAGTATGACATCATCGTAGCCATTACGACCATTATTAAATCACAGTCGCCATGACAACCATTATGACATCTTCGTCGCCATGACGACCATTATGACATCATGACATCACCGTTGCCATGACGACCATTATGACATCACCGTTGCCATGACGACCATTATGACATCATCGTCGCCATGACAACCATTATGACATCATCGTCGCCATGACAACCATTATAACATCACAATCGCCATAACAACCATTATGGCATCATCATCGCCATGATGACCCTTTATGACATTATCGTCGCCATGACGACCCTTATGACATCATCGTCGCCATGGCAACCATTATGACATCATCGCCATGACAACCAATATGATATCATCGTCGCCATGACGACCATTATGACATCATCGTCGCCATGACAACCATTATGACATCATCATCGCCATGACGACCATTATGACATCATCGCAGCCATTACGACCATTATTAAATCACAGTCGCCATGACAACCATTATGACATCTTCGTCGCCATGACGATCATTATGACATCATGACATCACCGTTGCCATGACGACCATTATGACATCACCGTTGCCATGACGACCATTATGACATCATCTTCGCCATGACAACCATTATAACATCACAATCGCCATGACGACCATTATGGCATCATCATCGCCATGATGACCCTTTATGACATTATCGTCGCCATGACGACCCTTATGACATCATCGTCGCCATGGTGACCATTATGACATCATCATCGCCATGACAACCAATATGATATCATCGTCGAAATGACGACCATTATGACATCATCGTCGCCATGTCAACCATTATGACATCATCGTCGCCATGGCGACCATTATGACATCACCGTTGCCATGACGACCATTATGATATCATCGTAGCCATTACGACCATTATTAAATCACAGTCGCCATGACAACCATTATGACATCTTCGTCGCCATGACGACCATTATGACATCATGACATCACCGTTGCCATGACGACCATTATGACATCACCGTTGCCATGATGACCATTATTACATCATCGTCGCCATGACGAGCATAATGACATCATCGTCGCCATGGCAACCATTATGACATCATCATCGCCATGACAACCAATATGATATCATCGTCGCCATGAGAACCATTATGACATCATCGTCGCCATGACAACCATTATGACATCATATTCGCCATGGCGACCATTATGACATCACAGTCGCCAGTACAACCATTATGACATCTTCGTCGCCATGACGACCATTATGACATCATGACATCACCATTGCCATGACGACCATTATGACATCACCGTTGCCATGACGACCATTATGACATCACCGTCGCCATGACGACCATTATGACATCATCGTCACCATGACAACCATTATGCCATCACAATCGCCATGACGACCATTATGACATCATCGTCGCCATGGCGACCATTATGATATCATCATCGCCAAGATGACCGTTATGAGAATATCGTCGCCATGACGACCCTTATGACATCATCGTCGCCATGGCAACCATTATGACATCATCATCGCCATGACAACCAATATGATATCATTGTCGCCATGACAACCATTATGACATCATCGTCGCCATGGCAACCATTATGACATCACGGTCGCCATGTCGACCATTATGACATCATCGTAGCCATTATGACCATTATTAAATCACAGTCGCCATGACAAACATTATGACATCTTCGTCGCCATGACGACCATTATGACATCATGACATCACCGTTGCTATGACGACCATTATGACATCACCGTTGCCATGACGACCATTATGACATCATCGTCGCCATGACGACCATTATGACATCATCGTCGCCATGACGACCATTATGACATCATCGTCGACATGACAACCATTATGACATCACAATCGCCATGACGACCATTATGACATCATCGTCGCCAAGATGACCGTTATGAGAATATCGTCGCCATGACGACCCTTATGACATCATAGTCGCCATGGCAACCATTATGACATCATCATCGCCATGACAACCAATATGATATCATTGTCGCCATGACAACCATTATGACATCATTGTCGCCATGGCAACCATTATGACATCACGGTCGCCATGTCGACCATTATGACATCATCGTAGCCATTACGACCATTATTAAATCACAGTCGCCATGACAAACATTATGACATCTTCGTCGCCATGACGACCATTATGACATCATGACATCACCGTTGCTATGACGACCATTATGACATCACCGTTGCCATGACGAGCATTATGATTTCATCGTAGCCATTACGTCCATTATTAAATCACAGTCGCCATGACAACCATTATGACATCTTCGTCGCCATGACGCCCATTATGACATCATGACATCACCGTTGCCATGACGACCATTATGACATCACCATTGCCATGACAACCATTATGACATCATATTCGCCATGACGACCATTATGACATCATCGTCGCCATGACAACCATTATGACATCATCGTCGCCATGACAACCATTATGACATCATATTCGTCATGACGACCATTATGACATCATCGTCGCCATGACGACCAGTATGACATCATCGTAGCCATTACGACCATTATTAAATCACAGTCGCCATGACAACCATTATGACATCTTCGTCGCCATGACGACCATTATGACATCATGACATCACCGTTGCCATGACGACCATTATGACATCACCGTTGCCATGACGACCATTATGACATCATCGTCGCCATGACAACCATTATGACATCATCGTCGCCATGACAACCATTATAACATCACAATCGCCATAACAACCATTATGGCATCATCATCGCCATGATGACCCTTTATGACATTATCGTCGCCATGACGACCCTTATGACATCATCGTCGCCATGGCAACCATTATGACATCATCGCCATGACAACCAATATGATATCATCGTCGCCATGACGACCATTATGACATCATCGTCGCCATGACAACCATTATGACATCATCGTCGCCATGGCGACCATTATGACATCACCGTTGCCATGACGACCATTATGATATCATCGTAGCCATGACGACCATTATGACATCACCGTTGCAATGATGACCATTATTACATCATCGTCGCCATGGCAACCATTATGACATCATCATCGCCATGACAACCAATATGATATCATTGTTGCCATGACAACCATTATGACATCATCGTCGCCATGGCAACCATTATGACATCACGGTCGCCATGGCGACCATTATGACATCACCGTTGCCATGACGACCATTATGATATCATCGTAGCCATGACGACCATTATGACACCACCGTTGCCATGACGACCATTATGACATCATCGTCGCCTTGACGACAATTATGTCATCATCATCGCCATGACGACCATTATGACATCATCATCGCCATGATGACCGTTTTGACATTATCGTCGCCATGACGACCCTTTTGACATCATCGTCACCATGGCAACCATTATGACGACATCATCGGCATGACAACCAATATGATATCATCGTCGCCATGATGACCATTATGACATCATCGTCGCCATGACAACCATTATGACATCATCGTCGCCATGGCGACCATTATGACATCACCGTCACCATGACGACCATTATGACATCATCGCAGCCATTACGACCATTATTAAATCACAGTCGCCATGACAACCATTATGACATCTTCGTCGCCATGATGATCATTATGACATCATGACATCACCGTTGCCATGACGACCATTATGACATCACCGTTGCCATGACGACCATTATGACATCATCATCGCCATGACGACCATTATGACATCATCGTCGCCATGACAACCATTATGACATCACAATCGCCATGACGACCATTATGGCATCATCATCGCCATGATGACCCTTTATGACATTATCGTCGCCATGATGAACCTTATGACATCATCGTCGCCATGGCAACCATTATGACATCATCGTCGCCATGACAACCAATATGATATCATCGTCGCCATGATGACCATTATGAAATCATCGTCGCCATGACAACCATTATGACATCATATTCGCCATGGCGACCATTATGACATCACCGTCGCCATGACGACCATTATGACATCATCGCAGCCATTACGACCATTATTAAATCAAAGTCGCCATGACAACCATTATGACATCTTCGTCGCCATGACAACCATTATGACATCTTCGTCGCCATGACGACCATTATGACATCATGACATCACCGTTGCCATGACGACCATTATGACATCACCGTTGCCATGGCAACCATTATGACATCATCATCGCCATGACAACCAATATGATATCATCGTCGCCATGACGACCATTATGACATCATCGTCGCCATGACAACTATTATGACATCATCGTCGCCATGCCGACCAATATGATATCACCGTTGCCATGACGAGCATTATGATATCATCGTAGCCATTACGACCATTATTAAATCACAGTCGCCATGACAACCATTATGACATCTTCGTCGCCATGACGCCCATTATGACATCATGACATCACCGTTGCCATGACGACCATTATGACATCACCGTTGCCATGATGACCATTATTACATCATCGTCGCCATGACGAGCATTATGACATCATCGTCGCCATGACAACCATTATGACATCATCGTCGCCATGGCAACCATTATGACATCATCATCGCCATGACAACCAATATGATATCATCGTCGCCATGACAACCATTATGACATCATCGTCGCCATGACAACCATTATGACATCATATTCGCCATGGCGACCATTATGACATCACAGTCGCCATGACAACCATTATGACATCTTCGTCGCCATGACGACCATTATGACATCATGACATCACCATTGCCATGACGACCATTGTGACATCACCGTTGCCATGACGACCATTATGACATCATCGTCGCCATGACGACCATTATGACATCATTGTCGCCATGACAACCATTATGACATCACAATCGCCATGACGACCATTATGACATCATCGTCGCCATGGCGACCATTATGACACCATCGTCGCCAAGATGACTGTTATGAGATTATCGTCGCCATGACGACCCTTATGACATCATCGTCACCATGGCAACCATTATGACATCATCATCGCCATGACAACCAATATGATATCATTGTCGCCATGACAACCATTATGACATCATCGTCGCCATGGCAACCATTATGACATCACGGTCGCCATGTCGACCATTATGACATCATCGTAGCCATTACGACCATTATTAAATCACAGTCGCCATGACAAACATTGTGACATCTTCGTCGCCATGACGACCATTATGACATCATGACATCACCGTTGCTATGACGACCATTATGACATCACCGTTGCCATGACGACCATTATGACATCATCGTCGGCATGACGACCATTATGACATCATCATCGCCATGACAACCATTATGACATCACAATCGCCATGACGACCATTATGACATCATCGTCGCCATGGCGACCCTTATGACATCATCATCGCCAAGATGACCGTTATGAGAATATCGTCGCCATGACAACCCTTATGACATCATCGTCGCCATGGCAACCATTATGACATCATCATCGCCATGACAACCAATATGATATCATTGTCGCCATGACAACCATTATGACATCATCGTCGCCATGGCAACCATTATGACATCACGGTCGCCATGTCGACCATTATGACATCATCGTAGCCATTACGACCATTATTAAATCACAGTCGCTATGACAACCATTATGACATCTTCGTCGCCATGACGACCATTATGACATCACCGTTGCCATGACGACCATTATGACATCATCGTCGCCATGGCCACCATTATGACACCACCGTTGCCATGACGACCATTATGACATCATCGTCGCCTTGACGACAATTATGACATCATCATCGCCATGACGACCATTATGACATCATCATCGCCATGATGACCGTTATGACATTATCGTCGCCATGACGACCCTTATGACATCATCGTCGCCATGGCAACCATTATGACGACATCATCGGCATGACAACCAATATGATATCATCGTCGCCATGATGACCATTATGACATCATCGTCGCCATGACAACCATTATGACATCATCGTCGCCATGGCGACCATTATGACATCACCGTCACCATGACGACCATTATGACATCATCGCAGCCATTAAAACCATTATTAAATTACAGTCGCCATGACAACCATTATGACATCTTCGTCGCCATGACGATCATTATGACATCATGACATCACCGTTGCCATGACGACCATTATGACATCACCATTGCCATGACGACCATTATGACATCATCGTCGCCATGACAACCATTATAACATCACAATCACCATGACGACCATTATGGCATCATCATCGCCATGATGACCCTTTATGACATTATCGTCGCCATGACGACCCTTATGACATCATCATCGCCATGGTGACCATTATGACATCATCATCGCCATGACAACCAATATGATATCATCGTCGCCATGACGACCATTATGACATCATCGTCGCCATGACAACCATTATGACATCATCGTCGCCATGGCGACCATTATGACATCACCGTTGCCATGACGACCATTATGATATCATCGTAGCCATTACGACCATTATTAAATCACAGTCGCCATGACAACCATTATGACATCTTTGTCGCCATGACGACCATTATTACATCATGACATCACCGTTGCCATGACGACCATTATGACATCACCGTTGCCATGATGACCATTATTACATCATCGTCGCCATGACGAGCATTATGACATCATCGTCGCCATGGCAACCATTATGACATCATCATCGCCATGACAACCAATATGATATCACCGTCGTCATGACAACTATTATGACATCATCGTCGCCATGACAACCATTATGCCATCACAATAGCCATGACGACCATTATGACATCATCGTCGATATGGCGACCATTATGACATCATCATCGCCAAGATGACCGTTATGAGAATATCGTCGCCATGACGACCCTTATGACATCATCGTCGCCATGGCAACCATTATGACATCATCATCGCCATGACAACCAATATGATATCATTGTCGCCATGACAACCATTATGACATCATCGTCGCCATGGCAACCATTATGACATCACGGTCGCCATGTCGACCATTATGACATCATCGTAGCCATTATGACCATTATTAAATCACAGTCGCCATGACAAACATTATGACATCTTCGTCGCCATGACGACCATTATGACATCATGACATCACCGTTGCTATGACGACCATTATGACATCACCGTTGCCATGACGACCATTCTGACATCATCGTCGCCATGACGACCATTATGACATCATCGTCGCCATGACAACCATTATGACATCACAATCGCCATGACGACCATTATGACATCATCGTCGCCAAGATGACCGTTATGAGAATATCGTCGCCATGACGACCCTTATGACATCTCCGTCGCCATGGCAACCATTATGACATCATCATCGCCATGACAACCAATATGATATCATTGTCGCCATGACAACCATTATGACATCATTGTCGCCATGGCAACCATTATGACATCACGGTCGCCATGTCGACCATTATGACATCATCGTAGCCATTACGACCATTATTAAATCACAGTCGCCAAGACAACCATTATGACATCTTCATCGCCATGACGATCATTATGACATCATCATCGGCATGACAACCAATATGATATCATCGTCGCCATGATGACCATTATGACATCATCGTCGCCATGACAACCATTATGACATCATCGTCGCCATGGCGACCATTCCGACATCACCGTCACCATGACGACCATTATGACATCATCGCAGTCATTACGACCATTATTAAATCACAGTCGCCATGACAACCATTATGACATCTTCATCGCCATGACGATCATTATGACATCATGACATCACCGTTGCCATGACGACCATTATGACATCACCGTTGCCATGACGACCATTATGACATCATCGTCGCCATGACGACCATTATGACATCATTGTCGCCATGACAACCTTTATGACATCACAATCGCCATGACGACCATTATGGCATCATCATCGCCATGATGACCCTTTATGACATTATCGTCGCCATGATGACCCTTATGACATCATCGTCGCCATGGCAACCATTATGACATCATCATCGCCATGACAACCAATATGATATCATCGTCGCCATGATGACCATTATGACATCATCGTCGCCATGACAACCATTATGACATCATCGTCGCCATGGCGACCATTATGACATCACCATTGCCATGACGACCATTATGACATCATCGTAGCCATTACGACCATTATTAAATCACAGTCGCCATGACAACCATTATGACATCTTCGTCGCCATGACGACCATTATGACATCATGACATCACTGTTGCCATGACGACCATTATGACATCACCGTTGCCATGACGACCATTATGACATCATCGCCATGACAACCATTATGACATCATCGTCGCCATGGCATCCATTATGACATCATCATCGCCATGACAACCAATATGATATCATCGTCGTCATGACAACCATTATGACATCATATTCGCCATGGCGACCATTATGACATCACCGTCGCCATGACGACCATTATGACATCATAGTAGCCATTACAACCATTATTAAATCACAGTCGCCATGACAACCATTATGACATCTTTGTCGCCATGACGACCATTATGACATCATGACATCACCGTTGCCATGATGACCATTATGACATTATCGTCGCCATGACAACCATTATGACATCATCATCGCCATGACTACAATTATGACATCATCATCGCCATGACGAACATTATGACATCATCATCGCCATGATGACCGTTATGACATTATCGTCGCCATGACGACCCTTATGACATCATCGTCGCCATGGCAACCATTATGACATCATCATCGCCATGACAACCAATATGATATCATCGTCGCCATGATGACCATTATGACATCATCGTCGCCATGACAGCCATTATGACATCATCGTCGCCATGGCGACCATTATGACATCACCATCACCATGACGACCATTATGACATCATCGTAGCCATTACGACCATTATTAAATCACAGTCGCCATGACAACCATTATGACATCTTCGTCGCCATGACGACCATTATGACATCATGACATCACCGCTGCCATGACGACCATTATGACATCATCGTCGCCATGATGACCATTATGACATCATCGTCGCCATGACAACCATTATGACATCACAATCGCCATGACGACCATTATGGCATCATCATTGCCATGATGACCCTTTATGACATTATCGTCGCCATGACGACCCTTATGACATCATCATCGCCATGGCAACCATTATGACATCATCATCGCCATGACAACCAATATGATATCATCGTCGCCATGATGACCATTATGACATCATCGTCGCGATGACAACCATTATGACATCATCGTCGCCATGGCGACCATTATGACATCACCGTTGGCATAACGACCATTATGACATCATCGTAGCCATTACGACCATTATTAAATCACAGTCGCCATGACAACCATTATGACATCTTCGTCGCCATGATGACCATTATGACATCATGACATCACCGTTACCATGACGACCATTATGACATCACCGTTGCCATGACGACCATTATTACATTAGCGTCGCCATGACGACCATTATGACATCATCGTCGCCATGACAACCATTATGACATCATCGTCGCCATGGCAACCATTATGACATCATCATCATCGCCATGACAACCATTATGACATCATATTCGCCATGACGACCATTATGACATTATCGTCGCCATGGCGACCGTTATGACAATATCGTCGCCATGACGACCCTTATGACATCATCGTCGCCATGGCAACCATTATGACATCATCATCGCCATGACAACCAATATGACATCACGGTCGCCATGTCGACCATTATGACATCATCGTAGCCATTACGACCATTATTAAATCACAGTCGCCATGACAACCATTATAACATCTTCGTCGCCATGACGACCATTATGACATCACCGTTGCTATGACGACCATTATGACATACCGTTGCCATGACGACCATTATGACATCATCATAGCCATTACGACCATTATTAAATCACAGTTGCCATGACAACCATTATGACATCTTCGTCGCCATGACGACCATTATGACATCATCGTCGACATGGCAACCATTATGACATCTTCGTCGCCATGACGACCATTATGACATCATGACATCACCGTTGCCATGACGACCATTATGACATCACCGTTGCCATGACGACCATTATGACATCATCATCGCCATGACGACCATTATGACATCATCGTCGGCTTGACAACCATTATGACATCACAATCGCCATGACGACCATTATGGCATCATCATCGCCATGATGACCCTTTATGACATTATCGTCGCCATGACCCTTATGACATCATCGTCGCCATGGCAACCATTATGACATCATCATCGCCATGACAACCAATATGATATCATCGTCGCCATGAAGACCATTATGACATCATCGTCGCCATGACAACCATTATGACATCATATTCGCCATGGCGACCATTATGACATCACCGTCGCCATGACGACCATTATGACATCATCGTCGCCATGACGACCATTATGACATCATCGTCGCCATGACAACCATTATGACATCACAATCGCCATGACGACCATTATGGCATCATCATCGCCATGATGACCCTTTATGACATTATCGTCGCCATGACGACCCTTATGACATCATCGTCGCCATGGCAACCATTATGACATCATCATCGCCATGTCAACCAATATGATATTATCGTCGCCATGATGACCATTATGACATCATCGTCGCCATGACAACCATTATGACATCATCGTCGCCATGGCGACCATTATGACATCACCATTGCCATGACGACCATTATGATATCATCGTAGCCATTACGACCAATATTAAATCACAGTCGCCATGACAACCATTATGACATCTTCGTCGCCATGACGACCATTATGACATCACCGTTGCCATGACGACCATTATGACATCACCGTTGCCATGACGACCATTATGACATCATCGTCGCCATGACGAGCATTATGACATCAACGTCGCCATGACAACCATTATGACATCATCGTCGCCATGGCAACCATTATGACATCATCATCGCCATGACAACCAATATGATATCATCGTCGCCATGACAACCATTATGACATCATCGTCGCCATGACAACCATTATGACATCATATTCGCCATGGCGACCATTATGACATCACCGTCACCATGACGACCATTATGACATCATCGTAGCCATTACGACCATTATTAAATCACAGTCGCCATGGCAACCATTATGACATCTTCGTCGCCATGACGACCATTATGACATCATGACATCACCATTGCCATGACGACCATTATGACATCACCGTTGCCATGACGACCATTATGACATCATCGTCGCCATGATGACCATTATGACATCATCGTCGCCATGACAACCATTATGACATCACAATCGCCATGACAACCATTATGACATCATAGTCACCATGGCGACAATTATGACATCATCATCGCCAAGATGACCGTTATGAGAATATCGTCGCCATGACGACCCTTATGACATCATCGTCGCCATGGCAACCATTATGACATCATCATCGCCATGACAACCAATATGATATCATTGTCGCCATGACAACCATTATGACATCATCGTCACCATGGCAACCATTATGACATCACGGTCGCCATGACGACCATTATGACATCATCGTAGCCATTACGACCATTATTAAATCACAGTCGCCATGACAACCATTATGACATCTTCGTCGCCATGATGACCATTATGACATCATGACATCACCGTTGCCATGACGACCATTATGACATCATCGTCGCCATGACAACCTTTATGACATCATCGTCGCCATGGCGACCATTATGACACCACCGTTGCCATGACGACCATTATGACATCATCGTTGCCTTGACGACAATTATGACATCATCATCGCCATGACGACCATTATGACATTATCGTCGCCATGACGACCCTTATGACATCATCGTCGCCATGGCAACCATTATGACATCATCGCCATGACGACCATTATGACATCATCGCAGCCATTACGACCATTATTAAATCACAGTCGCCATGACAACCATTATGACATCTTCGTCGCCATAACGACCATTATGACATCATGACATCACCGTTGCCATGACGACTATTATGACATCATCGTTGCCATGACGACCATTATGACATCATCGTCGCCATGACGACCATTATGACATCATCGTCGCCATGTCAACCATTATGACATCACAATCACCATGACGACCATTATGGCATCATTATCGCCATGATGACCCTTTATGACATTATCGTCGCCATGACGACCATTATGACATCATTGTCGCCATGACAACCATTATGACATCTTAGTCGCCATGACGACCATTATGACATCATGACATCACTATTGCCATGACGACCATTATGACATCACCGTTGCCATGACGACCATTATGACATCATCGTCGCCATAACGGCCATTATGACATCATCGTCGCCATGACAACCATTATGACATCACTATCGCCATGACGACAATTATGACATCATCATCGCCATGATGACCATTATGACATCACCGTCGCCATGACGACCATTATGAAATCATCATAGCCATTACGACCATTATTAAATCACAGTCGCCATGACAACCATTATGACATCTTCGTCGCCATGATGACCATTATGACATCATGACATCACCGTCGCCATGACAACCATTATGACATCATCGTCGCCATGGCGACCATTATGACATCATCATCGCCATGATGACCGTTATGACATTATCATCGCCATGACGACCCTTATGACATCATCGTCGCCATGGCAACCATTATGACATCATCATCGCCATGACAACCAATATGATATCATCGTCGCCATGATGACCATTATGACATCATCGTCGCCATGACAACCATTATGACATCACAATCGCCATAACGACCATTATGACATCATCGTCGCCATGGCAACCATTATGACATCATCATCGCCATGACAACCATTATGACATCATCGTCGCCATGATGACCATTATGACATCATCGTCGCCATGACAACCATTATGACATCACAATCGCCATGACGACCATTATGGCATCATCATCGCCATGATGACCCTTTATGACATTATCGTCGCCATGACGACCCTTATGACATCATCGTCGCCATGGCAACCATTATGACATCATCATCGCCATGTCAACCAATATGATATTATCGTCGCCATGATGACCATTATGACATCATCGTCGCCATGACAACCATTATGACATCATCGTCGCCATGGCGACCATTGACATCACCATTGCCATGACGACCATTATGACATCATTGTCGCCATGACAACCATTATGACATCAACGTCGCCATGGCGACCATTTTGACATCACCGTCGCCATGACGACCATTATTAAATCATCGTAGCCATTACGACCATTATTATATCACAGTCGCCATGAAAACCATTATGACATCTTCGTCGCCATGATGATCATTATGACATCATGACATCACCGTTGCCATGACGACCATTATGACATCACCATTGCCATGACGACCATTATGACATCATCGTCGCCATGACAACCATTTTGACATCATCGTCGCCATGGCGACCATTATGACATCACCGTCGCCATGACGACCATTATGACATCATCGTAGCCTTTACGACCATTATTAAATCAAAGTCGCCATGACAACCATTATGACATCTTCGTCGCCATGACGACCATTATGACATCATGACATCATCGTTGCCATGACGACCATTATGACATCATCGTTGCCATGACGACCATTATGACATCATCGTCGCCATGGCAACCATTATGACATCATCATCGCCATGACAACCAATATGATATCATCGTCGCCATGATGACCATTATGTAATCATTGTCGCCATGACAACCATTATGACATCATGACATCACCGTTGCCATTGAGACCATTATGACATCACCGTTGCCATGACAACCATTATGACATCATCATCGCCATGACAACCAATATGATATCATCGTCGCCATGACGACCATTATGACATCATCGTCGCCATGACAACCATTATGACATCATCGTCGCCATGGCGACCATTATGACATCACCGTTGCCATGACGACCATTATGATATCATCGTAGCCATTACGACCATTATTAAATCACAGTCGCCATGACAACCATTATGACATCTTAGTCGCCATGACGACCATTATGACATCATGACATCACCGTTGCCATGACGACCATTATGACATCACCGTTGCCATGACGACCATTATGACATCACCGTTGCCACGATGACCATTATTACATCATCGTCGCCATGACGAGCATTATGACATCATCGTCGCCATGGCAACCATTATGACATCATCATCGCCATGACAACCAATATGATATCATCGTCGCCATGAGAACCATTATGACATCATCGTCGCCATGACAACCATTATGACATCATATTCGCCATGGCGACCATTATGACATCACAGTCGCCAGTACAACCATTATGACATCTTCGTCGCCATGACGACCATTATGACATCATGACATCACCATTGCCATGACGACCATTATGACATCACCGTTGCCATGACGACCATTATGACATCATCGTCGCCATGACAACCATTATGACATCATCGTCGCCATGGCAACCATTATGACATCATCATCGCCATGACAACCAATATGATATCATCGTCGCCATGACAACCATTATGACATCATCGTCGCCATGACAACCATTATGACATCATATTCGCCATGGCGACCATTATGACATCACCGTCGCCATGACGACCATTATGACATCATCGTAGCCATTACGACCATTATTAAATCACAGTCGCCATGGCAACCATTATGACATCTTCGTCGCCATGACGACCATTATGACATCATGACATCACCATTGCCATGACGACCATTATGACATCACCGTTGCCATGACGACCATTATGACATCATCGTCGCCATGACGACCATTATGACATCATCGTCGCCATGACAACCATTATGACATCACAATCGCCATGACAACCATTATGACATCATAGTCGCCATGGCGACCATTATGACATCATCATCGCCAAGATGACCGTTATGAGAATATCGTCGCCATGACGACCCTTATGACATCATCGTCGCCATGGCAACCATTATGACATCATCATCGCCATGACAACCAATATGATATCATTGTTGCCATGACAACCATTATGACATCATCGTCGCCATGGCAACCATTATGACATCACGGTCGCCATGACGACCATTATGACATCATCGTAGCCGTTACGACCATTATTAAATCACAGTCGCCATGACAACCATTATGACATCTTCGTCGCCATGACGACCATTATGACATCATGACATCACCGTTGCCATGACGACCATTATGACATCATCGTCGCCATGACAACCTTTATGACATCATCGTCGCCATGGCGACCATTATGACACCACCGTTGCCATGACGACCATTATGACATCATCGTTGCCTTGACGACAATTATGACATCATCATCGCCATGACGACCATTATGACATCATCATCGCCATGATGACCGTTATGACATTATCGTCGCCATGACGACCCTTATGACATCATCGTCGCCATGGCAACCATTAAGACATCATCATCGCCATGACGACCATTATGACATCATCGCAGCCATTACGACCATTATTAAATCACAGTCGCCATGACAACCATTATGACATCTTCGTCGCCATGACGATCATTATGACATCATGACATCACCGTTGCCATGACGACCATTATGACATCACCGTTGCCATGACGACCATTATGACATCATCGTCGCCATGACAACCATTATAACATCACAATCGCCATGACGACCATTATGGCATCATCATCGCCATGATGACCCTTTATGACATTATCGTCGCCATGACGACCCTTATGACATCATCGTCGCCATGGTGACCATTATGACATCATCATCGCCATGACAACCAATATGATATCATCGTCGAAATGACGACCATTATGACATCATCGTCGCCATGTCAACCATTATGACATCATCGTCGCCATGGCGACCATTATGACATCACCGTTGCCATGACGACCATTATGATATCATCGTAGCCATTACGACCATTATTAAATCACAGTCGCCATGACAACCATTATGACATCTTCGTCGCCATGACGACCATTATGACATCATGACATCACCGTTGCCATGACGACCATTATGACATCACCGTTGCCATGATGACCATTATTACATCATCGTCGCCATGACGAGCATTATGACATCATCGTCGCCATGGCAACCATTATGACATCATCATCGCCATGACAACCAATATGATATCATCGTCGCCATGAGAACCATTATGACATCATCGTCGCCATGACAACCATTATGACATCATATTCGCCATGGCGACCATTATGACATCACAGTCGCCAGTACAACCATTATGACATCTTCGTCGCCATGACGACCATTATGACATCATGACATCACCATTGCCATGACGACCATTATGACATCACCGTTGCCATGACGACCATTATGACATCATCGTCACCATGACAACCATTATGCCATCACAATCGCCATGACGACCATTATGACATCATCGTCGCCATGGCGACCATTATGATATCATCATCGCCAAGATGACCGTTATGAGAATATCGTCGCCATGACGACCCTTATGACATCATCGTCGCCATGGCAACCATTATGACATCATCATCGCCATGACAACCAATATGATATCATTGTCGCCATGACAACCATTATGACATCATCGTCGCCATGGCAACCATTATGACATCACGGTCGCCATGTCGACCATTATGACATCATCGTAGCCATTATGACCATTATTAAATCACAGTCGCCATGACAAACATTATGACATCTTCGTCGCCATGACGACCATTATGACATCATGACATCACCGTTGCTATGACGACCATTATGACATCACCGTTGCCATGACGACCATTATGACATCATCGTCGCCATGACGACCATTATGACATCATCGTCGACATGACAACCATTATGACATCACAATCGCCATGACGACCATTATGACATCATCGTCGCCAAGATGACCGTTATGAGAATATCGTCGCCATGACGACCCTTATGACATCATCGTCGCCATGGCAACCATTATGACATCATCATCGCCATGACAACCAATATGATATCATTGTCGCCATGACAACCATTATGACATCATTGTCGCCATGGCAACCATTATGACATCACGGTCGCCATGTCGACCATTATGACATCATCGTAGCCATTACGACCATTATTAAATCACAGTCGCCATGACAACCATTATGACATCTTCATCGCCATGACGATCATTATGACATCATCATCGGCATGACAACCAATATGATATCATCGTCGCCATGATGACCATTATGACATCATCGTCGCCATGACAACCATTATGACATCATCGTCGCCATGGCGACCATTATGACATTACCGTCACCATGACGACCATTATGACATCATCGCAGCCATTACGACCATTATTAAATCACAGTCGCCATGACAACCATTATGACATCTTCATCGCCATGACGATCATTATGACATCATGACATCACCGTTGCCATGACGACCATTATGACATCACCGTTGCCATGACGACCATTATGACATCATCGTCGCCATGACGACCATTATGACATCATCGTCGCCATGACAACCATTATGACATCACAATCGCCATGACGACCATTATGGCATCATCATCGCCATGATGACCCTTTATGACATTATCGTCGCCATGATGACCCTTATGACATCATCGTCGCCATGGCAACCATTATGACATCATCATCGCCATGACAACCAATATGATATCATCGTCGCCATGATGACCATTATGACATCATCGTCGCCATGACAACCATTATGACATCATCGTCGCCATGGCGACCATTATGACATCATCGTCGCCATGACAACCATTATGACATCATCGTCGCCATGGCGACCATTATGACATCACCGTTGCCATGACGACCATTATGACATCATCGTAGCCATTACGACCATTATTAAATCACAGTCGCCATGACAACCATTATGACATCTTCGTCGCCATGACGACCATTATGACATCATGACATCACTGTTGCCATGACGACCATTATGACATCACCGTTGCCATGACGACCATTATTACATCATCGTCGCCATGACGACCATTATGACATCATCATCGCCATGACAACCATTATGACATCATCGTCGCCATGGCATCCATTATGACATCATCATCGCCATTACAACCAATATGATATCATCGTCGTCATGACAACCATTATGAGATCATATTCGCCACGGCGACCATTATGACATCACCGTCGCCATGGCGACCATTATGACATCATAGTAGCCATTACGACCATTATTAAATCACAGTCCCCATGACAACCATTATGACATCTTCGTCGCCATGACGACCATTATGACATCATGACATCACAATTGCTATGACGACCATTATGACATCACCGTTGCCATGACGACCATTATGACATCATTGTAGCCATTACAACCATTATTAAATCACAGTCGCCATGACAACCATTATGACATCTTTGTCGCCATGACGACCATTATGACATCATGACATCACCGTTGCCATGATGACCATTATGACATCATCGTCGCCATGACAACCATTATGACATCATCATCGCCATGACGACAATTATGACATCTTCATCGCCATGACGAACATTATGACATCATCATCGCCATGATGACCGTTATGACATTATCGTCGCCATGACGACCCTTATGACATCATCGTCGCCATGGCAACCATTATGACATCATCATCGCCATGACAACCAATATGATATCATAGTGGCCATGATGACCATTATGACATCATCGTCGCCATGACAACCATTATGACATCATCGTCGCCATGGCGACCATTATGACATCACCGTCGCCATGACGACCATTATGACATCATCGTAGCCATTACGACCATTATTAAATCACAGTCGCCATGACAACCATTATGACATCTTCGTCGCCATGACGACCATTATGACATCATGACATCAACGCTGCCATGACGACCATTATGACATCACCGTTGCCATGACGACCATTATGACATCATCGTCGCCATGACGACCATTATGACATCATCGTCGCCATGACAACCATTATGACATCACAATCGCCATGACGACCATTATGGCATCATCATCGCCATGATGACCCTTTATGACATTATCGTCGCCATGACGACCCTTATGGCATCATCGTAGCCATTACGACCATTATTAAATCACAGTCGCCATGACAACCATTATGACATCTTCGTCGCCATGACGACCATTATGACATCATGACATCACCGTTACCATGACGACCATTATGACATCACCGTTGCCATGACGACCATTATTACATTAGCGTCGCCATGACGACCATTATGACATCATCGTTGCCATGACAACCATTATGACATCATCGTCGCCATGGCAACCATTATGACATCATCATCATCGCCATGACAACCAATATGATATCATTGTCGCCATGACAACCATTATGACATCATCGTCGCCATGACAACCATTATGACATCATATTCGCCATGACGACCATTATGACATTATCGTCGCCATGGCGACCGTTATGACAATATCGTCGCCATGACGACCCTTATGACATCATCGTCGCCATGGCAACCATTATGACATCATCATCGCCATGACAACCAATATGATATCATTGTCGCCATGACAACCATTATGACATCATCGTCGCCATGACAACCATTATGACATCATCGTCGCCATGGCAACCATTATGACATCACGGTCGCCATGTCGACCATTATGACATCATCGTAGCCATTACGACCATTATTAAATCACAGTCGCCATGACAACCATTATGACATCTTCGTCGTCATGACGACCATTATGACATCACCGTTGCCATGACGACCATTATGACATCACCGGTGCCATGACAACCATTATGACATCATCATCGCCATGACGACCATTATGACATCATCATCGCCATGACAACCATTATGACATCACAATCGCCATGACGACCATTATGACATCATCGTCGCCATGGCGACCATTATGACATCATCGTCGCCTTGATGACCATTATGACATCATCGTCGCCTTGACGACAATTATGACATCATCATCGCCATGACGACCATTATGACATCATCGCCATGATGACCGTTATGACATTATCGTCGCCATGACGACCCTTATGACATCATCGTCGCCATGGCAACCATTATGACATCATCATCGCCATGACAACCAATATGATATCATCGTCGCCATGATGACCATTATGACATCATCGTCGCCATGACAAACATTATGACATCATATTCGCCATGGCGACCATTATGACCTCACCGTCGCCATGACGACCAGTATGACATCATCGTAGCCATTACGACCATTATTAAATCACAGTCGCCATGACAACCATTATGACATCTTCGTCGCCATGACGACCATTATGACATCATGACATCACCGTTGCCATGACGACCATTATGACATCACCGTTGCCATGACGACCATTATGACATCATCATCGCCATGACGACCATTATGACATCATCGTCGGCTTGACAACCATTATGACATCACAATCGCCATGACGACCATTATGGCATCATCATCGCCATGATGACCCTTTATGACATTATCGTCGCCATGACCCTTATGACATCATCGTCGCCATGGCAACCATTATGACATCATCATCGCCATGACAACCAATATGATATCATCGTCGCCATGAAGACCATTATGACATCATCGTCGCCATGACAACCATTATGACATCATATTCGCCATGGCGACCATTATGACATCACCGTCGCCATGACGACCATTATGACATCATCGTCGCCATGACGACCATTATGACATCATCGTCGCCATGACAACCATTATGACATCACAATCGCCATGACGACCATTATGGCATCATCATCGCCATGATGACCCTTTATGACATTATCGTCGCCATGACGACCCTTATGACATCATCGTCGCCATGGCAACCATTATGACATCATCATCGCCATGTCAACCAATATGATATTATCGTCGCCATGATGACCATTATGACATCATCGTCGCCATGACAACCATTATGACATCATCGTCGCCATGGCGACCATTGACATCACCATTGCCATGACGACCATTATGACATCATTGTCGCCATGACAACCATTATGACATCAACGTCGCCATGGCGACCATTTTGACATCACCGTCGCCATGACGACCATTATTAAATCATCGTAGCCATTACGACCATTATTATATCACAGTCGCCATGAAAACCATTATGACATCTTCGTCGCCATGATGATCATTATGACATCATGACATCACCGTTGCCATGACGACCATTATGACATCACCATTGCCATGACGACCATTATGACATCATCGTCGCCATGACAACCATTTTGACATCATCGTCGCCATGGCGACCATTATGACATCACCGTCGCCATGACGACCATTATGACATCATCGTAGCCTTTACGACCATTATTAAATCAAAGTCGCCATGACAACCATTATGACATCTTCGTCGCCATGACGACCATTATGACATCATGACATCATCGTTGCCATGACGACCATTATGACATCATCGTTGCCATGACGACCATTATGACATCATCGTCGCCATGGCAACCATTATGACATCATCATCGCCATGACAACCAATATGATATCATCGTCGCCATGATGACCATTATGTAATCATTGTCGCCATGACAACCATTATGACATCATGACATCACCGTTGCCATTGAGACCATTATGACATCACCGTTGCCATGACAACCATTATGACATCATCATCGCCATGACAACCAATATGATATCATGACATCACCGTTGCCATGACGACCATTATGACATCACCGTTGCCATGACGACCATTATGACATCACCGTTGCCATGATGACCATTATTACATCATCGTTGCCATGACGAGCATTATGACATCATCGTCGCCATGGCAACCATTATGACATCATCATCGCCATGACAACCAATATGATATCATCGTCGCCATGAGAACCATTATGACATCATCGTCGCCATGACAACCATTATGACATCATATTCGCCATGGCGACCATTATGACATCACAGTCGCCAGTACAACCATTATGACATCTTCGTCGCCATGACGACCATTATGACATCATGACATCACCATTGCCATGACGACCATTATGACATCACCGTTGCCATGACGACCATTATGACATCATCGTCGCCATGACAACCATTATGACATCATCGTCGCCATGGCAACCATTATGACATCATCATCGCCATGACAACCAATATGATATCATCGTCGCCATGACAACCATTATGACATCATCGTCGCCATGACAACCATTATGACATCATATTCGCCATGGCGACCATTATGACATCACCGTCGCCATGACGACCATTATGACATCATCGTAGCCATTACGACCATTATTAAATCACAGTCGCCATGGCAACCATTATGACATCTTCGTCGCCATGACGACCATTATGACATCATGACATCACCATTGCCATGACGACCATTGTGACATCACCGTTGCCATGACGACCATTATGACATCATCGTCGCCATGACGACCATTATGACATCATCGTCGCCATGACAACCATTATGACATCACAATCGCCATGACAACCATTATGACATCATAGTCGCCATGGCGACCATTATGACATCATCATCGCCAAGATGACCGTTATGAGAATATCGTCGCCATGACGACCCTTATGACATCATCGTCGCCATGGCAACCATTATGACATCATCATCGCCATGACAACCAATATGATATCATTGTTGCCATGACAACCATTATGACATCATCGTCGCCATGGCAACCATTATGACATCACGGTCGCCATGACGACCATTATGACATCATCGTAGCCGTTACGACCATTATTAAATCACAGTCGCCATGACAACCATTATGACATCTTCGTCGCCATGACGACCATTATGACATCATGACATCACCGTTGCCATGACGACCATTATGACATCATCGTCGCCATGACAACCTTTATGACATCATCGTCGCCATGGCGACCATTATGACACCACCGTTGCCATGACGACCATTATGACATCATCGTTGCCTTGACGACAATTATGACATCATCATCGCCATGACGACCATTATGACATCATCATCGCCATGATGACCGTTATGACATTATCGTCGCCATGACGACCCTTATGACATCATCGTCGCCATGGCAACCATTAAGACATCATCATCGCCATGACGACCATTATGACATCATCGCAGCCATTACGACCATTATTAAATCACAGTCGCCATGACAACCATTATGACATCTTCGTCGCCATGACGATCATTATGACATCATGACATCACCGTTGCCATGACGACCATTATGACATCACCGTTGCCATGACGACCATTATGACATCATCTTCGCCATGACAACCATTATAACATCACAATCGCCATGACGACCATTATGGCATCATCATCGCCATGATGACCCTTTATGACATTATCGTCGCCATGACGACCCTTATGACATCATCGTCGCCATGGTGACCATTATGACATCATCATCGCCATGACAACCAATATGATATCATCGTCGAAATGACGACCATTATGACATCATCGTCGCCATGTCAACCATTATGACATCATCGTCGCCATGGCGACCATTATGACATCACCGTTGCCATGACGACCATTATGATATCATCGTAGCCATTACGACCATTATTAAATCACAGTCGCCATGACAACCATTATGACATCTTCGTCGCCATGACGACCATTATGACATCATGACATCACCGTTGCCATGACGACCATTATGACATCACCGTTGCCATGATGACCATTATTACATCATCGTCGCCATGACGAGCATAATGACATCATCGTCGCCATGGCAACCATTATGACATCATCATCGCCATGACAACCAATATGATATCATCGTCGCCATGAGAACCATTATGACATCATCGTCGCCATGACAACCATTATGACATCATATTCGCCATGGCGACCATTATGACATCACAGTCGCCAGTACAACCATTATGACATCTTCGTCGCAATGACGACCATTATGACATCATGACATCACCATTGCCATGACGACCATTATGACATCACCGTTGCCATGACGACCATTATGACATCACCGTCGCCATGACGACCATTATGACATCATCGTCACCATGACAACCATTATGCCATCACAATCGCCATGACGACCATTATGACATCATCGTCGCCATGGCGACCATTATGATATCATCATCGCCAAGATGACCGTTATGAGAATATCGTCGCCATGACGACCCTTATGACATCATCGTCGCCATGGCAACCATTATGACATCATCATCGCCATGACAACCAATATGATATCATTGTCGCCATGACAACCATTATGACATCATCGTCGCCATGGCAACCATTATGACATCACGGTCGCCATGTCGACCATTATGACATCATCGTAGCCATTATGACCATTATTAAATCACAGTCGCCATGACAAACATTATGACATCTTCGTCGCCATGACGACCATTATGACATCATGACATCACCGTTGCTATGACGACCATTATGACATCACCGTTGCCATGACGACCATTATGACATCATCGTCGCCATGACGACCATTATGACATCATCGTCGACATGACAACCATTATGACATCACAATCGCCATGACGACCATTATGACATCATCGTCGCCAAGATGACCGTTATGAGAATATCGTCGCCATGACGACCCTTATGACATCATCGTCGCCATGGCAACCATTATGACATCATCATCGCCATGACAACCAATATGATATCATTGTCGCCATGACAACCATTATGACATCATTGTCGCCATGGCAACCATTATGACATCACGGTCGCCATGTCGACCATTATGACATCATCGTAGCCATTACGACCATTATTAAATCACAGTCGCCATGACAAACATTATGACATCTTCGTCGCCATGACGACCATTATGACATCATGACATCACCGTTGCTATGACGACCATTATGACATCACCGTTGCCATGACGAGCATTATGATTTCATCGTAGCCATTACGTCCATTATTAAATCACAGTCGCCATGACAACCATTATGACATCTTCGTCGCCATGACGCCCATTATGACATCATGACATCACCGTTGCCATGACGACCATTATGACATCACCATTGCCATGACAACCATTATGACATCATATTCGCCATGACGACCATTATGACATCATCGTCGCCATGACAACCATTATGACATCATCGTCGCCATGACAACCATTATGACATCATATTCGTCATGACGACCATTATGACATCATCGTCGCCATGACGACCAGTATGACATCATCGTAGCCATTACGACCATTATTAAATCACAGTCGCCATGACAACCATTATGACATCTTCGTCGCCATGACGACCATTATGACATCATGACATCACCGTTGCCATGACGACCATTATGACATCACCGTTGCCATGACGACCATTATGACATCATCGTCGCCATGACAACCATTATGACATCATCGTCGCCATGACAACCATTATAACATCACAATCGCCATAACAACCATTATGGCATCATCATCGCCATGATGACCCTTTATGACATTATCGTCGCCATGACGACCCTTATGACATCATCGTCGCCATGGCAACCATTATGACATCATCGCCATGACAACCAATATGATATCATCGTCGCCATGACGACCATTATGACATCATCGTCGCCATGACAACCATTATGACATCATCGTCGCCATGGCGACCATTATGACATCACCGTTGCCATGACGACCATTATGATATCATCGTAGCCATGACGACCATTATGACATCACCGTTGCCATGATGACCATTATTACATCATCGTCGCCATGGCAACCATTATGACATCATCATCGCCATGACAACCAATATGATATCATTGTTGCCATGACAACCATTATGACATCATCATCGCCATGGCAACCATTATGACATCACGGTCGCCATGGCGACCATTATGACATCACCGTTGCCATGACGACCATTATGATATCATCGTAGCCATGACGACCATTATGACACCACCGTTGCCATGACGACCATTATGACATCATCGTCGCCTTGACGACAATTATGTCATCATCATCGCCATGACGACCATTATGACATCATCATCGCCATGATGACCATTTTGACATTATCGTCGCCATGACGACCCTTTTGACATCATCGTCACCATGGCAACCATTATGACGACATCATCGGCATGACAACCAATATGATATCATCGTCGCCATGATGACCATTATGACATCATCGTCGCCATGACAACCATTATGACATCATCGTCGCCATGGCGACCATTATGACATCACCGTCACCATGACGACCATTATGACATCATCGCAGCCATTACGACCATTATTAAATCACAGTCGCCATGACAACCATTATGACATCTTCGTCGCCATGATGATCATTATGACATCATGACATCACCGTTGCCATGACGACCATTATGACATCACCGTTGCCATGACGACCATTATGACATCATCATCGCCATGACGACCATTATGACATCATCGTCGCCATGACAACCATTATGACATCACAATCGCCATGACGACCATTATGGCATCATCATCGCCATGATGACCCTTTATGACATTATCGTCGCCATGATGAACCTTATGACATCATCGTCGCCATGGCAACCATTATGACATCATCGTCGCCATGACAACCAATATGATATCATCGTCGCCATGATGACCATTATGAAATCATCGTCGCCATGACAACCATTATGACATCATATTCGCCATGGCGACCATTATGACATCACCGTCGCCATGACGACCATTATGACATCATCGCAGCCATTACGACCATTATTAAATCAAAGTCGCCATGACAACCATTATGACATCTTCGTCGCCATGACAACCATTATGACATCTTCGTCGCCATGACGACCATTATGACATCATGACATCACCGTTGCCATGACGACCATTATGACATCACCGTTGCCATGATGACCATTATGACATCATCGTCGCCATGACGACCATTGTGACATCATCGTCGCCATGACAACCATTATAACATCACAATCGCCATGACAACCATTATGGCATCATCATCGCCATGATGACCCTTTATGACATTATCGTCGCCATGACGACCCTTATGACATCATCGTCGCCATGGCAACCATTATGACATCATCATCGCCATGACAACCAATATGATATCATCGTCGCCATGACGACCATTATGACATCATCGTCGCCATGACAACTATTATGACATCATCGTCGCCATGGCGACCAATATGATATCACCGTTGCCATGACGAGCATTATGATATCATCGTAGCCATTACGACCATTATTAAATCACAGTCGCCATGACAACCATTATGACATCTTCGTCGCCATGACGCCCATTATGACATCATGACATCACCGTTGCCATGACGACCATTATGACATCACCGTTGCCATGATGACCATTATTACATCATCGTCGCCATGACGAGCATTATGACATCATCGTCGCCATGACAACCATTATGACATCATCGTCGCCATGGCAACCATTATGACATCATCATCGCCATGACAACCAATATGATATCATCGTCGCCATGACAACCATTATGACATCATCGTCGCCATGACAACCATTATGACATCATATTCGCCATGGCGACCATTATGACATCACAGTCGCCATGACAACCATTATGACATCTTCGTCGCCATGACGACCATTATGACATCATGACATCACCATTGCCATGACGACCATTGTGACATCACCGTTGCCATGACGACCATTATGACATCATCGTCGCCATGACGACCATTATGACATCATTGTCGCCATGACAACCATTATGACATCACAATCGCCATGACGACCATTATGACATCATCGTCGCCATGGCGACCATTATGACACCATCGTCGCCAAGATGACTGTTATGAGATTATCGTCGCCATGACGACCCTTATGACATCATCGTCACCATGGCAACCATTATGACATCATCATCGCCATGACAACCAATATGATATCATTGTCGCCATGACAACCATTATGACATCATCGTCGCCATGGCAACCATTATGACATCACGGTCGCCATGTCGACCATTATGACATCATCGTAGCCATTACGACCATTATTAAATCACAGTCGCCATGACAAACATTATGACATCTTCGTCGCCATGACGACCATTATGACATCATGACATCACCGTTGCTATGACGACCATTATGACATCACCGTTGCCATGACGACCATTATGACATCATCGTCGGCATGACGACCATTATGACATCATCATCGCCATGACAACCATTATGACATCACAATCGCCATGACGACCATTATGACATCATCGTCGCCATGGCGACCCTTATGACATCATCATCGCCAAGATGACCGTTATGAGAATATCGTCGCCATGACAACCCTTATGACATCATCGTCGCCATGGCAACCATTATGACATCATCATCGCCATGACAACCAATATGATATCATTGTCGCCATGACAACCATTATGACATCATCGTCGCCATGGCAACCATTATGACATCACGGTCGCCATGTCGACCATTATGATATCATCGTAGCCATTACGACCATTATTAAATCACAGTCGCCATGACAACCATTATGATATCTTCGTCGCCATGATGACCATTATGACATCATGACATCACCGTTGCCATGACGACCATTATGACATCACCGGTGCCATGACAACCATTATGACATCATCATCGCCATGACGACCATTATGACATCATCGTCGCCATGACAACCATTATGACATCACAATCGCCATGACGACCATTATGACATCATCGTCGCCATGGCGACCATTATGACATCATCGTCGCCTTGATGACCATTATGACATCATCGTCGCCTTGACGACAATTATGACATCATCATCGCCATGACGACCATTATGACATCATCGCCATGATGACCGTTATGACATTATCGTCGCCATGACGACCCTTATGACATCATCGTCGCCATGGCAACCATTATGACATCATCATCGCCATGACAACCAATATGATATCATCGTCGCCATGATGACCATTATGACATCATCGTCGCCATGACAAACATTATGACATCATATTCGCCATGGCGACCATTATGACCTCACCGTCGCCATGACGACCAGTATGACATCATCGTAGCCATTACGACCATTATTAAATCACAGTCGCCATGACAACCATTATGACATCTTCGTCGCCATGACGACCATTATGACATCATGACATCACCATTGCCATGACGACCATTATGACATCACCGTTGCCATGACGACCATTATGACATCATCATCGCCATGACGACCATTATGACATCATCGTCGGCTTGACAACCATTATGACATCACAATCGCCATGACGACCATTATGGCATCATCATCGCCATGATGACCCTTTATGACATTATCGTCGCCATGACCCTTATGACATCATCGTCGCCATGGCAACCATTATGACATCATCATCGCCATGACAACCAATATGATATCATCGTCGCCATGAAGACCATTATGACATCATCGTCGCCATGACAACCATTATGACATCATATTCGCCATGGCGACCATTATGACATCACCGTCGCCATGACGACCATTATGACATCATCGTCGCCATGACGACCATTATGACATCATCGTCGCCATGACAACCATTATGACATCACAATCGCCATGACGACCATTATGGCATCATCATCGCCATGATGACCCTTTATGACATTATCGTCGCCATGACGACCCTTATGACATCATCGTCGCCATGGCAACCATTATGACATCATCATCGCCATGTCAACCAATATGATATTATCGTCGCCATGATGACCATTATGACATCATCGTCGCCATGACAACCATTATGACATCATCGTCGCCATGGCGACCATTGACATCACCATTGCCATGACGACCATTATGACATCATTGTCGCCATGACAACCATTATGACATCAACGTCGCCATGGCGACCATTTTGACATCACCGTCGCCATGACGACCATTATTAAATCATCGTAGCCATTACGACCATTATTATATCACAGTCGCCATGAAAACCATTATGACATCTTCGTCGCCATGATGATCATTATGACATCATGACATCACCGTTGCCATGACGACCATTATGACATCACCATTGCCATGACGACCATTATGACATCATCGTCGCCATGACAACCATTTTGACATCATCATCGCCATGGCGACCATTATGACATCACCGTCGCCATGACGACCATTATGACATCATCGTAGCCTTTACGACCATTATTAAATCAAAGTCGCCATGACAACCATTATGACATCTTCGTCGCCATGACGACCATTATGACATCATGACATCATCGTTGCCATGACGACCATTATGACATCATCGTTGCCATGACGACCATTATGACATCATCGTCGCCATGGCAACCATTATGACATCATCATCGCCATGACAACCAATATGATATCATCGTCGCCATGATGACCATTATGTAATCATTGTCGCCATGACAACCATTATGACATCATGACATCACCGTTGCCATTGAGACCATTATGACATCACCGTTGCCATGACAACCATTATGACATCATCATCGCCATGACAACCAATATGATATCATCGTCGCCATGACGACCATTATGACATCATCGTCGCCATGACAACCATTATGACATCATCGTCGCCATGGCGACCATTATGACATCACCGTTGCCATGACGACCATTATGATATCATCGTAGCCATTACGACCATTATTAAATCACAGTCGCCATGACAACCATTATGACATCTTAGTCGCCATGACGACCATTATGACATCATGACATCACCGTTGCCATGACGACCATTATGACATCACCGTTGCCATGACGACCATTATGACATCACCGTTGCCATGATGACCATTATTACATCATCGTTGCCATGACGAGCATTATGACATCATCGTCGCCATGGCAACCATTATGACATCATCATCGCCATGACAACCAATATGATATCATCGTCGCCATGAGAACCATTATGACATCATCGTCGCCATGACAACCATTATGACATCATATTCGCCATGGCGACCATTATGACATCACAGTCGCCAGTACAACCATTATGACATCTTCGTCGCCATGACGACCATTATGACATCATGACATCACCATTGCCATGACGACCATTATGACATCACCGTTGCCATGACGACCATTATGACATCATCGTCGCCATGACAACCATTATGACATCATCGTCGCCATGGCAACCATTATGACATCATCATCGCCATGACAACCAATATGATATCATCGTCGCCATGACAACCATTATGACATCATCGTCGCCATGACAACCATTATGACATCATATTCGCCATGGCGACCATTATGACATCACCGTCGCCATGACGACCATTATGACATCATCGTAGCCATTACGACCATTATTAAATCACAGTCGCCATGGCAACCATTATGACATCTTCGTCGCCATGACGACCATTATGACATCATGACATCACCATTGCCATGACGACCATTATGACATCACCGTTGCCATGACGACCATTATGACATCATCGTCGCCATGACGACCATTATGACATCATCGTCGCCATGACAACCATTATGACATCACAATCGCCATGACAACCATTATGACATCATAGTCGCCATGGCGACCATTATGACATCATCATCGCCAAGATGACCGTTATGAGAATATCGTCGCCATGACGACCCTTATGACATCATCGTCGCCATGGCAACCATTATGACATCATCATCGCCATGACAACCAATATGATATCATTGTTGCCATGACAACCATTATGACATCATCGTCGCCATGGCAACCATTATGACATCACGTTCGCCATGACGACCATTATGACATCATCGTAGCCGTTACGACCATTATTAAATCACAGTCGCCATGACAACCATTATGACATCTTCGTCGCCATGACGACCATTATGACATCATGACATCACCGTTGCCATGACGACCATTATGACATCATCGTCGCCATGACAACCTTTATGACATCATCGTCGCCATGGCGACCATTATGACACCACCGTTGCCATGACGACCATTATGACATCATCGTTGCCTTGACGACAATTATGACATCATCATCGCCATGACGACCATTATGACATCATCATCGCCATGATGACCGTTATGACATTATCGTCGCCATGACGACCCTTATGACATCATCGTCGCCATGGCAACCATTAAGACATCATCATCGCCATGACGACCATTATGACATCATCGCAGCCATTACGACCATTATTAAATCACAGTCGCCATGACAACCATTATGACATCTTCGTCGCCATGACGATCATTATGACATCATGACATCACCGTTGCCATGACGACCATTATGACATCACCGTTGCCATGACGACCATTATGACATCATCTTCGCCATGACAACCATTATAACATCACAATCGCCATGACGACCATTATGGCATCATCATCGCCATGATGACCCTTTATGACATTATCGTCGCCATGACGACCCTTATGACATCATCGTCGCCATGGTGACCATTATGACATCATCATCGCCATGACAACCAATATGATATCATCGTCGAAATGACGACCATTATGACATCATCGTCGCCATGTCAACCATTATGACATCATCGTCGCCATGGCGACCATTATGACATCACCGTTGCCATGACGACCATTATGATATCATCGTAGCCATTACGACCATTATTAAATCACAGTCGCCATGACAACCATTATGACATCTTCGTCGCCATGACGACCATTATGACATCATGACATCACCGTTGCCATGACGACCATTATGACATCACCGTTGCCATGATGACCATTATTACATCATCGTCGCCATGACGAGCATAATGACATCATCGTCGCCATGGCAACCATTATGACATCATCATCGCCATGACAACCAATATGATATCATCGTCGCCATGAGAACCATTATGACATCATCGTCGCCATGACAACCATTATGACATCATATTCGCCATGGCGACCATTATGACATCACAGTCGCCAGTACAACCATTATGACATCTTCGTCGCCATGACGACCATTATGACATCATGACATCACCATTGCCATGACGACCATTATGACATCACCGTTGCCATGACGACCATTATGACATCACCGTCGCCATGACGACCATTATGACATCATCGTCACCATGACAACCATTATGCCATCACAATCGCCATGACGACCATTATGACATCATCGTCGCCATGGCGACCATTATGATATCATCATCGCCAAGATGACCGTTATGAGAATATCGTCGCCATGACGACCCTTATGACATCATCGTCGCCATGGCAACCATTATGACATCATCATCGCCATGACAACCAATATGATATCATTGTCGCCATGACAACCATTATGACATCATCGTCGCCATGGCAACCATTATGACATCACGGTCGCCATGTCGACCATTATGACATCATCGTAGCCATTATGACCATTATTAAATCACAGTCGCCATGACAAACATTATGACATCTTCGTCGCCATGACGACCATTATGACATCATGACATCACCGTTGCTATGACGACCATTATGACATCACCGTTGCCATGACGACCATTATGACATCATCGTCGCCATGACGACCATTATGACATCATCGTCGACATGACAACCATTATGACATCACAATCGCCATGACGACCATTATGACATCATCGTCGCCAAGATGACCGTTATGAGAATATCGTCGCCATGACGACCCTTATGACATCATAGTCGCCATGGCAACCATTATGACATCATCATCGCCATGACAACCAATATGATATCATTGTCGCCATGACAACCATTATGACATCATTGTCGCCATGGCAACCATTATGACATCACGGTCGCCATGTCGACCATTATGACATCATCGTAGCCATTACGACCATTATTAAATCACAGTCGCCATGACAAACATTATGACATCTTCGTCGCCATGACGACCATTATGACATCATGACATCACCGTTGCTATGACGACCATTATGACATCACCGTTGCCATGACGAGCATTATGATTTCATCGTAGCCATTACGTCCATTATTAAATCACAGTCGCCATGACAACCATTATGACATCTTCGTCGCCATGACGCCCATTATGACATCATGACATCACCGTTGCCATGACGACCATTATGACATCACCATTGCCATGACAACCATTATGACATCATATTCGCCATGACGACCATTATGACATCATCGTCGCCATGACAACCATTATGACATCATCGTCGCCATGACAACCATTATGACATCATATTCGTCATGACGACCATTATGACATCATCGTCGCCATGACGACCAGTATGACATCATCGTAGCCATTACGACCATTATTAAATCACAGTCGCCATGACAACCATTATGACATCTTCGTCGCCATGACGACCATTATGACATCATGACATCACCGTTGCCATGACGACCATTATGACATCACCGTTGCCATGACGACCATTATGACATCATCGTCGCCATGACAACCATTATGACATCATCGTCGCCATGACAACCATTATAACATCACAATCGCCATAACAACCATTATGGCATCATCATCGCCATGATGACCCTTTATGACATTATCGTCGCCATGACGACCCTTATGACATCATCGTCGCCATGGCAACCATTATGACATCATCGCCATGACAACCAATATGATATCATCGTCGCCATGACGACCATTATGACATCATCGTCGCCATGACAACCATTATGACATCATCATCGCCATGACGACCATTATGACATCATCGCAGCCATTACGACCATTATTAAATCACAGTCGCCATGACAACCATTATGACATCTTCGTCGCCATGACGATCATTATGACATCATGACATCACCGTTGCCATGACGACCATTATGACATCACCGTTGCCATGACGACCATTATGACATCATCTTCGCCATGACAACCATTATAACATCACAATCGCCATGACGACCATTATGGCATCATCATCGCCATGATGACCCTTTATGACATTATCGTCGCCATGACGACCCTTATGACATCATCGTCGCCATGGTGACCATTATGACATCATCATCGCCATGACAACCAATATGATATCATCGTCGAAATGACGACCATTATGACATCATCGTCGCCATGTCAACCATTATGACATCATCGTCGCCATGGCGACCATTATGACATCACCGTTGCCATGACGACCATTATGATATCATCGTAGCCATTACGACCATTATTAAATCACAGTCGCCATGACAACCATTATGACATCTTCGTCGCCATGACGACCATTATGACATCATGACATCACCGTTGCCATGACGACCATTATGACATCACCGTTGCCATGATGACCATTATTACATCATCGTCGCCATGACGAGCATAATGACATCATCGTCGCCATGGCAACCATTATGACATCATCATCGCCATGACAACCAATATGATATCATCGTCGCCATGAGAACCATTATGACATCATCGTCGCCATGACAACCATTATGACATCATATTCGCCATGGCGACCATTATGACATCACAGTCGCCAGTACAACCATTATGACATCTTCGTCGCCATGACGACCATTATGACATCATGACATCACCATTGCCATGACGACCATTATGACATCACCGTTGCCATGACGACCATTATGACATCACCGTCGCCATGACGACCATTATGACATCATCGTCACCATGACAACCATTATGCCATCACAATCGCCATGACGACCATTATGACATCATCGTCGCCATGGCGACCATTATGATATCATCATCGCCAAGATGACCGTTATGAGAATATCGTCGCCATGACGACCCTTATGACATCATCGTCGCCATGGCAACCATTATGACATCATCATCGCCATGACAACCAATATGATATCATTGTCGCCATGACAACCATTATGACATCATCGTCGCCATGGCAACCATTATGACATCACGGTCGCCATGTCGACCATTATGACATCATCGTAGCCATTATGACCATTATTAAATCACAGTCGCCATGACAAACATTATGACATCTTCGTCGCCATGACGACCATTATGACATCATGACATCACCGTTGCTATGACGACCATTATGACATCACCGTTGCCATGACGACCATTATGACATCATCGTCGCCATGACGACCATTATGACATCATCGTCGCCATGACGACCATTATGACATCATCGTCGACATGACAACCATTATGACATCACAATCGCCATGACGACCATTATGACATCATCGTCGCCAAGATGACCGTTATGAGAATATCGTCGCCATGACGACCCTTATGACATCATAGTCGCCATGGCAACCATTATGACATCATCATCGCCATGACAACCAATATGATATCATTGTCGCCATGACAACCATTATGACATCATTGTCGCCATGGCAACCATTATGACATCACGGTCGCCATGTCGACCATTATGACATCATCGTAGCCATTACGACCATTATTAAATCACAGTCGCCATGACAAACATTATGACATCTTCGTCGCCATGACGACCATTATGACATCATGACATCACCGTTGCTATGACGACCATTATGACATCACCGTTGCCATGACGAGCATTATGATTTCATCGTAGCCATTACGTCCATTATTAAATCACAGTCGCCATGACAACCATTATGACATCTTCGTCGCCATGACGCCCATTATGACATCATGACATCACCGTTGCCATGACGACCATTATGACATCACCATTGCCATGACAACCATTATGACATCATATTCGCCATGACGACCATTATGACATCATCGTCGCCATGACAACCATTATGACATCATCGTCGCCATGACAACCATTATGACATCATATTCGTCATGACGACCATTATGACATCATCGTCGCCATGACGACCAGTATGACATCATCGTAGCCATTACGACCATTATTAAATCACAGTCGCCATGACAACCATTATGACATCTTCGTCGCCATGACGACCATTATGACATCATGACATCACCGTTGCCATGACGACCATTATGACATCACCGTTGCCATGACGACCATTATGACATCATCGTCGCCATGACAACCATTATGACATCATCGTCGCCATGACAACCATTATAACATCACAATCGCCATAACAACCATTATGGCATCATCATCGCCATGATGACCCTTTATGACATTATCGTCGCCATGACGACCCTTATGACATCATCGTCGCCATGGCAACCATTATGACATCATCGCCATGACAACCAATATGATATCATCGTCGCCATGACGACCATTATGACATCATCGTCGCCATGACAACCATTATGACATCATCGTCGCCATGGCGACCATTATGACATCACCGTTGCCATGACGACCATTATGATATCATCGTAGCCATGACGACCATTATGACATCACCGTTGCAATGATGACCATTATTACATCATCGTCGCCATGGCAACCATTATGACATCATCATCGCCATGACAACCAATATGATATCATTGTTGCCATGACAACCATTATGACATCATCGTCGCCATGGCAACCATTATGACATCACGGTCGCCATGGCGACCATTATGACATCACCGTTGCCATGACGACCATTATGATATCATCGTAGCCATGACGACCATTATGACACCACCGTTGCCATGACGACCATTATGACATCATCGTCGCCTTGACGACAATTATGTCATCATCATCGCCATGACGACCATTATGACATCATCATCGCCATGATGACCGTTTTGACATTATCGTCGCCATGACGACCCTTTTGACATCATCGTCACCATGGCAACCATTATGACGACATCATCGGCATGACAACCAATATGATATCATCGTCGCCATGATGACCATTATGACATCATCGTCGCCATGACAACCATTATGACATCATCGTCGCCATGGCGACCATTATGACATCACCGTCACCATGACGACCATTATGACATCATCGCAGCCATTACGACCATTATTAAATCACAGTCGCCATGACAACCATTATGACATCTTCGTCGCCATGATGATCATTATGACATCATGACATCACCGTTGCCATGACGACCATTATGACATCACCGTTGCCATGACGACCATTATGACATCATCATCGCCATGACGACCATTATGACATCATCGTCGCCATGACAACCATTATGACATCACAATCGCCATGACGACCATTATGGCATCATCATCGCCATGATGACCCTTTATGACATTATCGTCGCCATGATGAACCTTATGACATCATCGTCGCCATGGCAACCATTATGACATCATCGTCGCCATGACAACCAATATGATATCATCGTCGCCATGATGACCATTATGAAATCATCGTCGCCATGACAACCATTATGACATCATATTCGCCATGGCGACCATTATGACATCACCGTCGCCATGACGACCATTATGACATCATCGCAGCCATTACGACCATTATTAAATCAAAGTCGCCATGACAACCATTATGACATCTTCGTCGCCATGACAACCATTATGACATCTTCGTCGCCATGACGACCATTATGACATCATGACATCACCGTTGCCATGACGACCATTATGACATCACCGTTGCCATGGCAACCATTATGACATCATCATCGCCATGACAACCAATATGATATCATCGTCGCCATGACGACCATTATGACATCATCGTCGCCATGACAACTATTATGACATCATCGTCGCCATGCCGACCAATATGATATCACCGTTGCCATGACGAGCATTATGATATCATCGTAGCCATTACGACCATTATTAAATCACAGTCGCCATGACAACCATTATGACATCTTCGTCGCCATGACGCCCATTATGACATCATGACATCACCGTTGCCATGACGACCATTATGACATCACCGTTGCCATGATGACCATTATTACATCATCGTCGCCATGACGAGCATTATGACATCATCGTCGCCATGACAACCATTATGACATCATCGTCGCCATGGCAACCATTATGACATCATCATCGCCATGACAACCAATATGATATCATCGTCGCCATGACAACCATTATGACATCATCGTCGCCATGACAACCATTATGACATCATATTCGCCATGGCGACCATTATGACATCACAGTCGCCATGACAACCATTATGACATCTTCGTCGCCATGACGACCATTATGACATCATGACATCACCATTGCCATGACGACCATTGTGACATCACCGTTGCCATGACGACCATTATGACATCATCGTCGCCATGACGACCATTATGACATCATTGTCGCCATGACAACCATTATGACATCACAATCGCCATGACGACCATTATGACATCATCGTCGCCATGGCGACCATTATGACACCATCGTCGCCAAGATGACTGTTATGAGATTATCGTCGCCATGACGACCCTTATGACATCATCGTCACCATGGCAACCATTATGACATCATCATCGCCATGACAACCAATATGATATCATTGTCGCCATGACAACCATTATGACATCATCGTCGCCATGGCAACCATTATGACATCACGGTCGCCATGTCGACCATTATGACATCATCGTAGCCATTACGACCATTATTAAATCACAGTCGCCATGACAAACATTGTGACATCTTCGTCGCCATGACGACCATTATGACATCATGACATCACCGTTGCTATGACGACCATTATGACATCACCGTTGCCATGACGACCATTATGACATCATCGTCGGCATGACGACCATTATGACATCATCATCGCCATGACAACCATTATGACATCACAATCGCCATGACGACCATTATGACATCATCGTCGCCATGGCGACCCTTATGACATCATCATCGCCAAGATGACCGTTATGAGAATATCGTCGCCATGACAACCCTTATGACATCATCGTCGCCATGGCAACCATTATGACATCATCATCGCCATGACAACCAATATGATATCATTGTCGCCATGACAACCATTATGACATCATCGTCGCCATGGCAACCATTATGACATCACGGTCGCCATGTCGACCATTATGACATCATCGTAGCCATTACGACCATTATTAAATCACAGTCGCTATGACAACCATTATGACATCTTCGTCGCCATGACGACCATTATGACATCACCGTTGCCATGACGACCATTATGACATCATCGTCGCCATGGCCACCATTATGACACCACCGTTGCCATGACGACCATTATGACATCATCGTCGCCTTGACGACAATTATGACATCATCATCGCCATGACGACCATTATGACATCATCATCGCCATGATGACCGTTATGACATTATCGTCGCCATGACGACCCTTATGACATCATCGTCGCCATGGCAACCATTATGACGACATCATCGGCATGACAACCAATATGATATCATCGTCGCCATGATGACCATTATGACATCATCGTCGCCATGACAACCATTATGACATCATCGTCGCCATGGCGACCATTATGACATCACCGTCACCATGACGACCATTATGACATCATCGCAGCCATTAAAACCATTATTAAATTACAGTCGCCATGACAACCATTATGACATCTTCGTCGCCATGACGATCATTATGACATCATGACATCACCGTTGCCATGACGACCATTATGACATCACCATTGCCATGACGACCATTATGACATCATCGTCGCCATGACAACCATTATAACATCACAATCACCATGACGACCATTATGGCATCATCATCGCCATGATGACCCTTTATGACATTATCGTCGCCATGACGACCCTTATGACATCATCATCGCCATGGTGACCATTATGACATCATCATCGCCATGACAACCAATATGATATCATCGTCGCCATGACGACCATTATGACATCATCGTCGCCATGACAACCATTATGACATCATCGTCGCCATGGCGACCATTATGACATCACCGTTGCCATGACGACCATTATGATATCATCGTAGCCATTACGACCATTATTAAATCACAGTCGCCATGACAACCATTATGACATCTTTGTCGCCATGACGACCATTATTACATCATGACATCACCGTTGCCATGACGACCATTATGACATCACCGTTGCCATGATGACCATTATTACATCATCGTCGCCATGACGAGCATTATGACATCATCGTCGCCATGGCAACCATTATGACATCATCATCGCCATGACAACCAATATGATATCACCGTCGTCATGACAACTATTATGACATCATCGTCGCCATGACAACCATTATGCCATCACAATAGCCATGACGACCATTATGACATCATCGTCGATATGGCGACCATTATGACATCATCATCGCCAAGATGACCGTTATGAGAATATCGTCGCCATGACGACCCTTATGACATCATCGTCGCCATGGCAACCATTATGACATCATCATCGCCATGACAACCAATATGATATCATTGTCGCCATGACAACCATTATGACATCATCGTCGCCATGGCAACCATTATGACATCACGGTCGCCATGTCGACCATTATGACATCATCGTAGCCATTATGACCATTATTAAATCACAGTCGCCATGACAAACATTATGACATCTTCGTCGCCATGACGACCATTATGACATCATGACATCACCGTTGCTATGACGACCATTATGACATCACCGTTGCCATGACGACCATTCTGACATCATCGTCGCCATGACGACCATTATGACATCATCGTCGCCATGACAACCATTATGACATCACAATCGCCATGACGACCATTATGACATCATCGTCGCCAAGATGACCGTTATGAGAATATCGTCGCCATGACGACCCTTATGACATCTCCGTCGCCATGGCAACCATTATGACATCATCATCGCCATGACAACCAATATGATATCATTGTCGCCATGACAACCATTATGACATCATTGTCGCCATGGCAACCATTATGACATCACGGTCGCCATGTCGACCATTATGACATCATCGTAGCCATTACGACCATTATTAAATCACAGTCGCCAAGACAACCATTATGACATCTTCATCGCCATGACGATCATTATGACATCATCATCGGCATGACAACCAATATGATATCATCGTCGCCATGATGACCATTATGACATCATCGTCGCCATGACAACCATTATGACATCATCGTCGCCATGGCGACCATTCCGACATCACCGTCACCATGACGACCATTATGACATCATCGCAGTCATTACGACCATTATTAAATCACAGTCGCCATGACAACCATTATGACATCTTCATCGCCATGACGATCATTATGACATCATGACATCACCGTTGCCATGACGACCATTATGACATCACCGTTGCCATGACGACCATTATGACATCATCGTCGCCATGACGACCATTATGACATCATTGTCGCCATGACAACCTTTATGACATCACAATCGCCATGACGACCATTATGGCATCATCATCGCCATGATGACCCTTTATGACATTATCGTCGCCATGATGACCCTTATGACATCATCGTCGCCATGGCAACCATTATGACATCATCATCGCCATGACAACCAATATGATATCATCGTCGCCATGATGACCATTATGACATCATCGTCGCCATGACAACCATTATGACATCATCGTCGCCATGGCGACCATTATGACATCACCATTGCCATGACGACCATTATGACATCATCGTAGCCATTACGACCATTATTAAATCACAGTCGCCATGACAACCATTATGACATCTTCGTCGCCATGACGACCATTATGACATCATGACATCACTGTTGCCATGACGACCATTATGACATCACCGTTGCCATGACGACCATTATGACATCATCGCCATGACAACCATTATGACATCATCGTCGCCATGGCATCCATTATGACATCATCATCGCCATGACAACCAATATGATATCATCGTCGTCATGACAACCATTATGACATCATATTCGCCATGGCGACCATTATGACATCACCGTCGCCATGACGACCATTATGACATCATAGTAGCCATTACAACCATTATTAAATCACAGTCGCCATGACAACCATTATGACATCTTTGTCGCCATGACGACCATTATGACATCATGACATCACCGTTGCCATGATGACCATTATGACATTATCGTCGCCATGACAACCATTATGACATCATCATCGCCATGACTACAATTATGACATCATCATCGCCATGACGAACATTATGACATCATCATCGCCATGATGACCGTTATGACATTATCGTCGCCATGACGACCCTTATGACATCATCGTCGCCATGGCAACCATTATGACATCATCATCGCCATGACAACCAATATGATATCATCGTCGCCATGATGACCATTATGACATCATCGTCGCCATGACAGCCATTATGACATCATCGTCGCCATGGCGACCATTATGACATCACCATCACCATGACGACCATTATGACATCATCGTAGCCATTACGACCATTATTAAATCACAGTCGCCATGACAACCATTATGACATCTTCGTCGCCATGACGACCATTATGACATCATGACATCACCGCTGCCATGACGACCATTATGACATCATCGTCGCCATGATGACCATTATGACATCATCGTCGCCATGACAACCATTATGACATCACAATCGCCATGACGACCATTATGGCATCATCATTGCCATGATGACCCTTTATGACATTATCGTCGCCATGACGACCCTTATGACATCATCATCGCCATGGCAACCATTATGACATCATCATCGCCATGACAACCAATATGATATCATCGTCGCCATGATGACCATTATGACATCATCGTCGCGATGACAACCATTATGACATCATCGTCGCCATGGCGACCATTATGACATCACCGTTGGCATAACGACCATTATGACATCATCGTAGCCATTACGACCATTATTAAATCACAGTCGCCATGACAACCATTATGACATCTTCGTCGCCATGATGACCATTATGACATCATGACATCACCGTTACCATGACGACCATTATGACATCACCGTTGCCATGACGACCATTATTACATTAGCGTCGCCATGACGACCATTATGACATCATCGTCGCCATGACAACCATTATGACATCATCGTCGCCATGGCAACCATTATGACATCATCATCATCGCCATGACAACCATTATGACATCATATTCGCCATGACGACCATTATGACATTATCGTCGCCATGGCGACCGTTATGACAATATCGTCGCCATGACGACCCTTATGACATCATCGTCGCCATGGCAACCATTATGACATCATCATCGCCATGACAACCAATATGACATCACGGTCGCCATGTCGACCATTATGACATCATCGTAGCCATTACGACCATTATTAAATCACAGTCGCCATGACAACCATTATAACATCTTCGTCGCCATGACGACCATTATGACATCACCGTTGCTATGACGACCATTATGACATACCGTTGCCATGACGACCATTATGACATCATCATAGCCATTACGACCATTATTAAATCACAGTTGCCATGACAACCATTATGACATCTTCGTCGCCATGACGACCATTATGACATCATCGTCGACATGGCAACCATTATGACATCTTCGTCGCCATGACGACCATTATGACATCATGACATCACCGTTGCCATGACGACCATTATGACATCACCGTTGCCATGACGACCATTATGACATCATCATCGCCATGACGACCATTATGACATCATCGTCGGCTTGACAACCATTATGACATCACAATCGCCATGACGACCATTATGGCATCATCATCGCCATGATGACCCTTTATGACATTATCGTCGCCATGACCCTTATGACATCATCGTCGCCATGGCAACCATTATGACATCATCATCGCCATGACAACCAATATGATATCATCGTCGCCATGAAGACCATTATGACATCATCGTCGCCATGACAACCATTATGACATCATATTCGCCATGGCGACCATTATGACATCACCGTCGCCATGACGACCATTATGACATCATCGTCGCCATGACGACCATTATGACATCATCGTCGCCATGACAACCATTATGACATCACAATCGCCATGACGACCATTATGGCATCATCATCGCCATGATGACCCTTTATGACATTATCGTCGCCATGACGACCCTTATGACATCATCGTCGCCATGGCAACCATTATGACATCATCATCGCCATGTCAACCAATATGATATTATCGTCGCCATGATGACCATTATGACATCATCGTCGCCATGACAACCATTATGACATCATCGTCGCCATGGCGACCATTATGACATCACCATTGCCATGACGACCATTATGATATCATCGTAGCCATTACGACCAATATTAAATCACAGTCGCCATGACAACCATTATGACATCTTCGTCGCCATGACGACCATTATGACATCACCGTTGCCATGACGACCATTATGACATCACCGTTGCCATGACGACCATTATGACATCATCGTCGCCATGACGAGCATTATGACATCAACGTCGCCATGACAACCATTATGACATCATCGTCGCCATGGCAACCATTATGACATCATCATCGCCATGACAACCAATATGATATCATCGTCGCCATGACAACCATTATGACATCATCGTCGCCATGACAACCATTATGACATCATATTCGCCATGGCGACCATTATGACATCACCGTCACCATGACGACCATTATGACATCATCGTAGCCATTACGACCATTATTAAATCACAGTCGCCATGGCAACCATTATGACATCTTCGTCGCCATGACGACCATTATGACATCATGACATCACCATTGCCATGACGACCATTATGACATCACCGTTGCCATGACGACCATTATGACATCATCGTCGCCATGATGACCATTATGACATCATCGTCGCCATGACAACCATTATGACATCACAATCGCCATGACAACCATTATGACATCATAGTCACCATGGCGACAATTATGACATCATCATCGCCAAGATGACCGTTATGAGAATATCGTCGCCATGACGACCCTTATGACATCATCGTCGCCATGGCAACCATTATGACATCATCATCGCCATGACAACCAATATGATATCATTGTCGCCATGACAACCATTATGACATCATCGTCACCATGGCAACCATTATGACATCACGGTCGCCATGACGACCATTATGACATCATCGTAGCCATTACGACCATTATTAAATCACAGTCGCCATGACAACCATTATGACATCTTCGTCGCCATGATGACCATTATGACATCATGACATCACCGTTGCCATGACGACCATTATGACATCATCGTCGCCATGACAACCTTTATGACATCATCGTCGCCATGGCGACCATTATGACACCACCGTTGCCATGACGACCATTATGACATCATCGTTGCCTTGACGACAATTATGACATCATCATCGCCATGACGACCATTATGACATTATCGTCGCCATGACGACCCTTATGACATCATCGTCGCCATGGCAACCATTATGACATCATCGCCATGACGACCATTATGACATCATCGCAGCCATTACGACCATTATTAAATCACAGTCGCCATGACAACCATTATGACATCTTCGTCGCCATAACGACCATTATGACATCATGACATCACCGTTGCCATGACGACTATTATGACATCATCGTTGCCATGACGACCATTATGACATCATCGTCGCCATGACGACCATTATGACATCATCGTCGCCATGTCAACCATTATGACATCACAATCACCATGACGACCATTATGGCATCATTATCGCCATGATGACCCTTTATGACATTATCGTCGCCATGACGACCATTATGACATCATTGTCGCCATGACAACCATTATGACATCTTAGTCGCCATGACGACCATTATGACATCATGACATCACTATTGCCATGACGACCATTATGACATCACCGTTGCCATGACGACCATTATGACATCATCGTCGCCATAACGGCCATTATGACATCATCGTCGCCATGACAACCATTATGACATCACTATCGCCATGACGACAATTATGACATCATCATCGCCATGATGACCATTATGACATCACCGTCGCCATGACGACCATTATGAAATCATCATAGCCATTACGACCATTATTAAATCACAGTCGCCATGACAACCATTATGACATCTTCGTCGCCATGATGACCATTATGACATCATGACATCACCGTCGCCATGACAACCATTATGACATCATCGTCGCCATGGCGACCATTATGACATCATCATCGCCATGATGACCGTTATGACATTATCATCGCCATGACGACCCTTATGACATCATCGTCGCCATGGCAACCATTATGACATCATCATCGCCATGACAACCAATATGATATCATCGTCGCCATGATGACCATTATGACATCATCGTCGCCATGACAACCATTATGACATCACAATCGCCATAACGACCATTATGACATCATCGTCGCCATGGCAACCATTATGACATCATCATCGCCATGACAACCATTATGACATCATCGTCGCCATGATGACCATTATGACATCATCGTCGCCATGACAACCATTATGACATCACAATCGCCATGACGACCATTATGGCATCATCATCGCCATGATGACCCTTTATGACATTATCGTCGCCATGACGACCCTTATGACATCATCGTCGCCATGGCAACCATTATGACATCATCATCGCCATGTCAACCAATATGATATTATCGTCGCCATGATGACCATTATGACATCATCGTCGCCATGACAACCATTATGACATCATCGTCGCCATGGCGACCATTGACATCACCATTGCCATGACGACCATTATGACATCATTGTCGCCATGACAACCATTATGACATCAACGTCGCCATGGCGACCATTTTGACATCACCGTCGCCATGACGACCATTATTAAATCATCGTAGCCATTACGACCATTATTATATCACAGTCGCCATGAAAACCATTATGACATCTTCGTCGCCATGATGATCATTATGACATCATGACATCACCGTTGCCATGACGACCATTATGACATCACCATTGCCATGACGACCATTATGACATCATCGTCGCCATGACAACCATTTTGACATCATCGTCGCCATGGCGACCATTATGACATCACCGTCGCCATGACGACCATTATGACATCATCGTAGCCTTTACGACCATTATTAAATCAAAGTCGCCATGACAACCATTATGACATCTTCGTCGCCATGACGACCATTATGACATCATGACATCATCGTTGCCATGACGACCATTATGACATCATCGTTGCCATGACGACCATTATGACATCATCGTCGCCATGGCAACCATTATGACATCATCATCGCCATGACAACCAATATGATATCATCGTCGCCATGATGACCATTATGTAATCATTGTCGCCATGACAACCATTATGACATCATGACATCACCGTTGCCATTGAGACCATTATGACATCACCGTTGCCATGACAACCATTATGACATCATCATCGCCATGACAACCAATATGATATCATCGTCGCCATGACGACCATTATGACATCATCGTCGCCATGACAACCATTATGACATCATCGTCGCCATGGCGACCATTATGACATCACCGTTGCCATGACGACCATTATGATATCATCGTAGCCATTACGACCATTATTAAATCACAGTCGCCATGACAACCATTATGACATCTTAGTCGCCATGACGACCATTATGACATCATGACATCACCGTTGCCATGACGACCATTATGACATCACCGTTGCCATGACGACCATTATGACATCACCGTTGCCACGATGACCATTATTACATCATCGTCGCCATGACGAGCATTATGACATCATCGTCGCCATGGCAACCATTATGACATCATCATCGCCATGACAACCAATATGATATCATCGTCGCCATGAGAACCATTATGACATCATCGTCGCCATGACAACCATTATGACATCATATTCGCCATGGCGACCATTATGACATCACAGTCGCCAGTACAACCATTATGACATCTTCGTCGCCATGACGACCATTATGACATCATGACATCACCATTGCCATGACGACCATTATGACATCACCGTTGCCATGACGACCATTATGACATCATCGTCGCCATGACAACCATTATGACATCATCGTCGCCATGGCAACCATTATGACATCATCATCGCCATGACAACCAATATGATATCATCGTCGCCATGACAACCATTATGACATCATCGTCGCCATGACAACCATTATGACATCATATTCGCCATGGCGACCATTATGACATCACCGTCGCCATGACGACCATTATGACATCATCGTAGCCATTACGACCATTATTAAATCACAGTCGCCATGGCAACCATTATGACATCTTCGTCGCCATGACGACCATTATGACATCATGACATCACCATTGCCATGACGACCATTATGACATCACCGTTGCCATGACGACCATTATGACATCATCGTCGCCATGACGACCATTATGACATCATCGTCGCCATGACAACCATTATGACATCACAATCGCCATGACAACCATTATGACATCATAGTCGCCATGGCGACCATTATGACATCATCATCGCCAAGATGACCGTTATGAGAATATCGTCGCCATGACGACCCTTATGACATCATCGTCGCCATGGCAACCATTATGACATCATCATCGCCATGACAACCAATATGATATCATTGTTGCCATGACAACCATTATGACATCATCGTCGCCATGGCAACCATTATGACATCACGGTCGCCATGACGACCATTATGACATCATCGTAGCCGTTACGACCATTATTAAATCACAGTCGCCATGACAACCATTATGACATCTTCGTCGCCATGACGACCATTATGACATCATGACATCACCGTTGCCATGACGACCATTATGACATCATCGTCGCCATGACAACCTTTATGACATCATCGTCGCCATGGCGACCATTATGACACCACCGTTGCCATGACGACCATTATGACATCATCGTTGCCTTGACGACAATTATGACATCATCATCGCCATGACGACCATTATGACATCATCATCGCCATGATGACCGTTATGACATTATCGTCGCCATGACGACCCTTATGACATCATCGTCGCCATGGCAACCATTAAGACATCATCATCGCCATGACGACCATTATGACATCATCGCAGCCATTACGACCATTATTAAATCACAGTCGCCATGACAACCATTATGACATCTTCGTCGCCATGACGATCATTATGACATCATGACATCACCGTTGCCATGACGACCATTATGACATCACCGTTGCCATGACGACCATTATGACATCATCGTCGCCATGACAACCATTATAACATCACAATCGCCATGACGACCATTATGGCATCATCATCGCCATGATGACCCTTTATGACATTATCGTCGCCATGATGACCCTTATGACATCATCGTCGCCATGGTGACCATTATGACATCATCATCGCCATGACAACCAATATGATATCATCGTCGAAATGACGACCATTATGACATCATCGTCGCCATGTCAACCATTATGACATCATCGTCGCCATGGCGACCATTATGACATCACCGTTGCCATGACGACCATTATGATATCATCGTAGCCATTACGACCATTATTAAATCACAGTCGCCATGACAACCATTATGACATCTTCGTCGCCATGACGACCATTATGACATCATGACATCACCGTTGCCATGACGACCATTATGACATCACCGTTGCCATGATGACCATTATTACATCATCGTCGCCATGACGAGCATTATGACATCATCGTCGCCATGGCAACCATTATGACATCATCATCGCCATGACAACCAATATGATATCATCGTCGCCATGAGAACCATTATGACATCATCGTCGCCATGACAACCATTATGACATCATATTCGCCATGGCGACCATTATGACATCACAGTCGCCAGTACAACCATTATGACATCTTCGTCGCCATGACGACCATTATGACATCATGACATCACCATTGCCATGACGACCATTATGACATCACCGTTGCCATGACGACCATTATGACATCATCGTCACCATGACAACCATTATGCCATCACAATCGCCATGACGACCATTATGACATCATCGTCGCCATGGCGACCATTATGATATCATCATCGCCAAGATGACCGTTATGAGAATATCGTCGCCATGACGACCCTTATGACATCATCGTCGCCATGGCAACCATTATGACATCATCATCGCCATGACAACCAATATGATATCATTGTCGCCATGACAACCATTATGACATCATCGTCGCCATGGCAACCATTATGACATCACGGTCGCCATGTCGACCATTATGACATCATCGTAGCCATTATGACCATTATTAAATCACAGTCGCCATGACAAACATTATGACATCTTCGTCGCCATGACGACCATTATGACATCATGACATCACCGTTGCTATGACGACCATTATGACATCACCGTTGCCATGACGACCATTATGACATCATCGTCGCCATGACGACCATTATGACATCATCGTCGACATGACAACCATTATGACATCACAATCGCCATGACGACCATTATGACATCATCGTCGCCAAGATGACCGTTATGAGAATATCGTCGCCATGACGACCCTTATGACATCATCGTCGCCATGGCAACCATTATGACATCATCATCGCCATGACAACCAATATGATATCATTGTCGCCATGACAACCATTATGACATCATTGTCGCCATGGCAACCATTATGACATCACGGTCGCCATGTCGACCATTATGACATCATCGTAGCCATTACGACCATTATTAAATCACAGTCGCCATGACAACCATTATGACATCTTCATCGCCATGACGATCATTATGACATCATCATCGGCATGACAACCAATATGATATCATCGTCGCCATGATGACCATTATGACATCATCGTCGCCATGACAACCATTATGACATCATCGTCGCCATGGCGACCATTATGACATTACCGTCACCATGACGACCATTATGACATCATCGCAGCCATTACGACCATTATTAAATCACAGTCGCCATGACAACCATTATGACATCTTCATCGCCATGACGATCATTATGACATCATGACATCACCGTTGCCATGACGACCATTATGACATCACCGTTGCCATGACGACCATTATGACATCATCGTCGCCATGACGACCATTATGACATCATCGTCGCCATGACAACCATTATGACATCACAATCGCCATGACGACCATTATGGCATCATCATCGCCATGATGACCCTTTATGACATTATCGTCGCCATGATGACCCTTATGACATCATCGTCGCCATGGCAACCATTATGACATCATCATCGCCATGACAACCAATATGATATCATCGTCGCCATGATGACCATTATGACATCATCGTCGCCATGACAACCATTATGACATCATCGTCGCCATGGCGACCATTATGACATCATCGTCGCCATGACAACCATTATGACATCATCGTCGCCATGGCGACCATTATGACATCACCGTTGCCATGACGACCATTATGACATCATCGTAGCCATTACGACCATTATTAAATCACAGTCGCCATGACAACCATTATGACATCTTCGTCGCCATGACGACCATTATGACATCATGACATCACTGTTGCCATGACGACCATTATGACATCACCGTTGCCATGACGACCATTATTACATCATCGTCGCCATGACGACCATTATGACATCATCATCGCCATGACAACCATTATGACATCATCGTCGCCATGGCATCCATTATGACATCATCATCGCCATTACAACCAATATGATATCATCGTCGTCATGACAACCATTATGAGATCATATTCGCCACGGCGACCATTATGACATCACCGTCGCCATGGCGACCATTATGACATCATAGTAGCCATTACGACCATTATTAAATCACAGTCCCCATGACAACCATTATGACATCTTCGTCGCCATGACGACCATTATGACATCATGACATCACAATTGCTATGACGACCATTATGACATCACCGTTGCCATGACGACCATTATGACATCATTGTAGCCATTACAACCATTATTAAATCACAGTCGCCATGACAACCATTATGACATCTTTGTCGCCATGACGACCATTATGACATCATGACATCACCGTTGCCATGATGACCATTATGACATCATCGTCGCCATGACAACCATTATGACATCATCATCGCCATGACGACAATTATGACATCTTCATCGCCATGACGAACATTATGACATCATCATCGCCATGATGACCGTTATGACATTATCGTCGCCATGACGACCCTTATGACATCATCGTCGCCATGGCAACCATTATGACATCATCATCGCCATGACAACCAATATGATATCATAGTGGCCATGATGACCATTATGACATCATCGTCGCCATGACAACCATTATGACATCATCGTCGCCATGGCGACCATTATGACATCACCGTCGCCATGACGACCATTATGACATCATCGTAGCCATTACGACCATTATTAAATCACAGTCGCCATGACAACCATTATGACATCTTCGTCGCCATGACGACCATTATGACATCATGACATCAACGCTGCCATGACGACCATTATGACATCACCGTTGCCATGACGACCATTATGACATCATCGTCGCCATGACGACCATTATGACATCATCGTCGCCATGACAACCATTATGACATCACAATCGCCATGACGACCATTATGGCATCATCATCGCCATGATGACCCTTTATGACATTATCGTCGCCATGACGACCCTTATGGCATCATCGTAGCCATTACGACCATTATTAAATCACAGTCGCCATGACAACCATTATGACATCTTCGTCGCCATGACGACCATTATGACATCATGACATCACCGTTACCATGACGACCATTATGACATCACCGTTGCCATGACGACCATTATTACATTAGCGTCGCCATGACGACCATTATGACATCATCGTTGCCATGACAACCATTATGACATCATCGTCGCCATGGCAACCATTATGACATCATCATCATCGCCATGACAACCAATATGATATCATTGTCGCCATGACAACCATTATGACATCATCGTCGCCATGACAACCATTATGACATCATATTCGCCATGACGACCATTATGACATTATCGTCGCCATGGCGACCGTTATGACAATATCGTCGCCATGACGACCCTTATGACATCATCGTCGCCATGGCAACCATTATGACATCATCATCGCCATGACAACCAATATGATATCATTGTCGCCATGACAACCATTATGACATCATCGTCGCCATGACAACCATTATGACATCATCGTCGCCATGGCAACCATTATGACATCACGGTCGCCATGTCGACCATTATGACATCATCGTAGCCATTACGACCATTATTAAATCACAGTCGCCATGACAACCATTATGACATCTTCGTCGTCATGACGACCATTATGACATCACCGTTGCTATGACGACCATTATGACATATCGTTGCCATGACGACCATTATGACATCATCATAGCCATTACGACCATTATTAAATCACAGTCGCCATGACAACCATTATGACATCTTCGTCGCCATGACGACCATTATGACATCATGACATCACCGTTGCCATGACGACCATTATGACATAACCGTCGCCATGACAATCATTATGACATCATCGTCGCCATGGCGACCATTATGACACCATCGTTGCCATGACGACCATTATGACATCATCGTTGCCTTGACGACCAATATGACATCATCGTCGCCTTGACGACAATTATGACATCATCATCGCCATGATGACCGTTATGACATTATCGTCGCCATGACGACCCTTATGACATCATCGTCGCCATGGCAACCATTATGACATCATCATCGCCATGACAACCAATATGATATCATCGTCGCCATGACAAACATTATGACATCATATTCGCCATGGCGACCATTATGACCTCACCGTCGCCATGACGACCAGTATGACATCATCGTAGCCATTATGACCATTATTAAATCACAGTCGCCATGACAACCATTATGACATCTTCGTCGCCATGACGACCATTATGACATCATGACATCACCGTTGCCATGACGACCATTATGACATCATCGTCGGCTTGACAACCATTATGACATCACAATCGCCATGACGACCATTATGGCATTATCTTCGCCATGATGACCCTTTATGACATTATCGTCGCCATGACCCTTATGACATCATCGTCGCCATGGCAACCATTATGACATCATCATCGCCATGACAACCAATATGATATCATCGTCGCCATGAAGACCATTATGACATCATCGTCGCCATGACAACCATTATGACATCATATTCGCCATGGCGACCATTATGACATCACCGTCGCCATGACGACCATTATGACATCATCGCAGCCATTACGACCATTATTAAATCACAGTCGCCATGACAACCATTATGACATCTTCGTCGCCATGACGACCATTATGACATCATGACATCACCGTTGCCATGACGACCATTATGACATCACCGTTGCCATGACGACCATTATGACATCACCGTCGCCATGACGACCATTATGACATCATCGTCGCCATGACGACCATTATGACATCATCATCGCCATGACAACCATTATGACATCACAATCGCCATGACGACCATTATGGCATCATCATCGCCATGATGACCTTTTATGACATTATCGTCGCCATGACGACCCTTATGACATCATCGTCGCCATGGCAACCATTATGACATCATCATCGCCATGGCAACCAATATGATATTATCGTCGCCATGATGACCATTATGACATCATCGTCGCCATGACAACCATTATGACATCATTGTCGCCATGGCGACCATTATGACATCACCATTGCCATGACGACCATTATGATATCATCGTAGCCATTACGACCAATATTAAATCACAGTCGCCATGACAACCATTATGACATCTTCGTCGCCATGACGACCATTATGACATCATGACATCACCGTTGCCATGACGACCATTATGACATCACCGTTGCCATGACGACCATTATGACATCATCGTCGCCATGACGAGCATTATGACATCATCGTTGCCATGACAACCATTATGACATCATCGTCGCCATGGCAACCATTATGACATCATCATCGCCATGACAACCAATATGATATCATCGTCGCCATGACAACCATTATGACATCATCGTCGCCATGACAACCATTATGACATCATATTCGCCATGGCGACCATTATGACATCACCGTCGCCATGACGACCATTATGACATCATCGTAGCCATTACGACCATTATTAAATCACAGTCGCCATGGCAACCATTATGACATCTTCGTCGCCATGACGACCATTATGCCATCATGACATCACCATTGCCATGACGACCATTATGATATCACCGTTGTAATGACGACCATTATGACATCATCGTCGCCATGACAACCATTATGACATCACAATCGCCATGACAACCATTATGACATCATAGTCGCCATGGCGACCATTATGACATCATCATCGCCAAGATGACCGTTATGAGAATATCGTCGCCATGACGACCCTTATGACATCATCGTCGCCATGGCAACCATTATGACATCATCATCGCCATGACAACCAATATGATATCATTGTCGCCATGACAACCATTATGACATCATCGTCGCCATGGCAACCATTATGACATCACGGTCGCCATGACGACCATTATGACATCATCGTAGCCATTACGACCATTATTAAATCACAGTCGCCATGACAACCATTATGACATCTTCGTCGCCATGACGACCATTATGACATCATGACATCACCGTTGCCATGACGACCATTATGACATCATCGTCGCCATGGCGACCATTATGACACCACCGTTGCCATGACGACCATTATGACATCATCATCGCCATGACGACCATTATGACATCATCATCGCCATGATGACCGTTATGACATTATCGTCGCCATGACGACCCTTATGACATCATCGTCGCCATGGCAACCATTAAGACATCATCATCGCCATGACGACCATTATGACATCATCGCAGCCATTACGACCATTATTAAATCACAGTCGCCATGACAACCATTATGACATCTTCGTCGCCATGACGACCATTATGTCATCATGACATCACCGTTGCCATGACGACTATTATGACATCATCATTGCCATGACGACCATTATGACATCATCGTCGCCATGACGACCATTATGACATCATCGTCGCCATGACAACCATTATGACATCACAATCACCATGACGACCATTCTGGCATCATTATCGCCATGATGACCCTTTATGACATTATCGTCGCCATGACGACCCTTATGACATCATCGTCACCATGACAACCATTATGACATCACAATCGCCATGACGACCATTATGACATCATCGTCGCCATGGCGACCATTATGACATCATCGTAGCTATTGCGACCATTATTAAATCACTGTCGCCATGACAACCATTATGACATCTTCGTCGCCATGACGACCATTATGACATCATGACATCACCATTGCCATGACGACCATTATGACATCACCGTTGCCATGACGACCATTATGACATCATCGTCGCCATAACGGCCGTTATGACATCATCGTCGCCATGACAACCATTATGACATCACTATCGCCATGACGACAATTATGACATCATCATCGCCATGATGACCATTATGACATCACCGTCGCCATGACGACCATTATGAAATCATCATAGCCATTACGACCATTATTAAATCACAGTCGCCATGACAACCATTATGACATCATCGCCATGATGACCGTTATGACATTATCGTCGCCATGACGACCCTTATGACATTATCGTCGCCATGACGACCCTTATGACATCATCGTCGCCATGGCAACCATTATGACATCATCATCGCCATGACAACCAATATGATATCATCGTCGCCATGACAAACATTATGACATCATATTCGCCATGGCGACCATTATGACCTCACCGTCGCCATGACGACCAGTATGACATCATCGTAGCCATTATGAACATTATTAAATCACAGTCGCCATGACAACCATTATGACATCTTCGTCGCCATGACGACCATTATGACATCATGACATCACCGTTGCCATGACGACCATTATGACATCACCGTTGCCATGACGACCATTATGACATCATCATCGCCATGACGACCATTATGACATCATCGTCGGCTTGACAACCATTATGACATCACAATCGCCATGACGACCATTATGGCATTATCTTCGCCATGATGACCCTTTATGACATTATCGTCGCCATGACCCTTATGACATCATCGTCGCCATGGCAACCATTATGACATCATCATCGCCATGACAACCAATATGATATCATCGTCGCCATGAAGACCATTATGACATCATCGTCGCCATGACAACCATTATGACATCATATTCGCCATGGCGACCATTATGACATCACCGTCGCCATGACGACCATTATGACATCATCGCAGCCATTACGACCATTATTAAATCACAGTCGCCATGACAACCATTATGACATCTTCGTCGCCATGACGACCATTATGACATCATGACATCACCGTTGCCATGACGACCATTATGACATCATCGTCGCCATGATGACCATTATGACATCATCGTCGCCATGACAACCATTATGACATCACAATCGCCATGACGACCATTATGGCATCATCATCGCCATGATGACCCTTTATGACATTATCGTCGCCATGACGACCCTTATGACATCATCGTCGCCATGGCAACCATTATGACATCATCATCGCCATGTCAACCAATATGATATTATCGTCGCCATGATGACCATTATGACATCATCGTCGCCATGACAACCATTATGACATCATCGTCGCCATGGCGACCATTGACATCACCATTGCCATGACGACCATTATGACATCATTGTCGCCATGACAACCATTATGACATCAACGTCGCCATGGCGACCATTTTGACATCACCGTCGCCATGACGACCATTATTAAATCATCGTAGCCATTACGACCATTATTATATCACAGTCGCCATGAAAACCATTATGACATCTTCGTCGCCATGATGATCATTATGACATCATGACATCACCGTTGCCATGACGACCATTATGACATCACCATTGCCATGACGACCATTATGACATCATCGTCGCCATGACAACCATTTTGACATCATCGTCGCCATGGCGACCATTATGACATCACCGTCGCCATGACGACCATTATGACATCGTAGCCTTTACGACCATTATTAAATCAAAGTCGCCATGACAACCATTATGACATCTTCGTCGCCATGACGACCATTATGACATCATGACATCATCGTTGCCATGACGACCATTATGACATCATCGTTGCCATGACGACCATTATGACATCATCGTCGCCATGGCAACCATTATGACATCATCATCGCCATGACAACCAATATGATATCATCGTCGCCATGATGACCATTATGTAATCATTGTCGCCATGACAACCATTATGACATCATGACATCACCGTTGCCATTGAGACCATTATGACATCACCGTTGCCATGACAACCATTATGACATCATCATCGCCATGACAACCAATATGATATCATCGTCGCCATGACGACCATTATGACATCATCGTCGCCATGACAACCATTATGACATCATCGTCGCCATGGCGACCATTATGACATCACCGTTGCCATGACGACCATTATGATATCATCGTAGCCATTACGACCATTATTAAATCACAGTCGCCATGACAACCATTATGACATCTTAGTCGCCATGACGACCATTATGACATCATGACATCACCGTTGCCATGACGACCATTATGACATCACCGTTGCCATGACGACCATTATGACATCACCGTTGCCACGATGACCATTATTACATCATCGTCGCCATGACGAGCATTATGACATCATCGTCGCCATGGCAACCATTATGACATCATCATCGCCATGACAACCAATATGATATCATCGTCGCCATGAGAACCATTATGACATCATCGTCGCTATGACATCATATTCGCCATGGCGACCATTATGACATCACAGTCGCCAGTACAACCATTATGACATCTTCGTCGCCATGACGACCATTATGACATCATGACATCACCATTGCCATGACGACCATTATGACATCACCGTTGCCATGACGACCATTATGACATCATCGTCGCCATGACAACCATTATGACATCATCGTCGCCATGGCAACCATTATGACATCATCATCGCCATGACAACCAATATGATATCATCGTCGCCATGACAACCATTATGACATCATCGTCGCCATGACAACCATTATGACATCATATTCGCCATGGCGACCATTATGACATCACCGTCGCCATGACGACCATTATGACATCATCGTAGCCATTACGACCATTATTAAATCACAGTCGCCATGGCAACCATTATGACATCTTCGTCGCCATGACGACCATTATGACATCATGACATCACCATTGCCATGACGACCATTATGACATCACCGTTGCCATGACGACCATTATGACATCATCGTCGCCATGACGACCATTATGACATCATCGTCGCCATGACAACCATTATGACATCACAATCGCCATGACAACCATTATGACATCATAGTCGCCATGGCGACCATTATGACATCATCATCGCCAAGATGACCGTTATGAGAATATCGTCGCCATGACGACCCTTATGACATCATCGTCGCCATGGCAACCATTATGACATCATCATCGCCATGACAACCAATATGATATCATTGTTGCCATGACAACCATTATGACATCATCGTCGCCATGGCAACCATTATGACATCACGGTCGCCATGACGACCATTATGACATCATCGTAGCCGTTACGACCATTATTAAATCACAGTCGCCATGACAACCATTATGACATCTTCGTCGCCATGACGACCATTATGACATCATGACATCACCGTTGCCATGACGACCATTATGACATCATCGTCGCCATGACAACCTTTATGACATCATCGTCGCCATGGCGACCATTATGACACCACCGTTGCCATGACGACCATTATGACATCATCGTTGCCTTGACGACAATTATGACATCATCATCGCCATGACGACCATTATGACATCATCATCGCCATGATGACCGTTATGACATTATCGTCGCCATGACGACCCTTATGACATCATCGTCGCCATGGCAACCATTAAGACATCATCATCGCCATGACGACCATTATGACATCATCGCAGCCATTACGACCATTATTAAATCACAGTCGCCATGACAACCATTATGACATCTTCGTCGCCATGACGATCATTATGACATCATGACATCACCGTTGCCATGACGACCATTATGACATCACCGTTGCCATGACGACCATTATGACATCATCGTCGCCATGACAACCATTATAACATCACAATCGCCATGACGACCATTATGGCATCATCATCGCCATGATGACCCTTTATGACATTATCGTCGCCATGACGACCCTTATGACATCATCGTCGCCATGGTGACCATTATGACATCATCATCGCCATGACAACCAATATGATATCATCGTCGAAATGACGACCATTATGACATCATCGTCGCCATGTCAACCATTATGACATCATCGTCGCCATGGCGACCATTATGACATCACCGTTGCCATGACGACCATTATGATATCATCGTAGCCATTACGACCATTATTAAATCACAGTCGCCATGACAACCATTATGACATCTTCGTCGCCATGACGACCATTATGACATCATGACATCACCGTTGCCATGACGACCATTATGACATCACCGTTGCCATGATGACCATTATTACATCATCGTCGCCATGACGAGCATTATGACATCATCGTCGCCATGGCAACCATTATGACATCATCATCGCCATGACAACCAATATGATATCATCGTCGCCATGAGAACCATTATGACATCATCGTCGCCATGACAACCATTATGACATCATATTCGCCATGGCGACCATTATGACATCACAGTCGCCAGTACAACCATTATGACATCTTCGTCGCCATGACGACCATTATGACATCATGACATCACCATTGCCATGACGACCATTATGACATCACCGTTGCCATGACGACCATTATGACATCATCGTCACCATGACAACCATTATGCCATCACAATCGCCATGACGACCATTATGACATCATCGTCGCCATGGCGACCATTATGATATCATCATCGCCAAGATGACCGTTATGAGAATATCGTCGCCATGACGACCCTTATGACATCATCGTCGCCATGGCAACCATTATGACATCATCATCGCCATGACAACCAATATGATATCATTGTCGCCATGACAACCATTATGACATCATCGTCGCCATGGCAACCATTATGACATCACGGTCGCCATGTCGACCATTATGACATCATCGTAGCCATTATGACCATTATTAAATCACAGTCGCCATGACAAACATTATGACATCTTCGTCGCCATGACGACCATTATGACATCATGACATCACCGTTGCTATGACGACCATTATGACATCACCGTTGCCATGACGACCATTATGACATCATCGTCGCCATGACGACAATTATGACATCATCGTCGACATGACAACCATTATGACATCACAATCGCCATGACGACCATTATGACATCATCGTCGCCAAGATGACCGTTATGAGAATATCGTCGCCATGACGACCCTTATGACATCATCGTCGCCATGGCAACCATTATGACATCATCATCGCCATGACAACCAATATGATATCATTGTCGCCATGACAACCATTATGACATCATTGTCGCCATGGCAACCATTATGACATCACGGTCGCCATGTCGACCATTATGACATCATCGTAGCCATTACGACCATTATTAAATCACAGTCGCCATGACAACCATTATGACATCTTCATCGCCATGACGATCATTATGACATCATCATCGGCATGACAACCAATATGATATCATCGTCGCCATGATGACCATTATGACATCATCGTCGCCATGACAACCATTATGACATCATCGTCGCCATGGCGACCATTATGACATTACCGTCACCATGACGACCATTATGACATCATCGCAGCCATTACGACCATTATTAAATCACAGTCGCCATGACAACCATTATGACATCTTCATCGCCATGACGATCATTATGACATCATGACATCACCGTTGCCATGACGACCATTATGACATCACCGTTGCCATGACGACCATTATGACATCATCGTCGCCATGACGACCATTATGACATCATCGTCGCCATGACAACCATTATGACATCACAATCGCCATGACGACCATTATGGCATCATCATCGCCATGATGACCCTTTATGACATTATCGTCGCCATGATGACCCTTATGACATCATCGTCGCCATGGCAACCATTATGACATCATCATCGCCATGACAACCAATATGATATCATCGTCGCCATGATGACCATTATGACATCATCGTCGCCATGACAACCATTATGACATCATCGTCGCCATGGCGACCATTATGACATCACCGTTGCCATGACGACCATTATGACATCATCGTAGCCATTACGACCATTATTAAATCACAGTCGCCATGACAACCATTATGACATCTTCGTCGCCATGACGACCATTATGACATCATGACATCACTGTTGCCATGACGACCATTATGACATCACCGTTGCCATGACGACCATTATTACATCATCGTCGCCATGACGACCATTATGACATCATCATCGCCATGACAACCATTATGACATCATCGTCGCCATGGCATCCATTATGACATCATCATCGCCATTACAACCAATATGATATCATCGTCGTCATGACAACCATTATGAGATCATATTCGCCACGGCGACCATTATGACATCACCGTCGCCATGACGACCATTATGACATCATAGTAGCCATTACGACCATTATTAAATCACAGTCCCCATGACAACCATTATGACATCTTCGTCGCCATGACGACCATTATGACATCATGACATCACAATTGCTATGACGACCATTATGACATCACCGTTGCCATGACGACCATTATGACATCATTGTAGCCATTACAACCATTATTAAATCACAGTCGCCATGACAACCATTATGACATCTTTGTCGCCATGACGACCATTATGACATCATGACATCACCGTTGCCATGATGACCATTATGACATCATCGTCGCCATGACAACCATTATGACATCATCATCGCCATGACGACAATTATGACATCTTCATCGCCATGACGAACATTATGACATCATCATCGCCATGATGACCGTTATGACATTATCGTCGCCATGACGACCCTTATGACATCATCGTCGCCATGGCAACCATTATGACATCATCATCGCCATGACAACCAATATGATATCATAGTGGCCATGATGACCATTATGACATCATCGTCGCCATGACAACCATTATGACATCATCGTCGCCATGGCGACCATTATGACATCACCGTCGCCATGACGACCATTATGACATCATCGTAGCCATTACGACCATTATTAAATCACAGTCGCCATGACAACCATTATGACATCTTCGTCGCCATGACGACCATTATGACATCATGACATCAACGCTGCCATGACGACCATTATGACATCACCGTTGCCATGACGACCATTATGACATCATCGTCGCCATGACGACCATTATGACATCATCGTCGCCATGACAACCATTATGACATCACAATCGCCATGACGACCATTATGGCATCATCATCGCCATGATGACCCTTTATGACATTATCGTCGCCATGACGACCCTTATGGCATCATCGTAGCCATTACGACCATTATTAAATCACAGTCGCCATGACAACCATTATGACATCTTCGTCGCCATGACGACCATTATGACATCATGACATCACCGTTACCATGACGACCATTATGACATCACCGTTGCCATGACGACCATTATTACATTAGCGTCGCCATGACGACCATTATGACATCATCGTTGCCATGACAACCATTATGACATCATCGTCGCCATGGCAACCATTATGACATCATCATCATCGCCATGACAACCAATATGATATCATTGTCGCCATGACAACCATTATGACATCATCGTCGCCATGACAACCATTATGACATCATATTCGCCATGACGACCATTATGACATTATCGTCGCCATGGCGACCGTTATGACAATATCGTCGCCATGACGACCCTTATGACATCATCGTCGCCATGGCAACCATTATGACATCATCATCGCCATGACAACCAATATGATATCATTGTCGCCATGACAACCATTATGACATCATCGTCGCCATGACAACCATTATGACATCATCGTCGCCATGGCAACCATTATGACATCACGGTCGCCATGTCGACCATTATGACATCATCGTAGCCATTACGACCATTATTAAATCACAGTCGCCATGACAACCATTATGACATCTTCGTCGTCATGACGACCATTATGACATCACCGTTGCTATGACGACCATTATGACATACCGTTGCCATGACGACCATTATGACATCATCATAGCCATTACGACCATTATTAAATCACAGTCGCCATGACAACCATTATGACATCTTCGTCGCCATGACGACCATTATGACATCATGACATCACCGTTGCCATGACGACCATTATGACATAACCGTCGCCATGACAATCATTATGACATCATCGTCGCCATGGCGACCATTATGACACCATCGTTGCCATGACGACCATTATGACATCATCGTTGCCTTGACGACCAATATGACATCAACGTCGCCTTGACGACAATTATGACATCATCATCGCCATGATGACCGTTATGACATTATCGTCGCCATGACGACCCTTATGACATCATCGTCGCCATGGCAACCATTATGACATCATCATCGCCATGACAACCAATATGATATCATCGTCGCCATGACAAACATTATGACATCATATTCGCCATGGCGACCATTATGACCTCACCGTCGCCATGACGACCAGTATGACATCATCGTAGCCATTATGACCATTATTAAATCACAGTCGCCATGACAACCATTATGACATCTTCGTCGCCATGACGACCATTATGACATCATGACATCACCGTTGCCATGACGACCATTATGACATCACCGTTGCCATGACGACCATTATGACATCATCATCGCCATGACGACCATTATGACATCATCGTCGGCTTGACAACCATTATGACATCACAATCGCCATGACGACCATTATGGCATTATCTTCGCCATGATGACCCTTTATGACATTATCGTCGCCATGACCCTTATGACATCATCGTCGCCATGGCAACCATTATGACATCATCATCGCCATGACAACCAATATGATATCATCGTCGCCATGAAGACCATTATGACATCATCGTCGCCATGACAACCATTATGACATCATATTCGCCATGGCGACCATTATGACATCACCGTCGCCATGACGACCATTATGACATCATCGCAGCCATTACGACCATTATTAAATCACAGTCGCCATGACAACCATTATGACATCTTCGTCGCCATGACGACCATTATGACATCATGACATCACCGTTGCCATGACGACCATTATGACATCACCGTTGCCATGACGACCATTATGACATCACCGTCGCCATGACGACCATTATGACATCATCGTCGCCATGACGACCATTATGACATCATCATCGCCATGACAACCATTATGACATCACAATCGCCATGACGACCATTATGGCATCATCATCGCCATGATGACCCTTTATGACATTATCGTCGCCATGACGACCCTTATGACATCATCGTCGCCATGGCAACCATTATGACATCATCATCGCCATGGCAACCAATATGATATTATCGTCGCCATGATGACCATTATGACATCATCGTCGCCATGACAACCATTATGACATCATTGTCGCCATGGCGACCATTATGACATCACCATTGCCATGACGACCATTATGATATCATCGTAGCCATTACGACCAATATTAAATCACAGTCGCCATGACAACCATTATGACATCTTCGTCGCCATGACGACCATTATGACATCATGACATCACCGTTGCCATGACGACCATTATGACATCACCGTTGCCATGACGACCATTATGACATCATCGTCGCCATGACGAGCATTATGACATCATCGTTGCCATGACAACCATTATGACATCATCGTCGCCATGGCAACCATTATGACATCATCATCGCCATGACAACCAATATGATATCATCGTCGCCATGACAACCATTATGACATCATCGTCGCCATGACAACCATTATGACATCATATTCGCCATGGCGACCATTATGACATCACCGTCGCCATGACGACCATTATGACATCATCGTAGCCATTACGACCATTATTAAATCACAGTCGCCATGGCAACCATTATGACATCTTCGTCGCCATGACGACCATTATGCCATCATGACATCACCATTGCCATGACGACCATTATGATATCACCGTTGTAATGACGACCATTATGACATCATCGTCGCCATGACAACCATTATGACATCACAATCGCCATGACAACCATTATGACATCATAGTCGCCATGGCGACCATTATGACATCATCATCGCCAAGATGACCGTTATGAGAATATCGTCGCCATGACGACCCTTATGACATCATCGTCGCCATGGCAACCATTATGACATCATCATCATCGCCATGACAACCAATATGATATCATTGTCGCCATGACAACCATTATGACATCATCGTCGCCATGACAACCATTATGACATCATATTCGCCATGACGACCATTATGACATTATCGTCGCCATGGCGACCGTTATGACAATATCGTCGCCATGACGACCCTTATGACATCATCGTCGCCATGGCAACCATTATGACATCATCATCGCCATGACAACCAATATGATATCATTGTCGCCATGACAACCATTATGACATCATCGTCGCCATGACAACCATTATGACATCATCGTCGCCATGGCAACCATTATGACATCACGGTCGCCATGTCGACCATTATGACATCATCGTAGCCATTACGACCATTATTAAATCACAGTCGCCATGACAACCATTATGACATCTTCGTCGTCATGACGACCATTATGACATCACCGTTGCTATGACGACCATTATGACATACCGTTGCCATGACGACCATTATGACATCATCATAGCCATTACGACCATTATTAAATCACAGTCGCCATGACAACCATTATGACATCTTCGTCGCCATGACGACCATTATGACATCATGACATCACCGTTGCCATGACGACCATTATGACATAACCGTCGCCATGACAATCATTATGACATCATCGTCGCCATGGCGACCATTATGACACCATCGTTGCCATGACGACCATTATGACATCATCGTTGCCTTGACGACCAATATGACATCAACGTCGCCTTGACGACAATTATGACATCATCATCGCCATGATGACCGTTATGACATTATCGTCGCCATGACGACCCTTATGACATCATCGTCGCCATGGCAACCATTATGACATCATCATCGCCATGACAACCAATATGATATCATCGTCGCCATGACAAACATTATGACATCATATTCGCCATGGCGACCATTATGACCTCACCGTCGCCATGACGACCAGTATGACATCATCGTAGCCATTATGACCATTATTAAATCACAGTCGCCATGACAACCATTATGACATCTTCGTCGCCATGACGACCATTATGACATCATGACATCACCGTTGCCATGACGACCATTATGACATCACCGTTGCCATGACGACCATTATGACATCATCATCGCCATGACGACCATTATGACATCATCGTCGGCTTGACAACCATTATGACATCACAATCGCCATGACGACCATTATGGCATTATCTTCGCCATGATGACCCTTTATGACATTATCGTCGCCATGACCCTTATGACATCATCGTCGCCATGGCAACCATTATGACATCATCATCGCCATGACAACCAATATGATATCATCGTCGCCATGAAGACCATTATGACATCATCGTCGCCATGACAACCATTATGACATCATATTCGCCATGGCGACCATTATGACATCACCGTCGCCATGACGACCATTATGACATCATCGCAGCCATTACGACCATTATTAAATCACAGTCGCCATGACAACCATTATGACATCTTCGTCGCCATGACGACCATTATGACATCATGACATCACCGTTGCCATGACGACCATTATGACATCACCGTTGCCATGACGACCATTATGACATCACCGTCGCCATGACGACCATTATGACATCATCGTCGCCATGACGACCATTATGACATCATCATCGCCATGACAACCATTATGACATCACAATCGCCATGACGACCATTATGGCATCATCATCGCCATGATGACCCTTTATGACATTATCGTCGCCATGACGACCCTTATGACATCATCGTCGCCATGGCAACCATTATGACATCATCATCGCCATGGCAACCAATATGATATTATCGTCGCCATGATGACCATTATGACATCATCGTCGCCATGACAACCATTATGACATCATTGTCGCCATGGCGACCATTATGACATCACCATTGCCATGACGACCATTATGATATCATCGTAGCCATTACGACCAATATTAAATCACAGTCGCCATGACAACCATTATGACATCTTCGTCGCCATGACGACCATTATGACATCATGACATCACCGTTGCCATGACGACCATTATGACATCACCGTTGCCATGACGACCATTATGACATCATCGTCGCCATGACGAGCATTATGACATCATCGTTGCCATGACAACCATTATGACATCATCGTCGCCATGGCAACCATTATGACATCATCATCGCCATGACAACCAATATGATATCATCGTCGCCATGACAACCATTATGACATCATCGTCGCCATGACAACCATTATGACATCATATTCGCCATGGCGACCATTATGACATCACCGTCGCCATGACGACCATTATGACATCATCGTAGCCATTACGACCATTATTAAATCACAGTCGCCATGGCAACCATTATGACATCTTCGTCGCCATGACGACCATTATGCCATCATGACATCACCATTGCCATGACGACCATTATGATATCACCGTTGTAATGACGACCATTATGACATCATCGTCGCCATGACAACCATTATGACATCACAATCGCCATGACAACCATTATGACATCATAGTCGCCATGGCGACCATTATGACATCATCATCGCCAAGATGACCGTTATGAGAATATCGTCGCCATGACGACCCTTATGACATCATCGTCGCCATGGCAACCATTATGACATCATCATCGCCATGACAACCAATATGATATCATTGTCGCCATGACAACCATTATGACATCATCGTCGCCATGGCAACCATTATGACATCACGGTCGCCATGACGACCATTATGACATCATCGTAGCCATTACGACCATTATTAAATCACAGTCGCCATGACAACCATTATGACATCTTCGTCGCCATGACGACCATTATGACATCATGACATCACCGTTGCCATGACGACCATTATGACATCATCGTCGCCATGGCGACCATTATGACACCACCGTTGCCATGACGACCATTATGACATCATCATCGCCATGACGACCATTATGACATCATCATCGCCATGATGACCGTTATGACATTATCGTCGCCATGACGACCCTTATGACATCATCGTCGCCATGGCAACCATTAAGACATCATCATCGCCATGACGACCATTATGACATCATCGCAGCCATTACGACCATTATTAAATCACAGTCGCCATGACAACCATTATGACATCTTCGTCGCCATGACGACCATTATGTCATCATGACATCACCGTTGCCATGACGACTATTATGACATCATCATTGCCATGACGACCATTATGACATCATCGTCGCCATGACGACCATTATGACATCATCGTCGCCATGACAACCATTATGACATCACAATCACCATGACGACCATTCTGGCATCATTATCGCCATGATGACCCTTTATGACATTATCGTCGCCATGACGACCCTTATGACATCATCGTCACCATGACAACCATTATGACATCACAATCGCCATGACGACCATTATGACATCATCGTCGCCATGGCGACCATTATGACATCATCGTAGCTATTGCGACCATTATTAAATCACTGTCGCCATGACAACCATTATGACATCTTCGTCGCCATGACGACCATTATGACATCATGACATCACCATTGCCATGACGACCATTATGACATCACCGTTGCCATGACGACCATTATGACATCATCGTCGCCATAACGGCCGTTATGACATCATCGTCGCCATGACAACCATTATGACATCACTATCGCCATGACGACAATTATGACATCATCATCGCCATGATGACCATTATGACATCACCGTCGCCATGACGACCATTATGAAATCATCATAGCCATTACGACCATTATTAAATCACAGTCGCCATGACAACCATTATGACATCATCGCCATGATGACCGTTATGACATTATCGTCGCCATGACGACCCTTATGACATTATCGTCGCCATGACGACCCTTATGACATCATCGTCGCCATGGCAACCATTATGACATCATCATCGCCATGACAACCAATATGATATCATCGTCGCCATGACAAACATTATGACATCATATTCGCCATGGCGACCATTATGACCTCACCGTCGCCATGACGACCAGTATGACATCATCGTAGCCATTATGACCATTATTAAATCACAGTCGCCATGACAACCATTATGACATCTTCGTCGCCATGACGACCATTATGACATCATGACATCACCGTTGCCATGACGACCATTATGACATCACCGTTGCCATGACGACCATTATGACATCATCATCGCCATGACGACCATTATGACATCATCGTCGGCTTGACAACCATTATGACATCACAATCGCCATGACGACCATTATGGCATTATCTTCGCCATGATGACCCTTTATGACATTATCGTCGCCATGACCCTTATGACATCATCGTCGCCATGGCAACCATTATGACATCATCATCGCCATGACAACCAATATGATATCATCGTCGCCATGAAGACCATTATGACATCATCGTCGCCATGACAACCATTATGACATCATATTCGCCATGGCGACCATTATGACATCACCGTCGCCATGACGACCATTATGACATCATCGCAGCCATTACGACCATTATTAAATCACAGTCGCCATGACAACCATTATGACATCTTCGTCGCCATGACGACCATTATGACATCATGACATCACCGTTGCCATGACGACCATTATGACATCACCGTTGCCATGACGACCATTATGACATCACCGTCGCCATGACGACCATTATGACATCATCGTCGCCATGACGACCATTATGACATCATCATCGCCATGACAACCATTATGACATCACAATCGCCATGACGACCATTATGGCATCATCATCGCCATGATGACCCTTTATGACATTATCGTCGCCATGACGACCCTTATGACATCATCGTCGCCATGGCAACCATTATGACATCATCATCGCCATGGCAACCAATATGATATTATCGTCGCCATGATGACCATTATGACATCATCGTCGCCATGACAACCATTATGACATCATCGTCGCCATGGCGACCATTATGACATCACCATTGCCATGACGACCATTATGATATCATCGTAGCCATTACGACCAATATTAAATCACAGTCGCCATGACAACCATTATGACATCTTCGTCGCCATGACGACCATTATGACATCATGACATCACCGTTGCCATGATGACCATTATGACATCACCGTTGCCATGACGACCATTATGACATCATCGTCGCCATGACGAGCATTATGACATCATCGTTGCCATGACAACCATTATGACATCATCGTCGCCATGGCAACCATTATGACATCATCATCGCCATGACAACCAATATGATATCATCGTCGCCATGACAACCATTATGACATCATCGTCGCCATGACAACCATTATGACATCATATTCGCCATGGCGACCATTATGACATCACCGTCGCCATGACGACCATTATGACATCATCGTAGCCATTACGACCATTATTAAATCACAGTCGCCATGGCAACCATTATGACATCTTCGTCGCCATGACGACCATTATGCCATCATGACATCACCATTGCCATGACGACCATTATGATATCACCGTTGTAATGACGACCATTATGACATCATCGTCGCCATGACAACCATTATGACATCACAATCGCCATGACAACCATTATGACATCATAGTCGCCATGGCGACCATTATGACATCATCATCGCCAAGATGACCGTTATGAGAATATCGTCGCCATGACGACCCTTATGACATCATCGTCGCCATGGCAACCATTATGACATCATCATCGCCATGACAACCAATATGATATCATTGTCGCCATGACAACCATTATGACATCATCGTCGCCATGGCAACCATTATGACATCACGGTCGCCATGACGACCATTATGACATCATCGTAGCCATTACGACCATTATTAAATCACAGTCGCCATGACAACCATTATGACATCTTCGTCGCCATGACGACCATTATGACATCATGACATCACCGTTGCCATGACGACCATTATGACATCATCGTCGCCATGGCGACCATTATGACACCACCGTTGCCATGACGACCATTATGACATCATCATCGCCATGACGACCATTATGACATCATCATCGCCATGATGACCGTTATGACATTATCGTCGCCATGACGACCCTTATGACATCATCGTCGCCATGGCAACCATTAAGACATCATCATCGCCATGACGACCATTATGACATCATCGCAGCCATTACGACCATTATTAAATCACAGTCGCCATGACAACCATTATGACATCTTCGTCGCCATGACGACCATTATGTCATCATGACATCACCGTTGCCATGACGACTATTATGACATCATCATTGCCATGACGACCATTATGACATCATCGTCGCCATGACGACCATTATGACATCATCGTCGCCATGACAACCATTATGACATCACAATCACCATGACGACCATTCTGGCATCATTATCGCCATGATGACCCTTTATGACATTATCGTCGCCATGACGACCCTTATGACATCATCGTCACCATGACAACCATTATGACATCACAATCGCCATGACGACCATTATGACATCATCGTCGCCATGGCGACCATTATGACATCATCGTAGCTATTGCGACCATTATTAAATCACTGTCGCCATGACAACCATTATGACATCTTCGTCGCCATGACGACCATTATGACATCATGACATCACCATTGCCATGACGACCATTATGACATCACCGTTGCCATGACGACCATTATGACATCATCGTCGCCATAACGGCCGTTATGACATCATCGTCGCCATGACAACCATTATGACATCACTATCGCCATGACGACAATTATGACATCATCATCGCCATGATGACCATTATGACATCACCGTCGCCATGACGACCATTATGAAATCATCATAGCCATTACGACCATTATTAAATCACAGTCGCCATGACAACCATTATGACATCATCGCCATGATGACCGTTATGACATTATCGTCGCCATGACGACCCCTATGACATAATCGTCGCCATGACAACCATTATGACATCTTCGTCGCCATGACGACCATTATGACATCATGACATCACCGTTGCCATGATGACCATTATGACATCATCGTCGCCATGGCGACCATTATGACACCACCGTTGCCATGACGACCATTATGACATCATCGTTGCCTTGACGACAATTATGACATCATCATCGCCATGACGACCATTATGACATCATCATCGCCATGATGACCGTTATGACATTATCGTCGCCATGACGACCCTTATGACATCATCGTCGCCATGGCAACCATTAAGACATCATCATCGCCATGACGACCATTATGACATCATCGCAGCCATTACGACCATTATTAAATCAAAGTCGCCATGACAACCATTATGACATCTTCGTCGCCATGACAACCATTATGACATCTTCGTCGCCATGACGACCATTATGACATCATGACATCACCGTTGCCATGACGACCATTATGACATCACCGTTGCCATGATGACCATTATGACATCATCGTCGCCATGACGACCGTTGTGACATCATCGTCGCCATGACAACCATTATAACATCACAATCGCCATGACAACCATTATGGCATCATCATCGCCATGATGACCCTTTATGACATTATCGTCGCCATGACGACCCTTATGACATCATCGTCGCCATGGCAACCATTATGACATCATCATCGCCATGACAACCAATATGATATCATCGTCGCCATGACGACCATTATGACATCATCGTCGCCATGACAACTATTATGACATCATCGTCGCCATGGCGACCAATATGATATCACCGTTGCCATGACGAGCATTATGATATCATCGTAGCCATTACGACCATTATTAAATCACAGTCGCCATGACAACCATTATGACATCTTCGTCGCCATGACGCCCATTATGACATCATGACATCACCGTTGCCATGACGACCATTATGACATCACCGTTGCCATGATGACCATTATTACATCATCGTCGCCATGACGAGCATTATGACATCATCGTCGCCATGACAACCATTATGACATCATCGTCGCCATGGCAACCATTATGACATCATCATCGCCATGACAACCAATATGATATCATCGTCGCCATGACAACCATTATGACATCATCGTCGCCATGACAACCATTATGACATCATATTCGCCATGGCGACCATTATGACATCACAGTCGCCATGACAACCATTATGACATCTTCGTCGCCATGACGACCATTATGACATCATGACATCACCATTGCCATGACGACCATTGTGACATCACCGTTGCCATGACGACCATTATGACATCATCGTCGCCATGACGACCATTATGACATCATTGTCGCCATGACAACCATTATGACATCACAATCGCCATGACGACCATTATGACATCATCGTCGCCATGGCGACCATTATGACACCATCGTCGCCAAGATGACTGTTATGAGATTATCGTCGCCATGACGACCCTTATGACATCATCGTCACCATGGCAACCATTATGACATCATCATCGCCATGACAACCAATATGATATCATTGTCGCCATGACAACCATTATGACATCATCGTCGCCATGGCAACCATTATCACATCACGGTCGCCATGTCGACCATTATGACATCATCGTAGCCATTACGACCATTATTAAATCACAGTCGCCATGACAAACATTATGACATCTTCGTCGCCATGACGACCATTATGACATCATGACATCACCGTTGCTATGACGACCATTATGACATCACCGTTGCCATGACGACCATTATGACATCATCGTCGGCATGACGACCATTATGACATCATCATCGCCATGACAACCATTATGACATCACAATCGCCATGACGACCATTATGACATCATCGTCGCCATGGCGACCCTTATGACATCATCATCGCCAAGATGACCGTTATGAGAATATCGTCGCCATGACAACCCTTATGACATCATCGTCGCCATGGCAACCATTATGACATCATCATCGCCATGACAACCAATATGATATCATTGTAGCCATTACGACCATTATTAAATCACAGTCGCCATGACAACCATTATGACATCTTCGTCGCCATGACGACCATTATGACATCATGACATCACCGTTGCCATGACGACCATTATGACATCATCGTCGCCATGGCCACCATTATGACACCACCGTTGCCATGACGACCATTATGACATCAACGTCGCTTTGACGACAATTATGACATCATCATCGCCATGACGACCATTATGACATCATCATCGCCATGATGACCGTTATGACATTATCGTCGCCATGACGACCCTTATGACATCATCGTCGCCATGGCAACCATTATGACGACATCATCGGCATGACAACCAATATGATATCATCGTCGCCATGATGACCATTATGACATCATCGTCGCCATGACAACCATTATGACATCATCGTCGCCATGGCGACCATTATGACATCACCGTCACCATGACGACCATTATGACATCATCGCAGCCATTAAAACCATTATTAAATTACAGTCGCCATGACAACCATTATGACATCTTCGTCGCCATGACGATCATTATGACATCATGACATCACCGTTGCCATGACGACCATTATGACATCACCATTGCCATGACGACCATTATGACATCATCGTCGCCATGACAACCATTATAACATCACAATCGCCATGACGACCATTATGGCATCATCATCGCCATGATGACCCTTTATGACATTATCGTCGCCATGACGACCCTTATGACATCATCGCCGCCATGGTGACCATTATGACATCATCATCGCCATGACAACCAATATGATATCATCGTCGCCATGACGACCATTATGACATCATCGTCGCCATGACAACCATTATGACATCATCGTCGCCATGGCGACCATTATGACATCACCGTTGCCATGACGACCATTATGATATCATCGTAGCCATGACGACCATTATGACATCACCGTTGCCATGATGACCATTATTACATCATCGTCGCCATGGCAACCATTATGACATCATCATCGCCATGACAACCAATATGATATCATTGTTGCCATGACAACCATTATGACATCATCGTCGCCATGGCAACCATTATGACATCATATTCGCCATGGCGACCATTATGACATCACCGTTGCCATGACGACCATTATGATATCATCGTAGCCATGACGACCATTATGACACCACCGTTGCCATGACGACCATTATGACATCATCGTCGCCTTGACGACAATTATGACATCATCATCGCCATGACGACCATTATGACATCATCATCGCCATGATGACCGTTATGACATTATCGTCGCCATGACGACCCTTTTGACATCATCGTCACCATGGCAACCATTATGACGACATCATCGGCATGACAACCAATATGATATCATCGTCGCCATGATGACCATTATGACATCATCGTCGCCATGACAACCATTATGACATCATCGTCGCCATGGCGACCATTATGACATCACCGTCACCATGACGACCATTATGACATCATCGCAGCCATTACGACCATTATTAAATCACAGTCGCCATGACAACCATTATGACATCTTCGTCGCCATGATGATCATTATGACATCATGACATCACCGTTGCCATGACGACCATTATGACATCACCGTTGCCATGACGACCATTATGACATCATCATCGCCATGACGACCATTATGACATCATCGTCGCCATGACATCCATTATGACATCACAATCGCCATGACGACCATTATGGCATCATCATCGCCTTGATGACCCTTTATGACATTATCGTCGCCATGATGAACCTTATGACATCATCGTCGCCATGGCAACCATTATGACATCATCGTCGCCATGACAACCAATATGATATCATCGTCGCCATGATGACCATTATGAAATCATCGTCGCCATGACAACCATTATGACATCATATTCGCCATGGCGACCATTATGACATCACCGTCGCCATGACGACCATTATGACATCATCGCAGCCATTACGACCATTATTAAATCAAAGTCGCCATGACAACCATTATGACATCTTCGTCGCCATGACAACCATTATGACATCTTCGTCGCCATGACGACCATTATGACATCATGACATCACCGTTGCCATGACGACCATTATGACATCACCGTTGCCATGATGACCATTATGACATCATCGTCGCCATGACGACCATTATGACATCATCGTCGCCATGACAACCATTATAACATCACAATCGCCATGACAACCATTATGGCATCATCATCGCCATGATGACCCTTTATGACATTATCGTCGCCATGACGACCCTTATGACATCATCGTCGCCATGGCAACCATTATGACATCATCATCGCCATGACAACCAATATGATATCATCGTCGCCATGACGACCATTATGACATCATCGTCGCCATGACAACTATTATGACATCATCGTCGCCATGGCGACCAATATGATATCACCGTTGCCATGACGAGCATTATGATATCATCGTAGCCATTACGACCATTATTAAATCACAGTCGCCATGACAACCATTATGACATCTTCGTCGCCATGACGCCCATTATGACATCATGACATCACCGTTGCCATGACGACCATTATGACATCACCGTTGCCATGATGACCATTATTACATCATCGTCGCCATGACGAGCATTATGACATCATCGTCGCCATGACAACCATTATGACATCATCGTCGCCATGGCAACCATTATGACATCATCATCGCCATGACAACCAATATGATATCATCGTCGCCATGACAACCATTATGACATCATCGTCGCCATGACAACCATTATGACATCATATTCGCCATGGCGACCATTATGACATCACAGTCGCCATGACAACCATTATGACATCTTCGTCGCCATGACGACCATTATGACATCATGACATCACCATTGCCATGACGACCATTGTGACATCACCGTTGCCATGACGACCATTATGACATCATCGTCGCCATGACGACCATTATGACATCATTGTCGCCATGACAACCATTATGACATCACAATCGCCATGACGACCATTATGACATCATCGTCGCCATGGCGACCATTATGACACCATCGTCGCCAAGATGACTGTTATGAGATTATCGTCGCCATGACGACCCTTATGACATCATCGTCACCATGGCAACCATTATGACATCATCATCGCCATGACAACCAATATGATATCATTGTCGCCATGACAACCATTATGACATCATCGTCGCCATGGCAACCATTATGACATCACGGTCGCCATGTCGACCATTATGACATCATCGTAGCCATTACGACCATTATTAAATCACAGTCGCCATGACAAACATTGTGACATCTTCGTCGCCATGACGACCATTATGACATCATGACATCACCGTTGCTATGACGACCATTATGACATCACCGTTGCCATGACGACCATTATGACATCATCGTCGGCATGACGACCATTATGACATCATCATCGCCATGACAACCATTATGACATCACAATCGCCATGACGACCATTATGACATCATCGTCGCCATGGCGACCCTTATGACATCATCATCGCCAAGATGACCGTTATGAGAATATCGTCGCCATGACAACCCTTATGACATCATCGTCGCCATGGCAACCATTATGACATCATCATCGCCATGACAACCAATATGATATCATTGTCGCCATGACAACCATTATGACATCATCGTCGCCATGGCAACCATTATGACATCACGGTCGCCATGTCGACCATTATGACATCATCGTAGCCATTACGACCATTATTAAATCACAGTCGCCATGACAACCATTATGACATCTTCGTCGCCATGACGACCATTATGACATCATGACATCACCGTTGCCATGACGACCATTATGACATCATCGTCGCCATGGCCACCATTATGACACCACCGTTGCCATGACGACCATTATGACATCATCGTCGCCTTGACGACAATTATGACATCATCATCGCCATGACGACCATTATGACATCATCATCGCCATGATGACCGTTATGACATTATCGTCGCCATGACGACCCTTATGACATCATCGTCGCCATGGCAACCATTATGACGACATCATCGGCATGACAACCAATATGATATCATCGTCGCCATGATGACCATTATGACATCATCGTCGCCATGACAACCATTATGACATCATCGTCGCCATGGCGACCATTATGACATCACCGTCACCATGACGACCATTATGACATCATCGCAGCCATTAAAACCATTATTAAATTACAGTCGCCATGACAACCATTATGACATCTTCGTCGCCATGACGATCATTATGACATCATGACATCACCGTTGCCATGACGACCATTATGACATCACCATTGCCATGACGACCATTATGACATCATCGTCGCCATGACAACCATTATAACATCACAATCGCCATGACGACCATTATGGCATCATCATCGCCATGATGACCCTTTATGACATTATCGTCGCCATGACGACCCTTATGACATCATCGTCGCCATGGTGACCATTATGACATCATCATCGCCATGACAACCAATATGATATCATCGTCGCCATGACGACCATTATGACATCATCGTCGCCATGACAACCATTATGACATCATCGTCGCCATGGCGACCATTATGACATCACCGTTGCCATGACGACCATTATGATATCATCGTAGCCATTACGACCATTATTAAATCACAGTCGCCATGACAACCATTATGACATCTTTGTCGCCATGACGACCATTATTACATCATGACATCACCGTTGCCATGACGACCATTATGACATCACCGTTGCCATGATGACCATTATTACATCATCGTCGCCATGACGAGCATTATGACATCATCGTCGCCATGGCAACCATTATGACATCATCATCGCCATGACAACCAATATGATATCATCGTCGCCATGACAACTATTATGACATCATCGTCGCCATGACAACCATTATGCCATCACAATAGCCATGACGACCATTATGACATCATCGTCGATATGGCGACCATTATGACATCATCATCGCCAAGATGACCGTTATGAGAATATCGTCGCCATGACGACCCTTATGACATCATCGTCGCCATGGCAACCATTATGACATCATCATCGCCATGACAACCAATATGATATCATTGTCGCCATGACAACCATTATGACATCATCGTCGCCATGGCAACCATTATGACATCACGGTCGCCATGTCGACCATTATGACATCATCGTAGCCATTATGACCATTATTAAATCACAGTCGCCATGACAAACATTATGACATCTTCGTCGCCATGACGACCATTATGACATCATGACATCACCATTGCTATGACGACCATTATGACATCACCGTTGCCATGACGACCATTATGACATCATCGTCGCCATGACGACCATTATGACATCATCGTCGCCATGACAACCATTATGACATCACAATCGCCATGACGACCATTATGACATCATCGTCGCCAAGATGACCGTTATGAGAATATCGTCGCCATGACGACCCTTATGACATCACCGTCGCCATGGCAACCATTATGACATCATCATCGCCATGACAACCAATATGATATCATTGTCGCCATGACAACCATTATGACATCATTGTCGCCATGGCAACCATTATGACATCACGGTCGCCATGTCGACCATTATGACATCATCGTAGCCATTACGACCATTATTAAATCACAGTCGCCAAGACAACCATTATGACATCTTCATCGCCATGACGATCATTATGACATCATCATCGGCATGACAACCAATATGATATCATCGTCGCCATGATGACCATTATGACATCATCGTCGCCATGACAACCATTATGACATCATCGTCGCCATGGCGACCATTCCGACATCACCGTCACCATGACGACCATTATGACATCATCGCAGTCATTACGACCATTATTAAATCACAGTCGCCATGACAACCATTATGACATCTTCATCGCCATGACGATCATTATGACATCATGACATCACCGTTGCCATGACGACCATTATGACATCACCGTTGCCATGACGACCATTATGACATCATCGTCGCCATGACGACCATTATGACATCATTGTCGCCATGACAACCATTATGACATCACAATCGCCATGACGACCATTATGGCATCATCATCGCCATGATGACCCTTTATGACATTATCGTCGCCATGATGACCCTTTATGACATTATCGTCGCCATGATGACCCTTATGACATCATCGTCGCCATGGCAACCATTATGACATCATCATCGCCATGACAACCAATATGATATCATCGTCGCCATGATGACCATTATGACATCATCGTCGCCATGACAACCATTATGACATCATCGTCGCCATGGCGACCATTATGACATCACCATTGCCATGACGACCATTATGACATCATCGTAGCCATTACGACCATTATTAAATCACAGTCGCCATGACAACCATTATGACATCATCGCCATGATGACCGTTATGACATTATCGTCGCCATGACGACCCTTATGACATTATCGTCGCCATGACGACCCTTATGACATCATCGTCGCCATGGCAACCATTATGACATCATCATCGCCATGACAACCAATATGATATCATCGTCGCCATGACAAACATTATGACATCATATTCGCCATGGCGACCATTATGACCTCACCGTCGCCATGACGACCAGTATGACATCATCGTAGCCATTATGACCATTATTAAATCACAGTCGCCATGACAACCATTATGACATCTTCGTCGCCATGACGACCATTATGACATCATGACATCACCGTTGCCATGACGACCATTATGACATCACCGTTGCCATGACGACCATTATGACATCATCATCGCCATGACGACCATTATGACATCATCGTCGGCTTGACAACCATTATGACATCACAATCGCCATGACGACCATTATGGCATTATCTTCGCCATGATGACCCTTTATGACATTATCGTCGCCATGACCCTTATGACATCATCGTCGCCATGGCAACCATTATGACATCATCATCGCCATGACAACCAATATGATATCATCGTCGCCATGAAGACCATTATGACATCATCGTCGCCATGACAACCATTATGACATCATATTCGCCATGGCGACCATTATGACATCACCGTCGCCATGACGACCATTATGACATCATCGCAGCCATTACGACCATTATTAAATCACAGTCGCCATGACAACCATTATGACATCTTCGTCGCCATGACGACCATTATGACATCATGACATCACCGTTGCCATGACGACCATTATGACATCACCGTTGCCATGACGACCATTATGACATCACCGTCGCCATGACGACCATTATGACATCATCGTCGCCATGACGACCATTATGACATCATCATCGCCATGACAACCATTATGACATCACAATCGCCATGACGACCATTATGGCATCATCATCGCCATGATGACCCTTTATGACATTATCGTCGCCATGACGACCCTTATGACATCATCGTCGCCATGGCAACCATTATGACATCATCGCCATGGCAACCAATATGATATTATCGTCGCCATGATGACCATTATGACATCATCGTCGCCATGACAACCATTATGACATCATCGTCGCCATGGCGACCATTATGACATCACCATTGCCATGACGACCATTATGATATCATCGTAGCCATTACGACCAATATTAAATCACAGTCGCCATGACAACCATTATGACATCTTCGTCGCCATGACGACCATTATGACATCATGACATCACCGTTGCCATGATGACCATTATGACATCACCGTTGCCATGACGACCATTATGACATCATCGTCGCCATGACGAGCATTATGACATCATCGTTGCCATGACAACCATTATGACATCATCGTCGCCATGGCAACCATTATGACATCATCATCGCCATGACAACCAATATGATATCATCGTCGCCATGACAACCATTATGACATCATCGTCGCCATGACAACCATTATGACATCATATTCGCCATGGCGACCATTATGACATCACCGTCGCCATGACGACCATTATGACATCATCGTAGCCATTACGACCATTATTAAATCACAGTCGCCATGGCAACCATTATGACATCTTCGTCGCCATGACGACCATTATGCCATCATGACATCACCATTGCCATGACGACCATTATGATATCACCGTTGTAATGACGACCATTATGACATCATCGTCGCCATGACAACCATTATGACATCACAATCGCCATGACAACCATTATGACATCATAGTCGCCATGGCGACCATTATGACATCATCATCGCCAAGATGACCGTTATGAGAATATCGTCGCCATGACGACCCTTATGACATCATCGTCGCCATGGCAACCATTATGACATCATCATCGCCATGACAACCAATATGATATCATTGTCGCCATGACAACCATTATGACATCATCGTCGCCATGGCAACCATTATGACATCACGGTCGCCATGACGACCATTATGACATCATCGTAGCCATTACGACCATTATTAAATCACAGTCGCCATGACAACCATTATGACATCTTCGTCGCCATGACGACCATTATGACATCATGACATCACCGTTGCCATGACGACCATTATGACATCATCGTCGCCATGGCGACCATTATGACACCACCGTTGCCATGACGACCATTATGACATCATCATCGCCATGACGACCATTATGACATCATCATCGCCATGATGACCGTTATGACATTATCGTCGCCATGACGACCCTTATGACATCATCGTCGCCATGGCAACCATTAAGACATCATCATCGCCATGACGACCATTATGACATCATCGCAGCCATTACGACCATTATTAAATCACAGTCGCCATGACAACCATTATGACATCTTCGTCGCCATGACGACCATTATGTCATCATGACATCACCGTTGCCATGACGACTATTATGACATCATCATTGCCATGACGACCATTATGACATCATCGTCGCCATGACGACCATTATGACATCATCGTCGCCATGACAACCATTATGACATCACAATCACCATGACGACCATTCTGGCATCATTATCGCCATGATGACCCTTTATGACATTATCGTCGCCATGACGACCCTTATGACATCATCGTCACCATGACAACCATTATGACATCACAATCGCCATGACGACCATTATGACATCATCGTCGCCATGGCGACCATTATGACATCATCGTAGCTATTGCGACCATTATTAAATCACTGTCGCCATGACAACCATTATGACATCTTCGTCGCCATGACGACCATTATGACATCATGACATCACCATTGCCATGACGACCATTATGACATCACCGTTGCCATGACGACCATTATGACATCATCGTCGCCATAACGGCCGTTATGACATCATCGTCGCCATGACAACCATTATGACATCACTATCGCCATGACGACAATTATGACATCATCATCGCCATGATGACCATTATGACATCACCGTCGCCATGACGACCATTATGAAATCATCATAGCCATTACGACCATTATTAAATCACAGTCGCCATGACAACCATTATGACATCATCGCCATGATGACCGTTATGACATTATCGTCGCCATGACGACCCCTATGACATAATCGTCGCCATGACAACCATTATGACATCTTCGTCGCCATGACGACCATTATGACATCATGACATCACCGTTGCCATGATGACCATTATGACATCATCGTCGCCATGGCGACCATTATGACACCACCGTTGCCATGACGACCATTATGACATCATCGTTGCCTTGACGACAATTATGACATCATCATCGCCATGATGACCGTTATGACATTATCGTCGCCATGACGACCCTTATGACATCATCGTCGCCATGGCAACCATTAAGACATCATCATCGCCATGACGACCATTATGACATCATCGCAGCCATTACGACCATTATTAAATCAAAGTCGCCATGACAACCATTATGACATCTTCGTCGCCATGACAACCATTATGACATCTTCGTCGCCATGACGACCATTATGACATCATGACATCACCGTTGCCATGACGACCATTATGACATCACCGTTGCCATGATGACCATTATGACATCATCGTCGCCATGACGACCGTTGTGACATCATCGTCGCCATGACAACCATTATAACATCACAATCGCCATGACAACCATTATGGCATCATCATCGCCATGATGACCCTTTATGACATTATCGTCGCCATGACGACCCTTATGACATCATCGTCGCCATGGCAACCATTATGACATCATCATCGCCATGACAACCAATATGATATCATCGTCGCCATGACGACCATTATGACATCATCGTCGCCATGACAACTATTATGACATCATCGTCGCCATGGCGACCAATATGATATCACCGTTGCCATGACGAGCATTATGATATCATCGTAGCCATTACGACCATTATTAAATCACAGTCGCCATGACAACCATTATGACATCTTCGTCGCCATGACGCCCATTATGACATCATGACATCACCGTTGCCATGACGACCATTATGACATCACCGTTGCCATGATGACCATTATTACATCATCGTCGCCATGACGAGCATTATGACATCATCGTCGCCATGACAACCATTATGACATCATCGTCGCCATGGCAACCATTATGACATCATCATCGCCATGACAACCAATATGATATCATCGTCGCCATGACAACCATTATGACATCATCGTCGCCATGACAACCATTATGACATCATATTCGCCATGGCGACCATTATGACATCACAGTCGCCATGACAACCATTATGACATCTTCGTCGCCATGACGACCATTATGACATCATGACATCACCATTGCCATGACGACCATTGTGACATCACCGTTGCCATGACGACCATTATGACATCATCGTCGCCATGACGACCATTATGACATCATTGTCGCCATGACAACCATTATGACATCACAATCGCCATGACGACCATTATGACATCATCGTCGCCATGGCGACCATTATGACACCATCGTCGCCAAGATGACTGTTATGAGATTATCGTCGCCATGACGACCCTTATGACATCATCGTCACCATGGCAACCATTATGACATCATCATCGCCATGACAACCAATATGATATCATTGTCGCCATGACAACCATTATGACATCATCGTCGCCATGGCAACCATTATCACATCACGGTCGCCATGTCGACCATTATGACATCATCGTAGCCATTACGACCATTATTAAATCACAGTCGCCATGACAAACATTATGACATCTTCGTCGCCATGACGACCATTATGACATCATGACATCACCGTTGCTATGACGACCATTATGACATCACCGTTGCCATGACGACCATTATGACATCATCGTCGGCATGACGACCATTATGACATCATCATCGCCATGACAACCATTATGACATCACAATCGCCATGACGACCATTATGACATCATCGTCGCCATGGCGACCCTTATGACATCATCATCGCCAAGATGACCGTTATGAGAATATCGTCGCCATGACAACCCTTATGACATCATCGTCGCCATGGCAACCATTATGACATCATCATCGCCATGACAACCAATATGATATCATTGTAGCCATTACGACCATTATTAAATCACAGTCGCCATGACAACCATTATGACATCTTCGTCGCCATGACGACCATTATGACATCATGACATCACCGTTGCCATGACGACCATTATGACATCATCGTCGCCATGGCCACCATTATGACACCACCGTTGCCATGACGACCATTATGACATCATCGTCGCTTTGACGACAATTATGACATCATCATCGCCATGACGACCATTATGACATCATCATCGCCATGATGACCGTTATGACATTATCGTCGCCATGACGACCCTTATGACATCATCGTCGCCATGGCAACCATTATGACGACATCATCGGCATGACAACCAATATGATATCATCGTCGCCATGATGACCATTATGACATCATCGTCGCCATGACAACCATTATGACATCATCGTCGCCATGGCGACCATTATGACATCACCGTCACCATGACGACCATTATGACATCATCGCAGCCATTAAAACCATTATTAAATTACAGTCGCCATGACAACCATTATGACATCTTCGTCGCCATGACGATCATTATGACATCATGACATCACCGTTGCCATGACGACCATTATGACATCACCATTGCCATGACGACCATTATGACATCATCGTCGCCATGACAACCATTATAACATCACAATCGCCATGACGACCATTATGGCATCATCATCGCCATGATGACCCTTTATGACATTATCGTCGCCATGACGACCCTTATGACATCATCGTCGCCATGGTGACCATTATGACATCATCATCGCCATGACAACCAATATGATATCATCGTCGCCATGACGACCATTATGACATCATCGTCGCCATGACAACCATTATGACATCATCGTCGCCATGGCGACCATTATGACATCACCGTTGCCATGACGACCATTATGATATCATCGTAGCCATGACGACCATTATGACATCACCGTTGCCATGATGACCATTATTACATCATCGTCGCCATGGCAACCATTATGACATCATCATCGCCATGACAACCAATATGATATCATTGTTGCCATGACAACCATTATGACATCATCGTCGCCATGGCAACCATTATGACATCACGGTCGCCATGGCGACCATTATGACATCACCGTTGCCATGACGACCATTATGATATCATCGTAGCCATGACGACCATTATGACACCACCGTTGCCATGACGACCATTATGACATCATCGTCGCCTTGACGACAATTATGACATCATCATCGCCATGACGACCATTATGACATCATCATCGCCATGATGACCGTTATGACATTATCGTCGCCATGACGACCCTTTTGACATCATCGTCACCATGGCAACCATTATGACGACATCATCGGCATGACAACCAATATGATATCATCGTCGCCATGATGACCATTATGACATCATCGTCGCCATGACAACCATTATGACATCATCGTCGCCATGGCGACCATTATGACATCACCGTCACCATGACGACCATTATGACATCATCGCAGCCATTACGACCATTATTAAATCACAGTCGCCATGACAACCATTATGACATCTTCGTCGCCATGATGATCATTATGACATCATGACATCACCGTTGCCATGACGACCATTATGACATCACCGTTGCCATGACGACCATTATGACATCATCATCGCCATGACGACCATTATGACATCATCGTCGCCATGACATCCATTATGACATCACAATCGCCATGACGACCATTATGGCATCATCATCGCCATGATGACCCTTTATGACATTATCGTCGCCATGATGAACCTTATGACATCATCGTCGCCATGGCAACCATTATGACATCATCGTCGCCATGACAACCAATATGATATCATCGTCGCCATGATGACCATTATGAAATCATCGTCGCCATGACAACCATTATGACATCATATTCGCCATGGCGACCATTATGACATCACCGTCGCCATGACGACCATTATGACATCATCGCAGCCATTACGACCATTATTAAATCAAAGTCGCCATGACAACCATTATGACATCTTCGTCGCCATGACAACCATTATGACATCTTCGTCGCCATGACGACCATTATGACATCATGACATCACCGTTGCCATGACGACCATTATGACATCACCGTTGCCATGATGACCATTATGACATCATCGTCGCCATGACGACCATTATGACATCATCGTCGCCATGACAACCATTATAACATCACAATCGCCATGACAACCATTATGGCATCATCATCGCCATGATGACCCTTTATGACATTATCGTCGCCATGACGACCCTTATGACATCATCGTCGCCATGGCAACCATTATGACATCATCATCGCCATGACAACCAATATGATATCATCGTCGCCATGACGACCATTATGACATCATCGTCGCCATGACAACTATTATGACATCATCGTCGCCATGGCGACCAATATGATATCACCGTTGCCATGACGAGCATTATGATATCATCGTAGCCATTACGACCATTATTAAATCACAGTCGCCATGACAACCATTATGACATCTTCGTCGCCATGACGCCCATTATGACATCATGACATCACCGTTGCCATGACGACCATTATGACATCACCGTTGCCATGATGACCATTATTACATCATCGTCGCCATGACGAGCATTATGACATCATCGTCGCCATGACAACCATTATGACATCATCGTCGCCATGGCAACCATTATGACATCATCATCGCCATGACAACCAATATGATATCATCGTCGCCATGACAACCATTATGACATCATCGTCGCCATGACAACCATTATGACATCATATTCGCCATGGCGACCATTATGACATCACAGTCGCCATGACAACCATTATGACATCTTCGTCGCCATGACGACCATTATGACATCATGACATCACCATTGCCATGACGACCATTGTGACATCACCGTTGCCATGACGACCATTATGACATCATCGTCGCCATGACGACCATTATGACATCATTGTCGCCATGACAACCATTATGACATCACAATCGCCATGACGACCATTATGACATCATCGTCGCCATGGCGACCATTATGACACCATCGTCGCCAAGATGACTGTTATGAGATTATCGTCGCCATGACGACCCTTATGACATCATCGTCACCATGGCAACCATTATGACATCATCATCGCCATGACAACCAATATGATATCATTGTCGCCATGACAACCATTATGACATCATCGTCGCCATGGCAACCATTATGACATCACGGTCGCCATGTCGACCATTATGACATCATCGTAGCCATTACGACCATTATTAAATCACAGTCGCCATGACAAACATTGTGACATCTTCGTCGCCATGACGACCATTATGACATCATGACATCACCGTTGCTATGACGACCATTATGACATCACCGTTGCCATGACGACCATTATGACATCATCGTCGGCATGACGACCATTATGACATCATCATCGCCATGACAACCATTATGACATCACAATCGCCATGACGACCATTATGACATCATCGTCGCCATGGCGACCCTTATGACATCATCATCGCCAAGATGACCGTTATGAGAATATCGTCGCCATGACAACCCTTATGACATCATCGTCGCCATGGCAACCATTATGACATCATCATCGCCATGACAACCAATATGATATCATTGTCGCCATGACAACCATTATGACATCATCGTCGCCATGGCAACCATTATGACATCACGGTCGCCATGTCGACCATTATGACATCATCGTAGCCATTACGACCATTATTAAATCACAGTCGCCATGACAACCATTATGACATCTTCGTCGCCATGACGACCATTATGACATCATGACATCACCGTTGCCATGACGACCATTATGACATCATCGTCGCCATGGCCACCATTATGACACCACCGTTGCCATGACGACCATTATGACATCATCGTCGCCTTGACGACAATTATGACATCATCATCGCCATGACGACCATTATGACATCATCATCGCCATGATGACCGTTATGACATTATCGTCGCCATGACGACCCTTATGACATCATCGTCGCCATGGCAACCATTATGACGACATCATCGGCATGACAACCAATATGATATCATCGTCGCCATGATGACCATTATGACATCATCGTCGCCATGACAACCATTATGACATCATCGTCGCCATGGCGACCATTATGACATCACCGTCACCATGACGACCATTATGACATCATCGCAGCCATTAAAACCATTATTAAATTACAGTCGCCATGACAACCATTATGACATCTTCGTCGCCATGACGATCATTATGACATCATGACATCACCGTTGCCATGACGACCATTATGACATCACCATTGCCATGACGACCATTATGACATCATCGTCGCCATGACAACCATTATAACATCACAATCGCCATGACGACCATTATGGCATCATCATCGCCATGATGACCCTTTATGACATTATCGTCGCCATGACGACCCTTATGACATCATCGTCGCCATGGTGACCATTATGACATCATCATCGCCATGACAACCAATATGATATCATCGTCGCCATGACGACCATTATGACATCATCGTCGCCATGACAACCATTATGACATCATCGTCGCCATGGCGACCATTATGACATCACCGTTGCCATGACGACCATTATGATATCATCGTAGCCATTACGACCATTATTAAATCACAGTCGCCATGACAACCATTATGACATCTTTGTCGCCATGACGACCATTATTACATCATGACATCACCGTTGCCATGACGACCATTATGACATCACCGTTGCCATGATGACCATTATTACATCATCGTCGCCATGACGAGCATTATGACATCATCGTCGCCATGGCAACCATTATGACATCATCATCGCCATGACAACCAATATGATATCATCGTCGCCATGACAACTATTATGACATCATCGTCGCCATGACAACCATTATGCCATCACAATAGCCATGACGACCATTATGACATCATCGTCGATATGGCGACCATTATGACATCATCATCGCCAAGATGACCGTTATGAGAATATCGTCGCCATGACGACCCTTATGACATCATCGTCGCCATGGCAACCATTATGACATCATCATCGCCATGACAACCAATATGATATCATTGTCGCCATGACAACCATTATGACATCATCGTCGCCATGGCAACCATTATGACATCACGGTCGCCATGTCGACCATTATGACATCATCGTAGCCATTATGACCATTATTAAATCACAGTCGCCATGACAAACATTATGACATCTTCGTCGCCATGACGACCATTATGACATCATGACATCACCATTGCTATGACGACCATTATGACATCACCGTTGCCATGACGACCATTATGACATCATCGTCGCCATGACGACCATTATGACATCATCGTCGCCATGACAACCATTATGACATCACAATCGCCATGACGACCATTATGACATCATCGTCGCCAAGATGACCGTTATGAGAATATCGTCGCCATGACGACCCTTATGACATCACCGTCGCCATGGCAACCATTATGACATCATCATCGCCATGACAACCAATATGATATCATTGTCGCCATGACAACCATTATGACATCATTGTCGCCATGGCAACCATTATGACATCACGGTCGCCATGTCGACCATTATGACATCATCGTAGCCATTACGACCATTATTAAATCACAGTCGCCAAGACAACCATTATGACATCTTCATCGCCATGACGATCATTATGACATCATCATCGGCATGACAACCAATATGATATCATCGTCGCCATGATGACCATTATGACATCATCGTCGCCATGACAACCATTATGACATCATCGTCGCCATGGCGACCATTCCGACATCACCGTCACCATGACGACCATTATGACATCATCGCAGTCATTACGACCATTATTAAATCACAGTCGCCATGACAACCATTATGACATCTTCATCGCCATGACGATCATTATGACATCATGACATCACCGTTGCCATGACGACCATTATGACATCACCGTTGCCATGACGACCATTATGACATCATCGTCGCCATGACGACCATTATGACATCATTGTCGCCATGACAACCATTATGACATCACAATCGCCATGACGACCATTATGGCATCATCATCGCCATGATGACCCTTTATGACATTATCGTCGCCATGATGACCCTTTATGACATTATCGTCGCCATGATGACCCTTATGACATCATCGTCGCCATGGCAACCATTATGACATCATCATCGCCATGACAACCAATATGATATCATCGTCGCCATGATGACCATTATGACATCATCGTCGCCATGACAACCATTATGACATCATCGTCGCCATGGCGACCATTATGACATCACCATTGCCATGACGACCATTATGACATCATCGTAGCCATTACGACCATTATTAAATCACAGTCGCCATGACAACCATTATGACATCTTCGTCGCCATGACGACCATTATGACATCATGACATCACTGTTGCCATGACGACCATTATGACATCACCGTTGCCATGACGACCATTATTACATCATCGTCGCCATGACGACCATTATGACATCATCGCCATGACAACCATTATGACATCATCGTCGCCATGGCATCCATTATGACATCATCATCGCCATGACAACCAATATGATATCATCGTCGTCATGACAACCATTATGACATCATATTCGCCATGGCGACCATTATGACATCACCGTCGCCATGACGACCATTATGACATCATAGTAGCCATTACAACCATTATTAAATCACAGTCGCCATGACAACCATTATGACATCTTTGTCGCCATGACGACCATTATGACATCATGACATCACCGTTGCCATGATGACCATTATGACATTATCGTCGCCATGACAACCATTATGACATCATCATCGCCATGACGACAATTATGACATCATCATCGCCATGACGAACATTATGACATCATCATCGCCATGATGACCGTTATGACATTATCGTCGCCATGACGACCCTTATGACATCATCGTCGCCATGGCAACCATTATGACATCATCATCGCCATGACAACCAATATGATATCATCGTCGCCATGATGACCATTATGACATCATCGTCGCCATGACAACCATTATGACATCATCGTCGCCATGGCGACCTTTATGACATCACCATCGCCATGACGACCATTATGACATCATCGTAGCCATTACGACCATTATTAAATCACAGTCGCCATGACAACCATTATGACATCTTCGTCGCCATGACGACCATTATGACATCATGACATCACCGCTGCCATGACGACCATTATGACATCATCGTCGCCATGATGACCATTATGACATCATCGTCGCCATGACAACCATTATGACATCACAATCGCCATGACGACCATTATGGCATCATCATTGCCATGATGACCCTTTATGACATTATCGTCGCCATGACGACCCTTATGACATCATCATCGCCATGGCAACCATTATGACATCATCATCGCCATGACAACCAATATGATATCATCGTCGCCATGATGACCATTATGACATCATCGTCGCGATGACAACCATTATGACATCATCGTCGCCATGGCGACCATTATGACATCACCGTTGGCATGACGACCATTATGACATCATCGTAGCCATTACGACCATTATTAAATCACAGTCGCCATGACAACCATTATGACATCTTCGTCGCCATGACGACCATTATGACATCATGACATCACCGTTACCATGACGACCATTATGACATCACCGTTGCCATGACGACCATTATTACATTAGCGTCGCCATGACGACCATTATGACATCATCGTCGCCATGACAACCATTATGACATCATCGTCGCCATGGCAACCATTATGACATCATCATCATCGCCATGACAACCAATATGATATCATTGTCGCCATGACAACCATTATGACATCATCGTCGCCATGACAACCATTATGACATCATATTCGCCATGACGACCATTATGACATTATCGTCGCCATGGCGACCGTTATGACAATATCGTCGCCATGACGACCCTTATGACATCATCGTCGCCATGGCAACCATTATGACATCATCATCGCCATGACAACCAATATGACATCACGGTCGCCATGTCGACCATTATGACATCATCGTAGCCATTACGACCATTATTAAATCACAGTCGCCATGACAACCATTATGACATCTTCGTCGCCATGACGACCATTATGACATCATGACATCACCGTTGCCATGACGACCATTATGACATCATCGTCGCCATGGCCACCATTATGACACCACCGTTGCCATGACGACCATTATGACATCATCGTCGCCTTGACGACAATTATGACATCATCATCGCCATGACGACCATTATGACATCATCATCGCCATGATGACCGTTATGACATTATCGTCGCCATGACGACCCTTATGACATCATCGTCGCCATGGCAACCATTATGACGACATCATCGGCATGACAACCAATATGATATCATCGTCGCCATGATGACCATTATGACATCATCGTCGCCATGACAACCATTATGACATCATCGTCGCCATGGCGACCATTATGACATCACCGTCACCATGACGACCAATATGACATCATCGCAGCCATTAAAACCATTATTAAATTACAGTCGCCATGACAACCATTATGACATCTTCGTCGCCATGACGATCATTATGACATCATGACATCACCGTTGCCATGACGACCATTATGACATCACCATTGCCATGACGACCATTATGACATCATCGTCGCCATGACAACCATTATAACATCACAATCGCCATGACGACCATTATGGCATCATCATCGCCATGATGACCCTTTATGACATTATCGTCGCCATGACGACCCTTATGACATCATCGTCGCCATGGTGACCATTATGACATCATCATCGCCATGACAACCAATATGATATCATCGTCGCCATGACGACCATTATGACATCATCGTCGCCATGACAACCATTATGACATCATCGTCGCCATGGCGACCATTATGACATCACCGTTGCCATGACGACCATTATGATATCATCGTAGCCATTACGACCATTATTAAATCACAGTCGCCATGACAACCATTATGACATCTTTGTCGCCATGACGACCATTATTACATCATGACATCACCGTTGCCATGACGACCATTATGACATCACCGTTGCCATGATGACCATTATTACATCATCGTCGCCATGACGAGCATTATGACATCATCGTCGCCATGGCAACCATTATGACATCATCATCGCCATGACAACCAATATGATATCATCGTCGCCATGACAACTATTATGACATCATCGTCGCCATGACAACCATTATGCCATCACAATAGCCATGACGACCATTATGACATCATCGTCGATATGGCGACCATTATGACATCATCATCGCCAAGATGACCGTTATGAGAATATCGTCGCCATGACGACCCTTATGACATCATCGTCGCCATGGCAACCATTATGACATCATCATCGCCATGACAACCAATATGATATCATTGTCGCCATGACAACCATTATGACATCATCGTCGCCATGGCAACCATTATGACATCACGGTCGCCATGTCGACCATTATGACATCATCGTAGCCATTATGACCATTATTAAATCACAGTCGCCATGACAAACATTATGACATCTTCGTCGCCATGACGACCATTATGACATCATGACATCACCATTGCTATGACGACCATTATGACATCACCGTTGCCATGACGACCATTATGACATCATCGTCGCCATGACGACCATTATGACATCATCGTCGCCATGACAACCATTATGACATCACAATCGCCATGACGACCATTATGACATCATCGTCGCCAAGATGACCGTTATGAGAATATCGTCGCCATGACGACCCTTATGACATCACCGTCGCCATGGCAACCATTATGACATCATCATCGCCATGACAACCAATATGATATCATTGTCGCCATGACAACCATTATGACATCATTGTCGCCATGGCAACCATTATGACATCACGGTCGCCATGTCGACCATTATGACATCATCGTAGCCATTACGACCATTATTAAATCACAGTCGCCAAGACAACCATTATGACATCTTCATCGCCATGACGATCATTATGACATCATCATCGGCATGACAACCAATATGATATCATCGTCGCCATGATGACCATTATGACATCATCGTCGCCATGACAACCATTATGACATCATCGTCGCCATGGCGACCATTCCGACATCACCGTCACCATGACGACCATTATGACATCATCGCAGTCATTACGACCATTATTAAATCACAGTCGCCATGACAACCATTATGACATCTTCATCGCCATGACGATCATTATGACATCATGACATCACCGTTGCCATGACGACCATTATGACATCACCGTTGCCATGACGACCATTATGACATCATCGTCGCCATGACGACCATTATGACATCATTGTCGCCATGACAACCATTATGACATCACAATCGCCATGACGACCATTATGGCATCATCATCGCCATGATGACCCTTTATGACATTATCGTCGCCATGATGACCCTTTATGACATTATCGTCGCCATGATGACCCTTATGACATCATCGTCGCCATGGCAACCATTATGACATCATCATCGCCATGACAACCAATATGATATCATCGTCGCCATGATGACCATTATGACATCATCGTCGCCATGACAACCATTATGACATCATCGTCGCCATGGCGACCATTATGACATCACCATTGCCATGACGACCATTATGACATCATCGTAGCCATTACGACCATTATTAAATCACAGTCGCCATGACAACCATTATGACATCTTCGTCGCCATGACGACCATTATGACATCATGACATCACTGTTGCCATGACGACCATTATGACATCACCGTTGCCATGACGACCATTATTACATCATCGTCGCCATGACGACCATTATGACATCATCGCCATGACAACCATTATGACATCATCGTCGCCATGGCATCCATTATGACATCATCATCGCCATGACAACCAATATGATATCATCGTCGTCATGACAACCATTATGACATCATATTCGCCATGGCGACCATTATGACATCACCGTCGCCATGACGACCATTATGACATCATAGTAGCCATTACAACCATTATTAAATCACAGTCGCCATGACAACCATTATGACATCTTTGTCGCCATGACGACCATTATGACATCATGACATCACCGTTGCCATGATGACCATTATGACATTATCGTCGCCATGACAACCATTATGACATCATCATCGCCATGACGACAATTATGACATCATCATCGCCATGACGAACATTATGACATCATCATCGCCATGATGACCGTTATGACATTATCGTCGCCATGACGACCCTTATGACATCATCGTCGCCATGGCAACCATTATGACATCATCATCGCCATGACAACCAATATGATATCATCGTCGCCATGATGACCATTATGACATCATCGTCGCCATGACAACCATTATGACATCATCGTCGCCATGGCGACCTTTATGACATCACCATCGCCATGACGACCATTATGACATCATCGTAGCCATTACGACCATTATTAAATCACAGTCGCCATGACAACCATTATGACATCTTCGTCGCCATGACGACCATTATGACATCATGACATCACCGCTGCCATGACGACCATTATGACATCATCGTCGCCATGATGACCATTATGACATCATCGTCGCCATGACAACCATTATGACATCACAATCGCCATGACGACCATTATGGCATCATCATTGCCATGATGACCCTTTATGACATTATCGTCGCCATGACGACCCTTATGACATCATCATCGCCATGGCAACCATTATGACATCATCATCGCCATGACAACCAATATGATATCATCGTCGCCATGATGACCATTATGACATCATCGTCGCGATGACAACCATTATGACATCATCGTCGCCATGGCGACCATTATGACATCACCGTTGGCATGACGACCATTATGACATCATCGTAGCCATTACGACCATTATTAAATCACAGTCGCCATGACAACCATTATGACATCTTCGTCGCCATGACGACCATTATGACATCATGACATCACCGTTACCATGACGACCATTATGACATCACCGTTGCCATGACGACCATTATTACATTAGCGTCGCCATGACGACCATTATGACATCATCGTCGCCATGACAACCATTATGACATCATCGTCGCCATGGCAACCATTATGACATCATCATCATCGCCATGACAACCAATATGATATCATTGTCGCCATGACAACCATTATGACATCATCGTCGCCATGACAACCATTATGACATCATATTCGCCATGACGACCATTATGACATTATCGTCGCCATGGCGACCGTTATGACAATATCGTCGCCATGACGACCCTTATGACATCATCGTCGCCATGGCAACCATTATGACATCATCATCGCCATGACAACCAATATGACATCACGGTCGCCATGTCGACCATTATGACATCATCGTAGCCATTACGACCATTATTAAATCACAGTCGCCATGACAACCATTATAACATCTTCGTCGCCATGACGACCATTATGACATCACCGTTGCTATGACGACCATTATGACATACCGTTGCCATGACGACCATTATGACATCATCATAGCCATTACGACCATTATTAAATCACAGTTGCCATGACAACCATTATGACATCTTCGTCGCCATGACGACCATTATGACATCATGACATCACCGTTGCCATGACGACCATTATGACATCACCGGTGCCATGACAACCATTATGACATCATCGTCGCCATGGCGACCATTATGACACCACCGTTGCCATGACGACCATTATGACATCATCGTCGCCTTGATGACCATTATGACATCATCGTCGCCTTGACGACAATTATGACATCATCATCGCCATGACGACCATTATGACATCATCGCCATGATGACCGTTATGACATTATCGTCGCCATGACGACCCTTATGACATCATCGTCGACATGGCAACCATTATGACATCATCATCGCCATGACAACCAATATGATATCATCGTCGCCATGATGACCATTATGACATCATCGTCGCCATGACAAACATTATGACATCATATTCGCCATGGCGACCATTATGACCTCACCGTCGCCATGACGACCAGTATGACATCATCGTAGCCATTACGACCATTATTAAATCACAGTCGCCATGACAACCATTATGACATCTTCGTCGCCATGACGACCATTATGACATCATGACATCACCGTTGCCATGACGACCATTATGACATCACCGTTGCCATGACGACCATTATGACATAATCATCGCCATGACGACCATTATGACATCATCGTCGGCTTGACAACCATTATGACATCACAATCGCCATGACGACCATTATGGCATCATCATCGCCATGATGACCCTTTATGACATTATCGTCGCCATGACCGTTATGACATCATCGTCGCCATGGCAACCATTATGACATCATCATCGCCATGACAACCAATATGATATCATCGTCGCCATGAAGACCATTATGACATCATCGTCGCCATGACAACCATTATGACATCATATTCGCCATGGCGACCATTATGACATCACCGTCGCCATGACGACCATTATGACATCATCGTCGCCATGACGACCATTATGACATCATCGTCGCCATGACAACCATTATGACATCACAATCGCCATGACGACCATTATGGCATCATCATCGCCATGATGACCCTTTATGACATTATCGTCGCCATGACGACCCTTATGACATCATCGTCGCCATGGCAACCATTATGACATCATCATCGCCATGTCAACCAATATGATATTATCGTCGCCATGATGACCATTATGACATCATCGTCGCCATGACAACCATTATGACATCATCGTCGCCATGGCGACCATTATGACATCACCATTGCCATGACGACCATTATGATATCATCGTAGCCATTACGACCAATATTAAATCACAGTCGCCATGACAACCATTATGACATCTTCGTCGCCATGACGACCATTATGACATCATGACATCACCGTTGCCATGACGACCATTATGACATCACCGTTGCCATGACGACCATTATGACATCATCGTCGCCATGACGAGCATTATGACATCAACGTCGCCATGACAACCATTATGACATCATCGTCGCCATGGCAACCATTATGACATCATCATCGCCATGACAACCAATATGATATCATCGTCGCCATGACAACCATTATGACATCATCGTCGCCATGAAAACAATTATGACATCATATTCGCCATGGCGACCATTATGACATCACCGTCACCATGACGACCATTATGACATCATCGTAGCCATTACGACCATTATTAAATCACAGTCGCCATGGCAACCATTATGACATCTTCGTCGCCATGACGACCATTATGACATCATGACATCACCATTGCCATGACGACCATTATGACATCACCGTTGCCATGACGACCATTATGACATCTTCGTCGCCATGATGACCATTATGACATCATCGTCGCCATGACAACCATTATGACATCACAATCGCCATGACAACCATTATGACATCATAGTCACCATGGCGACAATTATGACATCATCATCGCCAAGATGACCGTTATGAGAATATCATCGCCATGACGACCCTTATGACATCATCGTCGCCATGGCAACCATTATGACATCATCATCGCCATGACAACCAATATGATATCATTGTCGCCATGACAACCATTATGACATCATCGTCACCATGGCAACCATTATGACATCACGGTCGCCATGACGACCATTATGACATCATCGTAGCCATTACGACCATTATTAAATCACAGTCGCCATGACAACCATTATGACATCTTCGTCGCCATGATGACCATTATGACATCATGACATCACCGTTGCCATGACGACCATTATGACATCATCGTCGCCATGACAACCTTTATGACATCATCGTCGCCATGGCGACCATTATGACACCACCGTTGCCATGACGACCATTATGACATCATCGTTGCCTTGACGACAATTATGACATCATCATCGCCATGACGACCATTATGACATTATCGTCGCCATGACGACCCTTATGACATCATCGTCGCCATGGCAACCATTATGACATCATCGCCATGACGACCATTATGACATCATCGCAGCCATTACGACCATTATTAAATCACAGTCGCCATGACAACCATTATGACATCTTCGTCGCCATGATGACCATTATGACATCATGACATCACCGTTGCCATGACGACTATTATGACATCATCGTTGCCATGACGACCATTATGACATCATCGTCGCCATGACGACCATTATGACATCATCGTCGCCATGTCAACCATTATGACATCACAATCACCATGACGACCATTATGGCATCATTATCGCCATGATGACCCTTTATGACATTATCGTCGCCATGACGACCATTATGACATCATTGTCGCCATGACAACCATTATGACATCTTCGTCGCCATGACGACCATTATGACATCATGACATCACTATTGCCATGACGACCATTATGACATCACCGTTGCCATGACGACCATTATGACATCATCGTCGCCATAACGGCCATTATGACATCATCGTCGCCATGACAACCATTATGACATCACTATCGCCATGACGACAATTATGACATCATCATCGCCATGATGACCATTATGACATCACCGTCGCCATGACGACCATTATGAAATCATCATAGCCATTACGACCATTATTAAATCACAGTCGCCATGACAACCATTATGACATCTTCGTCGCCATGATGACCATTATGACATCATGACATCACCGTCGCCATGACAACCATTATGACATCATCGTCGCCATGGCGACCATTATGACATCATCATCGCCATGATGACCGTTATGACATTATCATCGCCATGACGACCGTTATGACATCATCGTCGCCATGGCAACCATTATGACATCATCATCGCCATGACAACCAATATGATATCATCGTCGCCATGATGACCATTATGACATCATCGTCGCCATGACAACCATTATGACATCACAATCGCCATAACGACCATTATGACATCATCGTCGCCATGGCGACCATTATGACATCATCATCGCCATGATGACCGTTATGACAATATCGTCGCCATGACGAGCCCAATGACATCATCGTCGCCATGGCGACCATTATGACATCACCGTCGCCATGACGACCATTATTAAATCATAGTCGCCATGACAACCATTATGACATCTTCGTCGCCATGATGACCATTATGACATCATGACATCACCGTTGCCATGACAACCATTATGACATCACCGTTGCCATGATGACCATTATGACATCATCGTCGCCATGACGACCATTATGACATCATCGTCGCCATGACAACCATTATGACATCACAATCGCCATGACGACCATTATGACATCATCATAGCCATTACGACCATTAATAAATCACAGTCGCCATGACAACCATTATGATATCTTCGTCGCCATGATGACCATTATGACATCATGACATCACCGTTGCCATGACGACCATTATGACATCACCGGTGCCATGACAACCATTATGACATCATCATCGCCATGACGACCATTATGACATCATCGTCGCCATGACAACCATTATGACATCACAATCGCCATGACGACCATTATGACATCATCGTCGCCAAGGGCGACCATTATGACATCATCGTCGCCTTGATGACCATTATGACATCATCGTCGCCTTGACGACAATTATGACATCATCATCGCCATGACGACCATTATGACATCATCGCCATGATGACCGTTATGACATTATCGTCGCCATGACGACCCTTATGACATCATCGTCGCCATGGCAACCATTATGACATCATCATCGCCATGACAACCAATATGATATCATCGTCGCCATGATGACCATTATGACATCATCGTCGCCATGACAAACATTATGACATCATATTCGCCATGGCGACCATTATGACCTCACCGTCGCCATGACGACCAGTATGACATCATCGTAGCCATTACGACCATTATTAAATCACAGTCGCCATGACAACCATTATGACATCTTCGTCGCCATGACGACCATTATGACATCATGACATCACCGTTGCCATGACGACCATTATGACATCACCGTTGCCATGACGACCATTATGACATCATCATCGCCATGACGACCATTATGACATCATCGTCGGCTTGACAACCATTATGACATCACAATCGCCATGACGACCATTATGGCATCATCATCGCCATGATGACCCTTTATGACATTATCGTCACCATGACCCTTATGACATCATCGTCGCCATGGCAACCATTATGACATCATCATCGCCATGACAACCAATATGATATCATCGTCGCCATGAAGACCATTATGACATCATCGTCGCCATGACAACCATTATGACATCATATTCGCCATGGCGACCATTATGACATCACCGTCGCCATGACGACCATTATGACATCATCGTCGCCATGACGACCATTATGACATCATCGTCGCCATGACAACCATTATGACATCACAATCGCCATGACGACCATTATGGCATCATCATCGCCATGATGACCCTTTATGACATTATCGTCGCCATGACGACCCTTATGACATCATCGTTGCCATGGCAACCATTATGACATCATCATCGCCATGTCAACCAATATGATATTATCGTCGCCATGATGACCATTATGACATCATCGTCGCCATGACAACCATTATGACATCATCGTCGCCATGGCGACCATTGACATCACCATTGCCATGACGACCATTATGACATCATTGTCGCCATGACAACCATTATGACATCAACTTCGCCATGGCGACCATTTTGACATCACCGTCGCCATGACGACCATTATTAAATCATCGTAGCCATTACGACCATTATTATATCACAGTCGCCATGAAAACCATTATGACATCTTCGTCGCCATGATGATCATTATGACATCATGACATCACCGTTGCCATGACGACCATTATGACATCACTGTTGCCATGACGACCATTATGACATCATCGTCGCCATGACAACCATTTTGACATCATCGTCGCCATGGCGACCATTATGACATCACCGTCGCCATGACGACCATTATGACATCATCGTAGCCTTTACGACCATTATTAAATCAAAGTCGCCATGACAACCATTATGACATGTTCGTCGCCATGACGACCATTATGACATCATGACATCATCGTTGCCATGACGACCATTATGACATCATCGTTGCCATGACGACCATTATGACATCATCGTCGCCATGGCAACCATTATGACATCATCATCGCCATGACAACCAATATGATATCATCGTCGCCATGATGACCATTATGTAATCATTGTCGCCATGACAACCATTATGACATCATGACATCACCGTTGCCATTGAGACCATTATGACATCACCGTTGCCATGACAACCATTATGACATCATCATCGCCATGACAACCAATATGATATCATCGTCGCCATGACGACCATTATGACATCATCGTCGCCATGACAACCATTATGACATCATCGTCGCCATGGCGACCATTATGACATCACCGTTGCCATGACGACCATTATGATATCATCGTAGCCATTACGACCATTATTAAATCACAGTCGCCATGACAACCATTATGACATCTTAGTCGCCATGACGACCATTATGACATCATGACATCACCGTTGCCATGACGACCATTATGACATCACCGTTGCCATGACGACCATTATGACATCACCGTTGCCATGATGACCATTATTACATCATCGTCGACATGACGAGCATTATGACATCATCGTCGCCATGGCAACCATTATGACATCATCATCGCCATGACAACCAATATGATATCATCGTCGCCATGAGAACCATTATGACATCATCGTCGCCATGACAACCATTATGACATCATATTCGCCATGGCGACCATTATGACATCACAGTCGCCAGTACAACCATTATGACATCTTCGTCGCCATGACGACCATTATGACATCATGACATCACCATTGCCATGACGACCATTATGACATCACCGTTGCCATGACGACCATTATGACATCATCGTCGCCATGACAACCATTATGACATCATCGTCGCCATGGCAACCATTATGACATCATCATCGCCATGACAACCAATATGATATCATCGTCGCCATGACAACCATTATGACATCATCGTCGCCATGACAACCATTATGACATTATATTCGCCATGGCGACCATTATGACATCACCGTCGCCATGACGACCATTATGACATCATCGTAGCCATTACGACCATTATTAAATCACAGTCGCCATGGCAACCATTATGACATCTTCGTCGCCATGACGACCATTATGACATCATGACATCACCATTGCCATGACGACCATTATGACATCACCGTTGCCATGACGACCATTATGACATCATCATCGCCATGACGACCATTATGACATCATCGTCGCCATGACAACCATTATGACATCACAATCGCCATGACAACCATTATGACATCATAGTCGCCATGGCGACCATTATGACATCATCATCGCCAAGATGACCGTTATGAGAATATCGTCGCCATGACGACCCTTATGACATCATCGTCGCCATGGCAACCATTATGACATCATCATCGCCATGACAACCAATATGATATCATTGTTGCCATGACAACCATTATGACATCATCGTCGCCATGGCAACCATTATGACATCACGGTCGCCATGACGACCATTATGACATCATCGTAGCCGTTACGACCATTATTAAATCACAGTCGCCATGACAACCATTATGACATCTTCGTCGCCATGACGACCATTATGACATCATGACATCACCGTTGCCATGACGACCATTATGACATCATCGTCGCCATGACAACCTTTATGACATCATCGTCGCCATGGCGACCATTATGACACCACCGTTGCCATGACGACCATTATGACATCATCGTTGCCTTGACGACAATTATGACATCATCATCGCCATGACGACCATTATGACATCATCATCGCCATGATGACCGTTATGACATTATCGTCGCCATGACGACCCTTATGACATCATCGTCGCCATGGCAACCAATAAGACATCATCATCGCCATGACGACCATTATGACATCATCGCAGCCATTACGACCATTATTAAATCACAGTCGCCATGACAACCATTATGACATCTTCGTCGCCATGACGATCATTATGACATCATGACATCACCGTTGCCATGACGACCATTATGACATCACCGTTGCCATGACGACCATTATGGCATCATCGTCGCCATGACAACCATTATAACATCACAATCGCCATGACGACCATTATGGCATCATCATCGCCATGATGACCCTTTATGACATTATCGTCGCCATGACGACCCTTATGACATCATCGTCGCCATGGTGACCATTATGACATCATCATCGCCATGACAACCAATATGATATCATCGTCGAAATGACGACCATTATGACATCATCGTCGCCATGTCAACCATTATGACATCATCGTCGCCATGGCGACCATTATGACATCACCGTTGCCATGACGACCATTATGATATCATCGTAGCCATTACGACCATTATTAAATCACAGTCGCCATGACAACCATTATGACATCTTCGTCGCCATGACGACCATTATGACATCATGACATCACCGTTGCCATGACGAGTATTATGACATCACCGTTGCCATGATGACCATTATTACATCATCGTCGCCATGACGAGCATTATGACATCATCGTCGCCATGGCAACCATTATGACATCATCATCGCCATGACAACCAATATGATATCATCGTCGCCATGAGAACCATTATGACATCATCGTCGCCATGACAACCATTATGACATCATATTCGCCATGGCGACCATTATGACATCACAGTCGCCAGTACAACCATTATGACATCTTCGTCGCCATGACGACCATTATGACATCATGACATCACCATTGCCATGACGACCATTATGACATCACCGTTGCCATGACGACCATTATGACATCATCGTCGCCATGGCAACCATTATGACATCATCATCGCCATGACAACCAACATGATATCATTGTCGCCATGACAACCATTATGACATCATCGTCGCCATGGCAACCATTATGACATCACGGTCGCCATGTCGACCATTATGACATCATCGTAGCCATTATGACCATTATTAAATCACAGTCGCCATGACAAACATTATGACATCTTCGTCGCCATGACGACCATTATGACATCATGACATCACCGTTGCTATGACGACCATTATGACATCACCGTTGCCATGACGACCATTATGACATCATCGTCGCCATGACGACCATTATGACATCATCGTCGACATGACAACCATTATGACATCACAATCGCCATGACGACCATTATGACATCATCGTCGCCAAGATGACCGTTATGAGAATATCGTCGCCATGACGACCCTTATGACATCATCGTCGCCATGGCAACCATTATGACATCATCATCGCCATGACAACCAATATGATATCATTGTCGCCATGACAACCATTATGACATCATTGTCGCCATGGCAACCATTATGACATCACGGTCGCCATGTCGACCATTATGACATCATCGTAGCCATTACGACCATTATTAAATCACAGTCGCCATGACAACCATTATGACATCTTCATCGCCATGACGATCATTATGACATCATCATCGGCATGACAACCAATATGATACCATCGTCGCCATGATGACCATTATGACATCATCGTCGCCATGACAACCATTATGACATCATCGTCGCCATGGCGACCATTATGACATTACCGTCACCATGACGACCATTATGACATCATCACAGCCATTACGACCATTATTAAATCACAGTCGCCATGACAACCATTATGACATCTTCATCGCCATGACGATCATTATGACATCACCGTTGCCATGACGACCATTATGACATCACCGTTGCCATGACGACCATTATGACATCATCGTCGCCATGACGACCATTATGACATCATCGTCGCCATGACAACCATTATGACATCACAATCGCCATGACGACCATTATGGCATCATCATCGCCATGATGACCCTTTATGACATTATCGTCGCCATGATGACCCTTTATGACATTATCGTCGCCATGATGACCCTTATGACATCATCGTCGCCATGGCAACCATTATGACATCATCATCGCCATGACAACCAATATGATATCATCGTCGCCATGATGACCATTATGACATCATCGTCGCCATGACAACCATTATGACATCATCGTCGCCATGGCGACCATTATGACATCACCGTTGCCATGACGACCATTATGACATCATCGTAGCCATTACGACCATTATTAAATCACAGTCGCCATGACAACCATTATGACATCTTCGTCGCCATGACGACCATTATGACATCATGACATCACTGTTGCCATGACGACCATTATGACATCACCGTTGCCATGACGACCATTATTACATCATCGTCGCCATGACGACCATTATGACATCATCATCGCCATGACAACCATTATGACATCATCGTCGCCATGGCATCCATTATGACATCATCATCGCCATTACAACCAATATCATATCATCGTCGTCATGACAACCATTATGAGATCATATTCGCCACGGCGACCATTATGACATCACCGTCGCCATGACGACCATTATGACATCATAGTAGCCATTACGACCATTATTAAATCACAGTCCCCATGACAACCATTATGACATCTTCGTCGCCATGACGACCATTATGACATCATGACATCACAATTGCTATGACGACCATTATGACATCACCGTTGCCATGACGACCATTATGACATCATTGTAGCCATTACAACCATTATTAAATCACAGTCGCCATGACAACCATTATGACATCTTTGTCGCCATGACGACCATTATGACATCATGACATCACCGTTGCCATGATGACCATTATGACATCATCGTCGCCATGACAACCATTATGACATCATCATCGCCATGACGACAATTATGACATCTTCATCGCCATGACGAACATTATGACATCATCATCGCCATGATGACCGTTATGACATTATCGTCGCCATGACGACCCTTATGACATCACCGTCGCCATGGCAACCATTATGACATCATCATCGCCATGACAACCAATATGATATCATAGTGGCCATGATGACCATTATGACATCATCGTCGCCATGACAACCATTATGACATCATCGTCGCCATGGCGACCATTATGACATCACCGTCGCCATGACGACCATTATGACATCATCGTAGCCATTACGACCATTATTAAATCACAGTCGCCATGACAACCATTATGACATCTTCGTCGCCATGACGACCATTATGACATCATGACATCAACGCTGCCATGACGACCATTATGACATCACCGTTGCCATGACGACCATTATGACATCATCGTCGCCATGACGACCATTATGACATCATCGTCGCCATGACAACCATTATGACATCACAATCGCCATGACGACCATTATGGCATCATCATCGCCATGATGACCCTTTATGACATTATCGTCGCCATGACGACCCTTATGACATCATCGTAGCCATTACGACCATTATTAAATCACAGTCGCCATGACAACCATTATGACATCTTCGTCGCCATGACGACCATTATGACATCATGACATCACCGTTACCATGACGACCATTATGACATCACCGTTGCCATGACGACCATTATTACATTAGCGTCGCCATGACGACCATTATGACATCATCGTTGCCATGACAACCATTATGACATCATCGTCGCCATGGCAACCATTATGACATCATCATCATCGCCATGACAACCAATATGATATCATTGTCGCCATGACAACCATTATGACATCATCGTCGCCATGACAACCATTATGACATCATATTCGCCATGACGACCATTATGACATTATCGTCGCCATGGCGACCGTTATGACAATATCGTCGCCATGACGACCCTTATGACATCATCGTCGCCATGGCAACCATTATGACATCATCATCGCCATGACAACCAATATGATATCATTGTCGCCATGACAACCATTATGACATCATCGTCGCCATGGCAACCATTATGACATCACGGTCGCCATGTCGACCATTATGACATCATCGTAGCCATTACGACCATTATTAAATCACAGTCGCCATGACAACCATTATGACATCTTCGTCGTCATGACGACCATTATGACATCACCGTTGCTATGACGACCATTATGACATACCGTTGCCATGACGACCATTATGACATCATCATAGCCATTACGACCATTATTAAATCACAGTCGCCATGACATCCATTATGACATCTTCGTCGCCATGACGACCATTATGACATCATGACATCACCGTTGCCATGACGACCATTATGACATAACCGTCGCCATGACAATCATTATGACATCATCGTCGCCATGGCGACCATTATGACACCACCGTTGCCATGACGACCATTATGACATCATCGTCGCCTTGACGACAATTATGACATCATCATCGCCATGATGACCGTTATGACATTATCGTCGCCATGACGACCCTTATGACATCATCGTCGCCATGGCAACCATTATGACATCATCATCGCCATGACAACCAATATGATATCATCGTCGCCATGACAAACATTATGACATCATATTCGCCATGGCGACCATTATGACCTCACCGTCGCCATGACGACCAGTATGACATCATCGTAGCCATTACGACCATTATTAAATCACAGTCGCCATGACAACCATTATGACATCTTCGTCGCCATGACGACCATTATGACATCATGACATCACCGTTGCCATGACGACCATTATGACATCACCGTTGCCATGACGACCATTATGACATCATCATCGCCATGACGACCATTATGACATCATCGTCGGCTTGACAACCATTATGACATCACAATCGCCATGACGACCATTATGGCATTATCTTCGCCATGATGACCCTTTATGACATTATCGTCGCCATGACCCTTATGACATCATCGTCGCCATGGCAACCATTATGACATCATCATCGCCATGACAACCAATATGATATCATCGTCGCCATGAAGACCATTATGACATCATCGTCGCCATGACAACCATTATGACATCATATTCGCCATGGCGACCATTATGACATCACCGTCGCCATGACGACCATTATGACATCATCGCAGCCATTACGACCATTATTAAATCACAGTCGCCATGACAACCATTATGACATCTTCGTCGCCATGACGACCATTATGACATCATGACATCACCGTTGCCATGACGACCATTATGACATCACCGTTGCCATGACGACCATTATGACATCACCGTCGCCATGACGACCATTATGACATCATCGTCGCCATGACGACCATTATGACATCATCATCGCCATGACAACCATTATGACATCACAATCGCCATGACGACCATTATGGCATCATCATCGCCATGATGACCCTTTATGACATTATCGTCGCCATGACGACTCTTATGACATCATCGTCGCCATGGCAACCATTATGACATCATCATCGCCATGGCAACCAATATGATATTATCGTCGCCATGATGACCATTATGACATCATCGTCGCCATGACAACCATTATGACATCATCGTCGCCATGGCGACCATTATGACATCACCATTGCCATGACGACCATTATGATATCATCGTAGCCATTACGACCAATATTAAATCACAGTCGCCATGACAACCATTATGACATCTTCGTCGCCATGACGACCATTATGACATCATGACATCACCGTTGCCATGACGACCATTATGACATCACCGTTGCCATGACGACCATTATGACATCATCGTCGCCATGACGAGCATTATGACATCATCGTTGCCATGACAACCATTATGACATCATCGTCGCCATGGCAACCATTATGACATCATCATCGCCATGACAACCAATATGATATCATCGTCGCCATGACAACCATTATGACATCATCGTCGCCATGACAACCATTATGACATCATATTCGCCATGGCGACCATTATGACATCACCGTCGCCATGACGACCATTATGACATCATCGTAGCCATTACGACCATTATTAAATCACAGTCGCCATGGCAACCATTATGACATCTTCGTCGCCATGACGACCACTATGACATCATGACATCACCATTGCCATGACGACCATTATGACATCACCGTTGCCATGACGACCATTATGACATCATCGTCGCCATGACAACCATTATGACATCACAATCGCCATGACAACCATTATGACATCATAGTCGCCATGGCGACCATTATGACATCATCATCGCCAAGATGACCGTTATGAGAATATCGTCGCCATGACGACCCTTATGACATCATCGTCGCCATGGCAACCATTATGACATCATCATCGCCATGACAACCAATATGATATCATTGTCGCCATGACAACCATTATGACATCATCGTCGCCATGGCAACCATTATGACATCACGGTCGCCATGACGACCATTATGACATCATCGTAGCCATTACGACCATTATTAAATCACAGTCGCCATGACAACCATTATGACATCTTCGTCGCCATGACGACCATTATGACATCATGACATCACCGTTGCCATGACGACCATTATGACATCATCGTCACCATGGCGACCATTATGACACCACCGTTGCCATGACGACCATTATGACATCATCATCGCCATGACGACCATTATGACATCATCATCGCCATGATGACCGTTATGACATTATCGTCGCCATGACGACCCTTATGACATCATCGTCGCCATGGCAACCATTAAGACATCATCATCGCCATGACGACCATTATGACATCATAGCATGCCATTACGACCATTATTAAATCACAGTCGCCATGACAACCATTATGACATCTTCGTCGCCATGACGACCATTATGTCATCATGACATCACCGTTGCCATGACGACTATTATGACATCATCATTGCCATGACGACCATTATGACATCATCGTCGCCATGACGACCATTATGACATCATCGTCGCCATGACAACCATTATGACATCACAATCACCATGACGACCATTATGGCATCATTATCGCCATGATGACCCTTTATGACATTATCGTCGCCATGACGACCCTTATGACATCATCGTCACCATGACAACCATTATGACATCACAATCGCCATGACGACCATTATGACATCATCGTCGCCATGGCGACCATTATGACATCATCGTAGCTATTGCGACCATTATTAAATCACTGTCGCCATGACAACCATTATGACATCTTCGTCGCCATGACGACCATTATGACATCATGACATCACCATTGCCATGACGACCATTATGACATCACCGTTGCCATGACGACCATTATGACATCATCGTCGCCATAACGGCCGTTATGACATCATCGTCGCCATGACAACCATTATGACATCACTATCGCCATGACGACAATTATGACATCATCATCGCCATGATGACCATTATGACATCACCGTCGCCATGACGACCATTATGAAATCATCATAGCCATTACGACCATTATTAAATCACAGTCGCCATGACAACCATTATGACATCATCGCCATGATGACCGTTATGACATTATCGTCGCCATGACGACCCTTATGACATAATCGTCGCCATGGCAACCATTATGACATCATCATCGCCATGACAACCAATATGATATCATCGTCGCCATGATGACCATTATGACATCATCATCGCCATGACAAACATTATGACATCATATTCGCCATGGCGACCATTATGACCTCACCGTCGCCATGACGACCAGTATGACATCATCGTAGCCATTACGACCATTATTAAATCACAGTCGCCATGACAACCATTATGACATCTTCGTCGCCATGACGACCATTATGACATCATGACATCACCGTTGCCATGACGACCATTATGACATCACCGTTGCCATGACGACCATTATGACATCATCATCGCCATGACGACCATTATGACATCATCGTCGGCTTGACAACCATTATGACATCACAATCGCCATGACGACCATTATGGCATCATCGTCGCCATGACAACCATTATGACATCACAATCGCCATGACAACCATTATGACATCATAGTCGCCATGGCGACCATTATGACATCATCATCGCCAAGATGACCGTTATGAGAATATCGTCGCCATGACGACCCTTATGACATCATCGTCGCCATGGCAACCATTATGACATCATCATCGCCATGACAACCAATATGATATCATTGTCGCCATGACAACCATTATGACATCATCGTCGCCATGGCAACCATTATGACATCACGGTCGCCATGACGACCATTATGACATCATCGTAGCCATTACGACCATTATTAAATCACAGTCGCCATGACAACCATTATGACATCTTCGTCGCCATGACGACCATTATGACATCATGACATCACCGTTGCCATGACGACCATTATGATATCATCGTCGCCATGGCGACCATTATGACACCACCGTTGCCATGACGACCATTATGACATCATCATCGCCATGACGACCATTATGACATCATCATCGCCATGATGACCGTTATGACATTATCGTCGCCATGACGACCCTTATGACATCATCGTCGCCATGGCAACCATTAAGACATCATCATCGCCATGACGACCATTATGACATCATCGCAGCCATTACGACCATTATTAAATCACAGTCGCCATGACAACCATTATGACATCTTCGTCGCCATGACGACCATTATGTCATCATGACATCACCGTTGCCATGACGACTATTATGACATCATCATTGCCATGACGACCATTATGACATCATCGTCGCCATGACGACCATTATGACATCATCGTCGCCATGACAACCATTATGACATCACAATCACCATGACGACCATTATGGCATCATTATCGCCATGATGACCCTTTATGACATTATCGTCGCCATGACGACCCTTATGACATCATCGTCACCATGACAACCATTATGACATCACAATCGCCATGACGACCATTATGACATCATCGTCGCCATGGCGACCATTATGACATCATCGTAGCTATTGCGACCATTATTAAATCACTGTCGCCATGACAGCCATTATGACATCTTCGTCGCCATGACGACCATTATGACATCATGACATCACCATTGCCATGACGACCATTATGACATCACCGTTGCCATGACGACCATTATGACATCATCGTCGCCATAACGGCCGTTATGACATCATCGTCGCCATGACAACCATTATGACATCACTATCGCCATGACGACAATTATGACATCATCATCGCCATGATGACCATTATGACATCACCGTCGCCATGACGACCATTATGAAATCATCATAGCCATTACGACCATTATTAAATCACAGTCGCCATGACAACCATTATGACATCATCGCCATGATGACCGTTATGACATTATCGTCGCCATGACGACCCTTATGACATAATCGTCGCCATGGCAACCATTATGACATCATCATCGCCATGACAACCAATATGATATCATCGTCGCCATGATGACCATTATGACATCATCATCGCCATGACAAACATTATGACATCATATTCGCCATGGCGACCATTATGACCTCACCGTCGCCATGACGACCAGTATGACATCATCGTAGCCATTACGACCATTATTAAATCACAGTCGCCATGACAACCATTATGACATCTTCGTCGCCATGACGACCATTATGACATCATGACATCACCGTTGCCATGACGACCATTATGACATCACCGTTGCCATGACGACCATTATGACATCATCATCGCCATGACGACCATTATGACATCATCGTCGGCTTGACAACCATTATGACATCACAATCGCCATGACGACCATTATGGCATCATCATCGCCATGATGACCCTTTATGACATTATCGTCGCCATGACCCTTATGACATCATCGTCGCCATGGCAACCATTATGACATCATTATCGCCATGACAACCAATATGATATCATCGTCGCCATGAAGACCATTATGACATCATCGTCGCCATGACAACCATTATGACATCATATTCGCCATGGCGACCATTATGACATCACCGTCGCCATGACGACCATTATGACATCATCGCAGCCATTACGACCATTATTAAATCACAGTCGCCATGACAACCATTATGACATATTCGTCGCCATGACGACCATTATGACATCATGACATCACCGTTGCCATGACGACCATTATGACATCACCGTTGCCATGACGACCATTATGACATCACCGTCGCCATGACGACCATTATGACATCACCGTCGCCATGACGACCATTATGACATCATCGTCGCCATGACAACCATTATGACATCACAATCGCCATGACGACCATTATGGCATCATCATCGCCATGATGACCCTTTATGACATTATCGTCGCCATGACGACCCTTATGACATCATCGTCGCCATGGCAACCATTATGACATCATCATCGCCATGGCAACCAATATGATATTATCGTCGCCATGATGACCATTATGACATCATCGTCGCCATGACAACCATTATGACATCATCGTCGCCATGGCGACCATTATGACATCACCATTGCCATGACGACCATTATGATATCATCGTAGCCATTACGACCAATATTAAATCACAGTCGCCATGACAACCATTATGACATCTTCGTCGCCATGACGACCATTATGACATCATGACATCACCGATGCCATGACGACCATTATGACATCACCGTTGCCATGACGACCATTATGACATCATCGTCGCCATGACGAGCATTATGACATCATCGTTGCCATGACAACCATTATGACATCATCGTCGCCATGGCAACCATTATGACATCATCATCGCCATGACAACCAATATGATATCATCGTCGCCATGACAACCATTATGACATCATCGTCGCCATGACAACCATTATGACATCATATTCGCCATGGCGACCATTATGACATCACCGTCGCCATGACGACCATTATGACATCATCGTAGCCATTACGACCATTATTAAATCACAGTCGCCATGGCAACCATTATGACATCTTCGTCGCCATGACGACCATTATGACATCATGACATCACCATTGCCATGACGACCATTATGACATCACCGTTGCCATGACGACCATTATGACATCATCGTCGCCATGACGACCATTATGACATCATCGTCGCCATGACAACCATTATGACATCACAATCGCCATGACAACCATTATGACATCATAGTCGCCATGGCGACCATTATGACATCATCATCGCCAAGATGACCGTTATGAGAATATCGTCGCCATGACGACCCTTATGACATCATCGTTGCCATGGCAACCATTATGACATCATCATCGCCATGACAACCAATATGATATCATTGTCGCCATGACAATCATTATGACATCATCGTCGCCATGGCAATCATTATGACATCACGGTCGCCATGACGACCATTATGACATCATTGTAGCCATTACGACCATTATTAAATCACAGTCGCCATGACAACCATTATGACATCTTCGTCGCCATGACGACCATTATGACATCATGACATCACCGTTGCCATGATGACCATTATGACATCATCGTCGCCATGGCGACCATTATGACACCACCGTTGCCATGACGACCATTATGACATCATCGTTGCCTTGACGACAATTATGACATCATCATCGCCATGACGACCATTATGACATCATCATCGCCATGATGACCGTTATGACATTATCGTCGCCATGACGACCCTTATGACATCATCGTCGCCATGGCAACCATTAAGACATCATCATCGCCATGACGACCATTATGACATCATCGCAGCCATTACGACCATTATTAAATCACAGTCGCCATGACAACCATTATGACATCTTCGTCGCCATGACGACCATTATGTCATCATGACATCACCGTTGCCATGACGACTATTATGACATCATCGTTGCCATGACGACCATTATGACATCATCGTCGCCATGACGACCAGTATGACATCATCGTAGCCATTACGACCATTATTAAATCACAGTCGCCATGACAACCATTATGACATCTTCGTCGCCATGACGACCATTATGACATCATGACATCACCGTTGCCATGACGACCATTATGACATCACCGTTGCCATGACGACCATTATGACATCATCATCGCCATGACGACCATTATGACATCATCGTCGGCTTGACAACCATTATGACATCACAATCGCCATGACGACCATTATGGCATCATCGTCGCCATGACAACCATTATGACATCACAATCGCCATGACAACCATTATGACATCATAGTCGCCATGGCGACCATTATGACATCATCATCGCCAAGATGACCGTTATGAGAATATCGTCGCCATGACGACCCTTATGACATCATCGTCGCCATGGCAACCATTATGACATCATCATCGCCATGACAACCAATATGATATCATTGTCGCCATGACAACCATTATGACATCATCGTCGCCATGGCAACCATTATGACATCACGGTCGCCATGACGACCATTATGACATCATCGTAGCCATTACGACCATTATTAAATCACAGTCGCCATGACAACCATTATGACATCTTCGTCGCCATGACGACCATTATGACATCATGACATCACCGTTGCCATGACGAGCATTATGATATCATCGTCGCCATGGCGACCATTATGACACCACCGTTGCCATGACGACCATTATGACATCATCATCGCCATGACGACCATTATGACATCATCATCGCCATGATGACCGTTATGACATTATCGTCGCCATGACGACCCTTATGACATCATCGTCGCCATGGCAACCATTAAGACATCATCATCGCCATGACGACCATTATGACATCATCGCAGCCATTACGACCATTATTAAATCACAGTCGCCATGACAACCATTATGACATCTTCGTCGCCATGACGACCATTATGTCATCATGACATCACCGTTGCCATGACGACTATTATGACATCATCATTGCCATGACGACCATTATGACATCATCGTCGCCATGACGACCATTATGACATCATCGTCGCCATGACAACCATTATGACATCACAATCACCATGACGACCATTATGGCATCATTATCGCCATGATGACCCTTTATGACATTATCGTCGCCATGACGACCCTTATGACATCATCGTCACCATGACAACCATTATGACATCACAATCGCCATGACGACCATTATGACATCATCGTCGCCATGGCGACCATTATGACATCATCGTAGCTATTGCGACCATTATTAAATCACTGTCGCCATGACAACCATTATGACATCTTCGTCGCCATGACGACCATTATGACATCATGACATCACCATTGCCATGACGACCATTATGACATCACCGTTGCCATGACGACCATTATGACATCATCGTCGCCATAACGGCCGTTATGACATCATCGTCGCCATGACAACCATTATGACATCACTATCGCCATGACGACAATTATGACATCATCATCGCCATGATGACCATTATGACATCACCGTCGCCATGACGACCATTATGAAATCATCATAGCCATTACGACCATTATTAAATCACAGTCGCCATGACAACCATTATGACATCATCGCCATGATGACCGTTATGACATTATCGTCGCCATGACGACCCTTATGACATAATCGTCGCCATGGCAACCATTATGACATCATCATCGCCATGACAACCAATATGATATCATCGTCGCCATGATGACCATTATGACATCATCATCGCCATGACAAACATTATGACATCATATTCGCCATGGCGACCATTATGACCTCACCGTCGCCATGACGACCAGTATGACATCATCGTAGCCATTACGACCATTATTAAATCACAGTCGCCATGACAACCATTATGACATCTTCGTCGCCATGACGACCATTATGACATCATGACATCACCGTTGCCATGACGACCATTATGACATCACCGTTGCCATGACGACCATTATGACATCATCATCGCCATGACGACTATTATGACATCATCGTCGGCTTGACAACCATTATGACATCACAATCGCCATGACGACCATTATGGCATCATCATCGCCATGATGACCCTTTATGACATTATCGTCGCCATGACCCTTATGACATCATCGTCGCCATGGCAACCATTATGACATCATTATCGCCATGACAACCAATATGATATCATCGTCGCCATGAAGACCATTATGACATCATCGTCGCCATGACAACCATTATGACATCATATTCGCCATGGCGACCATTATGACATCACCGTCGCCATGACGACCATTATGACATCATCGCAGCCATTACGACCATTATTAAATCACAGTCGCCATGACAACCATTATGACATCTTCGTCGCCATGACGACCATTATGACATCATGACATCACCGTTGCCATGACGACCATTATGACATCACCGTTGCCATGACGACCATTATGACATCACCGTCGCCATGACGACCATTATGACATCACCGTCGCCATGACGACCATTATAACATCATCGTCGCCATGACAACCATTATGACATCACAATCGCCATGACGACCATTATGGCATCATCATCGCCATGATGACCCTTTATGACATTATCGTCGCCATGACGACCCTTATGACATCATCGTCGCCATGGCAACCATTATGACATCATCATCGCCATGGCAACCAATATGATATTATCGTCGCCATGATGACCATTATGACATCATCGTCGCCATGACAACCATTATGACATCATCGTCGCCATGGCGACCATTATGACATCACCATTGCCATGACGACCATTATGATATCATCGTAGCCATTACGACCAATATTAAATCACAGTCGCCATGACAACCATTATGACATCTTCGTCGCCATGACGACCATTATGACATCATGACATCACCGTTGCCATGACGACCATTATGACATCACCGTTGCCATGACGACCATTATGACATCATCGTCGCCATGACGAGCATTATGACATCATCGTTGCCATGACAACCATTATGACATCATCGTCGCCATGGCAACCATTATGACATCATCATCGCCATGACAACCAATATGATATCATCGTCGCCATGACAACCATTATGACATCATCGTCGCCATGACAACCATTATGACATCATATTCGCCATGGCGACCATTATGACATCACCGTCGCCATGACGACCATTATGACATCATCGTAGCCATTACGACCATTATTAAATCACAGTCGCCATGGCAACCATTATGACATCTTCGTCGCCATGACGACCATTATGACATCATGACATCACCATTGCCATGACGACCATTATGACATCACCGTTGCCATGACGACCATTATGACATCATCGTCGCCATGACGACCATTATGACATCATCGTCGCCATGACAACCATTATGACATCACAATCGCCATGACAACCATTATGACATCATAGTCGCCATGGCGACCATTATGACATCATCATCGCCAAGATGACCGTTATGAGAATATCGTCGCCATGACGACCCTTATGACATCATCGTTGCCATGGCAACCATTATGACATCATCATCGCCATGACAACCAATATGATATCATTGTCGCCATGACAATCATTATGACATCATCGTCGCCATGGCAATCATTATGACATCACGGTCGCCATGACGACCATTATGACATCATTGTAGCCATTACGACCATTATTAAATCACAGTCGCCATGACAACCATTATGACATCTTCGTCGCCATGACGACCATTATGACATCATGACATCACCGTTGCCATGATGACCATTATGACATCATCGTCGCCATGGCGACCATTATGACACCACCGTTGCCATGACGACCATTATGACATCATCGTTGCCTTGACGACAATTATGACATCATCATCGCCATGACGACCATTATGACATCATCATCGCCATGATGACCGTTATGACATTATCGTCGCCATGACGACCCTTATGACATCATCGTCGCCATGGCAACCATTAAGACATCATCATCGCCATGACGACCATTATGACATCATCGCAGCCATTACGACCATTATTAAATCACAGTCGCCATGACAACCATTATGACATCTTCGTCGCCATGACGACCATTATGTCATCATGACATCACCGTTGCCATGACGACTATTATGACATCATCGTTGCCATGACGACCATTATGACATCATCGTCGCCATGACGACCATTATGTCATCATGACATCACCGTTGCCATGACGACTATTATGACATCATCGTCGCCATGACAACCATTATGACATCACAATCACCATGACGACCATTATGGCATCATTATCGCCATGATGACCCTTTATGACATTATCGTTGCCATGACGACCCTTATGACATCATCGTCACCATGACAACCATTATGACATCACAATCGCCATGACGACCATTATGACATCATCGTCGCCATGGCGACCATTATGACATCATCGTAGCCATTGCGACCATTATTAAATCACTGTCGCCATGACAACCATTATGACATCTTCGTCGCCATGACGACCATTATGACATCATGACATCACCATTGCCATGACGACCATTATGACATCACAGTTGCCATGACGACCATTATGACATCATCGTCGCCATAACGGCCGTTATGACATCATCGTCGCCATGACAACCATTATGACATCACTATCGCCATGACGACAATTATGACATCATCATCGCCATGATGACCATTATGACATCACCGTCGCCATGACGACCATTATGAAATCATCATAGCCATTACGACCATTATTAATTCACAGTCGCCATGACATCCATTATGACATCATCGCCATGATGACAGTTATGACATTATCGTCGCCATGACGACCCTTATGACATCATTGTCGCCATGGCAACCATTATGACATCATCATCGCCATGACAACCAATATGATATCATCGTCGCCATGATGACCATTATGACATCACCGTCGCCATGACGACCATTATGACATGATCGCAGCCATTACGACCATTATTAAATCACAGTCGCCATGACAACCATTATGACATCTTCGTCGTCATGACGACCATTATGACATCACCGTTGCTATGACGACCATTATGACATACCGTTGCCATGACGACCATTATGACATCATCATAGCCATTACGACCATTATTAAATCACAGTCGCCATGACAACCATTATGATATCTTCGTCGCCATGACGACCATTATGACATCATGACATCACCGTTGCCATGACGACCATTATGACATAACCGTCGCCATGACAACCATTATGACATCATCGTCGCCATGGCGACCATTATAACACCACCGTTGCCATGACGACCATTATGACATCATCGTCGCCTTGACGACCAATATGACATCATCGTCGCCTTGACGACAATTATGACATCATCATCGCCATGATGACCGTTATGACATTATCGTCGCCATGACGACCCTTATGACATCATCGTCGCCATGGCAACCATTATGACATCATCATCGCCATGACAACCAATATGATATCATCGTCGCCATGACAAACATTATGACATCATATTCGCCATGGCGACCATTATGACCTCACCGTCGCCATGACGACCAGTATGACATCATCGTAGCCATTACGACCATTATTAAATCACAGTCGCCATGACAACCATTATGACATCTTCGTCGCCATGACGACCATTATGACATCATGACATCACCGTTGCCATGACGACCATTATGACATCACCGTTGCCATGACGACCATTATGACATCATCATCGCCATGACGACCATTATGACATCATCGTCGGCTTGACAACCATTATGACATCACAATCGCCATGACGACCATTATGGCATCATCTTCGCCATGATGACCCTTTATGACATTATCGTCGCCATGACCCTTATGACATCATCGTCGCCATGGCAACCATTATGACATCATCATCGCCATGACAACCAATATGATATCATCGTCGCCATGAAGACCATTATGACATCATCGTCGCCATGACAACCATTATGACATCATATTCGCCATGGCGACCATTATGACATCACCGTCGCCATGACGACCATTATGACATCATCACAGCCATTACGACCATTATTAAATCACAGTCGCCATGACAACCATTATGACATCTTCGTCGCCATGACGACCATTATGACATCATGACATCACCGTTGCCATGACGACCATTATGACATCACCGTTGCCATGACGACCATTATGACATCACCGTTGCCATGACGACCATTATGACATCATCGTCACCATGACGACCATTATGACATCATCATCGCCATGACAACCATTATGACATCACAATCGCCATGACGACCATTATGGCATCATCATCGCCATGATGACCCTTTATGACATTATCGTCGCCATGACGACCCTTATGACATCATCGTCGCCATGGCAACCATTATGACATCATCATCGCCATGGCAACCAATATGATATTATCGTCGCCATGATGACCATTATGACATCATCGTCGCCATGACAACCATTATGACATCATCGTCGCCATGGCGACCATTATGACATCACCATTGCCATGACGACCATTATGATATCATCGTAGCCATTACGACCAATATTAAATCACAGTCGCCATGACAACCATTATGACATCTTCGTCGCCATGACGACCATTATGACATCATGACATCACCGTTGCCATGACGACCATTATGACATCACCGTTGCCATGACGACCATTATGACATCATCGTCGCCATGACGAGCATTATGACATCATCGTTGCCATGACAACCATTATGACATCATCGTCGCCATGGCAACCATTATGACATCATCATCGCCATGACAACCAATATGATATCATCGTCGCCATGACAACCATTATGACATCATCGTCGCCATGACAACCATTATGACATCATATTCGCCATGGCGACCATTATGACATCACCGTCGCCATGACGACCATTATGACATCATCGTAGCCATTACGACCATTATTAAATCACAGTCGCCATGGCAACCATTATGACATCTTCGTCGCCATGACGACCATTATGACATCATGACATCACCATTGCCATGACGACCATAATGACATCACCGTTGCCATGACGACCATTATGACATCATCGTCGCCATGACAACCATTATGACATCACAATCGCCATGACAACCATAATGACATCATAGTCGCCATGGCGACCATTATGACATCATCATCGCCAAGATGACCGTTATGAGAATATCGTCGCCATGACGACCCTTATGACATCATCGTCGCCATGGCAACCATTATGACATCATCATCGCCATGACAACCAATATGATATCATTGTCGCCATGACAACCATTATGACATCATCGTCGCCATGGCAACCATTATGACATCACGGTCGCCATGACGACCATTATGACATCATCGTAGCCATTACGACCATTATTAAATCACAGTCGCCATGACAACCATTATGACATCTTCGTCGCCATGACGACCATTATGACATCATGACATCACCGTTGCCATGACGACCATTATGACATCATCGTCGCGATGGCGACCATTATGACACCACCGTTGCCATGACGACCATTATGACATCATCATCGCCATGACGACCATTATGACATCATCATCGCCATGATGACCGTTATGACATTACCGTCGCCATGACGACCCTTATGACATCATCGTCGCCATGGCAACCATTAAGACATCATCATCGCCATGACGACCATTATGACATCATCGTCGCCATGGCAACCATTAAGACATCATCATCACCATGACGACCATTATGGCATCATTATCGCCATGATGACCTTTTATGACATTATCGTCGCCATGACGACCCTTATGACATCATCGTCACCATGACAACCATTATGACATCACAATCGCCATGACGACCATTATGACATCATCGTCGCCATGGCGACCATTATGACATCATCGTAGCTATTGCGACCATTATTAAATCACTGTCGCCATGACAACCATTATGACATCTTCGTCGCCATGACGACCATTATGACATCATGACATCACCATTGCCATGACGACCATTATGACATCACCGTTGCCATGACGACCATTATGACATCATCGTCGCCATAACGGCCGTTATGACATCATCGTCGCCATGACAACCATTATGACATCACTATCGCCATGACGACAATTATGACATCATCATCGCCATGATGACCATTATGACATCACCGTCGCCATGACGACCATTATGAAATCATCATAGCCATTACGACCATTATTAAATCACAGTCGCCATGACAACCATTATGACATCATCGCCATGATGACCGTTATGACATTATCGTCGCCATGACGACCCTTATGACATAATCGTCGCCATGGCAACCATTATGACATCATCATCGCCATGACAACCAATATGATATCATCGTCGCCATGATGACCATTATGACATCATCATCGCCATGACAAACATTATGACATCATATTCGCCATGGCGACCATTATGACCTCACCGTCGCCATGACGACCAGTATGACATCATTGTAGCCATTACGACCATTATTAAATCACAGTCGCCATGACAACCATTATGACATCTTCGTCGCCATGACGACCATTATGACATCATGACATCACCGTTGCCATGACGACCATTATGACATCACCGTTGCCATGACGACCATTATGACATCATCATCGCCATGACGACCATTATGACATCATCGTCGGCTTGACAACCATTATGACATCACAATCGCCATGACGACCATTATGGCATCATCATCGCCATGATGACCCTTTATGACATTATCGTCGCCATGACCCTTATGACATCATCGTCGCCATGGCAACCATTATGACATCATTATCGCCATGACAACCAATATGATATCATCGTCGCCATGAAGACCATTATGACATCATCGTCGCCATGACAACCATTATGACATCATATTCGCCATGGCGACCATTATGACATCATCATCGCCATGACAACCAATATGATATCATTGTCGCCATGACAACCATTATGACATCATCGTCGCCATGGCAACCATTATGACATCACGGTCGCCATGTCGACCATTATGACATCATCGTAGCCATTACGACCATTATTAAATCACAGTCGCCATGACAACCATTATGACATCTTCGTCGTCATGACGACCATTATGACATCACCGTTGCTATGACGACCATTATGACATACCGTTGCCATGACGACCATTATGACATCATCATAGCCATTACGACCATTATTAAATCACAGTCGCCATGACAACCATTATGACATCTTCGTCGCCATGACGACCATTATGACATCATGACATCACCGTTGCCATGACGACCATTATGACATCATCGTCGCGATGGCGACCATTATGACACCACCGTTGCCATGACGACCATTATGACATCATCATCGCCATGACGACCATTATGACATCATCATCGCCATGATGACCGTTATGACATTACCGTCGCCATGACGACCCTTATGACATCATCGTCGCCATGGCAACCATTAAGACATCATCATCGCCATGACGACCATTATGACATCATCGTCGCCATGGCAACCATTAAGACATCATCATCACCATGACGACCATTATGGCATCATTATCGCCATGATGACCTTTTATGACATTATCGTCGCCATGACGACCCTTATGACATCATCGTCACCATGACAACCATTATGACATCACAATCGCCATGACGACCATTATGACATCATCGTCGCCATGGCGACCATTATGACACCACCGTTGCCATGACGACCATTATGACATCATCGTCGCCTTGACGACAATTATGACATCATCATCGCCATGATGACCGTTATGACATTATCGTCGCCATGACGACCCTTATGACATCATCGTCGCCATGGCAACCATTATGACATCATCATCGCCATGACAACCAATATGATATCATCGTCGCCATGACAAACATTATGACATCATATTCGCCATGGCGACCATTATGACCTCACCGTCGCCATGACGACCAGTATGACATCATCGTAGCCATTACGACCATTATTAAATCACAGTCGCCATGACAACCATTATGACATCTTCGTCGCCATGACGACCATTATGACATCATGACATCACCGTTGCCATGACGACCATTATGACATCACCGTTGCCATGACGACCATTATGACATCATCATCGCCATGACGACCATTATGACATCATCGTCGGCTTGACAACCATTATGACATCACAATCGCCATGACGACCATTATGGCATTATCTTCGCCATGATGACCCTTTATGACATTATCGTCGCCATGACCCTTATGACATCATCGTCGCCATGGCAACCATTATGACATCATCATCGCCATGACAACCAATATGATATCATCGTCGCCATGAAGACCATTATGACATCATCGTCGCCATGACAACCATTATGACATCATATTCGCCATGGCGACCATTATGACATCACCGTCGCCATGACGACCATTATGACATCATCGCAGCCATTACGACCATTATTAAATCACAGTCGCCATGACAACCATTATGACATCTTCGTCGCCATGACGACCATTATGACATCATGACATCACCGTTGCCATGACGACCATTATGACATCACCGTTGCCATGACGACCATTATGACATCACCGTCGCCATGACGACCATTATGACATCATCGTCGCCATGACGACCATTATGACATCATCATCGCCATGACAACCATTATGACATCACAATCGCCATGACGACCATTATGGCATCATCATCGCCATGATGACCCTTTATGACATTATCGTCGCCATGACGACCCTTATGACATCATCGTCGCCATGGCAACCATTATGACATCATCATCGCCATGGCAACCAATATGATATTATCGTCGCCATGATGACCATTATGACATCATCGTCGCCATGACAACCATTATGACATCATCGTCGCCATGGCGACCATTATGACATCACCATTGCCATGACGACCATTATGATATCATCGTAGCCATTACGACCAATATTAAATCACAGTCGCCATGACAACCATTATGACATCTTCGTCGCCATGACGACCATTATGACATCATGACATCACCGTTGCCATGACGACCATTATGACATCACCGTTGCCATGACGACCATTATGACATCACCGTTGCCATGACGACCATTATGACATCATCGTCGCCATGACGAGCATTATGACATCATCGTTGCCATGACAACCATTATGACATCATCGTCGCCATGGCAACCATTATGACATCATCATCGCCATGACAACCAATATGATATCATCGTCGCCATGACAACCATTATGACATCATCGTCGCCATGACAACCATTATGACATCATATTCGCCATGGCGACCATTATGACATCACCGTCGCCATGACGACCATTATGACATCATCGTAGCCATTACGACCATTATTAAATCACAGTCGCCATGGCAACCATTATGACATCTTCGTCGCCATGACGACCATTATGACATCATGACATCACCATTGCCATGACGACCATTATGACATCACCGTTGCCATGACGACCATTATGACATCATCGTCGCCATGACAACCATTATGACATCACAATCGCCATGACAACCATTATGACATCATAGTCGCCATGGCGACCATTATGACATCATCATCGCCAAGATGACCGTTATGAGAATATCGTCGCCATGACGACCCTTATGACATCATCGTCGCCATGGCAACCATTATGACATCATCATCGCCATGACAACCAATATGATATCATCGTCGCCATGGCGACCATTATGACATCATCGTAGCTATTGCGACCATTATTAAATCACTGTCGCCATGACAACCATTATGACATCTTCGTCGCCATGACGACCATTATGACATCATGACATCACCATTGCCATGACGACCATTATGACATCACCGTTGCCATGACGACCATTATGACATCATCGTCGCCATAACGGCCGTTATGACATCATCGTCGCCATGACAACCATTATGACATCACTATCGCCATGACGACAATTATGACATCATCATCGCCATGATGACCATTATGACATCACCGTCGCCATGACGACCATTATGAAATCATCATAGCCATTACGACCATTATTAAATCACAGTCGCCATGACAACCATTATGACATCATCGCCATGATGACCGTTATGACATTATCGTCGCCATGACGACCCTTATGACATAATCGTCGCCATGGCAACCATTATGACATCATCATCGCCATGACAACCAATATGATATCATCGTCGCCATGATGACCATTATGACATCATCATCGCCATGACAAACATTATGACATCATATTCGCCATGGCGACCATTATGACCTCACCGTCGCCATGACGACCAGTATGACATCATCGTAGCCATTACGACCATTATTAAATCACAGTCGCCATGACAACCATTATGACATCTTCGTCGCCATGACGACCATTATGACATCATGACATCACCGTTGCCATGACGACCATTATGACATCACCGTTGCCATGACGACCATTATGACATCATCATCGCCATGACGACCATTATGACATCATCGTCGGCTTGACAACCATTATGACATCACAATCGCCATGACGACCATTATGGCATCATCGTCGCCATGACAACCATTATGACATCACAATCGCCATGACAACCATTATGACATCATAGTCGCCATGGCGACCATTATGACATCATCATCGCCAAGATGACCGTTATGAGAATATCGTCGCCATGACGACCCTTATGACATCATCGTCGCCATGGCAACCATTATGACATCATCATCGCCATGACAACCAATATGATATCATTGTCGCCATGACAACCATTATGACATCATCGTCGCCATGGCAACCATTATGACATCACGGTCGCCATGACGACCATTATGACATCATCGTAGCCATTACGACCATTATTAAATCACAGTCGCCATGACAACCATTATGACATCTTCGTCGCCATGACGACCATTATGACATCATGACATCACCGTTGCCATGACGACCATTATGACATCATCGTCGCCATGGCGACCATTATGACACCACCGTTGCCATGACGACCATTATGACATCATCATCGCCATGACGACCATTATGACATCATCATCGCCATGATGACCGTTATGACATTATCGTCGCCATGACGACCCTTATGACATCATCGTCGCCATGGCAACCATTAAGACATCATCATCGCCATGACGACCATTATGACATCATCGCAGCCATTACGACCATTATTAAATCACAGTCGCCATGACAACCATTATGACATCTTCGTCGCCATGACGACCATTATGTCATCATGACATCACCGTTGCCATGACGACTATTATGACATCATCATTGCCATGACGACCATTATGACATCATCGTCGCCATGACGACCATTATGACATCATCGTCGCCATGACAACCATTATGACATCACAATCACCATGACGACCATTATGGCATCATTATCGCCATGATGACCCTTTATGACATTATCGTCGCCATGACGACCCTTATGACATCATCGTCACCATGAAAACCATTATGACATCACAATCGCCATGACGACCATTATGACATCATCGTCGCCATGGCGACCATTATGACATCATCGTAGCTATTGCGACCATTATTAAATCACTGTCGCCATGACAACCATTATGACATCTTCGTCGCCATGACGACCATTATGACATCATGACATCACCATTGCCATGACGACCATTATGACATCACCGTTGCCATGACGACCATTATGACATCATCGTCGCCATAACGGCCGTTATGACATCATCGTCGCCATGACAACCATTATGACATCACTATCGCCATGACGACAATTATGACATCATCATCGCCATGATGACCATTATGACATCACCGTCGCCATGACGACCATTATGAAATCATCATAGCCATTACGACCATTATTAAATCACAGTCGCCATGACAACCATTATGACATCATCGCCATGATGACCGTTATGACATTATCGTCGCCATGACGACCCTTATGACATAATCGTCGCCATGGCAACCATTATGACATCATCATCGCCATGACAACCAATATGATATCATCGTCGCCATGATGACCATTATGACATCATCATCGCCATGACAAACATTATGACATCATATTCGCCATGGCGACCATTATGACCTCACCGTCGCCATGACGACCAGTATGACATCATCGTAGCCATTACGACCATTATTAAATCACAGTCGCCATGACAACCATTATGACATCTTCGTCGCCATGACGACCATTATGACATCATGACATCACCGTTGCCATGACGACCATTATGACATCATCATCGCCATGACGACCATTATGACATCATCGTCGGCTTGACAACCATTATGACATCACAATCGCCATGACGACCATTATGGCATCATCATCGCCATGATGACCCTTTATGACATTATCGTCGCCATGACCCTTATGACATCATCGTCGCCATGGCAACCATTATGACATCATTATCGCCATGACAACCAATATGATATCATCGTCGCCATGAAGACCATTATGACATCATCGTCGCCATGACAACCATTATGACATCATATTCGCCATGGCGACCATTATGACATCACCGTCACCATGACGACCATTATGACATCATCGCAGCCATTACGACCATTATTAAATCACAGTCGCCATGACAACCATTATGAAATCTTCGTCGCCATGACGACCATTATGACATCATGACATCACCGTTGCCATGACGACCATTATGACATCACCGTTGCCATGACGACCATTATGACATCACCGTCGCCATGACGACCATTATGACATCACCGTCGCCATGACGACCATTATGACATCATCGTCGCCATGACAACCATTATGACATCACAATCGCCATGACGACCATTATGGCATCATCATCGCCATGATGACCCTTTATGACATTATCGTCGCCATGACGACCCTTATGACATCATCGTCGCCATGGCAACCATTATGACATCATCATCGCCATGGCAACCAATATGATATTATCGTCGCCATGATGACCATTATGACATCATCGTCGCCATGACAACCATTATGACATCATCGTCGCCATGGCGACCATTATGATATCACCATTGCCATGACGACCATTATGATATCATCGTAGCCATTACGACCAATATTAAATCACAGTCGCCATGACAACCATTATGACATCTTCGTCGCCATGACGACCATTATGACATCATGACATCACCGTTGCCATGACGACCATTATGACATCACCGTTGCCATGACGACCATTATGACATCATCGTCGCCATGACGAGCATTATGACATCATCGTTGCCATGACAACCATTATGACATCATCGTCGCCATGGCAACCATTATGACATCATCATCGCCATGACAACCAATATGATATCATCGTCGCCATGACAACCATTATGACATCATCGTCGCCATGACAACCATTATGACATCATATTCGCCATGGCGACCATTATGACATCACCGTCGCCATGACGACCATTATGACATCATCGTAGCCATTACGACCATTATTAAATCACAGTCGCCATGGCAACCATTATGACATCTTCGTCGCCATGACGACCATTATGACATCATGACATCACCATTGCCATGACGACCATTATGACATCACCGTTGCCATGACGACCATTATGACATCATCGTCGCCATGACGACCATTATGACATCATCGTCGCCATGACAACCATTATGACATCACAATCGCCATGACAACCATTATGACATCATAGTCGCCATGGCGACCATTATGACATCATCATCGCCAAGATGACCGTTATGAGAATATCGTCGCCATGACGACCCTTATGACATCATCGTTGCCATGGCAACCATTATGACATCATCATCACCATGACAACCAATATGATATCATTGTCGCCATGACAATCATTATGACATCATCGTCGCCATGGCAATCATTATGACATCACGGTCGCCATGACGACCATTATGACATCATTGTAGCCATTACGACCATTATTAAATCACAGTCGCCATGACAACCATTATGACATCTTCGTCGCCATGACGACCATTATGACATCATGACATCACCGTTGCCATGATGACCATTATGACATCATCGTCGCCATGGCGACCATTATGACACCACCGTTGCCATGACGACCATTATGACATCATCGTTGCCTTGACGACAATTATGACATCATCATCGCCATGACGACCATTATGACATCATCATCGCCATGATGACCGTTATGACATTATCGTCGCCATGACGACCCTTATGACATCATCGTCGCCATGGCAACCATTAAGACATCATCATCGCCATGACGACCATTATGACATCATCGCAGCCATTACGACCATTATTAAATCACAGTCGCCATGACAACCATTATGACATCTTCGTCGCCATGACGACCATTATGTCATCATGACATCACCGTTGCCATGACGACTATTATGACATCATCGTTGCCATGACGACCATTATGACATCATCGTCGCCATGACGACCATTATGTCATCATGACATCACCGTTGCCATGACGACTATTATGACATCATCGTCGCCATGACAACCATTATGACATCACAATCACCATGACGACCATTATGGCATCATTATCGCCATGATGACCCTTTATGACATTATCGTTGCCATGACGACCCTTATGACATCATCGTCACCATGACAACCATTATGACATCACAATCGCCATGACGACCATTATGACATCATCGTCGCCATGGCGACCATTATGACATCATCGTAGCCATTGCGACCATTATTAAATCACTGTCGCCATGACAACCATTATGACATCTTCGTCGCCATGACGACCATTATGACATCATGACATCACCATTGCCATGACGACCATTATGACATCACAGTTGCCATGACGACCATTATGACATCATCGTCGCCATAACGGCCGTTATGACATCATCGTCGCCATGACAACCATTATGACATCACTATCGCCATGACGACAATTATGACATCATCATCGCCATGATGACCATTATGACATCACCGTCGCCATGACGACCATTATGAAATCATCATAGCCATTACGACCATTATTAATTCACAGTCGCCATGACATCCATTATGACATCATCGCCATGATGACAGTTATGACATTATCGTCGCCATGACGACCCTTATGACATCATTGTCGCCATGGCAACCATTATGACATCATCATCGCCATGACAACCAATATGATATCATCGTCGCCATGATGACCATTATGACATGACCGTCGCCATGACGACCATTATGACATCATCGCAGCCATTACGACCATTATTAAATCACAGTCGCCATGACAACCATTATGACATCTTCGTCGTCATGACGACCATTATGACATCACCGTTGCTATGACGACCATTATGACATACCGTTGCCATGACGACCATTATGACATCATCATAGCCATTACGACCATTATTAAATCACAGTCGCCATGACAACCATTATGATATCTTCGTCGCCATGACGACCATTATGACATCATGACATCACCGTTGCCATGACGACCATTATGACATAACCGTCGCCATGACAACCATTATGACATCATCGTCGCCATGGCGACCATTATAACACCACCGTTGCCATGACGACCATTATGACATCATCGTCGCCTTGACGACCAATATGACATCATCGTCGCCTTGACGACAATTATGACATCATCATCGCCATGATGACCGTTATGACATTATCGTCGCCATGACGACCCTTATGACATCATCGTCGCCATGGCAACCATTATGACATCATCATCGCCATGACAACCAATATGATATCATCGTCGCCATGACAAACATTATGACATCATATTCGCCATGGCGACCATTATGACCTCACCGTCGCCATGACGACCAGTATGACATCATCGTAGCCATTACGACCATTATTAAATCACAGTCGCCATGACAACCATTATGACATCTTCGTCGCCATGACGACCATTATGACATCATGACATCACCGTTGCCATGACGACCATTATGACATCACCGTTGCCATGACGACCATTATGACATCATCATCGCCATGACGACCATTATGACATCATCGTCGGCTTGACAACCATTATGACATCACAATCGCCATGACGACCATTATGGCATCATCTTCGCCATGATGACCCTTTATGACATTATCGTCGCCATGACCCTTATGACATCATCGTCGCCATGGCAACCATTATGACATCATCATCGCCATGACAACCAATATGATATCATCGTCGCCATGAAGACCATTATGACATCATCGTCGCCATGACAACCATTATGACATCATATTCGCCATGGCGACCATTATGACATCACCGTCGCCATGACGACCATTATGACATCATCACAGCCATTACGACCATTATTAAATCACAGTCGCCATGACAACCATTATGACATCTTCGTCGCCATGACGACCATTATGACATCATGACATCACCGTTGCCATGACGACCATTATGACATCACCGTTGCCATGACGACCATTATGACATCACCGTTGCCATGACGACCATTATGACATCATCGTCGCCATGACGACCATTATGACATCATCATCGCCATGACAACCATTATGACATCACAATCGCCATGACGACCATTATGGCATCATCATCGCCATGATGACCCTTTATGACATTATCGTCGCCATGACGACCCTTATGACATCATCGTCGCCATGGCAACCATTATGACATCATCATCGCCATGGCAACCAATATGATATTATCGTCGCCATGATGACCATTATGACATCATCGTCGCCATGACAACCATTATGACATCATCGTCGCCATGGCGACCATTATGACATCACCATTGCCATGACGACCATTATGATATCATCGTAGCCATTACGACCAATATTAAATCACAGTCGCCATGACAACCATTATGACATCTTCGTCGCCATGACGACCATTATGACATCATGACATCACCGTTGCCATGACGACCATTATGACATCACCGTTGCCATGACGACCATTATGACATCATCGTCGCCATGACGAGCATTATGACATCATCGTTGCCATGACAACCATTATGACATCATCGTCGCCATGGCAACCATTATGACATCATCATCGCCATGACAACCAATATGATATCATCGTCGCCATGACAACCATTATGACATCATCGTCGCCATGACAACCATTATGACATCATATTCGCCATGGCGACCATTATGACATCACCGTCGCCATGACGACCATTATGACATCATCGTAGCCATTACGACCATTATTAAATCACAGTCGCCATGGCAACCATTATGACATCTTCGTCGCCATGACGACCATTATGACATCATGACATCACCATTGCGATGACGACCATTATGACATCACCGTTGCCATGACGACCATTATGACATCATCGTCGCCATGACAACCATTATGACATCACAATCGCCATGACAACCATAATGACATCATAGTCGCCATGGCGACCATTATGACATCATCATCGCCAAGATGACCGTTATGAGAATATCGTCGCCATGACGACCCTTATGACATCATCGTCGCCATGGCAACCATTATGACATCATCATCGCCATGACAACCAATATGATATCATCGTCGCCATGACAACCATTATGACATCACGGTCGCCATGACGACCATTATGACATCATCGTAGCCATTAAGACCATTATTAAATCACAGTCGCCATGACAACCATTATGACATCTTCGTCGCCATGACGACCATTATGACATCATGACATCACCGTTGCCATGACGACCATTATGACATCATCGTCGCGATGGCGACCATTATGACACCACCGTTGCCATGACGACCATTATGACATCATCATCGCCATGACGACCATTATGACATCATCATCGCCATGATGACCGTTATGACATTACCGTCGCCATGACGACCCTTATGACATCATCGTCGCCATGGCAACCATTAAGACATCATCATCGCCATGACGACCATTATGACATCATCGTCGCCATGGCAACCATTAAGACATCATCATCACCATGACGACCATTATGGCATCATTATCGCCATGATGACCTTTTATGACATTATCGTCGCCATGACGACCCTTATGACATCATCGTCACCATGACAACCATTATGACATCACAATCGCCATGACGACCATTATGACATCATCGTCGCCATGGCGACCATTATGACATCATCGTAGCTATTGCGACCATTATTAAATCACTGTCGCCATGACAACCATTATGACATCTTCGTCGCCATGACGACCATTATGACATCATGACATCACCATTGCCATGACGACCATTATGACATCACCGTTGCCATGACGACCATTATGACATCATCGTCGCCATAACGGCCGTTATGACATCATCGTCGCCATGACAACCATTATGACATCACTATCGCCATGACGACAATTATGACATCATCATCGCCATGATGACCATTATGACATCACCGTCGCCATGACGACCATTATGAAATCATCATAGCCATTACGACCATTATTAAATCACAGTCGCCATGACAACCATTATGACATCATCGCCATGATGACCGTTATGACATTATCGTCGCCATGACGACCCTTATGACATAATCGTCGCCATGGCAACCATTATGACATCATCATCGCCATGACAACCAATATGATATCATCGTCGCCATGATGACCATTATGACATCATCATCGCCATGACAAACATTATGACATCATATTCGCCATGGCGACCATTATGACCTCACCGTCGCCATGACGACCAGTATGACATCATCGTAGCCATTACGACCATTATTAAATCACAGTCGCCATGACAACCATTATGACATCTTCGTCGCCATGACGACCATTATGACATCATGACATCACCGTTGCCATGACGACCATTATGACATCACCGTTGCCATGACGACCATTATGACATCATCATCGCCATGACGACCATTATGACATCATCGTCGGCTTGACAACCATTATGACATCACAATCGCCATGACGACCATTATGGCATCATCATCGCCATGATGACCCTTTATGACATTATCGTCGCCATGACCCTTATGACATCATCGTCGCCATGGCAACCATTATGACATCATTATCGCCATGACAACCAATATGATATCATCGTCGCCATGAAGACCATTATGACATCATCGTCGCCATGACAACCATTATGACATCATATTCGCCATGGCGACCATTATGACATCACCGTCGCCATGACGACCATTATGACATCATCGCAGCCATTACGACCATTATTAAATCACAGTCGCCATGACAACCATTATGACATCTTCGTCGCCATGACGACCATTATGACATCATGACATCACCGTTGCCATGACGACCATTATGACATCACCGTTGCCATGACGACCATTATGACATCACCGTCGCCATGACGACCATTATGACATCACCGTCGCCATGACGACCATTATGACATCATCGTCGCCATGACAACCATTATGACATCACAATCGCCATGACGACCATTATGGCATCATCATCGCCATGATGACCCTTTATGACATTATCGTCGCCATGACGACCCTTATGACATCATCGTCGCCATGGCAACCATTATGACATCATCATCGCCATGGCAACCAATATGATATTATCGTCGCCATGATGACCATTATGACATCATCGTCGCCATGACAACCATTATGACATCATCGTCGCCATGGCGACCATTATGACATCACCATTGCCATGACGACCATTATGATATCATCGTAGCCATTACGACCAATATTAAATCACAGTCGCCATGACAACCATTATGACATCTTCGTCGCCATGACGACCATTATGACATCATGACATCACCGTTGCCATGACGACCATTATGACATCACCGTTGCCATGACGACCATTATGACATCATCGTCGCCATGACGAGCATTATGACATCATCGTTGCCATGACAACCATTATGACATCATCGTCGCCATGGCAACCATTATGACATCATCATCGCCATGACAACCAATATGATATCATCGTCGCCATGACAACCATTATGACATCATCGTCGCCATGGCAACCATTATGACATCACGGTCGCCATGACGACCATTATGACATCATTGTAGCCATTACGACCATTATTAAATCACAGTCGCCATGACAACCATTATGACATCTTCGTCGCCATGACGACCATTATGACATCATGACATCACCGTTGCCATGACGACCATTATGACATCATCGTCGCCATGGCGACCATTATGACACCACCGTTGCCATGACGACCATTATGACATCATCGTTGCCTTGACGACAATTATGACATCATCATCGCCATGACGACCATTATGACATCATCATCGCCATGATGACCGTTATGACATTATCGTCGGCATGACGACCCTTATGACATCATCGTCGCCATGGCAACCATTAAGACATCATCATCGCCATGACGACCATTATGACATCATCGCAGCCATTACGACCATTATTAAATCACAGTCGCCATGACAACCATTATGACATCTTCGTCGCCATGACGACCATTATGTCATCATGACATCACCGTTGCCATGACGACTATTATGACATCATCGTTGCCATGACTACCATTATGACATCATCGTCGCCATGACGACCATTATGACATCATCGTCGCCATGACAACCATTATGACATCACAATCACCATGACGACCATTATGGCATCATTATCGCCATGATGACCCTTTATGACATTATCGTCGCCATGACGACCCTTATGACATCATCGTTGCCATGGCAACCATTATGACATCATCATCGCCATGACAACCAATATGATATCATTGTCGCCATGACAATCATTATGACATCATCGTCGCCATGGCAACCATTATGACATCACGGTCGCCATGACGACCATTATGACATCATTGTAGCCATTACGACCATTATTAAATCACAGTCGCCATGACAACCATTATGACATCTTCGTCGCCATGACGACCATTATGACATCATGACATCACCGTTGCCATGATGACCATTATGACATCATCGTCGCCATGGCGACCATTATGACACCACCGTTGCCATGACGACCATTATGACATCATCGTTGCCTTGACGACAATTATGACATCATCATCGCCATGACGACCATTATGACATCATCATCGCCATGATGACCGTTATGACATTATCGTCGCCATGACGACCCTTATGACATCATCGTCGCCATGGCAACCATTAAGACATCATCATCGCCATGACGACCATTATGACATCATCGCAGCCATTACGACCATTATTAAATCACAGTCGCCATGACAACCATTATGACATCTTCGTCGCCATGACGACCATTATGTCATCATGACATCACCGTTGCCATGACGACTATTATGACATCATCGTTGCCATGACGACCATTATGACATCATCGTCGCCATGACGACCATTATGTCATCATGACATCACCGTTGCCATGACGACTATTATGACATCATCATCGCCATGACAACCATTATGACATCACAATCACCATGACGACCATTATGGCATCATTATCGCCATGAGGACCCTTTATGACATTATCGTCGCCATGACGACCCTTATGACATCATCGTCACCATGACAACCATTATGACATCACAATCGCCATGACGACCATTATGACATCATCGTCGCCATGGCGACCATTATGACATCATCGTAGCCATTGCGACCATTATTAAATCACTGTCGCCATGACAACCATTATGACATCTTCGTCGCCATGACGACCATTATGACATCATGACATCACCATTGCCATGACGACCATTATGACATCACAGTTGCCATGACGACCATTATGACATCATCGTCGCCATAACGGCCGTTATGACATCATCGTCGCCATGACAACCATTATGACATCACTATCGCCATGACGACAATTATGACATCATCATCGCCATGATGACCATTATGACATCACCGTCGCCATGACGACCATTATGAAATCATCATAGCCATTACGACCATTATTAATTCACAGTCGCCATGACATCCATTATGACATCATCGCCATGATGACAGTTATGACATTATCGTCGCCATGACGACCCTTATGACATCATTGTCGCCATGGCAACCATTATGACATCATCATCGCCATGACAACCAATATGATATCATCGTCGCCATGATGACCATTATGACATCACCGTCGCCATGACGACCATTATGACATCATCGCAGCCATTACGACCATTATTAAATCACAGTCGCCATGACAACCATTATGACATCTTCGTCGTCATGACGACCATTATGACATCACCGTTGCTATGACGACCATTATGACATACCGTTGCCATGACGACCATTATGACATCATCATAGCCATTACGACCATTATTAAATCACAGTCGCCATGACAACCATTATGACATCTTCGTCGCCATGACGACCATTATGACATCATGACATCACCGTTGCCATGACGACCATTATGACATAACCGTCGCCATGACAACCATTATGACATCATCGTCGCCATGGCGACCATTATGACACCACCGTTGCCATGACGACCATTATGACATCATCGTCGCCTTGACGACCAATATGACATCATCGTCGCCTTGACGACAATTATGACATCATCATCGCCATGATGACCGTTATGACATTATCGTCGCCATGACGACCCTTATGACATCATCGTCGCCATGGCAACCATTATGACATCATCATCGCCATGACAACCAATATGATATCATCGTCGCCATGACAAACATTATGACATCATATTCGCCATGGCGACCATTATGACCTCACCGTCGCCATGACGACCAGTATGACATCATCGTAGCCATTACGACCATTATTAAATCACAGTCGCCATGACAACCATTATGACATCTTCGTCGCCATGACGACCATTATGACATCATGACATCACCGTTGCCATGACGACCATTATGACATCACCGTTGCCATGACGACCATTATGACATCATCATCGCCATGACGACCATTATGACATCATCGTCGGCTTGACAACCATTATGACATCACAATCGCCATGACGACCATTATGGCATCATCTTCGCCATGGTGACCCTTTATGACATTATCGTCGCCATGACCCTTATGACATCATCGTCGCCATGGCAACCATTATGACATCATCATCGCCATGACAACCAATATGATATCATCGTCGCCATGAAGACCATTATGACATCATCGTCGCCATGACAACCATTATGACATCATATTCGCCATGGCGACCATTATGACATCACCGTCGCCATGACGACCATTATGACATCATCACAGCCATTACGACCATTATTAAATCACAGTCGCCATGACAACCATTATGACATCTTCGTCGCCATGACGACCATTATGACATCATGACATCACCGTTGCCATGACGACCATTATGACATCACCGTTGCCATGACGACCATTATGACATCACCGTCGCCATGACGACCATTATGACATCATCGTCGCCATGACGACCATTATGACATCATCATCGCCATGACAACCATTATGACATCACAATCGCCATGACGACCATTATGGCATCATCATCGCCATGATGACCCTTTATGACATTATCGTCGCCATGACGACCCTTATGACATCATCGTCGCCATGGCAACCATTATGACATCATCATCGCCATGGCAACCAATATGATATTATCGTCGCCATGATGACCATTATGACATCATCGTCGCCATGACAACCATTATGACATCATCGTCGCCATGGCGACCATTATGACATCACCATTGCCATGACGACCATTATGATATCATCGTAGCCATTACGACCAATATTAAATCACAGTCGCCATGACAACCATTATGACATCTTCGTCGCCATGACGACCATTATGACATCATGACATCACCGTTGCCATGACGACCATTATGACATCACCGTTGCCATGACGACCATTATGACATCATCGTCGCCATGACGAGCATTATGACATCATCGTTGCCATGACAACCATTATGACATCATCGTCGCCATGGCAACCATTATGACATCATCATCGCCATGACAACCAATATGATATCATCGTCGCCATGACAACCATTATGACATCATCGTCGCCATGACAACCATTATGACATCATATTCGCCATGACGACCATTATGACATCACCGTCACCATGACGACCATTATGACATCATCGTAGCCATTACGACCATTATTAAATCACAGTCGCCATGGCAACCATTATGACATCTTCGTCGCCATGACGACCATTATGACATCATGACATCACCATTGCCATGACGACCATTATGACATCACCGTTGCCATGACGACCATTATGACATCATCGTCGCCATGACAACCATTATGACATCACAATCGCCATGACAACCATAATGACATCATAGTCGCCATGGCGACCATTATGACATCATCATCGCCAAGATGACCGTTATGAGAATATCGTCGCCATGACGACCCTTATGACATCATCGTCGCCATGGCAACCATTATGACATCATCATCGCCATGACAACCAATATGATATCATTGTCGCCATGACAACCATTATGACATCATCGTCGCCATGGCAACCATTATGACATCACGGTCGCCATGACGACCATTATGACATCATCGTAGCCATTACGACCATTATTAAATCACAGTCGCCATGACAACCATTATGACATCTTCGTCGCCATGACGACCATTATGACATCATGACATCACCGTTGCCATGACGACCATTATGACATCATCGTCGCCATGGCGACCATTATGACACCACCGTTGCCATGACGACCATTATGACATCATCATCGCCATGACGACCATTATGACATCATCATCGCCATGATGACCGTTATGACATTACCGTCGCCATGACGACCCTTATGACATCATCGTCGCCATGGCAACCATTAAGACATCATCATCGCCATGACGACCATTATGACATCATCGTCGCCATGGCAACCATTAAGACATCATCATCACCATGACGACCATTATGGCATCATTATCGCCATGATGACCTTTTATGACATTATCGTCGCCATGACGACCCTTATGACATCATCGTCACCATGACAACCATTATGACATCACAATCGCCATGACGACCATTATGACATCATCGTCGCCATGGCGACCATTATGACATCATCGTAGCTATTGCGACCATTATTAAATCACTGTCGCCATGACAACCATTATGACATCTTCGTCGCCATGACGACCATTATGACATCATGACATCACCATTGCCATGACGACCATTATGACATCACCGTTGCCATGACGACCATTATGACATCATCGTCGCCATAACGGCCGTTATGACATCACTATCGCCATGACGACAATTATGACATCATCATCGCCATGATGACCATTATGACATCACCGTCGCCATGACGACCATTATGAAATCATCATAGCCATTACGACCATTATTAAATCACAGTCGCCATGACAACCATTATGACATCATCGCCATGATGACCGTTATGACATTATCGTCGCCATGACGACCCTTATGACATAATCGTCGCCATGGCAACCATTATGACATCATCATCGCCATGACAACCAATATGATATCATCGTCGCCATGATGACCATTATGACATCATCATCGCCATGACAAACATTATGACATCATATTCGCCATGGCGACCATTATGACCTCACCGTCGCCATGACGACCAGTATGACATCATCGTAGCCATTACGACCATTATTAAATCACAGTCGCCATGACAACCATTATGACATCTTCGTCGCCATGACGACCATTATGACATCATGACATCACCGTTGCCATGACGACCATTATGACATCACCGTTGCCATGACGACCATTATGACATCATCATCGCCATGACGACCATTATGACATCATCGTCGGCTTGACAACCATTATGACATCACAATCGCCATGACGACCATTATGGCATCATCATCGCCATGATGACCCTTTATGACATTATCGTCGCCATGACCCTTATGACATCATCGTCGCCATGGCAACCATTATGACATCATTATCGCCATGACAACCAATATGATATCATCGTCGCCATGAAGACCATTATGACATCATCGTCGCCATGACAACCATTATGACATCATATTCGCCATGGCGACCATTATGACATCACCGTCGCCATGACGACCATTATGACATCATCGCAGCCATTACGACCATTATTAAATCACAGTCGCCATGACAACCATTATGACATCTTCGTCGCCATGACGACCATTATGACATCATGACATCACCGTTGCCATGACGACCATTATGACATCACCGTTGCCATGACGACCATTATGACATCACCGTCGCCATGACGACCATTATGACATCACCGTCGCCATGACGACCATTATGACATCATCGTCGCCATGACAACCATTATGACATCACAATCGCCATGACGACCATTATGACATCATCGTCGCCATGACGAGCATTATGACATCATCGTTGCCATGACAACCATTATGACATCATCGTCGCCATGGCAACCATTATGACATCATCATCGCCATGACAACCAATATGATATCATCGTCGCCATGACAACCATTATGACATCATCGTCGCCATGGCAACCATTATGACATCACGGTCGCCATGACGACCATTATGACATCATTGTAGCCATTACGACCATTATTAAATCACAGTCGCCATGACAACCATTATGACATCTTCGTCGCCATGACGACCATTATGACATAATGACATCACCGTTGCCATGACGACCATTATGACATCATCGTCGCCATGGCGACCATTATGACACCACCGTTGCCATGACGACCATTATGACATCATCGTTGCCTTGACGACAATTATGACATCATCATCGCCATGACGACCATTATGACATCATCATCGCCATGATGACCGTTATGACATTATCGTCGCCATGACGACCCTTATGACATCATCGTCGCCATGGCAACCATTAAGACATCATCATCGCCATGACGACCATTATGACATCATCGCAGCCATTACGACCATTATTAAATCACAGTCGCCATGACAACCATTACGACATCTTCGTCGCCATGACGACCATTATGTCATCATGACATCACCGTTGCCATGACGACTATTATGACATCATCGTTGCCATGACTACCATTATGACATCATCGTCGCCATGACGACCATTATGACATCATCGTCGCCATGACAACCATTATGACATCACAATCACCATGACGACCATTATGGCATCATTATCGCCATGATGACCCTTTATGACATTATCGTCGCCATGACGACCCTTATGACATCATCGTCACCATGACAACCATTATGACATCACAATCGCCATGACGACCATTATGACATCATCGTCGCCATGGCGACCATTATGACATCATCGTAGCCATTGCGACCATTATTAAATCACTGTCGCCATGACAACCATTATGACATCTTCGTCGCCATGACGACCATTATGACATCATGACATCACCATTGCCATGACGACCATTATGACATCACAGTTGCCATGACGACCATTATGACATCATCGTCGCCATAACGGCCGTTATGACATCATCGTCGTCATGACAACCATTATGACATCACTATCGCCATGACGACAATTATGACATCATCATCGCCATGATGACCATTATGACATCACCGTCGCCATGACGACCATTATGAAATCATCATAGCCATTACGACCATTATTAATTCACAGTCGCCATGACATCCATTATGACATCATCGCCATGATGACCGTTATGACATTATCGTCGCCATGACGACCCTTATGACATCATTGTCGCCATGGCAACCATTATGACATCATCATCGCCATGACAACCAATATGATATCATCGTCGCCATGATGACCATTATGACATCACCGTCGCCATGACGACCATTATGACATCATCGCAGCCATTACGACCATTATTAAATCACAGTCGCCATGACAACCATTATGACATCTTCGTCGTCATGACGACCATTATGACATCACCGTTGCTATGACGACCATTATGACATACCGTTGCCATGACGACCATTATGACATCATCATAGCCATTACGACCATTATTAAATCACAGTCGCCATGACAACCATTATGACATCTTCGTCGCCATGACGACCATTATGACATCATGACATCACCGTTGCCATGACGACCATTATGACATAACCGTTGCCATGACAACCATTATGACATCATCGTCGCCATGGCGACCATTATGACACCACCGTTGCCATGACGACCATTATGACATCATCGTCGCCTTGACGACCAATATGACATCATCGTCGCCTTGACGACAATTATGACATCATCATCGCCATGATGACCGTTATGACATTATCGTCGCCATGACGACCCTTATGACATCATCGTCGCCATGGCAACCATTATGACATCATCATCGCCATGACAACCAATATGATATCATCGTCGCCATGACAAACATTATGACATCATATTCGCCATGGCGACCATTATGACCTCACCGTCGCCATGACGACCAGTATGACATCATCGTAGCCATTACGACCATTATTAAATCACAGTCGCCATGACAACCATTATGACATCATCGCCATGATGACCGTTATGACATTATCGTCGCCATGACGACCCTTATGACATCATCGTCGCCATGGCAACCATTATGACATCATCATCGCCATGACAACCAATATGATATCATCGTCGCCATGACAACCATTATGACATCATCGTCGCCATGACAACCATTATGACATCATATTCGCCATGACGACCATTATGACATCACCGTCACCATGACGACCATTATGACATCATCGTAGCCATTACGACCATTATTAAATCACAGTCGCCATGGCAACCATTATGACATCTTCGTCGCCATGACGACCATTATGACATCATGACATCACCATTGCCATGACGACCATTATGACATCACCGTTGCCATGACGACCATTATGACATCATCGTCGCCATGACAACCATTATGACATCACAATCGCCATGACAACCATAATGACATCATAGTCGCCATGGCGACCATTATGACATCATCATCGCCAAGATGACCGTTATGAGAATATCGTCGCCATGACGACCCTTATGACATCATCGTCGCCATGGCAACCATTATGACATCATCATCGCCATGACAACCAATATGATATCATTGTCGCCATGACAACCATTATGACATCATCGTCGCCATGGCAACCATTATGACATCACGGTCGCCATGACGACCATTATGACATCATCGTAGCCATTACGACCATTATTAAATCACAGTCGCCATGACAACCATTATGACATCTTCGTCGCCATGACGACCATTATGACATCATGACATCACCGTTGCCATGACGACCATTATGACATCATCGTCGCCATGGCGACCATTATGACACCACCGTTGCCATGACGACCATTATGACATCATCATCGCCATGACGACCATTATGACATCATCATCGCCATGATGACCGTTATGACATTACCGTCGCCATGACGACCCTTATGACATCATCGTCGCCATGGCAACCATTAAGACATCATCATCGCCATGACGACCATTATGACATCATCGTCGCCATGGCAACCATTAAGACATCATCATCACCATGACGACCATTATGGCATCATTATCGCCATGATGACCTTTTATGACATTATCGTCGCCATGACGACCCTTATGACATCATCGTCACCATGACAACCATTATGACATCACAATCGCCATGACGACCATTATGACATCATCGTCGCCATGGCGACCATTATGACATCATCGTAGCTATTGCGACCATTATTAAATCACTGTCGCCATGACAACCATTATGACATCTTCGTCGCCATGACGACCATTATGACATCATGACATCACCATTGCCATGACGACCATTATGACATCACCGTTGCCATGACGACCATTATGACATCATCGTCGCCATAACGGCCGTTATGACATCATCGTCGCCATGACAACCATTATGACATCACTATCGCCATGACGACAATTATGACATCATCATCGCCATGATGACCATTATGACATCACCGTCGCCATGACGACCATTATGAAATCATCATAGCCATTACGACCATTATTAAATCACAGTCGCCATGACAACCATTATGACATCATCGCCATGATGACCGTTATGACATTATCGTCGCCATGACGACCCTTATGACATAATCGTCGCCATGGCAACCATTATGACATCATCATCGCCATGACAACCAATATGATATCATCGTCGCCATGATGACCATTATGACATCATCATCGCCATGACAAACATTATGACATCATATTCGCCATGGCGACCATTATGACCTCACCGTCGCCATGACGACCAGTATGACATCATCGTAGCCATTACGACCATTATTAAATCACAGTCGCCATGACAACCATTATGACATCTTCGTCGCCATGACGACCATTATGACATCATGACATCACCGTTGCCATGACGACCATTATGACATCACCGTTGCCATGACGACCATTATGACATCATCATCGCCATGACGACCATTATGACATCATCGTCGGCTTGACAACCATTATGACATCACAATCGCCATGACGACCATTATGGCATCATCATCGCCATGATGACCCTTTATGACATTATCGTCGCCATGACCCTTATGACATCATCGTCGCCATGGCAACCATTATGACATCATTATCGCCATGACAACCAATATGATATCATCGTCGCCATGAAGACCATTATGACATCATCGTCGCCATGACAACCATTATGACATCATATTCGCCATGGCGACCATTATGACATCACCGTCGCCATGACGACCATTATGACATCATCGCAGCCATTACGACCATTATTAAATCACAGTCGCCATGACAACCATTATGACATCTTCGTCGCCATGACGACCATTATGACATCATGACATCACCGTTGCCATGACGACCATTATGACATCACCGTTGCCATGACGACCATTATGACATCACCGTCGCCATGACGACCATTATGACATCACCGTCGCCATGACGACCATTATGACATCATCGTCGCCATGACAACCATTATGACATCACAATCGCCATGACGACCATTATGACATCATCGTCGCCATGACGAGCATTATGACATCATCGTTGCCATGACAACCATTATGACATCATCGTCGCCATGGCAACCATTATGACATCATCATCGCCATGACAACCAATATGATATCATCGTCGCCATGACAACCATTATGACATCATCGTCGCCATGGCAACCATTATGACATCACGGTCGCCATGACGACCATTATGACATCATTGTAGCCATTACGACCATTATTAAATCACAGTCGCCATGACAACCATTATGACATCTTCGTCGCCATGACGACCATTATGACATAATGACATCACCGTTGCCATGACGACCATTATGACATCATCGTCGCCATGGCGACCATTATGACACCACCGTTGCCATGACGACCATTATGACATCATCGTTGCCTTGACGACAATTATGACATCATCATCGCCATGACGACCATTATGACATCATCATCGCCATGATGACCGTTATGACATTATCGTCGCCATGACGACCCTTATGACATCATCGTCGCCATGGCAACCATTAAGACATCATCATCGCCATGACGACCATTATGACATCATCGCAGCCATTACGACCATTATTAAATCACAGTCGCCATGACAACCATTATGACATCTTCGTCGCCATGACGACCATTATGTCATCATGACATCACCGTTGCCATGACGACTATTATGACATCATCGTTGCCATGACTACCATTATGACATCATCGTCGCCATGACGACCATTATGACATCATCGTCGCCATGACAACCATTATGACATCACAATCACCATGACGACCATTATGGCATCATTATCGCCATGATGACCCTTTATGACATTATCGTCGCCATGACGACCCTTATGACATCATCGTCACCATGACAACCATTATGACATCACAATCGCCATGACGACCATTATGACATCATCGTCGCCATGGCGACCATTATGACATCATCGTAGCCATTGCGACCATTATTAAATCACTGTCGCCATGACAACCATTATGACATCTTCGTCGCCATGACGACCATTATGACATCATGACATCACCATTGCCATGACGACCATTATGACATCACAGTTGCCATGACGACCATTATGACATCATCGTCGCCATAACGGCCGTTATGACATCATCGTCGTCATGACAACCATTATGACATCACTATCGCCATGACGACAATTATGACATCATCATCGCCATGATGACCATTATGACATCACCGTCGCCATGACGACCATTATGAAATCATCATAGCCATTACGACCATTATTAATTCACAGTCGCCATGACATCCATTATGACATCATCGCCATGATGACCGTTATGACATTATCGTCGCCATGACGACCCTTATGACATCATTGTCGCCATGGCAACCATTATGACATCATCATCGCCATGACAACCAATATGATATCATCGTCGCCATGATGACCATTATGACATCACCGTCGCCATGACGACCATTATGACATCATCGCAGCCATTACGACCATTATTAAATCACAGTCGCCATGACAACCATTATGACATCTTCGTCGTCATGACGACCATTATGACATCACCGTTGCTATGACGACCATTATGACATACCGTTGCCATGACGACCATTATGACATCATCATAGCCATTACGACCATTATTAAATCACAGTCGCCATGACAACCATTATGACATCTTCGTCGCCATGACGACCATTATGACATCATGACATCACCGTTGCCATGACGACCATTATGACATAACCGTTGCCATGACAACCATTATGACATCATCGTCGCCATGGCGACCATTATGACACCACCGTTGCCATGACGACCATTATGACATCATCGTCGCCTTGACGACCAATATGACATCATCGTCGCCTTGACGACAATTATGACATCATCATCGCCATGATGACCGTTATGACATTATCGTCGCCATGACGACCCTTATGACATCATCGTCGCCATGGCAACCATTATGACATCATCATCGCCATGACAACCAATATGATATCATCGTCGCCATGACAAACATTATGACATCATATTCGCCATGGCGACCATTATGACCTCACCGTCGCCATGACGACCAGTATGACATCATCGTAGCCATTACGACCATTATTAAATCACAGTCGCCATGACAACCATTATGACATCATCGCCATGATGACCGTTATGACATTATCGTCGCCATGACGACCCTTATGACATAATCGTCGCCATGGCAACCATTATGACATCATCATCGCCATGACAACCAATGTGATATCATCGTCGCCATGATGACCATTATGACATCATCATCGCCATGACAAACATTATGACATCATATTCGCCATGGCGACCATTATGACCTCACAGTCGCCATGACGACCAGTATGACATCATCGTAGCCATTACGACCATTATTAAATCACAGTCGCCATGACAACCATTATGACATCTTCGTCGCCATGACGACCATTATGACATCATGACATCACCGTTGCCATGACGACCATTATGACATCACCGTTGCCATGACGACCATTATGACATCATCATCGCCATGACGACCATTATGACATCATCGTCGGCTTGACAACCATTATGACATCACAATCGCCATGACGACCATTATGGCATCATCATCGCCATGATGACCCTTTATGACATTATCGTCGCCATGACCCTTATGACATCATCGTCGCCATGGCAACCATTATGACATCATTATCGCCATGACAACCAATATGATATCATCGTCGCCATGAAGACCATTATGACATCATCGTCGCCATGACAACCATTATGACATCATATTCGCCATGGCGACCATTATGACATCACCGTCGCCATGACGACCATTATGACATCATCGCAGCCATTACGACCATTATTAAATCACAGTCGCCATGACAACCATTATGACATCTTCGTCGCCATGACGACCATTATGACATCATGACATCACCGTTGCCATGACGACCATTATGACATCACCGTTGCCATGACGACCATTATGACATCACCGTCGCCATGACGACCATTATGACATCACCGTCGCCATGACGACCATTATGACATCATCGTCGCCATGACAACCATTATGACATCACAATCGCCATGACGACCATTATGGCATCATCATCGCCATGATGACCCTTTATGACATTATCGTCGCCATGACGACCCTTATGACATCATCGTCGCCATGGCAACCATTATGACATCATCATCGCCATGGCAACCAATATGATATTATCGTCGCCATGATGACCATTATGACATCATCGTCGCCATGACAACCATTATGACATCATCGTCGCCATGGCGACCATTATGACATCACCATTGCCATGACGACCATTATGATATCATCGTAGCCATTACGACCAATATTAAATCACAGTCGCCATGACAACCATTATGACATCTTCGTCGCCATGACGACCATTATGACATCATGACATCACCGTTGCCATGACGACCATTATGACATCACCGTTGCCATGACGACCATTATGACATCATCGTCGCCATGACGAGCATTATGACATCATCGTTGCCATGACAACCATTATGACATCATCGTCGCCATGGCAACCATTATGACATCATCATCGCCATGACAACCAATATGATATCATCGTCGCCATGACAACCATTATGACATCATCGTCGCCATAGCAACCATTATGACATCACGGTCGCCATGACGACCATTATGACATCATTGTAGCCATTACGACCATTATTAAATCACAGTCGCCATGACAACCATTATGACATCTTCGTCGCCATGACGACCATTATGACATCATGACATCACCGTTGCCATGACGACCATTATGACATCATCGTCGCCATGGCGACCATTATGACACCACCGTTGCCATGACGACCATTATGACATCATCGTTGCCTTGACGACAATTATGACATCATCGCCATGACGACCATTATGACATCATCATCGCCATGATGACCGTTATGACATTATCGTCGCCATGACGACCCTTATGACATCATCGTCGCCATGGCAACCATTAAGACATCATCATCGCCATGACGACCATTATGACATCATCGCAGCCATTACGACCATTATTAAATCACAGTCGCCATGACAACCATTATGACATCTTCGTCGCCATGACGACCATTATGTCATCATGACATCACCGTTGCCATGACGACTATTATGACATCATCGTTGCCATGACTACCATTATGACATCATCGTCGCCATGACGACCATTATGACATCATCGTCGCCATGACAACCATTATGACATCACAATCACCATGACGACCATTATGGCATCATTATCGCCATGATGACCCTTTATGACATTATCGTCGCCATGACGACCCTTATGACATCATCGTCACCATGACAACCATTATGACATCACAATCGCCATGACGACCATTATGACATCATCGTCGCCATGGCGACCATTATGACATCATCGTAGCCATTGCGACCATTATTAAATCACTGTCGCCATGACAACCATTATGACATCTTCGTCGCCATGACGACCATTATGACATCATGACATCACCATTGCCATGACGACCATTATGACATCACAGTTGCCATGACGACCATTATGACATCATCGTCGCCATAACGGCCGTTATGACATCATCGTCGTCATGACAACCATTATGACATCACTATCGCCATGACGACAATTATGACATCATCATCGCCATGATGACCATTATGACATCACCGTCGCCATGACGACCATTATGAAATCATCATAGCCATTACGACCATTATTAATTCACAGTCGCCATGACATCCATTATGACATCATCGCCATGATGACCGTTATGACATTATCGTCGCCATGACGACCCTTATGACATCATTGTCGCCATGGCAACCATTATGACATCATCATCGCCATGACAACCAATATGATATCATCGTCGCCATGATGACCATTATGACATCACCGTCGCCATGACGACCATTATGACATCATCGCAGCCATTACGACCATTATTAAATCACAGTCGCCATGACAACCATTATGACATCTTCGTCGTCATGACGACCATTATGACATCACCGTTGCTATGACGACCATTATGACATACCGTTGCCATGACGACCATTATGACATCATCATAGCCATTACGACCATTATTAAATCACAGTCGCCATGACAACCATTATGACATCTTCGTCGCCATGACGACCATTATGACATCATGACATCACCGTTGCCATGACGACCATTATGACATAACCGTCGCCATGACAACCATTATGACATCATCGTCGCCATGGCGACCATTATGACACCACCGTTGCCATGACGACCATTATGACATCATCGTCGCCTTGACGACCAATATGACATCATCGTCGCCTTGACGACAATTATGACATCATCATCGCCATGATGACCGTTATGACATTATCGTCGCCATGACGACCCTTATGACATCATCGTCGCCATGGCAACCATTATGACATCATCATCGCCATGACAACCAATATGATATCATCGTCGCCATGACAAACATTATGACATCATATTCGCCATGGCGACCATTATGACCTCACCGTCGCCATGACGACCAGTATGACATCATCGTAGCCATTACGACCATTATTAAATCACAGTCGCCATGACAACCATTATGACATCTTCGTCGCCATGACGACCATTATGACATCATGACATCACCGTTGCCATGACGACCATTATGACATCACCGTTGCCATGACGACCATTATGACATCATCATCGCCATGACGACCATTATGACATCATCGTCGGCTTGACAACCATTATGACATCACAATCGCCATGACGACCATTATGGCATCATCTTCGCCATGATGACCCTTTATGACATTATCGTCGCCATGACCCTTATGACATCATCGTCGCCATGGCAACCATTATGACATCATCATCGCCATGACAACCAATATGATATCATCGTCGCCATGAAGACCATTATGACATCATCGTCGCCATGACAACCATTATGACATCATATTCGCCATGGCGACCATTATGACATCACCGTCGCCATGACGACCATTATGACATCATCACAGCCATTACGACCATTATTAAATCACAGTCGCCATGACAACCATTATGACATCTTCGTCGCCATGACGACCATTATGACATCATGACATCACCGTTGCCATGACGACCATTATGACATCACCGTTGCCATGACGACCATTATGACATCACCGTCGCCATGACGACCATTATGACATCATCGTCGCCATGACGACCATTATGACATCATCATCGCCATGACAACCATTATGACATCACAATCGCCATGACGACCATTATGGCATCATCATCGCCATGATGACCCTATATGACATTATCGTCGCCATGACGACCCTTATGACATCATCGTCGCCATGGCAACCATTATGACATCATCATCGCCATGGCAACCAATATGATATTATCGTCGCCATGATGACCATTATGACATCATCGTCGCCATGACAACCATTATGACATCATCATCGCCATGGCGACCATTATGACATCACCATTGCCATGACGACCATTATGATATCATCGTAGCCATTACGACCAATATTAAATCACAGTCGCCATGACAACCATTATGACATCTTTGTCGCCATGACGACCATTATGACATCATGACATCACCGTTGCCATGACGACCATTATGACATCACCGTTGCCATGACGACCATTATGACATCATCGTCGCCATGACGAGCATTATGACATCATCGTTGCCATGACAACCATTATGACATCATCGTCGCCATGGCAACCATTATGACATCATCATCGCCATGACAACCAATATGATATCATCGTCGCCATGACAACCATTATGACATCATCGTCGCCATGACAACCATTATGACATCATATTCGCCATGGCGACGATTATGACATCACTGTCGCCATGACGACCATTATGACATCATCGTAGCCATTACGACCATTATTAAATCACAGTCGCCATGGCAACCATTATGACATCTTCGTCGCCATGACGACCATTATGACATCATGACATCACTATTGCCATGACGACCATTATGACATCACCGTTGCCATGACGACCATTATGACATCATCGTCACCATGACGACCATTATGACATCATCGTCGCCATGACAACCATTATGACATCACAATCGCCATGACAACCATTATGACATCATAGTCGCCATGGCGACCATTATGACATCATCATCGCCAAGATGACCGTTATGAGAATATCGTCGCCATGACGACCCTTATGACATCATCGTCGCCATGGCAACCATTATGACATCATCATCGCCATGACAACCAATATGATATCATTGTCGCCATGACAACCATTATGACATCATCGTCGCCATGGCAACCATTATGACATCACGGTCGCCATGACGACCATTATGACATCATCGTAGCCATTACGACCATTATTAAATCACAGTCGCCATGACAACCATTATGACATCTTCGTCGCCATGACGACCATTATGACATCATGACATCACCGTTGCCATGACGACCATTATGACATCATCGTCGCCATGGCGACCATTATGACACCACCGTTGCCATGACGACCATTATGACATCATCGTTGCCTTGACGACAATTATGACATCATCATCGCCATGACGACCATTATGACATCATCATCGCCATGATGACCGTTATGACATTATCGTCGCCATGACGACCCTTATGACATCATCGTCGCCATGTCAACCATTAAGACATCATCATCGCCATGACGACCATTATGACATCATCGCAGCCATTACGACCATTATTAAATCACAGTCGCCATGACAACCATTATGACATCTTCGTCGCCATGACGACCATTATGTCATCATGACATCACCGTTGCCATGACGACTATTATGACGTCATCGTTGCCATGACGACCATTATGACATCATCGTCGCCATGACGAACATTATGACATCATCGTCGCCATGACAACCATTATGACATCACAATCACCATAACGACCATTATGGCATCATTATCGCCATGATGACCCTTTATGACATTATCGTCGCCATGACGACCCTTATGACATCATCGTCACCATGACAACCATTATGACATCACAATCGCCATGACGACCATTATGACATCATCGTCGCCATGGCGACCATTATGACATCATCGTAGCCATTGCGACCATTATTAAATCACTGTCGCCATGACAACCATTATGACATCTTCGTCGCCATGACGACCATTATGACATCATGACATCACCATTGCCATGACGACCATTATGACATCACCGTTGCCATGACGACCATTATGACATCATCGTCGCCATAACGGCCGTTATGACATCATCGTCGCCATGACAACCATTATGACATCACTATCGCCATGACGACAATTATGACATCATCATCGCCATGATGACCATTATGACATCACCGTCGCCATGACGACCATTATGAAATCATCATAGCCATTACGACCATTATTAAATCACAGTCGCCATGACAACCATTATGAGATCATCGCCATGATGACCGTTATGACATTATCGTCGCCATGACGACCCTTATGACATCATCGTCGCCATGGCAACCATTATGACATCATCATCGCCTTGACAACCAATATGATATCATCGTCGCCATGATGACCATTATGACATCATCGTCGCCATGACAAACATTATGACATCATATTCGCCATGGCGACCATTATGACCTCACCGTCGCCATGACGACCAGTATGACATCATCGTAGCCATTACGACCATGATTAAATCACAGTCGCCATGACAACCATTATGACATCTTCGTCGCCATGACGACCATTATGACATCATGACATCACCGTTGCCATGACGACCATTATGACATCACCGTTGCCATGATGACCATTATGACATCATCATCGCCATGACGACCATTATGACATCATCGTCGGCTTGACAACCATTATGACATCACAATCGCCATGACGACCATTATGGCATCATCATCGCCATGATGACCCTTTATGACATTATCGTCGCCATGACCCTTATGACATCATCGTCGCCATGGCAACCATTATGACATCATCATCGACATGACAACCAATATGATATCATCGTCGCCATGAAGACCATTATGACATCATCGTCGCCATGACAACCATTATGACATCATATTCGCCATGGCGACCATTATGACATCACCGTCGCCATGACGACCATCATGACATCATCGCAGCCATTACGACCATTATTAAATCACAGTCGCCATGACAACCATTATGACATCTTCGTCGCCATGACGACCATTATGACATCATGACATCACCGTTGCCATGACGACCATTATGACATCACCGTTGCCATGACGACCATTATGACATCACCGTCGCCATGACGACCATTATGACATCATCGTCGCCATGACGACCATTATGACATCATCGTCGCCATGACAACCATTATGACATCACAATCGCAATGACGACCATTATGGCATCATCATCGCCATGATGACCCTTTATGACATTATCGTCGCCATGACGACCCTTATGACATCATCGTCGCCATGGCAACCATTATGACATCATCATCGCCATGGCAATCAATATGATATTATCGTCGCCATGAAGACCATTATGACATCATCGTCGCCATGACAACCATTATGACATCATATTCGCCATGGCGACCATTATGACATCACCGTCGCCATGACGACCATTATGACATCATCGCAGCCATTACGACCATTATTAAATCACAGTCGCCATGACAACCATTATGACATCTTCGTCGCCATGACGACCATTATGACATCATGACATCACCGTTGCCATGACGACCATTATGACATCACCGTCGCCATGACAACCATTATGACATCACAATCGCCATGACAACCATTATGACATCATAGTCGCCATGGCGACCATTATGACATCATCATCGCCAAGATGACCGTTATGAGAATATCGTCGCCATGACGACCCTTATGACATCATCGTTGCCATGGCAACCATTATGACATCATCATCGCCATGACAACCAATATGATATCATTGTCGCCATGACAACCATTATGACATCATCGTCGCCATGGCAACCATTATGACATCACGGTCGCCATGACGACCATTATGACATCATCGTAGCCATTACGACCATTATTAAATCACAGTCGCCATGACAACCATTATGACATCTTCGTCGCCATGACGACCATTATGACATCATGACATCACCGTTGCCATGACGACCATTATGACATCATCGTCGCCATGGCGACCATTATGACACCACCGTTGCCATGACGACCATTATGACATCATCGTCGCCATGACGACCATTATGACATCATCATCGCCATGACAACCATTATGACATCACAATCGCCATGACGACCATTATGGCATCATCATCGCCATGATGACCCTTTATGACATTATCGTCGCCATGACGACCCTTATGACATCATCGTCGCCATGGCAACCATTATGACATCATCATCGCCATGGCAACCAATATGATATTATCGTCGCCATGATGACCATTATGACATCATCGTCGCCATGACAACCATTATGACATCATCGTCGCCATGGCGACCATTATGACATCACCATTGCCATGACGACCATTATGATATCATCGTAGCCATTACGACCAATATTAAATCAAAGTCGCCATGACAACCATTATGACATCTTCGTCGCCATGACGACCATTATGACATCATGACATCACCGTTGCCATGACGACCATTATGACATCACCGTTGCCATGACGACCATTATGACATCATCGTCGCCATGACGAGCATTATGACATCATCGTTGCCATGACAACCATTATGACATCATCGTCGCCATGGCAACCATTATGACATCATCATCGCCATGACAACCAATATGATATCATCGTCGCCATGACAACCATTATGACATCATCGTCGCCATGACAACCATTATGACATCACCGTCGCCATGACGAGCATTATGACATCATCGTTGCCATGACAACCATTATGACATCACAATCGCCATGACAACCATTATGACATCATAGTCGCCATGGCGACCATTATGACATCATCATCGCCAAGATGACCGTTATGAGAATATCGTCGCCATGACGACCCTTATGACATCATCGTCGCCATGGCAACCATTATGACATCATCATCGCCATGACAACCAATATGATATCATTGTCGCCATGACAACCATTATGACATCATCGTCGCCATGGCAACCATTATGACATCACGGTCGCCATGACGACCATTATGACATCATCGTAGCCATTACGACCATTATTAAATCACAGTCGCCATGACAACCATTATGACATCTTCGTCGCCATGACGACCATTATGACATCATGACATCACCGTTGCCATGACGACCATTATGACATCATCGTCGCCATGGCGACCATTATGACACCACCGTTGCCATGACGACCATTATGACATCATCGTTGCCTTGACGACAATTATGACATCATCATTGCCATGACGACCATTATGACATCATCATCGCCATGATGACCGTTATGACATTATCGTCGCCATGACGACCCTTATGACATCATCGTCGCCATGGCAACCATTAAGACATCATCATCGCCATGACGACCATTATGACATCATCGCAGCCATTACGACCATTATTAAATCACAGTCGCCATGACAACCATTATGACATCTTCGTCGCCATGACGACCATTATGTCATCATGACATCACCGTTGCCATGACGACTATTATGACATCATCATTGCCATGACGACCATTATGACATCATCGTCGCCATGACGACCATTATGACATCATCGTCGCCATGACAACCATTATGACATCACAATCACCATGACGACCATTATGGCATCATTATCGCCATGATGACCCTTTATGACATTATCGTCGCCATGACGACCCTTATGACATCATCGTCACCATGACAACCATTATGACATCACAATCGCCATGACGACCATTATGACATCATCGTCGCCATGGCGACCATTATGACATCATCGTAGCCATTGCGACCATTATTAAATCACTGTCGCCATGACAACCATTATGACATCTTCGTCGCCATGACGACCATTATGACATCATGACATCACCATTGCCATGACGACCATTATGACATCACCGTTGCCATGACGACCATTATGACATCATCGTCGCCATAACGGCCGTTATGACATCATCGTCGCCATGACAACCATTATGACATCACTATCGCCATGACGACAATTATGACATCATCATCGCCATGATGACCATTATGACATCACCGTCGCCATGACGACCATTATGAAATCATCATAGCCATTACGACCATTATTAAATCACAGTCGCCATGACAACCATTATGACATCATCGCCATGATGACCGTTATGACATTATCGTCGCCATGACGACCCTTATGACATAATCGTCGCCATGGCAACCATTATGACATCATCATCGCCATGACAACCAATATGATATCATCGTCGCCATGATGACCATTATGACATCATCATCGCCATGACAAACATTATGACATCATATTCGCCATGGCGACCATTATGACCTCACCGTCGCCATGACGACCAGTATGACATCATCGTAGCCATTACGACCATTATTAAATCACAGTCGCCATGACAACCATTATGACATCTTCGTCGCCATGACGACCATTATGACATCATGACATCACCGTTGCCATGACGACCATTATGACATCACCGTTGTCATGACGACCATTATGACATCATCATCGCCATGACGACCATTATGACATCATCGTCGGCTTGACAACCATTATGACATCACAATCGCCTTGACGACCATTATGGCATCATCATCGCCATGATGACCCTTTATGACATTATCGTCGCCATGACCCTTATGACATCATCGTCGCCATGGCAACCATTATGACATCATTATCGCCATGACAACCAATATGATATCATCGTCGCCATGAAGACCATTATGACATCATCGTCGCCATGACAACCATTATGACATCATATTCGCCATGGCGACCATTATGACATCACCGTCGCCATGACGACCATTATGACATCATCGCAGCCATTACGACCATTATTAAATCACAGTCGCCATGACAACCATTATGACATCTTCGTCGCCATGACGACCATTATGACATCATGACATCACCGTTGCCATGACGACCATTATGACATCACCGTTGCCATGACGACCATTATGACATCACCGTCGCCATGACGACCATTATGACATCACCGTCGCCATGACGACCATTATGACATCATCGTCGCCATGACAACCATTATGACATCACAATCGCCATGACGACCATTATGGCATCATCATCGCCATGATGACCCTTTATGACATTATCGTCGCAATGACGACCCTTATGACATCATCGTCGCCATGGCAACCATTATGACATCATCATCGCCATGGCAACCAATATGATATTATCGTCGCCATGATGACCATTATGACATCATCGTCGCCATGACAACCATTATGACATCATCGTCGCCATGGCGACCATTATGACATCACCATTGCCATGACGACCATTATGATATCATCGTAGCCATTACGACCAATATTAAATCACAGTCGCCATGACAACCATTATGACATCTTCGTCGCCATGACGACCATTATGACATCATGACATCACCGTTGCCATGACGACCATTATGACATCACCGTTGCCATGACGACCATTATGACATCATCGTCGCCATGACGAGCATTATGACATCATCGTTGCCATGACAACCATTATGACATCATCGTCGCCATGGCAACCATTATGACATCATCATCGCCATGACAACCAATATGATATCATCGTCGCCATGACAACCATTATGACATCATCGTCGCCATGACAACCATTATGACATCATATTCGCCATGGCGACCATTATGACATCACCGTCGCCATGACGACCATTATGACATCATCGTAGCCATTACGACCATTATTAAATCACAGTCGCCATGGCAACCATTATGACATCTTCGTCGCCATGACGACCATTATGACATCATGACATCACCATTGCCATGACGACCATTATGACATCACCGTTGCCATGACGACCATTATGACATCATCGTCGCCATGACGACCATTATGACATCATCGTCGCCATGACAACCATTATGACATCACAGTCGCCATGACAACCATTATGACATCATAGTCGCCATGGCGACCATTATGACATCATCATCGCCAAGATGACCGTTATGAGAATATCGTCGCCATGACGACCCTTATGACATCATCGTCGCCATGGCAACCATTATGGCATCATCATCGCCATGACAACCAATATGATATCATTGTCGCCATGACAACCATTATGACATCATCGTCGCCATGGCAACCATTATGACATCACGGTCGCCATGACGACCATTATGACATCATCGTAGCCATTACGACCATTATTAAATCACAGTCGCCATGACAACCATTATGACATCTTCGTCGCCATGACGACCATTATGACATCATGACATCACCGTTGCCATGACGACCATTATGACATCATCGTCGCCATGGCGACCATTATGACACCACCGTTGCCATGACGACCATTATGACATCATCGTTGCCTTGACGACAATTATGACATCATCATCGCCATGACGACCATTATGACATCATCATCGCCATGATGACCGTTATGACATTATCGTCGCCATGACGACCCTTATGACATCATCGTCGCCATGTCAACCATTAAGACATCATCATCGCCATGACGACCATTATGACATCATCGCAGCCATTACGACCATTATTAAATCACAGTCGCCATGACAACCATTATGACATCTTCGTCGCCATGACGACCATTATGTCATCATGACATCACCGTTGCCATGACGACTATTATGACATCATCGTTGCCATGACGACCATTATGACATCATCGTCGCCATGACGACCATTATGACATCATCGTCGCCATGACAACCATTATGACATCACAATCATCATGACGACCATTATGGCATCATTATCGCCATGATGACCCTTTATGACATTATCGTCGCCATGACGACCCTTATGACATCATCGTCACCATGACAACCATTATGACATCACAATCGCCATGACGACCATTATGACATCATCGTCGCCATGGCGACCATTATGACATCATCGTAGCCATTGCGACCATTATTAAATCACTGTCGCCATGACAACCATTATGACATCTTCGTCGCCATGACGACCATTATGACATCATGACATCACCATTGCCATGACGACCATTATGACATCACCGTTGCCATTACGACCATTATGACATCATCGTCGCCATAACGGCCGTTATGACATCATCGTCGCCATGACAACCATTATGACATCACTATCGCCATGACGACAATTATGACATCATCATCGCCATGATGACCATTATGACATCACCGTCGCCATGACGACCATTATGAAATCATCATAGCCATTACGACCATTATTAAATCACAGTCGCCATGACAACCATTATGACATCATCGCCATGATGACCGTTATGACATTATCGTCGCCATGACGACCCTTATGACATCATCGTCGCCATGGCAACCATTATGACATCATCATCGCCATGACAACCAATATGATATCATCGTCGCCATGATGACCATTATGACATCATCGTCGCCATGACAAACATTATGACATCATATTCGCCATGGCGACCATTATGACCTCACCGTCGCCATGACGACCAGTATGACATCATCGTAGCCATTACGACCATGATTAAATCACAGTCGCCATGACAACCATTATGACATCTTCGTCGCCATGACGACCATTATGACATCATGACATCACCGTTGCCATGACGACCATTATGACATCACCGTTGCCATGACGACCATTATGACATCATCATCGCCATGACGACCATTATGACATCATCGTCGGCTTGACAACCATTATGACATCACAATCGCCATGACGACCATTATGGCATCATCATCGCCATGATGACCCTTTATGACATTATCGTCGCCATGACCCTTATGACATCATCGTCGCCATGGCAACCATTATGACATCATCATCGCCATGACAACCAATATGATATCATCGTCGCCATGAAGACCATTATGACATCATCGTCGCCATGACAACCATTATGACATCATATTCGCCATGGCGACCATTATGACATCACCGTCGCCATGACGACCATTATGACATCATCGCAGCCATTACGACCATTATTAAATCACAGTCGCCATGACAACCATTATGACATCTTCGTCGCCATGACGACCATTATGACATCATGACATCACCGTTGCCATGACGACCATTATGACATCACCGTTGCCATGACGACCATTATGACATCACCGTCGCCATGACGACCATTATGACATCATCGTCGCCATGACGACCATTATGACATCATCGTCGCCATGACAACCATTATGACATCACAATCGCCATGACGACCATTATGGCAACATCATCGCCATGATGACCCTTTATGACATTATCGTCGCCATGACGACCCTTATGACATCATCGTCGCCATGGCAACTATTATGACATCATCATCGCCATGGCAATCAATATGATATTATCGTCGCCATGATGACCATTATGACATTATCGTCGCCATGACAACCATTATTACATCATCGTCGCCATCACGACCATTATGACATCACCATTGCCATGACGACCATTAAGATATCATCGTATCCATTACGACCAATATTAAATCACAGTCGCCATGACAACCATTATGACATCTTCGTCGCCATGACGACCATTATGACATCATGACATCACCGTTGCCATTGAGACCATTATGACATCACCGTTGCCATGACGACCATTATGACATCATCGTCGCCATGACGAGCATTATGACATCATCGTTGCCATGACAACCATTATGACATCATCGTCGCCATGGCATCCATTATGACATCATCATCGCCATGACAACCAATATGATATCATCGTCGCCATGACAACCATTATGACATCATATTCGCCATGGCGACCATTATGACATCACCGTCGCCATGACGACCATTATGACATCATCGTAGCCATTACGACCATTATTAAATCACAGTCGCCATGGCAACCATTATGACATCTTCGTCGCCATGACGACCATTATGACATCATGACATCACCGTTGCCATGACGACCATTATGACATCATCGTCGCCATGGCGACCATTATGACACCACCGTTGCCATGACGACCATTATGACATCATCGTTGCCTTGACGACAATTATGACATCATCATCGCCATGACGACCATTATGACATCATCATCGCCATGATGACCGTTATGACATTATCGTCGCCATGACGACCCTTATGACATCATCGTCGCCATGTCAACCATTAAGACATCATCATCGCCATGACGACCATTATGACATCATCGCAGCCATTACGACCATTATTAAATCACAGTCGCCATGACAACCATTATGACATCTTCGTCGCCATGACGACCATTATGTCATCATGACATCACCGTTGCCATGACGACTATTATGACATCATCGTTGCCATGACGACCATTATGACATCATCGTCGCCATGACGACCATTATGACATCATCGTCGCCATGACAACCATTATGACATCACAATCATCATGACGACCATTATGGCATCATTATCGCCATGATGACCCTTTATGACATTATCGTCGCCATGACGACCCTTATGACATCATCGTCACCATGACAACCATTATGACATCACAATCGCCATGACGACCATTATGACATCATCGTCGCCATGGCGACCATTATGACATCATCGTAGCCATTGCGACCATTATTAAATCACTGTCGCCATGACAACCATTATGACATCTTCGTCGCCATGACGACCATTATGACATCATGACATCACCATTGCCATGACGACCATTATGACATCACCGTTGCCATGACGACCATTATGACATCATCGTCGCCATAACGGCCGTTATGACATCATCGTCGCCATGACAACCATTATGACATCACTATCGCCATGACGACAATTATGACATCATCATCGCCATGATGACCATTATGACATCACCGTCGCCATGACGACCATTATGAAATCATCATAGCCATTACGACCATTATTAAATCACAGTCGCCATGACAACCATTATGACATCATCGCCATGATGACCGTTATGACATTATCGTCGCCATGACGACCCTTATGACATCATCGTCGCCATGGCAACCATTATGACATCATCATCGCCATGACAACCAATATGATATCATCGTCGCCATGATGACCATTATGACATCATCGTCGCCATGACAAACATTATGACATCATATTCGCCATGGCGACCATTATGACCTCACCGTCGCCATGACGACCAGTATGACATCATCGTAGCCATTACGACCATGATTAAATCACAGTCGCCATGACAACCATTATGACATCTTCGTCGCCATGACGACCATTATGACATCATGACATCACCGTTGCCATGACGACCATTATGACATCACCGTTGCCATGACGACCATTATGACATCATCATCGCCATGACGACCATTATGACATCATCGTCGGCTTGACAACCATTATGACATCACAATCGCCATGACGACCATTATGGCATCATCATCGCCATGATGACCCTTTATGACATTATCGTCGCCATGACCCTTATGACATCATCGTCGCCATGGCAACCATTATGACATCATCATCGCCATGACAACCAATATGATATCATCGTCGCCATGAAGACCATTATGACATCATCGTCGCCATGACAACCATTATGACATCATATTCGCCATGGCGACCATTATGACATCACCGTCGCCATGACGACCATTATGACATCATCGCAGCCATTACGACCATTATTAAATCACAGTCGCCATGACAACCATTATGACATCTTCGTCGCCATGACGACCATTATGACATCATGACATCACCGTTGCCATGACGACCATTATGACATCACCGTTGCCATGACGACCATTATGACATCACCGTCGCCATGACGACCATTATGACATCATCGTCGCCATGACGACCATTATGACATCATCGTCGCCATGACAACCATTATGACATCACAATCGCCATGACGACCATTATGGCATCATCATCGCCATGATGACCCTTTATGACATTATCGTCGCCATGACGACCCTTATGACATCATCGTCGCCATGGCAACCATTATGACATCATCATCGCCATGGCAATCAATATGATATTATCGTCGCCATGATGACCATTATGACATTATCGTCGCCATGACAACCATTATTACATCATCGTCGCCATCACGACCATTATGACATCACCATTGCCATGACGACCATTATGATATCATCGTAGCCATTACGACCAATATTAAATCACAGTCGCCATGACAACCATTATGACATCTTCGTCGCCATGACGACCATTATGACATCATGACATCACCGTTGCCATTGAGACCATTATGACATCACCGTTGCCATGACGACCATTATGACATCATCGTCGCCATGACGAGCATTATGACATCATCGTTGCCATGACAACCATTATGACATCATCGTCGCCATGGCATCCATTATGACATCATCATCGCCATGACAACCAATATGATATCATCGTCGCCATGACAACCATTATGACATCATATTCGCCATGGCGACCATTATGACATCACCGTCGCCATGACGACCATTATGACATCATCGTAGCCATTACGACCATTATTAAATCACAGTCGCCATGGCAACCATTATGACATCTTCGTCGCCATGACGACCATTATGACATCATGACATCACCATTGCCATGACGACCATTATGACATCACCGTTGCCATGACGACCATTATGACATCATCGTCGCCATGACACCATTATGACATCATCGTCGCCATGACAACCATTATGACATCACAATCGCCATGACAACCATTGTGACATCATAGTCGCCATGGCGACCATTATGACATCATCATCGCCAAGATGACCGTTATGAGAATATCGTCGCCATGACGACCCTTATGACATCATCGTCGCCATGGCAACCATTATGACATCATCATCGCCATGACAACCAATATGATATCATTGTCGCCATGACAACCATTATGACATCATCGTCGCCATGGCAACCATTATGACATCACGGTCGCCATGACGACCATTATGACATCATCGTAGCCATTACGACCATTATTAAATCACAGTCGCCATGACAACCATTATGACATCTTCGTCACCATGACGACCATTATGACATCATGACATCACCGTTGCCATGACGACCATTATGACATCATCGTCGCCATGGCGACCATTATGACACCACCGTTGCCATGACGACCATTATGACATCATCGTTGCCTTGACGACAATTATGACATCATCATCGCCATGACGACCATTATGACATCATCATCGCCATGATGACCGTTATGACATTATCGTCGCCATGACGACCCTTATGACATCATCGTCGCCATGGCAACCATTAAGACATCATCATCGCCATGACGACCATTATGACATCATCGCAGCCATTACGACCATTATTAAATCACAGTCGCCATGACAACCATTATGACATCTTCGTCGCCATGACGACCATTATGTCATCATGACATCCGCGTTGCCATGACGACTATTATGACATCATCGTTGCCATGACGACCATTATGACATCATCGTCGCCATGACGACCATTATGACATCATCGTCGCCATGACAACCATTATGACATCACAATCACCATGACGACCATTATGGCATCATTATCGCCATGATGACCCTTTATGACATTATCGTCGCCATGACGACCCTTATGACATCATCGTCACCATGACAACCATTATGACATCACAATCGCCATGACGACCATTATGACATCATCGTCGCCATGGCGACCATTATGACATCATCGTAGCCATTGCGACCATTATTAAATCACTGTCGCCATGACAACCATTATGACATCTTCGTCGCCATGCCGACCATTATGACATCATGACATCACCATTGCCATGACGACCATTATGACATCACCGTTGCCATGACGACCATTATGACATCATCGTCGCCATAACGGCCGTTATGACATCATCGTCGCCATGACAACGATTATGACATCACTATCGCCATGACGACAATTATGACATCATCATCGCCATGATGACCATTATGACATCACCGTCGCCATGACGACCATTATGAAATCATCATAGCCATTACGACCATTATTAAATCACAGTCGCCATGACAACCATTATGACATCATCGCCATGATGACCGTTATGACATTATCGTCGCCATGACGACCCTTATGACATCATCGTCGCCATGGCAACCATTATGACATCATCATCGCCATGACAACCAATATGATATCATCGTCGCCATTATGACATCATCGTCGCCATGACAAACATTATGACATCATATTCGCCATGGCGACCATTATGACCTCACCGTCGCCATGACGACCAGTATGGCATCATCGTAGCCATTACGACCATGATTAAATCACAGTCGCCATGACAACCATTATGACATCTTCGTCGCCATGACGACCATTATGACATCATGACATCACCGTTGCCATGACGACCATTATGACATCACCGTTGCCATGACGACCATTATGACATCATCATCGCCATGACGACCATTATGACATCATCGTCGGCTTGACAACCATTATGACATCACAATCGCCATGACGACCATTATGGCATCATCATCGCCATGATGACCCTTTATGACATTATCGTCGCCATGACCCTTATGACATCATCGTCGCCATGGCAACCATTATGACATCATCATCGCCATGACAACCAATATGATATCATCGTCGCCATGAAGACCATTATGACATCATCGTCGCCATGACAACCATTATGACATCATATTCGCCATGGCGACCATTATGACATCACCGTCGCCATGACGACCATTATGACATCATCGCAGCCATTACGACCATTATTAAATCACAGTCGCCATGACAACCATTATGACATCTTCGTCGCCATGACGACCATTATGACATCATGACATCACCGTTGCCATGACGACCATTATGACATCACCGTTGCCATGACGACCATTATGACATCACCGTCGCCATGACGACCATTATGACATCATCGTCGCCATGACGACCATTATGACATCATCGTCGCCATGACAACCATTATGACATCACAATCGCCATGACGACCATTATGGCATCATCATCGCCATGATGACCCTTTATGACATTATCGTCGCCATGACGACCCTTATGACATCATCGTCGCCATGGCAACCATTATGACATCATCATCGCCATGGCAATCAATATGATATTATCGTCGCCATGATGACCATTATGACATTATCGTCGCCATGACAACCATTATGACATCATCGTCGCCATCGCGACCATTATGACATCACCATTGCCATGACGACCATTATGATATCATCGTAGCCATTACGACCAATATTAAATCACAGTCGCCATGACAACCATTATGACATCTTCGTCGCCATGACGACCATTATGACATCATGACATCACCGTTGCCATTGAGACCATTATGACATCACCGTTGCCATGACGACCATTATGACATCATCGTCGCCATGACGAGCATTATGACATCATCGTTGCCATGACAACCATTATGACATCATCGTCGCCATGGCAACCATTATGACATCATCGCCATGACAACCAATATGATATCATCGTCGCCATGACAACCATTATGACATCATCGTCGCCATGACAACCATTATGACATCATATTCGCCATGGCGACCATTATGACATCTTCGTCGCCATGACGACCATTATGACATCATGACATCACCATTGCCATGACGACCATTATGACATCACCGTTGCCATGACGACCATTATGACATCATCGTCGCCATGACGACCATTATGACATCATCGTCGCCATGACAACCATTATGACATCACAATCGCCATGACAACCATTGTGACATCATAGTCGCCATGGCGACCATTATGACATCATCATCGCCAAGATGACCGTTATGAGAATATCGTCGCCATGACGACCCTTATGACATCATCGTCGCCATGGCAACCATTATGACATCATCATCGCCATGACAACCAATATGATATCATTGTCGCCATGACAACCATTATGACATCATCGTCGCCATGGCAACCATTATGACATCACGGTCGCCATGACGACCATTATGACATCATCGTAGCCATTACGACCATTATTAAATCACAGTCGCCATGACAACCATTATGACATCTTCGTCGCCATGACGACCATTATGACATCATGACATCACCGTTGCCATGACGACCATTATGACATCATCGTCGCCATGGCGACCATTATGACACCACCGTTGCCATGACGACCATTATGACATCATCGTTGCCTTGACGACAATTATGACATCATCATCGCCATGACGACCATTATGACATCATCATCGCCATGATGACCGTTATGACATTATCGTCGCCATGACGACCCTCATGACATCATCGTCGCCATGGCAACCATTAAGACATCATCATCGCCATGACGACCATTATGACATCATCGCAGCCATTACGACCATTATTAAATCACAGTCGCCATGACAACCATTATGACATCTTCGTCGCCATGACGACCATTATGTCATCATGACATCCGCGTTGCCATGACGACTATTATGACATCATCGTTGCCATGACGACCATTATGACATCATCGTCGCCATGACGACCATTATGACATCATCGTCGCCATGACAACCATTATGACATCACAATCACCATGACGACCATTATGGCATCATTATCGCCATGATGACCCTTTATGACATTATCGTCGCCATGACGACCCTTATGACATCATCGTCACCATGACAACCATTATGACATCACAATCGCCATGACGACCATTATGACATCATCGTCGCCATGGCGACCATTATGACATCATCGTAGCCATTGCGACCATTATTAAATCACTGTCGCCATGACAACCATTATGACATCTTCGTCGCCATGACGACCATTATGACATCATGACATCACCATTGCCATGACGACCATTATGACATCACCGTTGCCATGACGACCATTATGACATCATCGTCGCCATAACGGCCGTTATGACATCATCGTCGCCATGACAACGATTATGACATCACTATCGCCATGACGACAATTATGACATCATCATCGCCATGATGACCATTATGACATCACCGTCGCCATGACGACCATTATGAAATCATCATAGCCATTACGACCATTATTAAATCACAGTCGCCATGACAACCATTATGACATCATCGCCATGATGACCGTTATGACATTATCGTCGCCATGACGACCCTTATGACATCATCGTCGCCATGGCAACCATTATGACATCATCATCGCCATGACAACCAATATGATATCATCGTCGCCATGATGACCATTATGACATCATCGTCGCCATGACAAACATTATGACATCATATTCGCCATGGCGACCATTATGACCTCACCGTCGCCATGACGACCAGTATGACATCTTCGTCGCCATGACGACCATTATGACATCATGACATCACCGTTGCCATGACGACCATTATGACATCACCGTTGCCATGACGACCATTATGACATCATCATCGCCATGACGACCATTATGACATCATCGTCGGCTTGACAACCATTATGACATCACAATCGCCATGACGACCATTATGGCATCATCATCGCCATGATGACCCTTTATGACATTATCGTCGCCATGACCCTTATGACATCATCGTCGCCATGGCAACCATTATGACATCATCATCGCCATGACAACCAATATGATATCATCGTCGCCATGAAGACCATTATGACATCATCGTCGCCATGACAACCATTATGACATCATATTCGCCATGGCGACCATTATGACATCACCGTCGCCATGACGACCATTATGACATCATCGCAGCCATTACGACCATTATTAAATCACAGTCGCCATGACAACCATTATGACATCTTCGTCGCCATGACGACCATTATGACATCATGACATCACCGTTGCCATGACGACCATTATGACATCACCGTTGCCATGACGACCATTATGACATCACCGTCGCCATGACGACCATTATGACATCATCGTCGCCATGACGACCATTATGACATCATCGTCGCCATGACAACCATTATGACATCACAATCGCCATGACGACCATTATGGCATCATCATCGCCATGATGACCCTTTATGACATTATCGTCGCCATGACGACCCTTATGACATCATCGTCGCCATGGCAACCATTATGACATCATCATCGCCATGGCAATCAATATGATATTATCGTCGCCATGATGACCATTATGACATTATCGTCGCCATGACAACCATTATGACATCATCGTCGCCATCGCGACCATTATGACATCACCATTGCCATGACGACCATTATGATATCATCGTAGCCATTACGACCAATATTAAATCACAGTCGCCATGACAACCATTATGACATCTTCGTCGCCATGACGACCATTATGACATCATGACATCACCGTTGCCATTGAGACCATTATGACATCACCGTTGCCATGACGACCATTATGACATCATCGTCGCCATGACGAGCATTATGACATCATCGTTGCCATGACAACCATTATGACATCATCGTCGCCATGGCAACCATTATGACATCATCATCGCCATGACAACCAATATGATATCATCGTCGCCATGACAACCATTATGACATCATCGTCGCCATGACAACCATTATGACATCATATTCGCCATGGCGACCATTATGACATCTTCGTCGCCATGACGACCATTATGACATCATGACATCACCATTGCCATGACGACCATTATGACATCACCGTTGCCATGACGACCATTATGACATCATCGTCGCCATGACGACCATTATGACATCATCGTCGCCATGACAACCATTATGACATCATCGTAGCCATTACGACCATTATTAAATCACAGTCGCCATGGCAACCATTATGACATCTTCGTCGCCATGACGACCATTATGACATCATGACATCACCATTGCCATGACGACCATTATGACATCACCGTTGCCATGACGACCATTATGACATCATCGTCGCCATGACGACCATTATGACATCATCGTCGCCATGACAACCATTATGACATCATCATCGCCAAGATGACCGTTATGAGAATATCGTCGCCATGACGACCCTTATGACATCATCGTCGCCATGGCAACCATTATGACATCATCATCGCCATGACAACCAATATGATATCATTGTCGCCATGACAACCATTATGACATCATCGTCGCCATGGCAACCATTATGACATCACGGTCGCCATGACGACCATTATGACATCATCGTAGCCATTACGACCATTATTAAATCACAGTCGCCATGACAACCATTATGACATCTTCGTCGCCATGACGACCATTATGACATCATGACATCACCGTTGCCATGACGACCATTATGACATCATCGTCGCCATGGCGACCATTATGACACCACCGTTGCCATGACGACCATTATGACATCATCGTTGCCTTGACGACAATTATGACATCATCATCGCCATGACGACCATTATGACATCATCATCGCCATGATGACCGTTATGACATTATCGTCGCCATGACGACCCTTATGACATCATCGTCGCCATGGCAACCATTAAGACATCATCATCGCCATGACGACCATTATGACATCATCGCAGCCATTACGACCATTATTAAATCACAGTCGCCATGACAACCATTATGACATCTTCGTCGCCAGGACGACCATTATGTCATCATGACATCACCGTTGCCATGACGACTATTATGACATCATCGTTGCCATGACGACCATTATGACATCATCGTCGCCATGACGACCATTATGACATCATCGTCGCCATGACAACCATTATGACATCACAATCACCATGACGACCATTATGGCATCATTATCGCCATGATGACCCTTTATGACATTATCGTCGCCATGACGACCCTTATGACATCATCGTCACCATGACAACCATTATGACATCACAATCGCCATGACGACCATTATGACATCATCGTCGCCATGGCGACCATTATGACATCATCGTAGCCATTGCGACCATTATTAAATCACTGTCGCCATGACAACCATTATGACATCTTCGTCGCCATGACGACCATTATGACATCATGACATCACCATTGCCATGACGACCATTATGACATCACCGTTGCCATGACGACCATTATAACATCACCGTCGCCATAACGGCCGTTATGACATCATCGTCGCCATGACAACCATTATGACATCACTATCGCCATGACGACAATTATGACATCATCATCGCCATGATGACCATTATGACATCACCGTCGCCATGACGAACATTATGAAATCATCATAGCCATTACGACCATTATTAAATCACAGTCGCCATGACAACCATTATGACATCTTCATCGCCATGATGACCATTATGACATCATGACATCAACGTCGCCATGACAACCATTATGACATCATCGTCGCCATGGCGACCATTATGACATCATCATCGCCATGACTACCATTATGACATCATCATCGCCATGATGACCGTTATGACATTATCGTCGCCATGACGACCCTTATGACATCATCGTCGCCATGGCAACCATTATGACATCATCATCACCATGACAACCAATATGATATCATCGTCGCCATGATGACCATTATGACATCATCGTCGCCATGACAACCATTATGACATCACAATCGCCATAACGATCATTATGACATCATCGTCGCCATGGCGACCATTATGACATCATCATCGCCATGACGACCATTATGACATCATCGTCGCCATGACAACCATTATGACATCACAATCGCCATGACGACCATTATGACATCATCATCGCCATGGCGAACATTATGACATCATCGTAGCATTGCGACCATTATTAAATCACTGTCGCCATGACAACCATTATGACATCTTCGTCGCCATGACGACCATTATGACATCATGACATCACTATTGCCATGACGACCATTATGACATCACCGTTGCCATGACGACCATTATGACATCATCGTCGCCATAACGGCCATTATGACATCATCGTCGCCATGACAACCATTATGACATCACTATCGCCATGACGACAATTATGACATCATCATCGCCATGATGACCATTATGACATCACCGTCGCCATGACGACCATTATGAAATCATCATAGCCATTACGACCATTTTTAAATCACAGTCGCCATGACAACTATTATGACATCTTCGTCGCCATGATGACCATTATGACATCATGACATCACCGTCGCCATGACAACCATTATGACATCATCATCGCCATGGCGACCATTATGACATCATCATCACCATGACTACCATTATGACATCATCATCGCCATGATGACCGTTATGACATTATCATCGCCATGACGACCCTTATGACATCATCGTCGCCATGGCAACCATTATGACATTATCATCGCCATGACAACCAATATGATATCATCGTCGCCATGATGACCATTATGACATCATCGTCGCCATGACAACCATTATGACATCACAATCGCCATAACGACCATTATGACATCATCGTCGCTATGGCGACCATTATGACATCATCATCGCCATGATGACCGTTATGACAATATCGTCGCCATGACGACCCCTATGACATCATCGTCGCCATGGCAACCATTATGACATCACCGTCGCCATGACGACCATTATTAAATCATAGTCGCCATGACAACCATTATGACATCTTCGTCGCCATGATGACCATCATGACATCATGACATCACCGTTGCCATGACGACCATTATGACATCACCGTTGCCATGATGACCATTATGACATCATCGTCGCCATGACGACCATTATGACATCATCGTCGCCATGACAACCATTATGACATCACAATCGCCATGACGACAATTATGACATCACAATCGCCATGACGACCATTAATAAATCACAGTCGCCATGACAACCATTATGATATCTTCGTCGCCATGATGACCATTATGACATCATGACATCACCGTTGCCATGACGACCATTATGACATCACCGGTGCCATGACAACCATTATGACATCATCATCGCCATGACGACCATTATGACATCATCGTCGCCATGACAACCATTATGACATCACAATCGCCATGACGACCATTATGACATCATCGTCGCCATGGCGACCATTATGACATCATCGTAGCCATTACGACCATTATTAAATCACTGTCGCCATGACAACCATTATGACATCTTCGTCGCCATGACGACCATTATGACATCATGACATCACCGTTGCCATGACGACCATTATGACATCACCGTTGCCATGACGACCATTATGACATCATCGTCGCCATGACAACCATTATGACATCATCGTCGCCATGGCAACCATTATGACATCACAATCGCCATGACGACCATTATGGCATCATCATTGCCATGATGACCCTTTATGACATTATCGTCGCCATGACGACCCTTATGACATCATCGTCGCCATGGCAACCATTATGACATCATCATCGCCATGACAACCAATATGATATCATCGTCGCCATGATGACCATTATGACATCATCGTCGCGATGACAACCATTATGACATCATCGTCGCCATGGCGACCATTATGACATCACCGTTGGCATGACGACCATTATGACATCATCGTAGCCATTACGACCATTATTAAATCACAGTCGCCATGACAACCATTATGACATCTTCGTCGCCATGACGACCATTATGACATCATGACATCACCGTTACCATGACGACCATTATGACATCACCGTTGCCATGACGACCATTATTACATTAGCGTCGCCATGACGACCATTATGACATCATCGTCGCCATGACAACCATTATGACATCATCGTCGCCATGGCAACCATTATGACATCATCATCATCGCCATGACAACCAATATGATATCATTGTCGCCATGACAACCATTATGACATCATCGTCGCCATGACAACCATTATGACATCATATTCGCCATGACGACCATTATGACATTATCGTCGCCATGGCGACCGTTATGACAATATCGTCGCCATGACGACCCTTATGACATCATCGTCGCCATGGCAACCATTATGACATCATCATCGCCATGACAACCAATATGACATCACGGTCGCCATGTCGACCATTATGACATCATCGTAGCCATTACGACCATTATTAAATCACAGTCGCCATGACAACCATTATAACATCTTCGTCGCCATGACGACCATTATGACATCACCGTTGCTATGACGACCATTATGACATACCGTTGCCATGACGACCATTATGACATCATCATAGCCATTACGACCATTATTAAATCACAGTCGCCATGACAACCATTATGACATCTTCGTCGCCATGACGACCATTATGACATCATGACATCACCGTTGCCATGACGACCATTATGACATAACCGTCGCCATGACAACCATTATGACATCATCGTCGCCATGGCGACCATTATGACACCACCGTTGCCATGACGACCATTATGACATCATCGTCGCCATGACGACCATTATGACATCACCGTCGCCATGACAACCATTATGACATCACAATCACCATGACGACCATTATGGCATCATTATCGCCATGATGACCCTTTATGACATTATCGTCGCCATGACGACCCTTATGACATCATCGTCACCATGACAACCATTATGACATCACAATCGCCATGACGACCATGATGACATCATCGTCGCCATGGCGACCATTATGACATCATCGTAGCCATTGCGACCATTATTAAATCACTGTCGCCATGACAACCATTATGACATCTTCGTCGCCATGACGACCATTATGACATCATGACATCACCATTGCCATGACGACCATTATGACATCACCGTTGCCATGACGACCATTATGACATCATCGTCGCCATAACGGCCGTTATGACATCATCATCGCCATGACAACCATTATGACATCACTATCGCCATGACGACAATTATGACATCATCATCGCCATGATGACCATTATGACATCACCGTCGCCATGACGACCATTATGAAATCATCACAGCCATTACGACCATTATTAAATCACAGTCGCCATGACAACCATTATGACATCTTCATCGCCATGATGACCATTATGACATCATGACATCAACGTCGCCATGACAACCATTATGACATCATCGTCGCCATGGCGACCATTATGACATCATCATCGCCATGACTACCATTATGACATCATCATCGCCATGATTACCGTTATGACATTATCATCGCCATGACGACCCTTATGACATCATCGTCGCCATGACAACCATTATGACATCACAATCGCTATAACGACCATTATGACATCATCGTCGCCATGGCGACCATTATGACATCATCATCGCCATGATGACCGTTATGACAATATCGTCGCCATGACGACCCTGATGACATCATCGTCGCCATGGCGACCATTATGACATCACCGTCGCCATGACGACCATTATGACATCATCGTCGCCATGACGACCATTATGACATCATCGTCGCCATGACAACCATTATGACATCACAAACGCTATGACGACCATTATGACATCATCATAGCCATTACGACCATTAATAAATCACAGTCGCCATGACAACCATTATGATATCTTCGTCGCCATGACGACCATTATGACATCATGACATCACTATTGCCATGACGACCATTATGACATCACCGTTGCCATGACGACCATTATGACATCATCGTCGCCATAACGGCCATTATGACATCATCGTCGCCATGACAACCATTATGACATCACTATCGCCATGACGACAATTATGACATCATCATCGCCATGATGACCATTATGACATCACCGTCGCCATGACGACCATTATGAAATCATCATAGCCATTACGACCATTATTAAATCACAGTCGCCATGACAACCATTATGACATCTTCGTCGCCATGATGACCATTATGACATCATGACATCACCGTCGCCATGACAACCATTATGACATCATCGTCGCCATGGCGACCATTATGACATCATCATCACCATGACTACCATTATGACATCATCATCGCCATGATGACCGTTATGACATTATCATCGCCATGACGACCCTTATGACATCATCGTCGCCATGGCAACCATTATGACATCATCATCGCCATGACAACCAATATGATATCATCGTCGCCATGACAACCATTATGACATCATCGTCGCCATGACAACCATTATGACATCACAATCGACATAACGACCATTATGACATCATCGTCGCCATGGCGACCATTATGACATCATCATCGCCATGATGACCGTTATGACAATATCGTCGCCATGACGAGCACAATGACATCATCGTTGCCATGGCGACCATTATGACATCACCGTCGCCATGACGACCATTATTAAATCATAGTCGCCATGACAACCATTATGACATCTTCGTCGCCATGATGACCATTATGACATCATGACATCACCGTTGCCATGACAACCATTATGACATCACCGTTGCCATGATGACCATTATGACATCATCGTCGCCATGACGACCATTATGACATCATCGTCGCCATGACAACCATTATGATATCACAATCGCCATGACGACCAATATTAAATCACAGTCGCCATGACAACCATTATGACATCTTCGTCGCCATGACGACCATTATGACATCATGACATCACCATTGCCATGACGACCATTATGACATCATCGTCGCCATGACAACCATTTTGACATCATCGTCGCCATGGCGACCATTATGACATCACCGTCGCCATGACGACCATTATGACATCATCGTAGCCTTTACGACCATTATTAAATCAAAGTCGCCATGACAACCATTATGACATCATGACATCACCGTTGCCATTGAGACCATTATGACACCACCGTTGCCATGACGACCATTATGACATCATCGTTGCCTTGACGACAATTATGACATCATCATCGCCATGACGACCATTATGACATCATCATCGCCATGATGACCGTTATGACATTATCGTCGCCATGACGACCCTTATGACATCATCGTCGCCATGGCAACCATTAAGACATCATCATCGCCATGACGACCTTTATGACATCATCGCAGCCATTACGACCATTATTAAATCACAGTCGCCATGACAACCATTATGACATCTTCGTCGCCATGACGACCATTATGTCATCATGACATCACCGTTGCCATGACGACTATTATGACATCATCATTGCCATGACGACCATTATGACATCATCGTCGCCATGACGACCATTATGACATCATCGTCGCCATGACAACCATTATGACATCACAATCACCATGACGACCATTATGGCATCATTATCGCCATGATGACCCTTTATGACATTATCGCCGCCATGACGACCCTTATGACATCATCGTCACCATGACAACCATTATGACATCACAATCGCCATGACGACCATTATGACATCATCGTCGCCATGGCGACCATTATGACATCATCGTCGCCATGGCGACCATTATGACATCATCGTAGCCATTGCGACCATTATTAAATCACTGTCGCCATGACAACCATTATGACATCTTCGTCGCCATGACGACCATTATGACATCATGACATCACCACTGCCATGACGACCATTATGACATCACCGTTGCCATGACGACCATTATGACATCATCGTCGCCATAACGGCCGTTATGACATCATCGTCGCCATGACAACCATTATGACATCACTATCGCCATGACGACAATTATGACATCATCATCGCCATGATGACCATTATGACATCACCGTCGCCATGACGACCATTATGAAATCATCATAGCCATTACGACCATTATTAAATCACAGTCGCCATGACAACCATTATGACATCATCGCCATGATGACCGTTATGACATTATCGTCGCCATGACGACCCTTATGACATAATCGTCGCCATGGCAACCATTATGACATCATCATCGCCATGACAACCAATATGATATCATCGTCGCCATGATGACCATTATGACATCATCATCGCCATGACAAAATTATGACATCATATTCGCCATGGCGACCATTATGACCTCACCGTCGCCATGACGACCATTATGACATCATGACATCACCATTGCCATGACGACCATTATGACATCACCGTTGCCATGACGACCATTATGACATCATCGTCGCCACAACGGCCGTTATGACATCATCGTCGCCATGACAACCATTATGACATCACTATCGCCATGACGACAATTATGACATCATCATCGCCATGATGACCATTATGACATCACCGTCGCCATGACGACCATTATGAAATCATCATAGCCATTACGACCATTATTAAATCACAGTCGCCATGACAACCATTATGAGATCATCGCCATGATGACCGTTATGACATTATCGTCGCCATGACGACCCTTATGACATCATCGTCGCCATGGCAACCATTATGACATCATCATCGCCATGACAACCAATATGATATCATCGTCGCCATGATGACCATTATGACATCATCGTCGCCATGACAAACATTATGACATCATATTCGCCATGGCGACCATTATGACCTCACCGTCGCCATGACGACCAGTATGACATCATCGTAGCCATTATGACCATGATTAAATCACAGTCGCCATGACAACCATTATGACATCTTCGTCGCCATGACGACCATTATGACATCATGACATCACCGTTGCCATGACGACCATTATGACATCACCGTTGCCATGACGACCATTATGACATCACAATCGCCATGACGACCATTATGGCATCATCATCGCCATGATGACCCTTTATGACATTATCGTCGCCATGACCCTTATGACATCATCGTCGCCATGGCAACCATTATGACATCATCATCGCCATGACAACCAATATGATATCATCGTCGCCATGAAGACCATTATGACATCATCGTCGCCATGACAACCATTATGACATCATATTCGCCATGGCGACCATTATGACATCACCGTCGCCATGACGACCATTATGACATCATCGCAGCCATTACGACCATTATTAAATCACAGTCGCCATGACAACCATTATGACATCTTCGTCGCCATGACGACCATTATGACATCATGACATCACTGTTGCCATGACGACCATTATGACATCACCGTTGCCATGACGACCATTATGACATCACCGTCGCCATGACGACCATTATGACATCATCGTCGCCATGACGACCATTATGACATCATCGTCGCCATGACAACCATTATGACATCACAATCGCCATGACGACCATTATGGCATCATCATCGCCATGATGACCCTTTATGACATTATCGTCGCCATGACGACCCTTATGACATCATCGTCGCCATGGCAACCATTATGACATCATCATCGCCATGGCAATCAATATGATATTATCGTCGCCATGATGACCATTATGACATCATCGTCGCCATGACAACCATTATGACATCATCATCGCCATGACAACCAATATGATATCATCGTCGCCATGAAGACCATTATGACATCATCGTCGCCATGACAACCATTATGACATCATATTCGCCATGGCGACCATTATGACATCACCGTCGCCATGACGACCATTATGACATCATCGCAGCCATTACGACCATTATTAAATCACAGTCGCCATGACAACCATTATGACATCTTCGTCGCCATGACGACCATTATGACATCATGACATCACCGTTGCCATGACGACCATTATGACATCACCGTTGCCATGACTACCATTATGACATCACCGTCGCCATGACGACCATTATGACATCATCGTCGCCATGACGACCATTATGACATCATCATCGCCATGACAACCATTATGACATCACAATCGCCATGACGACCATTATGGCATCATCATCGCCATGATGACCCTTTATGACATTATCGTCGCCATGACGACCCTTATGACATCATCGTCGCCATGGCAACCATTATGACATCATCATCGCCATGGCAACCAATATGATATTATCGTCGCCATGATGACCATTATGACATCATCGTCGCCATGACAACCATTATGACATCATCGTCGCCATGGCGACCATTATGACATCACCATTGCCATGACGACCATTATGATATCATCGTAGCCATTACGACCAATATTAAATCACAGTCGCCATGACAACCATTATGACATCTTCGTCGCCATGACGACCATTATGACATCATGACATCACCGTTTCCATGACGACCATTATGACATCACCGTTGCCATGACGACCATTATGACATCATCGTCGCCATGACGAGCATTATGACATCATCGTTGCCATGACAACCATTATGACATCATCGTCGCCATGGCAACCATTATGACATCATCATCGCCATGACAACCAATATGATATCATCGTCGCCATGACAACCATTATGACATCATCGTCGCCATGACAACCATTATGACATCATATTCGCCATGGCGACCATTATGACATCACCGTCGCCATGACGAGCATTATGACATCATCGTTGCCATGACAACCATTATGACATCACAATCGTCATGACAACCATTATGACATCATAGTCGCCATGGCGACCATTATGACATCATCATCGCCAAGATGACCGTTATGAGAATATCGTCGCCATGACGACCCTTATGACATCATCGTCGCCATGGCAACCATTATGACATCATCATCGCCATGACAACCAATATGATATCATTGTCGCCATGACAACCATTATGACATCATCGTCGCCATGGCAACCATTATGACATCACGGTCGCCATGACGACCATTATGACATCATCGTAGCCATTACGAATATTATTAAATCACAGTCGCCATGACAACCATTATGACATCTTCGTCGCCATGACGACCATTATGACATCATGACATCACCGTTGCCATGACGACCATTATGACATCATCGTCGCCATGGCGACCATTATGACACCACCGTTGCCATGACGACCATTATGACATCATCGTTGCCTTGACGACAATTATGACATCATCATCGCCATGACGACCATTATGACATCATCATCGCCATGATGACCGTTATGACATCACAATCGCCATGACGACCATTATGACATCATCATCGCCATGGCGACCATTATGACATCATCGTCGCCATGGCGACCATTATGACATCATCGTAGCCATTGCGACCATTATTAAATCACTGTCGCCATGACAACCATTATGACATCTTCGTCGCCATGACGACCATTATGACATCATGACATCACCACTGCCATGACGACCATTCTGACATCATCGTCGCCATGACAACCATTTTGACATCATCGTCGCCATGGCGACCATTATGACATCACCGTCGCCATGACGACCATTATGACATCATCGTAGTCTTTACGACCATTATTAAATCAAAGTCGCCATGACAACCATTATGACATCTTCGTCGCCATGACGACCATTATGACATCATGACATCATCGTTGCCATGACGACCATTATGACATCATCGTTGCCATGACGACCATTATGACATCATCGTCGCCATGGCAACCATTATGACATCATCATCGCCATGACAACCAATATGATATCATCGTCGCCATGATGACCATTATGTAATCATTGTCGCCATGACAACCATTATGACATCATGACATCACCGTTGCCATTGAGACCATTATGACATCACCGTTGCCATGACAACCATTATGACATCATCATCGCCATGACAACCAATATGATATCATCGTCGCCATGACGACCATTATGACATCATCGTCGCCATGACAACCATTATGACATCATCGTCGCCATGGCGACCATTATGACATCACCGTTGCCATGACGACCATTATGATATCATCGTAGCCATTACGACCATTATTAAATCACAGTCGCCATGACAACCATTATGACATCTTAGTCGCCATGACGACCATTATGACATCATGAAATCACCGTTGCCATGACGACCATTATGACATCACCGTTGCCATGACGACCATTATGACATCACCGTTGCCATGATGACCATTATTACATCATCGTCGCCATGACGAGCATTATGACATCATCGTCGCCATGGCAACCATTATGACATCATCATCGCCATGACAACCAATATGATATCATCGTCGCCATGAGAACCATTATGACATCATCGTCGCCATGACAACCATTATGACATCATATTCGCCATGGCGACCATTATGACATCACAGTCGCCAGTACAACCATTATGACATCTTCGTCGCCATGACGACCATTATGACATCATGACATCACCATTGCCATGACGACCATTATGACATCACCGTTGCCATGACGACCATTATGACATCATCGTCGCCATGACAACCATTATGACATCATCGTCGCCATGGCAACCATTATGACATCATCATCGCCATGACAACCAATATGATATCATCGTCGCCATGACAACCATTATGACATCATCGTCGCCATGACAACCATTATGACATCATATTCGCCATGGCGACCATTATGACATCACCGTCGCCATGACGACCATTATGACATCATCGTAGCCATTACGACCATTATTAAATCACAGTCGCCATGGCAACCATTATGACATCTTCGTCGCCATGACGACCATTATGACATCATGACATCACCATTGCCATGACGACCATTATGACATCACCGTTGCCATGACGACCATTATGACATCATCGTCGCCATGACGACCATTATGACATCATCGTCACCATGACAACCATTATGCCATCACAATCGCCATGACGACCATTATGACATCATCGTCGCCATGGCGACCATTATGATATCATCATCGCCAAGATGACCGTTATGAGAATATCGTCGCCATGACGACCCTTATGACATCATCGTCGCCATGGCAACCATTATGACATCATCATCGCCATGACAACCAATATGATATCATTGTCGCCATGACAACCATTATGACATCATCGTCGCCATGGCAACCATTATGACATCACGGTCGCCATGTCGACCATTATGACATCATCGTAGCCATTATGACCATTATTAAATCACAGTCGCCATGACAAACATTATGACATCTTCGTCGCCATGACGACCATTATGACATCATGACATCACCGTTGCTATGACGACCATTATGATATCACCGTTGCCATGACGACCATTATGACATCATCGTCGCCATGACGACCATTATGACATCATCGTCGACATGACAACCATTATGACATCACAATCGCCATGACGACCATTATGACATCATCGTCGCCAAGATGACCGTTATGAGAATATCGTCGCCATGACGACCCTTATGACATCATCGTCGCCATGGCAACCATTATGACATCATCATCGCCATGACAACCAATATGATATCATTGTCGCCATGACAACCATTATGATATCATTGTCGCCATGGCAACCATTATGACATCACGGTCGCCATGTCGACCATTATGACATCATCGTAGCCATTACGACCATTATTAAATCACAGTCGCCATGACAACCATTATGACATCTTCATCGCCATGACGATCATTATGACATCATCATCGGCATGACAACCAATATGATATCATCGTCGCCATGATGACCATTATGACATCATCGTCGCCATGACGACCATTATGACATCATCGTCGCCATGGCGACCATTATGACATCACCGTCACCATGACGACCATTATGACATCATCGCAGCCATTACGACCATTATTAAATCACAGTCGCCATGACAACCATTATGACATCTTCATCGCCATGACGATCATTATGACATCATGACATCACCGTTGCCATGACGACCATTATGACATCACCGTTGCCATGACGACCATTATGACATCATCGTCACCATGACGACCATTATGACATCATCGTCGCCATGACAACCATTATGACATCACAATCGCCATGACGACCATTATGGCATCATCATCGCCATGATGACCCTTTATGACATTATCGTCGCCATGATGACCCTTTATGACATTATCGTCGCCATGATGACCCTTATGACATCATCGTCGCCATGGCAACCATTATGACATCATCATCGCCATGACAACCAATATGATATCATCGTCGCCATGATGACCATTATGACATCATCGTCGCCATGACAACCATTATGACATCATCGTCGCCATGGCGACCATTATGACATCACCGTTGCCATGACGACCATTATGACATCATCGTAGCCATTACGACCATTATTAAATCACAGTCGCCAAGACAACCATTATGACATCTTCGTCGCCATGACGACCATTATGACATCATGACATCACTGTTGCCATGACGACCATTATGACATCACCGTTGCCATGACGACCATTATTACATCATCGTCGCCATGACGACCATTATGACATCATCATCGCCATGACAACCATTATGACATCATCGTCGCCATGGCATCCATTATGACATCATCATCGCCATTACAACCAATATGATATCATCGTCGTCATGACAACCATTATGAGATCATATTCGCCACGGCGACCATTATGACATCACCGTCGCCATGACGACCATTATGACATCATAGTAGCCATTACGACCATTATTAAATCACAGTCCCCATGACAACCATTATGACATCTTAGTAGCCATGACGACCATTATTAAATCATCGTAGCCATTACGACCATTATTATATCACAGTCGCCATGAAAACCATTATGACATCTTCGTCGCCATGATGACCATTATGACATCATGACATCACCGTTGCCATGACGACCATTATGACATCACCATTGCCATGACGACCATTATGACATCATCGTCGCCATGACAACCATTTTGACATCATCGTCGCCATGGCGACCATAATGACATCACCGTCGCCATGACGACCATTATGACATCATCGTAGCCTTTACGACCATTATTAAATCAAAGTCGCCATGACAACCATTATGACATCTTCGTCGCCATGACGACCATTATGACATCATGACATCATCGTTGCCATGACGACCATTATGACATCATCGTTGCCATGACGACCATTATGACATCATCGTCGCCATGGCAACCATTATGACATCATCATCGCCATGACAACCAATATGATATCATCGTCGCCATGATGACCATTATGTAATCATTGTCGCCATGACAACCATTATGACATCATGACATCACCGTTGCCATTGAGACCATTATGACATCACCGTTGCCATGACAACCATTATGACATCATCATCGCCATGACAACCAATATGATATCATCGTCGCCATGACAACCATTATGACACCACTGTTGCCATGACGATCATTATGACATCATCGTCGCCATGGCGACCATTATGACATCACCGTTGCCATGACGACCATTATGATATCATCGTAGCCATTACGACCATGATTAAATCACAGTCGCCATGACAACCATTATGACATCTTCGTCGCCATGACGACCATTATGACATCATGACATCACCGTTGCCATGACGACCATTATGACATCACCGTTGCCATGACGACCATTATGACATCATCATCGCCATGACGAACATTATGACATCATCGTCGGCTTGACAACCATTATGACATCACAATCGCCATGACGACCATTATGGCATCATCATCGCCATGATGACCCTTTATGACATTATCGTCGCCATGACCCTTATGACATCATCGTCGCAATGGCAACCATTATGACATCATCATCGCCATGACAACCAATATGATATCATCGTCGCCATGAAGACCATTATGACATCATCGTCGCCATGACAACCATTATGACATCATATTCGCCATGGCGACCATTATGACATCACCGTCGCCATGACGACCATTATGACATCATCGCAGCCATTACGACCATTATTAAATCACAGTCGCCATGACAACCATTATGACATCTTCGTCGCCATGACGACCATTATGACATCATGACATCACCGTTGCCATGACGACCATTATGACATCACCGTTGCCATGACGACCATTATGACATCACCGTCGCCATGACGACCATTATGACATCATAGTCGCCATGACGACCATTATGACATCATCGTCGCCATGACAACCATTATGACATCACAATCGCCATGACGACCATTATGGCATCATCATCGCCATGATGACCCTTTATGACATTATCGTCGCCATGACGACCCTTATGACATCATCGTCGCCATGGCAACCATTATGACATCATCATCGCCATGGCAATCAATATGATATTATCGTCGCCATGATGACCATTATGACATCATCGTCGCCATGACAACCATTATGACATCATCATCGCCATGACAACCAATATGATATCATCGTCGCCATGAAGACCATTATGACATCATCGTCGCCATGACAACCATTATGACATCATATTCGCCATGGCGACCATTATGACATCACCGTCGCCATGACGACCATTATGACATCATCGCAGCCATTACGACCATTATTAAATCACAGTCGCCATGACAACCATTATGACATCTTCGTCGCCATGACGACCATTATGACATCATGACATCACCGTTGCCATGACGACCATTATGACATCACCGTTGCCATGACTACCATTATGACATCACCGTCGCCATGACGACCATTATGACATCATCGTCGCCATGGCGACCATTATGACATCATCATCGCCATGACAACCATTATGACATCACAATCGCCATGACGACCATTATGGCATCATCATCGCCATGATGACCCTTTATGACATTATCGTCGCCATGACGACCCTTATGACATCATCGTCGCCATGGCAACCATTATGACATCATCATCGCCATGGCAACCAATATGATATTATCGTCGCCATGATGACCATTATGACATCATCGTCGCCATGACAACCATTATGACATCATCGTCGCCATGGCGACCATTATGACATCACCATTGCCATGACGACCATTATGATATCATCGTAGCCATTACGACCAATATTAAATCACAGTCGCCATGACAACCATTATGACATCTTCGTCGCCATGACGACCATTATGACATCATGACATCACCGTTTCCATGACGACCATTATGACATCACCGTTGCCATGACGACCATTATGACATCATCGTCGCCATGACGAGCATTATGACATCATCGTTGCCATGACAACCATTATGACATCATCGTCGCCATGGCAACCATTATGACATCATCATCGCCATGACAACCAATATGATATCATCGTCGCCATGACAACCATTATGACATCATCGTCGCCATGACAACCATTATGACATCATATTCGCCATGGCGACCATTATGACATCACCGTCGCCATGACGAGCATTATGACATCATCGTTGCCATGACAACCATTATGACATCACAATCGCCATGACAACCATTATGACATCATAGTCGCCATGGCGACCATTATGACATCATCATCGCCAAGATGACCGTTATGAGAATATCGTCGCCATAACGACCCTTATGACATCATCGTCGCCATGGCAACCATTATGACATCATCATCGCCATGACAACCAATATGATATCATTGTCGCCATGACAACCATTATGACATCATCGTCGCCATGGCAACCATTATGACATCACGGTCGCCATGACGACCATTATGACATCATCGTAGCCATTACGACCATTATTAAATCACAGTCGCCATGACAACCATTATGACATCTTCGTCGCCATGACGACCATTATGACATCATGACATCACCGTTGCCATGACGACCATTATGACATCATCGTCGCCATGGCGACCATTATGACACCACCGTTGCCATGACGACCATTATGACATCATCGTTGCCTTGACGACAATTATGACATCATCATCGCCATGACGACCATTATGACATCATCATCGCCATGATGACCGTTATGACATCACAATCGCCATGACGACCATTATGACATCATCGTCGCCATGGCGACCATTATGACATCATCGTCGCCATGGCGACCATTATGACATCATCGTAGCCATTGCAACCATTATTAAATCACTGTCGCCATGACAACCATTATGACATCTTCGTCGCCATGACGACCATTATGACATCATGACATCACCACTGCCATGACGACCATTATGACATCATCGTCGCCATGACAACCATTTTGACATCATCGTCGCCATGGCGACCATTATGACATCACCGTCGCCATGACGACCATTATGACATCATCGTAGTCTTTACGACCATTATTAAATCAAAGTCGCCATGACAACCATTATGACATCTTCGTCGCCATGACGACCATTATGACATCATGACATCATCGTTGCCATGACGACCATTATGACATCATCGTTGCCATGACGACCATTATGACATCATCGTCGCCATGGCAACCATTATGACATCATCATCGCCATGACAACCAATATGATATCATCGTCGCCATGATGACCATTATGTAATCATTGTCGCCATGACAACCATTATGACATCATGACATCACCGTTGCCATTGAGACCATTATGACATCACCGTTGCCATGACAACCATTATGACATCATCATCGCCATGACAACCAATATGATATCATCGTCGCCATGACGACCATTATGACATCATCGTCGCCATGACAACCATTATGACATCATCGTCGCCATGGCGACCATTATGACATCACCGTTGCCATGACGACCATTATGATATCATCGTAGCCATTACGACCATTATTAAATCACAGTCGCCATGACAACCATTATGACATCTTAGTCGCCATGACGACCATTATGACATCATGACATCACCGTTGCCATGACGACCATTATGACATCACCGTTGCCATGACGACCATTATGACATCACCGTTGCCATGATGACCATTATTACATCATCGTCGCCATGACGAGCATTATGACATCATCGTCGCCATGGCAACCATTATGACATCATCATCGCCATGACAACCAATATGATATCATCGTCGCCATGAGAACCATTATGACATCATCGTCGCCATGACAACCATTATGACATCATATTCGCCATGGCGACCATTATGACATCACAGTCGCCAGTACAACCATTATGACATCTTCGTCGCCATGACGACCATTATGACATCATGACATCACCATTGCCATGACGACCATTATGACATCACCGTTGCCATGACGACCATTATGACATCATCGTCGCCATGACAACCATTATGACATCATCGTCGCCATGGCAACCATTATGACATCATCATCGCCATGACAACCAATATGATATCATCGTCGCCATGACAACCATTATGACATCATCGTCGCCATGACAACCATTATGACATCATATTCGCCATGGCGACCATTATGACATCACCGTCGCCATGACGACCATTATGACATCATCGTAGCCATTACGACCATTATTAAATCACAGTCGCCATGGCAACCATTATGACATCTTCGTCGCCATGACGACCATTATGACATCATGACATCACCATTGCCATGACGACCATTATGACATCACCGTTGCCATGACGACCATTATGACATCATCGTCGCCATGACGACCATTATGACATCATCGTCACCATGACAACCATTATGCCATCACAATCGCCATGACGACCATTATGACATCATCGTCGCCATGGCGACCATTATGATATCATCATCGCCAAGATGACCGTTATGAGAATATCGTCGCCATGACGACCCTTATGACATCATCGTCGCCATGGCAACCATTATGACATCATCATCGCCATGACAACCAATATGATATCATTGTCGCCATGACAACCATTATGACATCATCGTCGCCATGGCAACCATTATGACATCACGGTCGCCATGTCGACCATTATGACATCATCGTAGCCATTATGACCATTATTAAATCACAGTCGCCATGACAAACATTATGACATCTTCGTCGCCATGACGACCATTATGACATCATGACATCACCGTTGCTATGACGACCATTATGACATCACCGTTGCCATGACGACCATTATGACATCATCGTCGCCATGACGACCATTATGACATCATCGTCGACATGACAACCATTATGACATCACAAACGCCATGACGACCATTATGACATCATCGTCGCCAAGATGACCGTTATGAGAATATCGTCGCCATGACGACCCTTATGACATCATCGTCGCCATGGCAACCATTATGACATCATCATCGCCATGACAACCAATATGATATCATTGTCGCCATGACAACCATTATGATATCATTGTCGCCATGGCAACCATTATGACATCACGGTCGCCATGTCGACCATTATGACATCATCGTAGCCATTACGACCATTATTAAATCACAGTCGCCATGACAACCATTATGACATCTTCATCGCCATGACCATCATTATGACATCATCATCGGCATGACAACCAATATGATATCATCGTCGCCATGATGACCATTATGACATCATCGTCGCCATGACAACCATTATGACATCATCGTCGCCATGGCGACCATTATGACATCACCGTCACCATGACGACCATTATGACATCATCGCAGCCATTACGACCATTATTAAATCACAGTCGCCATGACAACCATTATGACATCTTCATCGCCATGACGATCATTATGACATCATGACATCACCGTTGCCATGACGACCATTATGACATCACCGTTGCCATGACGACCATTATGACATCATCGTCACCATGACGACCATTATGACATCATCGTCGCAATGACAACCATTATGACATCACAATCGCCATGACGACCATTATGGCATCATCATCGCCATGATGACCCTTTATGACATTATCGTCGCCATGATGACCCTTTATGACATTATCGTCGCCATGATGACCCTTATGACATCATCGTCGCCATGGCAACCATTATGACATCATCATCGCCATGACAACCAATATGATATCATCGTCGCCATGATGACCATTATGACATCATCGTCGCCATGACAACCATTATGACATCATCGTCGCCATGGCGACCATTATGACATCACCGTTGCCATGACGACCATTATGACATCATCGTAGCCATTACGACCATTATTAAATCACAGTCGCCAAGACAACCATTATGACATCTTCGTCGCCATGACGACCATTATGACATCATGACATCACTGTTGCCATGACGACCATTATGACATCACCGTTGCCATGACGACCATTATTACATCATCGTCGCCATGACGACCATTATGACATCATCATCGCCATGACAACCATTATGACATCATCGTCGCCATGGCATCCATTATGACATCATCATCGCCATTACAACCAATATGATATCATCGTCGTCATGACAACCATTATGAGATCATATTCGCCACGGCGACCATTATGACATCACCGTCGCCATGACGACCATTATGACATCATAGTAGCCATTACGACCATTATTAAATCACAGTCCCCATGACAACCATTATGACATCTTCGTCGCCATGACGACCATTATGACATCATGACATCACAATTGCTATGACGACCATTATGACATCACCGTTGCCATGACGACCATTATGACATCATTGTAGCCATTACAACCATTATTAAATCACAGTCGCCATGACAACCATTATGACATCTTTGTCGCCATGACGACCATTATGACATCATGACATCACCGTTGCCATGATGACCATTATGACATCATCGTCGCCATGACAACCATTATGACATCATCATCGCCATGACGACAATTATGACATCATCATCGCCATGACGAACATTATGACATCATCATCGCCATGATGACCGTTATGACATTATCGTCGCCATGACGACCCTTATGACATCATCGTCGCCATGGCAACCATTATGACATCATCATCGCCATGACAACCAATATGATATCATAGTGGCCATGATGACCATTATGACATCATCGTCGCCATGACAACCATTATGACATCATCGTCGCCATGGCGACCATTATGACATCACCATCGCCATGACGACCATTATGACATCATCGTAGCCATTACGACCATTATTAAATCACAGTCGCCATGACAACCATTATGACATCTTCGTCGCCATGACGACCATTATGACATCATGACATCAACGCTGCCATGACGACCATTATGACATCACCGTTGCCATGACGACCATTATGACATCATCGTCGCCATGTCAACCAATATGATATTATCGTCGCCATGATGACCATTATGACATCATCGTCGCCATGACAACCATTATGACATCATCGTCGCCATGGCGACCATTATGACATCACCATTGCCATGACGACCATTATGACATCATTGTCGCCATGACAACCATTATGACATCAACGTCGCCATGGCGACCATTTTGACATCACCGTCGCCATGACGACCATTATTAAATCATCGTAGCCATTACGACCATTATTATATCACAGTCGCCATGAAAACCATTATGACATCTTCGTCGCCATGATGACCATTATGACATCATGACATCACCGTTGCCATGACGACCATTATGACATCACCATTGCCATGACGACCATTATGACATCATCGTCGCCATGACAACCATTTTGACATCATCGTCGCCATGGCGACCATTATGACATCACCGTCGCCATGACGACCATTATGACATCATCGTAGCCTTTACGACCATTATTAAATCAAAGTCGCCATGACAACCATTATGACATCTTCGTCGCCATGACGACCATTATGACATCATGACATCATCGTTGCCATGACGACCATTATGACATCATCGTTGCCATGACGACCATTATGACATCATCGTCGCCATGGCAACCATTATGACATCATCATCGCCATGACAACCAATATGATATCATCGTCGCCATGATGACCATTATGTAATCATTGTCGCCATGACAACCATTATGACATCATGACATCACCGTTGCCATTGAGACCATTATGACATCACCGTTGCCATGACAACCATTATGACATCATCATCGCCATGACAACCAATATATCATCGTCGCCATGACAACCATTATGACACCACTGTTGCCATGACGATCATTATGACATCATCGTCGCCATGGCGACCATTATGACATCACCGTTGCCATGACGACCATTATGATATCATCGTAGCCATTACGACCATTATTAAATCACAATCGCCATGACAACCATTATGACATCTTAGTCGCCATGACGACCATTATGACATCATGACATCACCGTTGCCATGACGACCATTATGACATCACCGTTGCCATGACGACCATTATGACATCACCGTTGCCATGATGACCATTATTACATCATCGTCGCCATGACGAGCATTATGACATCATCGTCGCCATGGCAACCATTATGACATCATCATCGCCATGACAACCAATATGATATCATCGTCGCCATGAGAACCATTATGACATCATCGTCGCCATGACAACCATTATGACATCATATTCGCCATGGCGACCATTATGACATCACAGTCGCCAGTACAACCATTATGACATCTTCGTCGCCATGACGACCATTATGACATCATGACATCACCATTGCCATGACGACCATTATGACATCACCGTTGCCATGACGACCATTATGACATCATCGTCGCCATGACAACCATTATGACATCATCGTCGCCATGGCAACCATTATGACATCATCATCGCCATGACAACCAATATGATATCATCGTCGCCATGACAACCATTATGACATCATCGTCGCCATGACAACCATTATGACATCATATTCGCCATGGCGACCATTATGACATCACCGTCGCCATGACGACCATTATGACATCATCGTAGCCATTACGACCATTATTAAATCACAGTCGCCATGGCAACCATTATGACATCTTCGTCGCCATGACGACCATTATGACATCATGACATCACCATTGCCATGACGACCATTATGACATCACCGTTGCCATGACGACCATTATGACATCATCGTCGCCATGACGACCATTATGACATCATCGTCGCCATGACAACCATTATGACATCACAATCGCCATGACAACCATTATGACATCATAGTCGCCATGGCGACCATTATGACATCATCATCGCCAAGATGACCGTTATGAGAATATTGTCGCCATGACGACCCTTATGACATCATCGTCGCCATGGCAACCATTATGACATCATCATCGCCATGACAACCAATATGATATCATTGTTGCCATGACAACCATTATGACATCATCGTCGCCATGGCAACCATTATGACATCACGGTCGCCATGACGACCATTATGACATCATCGTAGCCGTTACGACCATTATTAAATCACAGTCGCCATGACAACCATTATGACATCTTCGTCGCCATGACGACCATTATGACATCATGACATCACCGTTGCCATGACGACCATTATGACATCATCGTCGCCATGACAACCTTTATGACATCATCGTCGCCATGGCGACCATTATGACACCACCGTTGCCATGACGACCATTATGACATCATCGTTGCCTTGACGACAATTATGACATCATCATCGCCATGACGACCATTATGACATCATCATCGCCATGATGACCGTTATGACATTATCGTCGCCATGACGACCCTTATGACATCATCGTCGCCATGGCAACCATTAAGACATCATCATCGCCATGACGACCATTATGACATCATCGCAGCCATTACGACCATTATTAAATCACAGTCGCCATGACAACCATTATGACATCTTCGTCGCCATGACGATCATTATGACATCATGACATCACCGTTGCCATGACGACCATTATGACATCACCGTTGCCATGACGACCATTATGACATCATCGTCGCCATGACAACCATTATAACATCACAATCGCCATGACGACCATTATGGCATCATCATCGCCATGATGACCCTTTATGACATTATCGTCGCCATGACGACCCTTATGACATCATCGTCGCCATGGTGACCATTATGACATCATCATCGCCATGACAACCAATATGATATCATCGTCGAAATGACGACCATTATGACATCATCGTCGCCATGTCAACCATTATGACATCATCGTCGCCATGGCGACCATTATGACATCACCGTTGCCATGACGACCATTATGATATCATCGTAGCCATTACGACCATTATTAAACCACAGTCGCCATGACAACCATTATGACATCTTCGTCGCCATGACGACCATTATGACATCATGACATCACCGTTGCCATGACGACCATTATGACATCACCGTTGCCATGATGACCATTATTACATCATCGTCGCCATGACGAGCATTATGACATCATCGTCGCCATGGCAACCATTATGACATCATCATCGCCATGACAACCAATATGATATCATCGTCGCCATGAGAACCATTATGACATCATCGTCGCCATGACAACCATTATGACATCATATTCGCCATGGCGACCATTATGACATCACAGTCGCCAGTACAACCATTATGACATCTTCGTCGCCATGACGACCATTATGACATCATGACATCACCATTGCCATGACGACCATTATGACATCACCGTTGCCATGACGACCATTATGACATCATCGTCGCCATGACGACCATTATGACATCATCGTCACCATGACAACCATTATGCCATCACAATCGCCATGACGACCATTATGACATCATCGTCGCCATGGCGACCATTATGATATCATCATCGCCAAGATGACCGTTATGAGAATATCGTCGCCATGACGACCCTTATGACATCATCGTCGCCATGGCAACCATTATGACATCATCATCGCCATGACAACCAATATGATATCATTGTCGCCATGACAACCATTATGACATCATCGTCGCCATGGCAACCATTATGACATCACGGTCGCCATGTCGACCATTATGACATCATCGTAGCCATTATGACCATTATTAAATCACAGTCGCCATGACAAACATTATGACATCTTCGTCGCCATGACGACCATTATGACATCATGACATCACCGTTGCTATGACGACCATTATGACATCACCGTTGCCATGACGACCATTATGACATCATCGTCGCCATGACGACCATTATGACATCATCGTCGACATGACAACCATTATGACATCACAATCGCCATGACGACCATTATGACATCATCGTCGCCAAGATGACCGTTATGAGAATATCGTCGCCATGACGACCCTTATGACATCATCGTCGCCATGGCAACCATTATGACATCATCATCGCCATGACAACCAATATGATATCATTGTCGCCATGACAACCATTATGACATCATTGTCGCCATGGCAACCATTATGACATCACGGTCGCCATGTCGACCATTATGACATCATCGTAGCCATTACGACCATTATTAAATCACAGTCGCCATGACAACCATTATGACATCTTCATCGCCATGACGATCATTATGACATCATCATCGGCATGACAACCAATATGATATCATCGTCGCCATGATGACCATTATGACATCATCGTCGCCATGACAACCATTATGACATCATCGTCGCCATGGCGACCATTATGACATCACCGTCACCATGACGACCATTATGACATCATCGCAGCCATTACGACCATTATTAAATCACAGTCGCCATGACAAACATTATGACATCTTCGTCGCCATGACGACCATTATGACATCATGACATCACCGTTGCTATGACGACCATTATGACATCACCGTTGCCATGACGACCATTATGACATCATCGTCACCATGACGACCATTATGACATCATCGTCGCCATGACAACCATTATGACATCACAATCGCCATGACGACCATTATGGCATCATCATCGCCATGATGACCCTTTATGACATTATCGTCGCCATGATGACCCTTTATGACATTATCGTCGCCATGATGACCCTTATGACATCATCGTCGCCATGGCAACCATTATGACATCATCATCGCCATGACAACCAATATGATATCATCGTCGCCATGATGACCATTATGACATCATCGTCGCCATGACAACCATTATGACATCATCGTCGCCATGGCGACCATTATGACATCACCGTTGCCATGACGACCATTATGACATCATCGTAGCCATTACGACCATTATTAAATCACAGTCGCCATGACAACCATTATGACATCTTCGTCGCCATGACGACCATTATGACATCATGACATCAACGCTGCCATGACGACCATTATGACATCACCGTTGCCATGACGACCATTATGACATCATCGTCGCCATGACGACCATTATGACATCATCATCGCCATGACAACCATTATGACATCACAATCGCCATGACGACCATTATGGCATCATCATCGCCATGATGACCCTTTATGACATTATCGTCGCCATGACGACCCTTATGACATCATCGTAGCCATTACGACCATTATTAAATCACAGTCGCCATGACAACCATTATGACATCTTCGTCGCCATGACGACCATTATGACATCATGACATCACCGTTGCCATGACGACCATTATGACATCATCGTCGCCATGGCGACCATTATGACACCACCGTTGCCATGACGACCATTATGACATCATCATCGCCATGACAACCATTATGACATCATCGTCGCCATGGCATCCATTATGACATCATCATCGCCATTACAACCAATATGATATCATCGTCGTCATGACAACCATTATGAGATCATATTCGCCACGGCGACCATTATGACATCACCGTCGCCATGACGACCATTATGACATCATAGTAGCCATTACGACCATTATTAAATCACAGTCCCCATGACAACCATTATGACATCTTCGTCGCCATGACGACCATTATGACATCATGACATCACAATTGCTATGACGACCATTATGACATCACCGTTGCCATGACGACCATTATGACATCATTGTAGCCATTACAACCATTATTAAATCACAGTCGCCATGACAACCATTATGACATCTTTGTCGCCATGACGACCATTATGACATCATGACATCACCGTTGCCATGATGACCATTATGACATCATCGTCGCCATGACAACCATTATGACATCATCATCGCCATGACGACAATTATGACATCATCATCGCCATGACGAACATTATGACATCATCATCGCCATGATGACCGTTATGACATTATCGTCGCCATGACGACCCTTATGACATCATCGTCGCCATGGCAACCATTATGACATCATCATCGCCATGACAACCAATATGATATCATAGTGGCCATGATGACCATTATGACATCATCGTCGCCATGACAACCATTATGACATCATCGTCGCCATGGCGACCATTATGACATCACCATCGCCATGACGATCATTATGACATCATCGTAGCCATTACGACCATTATTAAATCACAGTCGCCATGACAACCATTATGACATCTTCGTCGCCATGACGACCATTATGACATCATGACATCAACGCTGCCATGACGACCATTATGACATCACCGTTGCCATGACGACCATTATGACATCATCGTCGCCATGACGACCATTATGACATCATCGTCGCCATGACAACCATTATGACATCACAATCGCCATGACGACCATTATGGCATCATCATCGCCATGATGACCCTTTATGACATTATCGTCGCCATGACGACCCTTATGACATCATCGTAGCCATTACGACCATTATTAAATCACAGTCGCCATGACAACCATTATGACATCTTCGTCGCCATGACGACCATTATGACATCATGACATCACCGTTGCCATGACGACCATTATGACATCATCGTCGCCATGGCGACCATTATGACACCACCGTTGCCATGACGACCATTATGACATCATCGTCGCCATGACAACCATTATGACATCACAATCACCATGACGACCATTATGGCATCATTATCGCCATGATGACCCTTTATGACATTATCATCGCCATGGCGACCGTTATGACAATATCGTCGCCATGACGACCCTTATGCCATCATCGTCGCCATGGCAACCATTATGACATCATCATCGCCATGACAACCAATATGATATCATTGTCGCCATGACAACCATTATGACATCATCGTCGCCATGGCAACCATTATGACATCACGGTCGCCATGTCGACCATTATGACATCATCGTAGCCATTACGACCATTATTAAATCACAGTCGCCATGACAACCATTATGACATCCTCGTCGCCATGACGACCATTATGACATCACCGTTGCTATGACGACCATTATGACATACCGTTGCCATGACGACCATTATGACATCATCATAGCCATTACGACCATTATTAAATCACAGTCGCCATGACAACCATTATGACATCTTCGTCGCCATGACAACCATTATGACATCATGACATCACCGTTGCCATGACGACCATTATGACATAACCGTCGCCATGACAACCATTATGACATCATCGTCGCCATGGCGACCATTATGACACCACCGTTGCCATGACGACCATTATGACATCATCGTCGCCTTGACGACCAATATGACATCATCGTCGCCTTGACGACAATTATGACATCATCATCGCCATGATGACCGTTATGACATTATCGTCGCCATGACGACCCTTATGACATCATCGTCGCCATGGCAACCATTATGACATCATCATCGCCATGACAACCAATATGATATCATCGTCGCCATGACAAACATTATGACATCATATTCGCCATGGCGACCATTATGACCTCACCGTCGCCATGACGACCAGTATGACATCATCGTAGCCATTACGACCATTATTAAATCACAGTCGCCATGACAACCATTATGACATCTTTGTCGCCATGACGACCATTATGACATCATGACATCACCGTTGCCATGACGACCATTATGACATCACCGTTGCCATGACGACCATTATGACATCATCATCGCCATGACGACCATTATGACATCATCGTCGGCTTGACAACCATTATGACATCACAATCGCCATGACGACCATTATGGCATCATCTTCGCCATGATGACCCTTTATGACATTATCGTCGCCATGACCCTTATGACATCATCGTCGCCATGGCAACCATTATGACATCATCATCGCTATGACAACCAATATGATATCATCGTCGCCATGAAGACCATTATGACATCATCGTCGCCATGACAACCATTATGACATCATATTCGCCATGGCGACCATTATGACATCACCGTCGCCATGACGACCATTATTACATCATCGCAGCCATTACGACCATTATTAAATCACAGTCGCCATGACAACCATTATGACATCTTCGTCGCCATGACGACCATTATGACATCATGACATCACCGTTGCCATGACGACCATTATGACATCACCGTTGCCATGACGACCATTATGACATCACCGTCGCCATGACGACCATTATGACATCATCGTCGCCATGACGACCATTATGACATCATCGTCGCCATGACGACCATTATGACATCATCATCGCCATGACAACCATTATGACATCACAATCGCCATGACGACCATTATGGCATCATCATCGCCATGATGACCCTTTATGACATTATCGTCGCCATGACGACCCTTATGACATCATCGTCGCCATGGCAACCATTATGACATCATCATCGCCATGGCAACCAATATGATATTATCGTCGCCATGATGACCATTATGACATCATCGTCGCCATGACAACCATTATGACATCATCGTCGCCATGGCGACCATTATGACATCACCATTGCCATGACGACCATTATGATATCATCGTAGCCATTACGACCAATATTAAATCACAGTCGCCATGACAACCATTATGACATCTTCGTCGCCATGACGACCATTATGACATCATGACATCACCATTGCCATGACGACCATTATGACATCATCGTCGCCATGACAACCATTTTGACATCATCGTCGCCATGGCGACCATTATGACATCACCGTCGCCATGACGACCATTATGACATCATCGTAGCCTTTACGACCATTATTAAATCAAAGTCGCCATGACAACCATTATGACATCATGACATCACCGTTGCCATTGAGACCATTATGACATCACCGTTGCCATGACAACCATTATGACATCATCATCGCCATGACAACCAATATGATATCATCGTCGCCATGACGACCATTGTGACATCATCGTCGCCATGACAACCATTATGACATCATCGTCGCCATGGCGACCATTATGACATCACCGTTGCCATGACGACCATTATGATATCATCGTAGCCATTACGACCATTATTAAATCACAGTCGCCATGACAACCATTATGACATCTTAGTCGCCATGACGACCATTATGACATCATGACATCACCGTTGCCATGACGACCATTATGACATCACCGTTGCCATGACGACCATTATGACATCACCGTTGCCATGATGACCATTATTACATCATCGTCGCCATGGCAACCATTAAGACATCATCATCGCCATGACGACCATTATGACATCATCGCAGCCATTACGACCATTATTAAATCACAGTCGCCATGACAACCATTATGACATCTTCGTCGCCATGACGATCATTATGACATCATGACATCACCGTTGCCATGACGACCATTATGACATCACCGTTGCCATGACGACCATTATGACATCATCGTCGCCATGACAACCATTATAACATCACAATTGCCATGACGACCATTATGGCATCATCATCGCCATGATGACCCTTTATGACATTATCGTCGCCATGACGACCCTTATGACATCATCGTCGCCATGGTGACCATTATGACATCATCATCGCCATGACAACCAATATGATATCATCGTCGCCATGACGACCATTATGACATCATCGTCGCCATGTCAACCATTATGACATCATCGTCGCCATGGCGACCATTATGACATCACCGTTGCCATGACGACCATTATGATATCATCGTAGCCATTACGACCATTATTAAATCACAGTCGCCATGACAACCATTATGACATCTTCGTCGCCATGACGACCATTATGACATCATGACATCACCGTTGCCATGACGACCATTATGACATCACCGTTGCCATGATGACCATTATTACATCATCTTCGCCATGACGAGCATTATGACATCATCGTCGCCATGGCAACCATTATGACATCATCATCGCCATGACAACCAATATGATATCATCGTCGCCATGAGAACCATTATGACATCATCGTCGCCATGACAACCATTATGACATCATATTCGCCATGGCGACCATTATGACATCACAGTCGCCAGTACAACCATTATGACATCTTCGTCGCCATGACGACCATTATGACATCATGACATCACCATTGCCATGACGACCATTATGACATCACTGTTGCCATGACGACCATTATGACATCATCGTCGCCATGACGACCATTATGACATCATCGTCGCCATGACAACCATTATGCCATCACAATCGCCATGACGACCATTATGACATCATCGTCGCCATGGCGACCATTATGACATCATCATCGCCAAGATGACCGTTATGAGAATATCGTCGCCATGACGACCCTTATGACATCATCGTCGCCATGACAACCATTATGACATCATCATCGCCATGACAACCAATATGATATCATTGTCGCCATGACAACCATTATGACATCATCGTCGCCATGGCAACCATTATGACATCACGGTCGCCATGTCGACCATTATGACATCATCGTAGCCATTATGACCATTATTAAATCACAGTCGCCATGACAAACATTATGACATCTTCGTCGCCATGACGACCATTATGACATCATGACATCACCGTTGCTATGACGACCATTATGACATCACCGTTGCCATGACGACCATTATGACATCATCGTCGCCATGACGACCATTATGACATCATCGTCGACATGACAACCATTATGACATCACAATCGCCATGACGACCATTATTACATCATCGTCGCCAAGATGACCGTTATGAGAATATCGTCGCCATGACGACCCTTATGACATCATCGTCGCCATGGCAACCATTATGACATCATCATCGCCATGACAACCAATATGATATCATTGTCGCCATGACAACCATTATGACATCATTGTCGCCATGGCAATCATTATGACATCACGGTCGCCATGTCGACCATTATGACATCATCGTAGCCATTACGACCATTATTAAATCACAGTCGCCATGACAACCATTATGACATCTTCGTCGCCATGACGACCATTATGACATCATGACATCACCGTTGCCATGACGACCATTATGACATAACCGTCGCCATGACAACCATTATGACATCATCGTCGCCATGGCGACCATTATGACACCACCGTTGCCATGACGACCATTATGACATCATCGTCACCTTGACGACCAATATGACATCATCGTCGCCTTGACGACAATTATGACATCATCATCGCCATGATGACCGTTATGACATTATCGTCGCCATGACGACCCTTATGACATCATCGTCGCCATGGCAACCATTATGACATCATCATCGCCATGACAACCAATATGATATCATCGTCGCCATGACAAACATTATGACATCATATTCGCCATGGCGACCATTATGACCTCACCGTCGCCATGACGACCAGTATGACATCATCGTAGCCATTACGACCATTATTAAATCACAGTCGCCATGACAACCATTATGACATCTTCGTCGCCATGACGACCATTATGACATCATGACATCACCGTTGCCATGACGACCATTATGACATCACCGTTGCCATGACGACCATTATGACATCATCATCGCCATGACGACCATTATGACATCATCGTCGGCTTGACAACCATTATGACATCACAATCGCCATGACGACCATTATGGCATCATCTTCGCCATGATGACCCTTTATGACATTATCGTCGCCATGACCCTTATGACATCATCGTCGCCATGGCAACCATTATGACATCATCATCGCCATGACAACCAATATGATATCATCGTCGCCATGAAGACCATTATGACATCATCGTCGCCATGACAACCATTATGACATCATATTCGCCATGGCGACCATTATGACATCACCGTCGCCATGACGACCATTATGACATCATCACAGCCATTACGACCATTATTAAATCACAGTCGCCATGACAACCATTATGACATCTTCGTCGCCATGACGACCATTATGACATCATGACATCACCGTTGCCATGACGACCATTATGACATCACCGTTGCCATGACGACCATTATGACATCACCGTCGCCATGACGACCATTATGACATCATCGTCGCCATGACGACCATTATGACATCATCATCGCCATGACAACCATTATGACATCACAATCGCAATGACGACCATTATGGCATCATCATCGCCATGATGACCCTTTATGACATTATCGTCGCCATGACGACCCTTATGACATCATCGTCGCCATGGCAACCATTATGACATCATCATCGCCATGGCAACCAATATGATATTATCGTCGCCATGATGACCATTATGACATCATCGTCGCCATGACAACCATTATGACATCATCGTCGCCATGGCGACCATTATGACATCACCATTGCCATGACGACCATTATGATATCATCGTAGCCATTACGACCAATATTAAATCACAGTCGCCATGACAACCATTATGACATCTTCGTCGCCATGACGACCATTATGACATCATGACATCACCGTTGCCATGACGACCATTATGACATCACCGTTGCCATGACGACCATTATGACATCATCGTCGCCATGACGAGCATTATGACATCATCGTTGCCATGACAACCATTATGACATCATCGTCGCCATGGCAACCATTATGACATCATCATCGCCATGACAACCAATATGATATCATCGTCGCCATGACAACCATTATGACATCATCGTCGCCATGACAACCATTATGACATCATATTCGCCATGGCGACCATTATGACATCACCGTCACCATGACGACCATTATGACATCATCGTAGCCATTACGACCATTATTAAATCACAGTCGCCATGGCAACCATTATGACATCTTCGTCGCCATGACGACCATTATGACATCATGACATCACCATTGCCATGACGACCATTATGACATCACCGTTGCCATGACGACCATTATGACATCATCGTCGCCATGACAACCATTATGACATCACAATCGCCATGACAACCATAATGACATCATAGTCGCCATGGCGACCATTATGACATCATCATCGCCAAGATGACCGTTATGAGAATATCGTCGCCATGACGACCCTTATGACATCATCGTCGCCATGGCAACCATTATGACATCATCATCGCCATGACAACCAATATGATATCATTGTCGCCATGACAACCATTATGACATCATCGTCGCCATGGCAACCATTATGACATCACGGTCGCCATGACGACCATTATGACATCATCGTAGCCATTACGACCATTATTAAATCACAGTCGCCATGACAACCATTATGACATCTTCGTCGCCATGACGACCATTATGACATCATGACATCACCGTTGCCATGACGACCATTATGACATCATCGTCGCCATGGCGACCATTATGACACCACCGTTGCCATGACGACCATTATGACATCATCATCGCCATGACGACCATTATGACATCATCATCGCCATGATGACCGTTATGACATTACCGTCGCCATGACGACCCTTATGACATCATCGTCGCCATGGCAACCATTAAGACATCATCATCGCCATGACGACCATTATGACATCATCGTCGCCATGGCAACCATTAAGACATCATCATCACCATGACGACCATTATGGCATCATTATCGCCATGATGACCTTTTATGACATTATCGTCGCCATGACGACCCTTATGACATCATCGTCACCATGACAACCATTATGACATCACAATCGCCATGACGACCATTATGACATCATCGTCGCCATGGCGACCATTATGACATCATCGTAGCTATTGCGACCATTATTAAATCACTGTCGCCATGACAACCATTATGACATCTTCGTCGCCATGACGACCATTATGACATCATGACATCACCATTGCCATGACGACCATTATGACATCACCGTTGCCATGACGACCATTATGACATCATCGTCGCCATAACGGCCGTTATGACATCATCGTCGCCATGACAACCATTATGACATCACTATCGCCATGACGACAATTATGACATCATCATCGCCATGATGACCATTATGACATCACCGTCGCCATGACGACCATTATGAAATCATCATAGCCATTACGACCATTATTAAATCACAGTCGCCATGACAACCATTATGACATCATCGCCATGATGACCGTTATGACATTATCGTCGCCATGACGACCCTTATGACATAATCGTCGCCATGGCAACCATTATGACATCATCATCGCCATGAAAACCAATATGATATCATCGTCGCCATGATGACCATTATGACATCATCATCGCCATGACAAACATTATGACATCATATTCGCCATGGCGACCATTATGACCTCACCGTCGCCATGACGACCAGTATGACATCATCGTAGCCATTACGACCATTATTAAATCACAGTCGCCATGACAACCATTATGACATCTTCGTCGCCATGACGACCATTATGACATCATGACATCACCGTTGCCATGACGACCATTATGACATCACCGTTGCCATGACGACCATTATGACATCATCATCGCCATGACGACCATTATGACATCATCGTCGGCTTGACAACCATTATGACATCACAATCGCCATGACGACCATTATGGCATCATCATCGCCATGATGACCCTTTATGACATTATCGTCGCCATGACCCTTATGACATCATCGTCGCCATGGCAACCATTATGACATCATTATCGCCATGACAACCAATATGATATCATCGTCGCCATGAAGACCATTATGACATCATCGTCGCCATGACAACCATTATGACATCATATTCGCCATGGCGACCATTATGACATCACCGTCGCCATGACGACCATTATGACATCATCGCAGCCATTACGACCATTATTAAATCACAGTCGCCATGACAACCATTATGACATCTTCGTCGCCATGACGACCATTATGACATCATGACATCACCGTTGCCATGACGACCATTATGACATCACCGTTGCCATGACGACCATTATGACATCACCGTCGCCATGACGACCATTATGACATCACCGTCGCCATGACGACCATTATGACATCATCGTCGCCATGACAAACATTATGACATCACAATCGCCATGACGACCATTATGACATCATCGTCGCCATGACGAGCATTATGACATCATCGTTGCCATGACAACCATTATGACATCATCGTCGCCATGGCAACCATTATGACATCATCATCGCCATGACAACCAATATGATATCATCGTCGCCATGACAACCATTATGACATCATCGTCGCCATGGCAACCATTATGACATCACGGTCGCCATGACGACCATTATGACATCATTGTAGCCATTACGACCATTATTAAATCACAGTCGCCATGACAACTATTATGACATCTTCGTCGCCATGACGACCATTATGACATAATGACATCACCGTTGCCATGACGACCATTATGACATCATCGTCGCCATGGCGACCATTATGACACCACCGTTGCCATGACGACCATTATGACATCATCGTTGCCTTGACGACAATTATGACATCATCATCGCCATGACGACCATTATGACATCATCATCGCCATGATGACCGTTATGACATTATCGTCGCCATGACGACCCTTATGACATCATCGTCGCCATGGCAACCATTAAGACATCATCATCGCCATGACGACCATTATGACATCATCGCAGCCATTACGACCATTATTAAATCACAGTCGCCATGACAACCATTATGACATCTTCGTCGCCATGACGACCATTATGTCATCATGACATCACCGTTGCCATGACGACTATTATGACATCATCGTTGCCATGACTACCATTATGACATCATCGTCGCCATGACGACCATTATGACATCATCGTCGCCATGACAACCATTATGACATCACAATCACCATGACGACCATTATGGCATCATTATCGCCATGATGACCCTTTATGACATTATCGTCGCCATGACGACCCTTATGACATCATCGTCACCATGACAACCATTATGACATCACAATCGCCATGACGACCATTATGACATCATCGTCGCCATGGCGACCATTATGACATCATCGTAGCCATTGCGACCATTATTAAATCACTGTCGCCATGACAACCATTATGACATCTTCGTCGCCATGACGACCATTATGACATCATGACATCACCATTGCCATGACGACCATTATGACATCACAGTTGCCATGACGACCATTATGACATCATCGTCGCCATAACGGCCGTTATGACATCATCGTCGTCATGACAACCATTATGACATCACTATCGCCATGACGACAATTATGACATCATCATCGCCATGATGACCATTATGACATCACCGTCGCCATGACGACCATTATGAAATCATCATAGCCATTACGACCATTATTAATTCACAGTCGCCATGACATCCATTATGACATCATCGCCATGATGACCGTTATGACATTATCGTCGCCATGACGACCCTTATGACATCATTGTCGCCATGGCAACCATTATGACATCATCATCGCCATGACAACCAATATGATATCATCGTCGCCATGATGACCATTATGACATCACCGTCGCCATGACGACCATTATGACATCATCGCAGCCATTACGACCATTATTAAATCACAGTCGCCATGACAACCATTATGACATCTTCGTCGTCATGACGACCATTATGACATCACCGTTGCTATGACGACCATTATGACATACCGTTGCCATGACGACCATTATGACATCATCATAGCCATTACGACCATTATTAAATCACAGTCGCCATGACAACCATTATGACATCTTCGTCGCCATGACGACCATTATGACATCATGACATCACCGTTGCCATGACGACCATTATGACATAACCGTCGCCATGACAACCATTATGACATCATCGTCGCCATGGCGACCATTATGACACCACCGTTGCCATGACGACCATTATGACATCATCGTCGCCTTGACGACCAATATGACATCATCGTCGCCTTGACGACAATTATGACATCATCATCGCCATGATGACCGTTATGACATTATCGTCGCCATGACGACCCTTATGACATCATCGTCGCCATGGCAACCATTATGACATCATCATCGCCATGACAACCAATATGATATCATCGTCGCCATGACAAACATTATGACATCATATTCGCCATGGCGACCATTATGACCTCACCGTCGCCATGACGACCAGTATGACATCATCGTAGCCATTACGACCATTATTAAATCACAGTCGCCATGACAACCATTATGACATCTTCGTCGCCATGACGACCATTATGACATCATGACATCACCGTTGCCATGACGACCATTATGACATCACCGTTGCCATGACGACCATTATGACATCATCATCGCCATGACGACCATTATGACATCATCGTCGGCTTGACAACCATTATGACATCACAATCGCCATGACGACCATTATGGCATCATCTTCGCCATGATGACCCTTTATGACATTATCGTCGTCATGACCCTTATGACATCATCGTCGCCATGGCAACCATTATGACATCATCATCGCCATGACAACCAATATGATATCATCGTCGCCATGAAGACCATTATGACATCATCGTCGCCATGACAACCATTATGACATCATATTCGCCATGGTGACCATTATGACATCACCGTCGCCATGACGACCATTATGACATCATCACAGCCATTACGACCATTATTAAATCACAGTCGCCATGACAACCATTATGACATCTTCGTCGCCATGACGACCATTATGACATCATGACATCACCGTTGCCATGACGACCATTATGACATCACCGTTGCCATGACGACCATTATGACATCACCGTCGCCATGACGACCATTATGACATCATCGTCGCCATGACGACCATTATGACATCATCATCGCCATGACAACCATTATGACATCACAATCGCCATGACGACCATTATGGCATCATCATCGCCATGATGACCCTTTATGACATTATCGTCGCCATGACGACCCTTATGACATCATCGTCGCCATGGCAACCATTATGACATCATCATCGCCATGGCAACCAATATGATATTATCGTCGCCATGATGACCATTATGACATCATCGTCGCCATGACAACCATTATGACATCATCATCGCCATGGCGACCATTATGACATCACCATTGCCATGACGACCCTTCTATATATCATCGTAGCCATTACGACCAATATTAAATCACAGTCGCCATGACAACCATTATGACATCTTTGTCGCCATGATGACCATTATGACATCATGACATCACCGTTGCCATGACGACCATTATGACATCACCGTTGCCATGACGACCATTATGACATCATCGTCGCCATGACGAGCATTATGACATCATCGTTGCCATGACAACCATTATGACATCATCGTCGCCATGGCAACCATTATGACATCATCATCGCCATGACAACCAATATGATATCATCGTCGCCATGACAACCATTATGACATCATCGTCGCCATGACAACCATTATGACATCATATTCGCCATGGCGACGATTATGACATCACTGTCGCCATGACGACCATTATGACATCATCGTAGCCATTACGACCATTATTAAATCACAGTCGCCATGGCAACCATTATGACATCTTCGTCGCCATGACGACCATTATGACATCATGACATCACTATTGCCATGACGACCATTATGACATCACCGTTGCCATGACGACCATTATGACATCATCGTCACCATGACGACCATTATGACATCATCGTCGCCATGACAACCATTATGACATCACAATCGCCATGACAACCATTATGACATCATAGTCGCCATGGCGACCATTATGACATCATCATCGCCAAGATGACCGTTATGAGAATATCGTCGCCATGACGACCCTTATGACATCATCGTCGCCATGGCAACCATTATGACATCATCATCGCCATGACAACCAATATGATATCATTGTCGCCATGACAACCATTATGACATCATCGTCGCCATGGCAACCATTATGACATCACGGTCGCCATGACGACCATTATGACATCATCGTAGCCATTACGACCATTATTAAATCACAGTCGCCATGACAACCATTATGACATCTTCGTCGCCATGACGACCATTATGACATCATGACATCACCGTTGCCATGACGACCATTATGACATCATCGTCGCCATGGCGACCATTATGACACCACCGTTGCCATGACGACCATTATGACATCATCGTTGCCTTGACGACAATTATGACATCATCATCGCCATGACGACCATTATGACATCATCATCGCCATGATGACCGTTATGACATTATCGTCGCCATGACGACCCTTATGACATCATCGTCGCCATGTCAACCATTAAGACATCATCATCGCCATGACGACCATTATGACATCATCGCAGCCATTACGACCATTATTAAATCACAGTCGCCATGACAACCATTATGACATCTTCGTCGCCATGACGACCATTATGTCATCATGACATCACCGTTGCCATGACGACTATTATGACGTCATCGTTGCCATGACGACCATTATGACATCATCGTCGCCATGACGAACATTATGACATCATCGTCGCCATGACAACCATTATGACATCACAATCACCATGACGACCATTATGGCATCATTATCGCCATGATGACCCTTTATGACATTATCGTCGCCATGACGACCCTTATGACATCATCGTCACCATGACAACCATTATGACATCACAATCGCCATGACGACCATTATGACATCATCGTCGCCATGGCGACCATTATGACATCATCGTAGCCATTGCGACCATTATTAAATCACTGTCGCCATGACAACCATTATGACATCTTCGTCGCCATGACGACCATTATGACATCATGACATCACCATTGCCATGACGACCATTATGACATCACCGTTGCCATGACGACCATTATGACATCATCGTCGCCATAACGGCCGTTATGACATCATCGTCGCCATGACAACCATTATGACATCACTATCGCCATGACGACAATTATGACATCATCATCGCCATGATGACCATTATGACATCACCGTCGCCATGACGACCATTATGAAATCATCATAGCCATTACGACCATTATTAAATCACAGTCGCCATGACAACCATTATGAGATCATCGCCATGATGACCGTTATGACATTATCGTCGCCATGACGACCCTTATGACATCATCGTCGCCATGGCAACCATTATGACATCATCATCGCCATGACAACCAATATGATATCATCGTCGCCATGATGACCATTATGACATCATCGTCGCCATGACAAACATTATGACATCATATTCGCCATGGCGACCATTATGACCTCACCGTCGCCATGACGACCAGTATGACATCATCGTAGCCATTACGACCATGATTAAATCACAGTCGCCATGACAACCATTATGACATCTTCGTCGCCATGACGACCATTATGACATCATGACATCACCGTTGCCATGACGACCATTATGACATCACCGTTGCCATGATGACCATTATGACATCATCATCGCCATGACGACCATTATGACATCATCGTCGGCTTGACAACCATTATGACATCACAATCGCCATGACGACCATTATGGCATCATCATCGCCATGATGACCCTTTATGACATTATCGTCGCCATGACCCTTATGACATCATCGTCGCCATGGCAACCATTATGACATCATCATCGACATGACAACCAATATGATATCATCGTCGCCATGAAGACCATTATGACATCATCGTCGCCATGACAACCATTATGACATCATATTCGCCATGGCGACCATTATGACATCACCGTCGCCATGACGACCATCATGACATCATCGCAGCCATTACGACCATTATTAAATCACAGTCGCCATGACAACCATTATGACATCTTCGTCGCCATGACGACCATTATGACATCATGACATCACCGTTGCCATGACGACCATTATGACATCACCGTTGCCATGACGACCATTATGACATCACCGTCGCCATGACGACCATTATGACATCATCGTCGCCATGACGACCATTATGACATCATCGTCGCCATGACAACCATTATGACATCACAATCGCAATGACGACCATTATGGCATCATCATCGCCATGATGACCCTTTATGACATTATCGTCGCCATGACGACCCTTATGACATCATCGTCGCCATGGCAATCAATATGATATTATCGTCGCCATGAAGACCATTATGACATCATCGTCGCCATGACAACCATTATGACATCATATTCGCCATGGCGACCATTATGACATCACCGTCGCCATGACGACCATTATGACATCATCGCAGCCATTACGACCATTATTAAATCACAGTCGCCATGACAACCATTATGACATCTTCGTCGCCATGACGACCATTATGACATCATGACATCACCGTTGCCATGACGACCATTATGACATCACCGTCGCCATGACAACCATTATGACATCACAATCGCCATGACAACCATTATGACATCATAGTCGCCATGGCGACCATTATGACATCATCATCGCCAAGATGACCGTTATGAGAATATCGTCGCCATGACGACCCTTATGACATCATCGTTGCCATGGCAACCATTATGACATCATCATCGCCATGACAACCAATATGATATCATTGTCGCCATGACAACCATTATGACATCATCGTCGCCATGGCAACCATTATGACATCACGGTCGCCATGACGACCATTATGACATCATCGTAGCCATTACGACCATTATTAAATCACAGTCGCCATGACAACCATTATGACATCTTCGTCGCCATGACGACCATTATGACATCATGACATCACCGTTGCCATGACGACCATTATGACATCATCGTCGCCATGGCGACCATTATGACACCACCGTTGCCATGACGACCATTATGACATCATCGTCGCCATGACGACCATTATGACATCATCATCGCCATGACAACCATTATGACATCACAATCGCCATGACGACCATTATGGCATCATCATCGCCATGATGACCCTTTATGACATTATCGTCGCCATGACGACCCTTATGACATCATCGTCGCCATGGCAACCATTATGACATCATCATCGCCATGGCAACCAATATGATATTATCGTCGCCATGATGACCATTATGACATCATCGTCGCCATGACAACCATTATGACATCATCGTCGCCATGGCGACCATTATGACATCACCATTGCCATGACGACCATTATGATATCATCGTAGCCATTACGACCAATATTAAATCACAGTCGCCATGACAACCATTATGACATCTTCGTCGCCATGACGACCATTATGACATCATGACATCACCGTTGCCATTGAGACCATTATGACATCACCGTTGCCATGACGACCATTATGACATCATCGTCGCCATGACGAGCATTATGACATCATCGTTGCCATGACAACCATTATGACATCATCGTCGCCATGGCATCCATTATGACATCATCATCGCCATGACAACCAATATGATATCATCGTCGCCATGACAACCATTATGACATCATATTCGCCATGGCGACCATTATGACATCACCGTCGCCATGACGACCATTATGACATCATCGTAGCCATTACGACCATTATTAAATCACAGTCGCCATGGCAACCATTATGACATCTTCGTCGCCATGACGACCATTATGACATCATGACATCACCATTGCCATGACGACCATTATGACATCACCGTTGCCATGACGACCATTATGACATCATCGTCGCCATGACACCATTATGACATCATCGTCGCCATGACAACCATTATGACATCACAATCGCCATGACAACCATTGTGACATCATAGTCGCCATGGCGACCATTATGACATCATCATCGCCAAGATGACCGTTATGAGAATATCGTCGCCATGACGACCCTTATGACATCATCGTCGCCATGGCAACCATTATGACATCATCATCGCCATGACAACCAATATGATATCATTGTCGCCATGACAACCATTATGACATCATCGTCGCCATGGCAACCATTATGACATCACGGTCGCCATGACGACCATTATGACATCATCGTAGCCATTACGACCATTATTAAATCACAGTCGCCATGACAACCATTATGACATCTTCGTCGCCATGACGACCATTATGACATCATGACATCACCGTTGCCATGACGACCATTATGACATCATCGTCGCCATGGCGACCATTATGACACCACCGTTGCCATGACGACCATTATGACATCATCGTTGCCTTGACGACAATTATGACATCATCATCGCCATGACGACCATTATGACATCATCATCGCCATGATGACCGTTATGACATTATCGTCGCCATGACGACCCTTATGACATCATCGTCGCCATGGCAACCATTAAGACATCATCATCGCCATGACGACCATTATGACATCATCGCAGCCATTACGACCATTATTAAATCACAGTCGCCATGACAACCATTATGACATCTTCGTCGCCATGACGACCATTATGTCATCATGACATCCGCGTTGCCATGACGACTATTATGACATCATCGTTGCCATGACGACCATTATGACATCATCGTTGCCATGACGACCATTATGACATCATCGTCGCCATGACGACCATTATGACATCATCGTCGCCATGACAACCATTATGACATCACAATCACCATGACGACCATTATGGCATCATTATCGCCATGATGACCCTTTATGACATTATCGTCGCCATGACGACCCTTATGACATCATCGTCACCATGACAACCATTATGACATCACAATCGCCATGACGACCATTATGACATCATCGTCGCCATGGCGACCATTATGACATCATCGTAGCCATTGCGACCATTATTAAATCACTGTCGCCATGACAACCATTATGACATCTTCGTCGCCATGCCGACCATTATGACATCATGACATCACCATTGCCATGACGACCATTATGACATCACCGTTGCCATGACGACCATTATGACATCATCGTCGCCATAACGGCCGTTATGACATCATCGTCGCCATGACAACGATTATGACATCACTATCGCCATGACGACAATTATGACATCATCATCGCCATGATGACCATTATGACATCACCGTCGCCATGACGACCATTATGAAATCATCATAGCCATTACGACCATTATTAAATCACAGTCGCCATGACAACCATTATGACATCATCGCCATGATGACCGTTATGACATTATCGTCGCCATGACGACCCTTATGACATCATCGTCGCCATGGCAACCATTATGACATCATCATCGCCATGACAACCAATATGATATCATCGTCGCCATTATGACATCATCGTCGCCATGACAAACATTATGACATCATATTCGCCATGGCGACCAGTATGACATCATCGTAGCCATTACGACCATGATTAAATCACAGTCGCCATGACAACCATTATGACATCTTCGTCGCCATGACGACCATTATGACATCATGACATCACCGTTGCCATGACGACCATTATGACATCACCGTTGCCATGACGACCATTATGACATCATCATCGCCATGACGACCATTATGACATCATCGTCGGCTTGACAACCATTATGACATCACAATCGCCATGACGACCATTATGGCATCATCATCGCCATGATGACCCTTTATGACATTATCGTCGCCATGACCCTTATGACATCATCGTCGCCATGTCAACCATTATGACATCATCATCGCCATGACAACCAATATGATATCATCGTCGCCATGAAGACCATTATGACATCATCGTCGCCATGACAACCATTATGACATCATATTCGCCATGGCGACCATTATGACATCACCGTCGCCATGACGACCATTATGACATCATCGCAGCCATTACGACCATTATTAAATCACAGTCGCCATGACAACCATTATGACATCTTCGTCGCCATGACGACCATTATGACATCATGACATCACCGTTGCCATGACGACCATTATGACATCACCGTTGCCATGACGACCATTATGACATCACCGTCGCCATGACGACCATTATGACATCATCGTCGCCATGACAACCATTATGACATCACAATCGCCATGACGACCATTATGGCATCATCATCACCATGATGACCCTTTATGACATTATCGTCGCCATGACGACCCTTATGACATCATCGTCGCCATGGCAACCATTATGACATCATCATCGCCATGGCAATCAATATGATATTATCGTCGCCATGATGACCATTATGACATTATCGTCGCCATGACAACCATTATGACATCATCGTCGCCATCGCGACCATTATGACATCACCATTGCCATGACGACCATTATGATATCATCGTAGCCATTACGACCAATATTAAATCACAGTCGCCATGACAACCATTATGACATCTTCGTCGCCATGACGACCATTATGACATCATGACATCACCGTTGCCATTGAGACCATTATGACATCACCGTTGCCATGACGACCATTATGACATCATCGTCGCCATGACGAGCATTATGACATCATCGTTGCCATGACAACCATTATGACATCATCGTCGCCATGGCAACCATTATGACATCATCATCGCCATGACAACCAATATGATATCATCGTCGCCATGACAACCATTATGACATCATCGTCGCCATGACAACCATTATGACATCATATTCGCCATGGCGACCATTATGACATCTTCGTCGCCATGACGACCATTATGACATCATGACATCACCATTGCCATGACGACCATTATGACATCACCGTTGCCATGACGACCATTATGACATCATCGTCGCCATGACGACCATTATGACATCATCGTCGCCATGACAACCATTATGACATCACAATCGCCATGACAACCATTGTGACATCATAGTCGCCATGGCGACCATTATGACATCATCATCGCCAAGATGACCGTTATGAGAATATCGTCGCCATGACGACCCTTATGACATCATCGTCGCCATGGCAACCATTATGACATCATCATCGCCATGACAACCAATATGATATCATTGTCGCCATGACAACCATTATGACATCATCGTCGCCATGGCAACCATTATGACATCACGGTCGCCATGACGACCATTATGACATCATCGTAGCCATTACGACCATTATTAAATCACAGTCGCCATGACAACCATTATGACATCTTCGTCGCCATGACGACCATTATGACATCATGACATCACCGTTGCCATGACGACCATTATGACATCATCGTCGCCATGGCGACCATTATGACACCACCGTTGCCATGACGACCATTATGACATCATCGTTGCCTTGACGACAATTATGACATCATCATCGCCATGACGACCATTATGACATCATCATCGCCATGATGACCGTTATGACATTATCGTCGCCATGACGACCCTTATGACATCATCGTCGCCATGGCAACCATTAAGACATCATCATCGCCATGACGACCATTATGACATCATCGCAGCCATTACGACCATTATTAAATCACAGTCGCCATGACAACCATTATGACATCTTCGTCGCCATGACGACCATTATGTCATCATGACATCCGCGTTGCCATGACGACTATTATGACATCATCGTTGCCATGACGACCATTATGACATCATCGTCGCCATGACGACCATTATGACATCATCGTCGCCATGACAACCATTATGACATCACAATCACCATGACGACCATTATGGCATCATTATCGCCATGATGACCCTTTATGACATTATCGTCGCCATGACGACCCTTATGACATCATCGTCACCATGACAACCATTATGACATCACAATCGCCATGACGACCATTATGACATCATCGTCGCCATGGCGACCATTATGACATCATCGTAGCCATTGCGACCATTATTAAATCACTGTCGCCATGACAACCATTATGACATCTTCGTCGCCATGACGACCATTATGACATCATGACATCACCATTGCCATGACGACCATTATGACATCACCGTTGCCATGACGACCATTATGACATCATCGTCGCCATAACGGCCGTTATGACATCATCGTCGCCATGACAATGATTATGACATCACTATCGCCATGACGACAATTATGACATCATCATCGCCATGATGACCATTATGACATCACCGTCGCCATGACGACCATTATGAAATCATCATAGCCATTACGACCATTATTAAATCACAGTCGCCATGACAACCATTATGACATCATCGCCATGATGACCGTTATGACATTATCGTCGCCATGACGACCCTTATGACATCATCGTCGCCATGGCAACCATTATGACATCATCATCGCCATGACAACCAATATGATATCATCGTCGCCATGATGACCATTATGACATCATCGTCGCCATGACAAACATTATGACATCATATTCGCCATGGCGACCATTATGACCTCACCGTCGCCATGACGACCAGTATGACATCTTCGTCGCCATGACGACCATTATGACATCATGACATCACCGTTGCCATGACGACCATTATGACATCACCGTTGCCATGACGACCATTATGACATCATCATCGCCATGACGACCATTATGACATCATCGTCGGCTTGACAACCATTATGACATCACAATCGCCATGACGACCATTATGGCATCATCATCGCCATGATGACCCTTTATGACATCATCGTCGCCATGACCCTTATGACATCATCGTCGCCATGGCAACCATTATGACATCATCATCGCCATGACAACCAATATGATATCATCGTCGCCATGAAGACCATTATGACATCATCGTCGCCATGACAACCATTATGACATCATATTCGCCATGGCGACCATTATGACATCACCGTCGCCATGACGACCATTATGACATCATCGCAGCCATTACGACCATTATTAAATCACAGTCGCCATGACAACCATTATGACATCTTCGTCACCATGACGACCATTATGACATCATGACATCACCGTTGCCATGACGACCATTATGACATCACCGTTGCCATGACGACCATTATGACATCACCGTCGCCATGACGACCATTATGACATCATCGTCGCCATGACGACCATTATGACATCATCGTCGCCATGACAACCATTATGACATCACCATTGCCATGACGACCATTATGATATCATCGTAGCCATTACGACCAATATTAAATCACAGTCGCCATGACAACCATTATGACATCTTCGTCGCCATGACGACCATTATGACATCATGACATCACCGTTGCCATTGAGACCATTATGACATCACCGTTGCCATGACGACCATTATGACATCATCGTCGCCATGACGAGCATTATGACATCATCGTTGCCATGACAACCATTATGACATCATCGTCGCCATGGCAACCATTATGACATCATCATCGCCATGACAACCAATATGATATCATCGTCGCCATGACAACCATTATGACATCATCGTCGCCATGACAACCATTATGACATCATATTCGCCATGGCGACCATTATGACATCTTCGTCGCCATGACGACCATTATGACATCATGACATCACCGTTGCCATGACGACCATTATGTCATCATGACATCCGCGTTGCCATGACGACTATTATGACATCATCGTTGCCATGACGACCATTATGACATCATCGTCGCCATGACGACCATTATGACATCATCGTCGCCATGACAACCATTATGACATCACAATCACCATGACGACCATTATGGCATCATTATCGCCATGATGACCCTTTATGACATTATCGTCGCCATGACGACCCTTATGACATCATCGTCACCATGACAACCATTATGACATCACAATCGCCATGACGACCATTATGACATCATCGTCGCCATGGCGACCATTATGACATCATCGTAGCCATTGCGACCATTATTAAATCACTGTCGCCATGACAACCATTATGACATCTTCGTCGCCATGACGACCATTATGACATCATGACATCACCATTGCCATGACGACCATTATGACATCACCGTTGCCATGACGACCATTATGACATCATCGTCGCCATAACGGCCGTTATGACATCATCGTCGCCATGACAACGATTATGACATCACTATCGCCATGACGACAATTATGACATCATCATCGCCATGATGACCATTATGACATCACCGTCGCCATGACGACCATTATGAAATCATCATAGCCATTACGACCATTATTAAATCACAGTCGCCATGACAACCATTATGACATCATCGCCATGATGACCGTTATGACATTATCGTCGCCATGACGACCCTTATGACATCATCGTCGCCATGGCAACCATTATGACATCATCATCGCCATGACAACCAATATGATATCATCGTCGCCATGATGACCATTATGACATCATCGTCGCCATGACAAACATTATGACATCATATTCGCCATGGCGACCATTATGACCTCACCGTCGCCATGACGACCAGTATGACATCTTCGTCGCCATGACGACCATTATGACATCATGACATCACCGTTGCCATGACGACCATTATGACATCACCGTTGCCATGACGACCATTATGACATCATCATCGCCATGACGACCATTATGACATCATCGTCGGCTTGACAACCATTATGACATCACAATCGCCATGACGACCATTATGGCATCATCATCGCCATGATGACCCTTTATGACATCATCGTCGCCATGACCCTTATGACATCATCGTCGCCATGGCAACCATTATGACATCATCATCGCCATGACAACCAATATGATATCATCGTCGCCATGAAGACCATTATGACATCATCGTCGCCATGACAACCATTATGACATCATATTCGCCATGGCGACCATTATGACATCACCGTCGCCATGACGACCATTATGACATCATCGCAGCCATTACGACCATTATTAAATCACAGTCGCCATGACAACCATTATGACATCTTCGTCGCCATGACGACCATTATGACATCATGACATCACCGTTGCCATGACGACCATTATGACATCACCGTTGCCATGACGACCATTATGACATCACCGTCGCCATGACGACCATTATGACATCATCGTCGCCATGACGACCATTATGACATCATCGTCGCCATGACAACCATTATGACATCACCATTGCCATGACGACCATTATGATATCATCGTAGCCATTACGACCAATATTAAATCACAGTCGCCATGACAACCATTATGACATCTTCGTCGCCATGACGACCATTATGACATCATGACATCACCGTTGCCATTGAGACCATTATGACATCACCGTTGCCATGACGACCATTATGACATCATCGTCGCCATGACGAGCATTATGACATCATCGTTGCCATGACAACCATTATGACATCATCGTCGCCATGGCAACCATTATGACATCATCATCGCCATGACAACCAATATGATATCATCGTCGCCATGACAACCATTATGACATCATCGTCGCCATGACAACCATTATGACATCATATTCGCCATGGCGACCATTATGACATCACCGTCGCCATGACGACCATTATGACATCATCGTAGCCATTACGACCATTATTAAATCACAGTCGCCATGGCAACCATTATGACATCTTCGTCGCCATGACGACCATTATGACATCATGACATCACCATTGCCATGACGACCATTATGACATCACCGTTGCCATGACGACCATTATGACATCATCGTCGCCATGACGACCATTATGACATCATCGTCGCCATGACAACCATTATGACATCACAATCGCCATGACAACCATTGTGACATCATAGTCGCCATGGCGACCATTATGACATCATCATCGCCAAGATGACCGTTATGAGAATATCGTCGCCATGACGACCTTTATGACATCATCGTCGCCATGGCAACCATTATGACATCATCATCGCCATGACAACCAATATGATATCATTGTCGCCATGACAACCATTATGACATCATCGTCGCCATGGCAACCATTATGACATCACGGTCGCCATGACGACCATTATGACATCATCGTAGCCATTACGACCATTATTAAATCACAGTCGCCATGACAACCATTATGACATCTTCGTCGCCATGACGACCATTATGACATCATGACATCACCGTTGCCATGACGACCATTATGACATCATCGTCGCCATGGCGACCATTATGACACCACCGTTGCCATGACGACCATTATGACATCATCGTTGCCTTGACGACAATTATGACATCATCATCGCCATGACGACCATTATGACATCATCATCGCCATGATGACCGTTATGACATTATCGTCGCCATGACGACCCTTATGACATCATCGTCGCCATGGCAACCATTAAGACATCATCATCGCCATGACGACCATTATGACATCATCGCAGCCATTACGACCATTATTAAATCACAGTCGCCATGACAACCATTATGACATCTTCGTCGCCATGACGACCATTATGTCATCATGACATCACCGTTGCCATGACGACTATTATGACATCATCGTTGCCATGACGACCATTATGACATCATCGTCGCTATGACGACCATTATGACATCATCGTCGCCATGACAACCATTATGACATCACAATCACCATGACGACCATTATGGCATCATTATCGCCATGATGACCCTTTATGACATTATCGTCGCCATGACGACCCTTATGACATCATCGTCACCATGACAACCATTATGACATCACAATCGCCATGACGACCATTATGACATCATCGTCGCCATGGCGACCATTATGACATCATCGTAGCCATTGCGACCATTATTAAATCACTGTCGCCATGACAACCATTATGACATCTTCGTCGCCATGACGACCATTATGACATCATGACATCACCATTGCCATGACGACCATTATGACATCACCGTTGCCATGACGACCATTATAACATCACCGTCGCCATAACGGCCGTTATGACATCATCGTCGCCATGACAACCATTATGACATCACTATCGCCATGACGACAATTATGACATCATCATCGCCATGATGACCATTATGACATCACCGTCGCCATGACGAACATTATGAAATCATCATAGCCATTACGACCATTATTAAATCACAGTCGCCATGACAACCATTATGACATCTTCATCGCCATGATGACCATTATGACATCATGACATCAACGTCGCCATGACAACCATTATGACATCATCGTCGCCATGGCGACCATTATGACATCATCATCGCCATGACTACCATTATGACATCATCATCGCCATGATGACCGTTATGACATTATCGTCGCCATGACGACCCTTTTGACATCATCGTCGCCATGGCAACCATTATGACATCATCATCACCATGACAACCAATATGATATCATCGTCGCCATGATGACCATTATGACATCATCGTCGCCATGACAACCATTATGACATCACAATCGCCATAACGATCATTATGACATCATCGTCGCCATGGCGACCATTATGACATCATCATCGCCATGACGACCATTATGACATCATCGTCGCCATGACAACCATTATGACATCACAATCGCCATGACGACCATTATGACATCATCATCGCCATGGCGAACATTATGACATCATCGTAGCATTGCGACCATTATTAAATCACTGTCGCCATGACAACCATTATGACATCTTCGTCGCCATGACGACCATTATGACATCATGACATCACTATTGCCATGACGACCATTATGACATCACCGTTGCCATGACGACCATTATGACATCATCGTCGCCATAACGGCCATTATGACATCATCGTCGCCATGACAACCATTATGACATCACTATCGCCATGACGACAATTATGACATCATCATCGCCATGATGACCATTATGACATCACCGTCGCCATGACGACCATTATGAAATCATCATAGCCATTACGACCATTTTTAAATCACAGTCGCCATGACAACTATTATGACATCTTCGTCGCCATGATGACCATTATGACATCATGACATCACCGTCGCCATGACAACCATTATGACATCATCATCGCCATGGCGACCATTATGACATCATCATCACCATGACTACCATTATGACATCATCATCGCCATGATGACCGTTATGACATTATCATCGCCATGACGACCCTTATGACATCATCGTCGCCATGGCAACCATTATGACATTATCATCGCCATGACAACCAATATGATATCATCGTCGCCATGATGACCATTATGACATCATCGTCGCCATGACAACCATTATGACATCACAATCGCCATAACGACCATTATGACATCATCGTCGCCATGGCGACCATTATGACATCATCATCGCCATGATGACCGTTATGACAATATCGTCGCCATGACGACCCCTATGACATCATCGTCGCCATGGCAACCATTATGACATCACCGTCGCCATGACGACCATTATTAAATCATAGTCGCCATGACAACCATTATGACATCTTCGTCGCCATGATGACCATCATGACATCATGACATCACCGTTGCCATGACGACCATTATGACATCACCGTTGCCATGATGACCATTATGACATCATCGTCGCCATGACGACCATTATGACATCATCGTCGCCATGACAACCATTGTGACATCACAATCGCCATGACGACCATTATGACATCACAATCGCCATGACGACCATTAATAAATCACAGTCGCCATGACAACCATTATGATATCTTCGTCGCCATGATGACCATTATGACATCATGACATCACCGTTGCCATGACGACCATTATGACATCACCGGTGCCATGACAACCATTATGACATCATCATCGCCATGACGACCATTATGACATCATCGTCGCCATGACAACCATTATGACATCACAATCGCCATGACGACCATTATGACATCATCGTCGCCATGGCGACCATTATGACATCATCGTAGCCATTACGACCATTATTAAATCACTGTCGCCATGACAACCATTATGACATCTTCGTCGCCATGACGACCATTATGACATCATGACATCACCGTTGCCATGAAGACCATTATGACATCACCGTTGCCATGACGACCATTATGACATCATCGTCGCCATGACAACCATTATGACATCATCGTCGCCATGGCAACCATTATGACATCACAATCGCCATGACGACCATTATGGCATCATCATTGCCATGATGACCCTTTATGACATTATCGTCGCCATGACGACCCTTATGACATCATCGTCGCCATGGCAACCATTATGACATCATCATCGCCATGACAACCAATATGATATCATCGTCGCCATGATGACCATTATGACATCATCGTCGCGATGACAACCATTATGACATCATCGTCGCCATGGCGACCATTATGACATCACCGTTGGCATGACGACCATTATGACATCATCGTAGCCATTACGACCATTATTAAATCACAGTCGCCATGACAACCATTATGACATCTTCGTCGCCATGACGACCATTATGACATCATGACATCACCGTTACCATGACGACCATTATGACATCACCGTTGCCATGACGACCATTATTACATTAGCGTCGCCATGACGACCATTATGACATCATCGTCGCCATGACAACCATTATGACATCATCGTCGCCATGGCAACCATTATGACATCATCATCATCGCCATGACAACCAATATGATATCATTGTCGCCATGACAACCATTATGACATCATCGTCGCCATGACAACCATTATGACATCATATTCGCCATTATGACCATTATGACATTATCGTCGCCATGGCGACCGTTATGACAATATCGTCGCCATGACGACCCTTATGACATCATCGTCGCCATGGCAACCATTATGACATCATCATCGCCATGACAACCAATATGACATCACGGTCGCCATGTCGACCATTATGACATCATCGTAGCCATTACGACCATTATTAAATCACAGTCGCCATGACAACCATTATAACATCTTCGTCGCCATGACGACCATTATGACATCACCGTTGCTATGACGACCATTATGACATACCGTTGCCATGACGACCATTATGACATCATCATAGCCATTACGACCATTATTAAATCACAGTCGCCATGACAACCATTATGACATCTTCGTCGCCATGACGACCATTATGACATCATGACATCACCGTTGCCATGACGACCATTATGACATAACCGTCGCCATGACAACCATTATGACATCATCGTCGCCATGGCGACCATTATGACACCACCGTTGCCATGACGACCATTATGACATCATCGTCGCCATGACGACCATTATGACATCACCGTCGCCATGACAACCATTATGACATCACAATCACCATGACGACCATTATGGCATCATTATCGCCATGATGACCCTTTATGACATTATCGTCGCCATGACGACCCTTATGACATCATCGTCACCATGACAACCATTATGACATCACAATCGCCATGACGACCATGATGACATCATCGTCGCCATGGCGACCATTATGACATCATCGTAGCCATTGCGACCATTATTAAATCACTGTCGCCATGACAACCATTATGACATCTTCGTCGCCATGACGACCATTATGACATCATGACATCACCATTGCCATGACGACCATTATGACATCACCGTTGCCATGACGACCATTATGACATCATCGTCGCCATAACGGCCGTTATGACATCATCATCGCCATGACAACCATTATGACATCACTATCGCCATGACGACAATTATGACATCATCATCGCCATGATGACCATTATGACATCACCGTCGCCATGACGACCATTATGAAATCATCACAGCCATTACGACCATTATTAAATCACAGTCGCCATGACAACCATTATGACATCTTCATCGCCATGATGACCATTATGACATCATGACATCAACGTCGCCATGACAACCATTATGACATCATCGTCGCCATGGCGACCATTATGACATCATCATCGCCATGACTACCATTATGACATCATCATCGCCATGATTACCGTTATGACATTATCATCGCCATGACGACCCTTATGACATCATCGTCGCCATGACAACCATTATGACATCACAATCGCTATAACGACCATTATGACATCATCGTCGCCATGGCGACCATTATGACATCATCATCGCCATGATGACCGTTATGACAATATCGTCGCCATGACGACCCTTATGACATCATCGTCGCCATGGCGACCATTATGACATCACCGTCGCCATGACGACCATTATGACATCATCGTCGCCATGACGACCATTATGACATCATCGTCGCCATGACAACCATTATGACATCACAAACGCTATGACGACCATTATGACATCATCATAGCCATTACGACCATTAATAAATCACAGTCGCCATGACAACCATTATGATATCTTCGTCGCCATGACGACCATTATGACATCATGACATCACTATTGCCATGACGACCATTATGACATCACCGTTGCCATGACGACCATTATGACATCATATTCGCCATAACGGCCATTATGACATCATCGTCGCCATGACGACCATTTTGACATCACTATCGCCATGACGACAATTATGACATCATCATCGCCATGATGACCATTATGACATCACCGTCGCCATGACGACCATTATGAAATCATCATAGCCATTACGACCATTATTAAATCACAGTCGCCATGACAACCATTATGACATCTTCGTCGCCATGATGACCATTATGACATCATGACATCACCGTCGCCATGACAACCATTATGACATCATCGTCGCCATGGCGACCATTATGACATCATCATCACCATGACTACCATTATGACATCATCATCGCCATGACGACCCTTATGACATCATCGTCGCCATGGCAACCATTATGACATCATCATCGCCATGACAACCAATATGATATCATCGTCGCCATGACAACCATTATGACATCATCGTCGCCATGACAACCATTATGACATCACAATCGCCATAACGACCATTATGACATCATCGTCGCCATGGCGACCATTATGACATCATCATTGCCATGATGACCGTTATGACAATATCGTCGCCATGACGAGCACAATGACATCATCGTCGCCATGGCGACCATTATGACATCACCGTCGCCATGACGACCATTATTAAATCATAGTCGCCATGACAACCATTATGACATCTTCGTCGCCATGATGACCATTATGACATCATGACATCACCGTTGCCATGACGACCATTATGACATCACCGTTGCCATGACGACCATTATGACATCATCGTCGCCATGACGAGCATTATGACATCAACGTCGCCATGACAACCATTATGACATCATCGTCGCCATGGCAACCATTATGACATCATCATCGCCATGACAACCAATATGATATCATCGTCGCCATGACAACCATTATGACATCATCGTCGCCATGACAACCATTATGACATCATATTCGCCATGGCGACCATCATGACATCACCGCTGCCATGACGACCATTATGACATCATCGTCGCCATGATGACCATTATGACATCATCGTCGCCATGACAACCATTATGACATCACAATCGCCATGACGACCATTATGGCATCATCATTGCCATGATGACCCTTTATGACATTATCGTCGCCATGACGACCCTTATGACATCATCGTCGCCATGGCAACCATTATGACATCATCATCGCCATGACAACCAATATGATATCATCGTCGCCATGATGACCATTATGGCATCATCGTCGCGATGACAACCATTATGACATCATCGTCGCCATGGCGACCATTATGACATCACCGTTGGCATGACGACCATTATGACATCATCGTAGCCATTACGACCATTATTAAATCACAGTCGCCATGACAACCATTATGACATCTTCGTCGCCATGACGACCATTATGACATCATGACATCACCGTTACCATGACGACCATTATGACATCACCGTTGCCATGACGACCATTATTACATTAGCGTCGCCATGACGACCATTATGACATCATCGTCGCCATGACAACCATTATGACATCATCGTCGCCATGGCAACCATTATGACATCATCATCATCGCCATGACAACCAATATGATATCATTGTCGCCATGACAACCATTATGACATCATCGTCGCCATGACAACCATTATGACATCATATTCGCCATGACGACCATTATGACATTATCGTCGCCATGGCGACCGTTATGACAATATCGTCGCCATGACGACCCTTATGACATCATCGTCGCCATGGCAACCATTATGACATCATCATAGCCATGACAACCAATATGACATCACGGTCGCCATGTCGACCATTATGACATCATCGTAGCCATTACGACCATTATTAAATCACAGTCGCCATGACAACCATTATAACATCTTCGTCGCCATGACGACCATTATGACATCACCGTTGCTATGACGACCATTATGACATACCGTTGCCATGACGACCATTATGACATCATCATAGCCATTACGACCATTATGACATCATCGTCGCCATGACAACCATTATGACATCACAATCGCCATGACGACCATTATGACATCATCGTCGCCATGGCGACCATTATGACATCATCGTAGCCATTACGACCATTATTAAATCACTGTCGCCATGACAACCATTATGACATCTTCGTCGCCATGACGACCATTATGACATCATGACATCACCGTTGCCATGAAGACCATTATGACATCACCGTTGCCATGACGACCATTATGACATCATCGTCGCCATGACAACCATTATGACATCATCGTCGCCATGGCAACCATTATGACATCACAATCGCCATGACGACCATTATGGCATCATCATTGCCATGATGACCCTTTATGACATTATCGTCGCCATGACGACCCTTATGACATCATCGTCGCCATGGCAACCATTATGACATCATCATCGCCATGACAACCATTATGACATCACAATCGCCATGACGACCATTATGACATCATCGTCGCCATGGCGACCATTATGACATCATCGTAGCCATTACGACCATTATTAAATCACTGTCGCCATGACAACCATTATGACATCTTCGTCGCCATGACGACCATTATGACATCATGACATCACCGTTGCCATGAAGACCATTATGACATCACCGTTGCCATGACGACCATTATGACATCATCGTCGCCATGACAACCATTATGACATCATCGTCGCCATGGCAACCATTATGACATCACAATCGCCATGACGACCATTATGGCATCATCATTGCCATGATGACCCTTTATGACATTATCGTCGCCATGACGACCCTTATGACATCATCGTCGCCATGGCAACCATTATGACATCATCATCGCCATGACAACCAATATGATATCATCGTCGCCATGATGACCATTATGACATCATCGTCGCGATGACAACCATTATGACATCATCGTCGCCATGGCGACCATTATGACATCACCGTTGGCATGACGACCATTATGACATCATCGTAGCCATTACGACCATTATTAAATCACAGTCGCCATGACAACCATTATGACATCTTCGTCGCCATGACGACCATTATGACATCATGACATCACCGTTACCATGACGACCATTATGACATCACCGTTGCCATGACGACCATTATTACATTAGCGTCGCCATGACGACCATTATGACATCATCGTCGCCATGACAACCATTATGACATCATCGTCGCCATGGCAACCATTATGACATCATCATCATCGCCATGACAACCAATATGATATCATTGTCGCCATGACAACCATTATGACATCATCGTCGCCATGACAACCATTATGACATCATATTCGCCATTATGACCATTATGACATTATCGTCGCCATGGCGACCGTTATGACAATATCGTCGCCATGACGACCCTTATGACATCATCGTCGCCATGGCAACCATTATGACATCATCATCGCCATGACAACCAATATGACATCACGGTCGCCATGTCGACCATTATGACATCATCGTAGCCATTACGACCATTATTAAATCACAGTCGCCATGACAACCATTATAACATCTTCGTCGCCATGACGACCATTATGACATCACCGTTGCTATGACGACCATTATGACATACCGTTGCCATGACGACCATTATGACATCATCATAGCCATTACGACCATTATTAAATCACAGTCGCCATGACAACCATTATGACATCTTCGTCGCCATGACGACCATTATGACATCATGACATCACCGTTGCCATGACGACCATTATGACATAACCGTCGCCATGACAACCATTATGACATCATCGTCGCCATGGCGACCATTATGACACCACCGTTGCCATGACGACCATTATGACATCATCGTCGCCATGACGACCATTATGACATCACCGTCGCCATGACAACCATTATGACATCACAATCACCATGACGACCATTATGGCATCATTATCGCCATGATGACCCTTTATGACATTATCGTCGCCATGACGACCCTTATGACATCATCGTCACCATGACAACCATTATGACATCACAATCGCCATGACGACCATGATGACATCATCGTCGCCATGGCGACCATTATGACATCATCGTAGCCATTGCGACCATTATTAAATCACTGTCGCCATGACAACCATTATGACATCTTCGTCGCCATGACGACCATTATGACATCATGACATCACCATTGCCATGACGACCATTATGACATCACCGTTGCCATGACGACCATTATGACATCATCGTCGCCATAACGGCCGTTATGACATCATCATCGCCATGACAACCATTATGACATCACTATCGCCATGACGACAATTATGACATCATCATCGCCATGATGACCATTATGACATCACCGTCGCCATGACGACCATTATGAAATCATCACAGCCATTACGACCATTATTAAATCACAGTCGCCATGACAACCATTATGACATCTTCATCGCCATGATGACCATTATGACATCATGACATCAACGTCGCCATGACAACCATTATGACATCATCGTCGCCATGGCGACCATTATGACATCATCATCGCCATGACTACCATTATGACATCATCATCGCCATGATTACCGTTATGACATTATCATCGCCATGACGACCCTTATGACATCATCGTCGCCATGACAACCATTATGACATCACAATCGCTATAACGACCATTATGACATCATCGTCGCCATGGCGACCATTATGACATCATCATCGCCATGATGACCGTTATGACAATATCGTCGCCATGACGACCCTTATGACATCATCGTCGCCATGGCGACCATTATGACATCACCGTCGCCATGACGACCATTATGACATCATCGTCGCCATGACGACCATTATGACATCATCGTCGCCATGACAACCATTATGACATCACAAACGCTATGACGACCATTATGACATCATCATAGCCATTACGACCATTAATAAATCACAGTCGCCATGACAACCATTATGATATCTTCGTCGCCATGACGACCATTATGACATCATGACATCACTATTGCCATGACGACCATTATGACATCACCGTTGCCATGACGACCATTATGACATCATATTCGCCATAACGGCCATTATGACATCATCGTCGCCATGACGACCATTTTGACATCACTATCGCCATGACGACAATTATGACATCATCATCGCCATGATGACCATTATGACATCACCGTCGCCATGACGACCATTATGAAATCATCATAGCCATTACGACCATTATTAAATCACAGTCGCCATGACAACCATTATGACATCTTCGTCGCCATGATGACCATTATGACATCATGACATCACCGTCGCCATGACAACCATTATGACATCATCGTCGCCATGGCGACCATTATGACATCATCATCACCATGACTACCATTATGACATCATCATCGCCATGACGACCCTTATGACATCATCGTCGCCATGGCAACCATTATGACATCATCATCGCCATGACAACCAATATGATATCATCGTCGCCATGACAACCATTATGACATCATCGTCGCCATGACAACCATTATGACATCACAATCGCCATAACGACCATTATGACATCATCGTCGCCATGGCGACCATTATGACATCATCATTGCCATGATGACCGTTATGACAATATCGTCGCCATGACGAGCACAATGACATCATCGTCGCCATGGCGACCATTATGACATCACCGTCGCCATGACGACCATTATTAAATCATAGTCGCCATGACAACCATTATGACATCTTCGTCGCCATGATGACCATTATGACATCATGACATCACCGTTGCCATGACGACCATTATGACATCACCGTTGCCATGACGACCATTATGACATCATCGTCGCCATGACGAGCATTATGACATCAACGTCGCCATGACAACCATTATGACATCATCGTCGCCATGGCAACCATTATGACATCATCATCGCCATGACAACCAATATGATATCATCGTCGCCATGACAACCATTATGACATCATCGTCGCCATGACAACCATTATGACATCATATTCGCCATGGCGACCATCATGACATCACCGCTGCCATGACGACCATTATGACATCATCGTCGCCATGATGACCATTATGACATCATCGTCGCCATGACAACCATTATGACATCACAATCGCCATGACGACCATTATGGCATCATCATTGCCATGATGACCCTTTATGACATTATCGTCGCCATGACGACCCTTATGACATCATCGTCGCCATGGCAACCATTATGACATCATCATCGCCATGACAACCAATATGATATCATCGTCGCCATGATGACCATTATGGCATCATCGTCGCGATGACAACCATTATGACATCATCGTCGCCATGGCGACCATTATGACATCACCGTTGGCATGACGACCATTATGACATCATCGTAGCCATTACGACCATTATTAAATCACAGTCGCCATGACAACCATTATGACATCTTCGTCGCCATGACGACCATTATGACATCATGACATCACCGTTACCATGACGACCATTATGACATCACCGTTGCCATGACGACCATTATTACATTAGCGTCGCCATGACGACCATTATGACATCATCGTCGCCATGACAACCATTATGACATCATCGTCGCCATGGCAACCATTATGACATCATCATCATCGCCATGACAACCAATATGATATCATTGTCGCCATGACAACCATTATGACATCATCGTCGCCATGACAACCATTATGACATCATATTCGCCATGACGACCATTATGACATTATCGTCGCCATGGCGACCGTTATGACAATATCGTCGCCATGACGACCCTTATGACATCATCGTCGCCATGGCAACCATTATGACATCATCATAGCCATGACAACCAATATGACATCACGGTCGCCATGTCGACCATTATGACATCATCGTAGCCATTACGACCATTATTAAATCACAGTCGCCATGACAACCATTATAACATCTTCGTCGCCATGACGACCATTATGACATCACCGTTGCTATGACGACCATTATGACATACCGTTGCCATGACGACCATTATGACATCATCATAGCCATTACGACCATTATTAAATCACAGTCGCCATGACAACCATTATGACATCTTCGTCGCCATGACGACCATTATGACATCATGACATCACCGTTGCCATGACGACCATTATGACATAACCGTCGCCATGACAACCATTATGACATCATCGTCGCCATGGCGACCATTATGACACCACCGTTGCCATGACGACCATTATGACATCATCGTCGCCATGACGACCATTATGACATCACCGTCGCCATGACAACCATTATGACATCACAATCACCATGACGACCATTATGGCATCATTATCGCCATGATGACCCTTTATGACATTATCGTCGCCATGACGACCCTTATGACATCATCGTAACCATGACAACCATTATGACATCACAATCGCCATGACGACCATGATGACATCATCGTCGCCATGGCGACCATTATGACATCATCGTAGCCATTGCGACCATTATTAAATCACTGTCGCCATGACAACCATTATGACATCTTCGTCGCCATGACGACCATTATGACATCATGACATCACCATTGCCATGACGACCATTATGACATCACCGTTGCCATGACGACCATTATGACATCATCGTCGCCATAACGGCCGTTATGACATCATCATCGCCATGACAACCATTATGACATCACTATCGCCATGACGACAATTATGACATCATCATCGCCATGATGACCATTATGACATCACCGTCGCCATGACGACCATTATGAAATCATCACAGCCATTACGACCATTATTAAATCACAGTCGCCATGACAACCATTATGACATCTTCATCGCCATGATGACCATTATGACATCATGACATCAACGTCGCCATGACAACCATTATGACATCATCGTCGCCATGGCGACCATTATGACATCATCATCGCCATGACTACCATTATGACATCATCATCGCCATGATTACCGTTATGACATTATCATCGCCATGACGACCCTTATGACATCATCGTCGCCATGACAACCATTATGACATCACAATCGCTATAACGACCATTATGACATCATCGTCGCCATGGCGACCATTATGACATCATCATCGCCATGATGACCGTTATGACAATATCGTCGCCATGACGACCCTTATGACATCATCGTCGCCATGGCGACCATTATGACATCACCGTCGCCATGACGACCATTATGACATCATCGTCGCCATGACGACCATTATGACATCATCGTCGCCATGACAACCATTATGACATCACAAACGCTATGACGACCATTATGACATCATCATAGCCATTACGACCATTAATAAATCACAGTCGCCATGACAACCATTATGATATCTTCGTCGCCATGACGACCATTATGACATCATGACATCACTATTGCCATGACGACCATTATGACATCACCGTTGCCATGACGACCATTATGACATCATCGTCGCCATAACGGCCATTATGACATCATCGTCGCCATGACAACCATTATGACATCACTATCGCCATGACGACCATTATGACATCATCATCGCCATGATGACCATTATGACATCACCGTCGCCATGACGACCATTATGAAATCATCATAGCCATTACGACCATTATTAAATCACAGTCGCCATGACAACCATTATGACATCTTCGTCGCCATGATGACCATTATGACATCATGACATCACCGTCGCCATGACAACCATTATGACATCATCGTCGCCATGGCGACCATTATGACATCATCATCACCATGACTACCATTATGACATCATCATCGCCATGATGACCGTTATGACATTATCATCGCCATGACGACCCTTATGACATCATCGTCGCCATGGCAACCATTATGACATCATCATCGCCATGACAACCAATATGATATCATCGTCGCCATGACAACCATTATGACATCATCGTCGCCATGACAACCATTATGACATCACAATCGCCATAACGACCATTATGACATCATCGTCGCCATGGCGACCATTATGACATCACCGTCGCCATGACGACCATTATGACATCATCGTAGCCTTTACGACCATTATTAAATCAAAGTCGCCATGACAACCATTATGACATCAGGACATCACCGTTGCCATTGAGACCATTATGACACCACCGTTGCCATGACGACCATTATGACATCATCGTTGCCTTGACGACAATTATGACATCATCATCGCCATGACGACCATTATGACGTCATCATCGCCATGATGACCGTTATGACATTATCGTCGCCATGACGACCCTTATGACATCATCGTCGCCATGGCAACCATTAAGACATCATCATCGCCATGACGACCTTTATGACATCATCGCAGCCATTACGACCATTATTAAATCACAGTCGCCATGACAACCATTATGACATCTTCGTCGCCATGACGACCATTATGTCATCATGACATCACCGTTGCCATGACGACTATTATGACATCATCATTGCCATGACGACCATTATGACATCATCGTCGCCATGACGACCATTATGACATCATCGTCGCCATGACAACCATTATGACATCACAATCACCATGACGACCATTATGGCATCATTATCGCCATGATGACCCTTTATGACATTATCGCCGCCATGACGACCCTTATGACATCATCGTCACCATGACAACCATTATGACATCACAATCGCCATGACGACCATTATGACATCATCGTCGCCATGGCGACCATTATGACATCATCGTCGCCATGGCGACCATTATGACATCATCGTAGCCATTGCGACCATTATTAAATCACTGTCGCCATGACAACCATTATGACATATTCGTCGCCATGACGACCATTATGACATCATGACATCACCACTGCCATGACGACCATTATGACATCACCGTTGCCATGACGACCATTATGACATCATCGTCGCCATAACGGCCGTTATGACATCATCGTCGCCATGACAACCATTATGACATCACTATCGCCATGACGACAATTATGACATCATCATCGCCATGATGACCATTATGACATCACCGTCGCCATGACGACCATTATGAAATCATCATAGCCATTACGACCATTATTAAATCACAGTCGCCATGACAACCATTATGACATCATCGCCATGATGACCGTTATGACATTATCGTCGCCATGACGACCCTTATGACATAATCGTCGCCATGGCAACCATTATGACATCATCATCGCCATGACAACCAATATGATATCATCGTCGCCATGATGACCATTATGACATCATCATCGCCATGACAAACATTATGACATCATATTCGCCATGGCGACCATTATGACCTCACCGTCGCCATGACGACCATTATGACATCATGACATCACCATTGCCATGACGACCATTATGACATCACCGTTGCCATGACGACCATTATGACATCATCGTCGCCACAACGGCCGTTATGACATCATCGTCGCCATGACAACCATTATGACATCACTATCGCCATGACGACAATTATGACATCATCATCGCCATGATGACCATTATGACATCACCGTCGCCATGACAACCATTATGAAATCATCATAGCCATTACGACCATTATTAAATCACAGTCGCCATGACAACCATTATGAGATCATCGCCATGATGACCGTTATGACATTATCGTCGCCATGACGACCCTTATGACATCATCGTCGCCATGGCAACCATTATGACATCATCATCGCCATGACAACCAATATGATATCATCGTCGCCATGATGACCATTATGACATCATCGTCGCCATGACAAACATTATGACATCATATTCGCCATGGCGACCATTATGACCTCACCGTCGCCATGACGACCAGTATGACATCATCGTAGCCAATATGACCATGATTAAATCACAGTCGCCATGACAACCATTATGACATCTTCGTCGCCATGACGACCATTATGACATCATGACATCACCGTTGCCATGACGACCATTATGACATCACCGTTGCCATGACGACCATTATGACATCATCATCGCCATGACGAACATTATGACATCATCGTCGGCTTGACAACCATTATGACATCACAATCGCCATGACGACCATTATGGCATCATCATCGCCATGATGACCCTTTATGACATTATCGTCGCCATGACCCTTATGACATCATCGTCGCCATGGCAACCATTATGACATCATCATCGCCATGACAACCAATATGATATCATCGTCGCCATGAAGACCATTATGACATCATCGTCGCCATGACAACCATTATGACATCATATTCGCCATGGCGACCATTATGACATCACCGTCGCCATGACGACCATTATGACATCATCGCAGCCATTACGACCATTATTAAATCACAGTCGCCATGACAACCATTATGACATCTTCGTCGCCATGACGACCATTATGACATCATGACATCACCGTTGCCATGACGACCATTATGACATCACCGTTGCCATGACGACCATTATGACATCACCGTCGCCATGACGACCATTATGACATCATCGTCGCCATGACGACCATTATGACATCATCGTCGCCATGACAACCATTATGACATCACAATCGCCATGACGACCATTATGGCATCATCATCGCCATGATGACCCTTTATGACATTATCGTCGCCATGACGACCCTTATGACATCATCGTCGCCATGGCAACCATTATGACATCATCATCGCCATGGCAATCAATATGATATTATCGTCGCCATGATGACCATTATGACATCATCGTCGCCATGACAACCATTATGACATCATCATCGCCATGACAACCAATATGATATCATCGTCGCCATGAAGACCATTATGACATCATCGTCGCCATGACAACCATTATGACATCATATTCGCCATGGCGACCATTATGACATCACCGTCGCCATGACGACCATTATGACATCATCGCAGCCATTACGACCATTATTAAATCACAGTCGCCATGACAACCATTATGACATCTTCGTCGCCATGACGACCATTATGACATCATGACATCACCGTTGCCATGACGACCATTATGACATCACCGTTGCCATGACTACCATTATGACATCACCGTCGCCATGACGACCATTATGACATCATCGTCGCCATGACGACCATTATGACATCATCATCGCCATGACAACCATTATGACATCACAATCGCCATGACGACCATTATGGCATCATCATCGCCATGATGACCCTTTATGACATTATCGTCGCCATGACGACCCTTATGACATCATCGTCGCCATGGCAACCATTATGACATCATCATCGCCATGGCAACCAATATGATATTATCGTCGCCATGATGACCATTATGACATCATCGTCGCCATGACAACCATTATGACATCATCGTCGCCATGGCGACCATTATGACATCACCATTGCCATGACGACCATTATGATATCATCGTAGCCATTACGACCAATATTAAATCACAGTCGCCATGACAACCATTATGACATCTTCGTCGCCATGACGACCATTATGACATCATGACATCACCGTTTCCATGACGACCATTATGACATCACCGTTGCCATGACGACCATTATGACATCATCGTCGCCATGACGAGCATTATGACATCATCGTTGCCATGACAACCATTATGACATCATCGTCGCCATGGCAACCATTATGACATCATCATCGCCATGACAACCAATATGATATCATCGTCGCCATGACAACCATTATGACATCATCGTCGCCATGACAACCATTATGACATCATATTCGCCATGGCGACCATTATGACATCACCGTCGCCATGACGAGCATTATGACATCATCGTTGCCATGACAACCATTATGAAATCACAATCGCCATGACAACCATTATGACATCATAGTCGCCATGGCGACCATTATGACATCATCATCGCCAAGATGACCGTTATGAGAATATCGTCGCCATGACGACCCTTATGACATCATCGTCGCCATGGCAACCATTATGACATCATCATCGCCATGACAACCAATATGATATCATTGTCGCCATGACAACCATTATGACATCATCGTCGCCATGGCAACCATTATGACATCACGGTCGCCATGACGACCATTATGACATCATCGTAGCCATTACGACCATTATTAAATCACAGTCGCCATGACAACCATTATGACATCTTCGTCGCCATGACGACCATTATGACATCATGACATCACCGTTGCCATGACGACCATTATGACATCATCGTCGCCATGGCGACCATTATGACACCACCGTTGCCATGACGACCATTATGACATCATCGTTGCCTTGACGACAATTATGACATCACCGTTGCCATGACGACCATTATGACATCACCGTTGCCATAATGACCATTATTACATCATCGTCGCCATGACGAGCATTATGACATCATCGTCGCCATGGCAACCATTATGACATCATCATCGCCATGACAACCAATATGATATCATCGTCGCCATGAGAACCATTATGACATCATCGTCGCCATGACAACCATTATGACATCATATTCGCCATGGCGACCATTATGACATCACAGTCGCCAGTACAACCATTATGACATCTTCGTCGCCATGACGACCATTATGACATCATGACATCACCATTGCCATGACGACCATTATGACATCACCGTTGCCATGACGACCATTATGACATCATCGTCGCCATGACAACCATTATGACATCATCGTCGCCATGGCAACCATTATGACATCATCATCGCCATGACAACCAATATGATATCATCGTCGCCATGACAACCATTATGACATCATCGTCGCCATGACAACCATTATGACATCATATTCGCCATGGCGACCATTATGACATCACCGTCGCCATGACGACCATTATGACATCATCGTAGCCATTACGACCATTATTAAATCACAGTCGCCATGGCAACCATTATGACATCTTCGTCGCCATGACGACCATTATGACATCATGACATCACCATTGCCATGACGACCATTATGACATCACCGTTGCCATGACGACCATTATGACATCATCGTCGCCATGACGACCATTATGACATCATCGTCACCATGACAACCATTATGCCATCACAATCGCCATGACGACCATTATGACATCATCGTCGCCATGGCAACCATTATGATATCATCATCGCCAAGATGACCGTTATGAGAATATCGTCGCCATGACGACCCTTATGACATCATCGTCGCCATGGCAACCATTATGACATCATCATCGCCATGACAACCAATATGATATCATTGTCGCCATGACAACCATTATGACATCATCGTCGCCATGGCAACCATTATGACATCACGGTCGCCATGTCGACCATTATGACATCATCGTAGCCATTATGACCATTATTAAATCACAGTCGCCATGACAAACATTATGACATCTTCGTCGCCATGACGACCATTATGACATCATGACATCACCGTTGCTATGACGACCATTATGACATCACCGTTGCCATGACGACCATTATGACATCATCGTCGCCATGACGACCATTATGACATCATCGTCGACATGACAACCATTATGACATCACAATCGCCATGACGACCATTATGACATCATCGTCGCCAAGATGACCGTTATGAGAATATCGTCGCCATGACGACCCTTATGACATCATCGTCGCCATGGCAACCATTATGACATCATCATCGCCATGACAACCAATATGATATCATTGTCGCCATGACAACCATTATGATATCATTGTCGCCATGGCAACCATTATGACATCACGGTCGCCATGTCGACCATTATGACATCATCGTAGCCATTACGACCATTATTAAATCACAGTCGCCATGACAACCATTATGACATCTTCATCGCCATGACGATCATTATGACATCATCATCGGCATGACAACCAATATGATATCATCGTCGCCATGATGACCATTATGACATCATCGTCGCCATGACAACCATTATGACATCATCGTCGCCATGGCGACCATTATGACATCACCGTCACCATGACGACCATTATGACATCATCGCTGCCATTACGACCATTATTAAATCACAGTCGCCATGACAACCATTATGACATCTTCGTCGCCATGACGACCATTATGACATCACAATCGCCATGACGACCATTATGGCATCATCATCGCCATGATGACCCTTTATGACATTATCGTCGCCATGATGACCCTTTATGACATTATCGTCGCCATGATGACCCTTATGACATCATCGTCGCCATGGCAACCATTATGACATCATCATCGCCATGACAACCAATATGATATCATCGTCGCCATGATGACCATTATGACATCATCGTCGCCATGACAACCATTATGACATCATCGTCGCCATGGCGACCATTATGACATCACCGTTGCCATGACGACCATTATGACATCATCGTAGCCATTACGACCATTATTAAATCACAGTCGCCAAGACAACCATTATGACATCTTCGTCGCCATGACGACCATTATGACATCATGACATCACTGTTGCCATGACGACCATTATGACATCACCGTTGCCATGACGACCATTATTACATCATCGTCGCCATGACGACCATTATGACATCATCATCGCCATGACAACCATTATGACATCATCGTCGCCATGGCATCCATTATGACATCATCATCGCCATTACAACCAATATGATATCATCGTCGTCATGACAACCATTATGAGATCATATTCGCCACGGCGACCATTATGACATCACCGTCGCCATGACGACCATTATGACATCATAGTAGCCATTACGACCATTATTAAATCACAGTCCCCATGACAACCATTATGACATCTTCGTCGCCATGACGACCATTATGACATCATGACATCACAATTGCTATGACGACCATTATGACATCACCGTTGCCATGACGACCATTATGACATCATTGTAGCCATTACAACCATTATTAAATCACAGTCGCCATGACAACCATTATGACATCTTTGTCGCCATGACGACCATTATGACATCATGACATCACCGTTGCCATGATGACCATTATGACATCATCGTCGCCATGACAACCATTATGACATCATCATCGCCATGACGACAATTATGACATCATCATCGCCATGACGAACATTATGACATCATCATCGCCATGATGACCGTTATGACATTATCGTCGCCATGACGACCCTTATGACATCATCGTCGCCATGGCAACCATTATGACATCATCATCGCCATGACAACCAATATGATATCATAGTGGCCATGATGACCATTATGACATCATCGTCGCCATGACAACCATTATGACATCATCGTCGCCATGGCGACCATTATGACATCACCATCGCCATGACGACCATTATGACATCATCGTAGCCATTACGACCATTATTAAATCACAGTCGCCATGACAACCATTATGACATCTTCGTCGCCATGACGACCATTATGACATCATGACATCAACGCTGCCATGACGACCATTATGACATCACCGTTGCCATGACGACCATTATGACATCATCGTCGCCATGTCAACCAATATGATATTATCGTCGCCATGATGACCATTATGACATCATCGTCGCCATGACAACCATTATGACATCATCGTCGCCATGGCGACCATTATGACATCACCATTGCCATGACGACCATTATGACATCATTGTCGCCATGACAACCATTATGACATCAACGTCGCCATGGCGACCATTTTGACATCACCGTCGCCATGACGACCATTATTAAATCATCGTAGCCATTACGACCATTATTATATCACAGTCGCCATGAAAACCATTATGACATCTTCGTCGCCATGATGACCATTATGACATCATGACATCACCGTTGCCATGACGACCATTATGACATCACCATTGCCATGACGACCATTATGACATCATCGTCGCCATGACAACCATTTTGACATCATCGTCGCCATGGCGACCATTATGACATCACCGTCGCCATGACGACCATTATGACATCATCGTAGCCTTTACGACCATTATTAAATCAAAGTCGCCATGACAACCATTATGACATCTTCGTCGCCATGACGACCATTATGACATCATGACATCATCGTTGCCATGACGACCATTATGACATCATCGTTGCCATGACGACCATTATGACATCATCGTCGCCATGGCAACCATTATGACATCATCATCGCCATGAGAACCAATATGATATCATCGTCGCCATGATGACCATTATGTAATCATTGTCGCCATGACAACCATTATGACATCATGACATCACCGTTGCCATTGAGACCATTATGACATCACCGTTGCCATGACAACCATTATGACATCATCATCGCCATGACAACCAATATGATATCATCGTCGCCATGACAACCATTATGACACCACTGTTGCCATGACGATCATTATGACATCATCGTCGCCATGGCGACCATTATGACATCACCGTTGCCATGACGACCATTATGATATCATCGTAGCCATTACGACCATGATTAAATCACAGTCGCCATGACAACCATTATGACATCTTCGTCGCCATGACGACCATTATGACATCATGACATCACCGTTGCCATGACGACCATTATGACATCACCGTTGCCATGACGACCATTATGACATCATCATCGCCATGACGAACATTATGACATCATCGTCGGCTTGACAACCATTATGACATCACAATCGCCATGACGACCATTATGGCATCATCATCGCCATGATGACCCTTTATGACATTATCGTCGCCATGACCCTTATGACATCATCGTCGCAATGGCAACCATTATGACATCATCATCGCCATGACAACCAATATGATATCATCGTCGCCATGAAGACCATTATGACATCATCGTCGCCATGACAACCATTATGACATCATATTCGCCATGGCGACCATTATGACATCACCGTCGCCATGACGACCATTATGACATCATCGCAGCCATTACGACCATTATTAAATCACAGTCGCCATGACAACCATTATGACATCTTCGTCGCCATGACGACCATTATGACATCATGACATCACCGTTGCCATGACGACCATTATGACATCACCGTTGCCATGACGACCATTATGACATCACCGTCGCCATGACGACCATTATGACATCATCGTCGCCATGACGACCATTATGACATCATCGTCGCCATGACAACCATTATGACATCACAATCGCCATGATGACCATTATGGCATCATCATCGCCATGATGACCCTTTATGACATTATCGTCGCCATGACGACCCTTATGACATCATCGTCGCCATGGCAACCATTATGACATCATCATCGCCATGGCAATCAATATGATATTATCGTCGCCATGATGACCATTATGACATCATCGTCGCCATGACAACCATTATGACATCATCATCGCCATGACAACCAATATGATATCATCGTCGCCATGAAGACCATTATGACATCATCGTCGCCATGACAACCATTATGACATCATATTCGCCATGGCGACCATTATGACATCACCGTCGCCATGACGACCATTATGACATCATCGCAGCCATTACGACCATTATTAAATCACAGTCGCCATGACAACCATTATGACATCTTCGTCGCCATGACGACCATTATGACATCATGACATCACCGTTGCCATGACGACCATTATGACATCACCGTTGCCATGACTACCATTATGACATCACCGTCGCCATGACGACCATTATGACATCATCGTCGCCATGGCGACCATTATGACATCATCATCGCCATGACAACCATTATGACATCACAATCGCCATGACGACCATTATGGCATCATCATCGCCATGATGACCCTTTATGACATTATCGTCGCCATGACGACCCTTATGACATCATCGTCGCCATGGCAACCATTATGACATCATCATCGCCATGGCAACCAATATGATATTATCGTCGCCATGATGACCATTATGACATCATCGTCGCCATGACAACCATTATGACATCATCGTCGCCATGGCGACCATTATGACATCACCATTGCCATGACGACCATTATGATATCATCGTAGCCATTACGACCAATATTAAATCACAGTCGCCATGACAACCATTATGACATCTTCGTCGCCATGACGACCATTATGACATCATGACATCACCGTTTCCATGACGACCATTATGACATCACCGTTGCCATGACGACCATTATGACATCATCGTCGCCATGACGAGCATTATGACATCATCGTTGCCATGACAACCATTATGACATCATCGTCGCCATGGCAACCATTATGACATCATCATCGCCATGACAACCAATATGATATCATCGTCGCCATGACAACCATTATGACATCATCGTCGCCATGACAACCATTATGACATCATATTCGCCATGGCGACCATTATGACATCACCGTCGCCATGACGAGCATTATGACATCATCGTTGCCATGACAACCATTATGACATCACAATCGCCATGACAACCATTATGACATCATAGTCGCCATGGCGACCATTATGACATCATCATCGCCAAGATGACCGTTATGAGAATATCGTCGCCATGACGACCCTTATGACATCATCGTCGCCATGGCAACCATTATGACATCATCATCGCCATGACAACCAATATGATATCATTGTCGCCATGACAACCATTATGACATCATCGTTGCCATGGCAACCATTATGACATCACGGTCGCCATGACGACCATTATGACATCATCGTAGCCATTACGACCATTATTAAATCACAGTCGCCATGACAACCATTATGACATCTTCGTCGCCATGACGACCATTATGACATCATGACATCACCGTTGCCATGACGACCATTATGACATCATCGTCGCCATGGCGACCATTATGACACCACCGTTGCCATGACGACCATTATGACATCATCGTTGCCTTGACGACAATTATGACATCATCATCGCCATGACGACCATTATGACATCATCATCGCCATGATGACCGTTATGACATCACAATCGCCATGACGACCATTATGACATCATCGTCGCCATGGCGACCATTATGACATCATCGTCGCCATGGCGACCATTATGACATCATCGTAGCCATTGCGACCATTATTAAATCACTGTCGCCATGACAACCATTATGACATCTTCGTCGCCATGACGACCATTATGACATCATGACATCACCACTGCCATGACGACCATTATGACATCATCGTCGCCATGACAACCATTTTGACATCATCGTCGCCATGGCGACCATTATGACATCACCGTCGCCATGACGACCATTATGACATCATCGTAGTCTTTACGACCATTATTAAATCAAAGTCGCCATGACAACCATTATGACATCTTCGTCGCCATGACGACCATTATGACATCATGACATCATCGTTGCCATGACGACCATTATGACATCATCGTTGCCATGACGACCTTTATGACATCATCGTCGCCATGGCAACCATTATGACATCATCATCGCCATGACAACCAATATGATATCATCGTCGCCATGATGACCATTATGTAATCATTGTCGCCATGACAACCATTATGACATCATGACATCACCGTTGCCATTGAGACCATTATGACATCACCGTTGCCATGACAACCATTATGACATCATCATCGCCATGACAACCAATATGATATCATCGTCGCCATGACGACCATTATGACATCATCGTCGCCATGACAACCATTATGACATCATCGTCGCCATGGCGACCATTATGACATCACCGTTGCCATGACGACCATTATGATATCATCGTAGCCATTACGACCATTATTAAATCACAGTCGCCATGACAACCATTATGACATCTTAGTCGCCATGACGACCATTATGACATCATGACATCACCGTTGCCATGACGACCATTATGACATCACCGTTGCCATGATGACCATTATTACATCATCGTCGCCATGACGAGCATTATGACATCATCGTCGCCATGGCAACCATTATGACATCATCATCGCCATGACAACCAATATGATATCATCGTCGCCATGAGAACCATTATGACATCATCGTCGCCATGACAACCATTATGACATCATATTCGCCATGGCGACCATTATGACATCACAGTCGCCAGTACAACCATTATGACATCTTCGTCGCCATGACGACCATTATGACATCATGACATCACCATTGCCATGACGACCATTATGACATCACCGTTGCCATGACGACCATTATGACATCATCGTCGCCATGACAACCATTATGACATCATCGTCGCCATGGCAACCATTATGACATCATCATCGCCATGACAACCAATATGATATCATCGTCGCCATGACAACCATTATGACATCATCGTCGCCATGACAACCATTATGACATCATATTCGCCATGGCGACCATTATGACATCACCGTCGCCATGACGACCATTATGACATCATCGTAGCCATTACGACCATTATTAAATCACAGTCGCCATGGCAACCATTATGACATCTTCGTCGCCATGACGACCATTATGACATCATAACATCACCATTGCCATGACGACCATTATGACATCACCGTTGCCATGACGACCATTATGACATCATCGTCGCCATGACGACCATTATGACATCATCGTCGCCATGACAACCATTATGACATCACAATCGCCATGACAACCATTATGACATCATAGTCGCCATGGCGACCATTATGACATCATCATCGCCAAGATGACCGTTATGAGAATATTGTCGCCATGACGACCCTTATGACATCATCGTCGCCATGGCAACCATTATGACATCATCATCGCCATGACAACCAATATGATATCATTGTTGCCATGACAACCATTATGACATCATCGTCGCCATGGCAACCATTATGACATCACGGTCGCCATGACGACCATTATGACATCATCGTAGCCGTTACGACCATTATTAAATCACAGTCGCCATGACAACCATTATGACATCTTCGTCGCCATGACGACCATTATGACATCATGACATCACCGTTGCCATGACGACCATTATGACATCATCGTCGCCATGACAACCTTTATGACATCATCGTCGCCATGGCGACCATTATGACACCACCGTTGCCATGACGACCATTATGACATCATCGTTGCCTTGACGACAATTATGACATCATCATCGCCATGACGACCATTATGACATCATCATCGCCATGATGACCGTTATGACATTATCGTCGCCATGACGACCCTTATGACATCATCGTCGCCATGGCAACCATTAAGACATCATCATCGCCATGACGACCATTATGACATCATCGCAGCCATTACGACCATTATTAAATCACAGTCGCCATGACAACCATTATGACATCTTCGTCGCCATGACGATCATTATGACATCATGACATCACCGTTGCCATGACGACCATTATGACATCACCGTTGCCATGACGACCATTATGACATCATCGTCGCCATGACAACCATTATAACATCACAATCGCCATGACGACCATTATGGCATCATCATCGCCATGATGACCCTTTATGACATTATCGTCGCCATGACGACCCTTATGACATCATCGTCGCCATGGTGACCATTATGACATCATCATCGCCATGACAACCAATATGATATCATCGTCGAAATGACGACCATTATGACATCATCGTCGCCATGTCAACCATTATGACATCATCGTCGCCATGGCGACCATTATGACATCACCGTTGCCATGACGACCATTATGATATCATCGTAGCCATTACGACCATTATTAAACCACAGTCGCCATGACAACCATTATGACATCTTCGTCGCCATGACGACCATTATGACATCATGACATCACCGTTGCCATGACGACCATTATGACATCACCGTTGCCATGATGACCATTATTACATCATCGTCGCCATGACGAGCATTATGACATCATCGTCGCCATGGCAACCATTATGACATCATCATCGCCATGACAACCAATATGATATCATCGTCGCCATGAGAACCATTATGACATCATCGTCGCCATGACAACCATTATGACATCATATTCGCCATGGCGACCATTATGACATCACAGTCGCCAGTACAACCATTATGACATCTTCGTCGCCATGACGACCATTATGACATCATGACATCACCATTGCCATGACGACCATTATGACATCACCGTTGCCATGACGACCATTATGACATCATCGTCGCCATGACGACCATTATGACATCATCGTCACCATGACAACCATTATGCCATCACAATCGCCATGACGACCATTATGACATCATCGTCGCCATGGCGACCATTATGATATCATCATCGCCAAGATGACCATTATGAGAATATCGTCGCCATGACGACCCTTATGACATCATCGTCGCCATGGCAACCATTATGACATCATCATCGCCATGACAACCAATATGATATCATTGTCGCCATGACAACCATTATGACATCATCGTCGCCATGGCAACCATTATGACATCACGGTCGCCATGTCGACCATTATGACATCATCGTAGCCATTATGACCATTATTAAATCACAGTCGCCATGACAAACATTATGACATCTTCGTCGCCATGACGACCATTATGACATCATGACATCACCGTTGCTATGACGACCATTATGACATCACCGTTGCCATGACGACCATTATGACATCATCGTCGCCATGACGACCATTATGACATCATCGTCGACATGACAACCATTATGACATCACAATCGCCATGACGACCATTATGACATCATCGTCGCCAAGATGACCGTTATGAGAATATCGTCGCCATGACGACCCTTATGACATCATCGTCGCCATGGCAACCATTATGACATCATCATCGCCATGACAACCAATATGATATCATTGTCGCCATGACAACCATTATGACATCATTGTCGCCATGGCAACCATTATGACATCACGGTCGCCATGTCGACCATTATGACATCATCGTAGCCATTACGACCATTATTAAATCACAGTCGCCATGACAACCATTATGACATCTTCATCGCCATGACGATCATTATGACATCATCATCGGCATGACAACCAATATGATATCATCGTCGCCATGATGACCATTATGACATCATCGTCGCCATGACAACCATTATGACATCATCGTCGCCATGGCGACCATTATGACATCACCGTCACCATGACGACCATTATGACATCATCGCAGCCATTACGACCATTATTAAATCACAGTCGCCATGACAAACATTATGACATCTTCGTCGCCATGACGACCATTATGACATCATGACATCACCGTTGCTATGACGACCATTATGACATCACCGTTGCCATGACGACCATTATGACATCATCGTCACCATGACGACCATTATGACATCATCGTCGCCATGACAACCATTATGACATCACAATCGCCATGACGACCATTATGGCATCATCATCGCCATGATGACCCTTTATGACATTATCGTCGCCATGATGACCCTTTATGACATTATCGTCGCCATGATGACCCTTATGACATCATCGTCGCCATGGCAACCATTATGACATCATCATCGCCATGACAACCAATATGATATCATCGTCGCCATGACAACCATTATGACATCACAATCGCCATGACGACCATTATGGCATCATCATCGCCATGATGACCCTTTATGACATTATCGTCGCCATGACGACCCTTATGACATCATCGTCGCCATGGCAACCATTATGACATCATCATCGCCATGGCAACCAATATGATATTATCGTCGCCATGATGACCATTATGACATCATCGTCGCCATGACAACCATTATGACATCATCGTCGCCATGGCGACCATTATGACATCACCATTGCCATGACGACCATTATGATATCATCGTAGCCATTACGACCAATATTAAATCACAGTCGCCATGACAACCATTATGACATCTTCGTCGCCATGACGACCATTATGACATCATGACATCACCATTGCCATGACGACCATTATGACATCATCGTCGCCATGACAACCATTTTGACATCATCGTCGCCATGGCGACCATTATGACATCACCGTCGCCATGACGACCATTATGACATCATCGTAGCCTTTACGACCATTATTAAATCAAAGTCGCCATGACAACCATTATGACATCATGACATCACCGTTGCCATTGAGACCATTATGACATCACCGTTGCCATGACAACCATTATGACATCATCATCGCCATGACAACCAATATGATATCATCGTCGCCATGACGACCATTATGACATCATCGTCGCCATGACAACCATTATGACATCATCGTCGCCATGGCGACCATTATGACATCACCGTTGCCATGACGACCATTATGATATCATCGTAGCCATTACGACCATTATTAAATCACAGTCGCCATGACAACCATTATGACATCTTAGTCGCCATGACGACCATTATGACATCATGACATCACCGTTGCCATGACGACCATTATGACATCACCGTTGCCATGACGACCATTATGACATCACCGTTGCCATGATGACCATTATTACATCATCGTCGCCATGGCAACCATTAAGACATCATCATCGCCATGACGACCATTATGACATCATCGCAGCCATTACGACCATTATTAAATCACAGTCGCCATGACAACCATTATGACATCTTCGTCGCCATGACGATCATTATGACATCATGACATCACCGTTGCCATGACGACCATTATGACATCACCGTTGCCATGACGACCATTATGACATCATCGTCGCCATGACAACCATTATAACATCACAATTGCCATGACGACCATTATGGCATCATCATCGCCATGATGACCCTTTATGACATTATCGTCGCCATGACGACCCTTATGACATCATCGTCGCCATGGTGACCATTATGACATCATCATCGCCATGACAACCAATATGATATCATCGTCGCCATGACGACCATTATGACATCATCGTCGCCATGTCAACCATTATGACATCATCGTCGCCATGGCGACCATTATGACATCACCGTTGCCATGACGACCATTATGATATCATCGTAGCCATTACGACCATTATTAAATCACAGTCGCCATGACAACCATTATGACATCTTCGTCGCCATGACGACCATTATGACATCATGACATCACCGTTGCCATGACGACCATTATGACATCACCGTTGCCATGATGACCATTATTACATCATCTTCGCCATGACGAGCATTATGACATCATCGTCGCCATGGCAACCATTATGACATCATCATCGCCATGACAACCAATATGATATCATCGTCGCCATGAGAACCATTATGACATCATCGTCGCCATGACAACCATTATGACATCATATTCGCCATGGCGACCATTATGACATCACAGTCGCCAGTACAACCATTATGACATCTTCGTCGCCATGACGACCATTATGACATCATGACATCACCATTGCCATGACGACCATTATGACATCACTGTTGCCATGACGACCATTATGACATCATCGTCGCCATGACGACCATTATGACATCATCGTTGCCATGACAACCATTATGCCATCACAATCGCCATGACGACCATTATGACATCATCGTCGCCATGGCGACCATTATGACATCATCATCGCCAAGATGACCGTTATGAGAATATCGTCGCCATGACGACCCTTATGACATCATCGTCGCCATGACAACCATTATGACATCATCATCGCCATGACAACCAATATGATATCATTGTCGCCATGACAACCATTATGACATCATCGTCGCCATGGCAACCATTATGACATCACGGTCGCCATGTCGACCATTATGACATCATCGTAGCCATTATGACCATTATTAAATCACAGTCGCCATGACAAACATTATGACATCTTCGTCGCCATGACGACCATTATGACATCATGACATCACCGTTGCTATGACGACCATTATGACATCACCGTTGCCATGACGACCATTATGACATCATCGTCGCCATGACGACCATTATGACATCATCGTCGACATGACAACCATTATGACATCACAATCGCCATGACGACCATTATTACATCATCGTCGCCAAGATGACCGTTATGAGAATATCGTAGCCATGACGACCCTTATGACATCATCGTCGCCATGGCAACCATTATGACATCATCATCGCCATGACAACCAATATGATATCATTGTCGCCATGACAACCATTATGACATCATTGTCGCCATGGCAACCATTATGACATCACGGTCGCCATGTCGACCATTATGACATCATCGTAGCCATTACGACCATTATTAAATCACAGTCGCCATGACAACCATTATGACATCTTCTTCGCCATGACGATCATTATGACATCATCATCGGCATGACAACCAATATGATATCATCGTCGCCATGATGACCATTATGACATCATCGTCGCCATGACAACCATTATGACATCATCGTCGCCATGGCGACCATTATGACATCACCGTCACCATGACGACCATTATGACATCATCGCAGCCATTACGACCATTATTAAATCACAGTCGCCATGACAACCATTATGACATCTTCATCGCCATGACGATCATTATGACATCATGACATCACCGTTGCCATGACGACCATTATGACATCACCGTTGCCATGACGACCATTATGACATCATCGTCGCCATGACGACCATTATGACATCATCGTCGCCATGACAACCATTATGACATCACAATCGCCATGACGACCATTATGGCATCATCATCGCCATGATGACCCTTTATGACATTATCGTCGCCATGATGACCCTTTATGACATTATCGTCGCCATGATGACCCTTATGACATCATCGTCGCCATGGCAACCATTATGACATCATCATCGCCATGACAACCAATATGATATCATCGTCGCCATGGCGACCATTATGACATCACCGTTGCCATGACGACCATTATGACATCATCGTAGCCATTACGACCATTATTAAATCACAGTCGCCATGACAACCATTATGACATCTTCGTCGCCATGACGACCATTATGACATCATGACATCACTGTTGCCATGACGACCATTATGACATCACCGTTGCCATGACGACCATTATTACATCATCGTCGCCATGACGACCATTATGACATCATCATCGCCATGACAACCATTATGACATCATCGTCGCCATGGCATCCATTATGACATCATCATCGCCATTACAACCAATATGATATCATCGTCGTCATGACAACCATTATGAGATCATATTCGCCATGGCGACCATTATGACATCACCGTCGCCATGACGACCATTATGACATCATAGTAGCCATTACGACCATTATTAAATCACAGTCCCCATGACAACCATTATGACATCTTCAACGCCATGACGACCATTATGACATCACAATTGCTATGACGACCATTATGACATCACCGTTGCCATGACGACCATTATGACATCATTGTAGCCATTACAACCATTATTAAATCACAGTCGCCATGACAACCATTATGACATCTTTGTCGCCATGACGACCATTATGACATCATGACATCACCGTTGCCATGATGACCATTATGACATCATCGTCGCCATGACGACAATTATGACATCATCATCGCCATGACGAACATTATGACATCATCATCGCCATGATGACCGTTATGACATTATCGTCGCCATGACGACCCTTATGACATCATCGTCGCCATGACAACCATTATGACATCATCATCGCCATGACAACCAATATGATATCATAGTGGCCATGATGACCATTATGACATCATCGTCGCCATGACAACCATTATGACATCATCGTCGCCATGGCGACCATTATGACATCACCGTCGCCATGACGACCATTATGACATCATCGTAGCCATTACGACCATTATTAAATCACAGTCGCCATGACAACCATTATGACATCTTCGTCGCCATGACGACCATTATGACATCATGACATCAACGCTGCCATGACGACCATTATGACATCACCGTTGCCATGACGACCATTATGACATCATCGTCGCCATGACGACCATTATGACATTATCGTCGTCATGGCGACCGTTATGACAATATCGTCGCCATGACGACCCTTATGACATCATCGTCGCCATGGCAACCATTATGACATCATCATCGCCATGACAACCAATATGATATCATTGTCGCCATGACAACCATTATGACATCATCGTCGCCATGGCAACCATTATGACATCACGGTCGCCATGTCGACCATTATGACATCATCGTAGCCATTACGACCATTATTAAATCACAGTCGCCATGACAACCATTATGACATCTTCGTCGCCATGACGACCATTATGACATCACCGTTGCTATGACGACCATTATGACATACCGTTGCCATGACGACCATTATGACATCATCATAGCCATTACGACCATTATTAAATCACAGTCGCCGTGACAACCATTATGACATCTTCGTCACCATGACGACCATTATGACATCATGACATCACCGTTGCCATGACGACCATTATGACATAACCGTCGCCATGACAACCATTATGACATCATCGTCGCCATGGCGACCATTATGACACCACCGTTGCCATGACGACCATTATGACATCATCGTCGCCTTGACGACCAATATGACATCATCGTCACCTTGACGACAATTATGACATCATCATCGCCATGATGACCGTTATGACATTATCGTCGCCATGACGACCCTTATGACATCATCGTCGCCATGGCGACCATTATGACATCACCGTCACCATGACGACCATTATGACATCATCGCAGCCATGACAAACATTATGACATCATATTCGCCATGGCGACCATTATGACCTCACCGTCGCCATGACGACCAGTATGACATCATCGTAGCCATTACGACCATTATTAAATCACAGTCGCCATGACAACCATTATGACATCTTCGTCGCCATGACGACCATTATGACATCATGACATCACCGTTGCCATGACGACCATTATGACATCACCGTTGCCATGACGACCATTATGACATCATCATCGCCATGACGACCATTATGACATCATCGTCGTCTTGACAACCATTATGACATCACAATCGCCATGACGACCATTATGGCATCATCTTCGCCATGATGACCCTTTATGACATTATCGTCGCCATGACCCTTATGACATCATCGTCGCCATGGCAACCATTATGACATCATCATCGCCATGACAACCAATATGATATCATCGTCGCCATGAAGACCATTATGACATCATCGTCGCCATGACAACCATTATGACATCATATTCGCCATGGCGACCATTATGACATCATCGCAGCCATTACGACCATTATTAAATCACAGTCGCCATGACAACCATTATGACATCTTCGTCGCCATGACGACCATTATGACATCATGACATCACCGTTGCCATGACGACCATTATGACATCACCGTTGCCATGACGACCATTATGACATCACCGTCGCCATGACGACCATTATGACATCATCGTCGCCATGACGACCATTATGACATCATCATCGCCATGACAACCATTATGACATCATCATCGCCATGGCAACCAATATGATATTATCGTCGCCATGATGACCATTATGACATCATCGTCGCCATGACAACCATTATGACATCATCGTCGCCATGGCGACCATTATGACATCACCATTGCCATGACGACCATTATGATATCATCGTAGCCATTACGACCAATATTAAATCACAGTCGCCATGACAACCATTATGACATCTTCGTCGCCATGACGACCATTATGACATCATGACATCACCGTTGCCATGACGACCATTATGACATCACCGTTGCCATGACGACCATTATGACATCATCGTCGCCATGACGAGCATTATGACATCATCGTTGCCATGACAACCATTATGACATCATCGTCGCCATGGCAACCATTATGACATCATCATCGCCATGACAACCAATATGATATCATCGTCGCCATGACAACCATTATGACATCATCGTCGCCATGACAACCATTATGACATCATATTCGCCATGGCGACCATTATGACATCACCGTCGCCATGACGACCATTATGACATCATCGTAGCCATTACGACCATTATTAAATCACAGTCGCCATGGCAACCATTATGACATCTTCGTCGCCATGACGACCATTATGACATCATGACATCACCATTGCCATGACGACCATTATGACATCACCGTTGCCATGACGACCATTATGACATCATCGTCGCCATGACGACCATTATGACATCATCGTCGCCATGACAACCATTATGACATCACAATCGCCATGACAACCATTATGACATCATAGTCGCCATGGCGACCATTATGACATCATCATCGCCAAGATGACCGTTATGAGAATATCGTCGCCATGACGACCCTTATGACATCATCGTCGCCATGGCAACCATTATGACATCATCATCGCCATGACAACCAATATGATATCATTGTCGCCATGACAACCATTATGACATCATCGTCGCCATGGCAACCATTATGACATCACGGTCGCCATGACGACCATTATGACATCATCGTAGCCATTACAACCATTATTAAATCACAGTCGCCATGACAACCATTATGACATCTTCGTCGCCATGACGACCATTATGACATCATGACATCACCGTTGCCATGACGACCATTATGACATCACCGTTGCCATGACGACCATTATGACATCATCGTTGCCTTGACGACAATTATGACATCATCATCGCCATGACGACCATTATGACATCATCATCGCCATGATGACCGTTATGACATTATCGTCGCCATGACGACCCTTATGACATCATCGTCACCATGGCAACCATTAAGACATCATCATCGCCATGACGACCATTATGACATCATCGCAGCCATTACGACCATTATAAAATCACAGTCGCCATGACAACCATTATGACATCTTCGTCGCCATGACGACCATTATGTCATCATGACATCACCGTTGCCATGACGACTATTATGACATCATCATTGCCATGACGACCATTATGACATCATCGTCGCCATGACGACCATTATGACATCATCGTCGCCATGACAACCATTATGACATCACAATCACCATGACGACCATTATGGCATCATTATCGCCATGATGACCCTTTATGACATTATCGTCGCCATGACGACCCTTATGACATCATCGTCACCATGACAACCATTATGACATCACAATCGCCATGACGACCATTATGACATCATCGTCGCCATGGCGACCATTATGACATCATCGTCGCCATAACGGCCGTTATGACATCATCGTCGCCATGACAACCATTATGACATCACTATCGCCATGACGACAATTATGACATCATCATCGCCATGATGACCATTATGACATCACCGTCGCCATGACGACCATTATGAAATCATCATAGCCATTACGACCATTATTAAATCACAGTCGCCATGACAACCATTATGACATCATCGCCATGATGACCGTTATGACATTATCGTCGCCATGACGACCCTTATGACATAATCGTCGCCATGGCAACCATTATGACATCATCATCGCCATGACAACCAATATGATATCATCGTCGCCATGATGACCATTATGACATCATCGTCGCCATGACAAACATTATGACATCATATTCGCCATGGCGACCATTATGACCTCACCGTCGCCATGACGACCAGTATGACATCATCGTAGCCATTACGACCATTATTAAATCACAGTCGCCATGACAACCATTATGACATCTTCGTCGCCATGACGACCATTATGACATCATGACATCACCGTTGCCATGACGACCATTATGACATCACCGTTGCCATGACGACCATTATGACATCATCATCGCCATGACGACCATTATGACATCATCGTCGGCTTGACAACCATTATGACATCACAATCGCCATGACGACCATTATGGCATCATCATCGCCATGATGACCCTTTATGACATTATCGTCGCCATGAACCTTATGACATCATCGACGCCATGGCAACCATTATGACATCATTATCGCCATGACAACCAATATGATATCATCGTCGCCATGAAGACCATTATGACATCATCGTCGCCATGACAACCATTATGACATCATATTCGCCATGGCGACCATTATGACCTCACCGTCGCCATGACGACCAGTATGACATCATCGCAGCCATTACGACCATTATTAAATCACAGTCGCCATGACAACCATTATGACATCTTCGTCGCCATGACGACCATTATGACATCATGACATCACCGTTGCCATGACGACCATTATGACATCACCGTCGCCATGACGACCATTATGACATCACCGTCGCCATGACGACCATTATGACATCATCGTCGCCATGACGACCATTATGACATCATCGTCGCCATGATGACCCTTTATGACATTATCGTCGCCATGACGACCCTTATGACATCATCGTCGCCATGGCAACCATTATGACATCATCATCGCCATGGCAACCAATATGATATTATCGTCGCCATGATGACCATTATGACATCATCGTCGCCATGACAACCATTATGACATCATCGTCGCCATGGCGACCATTATGACATCACCATTGCCATGACGACCATTATGATATCATCGTAGCCATTACGACCAATATTAAATCACAGTCGCCATGACAACCATTATGACATCTTCGTCGCCATGACGACCATTATGACATCATGACATCACCGTTGCCATGACGACCATTATGACATCACCGTTGCCATGACGACCATTATGACATCATCGTCGCCATGACGAGCATTATGACATCATCGTTGCCATGACAACCATTATGACATCATCGTCGCCATGGCAACCATTATGACATCATCATCGCCATGACAACCAATATGATATCATCGTCGCCATGGCGACCATTATGACATCACCGTCGCCATGACGACCATTATGACATCATCGTAGCCATTACGACCATTATTAAATCACAGTCGCCATGGCAACCATTATGACATCTTCGTCGCCATGACGACCATTATGACATCATGACATCACCATTGCCATGACGACCATTATGACATCACCGTTGCCATGACGACCATTATGACATCATCGTCGCCATGACGACCATTATGACATCATTGTCGCCATGACAACCATTATGACATCATAGTCGCCATGGCGACCATTATGACATCATCATCGCCAAGATGACCGTTATGAGAATATCGTCGCCATGACGACCCTTATGACATCATCGTTGCCATGGCAACCATTATGACATCATCATCGCCATGACAACCAATATGATATCATTGTCGCCATGACAACCATTATGACATCATCGTCGCCATGGCAACCATTATGACTTCACGGTCGCCATGACGACCATTATGACATCATCGTAGCCATTACGACCATTATTAAATCACAGTCGCCATGACAACCATTATGACATCTTCGTCGCCATGACGACCATTATGACATCATGACATCACCGTTGCCATGACGACCATTATGACATCATCGTCGCCATGGCGACCATTATGACACCACCGTTGCCATGACGACCATTATGACATCATCGTTGCCTTGACGACAATTATGACATCATCATCGCCATGACGACCATTATGACATCATCATCGCCATGATGACCGTTATGACATTATCGTCGCCATGACGACCCTTATGACATCATCGTCGCCATGGCAACCATTAAGACATCATCATCGCCATGACGACCATTATGACATCATCGCAGCCATTACGACCATTATAAAATCACAGTCGCCATGACAACCATTATGACATCTTCGTCGCCATGACGACCATTATGTCATCATGACATCACCGTTGCCATGACGACTATTATGACATCATCGTTGCCATGACGACCATTATGACATCATCGTCGCCATGACGACCATTATGACATCATCGTCGCCATGACAACCATTATGACATCACAATCACCATGACGACCATTATGGCATCATTATCGCCATGATGACCCTTTATGACATTATCGTCGCCATGACGACCCTTATGACATCATCGTCACCATGACAACCATTATGACATCACAATCGCCATGACGACCATTATGACATCATCGTCGCCATGGCGACCATTATGACATCATCGTAGCCATTGCGACCATTATTAAATCACTGTCGCCATGACAACCATTATGACATCTTCGTCGCCATGACGACCATTATGACATCATGACATCACCATTGCCATGACGACCATTATGACATCACCGTTGCCATGACGACCATTATGACATCATCGTCGCCATAACGGCCGTTATGACATCATCGTCGCCATGACAACCATTATGACATCACTATCGCCATGACGACAATTATGACATCATCATCGCCATGATGACCATTATGACATCACCGTCGCCATGACGACCATTATGAAATCATCATAGCCATTACGACCATTATTAATTCACAGTCGCCATGACAACCATTATGACATCATCGCAATGATGACCGTTATGACATTATCGTCGCCATGACGACCCTTATGACAACATCGTCGCCATGGCAACCATTATGACATCATCATCGCCATGACAACCAATATGATATCATCGTCGCCATGATGACCATTATGACATCATCGTCGCCATGACAACCATTATGACATCATATTCGCCATGGAGACCATTATGACATCACCGTCGCCATGACGACCATTATGACATCATCGCAGCTATTACGACCATTATTAAATCACAGTCGCCATGACAACCATTATGACATCTTCGTCGCCAAGACGACCATTATGACATCATGACATTCCGTTGCCATGACGACCATTATGACATCACCGTTGCCATGACGACCATTATGACATCACCATCGCCATGACGACCATTATGACATCATCGTCGCCATGACGACCATTATGACATCATCGTCGCCATGACAACCATTATGACATCACAATCGCCATGACGACCATTATGGCATCATCATCGCCATGATGACCCTTTATGACATTATCGTCGCCATGACAACCATTATGACATCATCGTCGCCATGGCGACCATTATGACATCACCATTGCCATGACGACCATTATGATATCATCGTAGCCATTACGACCAATATTAAATCACAGTCGCCATGACAACCATTATGACATCTTCGTCGCCATGACGACCATTATGACATCATGACATCACCGTTGCCATGACGACCATTATGACATCACCGTTGCCATGACGACCATTATGACATCATCGTCGCCATGACGAGCATTATGACATCATCGTTGCCATGACAACCATTATGACATCATCGTCGCCATGGCAACCATTATGACATCATCATCGCCATGACAACCAATATGATATCATCGTCGCCATGACAACCATTATGACATCATCGTCGCCATGACAACCATTATGACATCATATTCGCCATGGCGACCATTATGACATCACCGTCGCCATGACGACCATTATGACATCATCGTAGCCATTACGACCATTATTAAATCACAGTCGCCATGGCAACCATTATGACATCTTCGTCGCCATGACGACCATTATGACATCATGACATCACCATTGCCATGACGACCATTATGACATCACCGTTGCCATGACGACCATTATGACATCATCGTCGCCATGACGACCATTATGACATCATTGTCGCCATGACAACCATTATGACATCACAATCGCCATGACAACCATTATGACATCATAGTCACCATGGCGACCATTATGACATCATCATCGCCAAGATGACCGTTATGAGAATATCGTCGCCATGACGACCCTTATGACATCATCGTTGCCATGGCAACCATTATGACATCATCATCGCCATGACAACCAATATGATATCATTGTCGCCATGACAACCATTATGACATCATCGTCGCCATGGCAACCATTATGACTTCACGGTCGCCATGACGACCATTATGACATCATCGTAGCCATTACGACCATTATTAAATCACAGTCGCCATGACAACCATTATGACATCTTCGTCGCCATGACGACCATTATGACATCATGACATCACCGTTGCCATGACGACCATTATGACATCATCGTCGCCATGGCGACCATTATGACACCACCGTTGCCATGACGACCATTATGACATCATCGTTGCCTTGACGACAATTATGACATCATCATCGCCATGACGACCATTATGACATCATCATCGCCATGATGACCGTTATGACATTATCGTCGCCATGACGACCCTTATGACATCATCGTCGCCATGGCAACCATTAAGACATCATCATCGCCATGACGACCATTATGACATCATCGCAGCCATTTCGACCATTATAAAATCACAGTCGCCATGACAACCATTATGACATCTTCGTCGCCATGACGACCATTATGTCATCATGACATCACCGTTGCCATGACGACTATTATGACATCATCGTTGCCATGACGACCATTATGACATCATCGTCGCCATGACGACCATTATGACATCATCGTCGCCATGACAACCATTATGACATCACAATCACCATGACGACCATTATGGCATCATTATCGCCATGATGACCCTTTATGACATTATCGTCGCCATGACGACCCTTATGACATCATCGTCACCATGACAACCATTATGACATCACAATCGCCATGACGACCATTATGACATCATCGTCGCCATGGCGACCATTATGACATCATCGTAGCCATTGCGACCATTATTAAATCACTGTCGCCATGACAACCATTATGACATCTTCGTCGCCATGACGACCATTATGACATCATGACATCACCATTGCCATGACGACCATTATGACATCACCGTTGCCATGACGACCATTATGACATCATTGTCGCCATAACGGCCGTTATGACATCATCGTCGCCATGACAACCATTATGACATCACTATCGCCATGACGACAATTATGACATCATCATCGCCATGATGACCATTATGACATCACCGTCGCCATGACGACCATTATGAAATCATCATAGCCATTACGACCATTATTAATTCACAGTCGCCATGACAACCATTATGACATCATCGCCATGATGACCGTTATGACATTATCGTCGCCATGACGACCCTTATGACAACATCGTCGCCATGGCAACCATTATGACATCATCATCGCCATGACAACCAATATGATATCATCGTCGCCATGATGACCATTATGACATCATCGTCGCCATGACAACCATTATGACATCATATTCGCCATGGAGACCATTATGACATCACCGTCGCCATGACGACCATTATGACATCATCGCAGCTATTACGACCATTATTAAATCACAGTCGCCATGACAACCATTATGACATCTTCGTCGCCAAGACGACCATTATGACATCATGACATCACCGTTGCCATGACGACCATTATGACATCACCGTTGCCATGACGACCATTATGACATCACCATCGCCATGACGACCATTATGACATCATCGTCGCCATGACGACCATTATGACATCATCGTCGCCATGACAACCATTATGACATCACAATCGCCATGACGACCATTATGGCATCATCATCGCCATGATGACCCTTTATGACATTATCGTCGCCATGACGACCCTTATGACATCATCGTCGCCATGGCAACCATTATGACATCATCATCGCCATGGCAACCAATATGATATTATCGTCGCCATGATGACCATTATGACATCATCGTCGCCATGACAACCATTATGACATCATCGTCGCCATGGCGACCATTATGACATCACCATTGCCATGACGACCATTATGATATCATCGTAGCCATCACGACCAATATTAAATCACAGTCGCCATGACAACCATTATGACATCTTTGTCGCCATGACGACCATTATGACATCATGACATCACCGTTGCCATGACGACCATTATGACATCACCGTTGCCATGACGACCATTATGACATCATCGTCGCCATGACGAGCATTATGACATCATCGTCGCCATAACGGCCGTTATGACATCATCGTCGCCATGACAACCATTATGACATCATAGTCGCCATGGCGACAATTATGACATCATCATCGCCATGATGACCATTATGACATCACAATCACCATGACGACCATTATGGCATCATTATCGCCATGATGACCCTTTATGACATTATCGTCGCCATGACGACCCTTATGACATCATCGTCACCATGACAACCATTATGACATCACAATCGCCATGACGACCATTATGACATCATCGTCGCCATGGCGACCATTATGACATCATCGTAGCCATTGCGACCATTATTAAATCACTGTCGCCATGACAACCATTATGACATCTTCGTCGCCATGACGACCATTATGACATCATGACATCACCATTGCCATGACGACCATTATGACATCACCGTTGCCATGACGACCATTATGACATCATCGTCGCCATAACGGCCGTTATGACATCATCGTCGCCATGACAACCATTATGACATCACTATCGCCATGACGACAATTATGACATCATCATCGCCATGATGACCATTATGACATCACCGTCGCCATGACGACCATTATGAAATCATCATAGCCATTACGACCATTATTAAATCACAGTCGCCATGACAACCATTATGACATCATCGCCATGATGACCGTTATGACATTATCGTCTGCATGACGACCCTTATGACATAATCGTTGCCATGGCAACCATTATGACATCATCATCGCCATGACAACCAATATGATATCATCGTCGCCATGATGACCATTATGACATCATCGTCGCCATGACAAACATTATGACATCATATTCGCCATGGCGACCATTATGACATCACCGTCGCCATGACGACCATTATGACATCATCGTAGCCATTACGACCATTATTAAATCACAGTCGCCATGGCAACCATTATGACATCTTCGTCGCCATGACGACCATTATGACATCATGACATCACTATTGCCATGACGACCATTATGACATCACCGTTGCCATGACGACCATTATGACATCATCGTCGCCATGACGACCATTATGACATCATCGTCGCCATGACAACCATTATGACATCACAATCGCCATGACAACCATTATGACATCATAGTCGCCATGGCGACCATTATGACATCATCATCGCCAAGATGACCGTTATGAGAATATCGTCGCCATGACGACCCTTATGACATCATCGTCGCCATGGCAACCATTATGACATCATCATCGCCATGACAACCAATATGATATCATTGTCGCCATGACAACCATTATGACATCATCGTCGCCATGGCAACCATTATGACATCACGGTCGCCATGACGACCATTATGACATCATCGTAGCCATTACGACCATTATTAAATCACAGTCGCCATGACAACCATTATGACATCTTCGTCGCCATGACGACCATTATGACATCATGACATCACCGTTGCCATGACGACCATTATGACATCATCGTCGCCATGGCGACCATTATGACACCACCGTTGCCATGACGACCATTATGACATCATCGTTGCCTTGACGACAATTATGACATCATCATCGCCATGACGACCATTATGACATCATCATCGCCATGATGACCGTTATGACATTATCGTCGCCATGACGACCCTTATGACATCATCGTCGCCATGTCAACCATTAAGACATCATCATCGCCATGACGACGATTATGACATCATCGCAGCCATTACGACCATTATTAAATCACAGTCGCCATGACAACCATTATGACATCTTCGTCGCCATGACGACCATTATGTCATCATGACATCACCGTTGCCATGACGACTATTATGACATCATCGTTGCCATGACGACCATTATGACATCATCGTCGCCATGACGACCATTATGACATCATCGTCGCCATGACAACCATTATGACATCACAATCACCATGACGACCATTACGGCATCATTATCGCCATGATGACCCTTTATGACATTATCGTCGCCATGACGACCCTTATGACATCATCGTCACCATGACAACCATTATGACATCACAATCGCCATGACGACCATTATGACATCATCGTCGCCATGACGACCATTATGACATCATCGTAGCCATTGCGACCATTATTAAATCACTGTCGCCATGACAACCATTATGACATCTTCGTCGCCATGACGACCATTATGACATCATGACATCACCATTGCCATGACGGCCATTATGACATCACCGTTGCCATGACGACCATTATGACATCATCGTCGCCATAACGGCCGTTATGACATCATCGTCGCCATGACAACCATTATGACATCACTATCGCCATGACGACAATTATGACATCATCATCGCCATGATGACCATTATGACATCACCGTCGCCATGACGACAATTATGAAATCATCATAGCCATTACGACCATTATTAAATCACAGTCGCCATGACAACCATTATGACATCATCGCCATGATGACCGTTATGACATTATCGTCGCCATGACGACCCTAATGACATCATCGTCGCCATGGCAACCATTATGACATCATCATCGCCATGACAACCAATATGATATCATCGTCGCCATGATGACCATTATGACATCATCGTCGCCATGACAAACATTATGACATCATATTCGCCATGGCGACCAGTATGACCTCACCGTAGCCATTACGACCATGATTAAATCACAGTCGCCATGACAACCATTATGACATCTTCGTCGCCATGACGACCATTATGACATCATGACATCACCGTTGCCATGACGACCATTATGACATCACCGTTGCCATGACGACCATTATGACATCATCATCGCCATGACGACCATTATGACATCATCGTCGGCTTGACAACCATTATGACATCACAATCGCCATGACGACCATTATGGCATCATCATCGCCATGATGACCCTTTATGACATTATCGTCGCCATGACCCTTATGACATCATCGTCGCCATGGCAACCATTATGACATCATCATCGCCATGACAACCAATATGATATCATCGTCGCCATGAAGACCATTATGACATCATCGTCGCCATGACAATCATTATGACATCATATTCGCCATGGCGACCATTATGACATCACCGTCGCCATGACGACCATTATGACATCATCGCAGCCATTACGACCATTATTAAATCACAGTCGCCATGACAACCATTATGACATCTTCGTCGCCATGACGACCATTATGTCATCATGACATCACCGTTGCCATGACGACTATTATGACATCATCATTGCCATGACGACCATTATGACATCATCGTCGCCATGACGACCATTATGACATCATCGTCGCCATGACAACCATTATGACATCACAATCACCATGACGACCATTATGGCATCATTATCGCCATGATGACCCTTTATGACATTATCGTCGCCATGACGACCCTTATGACATCATCGTCACCATGACAACCATTATGATATCACAATCGCCATGACGACCATTATGACATCATCGTCGCCATGGCGACCATTATGACATCATCGTAGCCATTGCGACCATTATTAAATCACTGTCGCCATGACAACCATTATGACATCTTCGTCGCCATGACGACCATTATGACATCATGACATCACCATTGCCATGACGACCATTATGACATCACCGTTGCCATGACGACCATTATGACATCATCGTCGCCATAACGGCCGTTATGACATCATCGTCGCCATGACAACCATTATGACATCACTATCGCCATGACGACAATTATGACATCATCATCGCCATGATGACCATTATGACATCACCGTCGCCATGACGACCATTATGAAATCATCATAGCCATTACGACCATTATTAAATCACAGTCGCCATGACAACCATTATGACATCATCGCCATGATGACCGTTATGACATTATCGTCGCCATGACGACCCTTATGACATAATCGTCGCCATGGCAACCATTATGACATCATCATCGCCATGACAACCAATATGATATCATCGTCGCCATGATGACCATTATGACATCATCGTCGCCATGACAAACATTATGACATCATATTCGCCATGGCGACCATTATGACCTCACCGTCGCCATGACGACCAGTATGACATCATCGTAGCCATTACGACCATTATTAAATCACATTCGCCATGACAACCATTATGACATCTTCGTCGCCATGACGACCATTATGACATCATGACATCACCGTTGCCATGACGACCATTATGACATCATCGTCGCCATGGCGACCATTATGACACCACCGTTGCCATGACGACCATTATGACATCATCGTTGCCTTGACGACAATTATGACATCATCATCGCCATGACGACCATTATGACATTATCATCGCCATGATGACCGTTATGACATTATCGTCGCCATGACGACCCTTATGACATCATCGTCGCCATGTCAACCATTAAGACATCATCATCGCCATGACGACGATTATGACATCATCGCAGCCATTACGACCATTATTAAATCACAGTCGCCATGACAACCATTATGACATCTTCGTCGCCATGACGACCATTATGTCATCATGACATCACCGTTGCCATGACGACTATTATGACATCATCGTTGCCATGACGACCATTATGACATCATCGTCGCCATGACGACCATTATGACATCATCGTCGCCATGACAACCATTATGACATCACAATCACCATGACGACCATTATGGCATCATTATCGCCATGATGACCCTTTATGACATTATCGTCGCCATGACGACCCTTATGACATCATCGTCACCATGACAACCATTATGACATCACAATCGCCATGACGACCATTATGACATCATCGTCGCCATGGCGACCATTATGACATCATCGTAGCCATTGCGACCATTATTAAATCACTGTCGCCATGACAACCATTATGACATCTTCGTCGCCATGACGACCATTATGACATCATGACATCACCATTGCCATGACGACCATTATGACATCACCGTTGCCATGACGACCATTATGACATCATCGTCGCCATAACGGCCGTTATGACATCATCGTCGCCATGACAACCATTATGACATCACTATCGCCATGACGACAATTATGACATCATCATCGCCATGATGACCATTATGACATCACCGTCGCCATGACGACCATTATGAAATCATCATAGCCATTACGACCATTATTAAATCACAGTCGCCATGACAACCATTATGACATCATCGCCATGATGACCGTTATGACATTATCGTCGCCATGACGACCCTAATGACATCATCGTCGCCATGGCAACCATTATGACATCATCATCGCCATGACAACCAATATGATATCATCGTCGCCATGATGACCATTATGACATCATCGTCGCCATGACAAACATTATGACATCATATTCGCCATGGCGACCAGTATGACCTCACCGTAGCCATTACGACCATGATTAAATCACAGTCGCCATGACAACCATTATGACATCTTCGTCGCCATGACGACCATTATGACATCATGACATCACCGTTGCCATGACGACCATTATGACATCACCGTTGCCATGACGACCATTATGACATCATCATCGCCATGACGACCATTATGACATCATCGTCGGCTTGACAACCATTATGACATCACAATCGCCATGACGACCATTATGGCATCATCATCGCCATGATGACCCTTTATGACATTATCGTCGCCATGACCCTTATGACATCATCGTCGCCATGGCAACCATTATGACATCATCATCGCCATGACAACCAATATGATATCATCGTCGCCATGAAGACCATTATGACATCATCGTCGCCATGACAACCATTATGACATCATATTCGCCATGGCGACCATTATGACATCATCGTCGCCATGACGACCATTATGACATCATCGCAGCCATTACGACCATTATTAAATCACAGTCGCCATGACAACCATTATGACATCTTCGTCGCCATGACGACCATTATGTCATCATGACATCACCGTTGCCATGACGACTATTATGACATCATCATTGCCATGACGACCATTATGACATCATCGTCGCCATGACGACCATTATGACATCATCGTCGCCATGACAACCATTATGACATCACAATCACCATGACGACCATTATGGCATCATTATCGCCATGATGACCCTTTATAACATTATCGTCGCCATGACGACCCTTATGACATCATCGTCACCATGACAACCATTATGACATCACAATCGCCATGACGACCATTATGACATCATCGTCGCCATGGCGACCATTATGACATCATCGTAGCCATTGCGACCATTATTAAATCACTGTCGCCATGACAACCATTATGACATCTTCGTCGCCATGACGACCATTATGACATCATGACATCACCATTGCCATGACGACCATTATGACATCACCGTTGCCATGACGACCATTATGACATCATCGTCGCCATAACGGCCGTTATGACATCATCGTCGCCATGACAACCATTATGACATCACTATCGCCATGACGACAATTATGACATCATCATCGCCATGATGACCATTATGACATCACCGTCGCCATGACGACCATTATGAAATCATCATAGCCATTACGACCATTATTAAATCACAGTCGCCATGACAACCATTATGACATCATCGCCATGATGACCGTTATGACATTATCGTCGCCATGATGACCATTATGACATCATCGTCGCCATGACAAACATTATGACATCATATTCGCCATGGCGACCATTATGACCTCACCGTCGCCATGACGACCAGTATGACATCATCGTAGCCATTACGACCATTATTAAATCACAGTCGCCATGACAACCATTATGACATCTTCGTCGCCATGACGACCATTATGACATCATGACATCACCGTTGCCATGACGACCATTATGACATCACCGTTGCCATGACGACCATTAAGACATCATCATCGCCATGACGACCATTATGACATCATCGTCGGCTTGACAACCATTATGACATCACAATCGCCATGACGACCATTATGGCATCATCATCGCCATGATGACCCTTTATGACATTATCGTCGCCATGACCCTTATGACATCATCGACGCCATGGCAACCATTATGACATCATTATCGCCATGACAACCAATATGATATCATCGTCGCCATGAAGACCATTATGACATCATCGTCGCCATGACAACCATTATGACATCATATTCGCCATGGCGACCATTATGACATCACCGTCGCCATGACGACCATTATGACATCATCGCAGCCATTACGACCATTATTAAATCACAGTCGCCATGACAACCATTATGACATCTTCGTCGCCATGACGACCATTATGACATCATGACATCACCGTTGCCATGACGACCATTATGACATCACCGTTGCCATGACGACCATTATGACATCACCGTCACCATGACGACCATTATGACATCACCGTCGCCATGACGACCATTATGACATCATCGTCGCCATGACGACCATTATGACATCATCGTCGCCATGATGACCCTTTATGACATTATCGTCGCCATGACGACCCTTATGACATCATCGTCGCCATGGCAACCATTATGACATCATCATCGCCATGGCAACCAATATGATATTATCGTCGCCATGATGACCATTATGACATCATCGTCGCCATGACAACCATTATGACATCATCGTCGCCATGGCGACCATTATGACATCACCATTGCCATGACGACCATTATGATATCATCGTAGCCATTACGACCAATATTAAATCACAGTCGCCATGACAACCATTATGACATCTTCGTCGCCATGACGACCATTATGACATCATGACATCACCGTTGCCATGACGACCATTATGACATCACCGTTGCCATGACGACCATTATGACATCATCGTCGCCATGACGAGCATTATGACATCATCGTTGCCATGACAACCATTATGACATCATCATCGCCATGACAACCAATATGATATCATCGTCGCCATGACAACCATTATGACATCATCGTCGCCATGACAACCATTATGACATCATATTCGCCATGGCGACCATTATGACATCACCGTCGCCATGACGACCATTATGACATCATCGTAGCCATTACGACCATTATTAAATCACAGTCGCCATGGCAACCATTATGACATCTTCGTCGCCATGACGACCATTATGACATCATGACATCACCATTGCCATGACGACCATTATGACATCACCGTTGCCATGACGACCATTATGACATCATCGTCGCCATGACGACCATTATGACATCATCGTCGCCATGACAACCATTATGACATCACAATCGCCATGACAACCATTATGACATCATAGTCGCCATGGCGACCATTATGACATCATCATCGCCAAGATGACCGTTATGAGAATATCGTCGCCATGACGACCCTTATGACATCATCGTCGCCATGGCAACCATTATGACATCATCATCGCCATGACAACCAATTTGATATCATTGTCGCCATGACAACCATTATGACATCATCGTCGCCATGGCAACCATTATGACATCACGGTCGCCATGACGACCATTATGACATCATCGTAGCCATTACGACCATTATTAAATCACAGTCGCCATGACAACCATTATGACATCATGACATCACCGTTGCCATGACGACCATTATGACATCATCGTCGCCATGGCGACCATTATGACACCACCGTTGCCATGACGACCATTATGACATCATCGTTGCCTTGACGACAATTATGACATCATCATCGCCATGACGACCATTATGACATCATCATCGCCATGATGACCGTTATGACATTATCGTCGCCATGACGACCCTTATGACATCATCGTCGCCATGGCAACCATTAAGACATCATCATCGCCATGACGACCATTATGACATCATCGCAGCCATTACGACCATTATTAAATCACAGTCGCCATGACAACCATTATGACATCTTCGTCGCCATGACGACCATTATGTCATCATGACATCACCGTTGCCATGACGACTATTATGACATCATCATTGCCATGACGACCATTATGACATCATCGTCGCCATGACGACCATTATGACATCATCGTCGCCATGACAACCATTATGACATCACAATCACCATGACGACCATTATGGCATCATTATCGCCATGATGACCCTTTATGACATTATCGTCGCCATGACGACCCTTATGACATCATCGTCACCATGACAACCATTATGACATCACAATCGCCATGACGACCATTATGACATCATCGTCGCCATGGCGACCATTATGACATCATCGTAGCCATTGCGACCATTATTAAATCACTGTCGCCATGACAACCATTATGACATCTTCGTCGCCATGACGACCATTATGACATCATGACATCACCATTGCCATGACGACCATTATGACATCACCGTTGCCATGACGACCATTATGACATCATCGTCGCCATAACGGCCGTTATGACATCATCGTCGCCATGACAACCATTATGACATCACTATCGCCATGACGACAATTATGACATCATCATCGCCATGATGACCATTATGACATCACCGTCGCCATGACGACCATTATGAAATCATCATAGCCATTACGACCATTATTAAATCACAGTCGCCATGACAACCATTATGACATCATCGCCATGATGACCGTTATGACATTATCGTCGCCATGACGACCCTTATGACATAATCGTCGCCATGGCAACCATTATGACATCATCATCGCCATGACAACCAATATGATATCATCGTCGCCATGATGACCATTATGACATCATCGTCGCCATGACAAACATTATGACATCATATTCGCCATGGCGACCATTATGACCTCACCGTCGCCATGACGACCAGTATGACATCATCGTAGCCATTACGACCATTATTAAATCACAGTCGCCATGACAACCATTATGACATCTTCGTCGCCATGACGACCATTATGACATCATGACATCACCGTTGCCATGACGACCATTATGACATCACCGTTGCCATGACGACCATTATGACATCATCATCGCCATGACGACCATTATGACATCATCGTCGGCTTGACAACCATTATGACATCACAATCGCCATGACGACCATTATGGCATCATCATCGCCATGATGACCCTTTATGACATTATCGTCGCCATGACCCTTATGACATCATCGGCGCCATGGCAACCATTATGACATCATTATCGCCATGACAACCAATATGATATCATCGTCGCCATGAAGACCATTATGACATCATCGTCGCCATGACAACCATTATGACATCATATTCGCCATGGCGACCATTATGACATCACCGTCGCCATGACGACCATTATGACATCATCGCAGCCATTACGACCATTATTAAATCACAGTCGCCATGACAACCATTATGACATCTTCGTCGCCATGACGACCATTATGACATCATGACATCACCGTTGCCATGACGACCATTATGACATCACCGTCGCCATGACGACCATTATGACATCATCGTCGCCATGACGACCATTATGACATCATCGTCGCCATGATGACCCTTTATGACATTATCGTCGCCATGACGACCCTTATGACATCATCGTCGCCATGGCAACCATTATGACATCATCATCGCCATGGCAACCAATATGATATTATCGTCGCCATGATGACCATTATGACATCATCGTCGCCATGACAACCATTATGACATCATCGTCGCCATGGCGACCATTATGACATCACCACTGCCATGACGACCATTATGATATCATCGTAGCCATTACGACCAATATTAAATCACAGTCGCCATGACAACCATTATGACATCTTCGTCGCCATGACGACCATTATGACATCATGACATCACCGTTGCCATGACGACCATTATGACATCACCGTTGCCATGACGACCATTATGACATCATCGTCGCCATGACGAGCATTATGACATCATCGTTGCCATGACAACCATTATGACATCATCGTCGCCATGGCAACCATTATGACATCATCATCGCCATGACAACCAATATGATATCATCGTCGCCATGAAGACCATTATGACATCATCGTCGCCATGACAACCATTATGACATCATATTCGCCATGGCGACCATTATGACATCACCGTCGCCATGACGACCATTATGACATCATCGCAGCCATTACGACCATTATTAAATCACAGTCGCCATGACAACCATTATGACATCTTCGTCGCCATGACGACCATTATGACATCATGACATCACCGTTGCCATGACGACCATTATGACATCACCGTTGCCATGACGACCATTATGACATCACCGTCACCATGACGACCATTATGACATCACCGTCGCCATGACGACCATTATGACATCATCGTCGCCATGACGACCATTATGACATCATCGTCGCCATGATGACCCTTTATGACATTATCGTCGCCATGACGACCCTTATGACATCATCGTCGCCATGGCAACCATTATGACATCATCATCGCCATGGCAACCAATATGATATTATCGTCGCCATGATGACCATTATGACATCATCGTCGCCATGACAACCATTATGACATCATCGTCGCCATGGCGACCATTATGACATCACCATTGCCATGACGACCATTATGATATCATCGTAGCCATTACGACCAATATTAAATCACAGTCGCCATGACAACCATTATGACATCTTCGTCGCCATGACGACCATTATGACATCATGACATCACCGTTGCCATGACGACCATTATGACATCACCGTTGCCATGACGACCATTATGACATCATCGTCGCCATGACGAGCATTATGACATCATCGTTGCCATGACAACCATTATGACATCATCGTCGCCATGGCAACCATTATGACATCATCATCGCCATGACAACCAATATGATATCATCGTCGCCATGACAACCATTATGACATCATCGTCGCCATGACAACCATTATGACATCATATTCGCCATGGCGACCATTATGACATCACCGTCGCCATGACGACCATTATGACATCATCGTAGCCATTACGACCATTATTAAATCACAGTCGCCATGGCAACCATTATGACATCTTCGTCGCCATGACGACCATTATGACATCATGACATCACCATTGCCATGACGACCATTATGACATCACCGTTGCCATGACGACCATTATGACATCATCGTCGCCATGACGACCATTATGACATCATCGTCGCCATGACAACCATTATGACATCACAATCGCCATGACAACCATTATGACATCATAGTCGCCATGGCGACCATTATGACATCATCATCGCCAAGATGACCGTTATGAGAATATCGTCGCCATGACGACCCTTATGACATCATCGTCGCCATGGCAACCATTATGACATCATCATCGCCATGACAACCAATTTGATATCATTGTCTCCATGACAACCATTATGACATCATCGTCGCCATGGCAACCATTATGACATCACGGTCGCCATGACGACCATTATGACATCATCGTAGCCATTACGACCATTATTAAATCACAGTCGCCATGACAACCATTATGACATCATGACATCACCGTTGCCATGACGACCATTATGACATCATCGTCGCCATGGCGACCATTATGACACCACCGTTGCCATGACGACCATTATGACATCATCGTTGCCTTGACGACAATTATGACATCATCATCGCCATGACGACCATTATGACATCATCATCGCCATGATGACCGTTATGACATTATCGTCGCCATGACGACCCTTATGACATCATCGTCGCCATGGCAACCATTAAGACATCATCATCGCCATGACGACCATTATGACATCATCGCAGCCATTACGACCATTATTAAATCACAGTCGCCATGACAACCATTATGACATCTTCGTCGCCATGACGACCATTATGTCATCATGACATCACCGTTGCCATGACGACTATTATGACATCATCATTGCCATGACGACCATTATGACATCATCATCGCCATGACGACCATTATGACATCATCGTCGCCATGACAACCATTATGACATCACAATCACCATGACGACCATTATGGCATCATTATCGCCATGATGACCCTTTATGACATTATCGTCGCCATGACGACCCTTATGACATCATCGTCACCATGACAACCATTATGACATCACAATCGCCATGACGACCATTATGACATCATCGTCGCCATGGCGACCATTATGACATCATCGTAGCCATTGCGACCATTATTAAATCACTGTCGCCATGACAACCATTATGACATCTTCGTCGCCATGACGACCATTATGACATCATGACATCACCATTGCCATGACGACCATTATGACATCACCGTTGCCATGACGACCATTATGACATCATCGTCGCCATAACGGCCGTTATGACATCATCGTCGCCATGACAACCATTATGACATCACTATCGCCATGACGACAATTATGACATCATCATCGCCATGATGACCATTATGACATCACCGTCGCCATGACGACCATTATGAAATCATCATAGCCATTACGACCATTATTAAATCACAGTCGCCATGACAACCATTATGACATCATCGCCATGATGACCGTTATGACATTATCGTCGCCATGACGACCCTTATGACATAATCGTCGCCATGGCAACCATTATGACATCATCATCGCCATGACAACCAATATGATATCATCGTCGCCATGATGACCATTATGACATCATCGTCGCCATGACAAACACTATGACATCATATTCGCCATGGCGACCATTATGACCTCACCGTCGCCATGACGACCAGTATGACATCATCGTAGCCATTACGACCATTATTAAATCACAGTCGCCATGACAACCATTATGACATCTTCGTCGCCATGACGACCATTATGACATCATGACATCACCGTTGCCATGACGACCATTATGACATCACCGTTGCCATGACGACCATTATGACATCATCATCGCCATGACGACCATTATGACATCATCGTCGGCTTGACAACCATTATGACATCACAATCGCCATGACGACCATTATGGCATCATCATCGCCATGATGACCCTTTATGACATTATCGTCGCCATGACCCTTATGACATCATCGACGCCATGGCAACCATTATGACATCATTATCGCCATGACAACCAATATGATATCATCGTCGCCATAAAGACCATTATGACATCATCGTCGCCATGACAACCATTATGACATCATATTCGCCATGGCGACCATTATGACATCACCGTCGCCATGACGACCATTATGACATCATCGCAGCCATTACGACCATTATTAAATCACAGTCGCCATGACAACCATTATGACATCTTCGTCGCCATGACGACCATTATGACATCATGACATCACCGTTGCCATGACGACCATTATGACATCACCGTCGCCATGACGACCATTATGACATCATCGTCGCCATGACGACCATTATGACATCATCGTCGCCATGATGACCCTTTATGACATTATCGTCGCCATGACGACCCTTATGACATCATCGTCGCCATGGCAACCATTATGACATCATCATCGCCATGGCAACCAATATGATATTATCGTCGCCATGATGACCATTATGACATCATCGTCGCCATGACAACCATTATGACATCATCGTCGCCATGGCGACCATTATGACATCACCACTGCCATGACGACCATTATGATATCATCGTAGCCATTACGACCAATATTAAATCACAGTCGCCATGACAACCATTATGACATCTTCGTCGCCATGACGACCATTATGACATCATGACATCACCGTTGCCATGACGACCATTATGACATCACCGTTGCCATGACGACCATTATGACATCATCGTCGCCATGACGAGTATTATGACATCATCGTTGCCATGACAACCATTATGACATCATCGTCGCCATGGCAACCATTATGACATCATCATCGCCATGACAACCAATATGATATCATCGTCGCCATGACAACCATTATGACATCATCGTCGCCATGACAACCATTATGACATCATATTCGCCATGGCGACCATTATGACATCACCGTCGCCATGACGACCATTATGACATCATCGTAGCCATTACGACCATTATTAAATCACAGTCGCCATGGCAACCATTATGACATCTTCGTCGCCATGACGACCATTATGACATCATGACATCACCATTGCCATGACGACCATTATGACATCACCGTTGCCATGACGACCATTATGACATCATCGTCGCCATGACGACCATTATGACATCATCGTCGCCATGACAACCATTATGACATCACAATCGCCATGACAACCATTATGACATCATAGTCGCCATGGCGACCATTATGACATCATCATCGCCAAGATGACCGTTATGAGAATATCGTCGCCATGACGACCCTTATGACATCATCGTTGCCATGGCAACCATTATGACATCATCATCGCCATGACAACCAATATGATATCATTGTCGCCATGACAACCATTATGACATCATCGTCGCCATGGCAACCATTATGACATCACGGTCGCCATGACGACCATTATGACATCATCGTAGCCATTACGACCATTATTAAATCACAGTCGCCATGACAACCATTATGACATCTTCGTCGCCATGACGACCATTATTACATCATGACATCACCGTTGCCATGACGACCATTATGACATCATCGTCGCCATGGCGACCATTATGACACCACCGTTGCCATGACGACCATTATGACATCATCATTGCCTTGACGACAATTATGACATCATCATCGCCATGACGACCATTATGACATCATCATCGCCATGATGACCGTTATGACATTATCGTCGCCATGACGACCCTTATGACATCATCGTCGCCATGGCAACCATTAAGACATCATCATCGCCATGACGACCATTATGACATCATCGCAGCCATTACGACCATTATAAAATCACAGTCGCCATGACAACCATTATGACATCTTCGTCGCCATGACGACCATTATGTCATCATGACATCACCGTTGCCATGACGACTATTATGACATCATCGTTGCCATGACGACCATTGTGACATCATCGTCGCCATGACGACCATTATGACATCATCGTCGCCATGACGACCATTATGACATCACAATCACCATGACGACCATTATGGCATCATTATCGCCATGATGACCCTTTATGACATTATCGTCGCCATGACGACCCTTATGACATCATCGTCACCATGACAACCATTATGACATCACAATCGCCATGACGACCATTATGACATCATCGTCGCCATGGCGACCATTATGACATCATCGTAGCCATTGCGACCATTATTAAATCACTGTCGCCATGACAACCATTATGACATCTTCGTCGCCATGACGACCATTATGACATCATGACATCACCATTGCCATGACGACCATTATGACATCACAGTTGCCATGACGACCATTATGACATCATCGTCGCCATAACGGCCGTTATGACATCATCGTCGCCATGACAACCATTATGACATCACTATCGCCATGACGACAATTATGACATCATCATCGCCATGATGACCATTATGACATCACCGTCGCCATGACGACCATTATGAAATCATCATAGCCATTACGACCATTATTAATTCACAGTCGCCATGACAACCATTATGACATCATCGCCATGATGACCGTTATGACATTATCGTCGCCATGACGACCCTTATGACAACATCGTCGCCATGGCAACCATTATGACATCATCATCGCCATGACAACCAATATGATATCATCGTCGCCATGATGACCATTATGACATCATCGTCGCCATGACAACCATTATGACATCATATTCGCCATGGAGACCATTATGACATCACCGTCGCCATGACGACCATTATGACATCATCGCAGCTATTACGACCATTATTAAATCACAGTCGCCATGACAACCATTATGACATCTTCGTCGCCATGACGACCATTATGACATCATGACATCACCGTTGCCATGACGACCATTATGACATCACCGTTGCCATGACGACCATTATGACATCACCATCGCCATGACGACCATTATGACATCATCGTCGCCATGACGACCATTATGACATCATCGTCGCCATGACAACCATTATGACATCACAATCGCCATGACGACCATTATGGCATCATCATCGCCATGATGACCCTTTATGACATTATCGTCGCCATGACGACCCTTATGACATCATCGTCGCCATGGCAACCATTATGACATCATCATCGCCATGGCAACCAATATGATATTATCGTCGCCATGATGACCATTATGACATCATCGTCGCCATGACAACCATTATGACATCATCGTCGCCATGGCGACCATTATGACATCACCATTGCCATGACGACCATTATGATATCATCGTAGCCATCACGACCAATATTAAATCACAGTCGCCATGACAACCGTTATGACATCTTTGTCGCCATGACGACCATTATGACATCATGACATCACCGTTGCCATGACGACCATTATGACATCACCGTTGCCATGACGACCATTATGACATCATCGTCGCCATGACGAGCATTATGACATCATCGTTGCCATGACAACCATTATGACATCATCGTCGCCATGGCAACCATTATGACATCATCATCGCCATGACAACCAATATGATATCATCGTCGCCATGACAACCATTATGACATCATCGTCGCCATGACAACCATTATGACATCATATTCGCCATGGCGACCATTATGCCATCACCGTCGCCATGACGACCATTATGACATCATCGTAGCCATTACGACCATTATTAAATCACAGTCGCCATGGCAACCATTATGACATCTTCGTCGCCATGACGACCATTATGACATCATGACATCACTATTGCCATGACGACCATTATGACATCACCGTTGCCATGACGACCATTATGACATCATCGTCGCCATGACGACCATTATGACATCATCGTCGCCATGACAACCATTATGACATCACAATCGCCATGACAACCATTATGACATCATAGTCGCCATGGCGACCATTATGACATCATCATCGCCAAGATGACCGTTATGAGAATATCGTCGCCATGACGACCCTTATGACATCATCGTCGCCATGGCAACCATTATGACATCATCATCGCCATGACAACCAATATGATATCATTGTCGCCATGACAACCATTATGACATCATCGTCGCCATGGCAACCATTATGACATCACGGTCGCCATGACGACCATTATGACATCATCGTAGCCATTACGACCATTATTAAATCACAGTCGCCATGACAACCATTATGACATCTTCGTCGCCATGACGACCATTATGACATCATGACATCACCGTTGCCATGACGACCATTATGACATCATCGTCGCCATGGCGACCATTATGACACCACCGTTGCCATGACGACCATTATGACATCATCGTTGCCTTGACGACAATTATGACATCATCATCGCCATGACGACCATTATGACATCATCATCGCCATGATGACCGTTATGACATTATCGTCGCCATGACGACCCTTATGACATCATCGTCGCCATGTCAACCATTAAGACATCATCATCGCTATGACGACGATTATGACATCATCGCAGCCATTACGACCATTATTAAATCACAGTCGCCATGACAACCATTATGACATCTTCGTCGCCATGACGACCATTATGTCATCATGACATCACCGTTGCCATGACGACTATTATGACATCATCGTTGCCATGACGACCATTATGACATCATCGTCGCCATGACGACCATTATGACATCATCGTCGCCATGACAACCATTATGACATCACAATCACCATGACGACCATTATGGCATCATTATCGCCATGATGACCCTTTATGACATTATCGTCGCCATGACGACCCTTATGACATCATCGTCACCATGACAACCATTATGACATCACAATCGCCATGACGACCATTATGACATCATCGTCGCCATGGCGACCATTATGACATCATCGTAGCCATTGCGACCATTATTAAATCACTGTCGCCATGACAACCATTATGACATCTTCGTCGCCATGACGACCATTATGACATCATGACATCACCATTGCCATGACGACCATTATGACATCACCGTTGCCATGACGACCATTATGACATCATCGTCGCCATAACGGCCGTTATGACATCATCGTCGCCATGACAACCATTATGACATCACTATCGCCATGACGACAATTATGACATCATCATCGCCATGATGACCATTATGACATCACCGTCGCCATGACGACCATTATGAAATCATCATAGCCATTACGACCATTATTAAATCACAGTCGCCATGACAACCATTATGACATCATCGCCATGATGACCGTTATGACATTATCGTCGCCATGACGACCCTAATGACATCATCGTCGCCATGGCAACCATTATGACATCATCATCGCCATGACAACCAATATGATATCATCGTCGCCATGATGACCATTATGACATCATCGTCGCCATGACAAACATTATGACATCATATTCGCCATGGCGACCAGTATGACCTCACCGTAGCCATTACGACCATGATTAAATCACAGTCGCCATGACAACCATTATGACATCTTCGTCGCCATGACGACCATTATGACATCATGACATCACCGTTGCCATGACGACCATTATGACATCACCGTTGCCATGACGACCATTATGACATCATCATCGCCATGACGACCATTATGACATCATCGTCGGCTTGACAACCATTATGACATCACAATCGCCATGACGACCATTATGGCATCATCATCGCCATGATGACCCTTTATGACATTATCGTCGCCATGACCCTTATGACATCATCGTCGCCATGGCAACCATTATGACATCATCATCGCCATGACAACCAATATGATATCATCGTCGCCATGAAGACCATTATGACATCATCGTCGCTATGACAACCATTATGACATCATATTCGCCATGGCGACCATTATGACATCACCGTCGCCATGACGACCATTATGACATCATCGCAGCCATTACGACCATTATTAAATCACAGTCGCCATGACAACCATTATGACATCTTCGTCGCCATGACGACCATTATGACATCATGACATCACCGTTGCCATGACGACCATTATGACATCACCGTTGCCATGACGACCATTATGACATCACCGTCGCCATGACGACCATTATGACATCATCGTCGCCATGACGACCATTATGACATCATCGTCGCCATGACAACCATTATGACATCACAATCGCCATGACGACCATTATGGCATCATCATCGCCATGATGACCCTTTATGACATTATCGTCGCCATGACGACCCTTATGACATCATCGTCGCCATGGCAACCATTATGACATCATCATCGCCATGGCAATCAATATGATATTATCGTCGCCATGATGACCATTATGACATCATCGTCGCAATGACAACCATTATGACATCATCGTCGCCATCGCGACCATTATGACATCACCATTGCCATGACGACCATTATGATATCATCGTAGCCATTACGACCAATATTAAATCACAGTCGCCATGACAACCATTATGACATCTTCGTCGCCATGACGACCATTATGACATCATGACATCACCGTTGCCATTGAGACCATTATGACATCACCGTTGCCATGACGACCATTATGACATCATCGTCGCCATGACGAGCATTATGACATCATCGTTGCCATGACAACCATTATGACATCATCGTCGCCATGGCAACCATTATGACATCATCATCGCCATGACAACCAATATGATATCATCGTCGCCATGACAACCATTATGACATCATCGTCGCCATGACAACCATTATGACATCATATTCGCCATGGCGACCATTATGACATCACCGTCGCCATGACGACCATTATGACATCATCGTAGCTATTACGACCATTATTAAATCACAGTCGCCATGGCAACCATTATGACATCTTCGTCGCCATGACGACCATTATGACATCATGACATCACCATTGCCATGACGACCATTATGACATCACCGTTGCCATGACGACCATTATGACATCATCGTCGCGATGACGACCATTATGACATCATCGTCGCCATGACAACCATTATGACATCACAATCGCCATCACAACCATTGTGACATCATAGTCGCCATGGCGACCATTATGACATCATCATCGCCAAGATGACCGTTATGAGAATATCGTCGCCATGACGACCCTTATGACATCATCGTCGCCATGGCAACCATTATGACATCATCATCGCCATGACAACCAATATGATATCATTGTCGCCATGACAACCATTATGACATCATCGTCGCCATGGCAACCATTATGACATCACGGTCGCCATGACGACCATTATGACATCATCGTAGCCATTACGACCATTATTAAATCACAGTCGCCATGACAACCATTATGACATCTTCGTCGCCATGACGACCATTATGACATCATGACATCACCGTCGCCATGACGACCATTATGACATCATCGTCGCCATGGCGACCATTATGACACCACCGTTGCCATGACGACCATTATGACATCATCATCGCCATGACGACCATTATGACATCATCATCGCCATGATGACCGTTATGACATTATCGTCGCCATGACGACCCTTATGACATCATCGTCGCCATGGCAACCATTAAGACATCATCATCGCCATGACGACCATTATGACATCATCGCAGCCATTACGACCATTATTAAATCACAGTCGCCATGACAACCATTATGACATCTTCGTCGCCATGACGACCATTATGTCATCATGACATCACCGTTGCCATGACGACTATTATGACATCATCGTTGCCATGACGACCATTATGACATCATCGTCGCCATGACGACCATTATGACATCATCGTCGCCATGACAACCATTATGACTTCACAATCACCATGACGACCATTATGGCATCATTATCGCCATGATGACCCTTTATGACATTATCGTCGCCATGACGACCCTTATGACATCATCGTCACCATGACAACCATTATGACATCACAATCGCCATGACGACCATTATGACATCATCGTCGCCATGGCGACCATTATGACATCATCGTAGCCATTGCGACCATTATTAAATCACTGTCGCCATGACAACCATTATGACATCTTCGTCGCCATGACGACCATTATGACATCATGACATCACCATTGCCATGACGACCATTATGACATCACCGTTGCCATGACGACCATTATGACATCATCGTCGCCATAACGGCCATTATGACATCATCGTCGCCATGACAACCATTATGACATCACTATCGCCATGACGACAATTATGACATCATCATCGCCATGATGACCATTATGACATCACCGTCGCCATGACGACCATTATGAAATCATCATAGCCATTACGACCATTATTAAATCACAGTCGCCATGACAACCATTATGACATCATCGCCATGATGACCGTTATGACATTATCGTCGCCATGACGACCCTTATGACATAATCGTCGCCATGGCAACCATTATGACATCATCATCGCCATGACAACCAATATGACATCATCGTCGCCATGACAAACATTATGACATCATATTCGCCATGGCGACCATTATGACCTCACCGTCGCCATGACGACCAGTATGACATCATCGTAGCCATTACGACCATTATTAAATCACAGTCGCCATGACAACCATTATGACATCTTCGTCGCCATGACGACCATTATGACATCATGACATCACCGTTGCCATGACGACCATTATGACATCACCGTTGCCATGACGACCATTATGACATCATCATCGCCATGACGACCATTATGACATCATCGTCGGCTTGACAACCATTATGACATCACAATCGCCATGACGACCATTATGGCATCATCATCGCCATGATGACCCTTTATGACATTATCGTCGCCATGACCCTTATGACATCATCGACGCCATGGCAACCATTATGACATCATTATCGCCATGACAACCAATATGATATCATCGTCGCCATGAAGACCATTATGACATCATCGTCGCCATGACAACCATTATGACATCATATTCGCCATGGCGACCATTATGACATCACCGTCGCCATGACGACCATTATGACATCATCGCAGCCATTACGACCATTATTAAATCACAGTCGCCATGACAACCATTATGACATCTTCGTCGCCATGACGACCATTATGACATCATGACATCACCGTTGCCATGACGACCATTATGACATCACCGTTGCCATGACGACCATTATGACATCACCGTCGCCATGACGACCATTATGACATCACCGTCGCCATGACGACCATTATGACATCATCGTCGCCATGACGACCATTATGACATCATCGTCGCCATGACAACCATTATGACATCACAATCGCCATGACGACCATTATGGCATCATCATCGCCATGATGACCCTTTATGACATTATCGTCGCCATGACGACCCTTATGACATCATCGTCGCCATGGCAACCATTATGACATCATCATCGCCATGGCAACCAATATGATATTATCGTCGCCATGATGACCATTATGACATCATCGTCGCCATGACAACCATTATGACATCATCGTCGCCATGGCGACCATTATGACATCACCATTGCCATGACGACCATTATGATATCATCGTAGCCATTACGACCAGTATTAAATCACAGTCGCCATGACAACCATTATGACATCTTCGTCGCCATGACGACCATTATGACATCATGACATCACCGTTGCCATGACGACCATTATGACATCACCATTGCCATGACGACCATTATGACATCATCGTCGCCATGACGAGCATTATGACATCATCGTTGCCATGACAACCATTATGACATCATCGTCGCCATGGCAACCATTATGACATCATCATCGCCATGACAACCAATATGATATCATCGTCGCCTTGACAACCATTATGAGATCATCGTCGCCATGACAACCATTATGACATCATATTCGCCATGGCGACCATTATGACATCACCGTCGCCATGACGACCATTATGACATCATCGTAGCCATTACGACCATTATTAAATCACAGTCGCCATGGCAACCATTATGACATCTTCGTCGCCATGACGACCATTATGACATCATGACATCACCATTGCCATGACGACCATTATGACATCACCGTTGCCATGACGACCATTATGACATCATCGTCGCCATGACGACCATTATGACATCATAGTCGCCATGACAACCATTATGACATCACAATCGCCATGACAACCATTATGACATCATAGTCGCCATGGCGACCATTATGACATCATCATCGCCAAGATGACCGTTATGAGAATATCGTCGCCATGACGACCCTTATGACATCATCGTTGCCATGGCAACCATTATGACATCATCATCGCCATGACAACCAATATGATATCATTGTCGCCATGACAACCATTATGACATCATCGTCGCCATGGCAACCATTATGACATCACGGTCGCCATGACGACCATTATGACATCATCGTAGCCATTACGACCATTATTAAATCACAGTCGCCATGACAACCATTATGACATCTTCGTCGCCATGACGACCATTATGACATCATGACATCACCGTTGCCATGACGACCATTATGACATCATCGTCGCCATGGCGACCATTATGACACCACCGTTGCCATGACGACCATTATGACATCATCGTTGCCTTGACGACAATTATGACATCATCATCGCCATGACGACCATTATGACATCATCATCGCCATGATGACCGTTATGACATTATCGTCGCCATGACGACCCTTATGACATCATCGTCGCCATGGCAACCATTAAGACATCATCATCGCCATGACGACCATTATGACATCATCGCAGCCATTACGACCATTATAAAATCACAGTCGCCATGACAACCATTATGACATCTTCGTCGCCATGACGACCATTATGTCATCATGACATCACCGTTGCCATGACGACCATTATGACATCACAGTTGCCATGACGACCATTATGACATCATCGTCGCCATAACGGCCGTTATGACATCATCGTCGCCATGACAACCATTATGACATCACAATCACCATGACGACCATTATGGCATCATTATCGCCATGATGACCCTTTATGACATTATCGTCGCCATGACGACCATTATGAAATCATCATAGCCATTACGACCATTATTAATTCACAGTCGCCATGACAACCATTATGACATCATCGCCATGATGACCGTTATGACATTATCGTCGCCATGACGACCCTTATGACATCATCGTCGCCATGGCAACCATTATGACATCATCATCGCCATGACAACCAATATGATATCATCGTCGCCATGATGACCATTATGACATCATCGTCGCCATGACAACCATTATGACATCATATTCGCCATGGAGACCATTATGACATCACCGTCGCCATGACGACCATTATGACATCATCGCAGCTATTACGACCATTATTAAATCACAGTCGCCATGACAACCATTATGACATCTTCGTCGCCATGACGACCATTATGACATCATGACATCACCGTTGCCATGACGACCATTATGACATCACCGTTGCCATGACGACCATTATGACATCACCATCGCCATGACGACCATTATGACATCATCGTCGCCATGACGACCATCATGACATCATCGTCGCCATGACAACCATTATGACATCACAATCGCCATGACGACCATTATGGCATCATCATCGCCATGATGACCCTTTATGACATTATCGTCGCCATGACGACCCTTATGACATCATCGTCGCCATGGCAACCATTATGACATCATCATCGCCATGGCAACCAATATGATATTATCGTCGCCATGATGACCATTATGACATCATCGTCGCCATGACAACCATTATGACATCATCGTCGCCATGGCGACCATTATGACATCACCATTGCCATGACGACCATTATGATATCATCGTAGCCATCACGACCAATATTAAATCACAGTCGCCATGACAACCATTATGACATCTTTGTCGCCATGACGACCATTATGACATCATGACATCACCGTTGCCATGACGACCATTATGACATCACCGTTGCCATGACGACCATTATGACATCATCGTCGCCATGACGAGCATTATGACATCATCGTTGCCATGACAACCATTATGACATCATCGTCGCCATGGCAACCATTATGACATCATCATCGCCATGACAACCAATATGATATCATCGTCGCCATGACAACCATTATGACATCATCGTCGCCATGACAACCATTATGACATCATATTCGCCATGGCGACCATTATGACATCACCGTCGCCATGACGACCATTATGACATCATCGTAGCCATTACGACCATTATTAAATCACAGTCGCCATGGCAACCATTATGACATCTTCGTCGCCATGACGACCATTATGACATCATGACATCACTATTGCCATGACGACCATTATTATATCACCGTTGCCATGACGACCATTATGACATCATCGTCGCCATGACGACCATTATGACATCATCGTCGCCATGACAACCATTATGACATCACAATCGCCATGACAACCATTATGACATCATAGTCGCCATGGCGACGATTATGACATCATCATCGCCAAGATGACCGTTATGAGAATATCGTCGCCATGACGACCCTTATGACATCATCGTCGCCATGGCAACCATTATGACATCATCATCGCCATGACAACCAATATGATATCATTGTCGCCATGACAACCATTATGACATCATCGTCGCCATGGCAACCATTATGACATCACGGTCGCCATGACGACCATTATGACATCATCGTAGCCATTACGACCATTATTAAATCACAGTCGCCATGACAACCATTATGACATCTTCGTCGCCATGACGACCATTATGACATCATGACATCACCGTTGCCATGACGACCATTATGACATCATCGTCGCCATGGCGACCATTATGACACCACCGTTGCCATGACGACCATTATGACATCATCGTTGCCTTGACGACAATTATGACATCATCATCGCCATGACGACCATTATGACATCATCATCGCCATGATGACCGTTATGACATTATCGTCGCCATGACGACCCTTATGACATCATCGTCGCCATGTCAACCATTAAGACATCATCATCGCCATGACGACGATTATGACATCATCGCAGCCATTACGACCATTATTAAATCACAGTCGCCATGACAACCATTATGACATCTTCGTCGCCATGACGACCATTATGTCATCATGACATCACCGTTGCCATGACGACTATTATGACATCATCGTTGCCATGACGACCATTATGACATCATCGTCGCCATGACGACCATTATGACATCATCGTCGCCATGACAACCATTATGACATCACAATCACCATGACGACCATTATGGCATCATTATCGCCATGATGACCCTTTATGACATTATCGTCGCCATGACGACCCTTATGACATCATCGTCACCATGACAACCATTATGACATCACAATCGCCATGACGACCATTATGACATCATCGTCGCCATGGCGACCATTATGACATCATCGTAGCCATTGCGACCATTATTAAATCACTGTCGCCATGACAACCATTATGACATCTTCGTCGCCATGACGACCATTATGACATCATGACATCACCATTGCCATGACGACCATTATGACATCACCGTTGCCATGACGACCATTATGACATCATCGTCGCCATAACGGCCGTTATGACATCATCGTCGCCATGACAACCATTATGACATCACTATCGCCATGACGACAATTATGACATCATCATCGCCATGATGACCATTATGACATCACCGTCGCCATGACGACCATTATGAAATCATCATAGCCATTACGACCATTATTAAATCACAGTCGCCATGACAACCATTATGACATCATCGCCATGATGACCGTTATGACATTATCGTCGCCATGACGACCCTTATGACATCATCGTCGCCATGGCAACCATTATGACATCATCATCGCCATGACAACCAATATGATATCATCGTCGCCATGATGACCATTATGACATCATCGTCGCCATGACAACCATTATGACATCATATTCGCCATGGAGACCATTATGACATCACCGTCGCCATGACGACCATTATGACATCATCGCAGCTATTACGACCATTATTAAATCACAGTCGCCATGACAACCATTATGACATCTTCGTCGCCATGACGACCATTATGACATCATGACATCACCATTGCCATGACGACCATTATGACATCACCGTTGCCATGACGACCATTATGACATCACCATCGCCATGACGACCATTATGACATCATCGTCGCCATGACGACCATTATGACATCATCGTCGCCATGACAACCATTATGACATCACAATCGCCATGACGACCATTATGGCATCATCATCGCCATGATGACCCTTTATGACATTATCGTCGCCATGACGACCCTTATGACATCATCGTCGCCATGGCAACCATTATGACATCATCATCGCCATGGCAACCAATATGATATTATCGTCGCCATGATGACCATTATGACATCATCGTCGCCATGACAACCATTATGACATCATCGTCGCCATGGCGACCATTATGACATCACCATTGCCATGACGACCATTATGATATCATCGTAGCCATCACGACCAATATTAAATCACAGTCGCCATGACAACCATTATGACATCTTTGTCGCCATGACGACCATTATGACATCATGACATCACCGTTGCCATGACGACCATTATGACATCACCGTTGCCATGACGACCATTATGACATCATCGTCGCCATGACGAGCATTATGACATCATCGTTGCCATGACAACCATTATGACATCATCGTCGCCATGGCAACCATTATGACATCATCATCGCCATGACAACCAATATGATATCATCGTCGCCATGACAACCATTATGACATCATCGTCGCCATGACAACCATTATGACATCATATTCGCCATGGCGACCATTATGACATCACCGTCGCCATGACGACCATTATGACATCATCGTAGCCATTACGACCATTATTAAATCACAGTCGCCATGGCAACCATTATGACATCTTCGTCGCCATGACGACCATTATGACATCATGACATCACTATTGCCATGACGACCATTATTATATCACCGTTGCCATGACGACCATTATGACATCATCGTCGCCATGACGACCATTATGACATCATCGTCGCCATGACAACCATTATGACATCACAATCGCCATGACAACCATTATGACATCATAGTCGCCATGGCGACGATTATGACATCATCATCGCCAAGATGACCGTTATGAGAATATCGTCGCCATGACGACCCTTATGACATCATCGTCGCCATGGCAACCATTATGACATCATCATCGCCATGACAACCAATATGATATCATTGTCGCCATGACAACCATTATGACATCATCGTCGCCATGGCAACCATTATGACATCACGGTCGCCATGACGACCATTATGACATCATCGTAGCCATTACGACCATTATTAAATCACAGTCGCCATGACAACCATTATGACATCTTCGTCGCCATGACGACCATTATGACATCATGACATCACCGTTGCCATGACGACCATTATGACATCATCGTCGCCATGGCGACCATTATGACACCACCGTTGCCATGACGACCATTATGACATCATCGTTGCCTTGACGACAATTATGACATCATCATCGCCATGACGACCATTATGACATCATCATCGCCATGATGACCGTTATGACATTATCGTCGCCATGACGACCCTTATGACATCATCGTCGCCATGTCAACCATTAAGACATCATCATCGCCATGACGACGATTATGACATCATCGCAGCCATTACGACCATTATTAAATCACAGTCGCCATGACAACCATTATGACATCTTCGTCGCCATGACGACCATTATGTCATCATGACATCACCGTTGCCATGACGACTATTATGACATCATCGTTGCCATGACGACCATTATGACATCATCGTCGCCATGACGACCATTATGACATCATCGTCGCCATGACAACCATTATGACATCACAATCACCATGACGACCATTATGGCATCATTATCGCCATGATGACCCTTTATGACATTATCGTCGCCATGACGACCCTTATGACATCATCGTCACCATGACAACCATTATGACATCACAATCGCCATGACGACCATTATGACATCATCGTCGCCATGGCGACCATTATGACATCATCGTAGCCATTGCGACCATTATTAAATCACTGTCGCCATGACAACCATTATGACATCTTCGTCGCCATGACGACCATTATGACATCATGACATCACCATTGCCATGACGACCATTATGACATCACCGTTGCCATGACGACCATTATGACATCATCGTCGCCATAACGGCCGTTATGACATCATCGTCGCCATGACAACCATTATGACATCACTATCGCCATGACGACAATTATGACATCATCATCGCCATGATGACCATTATGACATCACTGTCGCCATGACGACCATTATGAAATCATCATAGCCATTACGACCATTATTAAATCACAGTCGCCATGACAACCATTATGACATCATCGCCATGATGACCGTTATGACATTATCGTCGCCATGACGACCCTTATGACATCATCGTCGCCATGGCAACCATTATGACATCATCATCGCCATGACAACCAATATGATATCATCGTCGCCATGATGACCATTATGACATCATCGTCGCCATGACAAACATTATGACATCATATTCGCCATGGCGACCAGTATGACCTCACCGTAGCCATTACGACCATGATTAAATCACAGTCGCCATGACAACCATTATGACATCTTCGTCGCCATGACGACCATTATGACATCATGACATCACCGTTGCCATGACGACCATTATGACATCACCGTTGCCATGACGACCATTATGACATCATCATCGCCATGACGACCATTATGACATCATCGTCGGCTTGACAACCATTATGACATCACAATCGCCATGACGACCATTATGGCATCATCATCGCCATGATGACCCTTTATGACATTATCGTCGCCATGACCCTTATGACATCATCGTCGCCATGGCAACCATTATGACATCATCATCGCCATGACAACCAATATGATATCATCGTCGCCATGAAGACCATTATGACATCATCGTCGCCATGACAACCATTATGACATCATATTCGCCATGGCGACCATTATGACATCACCGTCGCCATGACGACCATTATGACATCATCGCAGCCATTACGACCATTATTAAATCACAGTCGCCATGACAACCATTATGACATCTTCGTCGCCATGACGACCATTATGACATCATGACATCACCGTTGCCATGAAGACCATTATGACATCACCGTTGCCATGACGACCATTATGACATCACCGTCGCCATGACGACCATTATGACATCATCGTCGCCATGACGACCATTATGACATCATCGTCGCCATGACAACCATTATGACATCACAATCGCCATGACGACCATTATGGCATCATCATCGCCATGATGACCCTTTATGACATTATCGTCGCCATGACGACCCTTATGACATCATCGTCGCCATGGCAACCATTATGACATCATCATCGCCATGGCAATCAATATGATATTATCGTCGCCATGATGACCATTATGACATCATCGTCGCCATGACAACCATTATGACATCATCGTCGCCATCGCGACCATTATGACATCACCATTGCCATGACGACCATTATGATATCATCGTAGCCATTACGACCAATATTAAATCACAGTCGCCATGACAACCATTATGACATCTTCGTCGCCATGACGACCATTATGACATCATGACATCACCGTTGCCATTGAGACCATTATGACATCACCGTTGCCATGACGACCATTATGACATCATCGTCGCCATGACGAGCATTATGACATCATCGTTGCCATGACAACCATTATGACATCATCGTCGCCATGGCAACCATTATGACATCATCATCGCCATGACAACCAATATGATATCATCGTCGCCATGACAACCATTATGACATCATCGTCGCCATGACAACCATTATGACATCATATTCGCCATGGCGACCATTATGACATCACCGTCGCCATGACGACCATTATGACATCATCGTAGCCATTACGACCATTATTAAATCACAGTCGCCATGGCAACCATTATGACATCTTCGTCGCCATGACGACCATTATGACATCATGACATCACCATTGCCATGACGACCATTATGACATCACCGTTGCCATGACGACCATTATGACATCATCGTCGCGATGACGACCATTATGACATCATCGTCGCCATGACAACCATTATGACATCACAATCGCCATGACAACCATTGTGACATCATAGTCGCCATGGCGACCATTATGACATCATCATCGCCAAGATGACCGTTATGAGAATATCGTCGCCATGACGACCCTTATGACATCATCGTCGCCATGGCAACCATTATGACATCATCATCGCCATGACAACCAATATGATATCATTGTCGCCATGACAACCATTATGACATCATCGTCGCCATGGCAACCATTATGACATCACGGTCGCCATGACGACCATTATGACATCATCGTAGCCATTACGACCATTATTAAATCACAGTCGCCATGACAACCATTATGACATCTTCGTCGCCATGACGACCATTATGACATCATGACATCACCGTTGCCATGACGACCATTATGACATCATCGTCGCCATGGCGACCATTATGACACCACCGTTGCCATGACGACCATTATGACATCATCGTTGCCTTGACGACAATTATGACATCATCATCGCCATGACGACCATTATGACATCATCATCGCCATGATGACCGTTATGACATTATCGTCGCCATGACGACCCTTATGACATCATCGTCGCCATGGCAACCATTAAGACATCATCATCGCCATGACGACCATTATGACATCATCGCAGCCATTACGACCATTATTAAATCACAGTCGCCATGACAACCATTATGACATCTTCGTCGCCATGACGACCATTATGTCATCATGACATCACCGTTGCCATGACGACTATTATGACATCATCGTTGCCATGACGACCATTATGACATCATCGTCGCCATGACGACCATTATGACATCATCGTCGCCATGACAACCATTATGACATCACAATCACCATGACGACCATTATGGCATCATTATCGCCATGATGACCCTTTATGACATTATCGTCGCCATGACGACCCTTATGACATCATCGTCACCATGACAACCATTATGACATCACAATCGCCATGACGACCATTATGACATCATCGTCGCCATGGCGACCATTATGACATCATCGTAGCCATTGCGACCATTATTAAATCACTGTCGCCATGACAACCATTATGACATCTTCGTCGCCATGACGACCATTATGACATCATGACATCACCATTGCCATGACGACCATTATGACATCACCGTTGCCATGACGACCATTATGACATCATCGTCGCCATAACGGCCGTTATGACATCATCGTCGCCATGACAACCATTATGACATCACTATCGCCATGACGACAATTATGACATCATCATCGCCATGATGACCATTATGACATCACCGTCGCCATGACGACCATTATGAAATCATCATAGCCATTACGACCATTATTAAATCACAGTCGCCATGACAACCATTATGACATCATCGCCATGATGACCGTTATGACATTATCGTCGCCATGACGACCCTTATGACATCATCGTCGCCATGGCAACCATTATGACATCATCATCGCCATGACAACCAATATGATATCATCGTCGCCATGATGACCATTATGACATCATCGTCGCCATGACAAACATTATGACATCATATTCGCCATGGCGACCAGTATGACCTCACCGTAGCCATTACGACCATGATTAAATCACAGTCGCCATGACAACCATTATGACATCTTCGTCGCCATGACGACCATTATGACATCATGACATCACCGTTGCCATGACGACCATTATGACATCACCGTTGCCATGACGACCATTATGACATCATCATCGCCATGACGACCATTATGACATCATCGTCGGCTTGACAACCATTATGACATCACAATCGCCATGACGACCATTATGGCATCATCATCGCCATGATGACCCTTTATGACATTATCGTCGCCATGACCCTTATGACATCATCGTCGCCATGGCAACCATTATGACATCATCATCGCCATGACAACCAATATGATATCATCGTCGCCATGAAGACCATTATGACATCATCGTCGCCATGACAACCATTATGACATCATATTCGCCATGGCGACCATTATGACATCACCGTCGCCATGACGACCATTATGACATCATCGCAGCCATTACGACCATTATTAAATCACAGTCGCCATGACAACCATTATGACATCACCGTTGCCATGACGACCATTATGACATCATGACATCACCGTTGCCATGACGACCATTATGACATCACCGTTGCCATGACGACCATTATGACATCACCGTCGCCATGACGACCATTATGACATCATCGTCGCCATGACGACCATTATGACATCATCGTCGCCATGACAACCATTATGACATCACAATCGCCATGACGACCATTATGGCATCATCATCGCCATGATGACCCTTTATGACATTATCGTCGCCATGACGACCCTTATGACATCATCGTCGCCATGGCAACCATTATGACATCATCATCGCCATGGCAATCAATATGATATTATCGTCGCCATGATGACCATTATGACATCATCGTCGCCATGACAACCATTATGACATCATCGTCGCCATCGCGACCATTATGACATCACCATTGCCATGACGACCATTATGATATCATCGTAGCCATTACGACCAATATTAAATCACAGTCGCCATGACAACCATTATGACATCTTCGTCGCCATGACGACCATTATGACATCATGACATCACCGTTGCCATTGAGACCATTATGACATCACCGTTGCCATGACGACCATTATGACATCATCGTCGCCATGACGAGCATTATGACATCATCGTTGCCATGACAACCATTATGACATCATCGTCGCCATGGCAACCATTATGACATCATCATCGCCATGACAACCAATATGATATCATCGTCGCCATGACAACCATTATGACATCATCGTCGCCATGACAACCATTATGACATCATATTCGCCATGGCGACCATTATGACATCACCGTCGCCATGACGACCATTATGACATCATCGTAGCCATTACGACCATTATTAAATCACAGTCGCCATGGCAACCATTATGACATCTTCGTCGCCATGACGACCATTATGACATCATGACATCACCATTGCCATGACGACCATTATGAAATCACCGTTGCCATGACGACCATTATGACATCATCGTCGCGATGACGACCATTATGACATCATCGTCGCCATGACAACCATTATGACATCACAATCGCCATGACAACCATTGTGACATCATAGTCGCCATGGCGACCATTATGACATCATCATCGCCAAGATGACCGTTATGAGAATATCGTCGCCATGACGACCCTTATGACATCATCGTCGCCATGGCAACCATTATGACATCATCATCGCCATGACAACCAATATGATATCATTGTCGCCATGACAACCATTATGACATCATCGTCGCCATGGCAACCATTATGACATCACGGTCGCCATGACGACCATTATGACATCATCGTAGCCATTACGACCATTATTAAATCACAGTCGCCATGACAACCATTATGACATCTTCGTCGCCATGACGACCATTATGACATCATGACATCACCGTTGCCATGACGACCATTATGACATCATCGTCGCCATGGCGACCATTATGACACCACCGTTGCCATGACGACCATTATGACATCATCGTTGCCTTGACGACAATTATGACATCATCATCGCCATGACGACCATTATGACATCATCATCGCCATGATGACCGTTATGACATTATCGTCGCCATGACGACCCTTATGACATCATCGTCGCCATGGCAACCATTAAGACATCATCATCGCCATGACGACCATTATGACATCATCGCAGCCATTACGACCATTATTAAATCACAGTCGCCATGACAACCATTATGACATCTTCGTCGCCATGACGACCATTATGTCATCATGACATCACCGTTGCCATGACGACTATTATGACATCATCGTTGCCATGACGACCATTATGACATCATCGTCGCCATGACGACCATTATGACATCATCGTCGCCATGACAACCATTATGACATCACAATCACCATGACGACCATTATGGCATCATTATCGCCATGATGACCCTTTATGACATTATCGTCGCCATGACGACCCTTATGACATCATCGTCACCATGACAACCATTATGACATCACAATCGCCATGACGACCATTATGACATCATCGTCGCCATGGCGACCATTATGACATCATCGTATCCATTGCGACCATTATTAAATCACTGTCGCCATGACAACCATTATGACATCTTCGTCGCCATGACGACCATTATGACATCATGACATCACCATTGCCATGACGACCATTATGACATCACCGTTGCCATGACGACCATTATGACATCACCGTCGCCATAACGGCCGTTATGACATCATCGTCGCCATGACAACCATTATGACATCACTATCGCCATGACGACAATTATGACATCATCATCGCCATGATGACCATTATGACATCACCGTCGCCATGACGACCATTATGAAATCATCATAGCCATTACGACCATTATTAAATCACAGTCGCCATGACAACCATTATGACATCATCGCCATGATGACCGTTATGACATTATCGTCGCCATGACGACCCTTATGACATCATCGTCGCCATGGCAACCATTATGACATCATCATCGCCATGACAACCAATATGATATCATCGTCGCCATGATGACCATTATGACATCATCGTCGCCATGACAAACATTATGACATCATATTCGCCATGGCGACCAGTATGACCTCACCGTAGCCATTACGACCATGATTAAATCACAGTCACCATGACAACCATTATGACATCTTCGTCGCCATGACGACCATTATGACATCATGACATCACCGTTGCCATGACGACCATTATGACATCACCGTTGCCATGATGACCATTATGACATCATCATCGCCATGACGACCATTATGACATCATCGTCGGCTTGACAACCATTATGACATCACAATCGCCATGATGACCATTATGGCATCATCATCGCCATGATGACCCTTTATGACATTATCGTCGCCATGACCCTTATGACATCATCGCCGCCATGGCAACCATTATGACATCATCATCGCCATGACAACCAATATGATATCATCGTCGCCATGAAGACCATTATGACATCATCGTCGCCATGACAACCATTATGACATCATATTCGCCATGGCGACCATTATGACATCACCGTCGCCATGACGACCATTATGACATCATCGCAGCCATTACGACCATTATTAAATCACAGTCGCCATGACGACCATTATGACATCATGACATCACCGTTGCCATGACGACCATTATGACATCATCGTCGCCATGGCGACCATTATGACACCACCGTTGCCATGACGACCATTATGACATCATCGTTGCCTTGACGACAATTATGACATCATCATCGCCATGACGACCATTATGACATCATCATCGCCATGATGACCGTTATGACATTATCGTCGCCATGACGACCCTTATGACATCATCGTCGCCATGTCAACCATTAAGACATCATCATCGCCATGACGACGATTATGACATCATCGCAGCCATTACGACCATTATTAAATCACAGTCGCCATGACAACCATTATGACATCTTCGTCGCCATGACGACCATTATGTCATCATGACATCACCGTTGCCATGACGACTATTATGACATCATCGTTGCCATGACGACCATTATGACATCATCGTCGCCATGACGACCATTATGACATCATCGTCGCCATGACAACCATTATGACATCACAATCACCATGACGACCATTATGGCATCATTATCGCCATGATGACCCTTTATGACATTATCGTCGCCATGACGACCCTTATGACATCATCGTCACCATGACAACCATTATGACATCACAATCGCCATGACGACCATTATGACATCATCGTCGCCATGGCGACCATTATGACATCATCGTAGCCATTGCGACCATTATTAAATCACTGTCGCCATGACAACCATTATGACATCTTCGTCGCCATGACGACCATTATGACATCATGACATCACCATTGCCATGACGACCATTATGACATCACCGTTGCCATGACGACCATTATGACATCATCGTCGCCATAACGGCCGTTATGACATCATCGTCGCCATGACAACCATTATGACATCACTATCGCCATGACGACAATTATGACATCATCATCGCCATGATGACCATTATGACATCACCGTCGCCATGACGACCATTATGAAATCATCATAGCCATTACGACCATTATTAAATCACAGTCGCCATGACAACCATTATGACATCATCGCCATGATGACCGTTATGACATTATCGTCGCCATGACGACCCTTATGACATCATCGTCGCCATGGCAACCATTATGACATCATCATCGCCATGACAACCAATATGATATCATCGTCGCCATGATGACCATTATGACATCATCGTCGCCATGACAACCATTATGACATCATATTCGCCATGGAGACCATTATGACATCACCGTCGCCATGACGACCATTATGACATCATCGCAGCTATTACGACCATTATTAAATCACAGTCGCCATGACAACCATTATGACATCTTCGTCGCCATGACGACCATTATGACATCATGACATCACCATTGCCATGACGACCATTATGACATCACCGTTGCCATGACGACCATTATGACATCACCATCGCCATGACGACCATTATGACATCATCGTCGCCATGACGACCATTATGACATCATCGTCGCCATGACAACCATTATGACATCACAATCGCCATGACGACCATTATGGCATCATCATCGCCATGATGACCCTTTATGACATTATCGTCGCCATGACGACCCTTATGACATCATCGTCGCCATGGCAACCATTATGACATCATCATCGCCATGGCAACCAATATGATATTATCGTCGCCATGATGACCATTATGACATCATCGTCGCCATGACAACCATTATGACATCATCGTCGCCATGGCGACCATTATGACATCACCATTGCCATGACGACCATTATGATATCATCGTAGCCATCACGACCAATATTAAATCACAGTCGCCATGACAACCATTATGACATCTTTGTCGCCATGACGACCATTATGACATCATGACATCACCGTTGCCATGACGACCATTATGACATCACCGTTGCCATGACGACCATTATGACATCATCGTCGCCATGACGAGCATTATGACATCATCGTTGCCATGACAACCATTATGACATCATCGTCGCCATGGCAACCATTATGACATCATCATCGCCATGACAACCAATATGATATCATCGTCGCCATGACAACCATTATGACATCATCGTCGCCATGACAACCATTATGACATCATATTCGCCATGGCGACCATTATGACATCACCGTCGCCATGACGACCATTATGACATCATCGTAGCCATTACGACCATTATTAAATCACAGTCGCCATGGCAACCATTATGACATCTTCGTCGCCATGACGACCATTATGACATCATGACATCACTATTGCCATGACGACCATTATTATATCACCGTTGCCATGACGACCATTATGACATCATCGTCGCCATGACGACCATTATGACATCATCGTCGCCATGACAACCATTATGACATCACAATCGCCATGACAACCATTATGACATCATAGTCGCCATGGCGACGATTATGACATCATCATCGCCAAGATGACCGTTATGAGAATATCGTCGCCATGACGACCCTTATGACATCATCGTCGCCATGGCAACCATTATGACATCATCATCGCCATGACAACCAATATGATATCATTGTCGCCATGACAACCATTATGACATCATCGTCGCCATGGCAACCATTATGACATCACGGTCGCCATGACGACCATTATGACATCATCGTAGCCATTACGACCATTATTAAATCACAGTCGCCATGACAACCATTATGACATCTTCGTCGCCATGACGACCATTATGACATCATGACATCACCGTTGCCATGACGACCATTATGACATCATCGTCGCCATGGCGACCATTATGACACCACCGTTGCCATGACGACCATTATGACATCATCGTTGCCTTGACGACAATTATGACATCATCATCGCCATGACGACCATTATGACATCATCATCGCCATGATGACCGTTATGACATTATCGTCGCCATGACGACCCTTATGACATCATCGTCGCCATGTCAACCATTAAGACATCATCATCGCCATGACGACGATTATGACATCATCGCAGCCATTACGACCATTATTAAATCACAGTCGCCATGACAACCATTATGACATCTTCGTCGCCATGACGACCATTATGTCATCATGACATCACCGTTGCCATGACGACTATTATGACATCATCGTTGCCATGACGACCATTATGACATCATCGTCGCCATGACGACCATTATGACATCATCGTCGCCATGACAACCATTATGACATCACAATCACCATGACGACCATTATGGCATCATTATCGCCATGATGACCCTTTATGACATTATCGTCGCCATGACGACCCTTATGACATCATCGTCACCATGACAACCATTATGACATCACAATCGCCATGACGACCATTATGACATCATCGTCGCCATGGCGACCATTATGACATCATCGTAGCCATTGCGACCATTATTAAATCACTGTCGCCATGACAACCATTATGACATCTTCGTCGCCATGACGACCATTATGACATCATGACATCACCATTGCCATGACGACCATTATGACATCACCGTTGCCATGACGACCATTATGACATCATCGTCGCCATAACGGCCGTTATGACATCATCGTCGCCATGACAACCATTATGACATCACTATCGCCATGACGACAATTATGACATCATCATCGCCATGATGACCATTATGACATCACTGTCGCCATGACGACCATTATGAAATCATCATAGCCATTACGACCATTATTAAATCACAGTCGCCATGACAACCATTATGACATCATCGCCATGATGACCGTTATGACATTATCGTCGCCATGACGACCCTTATGACATCATCGTCGCCATGGCAACCATTATGACATCATCATCGCCATGACAACCAATATGATATCATCGTCGCCATGATGACCATTATGACATCATCGTCGCCATGACAAACATTATGACATCATATTCGCCATGGCGACCAGTATGACCTCACCGTAGCCATTACGACCATGATTAAATCACAGTCGCCATGACAACCATTATGACATCTTCGTCGCCATGACGACCATTATGACATCATGACATCACCGTTGCCATGACGACCATTATGACATCACCGTTGCCATGACGACCATTATGACATCATCATCGCCATGACGACCATTATGACATCATCGTCGGCTTGACAACCATTATGACATCACAATCGCCATGACGACCATTATGGCATCATCATCGCCATGATGACCCTTTATGACATTATCGTCGCCATGACCCTTATGACATCATCGTCGCCATGGCAACCATTATGACATCATCATCGCCATGACAACCAATATGATATCATCGTCGCCATGAAGACCATTATGACATCATCGTCGCCATGACAACCATTATGACATCATATTCGCCATGGCGACCATTATGACATCACCGTCGCCATGACGACCATTATGACATCATCGCAGCCATTACGACCATTATTAAATCACAGTCGCCATGACAACCATTATGACATCTTCGTCGCCATGACGACCATTATGACATCATGACATCACCGTTGCCATGACGACCATTATGACATCACCGTTGCCATGACGACCATTATGACATCACCGTCGCCATGACGACCATTATGACATCATCGTCGCCATGACGACCATTATGACATCATCGTCGCCATGACAACCATTATGACATCACAATCGCCATGACGACCATTATGGCATCATCATCGCCATGATGACCCTTTATGACATTATCGTCGCCATGACGACCCTTATGACATCATCGTCGCCATGGCAACCATTATGACATCATCATCGCCATGGCAATCAATATGATATTATCGTCGCCATGATGACCATTATGACATCATCGTCGCCATGACAACCATTATGACATCATCGTCGCCATCGCGACCATTATGACATCACCATTGCCATGACGACCATTATGATATCATCGTAGCCATTACGACCAATATTAAATCACAGTCGCCATGACAACCATTATGACATCTTCGTCGCCATGACGACCATTATGACATCATGACATCACCGTTGCCATTGAGACCATTATGACATCACCGTTGCCATGACGACCATTATGACATCATCGTCGCCATGACGAGCATTATGACATCATCGTTGCCATGACAACCATTATGACATCATCGTCGCCATGGCAACCATTATGACATCATCATCGCCATGACAACCAATATGATATCATCGTCGCCATGACAACCATTATGACATCATCGTCGCCATGACAACCATTATGACATCATATTCGCCATGGCGACCATTATGACATCACCGTCGCCATGACGACCATTATGACATCATCGTAGCCATTACGACCATTATTAAATCACAGTCGCCATGGCAACCATTATGACATCTTCGTCGCCATGACGACCATTATGACATCATGACATCACCATTGCCATGACGACCATTATGACATCACCGTTGCCATGACGACCATTATGACATCATCGTCGCGATGACGACCATTATGACATCATCGTCGCCATGACAACCATTATGACATCACAATCGCCATGACAACCATTGTGACATCATAGTCGCCATGGCGACCATTATGACATCATCATCGCCAAGATGACCGTTATGAGAATATCGTCGCCATGACGACCCTTATGACATCATCGTCGCCATGGCAACCATTATGACATCATCATCGCCATGACAACCAATATGATATCATTGTCGCCATGACAACCATTATGACATCATCGTCGCCATGGCAACCATTATGACATCACGGTCGCCATGACGACCATTATGACATCATCGTAGCCATTACGACCATTATTAAATCACAGTCGCCATGACAACCATTATGACATCTTCGTCGCCATGACGACCATTATGACATCATGACATCACCGTTGCCATGACGACCATTATGACATCATCGTCGCCATGGCGACCATTATGACACCACCGTTGACATGACGACCATTATGACATCATCGTTGCCTTGACGACAATTATGACATCATCATCGCCATGACGACCATTATGACATCATCATCGCCATGATGACCGTTATGACATTATCGTCGCCATGACGACCCTTATGACATCATCGTCGCCATGGCAACCATTAAGACATCATCATCGCCATGACGACCATTATGACATCATCGCAGCCATTACGACCATTATTAAATCACAGTCGCCATGACAACCATTATGACATCTTCGTCGCCATGACGACCATTATGTCATCATGACATCACCGTTGCCATGACGACTATTATGACATCATCGTTGCCATGACGACCATTATGACATCATCGTCGCCATGACGACCATTATGACATCATCGTCGCCATGACAACCATTATGACATCACAATCACCATGACGACCATTATGGCATCATTATCGCCATGATGACCCTTTATGACATTATCGTCGCCATGACGACCCTTATGACATCATCGTCACCATGACAACCATTATGACATCACAATCGCCATGACGACCATTATGACATCATCGTCGCCATGGCGACCATTATGACATCATCGTAGCCATTGCGACCATTATTAAATCACTGTCGCCATGACAACCATTATGACATCTTCGTCGCCATGACGACCATTATGACATCATGACATCACCATTGCCATGACGACCATTATGACATCACCGTTGCCATGACGACCATTATGACATCATCGTCGCCATAACGGCCGTTATGACATCATCGTCGCCATGACAACCATTATGACATCACTATCGCCATGACGACAATTATGACATCATCATCGCCATGATGACCATTATGACATCACCGTCGCCATGACGACCATTATGAAATCATCATAGCCATTACGACCATTATTAAATCACAGTCGCCATGACAACCATTATGACATCATCGCCATGATGACCGTTATGACATTATCGTCGCCATGACGACCCTTATGACATCATCGTCGCCATGGCAACCATTATGACATCATCATCGCCATGACAACCAATATGATATCATCGTCGCCATGATGACCATTATGACATCATCGTCGCCATGACAAACATTATGACATCATATTCGCCATGGCGACCAGTATGACCTCACCGTAGCCATTACGACCATGATTAAATCACAGTCGCCATGACAACCATTATGACATCTTCGTCGCCATGACGACCATTATGACATCATGACATCACCGTTGCCATGACGACCATTATGACATCACCGTTGCCATGACGACCATTATGACATCATCATCGCCATGACGACCATTATGACATCATCGTCGGCTTGACAACCATTATGACATCACAATCGCCATGACGACCATTATGGCATCATCATCGCCATGATGACCCTTTATGACATTATCGTCGCCATGACCCTTATGACATCATCGTCGCCATGGCAACCATTATGACATCATCATCGCCATGACAACCAATATGATATCATCGTCGCCATGAAGACCATTATGACATCATCGTCGCCATGACAACCATTATGACATCATATTCGCCATGGCGACCATTATGACATCACCGTCGCCATGACGACCATTATGACATCATCGCAGCCATTACAACCATTATTAAATCACAGTCGCCATGACAACCATTATGACATCACCGTCGCCATGACGACCATTATGACATCATGACATCACCGTTGCCATGACGACCATTATGACATCACCGTTGCCATGACGACCATTATGACATCACCGTCGCCATGACGACCATTATGACATCATCGTCGCCATGACGACCATTATGACATCATCGTCGCCATGACAACCATTATGACATCACAATCGCCATGACGACCATTATGGCATCATCATCGCCATGATGACCCTTTATGACATTATCGTCGCCATGACGACCCTTATGACATCATCGTCGCCATGGCAACCATTATGACATCATCATCGCCATGGCAATCAATATGATATTATCGTCGCCATGATGACCATTATGACATCATCGTCGCCATGACAACCATTATGACATCATCGTCGCCATCGCGACCATTATGACATCACCATTGCCATGACGACCATTATGATATCATCGTAGCCATTACGACCAATATTAAATCACAGTCGCCATGACAACCATTATGACATCTTCGTCGCCATGACGACCATTATGACATCATGACATCACCGTTGCCATTGAGACCATTATGACATCACCGTTGCCATGACGACCATTATGACATCATCGTCGCCATGACGAGCATTATGACATCATCGTTGCCATGACAACCATTATGACATCATCGTCGCCATGGCAACCATTATGACATCATCATCGCCATGACAACCAATATGATATCATCGTCGCCATGACAACCATTATGACATCATCGTCGCCATGACAACCATTATGACATCATATTCGCCATGGCGACCATTATGACATCACCGTCGCCATGACGACCATTATGACATCATCGTAGCCATTACGACCATTATTAAATCACAGTCGCCATGGCAACCATTATGACATCTTCGTCGCCATGACGACCATTATGACATCATGACATCACCATTGCCATGACGACCATTATGAAATCACCGTTGCCATGACGACCATTATGACATCATCGTCGCGATGACGACCATTATGACATCATCGTCGCCATGACAACCATTATGACATCACAATCGCCATGACAACCATTGTGACATCATAGTCGCCATGGCGACCATTATGACATCATCATCGCCAAGATGACCGTTATGAGAATATCGTCGCCATGACGACCCTTATGACATCATCGTCGCCATGGCAACCATTATGACATCATCATCGCCATGACAACCAATATGATATCATTGTCGCCATGACAACCATTATGACATCATCGTCGCCATGGCAACCATTATGACATCACGGTCGCCATGACGACCATTATGACATCATCGTAGCCATTACGACCATTATTAAATCACAGTCGCCATGACAACCATTATGACATCTTCGTCGCCATGACGACCATTATGACATCATGACATCACCGTTGCCATGACGACCATTATGACATCATCGTCGCCATGGCGACCATTATGACACCACCGTTGCCATGACGACCATTATGACATCATCGTTGCCTTGACGACAATTATGACATCATCATCGCCATGACGACCATTATGACATCATCATCGCCATGATGACCGTTATGACATTATCGTCGCCATGACGACCCTTATGACATCATCGTCGCCATGGCAACCATTAAGACATCATCATCGCCATGACGACCATTATGACATCATCGCAGCCATTACGACCATTATTAAATCACAGTCGCCATGACAACCATTATGACATCTTCGTCGCCATGACGACCATTATGTCATCATGACATCACCGTTGCCATGACGACTATTATGACATCATCGTTGCCATGACGACCATTATGACATCATCGTCGCCATGACGACCATTATGACATCATCGTCGCCATGACAACCATTATGACATCACAATCACCATGACGACCATTATGGCATCATTATCGCCATGATGACCCTTTATGACATTATCGTCGCCATGACGACCCTTATGACATCATCGTCACCATGACAACCATTATGACATCACAATCGCCATGACGACCATTATGACATCATCGTCGCCATGGCGACCATTATGACATCATCGTATCCATTGCGACCATTATTAAATCACTGTCGCCATGACAACCATTATGACATCTTCGTCGCCATGACGACCATTATGACATCATGACATCACCATTGCCATGACGACCATTATGACATCACCGTTGCCATGACGACCATTATGACATCACCGTCGCCATAACGGCCGTTATGACATCATCGTCGCCATGACAACCATTATGACATCACTATCGCCATGACGACAATTATGACATCATCATCGCCATGATGACCATTATGACATCACCGTCGCCATGACGACCATTATGAAATCATCATAGCCATTACGACCATTATTAAATCACAGTCGCCATGACAACCATTATGACATCATCGCCATGATGACCGTTATGACATTATCGTCGCCATGACGACCCTTATGACATCATCGTCGCCATGGCAACCATTATGACATCATCATCGCCATGACAACCAATATGATATCATCGTCGCCATGATGACCATTATGACATCATCGTCGCCATGACAAACATTATGACATCATATTCGCCATGGCGACCAGTATGACCTCACCGTAGCCATTACGACCATGATTAAATCACAGTCACCATGACAACCATTATGACATCTTCGTCGCCATGACGACCATTATGACATCATGACATCACCGTTGCCATGACGACCATTATGACATCACCGTTGCCATGATGACCATTATGACATCATCATCGCCATGACGACCATTATGACATCATCGTCGGCTTGACAACCATTATGACATCACAATCGCCATGATGACCATTATGGCATCATCATCGCCATGATGACCCTTTATGACATTATCGTCGCCATGACCCTTATGACATCATCGCCGCCATGGCAACCATTATGACATCATCATCGCCATGACAACCAATATGATATCATCGTCGCCATGAAGACCATTATGACATCATCGTCGCCATGACAACCATTATGACATCATCATCGCCATGACAACCAATATGATATCATCGTCGCCATGAAGACCATTATGACATCATCGTCGCCATGACAACCATTATGACATCATATTCGCCATGGCGACCATTATGACATCACCGTCGCCATGACGACCATTATGACATCATCGCAGCCATTACGACCATTATTAAATCACAGTCGCCATGACGACCATTATGACATCATGACATCACCGTTGCCATGACGACCATTATGACATCACCGTTGCCATGACGACCATTATGACATCACCGTCGCCATGACGACCATTATGACATCATCGTCGCCATGACGACCATTATGACATCATCGTCGCCATGACAACCATTATGACATCACAATCGCCATGACGACCATTATGGCATCATCATCGCCATGATGACCCTTTATGACATTATCGTCGCCATGACGACCCTTATGACATCATCGTCGCCATGGCAACCATTATGACATCATCATCGCCATGGCAATCAATATGATATTATCGTCGCCATGATGACCATTATGACATCATCGTCGCCATGACAACCATTATGACATCATCGTCGCCATCGCGACCATTATGACATCACCATTGCCATGACGACCATTATGATATCATCGTAGCCATTACGACCAATATTAAATCACAGTCGCCATGACAACCATTATGACATCTTCGTCGCCATGACGACCATTATGACATCATGACATCACCGTTGCCATTGAGACCATTATGACATCACCGTTGCCATGACGACCATTATGACATCATCGTCGCCATGACGAGCATTATGACATCATCGTTGCCATGACAACCATTATGACATCATCGTCGCCATGGCAACCATTATGACATCATCATCGCCATGACAACCAATATGATATCATCGTCGCCATGACAACCATTATGACATCATCGTCGCCATGACAACCATTATGACATCATATTCGCCATGGCGACCATTATGACATCACCGTCGCCATGACGACCATTATGACATCATCGTAGCCATTACGACCATTATTAAATCACAGTCGCCATGGCAACCATTATGACATCTTCGTCGCCATGACGACCATTATGACATCATGACATCACCATTGCCATGACGACCATTATGACATCACCGTTGCCATGACGACCATTATGACATCATCGTCGCGATGACGACCATTATGACATCATCGTCGCCATGACAACCATTATGACATCACAATCGCCATGACAACCATTGTGACATCATAGTCGCCATGGCGACCATTATGACATCATCATCGCCAAGATGACCGTTATGAGAATATCGTCGCCATGACGACCCTTATGACATCATCGTCGCCATGGCAACCATTATGACATCATCATCGCCATGACAACCAATATGATATCATTGTCGCCATGACAACCATTATGACATCATCGTCGCCATGGCAACCATTATGACATCACGGTCGCCATGACGACCATTATGACATCATCGTAGCCATTACGACCATTATTAAATCACAGTCGCCATGACAACCATTATGACATCTTCGTCGCCATGACGACCATTATGACATCATGACATCACCGTTGCCATGACGACCATTATGACATCATCGTCGCCATGGCGACCATTATGACACCACCGTTGCCATGACGACCATTATGACATCATCGTTGCCTTGACGACAATTATGACATCATCATCGCCATGACGACCATTATGACATCATCATCGCCATGATGACCGTTATGACATTATCGTCGCCATGACGACTCTTATGACATCATCGTCGCCATGGCAACCATTAAGACATCATCATCGCCATGACGACCATTATGACATCATCGCAGCCATTACGACCATTATTAAATCACAGTCGCCATGACAACCATTATGACATCTTCGTCGCCATGACGACCATTATGACATCATGACATCACCGTTGCCATGACGACCATTATGACATCACCGTTGCCATGACGACCATTATGACATCATCGTCGCCATGACGAGCATTATGACATCATCGTTGCCATGACAACCATTATGACATCATCGTCGCCATGGCAACCATTATGACATCATCATCGCCATGACAACCAATATGATATCATCGTCGCCATGACAACCATTATGACATCATCGTCGCCATGACAACCATTATGACATCATATTCGCCATGGCGACCATTATGACATCACCGTCGCCATGACGACCATTATGACATCATCGTAGCCATTACGACCATTATTAAATCACAGTCGCCATGGCAACCATTATGACATCTTCGTCGCCATGACGACCATTATGACATCATGACATCACCATTGCCATGACGACCATTATGACATCACCGTTGCCATGACGACCATTATGACATCATCGTCGCCATGACGACCATTATGACATCATCGTCGCCATGACAACCATTATGACATCACAATCGCCATGACAACCATTATGACATCATAGTCGCCATGGCGACCATTATGACATCATCATCGCCAAGATGACCGTTATGAGAATATCGTCGCCATGACGACCCTTATGACATCATCGTTGCCATGGCAACCATTATGACATCATCATCGCCATGACAACCAATATGATATCATTGTCGCCATGACAACCATTATGACATCATCGTCGCCATGGCAACCATTATGACATCACGGTCGCCATGACGACCATTATGACATCATCGTAGCCATTACGACCATTATTAAATCACAGTCGCCATGACAACCATTATGACATCTTCGTCGCCATGACGACCATTATTACATCATGACATCACCGTTGCCATGACGACCATTATGACATCATCGTCGCCATGGCGACCATTATGACAACACCGTTGCCATGACGACCATTATGACATCATCGTTGCCTTGACGACAATTATGACATCATCATCGCCATGACGACCATTATGACATCATCATCGCCATGACGACCATTATGACATCATCATCGCCATGATGACCGTTATGACATTATCGTCGCCATGACGACCCTTATGACATCATCGTCGCCATGGCAACCATTAAGACATCATCATCGCCATGACGACCATTATGACATCATCGCAGCCATTACGACCATTATAAAATCACAGTCGCCATGACAACCATTATGACATCTTCGTCGCCATGACGACCATTATGTCATCATGACATCACCGTTGCCATGACGACTATTATGACATCATCGTTGCCATGACGACCATTATGACATCATCGTCGCCATGACGACCATTATGACATCATCGTCGCCATGACGACCATTATGACATCACAATCACCATGACGACCATTATGGCATCATTATCGCCATGATGACCCTTTATGACATTATCGTCGCCATGACGACCCTTATGACATCATCGTCACCATGACAACCATTATGACATCACAATCGCCATGACGACCATTATGACATCATCGTCGCCATGGCGACCATTATGACATCATCGTAGCCATTGCGACCATTATTAAATCACTGTCGCCATGACAACCATTATGACATCTTCGTCGCCATGACGACCATTATGACATCATGACATCACCATTGCCATGACGACCATTATGACATCACAGTTGCCATGACGACCATTATGACATCATCGTCGCCATAACGGCCGTTATGACATCATCGTCGCCATGACAACCATTATGACATCACTATCGCCATGACGACAATTATGACATCATCATCGCCATGATGACCATTATGACATCACCGTCGCCATGACGACCATTATGAAATCATCATAGCCATTACGACCATTATTAATTCACAGTCGCCATGACAACCATTATGACATCATCGCCATGATGACCGTTATGACATTATCGTCGCCATGACGACCCTTATGACAACATCGTCGCCATGGCAACCATTATGACATCATCATCGCCATGACAACCAATATGATATCATCGTCGCCATGATGACCATTATGACATCATCGTCGCCATGACAACCATTATGACATCATATTCGCCATGGAGACCATTATGACATCACCGTCGCCATGACGACCATTATGACATCATCGCAGCTATTACGACCATTATTAAATCACAGTCGCCATGACAACCATTATGACATCTTCGTCGCCATGACGACCATTATGACATCATGACATCACCGTTGCCATGACGACCATTATGACATCACCGTTGCCATGACGACCATTATGACATCACCATCGCCATGACGACCATTATGACATCATCGTCGCCATGACGACCATTATGACATCATCGTCGCCATGACAACCATTATGACATCACAATCGCCATGACGACCATTATGGCATCATCATCGCCATGATGACCCTTTATGACATTATCGTCGCCATGACGACCCTTATGACATCATCGTCGCCATGGCAACCATTATGACATCATCATCGCCATGGCAACCAATATGATATTATCGTCGCCATGATGACCATTATGACATCATCGTCGCCATGACAACCATTATGACATCATCGTCGCCATGGCGACCATTATGACATCACCATTGCCATGACGACCATTATGATATCATCGTAGCCATCACGACCAATATTAAATCACAGTCGCCATGACAACCATTATGACATCTTTGTCGCCATGACGACCATTATGACATCATGACATCACCGTTGCCATGACGACCATTATGACATCACCGTTGCCATGACGACCATTATGACATCATCGTCGCCATGACGAGCATTATGACATCATCGTTGCCATGACAACCATTATGACATCATCGTCGCCATGGCAACCATTATGACATCATCATCGCCATGACAACCAATATGATATCATCGTCGCCATGACAACCATTATGACATCATCGTCGCCATGACAACCATTATGACATCATATTCGCCATGGCGACCATTATGCCATCACCGTCGCCATGACGACCATTATGACATCATCGTAGCCATTACGACCATTATTAAATCACAGTCGCCATGGCAACCATTATGACATCTTCGTCGCCATGACGACCATTATGACATCATGACATCACTATTGCCATGACGACCATTATGACATCACCGTTGCCATGACGACCATTATGACATCATCGTCGCCATGACGACCATTATGACATCATCGTCGCCATGACAACCATTATGACATCACAATCGCCATGACAACCATTATGACATCATAGTCGCCATGGCGACCATTATGACATCATCATCGCCAAGATGACCGTTATGAGAATATCGTCGCCATGACGACCCTTATGACATCATCGTCGCCATGGCAACCATTATGACATCATCATCGCCATGACAACCAATATGATATCATTGTCGCCATGACAACCATTATGACATCATCGTCGCCATGGCAACCATTATGACATCACGGTCGCCATGACGACCATTATGACATCATCGTAGCCATTACGACCATTATTAAATCACAGTCGCCATGACAACCATTATGACATCTTCGTCGCCATGACGACCATTATGACATCATGACATCACCGTTGCCATGACGACCATTATGACATCATCGTCGCCATGGCGACCATTATGACACCACCGTTGCCATGACGACCATTATGACATCATCGTTGCCTTGACGACAATTATGACATCATCATCGCCATGACGACCATTATGACATCATCATCGCCATGATGACCGTTATGACATTATCGTCGCCATGACGACCCTTATGACATCATCGTCGCCATGTCAACCATTAAGACATCATCATCGCTATGACGACGATTATGACATCATCGCAGCCATTACGACCATTATTAAATCACAGTCGCCATGACAACCATTATGACATCTTCGTCGCCATGACGACCATTATGTCATCATGACATCACCGTTGCCATGACGACTATTATGACATCATCGTTGCCATGACGACCATTATGACATCATCGTCGCCATGACGACCATTATGACATCATCGTCGCCATGACAACCATTATGACATCACAATCACCATGACGACCATTATGGCATCATTATCGCCATGATGACCCTTTATGACATTATCGTCGCCATGACGACCCTTATGACATCATCGTCACCATGACAACCATTATGACATCACAATCGCCATGACGACCATTATGACATCATCGTCGCCATGGCGACCATTATGACATCATCGTAGCCATTGCGACCATTATTAAATCACTGTCGCCATGACAACCATTATGACATCTTCGTCGCCATGACGACCATTATGACATCATGACATCACCATTGCCATGACGACCATTATGACATCACCGTTGCCATGACGACCATTATGACATCATCGTCGCCATAACGGCCGTTATGACATCATCGTCGCCATGACAACCATTATGACATCACTATCGCCATGACGACAATTATGACATCATCATCGCCATGATGACCATTATGACATCACCGTCGCCATGACGACCATTATGAAATCATCATAGCCATTACGACCATTATTAAATCACAGTCGCCATGACAACCATTATGACATCATCGCCATGATGACCGTTATGACATTATCGTCGCCATGACGACCCTAATGACATCATCGTCGCCATGGCAACCATTATGACATCATCATCGCCATGACAACCAATATGATATCATCGTCGCCATGATGACCATTATGACATCATCGTCGCCATGACAAACATTATGACATCATATTCGCCATGGCGACCAGTATGACCTCACCGTAGCCATTACGACCATGATTAAATCACAGTCGCCATGACAACCATTATGACATCTTCGTCGCCATGACGACCATTATGACATCATGACATCACCGTTGCCATGACGACCATTATGACATCACCGTTGCCATGACGACCATTATGACATCATCATCGCCATGACGACCATTATGACATCATCGTCGGCTTGACAACCATTATGACATCACAATCGCCATGACGACCATTATGGCATCATCATCGCCATGATGACCCTTTATGACATTATCGTCGCCATGACCCTTATGACATCATCGTCGCCATGGCAACCATTATGACATCATCATCGCCATGACAACCAATATGATATCATCGTCGCCATGAAGACCATTATGACATCATCGTCGCTATGACAACCATTATGACATCATATTCGCCATGGCGACCATTATGACATCACCGTCGCCATGACGACCATTATGACATCATCGCAGCCATTACGACCATTATTAAATCACAGTCGCCATGACAACCATTATGATATCTTCGTCGCCATGACGACCATTATGACATCATGACATCACCGTTGCCATGACGACCATTATGACATCACCGTTGCCATGACGACCATTATGACATCACCGTCGCCATGACGACCATTATGACATCATCGTCGCCATGACGACCATTATGATATCATCGTCGCCATGACAACCATTATGACATCACAATCGCCATGACGACCATTATGGCATCATCATCGCCATGATGACCCTTTATGACATTATCGTCGCCATGACGACCCTTATGACATCATCGTCGCCATGGCAACCATTATGACATCATCATCGCCATGGCAATCAATATGATATTATCGTCGCCATGATGACCATTATGACATCATCGTCGCCATGACAACCATTATGACATCATCATCGCCATCGCGACCATTATGACATCACCATTGCCATGACGACCATTATGATATCATCGTAGCCATTACGACCAATATTAAATCACAGTCGCCATGACAACCATTATGACATCTTCGTCGCCATGACGACCATTATGACATCATGACATCACCGTTGCCATTGAGACCATTATGACATCACCGTTGCCATGACGACCATTATGACATCATCGTCGCCATGACGAGCATTATGACATCATCGTTGCCATGACAACCATTATGACATCATCGTCGCCATGGCAACCATTATGACATCATCATCGCCATGACAACCAATATGATATCATCGTCGCCATGACAACCATTATGACATCATCGTCGCCATGACAACCATTATGACATCATATTCGCCATGGCGACCATTATGACATCACCGTCGCCATGACGACCATTATGACATCATCGTAGCTATTACGACCATTATTAAATCACAGTCGCCATGGCAACCATTATGACATCTTCGTCGCCATGACGACCATTATGACATCATGACATCACCATTGCCATGACGACCATTATGACATCACCGTTGCCATGACGACCATTATGACATCATCGTCGCGATGACGACCATTATGACATCATCGTCGCCATGACAACCATTATGACATCACAATCGCCATCACAACCATTGTGACATCATAGTCGCCATGGCGACCATTATGACATCATCATCGCCAAGATGACCGTTATGAGAATATCGTCGCCATGACGACCCTTATGACATCATCGTCGCCATGGCAACCATTATGACATCATCATCGCCATGACAACCAATATGATATCATTGTCGCCATGACAACCATTATGACATCATCGTCGCCATGGCAACCATTATGACATCACGGTCGCCATGACGACCATTATGACATCATCGTAGCCATTACGACCATTATTAAATCACAGTCGCCATGACAACCATTATGACATCTTCGTCGCCATGACGACCATTATGACATCATGACATCACCGTCGCCATGACGACCATTATGACATCATCGTCGCCATGGCGACCATTATGACACCACCGTTGCCATGACGACCATTATGACATCATCATCGCCATGACGACCATTATGACATCATCATCGCCATGATGACCGTTATGACATTATCGTCGCCATGACGACCCTTATGACATCATCGTCGCCATGGCAACCATTAAGACATCATCATCGCCATGACGACCATTATGACATCATCGCAGCCATTACGACCATTATTAAATCACAGTCGCCATGACAACCATTATGACATCTTCGTCGCCATGACGACCATTATGTCATCATGACATCACCGTTGCCATGACGACTATTATGACATCATCGTTGCCATGACGACCATTATGACATCATCGTCGCCATGACGACCATTATGACATCATCGTCACCATGACAACCATTATGACATCACAATCACCATGACGACCATTATGGCATCATTATCGCCATGATGACCCTTTATGACATTATCGTCGCCATGACGACCCTTATGACATCATCGTCACCATGACAACCATTATGACATCACAATCGCCATGACGACCATTATGACATCATCGTCGCCATGGCGACCATTATGACATCATCGTAGCCATTGCGACCATTATTAAATCACTGTCGCCATGACAACCATTATGACATCTTCGTCGCCATGACGACCATTATGACATCATGACATCACCATTGCCATGACGACCATTATGACATCACCGTTGCCATGACGACCATTATGACATCATCGTCGCCATAACGGCCATTATGACATCATCGTCGCCATGACAACCATTATGACATCACTATCGCCATGACGACAATTATGACATCATCATCGCCATGATGACCATTATGACATCACCGTCGCCATGACGACCATTATGAAATCATCATAGCCATTACGACCATTATTAAATCACAGTCGCCATGACAACCATTATGACATCATCGCCATGATGACCGTTATGACATTATCGTCGCCATGACGACCCTTATGACATAATCGTCGCCATGGCAACCATTATGACATCATCATCGCCATGACAACCAATATGATATCATCGTCGCCATGATGACCATTATGACATCATCGTCGCCATGACAAACATTATGACATCATATTCGCCATGGCGACCATTATGACCTCACCGTCGCCATGACGACCAGTATGACATCATCGTAGCCATTACGACCATTATTAAATCACAGTCGCCATGACAACCATTATGACATCTTCGTCGCCATGACGACCATTATGACATCATGACATCACCGTTGCCATGACGACCATTATGACATCACCGTTGCCATGACGACCATTATGACATCATCATCGCCATGACGACCATTATGACATCATCGTCGGCTTGACAACCATTATGACATCACAATCGCCATGACGACCATTATGGCATCATCATCGCCATGATGACCCTTTATGACATTATCGTCGCCATGACCCTTATGACATCATCGACGCCATGGCAACCATTATGACATCATTATCGCCATGACAACCAATATGATATCATCGTCGCCATGAAGACCATTATGACATCATCGTCGCCATGACAACCATTATGACATCATATTCGCCATGGCGACCATTATGACATCACCGTCGCCATGACGACCATTATGACATCATCGCAGCCATTACGACCATTATTAAATCACAGTCGCCATGACAACCATTATGACATCTTCGTCGCCATGACGACCATTATGACATCATGACATCACCGTTGCCATGACGACCATTATGACATCACCGTTGCCATGACGACCATTATGACATCACCGTCGCCATGACGACCATTATGACATCACCGTCGCCATGACGACCATTATGACATCATCGTCGCCATGACGACCATTATGACATCATCGTCGCCATGACAACCATTATGACATCACAATCGCCATGACGACCATTATGGCATCATCATCGCCATGATGACCCTTTATGACATTATCGTCGCCATGACGACCCTTATGACATCATCGTCGCCATGGCAACCATTATGACATCATCATCGCCATGGCAACCAATATGATATTATCGTCGCCATGATGACCATTATGACATCATCGTCGCCATGACAACCATTATGACATCATCGTCGCCATGGCGACCATTATGACATCACCATTGCCATGACGACCATTATGATATCATCGTAGCCATTACGACCAGTATTAAATCACAGTCGCCATGACAACCATTATGACATCTTCGTCGCCATGACGACCATTATGACATCATGACATCACCGTTGCCATGACGACCATTATGACATCACCATTGCCATGACGACCATTATGACATCATCGTCGCCATGACGAGCATTATGACATCATCGTTGCCATGACAACCATTATGACATCATCGTCGCCATGGCAACCATTATGACATCATCATCGCCATGACAACCAATATGATATCATCGTCGCCATGACAACCATTATGAGATCATCGTCGCCATGACAACCATTATGACATCATATTCGCCATGGCGACCATTATGACATCACCGTCGCCATGACGACCATTATGACATCATCGTAGCCATTACGACCATTATTAAATCACAGTCGCCATGGCAACCATTATGACATCTTCGTCGCCATGACGACCATTATGACATCATGACATCACCATTGCCATGACGACCATTATGACATCACCGTTGCCATGACGACCATTATGACATCATCGTCGCCATGACGACCATTATGACATCATAGTCGCCATGACAACCATTATGACATCACAATCGCCATGACAACCATTATGACATCATAGTCGCCATGGCGACCATTATGACATCATCATCGCCAAGATGACCGTTATGAGAATATCGTCGCCATGACGACCCTTATGACATCATCGTTGCCATGGCAACCATTATGACATCATCATCGCCATGACAACCAATATGATATCATTGTCGCCATGACAACCATTATGACATCATCGTCGCCATGGCAACCATTATGACATCACGGTCGCCATGACGACCATTATGACATCATCGTAGCCATTACGACCATTATTAAATCACAGTCGCCATGACAACCATTATGACATCTTCGTCGCCATGACGACCATTATTACATCATGACATCACCGTTGCCATGACGACCATTATGACATCATCGTCGCCATGGCGACCATTATGACACCACCGTTGCCATGACGACCATTATGACATCATCGTTGCCTTGACGACAATTATGACATCATCATCGCCATGACGACCATTATGACATCATCATCGCCATGATGACCGTTATGACATTATCGTCGCCATGACGACCCTTATGACATCATCGTCGCCATGGCAACCATTAAGACATCATCATCGCCATGACGACCATTATGACATCATCGCAGCCATTACGACCATTATAAAATCACAGTCGCCATGACAACCATTATGACATCTTCGTCGCCATGACGACCATTATGTCATCATGACATCACCGTTGCCATGACGACTATTATGACATCATCGTTGCCATGACGACCATTATGACATCATCGTCGCCATGACGACCATTATGACATCATCGTCGCCATGACAACCATTATGACATCACAATCACCATGATGACCATTATGGCATCATTATCGCCATGATGACCCTTTATGACATTATCGTCGCCATGACGACCCTTATGACATCATCGTCACCATGACAACCATTATGACATCACAATCGCCATGACGACCATTATGACATCATCGTCGCCATGGCGACCATTATGACATCATCGTAGCCATTGCGACCATTATTAAATCACTGTCGCCATGACAACCATTATGACATCTTCGTCGCCATGACGACCATTATGACATCATGACATCACCATTGCCATGACGACCATTATGACATCACAGTTGCCATGACGACCATTATGACATCATCGTCGCCATAACGGCCGTTATGACATCATCGTCGCCATGACAACCATTATGACATCACTATCGCCATGACGACAATTATGACATCATCATCGCCATGATGACCATTATGACATCACCGTCGCCATGACGACCATTATGAAATCATCATAGCCATTACGACCATTATTAATTCACAGTCGCCATGACAACCATTATGACATCATCGCCATGATGACCGTTATGACATTATCGTCGCCATGACGACCCTTATGACATCATCGTCGCCATGGCAACCATTATGACATCATCATCGCCATGACAACCAATATGATATCATCGTCGCCATGATGACCATTATGACATCATCGTCGCCATGACAACCATTATGACATCATATTCGCCATGGAGACCATTATGACATCACCGTCGCCATGACGACCATTATGACATCATCGCAGCTATTACGACCATTATTAAATCACAGTCGCCATGACAACCATTATGACATCTTCGTCGCCATGACGACCATTATGACATCATGACATCACCGTTGCCATGACGACCATTATGACATCACCGTTGCCATGACGACCATTATGACATCACCATCGCCATGACGACCATTATGACATCATCGTCACCATGACGACCATTATGACATCATCGTCGCCATGACAACCATTATGACATCACAATCGCCATGACGACCATTATGGCATCATCATCGCCATGATGACCCTTTATGACATTATCGTCGCCATGACGACCCTTATGACATCATCGTCGCCATGGCAACCATTATGACATCATCATCGCCATGGCAACCAATATGATATTATCGTCGCCATGATGACCATTATGACATCATCGTCGCCATGACAACCATTATGACATCATCGTCGCCATGGCGACCATTATGACATCACCATTGCCATGACGACCATTATGATATCATCGTAGCCATCACGACCAATATTAAATCACAGTCGCCATGACAACCATTATGACATCTTTGTCGCCATGACGACCATTATGACATCATGACATCACCGTTGCCATGACGACCATTATGACATCACCGTTGCCATGACGACCATTATGACATCATCGTCGCCATGACGAGCATTATGACATCATCGTTGCCATGACAACCATTATGACATCATCGTCGCCATGGCAACCATTATGACATCATCATCGCCATGACAACCAATATGATATCATCGTCGCCATGACAACCATTATGACATCATCGTCGCCATGACAACCATTATGACATCATATTCGCCATGGCGACCATTATGACATCACCGTCGCCATGACGACCATTATGACATCATCGTAGCCATTACGACCATTATTAAATCACAGTCGCCATGGCAACCATTATGACATCTTCGTCGCCATGACGACCATTATGACATCATGACATCACTATTGCCATGACGACCATTATTATATCACCGTTGCCATGACGACCATTATGACATCATCGTCGCCATGACGACCATTATGACATCATCGTCGCCATGACAACCATTATGACATCACAATCGCCATGACAACCATTATGACATCATAGTCGCCATGGCGACGATTATGACATCATCATCGCCAAGATGACCGTTATGAGAATATCGTCGCCATGACGACCCTTATGACATCATCGTCGCCATGGCAACCATTATGACATCATCATCGCCATGACAACCAATATGATATCATTGTCGCCATGACAACCATTATGACATCATCGTCGCCATGGCAACCATTATGACATCACGGTCGCCATGACGACCATTATGACATCATCGTAGCCATTACGACCATTATTAAATCACAGTCGCCATGACAACCATTATGACATCTTCGTCGCCATGACGACCATTATGACATCATGACATCACCGTTGCCATGACGACCATTATGACATCATCGTCGCCATGGCGACCATTATGACACCACCGTTGCCATGACGACCATTATGACATCATCGTTGCCTTGACGACAATTATGACATCATCATCGCCATGACGACCATTATGACATCATCATCGCCATGATGACCGTTATGACATTATCGTCGCCATGACGACCCTTATGACATCATCGTCGCCATGTCAACCATTAAGACATCATCATCGCCATGACGACGATTATGACATCATCGCAGCCATTACGACCATTATTAAATCACAGTCGCCATGACAACCATTATGACATCTTCGTCGCCATGACGACCATTATGTCATCATGACATCACCGTTGCCATGACGACTATTATGACATCATCGTTGCCATGACGACCATTATGACATCATCGTCGCCATGACGACCATTATGACATCATCGTCGCCATGACAACCATTATGACATCACAATCACCATGACGACCATTATGGCATCATTATCGCCATGATGACCCTTTATGACATTATCGTCGCCATGACGACCCTTATGACATCATCGTCACCATGACAACCATTATGACATCACAATCGCCATGACGACCATTATGACATCATCGTCGCCATGGCGACCATTATGACATCATCGTAGCCATTGCGACCATTATTAAATCACTGTCGCCATGACAACCATTATGACATCTTCGTCGCCATGACGACCATTATGACATCATGACATCACCATTGCCATGACGACCATTATGACATCACCGTTGCCATGACGACCATTATGACATCATCGTCGCCATAACGGCCGTTATGACATCATCGTCGCCATGACAACCATTATGACATCACTATCGCCATGACGACAATTATGACATCATCATCGCCATGATGACCATTATGACATCACCGTCGCCATGACGACCATTATGAAATCATCATAGCCATTACGACCATTATTAAATCACAGTCGCCATGACAACCATTATGACATCATCGCCATGATGACCGTTATGACATTATCGTCGCCATGACGACCCTTATGACATCATCGTCGCCATGGCAACCATTATGACATCATCATCGCCATGACAACCAATATGATATCATCGTCGCCATGATGACCATTATGACATCATCGTCGCCATGACAAACATTATGACATCATATTCGCCATGGCGACCAGTATGACCTCACCGTAGCCATTACGACCATGATTAAATCACAGTCGCCATGACAACCATTATGACATCTTCGTCGCCATGACGACCATTATGACATCATGACATCACCGTTGCCATGACGACCATTATGACATCACCGTTGCCATGACGACCATTATGACATCATCATCGCCATGACGACCATTATGACATCATCGTCGGCTTGACAACCATTATGACATCACAATCGCCATGACGACCATTATGGCATCATCATCGCCATGATGACCCTTTATGACATTATCGTCGCCATGACCCTTATGACATCATCGTCGCCATGGCAACCATTATGACATCATCATCGCCATGACAACCAATATGATATCATCGTCGCCATGAAGACCATTATGACATCATCGTCGCCATGACAACCATTATGACATCATATTCGCCATGGCGACCATTATGACATCACCGTCGCCATGACGACCATTATGACATCATCGCAGCCATTACGACCATTATTAAATCACAGTCGCCATGACAACCATTATGACATCACCGTTGCCATGACGACCATTATGACATCATGACATCACCGTTGCCATGACGACCATTATGACATCACCGTTGCCATGACGACCATTATGACATCACCGTCGCCATGACGACCATTATGACATCATCGTCGCCATGACGACCATTATGACATCATCGTCGCCATGACAACCATTATGACATCACAATCGCCATGACGACCATTATGGCATCATCATCGCCATGATGACCCTTTATGACATTATCGTCGCCATGACGACCCTTATGACATCATCGTCGCCATGGCAACCATTATGACATCATCATCGCCATGGCAATCAATATGATATTATCGTCGCCATGATGACCATTATGACATCATCGTCGCCATGACAACCATTATGACATCATCGTCGCCATCGCGACCATTATGACATCACCATTGCCATGACGACCATTATGATATCATCGTAGCCATTACGACCAATATTAAATCACAGTCGCCATGACAACCATTATGACATCTTCGTCGCCATGACGACCATTATGACATCATGACATCACCGTTGCCATTGAGACCATTATGACATCACCGTTGCCATGACGACCATTATGACATCATCGTCGCCATGACGAGCATTATGACATCATCGTTGCCATGACAACCATTATGACATCATCGTCGCCATGGCAACCATTATGACATCATCATCGCCATGACAACCAATATGATATCATCGTCGCCATGACAACCATTATGACATCATCGTCGCCATGACAACCATTATGACATCATATTCGCCATGGCGACCATTATGACATCACCGTCGCCATGACGACCATTATGACATCATCGTAGCCATTACGACCATTATTAAATCACAGTCGCCATGGCAACCATTATGACATCTTCGTCGCCATGACGACCATTATGACATCATGACATCACCATTGCCATGACGACCATTATGACATCACCGTTGCCATGACGACCATTATGACATCATCGTCGCGATGACGACCATTATGACATCATCGTCGCCATGACAACCATTATGACATCACAATCGCCATGACAACCATTGTGACATCATAGTCGCCATGGCGACCATTATGACATCATCATCGCCAAGATGACCGTTATGAGAATATCGTCGCCATGACGACCCTTATGACATCATCGTCGCCATGGCAACCATTATGACATCATCATCGCCATGACAACCAATATGATATCATTGTCGCCATGACAACCATTATGACATCATCGTCGCCATGGCAACCATTATGACATCACGGTCGCCATGACGACCATTATGACATCATCGTAGCCATTACGACCATTATTAAATCACAGTCGCCATGACAACCATTATGACATCTTCGTCGCCATGACGACCATTATGACATCATGACATCACCGTTGCCATGACGACCATTATGACATCATCGTCGCCATGGCGACCATTATGACACCACCGTTGCCATGACGACCATTATGACATCATCGTTGCCTTGACGACAATTATGACATCATCATCGCCATGACGACCATTATGACATCATCATCGCCATGATGACCGTTATGACATTATCGTCGCCATGACGACCCTTATGACATCATCGTCGCCATGGCAACCATTAAGACATCATCATCGCCATGACGACCATTATGACATCATCGCAGCCATTACGACCATTATTAAATCACAGTCGCCATGACAACCATTATGACATCTTCGTCGCCATGACGACCATTATGTCATCATGACATCACCGTTGCCATGACGACTATTATGACATCATCGTTGCCATGACGACCATTATGACATCATCGTCGCCATGACGACCATTATGACATCATCGTCGCCATGACAACCATTATGACATCACAATCACCATGACGACCATTATGGCATCATTATCGCCATGATGACCCTTTATGACATTATCGTCGCCATGACGACCCTTATGACATCATCGTCACCATGACAACCATTATGACATCACAATCGCCATGACGACCATTATGACATCATCGTCGCCATGGCGACCATTATGACATCATCGTATCCATTGCGACCATTATTAAATCACTGTCGCCATGACAACCATTATGACATCTTCGTCGCCATGACGACCATTATGACATCATGACATCACCATTGCCATGACGACCATTATGACATCACCGTTGCCATGACGACCATTATGACATCACCGTCGCCATAACGGCCGTTATGACATCATCGTCGCCATGACAACCATTATGACATCACTATCGCCATGACGACAATTATGACATCATCATCGCCATGATGACCATTATGACATCACCGTCGCCATGACGACCATTATGAAATCATCATAGCCATTACGACCATTATTAAATCACAGTCGCCATGACAACCATTATGACATCATCGCCATGATGACCGTTATGACATTATCGTCGCCATGACGACCCTTATGACATCATCGTCGCCATGGCAACCATTATGACATCATCATCGCCATGACAACCAATATGATATCATCGTCGCCATGATGACCATTATGACATCATCGTCGCCATGACAAACATTATGACATCATATTCGCCATGGCGACCAGTATGACCTCACCGTAGCCATTACGACCATGATTAAATCACAGTCACCATGACAACCATTATGACATCTTCGTCGCCATGACGACCATTATGACATCATGACATCACCGTTGCCATGACGACCATTATGACATCACCGTTGCCATGATGACCATTATGACATCATCATCGCCATGACGACCATTATGACATCATCGTCGGCTTGACAACCATTATGACATCACAATCGCCATGATGACCATTATGGCATCATCATCGCCATGATGACCCTTTATGACATTATCGTCGCCATGACCCTTATGACATCATCGTCGCCATGGCAACCATTATGACATCATCATCGCCATGACAACCAATATGATATCATCGTCGCCATGAAGACCATTATGACATCATCGTCGCCATGACAACCATTATGACATCATATTCGCCATGGCGACCATTATGACATCACCGTCGCCATGACGACCATTATGACATCATCGCAGCCATTACGACCATTATTAAATCACAGTCGCCATGACAACCATTATGACATCTTCGTCGCCATGACGACCATTATGACATCATGACATCACCGTTGCCATGACGACCATTATGACATCACCGTTGCCATGACGACCATTATGACATCACCGTCGCCATGACGACCATTATGACATCATCGTCGCCATGACGACCATTATGACATCATCGTCGCCATGACAACCATTATGACATCACAATCGCCATGACGACCATTATGGCATCATCATCGCCATGATGACCCTTTATGACATTATCGTCGCCATGACGACCCTTATGACATCATCGTCGCCATGGCAACCATTATGACATCATCATCGCCATGGCAATCAATATGATATTATCGTCGCCATGATGACCATTATGACATCATCGTCGCCATGACAACCATTATGACATCATCGTCGCCATCGCGACCATTATGACATCACCATTGCCATGACGACCATTATGATATCATCGTAGCCATTACGACCAATATTAAATCACAGTCGCCATGACAACCATTATGACATCTTCGTCGCCATGACGACCATTATGACATCATGACATCACCGTTGCCATTGAGACCATTATGACATCACCGTTGCCATGACGACCATTATGACATCATCGTCGCCATGACGAGCATTATGACATCATCGTTGCCATGACAACCATTATGACATCATCGTCGCCATGGCAACCATTATGACATCATCATCGCCATGACAACCAATATGATATCATCGTCGCCATGACAACCATTATGACATCATCGTCGCCATGACAACCATTATGACATCATATTCGCCATGGCGACCATTATGACATCACCGTCGCCATGACGACCATTATGACATCATCGTAGCCATTACGACCATTATTAAATCACAGTCGCCATGGCAACCATTATGACATCTTCGTCGCCATGACGACCATTATGACATCATGACATCACCATTGCCATGACGACCATTATGACATCACCGTTGCCATGACGACCATTATGACATCATCGTCGCGATGACGACCATTATGACATCATCGTCGCCATGACAACCATTATGACATCACAATCGCCATGACAACCATTGTGACATCATAGTCGCCATGGCGACCATTATGACATCATCATCGCCAAGATGACCGTTATGAGAATATCGTCGCCATGACGACCCTAATGACATCATCGTCGCCATGGCAACCATTATGACATCATCATCGCCATGACAACCAATATGATATCATTGTCGCCATGACAACCATTATGACATCATCGTCGCCATGGCAACCATTATGACATCACGGTCGCCATGACGACCATTATGACATCATCGTAGCCATTACGACCATTATTAAATCACAGTCGCCATGACAACCATTATGACATCTTCGTCGCCATGACGACCATTATGACATCATGACATCACCGTTGCCATGACGACCATTATGACATCATCGTCGCCATGGCGACCATTATGACACCACCGTTGCCATGACGACCATTATGACATCATCGTTGCCTTGACGACAATTATGACATCATCATCGCCATGACGACCATTATGACATCATCATCGCCATGATGACCGTTATGACATTATCGTCGCCATGACGACTCTTATGACATCATCGTCGCCATGGCAACCATTAAGACATCATCATCGCCATGACGACCATTATGACATCATCGCAGCCATTACGACCATTATTAAATCACAGTCGCCATGACAACCATTATGACATCTTCGTCGCCATGACGACCATTATGTCATCATGACATCACCGTTGCCATGACGACTATTATGACATCATCGTTGCCATGACGACCATTATGACATCATCGTCGCCATGACGACCATTATGACATCATCGTCGCCATGACAACCATTATGACATCACAATCACCATGACGACCATTATGGCATCATTATCGCCATGATGACCCTTTATGACATTATCGTCGCCATGACGACCCTTATGACATCATCGTCACCATGACAACCATTATGACATCACAATCGCCATGACGACCATTATGACATCATCGTCGCCATGGCGACCATTATGACATCATCGTAGCCATTGCGACCATTATTAAATCACTGTCGCCATGACAACCATTATGACATCTTCGTCGCCATGACGACCATTATGACATCATGACATCACCATTGCCATGACGACCATTATGACATCACCGTTGCCATGACGACCATTATGACATCACCGTCGCCATAACGGCCGTTATGACATCATCGTCGCCATGACAACCATTATGACATCACTATCGCCATGACGACAATTATGACATCATCATCGCCATGATGACCATTATGACATCACCGTCGCCATGACGACCATTATGAAATCATCATAGCCATTACGACCATTATTAAATCACAGTCGCCATGACAACCATTATGACATCATCGCCATGATGACCGTTATGACATTATCGTCGCCATGACGACCCTTATGACATCATCGTCGCCATGGCAACCATTATGACATCATCATCGCCATGACAACCAATATGATATCATCGTCGCCATGATGACCATTATGACATCATCGTCGCCATGACAAACATTATGACATCATATTCGCCATGGCGACCAGTATGACCTCACCGTAGCCATTACGACCATGATTAAATCACAGTCGCCATGACAACCATTATGACATCTTCGTCGCCATGACGACCATTATGACATCATGACATCACCGTTGCCATGACGACCATTATGACATCACCGTTGCCATGACGACCATTATGACATCATCATCGCCATGACGACCATTATGACATCATCGTCGGCTTGACAACCATTATGACATCACAATCGCCATGACGACCATTATGGCATCATCATCGCCATGATGACCCTTTATGACATTATCGTCGCCATGACCCTTATGACATCATCGTCGCCATGGCAACCATTATGACATCATCATCGCCATGACAACCAATATGATATCATCGTCGCCATGAAGACCATTATGACATCATCGTCGCCATGACAACCATTATGACATCATATTCGCCATGGCGACCATTATGACATCACCGTCGCCATGACGACCATTATGACATCATCGCAGCCATTACGACCATTATTAAATCACAGTCGCCATGACAACCATTATGACATCTTCGTCGCCATGACGACCATCATGACATCACCGTTGCCATGACGACCATTATGACATCACCGTTGCCATGACGACCATTATGACATCACCGTCGCCATGATGACCATTATGACATCATCGTCGCCATGACGACCATTATGACATCATCGTCGCCATGACAACCATTATGACATCACAATCGCCATGACGACCATTATGGCATCATCATCGCCATGATGACCCTTTATGACATTATCGTCGCCATGACGACCCTTATGACATCATCGTCGCCATGGCAACCATTATGACATCATCATCGCCATGGCAATCAATATGATATTATCGTCGCCATGATGACCATTATGACATCATCGTCGCCATGACAACCATTATGACATCATCGTCGCCATCGCGACCATTATGACATCACCATTGCCATGACGACCATTATGATATCATCGTAGCCATTACGACCAATATTAAATCACAGTCGCCATGACAACCATTATGACATCTTCGTCGCCATGACGACCATTATGACATCATGACATCACCGTTGCCATTGAGACCATTATGACATCACCGTTGCCATGACGACCATTATGACATCATCGTCGCCATGACGAGCATTATGACATCATCGTTGCCATGACAACCATTATGACATCATCGTCGCCATGGCAACCATTATGACATCATCATCGCCATGACAACCAATATGATATCATCGTCGCCATGACAACCATTATGACATCATCGTCGCCATGACAACCATTATGACATCATATTCGCCATGGCGACCATTATGACATCACCGTCGCCATGACGACCATTATGACATCATCGTAGCCATTACGACCATTATTAAATCACAGTCGCCATGGCAACCATTATGACATCTTCGTCGCCATGACGACCATTATGACATCATGACATCACCATTGCCATGACGACCATTATGACATCACCGTTGCCATGACGACCATTATGACATCATCGTCGCGATGACGACCATTATGACATCATCGTCGCCATGACAACCATTATGACATCACAATCGCCATGACAACCATTGTGACATCATAGTCGCCATGGCGACCATTATGACATCATCATCGCCAAGATGACCGTTATGAGAATATCGTCGCCATGACGACCCTTATGACATCATCGTCGCCATGGCAACCATTATGACATCATCATCGCCATGACAACCAATATGATATCATTGTCGCCATGACAACCATTATGACATCATCGTCGCCATGGCAACCATTATGACATCACGGTCGCCATGACGACCATTATGACATCATCGTAGCCATTACGACCATTATTAAATCACAGTCGCCATGACAACCATTATGACATCATCGCCATGATGACCGTTATGACATTATCGTCGCCATGACGACCCTTATGACATCATCGTCGCCATGGCAACCATTATGACATCATCATCGCCATGACAACCAATATGATATCATCGTCGCCATGATGACCATTATGACATCATCGTCGCCATGACAAACATTATGACATCATATTCGCCATGGCGACCAGTATGACCTCACCGTAGCCATTACGACCATGATTAAATCACAGTCACCATGACAACCATTATGACATCTTCGTCGCCATGACGACCATTATGACATCATGACATCACCGTTGCCATGACGACCATTATGACATCACCGTTGCCATGATGACCATTATGACATCATCATCGCCATGACGACCATTATGACATCATCATCGCCATGACGACCATTATGACATCATCGTCGGCTTGACAACCATTATGACATCACAATCGCCATGATGACCATTATGGCATCATCATCGCCATGATGACCCTTTATGACATTATCGTCGCCATGACCCTTATGACATCATCGTCGCCATGGCAACCATTATGACATCATCATCGCCATGACAACCAATATGATATCATCGTCGCCATGAAGACCATTATGACATCATCGTCGCCATGACAACCATTATGACATCATATTCGCCATGGCGACCATTATGACATCACCGTCGCCATGACGACCATTATGACATCATCGCAGCCATTACGACCATTATTAAATCACAGTCGCCATGACAACCATTATGACATCTTCGTCGCCATGACGACCATTATGACATCATGACATCACCGTTGCCATGACGACCATTATGACATCACCGTTGCCATGACGACCATTATGACATCACCGTCGCCATGACGACCATTATGACATCATCGTCGCCATGACGACCATTATGACATCATCGTCGCCATGACAACCATTATGACATCACAATCGCCATGACGACCATTATGGCATCATCATCGCCATGATGACCCTTTATGACATTATCGTCGCCATGACGACCCTTATGACATCATCGTCGCCATGGCAACCATTATGACATCATCATCGCCATGGCAATCAATATGATATTATCGTCGCCATGATGACCATTATGACATCATCGTCGCCATGACAACCATTATGACATCATCGTCGCCATCGCGACCATTATGACATCACCATTGCCATGACGACCATTATGATATCATCGTAGCCATTACGACCAATATTAAATCACAGTCGCCATGACAACCATTATGACATCTTCGTCGCCATGACGACCATTATGACATCATGACATCACCGTTGCCATTGAGACCATTATGACATCACCGTTGCCATGACGACCATTATGACATCATCGTCGCCATGACGAGCATTATGACATCATCGTTGCCATGACAACCATTATGACATCATCGTCGCCATGGCAACCATTATGACATCATCATCGCCATGACAACCAATATGATATCATCGTCGCCATGACAACCATTATGACATCATCGTCGCCATGACAACCATTATGACATCATATTCGCCATGGCGACCATTATGACATCACCGTCGCCATGACGACCATTATGACATCATCGTAGCCATTACGACCATTATTAAATCACAGTCGCCATGGCAACCATTATGACATCTTCGTCGCCATGACGACCATTATGACATCATGACATCACCATTGCCATGACGACCATTATGACATCACCGTTGCCATGACGACCATTATGACATCATCGTCGCGATGACGACCATTATGACATCATCGTCGCCATGACAACCATTATGACATCACAATCGCCATGACAACCATTGTGACATCATAGTCGCCATGGCGACCATTATGACATCATCATCGCCAAGATGACCGTTATGAGAATATCGTCGCCATGACGACCCTAATGACATCATCGTCGCCATGGCAACCATTATGACATCATCATCGCCATGACAACCAATATGATATCATTGTCGCCATGACAACCATTATGACATCATCGTCGCCATGGCAACCATTATGACATCACGGTCGCCATGACGACCATTATGACATCATCGTAGCCATTACGACCATTATTAAATCACAGTCGCCATGACAACCATTATGACATCTTCGTCGCCATGACGACCATTATGACATCATGACATCACCGTTGCCATGACGACCATTATGACATCATCGTCGCCATGGCGACCATTATGACACCACCGTTGCCATGACGACCATTATGACATCATCGTTGCCTTGACGACAATTATGACATCATCATCGCCATGACGACCATTATGACATCATCATCGCCATGATGACCGTTATGACATTATCGTCGCCATGACGACTCTTATGACATCATCGTCGCCATGGCAACCATTAAGACATCATCATCGCCATGACGACCATTATGACATCATCGCAGCCATTACGACCATTATTAAATCACAGTCGCCATGACAACCATTATGACATCTTCGTCGCCATGACGACCATTATGTCATCATGACATCACCGTTGCCATGACGACTATTATGACATCATCGTTGCCATGACGACCATTATGACATCATCGTCGCCATGACGACCATTATGACATCATCGTCGCCATGACAACCATTATGACATCACAATCACCATGACGACCATTATGGCATCATTATCGCCATGATGACCCTTTATGACATTATCGTCGCCATGACGACCCTTATGACATCATCGTCACCATGACAACCATTATGACATCACAATCGCCATGACGACCATTATGACATCATCGTCGCCATGGCGACCATTATGACATCATCGTAGCCATTGCGACCATTATTAAATCACTGTCGCCATGACAACCATTATGACATCTTCGTCGCCATGACGACCATTATGACATCATGACATCACCATTGCCATGACGACCATTATGACATCACCGTTGCCATGACGACCATTATGACATCACCGTCGCCATAACGGCCGTTATGACATCATCGTCGCCATGACAACCATTATGACATCACTATCGCCATGACGACAATTATGACATCATCATCGCCATGATGACCATTATGACATCACCGTCGCCATGACGACCATTATGAAATCATCATAGCCATTACGACCATTATTAAATCACAGTCGCCATGACAACCATTATGACATCATCGCCATGATGACCGTTATGACATTATCGTCGCCATGACGACCCTTATGACATCATCGTCGCCATGGCAACCATTATGACATCATCATCGCCATGACAACCAATATGATATCATCGTCGCCATGATGACCTTTATGACATCATCGTCGCCATGACAAACATTATGACATCATATTCGCCATGGCGACCAGTATGACCTCACCGTAGCCATTACGACCATGATTAAATCACAGTCGCCATGACAACCATTATGACATCTTCGTCGCCATGACGACCATTATGACATCATGACATCACCGTTGCCATGACGACCATTATGACATCACCGTTGCCATGACGACCATTATGACATCATCATCGCCATGACGACCATTATGACATCATCGTCGGCTTGACAACCATTATGACATCACAATCGCCATGACGACCATTATGGCATCATCATCGCCATGATGACCCTTTATGACATTATCGTCGCCATGACCCTTATGACATCATCGTCGCCATGGCAACCATTATGACATCATCATCGCCATGACAACCAATATGATATCATCGTCGCCATGAAGACCATTATGACATCATCGTCGCCATGACAACCATTATGACATCATATTCGCCATGGCGACCATTATGACATCACCGTCGCCATGACGACCATTATGACATCATCGCAGCCATTACGACCATTATTAAATCACAGTCGCCATGACAACCATTATGACATCTTCGTCGCCATGACGACCATTATGACATCATGACATTACCGTTGCCATGACGACCATTATGACATCACCGTTGCCATGACGACCATTATGACATCACCGTCGCCATGATGACCATTATGACATCATCGTCGCCATGACGACCATTATGACATCATCGTCGCCATGACAACCATTATGACATCACAATCGCCATGACGACCATTATGGCATCATCATCGCCATGATGACCCTTTATGACATTATCGTCGCCATGACGACCCTTATGACATCATCGTCGCCATGGCAACCATTATGACATCATCATCGCCATGGCAATCAATATGATATTATCGTCGCCATGATGACCATTATGACATCATCGTCGCCATGACAACCATTATGACATCATCGTCGCCATCGCGACCATTATGACATCACCATTGCCATGACGACCATTATGATATCATCGTAGCCATTACGACCAATATTAAATCACAGTCGCCATGACAACCATTATGACATCTTCGTCGCCATGACGACCATTATGACATCATGACATCACCGTTGCCATTGAGACCATTATGACATCACCGTTGCCATGACGACCATTATGACATCATCGTCGCCATGACGAGCATTATGACATCATCGTTGCCATGACAACCATTATGACATCATCGTCGCCATGGCAACCATTATGACATCATCATCGCCATGACAACCAATATGATATCATCGTCGCCATGACAACCATTATGACATCATCGTCGCCATGACAACCATTATGACATCATATTCGCCATGGCGACCATTATGACATCACCGTCGCCATGACGACCATTATGACATCATCGTAGCCATTACGACCATTATTAAATCACAGTCGCCATGGCAACCATTATGACATCTTCGTCGCCATGACGACCATTATGACATCATGACATCACCATTGCCATGACGACCATTATGACATCACCGTTGCCATGACGACCATTATGACATCATCGTCGCGATGACGACCATTATGACATCATCGTCGCCATGACAACCATTATGACATCACAATCGCCATGACAACCATTGTGACATCATAGTCGCCATGGCGACCATTATGACATCATCATCGCCAAGATGACCGTTATGAGAATATCGTCGCCATGACGACCCTTATGACATCATCGTCGCCATGGCAACCATTATGACATCATCATCGCCATGACAACCAATATGATATCATTGTCGCCATGACAACCATTATGACATCATCGTCGCCATGGCAACCATTATGACATCACGGTCGCCATGACGACCATTATGACATCATCGTAGCCATTACGACCATTATTAAATCACAGTCGCCATGACAACCATTATGACATCTTCGTCGCCATGACGACCATTATGACATCATGACATCACCGTTGCCATGACGACCATTATGACATCATCGTCGCCATGGCGACCATTATGACACCACCGTTGCCATGACGACCATTATGACATCATCGTTGCCTTGACGACAATTATGACATCATCATCGCCATGACGACCATTATGACATCATCATCGCCATGATGACCGTTATGACATTATCGTCGCCATGACGACTCTTATGACATCATCGTCGCCATGGCAACCATTAAGACATCATCATCGCCATGACGACCATTATGACATCATCGCAGCCATTACGACCATTATTAAATCACAGTCGCCATGACAACCATTATGACATCTTCGTCGCCATGACGACCATTATGTCATCATGACATCACCGTTGCCATGACGACTATTATGACATCATCGTTGCCATGACGACCATTATGACATCATCGTCGCCATGACGACCATTATGACATCATCGTCGCCATGACAACCATTATGACATCACAATCACCATGACGACCATTATGGCATCATTATCGCCATGATGACCCTTTATGACATTATCGTCGCCATGACGACCCTTATGACATCATCGTCACCATGACAACCATTATGACATCACAATCGCCATGACGACCATTATGACATCATCGTCGCCATGGCGACCATTATGACATCATCGTAGCCATTGCGACCATTATTAAATCACTGTCGCCATGACAACCATTATGACATCTTCGTCGCCATGACGACCATTATGACATCATGACATCACCATTGCCATGACGACCATTATGACATCACCGTTGCCATGACGACCATTATGACATCACCGTCGCCATAACGGCCGTTATGACATCATCGTCGCCATGACAACCATTATGACATCACTATCGCCATGACGACAATTATGACATCATCATCGCCATGATGACCATTATGACATCACCGTCGCCATGACGACCATTATGAAATCATCATAGCCATTACGACCATTATTAAATCACAGTCGCCATGACAACCATTATGACATCATCGCCATGATGACCGTTATGACATTATCGTCGCCATGACGACCCTTATGACATCATCGTCGCCATGGCAACCATTATGACATCATCATCGCCATGACAACCAATATGATATCATCGTCGCCATGATGACCATTATGACATCATCGTCGCCATGACAAACATTATGACATCATATTCGCCATGGCGACCAGTATGACCTCACCGTAGCCATTACGACCATGATTAAATCACAGTCGCCATGACAACCATTATGACATCTTCGTCGCCATGACGACCATTATGACATCATGACATCACCGTTGCCATGACGACCATTATGACATCACCGTTGCCATGACGACCATTATGACATCATCATCGCCATGACGACCATTATGACATCATCGTCGGCTTGACAACCATTATGACATCACAATCGCCATGACGACCATTATGGCATCATCATCGCCATGATGACCCTTTATGACATTATCGTTGCCATGACCCTTATGACATCATCGTCGCCATGGCAACCATTATGACATCATCATCGCCATGACAACCAATATGATATCATCGTCGCCATGAAGACCATTATGACATCATCGTCGCCATGACAACCATTATGACATCATATTCGCCATGGCGACCATTATGACATCACCGTCGCCATGACGACCATTATGACATCATCGCAGCCATTACGACCATTATTAAATCACAGTCGCCATGACAACCATTATGACATCTTCGTCGCCATGACGACCATTATGACATCATGACATCACCGTTGCCATGACGACCATTATGACATCACCGTTGCCATGACGACCATTATGACATCACCGTCGCCATGATGACCATTATGACATCATCGTCGCCATGACGACCATTATGACATCATCGTCGCCATGACAACCATTATGACATCACAATCGCCATGACGACCATTATGGCATCATCATCGCCATGATGACCCTTTATGACATTATCGTCGCCATGACGACCCTTATGACATCATCGTCGCCATGGCAACCATTATGACATCATCATCGCCATGGCAATCAATATGATATTATCGTCGCCATGATGACCATTATGACATCATCGTCGCCATGACAACCATTATGACATCATCGTCGCCATCGCGACCATTATGACATCACCATTGCCATGACGACCATTATGATATCATCGTAGCCATTACGACCAATATTAAATCACAGTCGCCATGACAACCATTATGACATCTTCGTCGCCATGACGACCATTATGACATCATGACATCACCGTTGCCATTGAGACCATTATGACATCACCGTTGCCATGACGACCATTATGACATCATCGTCGCCATGACGAGCATTATGACATCATCGTTGCCATGACAACCATTATGACATCATCGTCGCCATGGCAACCATTATGACATCATCATCGCCATGACAACCAATATGATATCATCGTCGCCATGACAACCATTATGACATCATCGTCGCCATGACAACCATTATGACATCATATTCGCCATGGCGACCATTATGACATCACCGTCGCCATGACGACCATTATGACATCATCGTAGCCATTACGACCATTATTAAATCACAGTCGCCATGGCAACCATTATGACATCTTCGTCGCCATGACGACCATTATGACATCATGACATCACCATTGCCATGACGACCATTATGACATCACCGTTGCCATGACGACCATTATGACATCATCGTCGCGATGACGACCATTATGACATCATCGTCGCCATGACAACCATTATGACATCACAATCGCCATGACAACCATTGTGACATCATAGTCGCCATGGCGACCATTATGACATCATCATCGCCAAGATGACCGTTATGAGAATATCGTCGCCATGACGACCCTAATGACATCATCGTCGCCATGGCAACCATTATGACATCATCATCGCCATGACAACCAATATGATATCATTGTCGCCATGACAACCATTATGACATCATCGTCGCCATGGCAACCATTATGACATCACGGTCGCCATGACGACCATTATGACATCATCGTAGCCATTACGACCATTATTAAATCACAGTCGCCATGACAACCATTATGACATCTTCGTCGCCATGACGACCATTATGACATCATGACATCACCGTTGCCATGACGACCATTATGACATCATCGTCGCCATGGCGACCATTATGACACCACCGTTGCCATGACGACCATTATGACATCATCGTTGCCTTGACGACAATTATGACATCATCATCGCCATGACGACCATTATGACATCATCATCGCCATGATGACCGTTATGACATTATCGTCGCCATGACGACTCTTATGACATCATCGTCGCCATGGCAACCATTAAGACATCATCATCGCCATGACGACCATTATGACATCATCGCAGCCATTACGACCATTATTAAATCACAGTCGCCATGACAACCATTATGACATCTTCGTCGCCATGACGACCATTATGTCATCATGACATCACCGTTGCCATGACGACTATTATGACATCATCGTTGCCATGACGACCATTATGACATCATCGTCGCCATGACGACCATTATGACATCATCGTCGCCATGACAACCATTATGACATCACAATCACCATGACGACCATTATGGCATCATTATCGCCATGATGACCCTTTATGACATTATCGTCGCCATGACGACCCTTATGACATCATCGTCACCATGACAACCATTATGACATCACAATCGCCATGACGACCATTATGACATCATCGTCGCCATGGCGACCATTATGACATCATCGTAGCCATTGCGACCATTATTAAATCACTGTCGCCATGACAACCATTATGACATCTTCGTCGCCATGACGACCATTATGACATCATGACATCACCATTGCCATGACGACCATTATGACATCACCGTTGCCATGACGACCATTATGACATCACCGTCGCCATAACGGCCGTTATGACATCATCGTCGCCATGACAACCATTATGACATCACTATCGCCATGACGACAATTATGACATCATCATCGCCATGATGACCATTATGACATCACCGTCGCCATGACGACCATTATGAAATCATCATAGCCATTACGACCATTATTAAATCACAGTCGCCATGACAACCATTATGACATCATCGCCATGATGACCGTTATGACATTATCGTCGCCATGACGACCCTTATGACATCATCGTCGCCATGGCAACCATTATGACATCATCATCGCCATGACAACCAATATGATATCATCGTCGCCATGATGACCATTATGACATCATCGTCGCCATGACAAACATTATGACATCATATTCGCCATGGCGACCAGTATGACCTCACCGTAGCCATTACGACCATGATTAAATCACAGTCGCCATGACAACCATTATGACATCTTCGTCGCCATGACGACCATTATGACATCATGACATCACCGTTGCCATGACGACCATTATGACATCACCGTTGCCATGACGACCATTATGACATCATCATCGCCATGACGACCATTATGACATCATCGTCGGCTTGACAACCATTATGACATCACAATCGCCATGACGACCATTATGGCATCATCATCGCCATGATGACCCTTTATGACATTATCGTCGCCATGACCCTTATGACATCATCGTCGCCATGGCAACCATTATGACATCATCATCGCCATGACAACCAATATGATATCATCGTCGCCATGAAGACCATTATGACATCATCGTCGCCATGACAACCATTATGACATCATATTCGCCATGGCGACCATTATGACATCACCGTCGCCATGACGACCATTATGACATCATCGCAGCCATTACGACCATTATTAAATCACAGTCGCCATGACAACCATTATGACATCTTCGTCGCCATGACGACCATCATGACATCACCGTTGCCATGACGACCATTATGACATCACCGTTGCCATGACGACCATTATGACATCACCGTCGCCATGATGACCATTATGACATCATCGTCGCCATGACGACCATTATGACATCATCGTCGCCATGACAACCATTATGACATCACAATCGCCATGACGACCATTATGGCATCATCATCGCCATGATGACCCTTTATGACATTATCGTCGCCATGACGACCCTTATGACATCATCGTCGCCATGGCAACCATTATGACATCATCATCGCCATGGCAATCAATATGATATTATCGTCGCCATGATGACCATTATGACATCATCGTCGCCATGACAACCATTATGACATCATCGTCGCCATCGCGACCATTATGACATCACCATTGCCATGACGACCATTATGATATCATCGTAGCCATTACGACCAATATTAAATCACAGTCGCCATGACAACCATTATGACATCTTCGTCGCCATGACGACCATTATGACATCATGACATCACCGTTGCCATTGAGACCATTATGACATCACCGTTGCCATGACGACCATTATGACATCATCGTCGCCATGACGAGCATTATGACATCATCGTTGCCATGACAACCATTATGACATCATCGTCGCCATGGCAACCATTATGACATCATCATCGCCATGACAACCAATATGATATCATCGTCGCCATGACAACCATTATGACATCATCGTCGCCATGACAACCATTATGACATCATATTCGCCATGGCGACCATTATGACATCACCGTCGCCATGACGACCATTATGACATCATCGTAGCCATTACGACCATTATTAAATCACAGTCGCCATGGCAACCATTATGACATCTTCGTCGCCATGACGACCATTATGACATCATGACATCACCATTGCCATGACGACCATTATGACATCACCGTTGCCATGACGACCATTATGACATCATCGTCGCGATGACGACCATTATGACATCATCGTCGCCATGACAACCATTATGACATCACAATCGCCATGACAACCATTGTGACATCATAGTCGCCATGGCGACCATTATGACATCATCATCGCCAAGATGACCGTTATGAGAATATCGTCGCCATGACGACCCTTATGACATCATCGTCGCCATGGCAACCATTATGACATCATCATCGCCATGACAACCAATATGATATCATTGTCGCCATGACAACCATTATGACATCATCGTCGCCATGGCAACCATTATGACATCACGGTCGCCATGACGACCATTATGACATCATCGTAGCCATTACGACCATTATTAAATCACAGTCGCCATGACAACCATTATGACATCATCGCCATGATGACCGTTATGACATTATCGTCGCCATGACGACCCTTATGACATCATCGTCGCCATGGCAACCATTATGACATCATCATCGCCATGACAACCAATATGATATCATCGTCGCCATGATGACCATTATGACATCATCGTCGCCATGACAAACATTATGACATCATATTCGCCATGGCGACCAGTATGACCTCACCGTAGCCATTACGACCATGATTAAATCACAGTCACCATGACAACCATTATGACATCTTCGTCGCCATGACGACCATTATGACATCATGACATCACCGTTGCCATGACGACCATTATGACATCACCGTTGCCATGATGACCATTATGACATCATCATCGCCATGACGACCATTATGACATCATCATCGCCATGACGACCATTATGACATCATCGTCGGCTTGACAACCATTATGACATCACAATCGCCATGATGACCATTATGGCATCATCATCGCCATGATGACCCTTTATGACATTATCGTCGCCATGACCCTTATGACATCATCGTCGCCATGGCAACCATTATGACATCATCATCGCCATGACAACCAATATGATATCATCGTCGCCATGAAGACCATTATGACATCATCGTCGCCATGACAACCATTATGACATCATATTCGCCATGGCGACCATTATGACATCACCGTCGCCATGACGACCATTATGACATCATCGCAGCCATTACGACCATTATTAAATCACAGTCGCCATGACAACCATTATGACATCTTCGTCGCCATGACGACCATTATGACATCATGACATCACCGTTGCCATGACGACCATTATGACATCACCGTTGCCATGACGACCATTATGACATCACCGTCGCCATGACGACCATTATGACATCATCGTCGCCATGACGACCATTATGACATCATCGTCGCCATGACAACCATTATGACATCACAATCGCCATGACGACCATTATGGCATCATCATCGCCATGATGACCCTTTATGACATTATCGTCGCCATGACGACCCTTATGACATCATCGTCGCCATGGCAACCATTATGACATCATCATCGCCATGGCAATCAATATGATATTATCGTCGCCATGATGACCATTATGACATCATCGTCGCCATGACAACCATTATGACATCATCGTCGCCATCGCGACCATTATGACATCACCATTGCCATGACGACCATTATGATATCATCGTAGCCATTACGACCAATATTAAATCACAGTCGCCATGACAACCATTATGACATCTTCGTCGCCATGACGACCATTATGACATCATGACATCACCGTTGCCATTGAGACCATTATGACATCACCGTTGCCATGACGACCATTATGACATCATCGTCGCCATGACGAGCATTATGACATCATCGTTGCCATGACAACCATTATGACATCATCGTCGCCATGGCAACCATTATGACATCATCATCGCCATGACAACCAATATGATATCATCGTCGCCATGACAACCATTATGACATCATCGTCGCCATGACAACCATTATGACATCATATTCGCCATGGCGACCATTATGACATCACCGTCGCCATGACGACCATTATGACATCATCGTAGCCATTACGACCATTATTAAATCACAGTCGCCATGGCAACCATTATGACATCTTCGTCGCCATGACGACCATTATGACATCATGACATCACCATTGCCATGACGACCATTATGACATCACCGTTGCCATGACGACCATTATGACATCATCGTCGCGATGACGACCATTATGACATCATCGTCGCCATGACAACCATTATGACATCACAATCGCCATGACAACCATTGTGACATCATAGTCGCCATGGCGACCATTATGACATCATCATCGCCAAGATGACCGTTATGAGAATATCGTCGCCATGACGACCCTTATGACATCATCGTCGCCATGGCAACCATTATGACATCATCATCGCCATGACAACCAATATGATATCATTGTCGCCATGACAACCATTATGACATCATCGTCGCCATGGCAACCATTATGACATCACGGTCGCCATGACGACCATTATGACATCATCGTAGCCATTACGACCATTATTAAATCACAGTCGCCATGACAACCATTATGACATCATCGCCATGATGACCGTTATGACATTATCGTCGCCATGACGACCCTTATGACATCATCGTCGCCATGGCAACCATTATGACATCATCATCGCCATGACAACCAATATGATATCATCGTCGCCATGATGACCATTATGACATCATCGTCGCCATGACAAACATTATGACATCATATTCGCCATGGCGACCAGTATGACCTCACCGTAGCCATTACGACCATGATTAAATCACAGTCACCATGACAACCATTATGACATCTTCGTCGCCATGACGACCATTATGACATCATGACATCACCGTTGCCATGACGACCATTATGACATCACCGTTGCCATGATGACCATTATGACATCATCATCGCCATGACGACCATTATGACATCATCATCGCCATGACGACCATTATGACATCATCGTCGGCTTGACAACCATTATGACATCACAATCGCCATGATGACCATTATGGCATCATCATCGCCATGATGACCCTTTATGACATTATCGTCGCCATGACCCTTATGACATCATCGTCGCCATGGCAACCATTATGACATCATCATCGCCATGACAACCAATATGATATCATCGTCGCCATGAAGACCATTATGACATCATCGTCGCCATGACAACCATTATGACATCATATTCGCCATGGCGACCATTATGACATCACCGTCGCCATGACGACCATTATGACATCATCGCAGCCATTACGACCATTATTAAATCACAGTCGCCATGACAACCATTATGACATCTTCGTCGCCATGACGACCATTATGACATCATGACATCACCGTTGCCATGACGACCATTATGACATCACCGTTGCCATGACGACCATTATGACATCACCGTCGCCATGACGACCATTATGACATCATCGTCGCCATGACGACCATTATGACATCATCGTCGCCATGACAACCATTATGACATCACAATCGCCATGACGACCATTATGGCATCATCATCGCCATGATGACCCTTTATGACATTATCGTCGCCATGACGACCCTTATGACATCATCGTCGCCATGGCAACCATTATGACATCATCATCGCCATGGCAATCAATATGATATTATCGTCGCCATGATGACCATTATGACATCATCGTCGCCATGACAACCATTATGACATCATCGTCGCCATCGCGACCATTATGACATCACCATTGCCATGACGACCATTATGATATCATCGTAGCCATTACGACCAATATTAAATCACAGTCGCCATGACAACCATTATGACATCTTCGTCGCCATGACGACCATTATGACATCATGACATCACCGTTGCCATTGAGACCATTATGACATCACCGTTGCCATGACGACCATTATGACATCATCGTCGCCATGACGAGCATTATGACATCATCGTTGCCATGACAACCATTATGACATCATCGTCGCCATGGCAACCATTATGACATCATCATCGCCATGACAACCAATATGATATCATCGTCGCCATGACAACCATTATGACATCATCGTCGCCATGACAACCATTATGACATCATATTCGCCATGGCGACCATTATGACATCACCGTCGCCATGACGACCATTATGACATCATCGTAGCCATTACGACCATTATTAAATCACAGTCGCCATGGCAACCATTATGACATCTTCGTCGCCATGACGACCATTATGACATCATGACATCACCATTGCCATGACGACCATTATGACATCACCGTTGCCATGACGACCATTATGACATCATCGTCGCGATGACGACCATTATGACATCATCGTCGCCATGACAACCATTATGACATCACAATCGCCATGACAACCATTGTGACATCATAGTCGCCATGGCGACCATTATGACATCATCATCGCCAAGATGACCGTTATGAGAATATCGTCGCCATGACGACCCTAATGACATCATCGTCGCCATGGCAACCATTATGACATCATCATCGCCATGACAACCAATATGATATCATTGTCGCCATGACAACCATTATGACATCATCGTCGCCATGGCAACCATTATGACATCACGGTCGCCATGACGACCATTATGACATCATCGTAGCCATTACGACCATTATTAAATCACAGTCGCCATGACAACCATTATGACATCTTCGTCGCCATGACGACCATTATGACATCATGACATCACCGTTGCCATGACGACCATTATGACATCATCGTCGCCATGGCGACCATTATGACACCACCGTTGCCATGACGACCATTATGACATCATCGTTGCCTTGACGACAATTATGACATCATCATCGCCATGACGACCATTATGACATCATCATCGCCATGATGACCGTTATGACATTATCGTCGCCATGACGACTCTTATGACATCATCGTCGCCATGGCAACCATTAAGACATCATCATCGCCATGACGACCATTATGACATCATCGCAGCCATTACGACCATTATTAAATCACAGTCGCCATGACAACCATTATGACATCTTCGTCGCCATGACGACCATTATGTCATCATGACATCACCGTTGCCATGACGACTATTATGACATCATCGTTGCCATGACGACCATTATGACATCATCGTCGCCATGACGACCATTATGACATCATCGTCGCCATGACAACCATTATGACATCACAATCACCATGACGACCATTATGGCATCATTATCGCCATGATGACCCTTTATGACATTATCGTCGCCATGACGACCCTTATGACATCATCGTCACCATGACAACCATTATGACATCACAATCGCCATGACGACCATTATGACATCATCGTCGCCATGGCGACCATTATGACATCATCGTAGCCATTGCGACCATTATTAAATCACTGTCGCCATGACAACCATTATGACATCTTCGTCGCCATGACGACCATTATGACATCATGACATCACCATTGCCATGACGACCATTATGACATCACCGTTGCCATGACGACCATTATGACATCACCGTCGCCATAACGGCCGTTATGACATCATCGTCGCCATGACAACCATTATGACATCACTATCGCCATGACGACAATTATGACATCATCATCGCCATGATGACCATTATGACATCACCGTCGCCATGACGACCATTATGAAATCATCATAGCCATTACGACCATTATTAAATCACAGTCGCCATGACAACCATTATGACATCATCGCCATGATGACCGTTATGACATTATCGTCGCCATGACGACCCTTATGACATCATCGTCGCCATGGCAACCATTATGACATCATCATCGCCATGACAACCAATATGATATCATCGTCGCCATGATGACCATTATGACATCATCGTCGCCATGACAAACATTATGACATCATATTCGCCATGGCGACCAGTATGACCTCACCGTAGCCATTACGACCATGATTAAATCACAGTCGCCATGACAACCATTATGACATCTTCGTCGCCATGACGACCATTATGACATCATGACATCACCGTTGCCATGACGACCATTATGACATCACCGTTGCCATGACGACCATTATGACATCATCATCGCCATGACGACCATTATGACATCATCGTCGGCTTGACAACCATTATGACATCACAATCGCCATGACGACCATTATGGCATCATCATCGCCATGATGACCCTTTATGACATTATCGTCGCCATGACCCTTATGACATCATCGTCGCCATGGCAACCATTATGACATCATCATCGCCATGACAACCAATATGATATCATCGTCGCCATGAAGACCATTATGACATCATCGTCGCCATGACAACCATTATGACATCATATTCGCCATGGCGACCATTATGACATCACCGTCGCCATGACGACCATTATGACATCATCGCAGCCATTACGACCATTATTAAATCACAGTCGCCATGACAACCATTATGACATCTTCGTCGCCATGACGACCATTATGACATCATGACATTACCGTTGCCATGACGACCATTATGACATCACCGTTGCCATGACGACCATTATGACATCACCGTCGCCATGATGACCATTATGACATCATCGTCGCCATGACGACCATTATGACATCATCGTCGCCATGACAACCATTATGACATCACAATCGCCATGACGACCATTATGGCATCATCATCGCCATGATGACCCTTTATGACATTATCGTCGCCATGACGACCCTTATGACATCATCGTCGCCATGGCAACCATTATGACATCATCATCGCCATGGCAATCAATATGATATTATCGTCGCCATGATGACCATTATGACATCATCGTCGCCATGACAACCATTATGACATCATCGTCGCCATCGCGACCATTATGACATCACCATTGCCATGACGACCATTATGATATCATCGTAGCCATTACGACCAATATTAAATCACAGTCGCCATGACAACCATTATGACATCTTCGTCGCCATGACGACCATTATGACATCATGACATCACCGTTGCCATTGAGACCATTATGACATCACCGTTGCCATGACGACCATTATGACATCATCGTCGCCATGACGAGCATTATGACATCATCGTTGCCATGACAACCATTATGACATCATCGTCGCCATGGCAACCATTATGACATCATCATCGCCATGACAACCAATATGATATCATCGTCGCCATGACAACCATTATGACATCATCGTCGCCATGACAACCATTATGACATCATATTCGCCATGGCGACCATTATGACATCACCGTCGCCATGACGACCATTATGACATCATCGTAGCCATTACGACCATTATTAAATCACAGTCGCCATGGCAACCATTATGACATCTTCGTCGCCATGACGACCATTATGACATCATGACATCACCATTGCCATGACGACCATTATGACATCACCGTTGCCATGACGACCATTATGACATCATCGTCGCGATGACGACCATTATGACATCATCGTCGCCATGACAACCATTATGACATCACAATCGCCATGACAACCATTGTGACATCATAGTCGCCATGGCGACCATTATGACATCATCATCGCCAAGATGACCGTTATGAGAATATCGTCGCCATGACGACCCTTATGACATCATCGTCGCCATGGCAACCATTATGACATCATCATCGCCATGACAACCAATATGATATCATTGTCGCCATGACAACCATTATGACATCATCGTCGCCATGGCAACCATTATGACATCACGGTCGCCATGACGACCATTATGACATCATCGTAGCCATTACGACCATTATTAAATCACAGTCGCCATGACAACCATTATGACATCTTCGTCGCCATGACGACCATTATGACATCATGACATCACCGTTGCCATGACGACCATTATGACATCATCGTCGCCATGGCGACCATTATGACACCACCGTTGCCATGACGACCATTATGACATCATCGTTGCCTTGACGACAATTATGACATCATCATCGCCATGACGACCATTATGACATCATCATCGCCATGATGACCGTTATGACATTATCGTCGCCATGACGACTCTTATGACATCATCGTCGCCATGGCAACCATTAAGACATCATCATCGCCATGACGACCATTATGACATCATCGCAGCCATTACGACCATTATTAAATCACAGTCGCCATGACAACCATTATGACATCTTCGTCGCCATGACGACCATTATGTCATCATGACATCACCGTTGCCATGACGACTATTATGACATCATCGTTGCCATGACGACCATTATGACATCATCGTCGCCATGACGACCATTATGACATCATCGTCGCCATGACAACCATTATGACATCACAATCACCATGACGACCATTATGGCATCATTATCGCCATGATGACCCTTTATGACATTATCGTCGCCATGACGACCCTTATGACATCATCGTCACCATGACAACCATTATGACATCACAATCGCCATGACGACCATTATGACATCATCGTCGCCATGGCGACCATTATGACATCATCGTAGCCATTGCGACCATTATTAAATCACTGTCGCCATGACAACCATTATGACATCTTCGTCGCCATGACGACCATTATGACATCATGACATCACCATTGCCATGACGACCATTATGACATCACCGTTGCCATGACGACCATTATGACATCACCGTCGCCATAACGGCCGTTATGACATCATCGTCGCCATGACAACCATTATGACATCACTATCGCCATGACGACAATTATGACATCATCATCGCCATGATGACCATTATGACATCACCGTCGCCATGACGACCATTATGAAATCATCATAGCCATTACGACCATTATTAAATCACAGTCGCCATGACAACCATTATGACATCATCGCCATGATGACCGTTATGACATTATCGTCGCCATGACGACCCTTATGACATCATCGTCGCCATGGCAACCATTATGACATCATCATCGCCATGACAACCAATATGATATCATCGTCGCCATGATGACCATTATGACATCATCGTCGCCATGACAAACATTATGACATCATATTCGCCATGGCGACCAGTATGACCTCACCGTAGCCATTACGACCATGATTAAATCACAGTCGCCATGACAACCATTATGACATCTTCGTCGCCATGACGACCATTATGACATCATGACATCACCGTTGCCATGACGACCATTATGACATCACCGTTGCCATGACGACCATTATGACATCATCATCGCCATGACGACCATTATGACATCATCGTCGGCTTGACAACCATTATGACATCACAATCGCCATGACGACCATTATGGCATCATCATCGCCATGATGACCCTTTATGACATTATCGTCGCCATGACCCTTATGACATCATCGTCGCCATGGCAACCATTATGACATCATCATCGCCATGACAACCAATATGATATCATCGTCGCCATGAAGACCATTATGACATCATCGTCGCCATGACAACCATTATGACATCATATTCGCCATGGCGACCATTATGACATCACCGTCGCCATGACGACCATTATGACATCATCGCAGCCATTACGACCATTATTAAATCACAGTCGCCATGACAACCATTATGACATCTTCGTCGCCATGACGACCATTATGACATCATGACATCACCGTTGCCATGACGACCATTATGACATCACCGTTGCCATGACGACCATTATGACATCACCGTCGCCATGATGACCATTATGACATCATCGTCGCCATGACGACCATTATGACATCATCGTCGCCATGACAACCATTATGACATCACAATCGCCATGACGACCATTATGGCATCATCATCGCCATGATGACCCTTTATGACATTATCGTCGCCATGACGACCCTTATGACATCATCGTCGCCATGGCAACCATTATGACATCATCATCGCCATGGCAATCAATATGATATTATCGTCGCCATGATGACCATTATGACATCATCGTCGCCATGACAACCATTATGACATCATCGTCGCCATCGCGACCATTATGACATCACCATTGCCATGACGACCATTATGATATCATCGTAGCCATTACGACCAATATTAAATCACAGTCGCCATGACAACCATTATGACATCTTCGTCGCCATGACGACCATTATGACATCATGACATCACCGTTGCCATTGAGACCATTATGACATCACCGTTGCCATGACGACCATTATGACATCATCGTCGCCATGACGAGCATTATGACATCATCGTTGCCATGACAACCATTATGACATCATCGTCGCCATGGCAACCATTATGACATCATCATCGCCATGACAACCAATATGATATCATCGTCGCCATGACAACCATTATGACATCATCGTCGCCATGACAACCATTATGACATCATATTCGCCATGGCGACCATTATGACATCACCGTCGCCATGACGACCATTATGACATCATCGTAGCCATTACGACCATTATTAAATCACAGTCGCCATGGCAACCATTATGACATCTTCGTCGCCATGACGACCATTATGACATCATGACATCACCATTGCCATGACGACCATTATGACATCACCGTTGCCATGACGACCATTATGACATCATCGTCGCGATGACGACCATTATGACATCATCGTCGCCATGACAACCATTATGACATCACAATCGCCATGACAACCATTGTGACATCATAGTCGCCATGGCGACCATTATGACATCATCATCGCCAAGATGACCGTTATGAGAATATCGTCGCCATGACGACCCTTATGACATCATCGTCGCCATGGCAACCATTATGACATCATCATCGCCATGACAACCAATATGATATCATTGTCGCCATGACAACCATTATGACATCATCGTCGCCATGGCAACCATTATGACATCACGGTCGCCATGACGACCATTATGACATCATCGTAGCCATTACGACCATTATTAAATCACAGTCGCCATGACAACCATTATGACATCTTCGTCGCCATGACGACCATTATGACATCATGACATCACCGTTGCCATGACGACCATTATGACATCATCGTCGCCATGGCGACCATTATGACACCACCGTTGCCATGACGACCATTATGACATCATCGTTGCCTTGACGACAATTATGACATCATCATCGCCATGACGACCATTATGACATCATCATCGCCATGATGACCGTTATGACATTATCGTCGCCATGACGACCCTTATGACATCATCGTCGCCATGGCAACCATTAAGACATCATCATCGCCATGACGACCATTATGACATCATCACAGCCATTACGACCATTATTAAATCACAGTCGCCATGACAACCATTATGACATCTTCGTCGCCATGACGACCATTATGTCATCATGACATCACCGTTGCCATGACGACTATTATGACATCATCGTTGCCATGACGACCATTATGACATCATCGTCGCCATGACGACCATTATGACATCATCGTCGCCATGACAACCATTATGACATCACAATCACCATGACGACCATTATGGCATCATTATCGCCATGATGACCCTTTATGACATTATCGTCGCCATGACGACCCTTATGACATCATCGTCACCATGACAACCATTATGACATCACAATCGCCATGACGACCATTATGACATCATCGTCGCCATGGCGACCATTATGACATCATCGTAGCCATTGCGACCATTATTAAATCACTGTCGCCATGACAACCATTATGACATCTTCGTCGCCATAACGACCATTATGACATCATGACATCACCATTGCCATGACGACCATTATGACATCACCGTTGCCATGACGACCATTATGACATCACCGTCGCCATAACGGCCGTTATGACATCATCGTCGCCATGACAACCATTATGACATCACTATCGCCATGACGACAATTATGACATCATCATCGCCATGATGACCATTATGACATCACCCTCGCCATGACGAACATTATGAAATCATCATAGCCATTACGACCATTATTAAATCACAGTCGCCATGACAACCATTATGACATCTTCATCGCCATGATGACCATTATGACATCATGACATCAACGTCGCCATGACAACCATTATGACATCATCGTCGCCATGGCGACCATTATGACATCATCATCGCCATGACTACCATTATGACATCATCATCGCCATGATGACCGTTATGACATTATCGTCGCCATGACTACCCTTATGACATCATCGTCGCCATGGCAACCATTATGACATCATCATCACCATGACAACCAATATGATATCATCGTCGCCATGATGACCATTATGACATCATCGTCGCCATGATGACCATTATGACATCATCGTCGCCATGACAACCATTATGACATCACAATCGCCATAACGACCATTATGACATCATCGTCGCCATGGCGACCATTATGACATCATCATCGCCATGATGACCGTTATGACAATATCGTCGCCATGAGGACCCTTATGACATCATCGTCGCCATGGCGACCATTATGACATCACCGTCGCCATGACGACCATTATTAAATCATAGTCGCCATCACAACCATTATGACATTTTCGTCGCCATGATGACCATTATGACATCATGACATCACCGTTGCCATGACGACCATTATGACATCACCATTGCCATGATGACCATTATGACATCATCGTCGCCATGACGACCATTATGACATCATCGTCGCCATGACAACCATTATGACATCACAAACGCCATGACGACCATTATGACATCATCATAGCCATTACGACCATTAATAAATCACAGTCGCCATGACAACCATTATGATATCTTCGTCGCCATGATGACCATTATGACATCATGACATCACCGTTGCCATGACGACCATTATGACATCACCGGTGCCATGACAACCATTATGACATCATCATCGCCATGACGACCATTATGACATCATCGTCGCCATGACAACCATTATGACATCACAATCGCCATGACGACCATTATGACATCATCATCGCCATGGCGAACATTATGACATCATCGTAGCATTGCGACCATTATTAAATCACTGTCGCCATGACAACCATTATGACATCTTCGTCGCCATGACGACCATTATGACATCATGACATCACTATTGCCATGACGACCATTATAACATCACCGTTGCCATGACGACCATTATGACATCATCGTCGCCATAACGGCCATTATGACATCATCGTCGCCATGACAACCATTATGACATCACTATCGCCATGACGACAATTATGACATCATCATCGCCATGATGACCATTATGACATCACCGTCGCCATGACGACCATAATGAAATCATCATAGCCATTACGACCATTATTAAATCACAGTCGCCATGACAACCATTATGACATCATCGCCATGATGACCGTTATGACATTATCGTCGCCATGACGACCCTTATGACATCATCGTCGCCATGGCAACCATTATGACATCATCATCGCCATGACAACCAATATGATATCATCGTCGCCATGATGACCATTATGACATCATCGTCGCCATGACAAACATTATGACATCATATTCGCCATGGCGACCAGTATAACCTCACCGTAGCCATTACGACCATGATTAAATCACAGTCGCCATGACAACCATTATGACATCTTCGTCGCCATGACGACCATTATGACATCATGACATCACCGTTGCCATGACGACCATTATGACATCACCGTTGCCATGATGACCATTATGACATCATCATCGCCATGACGACCATTATGACATCATCGTCGGCTTGACAACCATTATGACATCACAATCGCCATGACGACCATTATGGCATCATCATCGCCATGATGACCCTTTATGACATTATCGTCGCCATGACCCTTATGACATCATCGTCGCCATGGCAACCATTATGACATCATCATCGCCATGACAACCAATATGATATCATCGTCGCCATGAAGACCATTATGACATCATCGTCGCCATGACAACCATTATGACATCATATTCGCCATGGCGACCATTATGACATCACCGTCGCCATGACGACCATTATGACATCATCGCAGCCATTACGACCATTATTAAATCACAGTCGCCATGACAACCATTATGACATCTTCGTCGCCATGACGACCATTATGACATCATGACATCACCGTTGCCATGACGACCATTATGACATCACCGTTGCCATGACGACCATTATGACATCACCGTCGCCATGACGACCATTATGACATCATCGTCGCCATGACGACCATTATGACATCATCGTCGCCATGACAACCATTATGACATCACAATCGCCATGACGACCATTATGGCATCATCATCGCCATGATGACCCTTTATGACATTATCGTCGCCATGACGACCCTTATGACATCATCGTCGCCATGGCAACCATTATGACATCATCATCGCCATGGCAATCAATATGATATTATCGTCGCCATGATGACCATTATGACATCATCGTCGCCATGACAACCATTATGACATCATCGTCGCCATCGCGACCATTATGACATCACCATTGCCATGACGACCATTATGATATCATCGTAGCCATTACGACCAATATTAAATCACAGTCGCCATGACAACCATTATGACATCTTCGTCGCCATGACGACCATTATGACATCATGACATCACCGTTGCCATTGAGACCATTATGACATCACCGTTGCCATGACGACCATTATGACATCATCGTCGCCATGACGAGCATTATGACATCATCGTTGCCATGACAACCATTATGACATCATCGTCGCCATGGCAACCATTATGACATCATCATCGCCATGACAACCAATATGATATCATCGTCGCCATGACAACCATTATGACATCATCGTCGCCATGACAACCATTATGACATCATATTCGCCATGGCGACCATTATGACATCACCGTCGCCATGACGACCATTATGACATCATCGTAGCCATTACGACCATTATTAAATCACAGTCGCCATGGCAACCATTATGACATCTTCGTCGCCATGACGACCATTATGACATCATGACATCACCATTGCCATGACGACCATTATGACATCACCGTTGCCATGACGACCATTATGACATCATCGTCGCGATGACGACCATTATGACATCATCGTCGCCATGACAACCATTATGACATCACAATCGCCATGACAACCATTGTGACATCATAGTCGCCATGGCGACCATTATGACATCATCATCGCCAAGATGACCGTTATGAGAATATCGTCGCCATGACGACCCTTATGACATCATCGTCGCCATGGCAACCATTATGACATCATCATCGCCATGACAACCAATATGATATCATTGTCGCCATGACAACCATTATGACATCATCGTCGCCATGGCAACCATTATGACATCACGGTCGCCATGACGACCATTATGACATCATCGTAGCCATTACGACCATTATTAAATCACAGTCGCCATGACAACCATTATGACATCTTCGTCGCCATGACGACCATTATGACATCATGACATCACCGTTGCCATGACGACCATTATGACATCATCGTCGCCATGGCGACCATTATGACACCACCGTTGCCATGACGACCATTATGACATCATCGTTGCCTTGACGACAATTATGACATCATCATCGCCATGACGACCATTATGACATCATCATCGCCATGATGACCGTTATGACATTATCGTCGCCATGACGACTCTTATGACATCATCGTCGCCATGGCAACCATTAAGACATCATCATCGCCATGACGACCATTATGACATCATCGCAGCCATTACGACCATTATTAAATCACAGTCGCCATGACAACCATTATGACATCTTCGTCGCCATGACGACCATTATGTCATCATGACATCACCGTTGCCATGACGACTATTATGACATCATCGTTGCCATGACGACCATTATGACATCATCGTCGCCATGACGACCATTATGACATCATCGTCGCCATGACAACCATTATGACATCACAATCACCATGACGACCATTATGGCATCATTATCGCCATGATGACCCTTTATGACATTATCGTCGCCATGACGACCCTTATGACATCATCGTCACCATGACAACCATTATGACATCACAATCGCCATGACGACCATTATGACATCATCGTCGCCATGGCGACCATTATGACATCATCGTAGCCATTGCGACCATTATTAAATCACTGTCGCCATGACAACCATTATGACATCTTCGTCGCCATGACGACCATTATGACATCATGACATCACCATTGCCATGACGACCATTATGACATCACCGTTGCCATGACGACCATTATGACATCACCGTCGCCATAACGGCCGTTATGACATCATCGTCGCCATGACAACCATTATGACATCACTATCGCCATGACGACAATTATGACATCATCATCGCCATGATGACCATTATGACATCACCGTCGCCATGACGACCATTATGAAATCATCATAGCCATTACGACCATTATTAAATCACAGTCGCCATGACAACCATTATGACATCATCGCCATGATGACCGTTATGACATTATCGTCGCCATGACGACCCTTATGACATCATCGTCGCCATGGCAACCATTATGACATCATCATCGCCATGACAACCAATATGATATCATCGTCGCCATGATGACCATTATGACATCATCGTCGCCATGACAAACATTATGACATCATATTCGCCATGACAACCATTATGACATCTTCGTCGCCATGACGACCATTATGACATCATGACATCACCGTTGCCATGACGACCATTATGACATCACCGTTGCCATGACGACCATTATGACATCATCATCACCATGACGACCATTATGACATCATCGTCGGCTTGACAACCATTATGACATCACAATCGCCATGACGACCATTATGGCATCATCATCGCCATGATGACCCTTTATGACATTATCGTCGCCATGACCCTTATGACATCATCGTCGCCATGGCAACCATTATGACATCATCATCGCCATGACAACCAATATGATATCATCGTCGCCATGAAGACCATTATGACATCATCGTCGCCATGACAACCATTATGACATCATATTCGCCATGGCGACCATTATGACATCACCGTCGCCATGACGACCATTATGACATCATCGCAGCCATTACGACCATTATTAAATCACAGTCGCCATGACAACCATTATGACATCTTCGTCGCCATGACGACCATTATGACATCATGACATCACCGTTGCCATGACGACCATTATGACATCACCGTTGCCATGACGACCATTATGACATCACCGTCGCCATGACGACCATTATGACATCATCGTCGCCATGACGACCATTATGACATCATCGTCGCCATGACAACCATTATGACATCACAATCGCCATGACGACCATTATGGCATCATCATCGCCATGATGACCCTTTATGACATTATCGTCGCCATGACGACCCTTATGACATCATCGTCGCCATGGCAACCATTATGACATCATCATCGCCATGGCAATCAATATGATATTATCGTCGCCATGATGACCATTATGACATCATCGTCGCCATGACAACCATTATGACATCATCGTCGCCATCGCGACCATTATGACATCACCATTGCCATGACGACCATTATGATATCATCGTAGCCATTACGACCAATATTAAATCACAGTCGCCATGACAACCATTATGACATCTTCGTCGCCATGACGACCATTATGACATCATGACATCACCGTTGCCATTGAGACCATTATGACATCACCGTTGCCATGACGACCATTATGACATCATCGTCGCCATGACGAGCATTATGACATCATCGTTGCCATGACAACCATTATGACATCATCGTCGCCATGGCAACCATTATGACATCATCATCGCCATGACAACCAATATGATATCATCGTCGCCATGACAACCATTATGACATCATCGTCGCCATGACAACCATTATGACATCATATTCGCCATGGCGACCATTATGACATCACCGTCGCCATGACGACCATTATGACATCATCGTAGCCATTACGACCATTATTAAATCACAGTCGCCATGGCAACCATTATGACATCTTCGTCGCCATGACGACCATTATGACATCATGACATCACCATTGCCATGACGACCATTATGACATCACCGTTGCCATGACGACCATTATGACATCATCGTCGCGATGACGACCATTATGACATCATCGTCGCCATGACAACCATTATGACATCACAATCGCCATGACAACCATTGTGACATCATAGTCGCCATGGCGACCATTATGACATCATCATCGCCAAGATGACCGTTATGAGAATATCGTCGCCATGACGACCCTTATGACATCATCGTCGCCATGGCAACCATTAAGACATCATCATCGCCATGACGACCATTATGACATCATCGCAGCCATTACGACCATTATTAAATCACAGTCGCCATGACAACCATTATGACATCTTCGTCGCCATGACGACCATTATGACATCATGACATCACAATTGCCATGACGACCATTATGACATCATCGTCGCCATGGCGACCATTATGACACCACCGTTGCCATGACGACCATTATGACATCATCGTTGCCTTGACGACAATTATGACATCATCATCGCCATGACGACCATTATGACATCATCATCGCCATGATGACCGTTATGACATTATCGTCGCCATGACGACCCTTATGACATCATCGTCGCCATGGCAACCATTAAGACATCATCATCGCCATGACGACCATTATGACATCATCGCAGCCATTACGACCATTATTAAATCACAGTCGCCATGACAACCATTATGACATCTTCGTCGCCATGACGACCATTATGTCATCATGACATCACCGTTGCCATGACGACTATTATGACATCATCGTTGCCATGACGACCATTATGACATCATCGTCGCCATGACGACCATTATGACATCATCGTCGCCATGACAACCATTATGACATCACAATCACCATGACGACCATTATGGCATCATTATCGCCATGATGACCCTTTATGACATTATCGTCGCCATGACGACCCTTATGACATCATCGTCACCATGACAACCATTATGACATCACAATCGCCATGACGACCATTATGACATCATCGTCGCCATGGCGACCATTATGACATCATCGTAGCCATTGCGACCATTATTAAATCACTGTCGCCATGACAACCATTATGACATCTTCGTCGCCATGACGACCATTATGACATCATGACATCACCATTGCCATGACGACCATTATGACATCACCGTTGCCATGACGACCATTATGACATCACCGTCGCCATAACGGCCGTTATGACATCATCGTCGCCATGACAACCATTATGACATCACTATCGCCATGACGACAATTATGACATCATCATCGCCATGATGACCATTATGACATCACCCTCGCCATGACGAACATTATGAAATCATCATAGCCATTACGACCATTATTAAATCACAGTCGCCATGACAACCATTATGACATCTTCATCGCCATGATGACCATTATGACATCATGACATCAACGTCGCCATGACAACCATTATGACATCATCGTCGCCATGGCGACCATTATGACATCATCATCGCCATGACTACCATTATGACATCATCATCGCCATGATGACCGTTATGACATTATCGTCGCCATGACGACCCTTATGACATCATCGTCGCCATGGCAACCATTATGACATCATCATCACCATGACAACCAATATGATATCATCGTCGCCATGATGACCATTATGACATCATCGTCGCCATGACAACCATTATGACATCACAATCGCCATAACGACCATTATGACATCATCGTCGCCATGGCGACCATTATGACATCATCATCGCCATGATGACCGTTATGACAATATCGTCGCCATGAGGACCCTTATGACATCATCGTCGCCATGGCGACCATTATGACATCACCGTCGCCATGACGACCATTATTAAATCATAGTCGCCATCACAACCATTATGACATTTTCGTCGCCATGATGACCATTATGACATCATGACATCACCGTTGCCATGACGACCATTATGACATCACCATTGCCATGATGACCATTATGACATCATCGTCGCCATGACGACCATTATGACATCATCGTCGCCATGACAACCATTATGACATCACAAACGCCATGACGACCATTATGACATCATCATAGCCATTACGACCATTAATAAATCACAGTCGCCATGACAACCATTATGATATCTTCGTCGCCATGATGACCATTATGACATCATGACATCACCGTTGCCATGACGACCATTATGACATCACCGGTGCCATGACAACCATTATGACATCATCATCGCCATGACGACCATTATGACATCATCGTCGCCATGACAACCATTATGACATCACAATCGCCATGACAACCATTGTGACATCATAGTCGCCATGGCGACCATTATGACATCATCATCGCCAAGATGACCGTTATGAGAATATCGTCGCCATGACGACCCTTATGACATCATCGTCGCCATGGCAACCATTATGACATCATCATCGCCATGACAACCAATATGATATCATTGTCGCCATGACAACCATTATGACATCATCGTCGCCATGGCAACCATTATGACATCACGGTCGCCATGACGACCATTATGACATCATCGTAGCCATTACGACCATTATTAAATCACAGTCGCCATGACAACCATTATGACATCTTCGTCGCCATGACGACCATTATGACATCATGACATCACCGTTGCCATGACGACCATTATGACATCATCGTCGCCATGGCGACCATTATGACACCACCGTTGCCATGACGACCATTATGACATCATCGTTGCCTTGACGACAATTATGACATCATCATCGCCATGACGACCATTATGACATCATCATCGCCATGATGACCGTTATGACATTATCGTCGCCATGACGACTCTTATGACATCATCGTCGCCATGGCAACCATTAAGACATCATCATCGCCATGACGACCATTATGACATCATCGCAGCCATTACGACCATTATTAAATCACAGTCGCCATGACAACCATTATGACATCTTCGTCGCCATGACGACCATTATGTCATCATGACATCACCGTTGCCATGACGACTATTATGACATCATCGTTGCCATGACGACCATTATGACATCATCGTCGCCATGACGACCATTATGACATCATCGTCGCCATGACAACCATTATGACATCACAATCACCATGACGACCATTATGGCATCATTATCGCCATGATGACCCTTTATGACATTATCGTCGCCATGACGACCCTTATGACATCATCGTCACCATGACAACCATTATGACATCACAATCGCCATGACGACCATTATGACATCATCGTCGCCATGGCGACCATTATGACATCATCGTAGCCATTGCGACCATTATTAAATCACTGTCGCCATGACAACCATTATGACATCTTCGTCGCCATGACGACCATTATGACATCATGACATCACCATTGCCATGACGACCATTATGACATCACCGTTGCCATGACGACCATTATGACATCACCGTCGCCATAACGGCCGTTATGACATCATCGTCGCCATGACAACCATTATGACATCACTATCGCCATGACGACAATTATGACATCATCATCGCCATGATGACCATTATGACATCACCGTCGCCATGACGACCATTATGAAATCATCATAGCCATTACGACCATTATTAAATCACAGTCGCCATGACAACCATTATGACATCATCGCCATGATGACCGTTATGACATTATCGTCGCCATGACGACCCTTATGACATCATCGTCGCCATGGCAACCATTATGACATCATCATCGCCATGACAACCAATATGATATCATCGTCGCCATGATGACCATTATGACATCATCGTCGCCATGACAAACATTATGACATCATATTCGCCATGACAACCATTATGACATCTTCGTCGCCATGACGACCATTATGACATCATGACATCACCGTTGCCATGACGACCATTATGACATCACCGTTGCCATGACGACCATTATGACATCATCATCACCATGACGACCATTATGACATCATCGTCGGCTTGACAACCATTATGACATCACAATCGCCATGACGACCATTATGGCATCATCATCGCCATGATGACCCTTTATGACATTATCGTCGCCATGACCCTTATGACATCATCGTCGCCATGGCAACCATTATGACATCATCATCGCCATGACAACCAATATGATATCATCGTCGCCATGAAGACCATTATGACATCATCGTCGCCATGACAACCATTATGACATCATATTCGCCATGGCGACCATTATGACATCACCGTCGCCATGACGACCATTATGACATCATCGCAGCCATTACGACCATTATTAAATCACAGTCGCCATGACAACCATTATGACATCTTCGTCGCCATGACGACCATTATGACATCATGACATCACCGTTGCCATGACGACCATTATGACATCACCGTTGCCATGACGACCATTATGACATCACCGTCGCCATGACGACCATTATGACATCATCGTCGCCATGACGACCATTATGACATCATCGTCGCCATGACAACCATTATGACATCACAATCGCCATGACGACCATTATGGCATCATCATCGCCATGATGACCCTTTATGACATTATCGTCGCCATGACGACCCTTATGACATCATCGTCGCCATGGCAACCATTATGACATCATCATCGCCATGGCAATCAATATGATATTATCGTCGCCATGATGACCATTATGACATCATCGTCGCCATGACAACCATTATGACATCATCGTCGCCATCGCGACCATTATGACATCACCATTGCCATGACGACCATTATGATATCATCGTAGCCATTACGACCAATATTAAATCACAGTCGCCATGACAACCATTATGACATCTTCGTCGCCATGACGACCATTATGACATCATGACATCACCGTTGCCATTGAGACCATTATGACATCACCGTTGCCATGACGACCATTATGACATCATCGTCGCCATGACGAGCATTATGACATCATCGTTGCCATGACAACCATTATGACATCATCGTCGCCATGGCAACCATTATGACATCATCATCGCCATGACAACCAATATGATATCATCGTCGCCATGACAACCATTATGACATCATCGTCGCCATGACAACCATTATGACATCATATTCGCCATGGCGACCATTATGACATCACCGTCGCCATGACGACCATTATGACATCATCGTAGCCATTACGACCATTATTAAATCACAGTCGCCATGGCAACCATTATGACATCTTCGTCGCCATGACGACCATTATGACATCATGACATCACCATTGCCATGACGACCATTATGACATCACCGTTGCCATGACGACCATTATGACATCATCGTCGCGATGACGACCATTATGACATCATCGTCGCCATGACAACCATTATGACATCACAATCGCCATGACAACCATTGTGACATCATAGTCGCCATGGCGACCATTATGACATCATCATCGCCAAGATGACCGTTATGAGAATATCGTCGCCATGACGACCCTTATGACATCATCGTCGCCATGGCAACCATTAAGACATCATCATCGCCATGACGACCATTATGACATCATCGCAGCCATTACGACCATTATTAAATCACAGTCGCCATGACAACCATTATGACATCTTCGTCGCCATGACGACCATTATGACATCATGACATCACAATTGCCATGACGACCATTATGACATCATCGTCGCCATGGCGACCATTATGACACCACCGTTGCCATGACGACCATTATGACATCATCGTTGCCTTGACGACAATTATGACATCATCATCGCCATGACGACCATTATGACATCATCATCGCCATGATGACCGTTATGACATTATCGTCGCCATGACGACCCTTATGACATCATCGTCGCCATGGCAACCATTAAGACATCATCATCGCCATGACGACCATTATGACATCATCGCAGCCATTACGACCATTATTAAATCACAGTCGCCATGACAACCATTATGACATCTTCGTCGCCATGACGACCATTATGTCATCATGACATCACCGTTGCCATGACGACTATTATGACATCATCGTTGCCATGACGACCATTATGACATCATCGTCGCCATGACGACCATTATGACATCATCGTCGCCATGACAACCATTATGACATCACAATCACCATGACGACCATTATGGCATCATTATCGCCATGATGACCCTTTATGACATTATCGTCGCCATGACGACCCTTATGACATCATCGTCACCATGACAACCATTATGACATCACAATCGCCATGACGACCATTATGACATCATCGTCGCCATGGCGACCATTATGACATCATCGTAGCCATTGCGACCATTATTAAATCACTGTCGCCATGACAACCATTATGACATCTTCGTCGCCATGACGACCATTATGACATCATGACATCACCATTGCCATGACGACCATTATGACATCACCGTTGCCATGACGACCATTATGACATCACCGTCGCCATAACGGCCGTTATGACATCATCGTCGCCATGACAACCATTATGACATCACTATCGCCATGACGACAATTATGACATCATCATCGCCATGATGACCATTATGACATCACCCTCGCCATGACGAACATTATGAAATCATCATAGCCATTACGACCATTATTAAATCACAGTCGCCATGACAACCATTATGACATCTTCATCGCCATGATGACCATTATGACATCATGACATCAACGTCGCCATGACAACCATTATGACATCATCGTCGCCATGGCGACCATTATGACATCATCATCGCCATGACTACCATTATGACATCATCATCGCCATGATGACCGTTATGACATTATCGTCGCCATGACGACCCTTATGACATCATCGTCGCCATGGCAACCATTATGACATCATCATCACCATGACAACCAATATGATATCATCGTCGCCATGATGACCATTATGACATCATCGTCGCCATGACAACCATTATGACATCACAATCGCCATAACGACCATTATGACATCATCGTCGCCATGGCGACCATTATGACATCATCATCGCCATGATGACCGTTATGACAATATCGTCGCCATGAGGACCCTTATGACATCATCGTCGCCATGGCGACCATTATGACATCACCGTCGCCATGACGACCATTATTAAATCATAGTCGCCATCACAACCATTATGACATTTTCGTCGCCATGATGACCATTATGACATCATGACATCACCGTTGCCATGACGACCATTATGACATCACCATTGCCATGATGACCATTATGACATCATCGTCGCCATGACGACCATTATGACATCATCGTCGCCATGACAACCATTATGACATCACAAACGCCATGACGACCATTATGACATCATCATAGCCATTACGACCATTAATAAATCACAGTCGCCATGACAACCATTATGATATCTTCGTCGCCATGATGACCATTATGACATCATGACATCACCGTTGCCATGACGACCATTATGACATCACCGGTGCCATGACAACCATTATGACATCATCATCGCCATGACGACCATTATGACATCATCGTCGCCATGACAACCATTATGACATCACAATCGCCATGACGACCATTATGACATCATCATCGCCATGGCGAACATTATGACATCATCGTAGCATTGCGACCATTATTAAATCACTGTCGCCATGACAACCATTATGACATCTTCGTCGCCATGACGACCATTATGACATCATGACATCACTATTGCCATGACGACCATTATAACATCACCGTTGCCATGACGACCATTATGACATCATCGTCGCCATAACGGCCATTATGACATCATCGTCGCCATGACAACCATTATGACATCACTATCGCCATGACGACAATTATGACATCATCATCGCCATGATGACCATTATGACATCACCGTCGCCATGACGACCATTATGAAATCATCATAGCCATTACGACCATTATTAAATCACAGTCGCCATGACAACTATTATGACATCTTCGTCGCCATGATGACCATTATGACATCATGACATCACCGTCGCCATGACAACCATTATGACATCATCATCGCCATGGCGACCATTATGACATCATCATCACCATGACTACCATTATGACATCATCATCGCCATGATGACCGTTATGACATTATCATCGCCATGACGACCCTTATGACATCATCGTCGCCATGGCAACCATTATGACATCATCATCGCCATGACAACCAATATGATATCATCGTCGCCATGATGACCATTATGACATCATCGTCGCCATGACAACCATTATGACATCACAATCGCCATAACGACCATTATGACATCATCGTCGCCATGGCGACCATAATGACATCATCATCGCCATGATGACCGTTATGACAATATCGTCGCCATGACGACCCCTATGACATCATCGTCGCCATGGCGACCATTATGACATCACCGTCGCCATGACGACCATTATTAAATCATAGTCGCCATGACAACCATTATGACATCTTCGTCGCCTTGATGACCATCATGACATCATGACATCACCGTTGCCATGACGACCATTATGACATCACCGTTGCCATGATGACCATTATGACATCATCGTCGCCATGACGACCATTATGACATCATCGTCGCCATGACAACCATTATGACATCACAATCGCCATGACGACCATTATGACATCACAATCGCCATGACGACCATTAATAAATCACAGTCGCCATGACAACCATTATGATATCTTCGTCGCCATGATGACCATTATGACATCATGACATCACCGTTGCCATGACGACCATTATGACATCACCGGTGCCATGACAACCATTATGATATCATCATCGCCATGACGACCATTATGACATCATCGTCGCCATGACAACCATTATGACATCACAATCGCCATGACGACCATTATGACATCATCGTCGCCATGGCGACCATTATGACATCATCGTAGCCATTACGACCATTATTAAATCACTGTCGCCATGACAACCATTATGACATCTTCGTCGCCATGACGACCATTATGACATCATGACATCACCATTGCCATGACGACCATTATGACATCACCGTTGCCATGACGACCATTATGACATCATTGTCGCCATGACAACCATTATGAAATCAACGTCGCCATGGCGACCATTTTGACATCACCGTCGCCATGACGACCATTATTAAATCATCATAGCCATTACGACCATTATTATATCACAGTCGCCATGAAAACCATTATAACATCTTCGTCGCCATGATGACCATTATGACATCATGACATCACCGTTGCCATGACGACCATTATGACATCACAATTGCCATGACGACCATTATGACATCATCGTCGCCATGACAACCATTTTGACATCATCGTCGCCATGGCGACCATTATGACATCACCGTCGCCATGACGACCATTATGACATCATCGTAGCCTTTACGACCATTATTAAATCAAAGTCGCCATGACAACCATTATGACATCTTCGTCGCCATGACGACCATTATGACATCATGACATCATCGTTGCCATGACGACCATTATGACATCATCGTTGCCATGACGACCATTATGACATCATCGTCGCCATGGCAACCATTATGACATCATCATCGCCATGACAACCAATATGATATCATCGTCGCCATGATGACCATTATGTAATCATTGTCGCCATGACAACCATTATGACATCATGACATAACCGTTGCCATTGAGACCATTATGACATCACCGTTGCCATGACGACCATTATGACATCATCGTCGCCATGACGAGCATTATGACATCATCGTTGCCATGACAACCATTATGACATCATCGTCGCCATGGCAACCATTATGACATCATCATCGCCATGACAACCAATATGATATCATCGTCGCCATGACAACCATTATGACATCATCGTCGCCATGACAACCATTATGACATCATATTCGCCATGGCGACCATTATGACATCACCGTCGCCATGACGACCATTATGACATCATCGTAGCCATTACGACCATTATTAAATCACAGTCGCCATGGCAACCATTATGACATCTTCGTCGCCATGACGACCATTATGACATCATGACATCACCATTGCCATGACGACCATTATGACATCACCGTTGCCAATAACGACCATTATGACATCATCGTCGCCATGACGACCATTATGACATCATCGTCGCCATGACAACCATTATGACATCACAATCGCCATGACAACCATTATGACATCATAGTCGCCATGGCGACCATTATGACATCATCATCGCCAAGATGACCGTTATGAGAATATCGTCGCCATGACGACCCTTATGACATCATCGTCGCCATGGCAACCATTATGACATCATCATCGCCATGACAACCAATATGATATCATTGTCGCCATGACAACCATTATGACATCATCGTCGCCATGGCAACCATTATGACATCACGGTCGCCATGACGACCATTATGACATCATCGTAGCCATTACGACCATTATTAAATCACAGTCGCCATGACAACCATTATGACATCTTCGTCGCCATGACGACCATTATGACATCATGACATCACCGTTGCCATGACGACCATTATGACATCATCGTCGCCATGACAACCTTTTCTAACATCATCGTCGCCATGGCGACCATTATGACACCACCGTTGCCATGACGACCATTATGACATCATCGTTGCCTTGACGACAATCATGACATCATCATCGCCATGACGACCATTATGACATCATCATCGCCATGATGACCGTTATGACATTATCGTCGCCATGATGACCCTTATGACATCATCGTCGCCATGGCAACCATTAATACATCATCATCGCCATGACGACCATTATGACATCATCGCAGCCATTACGACCATTATTAAATCACAGTCGCCATGACAACCATTATGACATCTTTGTCGCCATGACGACCATTATGTCATCATGACATCACCGTTGCCATGACGACTATTATGACATCATCGTTGCCATGACGACCATTATGACATCATCGTCGCCATGACGACCATTATGACATCATCGTCGCCATGACAACCATTATGACATCACAATCACCATGACGACCATTATGGCATCATTATCGCCATGATGACCCTTTATGACATTATCGTCGCCATGACGACCCTTATGACATCATCGTCACCATGACAACCATTATGACATCACAATCGCCATGACGACCATTATGACATCATCGTCGCCATGGCGACCATTATGACATCATCGTAGCCATTGCGACCATTATTAAATCACTGTCGCCATGACAACCATTATGACATCTTCGTCGCCATGACGACCATTATGACATCATGACATCACCATTGCCATGACGACCATTATGACATCACCGTTGCCATGACGACCATTATGACATCATCGTCGCCATAACGGCCGTTATGACATCATCATCGCCATGACAACCATTATGACATCACTATCGCCATGACGACAATTATGACATCATCATCGCCATGATGACCATTATGACATCACCGTCGCCATGACGACCATTATGAAATCATCACAGCCATTACGACCATTATTAAATCACAGTCGCCATGACAACCATTATGACATCTTCATCGCCATGATGACCATTATGACATCATGACATCAACGTCGCCATGACAACCATTATGACATCATCGTCGCCATGGCGACCATTATGACATCATCATCGCCATGACTACCATTATGACATCATCATCGCCATGATGACCGTTATGACATTATCATCGCCATGACGACCCTTATGACATCATCGTCGCCATGACAACCATTATGACATCACAATTGCTATAACGACCATTATGACATCATCGTCGCCATGGCGACCATTATGACATCATCATCGCCATGATGACCGTTATGACAATATCGTCGCCATGACGACCCTTATGACATCATCGTCGCCATGGCGACCATTATGACATCACCGTCGCCATGACGACCATTATGACATCATCGTCGCCATGACGACCATTATGACATCATCGTCGCCATGACAACCATTATGACATCACAAACGCTATGACGACCATTATGACATCATCATAGCCATTACGACCATTAATAAATCACAGTCGCCATTACAACCATTATGATATCTTCGTCGCCATGATGACCATTATGACATCATGACATCACCGTTGCCATGACGACCATTATGACATCACCGGTGCCATGACAACCATTATGACATCATCATCGCCATGACGACCATTATGACATCATCGTCGCCATGACAACCATTATGACATCACAATCGCCATGACGACCATTATGACATCATCATAGCCAATACGACCATTAATAAATCACAGTCGCCATGACAACCATTATGATATCTTCGTCGCCATGATGACCATTATGACATGACATCACCGTTGCCATGACGACCATTATGACATCACAGGTGCCATGACAACCATTATGACATCATCATCGCCATGACGACCATTATGACATCATCGTCGCCATGACAACCATTATGACATCACAATCGCCATGACGACCATTATGACATCATCGTCGCCATGGCGACCATTATGACATCATCGTAGCCATTGCGACCATTATTAAATCACTGTCGCCATGACAACCATTATGACATCTTCGTCGCCATGACGACCATTATGACATCATGACATCACCATTGCCATGACGACCATTATGACATCACCGTTGCCATGACGACCATTATGACATCATCGTCGCCATGACAACCATTATGACATCACAATCGCCATGACAACCATTATGACATCATAGTCGCCATGGCGACCATTATGACATCATCATCGCCAAGATGACCGTTATGAGAATATCATCGCCATGACGACCCTTATGACATCATCGTCGCCATGGCAACCATTATGACATCATCATCGCCATGACAACCAATATGATATCATTGTCGCCATGACAACCATTATGACATCATCGTCGCCATGGCAACCATTATGACATCACGGTCGCCATGACGACCATTATGACATCATCGTAGCCATTACGACCATTATTAAATCACAGTCGCCATGACAACCATTATGACATCTTCGTCGCCATGACGACCATTATGACATCATGACATCACCGTTGCCATGACGACCATTATGACATCATCGTCGCCATGACAACCTTTATGACATCATCGTCGCCATGGCGACCATTATGACACCACCGTTGCCATGACGACCATTATGACATCATCGTTGCCTTGACGACAATCATGACATCATCATCGCCATGACGACCATTATGACATCATCATCGCCATGATGACCGTTATGACATTATCGTCGCCATGACGACCCTTATGACATCATCGTCGCCATGGCAACCATTAAGACATCATCATCGCCATGACGACCATTATGACATCATCGCAGCCATTACGACCATTATTAAATCACAGTCGCCATGACAACCATTATGACATCTTCGTCGCCATGACGACCATTATGTCATCATGACATCACCATTGCCATGACGACCATTATGACATCACCGTTGCCATGACGACCATTATGACATCATCGTCGCCATGACGACCATTATGACATCATCGTCGCCATGACAACCATTATGACATCACAATCGCCATGACAACCATTATGACATCATAGTCGCCATGGCGACCATTATGACATCATCATCGCCAAGATGACCGTTATGAGAATATCGTCGCCATGACGACCCTTATGACATCATCGTCGCCATGGCAACCATTATGACATCATCATCGCCATGACAACCAATATGATATCATTGTCGCCATGACAACCATTATGACATCATCGTCGCCATGGCAACCATTATGACATCACGGTCGCCATGACGACCATTATGACATCATCGTAGCCATTACGACCATTATTAAATCACAGTCGCCATGACAACCATTATGACATCTTCGTCGCCATGACGACCATTATGACATCATGACATCACCGTTGCCATGACGACCATTATGACATCATCGTCGCCATGACAACCTTTTTTAACATCATCGTCGCCATGGCGACCATTATGACACCACCGTTGCCATGACGACCATTATGACATCATCGTTGCCTTGACGACAATCATGACATCATCATCGCCATGACGACCATTATGACATCATCATCGCCATGATGACCGTTATGACATTATCGTCGCCATGATGACCCTTATGACATCATCGTCGCCATGGCAACCATTAAGACATCATCATCGCCATGACGACCATTATGACATCATCGCAGCCATTACGACCATTATTAAATCACAGTCGCCATGACAACCATTATGACATCTTTGTCGCCATGACGACCATTATGTCATCATGACATCACCGTTGCCATGACGACTATTATGACATCATCGTTGCCATGACGACCATTATGACATCATCGTCGCCATGACGACCATTATGACATCATCGTCGCCATGACAACCATTATGACATCACAATCACCATGACGACCATTATGGCATCATTATCGCCATGACGACCCTTATGACATCATCGTCACCATGACAACCATTATGACATCACAATCGCCATGACGACCATTATGACATCATCGTCGCCATGGCGACCATTATGACATCATCGTAGCCATTGCGACCATTATTAAATCACTGTCGCCATGACAACCATTATGACATCTTCGTCGCCATGACGACCATTATGACATCATGACATCACCATTGCCATGACGACCATTATGACATCACCGTTGCCATGACGACCATTATGACATCATCGTCGCCATAACGGCCGTTATGACATCATCATCGCCATGACAACCATTATGACATCACTATCGCCATGATGACAATTATGACATCATCATCGCCATGATGACCATTATGACATCACCGTCGCCATGACGACCATTATGAAATCATCACAGCCATTACGACCATTATTAAATCACAGTCGCCATGACAACCATTATGACATCTTCATCGCCATGATGACCATTATGACATCATGACATCAACGTCGCCATGACAACCATTATGACATCATCGTCGCCATGGCGACCATTATGACATCATCATCGCCATGACTACCATTATGACATCATCATCGCCATGATGACCGTTATGACATTATCATCGCCATGACGACCCTTATGACATCATCGTCGCCATGACAACCATTATGACATCACAATCGCTATAACGACCATTATGACATCATCGTCGCCATGGCGACCATTATGACATCATCGCAGCCATTACGACCATTATTAAATCACAGTCGCCATGACAACCATTATGACATCTTCGTCGCCATGACGACCATTATGTCATCATGACATCACCATTGCCATGACGACCATTATGACATCACCGTTGCCATGACGACCATTATGACATCATCGTCGCCATGACGACCATTATGACATCATCGTCGCCATGACAACCATTATGACATCACAATCGCCATGACAACCATTATGACATCATAGTCGCCATGGCGACCATTATGACATCATCATCGCCAAGATAACCGTTATGAGAATATCGTCGCCATGACGACCCTTATGACATCATCGTCGCCATGGCAACCATTATGACATCATCATCGCCATGACAACCAATATGATATCATTGTCGCCATGACAACCATTATGACATCATCGTCGCCATGGCAACCATTATGACATCACGGTCGCCATGACGACCATTATGACATCATCGTAGCCATTACGACCATTATTAAATCACAGTCGCCATGACAACCATTATGACATCTTCGTCGCCATGACGACCATTATGACATCATGACATCACCGTTGCCATGACGACCATTATGACATCATCGTCGCCATGACAACCTTTTTTAACATCATCGTCGCCATGGCGACCATTATGACACCACCGTTGCCATGACGACCATTATGACATCATCGTTGCCTTGACGACAATCATGACATCATCATCGCCATGACGACCATTATGACATCATCATCGCCATGATGACCGTTATGACATTATCGTCGCCATGATGACCCTTATGACATCATCGTCGCCATGGCAACCATTAAGACATCATCATCGCCATGACGACCATTATGACATCATCGCAGCCATTACGACCATTATTAAATCACAGTCGCCATGACAACCATTATGACATCTTTGTCGCCATGACGACCATTATGTCATCATGACATCACCGTTGCCATGACGACTATTATGACATCATCGTTGCCATGACGACCATTATGACATCATCGTCGCCATGACGACCATTATGACATCATCGTCGCCATGACAACCATTATGACATCACAATCACCATGACGACCATTATGGCATCATTATCGCCATGACGACCCTTATGACATCATCGTCACCATGACAACCATTATGACATCACAATCGCCATGACGACCATTATGACATCATCGTCGCCATGGCGACCATTATGACATCATCGTAGCCATTGCGACCATTATTAAATCACTGTCGCCATGACAACCATTATGACATCTTCGTCGCCATGACGACCATTATGACATCATGACATCACCATTGCCATGACGACCATTATGACATCACCGTTGCCATGACGACCATTATGACATCATCGTCGCCATAACGGCCGTTATGACATCATCATCGCCATGACAACCATTATGACATCACTATCGCCATGATGACAATTATGACATCATCATCGCCATGATGACCATTATGACATCACCGTCGCCATGACGACCATTATGAAATCATCACAGCCATTACGACCATTATTAAATCACAGTCGCCATGACAACCATTATGACATCTTCATCGCCATGATGACCATTATGACATCATGACATCAACGTCGCCATGACAACCATTATGACATCATCGTCGCCATGGCGACCATTATGACATCATCATCGCCATGACTACCATTATGACATCATCATCGCCATGATGACCGTTATGACATTATCATCGCCATGACGACCCTTATGACATCATCGTCGCCATGACAACCATTATGACATCACAATCGCTATAACGACCATTATGACATCATCGTCGCCATGGCGACCATTATGACATCATCATCGCCATGATGACCGTTATGACAATATCGTCGCCATGACGACCCTTATGACATCATCGTCGCCATGGCGACCATTATGACATCACCGTCGCCATGACGACCATTATGACATCATCGTCGCCATGACGACCATTATGACATCATCGTCGCCATGACAACCATTATGACATCACAAACGCTATGACGACCATTATGACATCATCATAGCCATTACGACCATTAATAAATCACAGTCGCCATGACAACCATTATGATATCTTCGTCGCCATGATGACCATTATGACATCATGACATCACCGTTGCCATGACGACCATTATGACATCACCGGTGCCATGACAACCATTATGACATCATCATCGCCATGACGACCATTATGACATCATCGTCGCCATGTCAACCATTATGACTTCACAATCGCCATGACGACCATTATGACATCATCATAGCCAATACGACCATTAATAAATCACAGTCGCCATGACAACCATTATGATATCTTCGTCGCCATGATGACCATTATGACATCATGACATCACCGTTGCCATGACGACCATTATGACATCACAGGTGCCATGACAACCAATATGACATCATCATCGCCATGACGACCATTATGACATCATCGTCGCCATGACAACCATTATGACATCACAATCACCATGACGACCATTATGGCATCATTATCGCCATGATGACCCTTTATGACATTATCGTCGCCATGACGACCCTTATGACATCATCGTCACCATGACAACCATTATGACATCACAATCGCCATGACGACCATTATGACATCATCGTCGCCATGGCGACCATTATGACATCATCGTAGCCATTGCGACCATTATTAAATCACTGTCGCCATGACAACCATTATGACATCTTCGTCGCCATGACGACCATTATGACATCATGACATCACCATTGCCATGACGACCATTATGACATCACCGTTGCCATGACGACCATTATGACATCATCGTCGCCATAACGGCCGTTATGACATCATCATCGCCATGACAACCATTATGACATCACTATCGCCATGACGACAATTATGACATCATCATCGCCATGATGACCATTATGACATCACCGTCGCCATGACGACCATTATGAAATCATCACAGCCATTACGACCATTATTAAATCACAGTCGCCATGACAACCATTATGACATCTTCATCGCCATGATGACCATTATGACATCATGACATCAACGTCGCCATGACAACCATTATGACATCATCGTCGCCATGGCGACCATTATGACATCATCATCGCCATGACTACCATTATGACATCATCATCGCCATGATGACCGTTATGACATTATCATCGCCATGACGACCCTTATGACATCATCGTCGCCATGACAACCATTATGACATCACAATCGCTATAACGACCATTATGACATCATCGTCGCCATGGCGACCATTATGACATCATCATCGCCATGATGACCGTTATGACAATATCGTCGCCATGACGACCCTTATGACATCATCGTCGCCATGGCGACCATTATGACATCACCGTCGCCATGACGACCATTATGACATCATCGTCGCCATGACGACCATTATGACATCATCGTCGCCATGACAACCATTATGACATCACAAACGCTATGACGACCATTATGACATCATCATAGCCATTACGACCATTAATAAATCACAGTCGCCATGACAACCATTATGATATCTTCGTCGCCATGATGACCATTATGACATCATGACATCACCGTTGCCATGACGACCATTATGACATCACCGGTGCCATGACAACCATTATGACATCATCATCGCCATGACGACCATTATGACATCATCGTCGCCATGACAACCATTATGACATCACAATCGCCATGACGACCATTATGACATCATCATAGCCAATACGACCATTAATAAATCACAGTCGCCATGACAACCATTATGATATCTTCGTCGCCATGATGACCATTATGACATCATGACATCACCGTTGCCATGACGACCATTATGACATCACAGGTGCCATGACAACCAATATGACATCATCATCGCCATGACGACCATTATGACATCATCGTCGCCATGACAACCATTATGACATCACAATCGCCATGACGACCATTATGACATCATCGTCGCCATGGCGACCATTATGACATCATCGTAGCCATTGCGACCATTATTAAATCACTGTCGCCATGACAACCATTATGACATCTTCGTCGCCATGACGACCATTATGACATCATGACATCACCATTGCCATGACGACCATTATGACATCACCGTTGCCATGACGACCATTATGACATCATCGTCGCCATGATGACCATTATGACATCATCGTCGCCATGACAACCATTATGACATCACAATCACCATGACGACTATTATGGCATCATTATCGCCATGATGACCCTTTATGACATTATCGTCGCCATGACGACCCTTATGACATCATCGTCACCATGACAACCATTATGACATCACAATAGCCATGACGACCATTATGACATCATCGTCGCCATGGCGACCATTATGACATCATCGTAGCCATTGCGACCATTATTAAATCACTGTCGCCATGACAACCATTATGACAACTTCGTCGCCATGACGACCATTATGACATCATGACATCACCATTGCCATGACGACCATTATGACATCACCGTTGCCATGACGACCATTATGACATCATCGTCGCCATAACGGCCGTTATGACATCATCGTCGCCATGACAACCATTATGACATCACTATCGCCATGACGACAATTATGACATCATCATCGCCATGATGACCATTATGACATCACCGTCGCCATGACGACCATTATGAAATCATCACAGCCATTACGACCATTATTAAATCACAGTCGCCATGACAACCATTATGACATCTTCATCGCCATGATGACCATTATGACATCATGACATCAACGTCGCCATGACAACCATTATGACATCATCGTCGCCATGGCGACCATTATGACATCATCATCGCCATGACTACCATTATGACATCATCATCGCCATGATGACCGTTATGACATTATCATCGCCATGACGACCCTTATGACATCATCGTCGCCATGACAACCATTATGACATCACAATCGCTATAACGACCATTATGACATCATCGTCGCCATGGCGACCATTATGACATCATCATCGCCATGATGACCGTTATGACAATATCGTCGCCATGACGACCCTTATGACATCATCGTCGCCATGGCGACCATTATGACATCACCGTCGCCATGACGACCATTATGACATCATCGTCGCCATGACGACCATTATGACATCATCGTCGCCATGACAACCATTATGACATCACAAACGCTATGACGACCATTATGACATCATCATAGCCATTACGACCATTAATAAATCACAGTCGCCATGACAACCATTATGATATCTTCGTCGCCATGATGACCATTATGACATCATGCCATCACCGTTGCCATGACGACCATTATGACATCACCGGTGCCATGACAACCATTATGACATCATCATCGCCATGACGACCATTATGACATCATCGTCGCCATGACAACCATTATGACATCACAATCGCCATGACGACCATTATGACATCATCATAGCCAATACGACCATTAATAAATCACAGTCGCCATGACAACCATTATGATATCTTCGTCGCCATGATGACCATTATGACATCATGACATCACCGTTGCCATGACGACCATTATGACATCACAGGTGCCATGACAACCATTATGACATCATCATCGCCATGACGACCATTATGACATCATCGTCGCCATGACAACCATTATGACATCACAATCGCCATGACGACCATTATGACATCATCGTCGCCATGGCGACCATTATGACATCATCGTAGCCATTGCGACCATTATTAAATCACTGTCGCCATGACAACCATTATGACATCTTCGTCGCCATGACGACCATTATGACATCATGACATCACCATTGCCATGACGACCATTATGACATCATCGTCGCCATGACGACCATTATGACATCATCGTCGCCATGACAACCATTATGACATCACAATCACCATGACGACCATTATGGCATCATTATCGCCATGATGACCCTTTATGACATTATCGTCGCCATGACGACCCTTATGACATCATCGTCACCATGACAACCATTATGACATCACAATCGCCATGACGACCATTATGACATCATCGTCGCCATGGCGACCATTATGACATCATCGTAGCCATTGCGACCATTATTAAATCACTGTCGCCATGACAACCATTATGACAACTTCGTCGCCATGACGACCATTATGACATCATGACATCACCATTGCCATGACGACCATTATGACATCACCGTTGCCATGACGACCATTATGACATCATCGTCGCCATAACGGCCGTTATGACATCATCGTCGCCATGACAACCATTATGACATCACTATCGCCATGACGACAATTATGACATCATCATCGCCATGATGACCATTATGACATCACCGTCGCCATGACGACCATTATGAAATCATCACAGCCATTACGACCATTATTAAATCACAGTCGCCATGACAACCATTATGACATCTTCATCGCCATGATGACCATTATGACATCATGACATCAACGTCGCCATGAAAACCATTATGACATCATCGTCGCCATGGCGACCATTATGACATCATCATCGCCATGACTACCATTATGACATCATCATCGCCATGATGACCGTTATGACATTATCATCGCCATGACGACCCTTATGACATCATCGTCGCCATGACAACCATTATGACATCACAATCGCCATAACGACCATTATGACATCATCGTCGCCATGGCGACCATTATGACATCATCATCGCCATGATGACCGTTATGACAATATCGTCGCCATGGCGACCATTATGACATCACCGTCGCCATGACGACCATTATGACATCATCGTCGCCATGACAACCATTATGACATCACAATCGCCATAACGACCATTATGACATCATCGTCGCCATGGCGACCATTATGACATCATCATCGCCATGATGACCCTTATGACATCATCGTCGCCATGGCGACCATTATGACATCACCGTCGCCATGACGACCATTATGATATCATCGTCGCCATGACGACCATTATGACATCATCGTCGCCATGACGACCCTTATGACATCATCGTCGCCATGACGACCATTATGACATCACCGTCGCCATGACGACCATTATGACATCATCATAGCCATTACGACCATTAATAAATCACAGTCGCCATGACAACCATTATGATATCTTCGTCGCCATGATGACCATTATGACATCATGACATCACCGTTGCCATGACGACCATTATGACATCACCGGTGCCATGACAACCATTATGACATCATCATCGCCATGACGACCATTATGACATCATCGTCGCCATGACAACCATTATGACATCACAATCGCCATGACGACCATTATGACATCATCATCGCCATGGCGAACATTATGACATCATCGTAGCATTGCGACCATTATTAAATCACTGTCGCCATGACAACCATTATGACATCTTCGTCGCCATGACGACCATTATGACATCATGACATCACTATTGCCATGACGACCATTATGACATCATCGTCGCCATAACGGCCATTATGACATCATCATCGCCATGACAACCATTATGACATCACTATCGCCATGACGACAATTATGACATCATCATCGCCATGATGACCATTATGACATCACCGTCGCCATGACGACCATTATGAAATCATCATAGCCATTACGACCATTATTAAATCACAGTCGCCATAACAACCATTATGACATCTTCGTCGCCATGATGACCATTATGACATCATGACATCACCGTCGCCATGACAACCATTATGACATCATCATCGCCATGGCGACCATTATGACATCATCATCACCATGACTACCATTATGACATCATCATCGCCATGATGACCGTTATGACATTATCATCGCCATGACGACCCTTATGACATCATCGTCGCCATGGCAACCATTATGACATCATCATCGCCATGACAACCAATATGATATCATCGTCGCCATGATGACCATTATGACATCATCGTCGCCATGACAACCATTATGACATCATCATCGCCATGATGACCGTTATGACAATATCGTCGCCATGACGACCCCTATGACATCATCGTCGCCATGGCGACCATTATGACATCACCGTCGCCATGACGACCATTATTAAATCATAGTCGCCATGACAACCATTATGACATCTTCGTTGCCATGATGACCATTATGACATCATGACATCACCGTTGCCATGACGACCATTATGACATCACCGTTGCCATGATGACCATTATGACATCATCGTCGCCATGACGACCATTATGACATCATCGTCGCCATGACAACCATTATGACATCACAATCGCCATGACGACCATTATGACATCATCATAGCCATTACGACCATTAATAAATCACAGTCGCCATGACAACCATTATGATATCTTCGTCGCCATGATGACCATTATGACATCATGACATCACCGTTGCCATGACGACCATTATGACATCACTGGTGCCATGACAACCATTATGACATCATCATCGCCATGACGACCATTATGACATCATCGTCGCCATGACAACCATTATGACATCACAATCGCCATGACGACCATTATGACATCATCGTCGCCATGGCGACCATTATGACATCATCGTAGCCATTGCGACCATTATTAAATCACTGTCGCCATGACAACCATTATGACATCTTCGTCGCCATGACGACCATTATGACATCATGACATCACCATTGCCATGACGACAATTATGACATCACCGTTGCCATGACGACCATTATGACATCATCGTCGCCATAACGGCCGTTATGACATCATCGTCGCCATGACAACCATTATGACATCACTATCGCCATGACGACAATTATGACATCATCATCGCCATGATGACCATTATGACATCACCGTCGCCATGACGACCATTATGAAATCATCACAGCCATTACGACCATTATTAAATCACAGTCGCCATGACAACCATTATGACATCTTCATCGCCATGATGACCATTATGACATCATGACATCAACGTCGCCATGACAGCCATTATGACATCATCGTCGCCATGGCGACCATTATGACATCATCATCGCCATGACTACCAATATGACATCATCATCGCCATGATGACCGTTATGACATTATCATCGCCATGACGACCCTTATGACATCATCGTCGCCATGACAACCATTATGACATCACAATCGCTATAACGACCATTATGACATCATCGTCGCCATGGCGACCATTATGACATCATCATCGCCATGATGACCGTTATGACAATATCGTCGCCATGACGACCCTTATGACATCATCGTCGCCATGGCGACCATTATGACATCACCGTCGCCATGACGTCCATTATGACATCACCGTCGCCATGACGACCATTATGACATCATCGTCGCCATGACGACCATTATGACATCATCGTCGCCATGACAACCATTATGACATCACAAACGCTATGACGACCATTATGACAACATCATAGCCATTACGACCATTAATAAATCACAGTCGCCATGACAACCATTATGATATCTTCGTCGCCATGATGACCATTATGACATCATGACATCACCGTTGCCATGACGACCATTATGACATCACCGGTGCCATGACAACCATTATGACATCATCATCGCCATGACGACCATTATGACATCATCGTCGCCATGACAACCATTATGACATCACAATCGCCATGACGACCATTATGACATCATCGTCGCCATGGCGACCATTATGACATCATCGTAGCCATTGCGACCATTATTAAATCACTGTCGCCATGACAACCATTATGACATCTTCGTCGCCATGACGACCATTATGACATCATGACATCACCATTGCCATGATGACCATTATGACATCACCGTTGCCATGACGACCATTATGACATCATCGTCGCCATAACGGCCGTTATGACATCATCGTCGCCATGACAACCATTATGACATCACTATCGCCATGACGACAATTATGACATCATCATCGCCATGATGACCATTATGACATCACCGTCGCCATGACGACCATTATGAAATCATCACAGCCATTACGACCATTATTAAATCACAGTCGCCATGACAACCATTATGACATCTTCATCGCCATGATGACCATTATGACATCATGACATCAACGTCGCCATGACAACCATTATGACATCATCGTCGCCATGGCGACCATTATGACATCATCATCGCCATGACTACCATTATGACATCATCATCGCCATGATGACCGTTATGACATTATCATCGCCATGACGACCCTTATGACATCATTGTCGCCATGACAACCATTATGACATCACAATCGCCATAACGACCATTATGACATAATCGTCGCCATGGCGACCATTATGACATCATCATCGCCATGATGACCGTTATGACAATATCGTCGCCATGACGACCCTTATGACATCATCGTCGCCATGGCGACCATTATGACATCACCGTCGCCATGACGACCATTATGACATCATCTTCGCCATGACGACCATTATGACATCATCGTCGCCAAGACAACCATTATGACATCACAAACGCCATGACGACCATTATGACATCATCATAGCCATTACGACCATTAATAAATCACAGTCGCCATGACAACCATTATGATATCTTCGTCGCCATGATGACCATTATGACATCATGACATCACCGTTGCCATGACGACCATTATGAAATCACCGGTGCCATGACAACCATTATGACATCATCATCGCCATGACGACCATTATGACATCATCATCGCCATGGCGAACATTATGACATCATCGTAGCATTGCGACCATTATTAAATCACTGTCGCCATGACAACCATTATGACATCTTCGTCGCCATGACGACCATTATGACATCATGACATCACCATTGCCATGACGACCATTATGACATCATCGTCGCCATGACGACCATTATGACATCATCGTCGCCATGACGACCCTTATGACATCATCGTCGCCATGACGACCATTATGACATCACCGTCGCCATGACGACCATTATGACATCATCATAGCCATTACGACCATTAATAAATCACAGTCGCCATGACAACCATTATGATATCTTCGTCGCCATGATGACCATTATGACATCATGACATCACCGTTGCCATGACGACCATTATGACATCACCGGTGCCATGACAACCATTATGACATCATCATCGCCATGACGACCATTATGACATCATCGTCGCCATGACAACCATTATGACATCACAATCGCCATGACGACCATTATGACATCATCATAGCCAATACGACCATTAATAAATCACAGTCGCCATGACAACCATTATGATATCTTCGTCGCCATGATGACCATTATGACATCATGACATCACCGTTGCCATGACGACCATTATGACATCACAGGTGCCATGACAACCATTATGACATCATCATCGCCATGACGACCATTATGACATCATCGTCGCCATGACAACCATTATGACATCACAATCGCCATGACGACCATTATGACATCATCGTCGCCATGGCGACCATTATGACATCATCGTAGCCATTGCGACCATTATTAAATCACTGTCGCCATGACAACCATTATGACATCTTCGTCGCCATGACGACCATTATGACATCATGACATCACCATTGCCATGACGACCATTATGACATCACCGTTGCCATGACGACCATTATGACATCATCGTCGCCATGACGACCATTATGACATCATCGTCGCCATGACAACCATTATGACATCACAATCACCATGACGACCATTATGGCATCATTATCGCCATGATGACCCTTTATGACATTATCGTCGCCATGACGACCCTTATGACATCTTCGTCACCATGACAACCATTATGACATCACAATCGCCATGACGACCATTATGACATCATCGTCGCCATGGCGACCATTATGACATCATCGTAGCCATTGCGACCATTATTAAATCACTGTCGCCATGACAACCATTATGACAACTTCGTCGCCATGACGACCATTATGACATCATGATATCACCATTGCCATGACGACCATTATGACATCACCGTTGCCATGACGACCATTATGACATCATCGTCGCCATAACGGCCGTTATGACATCATCGTCGCCATGACAACCATTATGACATCACTATCGCCATGACGACAATTATGACATCATCATCGCCATGATGACCATTATGACATCACCGTCGCCATGACGACCATTATGAAATCATCACAGCCATTACGACCATTATTAAATCACAGTCGCCATGACAACCATTATGACATCTTCATCGCCATGATGACCATTATGACATCATGACATCAACGTCGCCATGAAAACCATTATGACATCATCGTCGCCATGGCGACCATTATGACATCATCATCGCCATGACTACCATTATGACATCATCATCGCCATGATGACCGTTATGACATTATCATCGCCATGACGACCCTTATGACATCATCGTCGCCATGACAACCATTATGACATCACAATCGCCATAACGACCATTATGACATCATCGTCGCCATGGCGACCATTATGACATCATCGTCGCCATGGCGACCATTATGACATCATCATCGCCATGATGACCGTTATGACAATATCGTCGCCATGACGACCCTTATGACATCATCGTCGCCATGGCGACCATTATGACATCACCGTCGCCATGACGACCATTATGATATCATCGTCGCCATGACGACCATTATGACATCATCGTCGCCATGACGACCCTTATGACATCATCGTCGCCATGACGACCCTTATGACATCATCGTCGCCATGACGACCATTATGACATCACCGTCGCCATGACGACCATTATGACATCATCATAGCCATTACGACCATTAATAAATCACAGTCGCCATGACAACCATTATGATATCTTCGTCGCCATGATGACCATTATGACATCATGACATCACCGTTGCCATGACGACCATTATGACATCACCGGTGCCATGACAACCATTATGACATCATCATCGCCATGACGACCATTATGACATCATCGTCGCCATGACAACCATTATGACATCACAATCGCCATGACGACCATTATGACATCATCATCGCCATGGCGAACATTATGACATCATCGTAGCATTGCGACCATTATTAAATCACTGTCGCCATGACAACCATTATGACATCTTCGTCGCCATGACGACCATTATGACATCATGACATCACTATTGCCATGACGACCATTATGACATCATCGTCGCCATAACGGCCATTATGACATCATCATCGCCATGACAACCATTATGACATCACTATCGCCATGACGACAATTATGACATCATCATCGCCATGATGACCATTATGACATCACCGACGCCATGACGACCATTATGAAATCATCATAGCCATTACGACCATTATTAAATCACAGTCGCCATAACAACCATTATGACATCTTCGTCGCCATGATGACCATTATGACATCATGACATCACCGTCGCCATGACAACCATTATGACATCATCATCGCCATGGCGACCATTATGACATCATCATCACCATGACTACCATTATGACATCATCATCGCCATGATGACCGTTATGACATTATCATCGCCATGACGACCCTTATGACATCATCGTCGCCATGGCAACCATTATGACATCATCATCGCCATGACAACCAATATGATATCATCGTCGCCATGATGACCATTATGACATCATCGTCGCCATGACAACCATTATGACATCATCATCGCCATGATGACCGTTATGACAATATCGTCGCCATGACGACCCCTATGACATCATCGTCGCCATGGCGACCATTATGACATCACCGTCGCCATGACGACCATTATTAAATCATAGTCGCCATGACAACCATTATGACATCTTCGTTGCCATGATGACCATTATGACATCATGACATCACCGTTGCCATGACGACCATTATGACATCACCGTTGCCATGATGACCATTATGACATCATCGTCGCCATGACGACCATTATGACATCATCGTCGCCATGACAACCATTATGACATCACAATCGCCATGACGACCATTATGACATCATCATAGCCATTACGACCATTAATAAATCACAGTCGCCATGACAACCATTATGATATCTTCGTCGCCATGATGACCATTATGACATCATGACATCACCGTTGCCATGACGACCATTATGACATCACTGGTGCCATGACAACCATTATGACATCATCATCGCCATGACGACCATTATGACATCATCGTCGCCATGACAACCATTATGACATCACAATCGCCATGACGACCATTATGACATCATCGTCGCCATGGCGACCATTATGACATCATCGTAGCCATTGCGACCATTATTAAATCACTGTCGCCATGACAACCATTATGACATCTTCGTCGCCATGACGACCATTATGACATCATGACATCACCATTGCCATGACGACCATTATGACATCACCGTTGCCATGACGACCATTATGACATCATCGTCGCCATAACGGCCGTTATGACATCATCGTCGCCATGACAACCATTATGACATCACTATCGCCATGACGACAATTATGACATCATCATCGCCATGATGACCATTATGACATCACCGTCGCCATGACGACCATTATGAAATCATCACAGCCATTACGACCATTATTAAATCACAGTCGCCATGACAACCATTATGACATCTTCATCGCCATGATGACCATTATGACATCAACGTCGCCATGACAACCATTATGACATCATCGTCGCCATGGCGACCATTATGACATCATCATCGCCATGACTACCAATATGACATCATCATCGCCATGATGACCGTTATGACATTATCATCGCCATGACGACCCTTATGACATCATCGTCGCCATGACAACCATTATGACATCACAATCGCCATAACGACCATTATGACATCATCGTCGCCATGGCGACCATTATGACATCATCATCGCCATGATGACCGTTATGACAATATCGTCGCCATGACGACCCTTATGACATCATCGTCGCCATGGCGACCATTATGACATCACCGTCGCCATGACGACCATTATGATATCATCGTCGCCATGACGACCATTATGACATCATCGTCGCCATGACGACCCTTATGACATCATGGTCGCCATGACGACCATTATGACATCACCGTCGCCATGACGACCATTATGACATCATCATAGCCATTACGACCATTAATAAATCACAGTCGCCATGACAACCATTATGATATCTTCGTCGCCATGATGACCATTATGACATCATGACATCACCGTTGCCATGACGACCATTATGACATCACCGGTGCCATGACAACCATTATGACTTCATCATCGCCATGACGACCATTATGACATCATCGTCGCCATGACAACCATTATGACATCACAATCGCCATGACGACCATTATGACATCATCATCGCCATGGCGAACATTATGACATCATCGTAGCATTGCGACCATTATTAAATCACTGTCGCCATGACAACCATTATGACATCTTCGTCGCCATGACGACCATTATGACATCATGACATCACTATTGCCATGACGACCATTATGACATCATCGTCGCCATAACGGCCATTATGACATCATCATCGCCATGACAACCATTATGACATCACTATCGCCATGACGACAATTATGACATCATCATCGCCATGATGACCATTATGACATCACCGTCGCCATGACGACCATTATGAAATCATCATAGCCATTACGACCATTATTAAATCACAGTCGCCATAACAACCATTATGACATCTTCGTCGCCATGATGACCATTATGACATCATGACATCACCGTCGCCATGACAACCATTATGACATCATCATCGCCATGGCGACCATTATGACATCATCATCACCATGACTACCATTATGACATCATCATCGCCATGATGACCGTTATGACATTATCATCGCCATGACGACCCTTATGACATCATCGTCGCCATGGCAACCATTATGACATCATCATCGCCATGACAACCAATATGATATCATCGTCGCCATGATGACCATTATGACATCATCGTCGCCATGACAACCATTATGACATCATCATCGCCATGATGACCGTTATGACAATATCGTCGCCATGACGACCCCTATGACATCATCGTCGCCATGGCGACCATTATGACATCACCGTCGCCATGACGACCATTATTAAATCATAGTCGCCATGACAACCATTATGACATCTTCGTTGCCATGATGACCATTATGACATCATGACATCACCGTTGCCATGACGACCATTATGACATCACCGTTGCCATGATGACCATTATGACATCATCGTCGCCATGACGACCATTATGACATCATCGTCGCCATGACAACCATTATGACATCACAATCGCCATGACGACCATTATGACATCATCATAGCCATTACGACCATTAATAAATCACAGTCGCCATGACAACCATTATGATATCTTCGTCGCCATGATGACCATTATGACATCATGACATCACCGTTGCCATGACGACCATTATGACATCACTGGTGCCATGACAACCATTATGACATCATCATCGCCATGACGACCATTATGACATCATCGTCGCCATGACAACCATTATGGCATCACAATCGCCATGACGACCATTATGACATCATCGTCGCCATGGCGACCATTATGACATCATCGTAGCCATTGCGACCATTATTAAATCACTGTCGCCATGACAACCATTATGACATCTTCGTCGCCATGACGACCATTATGACATCATGACATCACCATTGCCATGACGACCATTATGACATCACCGTTGCCATGACGACCATTATGACATCATCGTCGCCATAACGGCCGTTATGACATCATCGTCGCCATGACAACCATTATGACATCACTATCGCCATGACGACAATTATGACATCATCATCGCCATGATGACCATTATGACATCACCGTCGCCATGACGACCATTATGAAATCATCACAGCCATTACGACCATTATTAAATCACAGTCGCCATGACAACCATTATGACATCTTCATCGCCATGATGACCATTATGACATCATGACATCAACGTCGCCATGACAACCATTATGACATCATCGTCGCCATGGCGACCATTATGACATCATCATCGCCATGACTACCAATATGACATCATCATCGCCATGATGACCGTTATGACATTATCATCGCCATGACGACCCTTATGACATCATCGTCGCCATGACAACCATTATGACATCACAATCGCCATAACGACCATTATGACATCATCGTCGCCATGGCGACCATTATGACATCATCATCGCCATGATGACCGTTATGACAATATCGTCGCCATGACGACCCTTATGACATCATCGTCGCCATGGCGACCATTATGACATCACCGTCGCCATGACGTCCATTATGACATCACCGTCGCCATGACGACCATTATGACATCATCGTCGCCATGACGACCATTATGACATCATCGTCGCCATGACAACCATTATGACATCACAAACGCTATGACGACCATTATGACAACATCATAGCCATTACGACCATTAATAAATCACAGTCGCCATGACAACCATTATGATATCTTCGTCGCCATGATGACCATTATGACATCATGACATCACCGTTGCCATGACGACCATTATGACATCACCGGTGCCATGACAACCATTATGACATCATCATCGCCATGACGACCATTATGACATCATCGTCGCCATGACAACCATTATGACATCACAATCGCCATGACGACCATTATGACATCATCGTCGCCATGGCGACCATTATGACATCATCGTAGCCATTGCGACCATTATTAAATCACTGTCGCCATGACAACCATTATGACATCTTCGTCGCCATGACGACCATTATGACATCATGACATCACCATTGCCATGATGACCATTATGACATCACCGTTGCCATGACGACCATTATGACATCATCGTCGCCATAACGGCCGTTATGACATCATCGTCGCCATGACAACCATTATGACATCACTATCGCCATGACGACAATTATGACATCATCATCGCCATGATGACCATTATGACATCACCGTCGCCATGACGACCATTATGAAATCATCACAGCCATTACGACCATTATTAAATCACAGTCGCCATGACAACCATTATGACATCTTCATCGCCATGATGACCATTATGACATCATGACATCAACGTCGCCATGACAACCATTATGACATCATCGTCGCCATGGCGACCATTATGACATCATCATCGCCATGACTACCAATATGACATCATCATCGCCATGATGACCGTTATGACATTATCATCGCCATGACGACCCTTATGACATCATCGTCGCCATGACAACCATTATGACATCACAATCGCCATAACGACCATTATGACATCATCGTCGCCATGGCGACCATTATGACATCATCATCGCCATGATGACCGTTATGACAATATCGTCGCCATGACGACCCTTATGACATCATCGTCGCCATGGCGACCATTATGACATCACCGTCGCCATGACGTCCATTATGACATCACCGTCGCCATGACGACCATTATGACATCATCGTCGCCATGACGACCATTATGACATCATCGTCGCCATGACAACCATTATGACATCACAAACGCTATGACGACCATTATGACAACATCATAGCCATTACGACCATTAATAAATCACAGTCGCCATGACAACCATTATGATATCTTCGTCGCCATGATGACCATTATGACATCATGACATCACCGTTGCCATGACGACCATTATGACATCACCGGTGCCATGACAACCATTATGACATCATCATCGCCATGACGACCATTATGACATCATCGTCGCCATGACAACCATTATGACATCACAATCGCCATGACGACCATTATGACATCATCGTCGCCATGGCGACCATTATGACATCATCGTAGCCATTGCGACCATTATTAAATCACTGTCGCCATGACAACCATTATGACATCTTCGTCGCCATGACGACCATTATGACATCATGACATCACCATTGCCATGATGACCATTATGACATCACCGTTGCCATGACGACCATTATGACATCATCGTCGCCATAACGGCCGTTATGACATCATCGTCGCCATGACAACCATTATGACATCACTATCGCCATGACGACAATTATGACATCATCATCGCCATGATGACCATTATGACATCACCGTCGCCATGACGACCATTATGAAATCATCACAGCCATTACGACCATTATTAAATCACAGTCGCCATGACAACCATTATGACATCTTCATCGCCATGATGACCATTATGACATCATGACATCAACGTCGCCATGACAACCATTATGACATCATCGTCGCCATGGCGACCATTATGACATCATCATCGCCATGACTACCATTATGACATCATCATCGCCATGATGACCGTTATGACATTATCATCGCCATGACGACCCTTATGACATCATTGTCGCCATGACAACCATTATGACATCACAATCGCCATAACGACCATTATGACATCATCGTCGCCATGGCGACCATTATGACATCATCATCGCCATGATGACCGTTATGACAATATCGTCGCCATGACGACCCTTATGACATCATCGTCGCCATGGCGACCATTATGACATCACCGTCGCCATGACGACCATTATGACATCATCTTCGCCATGACGACCATTATGACATCATCGTCGCCAAGACAACCATTATGACATCACAAACGCCATGACGACCATTATGACATCATCATAGCCATTACGACCATTAATAAATCACAGTCGCCATGACAACCATTATGATATCTTCGTCGCCATGATGACCATTATGACATCATGACATCACCGTTGCCATGACGACCATTATGAAATCACCGGTGCCATGACAACCATTATGACATCATCATCGCCATGACGACCATTATGACATCATCATCGCCATGGCGAACATTATGACATCATCGTAGCATTGCGACCATTATTAAATCACTGTCGCCATGACAACCATTATGACATCTTCGTCGCCATGACGACCATTATGACATCATGACATCACCATTGCCATGACGACCATTATGACATCATCGTCGCCATGACGACCATTATGACATCATCGTCGCCATGACGACCCTTATGACATCATCGTCGCCATGACGACCATTATGACATCACCGTCGCCATGACGACCATTATGACATCATCATAGCCATTACGACCATTAATAAATCACAGTCGCCATGACAACCATTATGATATCTTCGTCGCCATGATGACCATTATGACATCATGACATCACCGTTGCCATGACGACCATTATGACATCACCGGTGCCATGACAACCATTATGACATCATCATCGCCATGACGACCATTATGACATCATCGTCGCCATGACAACCATTATGACATCACAATCGCCATGACGACCATTATGACATCATCATAGCCAATACGACCATTAATAAATCACAGTCGCCATGACAACCATTATGATATCTTCGTCGCCATGATGACCATTATGACATCATGACATCACCGTTGCCATGACGACCATTATGACATCACAGGTGCCATGACAACCATTATGACATCATCATCGCCATGACGACCATTATGACATCATCGTCGCCATGACAACCATTATGACATCACAATCGCCATGACGACCATTATGACATCATCGTCGCCATGGCGACCATTATGACATCATCGTAGCCATTGCGACCATTATTAAATCACTGTCGCCATGACAACCATTATGACATCTTCGTCGCCATGACGACCATTATGACATCATGACATCACCATTGCCATGACGACCATTATGACATCACCGTTGCCATGACGACCATTATGACATCATCGTCGCCATGACGACCATTATGACATCATCGTCGCCATGACAACCATTATGACATCACAATCACCATGACGACCATTATGGCATCATTATCGCCATGATGACCCTTTATGACATTATCGTCGCCATGACGACCCTTATGACATCTTCGTCACCATGACAACCATTATGACATCACAATCGCCATGACGACCATTATGACATCATCGTCGCCATGGCGACCATTATGACATCATCGTAGCCATTGCGACCATTATTAAATCACTGTCGCCATGACAACCATTATGACAACTTCGTCGCCATGACGACCATTATGACATCATGACATCACCATTGCCATGACGACCATTATGACATCACCGTTGCCATGACGACCATTATGACATCATCGTCGCCATAACGGCCGTTATGACATCATCGTCGCCATGACAACCATTATGACATCACTATCGCCATGACGACAATTATGACATCATCATCGCCATGATGACCATTATGACATCACCGTCGCCATGACGACCATTATGAAATCATCACAGCCATTACGACCATTATTAAATCACAGTCGCCATGACAACCATTATGACATCTTCATCGCCATGATGACCATTATGACATCATGACATCAACGTCGCCATGAAAACCATTATGACATCATCGTCGCCATGGCGACCATTATGACATCATCATCGCCATGACTACCATTATGACATCATCATCGCCATGATGACCGTTATGACATTATCATCGCCATGACGACCCTTATGACATCATCGTCGCCATGACAACCATTATGACATCACAATCGCCATAACGACCATTATGACATCATCGTCGCCATGGCGACCATTATGACATCATCGTCGCCATGGCGACCATTATGACATCATCATCGCCATGATGACCGTTATGACAATATCGTCGCCATGACGACCCTTATGACATCATCGTCGCCATGGCGACCATTATGACATCACCGTCGCCATGACGACCATTATGATATCATCGTCGCCATGACGACCATTATGACATCATCGTCGCCATGACGACCCTTATGACATCATCGTCGCCATGACGACCATTATGACATCACCGTCGCCATGACGACCATTATGACATCATCATAACCATTACGACCATTAATAAATCACAGTCGCCATGACAACCATTATGATATCTTCGTCGCCATGATGACCATTATGACATCATGACATCACCGTTGCCATGACGACCATTATGACATCACCGGTGCCATGACAACCATTATGACATCATCATCGCCATGACGACCATTATGACATCATCGTCGCCATGACAACCATTATGACATCACAATCGCAATGACGACCATTATGACATCATCATCGCCATGGCGAACATTATGACATCATCGTAGCATTGCGACCATTATTAAATCACTGTCGCCATGACAACCATTATGACATCTTCGTCGCCATGACGACCATTATGACATCATGACATCACCGGTGCCATGACGACCATTATGACATCATCGTCGCCATAACGGCCATTATGACATCATCATCGCCATGACAACCATTATGACATCACTATCGCCATGACGACAATTATGACATCATCATCGCCATGATGACCATTATGACATCACCGTCGCTATGACGACCATTATGAAATCATCATAGCCATTACGACCATTATTAAATCACAGTCGCCATAACAACCATTATGACATATTCGTCGCCATGATGACCATTATGACATCATGACATCACCGTCGCCATGACAACCATTATGACATCATCATCGCCATGGCGACCATTATGACATCATCATCACCATGACTACCATTATGACATCATCATCGCCATGATGACCGTTATGACATTATCATCGCCATGACGACCCTTATGACATCATCGTCGCCATGGCAACCATTATGACATAATCATCGCCATGACAACCAATATGATATCATCGTCGCCATGATGACCATTATGACATCATCGTCGCCATGACAACCATTATGACATCATCATCGCCATGATGACCGTTATGACAATATCGTCGCCATGACGACCCCTATGACATCATCGTCGCCATGGCGACCATTATGACATCACCGTCGCCATGACGACCATTATTAAATCATAGTCGCCATGACAACCATTATGACATCTTCGTTGCCATGATGACCATTATGACATCATGACATCACCGTTGCCATGACGACCATTATGACATCACCGTTGCCATGATGACCATTATGACATCATCGTCGCCATGACGACCATTATGACATCATCGTCGCCATGACAACCATTATGACATCACAATCGCCATGACGACCATTATGACATCATCATAGCCATTACGACCATTAATAAATCACAGTCGCCATGACAACCATTATGATATCTTCGTCGCCATGATGACCATTATGACATCATGACATCACCGTTGCCATGACGACCATTATGACATCACTGGTGCCATGACAACCATTATGACATCATCATCGCCATGACGACCATTATGACATCATCGTCGCCATGACAACCATTATGACATCACAATCGCCATGACGACCATTATGACATCATCGTCGCCATGGCGACCATTATGACATCATCGTAGCCATTGCGACCATTATTAAATCACTGTCGCCATGACAACCATTATGACATCTTCGTCGCCATGACGACCATTATGACATCATGACATCACCATTGCCATGACGACCATTATGACATCACCGTTGCCATGACGACCATTATGACATCATCGTCGCCATAACGGCCGTTATGACATCATCGTCGCCATGACAACCATTATGACATCACTATCGCCATGACGACAATTATGACATCATCATCGCCATGATGACCATTATGACATCACCGTCGCCATGACGACCATTATGAAATCATCACAGCCATTACGACCATTATTAAATCACAGTCGCCATGACAACCATTATGACATCTTCATCGCCATGATGACCATTATGACATCATGACATCAACGTCGCCATGACAACCATTATGACATCATCGTCGCCATGGCGACCATTATGACATCATCATCGCCATGACTACCAATATGACATCATCATCGCCATGATGACCGTTATGACATTATCATCGCCATGACGACCCTTATGACATCATCGTCGCCATGACAACCATTATGACATCACAATCGCTATAAGGACCATTATGACATCATCGTCGCCATGGCGACCATTATGACATCATCATCGCCATGATGACCGTTATGACAATATCGTCGCCATGACGACCCTTATGACATCATCGTCGCCATGGCGACCATTATGACATCACCGTCGCCATGACGACCATTATGACATCACCGTCGCCATGACGACCATTATGACATCATCGTCGCCATGACGACCATTATGACATCATCGTCGCCATGACAACCATTATGACATCACAAACGCTATGACGACCATTATGACAACATCATAGCCATTACGACCATTAATAAATCACAGTCGCCATGACAACCATTATGATATCTTCGTCGCCATGATGACCATTATGACATCATAACATCACCGTTGCCATGACGACCATTATGACATCACCGGTGCCATGACAACCATTATGACATCATCATCGCCATGACGACCATTATGACATCATCGTCGCCATGACAACCATTATGACATCACAATCGCCATGACGACCATTATGACATCATCGTCGCCATGGCGACCATTATGACATCATCGTAGCCATTGCGACCATCATTAAATCACTGTCGCCATGACAACCATTATGACATCTTCGTCGCCATGACGACCATTATGACATCATGACATCACCATTGCCATGATGACCATTATGACATCACCGTTGCCATGACGACCATTATGACATCATCGTCGCCATAACGGCCGTTATGACATCATCGTCGCCATGACAACCATTATGACATCACTATCGCCATGACGACAATTATGACATCATCATCGCCATGATGACCATTATGACATCACCGTCGCCATGACGACCATTATGAAATCATCACAGCCATTACGACCATTATTAAATCACAGTCGCCATGACAACCATTATGACATCTTCATCGCCATGATGACCATTATGACATCATGACATCAACGTCGCCATGACAACCATTATGACATCATCGTCGCCATGGCGACCATTATGACATCATCATCGCCATGACTACCATTATGACATCATCATCGCCATGATGACCGTTATGACATTATCATCGCCATGACGACCCTTATGACATCATTGTCGCCATGACAACCATTATGACATCACAATCGCCATAACGACCATTATGACATCATCGTCGCCATGGCGACCATTATGACATCATCATCGCCATGATGACCGTTATGACAATATCGTCGCCATGACGACCCTTATGACATCATCGTCGCCATGGCGACCATTATGACATCACCGTCGCCATGACGACCATTATGACATCATCTTCGCCATGATGACCATTATGACATCATCGTCGCCAAGACAACCATTATGACATCACAAACGCCATGACGACCATTATGACATCATCATAGCCATTACGACCATTAATAAATCACAGTCGCCATGACAACCATTATGATATCTTCGTCGCCATGATGACCATTATGACATCATGACATCACCGTTGCCATGACGACCATTATGAAATCACCGGTGCCATGACAACCATTATGACATCATCATCGCCATGACGACCATTATGACATCATCATCGCCATGGCGAACATTATGACATCATCGTAGCATTGCGACCATTATTAAATCACTGTCGCCATGACAACCATTATGACATCTTCGTCGCCATGACGACCATTATGACATCATGACATCACTATTGCCATGACGACCATTATGACATCACCGTTGCCATGACGACCATTATGACATCATCGTCGCCATAACGGCCATTATGACATCATCGTCGCCATGACAACCATTATGACATCACTATCGCCATGACGAAAATTATGACATCATCATCGCCATGATGACCATTATGACATCACCGTCGCCATGACGACCATTATAAAATCATCATAGCCATTACGACCATTATTAAATCACAGTCGCCATGACAACCATTATGACATCTTCGTCGCCATGATGACCATTATGACATCATGACATCACCGTCGCCATGACAACCATTATGACATCATCATCGCCATGGCGACCATTATGACATCATCATCACCATGACTACCATTATGACATCATCATCGCCATGATGACCGTTATGACATTATCATCGCCATGACGAACCTTATGACATCATCGTCGCCATGGCAACCATTATGACATCATCACCGCCATGACAACCAATATGATATCATCGTCGCCATGATGACCATTATGACATCATCATCGCCATGACGACCATTATGACATCATCGTCGCCATGACAACCATTATGACATCACAATCGCCATGACGACCATTATGACATCATCGTCGCCATGGCGACCATTATGACATCATCGTAGCCATTGCGACCATTATTAAAACACTGTCGCCATGACAACCATTATGACATCTTCGTCGCCATGACGACCATTATGACATCATGACATCACCATTGCCATGACGACCATTATGACATCACCGTTGCCATGACGACCATTATGACATCATCGTCGCCATAACGGCCGTTATGACATCATCGTCGCCATGACAACCATTATGACATCACTATCGCCATGACGACAATTATGACATCATCATCGCCATGATGACCATTATGACATCACCGTCGCCATGACGACCATTATGAAATCATCACAGCCATTACGACCATTATTAAATCACAGTCGCCATGACAACCATTATGACATCTTCATCGCCATGATGACCATTATGACATCATGACATCAACGTCGCCATGACAACCATTATGACATCATCGTCGCCATGGCGACCATTATGACATCATCATCGCCATGACTACCAATATGACATCATCATCGCCATGATGACCGTTATGACATTATCATCGCCATGACGACCCTTATGACATCATCGTCGCCATGACAACCATTATGACATCACAATCGCTATAACGACCATTATGACATCATCGTCGCCATGGCGACCATTATGACATCATCATCGCCATGATGACCGTTATGACAATATCGTCGCCATGACGACCCTTATGACATCATCGTCGCCATGGCGACCATTATGACATCACCGTCGCCATGACGACCATTATGACATCACCGTCGCCATGACGACCATTATGACATCATCGTCGCCATGACGACCATTATGACATCATCGTCGCCATGACGACCATTATGACATCACAAACGCTATGACGACCATTATGACAACATCATAGCCATTACGACCATTAATAAATCACAGTCGCCATGACAACCATTATGATATCTTCGTCGCCATGATGACCATTATGACATCATGACATCACCGTTGCCATGACGACCATTATGACATCACCGGTGCCATGACAACCATTATGACATCATCATCGCCATGACGACCATTATGACATCATCGTCGCCATGACAACCATTATGACATCACAATCGCCATGACGACCATTATGACATCATCGTCGCCATGGCGACCATTATGACATCATCGTAGCCATTGCGACCATTATTAAATCACTGTCGCCATGACAACCATTATGACATCTTCGTCGCCATGACGACCATTATGACATCATGACATCACCATTGCCATGATGACCATTATGACATCACCGTTGCCATGACGACCATTATGACATCATCGTCGCCATAACAGCCGTTATGACATCATCGTCGCCATGACAACCATTATGACATCACTATCGCCATGACGACAATTATGACATCATCATCGCCATGATGACCATTATGACATCACCGTCGCCATGACGACCATTATGAAATCATCACAGCCATTACGACCATTATTAAATCACAGTCGCCATGACAACCATTATGACATCTTCATCGCCATGATGACCATTATGACATCATGACATCAACGTCGCCATGACAACCATTATGACATCATCGTCGCCATGGCGACCATTATGACATCATCATCGCCATGACTACCATTATGACATCATCATCGCCATGATGACCGTTATGACATTATCATCGCCATGACGACCCTTATGACATCATTGTCGCCATGACAACCATTATGACATCACAATCGCCATAACGACCATTATGACATCATCGTCGCCATGGCGACCATTATGACATCATCATCGCCATGATGACCGTTATGACAATATCGTCGCCATGACGACCCTTATGACATCATCGTCGCCATGGCGACCATTATGACATCACCGTCGCCATGACGACCATTATGACATCATCTTCGCCATGACGACCATTATGACATCATCGTCGCCAAGACAACCATTATGACATCACAAACGCCATGACGACCATTATGACATCATCATAGCCATTACGACCATTAATAAATCACAGTCGCCATGACAACCATTATGATATCTTCGTCGCCATGATGACCATTATGACATCATGACATCACCGTTGCCATGACGACCATTATGAAATCACCGGTGCCATGACAACCATTATGACATCATCATCGCCATGACGACCATTATGACATCATCATCGCCATGGCGAACATTATGACATCATCGTAGCATTGCGACCATTATTAAATCACTGTCGCCATGACAACCATTATGACATCTTCGTCGCCATGACGACCATTATGACATCATGACATCACTATTGCCATGACGACCATTATGACATCACCGTTGCCATGACGACCATTATGACATCATCGTCGCCATAACGGCCATTATGACATCATCGTCGCCATGACAACCATTATGACATCACTATCGCCATGACGAAAATTATGACATCATCATCGCCATGATGACCATTATGACATCACCGTCGCCATGACGACCATTATAAAATCATCATAGCCATTACGACCATTATTAAATCACAGTCGCCATGACAACCATTATGACATCTTCGTCGCCATGATGACCATTATGACATCATGACATCACCGTCGCCATGACAACCATTATGACATCATCATCGCCATGGCGACCATTATGACATCATCATCACCATGACTACCATTATGACATCATCATCGCCATGATGACCGTTATGACATTATCATCGCCATGACGACCCTTATGACATCATCGTCGCCATGGCAACCATTATGACATCATCACCGCCATGACAACCAATATGATATCATCGTCGCCATGATGACCATTATGACATCATCATCGCCATGACGACCATTATGACATCATCGTCGCCATGACAACCATTATGACATCACAATCGCCATGACGACCATTATGACATCATCGTCGCCATGGCGACCATTATGACATCATCGTAGCCATTGCGACCATTATTAAATCACTGTCGCCATGACAACCATTATGACATCTTCGTCGCCATGACGACCATTATGACATCATGACATCACCATTGCCATGACGACCATTATGACATCACCGTTGCCATGACGACCATTATGACATCATCGTCGCCATAACGGCCGTTATGACATCATCGTCGCCATGACAACCATTATGACATCACTATCGCCATGACGACAATTATGACATCATCATCGCCATGATGACCATTATGACATCACCGTCGCCATGACGACCATTATGAAATCATCACAGCCATTACGACCATTATTAAATCACAGTCGCCATGACAACCATTATGACATCTTCATCGCCATGATGACCATTATGACATCATGACATCAACGTCGTCATGACAACCATTATGACATCATCGTCGCCATGGCGACCATTATGACATCATCATCGCCATGACTACCAATATGACATCATCATCGCCATGATGACCGTTATGACATTATCATCGCCATGACGACCCTTATGACATCATCGTCGCCATGACAACCATTATGACATCACAATCGCTATAACGACCATTATGACATCATCGTCGCCATGGCGACCATTATGACATCATCATCGCCATGATGACCGTTATGACAATATCGTCGCCATGACGACCCTTATGACATCATCGTCGCCATGGCGACCATTATGACATCACCGTCGCCATGACGACCATTATGACATCACCGTCGCCATGACGACCATTATGACATCATCGTCGCCATGACGACCATTATGACATCATCGTCGCCATGACGACCATTATGACATCACAAACGCTATGACGACCATTATGACAACATCATAGCCATTACGACCATTAATAAATCACAGTCGCCATGACAACCATTATGATATCTTCGTCGCCATGATGACCATTATGACATCATGACATCACCGTTGCCATGACGACCATTATGACATCACCGGTGCCATGACAACCATTATGACATCATCATCGCCATGACGACCATTATGACATCATCGTCGCCATGACAACCATTATGACATCACAATCGCCATGACGACCATTATGACATCATCGTCGCCATGGCGACCATTATGACATCATCGTAGCCATTGCGACCATTATTAAATCACTGTCGCCATGACAACCATTATGACATCTTCGTCGCCATGACGACCATTATGACATCATGACATCACCATTGCCATGATGACCATTATGACATCACCGTTGCCATGACGACCATTATGACATCATCGTCGCCATAACAGCCGTTATGACATCATCGTCGCCATGACAACCATTATGACATCACTATCGCCATGACGACAATTATGACATCATCATCGCCATGATGACCATTATGACATCACCGTCGCCATGACGACCATTATGAAATCATCACAGCCATTACGACCATTATTAAATCACAGTCGCCATGACAACCATTATGACATCTTCATCGCCATGATGACCATTATGACATCATGACATCAACGTCGCCATGACAACCATTATGACATCATCGTCGCCATGGCGACCATTATGACATCATCATCGCCATGACTACCATTATGACATCATCATCGCCATGATGACCGTTATGACATTATCATCGCCATGACGACCCTTATGACATCATTGTCGCCATGACAACCATTATGACATCACAATCGCCATAACGACCATTATGACATCATCGTCGCCATGGCGACCATTATGACATCATCATCGCCATGATGACCGTTATGACAATATCGTCGCCATGACGACCCTTATGACATCATCGTCGCCATGGCGACCATTATGACATCACCGTCGCCATGACGACCATTATGACATCATCTTCGCCATGACGACCATTATGACATCATCGTCGCCAAGACAACCATTATGACATCACAAACGCCATGACGACCATTATGACATCATCATAGCCATTACGACCATTAATAAATCACAGTCGCCATGACAACCATTATGATATCTTCGTCGCCATGATGACCATTATGACATCATGACATCACCGTTGCCATGACGACCATTATGAAATCACCGGTGCCATGACAACCATTATGACATCATCATCGCCATGACGACCATTATGACATCATCATCGCCATGGCGAACATTATGACATCATCGTAGCATTGCGACCATTATTAAATCACTGTCGCCATGACAACCATTATGACATCTTCGTCGCCATGACGACCATTATGACATCATGACATCACTATTGCCATGACGACCATTATGACATCACCGTTGCCATGACGACCATTATGACATCATCGTCGCCATAACGGCCATTATGACATCATCGTCGCCATGACAACCATTATGACATCACTATCGCCATGACGAAAATTATGACATCATCATCGCCATGATGACCATTATGACATCACCGTCGCCATGACGACCATTATAAAATCATCATAGCCATTACGACCATTATTAAATCACAGTCGCCATGACAACCATTATGACATCTTCGTCGCCATGATGACCATTATGACATCATGACATCACCGTCGCCATGACAACCATTATGACATCATCATCGCCATGGCGACCATTATGACATCATCATCACCATGACTACCATTATGACATCATCATCGCCATGATGACCGTTATGACATTATCATCGCCATGACGACCCTTATGACATCATCGTCGCCATGGCAACCATTATGACATCATCACCGCCATGACAACCAATATGATATCATCGTCGCCATGATGACCATTATGACATCATCATCGCCATGACGACCATTATGACATCATCGTCGCCATGACAACCATTATGACATCACAATCGCCATGACGACCATTATGACATCATCGTCGCCATGGCGACCATTATGACATCATCGTAGCCATTGCGACCATTATTAAATCACTGTCGCCATGACAACCATTATGACATCTTCGTCGCCATGACGACCATTATGACATCATGACATCACCATTGCCATGACGACCATTATGACATCACCGTTGCCATGACGACCATTATGACATCATCGTCGCCATAACGGCCGTTATGACATCATCGTCGCCATGACAACCATTATGACATCACTATCGCCATGACGACAATTATGACATCATCATCGCCATGATGACCATTATGACATCACCGTCGCCATGACGACCATTATGACATCTTCATCGCCATGATGACCATTATGACATCATGACATCAACGTCGCCATGACAACCATTATGACATCATCGTCGCCATGGCGACCATTATGACATCATCATCGCCATGACTACCATTATGACATCATCATCGCCATGATGACCGTTATGACATTATCATCGCCATGACGACCCTTATGACATCATTGTCGCCATGACAACCATTATGACATCACAATCGCCATAACGACCATTATGACATCATCGTCGCCATGGCGACCATTATGACATCATCATCGCCATGATGACCGTTATGACAATATCGTCGCCATAACGACCCTTATGACATCATCGTCGCCATGGCGACCATTATGACATCACCGTCGCCATGACGACCATTATGACATCATCGTCGCCATGACGACCATTATGACATCATCGTCGCCATGACAATCATTATGACATCACAAACGCCATGACGACCATTATGACATCATCATAGCCATTACGACCATTAATAAATCACAGTCGCCATGACAACCATTATGATATCTTCGTCGCCATGATGACCATTATGACATCATGACATCACCGTTGCCATGACGACCATTATGACATCACCGGTGCCATGACAACCATTATGACATCATCATCGCCATGACGACCATTATGACATCATCGTCGCCATGACAACCATTATGACATCACAATCGCCATGACGACCATTATGACATCATCATCGCCATGGCGAACATTATGACATCATCGTAGCATTGCGACCATTATTAAATCACTGTCGCCATGACAACCATTATGACATCTTCGTCGCCATGACGACCATTATGACATCATGACATCACTATTGCCATGACGACCATTATGACATCACCGTTGCCATGACGACCATTATGACATCATCGTCGCCATAACGGCCATTATGACATCATCGTCGCCATGACAACCATTATGACATCACTATCGCCATGACGAAAATTATGACATCATCATCGCCATGATGACCATTATGACATCACCGTCGCCATGACGACCATTATAAAATCATCATAGCCATTACGACCATTATTAAATCACAGTCGCCATGACAACCATTATGACATCTTCGTCGCCATGATGACCATTATGGCATCATGACATCACCGTCGCCATGACAACCATTATGACATCATCATCGCCATGGCGACCATTATGACATCATCATCACCATGACTACCATTATGACATCATCATCGCCATGATGACCGTTATGACATTATCATCGCCATGACGACCCTTATGACATCATCGTCGCCATGGCAACCATTATGACATCATCACCGCCATGACAACCAATATGATATCACCGTCGTCATGATGACCCTTATGACATCATCATCGCCATGACAACCATTATGACATCACAATCGCCATAACGACCATTATGACATCATCGTCGCCATGGCGACCATTATGACATCATCATCGCCATGATGACCGTTATGACAATATCGTCGCCATGACGACCCCTATGACATCATCGTCGCCATGGCGACCATTATGACATCACCGTCGCCATGACGACCATTATTAAATCATAGTCGCCATGACAACCATTATGACATCTTCGTCGCCATGATGACCATTATGACATCATGACATCACCGTTGCCATGACGACCATTATGACATCACCGTTGCCATGATGACCATTATGACATCATCGTCACCATGACGACCATTATGACATCATCGTCGCCATGACAACCATTATGACATCACAATCGCCATGACGACCATTATGACATCCTCATAGCCATTACGACCATTAATAAATCACAGTCGCCATGACAACCATTATGATATCTTCGTCGCCATGATGACCATTATGACATCATGACATCACCGTTGCCATGACGACCATTATGACATCACCGGTGCCATGACAACCATTATGACATCATCATCGCCATGACGACCATTATGACATCATCGTCGCCATGACAACCATTATGACATCACAATCGCCATGACGACCATTATGACATCATCGTCGCCATGGCGACCATTATGACATCATCGTAGCCATGACAACCATTATGACATCTTCGTCGCCATGACGACCATTATGACATCATGACATCACCATTGCCATGACGACCATTATGACATCACCGTTGCCATGACGACCATTATGACATCATTGTCGCCATGACAACCATTATGAAATCAACGTCGCCATGGCGACCATTTTGACATCACCGTCGCCATGACGACCATTATTAAATCATCGTAGCCATTACGACCATTATTATATCACAGTCGTCATGAAAACCATTATGACATCTTCGTCGCCATGATGACCATTATGACATCATGACATCACCGTTGCCATGACGACCATTATGACATCACCATTGCCATGACGACCATTATGACATCATCGTCGCCATGACAACCATTTTGACATCATCGTCGCCATGGCGACCATTATGACATCACCGTCGCCATGACGACCATTATGACATCATCGTAGCCTTTACGACCATTATTAAATCAAAGTCGCCATGACAACCATTATGACATCTTCGTCGCCATGACGACCATTATGACATCATGACATCATCGTTGCCATGACGACCATTATGACATCATCGTTGCCATGACGACCATTATGACATCATCGTCGCCATGGCAACCATTATGACATCATCATCGCCATGACAACCAATATGATATCATCGTCGCCATGATGACCATTATGTAATCATTGTCGCCATGACAACCATTATGACATCATGACATCACCGTTGCCATTGAGACCATTATGACATCACCGTTGCCATGACGACCATTATGACATCATCGTCGCCATGACGAGCATTATGACATCATCGTTGCCATGACAACCATTATGACATCATCGTCGCCATGGCAACCATTATGACATCATCATCGCCATGACAACCAATATGATATCATCGTCGCCATGACAACCATTATGACATCATCGTCGCCATGACAACCATTATGACATCATATTCGCCATGGCGACCATTATGACATCACCGTCGCCATGACGACCATTATGACATCATCGTAGCCATTACGACCATTATTAAATCACAGTCGCCATGGCAACCATTATGACATCTTCGTCGCCATGACGACCATTATGACATCATGACATCACCATTGCCATGACGACCATTATGACATCACCGTTGCCATGACGACCATTATGACATCATCGTCGCCATGACGACCATTATGACATCATCGTCGCCATGACAACCATTATGACATCACAATCGCCATGACAACCATTATGACATCATAGTCGCCATGGCGACCATTATGACATCATCATCGCCAAGATGACCGTTATGAGAATATCGTCACCATGACGACCCTTATGACATCATCGTCGCCATGGCAACCATTATGACATCATCATCGCCATGACAACCAATATGATATCATTGTCGCCATGACAACCATTATGACATCATCGTCGCCATGGCAACCATTATGACATCACGGTCGCCATGACGACCATTATGACATCATCGTAGCCATTACGACCATTATTAAATCACAGTCGCCATGACAACCTTTTTGACATCTTCGTCGCCATGACGACCATTATGACATCATGACATCACCGTTGCCATGACGACCATTATGACATCATCGTCGCCATGGCGACCATTATGACACCACCGTTGCCATGACGACCATTATGACATCATCGTTGCCTTGACGACAATTATGACATCATCATCGCCATGACGACCATTATGACATCATCATCGCCATGATGACCGTTATGACATTATCGTCGCCATGACGACCCTTATGACATCATCGTCGCCATGGCAACCATTAAGACATCATTATCGCCATGACGACCATTATGACATCATCGCAGCCATTACGACCATTATTAAATCACAGTCGCCATGACAACCATTATGACATCTTCGTCGCCATGACGACCATTATGTCATCATGACATCACCGTTGCCATGACGACTATTATGACATCATCGTTGCCATGACGACCATTATGACATCATCGTCGCCATGACGACAATTATGACATCATCGTCGCCATGACGACAATTATGACATCATCGTCGCCATGACAACCATTATGACATCACAATCACCATGACGACCATTATGGCATCATTATCGCCATGATGACCCTTTATGACATTATCGTCGCCATGACGACCCTTATGACATCATCGTCACCATGACAACCATTATGACATCACAATCGCCATGACGACCATTATGACATCATCGTCGCCATGGCGACCATTATGACATCATCGTAGCCATTGCGACCATTATTAAATCACTGTCGCCATGACAACCATTATGATATCTTCGTCGCCATGACGACCATTATGACATCATGACATCACCATTGCCATGACGACCATTATGACATCACCGTTGCCATGACGACCATTATGACATCACCGTCGCCATAACGGCCGTTATGACATCATCGTCGCCATGACAACCATTATGACATCACTATCGCCATGACGACAATTATGACATCATCATCGCCATGATGACCATTATGACATCACCGTCGCCATGACGAACATTATGAAATCATCATAGCCATTACGACCATTATTAAATCACAGTCGCCATGACAACCATTATGACATCTTCATCGCCATGATGACCATTATGACATCATGACATCAACGTCGCCATGACAACCATTATGACATCATCGTCGCCATGGCGACCATTATGACATCATCATCGCCATGACTACCATTATGACATCATCATCGCCATGATGACCGTTATGACATTATCGTCGCCATGACGACCCTTATGACATCATCGTCGCCATGGCAACCATTATGACATCATCATCACCATGACAACCAATATGATATCATCGTCGCCATGATGACCATTATGACATCATCGTCGCCATGACAACCATTATGACATCACAATCGCCATAACGACCATTATGACATCATCGTCGCCATGGCGACCATTATGACATCATCATCGCCATGATGACCGTTATGACAATATCGTCGCCATGACGACCCTTATGACATCATCGTCGCCATGGCGACCATTATGACATCACCGTCGCCATGACGACCATTATTAAATCATAGTCGCCATCACAACCATTATGACATCTTCGTCGCCATGATGACCATTATGACATCATGACATCACCGTTGCCATGACGACCATTATGACATCACCATTGCCATGATGACCATTATGACATCATCGTCGCCATGACGACCATTATGACATCATCGTCGCCATGACAACCATTATGACATCACAAACGCCATGACGACCATTATGACATCATCATAGCCATTACGACCATTAATAAATCACAGTCGCCATGACAACCATTATGATATCTTCGTCGCCATGATGACCATTATGACATCATGACATCACCGTTGCCATGACGACCATTATGACATCACCGGTGCCATGACAACCATTATGACATCATCATCGCCATGACGACCATTATGACATCATCGTCGCCATGACAACCATTATGACATCACAATCGCCATGACGACCATTATGACATCAGCATCGCCATGGCGAACATTATGACATCATCGTAGCATTGCGACCATTATTAAATCACTGTCGCCATGACAACCATTATGACATCTTCGTCGCCATGACGACCATTATGACATCATGACATCACTATTGCCATGACGACCATTATGACATCACCGTTGCCATGACGACCATTATGACATCATCGTCGCCATAACGGCCATTATGATATCATCGTCGCCATGACAACCATTATGACATCACTATCGCCATGACGACAATTATGACATCATCATCGCCATGATGACCATTATGACATCACCGTCGCCATGACGACCATTATGAAATCATCATAGCCATTACGACCATTATTAAATCACAGTCGCCATGACAACTATTATGACATCTTCGTCGCCATGATGACCATTATGACCTCATGACATCACCGTCGCCATGACAACCATTATGACATCATCATCGCCATGGCGACCATTATGACATCATCATCACCATGACTACCATTATGACATCATCATCGCCATGATGACCGTTATGACATTATCATCGCCATGACGACCCTTATGACATCATCGTCGCCATGGCAACCATTATGACATCATCATCGCCATGACAACCAATATGATATCATCGTCGCCATGATGACCATTATGACATCATCGTCGCCATGACAACCATTATGACATCACAATCGCCATAACGACCATTATGACATCATCGTCGCCATGGCGACCATTATGACATCATCATCGCCATGATGACCGTTATGACAATATCGTCGCCATGACGACCCCTATGACATCATCGTCGCCATGGCGACCATTATGACATCACCGTCGCCATGACGACCATTATTAAATCATAGTCGCCATGACAACCATTATGACATCTTCGTCGCCATGATGACCATCATGACATCATGACATCACCGTTGCCATGACGACCATTATGACATCACCGTTGCCATGATGACCATTATGACATCATCGTCGCCATGACGACCATTATGACATCATCGTCGCCATGACAACCATTATGACATCACAATCGCCATGACGACCATTATGACATCACAATCGCCATGACGACCATTAATAAATCACAGTCGCCATGACAACCATTATGATATCTTCGTCGCCATGATGACCATATAGACATCATGACATCACCGTTGCCATGACGACCATTATGACATCACCGTGCCATGACAACCATTATGACATCATCATTGCCATGACGACCATTATGACATCATCGTCGCCATGACAACCATTATGACATCACAATCGCCATGACGACCATTATGACATCATCGTCCCCATGGCGACCATTATGACATCATCGTAGCCATTACGACCATTATTAAATCACTGTCGCCATGACAACCATTATGACATCTTCGTCGCCATGACGACCATTATGACATCATAACATCACCATTGCCATGACGACCATTATGACATCACCTTTGCCATGACGACCATTATGACATCATTGTCGCCATGAGAACCATTATGAAATCAACGTCGCCATGGCGACCATTTTGACATCACCGTCGCCATGACGACCATTATTAAATCATCGTAGCCATTACGACCATTATTATATCACAGTCGCCATGAAAACCATTATGACATCTTCGTCGCCATGATGACCATTATGACATCATGACATCACCGTTGCCATGACGACCATTATGACATCACCATTGCCATGACGACCATTATGACATCATCGTCGCCATGACAACCATTTTGACATCATCGTCGCCATGGCGACCATTATGACATCACCGTCGCCATGACGACCATTATGACATCATCGTAGCCTTTACGACCATTATTAAATCAAAGTCGCCATGACAACCATTATGACATCTTCGTCGCCATGACGACCATTATGACATCATGACATCATCGTTGCCATGACGACCATTATGACATCATCGTTGCCATGACGACCATTATGACATCATCGTCGCCATGGCAACCATTATGACATCATCATCGCCATGACAACCAATATGATATCATCGTCGCCATGATGACCATTATGTAATCATTGTCGCCATGACAACCATTATGACATCATGACATCACCGTTGCCATTGAGACCATTATGACATCACCGTTGCCATGACGACCATTATTTACATCATCGTCGCCATGACGAGCATTATGACATCATCGTTGCCATGACAACCATTATGACATCATCGTCGCCATGGCAACCATTATGACATCATCATCGCCATGACAACCAATATGATATCATCGTCGCCATGACAACCATTATGACATCATCGTCGCCATGACAACCATTATGACATCATATTCGCCATGGCGACCATTATGACATCACCGTCGCCATGACGACCATTATGACATCATCGTAGCCATTACGACCATTATTAAATCACAGTCGCCATGCAACCATTATGACATCTTCGTCGCCATGACGACCATTATGACATCATGACATCACCATTGCCATGACGACCATTATGACATCACCGTTGCCATGACGACCATTATGACATCATCGTCGCCATGACGACCATTATGACATCATCGTCGCCATGACAACCATTATGACATCACAATCGCCATGACAACCATTATGACATCATAGTCGCCATGGCGACCATTATGACATCATCATCGCCAAGATGACCGTTATGAGAATATCGTCGCCATGACGACCCTTATGACATCATCGTCGCCATGGCAACCATTATGACATCATCATCGCCATGACAACCAATATGATATCATTGTCGCCATGACAACCATTATGACATCATCGTCGCCATGGCAACCATTATGACATCACGGTCGCCATGACGACCATTATGACATCATCGTAGCCATTACGACCATTATTAAATCACAGTCGCCATGACAACCATTATGACATCTTCGTCGCCATGACGACCATTATGACATCATGACATCACCGTTGCCATGACGACCATTATGACATCATCGTCGCCATGACAACCTTTATGACATCATCGTCGCCATGGCGACCATTATGACACCACCGTTGCCATGACGACCATTATGACATCATCGTTGCCTTGACGACAATCATGACATCATCATCGCCATGACGACCATTATGACATCATCATCGCCATGATGACCGTTATGACATTATCGTCGCCATGACGACCCTTATGACATCATCGTATCCATGGCAACCATTAAGACATCATCATCGCCATGACGACCATTATGACATCATCGCAGCCATTACGACCATTATTAAATCACAGTCGCCATGACAACCATTATGACATCTTCGTCGCCATGACGACCATTATGTCATCATGACATCACCGTTGCCATGACGACTATTATGACATCATCGTTGCCATGACGACCATTATGACATCATCGTCGCCATGACGACCATTATGACATCACAATCACCATGACGACCATTATGGCATCATTATCGCCATGATGACCCTTTATGACATTATCGTCGCCATGACGACCCTTATGACATCATCGTCACCATGACAACCATTATGACATCACAATCGCCATGACGACCATTATGACATCATCGTCGCCATGGCGACCATTATGACATCATCGTAGCCATTGCGACCATTATTAAATCACTGTCGCCATGACAACCATTATGACATCTTCATCGCCATGACGACCGTTATGACATCATGACATCACCATTGCCATGACGACCATTATGACATCACCGTTGCCATGACGACCATTATGACATCATCGTCGCCATAACGGCCGTTATGACATCATCGTCGCCATGACAACCATTATGACATCACTATCGCCATGACGACAATTATGACATCATCATCGCCATGATGACCATTATGACATCACCGTCGCCATGACGACCATTATGAAATCATCACAGCCATTACGACCATTATTAAATCACAGTCGCCATGACAACCATTATGACATCTTCATCGCCATGATGACCATTATGACATCATGACATCAACGTCGCCATGACAACCATTATGACATCATCGTCGCCATGGCGACCATTATGACATCATCGTCGCCATGGCGACCATTATGACATCATCATCGCCATGACTACCATTATGACATCATCATCGCCATGATGACCGTTATGACATTATCATCGCCATGACGACCCTTATGACATCATCGTCGCCATGACAACCATTATGACATCACAATCGCCATAACGACCATTATGACATCATCGTCGCCATGGCGACCATTATGACATCATCATCTCCATGATGACCGTTATGACAATATCGTCGCCATGACGACCCTTATGACATCATCGTCGCCATGGCGACCATTATGACATCACCGTCGCCATGACGACCATTATGACATAATCGTCGCCATGACGACCATTATGACATCATCGTCGCCATGACAACCATTATGACATCACAAACGCCATGACGACCATTATGACATCATCATAGCCATTACGACCATTAATAAATCACAGTCGCCATGACAACCATTATGATATCTTCGTCGCCATGATGACCATTATGACATCATGACATCACCGTTGCCATGACGACCATTATGACATCACCGGTGCCATGACAACCATTATGACATCATCATCGCCATGACGACCATTATGACATCATCGTCGCCATGACAACCATTATGACATCACAATCGCCATGGCGACCATTATGACATCATCGTCGCCATGGCGACCATTATGACATCATCGTAGCCATGACAACCATTATGACATCTTCGTCGCCATGACGACCATTATGACATCATGACATCACCATTGCCATGACGACCATTATGACATCACCGTTGCCATGACGACCATTATGACATCATTGTCGCCATGACAACCATTATGAAATCAACGTCGCCATGGCGACCATTTTGACATCACCGTCGCCATGACGACCATTATTAAATCATCGTAGCCATTACGACCATTATTATATCACAGTCGTCATGAAAACCATTATGACATCTTCGTCGCCATGATGACCATTATGACATCATGACATCACCGTTGCCATGACGACCATTATGACATCACCATTGCCATGACGACCATTATGACATCATCGTCGCCATGACAACCATTTTGACATCATCGTCGCCATGGCGACCATTATGACATCACCGTCGCCATGACGACCATTATGACATCATCGTAGCCTTTACGACCATTATTAAATCAAAGTCGCCATGACAACCATTATGACATCTTCGTCGCCATGAGGACCATTATGACATCATGACATCATCGTTGCCATGACGACCATTATGACATCATCGTTGCCATGACGACCATTATGACATCATCGTCGCCATGGCAACCATTATGACATCATCATCGCCATGACAACCAATATGATATCATCGTCGCCATGATGACCATTATGTAATCATTGTCGCCATGACAACCATTATGACATCATGACATCACCGTTGCCATTGAGACCATTATGACATCACCGTTGCCATGACGACCATTATGACATCATCGTCGCCATGACGAGCATTATGACATCATCGTTGCCATGACAACCATTATGACATCATCGTCGCCATGGCAACCATTATGACATCATCATCGCCATGACAACCAATATGATATCATCGTCGCCATGACAACCATTATGACATCATCGTCGCCATGACAACCATTATGACATCATATACGCCATGGCGACCATTATGACATCACCGTCGCCATGACGACCATTATGACATCATCGTAGCCATTACGACCATTATTAAATCACAGTCGCCATGGCAACCATTATGACATCTTCGTCGCCATGACGACCATTATGACATCATGACATCACCATTGCCATGACGACCATTATGACATCACCGTTGCCATGACGACCATTATGACATCATCGTCGTCATGACGACCATTATGACATCATCGTCGCCATGACAACCATTATGACATCACAATCGCCATGACAACCATTATGACATCATAGTCGCCATGGCGACCATTATGACATCATCATCGCCAAGATGACCGTTATGAGAATATCGTCACCATGACGACCCTTATGACATCATCGTCGCCATGGCAACCATTATGACATCATCATCGCCATGACAACCAATATGATATCATTGTCGCCATGACAACCATTATGACATCATCGTCGCCATGGCAACCATTATGACATCACGGTCGCCATGACGACCATTATGACATCATCGTAGCCATTACGACCATTATTAAATCACAGTCGCCATGACAACCTTTTTGACATCTTCGTCGCCATGACGACCATTATGACATCATGACATCACCGTTGCCATGACGACCATTATGACATCATCGTCGCCATGGCGACCATTATGACACCACCGTTGCCATGACGACCATTATGACATCATCGTTGCCTTGACGACAATTATGACATCATCATCGCCATGACGACCATTATGACATCATCATCGCCATGATGACCGTTATGACATTATCGTCGCCATGACGACCCTTATGACATCATCGTCGCCATGGCAACCATTAAGACATCATCATCGCCATGACGACCATTATGACATCATCGCAGCCATTACGACCATTATTAAATCACAGTCGCCATGACAACCATTATGACATCTTCGTCGCCATGACGACCATTATGTCATCATGACATCACCGTTGCCATGACGACTATTATGACATCATCGTTGCCATGACGACCATTATGACATCATCGTCGCCATGACGACAATTATGACATCATCGTCGCCATGACAACCATTATGACATCACAATCACCATGACGACCATTATGGCATCATTATCGCCATGATGACCCTTTATGACATTATCGTCGCCATGACGACCCTTATGACATCATCGTCACCATGACAACCATTATGACATCACAATCGCCATGACGACCATTATGACATCATCGTCGCCATGGCGACCATTATGACATCATCGTAGCCATTGCGACCATTATTAAATCACTGTCGCCATGACAACCATTATGATATCTTCGTCGCCATGACGACCATTATGACATCATGACATCACCATTGCCATGACGACCATTATGACATCACCGTTGCCATGACGACCATTATGACATCACCGTCGCCATAACGGCCGTTATGACATCATCGTCGCCATGACAACCATTATGACATCACTATCGCCATGACGACAATTATGACATCATCATCGCCATGATGACCATTATGACATCACCGTCGCCATGACGAACATTATGAAATCATCATAGCCATTACGACCATTATTAAATCACAGTCGCCATGACAACCATTATGACATCTTCATCGCCATGATGACCATTATGACATCATGACATCAACGTCGCCATGACAACCATTATGACATCATCGTCGCCATGGCGACCATTATGACATCATCATCGCCATGACTACCATTATGACATCATCATCGCCATGATGACCGTTATGACATTATCGTCGCCATGACGACCCTTATGACATCATCGTCGCCATGGCAACCATTATGACATCATCATCACCATGACAACCAATATGATATCATCGTCGCCATGATGACCATTATGACATCATCGTCGCCATGACAACCATTATGACATCACAATCGCCATAACGACCATTATGACATCATCGTCGCCATGGCGACCATTATGACATCATCATCGCCATGATGACCGTTATGACAATATCGTCGCCATGACGACCCTTATGACATCATCGTCGCCATGGCGACCATTATGACATCACCGTCGCCATGACGACCATTATTAAATCATAGTCGCCATCACAACCATTATGACATCTTCGTCGCCATGATGACCATTATGACATCATGACATCACCGTTGCCATGACGACCATTATGACATCACCATTGCCATGATGACCATTATGACATCATCGTCGCCATGACGACCATTATGACATCATCGTCGCCATGACAACCATTATGACATCACAAACGCCATGACGACCATTATGACATCATCATAGCCATTACGACCATTAATAAATCACAGTCGCCATGACAACCATTATGATATCTTCGTCGCCATGATGACCATTATGACATCATGACATCACCGTTGCCATGACGACCATTATGACATCACCGGTGCCATGACAACCATTATGACATCATCATCGCCATGACGACCATTATGACATCATCGTCGCCATGACAACCATTATGACATCACAATCGCCATGACGACCATTATGACATCATCATCGCCATGGCGAACATTATGACATCATCGTAGCATTGCGACCATTATTAAATCACTGTCGCCATGACAACCATTATGACATCTTCGTCGCCATGACGACCATTATGACATCATGACATCACTATTGCCATGACGACCATTATGACATCACCGTTGCCATGACGACCATTATGACATCATCGTCGCCATAACGGCCATTATGATATCATCGTCGCCATGACAACCATTATGACATCACTATCGCCATGACGACAATTATGACATCATCATCGCCATGATGACCATTATGACATCACCGTCGCCATGACGACCATTATGAAATCATCATAGCCATTACGACCATTATTAAATCACAGTCGCCATGACAACTATTATGACATCTTCGTCGCCATGATGACCATTATGACATCATGACATCACCGTCGCCATGACAACCATTATGACATCATCATCGCCATGGCGACCATTATGACATCATCATCACCATGACTACCATTATGACATCATCATCGCCATGATGACCGTTATGACATTATCATCGCCATGACGACCCTTATGACATCATCGTCGCCATGGCAACCATTATGACATCATCATCGCCATGACAACCAATATGATATCATCGTCGCCATGATGACCATTATGACATCATCGTCGCCATGACAACCATTATGACATCACAATCGCCATAACGACCATTATGACATCATCGTCGCCATGGCGACCATTATGACATCATCATCGCCATGATGACCGTTATGACAATATCGTCGCCATGACGACCCCTATGACATCATCGTCGCCATGGCGACCATTATGACATCACCGTCGCCATGACGACCATTATTAAATCATAGTCGCCATGACAACCATTATGACATCTTCGTCGCCATGATGACCATCATGACATCATGACATCACCGTTGCCATGACGACCATTATGACATCACCGTTGCCATGATGACCATTATGACATCATCGTCGCCATGACGACCATTATGACATCATCGTCGCCATGACAACCATTATGACATCACAATCGCCATGACGACCATTATGACATCACAATCGCCATGACGACCATTAATAAATCACAGTCGCCATGACAACCATTATGATATCTTCGTCGCCATGATGACCATATAGACATCATGACATCACCGTTGCCATGACGACCATTATGACATCACCGTGCCATGACAACCATTATGACATCATCATTGCCATGACGACCATTATGACATCATCGTCGCCATGACAACCATTATGACATCACAATCGCCATGACGACCATTATGACATCATCGTCCCCATGGCGACCATTATGACATCATCGTAGCCATTACGACCATTATTAAATCACTGTCGCCATGACAACCATTATGACATCTTCGTCGCCTTGACGACCATTATGACATCATAACATCACCATTGCCATGACGACCATTATGACATCACCTTTGCCATGACGACCATTATGACATCATTGTCGCCATGAGAACCATTATGAAATCAACGTCGCCATGGCGACCATTTTGACATCACCGTCGCCATGACGACCATTATTAAATCATCGTAGCCATTACGACCATTATTATATCACAGTCGCCATGAAAACCATTATGACATCTTCGTCGCCATGATGACCATTATGACATCATGACATCACCGTTGCCATGACGACCATTATGACATCACCATTGCCATGACGACCATTATGACATCATCGTCGCCATGACAACCATTTTGACATCATCGTCGCCATGGCGACCATTATGACATCACCGTCGCCATGACGACCATTATGACATCATCGTAGCCTTTACGACCATTATTAAATCAAAGTCGCCATGACAACCATTATGACATCTTCGTCGCCATGACGACCATTATGACATCATGACATCATCGTTGCCATGACGACCATTATGACATCATCGTTGCCATGACGACCATTATGACATCATCGTCGCCATGGCAACCATTATGACATCATCATCGCCATGACAACCAATATGATATCATCGTCGCCATGATGACCATTATGTAATCATTGTCGCCATGACAACCATTATGACATCATGACATCACCGTTGCCATTGAGACCATTATGACATCACCGTTGCCATGACGACCATTATTTACATCATCGTCGCCATGACGAGCATTATGACATCATCGTTGCCATGACAACCATTATGACATCATCGTCGCCATGGCAACCATTATGACATCATCATCGCCATGACAACCAATATGATATCATCGTCGCCATGACAACCATTATGACATCATCGTCGCCATGACAACCATTATGACATCATATTCGCCATGGCGACCATTATGACATCACCGTCGCCATGACGACCATTATGACATCATCGTAGCCATTACGACCATTATTAAATCACAGTCGCCATGCAACCATTATGACATCTTCGTCGCCATGACGACCATTATGACATCATGACATCACCATTGCCATGACGACCATTATGACATCACCGTTGCCATGACGACCATTATGACATCATCGTCGCCATGACGACCATTATGACATCATCGTCGCCATGACGACCATTATGACATCATCGTCGCCATGACAACCATTATGACATCACAATCGCCATGACAACCATTATGACATCATAGTCGCCATGGCGACCATTATGACATCATCATCGCCAAGATGACCGTTATGAGAATATCGTCGCCATGACGACCCTTATGACATCATCGTCGCCATGGCAACCATTATGACATCATCATCGCCATGACAACCAATATGATATCATTGTCGCCATGACAACCATTATGACATCATCGTCGCCATGGCAACCATTATGACATCACGGTCGCCATGACGACCATTATGACATCATCGTAGCCATTACGACCATTATTAAATCACAGTCGCCATGACAACCATTATGACATCTTCGTCGCCATGACGACCATTATGACATCATGACATCACCGTTGCCATGACGACCATTATGACATCATCGTCGCCATGACAACCTTTATGACATCATCGTCGCCATGGCGACCATTATGACACCACCGTTGCCATGACGACCATTATGACATCATCGTTGCCTTGACGACAATCATAACATCATCATCGCCATGACGACCATTATGACATCATCATCGCCATGATGACCGTTATGACATTATCGTCGCCATGACGACCCTTATGACATCATCGTATCCATGGCAACCATTAAGACATCATCATCGCCATGACGACCATTATGACATCATCGCAGCCATTACGACCATTATTAAATCACAGTCGCCATGACAACCATTATGACATCTTCGTCGCCATGACGACCATTATGTCATCATGACATCACCGTTGCCATGACGACTATTATGACATCATCGTTGCCATGACGACCATTATGACATCATCGTCGCCATGACGACCATTATGACATCACAATCACCATGACGACCATTATGGCATCATTATCGCCATGATGACCCTTTATGACATTATCGTCGCCATGACGACCCTTATGACATCATCGTCACCATGACAACCATTATGACATCACAATCGCCATGACGACCATTATGACATCATCGTCGCCATGGCGACCATTATGACATCATCGTAGCCATTGCGACCATTATTAAATCACTGTCGCCATGACAACCATTATGACATCTTCATCGCCATGACGACCGTTATGACATCATGACATCACCATTGCCATGACGACCATTATGACATCACCGTTGCCATGACGACCATTATGACATCATCGTCGCCATAACGGCCGTTATGACATCATCGTCGCCATGACAACCATTATGACATCACTATCGCCATGACGACAATTATGACATCATCATCGCCATGATGACCATTATGACATCACCGTCGCCATGACGACCATTATGAAATCATCACAGCCATTACGACCATTATTAAATCACAGTCGCCATGACAACCATTATGACATCTTCATCGCCATGATGACCATTATGACATCATGACATCAACGTCGCCATGACAACCATTATGACATCATCGTCGCCATGGCGACCATTATGACATCATCGTCGCCATGGCGACCATTATGACATCATCATCGCCATGACTACCATTATGACATCATCATCGCCATGATGACCGTTATGACATTATCATCGCCATGACGACCCTTATGACATCATCGTCGCCATGACAACCATTATGACATCACAATCGCCATAACGACCATTATGACATCATCGTCGCCATGGCGACCATTATGACATCATCATCTCCATGATGACCGTTATGACAATATCGTCGCCATGACGACCCTTATGACATCATCGTCGCCATGGCGACCATTATGACATCACCGTCGCCATGACGACCATTATGACATCATCGTCGCCATGACGACCATTATGACATCATCGTCGCCATGACAACCATTATGACATCACAAACGCCATGACGACCATTATGACATCATCATAGCCATTACGACCATTAATAAATCACAGTCGCCATGACAACCATTATGATATCTTCGTCGCCATGATGACCATTATGACATCATGACATCACCGTTGCCATGACGACCATTATGACATCACCGGTGCCATGACAACCATTATGACATCATCATCGCCATGACGACCATTATGACATCATCGTCGCCATGACAACCATTATGACATCACAATCGCCATGACGAACATTATGACATCATCATCGCCATGGCGAACATTATGACATCATCGTAGCATTGCGACCATTATTAAATCATTGTCGCCATGACAACCATTATGACATCTTCGTCGCCATGATGACCATTATGACATCATGACATCACTATTGCCATGACGACCATTATGACATCACCGTTGCCATGACGGCCATTATGACATCATCATCGCCATGACAACCATTATGACATCACTATCGCCATGACGACAATTATGACATCATCATCACCATGAAGACCATTATGACATCACCGTCGCCATGACGACCATTATGAAATCATCATAGCCATTACGACCATTATTAAATCACAGTCGCCATGACAACCATTATGACATCTTCGTCGCCATGATGACCATTATGACATCATGACATCACCGTCGCCATGACAACCATTATGACATCATCATCGCCATGGCGACCATTATGACATCATCATCACCATGACTACCATTATGACATCATCATCGCCATGATGACCGTTATGACATTATCATCGCCATGACGACCCTTATGACATCATCGTCGCCATGGCAACCATTATGACATCATCATCGCCATGACAACCAATATGATATCATCGTCGCCATGATGACCATTATGACATCATCGTCGCCATGACAACCATTATGACATCATCATCGCCATGATGACCGTTATGACAATATCGTCGCCATGACGACCCCTATGACATCATCGTCGCCATGGCGACCATTATGACATCACCGTCGCCATGACGACCATAATTAAATCATAGTCGCCATGACAACCATTATGACATCTTCGTCGCCATGATGACCATTATGACATCATGATATCACCGTTGCCATGACGACCATTATGACATCACCGTTGCCATGATGACCATTATGACATCATCGTCGCCATGACGACCATTATGACATCATCGTCGCCATGACAACCATTATGACATCACAATCGCCATGACGACCATTATGACATCATCATAGCCATTACGACCATTAATAAATCACAGTCGCCATGACAACCATTATGATATCTTCGTCGCCATGATGACCATTATGACATCATGACATCACCGTTGCCATGACGACCATTATGACATCACTGGTGCCATGACAACCATTATGACATCATCATCGCCATGACGACCATTATGACATCATCGTCGCCATGACAACCATTATGACATCACAATCGCCATGACGACCATTATGACATCATCGTCGCCATGGCGACCATTATGACATCATCGTAGCCATTGCGACCATTATTAAATCACTGTCGCCATGACAACCATTATGACATCTTCGTCGCCATGACGACCATTATGACATCATGACATCACCATTGCCATGACGACCATTATGACATCACCGGTGCCATGACAACCATTATGACATCATCATCGCCATGACGACCATTATGACATCATCGTCGCCATGACAACCATTATGACATCACAATCGCCATGACGAACATTATGACATCATCATCGCCATGGCGAACATTATGACATCATCGTAGCATTGCGACCATTATTAAATCACTGTCGCCATTACGACCATTATTAAATCACAGTCGCCATGACAACCATTATGACATCTTCATCGCCATGATGACCATTATGACATCATGACATCAACGTCGCCATGACAACCATTATGACATCATCGTCGCCATGGCGACCATTATGACATCATCATCGCCATGACTACCAATATGACATCATCATCGCCATGATGACCGTTATGACATTATCATCGCCATGACGACCCTTATGACATCATCGTCGCCATGACAACCATTATGACATCACAATCGCTATAACGACCATTATGACATCATCGTCGCCATGGCGACCATTATGACATCATCATCGCCATGATGACCGTTATGACAATATCGTCGCCATGACGACCCTTATGACATCATCGTCGCCATGGCGACCATTATGACATCACCGTCGCCATGACGACCATTATGACATCATCGTCGCCATGACGACCATTATGACATCATCGTCGCCATGACAACCATTATGACATCACAAACGCTATGACGACCATTATGACATCATCATAGCAATTACGACCATTAATAAATCACAGTCGCCATGACAACCATTATGATATCTTCGTCGCCATGATGACCATTATGACATCATGACATCACCGTTGCCATGACGACCATTATGACATCACCGGTGCCATGACAACCATTATGACATCATCATCGCCATGACGACCATTATGACATCATCGTCGCCATGACAACCATTATGACATCACAATCGCCATGACGACCATTATGACATCATCATAGCCATTACGACCATTAATAAATCACAGTCGCCATGACAACCATTATGATATCTTCGTCGCCATGATGACCATTATGACATCATGACATCACCGTTGCCATGACGACCATTATGACATCACCGGTGCCATGACAACCATTATGACATCATCATCGCCATGACGACCATTATGACATCATCGTCGCCATGACAACCATTATGACATCACAATCGCCATGACGACCATTATGACATCATCGTCGCCATGGCGACCATTATGACATCATCGTAGCCATTGCGACCATTATTAAATCACTGTCGCCATGACAACCATTATGACATCTTCGTCGCCATGACGACCATTATGACATCATGACATCACCATTGCCATGACGACCATTATGACATCACCGTTGCCATGACGACCATTATGACATCACCGTTGCCATGACGACCATTATGACATCACCGTTGCCATGACAACCATTATGACATCTTCGTCGCCATGACGACCATTATGACATCATGACATCACCATTGCCATGACGACCATTATGACATCACCATTGCCATGACGACCATTATGACATCATTGTCGCCATGACAACCATTATGACATCAACGTCGCCATGGCGACCATTTTGACATCACCGTCGCCATGACGACCATTATTAAATCATCGTAGCCATTACGACCATTATTATATCACAGTCGCCATGAAAACCATTATGACATCTTCGTCGCCATGATGACCATTATGACATCATGACATCACCGTTGCCATGACGACCATTATGACATCACCATTGCCATGACGACCATTATGACATCATCGTCGCCATGACAACCATTTTGACATCATCGTCGCCATGGCGACCATTATGACATCATCGTAGCCTCTACGACCATTATTAAATCAAAGTCGCCATGACAACCATTATGACATCTTCGTCGCCATGATGACCATTATGACATCATGACATCACAGTTGCCATGACGACCATTATGACATCACCATTGCCATGACGACCATTATGACATCATCGTCGCCATGACGACCATTATGACATCATGGTCGCCATGACAACCATTATGACATCATCGTCGCCATGACAACCATTATGACATCATCGTCGCCATGGCAACCATTATGACATCATCGTCGCCATGATGACCATTATGACATCATCGTCGCCATGACAACCATTATGACATCATATTCGCCATGGCAACCATTATGACATCATCGTCACCATGACGACCATTATGACATCATCGTCGCCATGACAACCATTATGACATCACAATCGCCATGACGACCATTATGACATCATCGTCACCATGGCGACCATTATGACATCATCGTCACCATGGCGACCATTATGACATCATGACATCACCGTTGCCATGCCGACCATTATGACATCACCGTTGCCATGACGACCATTATGACATCACAATCGCCATGATGACCCTTTATGACATTATCGTCGCCATGACGACCCTTATGACATCATCGTCGCCATGGCAACCATTATGACATCATCATCGCCATGACAACCAATATGATATCATCGTCGCCATGATGACCATTATGACATCATCGTCGCCATGACAACCATTATGACATCATATTCGCCATGGCGACCATTATGACATCACTGTCGCCATGACGACCATTATGACATCATCGTCACCATGACAACCATTATGACATCACAATCGCCATGACGAACATTATGACATCATCATCGCCATGGCGAACATTATGACATCATCGTAGCATTGCGACCATTATTAAATCACTGTCGCCATTACGACCATTATTAAATCACAGTCGCCATGACAACCATTATGACATCTTCATCGCCATGATGACCATTATGACATCATGACATCAACGTCGCCATGACAACCATTATGACATCATCGTCGCCATGGCGACCATTATGACATCATCATCGCCATGACTACCAATATGACATCATCATCGCCATGATGACCGTTATGACATTATCATCGCCATGACGACCCTTATGACATCATCGTCGCCATGACAACCATTATGACATCACAATCGCTATAACGACCATTATGACATCATCGTCGCCATGGCGACCATTATGACATCATCATCGCCATGATGACCGTTATGACAATATCGTCGCCATGACGACCCTTATGACATCATCGTCGCCATGGCGACCATTATGACATCACCGTCGCCATGACGACCATTATGACATCATCGTCGCCATGACGACCATTATGACATCATCGTCGCCATGACAACCATTATGACATCACAAACGCTATGACGACCATTATGACATCATCATAGCAATTACGACCATTAATAAATCACAGTCGCCATGACAACCATTATGATATCTTCGTCGCCATGATGACCATTATGACATCATGACATCACCGTTGCCATGACGACCATTATGACATCACCGGTGCCATGACAACCATTATGACATCATCATCGCCATGACGACCATTATGACATCATCGTCGCCATGACAACCATTATGACATCACAATCGCCATGACGACCATTATGACATCATCATAGCCATTACGACCATTAATAAATCACAGTCGCCATGACAACCATTATGATATCTTCGTCGCCATGATGACCATTATGACATCATGACATCACCGTTGCCATGACGACCATTATGACATCACCGGTGCCATGACAACCATTATGACATCATCATCGCCATGACGACCATTATGACATCATCGTCGCCATGACAACCATTATGACATCACAATCGCCATGACGACCATTATGACATCATCGTCGCCATGGCGACCATTATGACATCATCGTAGCCATTGCGACCATTATTAAATCACTGTCGCCATGACAACCATTATGACATCTTCGTCGCCATGACGACCATTATGACATCATGACATCACCATTGCCATGACGACCATTATGACATCACCGTTGCCATGACGACCATTATGACATCATCGTCGCCATAACGGCCGTTATGACATCATCGTCGCCATGACAACCATTATGACATCACTATCGCCATGACGACAATTATGACATCATCATCGCCATGATGACCATTATGACATCATCGTCGCCATGGCGACCATTATGACATCATCATCGCCATGACTACCATTATGACATCATCATCGCCATGATGACCGTTATGACATTATCATCGCCATGACGACCCTTATGACGTCATCGTCGCCATGACAACCATTATGACATCACAATCGCCATAACGACCATTATGACATCATCGTCGCCATGGCGACCATTATGACATCATCATCGCCATGATGACCGTTATGACAATATCGTCGCCATGACGACCCTTATGACATCATCGTCGCCATGGCGACCATTATGACATCACCGTCGCCATGACGACCATTGTTAAATCATAGTCGCCATCACAACCATTATGACATCTTCGTCGCCATGATGACCATTATGACATCATGACATCACCGTTGCCATGACGACCATTATGACATCACCGTTGCCATGATGACCATTATGACATCATCGTCGCCATGACGACCATTATGACATCATCGTCGCCATGACAACCATTATGACATCACAAACGCCATGACGACCATTATGACATCATCATAGCCATTACGACCATTAATAAATCACAGTCGCCATGACAACCATTATGATATCTTCGTCGCCATGATGACCATTATGACATCATGACATCACCGTTGCCATGACGACCATTATGACATCACCGGTGCCATGACAACCATTATGACATCATCATCGCCATGACGACCATTATGACATCATCGTCGCCATGACAACCATTATGACATCACAATCGCCATGACGACCATTATGACATCATCATCGCCATGGCGAACATTATGACATCATCGTAGCCATTACGACCATTATTAAATCACTGTCGCCATGACAACCATTATGACATCTTCGTCGCCATGACGACCATTATGACATCATGACATCACCATTGCCATGACGACCATTATGACATCACCATTGCCATGACGACCATTATGACATCATTGTCGCCATGACAACCATTATGACATCAACGTCGCCATGGCGACCATTTTGACATCACCGTCGCCATGACGACCATTATTAAATCATCGTAGCCATTACGACCATTATTATATCACAGTCGCCATGAAAACCATTATGACATCTTCGTCGCCATGATGACCATTATGACATCATGACATCACCGTTGCCATGACGACCATTATGACATCACCATTGCCATGACGACCATTATGACATCATCGTCGCCATGACAACCATTTTGACATCATCGTCGCCATGGCGACCATTATGACATCATCGTAGCCTCTACGACCATTATTAAATCAAAGTCGCCATGACAACCATTATGACATCTTCGTCGCCATGATGACCATTATGACATCATGACATCACAGTTGCCATGACGACCATTATGACATCACCATTGCCATGACGACCATTATGACATCATCGTCGCCATGACGACCATTATGACATCATGGTCGCCATGACAACCATTATGACATCATCGTCGCCATGACAACCATTATGACATCATCGTCGCCATGGCAACCATTATGACATCATCGTCGCCATGATGACCATTATGACATCATCGTCGCCATGACAACCATTATGACATCATATTCGCCATGGCAACCATTATGACATCATCGTCACCATGACGACCATTATGACATCATCGTCGCCATGACAACCATTATGACATCACAATCGCCATGACGACCATTATGACATCATTGTCACCATGGCGACCATTATGACATCATCGTCACCATGGCGACCATTATGACATCATGACATCACCGTTGCCATGCCGACCATTATGACATCACCGTTGCCATGACGACCATTATGACATCACAATCGCCATGATGACCCTTTATGACATTATCGTCGCCATGACGACCCTTATGACATCATCGTCGCCATGGCAACCATTATGACATCATCATCGCCATGACAACCAATATGATATCATCGTCGCCATGATGACCATTATGACATCATCGTCGCCATGACAACCATTATGACATCATATTCGCCATGGCGACCATTATGACATCACTGTCGCCATGACGACCATTATGACATCATCGTAGCCATTAAGACCATTATTAATTCACAGTCGCCATGACAACCATTATGACATCTTCGTCGTCATGACGACCATTATGACATCATGACATCACCGTTGCCATGACGACCATTATGACATCACCATGACGACCATTATGACATCATCGTCGCCATGACAACCATTATGACATCACAATCGCCATGACGAACATTATGACATCATCGTCGCCATGGCGACCATTATGACATCATCATCCCCATGATGACCGTTATGACAATATCGTCGCCATGACGACCCTTATGATATCATCATCGCCATGGCAACCATTTTGACATCATCATCGCCATGACAACCAATATGATGTCATCGTCGCCATGATGACCATTATGACATCATCGTCGCCATGACAACCATTATGACATCACAATCGCCATAACGACCATTATGACATCATCGTCGCCATGGCGACCATTATGACATCATCATCGCCATGATGACCGTTATGACAATATCGTCGCCATGACGACCCTTATGACATCATCGTCGCCATGGCGACCATTATGACATCACCGTCGCCATGACGACCATTATTAAATCATAGTCGCCATGACAACCATTATGACATCTTCGTCGCCATGATGACCATTATGACATCATGACAACACCGTTGCCATGACGACCGTTATGACATCACCGTTGCCATGATGACCATTATGACATCATCGTCGCCATGACGACCATTATGACATCATCGTCGCCATGACAACCATTATGACATCACAATCGCCATGACGACCATTATGACATCATCATAGCCATTACGACCATTAAAAAATCACAGTCGCCATGACAACCATTATGATATCTTCGTCGCCATGATGACCATTATGACATCATGACATCACCGTTGCCATGACGACCATTATGACATCACCGGTGCCATGACAACCATTATGACATCATCATCGCCATGACGACCATTATGACATCATCGTCGCCATGACAACCATTATGACATCACAATCGCCATGACGACCATTATGACATCATCGTCGCCATGGCGACCATTATGACATCATCGTAGCCATTACGACCATTATTAAATCACTGTCGCCATGACAACCATTATGACATCTTCGTCGCCATGACGACCATTATGACATCATGACATCACCATTGCCATGACGACCATTATGACATCACCGTTGCCATGACGACCATTATGACATCATTGTTGCCATGACAACCATTATGACATCAACGTCGCCATGGCGACCATTTTGACATCACCGTCGCCATGACGACCATTATTAAATCATCGTAGCCATTACGACCATTATTATATCACAGTCGCCATGAAAACCATTATGACATCTTCGTCGCCATGATGACCATTATGACATCATGACATCACCGTTGCCATGACGACCATTATGACATCACCATTGCCATGACGACCATTATGACATCATCGTCGCCATGACAACCATTTTGACATCGTCGTCGCCATGGCGACCATTATGACATCACCGTCGCCATGACGACCATTATGACATCATCGTAGCCTTTACGACCATTATTAAATCAAAATCGCCATGACAACCATTATGACATCTTCGTCGCCATGACGACCATTATGACATCATCGTTGCCATGACGACCATTATGACATCATCGTCGCCATGGCAACCATTATGACATCATCATCGCCATGACAACCAATATGATATCATCGTCGCCATGATGACCATTATTAAATCAAAGTCGCCATGACAACCATTATGACATCTTCGTCGCCATGATGACCATTATGACATCATGACATCACCTTCGCCATGACAACCATTATGACATCATCGTCGCTATGGCGACCATTATGACATCATCGTCGCCTTGACGACAATTATGACATCATCATCGCCCTGACTACCATTATGACATCATCATCGCCATGATGACCGTTATGACATTATCATCGCCATGACGACCCTTATGACATCATCTTCGCCATGGCAACCATTATGACATCATCATCGCCATGACAACCAATATGATATCATCGTCGCCATGATGACCATTATGACATCATCGTCGCCATGACGACCATTATGACATCATCGTCGCCATGACTACCAATATGACGTCATCATCGCCATGATGACCGTTATGACATTATCATCGCCATGACGACCCTTATGACATCATCGTCGCCATGACAACCATTATGACATCACAATCGCTATAACGACCATTATGACATCATCGTCGCCATGGCGACCATTATGACATCATCATCGCCATGATGACCGTTATGACAATATCGTCGCCATGACGACCCTTATGATATCATCGTCGCCATGGCGACCATTATGACATCACCGTCGCCATGACGACCATTATGACATCATCGTCGCCATGACGACCATTATGACATCATCGTCGCCATGACAACCATTATGACATCACAAACGCTATGACGACCATTATGACATCATCATAGCAATTACGACCATTAATAAATCACAGTCGCCATGACAACCATTATGATATCTTCGTCGCCATGATGACCATTATGACATCATGACATCACCGTTGCCATGACGACCATTATGACATCACCGGTGCCATGACAACCATTATGACATCATCATCGCCATGACGACCATTATGACATCATCGTCGCCATGACAACCATTATGACATCACAATCGCCATGACGACCATTATGACATCATCATAGCCATTACGACCATTAATAAATCACAGTCGCCATGACAACCATTATGATATCTTCGTCGCCATGATGACCATTATGACATCATGACATCACCGTTGCCATGACGACCATTATGACATCACCGGTGCCATGACAACCATTATGACATCATCATCGCCATGACGACCATTATGACATCATCGTCGCCATGACAACCATTATGACATCACAATCGCCATGACGACCATTATGACATCATCGTCGCCATGGCGACCATTATGACATCATCGTAGCCATTGCGACCATTATTAAATCACTGTCGCCATGACAACCATTATGACATCTTCGTCGCCATGACGACCATTATGACATCATGACATCACCATTGCCATGACGACCATTATGACATCACCGTTGCCATGACGACCATTATGACATCATCGTCGCCATAACGGCCGTTATGACATCATCGTCGCCATGACAACCATTATGACATCACTATCGCCATGACGACAATTATGACATCATCATCGCCATGATGACCATTATGACATCACCGTCGCCATGACGACCATTATGAAATCATCACAGCTATTACGACCATTATTAAATCACAGTCGCCATGACAACCATTATGACATCTTCATCGCCATGATGACCATTATGACATCATGACATCAACGTCGCCATGACAACCATTATGACATCATCGTCGCCATGGCGACCATTATGACATCATCATCGCCATGACTACCATTATGACATCATCATCGCCATGATGACCGTTATGACATTATCATCGCCATGACGACCCTTATGACATCATTGTCGCCATGACAACCATTATGACATCACAATCGCCATAACGACCATTATGACATCATCGTCGCCATGGCGACCATTATGACATCATCATCGCCATGATGACCGTTATGACAATATCGTCGCCATGACGACCCTTATGACATCATCGTCGCCATGGCGACCATTATGACATCACCGTCGCCATGACGACCATTATGACATCATCGTCGCCATGACGACCATTATGACATCATCGTCGCCAAGACAACCATTATGACATCACAAACGCCATGACGACCATTATGACATCATCATAGCCATTACGACCATTAATAAATCACAGTCGCCATGACAACCATTATGATATCTTCGTCGCCATGATGACCATTATGACATCATGACATCACCGTTGCCATGACGACTATTATGACATCACCGGTGCCATGACAACCATTATGACATCATCATCGCCATGACGACCATTATGACATCATCGTCGCCATGACAACCATTATGACATCACAATCGCCATGACGACCATTATGACATCATCATCGCCATGGCGAACATTATGACATCATCGTAGCATTGCGATCATTATTAAATCACTGTCGCCATGACAACCATTATGACATCTTCGTCGCCATGACGACCATTATGACATCATGACATCACTATTGCCATGACGACCATTATGACATCACCGTTGCCATGACGACCATTATGACATCATCGTCGCCATAACGGCCATTATGACATCATCGTCGCCATGACAACCATTATGACATCACTATCGCCATGACGAAAATTATGACATCATCATCGCCATGATGACCATTATGACATCACCGTCGCCATGACGACCATTATAAAATCATCATAGCCATTACGACCATTATTAAATCACAGTCGCCATGACAACCATTATGACATCTTCGTCGCCATGATGACCATTATGACATCATGACATCACCGTCGCCATGACAACCATTATGACATCATCATCGCCATGGCGACCATTATGACATCATCATCGCCATGACGACCATTATGACATCATCGTCGCCATGACAACCATTATGACATCACAATCGCCATGACGACCATTATGACATCATCGTCGCCATGGCGACCATTATGACATCATCGTAGCCATTGCGACCATTATTAAATCACTGTCGCCATGACAACCATTATGACATCTTCGTCGCCATGACGACCATTATGACATCATGACATCACCATTGCCATGACGACCCTTATGACATCACCGTTGCCATGACGACCATTATGACATCATCGTCGCCATAACGGCCGTTATGACATCATCGTCGCCATGACAACCATTATGACATCACTATCGCCATGACGACAATTATGACATCATCATCGCCATGATGACCATTATGACATCACCGTCGCCATGACGACCATTATGAAATCATCACAGCCATTACGACCATTATTAAATCACAGTCGCCATGACAACCATTATGACATCTTCATCGCCATGATGACCATTATGACATCATGACATCAACGTCGCCATGACAACCATTATGACATCATCGTCGCCATGGCGACCATTATGACATCATCATCGCCATGACTACCATTATGACATCATCATCGCCATGATGACCGTTATGACATTATCATCGCCATGACGACCCTTATGACATCATTGTCGCCATGACAACCATTATGACATCACAATCGCCATAACGACCATTATGACATCATCGTCGCCATGGCGACCATTATGACATCATCATCGCCATGATGACCGTTATGACAATATCGTCGCCATGACGACCCTTATGACATCATCGTCGCCATGGCGACCATTATGACATCACCGTCACCATGACGACCATTATGACATCATCGTCGCCATGACGACCATTATGACATCATCGTCGCCATGACAACCATTATGACATCACAAACGCCATGACGACCATTATGACATCATCATAGCCATTACGACCATTAATAAATCACAGTCGCCATGACAACCATTATGATATCTTCGTCGCCATGATGACCATTATGACATCATGACATCACCGTTGCCATGACGACCATTATGACATCACCGGTGCCATGACAACCATTATGACATCATCATCGCCATGACGACCATTATGACATCATCGTCGCCATGACAACCATTATGACATCATCATCGCCATGGCGAACATTATGACATCATCGTAGCATTGCGACCATTATTAAATCACTGTCGCCATGACAGCCATTATGACATCTTCGTCGCCATGACGACCATTATGACATCATGACATCACTATTGCCATGACGACCATTATGACATCACCGTTGCCATGACGACCATTATGACATCATCGTCGCCATAACGGCCATTATGACATCATCGTCGCCATGACAACCATTATGACATCACTATCGCCATAACGAAAATTATGACATCATCATCGCCATGATGACCATTATGACATCAACGTCGCCATGACGACCATTATAAAATCATCATAGCCATTACGACCATTATTAAATCACAGTCGCCATGACAACCATTATGACATCTTCGTCGCCATGATGACCATTATGACATCATGACATCACCGTCGCCATGACAACCATTATGACATCATCATCGCCATGGCGACCATTATGACATCATCATCGCCATGACGACCATTATGACATCATCGTCGCCATGACAACCATTATGACATCACAATCGCCATGACGACCATTATGACATCATCATCGCCATGGCGACCATTATGACATCATCGTAGCCATTGCGACCATTATTAAATCACTGTCGCCATGACAACCATTATGACATCTTCGTCGCCATGACGACCATTATGACATCATGACATCACCATTGCCATGACGACCATTATGACATCACCGTTGCCATGACGACCATTATGACATCATCGTCGCCATAACGGCCGTTATGACATCATCGTCGCCATGACAACCATTATGACATCACTATCGCCATGACGACAATTATGACAGCATCATCGCCATGATGACCATTATGACATCACCGTCGCCATGACGACCATTATGAAATCATCACAGCCATTACGACCATTATTAAATCACAGTCGCCATGACAACCATTATGACATCTTCATCGCCATGATGACCATTATGACATCATGACATCAACGTCGCCATGACAACCATTATGACATCATCGTCGCCATGGCGACCATTATGACATCATCATCGCCATGACTACCTTTATGACATCATCATCGCCATGATGACCGTTATGACATTATCATCGCCATGACGACCCTTATGACATCATTGTCGCCATGACAACCATTATGACATCACAATCGCCATAACGACCATTATGACATCATCGTCGCCATGGCGACCATTATGACATCATCATCGCCATGATGACCGTTATGACAATATCGTCGCCATGACGACCCTTATGACATCATCGTCGCCATGGCGACCATTATGACATCACCGTCACCATGACGACCATTATGACATCATCGTCGCCATGACGACCATTATGACATCATCGTCGCCATGACAACCATTATGACATCACAAACGCCATGACGACCATTATGACATCATCATAGCCATTACGACCATTAATAAATCACAGTCGCCATGACAACCATTATGATATCTTCGTCACCATGATGACCATTATGACATCATGACATCACCGTTGCCATGACGACCATTATGACATCACCGGTGCCATGACAACCATTATGACATCATCATCGCCATGACGACCATTATGACATCATCGTCGCCATGACAACCATTATGACATCATCATCGCCATGGCGAACATTATGACATCATCGTAGCATTGCGACCATTATTAAATCACTGTCGCCATGACAACCATTATGACATCTTCGTCGCCATGACGACCATTATGACATCATGACATCACTATTGCCATGACGACCATTATGACATCACCGTTGCCATGACGACCATTATGACATCATCGTCGCCATAACGGCCATTATGACATCATCGTCGCCATGACAACCATTATGACATCACTATCGCCATGACGAAAATTATGACATCATCATCGCCATGATGACCATTATGACATCACCGTCGCCATGACGACCATTATAAAATCATCATAGCCATTACGACCATTATTAAATCACAGACGCCATGACAACCATTATGACATCTTCGTCGCCATGATGACCATTATGACATCATGACATCACCGTCGCCATGACAACCATTATGACATCATCATCGCCATGGCGACCATTATGACATCATCATCACCATGACTACCATTATGACATCATCATCGCCATGATGACCGTTATGACATTATCATCGCCATGACGACCCTTATGACATCATCGTCGCCATGGCAACCATTATGACATCATCACCGCCATGACAACCAATATGATATCATCGTCGCCATGATGACCATTATGACATCATCGTCGCCATGACAACCATTATGACATCACAATCGCCATAACGACCATTATGACATCATCGTCGCCATGGCGACCATTATGACATCATCATCGCCATGATGACCGTTATGACAATATCGTCGCCATGACGACCCCTATGACATCATCGTCGCCATGGCGACCATTATGACATCACCGTCGCCATGACGACCATTATTAAATCATAGTCGCCATGACAACCATTATGACATCTTCGTCGCCATGATGACCATTATGACATCATGGCATCACCGTTGCCATGACGACCATTATGACATCACCGTTGCCATGATGACCATTATGACATCATCGTCACCATGACGACCATTATGACATCATCGTCGCCATGACAACCATTATGACATCACAATCGCCATGACGACCATTATGACATCATCATAGCCGTTACGACCATTAATAAATCACAGTCGCCATGACAACCATTATGATATCTTCGTCGCCATGATGACCATTATGACATCATGACATCACCGTTGCCATGACGACCATTATGACATCACCGGTGCCATGACAACCATTATGACATCATCATCGCCATGACGACCATTATGACATCATCGTCGCCATGACAACCATTATGACATCACAATCGCCATGACGACCATTATGACATCATCGTCGCCATGGCGACCATTATGACATCATCGTAGCCATTACAACCATTATTAAATTACTGTCGCCATGACAACCATTATGACATCTTCGTCGCCATGACGACCATTATGACATCATGACATCACCATTGCCATGACGACCATTATGACATCACCGTTGCCATGACGACCATTATGACATCATCGTCGCCATAACGGCCATTATGACATCATCGTCGCCATGACAACCATTATGACATCACTATTGCCATGACGAAAATTATGACATCATCATCGCCATGATGACCATTATGACATCACCGTCGCCATGACGACCATTATAAAATCATCATAGCCATTACGACCATTATTAAATCACAGTCGCCATGACAACCATTATGACATCTTCGTCGCCATGATGACCATTATGACATCATGACATCACCGTCGCCATGACAACCATTATGACATCATCATCGCCATGGCGACCAATATGACATCATCATCGCCATGACGACCATTATGACATCATCGTCGCCATGACAACCATTATGACATCACAATCGCCATGACGACCATTATGACATCATCGTCGCCATGGCGACCATTATGACATCATCGTAGCCATTGCGACCATTATTAAATCACTGTCGCCATGACAACCATTATGACATCTTCGTCGCCATGACGACCATTATGACATCATGACATCACCATTGCCATGACGACCCTTATGACATCACCGTTGCCATGACGACCATTATGACATCATCGTCGCCATAACGGCCGTTATGACATCATCGTCGCCATGACAACCATTATGACATCACTATCGCCATGACGACAATTATGATATCATCATCGCCATGATGACCATTATGACATCACCGTCGCCATGACGACCATTATGAAATCATCACAGCCATTACGACCATTATTAAATCACAGTCGCCATGACAACCATTATGACATCTTCATCGCCATGATGACCATTATGACATCATGACATCAACGTCGCCATGACAACCATTATGACATCATCGTCGCCATGGCGACCATTATGACATCATCATCGCCATGACTACCATTATGACATCATCATCGCCATGATGACCGTTATGACATTATCATCGCCATGACGACCCTTATGACATCATTGTCGCCATGACAACCATTATGACATCACAATCGCCATAACGACCATTATGACATCATCGTCGCCATGGCGACCATTATGACATCATCATCGCCATGATGACCGTTATGACAATATCGTCGCCATGACGACCCTTATGACATCATCGTCGCCATGGCGACCATTATGACATCACCGTCACCATGACGACCATTATGACATCATCGTCGCCATGACGACCATTATGACATCATCGTCGCCATGACAACCATTATGACATCACAAACGCCATGACGACCATTATGACATCATCATAGCCATTACGACCATTAATAAATCACAGTCGCCATGACAACCATTATGATATCTTCGTCGCCATGATGACCATTATGACATCATGACATCACCGTTGCCATGACGACCATTATGACATCACCGGTGCCATGACAACCATTATGACATCATCATCGCCATGACGACCATTATGACATCATCGTCGCCATGACAACCATTATGACATCATCATCGCCATGGCGAACATTATGACATCATCGTAGCATTGCGACCATTATTAAATCACTGTCGCCATGACAGCCATTATGACATCTTCGTCGCCATGACGACCATTATGACATCATGACATCACTATTGCCATGACGACCATTATGACATCACCGTTGCCATGACGACCATTATGACATCATCGTCGCCATAACGGCCATTATGACATCATCGTCGCCATGACAACCATTATGACATCACTATCGCCATAACGAAAATTATGACATCATCATCGCCATGATGACCATTATGACATCAACGTCGCCATGACGACCATTATAAAATCATCATAGCCATTACGACCATTATTAAATCACAGTCGCCATGACAACCATTATGACATCTTCGTCGCCATGATGACCATTATGACATCATGACATCACCGTCGCCATGACAACCATTATGACATCATCATCGCCATGGCGACCATTATGACATCATCATCGCCATGACGACCATTATGACATCATCGTCGCCATGACAACCATTATGACATCACAATCGCCATGACGACCATTATGACATCATCATCGCCATGGCGACCATTATGACATCATCGTAGCCATTGCGACCATTATTAAATCACTGTCGCCATGACAACCATTATGACATCTTCGTCGCCATGACGACCATTATGACATCATGACATCACCATTGCCATGACGACCATTATGACATCACCGTTGCCATGACGACCATTATGACATCATCGTCGCCATAACGGCCGTTATGACATCATCGTCGCCATGACAACCATTATGACATCACTATCGCCATGACGATAATTATGACAGCATCATCGCCATGATGACCATTATGACATCACCGTCGCCATGACGATCATTATGAAATCATCACAGCCATTACGACCATTATTAAATCACAGTCGCCATGACAACCATTATGACATCTTCATCGCCATGATGACCATTATGACATCATGACATCAACGTCGCCATGACAACCATTATGACATCATCGTCGCCATGGCGACCATTATGACATCATCATCGCCATGACTACCTTTATGACATCATCATCGCCATGATGACCGTTATGACATTATCATCGCCATGACGACCCTTATGACATCATTGTCGCCATGACAACCATTATGACATCACAATCGCCATAACGACCATTATGACATCATCGTCGCCATGGCGACCATTATGACATCATCATCGCCATGATGACCGTTATGACAATATCGTCGCCATGACGACCCTTATGACATCATCGTCGCCATGGCGACCATTATGACATCACCGTCACCATGACGACCATTATGACATCATCGTCGCCATGACGACCATTATGACATCATCGTCGCCATGACAACCATTATGACATCACAAACGCCATGACGACCATTATGACATCATCATAGCCATTACGACCATTAATAAATCACAGTCGCCATGACAACCATTATGATATCTTCGTCACCATGATGACCATTATGACATCATGACATCACCGTTGCCATGACGACCATTATGACATCACCGGTGCCATGACAACCATTATGACATCATCATCGCCATGACGACCATTATGACATCATCGTCGCCATGACAACCATTATGACATCATCATCGCCATGGCGAACATTATGACATCATCGTAGCATTGCGACCATTATTAAATCACTGTCGCCATGACAACCATTATGACATCTTCGTCGCCATGACGACCATTATGACATCATGACATCACTATTGCCATGACGACCATTATGACATCACCGTTGCCATGACGACCATTATGACATCATCGTCGCCATAACGGCCATTATGACATCATCGTCGCCATGACAACCATTATGACATCACTATCGCCATGACGAAAATTATGACATCATCATCGCCATGATGACCATTATGACATCACCGTCGCCATGACGACCATTATAAAATCATCATAGCCATTACGACCATTATTAAATCACAGACGCCATGACAACCATTATGACATCTTCGTCGCCATGATGACCATTATGACATCATGACATCACCGTCGCCATGACAACCATTATGACATCATCATCGCCATGGCGACCATTATGACATCATCATCACCATGACTACCATTATGACATCATCATCGCCATGATGACCGTTATGACATTATCATCGCCATGACGACCCTTATGACATCATCGTCGCCATGGCAACCATTATGACATCATCACCGCCATGACAACCAATATGATATCATCGTCGCCATGATGACCATTATGACATCATCGTCGCCATGACAACCATTATGACATCACAATCGCCATAACGACCATTATGACATCATCGTCGCCATGGCGACCATTATGACATCATCATCGCCATGATGACCGTTATGACAATATCGTCGCCATGACGACCCCTATGACATCATCGTCGCCATGGCGACCATTATGACATCACCGTCGCCATGACGACCATTATTAAATCATAGTCGCCATGACAACCATTATGACATCTTCGTCGCCATGATGACCATTATGACATCATGGCATCACCGTTGCCATGACGACCATTATGACATCACCGTTGCCATGATGACCATTATGACATCATCGTCACCATGACGACCATTATGACATCATCGTCGCCATGACAACCATTATGACATCACAATCGCCATGACGACCATTATGACATCATCATAGCCGTTACGACCATTAATAAATCACAGTCGCCATGACAACCATTATGATATCTTCGTCGCCATGATGACCATTATGACATCATGACATCACCGTTGCCATGACGACCATTATGACATCACCGGTGCCATGACAACCATTATGACATCATCATCGCCATGACGACCATTATGACATCATCGTCGCCATGACAACCATTATGACATCACAATCGCCATGACGACCATTATGACATCATCGTCGCCATGGCGACCATTATGACATCATCGTAGCCATTACAACCATTATTAAATTACTGTCGCCATGACAACCATTATGACATCTTCGTCGCCATGACGACCATTATGACATCATGACATCACCATTGCCATGACGACCATTATGACATCACCGTTGCCATGACGACCATTATGACATCATTGTCGCCATGACAACCATTATGAAATCAACGTCGCCATGGCGACCATTTTGACATCACCGTCGCCATGACGACCATTATTAAATCATCGTAGCCATTACGACCATTATTATATCACAGTCGCCATGAAAACCATTATGACATCTTCGTCGCCATGATGACCATTATGACATCATGACATCACCGTTGCCATGACGACCATTATGACATCACCATTGCCATGACGACCATTATGACATCATCGTCGCCATGACAACCATTTTGACATCATCGTAGCCATGGCGACCATTATGACATCACCGTCGCCATGACGACCATTATGACATCATCGTAGCCTTTACGACCATTATTAAATCAAAGTCGCCATGACAACCATTATGACATCTTCGTCGCCATGACGACCATTATGACATCATGACATCATCGTTGCCATGACGACCATTATGACATCACCGTTGCCATTGAGACCATTATGACATCACCGTTGCCATGACGACCATTATGACATCATCGTCGCCATGACGAGCATTATGACATCATCGTTGCCATGACGACCATTATGACATCATCGTTGCCTTGACGACAATTATGACATCATCATCGCCATGACGACCATTATGACATCATCATCGCCATGATGACCGTTATGACATTATCGTCGCCATGACGACCCTTATGACATCATCGTCGCCATGGCAACCATTAAGACATCATCATCGCCATGACGACCATTATGACATCATCGCAGCCATTACGACCATTATTAAATCACAGTCGCCATGACAACCATTATGACATCTTCGTCGCCATGACGACCATTATGTCATCATGACATCACCGTTGCCATGACGACTATTCTGACATCATCGTTGCCATGACGACCATTTTGACATCATCGTCGCCATGATGACCATTATGACATCATCGTCGCCATGACAACCATTATGACATCATATTCGCCATTTCGACCATTATGACATCAACGTCGCAATGGCAACCATTTTGACATCACCGTCGCCATGACGACCATTATTAAATCATCGTAGCCATTACGACCATTATTAAATCACAGTCGCCATGACAACCATTATGACATCTTCGTCGCCATGATGACCATTATGACATCATGACATCACAGTTGCCATGACGACCATTATGACATCACCATTGCCATGACGACCATTATGACATCATCGTCACCATGACGACCATTATGACATCATCGTCGCCATGACAACCATTATGACATCACAATCGCCATGACGACCATTATGACATCATCGTCACCATGGCGACCATTATGACATCATGACATCACCGTTGCCATGCCGACCATTATGACATCACCGTTGCCATGACGACCATTATGACATCACAATCGCCATGATGACCCTTTTTGACATTATCGTCGCCATGACGACCCTTATGACATCATCGTCGCCATGGCAACCATTATGACATCATCATCGCCATGACAACCAATATGATATCATCGTCGCCATGATGACCATTATGACATCATCGTCGCCATGACAACCATTATGACATCATCGTCGCCATGGCGACCATTATGACATCACCGTCGCCATGACGACCATTATGACATCATCGTCGCCATGGCAACCATTATGACATCATCATCGCCATGACAACCAATGTGATATCATCGTCGCCATGATGACCATTATGACATCATCGTTGCCATGACAACCATTATGACATCATATTCGCCATGGCGACCATTATGACATCACTGTCGCCATGACGACCCTTATGACATCATCGTCACCATGACAACCATTATGACATCACAATCGCCATGACGACCATTATGACATCATCGTCGCCATGGCGACCATTATGACATCATCGTAGCCATTGCGACCATTATTAAATCACTGTCGCCATGACAACAATTATGACATCTTCGTCGCCATGACGACCATTATGACATCATGACATCACCATTGCCATGACGACCATTATGACATCACCGTTGCCATGACGACCATTATGACATCATCGTCGCCATAACGGCCGTTATGACATCATCGTCGCCATGACAACCATTATGACATCACTATCGCCATGACGACAATTATGACATCGTCATCGCATGATGACCATTATGACATCACCGTCGCCATGACGACCATTATGAAATCATCACAGCCATTACGACCATTATTAAATCACAGTCGCCATGACAACCATTATGACATCTTCATCGCCATGATGACCATTATGACATCATGACATCAACGTCGCCATGACAACCATTATGACATCATCGTCGCCATGGCGACCATTATGACATCATCATCGCCATGACTACCATTATGACATCATCATCGCCATGATGACCGTTATGACATTATCATCGCCATGACGACCCTTATGACATCATCGTCGCCATGACAACCATTATGACATCACAATCGCCATAACGACCATTATGACATCATCATCGCCATGATGAACGTTATGACAATATCGTCGCCATGACGACCCTTATGACATCATCGTCGCCATGGCGACCATTATGACATCACCGTCGCCATGACGACCATTGTTAAATCATAGTCGCCATCACAACCATTATGACATCTTCGTCGCCATGATGACCATTATGACATCATGACATCACCGTTGCCATGACGACCATTATGACATCACCGTTGCCATGATGACCATTATGACATCATCGTCGCCATGACGACCATTATGACATCATCGTCGCCATGACAACCATTATGACATCACAAACGCCATGACGACCATTATGACATCATCATAGCCATTACGACCATTAATAAATCACAGTCGCCATGACAACCATTATGATATCTTCGTCGCCATGATGACCATTATGACATCATGACATCACCGTTGCCATGACGACCATTATGACATCACCGGTGCCATGACAACCATTATGACATCATCATCGCCATGACGAACATTATGACATCATCGTCGCCATGACAACCATTATGACATCACAATCGCCATGACGACCATTATGACATCATCATCGCCATGGCGAACATTATGACATCATCGTAGCCATTACGACCATTATTAAATCACTGTCGCCATGACAACCATTATGACATCTTCGTCGCCATGACGACCATTATGACATCATGACATCACCATTGCCATGACGACCATTATGACATCACCGTTGCCATGACGACCATTATGACATCATTGTCGCCATGACAACCATTATGAAATCAACGTCGCCATGGCGACCATTTTGACATCACCGTCGCCATGACGACCATTATTAAATCATCGTAGCCATTACGACCATTATTATATCACAGTCGCCATGAAAACCATTATGACATCTTCGTCGCCATGATGACCATTATGACATCATGACATCACCGTTGCCATGACGACCATTATGACATCACCATTGCCATGACGACCATTATGACATCATCGTCGCCATGACAACCATTTTGACATCATCGTCGCCATGGCGACCATTATGACATCACCGTCGCCATGGCGACCATTATGACATCATCGTAGCCTTTACGACCATTATTAAATCAAAGTCGCCATGACAACCATTATGACATCTTCGTCGCCATGACGACCATTATGACATCATGACATCATCGTTGCCATGACGACCATTATGACATCATCGTTGCCATGACGACCATTATGACATCATCGTCGCCATGGCAACCATTATGACATCATCATCGCCATGACAACCAATATGATATCATCGTCGCCATGATGACCATTATGTAATCATTGTCGCCATGACAACCATTATGACATCATCGTCGTCATGGCGACCATTATGACATCAACGTCGCCATGGCGACCATTATGACATCACCGTCGCCATGACGACCATTATTAAATCATAGTCGCCATGACAACCATTATGACATCTTCGTCGCCATGATAACCATTATGACATCATGACATCACCGTTGCCATGACGACCATTGTGACATCACCATTGACATGATGACCATTATGACATCATCGTCGCCATGACGACCATTATGACATCATCGTCGCCATGACAACCATTATGACATCACAATCGCCATGACGACCATTATGACATCATCATAGCCATTACGACCATTAATAAATCACAGTCGCCATGACAACCATTAGGATAACTTCGTCGCCATGATGACCATTATGACATCATGACATCACCGTTGCCGTGACGACCATTATGACATCACCGGTGCCATGACGACCATTATGACATCATCATCGCCATGACGACCATTATGACATCATCGTCGCCATGACAACCATTATGACATCACAATCGCCATGACGACCATTATGACATCATCGTCGCCATGGCGACTATTATGACATCATCGTAGCCATTACGACCATTATGACATCATCGTCGCCATAACGGCCATTATGACATCATCGTCGCCATGACAACCATTATGACATCACTATCGCCATGACGAAAATTATGACATCATCATCATCGCCATGATGACCATTATGACATCACCGTCGCCATGACGACCATTATAAAATCATCATAGCCATTACGACCATTATTAAATCACAGTCGCCATGACAACCATTATGACATCTTCGTCGCCATGATGACCATTATGACATAATGACATCACCGTCGCCATGACAACCATTATGACATCATCATCGCCATGGCGACCATTATGACATCATCATCACCATGACTACCATTATGACATCATCATCGCCATGATGACCGTTATGACATTATCATCGCCATGACGACCCTTATGACATCATCGTCGCCATGGCAACCATTATGACATCATCACCGCCATGACAACCAATATGATATCATCGTCGCCATGATGACCATTATGACATCATCGTCGCCATGACAACCATTATGACATCACAATCGCCATAACGACCATTATGACATCATCGTCGCCATGGCGACCATTATGACATCATCATCGCCATGATGACCGTTATGACAATATCGTCGCCATGACGACCCCTATGACATCATCGTCGCCATGGCGACCATTATGACATCACCGTCGCCATGACGACCATTATTAAATCATAGTCGCCATGACAACCATTATGACATCTTCGTCGCCATGATGACCATTATGACATCATGACATCACCGTTGCCATGACGACCATTATGACATCACCGTTGCCATGATGACCATTATGACATCATCGTCACCATGACGACCATTATGACATCATCGTCGCCATGACAACCATTATGACATCACAATCGCCATGACGACCATTATGACATCATCGTCGCCATGGCGACCATTATGACATCATCGTAGCCATTGCGACCATTATTAAATCACTGTCGCCATGACAACAATTATGACATCTTCGTCGCCATGACGACCATTATGACATCATGACATCACCATTGCCATGACGACCATTATGACATCACCGTTGCCATGACGACCATTATGACATCATCGTCGCCATAACGGCCGTTATGACATCATCGTCGCCATGACAACCATTATGACATCACTATCGCCATGACGACAATTATGACATCGTCATCGCATGATGACCATTATGACATCACCGTCGCCATGACGACCATTATGAAATCATCACAGCCATTACGACCATTATTAAATCACAGTCGCCATGACAACCATTATGACATCTTCATCGCCATGATGACCATTATGACATCATGACATCAACGTCGCCATGACAACCATTATGACATCATCGTCGCCATGGCGACCATTATGACATCATCATCGCCATGACTACCATTATGACATCATCATCGCCATGATGACCGTTATGACATTATCATCGCCATGACGACCCTTATGACATCATCGTCGCCATGACAACCATTATGACATCACAATCGCCATAACGACCATTATGACATCATCATCGCCATGATGAACGTTATGACAATATCGTCGCCATGACGACCCTTATGACATCATCGTCGCCATGGCGACCATTATGACATCACCGTCGCCATGACGACCATTGTTAAATCATAGTCGCCATCACAACCATTATGACATCTTCGTCGCCATGATGACCATTATGACATCATGACATCACCGTTGCCATGACGACCATTATGACATCACCGTTGCCATGATGACCATTATGACATCATCGTCGCCATGACGACCATTATGACATCATCGTCGCCATGACAACCATTATGACATCACAAACGCCATGACGACCATTATGACATCATCATAGCCATTACGACCATTAATAAATCACAGTCGCCATGACAACCATTATGATATCTTCGTCGCCATGATGACCATTATGACATCATGACATCACCGTTGCCATGACGACCATTATGACATCACCGGTGCCATGACAACCATTATGACATCATCATCGCCATGACGAACATTATGACATCATCGTCGCCATGACAACCATTATGACATCACAATCGCCATGACGACCATTATGACATCATCATCGCCATGGCGAACATTATGACATCATCGTAGCCATTACGACCATTATTAAATCACTGTCGCCATGACAACCATTATGACATCTTCGTCGCCATGACGACCATTATGACATCATGACATCACCATTGCCATGACGACCATTATGACATCACCGTTGCCATGACGACCATTATGACATCATTGTCGCCATGACAACCATTATGAAATCAACGTCGCCATGGCGACCATTTTGACATCACCGTCGCCATGACGACCATTATTAAATCATCGTAGCCATTACGACCATTATTATATCACAGTCGCCATGAAAACCATTATGACATCTTCGTCGCCATGATGACCATTATGACATCATGACATCACCGTTGCCATGACGACCATTATGACATCACCATTGCCATGACGACCATTATGACATCATCGTCGCCATGACAACCATTTTGACATCATCGTCGCCATGGCGACCATTATGACATCACCGTCGCCATGGCGACCATTATGACATCATCGTAGCCTTTACGACCATTATTAAATCAAAGTCGCCATGACAACCATTATGACATCTTCGTCGCCATGACGACCATTATGACATCATGACATCATCGTTGCCATGACGACCATTATGACATCATCGTTGCCATGACGACCATTATGACATCATCGTCGCCATGGCAACCATTATGACATCATCATCGCCATGACAACCAATATGATATCATCGTCGCCATGATGACCATTATGTAATCATTGTCGCCATGACAACCATTATGACATCATCGTCGTCATGGCGACCATTATGACATCAACGTCGCCATGGCGACCATTATGACATCACCGTCGCCATGACGACCATTATTAAATCATAGTCGCCATGACAACCATTATGACATCTTCGTCGCCATGATAACCATTATGACATCATGACATCACCGTTGCCATGACGACCATTGTGACATCACCATTGACATGATGACCATTATGACATCATCGTCGCCATGACGACCATTATGACATCATCGTCGCCATGACAACCATTATGACATCACAATCGCCATGACGACCATTATGACATCATCATAGCCATTACGACCATTAATAAATCACAGTCGCCATGACAACCATTAGGATAACTTCGTCGCCATGATGACCATTATGACATCATGACATCACCGTTGCCGTGACGACCATTATGACATCACCGGTGCCATGACGACCATTATGACATCATCATCGCCATGACGACCATTATGACATCATCGTCGCCATGACAACCATTATGACATCACAATCGCCATGACGACCATTATGACATCATCGTCGCCATGGCGACTATTATGACATCATCGTAGCCATTACGACCATTATGACATCATCGTCGCCATAACGGCCATTATGACATCATCGTCGCCATGACAACCATTATGACATCACTATCGCCATGACGAAAATTATGACATCATCATCATCGCCATGATGACCATTATGACATCACCGTCGCCATGACGACCATTATAAAATCATCATAGCCATTACGACCATTATTAAATCACAGTCGCCATGACAACCATTATGACATCTTCGTCGCCATGATGACCATTATGACATAATGACATCACCGTCGCCATGACAACCATTATGACATCATCATCGCCATGGCGACCATTATGACATCATCATCACCATGACTACCATTATGACATCATCATCGCCATGATGACCGTTATGACATTATCATCGCCATGACGACCCTTATGACATCATCGTCGCCATGGCAACCATTATGACATCATCACCGCCATGACAACCAATATGATATCATCGTCGCCATGATGACCATTATGACATCATCGTCGCCATGACAACCATTATGACATCACAATCGCCATAACGACCATTATGACATCATCGTCGCCATGGCGACCATTATGACATCATCATCGCCATGATGACCGTTATGACAATATCGTCGCCATGACGACCCCTATGACATCATCGTCGCCATGGCGACCATTATGACATCACCGTCGCCATGACGACCATTATTAAATCATAGTCGCCATGACAACCATTATGACATCTTCGTCGCCATGATGACCATTATGACATCATGACATCACCGTTGCCATGACGACCATTATGACATCACCGTTGCCATGATGACCATTATGACATCATCGTCACCATGACGACCATTATGACATCATCGTCGCCATGACAACCATTATGACATCACAATCGCCATGACGACCATTATGACATCATCATAGCCATTACGACCATTAATAAATCACAGTCGCCATGACAACCATTATGATATCTTCGTCGCCATGATGACCATTATGACATCATGACATCACCGTTGCCATGATGACCATTATGACATCACCGGTGCCATGACAACCATTATGACATCATCATCGCCATGACGACCATTATGACATCATCGTCGCCATGACAACCATTATGACATCACAATCGCCATGACGACCATTATGACATCATCGTCGCCATGGCGACCATTATGACATCATCGTAGCCATTACAACCATTATTAAATCACTGTCGCCATGACAACCATTATGACATCTTCGTCGCCATGACGACCATTATGACATCATGACATCACCATTGCCATGACGACCATTATGACATCACCGTTGCCATGACGACCATTATGACATCATTGTCGCCATGACAACCATTATGAAATCAACGTCGCCATGGCGACCATTTTGACATCACCGTCGCCATGACGACCATTATTAAATCATCGTAGCCATTACGACCATTATTATATCACAGTCGCCATGAAAACCATTATGACATCTTCGTCGCCATGATGACCATCATGACATCACCGTTGCCATGACGACCATTATGACATCACCGTTGACATGATGACCATTATGACATCATCGTCGCCATGACGACCATTATGACATCATCGTCGCCATGACGACCATTATGACATCATCGTCGCCATGACAACCATTATGACATCACAATCGCCATGACGACCATTATGACATCATCATAGCCATTACGACCATTAATAAATAACAGTCGCCATGACAACCATTAGGATAACTTCGTCGCCATGATGACCATTATGACATCATGACATCACCGTTGCCGTGACGACCATTATGACATCACCGGTGCCATGACGACCATTATGACATCATCGCCATGACGACCATTATGACATCATCGTCGCCATGACAACCATAATGACATCACAATCGCCATGACGACCATTATGACATCATCGTCGCCATGGCGACTATTATGACATCATCGTAGCCATTACGACCATTATGACATCATCGTCGCCATAACGGCCATTATGACATCATCGTCGCCATGACAACCATTATGACATCACTATCGCCATGACGAAAATTATGACATCATCATCGCCATGATGACCATTATGACATCACCGTCGCCATGACGACCATTATAAAATCATCATAGCCATTACGACCATTATTAAATCACAGTCGCCATGACAACCATTATGACATCTTCGTCGCCATGATGACCATTATGACATCATGACATCACCGTCGCCATGACAACCATTATGACATCATCATCGCCATGGCGACCATTATGACATCATCATCACCATGACTACCATTATGACATCATCATCGCCATGATGACCGTTATGACATTATCATCGCCATTACGACCCTTATGACATCATCGTCGCCATGGCAACCATTATGACATCATCACCGCCATGACAACCAATATGATATCATCGTCGCCATGATGACCATTATGACATCATCGTCGCCATGACAACCATTATGACATCACAATCGCCATAACGACCATTATGACATCATCGTCGCCATGGCGACCATTATGACATCATCATCGCCATGATGACCGTTATGACAATATCGTCGCCATGACGACCCCTATGACATCATCGTCGCCATGGCGACCATTATGACATCACCGTCGCCATGACGACCATTATTAAATCATAGTCGCCATGACAACCATTATGACATCTTCGTCGCCATGATGACCATTATGACATCATGACATCACCGTTGCCATGACGACCATTATGACATCACCGTTGCCATGATGACCATTATGACATCATCGTCACCATGACGACCATTATGACATCATCGTCGCCATGACAACCATTATGACATCACAATCGCCATGACGACCATTATGACATCATCATAGCCATTACGACCATTAATAAATCACAGTCGCCATGACAACCATTATGATATCTTCGTCGCCATGATGACCATTATGACATCATGACATCACCGTTGCCATGACGACCATTATGACATCACCGGTGCCATGACAACCATTATGACATCATCATCGCCATGACGACCATTATGACATCATCGTCGCCATGACAACCATTATGACATCACAATCGCCATGACGACCATTATGACATCATCGTCGCCATGGCGACCATTATGACATCATCGTAGCCATTACAACCATTATTAAATCACTGTCGCCATGACAACCATTATGACATCTTCGTCGCCATGACGACCATTATGACATCATGACATCACCATTGCCATGACGACCATTATGACATCACCGTTGCCATGACGACCATTATGACATCATTGTCGCCATGACAACCATTATGAAATCAACGTCGCCATGGCGACCATTTTGACATCACAGTCGCCATGACGACCATTATTAAATCATCGTAGCCATTACGACCATTATTATATCACAGTCGCCATGAAAACCATTATGACATCTTCGTCGCCATGATGACCATTATGACATCATGACATCACCGTTGCCATGACGACCATTATGACATCACCATTGCCATGACGACCATTATGACATCATCGTCGCCATGACAACCATTTGACATCATCGTAGCCATGGCGACCATTATGACATCACCGTCGCCATGACGACCATTATGACATCATCGTAGCCTTTACGACCATTATTAAATCAAAGTCGCCATGACAACCATTATGACATCTTCGTCGCCATGACGACCATTATGACATCATGACATCATCGTTGCCATGACGACCATTATGACATCATCGTTGCCATGACGACCATTATGACATCATCGTCGCCATGGCAACCATTATGACATCATCATCGCCATGACAACCAATATGATATCATCGTCGCCATGATGAACATTATGTAATCATTGTCGCCATGACAACCATTATGACATCATGACATCACCGTTGCAATTGAGACCATTATGACATCACCGTTGCCATGACGACCATTATGACATCATCGTCGCCATGACGAGCATTATGACATCATCGTTGCCATGACAACCATTATGACATCATCGTCGCCATGGCAACCATTATGACATCATCATCGCCATGACAACCAATATGATATCATCGTCGCCATGACAACCATTATGACATCATCGTCGCCATGACAACCATTATGACATCATATTCGCCATGGCGACCATTATGACATCACCGTCGCCATGACGACCATTATGACATCATCGTAGCCATTACGACCATTATTAAATCACAGTCGCCATGGCAACCATTATGACATCTTCGTCGCCATGACGACCATTATGACATCATGACATCACCATTGCCATGACGACCATTATGACATCACCGTTGCCATGACGACCATTATGACATCATCGTCGCCATGACGACCAGTATGACATCATCGTCGCCATGACAACCATTATGACATCACAATCGCCATGACAACCATTATGACATCATAGTCGCCATGGCGACCATTATGACATCATCATCGCCAAGATGACCGTTATGAGAATATCGTCGCCATGACGACCCTTATGACATCATCGTCGCCATGGCAACCATTATGACATCATCATCGCCATGACAACCAATATGATATCATTGTCGCCATGACAACCATTATGACATCATCGTCGCCATGGCAACCATTATGACATCACGGTCGCCATGACGACCATTATGACATCATCGTAGCCATTACGACCATTATTAAATCACAGTCGCCATGACAACCATTATGACATCTTCGTCGCCATGACGACCATTATGACATCATGACATCACCATTGCCGTGACGACCATTATGACATCACCGTTGCCATGTCGACCATTATGACATCATCGTCGCCATGACGACCAGTATGACATCATCGTCGCCATGACAACCATTATGACATCACAATCGCCATGACAACCATTATGACATCATAGTCGCCATGGCGACCATTATGACATCATCATCGCCAAGATGACCGTTATGAGAATATCGTCGCCATGACGACCCTTATGACATCATCGTCGCCATGGCAACCATTATGACATCATCATCGCCATGACAACCAATATGATATCATTGTCGCCATGACAACCATTATGACATCATCGTCGCCATGGCAACCATTATGACATCACGGTCGCCATGACGACCATTATGACATCATCGTAGCCATTACGACCATTATTAAATCACAGTCGCCATGACAACCATTATGACATCTTCGTCGCCATGACGACCATTATGACATCATGACATCACCGTTGCCATGACGACCATTATGACATCATCGTCGCCATGACAACCTTTATGACATCATCGTCACCATGGCGACCATTATGACACCACCGTTGCCATGACGACCATTATGACATCATCGTTGCCTTGACGACAATTATGACATCATCATCGCCATGACGACCATTATGACATCATCATCGCCATGATGACCGTTATGACATTATCGTCGCCATGACGACCCTTATGACATCATCGTCGCCATGGCAACCATTAAGACATCATCATCGCCATGACGACCATTATGACATCATCGCAGCCATTACGACCATTATTAAATCACAGTCGCCATGACAACCATTATGACATCTTCGTCGCCATGACGACCATTATGTCATCATGACATCACCGTTGCCATGACGACTATTATGACATCATCGTTGCCATGACGACCATTATGACATCATCGTCGCCATGATGACCATTATGACATCATCGTCGCCATGACAACCATTATGACATCATATTCGCCATGGCGACCATTATGACATCAACGTCGCAATGGCAACCATTTTGACATCACCGTCGCCATGACGACCATTATTAAATCATCGTAGCCATTACGACCATTATTAAATCACAGTCGCCATGACAACCATTATGACATCTTCGTCGCCATGATGACCATTATGACATCATGACATCACCGTAGCCGTGACGACCATTATGACATCACCGGTGCCATGACGACCATTATGACATCATCATCGCCATGACGACCATTATGACATCATCGTCGCCATGACAACCATTATGACATCACAATCGCCATGACGACCATTATGACATCATCTTCGCCATGGCGACTATTATGACATCATCGTAGCCATTACGACCATTATTAAATCAAAGTCGCCATGACAACCATTATGACATCTTCGTCGCCATGATGACCATTATGACATCATGACATCACCGTCGCCATGACAACCATTATGACATCATCGTCGCTATGGCGACCATTATGACATCATCGTCGCCTTGACGACAATTATGACATCATCATCGCCATGACTACCATTATGACATCATCATCGCCATGATGACCGTTATGACATCATCGTCGCCATGGCAACCATTATGACATCATCATCGCCATGACAACCAATATGATATCATCGTCGCCATGATGACCATTATGACATCATCGTCGCCATGATGACCATTATGACATCATCGTCGCCATGACAACCATTATGACATCACCGTTGCCATGACGACCATTACGACATCATCATCGCCATGACAACCAATATGATATCATCGTCGCCATGATGACCAATATGATATCATCGTCGCCATGATGACCATTATGTCATCATTTTCGCCATGGCAACCATTATGACATCATCATCGCCATGGCGACCATTATGACATCAACGTCGCCATGGTGACCATTATGAAATCATCATAGCCATTACGACCATTATTAAATTACAGTCGACATGACAACCATTATAAAATCTTCGTCGCCATGACGACCATTATGACATCATGACATCACCGTTGCCATGACGACCTTTATGACATCACCGTTGCCATGACGACCATTATGACATCATCGTCGCCATGACGACCATTATGACATCATCGTCGCCATGACAACCATTATGACATCATCGTCGCCATGGCGACCATTATGACATCACCGTCGCCATGACGACCATTATGACGACCATTATGACATCATCGTCGCCATGACAACCATTATGACATCACAATCGCCATGACGACCATTATGACATCATCGTCACCATGGCGACCATTATGACATCATGACATCACCGTTGCCATGCCGACCATTATGACATCACCGTTGCCATGACGACCATTATGACATCACAATCGCCATGATGACCCTTTATGACATTATCGTCGCCATGACGACCCTTATGACATCATCGTCGCCATGGCAACCATTATGACATCATCATCGCCATGACAACCAATATGATATCATCGTCGCCATGATGACCATTATGACATCATCGTCGCCATGACAACCATTATGACATGATCGTCGCCATGGCGACCATTATGACATCACCGTCGCCATGACGACCATTATGACATCATCGTCGCCATGGCAACCATTATGACATCATCATCGCCATGACAACCAATGTGATATCATCATCGCCATGATGACCATTATGACATCATCGTTGCCATGACAACCATTATGACATCATATTCGCCATGGCGACCATTATGACATCACTGTCGCCATGACGACCCTTATGACATCATCGTCACCATGACAACCATTATGACATCACAATCGCCATGACGACCATTATGACATCATCGTCGCCATGGTGACCATTATGACATCATCGTAGCCATTGCGACCATTATTAAATCACTGTCGCCATGACAACCATTATGACATCTTCGTCGCCATGACGACCATTATGACATCATGACATCACCATTGCCATGACGACCATTATGACATCACCGTTGCCATGACGACCATTATGACATCATCGTCGCCATAACGGCCGTTATGACATCATCGTCGCCATGACAACCATTATGACATCACTATCGCCATGACGACAATTATGACATCATCATCGCATGATGACCATTATGACATCACCGTCGCCATGACGACCATTATGAAATCATCACAGCCATTACGACCATTATTAAATCACAGTCGCCATGACAACCATTATGACATCTTCATCGCCATGATGACCATTATGACATCATGACATCAACGTCGCCATGACAACCATTATGACATCATCGTCGCCATGGCGACCATTATGACATCATCATCGCCATGACTACCATTATGACATCATCATCGCCATGATGACCGTTATGACATTATCATCGCCATGACGACCCTTATGACATCATCGTCGCCATGACAACCATTATGACATCACAATCGCCATAACGACCATTATGACATCATCATCGCCATGGCGACCATTATGACATCATCATCGCCATGATGACCGTTATGACAATATCGTCGCCATGACGACCCTTATGACATCATCGTCGCCATGGCGACCATTATGACATCACCGTCGCCATGACGACCATTGTTAAATCATAGTCGCCATCACAACCATTATGACATCTTCGTCGCCATGATGACCATTATGACATCATGACATCACCGTTGCCATGACGACCATTATGACATCACCGTTGCCATGATGACCATTATGACATCATCGTCGCCATGACGACCATTATGATATCATCGTCGCCATGACAACCATTATGACATCACAAACGCCATGACGACCATTATGACATCATCATAGCCATTACGACCATTAATAAATCACAGTCGCCATGACAACCATTATGATATCTTCGTCGCCATGATGACCATTATGACATCATGACATCACCGTTGCCATGACGACCATTATGACATCACCGGTGCCATGACAACCATTATGACATCATCATCGCCATGACGACCATTATGACATCATCGTCGCCATGACAACCATTATGACATCACAATCGCCATGACGACCATTATGACATCATCATCGCCATGGCGAACATTATGACATCATCGTAGCCATTACGACCATTATTAAATCACTGTCGCCATGACAACCATTATGACATCTTCGTCGCCATGACGACCATTATGACATCATGACATCACCATTGCCATGACGACCATTATGACATCACCGTTGCCATGACGACCATTATGACATCAACGTCGCCATGGCGACCATTTTGACATCACCGTCGCCATGACGACCATTATTAAATCATCGTAGCCATTACGACCATTATTATATCACAGTCGCCATGAAAACCATTATGAAAGCTTCGTCGCCATGATGACCATTATGACATCATGACATCACCGTTGCCATGACGACCATTATGACATCACCATTGCCATGACGACCATTATGACATCATCGTCGCCATGACAACCATTTTGACATCATCGTCGCCATGGCGAACATTATGACATCACCGTCGCCATGGCGACCATTATGACATCATCGTAGCCTTTACGACCATTATTAAATCAAAGTCGCCATGACAACCATTATGACATCTACGTCGCCATGACGACCATTATGACATCATGACATCATCGTTGCCATGACGACCATTATGACATCATCGTTGCCATGACGACCATTATGACATCATCGTCGCCATGGCAACCATTATGACATCATCATCGCCATGACAACCAATATGATCTCATCGTCGCCATGATGACCATTATGTAATCATTGTCGCCATGACAACCATTATGACATCATCGTCGTCATGGCGACCATTATGACATCAACGTCGCCATGGCGACCATTATGACATCACCGTCGCCATGACGACCATTATTAAATCATAGTCGCCATGACAACCATTATGACATCTTCGTCGCCATGATGACCATTATGACATCATGACATCACCGTTGCCATGACGACCATTGTGACATCACCGTTGACATGATGACCATTATGACATCATCGTCGCCATGACGACCATTATGACATCATCGTCGCCATGACAACCATTATGACATCACAATCGCCATGACGACCATTATGACATCATCATAGCCATTACGACCATTAATAAATCACAGTCGCCATGACAACCATTAGGATAACTTCGTCGCCATGATGACCATTATGACATCATGACATCACCGTAGCCGTGACGACCATTATGACATCACCGGTGCCATGACGACCATTATGACATCATCATCGCCATGACGACCATTATGACATCATCGTCGCCATGACAACCATTATGACATCACAATCGCCATGACGACCATTATGACATCATCGTCGCCATGGCGACTATTATGACATCATCGTAGCCATTACGACCATTATTAAATCAAAGTCGCCATGACAACCATTATGACATCTTCGTCGCCATGATGACCATTATGACATCATGACATCACCGTCGCCATGACAACCATTATGACATCATCGTCGCTATGGCGACCATTATGACATCATCGTCGCCTTGACGACAATTATGACATCATCATCGCCATGACTACCATTATGACATCATCATCGCCATGATGACCGTTATGACATCATCGTCGCCATGGCAACCATTATGACATCATCATCGCCATGACAACCAATATGATATCATCGTCGCCATGATGACCATTATGACATCATCGTCGCCATGACGACCATTATGACATCTTCGTCGCCATGACAACCATTATGACATCACCGTTGCCATGACGACCATTACGACATCATCATCGCCATGACAACCAATATGATATCATCGTCGCCATGATGACCAATATGATATCATCGTCGCCATGATGACCATTATGTCATCATTTTCGCCATGGCAACCATTATGACATCATCATCGCCATGGCGACCATTATGACATCAACGTCGCCATGGTGACCATTATGAAATCATCATAGCCATTACGACCATTATTAAATTACAGTCGACATGACAACCATTATAAAATCTTCGTCGCCATGACGACCATTATGACATCATGACATCACCGTTGCCATGACGACCTTTATGACATCACCGTTGCCATGACGACCATTATGACATCATCGTCGCCATGACGACCATTATGACATCATCGTCGCCATGACAACCATTATGACATCATCGTCGCCATGGCGACCATTATGACATCACCGTCGCCATGACGACCATTATGACATCATCGTAGCCATTACGACCATTATTAAATCACAGTCGCCATGACAACCATTATGACATCTTCGTCGCCATGATGACCATTATGACATCATGACATCACAGTTGCCATGACGACCATTATGACATCACCGTTGCCATGACGACCATTATGACATCATCATCGCCATGACGACCATTATGACATCATCGTCGCCATGACAACCATTATGACATCATCGTCGCCATGGCAACCATTATGACATCATCGTCGCCATGGCAACCATTATGACATCATCGTCGCCATGATGACCATTATGACATCATCGTCGCCATGACAACCATTATGACATCATATTCGCCATGGCGACCATTATGACATCAACGTCGCAATGGCAACCATTTTGACATCACCGTCGCCATGACGACCATTATTAAATCATCGTAGCCATTACGACCATTATTAAATCACAGTCGCCATGACAACCATTATGACATCTTCGTCGCCATGATGACCATTATGACATCATGACATCACAGTTGCCATGACGACCAATATGACATCACCATTGCCATGACGACCATTATGACATCATCGTCACCATGACGACCATTATGACATCATCGTCGCCATGACAACCATTATGACATCACAATCGCCATGACGACCATTATGACATCATCGTCACCATGGCGACCATTATGACATCATCGTCACCATGGCGACCATTATGACATCATGACATCACCGTTGCCATGCCGACCATTATGACATCACCGTTGCCATGACGACCATTATGACATCACAATCGCCATGATGACCCTTTATGACATTATCGTCGCCATGACGACCCTTATGACATCATCGTCGCCATGACAACCATTATGACATCAACGTCGCCATGGCGACCATTTTGACATCACCGTCGCCATGACGACCATTATTAAATCATCGTAGCCATTACGACCATTATTATATCACAGTCGCCATGAAAACCATTATGACATCTTCGTCGCCATGATGACCATTATGACATCATGACATCACCGTTGCCATGACGACCATTATGACATCACCATTGCCATGATGACCATTATGACATCATCGTCGCCATGACAACCATTTTGACATCATCGTCGCCATGGCGACCATTATGACATCACCGTCGCCATGGCGACCATTATGACATCATCGTAGCCTTTACGACCATTATTAAATCAAAGTCGCCATGACAACCATTATGACATCTTCGTCGCCATGACGACCATTATGACATCATGACATCATCGTTGCCATGACGACCATTATGACATCATCGTTGCCATGACGACCATTATGACATCATCGTCGCCATGGCAACCATTATGACATCATCATCGCCATGACAACCAATATGATCTCATCGTCGCCATGATGACCATTATGTAATCATTGTCGCCATGACAACCATTATGACATCATCGTCGTCATGGCGACCATTATGACATCAACGTCGCCATGGCGACCATTATGACATCACCGTCGCCATGACGACCATTATTAAATCATAGTCGCCATGACAACCATTATGACATCTTCGTCGCCATGATGACCATTATGACATCATGACATCACCGTTGCCATGACGACCATTGTGACATCACCGTTGACATGATGACCATTATGACATCATCGTCGCCATGACGACCATTATGACATCATCGTCGCCATTACAACCATTATGACATCACAATCGCCATGACGACCATTATGACATCATCATAGCCATTACGACCATTAATAAATCACAGTCGCCATGACAACCATTAGGATAACTTCGTCGCCATGATGACCATTATGACATCATGACATCACCGTAGCCGTGACGACCATTATGACATCACCGGTGCCATGACGACCATTATGACATCATCGTCGCCATGACAACCATTATGACATCACAATCGCCATGACGACCATTATGACATCATCGTCGCCATGGCGACTATTATGACATCATCGTAGCCATTACGACCATTATTAAATCAAAGTCGCCATGACAACCATTATGACATCTTCGTCGCCATGATGACCATTATGACATCATGACATCACCGTCGCCATGACAACCATTATGACATCATCGTCGCTATGGCGACCATTATGACATCATCGTCGCCTTGACGACAATTATGACATCATCATCGCCATGACTACCATTATGACATCATCATCGCCATGATGACCGTTATGACATCATCGTCGCCATGGCAACCATTATGACATCATCATCGCCATGACAACCAATATGATATCATCGTCGCCATGATGACCATTATGACATCATCGTCGCCATGACGACCATTATGACATCATCGTCGCCATGACAACCATTATGACATTACCGTTGCCATGACGACCATTACGACATCATCATCGCCATGACAACCAATATGATATCATCGTCGCCATGATGACCAATATGATATCATCGTCGCCATGATGACCATTATGTCATCATTTTCGCCATGGCAACCATTATGACATCATCATCGCCATGGCGACCATTATGACATCAACGTCGCCATGGTGACCATTATGAAATCATCATAGCCATTACGACCATTATTAAATTACAGTCGACATGACAACCATTATAAAATCTTCGTCGCCATGACGACCATTATGACATCATGACATCACCGTTGCCATGACGACCTTTATGACATCACCGTTGCCATGACGACCATTATGACATCATCGTCGCCATGACGACCATTATGACATCATCGTCGCCATGACAACCATTATGACATCATCGTCGCCATGGCGACCATTATGACATCACCGTCGCCATGACGACCATTATGACATCATCGTAGCCATTACGACCATTATTAAATCACAGTCGCCATGACAACCATTATGACATCTTCGTCGCCATGATGACCATTATGACATCATGACATCACAGTTGCCATGACGACCATTATGACATCACCGTTGCCATGACGACCATTATGACATCATCGTCGCCATGACGACCATTATGACATCATCGTCGCCATGACAACCATTATGACATCATCGTCGCCATGACAACCATTATGACATCATCGTCGCCATGGCAACCATTATGACATCATCGTCGCCATGGCAACCATTATGACATCATCGTCGCCATGATGACCATTATGACATCATCGTCGCCATGACAACCATTATGACATCATATTCGCCATGGCGACCATTATGACATCAACGTCGCAATGGCAACCATTTTGACATCACCGTCGCCATGACGACCATTATTAAATCATCGTAGCCATTACGACCATTATTAAATCACAGTCGCCATGACAACCATTATGACATCTTCGTCGCCATGATGACCATTATGACATCATGACATCACAGTTGCCATGACGACCATTATGACATCACCATTGCCATGACGACCATTATGACATCATCGTCACCATGACGACCATTATGACATCATCGTCGCCATGACAACCATTATGACATCACAATCGCCATGACGACCAGTATGACATCATCATCACCATGGCGACCATTATGACATCATCGTCACCATGGCTACCATTATGACATCATGACATCACCGTTGCCATGCCGACCATTATGACATCACCGTTGCCATGACGACCATTATGACATCACAATCGCCATGATGACCCTTTATGACATTATCATCGCCATGACGACCCTTATGACATCATCGTCGCCATGGCAACCATTATGACATCATCATCGCCATGACAACCAATATGATATCATCGTCGCCATGATGACCATTATGACATCATCGTCGCCATGACAACCATTATGACATCATCGTCGCCATGGCGACCATTATGACATCACCGTCGCCATGACGACCATTATGACATCATCGTCGCCATGGCAACCATTATGACATCATCATCGCCATGACAACCAATGTGATATCATCGTCGCCATGATGACCATTATGACATCATCGTTGCCATGACAAACATTATGACATCATATTCGCCATGGCGACCATTATGACATCACTGTCGCCATGACGACCATTATGACATCATCGTAGCCATTAAGACCATTATTAAATTACAGTCGCCATGACAACCATTATGACATCTTCGTCGCCATGACGACCATTATGACATCATGACATCACCGTTGCCATGACGACCATTATGACATCACCATGACGACCATTATGACATCATCGTCGCCTTGACAACCATTATGACATCACAATCGCCATGACGAACATTATGACATCATCGTCGCCATGGCGACCATTATGACATCATCATCCCCATGATGACCGTTATGACAATATCGTCGCCATGACGACCCTTATGATATCATCATCGCCATGGCAACCATTTTGACATCATCATCGCCATGACAACCAATATGATGTCATCGTCGCCATGATGACCATTATGACATCATCGTCGCCATGACAACCATTATGACATCACAATCGCCATAACGACCATTATGACATCATCGTCGCCATGGCGACCATTATGACATCATCATCGCCATGATGACCGTTATGACAATATCGTCGCCATGACGACCCTTATGACATCATCGTCGCCATGGCGACCATTATGACATCACCGTCGCCATGACGACCATTATTAAATCATAGTCGCCATGACAACCATTATGACATCTTCGTCGCCATGATGACCATTATGACATCATGACAACACCGTTGCCATGACGACCGTTATGACATCACCGTTGCCATGATGACCATTATGACATCATCGTCGCCATGACGACCATTATGACATCATCGTCGCCATGACAACCATTATGACATCACAATCGCCATGACGACCATTATGACATCATCATAGCCATTACGACCATTAAAAAATCACAGTCGCCATGACAACCATTATGATATCTTCGTCGCCATGATGACCATTATGACATCACCGTTGCCATGACGACCATTATGACATCACCGGTGCCATGACAACCATTATGACATCATCATCGCCATGACGACCATTATGACATCATCGTCGTCATGACAACCATTATGACATCACAATCGCCATGACGACCATTATGACATCATCGTCGCCATGGCGACCATTATGACATCATCGTAGCCATTACGACCATTATTAAATCACTGTCGCCATGACAACCATTATGACATCTTCGTCGCCATGACGACCATTATGACATCATGACATCACCATTGCCATGACGACCATTATGACATCACCGTTGCCATGACGACCATTATGACATCATTGTCGCCATGACAACCATTATGACATCAACGTCGCCATGGCGACCATTTTGACATCACCGTCGCCATGACGACCATTATTAAATCATCGTAGCCATTACGACCATTATTATATCACAGTCGCCATGAAAACCATTATGACATCTTCGTCGCCATGATGACCATTATGACATCATGACATCACCGTTGCCATGACGACCATTATGACATCACCATTGCCATGACGACCATTATGACATCATCGTCGCCATGACGACCATTATGACATCATCGTTGCCATGACGACCATTATGACATCATCGTCGCCATGGCAACCATTATGACATCATCATCGCCATGACAACCAATATGATATCATCGTCGCCATGATGACCATTATTAAATCAAAGTCGCCATGACAACCATTATGACATCTTCGTCGCCATGATGACCATTATGACATCATGACATCACCGTCGCCATGACAACCATTATGACATCATCGTCGCTATGGCGACCATTATGACATCATCGTCGCCTTGACGACAATTATGACATCATCATCGCCATGACTACCATTATGACATCATCATCGCCATGATGACCGTTATGACATTATCATCGCCATGACGACCCTTATGACATCATCTTCGCCATGGCAACCATTATGACATCATCATCGCCATGACAACCAATATGATATCATCGTCGCCATGATGACCAATATGATATCATCGTCGCCATGATGACCATTATGTCATCATCGTCGCCATGCCAACCATTATGACATCATCATCGCCATGGCGACCATTATGACATCAACGTCGCCATGGTGACCATTATGAAATCATCATAGCCATTACGACCATTATTAAATTACAGTCGACATGACAACCATTATAAAATCTTCGTCGCCATGACGACCATTATGAAATCATGACATCACCGTTGCCATGACGACCTTTATGACATCACCGTTGCCATGACGACCTTTATGACATCACCGTTGCCATGACGACCATTATGACATCATCGTCGCCATGACGACCATTATGACATCATCGTCGCCATGACGACCATTATGACATCATTGTCGCCATGACGACCATTATGACATCATCGTCGCCATGGCGACCATTATGACATCACCGTCGCCATGACGACCATTATGACATCATCGTAGCCATTACGACCATTATTAAATCACAGTCGCCATGACAACCATTATGACATCTTCGTCGCCATGATGACCATTATGACATCATGACATCACAGTTGCCATGACGACCATTATGACATCACCGTTGCCATGACGACCATTATGACATCATCGTCGCCATGACGACCATTATGACATCATTGTCGCCATGACAACCATTATGACATCATCGTCGCCATGGCAACCATTATGACATCATCGTCGCCATGGCAACCATTATGACATCATATTCGCCATGACGACCATTATGACATCATCGTCACCATGGCGACCATTATGACATCATGACATCACCGCTGCCATGCCGACCATTATGACATCACCGTTGCCATGACAACCATTATGACATCATCGTCACCATGACGACCATTATGACATCATCGTCGCCATGACAACCATTACGACATCACAATCGCCATGATGACCATTATGACATCATCATCGCCATGATGACCCTTTATGACATTATCGTCGCCATGACGACCCTTATGACATCATCGTCGCCATGGCAACCATTATGACATCATCATCGCCATGACAACCAATATGATATCATCGTCGCCATGATGACCATTATGACATCATCGTCGCCATGACAACCATTATGACATCATCGTCGCCATGGCGACCATTATGACATCACCGTCACCATGACGACCATTATGACATCATCGTCGCCATGGCAACCATTATGACATCATCATCGCCATGACAACCAATGTGATATCATCATCGCCATGATGACCATTATGACATCATCGTTGCCATGACAACCATTATGACATCATATTCGCCATGGCGACCATTATGACGTCACTGTCGCCATGACGACCATTATGACATCATCGTAGCCATTAAGACCATTATTAAATCACAGTCGCCATGACAACCATTATGACATCTTCGTCGCCATGACGACCATTATGACATCATGACATCACCGTTGCCATGACGACCATTATGACATCACCATGACGACCATTATGACATCATCGTCGCCATGACAACCATTATGACATCACAATCGCCATGACGAACATTATGACATCATCGTCGCCATGGCGACCATTATGACATCATCATCCCCATGATGACCGTTATGACAATATCGTCGCCATGACGACCCTTATGATATCATCATCGCCATGGCAACCATTATGACATCATCATCGCCATGACAACCAATATATCATCGTCGCCATGATGACCATTATGACATCATCGTCGCCATGACAACCATTATGACATCACAATCGCCATAACGACCATTATGACATCATCGTCGCCATGGCGACCATTATGACATCATCATCGCCATGATGACCGTTATGACAATATCGTCGCCATGACGACCCTTATGACATCATCGTCGCCATGGCGACCATTATGACATCACCGTCGCCATGACGACCATTATTAAATCATAGTCGCCATGACAACCATTATGACATCTTCGTCGCCATGATGACCATTATGACATCATGACAACACCGTTGCCATGACGACCATTATGACATCACCGTTGCCATGATGACCATTATGACATCATCGTCGCCATGACGACCATTATGATATCATCGTCGCCATGACAACCATTATGACATCACAATCGCCATGACGACCATTATGACATCATCATAGCCATTACGACCATTAATAAATCACAGTCGCCATGACAACCATTATGATATCTTCGTCGCCATGATGACCATTATGACATCATGACATCACCGTTGCCATGACGACCATTATGACATCACCGGTGCCATGACAACCATTATGACATCATCATCGCCATGACGACCATTATGACATCATCGTCGCCATGACAACCATTTTGACATCACAATCGCCATGACGACCATTATGACATCATCGTCGCCATGGCGACCATTATGACATCATCATCGCCATGGCGACCATTATGACATCAACGTCGCCATGGTGACCCTTATGAAATCATCATAGCCATTACGACCATTATTAAATTACAGTCGACATGACAACCATTATAAAATCTTCGTCGCCATGACGACCATTATGACATCATGACATCACCGTTGCCATGACGACCTTTATGACATCACCGTTGCCATGACGACCATTATGACATCATCGTCGCCATGACGACCATTATGACATCATCGTCGCCATGGCGACCATTATGACATCACCGTCGCCATGACGACCATTATGACATCATCGTAGCCATTACGACCATTATTAAATCACAGTCGCCATGACAACCATTATGACATCTTCGTCGCCATGATGACCATTATGACATCACAGTTGCCATGACGACCATTATGACATCACCGTTGCCATGACGACCATTATGACATCATCGTCGCCATGACGACCATTATGACATCATCGTCGCCATGACAACCATTATGACATCATCGTCGCCATGGCAACCATTATGACATCATCGTCGCCATGGCAACCATTATGACATCATATTCGCCATGGCGACCATTATGACATCAACGTCGCAATGGCGACCATTTTGACATCACCGTCACCATGACGACCATTATTAAATCATCGTAGCCATTACGACCATTATTAAATCACAGTTGCCATGACAACCATTATGACATCTTCGTCGCCATGATGACCATTATGACATCATGACATCACAGTTGCCATGACGACCATTATGACATCACCATTGCCATGACGACCATTATGACATCATCGTCACCATGACGACCATTATGACATCATCGTCGCCATGACAACCATTATGACATCACAATCGCCATGACGACCATTATGACATCATCGTCACCATGGCGATCATTATGACATCATGACATCACCGCTGCCATGCCGACCATTATGACATCACCGTTGCCATGACGACCATTATGACATCATCGTCACCATGACGACCATTATGACATCATCGTCGCCATGACAACCATTATGACATCACAATCGCCATGATGACCATTATGACATCATCATCGCCATGATGACCCTTTATGACATTATCGTCGCCATGACGACCCTTATGACATCATCGTCGCCATGGCAACCATTATGACATCATCATCGCCATGACAACCAATATGATATCATCGTCGCCATGATGACCATTATGACATCATCGTCGCCATGACAACCATTATGACATCATCGTCGCCATGGCGACCATTATGACATCACCGTCGCCATGACGACCATTATGACATCATCGTCGCCATGGCAACCATTATGACATCATCATCGCCATGACAACCAATGTGATATCATCGTCGCCATGATGACCATTATGACATCATCGTTGCCATGACAACCATTATGACATCATATTCGCCATGGCGACCATTATGACATCACTGTCGCCATGACGACCATTATGACATCATCGTAGCCATTAAGACCATTATTAAATCACAGTCGCCATGACAACCATTATGACATCTTCGTCGCCATGACGACCATTATGACATCATGACATCACCGTTGCCATGACGACCATTATGACATCACCATGACAACCATTATGACATCATCGTCGCCATGACAACCATTATGACATCACAATCGCCATGACGAACATTATGACAACATCGTCGCCATGGCGACCATTATGACATCATCATCCCCATGATGACCGTTATGACAATATCGTCGCCATGACGACCCTTATGATATCATCATCGCCATGGCAACCATTATGACATCATCATCGCCATGACAACCAATATATCATCGTCGCCATGATGACCATTATGACATCATCGTCGCCATGACAACCATTATGACATCACAATCGCCATAACGACCATTATGACATCATCGTCGCCATGGCGACCATTATGACATCATCATCGCCATGATGACCGTTATGACAATATCGTCGCCATGACGACCCTTATGACATCATCGTCGCCATGGCGACCATTATGACATCACCGTCGCCATGACGACCATTATGACATCACAATCGCCATGACGAACATTATGACATCATCGTCGCCATGGCGACCATTATGACATCATCATCCCCATGATGACCGTTATGACAATATCGTCGCCATGACGACCCTTATGATATCATCATCGCCATGGCAACCATTTTGACATCATCATCGCCATGACAACCAATATGATGTCATCGTCGCCATGATGACCATTATGACATCATCGTCGCCATGACAACCATTATGACATCACAATCGCCATAACGACCATTATGACATCATCGTCGCCATGGCGACCATTATGACATCATCATCGCCATGATGACCGTTATGACAATATCGTCGCCATGACGACCCTTATGACATCATCGTCGCCATGGCGACCATTATGACATCACCGTCGCCATGACGACCATTATTAAATCATAGTCGCCATGACAACCATTATGACATCTTCGTCGCCATGATGACCATTATGACATCATGACAACACCGTTGCCATGACGACCGTTATGACATCACCGTTGCCATGATGACCATTATGACATCATCGTCGCCATGATGACCATTATGACATCATCGTCGCCATGACAACCATTATGACATCACAATCGCCATGACGACCATTATGACATCATCATAGCCATTACGACCATTAAAAAATCACAGTCGCCATGACAACCATTATGATATCTTCGTCGCCATGATGACCATTATGACATCACCGTTGCCATGACGACCATTATGACATCACCGGTGCCATGACAACCATTATGACATCATCATCGCCATGACGACCATTATGACATCATCGTCGTCATGACAACCATTATGACATCACAATCGCCATGACGACCATTATGACATCATCGTCGCCATGGCGACCATTATGACATCATCGTAGCCATTACGACCATTATTAAATCACTGTCGCCATGACAACCATTATGACATCTTCGTCGCCATGACGACCATTATGACATCATGACATCACCATTGCCATGACGACCATTATGACATCACCGTTGCCATGACGACCATTATGACATCATTGTCGCCATGACAACCATTATGACATCACCGTCGCCATGACGACCATTATTAAATCATCGTAGCCATTACGACCATTATTATATCACAGTCGCCATGAAAACCATTATGACATCTTCGTCGCCATGATGACCATTATGACATCATGACATCACCCTTGCCATGACGACCATTATGACATCACCATTGCCATGACGACCATTATGACATCATCGTTGCCATGACAACCATTTTGACATCGTCGTCGCCATGGCGACCATTATGACATCACCGTCGCCATGACGACCATTATGACATCATCGTAGCCTTTACGACCATTATTAAATCAAAGTCGCCATGACAACCATTATGACATCTTCGTCGCCATGACGACCATTATGACATCATCGTTGCCATGACGACCATTATGACATCATCGTCGCCATGGCAACCATTATGACATCATCATCGCCATGACAACCAATATGATATCATCGTCGCCATGATGACCATTATTAAATCAAAGTCGCCATGACAACCATTATGACATCTTCGTCGCCATGATGACCATTATGACATCATGACATCACCATCGCCATGACAACCATTATGACATCATCGTCGCTATGGCGACCATTATGACATCATCATCGCCTTGACGACAATTATGACATCATCATCGCCATGACTACCATTATGACATCATCATCGCCATGATGACCGTTATGACATTATCATCGCCATGACGACCCTTATGACATCATCTTCGCCATGGCAACCATTATGACATCATCATCGCCATGACAACCAATATGATATCATCGTCGCCATGATGACCAATATGATATCATCGTCGCCATGATGACCATTATGTCATCATCGTCGCCATGCCAACCATTATGACATCATCATCGCCATGGCGACCATTATGACATCAACGTCGCCATGGTGACCATTATGAAATCATCATAGCCATTACGACCAATATTAAATTACAGTCGACATGACAACCATTATAAAATCTTCGTCGCCATGACGACCATTATGACATCATGACATCACCGTTGCCATGACGACCTTTATGACATCACCGTTGCCATGACGACCTTTATGACATCACCGTTGCCATGGCGACCATTATGACATCACCGTCACCATGACGACCATTATGACATCATCGTCGCCATGGCAACCATTATGACATCATCATCGCCATGACAACCAATGTGATATCATCATCGCCATGATGACCATTATGACATCATCATTGCCATGACAACCATTATGACATCATATTCGCCATGGCGACCATTATGACGTCACTGTCGCCATGACGACCATTATGACATCATCGTAGCCATTAAGACCATTATTAAATCACAGTCGCCATGACAACCATTATGACATCTTCGTCGCCATGACGACCATTATGACATCATGACATCACCGTTGCCATGACGACCATTATGACATCACCATGACGACCATTATGACATCATCGTCGCCATGACAACCATTATGACATCACAATCGCCATGACGAACATTATGACATCATCGTCGCCATGGCGACCATTATGACATCATCATCCCCATGATGACCGTTATGACAATATCGTCGCCATGACGACCCTTATGATATCATCATCGCCATGGCAACCATTATGACATCATCATCGCCATGACAACCAATATATCATCGTCGCCATGATGACCATTATGACATCATCGTCGCCATGACAACCATTATGACATCACAATCGCCATAACGACCATTATGACATCATCGTCGCCATGGCGACCATTATGACATCATCATCGCCATGATGACCGTTATGACAATATCGTCGCCATGACGACCCTTATGACATCATCGTCGCCATGGCGACCATTATGACATCACCGTCGCCATGACGACCATTATTAAATCATAGTCGCCATGACAACCATTATGACATCTTCGTCGCCATGATGACCATTATGACATCATGACAACACCGTTGCCATGACGACCATTATGACATCACCGTTGCCATGATGACCATTATGACATCATCGTCGCCATGACGACCATTATGACATCATCGTCGCCATGACAACCATTATGACATCACAATCGCCATGACGACCATTATGACATCATCATAGCCATTACGACCATTAATAAATCACAGTCGCCATGACAACCATTATGATATCTTCGTCGCCATGATGACCATTATGACATCATGACATCACCGTTGCCATGACGACCATTATGACATCACCGGTGCCATGACAACCATTATGACATTATCATCGCCATGACGACCATTATGACATCATTGTCGCCATGACAACCATTATGACATCACCGTCGCCATGACGACCATTATTAAATCATCGTAGCCATTACGACCATTATTATATCACAGTCGCCATGAAAACCATTATGACATCTTCGTCGCCATGATGACCATTATGACATCATGACATCACCCTTGCCATGACGACCATTATGACATCACCATTGCCATGACGACCATTATGACATCATCGTTGCCATGACAACCATTTTGACATCGTCGTCGCCATGGCGACCATTATGACATCACCGTCGCCATGACGACCATTATGACATCATCGTAGCCTTTACGACCATTATTAAATCAAAGTCGCCATGACAACCATTATGACATCTTCGTCGCCATGACGACCATTATGACATCATCGTTGCCATGACGACCATTATGACATCATCGTCGCCATGGCAACCATTATGACATCATCATCGCCATGACAACCAATATGATATCATCGTCGCCATGATGACCATTATTAAATCAAAGTCGCCATGACAACCATTATGACATCTTCGTCGCCATGATGACCATTATGACATCATGACATCACCATCGCCATGACAACCATTATGACATCATCGTCGCTATGGCGACCATTATGACATCATCATCGCCTTGACGACAATTATGACATCATCATCGCCATGACTACCATTATGACATCATCATCGCCATGATGACCGTTATGACATTATCATCGCCATGACGACCCTTATGACATCATCTTCGCCATGGCAACCATTATGACATCATCATCGCCATGACAACCAATATGATATCATCGTCGCCATGATGACCAATATGATATCATCGTCGCCATGATGACCATTATGTCATCATCGTCGCCATGCCAACCATTATGACATCATCATCGCCATGGCGACCATTATGACATCAACGTCGCCATGGTGACCATTATGAAATCATCATAGCCATTACGACCAATATTAAATTACAGTCGACATGACAACCATTATAAAATCTTCGTCGCCATGACGACCATTATGACATCATGACATCACCGTTGCCATGACGACCTTTATGACATCACCGTTGCCATGACGACCTTTATGACATCACCGTTGCCATGGCGACCATTATGACATCACCGTCACCATGACGACCATTATGACATCATCGTCGCCATGGCAACCATTATGACATCATCATCGCCATGACAACCAATGTGATATCATCATCGCCATGATGACCATTATGACATCATCATTGCCATGACAACCATTATGACATCATATTCGCCATGGCGACCATTATGACGTCACTGTCGCCATGACGACCATTATGACATCATCGTAGCCATTAAGACCATTATTAAATCACAGTCGCCATGACAACCATTATGACATCTTCGTCGCCATGACGACCATTATGACATCATGACATCACCGTTGCCATGACGACCATTATGACATCACCATGACGACCATTATGACATCATCGTCGCCATGACAACCATTATGACATCACAATCGCCATGACGAACATTATGACATCATCGTCGCCATGGCGACCATTATGACATCATCATCCCCATGATGACCGTTATGACAATATCGTCGCCATGACGACCCTTATGATATCATCATCGCCATGGCAACCATTATGACATCATCATCGCCATGACAACCAATATATCATCGTCGCCATGATGACCATTATGACATCATCGTCGCCATGACAACCATTATGACATCACAATCGCCATAACGACCATTATGACATCATCGTCGCCATGGCGACCATTATGACATCATCATCGCCATGATGACCGTTATGACAATATCGTCGCCATGACGACCCTTATGACATCATCGTCGCCATGGCGACCATTATGACATCACCGTCGCCATGACGACCATTATTAAATCATAGTCGCCATGACAACCATTATGACATCTTCGTCGCCATGATGACCATTATGACATCATGACAACACCGTTGCCATGACGACCATTATGACATCACCGTTGCCATGATGACCATTATGACATCATCGTCGCCATGACGACCATTATGACATCATCGTCGCCATGACAACCATTATGACATCACAATCGCCATGACGACCATTATGACATCATCATAGCCATTACGACCATTAATAAATCACAGTCGCCATGACAACCATTATGATATCTTCGTCGCCATGATGACCATTATGACATCATGACATCACCGTTGCCATGACGACCATTATGACATCACCGGTGCCATGACAACCATTATGACATTATCATCGCCATGACGACCATTATGACATCATCGTCGCCATGACAACCATTTTGACATCACAATCGCCATGACGACCATTATGACATCATCGTCGCCATGGCGACCATTATGACATCATCATCGCCATGGCGACCATTATGACATCAACGTCGCCATGGTGACCATTATGAAATCATCATAGCCATTACGACCATTATTAAATTACAGTCGACATGACAACCATTATAAAATCTTCGTCGCCATGACGACCATTATGACATCATGACATCACCGTTGCCATGACGACCTTTATGACATCACCGTCGCCATGACGACCATTATGACATCATCGTCGCCATGACGACCATTATGACATCATCGTCGCCATGGCGACCATTATGACATCACCGTCGCCATGACGACCATTATGACATCATCGTAGCCATTACGACCATTATTAAATCACAGTCGCCATGACAACCATTATGACATCTTCGTCGCCATGATGACCATTATGACATCATGACATCACAGTTGCCATGACGACCATTATGACATCACCGTTGCCATGACGACCATTATGACATCATCGTCGCCATGACGACCATTATGACATCATCGTCGCCATGACAACCATTATGACATCATCGTCGCCATGGCAACCATTATGACATCATCGTCGCCATGGCAACCATTATGACATCATATTCGCCATGGCGACCATTATGACATCAACGTCGCAATGGCGACCATTTTGACATCACCGTCGCCATGACGACCATTATTAAGTCATCGTAGCCATTACGACCATTATTAAATCACAGTTGCCATGACAACCATTATGACATCTTCGTTGCCATGATGACCATTATGACATCATGACATCACAGTTGCCATGACGACCATTATGACATCACCATTGCCATGACGACCATTATGACATCATCGTCACCATGACGACCATTATGACATCATCGTCGCCATGACAACCATTATGACATCATCATAGCCATTACGACCATTATTAAATCACAGTCGCCATGACAACCATTATGACATCTTCGTCGCCATGACGACCATTATGACATCATGACATCACCATTGCCATGACGACCATTATGACATCACCGTTGCCATGACGACCATTATGACATCATTGTCACCATGACAACCATTATGACATCAACGTCGCCATGGCGACCATTTTGACATCACCGTTGCCATGACGACCATTATTAAATCATCATAGCCATTACGACCATTATTATATCACAGTACGCCATGAAAACCATTATGACATCTTCGTCGCCATGATGACCATTATGACATCATGACATCACCGTTGCCATGACGACCATTATGACATCACCATTGCCATGACCACCATTATGACATCATCGTCGCCATGACAACCATTTTGACATCATCGTCGCCATGGCGACCATTATGACATCACCGTCGCCATGACGACCATTATGACATCATCGTAGCCTTTACGACCATTATTAAATCAAAGTCGCCATGACAACCATTATGACATCTTCGTCGCCATGACGACCATTATGACATCATCGTTGCCATGACGACCATTATGACATCATCGTCGCTATGGCGACCATTATGACATCATCGTCGCCTTGACGACAATTATGACATCATCATCGCCATGACTACCATTATGACATCATCATCGCCATGATGACCGATATGACATTATCATCGCCATGACGACCCTTATGACATCATCTTCGCCATGGCAACCATTATGACATCATCATCGCCATGACAACCAATATGATATCATCGTCGCCATGATGACCATTATGACATCATCGTCGCCATGACGACCATTATGACATCATCGTCGCCATGACAACCATTATGACATCACCGTTGCCATGACGACCATTATGACATCATCATCGCCATGACAACCAATATGATAACATCGTCGCCATGATGACCAATATGATATCATCGTCGCCATGATGACCATTATGTCATCATCGTCGCCATGCCAACCATTATGACATCATCATCGCCATGGCGACCATTATGACATCAAAGTCGCCATGGTGACCATTATGAAATCATCATAGCCATTACGACCATTATTAAATTACAGTCGACATGACAACCATTATAAAATCTTCGTCGCCATGACGACCATTATGACATCATGACATCACCGTTGCCATGACGACCTTTATGACATCACCGTTGCCATGACGACCTTTATGACATCACCGTTGCCATGACGACCATTATGACATCATCGTCGCCATGACGACCATTATGACATCATCGTCGCCATGACGACCATTATGACATCATCGTCACCATGGCGACCATTATGACATCACCGTCGCCATGACGACCATTATGACATCATCGTAGCCATTACGACCATTATTAAATCACAGTCGCCATGACAACCATTATGACATCTTCGTCGCCATGATGACCATTATGACATCATGACATCACAGTTGCCATGACGACCATTATGACATCACCGTTGCCATGACGACCATTATGACATCATCGTCGCCATGACGACCATTATGACATCATTGTCGCCATGACAACCATTATGACATCATCGTCGCCATGGCAACCATTATGACATCATCGTCGCCATGGCAACCATTATGACATCATATTCGCCATGACGACCATTATGACATCATCGTCACCATGGCGACCATTATGACATCATGACATCACCGCTGCCATGCCGACCATTATGACATCTCCGTTGCCATGACAACCATTATGACATCATCGTCACCATGACGACCATTATGACATCATCGTCGCCATGACAACCATTATGACATCACAATCGCCATGATGACCATTATGACATCATCATCGCCATGATGACCCTTTATGACATTATCGTCGCCATGACGACCCTTATGACATCATCGTCGCCATGGCAACCATTATGACATCATCATCGCCATGACAACCAATATGATATCATCGTCGCCATGATGACCATTATGACATCATCGTCGCCATGACAACCATTATGACATCATCGTCGCCATGGCGACCATTATGACATCACCGTCACCATGACGACCATTATGACATCATCGTCGCCATGGCAACCATTATGACATCATCATCGCCATGACAACCAATGTGATATCATCATCGCCATGATGACCATTATGACATCATCGTTGCCATGACAACCATTATGACATCATATTCGCCATGGCGACCATTATGACGTCACTGTCGCCATGACGACCATTATGACATCATCGTAGCCATTAAGACCATTATTAAATCACAGTCGCCATGACAACCATTATGACATCTTCGTCGCCATGATGACCATTATGACATCATGACATCACCGTTGCCATGACGACCATTATGACATCACCATGACGACCATTATGACATCATCGTCGCCATGACAACCATTATGACATCACAATCACCATGACGAACATTATGACATCATCGTCGCCATGGCGACCATTATGACATCATCATCCCCATGATGACCGTTATGACAATATCGTCGCCATGACGACCCTTATGATATCATCATCGCCATGGCAACCATTATGACATTATCATCGCCATGACAACCAATATATCATCGTCGCCATGATAACCATTATGACATCATCGTCGCCATGACAACCATTATGACATCACAATCGCCATAACGACCATTATGACATCATCGTCGCCATGGCGACCATTATGACATCATCATCGCCATGATGACCGTTATGACAATATCGTCGCCATGACGACCCTTATGACATCATCGTCGCCATGGCGACCATTATGACATCACCGTCGCCATGACGACCATTATTAAATCATAGTCGCCATGACAAACATTATGACATCTTCGTCGCCATGATGACCATTATGACATCATGACAACACCGTTGCCATGACGACCATTATGACATCACCGTTGCCATGATGACCATTATGACATCATCGTCGCCATGACGACCATTATGACATCATCGTCGCCATGACAACCATTATGACATCACAATCGCCATGACGACCATTATGACATCATCATAGCCATTACGACCATTAATAAATCACAGTCGCCATGACAACCATTATGATATCTTCGTCGCCATGATGACCATTATGACATCACCGTTGCCATGACGACCATTATGACATCACCGGTGCCATGACAACCATTATGACATCATCATCGCCATGACGACCATTATGACATCATCGTCGTCATGACAACCATTATGACATCACAATCGCCATGACGACCATTATGACATCATCGTCGCCATGGCGACCATTATGACATCATCGTAGCCATTACGACCATTATTAAATCACTGTCGCCATGACAACCATTATGACATCTTTGTCGCCATGACGACCATTATGACATCATGACATCACCATTGCCATGACGACCATTATGACATCACCGTTGCCATGACGACCATTATGACATCATTGTCGCCATGACAACCATTATGACATCACCGTCGCCATGACGACCATTATTAAATCATCGTAGCCATTACGACCATTATTATATCACAGTCGCCATGAAAACCATTATGACATCTTCGTCGCCATGATGACCATTATGACATCATGACATCACCGTTGCCATGACGACCATTATGACATCACCATTGCCATGACGACCATTATGACATCATCGTCGCCATGACAACCATTTTGACATCGTCATCGCCATGGCGACCATTATGACATCACCGTCGCCATGACGACCATTATGACATCATCGTAGCCTTTACGACCATTATTAAATCAAAGTCGCCATGACAACCATTATGACATCTTCGTCGCCATGACGACCATTATGACATCATCGTTGCCATGACGACCATTATGACATCATCGTCGCCATGGCAACCATTATGACATCATCATCGCCATGACAACCAATATGATATCATCGTCGCCATGATGACCATTATTAAATCAAAGTCGCCATGACAACCATTATGACATCTTCGTCGCCATGATGACCATTATGACATCATGACATCACCGTCGCCATGACAACCATTATGACATCATCGTCGCTATGGCGACCATTATGACATCATCGTCGCCTTGACGACAATTATGACATCATCATCGCCATGACTACCATTATGACATCATCATCGCCATGATGACCGTTATGACATTATCATCGCCATGACGACCCTTATGACATCATCTTCGCCATGGCAACCATTATGACATCATCATCGCCATGACAACCAATATGATATCATCGTCGCCATGATGACCAATATGATATCATCGTCGCCATGATGACCATTATGTCATCATCGTCGCCATGCCAACCATTATGACATCATCATCGCCATGGCGACCATTATGACATCAACGTCGCCATGGTGACCATTATGAAATCATCATAGCCATTACGACCATTATTAAATTACAGTCGACATGACAACCATTATAAAATCTTCGTCGCCATGACGACCATTATGACATCATGACATCACCGTTGCCATGACGACCTTTATGACATCACCGTTGCCATGACGACCTTTATGACATCACCGTTGCCATGACGACCATTATGACATCATCGTCGCCATGACGACCATTATGACATCATTGTCGCCATGACGACCATTATGACATCATCGTCGCCATGGCGACCATTATGACATCACCGTCGCCATGACGACCATTATGACATCATCGTAGCCATTACGACCATTATTAAATCACAGTCGCCATGACAACCATTATGACATCTTCGTCGCCATGATGACCATTATGACATCATGACATCACAGTTGCCATGACGACCATTATGACATCACCGTTGCCATGACGACCATTATGACATCATCGTCGCCATGACGACCATTATGACATCATTGTCGCCATGACAACCATTATGACATCATCGTCGCCATGGCAACCATTATGACATCATCGTCGCCATGGCAACCATTATGACATCATATTCGCCATGACGACCATTATGACATCATCGTCACCATGGCGACCATTATGACATCATGACATCACCGCTGCCATGCCGACCATTATGACATCACCGTTGCCATGACAACCATTATGACATCATCGTCACCATGACGACCATTATGACATCATCGTCGCCATGACAACCATTACGACATCACAATCGCCATGATGACCATTATGACATCATCATCGCCATGATGACCCTTTATGACATTATCGTCGCCATGACGACCCTTATGACATCATCGTCGCCATGGCAACCATTATGACATCATCATCGCCATGACAACCAATATGATATCATCGTCGCCATGATGACCATTATGACATCATCGTCGCCATGACAACAATTATGACATCATCGTCGCCATGGCGACCATTATGACATCACCGTCACCATGACGACCATTATGACATCATCGTCGCCATGGCAACCATTATGACATCATCATCGCCATGACAACCAATGTGATATCATCATCGCCATGATGACCATTATGACATCATCGTTGCCATGACAACCATTATGACATCATATTCGCCATGGCGACCATTATGACGTCACTGTCGCCATGACGACCATTATGACATCATCGTAGCCATTAAGACCATTATTAAATCACAGTCGCCATGACAACCATTATGACATCTTCGTCGCCATGACGACCATTATGACATCATGACATCACCGTTGCCATGACGACCATTATGACATCACCATGACGACCATTATGACATCATCGTCGCCATGACAACCATTATGACATCACAATCGCCATGACGAACATTATGACATCATCGTCGCCATGGCGACCATTATGACATCATCATCCCCATGATGACCGTTATGACAATATCGTCGCCATGACGACCCTTATGATATCATCATCGCCATGGCAACCATTATGACATCATCATCGCCATGACAACCAATATATCATCGTCGCCATGATGACCATTATGACATCATCGTCGCCATGACAACCATTATGACATCACAATCGCCATAACGACCATTATGACATCATCGTCGCCATGGCGACCATTATGACATCATCATCGCCATGATGACCGTTATGACAATATTGTCGCCATGACGACCCTTATGACATCATCGTCGCCATGGCGACCATTATGACATCACCGTCGCCATGACGACCATTATTAAATCATAGTCGCCATGACAACCATTATGACATCTTCGTCGCCATGACGACCATTATGACATCACCGTTGCCATGATGACCATTATGACATCATCGTCGCCATGACGACCATTATGACATCATCGTCGCCATGACAACCATTATGACATCACAATCGCCATGACGACCATTATGACATCATCATAGCCATTACGACCATTATTAAATCACAGTCGCCATGACAACCATTATGATATCTTCGTCGCCATGATGACCATTATGACATCATGACATCACCGTTGCCATGACGACCATTATGACATCACCGGTGCCATGACAACCATTATGACATCATCATCGCCATGACGACCATTATGACATCATCGTCGCCATGACAACCATTTTGACATCACAATCGCCATGACGACCATTATGACATCATCATCGCCATGGCGACCATTATGACATCATCATCACCATGGCGACCATTATGACATCAACGTCGCCATGGTGACCATTATGAAATCATCATAGCCATTACGACCATTATTAAATTACAGTCGACATGACAACCATTATAAAATCTTCGTCGCCATGACGACCATTATGACATCATGACATCACCGTTGCCATGACGACCTTTATGACATCACCGTTGCCATGACGACCATTATGACATCATCGTCGCCATGACGACCATTATGACATCATCGTCGCCATGGCGACCATTATGACATCACCGTCGCCATGACGACCATTATGACATCATCGTAGCCATTACGACCATTATTAAATCACAGTCGCCATGACAACCATTATGACATCTTCGTCGCCATGATGACCATTATGACAACATGACATCACAGTTGCCATGACGACCATTATGACATCACCGTTGCCATGACGACCATTATGACATCATCGTCGCCATGACGACCATTATGACATCATCGTCGCCATGACAACCATTATGACATCATCGTCGCCATGGCAACCATTATGACATCATCGTCGCCATGGCAACCATTATGACATCATATTCGCCATGGCGACCATTATGACATCAACGTCCCAATGGCGACCATTTTGACATCACCGTCGCCATGACGACCATTATTAAATCATCGTAGCCATTACGACCATTATTAAATCACAGTTGCCATGACAACCATTATGACATCTTCGTCGCCATGATGACCATTATGACATCATGACATCACAGTTGCCATGACGACCATTATGACATCACCATTGCCATGACGACCATTATGACATCATCGTCACCATGACGACCATTATGACATCATCGTCGCCATGACAACCATTATGACATCATCATAGCCATTACGACCATTATTAAATCACAGTCGCCATGACAACCATTATGACATCTTCGTCGCCATGACGACCATTATGACATCATGACATCACCATTGCCATGACGACCATTATGACATCACCGTTGCCATGACGACCATTATGACATCATTGTCACCATGACAACCATTATGACATCAACGTCGCCATGGCGACCATTTTGACATCACCGTTGCCATGACGACCATTATTAAATCATCATAGCCATTACGAACATTATTATATCACAGTACGCCATGAAAACCATTATGACATCTTCGTCGCCATGATGACCATTATGACATCATGACATCACCGTTGCCATGACGACCATTATGACATCACCATTGCCATGACGACCATTATGACATCATCGTCGCCATGACAAACATTTTGACATCATCGTCGCCATGGCGACCATTATGACATCACCGTCGCCATGACGACCATTATGACATCATCGTAGCCTTTACGACCATTATTAAATCAAAGTCGCCATGACAACCATTATGACATCTTCGTCGCCATGACGACCATTATGACATCATCGTTGCCATGACGACCATTATGACATCATCGTCGCCATGGCAACCATTATGACATCATCATCGCCATGACAACCAATATGATATCATCGTCGCCATGATGACCATTATTAAATCAAAGTCGCCATGACAACCATTATGACATCTTCGTCGCCATGATGACCATTATGACATCATGACATCACCGTCGCCATGACAACCATTATGACATCATCGTCGCTATGGCGACCATTATGACATCATCGTCGCCTTGACGACAATTATGACATCATCATCGCCATGACTACCATTATGACATCATCATCGCCATGATGACCGTTATGACATTATCATCGCCATGACGACCCTTATGACATCATCTTCGCCATGGCAACCATTATGACATCATCATCGCCATGACAACCAATATGATATCATCGTCGCCATGATGACCATTATGACATCATCGTCGCCATGACGACCATTATGACATCATCGTCGCCATGACAACCATTATGACATCACCGTTGCCATGACGACCATTATGACATCATCATCGCCATGACAACCAATATGATAACATCGTCGCCATGATGACCAATATGATATCATCGTCGCCATGATGACCATTATGTCATCATCGTCGCCATGCCAACCATTATGACATCATCATCGCCATGGCGACCATTATGACATCAACGTCGCCATGGTGACCATTATGAAATCATCATAGCCATTACGACCATTATTAAATTACAGTCGACATGACAACCATTATAAAATCTTCGTCGCCATGACGACCATTATGACATCATGACATCACCGTTGCCATGACGACCTTTATGACATCACCGTTGCCATGACGACCTTTATGACATCACCGTTGCCATGACGACCATTATGACATCATCGTCGCCATGACGACCATTATGACATCATCGTCGCCATGACGACCATTATGACATCATCGTCACCATGGCGACCATTATGACATCACCGTCGCCATGACGACCATTATGACATCATCGTAGCCATTACGACCATTATTAAATCACAGTCGCCATGACAACCATTATGACATCATTGTCGCCATGACAACCATTATGACATCATCGTCGCCATGGCAACCATTATGACATCATCGTCGCCATGGCAACCATTATGACATCATATTCGCCATGACGACCATTATGACATCATCGTCACCATGGCGACCATTATGACATCATGACATCACCGCTGCCATGCCGACCATTATGACATCTCCGTTGCCATGACAACCATTATGACATCATCGTCACCATGACGACCATTATGACATCATCGTCGCCATGACAACCATTATGACATCACAATCGCCATGATGACCATTATGACATCATCATCGCCATGATGACCCTTTATGACATTATCGTCGCCATGACGACCCTTATGACATCATCGTCGCCATGGCAACCATTATGACATCATCATCGCCATGACAACCAATATGATATCATCGTCGCCATGATGACCATTATGACATCATCGTCGCCATGACAACCATTATGACATCATCGTCGCCATGGCGACCATTATGACATCACCGTCACCATGACGACCATTATGACATCATCGTCGCCATGGCAACCATTATGACATCATCATCGCCATGACAACCAATGTGATATCATCATCGCCATGATGACCATTATGACATCATCGTTGCCATGACAACCATTATGACATCATATTCGCCATGGCGACCATTATGACGTCACTGTCGCCATGACGACCATTATGACATCATCGTCGCCATGGCGACCATTATGACATCATCATCCCCATGATGACCGTTATGACAATATCGTCGCCATGACGACCCTTATGATATCATCATCGCCATGGCAACCATTATGACATCATCATCGCCATGACAACCAATATATCATCGTCGCCATGATGACCATTATGACATCATCGTCGCCATGACAACCATTATGACATCACAATCGCCATAACGACCATTATGACATCATCGTCGCCATGGCGACCATTATGACATCATCATCGCCATGATGACCGTTATGACAATATCGTCGCCATGACGACCCTTATGACATCATCGTCGCCATGGCGACCATTATGACATCACCGTCGCCATGACGACCATTATTAAATCATCGTCGCCATGACAACCATTATGACATCTTCGTCGCCATGACAACCATTATGACATCACAATCGCCATGACGACCATTATGACATCATCATAGCCATTACGACCATTAATAAATCACAGTCGCCATGACAACCATTATGATATCTTCGTCGCCATGATGACCATTATGACATCATGACATCACCGTTGCCATGACGACCATTATGACATCACCGGTGCCATGACAACCATTATGACATCATCATCGCCATGACGACCATTATGACATCATCGTCGCCATGACAACCATTTTGACATCACAATCGCCATGACGACCATTATGACATCATCGTCGCCATGGCGACCATTATGACATCATCGTAGCCATTACGACCATTATTAAATCACAGTCGCCATGACAACCATTATGACATCTTCGTCGCCATGACGACCATTATGACATCATGACATCACCATTGCCATGACGACCATTATGACATCATTGTCACCATGACAACCATTATGACATCAACGTCGCCATGGCGACCATTTTGACATCACCGTTGCCATGACGACCATTATGACATCACCATTGCCATGACGACCATTATGACATCATCGTCACCATGACGACCATTATGACATCATCGTCGCCATGACAACCATTATGACATCATCATAGCCATTACGACCATTATTAAATCACAGTCGCCATGACAACCATTATGACATCTTCGTCGCCATGACGACCATTATGACATCATGACATCACCATTGCCATGACGACCATTATGACATCACCGTTGCCATGACGACCATTATGACATCATTGTCACCATGACAACCATTATGACATCAACGTCGCCATGGCGACCATTTTGACATCACCGTTGCCATGACGACCATTATTAAATCATCATAGCCATTACGAACATTATTATATCACAGTACGCCATGAAAACCATTATGACATCTTCGTCGCCATGATGACCATTATGACATCATGACATCACCGTTGCCATGACGACCATTATGACATCACCATTGCCATGACGACCATTATGACATCATCGTCGCCATGACAAACATTTTGACATCATCGTCGCCATGGCGACCATTATGACATCACCGTCGCCATGACGACCATTATGACATCATCGTAGCCTTTACGACCATTATTAAATCAAAGTCGCCATGACAACCATTATGACATCTTCGTCGCCATGACGACCATTATGACATCATCGTTGCCATGACGACCATTATGACATCATCGTCGCCATGGCAACCATTATGACATCATCATCGCCATGACAACCAATATGATATCATCGTCGCCATGATGACCATTATTAAATCAAAGTCGCCATGACAACCATTATGACATCTTCGTCGCCATGATGACCATTATGACATCATGACATCACCGTCGCCATGACAACCATTATGACATCATCGTCGCTATGGCGACCATTATGACATCATCGTCGCCTTGACGACAATTATGACATCATCATCGCCATGACTACCATTATGACATCATCATCGCCATGATGACCGTTATGACATTATCATCGCCATGACGACCCTTATGACATCATCTTCGCCATGGCAACCATTATGACATCATCATCGCCATGACAACCAATATGATATCATCGTCGCCATGATGACCATTATGACATCATCGTCGCCATGACGACCATTATGACATCATCGTCGCCATGACAACCATTATGACATCACCGTTGCCATGACGACCATTATGACATCATCATCGCCATGACAACCAATATGATAACATCGTCGCCATGATGACCAATATGATATCATCGTCGCCATGATGACCATTATGTCATCATCGTCGCCATGCCAACCATTATGACATCATCATCGCCATGGCGACCATTATGACATCAACGTCGCCATGGTGACCATTATGAAATCATCATAGCCATTACGACCATTATTAAATTACAGTCGACATGACAACCATTATAAAATCTTCGTCGCCATGACGACCATTATGACATCATGACATCACCGTTGCCATGACGACCTTTATGACATCACCGTTGCCATGACGACCTTTATGACATCACCGTTGCCATGACGACCATTATGACATCATCGTCGCCATGACGACCATTATGACATCATCGTCGCCATGACGACCATTATGACATCATCGTCACCATGGCGACCATTATGACATCACCGTCGCCATGACGACCATTATGACATCATCGTAGCCATTACGACCATTATTAAATCACAGTCGCCATGACAACCATTATGACATCATTGTCGCCATGACAACCATTATGACATCATCGTCGCCATGGCAACCATTATGACATCATCGTCGCCATGGCAACCATTATGACATCATATTCGCCATGACGACCATTATGACATCATCGTCACCATGGCGACCATTATGACATCATGACATCACCGCTGCCATGCCGACCATTATGACATCTCCGTTGCCATGACAACCATTATGACATCATCGTCACCATGACGACCATTATGACATCATCGTCGCCATGACAACCATTATGACATCACAATCGCCATGATGACCATTATGACATCATCATCGCCATGATGACCCTTTATGACATTATCGTCGCCATGACGACCCTTATGACATCATCGTCGCCATGGCAACCATTATGACATCATCATCGCCATGACAACCAATATGATATCATCGTCGCCATGATGACCATTATGACATCATCGTCGCCATGACAACCATTATGACATCATCGTCGCCATGGCGACCATTATGACATCACCGTCACCATGACGACCATTATGACATCATCGTCGCCATGGCAACCATTATGACATCATCATCGCCATGACAACCAATGTGATATCATCATCGCCATGATGACCATTATGACATCATCGTTGCCATGACAACCATTATGACATCATATTCGCCATGGCGACCATTATGACGTCACTGTCGCCATGACGACCATTATGACATCATCGTCGCCATGGCGACCATTATGACATCATCATCCCCATGATGACCGTTATGACAATATCGTCGCCATGACGACCCTTATGATATCATCATCGCCATGGCAACCATTATGACATCATCATCGCCATGACAACCAATATATCATCGTCGCCATGATGACCATTATGACATCATCGTCGCCATGACAACCATTATGACATCACAATCGCCATAACGACCATTATGACATCATCGTCGCCATGGCGACCATTATGACATCATCATCGCCATGATGACCGTTATGACAATATCGTCGCCATGACGACCCTTATGACATCATCGTCGCCATGGCGACCATTATGACATCACCGTCGCCATGACGACCATTATTAAATCATCGTCGCCATGACAACCATTATGACATCTTCGTCGCCATGACAACCATTATGACATCACAATCGCCATGACGACCATTATGACATCATCATAGCCATTACGACCATTAATAAATCACAGTCGCCATGACAACCATTATGATATCTTCGTCGCCATGATGACCATTATGACATCATGACATCACCGTTGCCATGACGACCATTATGACATCACCGGTGCCATGACAACCATTATGACATCATCATCGCCATGACGACCATTATGACATCATCGTCGCCATGACAACCATTTTGACATCACAATCGCCATGACGACCATTATGACATCATCGTCGCCATGGCGACCATTATGACATCATCGTAGCCATTACGACCATTATTAAATCACAGTCGCCATGACAACCATTATGACATCTTCGTCGCCATGACGACCATTATGACATCATGACATCACCATTGCCATGACGACCATTATGACATCATTGTCACCATGACAACCATTATGACATCAACGTCGCCATGGCGACCATTTTGACATCACCGTTGCCATGACGACCATTATGACATCATCGTCGCCATGGCAACCATTATGACATCATCATCGCCATGACAACCAATATGATATCATCGTCGCCATGATGACCATTATGTAATCATTGTCGCCATGACAACCATTATGACATCATCGTCGTCATGATGACCATTATGACATCATGACATCACCGTTGCCATGACGACCATTATGACATCACCGTTGACATGATGACCATTATGACATCATCGTCGCCATGACGACCATTATGACATCATCGTCGCCATGACAACCATTATGACATCACAATCGCCATGACGACCATTATGACATCATCATAGCCATTACGACCATTATGGCATCATCATCGCCATGATGACCCTTTATGACATTATCGTCGCCATGACGACCCTTATGACATCATCGTCGCCATGGCAACCATTATGACATCATCATCGCCATGGCAACCAATATGATATCATCGTCGCCATGACGACCATTATGACATCATCGTCGCCATGACAACCATTATGACATCATATTCGCCATGGCGACCATTATGACATCATCGTAGCCATTACGACCATTATTAAATCACAGTCGCCATGGCAACCATTATGACATCTTCGTCGCCATGACGACCATTATGACATCATGACATCACCATTGCCATGACGACCATTATGACATCATCGTCGCCATGACGACCATTATGACATCATCGTCGCCATGACAACCATTATGACATCACAATCGCCTTGACAACCATTATGACATCATAGTCGCCATGGCGACCATTATGACATCATCATCGCCAAGATGACCGTTATGAGAATATCGTCGCCATGACGACCCTTATGACATCATCGTCGCCATGGCAACCATTATGACATCATCATCGCCATGACAACCAATATGATATCATTGTCGCCATGACAACCATTATGACATCATCGTTGCCTTGACGACAATTATGACATCATCATCGCCATGACGACCATTATGACATCATCATCGCCATGATGACCGTTATGACATTATCGTCGCCATGACGACCCTTATGACATCATCGTCGCCATGGCAACCATTATGACATCATCATCGCCATGACGACCATTATGACATCATCGCAGCCATTACGACCATTATTAAATCACAGTCGCCATGACAACCATTATGACATCTTCGTCGCCATGACGACCATTATGACATCACCGTTGCCATGACGACCATTATGACATCACCGTTGCCATGACGACCATTATGACATCATCGTCGCCATCACGACCATTATGACATCATCGTCGCCATGACAACCATTATGACATCACAATCGCCATGACGACCATTATGACATCATCGCCATGACGACCCTTTTGACATCATCGTCGCCATGGCAACCATTATGACATCATCATCGCCATGACAACCAATATGATATCATCGTCGCCATGATGACCATTATGACATCATCGTCGCCATGACAACCATTATGACATCATCGTCGCCATGGCGACCATTATGACATCACCGTCGCCATGGCGACCATTATGACATCATCATCGCCATGACAACCAATATGATATCATCGTCGCCATGATGACCATTATGTCATCATCATCGCCATGGCAACCATTATGACATCATCATCGCCATGGCGACCATTATGACATCAACGTCGCCATGGCGACCATTATGACATCACCGTCGCCATGACGACCATTATTAAATCATCGTAGCCATTTCGACCATTATTAAATCACAGTCGCCATGACAACCATTATGACATCTTCGTCGCCATGATGACCATTATGACATCATGACATCACCGTTGACATGACGACCATTATGACACCACCATTGCCATGACGACCATTATGACATCATCGTCGCCATGACGACCATTATGACATCATCGTCGCCATGACGACAATTATGATATCATCATCGCCATGACGACCATTATGACGTCATCATCGCCATGATGACCGTTATGACATTATCGTCGCCATGGCAAACATTATGACATCATCATCGCCATGACAACCAATATGATATCATCGTCACCATGATGACATCATCGTCGCCATGACAACCATTATGACATCATCGTCGCCATGGCAAACATTATGACATCACCGTCGCCATGACGACCATTATGACATCATCGTAGCCATTACGACCATTATTAAATCACACTCGCCATGACAACCATTATGACATCTTCGTCGCCATGACGACCATTATGACATCATGACATCACGGTTGCCATGACGACCATTATGACATCATCGGCGCCATGACGACCATTATGACATCATCGTCGCCATGGCAACCATTATGACATCATCATCGCCATGACAACCAATATGATATCATCGTCGCCATGATGACCATTATTAAATCAAAGTCGCCATGACAACCATTATGACATCTTCGTCGCCATGATGACCATTATGACATCATGACATCACCGTCGCCATGACAACCATTATGACATCATCGTCGCTATGGCGACCATTATGACATCATCGTCGCCTTGACGACAATTATGACATCATCATCGCCATGACTACCATTATGACATCATCATCGCCATGATGACCGTTATGACATTATCATCGCCATGACGACCCTTATGACATCATCTTCGCCATGGCAACCATTATGACATCATCATCGCCATGACAACCAATATGATATCATCGTCGCCATGATGACCATTATGACATCATCGTCGCCATGACGACCATTATGACATCATCGTCGCCATGACAACCATTATGACATCACCGTTGCCATGACGACCATTATGACATCATCATCGCCATGACAACCAATATGATAACATCGTCGCCATGATGACCAATATGATATCATCGTCGCCATGATGACCATTATGTCATCATCGTCGCCATGCCAACCATTATGACATCATCATCGCCATGGCGACCATTATGACATCAACGTCGCCATGGTGACCATTATGAAATCATCATAGCCATTACGACCATTATTAAATTACAGTCGACATGACAACCATTATAAAATCTTCGTCGCCATGACGACCATTATGACATCATGACATCACCGTTGCCATGACGACCTTTATGACATCACCGTTGCCATGACGACCTTTATGACATCACCGTTGCCATGACGACCATTAAGACATCATCGTCGCCATGACGACCATTATGACATCATCGTCGCCATGACGACCATTATGACATCATCGTCACCATGTCGACCATTATGACATCACCGTCGCCATGACGACCATTATGACATCATCGTAGCCATTACGACCATTATTAAATCACAGTCGCCATGACAACCATTATGACATCATTGTCGCCATGACAACCATTATGACATCATCGTCGCCATGGCAACCATTATGACATCATCGTCGCCATGGCAACCATTATGACATCATATTCGCCATGACGACCATTATGACATCATCGTCACCATGGCGACCATTATGACATCATGACATCACCGCTGCCATGCCGACCATTATGACATCTCCGTTGCCATGACAACCATTATGACATCATCGTCACCATGACGACCATTATGACATCATCGTCGCCATGACAACCATTATGACATCACAATCGCCATGATGACCATTATGACATCATCATCGCCATGATGACCCTTTATGACATTATCGTCGCCATGACGACCCTTATGACATCATCGTCGCCATGGCAACCATTATGACATCATCATCGCAATGTCAACCAATATGATATCATCGTCGCCATGATGACCATTATGACATCATCGTCGCCATGACAACCATTATGACATCATCGTCGCCATGGCGACCATTATGACACCACCGTTGCCATGACGATCATTGTGACATAATGGTCGCCATGACGACCATTATGACATCATCATCGCCATGACGACCATTATGACAACATCATCGCCATGATGACCGTTATGATATCATCGTCGCCATGAAGACCATTATGACATCATCGTCGCCATGACAACCATTATGACATCACAATCGCCATGACGACCATTATGACATCATCATCGCCATGATGACCCGTTATGACTTTATCGTCGCCATGACGACCATTATGACATCATCGTCACCATGGCAACCATTATGACATCATCATCGCCATGACAACCAATGTGATATCATCGTCGCCATGATGACCATTATGACATCATCGTCGCCATGACAACCATTATGACATCATATTCGCCATGGCGACCATTGTGACATTACTGTCGCCATGACGACCATTATGACATCATCGTAGCCATTACGACCATTATTAAATCACAGTCGCCATGACAACCATTATGACATCTTCGTCGCCAAGACGACCATTATGACATCATGACATCACCGTTGCCATGACCACCATTATGACATCATGACATCATCATCGCCATGGCGACCATTATGACATCATCGTCGCCTTGACGACAATTATGACATCATCATCGCCATGACGACCATTATGACATCATCATTGCCATGATGACCGTTATGACATTATCGTCGCCATGACGACCCTTATGACATAATTGTCGCCATGGCAACCATTATGACATCATCATCGCCATGACAACCAATATGATATCATCGTCGCCATGATGACCATTATGACATCATCGTCGCCATGACAACCATTATGACATCATCGTTGCCATGGCGACCATTATGACATCACCGTCGCCATGACGACCATTATGACATCATCGCAGCCATTATGACCATTATTAAATCACAGTCGCCATGACAACCATTATGACATCTTCGTCGCCATGACGACCATTATAACATCACCTTTGCCATGACGACCATTATGACATCACCGTTGCCATGACGACCATTATGACATCATCGTCGCCATGACGACCATTATGACATCATCATCGCCATGACAACCAATATGATATCATCGTCGCCATGATGACCATTATGACATCATCGTCGCCATGACAACCATTATGACATCATCGTCGCCATGGCGAACATTATGACATCACCGTCGCCATGACGACCATTATGACATCATCGTCGCCATGACGACCATTATGACATCATCGTCGCCATGACGACCATTATGACATCATCGTCGCCATGGCGACCATTATGACATTATCATCGCCATGATGACCGTTATGACATTATCGTCGCCATGACGACCCTTATGACATAATTGTCGCCATGGCAACCATTATGACATCACAATCGCCATGACGACCATTATGACATCATCATCGCCATGATGACCCTTTATGACATTATCGTCGCCATGACGACCCTTATGACATCATCGTCGCCATGGCAACCATTATGACATCATCATCGCCATGACAACCAATATGATATCATCGTCGCCATGATGACCATTATGACATCATCGTCGCCATGACAACCATTATGACATCATCGTCGCCATGGCGAACATTATGACATCACCGTCGCCATGACGACCATTATGACATCATCGTCGCCATGACGACCATTATGACATCATCGTCGCCATGACGACCATTATGACATCATCGTCGCCATGGCGACCATTATGACATTATCATCGCCATGATGACCGTTATGACATTATCGTCGCCATGACGACCCTTATAACATCATCGTCGCCATGGCGACCATTATGACATCATCATCGCCATGACAACCAATATGATATCATCGTCGCCATGATGACCATTATGTCATCATCATCGCCATGGCAACCATTATGACATCATCATCGCCATGGCGACCATTATGACATCATCATCGCCATGGCGACCATTATGACATCACCGTCGCCATGTCGACCATTATTAAATCAACGTAGCTATTTCGACCATTATTAAATCACAGTCGCCATGACAACCATTATGACATCTTCGTCGCCATGATGACCATTATGACATCATGACATCACCGTTGACATGACGACCATTACGACACCACCATTGCCATGACGACCATTATGACATCATCGTCGCCATGACGACCATTATGACATCATCGTCGTCATGACGACAATTATGACATCATCATCGCCATGACGACCATTATGACGTCATCATCGCCATGATGACCGTTATGACATTATCGTCGCCATGGCAAACATTATGACATCATCATCGCCATGACAACCAATATGATATCATCGTCACCATGATGACATCATCGTCGCCATGACAACCATTATGACATCATCGTCGCCATGGGAAACATTATGACATCACCGTCGCCATGACGACCATTATGACATTATCGCAGCCATTACGACCATTATTAAATCACACTCGCCATGACAACCATTATGACATCTTCGTCGCCATGACGACCATTATGACATCATGACATCACGGTTGCCATGACGACCATTATGACATCATCGGCGCCATGACAACCATTATGACACCATCGTCGCCATGGCGACCATTATGACACCACCGTTGCCATGACGATCATTATGACATCATCGTCGCCATGACGACCATTATGACATCATCATCGCCATGACGACCATTATGACAACATCATCGCCATGATGACCGTTATGACATCATCGTCGCCATGACCACCATTATGACATCATCGTCGCCATGACAACCATTATGACATCACAATCGCCATGATGACCATTATGACATCATCATCGCCATGATGACGCGTTATGACTTTATCGTCGCCATGACGACCCTTATGACATCATTGTCGCCATGGCAACCATTATGACATCATCATCGCCATGACAACCAATATGATATCATCATCGCCATGATGACCATTATGACATCATCGTCGCCATGACAACCATTATGACATCCATCATCGTTGCCATGGCGACCATTATGACATCACCGTCGCCATGACGACCATTATGACATCATCGTCACCATGGAAACCATTATGACATCATCATCACCATGACAACCAATGTGATATCATCGTCGCCATGATGACCATTATGACATCATCGTCGCCATGACAACCATTATGACATCATATTCGCCATGACGACCATTATGACATCACTGTCGCCATGACGACCATTATGACATCATCGTAGCCATTACGACCATTATTAAATCACAGTCGCCATGACAACCATTATGACATCTTCGTCGCCATGATGACCATTATGACATCATGACATCACCGTTGCCATGACCACCATAATGACATCATGACATCATCATCGCCATGGCGACCATTATGACATCATCGTCGCCTTGACGACAATTATGACATCATCATCGCCATGACGACCATTATGACATCATCATCGCCATGATGACCATTATGACATCATCGTCGCCATGACGACCATTATGACATCATCGTCGCCATGACGACAATTATGACATCATCATCGCCATGATGACCATTATGACATCATCATCACCATGATGACCGTTATGACATTATCGTCGCCATGACGACCCTTATGACATCATCGTCGCCATGGCAAACATTATGACATCATCATCGCCATGACAACCAATATGATATCATCGTCGCCATGATGACCATTATGACATCATCGTCACCATGACAACCATTATGACATCATCGTCGCCATGACGACCATTATGACATCATCGTAGCCATTACGACAATTATTAAATAACAGTCGCCATGACAAACATTACGACATCTTCGTCGCCATGACGACCATTATGACATCATGACATCACCGTTGCCATGACGACCATTATGACATCATCGTCGCCATGACAACCATTATAACATCATCGTCGCCATGGCGACCATTATGACACCACCATTGCCATGACGATCATTATGACATCATCGTCGCCATGACGACCATTATGACAACATCATCGCCATGACGACCATTATGACATCATCATCGCCATGATGACCGTTATGACATCATCGTCGCCATGACGACCATTATGACATCATCGTCGCCATGACAACCATTATGACATCACAATCGCCATGACGACCATTATGACATCATCATCGCCATGATGACCGTTTATGACATTATCGTCGCCATGACGACACTTATGACATCATCGTCGCCATGGCAACCATTATGACATCATCATCGCCATGACAACCAATATGATATCATCATTGCCATGATGACCATTATGACATCATTGTTGCCATGACAACCATTATGACATCAACGTCGCCATGGTGACCATTTTGACATCACCGTCGCCATGACGACCATTATGACATCATCGTCGCCATGACGACCATTATGACAACATCATCGCCATGACGACCATTATGACATCATCATCGCCATGATGACCGTTATGACATCATCGTCGCCATGACGACCATTATGACATCATCGTCGCCATGACAACCATTATGACATCACAATCGCCATGACGACCATTATGAAATCATCATAGCCATTAAGACCATTATTAAATCACAGTCGCCATGACAACCATTATGACATCTTCGTCGCCATGACGACAATTATGACATCATCATCGCAATGACGACCATTATGACATCATCATCGCCATGATGACCGTTATGACATTATCGTCGCCATGACGACCCTTATGACATCATCGTCACCATGGCAAACATTATGACATCATCATCGCCATGGCAACCATTATGACATCATCATCGCCATGACAACCAATATGATATCATAGTCGCCATGATGACCATTATGACATCATAGTCGCTATGACAACCATTATGACATCATATTCGCCATGGCGACCATTATGACATCAACGTCACCATGGCGACCATTTTGACATCACCGTCGCCATGACGACCATTATTAAATCATCGTAGCCTTTACGACCATTATTATATCACAGTCGCCATGACAACCATTATGACATCTTTGTCGCCATGATGACCATTATGACATCATGACATCACCGTTGCCATGACGACCATTATGACATCACCGTTGCCATGACGACCATTATGACATCATCGTCGCCATGACGACCATTATGACATCATCGTCGCCATGACAACCATTATGACACCACAATCGCCATGACGACCATTATGACATCACCGTCACCATGGCGACCATTATGACATCACCGTCGCCATGACGACCATTATGAAATCATCATAGCCATTACGACCATTATTAAATCACAGTCGCCATGACAACCATTATGACATCTTCGTCGCCATGATGACGATTATGACATCATGACATCAACGTCGCCATGACAACCATTATGACATCATCGTCGCCATGGCGACCATTATGACATCATCGTCGCCTTGACGACAATTATGACATCATCATCGCCATGACTACCATTATGACATCATCATCGCCATGATGACCGTTATGACATTATCATCGCCATGACAACCATTTTGACATCACCGTCGCCATGGCGACCATTATGACATCACCGTCGCCATGACGTCCATTATGACATCATCTTAGCCATTACGACCATTATTAAATCACCGTCGCCATGACAAACATTATGACATCACCGTCGCCATGACGACCATTATGACATCATGACATCACCGATGCCATGACGACCATTATGACATCACCGTTGCCATGACGACCATTATGACATCATCGTCGCCATGATGACCATTATGACATCATCGTCGCCATGACAACCATTATGACATCACAATCGCCATGACGACCATTATGACATCATCATCGCCATGATGACCCCTTATGACATTATCGTCGCCATGACGACCCTTATGACATCATCGTCCCCATGGCAACTATTATGACATCATCATCGCCATGACAACCAATATGATATCATCGTCACCATGATGACCATTATGACATCATCGTCGCCATGACAACCATTATGACATCACAATCGCCATGACGACCATTATGACATCATCATCACCATGGCGACCATTATGACATCACCCTCGCCATGACGACCATTATGAAATCATCATAGCCATTACGACCATTATTAAATCATAGTCGCCATGGCGACCATTATGACATCATCATCGCCAAGATGACCGTTATGAGAATATCGTCGCCATGACGACCCTTATGACATCATCGTCGCCATGGCAACCATTATGACATCATCGCCATGACAACCAATATGATATCATTGTCGCCATGACAACCATTATGACATCATCGTCGCCATGGCGACCATTATGACACCACCGTTGCCATGACGACCATTATGACATCATCGTTGCCTTGACGACAATTATGACATCATCATCGCCATGACGACCATTATGACATCATCATCGCCATGATGACCGTTATGACATTATCGTCGCCATGACGACCCTTATGACATCATCGTCGCCATGGCAACCATTATGACATCATCATCGCCATGACGACCATTATGACATCATCGCAGCCATTACGACCATTATTAAATCACAGTCGCCATGACAACCATTATGACATCTTCGTCGCCATGACGACCATTATGACATCACCGTTGCCATGACGACCATTATGACATCACCGTTGCCATGACGACCATTATGACATCATCGTCGCCATCACGACCATTATGACATCATCGTCGCCATGACAACCATTATGACATCACAATCGCCATGACGACCATTATGACATCATCGCCATGATGACCCTTTATGACATTATCGTCGCCATGACGACCCTTTTGACATCATCGTCGCCATGGCAACCATTATGACATCATCATCGCCATGACAACCAATATGATATCATCGTCGCCATGATGACCATTATGACATCATCGTCGCCATGACAACCATTGTGACATCATCGTCGCCATGGCGACCATTATGACATCACCGTCGCCATGACGACCATTATGACATCATCGTCGCCATGACGACCATTATGACATCATCGTCGCCATGACGACCATTATGACATCATCGTCACCATGGCGACCATTATGACATCATCATCGCCATGATGACCGTTATGACATTATCGTCGCCATGACGACCCTTATAACATCATCGTCGCCATGGCGACCATTATGACATCATCATCGCCATGACAACCAATATGATATCATCGTCGCCATGATGACCATTATGTCATCATCATCGCCATGGCAACCATTATGACATCATCATCGCCATGGCGACCATTATGACATCAACGTCGCCATGGCGACCATTATGACATCACCGTCGCCATGACGACCATTATTAAATCATCGTAGCCATTTCGACCATTATTAAATCACAGTCGCCATGACAACCATTATGACATCTTCGTCGCCATGATGACCATTATGACATCATGACATCACCGTTGACATGACGACCATTATGACACCACCATTGCCATGACGACCATTATGACATCATCGTCGCCATGACGACCATTATGACATCATCGTCGCCATGACGACAATTATGACATCATCATCGCCATGACGACCATTATGACGTCATCATCGCCATGATGACCGTTATGACATTATCTTCGCCATGGCAAACATTATGACATCATCATCGCCATGACAACCAATATGATATCATCGTCACCATGATGACATCATCGTCGCCATGACAACCATTATGACATCATCGTCGCCATGGCAAACATTATGACATCACCGTCGCCATGACGACCATTATGACATCATCGTAGCCATTACGACCATTATTAAATCACACTCGCCATGACAACCATTATGACATCTTCGTCGCCATGACGACCATTATGACATCATGACATCACGGTTGCCATGACGACCATTATGACATCATCGGCGCCATGACAACCATTATGACATCATCGTCGCCATGGCGACCATTATGACACCACCGTTGCCATGACGATCATTATGACATCATGGTCGCCATGACGACCATTATGACATCATCATCGCCATGACGACCATTATGACAACATCATCGCCATGATGACCGTTATGACATCATCGTCGCCATGACGACCATTATGACATCATCGTCGCCATGACAACCATTATGACATCACAATCGCCATGACGACCATTATGACATCATCATCGCCATGATGACCCGTTATGACTTTATCGTCGCCATGACGACCATTATGACATCATCGTCACCATGGCAACCATTATGACATCATCATCGCCATGACAACCAATGTGATATCATCGTCGCCATGATGACCATTATGACATCATCGTCGCCAAGACAACCATTATGACATAATATTCGCCATGGCGACCATTGTGACATTACTGTCGCCATGACGACCATTATGACATCATCATCGCCATGACAACCAATGTGATATCATCGTCGCCATGATGACCATTATGACATCATCGTCGCCATGACGACCATTATGACATCATCGTCGCCATGACAACCATTATGACATCACCGTTGCCATGACGACCATTACGACATCATCATCGCCATGACAACCAATATGATATCATCGTCGCCATGATGACCAATATGATATCATCGTCGCCATGATGACCATTATGTCATCATTTTCGCCATGGCAACCATTATGACATCATCATCGCCATGGCGACCATTATGACATCAACGTCGCCATGGTGACCATTATGAAATCATCATAGCCATTACGACCATTATTAAATTACAGTCGACATGACAACCATTATAAAATCTTCGTCGCCATGACGACCATTATGACATCATGACATCATCGTTGCCATGACGACCTTTATGACATCACCGTTGCCATGACGACCATTATGACATCATCGTCGCCATGACGACCATTATGACATCATCGTCGCCATGACAACCATTATGACATCATCGTCGCCATGGCGACCATTATGACATCACCGTCGCCATGACGACCATTATGACATCATCGTAGCCATTACGACCATTATTAAATCACAGTCGCCATGACAACCATTATGACATCTTCGTCGCCATGATGACCATTATGACATCATGACATCACAGTTGCCATGACGACCATTATGACATCACCGTTGCCATGACGACCATTATGACATCATCGTCGCCATGACGACCATTATGACATCATCGTCGCCATGACAACCATTATGACATCATCGTCGCCATGACAACCATTATGACATCATCGTCGCCATGACAACCATTATGACATCATCGTCGCCATGGCAACCATTATGACATCATCGTCGCCATGGCAACCATTATGACATCATCGTCGCCATGATGACCATTATGACATCATCGTCGCCATGACAACCATTATGACATCATATTCGCCATGGTGACCATTATGACATCAACGTCGCAATGGCAACCTTTTTGACATCACCGTCGCCATGACGACCATTATTAAATCATCGTAGCCATTACGACCATTATTAAATCACAGTCGCCATGACAACCATTATGACATCTTCGTCGCCATGATGACCATTATGACATCATGACATCACAGTTGCCATGACGACCATTATGACATCACCATTGCCATGACGACCATTATGACATCATCGTCACCATGACGACCATTATGACATCATCGTCGCCATGACAACCATTATGACATCACAATCGCCATGACGACCAGTATGACATCATCATCACCATGGCGACCATTATGACATCATCGTCACCATGGCTACCATTATGACATCATGACATCACCGTTGCCATGCCGACCATTATGACATCACCGTTGCCATGACGACCATTATGACATCACAATCGCCATGATGACCCTTTATGACATTATCATCGCCATGACGACCCTTATGACATCATCGTCGCCATGGCAACCATTATGACATCATAATCGCCATGACAACCAATATGATATCATCGTCGCCATGATGACCATTATGACATCATCGTCGCCATGACAACCATTATGACATCATCGTCGCCATGGCGACCATTATGACATCACCGTCGCCATGACGACCATTATGACATCATCGTCGCCATGGCAACCATTATGACATCATCATCGCCATGACAACCAATGTGATATCATCGTCGCCATGATGACCATTATGACATCATCGTTGCCATGACAAACATTATGACATCATATTCGCCATGGCGACCATTATGACATCACTGTCGCCATGACGACCATTATGACATCATCGTAGCCATTAAGACCATTATTAAATCACAGTCGCCATGACAACCATTATGACATCTTCGTCGCCATGACGACCATTATGACATCATGACATCACCGTTGCCATGACGACCATTATGACATCACCATGACGACCATTATGACATCATCGTCGCCTTGACAACCATTATGACATCACAATCGCCATGACGAACATTATGACATCATCGTCGCCATGGCGACCATTATGACATCATCATCCCCATGATGACCGTTATGACAATATCGTCGCCATGACGACCCTTATAATATCATCATCGCCATGGCAACCATTTTGACATCATCATCGCCATGACAACCAATATGATGTCATCGTCGCCATGATGACCATTATGACATCATCGTCGCCATGACAACCATTATGACATCACAATCGCCATAACGACCATTATGACATCATCGTCGCCATGGCGACCATTATGACATCATCATCGCCATGATGACCGTTATGACAATATCGTCGCCATGACGACCCTTATGACATCATCGTCGCCATGGCGACCATTATGACATCACCGTCGCCATGACGACCATTATTAAATCATAGTCGCCATGACAACCATTATGACATCTTCGTCGCCATGATGACCATTATGACATCATGACAACACCGTTGCCATGACGACCGTTATGACATCACCGTTGCCATGATGACCATTATGACATCATCGTCGCCATGACGACCATTATGACATCATCGTCGTCATGACAACCATTATGACATCACAATCGCCATGACGACCATTATGACATCATCATAGCCATTACGACCATTAAAAAATCACAGTCGCCATGACAACCATTATGATATCTTCGTCGCCATGATGACCATTATGACATCACCGTTGCCATGACGACCATTATGACATCACCGGTGCCATGACAACCATTATGACATCATCATCGCCATGACGACCATTATGACATCATCGTCGTCATGACAACCATTATGACATCACAATCGCCATGACGACCATTATGACATCATCGTCACCATGGCGACCATTATGACATCATCGTAGCCATTACGACCATTATTAAATCACTGTCGCCATGACAACCATTATGACATCTTCGTCGCCATGACGACCATTATGACATCATGACATCACCATTGCCATGACGACCATTATGACATCACCGTTGCCATGACGACCATTATGACATCATTGTCGCCATGACAACCATTATGACATCAACGTCGCCATGGCGACCATTTTGACATCACCGTCGCCATGACGACCATTATTAAATCATCGTAGCCATTACGACCATTATTATATCACAGTCGCCATGAAAACCATTATGACATCTTCGTCGCCATGATGACCATTATGACATCATGACATCACCGTTGCCATGACGACCATTATGACATCACCATTGCCATGACGACCATTATGACATCATCGTCGCCATGACAACCATTTTGACATCGTCGTCGCCATGGCGACCATTATGACATCACCGTCGCCATGACGACCATTATGACATCATCGTAGCCTTTACGACCATTATTAAATCAAAGTCGCCATGACAACCATTATGACATCTTCGTCGCCATGACGACCATTATGACATCATCGTTGCCATGACGACCATTATGACATCATCGTCGCCATGGCAACCATTATGACATCATCATCGCCATGACAACCAATATGATATCATCGTCGCCATGATGACCATTATTAAATCAAAGTCGCCATGACAACCATTATGACATCTTCGTCGCCATGATGACCATTATGACATCATGACATCACCGTCGCCATGACAACCATTATGACATCATCGTCGCTATGGCGACCATTATGACATCATCGTCGCCTTGACGACAATTATGACATCATCATCGCCATGACTACCATTATGACATCATCATCGCCATGATGACCGTTATGACATTATCATCGCCATGACGACCCTTATGACATCATCTTCGCCATGGCAACCATTATGACATCATCATCGCCATGACAACCAATATGATATCATCGTCGCCATGATGACCAATATGATATCATCGTCGCCATGATGACCATTATGTCATCATCGTCGCCATGCCAACCATTATGACATCATCATCGCCATGGCGACCATTATGACATCAACGTCGCCATGGTGACCATTATGAAATCATCATAGCCATTACGACCATTATTAAATTACAGTCGACATGACAACCATTATAAAATCTTCGTCGCCATGACGACCATTATGAAATCATGACATCACCGTTGCCATGACGACCTTTATGACATCACCGTTGCCATGACGACCATTATGACATCATCGTCGCCATGACGACCATTATGACATCATCGTCGCCATGACGACCATTATGACATCATTGTCGCCATGACGACCATTATGACATCATCGTCGCCATGGCGACCATTATGACATCACCGTCGCCATGACGACCATTATGACATCATCGTAGCCATTACGACCATTATTAAATCACAGTCGCCATGACAACCATTATGACATCTTCGTCGCCATGATGACCATTATGACATCATGACATCACAGTTGCCATGACGACCATTATGACATCACCGTTGCCATGACGACCATTATGACATCATCGTCGCCATGACGACCATTATGACATCATTGTCGCCATGACAACCATTATGACATCATCGTCGCCATGGCAACCATTATGACATCATCGTCGCCATGGCAACCATTATGACATCATATTCGCCATGACGACCATTATGACATCATCGTCACCATGGCGACCATTATGACATCATGACATCACCGCTGCCATGCCGACCATTATGACATCACCGTTGCCATGACAACCATTATGACATCATCGTCACCATGACGACCATTATGACATCATCGTCGCCATGACAACCATTACGACATCACAATCGCCATGATGACCATTATGACATCATCATCGCCATGATGACCCTTTATGACATTATCGTCGCCATGACGACCCTTATGACATCATCGTCGCCATGGCAACCATTATGACATCATCATCGCCATGACAACCAATATGATATAATCGTCGCCATGATGACCATTATGACATCATCGTCGCCATGACAACCATTATGACATCATCGTCGCCATGGCGACCATTATGACATCACCGTCACCATGACGACCATTATGACATCATCGTCGCCATGGCAACCATTATGACATCATCATCGCCATGACAACCAATGTGATATCATCATCGCCATGATGACCATTATGACATCATCGTTGCCATGACAACCATTATGACATCATATTCGCCATGGCGACCATTATGACGTCACTGTCGCCATGACGACCATTATGACATCATCGTAGCCATTAAGACCATTATTAAATCACAGTCGCCATGACAACCATTATGACATCTTCGTCGCCATGACGACCATTATGACATCATGACATCACCGTTGCCATGACGACCATTATGACATCACCATGACGACCATTATGACATCATCGTCGCCATGACAACCATTATGACATCACAATCGCCATGACGAACATTATGACATCATCGTCGCCATGGCGACCATTATGACATCATCATCCCCATGATGACCGTTATGACAATATCGTCGCCATGACGACCCTTATGATATCATCATCGCCATGGCAACCATTATGACATCATCATCGCCATGACAACCAATATATCATCGTCGCCATGATGACCATTATGACATCATCGTCGCCATGACAACCATTATGACATCACAATCGCCATAACGACCATTATGACATCATCGTCGCCATGGCGACCATTATGACATCATCATCGCCATGATGACCGTTATGACAATATCGTCGCCATGACGACCCTTATGACATCATCGTCGCCATGGCGACCATTATGACATCACCGTCGCCATGACGACCATTATTAAATCATAGTCGCCATGACAACCATTATGACATCTTCGTCGCCATGATGACCATTATGACATCATGACAACACCGTTGCCATGACGACCATTATGACATCACCGTTGCCATGATGACCATTATGACATCATCGTCGCCATGACGACCATTATGATATCATCGTCGCCATGACAACCATTATGACATCACAATCGCCATGACGACCATTATGACATCATCATAGCCATTACGACCATTAATAAATCACAGTCGCCATGACAACCATTATGATATCTTCGTCGCCATGATGACCATTATGACATCATGACATCACCGTTGCCATGACGACCATTATGACATCACCGGTGCCATGACAACCATTATGACATCATCATCGCCATGACGACCATTATGACATCATCGTCGCCATGACAACCATTTTGACATCACAATCGCCATGACGACCATTATGACATCATCGTCGCCATGGCGACCATTATGACATCATCATCGCCATGGCGACCATTATGACATCAACGTCGCCATGGTGACCCTTATGAAATCATCATAGCCATTACGACCATTATTAAATTACAGTCGACATGACAACCATTATAAAATCTTCGTCGCCATGACGACCATCATGACATCATGACATCACCGTTGCCATGACGACCTTTATGACATCACCGTTGCCATGACGACCATTATGACATCATCGTCGCCATGACGACCATTATGACATCATCGTCGCCATGGCGACCATTATGACATCACCGTCGCCATGACGACCATTATGACATCATCGTAGCCATTACAACCATTATTAAATCACAGTCGCCATGACAACCATTATGACATCTTCGTCGCCATGATGACCATTATGACATCATGACATCACAGTTGCCATGACGACCATTATGACATCACCGTTGCCATGACGACCATTATGACATCATCGTCGCCATGACGACCATTATGACATCATCGTCGCCATGACAACCATTATGACATCATCGTCGCCATGGCAACCATTATGACATCATCGTCGCCATGGCAACCATTATGACATCATATTCGCCATGGCGACCATTATGACATCAACGTCGCAATGGCGACCATTTTGACATCACCGTCACCATGACGACCATTATTAAATCATCGTAGCCATTACGTCCATTATTAAATCACAGTTGCCATGACAACCATTATGACATCTTCGTCGCCATGATGACCATTATGACATCATGACATCACAGTTGCCATGACGACCATTATGACATCACCATTGCCATGACGACCATTATGACATCATCATCCCCATGATGACCGTTATGACAATATCGTCGCCATGACGACCCTTATGATATCATCATCGCCATGGCAACCATTTTGACATCATCATCGCCATGACAACCAATATGATGTCATCGTCGCCATGATGACCATTATGACATCATCGTCGCCATGACAACCATTATGACATCACAATCGCCATAACGACCATTATGACATCATCGTCGCCATGGCGACCATTATGACATCATCATCGCCATGATGACCGTTATGACAATATCGTCGCCATGACGACCCTTATGACATCATCGTCGCCATGGCGACCATTATGACATCACCGTCGCCATGACGACCATTATTAAATCATAGTCGCCATGACAACCATTATGACATCTTCGTCGCCATGATGACCATTATGACATCATGACAACACCGTTGCCATGACGACCGTTATGACATCACCGTTGCCATGATGACCATTATGACATCATCGTCGCCATGACGACCATTATGACATCATCGTCGCCATGACAACCATTATGACATCACAATCGCCATGACGACCATTATGACATCATCATAGCCATTACGACCATTAAAAAATCACAGTCGCCATGACAACCATTATGATATCTTCGTCGCCATGATGACCATTATGACATCACCGTTGCCATGACGACCATTATGACATCACCGGTGCCATGACAACCATTATGACATCATCATCGCCATGACGACCATTATGACATCATCGTCGTCATGACAACCATTATGACATCACAATCGCCATGACGACCATTATGACATCATCGTCGCCATGGCGACCATTATGACATCATCGTAGCCATTACGACCATTATTAAATCACTGTCGCCATGACAACCATTATGACATCTTCGTCGCCATGACGACCATTATGACATCATGACATCACCATTGCCATGACGACCATTATGACATCACCGTTGCCATGACGACCATTATGACATCATTGTCGCCATGACAACCATTATGACATCAACGTCGCCATGGCGACCATTTTGACATCACCGTCGCCATGACGACCATTATTAAATCATCGTAGCCATTACGACCATTATTATATCACAGTCGCCATGAAAACCATTATGACATCTTCGTCGCCATGATGACCATTATGACATCATGACATCACCGTTGCCATGACGACCATTATGACATCACCATTGCCATGACGACCATTATGACATCATCGTCGCCATGACAACCATTTTGACATCGTCGTCGCCATGGCGACCATTATGACATCACCGTCGCCATGACGACCATTATGACATCATCGTAGCCTTTACGACCATTATTAAATCAAAGTCGCCATGACAACCATTATGACATCTTCGTCGCCATGACGACCATTATGACATCATCGTCGCCATGACAACCAATATGATATCATCGTCGCCATGATGACCATTTTGACATCATCGTCGCCATGACAACCATTTTGACATCGTCGTCGCCATGGCGACCATTATGACATCACCGTCGCCATGACGACCATTATGACATCATCGTAGCCTTTACGACCATTATTAAATCAAAGTCGCCATGACGACCATTATGACATCATCGTTGCCATGGCAACCATTATGACATCATCATCGCCATGACAACCAATATGATATCATCGTCGCCATGATGACCATTATTAAATCAAAGTCGCCATGACAACCATTATGACATCTTCGTCGCCATGATGACCATTATGACATCATGACATCACCGTCGCCATGACAACCATTATGACATCATCGTCGCTATGGCGACCATTATGACATCATCGTCGCCTTGACGACAATTATGACATCATCATCGCCATGACTACCATTATGACATCATCATCGCCATGGCAACCATTATGACATCATCGCCATGACAACCAATATGATATCATTGTCGCCATGACAACCATTATGACATCATCGTCGCCATGGCGACCATTATGACACCACCGTTGCCATGACGACCATTATGACATCATCGTTGCCTTGACGGCAATTATGACATCATCATCGCCATGACGACCATTATGACATCATCATCGCCATGATGACCGTTATGACATTATCGTCGCCATGACGACCCTTATGACATCATCGTCGCCATGGCAACCATTATGACATCATCATCGCCATGACGACCATTATGACATCATCGCAGCCATTACGACCATTATTAAATCACAGTCGCCATGACAACCATTATGACATCTTCGTCGCCATGACGACCATTATGACATCACCGTTGCCATGACGACCATTATGACATCACCGTTGCCATGACGACCATTATGACATCATCGTCGCCATCACGACCATTATGACATCATCGTCGCCATGACAACCATTATGACATCACAATCGCCATGACGACCATTATGACATCATCGCCATGATGACCCTTTATGACATTATCGTCGCCATGACGACCCTTTTGACATCATCGTCGCCATGGCAACCATTATGACATCATCATCGCCATGACAACCAATATGATATCATCGTCGCCATGATGACCATTATGACATCATCGTCGCCATGACAACCATTATGACATCATCGTCGCCATGGCGACCATTATGACATCACCGTCGCCATGACGACCATTATGACATCATCGTCGCCATGACGACCATTATGACATCATCGTCGCCATGACGACCATTATGACATCATCGTCACCATGGCAACCATTATGACATCATCATCGCCATGATGACCGTTATGACATTATCGTCGCCATGACGACCCTTATAACATCATCGTCGCCATGGCGACCATTATGACATCATCATCGCCATGACAACCAATATGATATCATCGTCGCCATGATGACCATTATGTCATCATCATCGCCATGGCAACCATTATGACATCATCATCGCCATGGCGACCATTATGACATCAACGTCGCCATGGCGACCATTATGACATCACCGTCGCCATGACGACCATTATTAAATCATCGTAGCCATTTCGACCATTATTATTAAATCACAGTCGCCATGACAACCATTATGACATCTTCGTCGCCATGATGACCATTATGACATCATGACATCACCGTTGACATGACGACCATTATGACACCACCATTGCCATGACGACCATTATGACATCATCGTCGCCATGACGACCATTATGACATCATCGTCGCCATGACGACAATTATGACATCATCATCGCCATGACGACCATTATGACGTCATCATCGCCATGATGACCGTTATGACATTATCGTCGCCATGGCAAACATTATGACATCATCATCGCCATGACAACCAATATGATATCATCGTCACCATGATGACATCATCGTCGCCATGACAACCATTATGACATCATCGTCGCCATGGCAAACATTATGACATCACCGTCGCCATGACGACCATTATGACATCATCGTAGCCATTACGACCATTATTAAATCACACTCGCCATGACAACCATTATGACATCTTCGTCGCCATGACGACCATTATGACATCATGACATCACGGTTGCCATGACGACCATTATGACATCATCGGCGCCATGACAACCATTATGACATCATCGTCGCCATGGCGACCATTATGACACCACCGTTGCCATGACGATCATTATGACATCATGGTCGCCATGACGACCATTATGACATCATCATCGCCATGACGACCAATATGACAACATCATCGCCATGATGACCGTTATGACATCATCGTCGCCATGACGACCATTATGACATCATCGTCGCCATGACAACCATTATGACATCACAATCGCCATGACGACCATTATGACATCATCATCGCCATGATGACCCGTTATGACTTTATCGTCGCCATGACGACCATTATGACATCATCGTCACCATGGCAACCATTATGACATCATCATCGCCATGACAACCAATGTGATATCATCGTCGCCATGATGACCATTATGACATCATCGTCGCCATGACAACCATTATGACATAATATTCGCCATGGCGACCATTGTGACATTACTGTCGCCATGACGACCATTATGACATCATCATCGCCATGACAACCAATGTGATATCATCGTCGCCATGATGACCATTATGACATCATCGTCGCCATGACGACCATTATGACATCATCGTCGCCATGACAACCATTATGACATCACCGTTGCCATGACGACCATTACGACATCATCATCGCCATGACAACCAATATGATATCATCGTCGCCATGATGACCAATATGATATCATCGTCGCCATGATGACCATTATGTCATCATTTTCGCCATGGCAACCATTATGACATCATCATCGCCATGGCGACAATTATGACATCAACGTCGCCATGGTGACCATTATGAAATCATCATAGCCATTACGACCATTATTAAATTACAGTCGACATGACAACCATTATAAAATCTTTGTCGCCATGACGACCATTATGACATCATGACATCACCGTTGCCATGACGACCTTTATGACATCACCGTTGCCATGACGACCATTATGACATCATCGTCGCCATGACGACCATTATGACATCATCGTCGCCATGACAACCATTATGACATCATCGTCGCCATGGCGACCATTATGACATCACCGTCGCCATGACGACCATTATGACATCATCGTAGCCATTACGACCATTATTAAATCACAATCGCCATGACAACCATTATGACATCTTCGTCGCCATGATGACCATTATGACATCATGACATCACAGTTGCCATGACGACCATTATGACATCACCGTTGCCATGACGACCATTATGACATCATCGTCGCCATGACGACCATTATGACATCATCGTCGCCATGACAACCATTATGACATCATCGTCGCCATGACAACCATTATGACATCATCGTCGCCATGACAACCATTATGACATCATCGTCGCCATGGCAACCATTATGACATCATCGTCGCCATGGCAACCATTATGACATCATCGTCGCCATGATGACCATTATGACATCATCGTCGCCATGACAACCATTATGACATCATATTCGCCATGGCGACCATTATGACATCAACGTCGCAATGGCAACCATTTTGACATCACCGTCGCCATGACGACCATTATTAAATCATCGTAGCCATTACGACCATTATTAAATCACAGTCGCCATGACAACCATTATGACATCTTCGTCGCCATGATGACCATTATGACATCATGACATCACAGTTGCCATGACGACCATTATGACATCACCATTGCCATGACGACCATTATGACATCATCGTCACCATGACGACCATTATGACATCATCGTCGCCATGACAACCATTATGACATCACAATCGCCATGACGACCAGTATGACATCATCATCACCATGGCGACCATTATGACATCATCGTCACCATGGCTACCATTATGACATCATGACATCACCGTTGCCATGCCGACCATTATGACATCACCGTTGCCATGACGACCATTATGACATCACAATCGCCATGATGACCCTTTATGACATTATCATCGCCATGACGACCCTTATGACATCATCGTCGCCATGGCAACCATTATGACATCATCATCGCCATGACAACCAATATGATATCATCGTCGCCATGATGACCATTATGACATCATCGTCGCCATGACAACCATTATGACATCATCGTCGCCATGGCGACCATTATGACATCACCGTCGCCATGACGACCATTATGACATCATCGTCGCCATGGCAACCATTATGACATCATCATCGATATGACAACCAATGTGATATCATCGTCGCCATGATGACCATTATGACATCATCGTTGCCATGACAAACATTATGACATCATATTCGCCATGGCGACCATTATGACATCACTGTCGCCATGACGACCATTATGACATCATCGTAGCCATTAAGACCATTATTAAATCACAGTCGCCATGACAACCATTATGACATCTTCGTCGCCATGACGACCATTATGACATCATGACATCACCGTTGCCATGACGACCATTATGACATCACCATGACGACCATTATGACATCATCGTCGCCTTGACAACCATTATGACATCACAATCGCCATGACGAACATTATGACATCATCGTCGCCATGGCGACCATTATGACATCATCATCCCCATGATGACCGTTATGACAATATCGTCGCCATGACGACCCTTATGATATCATCATCGCCATGGCAACCATTTTGACATCATCATCGCCATGACAACCAATATGATGTCATCGTCGCCATGATGACCTTTATGACATCATCGTCGCCATGACAACCATTATGACATCACAATCGCCATAACGACCATTATGACATCATCGTCGCCATGGCGACCATTATGACATCATCATCGCCATGATGACCGTTATGACAATATCGTCGCCATGACGACCCTTATGACATCATCGTCGCCATGGCGACCATTATGACATCACCGTCGCCATGACGACCATTATTAAATCATAGTCGCCATGACAACCATTATGACATCTTCGTCGCCATGATGACCATTATGACATCATGACAACACCGTTGCCATGACGACCGTTATGACATCACCGTTGCCATGATGACCATTATGACATCATCGTCGCCATGACGACCATTATGACATCATCGTCGCCATGACAACCATTATGACATCACAATCGCCATGACGACCATTATGACATCATCATAGCCATTACGACCATTAAAAAATCACAGTCGCCATGACAACCATTATGATATCTTCGTCGCCATGATGACCATTATGACATCACCGTTGCCATGACGACCATTATGACATCACCGGTGCCATGACAACCATTATGACATCATCATCGCCATGACGACCATTATGACATCATCGTCGTCATGACAACCATTATGACATCACAATCGCCATGACGACCATTATGACATCATCGTCGCCATGGCGACCATTATGACATCATCGTAGCCATTACGACCATTATTAAATCACTGTCGCCATGACAACCATTATGACATCTTCGTCGCCATGACGACCATTATGACATCATGACATCACCATTGCCATGACGACCATTATGACATCACCGTTGCCATGACGACCATTATGACATCATTGTCGCCATGACAACCATTATGACATCAACGTCGCCATGGCGACCATTTTGACATCACCGTCGCCATGACGACCATTATTAAATCATCGTAGCCATTACGACCATTATTATATCACAGTCGCCATGAAAACCATTATGACATCTTCGTCGCCATGATGACCATTATGACATCATGACATCACCGTTGCCATGACGACCATTATGACATCACCATTGCCATGACGACCATTATGACATCATCGTCGCCATGACAACCATTTTGACATCGTCGTCGCCATGGCGACCATTATGACATCACCGTCGCCATGACGACCATTATGACATCATCGTAGCCTTTACGACCATTATTAAATCAAAGTCGCCATGACAACCATTATGACATCTTCGTCGCCATGACGACCATTATGACATCATCGTTGCCATGACGACCATTATGACATCATCGTCGCCATGGCAACCATTATGACATCATCATCGCCATGACAACCAATATGATATCATCGTCGCCATGATGACCATTATTAAATCAAAGTCGCCATGACAACCATTATGACATCTTCGTCGCCATGATGACCATTATGACATCATGACATCACCGTCGCCATGACAACCATTATGACATCATCGTCGCTATGGCGACCATTATGACATCATCGTCGCCTTGACGACAATTATGACATCATCATCGCCATGACTACCATTATGACATCATCATCGCCATGGCAACCATTATGACATCATCGCCATGACAACCAATATGATATCATTGTCGCCATGACAACCATTATGACATCATCGTCGCCATGGCGACCATTATGACACCACCGTTGCCATGACGACCATTATGACATCATCGTTGCCTTGACGACAATTATGACATCATCATCGCCATGACGACCATTATGACATCATCATCGCCATGATGACCGTTATGACATTATCGTCGCCATGACGACCCTTATGACATCATCGTCGCCATGGCAACCATTATGACATCATCATCGCCATGACGACCATTATGACATCATCGCAGCCATTACGACCATTATTAAATCACAGTCGCCATGACAACCATTATGACATCTTCGTCGCCATGACGACCATTATGACATCACCGTTGCCATGACGACCATTATGACATCACCGTTGCCATGACGACCATTATGACATCATCGTCGCCATCACGACCATTATGACATCATCGTCGCCATGACAACCATTATGACATCACAATCGCCATGACGACCATTATGACATCATCGCCATGATGACCCTTTATGACATTATCGTCGCCATGACGACCCTTTTGACATCATCGTCGCCATGGCAACCATTATGACATCATCATCGCCATGACAACCAATATGATATCATCGTCGCCATGATGACCATTATGACATCATCGTCGCCATGACAACCATTATGACATCATCGTCGCCATGGCGACCATTATGACATCACCGTCGCCATGACGACCATTATGACATCATCGTCGCCATGACGACCATTATGACATCATCGTCGCCATGACGACCATTATGACATCATCGTCACCATGGCGACCATTATGACATCATCATCGCCATGATGACCGTTATGACATTATCATCGCCATGACGACCCTTATAACATCATTGTCGCCATGGCGACCATTATGACATCATCATCGCCATGACAACCAATATGATATCATCGTCGCCATGATGACCATTATGTCATCATCATCGCCATGGCAACCATTATGACATCATCATCGCCATGGCGACCATTATGACATCAACGTCGCCATGGCGACCATTATGACATCACCGTCGCCATGACGACCATTATTAAATCATCGTAGCCATTTCGACCATTATTAAATCACAGTCGCCATGACAACCATTATGACATCTTCGTCGCCATGATGACCATTATGACATCATGACATCACCGTTGACATGACGACCATTATGACACCACCATTGCCATGACGACCATTATGACATCATCGTCGCCATGACGACCATTATGACATCATCGTCGCCATGACGACAATTATGACATCATCATCGCCATGACGACCATTATGACGTCATCATCGCCATGATGACCGTTATGACATTATCGTCGCCATGGCAAACATTATGACATCATCATCGCCATGACAACCAATATGATATCATCGTCACCATGATGACATCATCGTCGCCATGACAACCATTATGACATCATCGTCGCCATGGCAAACATTATGACATCACCGTCGCCATGACGACCATTATGACATCATCGTAGCCATTACGACCATTATTAAATCACACTCGCCATGACAACCATTATGACATCTTCGTCGCCATGACGACCATTATGACATCATGACATCACGGTTGCCATGACGACCATTATGACATCATCGGCGCCATGACAACCATTATGACATCATCGTCGCCATGGCGACCATTATGACACCACCGTTGCCATGACGATCATTATGACATCATGGTCGCCATGACGACCATTATGACATCATCATCGCCATGACGACCATTATGACAACATCATCGCCATGATGACCGTTATGACATCATCGTCGCCATGACGACCATTATGACATCATCGTCGCCATGACAACCATTATGACATCACAATCGCCATGACGACCATTATGACATCATCATCGCCATGATGACCCGTTATGACTTTATCGTCGCCATGACGACCATTATGACATCATCGTCACCATGGCAACCATTATGACATCATCATCGCCATGACAACCAATGTGATATCATCGTCGCCATGATGACCATTATGACATCATCGTCGCCATGACAACCATTATGACATAATATTCGCCATGGCGACCATTGTGACATTACTGTCGCCATGACGACCATTATGACATCATCATCGCCATGACAACCAATGTGATATCATCGTCGCCATGATGACCATTATGACATCATCGTCGCCATGACGACCATTATGACATCATCGTCGCCATGACAACCATTATGACATCACCGTTGCCATGACGACCATTACGACATCATCATCGCCATGACAACCAATATGATATCATCGTCGCCATGATGACCAATATGATATCATCGTCGCCATGATGACCATTATGTCATCATTTTCGCCATGGCAACCATTATGACATCATCATCGCCATGGCGACAATTATGACATCAACGTCGCCATGGTGACCATTATGAAATCATCATAGCCATTACGACCATTATTAAATTACAGTCGACATGACAACCATTATAAAATCTTTGTCGCCATGACGACCATTATGACATCATGACATCACCGTTGCCATGACGACCTTTATGACATCACCGTTGCCATGACGACCATTATGACATCATCGTCGCCATGACGACCATTATGACATCATCGTCGCCATGACAACCATTATGACATCATCGTCGCCATGGCGACCATTATGACATCACCGTCGCCATGACGACCATTATGACATCATCGTAGCCATTACGACCATTATTAAATCACAGTCGCCATGACAACCATTATGACATCTTTGTCGCCATGATGACCATTATGACATCATGACATCACAGTTGCCATGACGACCATTATGACATCACCGTTGCCATGACGACCATTATGACATCATCGTCGCCATGACGACCATTATGACATCATCGTCGCCATGACAACCATTATGACATCATCGTCGCCATGACAACCATTATGACATCATCGTCGCCATGACAACCATTATGACATCATCGTCGCCATGGCAACCATTATGACATCATCGTCGCCATGGCAACCATTATGACATCATCGTCGCCATGATGACCATTATGACATCATCGTCGCCATGACAACCATTATGACATCATATTCGCCATGGCGACCATTATGACATCAACGTCGCAATGGCAACCATTTTGACATCACCGTCGCCATGACGACCATTATTAAATCATCGTAGCCATTACGACCATTATTAAATCACAGTCGCCATGACAACCATTATGACATCTTCGTCGCCATGATGACCATTATGACATCATGACATCACAGTTGCCATGATGACCATTATGACATCACCATTGCCATGACGACCATTATGACATCATCGTCACCATGACGACCATTATGACATCATCGTCGCCATGACAACCATTATGACATCACAATCGCCATGACGACCAGTATGACATCATCATCACCATGGCGACCATTATGACATCATCGTCACCATGGCTACCATTATGACATCATGACATCACCGTTGCCATGCCGACCATTATGACATCACCGTTGCCATGACGACCATTATGACATCACAATCGCCATGATGACCCTTTATGACATTATCATCGCCATGACGACCCTTATGACATCATCGTCGCCATGGCAACCATTATGACATCATCATCGCCATGACAACCAATATGATATCATCGTCGCCATGATGACCATTATGACATCATCGTCGCCATGACAACCATTATGACATCATCGTCGCCATGGCGACCATTATGACATCACCGTCGCCATGACGACCATTATGACATCATCGTCGCCATGGCAACCATTATGACATCATCATCGCCATGACAACCAATGTGATATCATCGTCGCCATGATGACCATTATGACATCATCGTTGCCATGACAAACATTATGACATCATATTCGCCATGGCGACCATTATGACATCACTGTCGCCATGACGACCATTATGACATCATCGTAGCCATTAAGACCATTATTAAATCACAGTCGCCATGACAACCATTATGACATCTTCGTCGCCATGACGACCATTATGACATCATGACATCACCGTTGCCATGACGACCATTATGACATCACCATGACGACCATTATGACATCATCGTCGCCTTGACAACCATTATGACATCACAATCGCCATGACGAACATTATGACATCATCGTCGCCATGGCGACCATTATGACATCATCATCCCCATGATGACCGTTATGACAATATCGTCGCCATGACGACCCTTATGATATCATCATCGCCATGGCAACCATTTTGACATCATCATCGCCATGACAACCAATATGATGTCATCGTCGCCATGATGACCATTATGACATCATCGTCGCCATGACAACCATTATGACATCACAATCGCCATAACGACCATTATGACATCATCGTCGCCATGGCGACCATTATGACATCATCATCGCCATGATGACCGTTATGACAATATCGTCGCCATGACGACCCTTATGACATCATCGTCGCCATGGCGACCATTATGACATCACCGTCGCCATGACGACCATTATTAAATCATAGTCGCCATGACAACCATTATGACATCTTCGTCGCCATGATGACCATTATGACATCATGACAACACCGTTGCCATGACGACCGTTATGACATCACCGTTGCCATGATGACCATTATGACATCATCGTCGCCATGACGACCATTATGACATCATCGTCGCCATGACAACCATTATGACATCACAATCGCCATGACGACCATTATGACATCATCATAGCCATTACGACCATTAAAAAATCACAGTCGCCATGACAACCATTATGATATCTTCGTCGCCATGATGACCATTATGACATCACCGTTGCCATGACGACCATTATGACATCACCGGTGCCATGACAACCATTATGACATCATCATCGCCATGACGACCATTATGACATCATCGTCGTCATGACAACCATTATGACATCACAATCGCCATGACGACCATTATGACATCATCGTCGCCATGGCGACCATTATGACATCATCGTAGCCATTACGACCATTATTAAATCACTGTCGCCATGACAACCATTATGACATCTTCGTCGCCATGACGACCATTATGACATCATGACATCACCATTGCCATGACGACCATTATGACATCACCGTTGCCATGACGACCATTATGACATCATTGTCGCCATGACAACCATTATGACATCAACGTCGCCATGGCGACCATTTTGACATCACCGTCGCCATGACGACCATTATTAAATCATCGTAGCCATTACGACCATTATTATATCACAGTCGCCATGAAAACCATTATGACATCTTCGTCGCCATGATGACCATTATGACATCATGACATCACCGTTGCCATGACGACCATTATGACATCACCATTGCCATGACGACCATTATGACATCATCGTCGCCATGACAACCATTTTGACATCGTCGTCGCCATGGCGACCATTATGACATCACCGTCGCCATGACGACCATTATGACATCATCGTAGCCTTTACGACCATTATTAAATCAAAGTCGCCATGACAACCATTATGACATCTTCGTCGCCATGACGACCATTATGACATCATCGTTGCCATGACGACCATTATGACATCATCGTCGCCATGGCAACCATTATGACATCATCATCGCCATGACAACCAATATGATATCATCGTCGCCATGATGACCATTATTAAATCAAAGTCGCCATGACAACCATTATGACATCTTCGTCGCCATGATGACCATTATGACATCATGACATCACCGTCGACATGACAACCATTATGACATCATCGTCGCTATGGCGACCATTATGACATCATCGTCGCCTTGACGACAATTATGACATCATCATCGCCATGACTACCATTATGACATCATCATCGCCATGGCAACCATTATGACATCATCGCCATGACAACCAATATGATATCATTGTCGCCATGACAACCATTATGACATCATCGTCGCCATGGCGACCATTATGACACCACCGTTGCCATGACGACCATTATGACATCATCGTTGCCTTGACGACAATTATGACATCATCATCGCCATGACGACCATTATGACATCATCATCGCCATGATGACCGTTATGACATTATCGTCGCCATGACGACCCTTATGACATCATCGTCGCCATGGCAACCATTATGACATCATCATCGCCATGACGACCATTATGACATCATCGCAGCCATTACGACCATTATTAAATCACAGTCGCCATGACAACCATTATGACATCTTCGTCGCCATGACGACCATTATGACATCACCGTTGCCATGACGACCATTATGACATCACCGTTGCCATGACGACCATTATGACATCATCGTCGCCATCACGACCATTATGACATCATCGTCGCCATGACAACCATTATGACATCACAATCGCCATGACGACCATTATGACATCATCGCCATGATGACCCTTTATGACATTATCGTCGCCATGACGACCCTTTTGACATCATCGTCGCCATGGCAACCATTATGACATCATCATCGCCATGACAACCAATATGATATCATCGTCGCCATGATGACCATTATGACATCATCGTCGCCATGACAACCATTATGACATCATCGTCGCCATGGCGACCATTATGACATCACCGTCGCCATGACGACCATTATGACATCATCGTCGCCATGACGACCATTATGACATCATCGTCGCCATGACGACCATTATGACATCATCGTCGCCATGACGACCATTATGACATCATCGTCACCATGGCGACCATTATGACATCATCATCGCCATGATGACCGTTATGACATTATCGTCGCCATGACGACCCTTATAACATCATCGTCGCCATGGCGACCATTATGACATCATCATCGCCATGACAACCAATATGATATCATCGTCGCCATGATGACCATTATGTCATCATCATCGCCATGGCAACCATTATGACATCATCATCGCCATGGCGACCATTATGACATCAACGTCGCCATGGCGACCATTATGACATCACCGTCGCCATGACGACCATTATTAAATCATCGTAGCCATTTCGACCATTATTAAATCACAGTCGCCATGACAACCATTATGACATCTTCGTCGCCATGATGACCATTATGACATCATGACATCACCGTTGACATGACGACCATTATGACACCACCATTGCCATGACGACCATTATGACATCATCGTCGCCATGACGACCATTATGACATCATCGTCGCCATGACGACAATTATGACATCATCATCGCCATGACGACCATTATGACGTCATCATCGCCATGATGACCGTTATGACATTATCGTCGCCATGGCAAACATTATGACATCATCATCGCCATGACAACCAATATGATATCATCGTCACCATGATGACATCATCGTCGCCATGACAACCATTATGACATCATCGTCGCCATGGCAAACATTATGACATCACCGTCGCCATGACGACCATTATGACATCATCGTAGCCATTACGACCATTATTAAATCACACTCGCCATGACAACCATTATGACATCTTCGTCGCCATGACGACCATTATGACATCATGACATCACGGTTGCCATGACGACCATTATGACATCATCGGCGCCATGACAACCATTATGACATCATCGTCGCCATGGCGACCATTATGACACCACCGTTGCCATGACGATCATTATGACATCATGGTCGCCATGACGACCATTATGACATCATCATCGCCATGACGACCATTATGACAACATCATCGCCATGATGACCGTTATGACATCATCGTCGCCATGACGACCATTATGACATCATCGTCGCCATGACAACCATTATGACATCACAATCGCCATGACGACCATTATGACATCATCATCGCCATGATGACCCGTTATGACTTTATCGTCGCCATGACGACCATTATGACATCATCGTCACCATGGCAACCATTATGACATCATCATCGCCATGACAACCAATGTGATATCATCGTCGCCATGATGACCATTATGACATCATCGTCGCCATGACAACCATTATGACATAATATTCGCCATGGCGACCATTGTGACATTACTGTCGCCATGACGACCATTATGACATCATCATCGCCATGACAACCAATGTGATATCATCGTCGCCATGATGACCATTATGACATCATCGTCGCCATGACGACCATTATGACATCATCGTCGCCATGACAACCATTATGACATCACCGTTGCCATGACGACCATTACGACATCATCATCGCCATGACAACCAATATGATATCATCGTCGCCATGATGACCAATATGATATCATCGTCGCCATGATGACCATTATGTCATCATTTTCGCCATGGCAACCATTATGACATCATCATCGCCATGGCGACCATTATGACATCAACGTCGCCATGGTGACCATTATGAAATCATCATAGCCATTACGACCATTATTAAATTACAGTCGACATGACAACCATTATAAAATCTTTGTCGCCATGACGACCATTATGACATCATGACATCACCGTTGCCATGACGACCTTTATGACATCACCGTTGCCATGACGACCATTATGACATCATCGTCGCCATGACGACCATTATGACATCATCGTCGCCATGACAACCATTATGACATCATCGTCGCCATGGCGACCATTATGACATCACCGTCGCCATGACGACCATTATGACATCATCGTAGCCATTACGACCATTATTAAATCACAGTCGCCATGACAACCATTATGACATCTTCGTCGCCATGATGACCATTATGACATCATGACATCACAGTTGCCATGACGACCATTATGACATCACCGTTGCCATGACGACCATTATGACATCATCGTCGCCATGATGACCATTATGACATCATCGTCGCCATGACAACCATTATGACATCATCGTCGCCATGACAACCATTATGACATCATCGTCGCCATGACAACCATTATGACATCATCGTCGCCATGGCAACCATTATGACATCATCGTCGCCATGGCAACCATTATGACATCATCGTCGCCATGATGACCATTATGACATCATCGTCGCCATGACAACCATTATGACATCATATTCGCCATGGCGACCATTATGACATCAACGTCGCAATGGCAACCATTTTGACATCACCGTCGCCATGACGACCATTATTAAATCATCGTAGCCATTACGACCATTATTAAATCACAGTCGCCATGACAACCATTATGACATCTTCGTCGCCATGATGACCATTATGACATCATGACATCACAGTTGCCATGACGACCATTATGACATCACCATTGCCATGACGACCATTATGACATCATCGTCACCATGACGACCATTATGACATCATCGTCGCCATGACAACCATTATGACATCACAATCGCCATGACGACCAGTATGACATCATCATCACCATGGCGACCATTATGACATCATCGTCACCATGGCTACCATTATGACATCATGACATCACCGTTGCCATGCCGACCATTATGACATCACCGTTGCCATGACGACCATTATGACATCACAATCGCCATGATGACCCTTTATGACATTATCATCGCCATGACGACCCTTATGACATCATCGTCGCCATGGCAACCATTATGACATCATCATCGCCATGACAACCAATATGATATCATCGTCGCCATGATGACCATTATGACATCACCGTCGCCATGACGACCATTATGACATCATCGTCGCCATGGCAACCATTATGACATCATCATCGCCATGACAACCAATGTGATATCATCGTCGCCATGATGACCATTATGACATCATCGTTGCCATGACAAACATTATGACATCATATTCGCCATGGCGACCATTATGACATCACTGTCGCCATGACGACCATTATGACATCATCGTAGCCATTAAGACCATTATTAAATCACAGTCGCCATGACAACCATTATGACATCTTCGTCGCCATGACGACCATTATGACATCATGACATCACCGTTGCCATGACGACCATTATGACATCACCATGACGACCATTATGACATCATCGTCGCCTTGACAACCATTATGACATCACAATCGCCATGACGAACATTATGACATCATCGTCGCCATGGCGACCATTATGACATCATCATCCCCATGATGACCGTTATGACAATATCGTCGCCATGACGACCCTTATGATATCATCATCGCCATGGCAACCATTTTGACATCATCATCGCCATGACAACCAATATGATGTCATCGTCGCCATGATGACCATTATGACATCATCGTCGCCATGACAACCATTATGACATCACAATCGCCATAACGACCATTATGACATCATCGTCGCCATGGCGACCATTATGACATCATCATCGCCATGATGACCGTTATGACAATATCGTCGCCATGACGACCCTTATGACATCATCGTCGCCATGGCGACCATTATGACATCACCGTCGCCATGACGACCATTATTAAATCATAGTCGCCATGACAACCATTATGACATCTTCGTCGCCATGATGACCATTATGACATCATGACAACACCGTTGCCATGACGACCGTTATGACATCACCGTTGCCATGATGACCATTATGACATCATCGTCGCCATGACGACCATTATGACATCATCGTCGCCATGACAACCATTATGACATCACAATCGCCATGACGACCATTATGACATCATCATAGCCATTACGACCATTAAAAAATCACAGTCGCCATGACAACCATTATGATATCTTCGTCGCCATGATGACCATTATGACATCACCGTTGCCATGACGACCATTATGACATCACCGGTGCCATGACAACCATTATGACATCATCATCGCCATGACGACCATTATGACATCATCGTCGTCATGACAACCATTATGACATCACAATCGCCATGACGACCATTATGACATCATCGTCGCCATGGCGACCATTATGACATCATCGTAGCCATTACGACCATTATTAAATCACTGTCGCCATGACAACCATTATGACATCTTCGTCGCCATGACGACCATTATGACATCATGACATCACCATTGCCATGACGACCATTATGACATCACCATTGCCATGACGACCATTATGACATCATTGTCGCCATGACAACCATTATGACATCAACGTCGCCATGGCGACCATTTTGACATCACCGTCGCCATGACGACCATTATTAAATCATCGTAGCCATTACGACCATTATTATATCACAGTCGCCATGAAAACCATTATGACATCTTCGTCGCCATGATGACCATTATGACATCATGACATCACCGTTGCCATGACGACCATTATGACATCACCATTGCCATGACGACCATTATGACATCATCGTCGCCATGACAACCATTTTGACATCGTCGTCGCCATGGCGACCATTATGACATCACCGTCGCCATGACGACCATTATGACATCATCGTAGCCTTTACGACCATTATTAAATCAAAGTCGCCATGACAACCATTATGACATCTTCGTCGCCATGACGACCATTATGACATCATCGTTGCCATGACGACCATTATGACATCATCGTCGCCATGGCAACCATTATGACATCATCATCGCCATGACAACCAATATGATATCATCGTCGCCATGATGACCATTATTAAATCAAAGTCGCCATGACAACCATTATGACATCTTCGTCGCCATGATGACCATTATGACATCATGACATCACCGTCGCCATGACAACCATTATGACATCATCGTCGCTATGGCGACCATTATGACATCATCGTCGCCTTGACGACAATTATGACATCATCATCGCCATGACTACCATTATGACATCATCATCGCCATGATGACCGTTATGACATTATCATCGCCATGACGACCCTTATGACATCATCTTCGCCATGGCAACCATTATGACATCATCATCGCCATGACAACCAATATGATATCATCGTCGCCATGATGACCAATATGATATCATCGTCGCCATGATGACCATTATGTCATCATCGTCGCCATGCCAACCATTATGACATCATCATCGCCATGGCGACCATTATGACATCAACGTCGCCATGGTGACCATTATGAAATCATCATAGCCATTACGACCATTATTAAATTACAGTCGACATGACAACCATTATAAAATCTTCGTCGCCATGACGACCATTATGAAATCATGACATCACCGTTGCCATGACGACCTTTATGACATCACCGTTGCCATGACGACCTTTATGACATCACCGTCGCCATGACGACCATTATGACATCATCGTCGCCATGACGACCATTATGACATCATCGTCGCCATGACGACCATTATGACATCATTGTCGCCATGACGACCATTATGACATCATCGTCGCCATGGCGACCATTATGACATCACCGTCGCCATGACGACCATTATGACATCATCGTAGCCATTACGACCATTATTAAATCACAGTCGCCATGACAACCATTATGACATCTTCGTCGCCATGATGACCATTATGACATCATGACATCACAGTTGCCATGACGACCATTATGACATCACCGTTGCCATGACGACCATTATGACATCATCGTCGCCATGACGACCATTATGACATCATTGTCGCCATGACAACCATTATGACATCATCGTCGCCATGGCAACCATTATGACATCATCGTCGCCATGGCAACCATTATGACATCATATTCGCCATGACGACCATTATGACATCATCGTCACCATGGCGACCATTATGACATCATGACATCACCGCTGCCATGCCGACCATTATGACATCACCGTTGCCATGACAACCATTATGACATCATCGTCACCATGACGACCATTATGACATCATCGTCGCCATGACAACCATTACGACATCACAATCGCCATGATGACCATTATGACATCATCATCGCCATGATGACCCTTTATGACATTATCGTCGCCATGACGACCCTTATGACATCATCGTCGCCATGGCAACCATTATGACATCATCATCGCCATGACAACCAATATGATATCATCGTCGCCATGATGACCATTATGACATCATCGTCGCCATGACAACCATTATGACATCATCGTCGCCATGGCGACCATTATGACATCACCGTCACCATGACGACCATTATGACATCATCGTCGCCATGGCAACCATTATGACATCATCATCGCCATGACAACCAATGTGATATCATCATCGCCATGATGACCATTATGACATCATCGTTGCCATGACAACCATTATGACATCATATTCGCCATGGCGACCATTATGACGTCACTGTCGCCATGACGACCATTATGACATCATCGTAGCCATTAAGACCATTATTAAATCACAGTCGCCATGACAACCATTATGACATCTTCGTCGCCATGACGACCATTATGACATCATGACATCACCGTTGCCATGACGACCATTATGACATCACCATGACGACCATTATGACATCATCGTCGCCATGACAACCATTATGACATCACAATCGCCATGACGAACATTATGACATCATCGTCGCCATGGCGACCATTATGACATCATCATCCCCATGATGACCGTTATGACAATATCGTCGCCATGACGACCCTTATGATATCATCATCGCCATGGCAACCATTATGACATCATCATCGCCATGACAACCAATATATCATCGTCGCCATGATGACCATTATGACATCATCGTCGCCATGACAACCATTATGACATCACAATCGCCATAACGACCATTATGACATAATCGTCGCCATGGCGACCATTATGACATCATCATCGCCATGATGACCGTTATGACAATATCGTCGCCATGACGACCCTTATGACATCATCGTCGCCATGGCGACCATTATGACATCACCGTCGCCATGACGACCATTATTAAATCATAGTCGCCATGACAACCATTATGACATCTTCGTCGCCATGATGACCATTATGACATCATGACAACACCGTTGCCATGACGACCATTATGACATCACCGTTGCCATGATGACCATTATGACATCATCGTCGCCATGACGACCATTATGATATCATCGTCGCCATGACAACCATTATGACATCACAATCGCCATGACGACCATTATGACATCATCATAGCCATTACGACCATTAATAAATCACAGTCGCCATGACAACCATTATGATATCTTCGTCGCCATGATGACCATTATGACATCATGACATCACCGTTGCCATGACGACCATTATGACATCACCGGTGCCATGACAACCATTATGACATCATCATCGCCATGACGACCATTATGACATCATCGTCGCCATGACAACCATTTTGACATCACAATCGCCATGACGACCATTATGACATCATCGTCGCCATGGCGACCATTATGACATCATCATCGCCATGGCGACCATTATGACATCAACGTCGCCATGGTGACCCTTATGAAATCATCATAGCCATTACGACCATTATTAAATTACAGTCGACATGACAACCATTATAAAATCTTCGTCGCCATGACGACCATTATGACATCATGACATCACCGTTGCCATGACGACCTTTATGACATCACCGTTGCCATGACGACCATTATGACATCATCGTCGCCATGACGACCATTATGACATCATCGTCGCCATGGCGACCATTATGACATCACCGTCGCCATGACGACCATTATGACATCATCGTAGCCATTACGACCATTATTAAATCACAGTCGCCATGACAACCATTATGACATCTTCGTCGCCATGATGACCATTATGACATCATGACATCACAGTTGCCATGACGACCATTATGACATCACCGTTGCCATGACGACCATTATGACATCATCGTCGCCATGACGACCATTATGACATCATCGTCGCCATGACAACCATTATAACATCATCGTCGCCATGGCAACCATTATGACATCATCGTCGCCATGGCAACCATTATGACATCATATTCGCCATGGCGACCATTATGACATCAACGTCGCAATGGCGACCATTTTGACATCACCGTCACCATGACGACCATTATTAAATCATCGTAGCCATTACGACCATTATTAAATCACAGTTGCCATGACAACCATTATGACATCTTCGTCGCCATGATGACCATTATGACATCATGACATCACAGTTGCCATGACGACCATTATGACATCACCATTGCCATGACGACCATTATGACATCATCATCCCCATGATGACCGTTATGACAATATCGTCGCCATGACGACCCTTATGATATCATCATCGCCATGGCAACCATTTTGACATCATCATCGCCATGACAACCAATATGATGTCATCGTCGCCATGATGACCATTATGACATCATCGTCGCCATGACAACCATTATGACATCACAATCGCCATAACGACCATTATGACATCATCGTCGCCATGGCGACCATTATGACATCATCATCGCCATGATGACCGTTATGACAATATCGTCGCCATGACGACCCTTATGACATCATCGTCGCCATGGCGACCATTATGACATCACCGTCGCCATGACGACCATTATTAAATCATAGTCGCCATGACAACCATTATGACATCTTCGTCGCCATGATGACCATTATGACATCATGACAACACCGTTGCCATGACGACCGTTATGACATCACCGTTGCCATGATGACCATTATGACATCATCGTCGCCATGACGACCATTATGACATCATCGTCGCCATGACAACCATTATGACATCACAATCGCCATGACGACCATTATGACATCATCATAGCCATTACGACCATTAAAAAATCACAGTCGCCATGACAACCATTATGATATCTTCGTCGCCATGATGACCATTATGACATCACCGTTGCCATGACGACCATTATGACATCACCGGTGCCATGACAACCATTATGACATCATCATCGCCATGACGACCATTATGACATCATCGTCGTCATGACAACCATTATGACATCACAATCGCCATGACGACCATTATGACATCATCGTCGCCATGGCGACCATTATGACATCATCGTAGCCATTACGACCATTATTAAATCACTGTCGCCATGACAACCATTATGACATCTTCGTCGCCATGACGACCATTATGACATCATGACATCACCATTGCCATGACGACCATTATGACATCACCGTTGCCATGACGACCATTATGACATCATTGTCGCCATGACAACCATTATGACATCAACGTCGCCATGGCGACCATTTTGACATCACCGTCGCCATGACGACCATTATTAAATCATCGTAGCCATTACGACCATTATTATATCACAGTCGCCATGAAAACCATTATGACATCTTTGTCGCCATGATGACCATTATGACATCATGACATCACCGTTGCCATGACGACCATTATGACATCACCATTGCCATGACGACCATTATGACATCATCGTCGCCATGACAACCATTTTGACATCGTCGTCGCCATGGCGACCATTATGACATCACCGTCGCCATGACGACCATTATGACATCATCGTAGCCTTTACGACCATTATTAAATCAAAGTCGCCATGACAACCATTATGACATCTTCGTCGCCATGACGACCATTATGACATCATCGTTGCCATGACGACCATTATGACATCATCGTCGCCATGGCAACCATTATGACATCATCATCGCCATGATGACCATTATTAAATCAAAGTCGCCATGACAACCATTATGACATCTTCGTCGCCATGACAACCATTTTGACATCGTCGTCGCCATGGCGACCATTATGACATCACCGTCGCCATGACGACCATTATGACATCATCGTAGCCTTTACGACCATTATTAAATCAAAGTCGCCATGACAACCATTATGACATCTTCGTCGCCATGACGACCATTATGACATCATCGTTGCCATGACGACCATTATGACATCATCATCGCCATGACAAACAATATGATATCATCGTCGCCATGATGACCATTATTAAATCAAAGTCGCCATGACAACCATTATGACATCTTCGTCGCCATGATGACCATTATGACATCATGACATCACCGTCGCCATGACAACCATTATGACATCATCGTCGCTATGGCGACCATTATGACATCATCGTCGCCTTGACGACAATTATGACATCATCATCGCCATGACTACCATTATGACATCATCATCGCCATGATGACCGTTATGACATTATCATCGCCATGACGACCCTTATGACATCATCTTCGCCATGGCAACCATTATGACATCATCATCGCCATGACAACCAATATGATATCATCGTCGCCATGATGACCAATATGATATCATCGTCGCCATGATGACCATTATGTCATCATCGTCGCCATGCCAACCATTATGACATCATCATCGCCATGGCGACCATTATGACATCAACGTCGCCATGGTGACCATTATGAAATCATCATAGCCATTACGACCATTATTAAATTACAGTCGACATGACAACCATTATAAAATCTTCGTCGCCATGACGACCATTATGAAATCATGACATCACCGTTGCCATGACGACCTTTATGACATCACCGTTGCCATGACGACCTTTATGACATCACCGTTGCCATGACGACCATTATGACATCATCGTCGCCATGACGACCATTATGACATCATCGTCGCCATGACGACCATTATGACATCATTGTCGCCATGACGACCATTATGACATCATCGTCGCCATGGCGACCATTATGACATCACCGTCGCCATGACGACCATTATGACATCATCGTAGCCATTACGACCATTATTAAATCACAGTCGCCATGACAACCATTATGACATCTTCGTCGCCATGATGACCATTATGACATCATGACATCACAGTTGCCATGACGACCATTATGACATCACCGTTGCCATGACGACCATTATGACATCATCGTCGCCATGACGACCATTATGACATCATTGTCGCCATGACAACCATTATGACATCATCGTCGCCATGGCAACCATTATGACATCATCGTCGCCATGGCAACCATTATGACATCATATTCGCCATGACGACCATTATGACATCATCGTCACCATGGCGACCATTATGACATCATGACATCACCGCTGCCATGCCGACCATTATGACATCACCGTTGCCATGACAACCATTATGACATCATCGTCACCATGACGACCATTATGACATCATCGTCGCCATGACAACCATTACGACATCACAATCGCCATGATGACCATTATGACATCATCATCGCCATGATGACCCTTTATGACATTATCGTCGCCATGACGACCCTTATGACATCATCGTCGCCATGGCAACCATTATGACATCATCATCGCCATGACAACCAATATGATATCATCGTCGCCATGATGACCATTATGACATCATCGTCGCCATGACAACCATTATGACATCGTCGCCGCCATGGCGACCATTATGACATCACCGTCACCATGACGACCATTATGACATCATCGTCGCCATGGCAACCATTATGACATCATCATCGCCATGACAACCAATGTGATATCATCATCGCCATGATGACCATTATGACATCATCGTTGCCATGACAACCATTATGACATCATATTCGCCATGGCGACCATTATGACGTCACTGTCGCCATGACGACCATTATGACATCATCGTAGCCATTAAGACCATTATTAAATCACAGTCGCCATGACAACCATTATGACATCTTCGTCGCCATGACGACCATTATGACATCATGACATCACCGTTGCCATGACGACCATTATGACATCACCATGACGACCATTATGACATCATCGTCGCCATGACAACCATTATGACATCACAATCGCCATGACGAACATTATGACATCATCGTCGCCATGGCGACCATTATGACATCATCATCCCCATGATGACCGTTATGACAATATCGTCGAAATGACGACCCTTATGATATCATCATCGCCATGGCAACCATTATGACATCATCATCGCCATGACAACCAATATATCATCGTCGCCATGATGACCATTATGACATCATCGTCGCCATGACAACCATTATGACATCACAATCGCCATAACGACCATTATGACATCATCGTCGCCATGGCGACCATTATGACATCATCATCGCCATGATGACCGTTATGACAATATCGTCGCCATGACGACCCTTATGACATCATCGTCGCCATGGCGACCATTATGACATCACCGTCGCCATGACGACCATTATTAAATCATAGTCGCCATGACAACCATTATGACATCTTCGTCGCCATGATGACCATTATGACATCATGACAACACCGTTGCCATGACGACCATTATGACATCACCGTTGCCATGATGACCATTATGACATCATCGTCGCCATGACGACCATTATGACATCATCGTCGCCATGACAACCATTATGACATCACAATCGCCATGACGACCATTATGACATCATCATAGCCATTACGACCATTAATAAATCACAGTCGCCATGACAACCATTATGATATCTTCGTCGCCATGATGACCATTATGACATCATGACATCACCGTTGCCATGACGACCATTATGACATCACCGGTGCCATGACAACCATTATGACATCATCATCGCCATGACGACCATTATGACATCATCGTCGCCATGACAACCATTTTGACATCACAATCGCCATGACGACCATTATGACATCATCGTCGCCATGGCGACCATTATGACATCATCATCGCCATGGCGACCATTATGACATCAACGTCGCCATGGTGACCATTATGAAATCATCATAGCCATTACGACCATTATTAAATTACAGTCGACATGACAACCATTATAAAATCTTCGTCGCCATGACGACCATTATGACATCATGACATCACCGTTGCCATGACGACCTTTATGACATCACCGTTGCCATGACGACCATTATGACATCATCGTCGCCATGACGACCATTATGACATCATCGTCGCCATGACGACCATTATGACATCATCGTCGCCATGGCGACCATTATGACATCACCGTCGCCATGACGACCATTATGACATCATCGTAGCCATTACGACCATTATTAAATCACAGTCGCCATGACAACCATTATGACATCTTCGTCGCCATGATGACCATTATGACATCATGACATCACAGTTGCCATGACGACCATTATGACATCAACGTTGCCATGACGACCATTATGACATCATCGTCGCCATGACGACCATTATGACATCATCGTCGCCATGACAACCATTATGACATCATCGTCGCCATGGCAACCATTATGACATCATCGTCGCCATGGCAACCATTATGACATCATATTCGCCATGGCGACCATTATGACATCAACGTCGCAATGGCGACCATTTTGACATCACCGTCGCCATGACGACCATTATTAAATCATCGTTGCCATTACGACCATTATTAAATCACAGTTGCCATGACAACCATTATGACATCTTCGTTGCCATGATGACCATTATGACATCATGACATCACAGTTGCCATGACGACCATTATGACATCACCATTGCCATGACGACCATTATGACATCATCGTCACCATGACGACCATTATGACATCATCGTCGCCATGACAACCATTATGACATCATCATAGCCATTACGACCATTATTAAATCACAGTCGCCATGACAACCATTATGACATCTTCGTCGCCATGACGACCATTATGACATCATGACATCACCATTGCCATGACGACCATTATGACATCACCGTTGCCATGACGACCATTATGACATCATTGTCACCATGACAACCATTATGACATCAACGTCGCCATGGCGACCATTTTGACATCACCGTTGCCATGACGACCATTATTAAATCATCATAGCCATTACGACCATTATTATATCACAGTACGCCATGAAAACCATTATGACATCTTCGTCGCCATGATGACCATTATGACATCATGACATCACCGTTGCCATGACGACCATTATGACATCACCATTGCCATGACCACCATTATGACATCATCGTCGCCATGACAACCATTTTGACATCATCGTCGCCATGGCGACCATTATGACATCACCGTCGCCATGACGACCATTATGACATCATCGTAGCCTTTACGACCATTATTAAATCAAAGTCGCCATGACAACCATTATGACATCTTCGTCGCCATGACGACCATTATGACATCATCGTTGCCATGACGACCATTATGACATCATCGTCGCTATGGCGACCATTATGACATCATCGTCGCCTTGACGACAATTATGACATCATCATCGCCATGACTACCATTATGACATCATCATCGCCATGATGACCGTTATGACATTATCATCGCCATGACGACCCTTATGACATCATCTTCGCCATGGCAACCATTATGACATCATCATCGCCATGACAACCAATATGATATCATCGTCGCCATGATGACCATTATGACATCATCGTCGCCATGACGACCATTATGACATCATCGTCGCCATGACAACCATTATGACATCACCGTTGCCATGACGACCATTATGACATCATCATCGCCATGACAACCAATATGATAACATCGTCGCCATGATGACCAATATGATATCATCGTCGCCATGATGACCATTATGTCATCATCGTCGCCATGCCAACCATTATGACATCATCATCGCCATGGCGACCATTATGACATCAACGTCGCCATGGTGACCATTATGAAATCATCATAGCCATTACGACCATTATTAAATTACAGTCGACATGACAACCTTTATAAAATCTTCGTCGCCATGACGACCATTATGACATCATGACATCACCGTTGCCATGACGACCTTTATGACATCACCGTTGCCATGACGACCTTTATGACATCACCGTTGCCATGACGACCATTATGACATCATCGTCGCCATGACGACCATTATGACATCATCGTCGCCATGACGACCATTATGACATCATCGTCACCATGGCGACCATTATGACATCACCGTCGCCATGACGACCATTATGACATCATCGTAGCCATTACGACCATTATTAAATCACAGTCGCCATGACAACCATTATGACATCTTCGTCGCCATGATGACCATTATGACATCATGACATCACAGTTGCCATGACGACCATTATGACATCACCGTTGCCATGACGACCATTATGACATCATCGTCGCCATGACGACCATTATGACATCATTGTCGCCATGACAACCATTATGACATCATCGTCGCCATGGCAACCATTATGACATCATCGTCGCCATGGCAACCATTATGACATCATATTCGCCATGACGACCATTATGACATCATCGTCACCATGGCGACCATTATGACATCATGACATCACCGCTGCCATGCCGACCATTATGACATCTCCGTTGCCATGACAACCATTATGACATCATCGTCACCATGACGACCATTATGACATCATCGTCGCCATGACAACCATTATGACATCACAATCGCCATGATGACCATTATGACATCATCATCGCCATGATGACCCTTTATGACATTATCGTCGCCATGACGACCCTTATGACATCATCGTCGCCATGGCAACCATTATGACATCATCATCGCCATGACAACCAATATGATATCATCGTCGCCATGATGACCATTATGACATCATCGTCGCCATGACAACCATTATGACATCATCGTCGCCATGGCGACCATTATGACATCACCGTCACCATGACGACCATTATGACATCATCGTCGCCATGGCAACCATTATGACATCATCATCGCCATGACAACCAATGTGATATCATCATCGCCATGATGACCATTATGACATCATCGTTGCCATGACAACCATTATGACATCATATTCGCCATGGCGACCATTATGACGTCACTGTCGCCATGACGACCATTATGACATCATCGTAGCCATTAAGACCATTATTAAATCACAGTCGCCATGACAACCATTATGACATCTTCGTCGCCATGACGACCATTATGACATCATGACATCACCGTTGCCATGACGACCATTATGACATCACCATGACGACCATTATGACATCATCGTCGCCATGACAACCATTATGACATCACAATCACCATGACGAACATTATGACATCATCGTCGCCATGGCGACCATTATGACATCATCATCCCCATGATGACCGTTATGACAATATCGTCGCCATGACGACCCTTATGATATCATCATCGCCATGGCAACCATTATGACATTATCATCGCCATGACAACCAATATATCATCGTCGCCATGATAACCATTATGACATCATCGTCGCCATGACAACCATTATGACATCACAATCGCCATAACGACCATTATGACATCATCGTCGCCATGGCGACCATTATGACATCATCATCGCCATGATGACCGTTATGACAATATCGTCGCCATGACGACCCTTATGACATCATCGTCGCCATGGCGACCATTATGACATCACCGTCGCCATGACGACCATTATTAAATCATAGTCGCCATGACAAACATTATGACATCTTCGTCGCCATGATGACCATTATGACATCATGACAACACCGTTGCCATGACGACCATTATGACATCACCGTTGCCATGATGACCATTATGACATCATCGTCGCCATGACGACCATTATGACATCATCGTCGCCATGACAACCATTATAACATCACAATCGCCATGACGACCATTATGACATCATCATAGCCATTACGACCATTAATAAATCACAGTCGCCATGACAACCATTATGATATCTTCGTCGCCATGATGACCATTATGACATCACCGTTGCCATGACGACCATTATGACATCATCGTCACCATGGCGACCATTATGACATCACCGTCGCCATGACGACCATTATGACATCATCGTAGCCATTACGACCATTATTAAATCACAGTCGCCATGACAACCATTATGACATCTTCGTCGCCATGATGACCATTATGACATCATGACATCACAGTTGCCATGACGACCATTATGACATCACCGTTGCCATGACGACCATTATGACATCATCGTCGCCATGACGACCATTATGACATCATTGTCGCCATGACAACCATTATGACATCATCGTCGCCATGGCAACCATTATGACATCATCGTCGCCATGGCAACCATTATGACATCATATTCGCCATGACGACCATTATGACATCATCGTCACCATGGCGACCATTATGACATCATGACATCACCGCTGCCATGCCGACCATTATGACATCTCCGTTGCCATGACAACCATTATGACATCATCGTCACCATGACGACCATTATGACATCATCGTCGCCATGACAACCATTATGACATCACAATCGCCATGATGACCATTATGACATCATCATCGCCATGATGACCCTTTATGACATTATCGTCGCCATGACGACCCTTATGACATCATCGTCGCCATGGCAACCATTATGACATCATCATCGCCATGACAACCAATATGATATCATCGTCGCCATGATGACCATTATGACATCATCGTCGCCATGACAACCATTATGACATCATCGTCGCCATGGCGACCATTATGACATCACCGTCACCATGACGACCATTATGACATCATCGTCGCCATGGCAACCATTATGACATCATCATCGCCATGACAACCAATGTGATATCATCATCGCCATGATGACCATTATGACATCATCGTTGCCATGACAACCATTATGACATCATATTCGCCATGGCGACCATTATGACGTCACTGTCGCCATGACGACCATTATGACATCATCGTAGCCATTAAGACCATTATTAAATCACAGTCGCCATGACAACCATTATGACATCTTCGTCGCCATGACGACCATTATGACATCATGACATCACCGTTGCCATGACGACCATTATGACATCACCATGACGACCATTATGACATCATCGTCGCCATGACAACCATTATGACATCACAATCACCATGACGAACATTATGACATCATCGTCGCCATGGCGACCATTATGACATCATCATCCCCATGATGACCGTTATGACAATATCGTCGCCATGACGACCCTTATGATATCATCATCGCCATGGCAACCATTATGACATTATCATCGCCATGACAACCAATATATCATCGTCGCCATGATAACCATTATGACATCATCGTCGCCATGACAACCATTATGACATCACAATCGCCATAACGACCATTATGACATCATCGTCGCCATGGCGACCATTATGACATCATCATCGCCATGATGACCGTTATGACAATATCGTCGCCATGACGACCCTTATGACATCATCGTCGCCATGGCGACCATTATGACATCACCGTCGCCATGACGACCATTATTAAATCATAGTCGCCATGACAAACATTATGACATCTTCGTCGCCATGATGACCATTATGACATCATGACAACACCGTTGCCATGACGACCATTATGACATCACCGTTGCCATGATGACCATTATGACATCATCGTCGCCATGACGACCATTATGACATCATCGTCGCCATGACAACCATTATGACATCACAATCGCCATGACGACCATTATGACATCATCATAGCCATTACGACCATTAATAAATCACAGTCGCCATGACAACCATTATGATATCTTCGTCGCCATGATGACCATTATGACATCACCGTTGCCATGACGACCATTATGACATCACCGGTGCCATGACAACCATTATGACATCATCATCGCCATGACGACCATTATGACATCATCGTCGTCATGACAACCATTATGACATCACAATCGCCATGACGACCATTATGACATCATCGTCGCCATGGCGACCATTATGACATCATCGTAGCCATTACGACCATTATTAAATCACTGTCGCCATGACAACCATTATGACATCTTCGTCGCCATGACGACCATTATGACATCACCGTTGCCATGACGACCATTATGACATCACCGTTGCCATGACGACCATTATGACATCATTGTCGCCATGACAACCATTATGACATCACCGTCGCCATGACGACCATTATTAAATCATCGTAGCCATTACGACCATTATTATATCACAGTCGCCATGAAAACCATTATGACATCTTCGTCGCCATGATGACCATTATGACATCATGACATCACCGTTGCCATGACGACCATTATGACATCACCATTGCCATGACGACCATTATGACATCATCGTCGCCATGACAACCATTTTGACATCGTCATCGCCATGGCGACCATTATGACATCACCGTCGCCATGACGACCATTATGACATCATCGTAGCCTTTACGACCATTATTAAATCAAAGTCGCCATGACAACCATTATGACATCTTCGTCGCCATGACGACCATTATGACATCATCGTTGCCATGACGACCATTATGACATCATCGTCGCCATGGCAACCATTATGACATCATCATCGCCATGACAACCAATATGATATCATCGTCGCCATGATGACCATTATTAAATCAAAGTCGCCATGACAACCATTATGACATCTTCGTCGCCATGATGACCATTATGACATCATGACATCACCGTCGCCATGACAACCATTATGACATCATCGTCGCTATGGCGACCATTATGACATCATCGTCGCCTTGACGACAATTATGACATCATCATCGCCATGACTACCATTATGACATCATCATCGCCATGATGACCGTTATGACATTATCATCGCCATGACGACCCTTATGACATCATCTTCGCCATGGCAACCATTATAACATCATCATCGCCATGACAACCAATATGATATCATCGTCGCCATGATGACCAATATGATATCATCGTCGCCATGATGACCATTATGTCATCATCGTCGCCATGCCAACCATTATGACATCATCATCGCCATGGCGACCATTATGACATCAACGTCGCCATGGTGACCATTATGAAATCATCATAGCCATTACGACCATTATTAAATTACAGTCGACATGACAACCATTATAAAATCTTCGTCGCCATGACGACCATTATGACATCATGACATCACCGTTGCCATGACGACCTTTATGACATCACCGTTGCCATGACGACCTTTATGACATCACCGTTGCCATGACGACCATTATGACATCATCGTCGCCATGACGACCATTATGACATCATTGTCGCCATGACGACCATTATGACATCATCGTCGCCATGGCGACCATTATGACATCACCGTCGCCATGACGACCATTATGACATCATCGTAGCCATTACGACCATTATTAAATCACAGTCGCCATGACAACCATTATGACATCTTCGTCGCCATGATGACCATTATGACATCATGACATCACAGTTGCCATGACGACCATTATGACATCACCGTTGCCATGACGACCATTATGACATCATCGTCGCCATGACGACCATTATGACATCATTGTCGCCATGACAACCAATATGACATCATCGTCGCCATGGCAACCATTATGACATCATCGTCGCCATGGCAACCATTATGACATCATATTCGCCATGACGACCATTATGACATCATCGTCACCATGGCGACCATTATGACATCATGACATCACCGCTGCCATGCCGACCATTATGACATCACCGTTGCCATGACAACCATTATGACATCATCGTCACCATGACGACCATTATGACATCATCGTCGCCATGACAACCATTACGACATCACAATCGCCATGATGACCATTATGACATCATCATCGCCATGATGACCCTTTATGACATTATCGTCGCCATGACGACCCTTATGACATCATCGTCGCCATGGCAACCATTATGACATCATCGTCGCCATGACAACCATTATGACATCATCGTCGCCATGGCGACCATTATGACATCACCGTCACCATGACGACCATTATGACATCATCGTCGCCATGACAACCATTACGACATCACAATCGCCATGATGACCATTATGACATCATCATCGCCATGATGACCCTTTATGACATTATCGTCGCCATGACGACCCTTATGACATCATCATCGCCATGACAACCAATGTGATATCATCATCGCCATGATGACCATTATGACATCATCGTTGCCATGACAACCATTATGACATCATATTCGCCATGGCGACCATTATGACGTCACTGTCGCCATGACGACCATTATGACATCATCGTAGCCATTAAGACCATTATTAAATCACAGTCGCCATGAAAACCATTATGACATCTTCGTCGCCATGACGACCATTATGACATCATGACATCACCGTTGCCATGACGACCATTATGACATCACCATGACGACCCTTATGATATCATCATCGCCATGGCAACCATTATGACATCATCATCGCCATGACAACCAATATATCATCGTCGCCATGATGACCATTATGACATCATCGTCGCCATGACAACCATTATGACATCACAATCGCCATAACGACCATTATGACATCATCGTCGCCATGGCGACCATTATGACATCATCATCGCCATGATGACCGTTATGACAATATCGTCGCCATGACGACCCTTATGACATCATCGTCGCCATGGCGACCATTATGACATCACCGTCGCCATGACGACCATTATTAAATCATAGTCGCCATGACAACCATTATGACATCTTCGTCGCCATGACGACCATTATGACATCACCGTTGCCATGATGACCATTATGACATCATCGTCGCCATGACGACCATTATGACATCATCGTCGCCATGACAACCATTATGACATCACAATCGCCATGACGACCATTTTGACATCATCATAGCCATTACGACCATTAATAAATCACAGTCGCCATGACAACCATTATGATATCTTCGTCGCCATGATGACCATTATGACATCATGACATCACCGTTGCCATGACGACCATTATGACATCACCGGTGCCATGACAACCATTATGACATCATCATCGCCATGACGACCATTATGACATCATCGTCGCCATGACAACCATTTTGACATCACAATCGCCATGACGACCATTATGACATCATCATCGCCATGGCGACCATTATGACATCATCATCGCCATGGCGACCATTATGACATCAACGTCGCCATGGTGACCATTATGAAATCATCATAGCCATTACGACCATTATTAAATTACAGTCGACATGACAACCATTATAAAATCTTCGTCGCCATGACGACCATTATGACATCATGACATCACCGTTGCCATGACGACCTTTATGACATCACCGTTGCCATGACGACCATTATGACATCATCGTCGCCATGACGACCATTATGACATCATCGTCGCCATGACAACCATTATGAAATCATCGTCGCCATGGCAACCATTATGACATCATCGTCGCCATGGCAACCATTATGACATCATATTCGCCATGGCGACCATTATGACATCAACGTCCCAATGGCGACCATTTTGACATCACCGTCGCCATGACGACCATTATTAAATCATCGTAGCCATTACGACCATTATTAAATCACAGTTGCCATGACAACCATTATGACATCTTCGTCACCATGATGACCATTATGACATCATGACATCACAGTTGCCATGACGACCATTATGACATCACCATTGCCATGACGACCATTATGACATCATCGTCACCATGACGACCATTATGACATCATCGTCGCCATGACAACCATTATGACATCATCATATCCATTACGACCATTATTAAATCACAGTCGCCATGACAACCATTATGACATCTTCGTCGCCATGACGACCATTATGACATCATGACATCACCATTGCCATGACGACCATTATGACATCACCGTTGCCATGACGACCATTATGACATCATTGTCACCATGACAACCATTATGACATCAACGTCGCCATGGCGACCATTTTGACATCACCGTTGCCATGACGACCATTATTAAATCATCATAGCCATTACGACCATTATTATATCACAGTACGCCATGAAAACCATTATGACATCTTCGTCGCCATGATGACCATTATGACATCATGACATCACCGTTGCCATGACGACCATTATGACATCACCATTGCCATGACGACCATTATGACATCATCGTCGCCATGACAACCATTTTGACATCATCGTCGCCATGGCGACCATTATGACATCACCGTCGCCATGACGACCATTATGACATCATCGTAGCCTTTACGACCATTATTAAATCAAAGTCGCCATGACAACCATTATGACATCTTCGTCGCCATGACGACCATTATGACATCATCGTTGCCATGACGACCATTATGACATCATCGTCGCCATGGCAACCATTATGACATCATCATCGCCATGACAACCAATATGATATCATCGTCGCCATGATGACCATTATTAAATCAAAGTCGCCATGACAACCATTATGACATCTTCGTCGCCATGATGACCATTATGACATCATGACATCACCGTCGCCATGACAACCATTATGACATCATCGTCGCTATGGCGACCATTATGACATCATCGTCGCCTTGACGACAATTATGACATCATCATCGCCATGACTACCATTATGACATCATCATCGCCATGATGACCGTTATGACATTATCATCGCCATGACGACCCTTATGACATCATCTTCGCCATGGCAACCATTATGACATCATCATCGCCATGACAACCAATATGATATCATCGTCGCCATGATGACCATTATGACATCATCGTCGCCATGACGACCATTATGACATCATCGTCGCCATGACAACCATTATGACATCACCGTTGCCATGACGACCATTAAGACATCATCATCGCCATGACAACCAATATGATAACATCGTCGCCATGATGACCAATATGATATCATCGTCGCCATGATGACCATTATGTCATCATCGTCGCCATGCCAACCATTATGACATCATCATCGCCATGGCGACCATTATGACATCAACGTCGCCATGGTGACCATTATGAAATCATCATAGCCATTACGACCATTATTAAATTACAGTCGACATGACAACCATTATAAAATCTTCATCGCCATGACGACCATTATGACATCATGACATCACCGTTGCCATGACGACCTTTATGACATCACCGTTGCCATGACGACCTTTATGACATCACCGTTGCCATGACGACCATTATGACATCATCGTCGCCATGACGACCATTATGACATCATCGTCGCCATGACGACCATTATGACATCATCGTCACCATGGCGACCATTATGACATCACCGTCGCCATGACGACCATTATGACATCATCGTAGCCATTACGACCATTATTAAATCACAGTCGCCATGACAACCATTATGACATCATTGTCGCCATGACAACCATTATGACATCATCGTCGCCATGGCAACCATTATGACATCATCGTCGCCATGGCAACCATTATGACATCATATTCGCCATGACGACCATTATGACATCATCGTCACCATGGCGACCATTATGACATCATGACATCACCGCTGCCATGCCGACCATTATGACATCTCCGTTGCCATGACAACCATTATGACATCATCGTCACCATGACGACCATTATGACATCATCGTCGCCATGACAACCATTATGACATCACAATCGCCATGATGACCATTATGACATCATCATCGCCATGATGACCCTTTATGACATTATCGTCGCCATGACGACCCTTATGACATCATCGTCGCCATGGCAACCATTATGACATCATCATCGCCATGACAACCAATATGATATCATCGTCGCCATGATGACCATTATGACATCATCGTCGCCATGACAACCATTATGACATCATCGTCGCCATGGCGACCATTATGACATCACCGTCACCATGACGACCATTATGACATCATCGTCGCCATGGCAACCATTATGACATCATCATCGCCATGACAACCAATGTGATATCATCATCGCCATGATGACCATTATGACATCATCGTTGCCATGACAACCATTATGACATCATATTCGCCATGGCGACCATTATGACGTCACTGTCGCCATGACGACCATTATGACATCATCGTCGCCATGGCGACCATTATGACATCATCATCCCCATGATGACCGTTATGACAATATCGTCGCCATGACGACCCTTATGATATCATCATCGCCATGGCAACCATTATGACATCATCATCGCCATGACAACCAATATATCATCGTCGCCATGATGACCATTATGACATCATCGTCGCCATGACAACCATTATGACATCACAATCGCCATAACGACCATTATGACATCATCGTCGCCATGGCGACCATTATGACATCATCATTGCCATGATGACCGTTATGACAATATCGTCGCCATGACGACCCTTATGACATCATCGTCGCCATGGCGACCATTATGACATCACCGTCGCCATGACGACCATTATTAAATCATCGTCGCCATGACAACCATTATGACATCTTCGTCGCCATGACAACCATTATGACATCACAATCGCCATGACGACCATTATGACATCATCATAGCCATTACGACCATTAATAAATCACAGTCGCCATGACAACCATTATGATATCTTCGTCGCCATGATGACCATTATGACATCATGACATCACCGTTGCCATGACGACCATTATGACATCACCGGTGCCATGACAACCATTATGACATCATCATCGCCATGACGACCATTATGACATCATCGTCGCCATGACAACCATTTTGACATCACAATCGCCATGACGACCATTATGACATCATCGTCGCCATGGCGACCATTATGACATCATCGTAGCCATTACGACCATTATTAAATCACAGTCGCCATGACAACCATTATGACATCTTCGTCGCCATGACGACCATTATGACATCATGACATCACCATTGCCATGACGACCATTATGACATCACCGTTGCCATGACGACCATTATGACATCATTGTCACCATGACAACCATTATGACATCAACGTCGCCATGGCGACCATTTTGACATCACCGTCGCCATGACGACCATTATTAAATCATCATAGCCATTACGACCATTATTATATCACAGTACGCCATGAAAACCATTATGACATCTTCGTCGCCATGATGACCATTATGACATCATGACATCACCGTTGCCATGACGACCATTATGACATCACCATTGCCATGACGACCATTATGACATCATCGTCGCCATGACAACCATTTTGACATCATCGTCGCCATGGCGACCATTATGACATCACCGTCGCCATGACGACCATTATGACATCATCGTAGCCTTTACGACCATTATTAAATCAAAGTCGTCATGACAACCATTATGACATCTTCGTCGCCATGACGACCATTATGACATCATGACATCATCGTTGCAATGACGACCATTATGACATCATCGTTGCCATGACGACCATTATGACATCATCGTCGCCATGGCAACCATTATGACATCATCATCGCCATGACAACCAATATGATATCATCGTCGCCATGATGACCATTATGTAATCATTGTCGCCATGACAACCATTATGACATGATCGTCGCCATGACGACCATTATGACATCATGACATCACCATTGCCATGACGACCATTATGACATCACCGTTGCCATGACGACCATTATGACATCATTGTCACCATGACAACCATTATGACATCAACGTCGCCATGGCGACCATTTTGACATCACCGTCGCCATGACGACCATTATTAAATCATGATAGCCATTACGACCATTATTATATCACAGTACGCCATGAAAACCATTATGACATCTTCGTCGCCATGATGACCATTATGACATCATGACATCACCGTTGCCATGACGACCATTATGACATCACCATTGCCATGACGACCATTATGACATCATCGTCGCCATGACAACCATTTTGACATCATCGTCGCCATGGCGACCATTATGACATCACCATCGCCATGACGACCATTATGACATCATCGTAGCCTTTACGACCATTATTAAATCAAAGTCGCCATGACAACCATTATGACATCTTCGTCGCCATGACGACCATTATGACATCATGACATCATCGTTGCAATGACGACCATTATGACATCATCGTTGCCATGACGACCATTATGACATCATCGTCGCCATGGCAACCATTATGACATCATCATCGCCATGACAACCAATATGATATCATCGTCGCCATGATGACCATTATGTAATCATTGTCGCCATGACAACCATTATGACATCATCGTCGTCATGATGACCATTATGACATCATGACATCACCGTTGCCATGACGACCATTATGACATCACCGTTGACATGATGACCATTATGACATCATCGTCGCCATGACGACCATTATGACATCATCGTCGCCATGACAACCATTATGACATCACAATCGCCATGACGACCATTATGACATCATCATAGCCATTACGACCATTATGGCATCATCATCGCCATGATGACCCTTTATGACATTATCGTCGCCATGACGACCCTTATGACATCATCGTCGCCATGGCAACCATTATGACATCATCATCGCCATGGCAACCAATATGATATCATCGTCGCCATGACGACCATTATGACATCATCGTCGCCATGACAACCATTATGACATCATATTCGCCATGGCGACCATTATGACATCATCGTAGCCATTACGACCATTATTAAATCACAGTCGCCATGGCAACCATTATGACATCTTCGTCGCCATGACGACCATTATGACATCATGACATCACCATTGCCATGACGACCATTATGACATCATCGTCGCCATGACGACCATTATGACATCATCGTCGCCATGACAAACATTATGACATCACAATCGCCATGACAACCATTATGACATCATAGTCGCCATGGCGACCATTATGACATCATCATCGCCAAGATGACCGTTATGAGAATATCGTCGCCATGACGACCCTTATGACATCATCGTCGCCATGGCAACCATTATGACATCATCATCGCCATGACAACCAATATGATATCATTGTCGCCATGACAACCATTATGACATCATCGTCGCCATGGCGACCATTATGACACCACCGTTGCCATGACGACCATTATGACATCATCGTTGCCTTGACGACAATTATGACATCATCATCGCCATGACGACCATTATGACATCATCATCGCCATGATGACCGTTATGACATTATCGTCGCCATGACGACCCTTATGACATCATCGTCGCCATGGCAACCATTATGACATCATCATCGCCATGACGACCATTATGACATCATCGCAGCCATTACGACCATTATTAAATCACAGTCGCCATGACAACCATTATGACATCTTCGTCGCCATGACGACCATTATGACATCACCGTTGCCATGACGACCATTATGACATCACCGTTGCCATGACGACCATTATGACATCATCGTCGCCATCACGACCATTATGACATCATCGTCGCCATGACAACCATTATGACATCACAATCGCCATGACGACCATTATGACATCATCGCCATGATGACCCTTTATGACATTATCGTCGCCATGACGACCCTTTTGACATCATCGTCGCCATGGCAACCATTATGACATCATCATCGCCATGACAACCAATATGATATCATCGTCGCCATGATGACCATTATGACATCATCGTCGCCATGACAACCATTATGACATCATCGTCGCCATGGCGACCATTATGACATCACCGTCGCCATGGCGACCATTATGACATCATCATCGCCATGACAACCAATATGATATCATCGTCGCCATGATGACCATTATGTCATCATCATCGCCATGGCAACCATTATGACATCATCATCGCCATGGCGACCATTATGACATCATCGTCGCCATGGCAACCATTATGACATCATATTCGCCATGACGACCATTATGACATCATCGTCACCATGGCGACCATTATGACATCATGACATCACCGCTGCCATGCCGACCATTATGACATCACCGTTGCCATGACAACCATTATGACATCATCGTCACCATGACGACCATTATGACATCATCGTCGCCATGACAACCATTACGACATCACAATCGCCATGATGAACATTATGACATCATCATCGCCATGATGACCCTTTATGACATTATCGTCGCCATGACGACCCTTATGACATCATCGTCGCCATGGCAACCATTATGACATCATCATCGCCATGACAACCAATATGATATCATCGTCGCCATGATGACCATTATGACATCATCGTCGCCATGACAACCATTATGACATCATCGTCGCCATGGCGACCATTATGACATCACCATCACCATGACGACCATTATGACATCATCGTCGCCATGGCAACCATTATGACATCATCATCGCCATGACAACCAATGTGATATCATCATCGCCATGATGACCATTATGACATCATCGTTGCCATGACAACCATTATGACATCATATTCGCCATGGCGACCATTATGACGTCACTGTCGCCATGACGACCATTATGACATCATCGTAGCCATTAAGACCATTATTAAATCACAGTCGCCATGACAACCATTATGACATCTTCGTCGCCATGACGACCATTATGACATCATGACATCACCTTTGCCATGACGACCATTATGACATCACCATGACGACCATTATGACATCATCGTCGCCATGACAACCATTATGACATCACAATCGCCATGACGAACATTATGACATCATCGTCGCCATGGCGACCATTATGACATCATCATCCCCATGATGACCGTTATGACAATATCGTCGCCATGACGACCCTTATGATATCATCATCGCCATGGCAACCATTATGACATCATCATCGCCATGACAACCAATATATCATCGTCGCCATGATGACCATTATGACATCATCGTCGCCATGACAACCATTATGACATCACAATCGCCATAACGACCATTATGACATCATCGTCGCGATGGCGACCATTATGACATCATCATCGCCATGATGACCGTTATGACAATATCGTCGCCATGACGACCCTTATGACATCATCGTCGCCATGGCGACCATTATGACATCACCGTCGCCATGACGACCATTATTAAATCATAGTCGCCATGACAACCATTATGACATCTTCGTCGCCATGACGACCATTATGACATCACCGTTGCCATGATGACCATTATGACATCATCGTCGCCATGACGACCATTATGACATCATCGTCGCCATGACAACCATTATGACATCACAATCGCCATGACGACCATTATGACATCATCATAGCCATTACGACCATTAATAAATCACAGTCGCCATGACAACCATTATGATATCTTCGTCGCCATGATGACCATTATGACATCATGACATCACCGTTGCCATGACGACCATTATGACATCACCGGTGCCATGACAACCATTATGACATCATCATCGCCATGACGACCATTATGACATCATCGTCGCCATGACAACCATTTTGACATCACAATCGCCATGACGACCATTATGACATCATCATCGCCATGGCGACCATTATGACATCATCATCGCCATGGCGACCATTATGACATCAACGTCGCCATGGTGACCATTATGAAATCATCATAGCCATTACGACCATTATTAAATTACAGTCGACATGACAACCATTATAAAATCTTCGTCGCCATGACGACCATTATGACATCATGACATCACCGTTGCCATGACGACCTTTATGACATCACCGTTGCCATGACGACCATTATGACATCATCGTCGCCATGACGACCATTATGACATCATCGTCGCCATGGCGACCATTATGACATCACCGTTGCCATGACGACCATTATGACATCATCGTCGCCATGACGACCATTATGACATCATCGTCGCCATGACAACCATTATGACATGATCGTCGCCATGACGACCATTATGACATCATGACATCACCATTGCCATGACGACCATTATGACATCACCGTTGCCATGACGACCATTATGACATCATTGTCACCATGACAACCATTATGACATCAACGTCGCCATGGCGACCATTTTGACATCACCGTCGCCATGACGACCATTATTAAATCATGATAGCCATTACGACCATTATTATATCACAGTACGCCATGAAAACCATTATGACATCTTCGTCGCCATGATGACCATTATGACATCATGACATCACCGTTGCCATGACGACCATTATGACATCACCATTGCCATGACGACCATTATGACATCATCGTCGCCATGACAACCATTTTGACATCATCGTCGCCATGGCGACCATTATGACATCACCATCGCCATGACGACCATTATGACATCATCGTAGCCTTTACGACCATTATTAAATCAAAGTCGCCATGACAACCATTATGACATCTTCGTCGCCATGACGACCATTATGACATCATGACATCATCGTTGCAATGACGACCATTATGACATCATCGTTGCCATGACGACCATTATGACATCATCGTCGCCATGGCAACCATTATGACATCATCATCGCCATGACAACCAATATGATATCATCGTCGCCATGATGACCATTATGTAATCATTGTCGCCATGACAACCATTATGACATCATCGTCGTCATGATGACCATTATGACATCATGACATCACCGTTGCCATGACGACCATTATGACATCACCGTTGACATGATGACCATTATGACATCATCGTCGCCATGACGACCATTATGACATCATCGTCGCCATGACAACCATTATGACATCACAATCGCCATGACGACCATTATGACATCATCATAGCCATTACGACCATTATGGCATCATCATCGCCATGATGACCCTTTATGACATTATCGTCGCCATGACGACCCTTATGACATCATCGTCGCCATGGCAACCATTATGACATCATCATCGCCATGGCAACCAATATGATATCATCGTCGCCATGACGACCATTATGACATCATCGTCGCCATGACAACCATTATGACATCATATTCGCCATGGCGACCATTATGACATCATCGTAGCCATTACGACCATTATTAAATCACAGTCGCCATGGCAACCATTATGACATCTTCGTCGCCATGACGACCATTATGACATCATGACATCACCATTGCCATGACGACCATTATGACATCATCGTCGCCATGACGACCATTATGACATCATCGTCGCCATGACAAACATTATGACATCACAATCGCCATGACAACCATTATGACATCATAGTCGCCATGGCGACCATTATGACATCATCATCGCCAAGATGACCGTTATGAGAATATCGTCGCCATGACGACCCTTATGACATCATCGTCGCCATGGCAACCATTATGACATCATCATCGCCATGACAACCAATATGATATCATTGTCGCCATGACAACCATTATGACATCATCGTCGCCATGGCGACCATTATGACACCACCGTTGCCATGACGACCATTATGACATCATCGTTGCCTTGACGACAATTATGACATCATCATCGCCATGACGACCATTATGACATCATCATCGCCATGATGACCGTTATGACATTATCGTCGCCATGACGACCCTTATGACATCATCGTCGCCATGGCAACCATTATGACATCATCATCGCCATGACGACCATTATGACATCATCGCAGCCATTACGACCATTATTAAATCACAGTCGCCATGACAACCATTATGACATCTTCGTCGCCATGACGACCATTATGACATCACCGTTGCCATGACGACCATTATGACATCACCGTTGCCATGACGACCATTATGACATCATCGTCGCCATCACGACCATTATGACATCATCGTCGCCATGACAACCATTATGACATCACAATCGCCATGACGACCATTATGACATCATCGCCATGATGACCCTTTATGACATTATCGTCGCCATGACGACCCTTTTGACATCATCGTCGCCATGGCAACCATTATGACATCATCATCGCCATGACAACCAATATGATATCATCGTCGCCATGATGACCATTATGACATCATCGTCGCCATGACAACCATTATGACATCATCGTCGCCATGGCGACCATTATGACATCACCGTCGCCATGGCGACCATTATGACATCATCATCGCCATGACAACCAATATGATATCATCGTCGCCATGATGACCATTATGTCATCATCATCGCCATGGCAACCATTATGACATCATCATCGCCATGGCGACCATTATGACATCATCGTCGCCATGGCAACCATTATGACATCATATTCGCCATGACGACCATTATGACATCATCGTCACCATGGCGACCATTATGACATCATGACATCACCGCTGCCATGCCGACCATTATGACATCACCGTTGCCATGACAACCATTATGACATCATCGTCACCATGACGACCATTATGACATCATCGTCGCCATGACAACCATTACGACATCACAATCGCCATGATGACCATTATGACATCATCATCGCCATGATGACCCTTTATGACATTATCGTCGCCATGACGACCCTTATGACATCATCGTCGCCATGGCAACCATTATGACATCATCATCGCCATGACAACCAATATGATATCATCGTCGCCATGATGACCATTATGACATCATCGTCGCCATGACAACCATTATGACATCATCGTCGCCATGGCGACCATTATGACATCACCATCACCATGACGACCATTATGACATCATCGTCGCCATGGCAACCATTATGACATCATCATCGCCATGACAACCAATGTGATATCATCATCGCCATGATGACCATTATGACATCATCGTTGCCATGACAACCATTATGACATCATATTCGCCATGGCGACCATTATGACGTCACTGTCGCCATGACGACCATTATGACATCATCGTAGCCATTAAGACCATTATTAAATCACAGTCGCCATGACAACCATTATGACATCTTCGTCGCCATGACGACCATTATGACATCATGACATCACCGTTGCCATGACGACCATTATGACATCACCATGACGACCATTATGACATCATCGTCGCCATGACAACCATTATGACATCACAATCGCCATGACGAACATTATGACATCATCGTCGCCATGGCGACCATTATGACATCATCATCCCCATGATGACCGTTATGACAATATCGTCGCCATGACGACCCTTATGATATCATCATCGCCATGGCAACCATTATGACATCATCATCGCCATGACAACCAATATATCATCGTCGCCATGATGACCATTATGACATCATCGTCGCCATGACAACCATTATGACATCACAATCGCCATAACGACCATTATGACATCATCGTCGCCATGGCGACCATTATGACATCATCATCGCCATGATGACCGTTATGACAATATCGTCGCCATGACGACCCTTATGACATCATCGTCGCCATGGCGACCATTATGACATCACCGTCGCCATGACGACCATTATTAAATCATAGTCGCCATGACAACCATTATGACATCTTCGTCGCCATGACGACCATTATGACATCACCGTTGCCATGATGACCATTATGACATCATCGTCGCCATGACGACCATCATGACATCATCGTCGCCATGACAACCATTATGACATCACAATCGCCATGACGACCATTATGACATCATCATAGCCATTACGACCATTAATAAATCACAGTCGCCATGACAACCATTATGATATCTTCGTCGCCATGATGACCATTATGACATCATGACATCACCGTTGCCATGACGACCATTATGACATCACCGGTGCCATGACAACCATTATGACATCATCATCGCCATGACGACCATTATGACATCATCGTCGCCATGACAACCATTTTGACATCACAATCGCCATGACGACCATTATGACATCATCATCGCCATGGCGACCATTATGACATCATCATCGCCATGGCGACCATTATGACATCAACGTCGCCATGGTGACCATTATGAAATCATCATAGCCATTACGACCATTATTAAATTACAGTCGACATGACAACCATTATAAAATCTTCGTCGCCATGACGACCATTATGACATCATGACATCACCGTTGCCATGACGACCTTTATGACATCACCGTTGCCATGACGACCATTATGACATCATCGTCGCCATGACGACCATTATGACATCATCGTCGCCATGGCGACCATTATGACATCACCGTTGCCATGACGACCATTATGACATCATCGTCGCCATGACGACCATTATGACATCATCGTCGCCATGACAACCATTATGACATGATCGTCGCCATGACGACCATTATGACATCATGACATCACCATTGCCATGACGACCATTATGACATCACCGTTGCCATGACGACCATTATGACATCATTGTCACCATGACAACCATTATGACATCAACGTCGCCATGGCGACCATTTTGACATCACCGTCGCCATGACGACCATTATTAAATCATGATAGCCATTACGACCATTATTATATCACAGTACGCCATGAAAACCATTATGACATCTTCGTCGCCATGATGACCATTATGACATCATGACATCACCGTTGCCATGACGACCATTATGACATCACCATTGCCATGACGACCATTATGACATCATCGTCGCCATGACAACCATTTTGACATCATCGTCGCCATGGCGACCATTATGACATCACCATCGCCATGACGACCATTATGACATCATCGTAGCCTTTACGACCATTATTAAATCAAAGTCGCCATGACAACCATTATGACATCTTCGTCGCCATGACGACCATTATGACATCATGACATCATCGTTGCAATGACGACCATTATGACATCATCGTTGCCATGACGACCATTATGACATCATCGTCGCCATGGCAACCATTATGACATCATCATCGCCATGACAACCAATATGATATCATCGTCGCCATGATGACCATTATGTAATCATTGTCGCCATGACAACCATTATGACATCATCGTCGTCATGATGACCATTATGACATCATGACATCACCGTTGCCATGACGACCATTATGACATCACCGTTGACATGATGACCATTATGACATCATCGTCGCCATGACGACCATTATGACATCATCGTCGCCATGACAACCATTATGACATCACAATCGCCATGACGACCATTATGACATCATCATAGCCATTACGACCATTATGGCATCATCATCGCCATGATGACCCTTTATGACATTATCGTCGCCATGACGACCCTTATGACATCATCGTCGCCATGGCAACCATTATGACATCATCATCGCCATGGCAACCAATATGATATCATCGTCGCCATGACGACCATTATGACATCATCGTCGCCATGACAACCATTATGACATCATATTCGCCATGGCGACCATTATGACATCATCGTAGCCATTACGACCATTATTAAATCACAGTCGCCATGGCAACCATTATGACATCTTCGTCGCCATGACGACCATTATGACATCATGACATCACCATTGCCATGACGACCATTATGACATCATCGTCGCCATGACGACCATTATGACATCATCGTCGCCATGACAAACATTATGACATCACAATCGCCATGACAACCATTATGACATCATAGTCGCCATGGCGACCATTATGACATCATCATCGCCAAGATGACCGTTATGAGAATATCGTCGCCATGACGACCCTTATGACATCATCGTCGCCATGGCAACCATTATGACATCATCATCGCCATGACAACCAATATGATATCATTGTCGCCATGACAACCATTATGACATCATCGTCGCCATGGCGACCATTATGACACCACCGTTGCCATGACGACCATTATGACATCATCGTTGCCTTGACGACAATTATGACATCATCATCGCCATGACGACCATTATGACATCATCATCGCCATGATGACCGTTATGACATTATCGTCGCCATGACGACCCTTATGACATCATCGTCGCCATGGCAACCATTATGACATCATCATCGCCATGACGACCATTATGACATCATCGCAGCCATTACGACCATTATTAAATCACAGTCGCCATGACAACCATTATGACATCTTCGTCGCCATGACGACCATTATGACATCACCGTTGCCATGACGACCATTATGACATCACCGTTGCCATGACGACCATTATGACATCATCGTCGCCATCACGACCATTATGACATCATCGTCGCCATGACAACCATTATGACATCACAATCGCCATGACGACCATTATGACATCATCGCCATGATGACCCTTTATGACATTATCGTCGCCATGACGACCCTTTTGACATCATCGTCGCCATGGCAACCATTATGACATCATCATCGCCATGACAACCAATATGATATCATCGTCGCCATGATGACCATTATGACATCATCGTCGCCATGACAACCATTATGACATCATCGTCGCCATGGCGACCATTATGACATCACCGTCGCCATGGCGACCATTATGACATCATCATCGCCATGACAACCAATATGATATCATCGTCGCCATGATGACCATTATGTCATCATCATCGCCATGGCAACCATTATGACATCATCATCGCCATGGCGACCATTATGACATCATCGTCGCCATGGCAACCATTATGACATCATATTCGCCATGACGACCATTATGACATCATCGTCACCATGGCGACCATTATGACATCATGACATCACCGCTGCCATGCCGACCATTATGACATCACCGTTGCCATGACAACCATTATGACATCATCGTCACCATGACGACCATTATGACATCATCGTCGCCATGACAACCATTACGACATCACAATCGCCATGATGACCATTATGACATCATCATCGCCATGATGACCCTTTATGACATTATCGTCGCCATGACGACCCTTATGACATCATCGTCGCCATGGCAACCATTATGACATCATCATCGCCATGACAACCAATATGATATCATCGTCGCCATGATGACCATTATGACATCATCGTCGCCATGACAACCATTATGACATCATCGTCGCCATGGCGACCATTCTGACATCACCATCACCATGACGACCATTATGACATCATCGTCGCCATGGCAACCATTATGACATCATCATCGCCATGACAACCAATGTGATATCATCATCGCCATGATGACCATTATGACATCATCGTTGCCATGACAACCATTATGACATCATATTCGCCATGGCGACCATTATGACGTCACTGTCGCCATGACGACCATTATGACATCATCGTAGCCATTAAGACCATTATTAAATCACAGTCGCCATGACAACCATTATGACATCTTCGTCGCCATGACGACCATTATGACATCATGACATCACCGTTGCCATGACGACCATTATGACATCACCATGACGACCATTATGACATCATCGTCGCCATGACAACCATTATGACATCACAATCGCCATGACGAACATTATGACATCATCGTCGCCATGGCGACCATTATGACATCATCATCCCCATGATGACCGTTATGACAATATCGTCGCCATGACGACCCTTATGATATCATCATCGCCATGGCAACCATTATGACATCATCATCGCCATGACAACCAATATATCATCGTCGCCATGATGACCATTATGACATCATCGTCGCCATGACAACCATTATGACATCACAATCGCCATAACGACCATTATGACATCATCGTCGCCATGGCGACCATTATGACATCATCATCGCCATGATGACCGTTATGACAATATCGTCGCCATGACGACCCTTATGACATCATCGTCGCCATGGCGACCATTATGACATCACCGTCGCCATGACGACCATTATTAAATCATAGTCGCCATGACAACCATTATGACATCTTCGTCGCCATGACGACCATTATGACATCACCGTTGCCATGATGACCATTATGACATCATCGTCGCCATGACGACCATTATGACATCATCGTCGCCATGACAACCATTATGACATCACAATCGCCATGACGACCATTATGACATCATCATAGCCATTACGACCATTAATAAATCACAGTCGCCATGACAACCATTATGATATCTTCGTCGCCATGATGACCATTATGACATCATGACATCACCGTTGCCATGACGACCATTATGACATCACCGGTGCCATGACAACCATTATGACATCATCATCGCCATGACGACCATTATGACATCATCGTCGCCATGACAACCATTTTGACATCACAATCGCCATGACGACCATTATGACATCATCATCGCCATGGCGACCATTATGACATCATCATCGCCATGGCGACCATTATGACATCAACGTCGCCATGGTGACCATTATGAAATCATCATAGCCATTACGACCATTATTAAATTACAGTCGACATGACAACCATTATAAAATCTTCGTCGCCATGACGACCATTATGACATCATGACATCACCGTTGCCATGACGACCTTTATGACATCACCGTTGCCATGACGACCATTATGACATCATCGTCGCCATGACGACCATTATGACATCATCGTCGCCATGGCAACCATTATGACATCACCGTCGCCATGACGACCATTATGACATCATCGTAGCCATTACGACCATTATTAAATCACAGTCGCCATGACAACCATTATGACATCTTCGTCGCCATGATGACCATTATGACAACATGACATCACAGTTGCCATGACGACCATTATGACATCACCGTTGCCATGACGACCATTATGACATCATCGTCGCCATGACGACCATTATGACATCATCGTCGCCATGACAACCATTATGACATCATCGTCGCCATGGCAACCATTATGACATCATCGTCGCCATGGCAACCATTATGACATCATATTCGCCATGGCGACCATTATGACATCAACGTCCCAATGGCGACCATTTTGACATCACCGTCGCCATGACGACCATTATTAAATCATCGTAGCCATTACGACCATTATTAAATCACAGTTGCCATGACAACCATTATGACATCTTCGTCGCCATGATGACCATTATGACATCATGACATCACAGTTGCCATGACGACCATTATGACATCACCATTGCCATGACGACCATTATGACATCATCGTCACCATGACGACCATTATGACATCATCGTCGCCATGACAACCATTATGACATCATCATAGCCATTACGACCATTATTAAATCACAGTCGCCATGACAACCATTATGACATCTTCGTCGCCATGACGACCATTATGACATCATGACATCACCATTGCCATGACGACCATTATGACATCACCGTTGCCATGACGACCATTATGACATCATTGTCACCATGACAACCATTATGACATCAACGTCGCCATGGCGACCATTTTGACATCACCGTTGCCATGACGACCATTATTAAATCATCATAGCCATTACGACCATTATTATATCACAGTACGCCATGAAAACCATTATGACATCTTCGTCGCCATGATGACCATTATGACATCATGACATCACCGTTGCCATGACGACCATTATGACATCACCATTGCCATGACGACCATTATGACATCATCGTCGCCATGACAACCATTTTGACATCATCGTCGCCATGGCGACCATTATGACATCACCGTCGCCATGACGACCATTATGACATCATCGTAGCCTTTACGACCATTATTAAATCAAAGTCGCCATGACAACCATTATGACATCTTCGTCGCCATGACGACCATTATGACATCATCGTTGCCATGACGACCATTATGACATCATCGTCGCCATGGCAACCATTATGACATCATCATCGCCATGACAACCAATATGATATCATCGTCGCCATGATGACCATTATTAAATCAAAGTCGCCATGACAACCATTATGACATCTTCGTCGCCATGATGACCATTATGACATCATCGTCGCTATGGCGACCATTATGACATCATCGTCGCCTTGACGACAATTATGACATCATCATTGCCATGACTACCATTATGACATCATCATCGCCATGATGACCGTTATGACATTATCATCGCCATGACGACCCTTATGACATCATCTTCGCCATGGCAACCATTATGACATCATCATCGCCATGACAACCAATATGATATCATCGTCGCCATGATGACCATTATGACATCATCGTCGCCATGACGACCATTATGACATCATCGTCGCCATGACAACCATTATGACATCACCGTTGCCATGACGACCATTATGACATCATCATCGCCATGACAACCAATATGATAACATCGTCGCCATGATGACCAATATGATATCATCGTCGCCATGATGACCATTATGTCATCATCGTCGCCATGCCAACCATTATGACATCATCATCGCCATGGCGACCATTATGACATCAACGTCGCCATGGTGACCATTATGAAATCATCATAGCCATTACGACCATTATTAAATTACAGTCGACATGACAACCATTATAAAATCTTCGTCGCCATGACGACCATTATGACATCATGACATCACCGTTGCCATGACGACCTTTATGACATCACCGTTGCCATGACGACCTTTATGACATCACCGTTGCCATGACGACCATTATGACATCATCGTCGCCATGACGACCATTATGACATCATCGTCGCCATGACGACCATTATGACATCATCGTCACCATGGCGACCATTATGACATCACCGTCGCCATGACGACCATTATGACATCATCGTAGCCATTACGACCATTATTAAATCACAGTCGCCATGACAACCATTATGACATCATTGTCGCCATGACAACCATTATGACATCATCGTCGCCATGGCAACCATTATGACATCATCGTCGCCATGGCAACCATTATGACATCATATTCGCCATGACGACCATTATGACATCATCGTCACCATGGCGACCATTATGACATCATGACATCACCGCTGCCATGCCGACCATTATGACATCTCCGTTGCCATGACAACCATTATGACATCATCGTCACCATGACGACCATTATGACATCATCGTCGCCATGACAACCATTATGACATCACAATCGCCATGATGACCATTATGACATCATCATCGCCATGATGACCCTTTATGACATTATCGTCGCCATGACGACCCTTATGACATCATCGTCGCCATGGCAACCATTATGACATCATCATCGCCATGACAACCAATATGATATCATCGTCGCCATGATGACCATTATGACATCATCGTCGCCATGACAACCATTATGACATCATCGTCGCCATGGCGACCATTATGACATCACCGTCACCATGACGACCATTATGACATCATCGTCGCCATGGCAACCATTATGACATCATCATCGCCATGACAACCAATGTGATATCATCATCGCCATGATGACCATTATGACATCATCGTTGCCATGACAACCATTATGACATCATATTCGCCATGGCGACCATTATGACGTCACTGTCGCCATGACGACCATTATGACATCATCGTCGCCATGGCGACCATTATGACATCATCATCCCCATGATGACCGTTATGACAATATCGTCGCCATGACGACCCTTATGATATCATCATCGCCATGGCAACCATTATGACATCATCATCGCCATGACAACCAATATATCATCGTCGCCATGATGACCATTATGACATCATCGTCGCCATGACAACCATTATGACATCACAATCGCCATAACGACCATTATGACATCATCGTCGCCATGGCGACCATTATGACATCATCATCGCCATGATGACCGTTATGACAATATCGTCGCCATGACGACCATTATGACATCATCGTCGCCATGACAACCATTTTGACATCATCGTCGCCATGGCGACCATTATGACATCACCATCGCCATGACGACCATTATGACATCATCGTAGCCTTTACGACCATTATTAAATCAAAGTCGCCATGACAACCATTATGACATCTTCGTCGCCATGACGACCATTATGACATCATGACATCATCGTTGCAATGACGACCATTATGACATCATCGTTGCCATGACGACCATTATGACATCATCGTCGCCATGGCAACCATTATGACATCATCATCGCCATGACAACCAATATGATATCATCGTCGCCATGATGACCATTATGTAATCATTGTCGCCATGACAACCATTATGACATCATCGTCGTCATGATGACCATTATGACATCATGACATCACCGTTGCCATGACGACCATTATGACATCACCGTTGACATGATGACCATTATGACATCATCGTCGCCATGACGACCATTATGACATCATCGTCGCCATGACAACCATTATGACATCACAATCGCCATGACGACCATTATGACATCATCATAGCCATTACGACCATTATGGCATCATCATCGCCATGATGACCCTTTATGACATTATCGTCGCCATGACGACCCTTATGACATCATCGTCGCCATGGCAACCATTATGACATCATCATCGCCATGGCAACCAATATGATATCATCGTCGCCATGACGACCATTATGACATCATCGTCGCCATGACAACCATTATGACATCATATTCGCCATGTCGACCATTATGACATCATCGTAGCCATTACGACCATTATTAAATCACAGTCGCCATGGCAACCATTATGACATCTTCGTCGCCATGACGACCATTATGACATCATGACATCACCATTGCCATGACGACCATTATGACATCATCGTCGCCATGACGACCATTATGACATCATCGTCGCCATGACAACCATTATGACATCACAATCGCCATGACAACCATTATGACATCATAGTCGCCATGGCGACCATTATGACATCATCATCGCCAAGATGATCGTTATGAGAATATCGTCGCCATGACGACCCTTATGACATCATCGTCGCCATGGCAACCATTATGACATCATCATCGCCATGACAACCAATATGATATCATTGTCGCCATGACAACCATTATGACATCATCGTCGCCATGGCGACCATTATGACACCACCGTTGCCATGACGACCATTATGACATCATCGTTGCCTTGACGACAATTATGACATCATCATCGCCATGACGACCATTATGACATCATCATCGCCATGATGACCGTTATGACATTATCGTCGCCATGACGACCCTTATGACATCATCGTCGCCATGGCAACCATTATGACATCATCATCGCCATGACGACCATTATGACATCATCGCAGCCATTACGACCATTATTAAATCACAGTCGCCATGACAACCATTATGACATCTTCGTCGCCATGACGACCATTATGACATCACCGTTGCCATGACGACCATTATGACATCACCGTTGCCATGACGACCATTATGACATCATCGTCGCCATCACGACCATTATGACATCATCGTCGCCATGACAACCATTATGACATCACAATCGCCATGACGACCATTATGACATCATCGCCATGATGACCCTTTATGACATTATCGTCGCCATGACGACCCTTTTGACATCATCGTCGCCATGGCAACCATTATGACATCATCATCGCCATGACAACCAATATGATATCATCGTCGCCATGATGACCATTATGACATCATCGTCGCCATGACAACCATTATGACATCATCGTCGCCATGGCGACCATTATGACATCACCGTCGCCATGGCGACCATTATGACATCATCATCGCCATGACAACCAATATGATATCATCGTCGCCATGATGACCATTATGTCATCATCATCGCCATGGCAACCATTATGACATCATCATCGCCATGGCGACCATTATGACATCAACGTCGCCATGGCGACCATTATGACATCACCGTCGCCATGACGACCATTATTAAATCATCGTAGCCATTTCGACCATTATTAAATCACAGTCGCCATGACAACCATTATGACATCTTCGTCGCCATGATGACCATTATGACATCATGACATCACCGTTGACATGACGACCATTATGACACCACCATTGCCATGACGACCATTATGACATCATCGTCGCCATGACGACCATTATGACATCATCGTCGCCATGACGACAATTATGATATCATCATCGCCATGACGACCATTATGACGTCATCATCGCCATGATGACCGTTATGACATTATCGTCGCCATGGCAAACATTATGACATCATCATCGCCATGACAACCAATATGATATCATCGTCACCATGATGACATCATCGTCGCCATGACAACCATTATGACATCATCGTCGCCATGGCAAACATTATGACATCACCGTCGCCATGACGACCATTATGACATCATCGTAGCCATTACGACCATTATTAAATCACACTCGCCATGACAACCATTATGACATCTTCGTCGCCATGACGACCATTATGACATCATGACATCACGGTTGCCATGACGACCATTATGACATCATCGGCGCCATGACGACCATTATGACATCATCGTCGCCATGGCAACCATTATGACATCATCATCGCCATGACAACCAATATGATATCATCGTCGCCATGATGACCATTATTAAATCAAAGTCGCCATGACAACCATTATGACATCTTCGTCGCCATGATGACCATTATGACATCATGACATCACCGTCGCCATGACAACCATTATGACATCATCGTCGCTATGGCGACCATTATGACATCATCGTCGCCTTGACGACAATTATGACATCATCATCGCCATGACTACCATTATGACATCATCATCGCCATGATGACCGTTATGACATTATCATCGCCATGACGACCCTTATGACATCATCTTCGCCATGGCAACCATTATGACATCATCATCGCCATGACAACCAATATGATATCATCGTCGCCATGATGACCATTATGACATCATCGTCGCCATGACGACCATTATGACATCATCGTCGCCATGACAACCATTATGACATCACCGTTGCCATGACGACCATTATGACATCATCATCGCCATGACAACCAATATGATAACATCGTCGCCATGATGACCAATATGATATCATCGTCGCCATGATGACCATTATGTCATCATCGTCGCCATGCCAACCATTATGACATCATCATCGCCATGGCGACCATTATGACATCAACGTCGCCATGGTGACCATTATGAAATCATCATAGCCATTACGACCATTATTAAATTACAGTCGACATGACAACCATTATAAAATCTTCGTCGCCATGACGACCATTATGACATCATGACATCACCGTTGCCATGACGACCTTTATGACGTCACCGTTGCCATGACGACCTTTATGACATCACCGTTGCCATGACGACCATTATGACATCATCGTCGCCATGACGACCATTATGACATCATCGTCGCCATGACGACCATTATGACATCATCGTCACCATGTCGACCATTATGACATCACCGTCGCCATGACGACCATTATGACATCATCGTAGCCATTACGACCATTATTAAATCACAGTCGCCATGACAACCATTATGACATCATTGTCGCCATGACAACCATTATGACATCATCGTCGCCATGGCAACCATTATGACATCATCGTCGCCATGGCAACCATTATGACATCATATTCGCCATGACGACCATTATGACATCATCGTCACCATGGCGACCATTATGACATCATGACATCACCGCTGCCATGCCGACCATTATGACATCTCCGTTGCCATGACAACCATTATGACATCATCGTCACCATGACGACCATTATGACATCATCGTCGCCATGACAACCATTATGACATCACAATCGCCATGATGACCATTATGACATCATCATCGCCATGATGACCCTTTATGACATTATCGTCGCCATGACGACCCTTATGACATCATCGTCGCCATGGCAACCATTATGACATCATCATCGCCATGTCAACCAATATGATATCATCGTCGCCATGATGACCATTATGACATCATCGTCGCCATGACAACCATTATGACATCATCGTCGCCATGGCGACCATTATGACACCACCGTTGCCATGACGATCATTGTGACATCATGGTCGCCATGACGACCATTATGACATCATCATCGCCATGACGACCATTATGACAACATCATCGCCATGATGACCGTTATGATATCATCGTCGCCATGACGACCATTATGACATCATCGTCGCCATGACAACCATTATGACATCACAATCGCCATGACGACCATTATGACATCATCATCGCCATGATGACCCGTTATGACTTTATCGTCGCCATGACGACCATTATGACATCATCGTCACCATGGCAACCATTATGACATCATCATCGCCATGACAACCAATGTGATATCATCGTCGCCATGATGACCATTGTGACATCATCGTCGCCATGACAACCATTATGACATCATATTCGCCATGGCGACCATTGTGACATTACTGTCGCCATGACGACCATTATGACATCATCGTAGCCATTACGACCATTATTAAATCACAGTCGCCATGACAACCATTATGACATCTTCGTCGCCAAGACGACCATTATGACATCATGACATCACCGTTGCCATGACCACCATTATGACATCATGACATCATCATCGCCATGGCGACCATTATGACATCATCGTCGCCTTGACGACAATTATGACATCATCATCGCCATGACGACCATTATGACATCATCATTGCCATGATGACCGTTATGACATTATCGTCGCCATGACGACCCTTATCACATAATTGTCGCCATGGCAACCATTATGACATCATCATCGCCATGACAACCAATATGATATCATCGTCGCCATGATGACCATTATGACATCATCGTCGCCATGACAACCATTATGACATCATCGTTGCCATGGCGACCATTATGACATCACCGTCGCCATGACGACCATTATGACATCATCGCAGCCATTATGACCATTATTAAATCACAGTCGCCATGACAACCATTATGACATCTTCGTCGCCATGACGACCATTATAACATCACCTTTGCCATGACGACCATTATGACATCACCGTTGCCATGACGACCATTATGACATCATCGTCGCCATGACGACCATTATGACATCATCATCGCCATGACAACCAATATGATATCATCGTCGCCATGATGACCATTATGACATCATCGTCGCCATGACAACCATTATGACATCATCGTCGCCATGGCGAACATTATGACATCACCGTCGCCATGACGACCATTATGACATCATCGTCGCCATGACGACCATTATGACATCATCGTCGCCATGACGACCATTATGACATCATCGTCGCCATGGCGACCATTATGACATTATCATCGCCATGATGACCGTTATGACATTATCGTCGCCATGACGACCCTTATGACATAATTGTCGCCATGGCAACCATTATGACATCACAATCGCCATGACGACCATTATGACATCATCATCGCCATGATGACCCTTTATGACATTATCGTCGCCATGACGACCCTTATGACATCATCGTCGCCATGGCAACCATTATGACATCATCATCGCCATGACAACCAATATGATATCATCGTCGCCATGATGACCATTATGACATCATCGTCGCCATGACAACCATTATGACATCATCGTCGCCATGGCGAACATTATGACATCACCGTCGCCATGACGACCATTATGACATCATCGTCGCCATGACGACCATTATGACATCATCGTCGCCATGACGACCATTATGACATCATCGTCGCCATGGCGACCATTATGACATTATCATCGCCATGATGACCGTTATGACATTATCGTCGCCATGACGACCCTTATAACATCATCGTCGCCATGGCGACCATTATGACATCATCATCGCCATGACAACCAATATGATATCATCGTCGCCATGATGACCATTATGTCATCATCATCGCCATGGCAACCATTATGACATCATCATCGCCATGGCGACCATTATGACATCACCGTCGCCATGTCGACCATTATTAAATCATCGTAGCTATTTCGACCATTATTAAATCACAGTCGCCATGACAACCATTATGACATCTTCGTCGCCATGATGACCATTATGACATCATGACATCACCGTTGACATGACGACCATTACGACACCACCATTGCCATGACGACCATTATGACATCATCGTCGCCATGACGACCATTATGACATCATCGTCGCCATGACGACAATTATGACATCATCATCGCCATGACGACCATTATGACGTCATCATCGCCATGATGACCGTTATGACATTATCGTCGCCATGGCAAACATTATGACATCATCATCGCCATGACAACCAATATGATATCATCGTCACCATGATGACATCATCGTCGCCATGACAACCATTATGACATCATCGTCGCCATGGCAAACATTATGACATCACCGTCGCCATGACGACCATTATGACATCATCGTAGCCATTACGACCATTATTAAATCACACTCGCCATGACAACCATTATGACATCTTCGTCGCCATGACGACCATTATGACATCATGACATCACGGTTGCCATGACGACCATTATGACATCATCGGCGCCATGACGACCATTATGACATCATCGTCGCCATGGCAACCATTATGACATCATCATCGCCATGACAACCAATATGATATCATCGTCGCCATGATGACCATTATTAAATCAAAGTCGCCATGACAACCATTATGACATCTTCGTCGCCATGATGACCATTATGACATCATGACATCACCGTCGCCATGACAACCATTATGACATCATCGTCGCTATGGCGACCATTATGACATCATCGTCGCCTTGACGACAATTATGACATCATCATCGCCATGACTACCATTATGACATCATCATCGCCATGATGACCGTTATGACATTATCATCGCCATGACGACCCTTATGACATCATCTTCGCCATGGCAACCATTATGACATCATCATCGCCATGACAACCAATATGATATCATCGTCGCCATGATGACCATTATGACATCATCGTCGCCATGACGACCATTATGACATCATCGTCGCCATGACAACCATTATGACATCACCGTTGCCATGACGACCATTATGACATCATCATCGCCATGACAACCAATATGATAACATCGTCGCCATGATGACCAATATGATATCATCGTCGCCATGATGACCATTATGTCATCATCGTCGCCATGCCAACCATTATGACATCATCATCGCCATGGCGACCATTATGACATCAACGTCGCCATGGTGACCATTATGAAATCATCATAGCCATTACGACCATTATTAAATTACAGTCGACATGACAACCATTATAAAATCTTCGTCGCCATGACGACCATTATGACATCATGACATCACCGTTGCCATGACGACCTTTATGACGTCACCGTTGCCATGACGACCTTTATGACATCACCGTTGCCATGACGACCATTATGACATCATCGTCGCCATGACGACCATTATGACATCATCGTCGCCATGACGACCATTATGACATCATCGTCACCATGTCGACCATTATGACATCACCGTCGCCATGACGACCATTATGACATCATCGTAGCCATTACGACCATTATTAAATCACAGTCGCCATGACAACCATTATGACATCATTGTCGCCATGACAACCATTATGACATCATCGTCGCCATGGCAACCATTATGACATCATCGTCGCCATGGCAACCATTATGACATCATATTCGCCATGACGACCATTATGACATCATCGTCACCATGGCGACCATTATGACATCATGACATCACCGCTGCCATGCCGACCATTATGACATCTCCGTTGCCATGACAACCATTATGACATCATCGTCACCATGACGACCATTATGACATCATCGTCGCCATGACAACCATTATGACATCACAATCGCCATGATGACCATTATGACATCATCATCGCCATGATGACCCTTTATGACATTATCGTCGCCATGACGACCCTTATGACATCATCGTCGCCATGGCAACCATTATGACATCATCATCGCCATGTCAACCAATATGATATCATCGTCGCCATGATGACCATTATGACATCATCGTCGCCATGACAACCATTATGACATCATCGTCGCCATGGCGACCATTATGACACCACCGTTGCCATGACGATCATTGTGACATCATGGTCGCCATGACGACCATTATGACATCATCATCGCCATGACGACCATTATGACAACATCATCGCCATGATGACCGTTATGATATCATCGTCGCCATGACGACCATTATGACATCATCGTCGCCATGACAACCATTATGACATCACAATCGCCATGACGACCATTATGACATCATCATCGCCATGATGACCCGTTATGACTTTATCGTCGCCATGACGACCATTATGACATCATCGTCACCATGGCAACCATTATGACATCATCATCGCCATGACAACCAATGTGATATCATCGTCGCCATGATGACCATTGTGACATCATCGTCGCCATGACAACCATTATGACATCATATTCGCCATGGCGACCATTGTGACATTACTGTCGCCATGACGACCATTATGACATCATCGTAGCCATTACGACCATTATTAAATCACAGTCGCCATGACAACCATTATGACATCTTCGTCGCCAAGACGACCATTATGACATCATGACATCACCGTTGCCATGACCACCATTATGACATCATGACATCATCATCGCCATGGCGACCATTATGACATCATCGTCGCCTTGACGACAATTATGACATCATCATCGCCATGACGACCATTATGACATCATCATTGCCATGATGACCGTTATGACATTATCGTCGCCATGACGACCCTTATCACATAATTGTCGCCATGGCAACCATTATGACATCATCATCGCCATGACAACCAATATGATATCATCGTCGCCATGATGACCATTATGACATCATCGTCGCCATGACAACCATTATGACATCATCGTTGCCATGGCGACCATTATGACATCACCGTCGCCATGACGACCATTATGACATCATCGCAGCCATTATGACCATTATTAAATCACAGTCGCCATGACAACCATTATGACATCTTCGTCGCCATGACGACCATTATAACATCACCTTTGCCATGACGACCATTATGACATCACCGTTGCCATGACGACCATTATGACATCATCGTCGCCATGACGACCATTATGACATCATCATCGCCATGACAACCAATATGATATCATCGTCGCCATGATGACCATTATGACATCATCGTCGCCATGACAACCATTATGACATCATCGTCGCCATGGCGAACATTATGACATCACCGTCGCCATGACGACCATTATGACATCATCGTCGCCATGACGACCATTATGACATCATCGTCGCCATGACGACCATTATGACATCATCGTCGCCATGGCGACCATTATGACATTATCATCGCCATGATGACCGTTATGACATTATCGTCGCCATGACGACCCTTATGACATAATTGTCGCCATGGCAACCATTATGACATCACAATCGCCATGACGACCATTATGACATCATCATCGCCATGATGACCCTTTATGACATTATCGTCGCCATGACGACCCTTATGACATCATCGTCGCCATGGCAACCATTATGACATCATCATCGCCATGACAACCAATATGATATCATCGTCGCCATGATGACCATTATGACATCATCGTCGCCATGACAACCATTATGACATCATCGTCGCCATGGCGAACATTATGACATCACCGTCGCCATGACGACCATTATGACATCATCGTCGCCATGACGACCATTATGACATCATCGTCGCCATGACGACCATTATGACATCATCGTCGCCATGGCGACCATTATGACATTATCATCGCCATGATGACCGTTATGACATTATCGTCGCCATGACGACCCTTATAACATCATCGTCGCCATGGCGACCATTATGACATCATCATCGCCATGACAACCAATATGATATCATCGTCGCCATGATGACCATTATGTCATCATCATCGCCATGGCAACCATTATGACATCATCATCGCCATGGCGACCATTATGACATCACCGTCGCCATGTCGACCATTATTAAATCATCGTAGCTATTTCGACCATTATTAAATCACAGTCGCCATGACAACCATTATGACATCTTCGTCGCCATGATGACCATTATGACATCATGACATCACCGTTGACATGACGACCATTACGACACCACCATTGCCATGACGACCATTATGACATCATCGTCGCCATGACGACCATTATGACATCATCGTCGCCATGACGACAATTATGACATCATCATCGCCATGACGACCATTATGACGTCATCATCGCCATGATGACCGTTATGACATTATCGTCGCCATGGCAAACATTATGACATCATCATCGCCATGACAACCAATATGATATCATCGTCACCATGATGACATCATCGTCGCCATGACAACCATTATGACATCATCGTCGCCATGGGAAACATTATGACATCACCGTCGCCATGACGACCATTATGACATTATCGCAGCCATTACGACCATTATTAAATCACACTCGCCATGACAACCATTATGACATCTTCGTCGCCATGACGACCATTATGACATCATGACATCACGGTTGCCATGACGACCATTATGACATCATCGGCGCCATGACAACCATTATGACACCATCGTCGCCATGGCGACCATTATGACACCACCGTTGCCATGACGATCATTATGACATCATCGTCGCCATGACGACCATTATGACATCATCATCGCCATGACGACCATTATGACAACATCATCGCCATGATGACCGTTATGACATCATCGTCGCCATGACCACCATTATGACATCATCGTCGCCATGACAACCATTATGACATCACAATCGCCATGACGACCATTATGACATCATCATCGCCATGATGACGCGTTATGACTTTATCGTCGCCATGACGACCCTTATGACATCATTGTCGCCATGGCAACCATTATGACATCATCATCGCCATGACAACCAATATGATATCATCATCGCCATGATGACCATTATGACATCATCGTCGCCATGACAACCATTATGACATCCATCATCGTTGCCATGGCGACCATTATGACATCACCGTCGCCATGACGACCATTATGACATCATCGTCACCATGGAAACCATTATGACATCATCATCACCATGACAACCAATGTGATATCATCGTCGCCATGATGACCATTATGACATCATCGTCGCCATGACAACCATTATGACATCATATTCGCCATGACGACCATTATGACATCACTGTCGCCATGACGACCATTATGACATCATCGTAGCCATTACGACCATTATTAAATCACAGTCGCCATGACAACCATTATGACATCTTCGTCGCCATGATGACCATTATGACATCATGACATCACCGTTGCCATGACCACCATAATGACATCATGACATCATCATCGCCATGGCGACCATTATGACATCATCGTCGCCTTGACGACAATTATGACATCATCATCGCCATGACGACCATTATGACATCATCATCGCCATGATGACCATTATGACATCATCGTCGCCATGACGACCATTATGACATCATCGTCGCCATGACGACAATTATGACATCATCATCGCCATGATGACCATTATGACATCATCATCACCATGATGACCGTTATGACATTATCGTCGCCATGACGACCCTTATGACATCATCGTCGCCATGGCAAACATTATGACATCATCATCGCCATGACAACCAATATGATATCATCGTCGCCATGATGACCATTATGACATCATCGTCACCATGACAACCATTATGACATCATCGTCGCCATGACGACCATTATGACATCATCGTAGCCATTACGACAATTATTAAATAACAGTCGCCATGACAAACATTACGACATCTTCGTCGCCATGACGACCATTATGACATCATGACATCACCGTTGCCATGACGACCATTATGACATCATCGTCGCCATGACAACCATTATAACATCATCGTCGCCATGGCGACCATTATGACACCACCATTGCCATGACGATCATTATGACATCATCGTCGCCATGACGACCATTATGACAACATCATCGCCATGACGACCATTATGACATCATCATCGCCATGATGACCGTTATGACATCATCGTCGCCATGACGACCATTATGACATCATCGTCGCCATGACAACCATTATGACATCACAATCGCCATGACGACCATTATGACATCATCATCGCCATGATGACCGTTTATGACATTATCGTCGCCATGACGACACTTATGACATCATCGTCGCCATGGCAACCATTATGACATCATCATCGCCATGACAACCAATATGATATCATCATTGCCATGATGACCATTATGACATCATTGTTGCCATGACAACCATTATGACATCAACGTCGCCATGGTGACCATTTTGACATCACCGTCGCCATGACGACCATTATGACATCATCGTCGCCATGACGACCATTATGACAACATCATCGCCATGACGACCATTATGACATCATCATCGCCATGATGACCGTTATGACATCATCGTCGCCATGACGACCATTATGACATCATCGTCGCCATGACAACCATTATGACATCACAATCGCCATGACGACCATTATGAAATCATCATAGCCATTAAGACCATTATTAAATCACAGTCGCCATGACAACCATTATGACATCTTCGTCGCCATGACGACAATTATGACATCATCATCGCAATGACGACCATTATGACATCATCATCGCCATGATGACCGTTATGACATTATCGTCGCCATGACGACCCTTATGACATCATCGTCACCATGGCAAACATTATGACATCATCATCGCCATGGCAACCATTATGACATCATCATCGCCATGACAACCAATATGATATCATAGTCGCCATGATGACCATTATGACATCATAGTCGCTATGACAACCATTATGACATCATATTCGCCATGGCGACCATTATGACATCAACGTCACCATGGCGACCATTTTGACATCACCGTCGCCATGACGACCATTATTAAATCATCGTAGCCTTTACGACCATTATTATATCACAGTCGCCATGACAACCATTATGACATCTTTGTCGCCATGATGACCATTATGACATCATGACATCACCGTTGCCATGACGACCATTATGACATCACCGTTGCCATGACGACCATTATGACATCATCGTCGCCATGACGACCATTATGACATCATCGTCGCCATGACAACCATTATGACACCACAATCGCCATGACGACCATTATGACATCACCGTCACCATGGCGACCATTATGACATCACCGTCGCCATGACGACCATTATGAAATCATCATAGCCATTACGACCATTATTAAATCACAGTCGCCATGACAACCATTATGACATCTTCGTCGCCATGATGACGATTATGACATCATGACATCACCGTCGCCATGACAACCATTATGACATCATCGTCGCCATGGCGACCATTATGACATCATCGTCGCCTTGACGACAATTATGACATCATCATCGCCATGACTACCATTATGACATCATCATCGCCATGATGACCGTTATGACATTATCATCGCCATGACAACCATTTTGACATCATCGTCGCCATGGCGACCATTATGACATCACCGTCGCCATGACGTCCATTATGACATCATCTTAGCCATTACGACCATTATTAAATCACAGTCGCCATGACAAACATTATGACATCACCGTCGCCATGACGACCATTATGACATCATGACATCACCGATGCCATGACGACCATTATGACATCACCGTTGCCATGACGACCATTATGACATCATCGTCGCCATGATGACCATTATGACATCATCGTCGCCATGACAACCATTATGACATCACAATCGCCATGACGACCATTATGACATCATCATCGCCATGATGACCCCTTATGACATTATCGTCGCCATGACGACCCTTATGACATCATCGTCCCCATGGCAACTATTATGACATCATCATCGCCATGACAACCAATATGATATCATCGTCACCATGATGACCATTATGACATCATCGTCGCCATGACAACCATTATGACATCACAATCGCCATGACGACCATTATGACATCATCATCACCATGGCGACCATTATGACATCACCCTCGCCATGACGACCATTATGAAATCATCATAGCCATTACGACCATTATTAAATCATAGTCGCCATGGCGACCATTATGACATCATCATCGCCAAGATGACCGTTATGAGAATATCGTCGCCATGACGACCCTTATGACATCATCGTCGCCATGGCAACCATTATGACATCATCGCCATGACAACCAATATGATATCATTGTCGCCATGACAACCATTATGACATCATCGTCGCCATGGCGACCATTATGACACCACCGTTGCCATGACGACCATTATGACATCATCGTTGCCTTGACGACAATTATGACATCATCATCGCCATGACGACCATTATGACATCATCATCGCCATGATGACCGTTATGACATTATCGTCGCCATGACGACCCTTATGACATCATCGTCGCCATGGCAACCATTATGACATCATCATCGCCATGACGACCATTATGACATCATCGCAGCCATTACGACCATTATTAAATCACAGTCGCCATGACAACCATTATGACATCTTCGTCGCCATGACGACCATTATGACATCACCGTTGCCATGACGACCATTATGACATCACCGTTGCCATGACGACCATTATGACATCATCGTCGCCATCACGACCATTATGACATCATCGTCGCCATGACAACCATTATGACATCACAATCGCCATGACGACCATTATGACATCATCGCCATGATGACCCTTTATGACATTATCGTCGCCATGACGACCCTTTTGACATCATCGTCGCCATGGCAACCATTATGACATCATCATCGCCATGACAACCAATATGATATCATCGTCGCCATGATGACCATTATGACATCATCGTCGCCATGACAACCATTATGACATCATCGTCGCCATGGCGACCATTATGACATCACCGTCGCCATGACGACCATTATGACATCATCGTCGCCATGACGACCATTATGACATCATCGTCGCCATGACGACCATTATGACATCATCGTCACCATGGCGACCATTATGACATCATCATCGCCATGATGACCGTTATGACATTATCGTCGCCATGACGACCCTTATAACATCATCGTCGCCATGGCGACCATTATGACATCATCATCGCCATGACAACCAATATGATATCATCGTCGCCATGATGACCATTATGTCATCATCATCGCCATGGCAACCATTATGACATCATCATCGCCATGGCGACCATTATGACATCAACGTCGCCATGGCGACCATTATGACATCACCGTCGCCATGACGACCATTATTAAATCATCGTAGCCATTTCGACCATTATTAAATCACAGTCGCCATGACAACCATTATGACATCTTCGTCGCCATGATGACCATTATGACATCATGACATCACCGTTGACATGACGACCATTATGACACCACCATTGCCATGACGACCATTATGACATCATCGTCGCCATGACGACCATTATGACATCATCGTCGCCATGACGACAATTATGACATCATGATCGCCATGACGACCATTATGACGTCATCATCGCCATGATGACCGTTATGACATTATCGTCGCCATGGCAAACATTATGACATCATCATCGCCATGACAACCAATATGATATCATCGTCACCATGATGACATCATCGTCGCCATGACAACCATTATGACATCATCGTCGCCATGGCAAACATTATGACATCACCGTCGCCATGACGACCATTATGACATCATCGTAGCCATTACGACCATTATTAAATCACACTCGCCATGACAACCATTATGACATCTTCGTCGCCATGACGACCATTATGACATCATGACATCACGGTTGCCATGACGACCATTATGACATCATCGGCGCCATGACAACCATTATGACATCATCGTCGCCATGGCGACCATTATGACACCACCGTTGCCATGACGATCATTATGACATCATGGTCGCCATGACGACCATTATGACATCATCATCGCCATGACGACCATTATGACAACATCATCGCCATGATGACCGTTATGACATCATCGTCGCCATGACGACCATTATGACATCATCGTCGCCATGACAACCATTATGACATCACAATCGCCATGACGACCATTATGACATCATCATCGCCATGATGACCCGTTATGACTTTATCGTCGCCATGACGACCATTATGACATCATCGTCACCATGGCAACCATTATGACATCATCATCGCCATGACAACCAATGTGATATCATCGTCGCCATGATGACCATTATGACATCATCGTCGCCATGACAACCATTATGACATAATATTCGCCATGGCGACCATTGTGACATTACTGTCGCCATGACGACCATTATGACATCATCGTAGCCATTACGACCATTATTAAATCACAGTCGCCATGACAACCATTATGACATCTTCGTCGCCAAGACGACCATTATGACATCATGACATCACCGTTGCCATGACCACCATTATGACATCATGACATCATCATCGCCATGGCGACCATTATGACATCATCGTCGCCTTGACGACAATTATGACATCATCATCGCCATGACGACCATTATGACATCATCATTGCCATGATGACCGTTATGACATTATCGTCGCCATGACGACCCTTATGACATAATTGTCGCCATGGCAACCATTATGACATCATCATCGCCATGACAACCAATATGATATCATCGTCGCCATGATGACCATTATGACATCATCGTCGCCATGACAACCATTATGACATCATCGTTGCCATGGCGACCATTATGACATCACCGTCGCCATGACGACCATTATGACATCATCGCAGCCATTATGACCATTATTAAATCACAGTCGCCATGACAACCATTATGACATCTTCGTCGCCATGACGACCATTATGACATCACCGTTGCCATGACGACCATTATGACATCACCGTTGCCATGACGACCATTATGACATCATCGTCGCCATGACGACCATTATGACATCATCATCGCCATGACAACCAATATGATATCATCGTCGCCATGATGACCATTATGACATCATCGTCGCCATGACAACCATTATGACATCATCGTCGCCATGGCGAACATTATGACATCACCGTCGCCATGACGACCATTATGACATCATCGTCGCCATGACGACCATTATGACATCATCGTCGCCATGACGACCATTATGACATCATCGTCGCCATGGCGACCATTATGACATTATCATCGCCATGATGACCGTTATGACATTATCGTCGCCATGACGACCCTTATGACATAATTGTCGCCATGGCAACCATTATGACATCACAATCGCCATGACGACCATTATGACATCATCATCGCCATGATGACCCTTTATGACATTATCTTCGCCATGACGACCCTTATGACATCATCGTCGCCATGGCAACCATTATGACATCATCATCGCCATGACAACCAATATGATATCATCGTCGCCATGATGACCATTATGACATCATCGTCGCCATGACAACCATTATGACATCATCGTCGCCATGGCGAACATTATGACATCACCGTCGCCATGACGACCATTATGACATCATCGTCGCCATGACGACCATTATGACATCATCGTCGCCATGACGACCATTATGACATCATCGTCGCCATGGCGACCATTATGACATTATCATCGCCATGATGACCGTTATGACATTATCGTCGCCATGACGACCCTTATAACATCATCGTCGCCATGGCGACCATTATGACATCATCATCGCCATGACAACCAATATGATATCATCGTCGCCATGATGACCATTATGTCATCATCATCGCCATGGCAACCATTATGACATCATCATCGCCATGGCGACCATTATGACATCACCGTCGCCATGTCGACCATTATTAAATCATCGTAGCTATTTCGACCATTATTAAATCACAGTCGCCATGACAACCATTATGACATCTTCGTCGCCATGATGACCATTATGACATCATGACATCACCGTTGACATGACGACCATTACGACACCACCATTGCCATGACGACCATTATGACATCATCGTCGCCATGACGACCATTATGACATCATCGTCGCCATGACGACAATTATGACATCATCATCGCCATGACGACCATTATGACGTCATCATCGCCATGATGACCGTTATGACATTATCGTCGCCATGGCAAACATTATGACATCATCATCGCCATGACAACCAATATGATATCATCGTCACCATGATGACATCATCGTCGCCATGACAACCATTATGACATCATCGTCGCCATGGGAAACATTATGACATCACCGTCGCCATGACGACCATTATGACATCATCGCAGCCATTACGACCATTATTAAATCACACTCGCCATGACAACCATTATGACATCTTCGTCGCCATGACGACCATTATGACATCATGACATCACGGTTGCCATGACGACCATTATGACATCATCGGCGCCATGACAACCATTATGACATCATCGTCGCCATGGCGACCATTATGACACCACCGTTGCCATGACGATCATTATGACATCATCGTCGCCATGACGACCATTATGACATCATCATCGCCATGACGACCATTATGACAACATCATCGCCATGATGACCGTTATGACATCATCGTCGCCATGACCACCATTATGACATCATCGTCGCCATGACAACCATTATGACATCACAATCGCCATGACGACCATTATGACATCATCATCGCCATGATGACGCGTTATGACTTTATCGTCGCCATGACGACCCTTATGACATCATTGTCGCCATGGCAACCATTATGACATCATCATCGCCATGACAACCAATATGATATCATCATCGCCATGATGACCATTATGACATCATCGTCGCCATGACAACCATTATGACATCCATCATCGTTGCCATGGCGACCATTATGACATCACCGTCGCCATGACGACCATTATGACATCATCGTCACCATGGAAACCATTATGACATCATCATCACCATGACAACCAATGTGATATCATCGTCGCCATGATGACCATTATGACATCATCGTCGCCATGACAACCATTATGACATCATATTCGCCATGGCGACCATTATGACATCACTGTCGCCATGACGACCATTATGACATCATCGTAGCCATTACGACCATTATTAAATCACAGTCGCCATGACAACCATTATGACATCTTCGTCGCCATGATGACCATTATGACATCATGACATCACCGTTGCCATGACCACCATAATGACATCATGACATCATCATCGCCATGGAGACCATTATGACATCATCGTCGCCTTGACGACAATTATGACATCATCATCGCCATGACGACCATTATGACATCATCATCGCCATGATGACCATTATGACATCATCATCACCATGATGACCGTTATGACATTATCGTCGCCATGACGACCCTTATGACATCATCGTCGCCATGGCAAACATTATGACATCATCATCGCCATGACAACCAATATGATATCATCGTCGCCATGATGACCATTATGACATCATCGTCACCATGACAACCATTATGACATCATCGTCGCCATGACGACCATTATGACATCATCGTAGCCATTACGACAATTATTAAATAACAGTCGCCATGACAACCATTACGACATCTTCGTCGCCATGACGACCATTATGACATCATGACATCACCGTTGCCATGACGACCATTATGACATCACCGTCGCCATGACGACCATTATGACATCATCGTCGCCATGACGACCATTATGACATCATCGTCGCCATGACGACCATTATGACATCATCGTCGCCATGGCGACCATTATGACATTATCATCGCCATGATGACCGTTATGACATTATCGTCGCCATGACGACCCTTATAACATCATCGTCGCCATGGCGACCATTATGACATCATCATCGCCATGACAACCAATATGATATCATCGTCGCCATGATGACCATTATGTCATCATCATCGCCATGGCAACCATTATGACATCATCATCGCCATGGCGACCATTATGACATCACCGTCGCCATGTCGACCATTATTAAATCATCGTAGCTATTTCGACCATTATTAAATCACAGTCGCCATGACAACCATTATGACATCTTCGTCGCCATGATGACCATTATGACATCATGACATCACCGTTGACATGACGACCATTACGACACCACCATTGCCATGACGACCATTATGACATCATCGTCGCCATGACGACCATTATGACATCATCGTCGCCATGACGACAATTATGACATCATCATCGCCATGACGACCATTATGACGTCATCATCGCCATGATGACCGTTATGACATTATCGTCGCCATGGCAAACATTATGACATCATCATCGCCATGACAACCAATATGATATCATCGTCACCATGATGACATCATCGTCGCCATGACAACCATTATGACATCATCGTCGCCATGGGAAACATTATGACATCACCGTCGCCATGACGACCATTATGACATCATCGCAGCCATTACGACCATTATTAAATCACACTCGCCATGACAACCATTATGACATCTTCGTCGCCATGACGACCATTATGACATCATGACATCACGGTTGCCATGACGACCATTATGACATCATCGGCGCCATGACAACCATTATGACATCATCGTCGCCATGGCGACCATTATGACACCACCGTTGCCATGACGATCATTATGACATCATCGTCGCCATGACGACCATTATGACATCATCATCGCCATGACGACCATTATGACAACATCATCGCCATGATGACCGTTATGACATCATCGTCGCCATGACCACCATTATGACATCATCGTCGCCATGACAACCATTATGACATCACAATCGCCATGACGACCATTATGACATCATCATCGCCATGATGACGCGTTATGACTTTATCGTCGCCATGACGACCCTTATGACATCATTGTCGCCATGGCAACCATTATGACATCATCATCGCCATGACAACCAATATGATATCATCATCGCCATGATGACCATTATGACATCATCGTCGCCATGACAACCATTATGACATCCATCATCGTTGCCATGGCGACCATTATGACATCACCGTCGCCATGACGACCATTATGACATCATCGTCACCATGGAAACCATTATGACATCATCATCACCATGACAACCAATGTGATATCATCGTCGCCATGATGACCATTATGACATCATCGTCGCCATGACAACCATTATGACATCATATTCGCCATGGCGACCATTATGACATCACTGTCGCCATGACGACCATTATGACATCATCGTAGCCATTACGACCATTATTAAATCACAGTCGCCATGACAACCATTATGACATCTTCGTCGCCATGATGACCATTATGACATCATGACATCACCGTTGCCATGACCACCATAATGACATCATGACATCATCATCGCCATGGAGACCATTATGACATCATCGTCGCCTTGACGACAATTATGACATCATCATCGCCATGAGGACCATTATGACATCATCATCGCCATGATGACCATTATGACATCATCATCACCATGATGACCGTTATGACATTATCGTCGCCATGACGACCCTTATGACATCATCGTCGCCATGGCAAACATTATGACATCATCATCGCCATGACAACCAATATGATATCATCGTCGCCATGATGACCATTATGACATCATCGTCACCATGACAACCATTATGACATCATCGTCGCCATGACGACCATTATGACATCATCGTAGCCATTACGACAATTATTAAATAACAGTCGCCATGACAACCATTACGACATCTTCGTCGCCATGACGACCATTATGACATCATGACATCACCGTTGCCATGACGACCATTATGACATCATCGTCGCCATGACAACCATTATAACATCATCGTCGCCATGGCGACCATTATGACACCACCATTGCCATGACGATCATTATGACATCATCGTCGCCATGACGACCATTATGACAACATCATCGCCATGACGACCATTATGACATCATCATCGCCATGACGACCATTATGACATCATGACATCACCGATGCCATGACGACCATTATGACATCACCGTTGCCATGACGACCATTATGACATCATCGTCGCCATGATGACCATTATGACATCATCGTCGCCATGACAACCATTATGACATCACAATCGCCATGACGACCATTATGACATCATCATCGCCATGATGACCCCTTATGACATTATCGTCGCCATGACGACCCTTATGAAATCATCGTCCCCATGGCAACTATTATGACATCATCATCGCCATGACAACCAATATGATATCATCGTCACCATGATATTCCATTATGACATCATCGTCGCCATGACAACCATTATGACATCACAATCGCCATGACGACCATTATGACATCATCATCACCATGGCGACCATTATGACATCACCCTCGCCATGACGACCATTATGAAATCATCATAGCCATTACGACCATTATTAAATCACAGTCGCCATAACAACCATTATGACATCTTCATCGCCATGATGACCATTATGACATCATGACATCACCGTCGCCATGACAACCATTATGACATCATCGTCGCCATGGCGACCATTATGACATCATCGTCGCCTTGACGACAATTATGACATCACAATCGCCATGACGACCATTATGACATCATCGTCGCCATGATGACCCTTTATGACATTATCGTCGCCATGACGACACTTATGACATCATCGTCGCCATGGCAACCATTATGACATCATCATCGCCATGACAACCAATATGATATCATCATTGCCATGATGACCATTATGACATCATTGTTGCCATGACAACCATTATGACATCAACGTCGCCATGGTGACCATTTTGACATCACCGTCGCCATGACGACCATTATGACATCATCGTCGCCATGACGACCATTATGACATCATCGTCGCCATGACGACCATTATGACAACATCATCGCCATGACGACCATTATGACATCATCATCGCCATGATGACCGTTATGACATCATCGTCGCCATGACGACCATTATGACATCATCGTCGCCATGACAACCATTATGACATCACAATCGCCATGACGACCATTATGAAATCATCATAGCCATTAAGACCATTATTAAATCACAGTCGCCATGACAACCATTATGACATCTTCGTCGCCATGACGACAATTATGACATCATCATCGCAATGACGACCATTATGACATCATCATCGCCATGATGACCGTTATGACATTATCGTCGCCATGACGACCCTTATGACATCATCGTCACCATGGCAAACATTATGACATCATCATCGCCATGGCAACCATTATGACATCATCATCGACATGACAACCAATATGATATCATAGTCGCCATGATGACCATTATGACATCATAGTCGCTATGACAACCATTATGACATCATATTCGCCATGGCGACCATTATGACATCAACGTCACCATGGCGACCATTTTGACATCACCGTCGCCATGACGACCATTATTAAATCATCGTAGCCTTTACGACCATTATTATATCACAGTCGCCATGACAACCATTATGACATCTTTGTCGCCATGATGACCATTATGACATCATGACATCACCGTTGCCATGACGACCATTATGACATCACCGTTGCCATGACGACCATTATGACATCATCGTCGCCATGACGACCATTATGACATCATCGTCGCCATGACAACCATTATGACACCACAATCGCCATGACGACCATTATGACATCACCGTCACCATGGCGACCATTATGACATCACCGTCGCCATGACGACCATTATGAAATCATCATAGCCATTACGACCATTATTAAATCACAGTCGCCATGACAACCATTATGACATCTTCGTCGCCATGATGACGATTATGACATCATGACATCACCGTCGCCATGACAACCATTATGACATCATCGTCGCCATGGCGACCATTATGACATCATCGTCGCCTTGACGACAATTATGACATCATCATCGCCATGACTACCATTATGACGTCATCATCGCCATGATGACCGTTATGACATTATCATCGCCATGACAACCATTTTGACATCATCGTCGCCATGGCGACCATTATGACATCACCGTCGCCATGACGACCATTATGACATCATCTTAGCCATTACGACCATTATTAAATCACAGTCGCCATGACAAACATTATGACATCACCGTCGCCATGACGACCATTATGACATCATGACATCACCGATGCCATGACGACCATTATGACATCACCGTTGCCATGACGACCATTATGACATCATCGTCGCCATGATGACCATTATGACATCATCGTCGCCATGACAACCATTATGACATCACAATCGCCATGACGACCATTATGACATCATCATCGCCATGATGACCCCTTATGACATTATCGTCGCCATGACGACCCTTATGACATCATCGTCCCCATGGCAACTATTATGACATCATCATCGCCATGACAACCAATATGATATCATCGTCACCATGATATTCCATTATGACATCATCGTCGCCATGACAACCATTATGACATCACAATCGCCATGACGACCATTATGACATCATCATCACCATGGCGACCATTATGACATCACCCTCGCCATGACGACCATTATGAAATCATCATAGCCATTACGACCATTATTAAATCACAGTCGCCATGACAACCATTATGACATCTTCATCGCCATGATGACCATTATGACATCATGACATCACCGTCGCCATGACAACCATTATGACATCATCGTCGACATGGCGACCATTATGACATCATCGTCGCCTTGACGACAATTATGACATCATCATCGCCATGACGACCATTATGACATCATCATCGCCATGATGACCGTTAAGACATTATCGTCGCCATGACGACCCTTATGACATCATCGTCGCCATGGCAACCATTATAACATCATCATCGCCATGACAACCAATATGAAATCATCGTCGCCATGATGACCATTATGACATCACCGTCGCCATGACGACCATTATGACATCACCGTCGCCGTGACTACCATTATGACATCATCGTCGCCATGACGACCATTATGACATCACCGTCGCCATGACGACCATTATGACATCATCGTCGCCATGACAACCATGATGACATCATCGTCGCCATGGCAACCATTATGACATCACCGTCGCCATGACGACCATTATGACATCATCGTAGCCATTACGACCATTATTAAATCACAGTCGCCATGACAACCATTATGACATCTTCATCGCCATGACGACCATTATGACATCATGACATCACCGTTGCCATGACGTCCATTATGACATCATCGTCGCCATGACAACCATTATAACATCATCGTCGCCATGGCGACCATTATGACACCACCGTTGCCATGACGATCATTATGACATCATCGTCGCCATGACGACCATTATGACATCATCATCGCCATGACGACCATTATGAAATCATCATCGCCATGATGACCGTTATGACATCATTGTCGCCATGGCGACCATTATGACACCACCGTTGCCATGACGACCATTATGACATCATCGTCGCCATGGCGACCATTATGACATCATCATCGCCATGACGACCATTATGACATCATCATCGCCATGATGACCGTTATGACATTATCGTCGCCATGACGACACTTATGATATCATTGTCGCCATGGCAAACATTATGACATCATCATCGCCATGACAACCAATATGATATCATCGTCGCCATGATGATCATTATGACATCATCGTCGCCATGACAACCATTATGACATCATCATCGCCATGGCGACCATTATGACATCATCGTCGCCATGACAACCATTATGACATCACCGCCGCCATGACGACTATTATGACATCATCATCGCCATGATGACCGTTATGACATTATCGTCGCCATGACGACCCTTATGACATCATCGTCGCCATGGTGACCATTATGACATCATCATCGCCATGACAACCAATATGATATCATCGTCGCCATGGCAACCATTATGACATCATCATCGCCATGGCGACCATTATGACATCAAAGTCACCATGGCGACCATTATGACATCACCGTCGCCATGACGACCATTATTAAATCATCGTAGCCATTTCGACCATTATTATATCACAGTCGCCATGACAACCATTATGACATCTTAGTCGCCATGATGACCATTATGACATCATGACATCACCATTGCCATGACGACCATTATGACATCACCATTGCCATGACGACCATTATGACATCATCGTCGCCATGACGACCATTATGACATCATCGTCGCCATGACAACCATTATGACATCACAATCGCCATGACGACCATTATGACATCATCGTCACCATGGCGACCATTATGACATCACCGTCGCCATTACGACAATTATGAAATCATCATAGCCATTACGACCATTATTAAATCACAGTCGCCATGACAACCATTATGACATCTTCGTCGCAATGATTACCATTATGACATCATGACATCACTGTCGCCATGACAACCATTATGACATCATCGTCGCCATGGCGACCATTATGACATCATCGTCGCCTTGACGACAATTATGACATCATCATCGCCATGACTACCATTATGACATCATCATCGCCATGATGACCGTTATGACATTATCGTCGCCATGACGACCCTTATGACATCATCGTCGCCATCGCAACCATTATGACATCATCATCGCCATGACAACCAATATGATATAATCGTCGCCATGATGACCATTATGACATCATCGTCGCCATGGCGACCATTATGACATCACCGTCGCCATGACGACCATTATGACATCATCTTAGCCATTACGACCATTATTAAATCACAGTAGCCATGACAAACATTATGACATCTTCGTCGCCATGACGACCATTATGACATCATGACATCACCGTTGCCATGACGACAATTATGACATCACCGTTGCCATGACGACCATTATGACATCATCGACGCCATGACGACCATTATGACATCATCGTCGCCATGACAACCATTATGACATCACAATCGCCATGACGACCATTATGACATCATCATCGCCATGATGACCCTTTATGACATTATCGCCGCCATGACGACCCTTATGACATCATCGTCCCCATGGCAACCATTATGACATCATCATCGCCATGACAACCAATATGATATCATCGTCGCCATGATGACCATTATGACATCATCGTCGCCATGACAACCATTATGACATCATCGTCACCATGGCGACCATTATGACATCACTGTCGCCATGACGACCATTATGACATCATCGTCGCCATTGCAACCATTATGACATCATCATCGCCATGACAACCAATGTAATATCATTGTCGCCATGATGACCATTATGACATCATCGTCGCCATGACAACCATTATGACATCATATTCGCCATGGCGACCATTATGACATCACTGTCGCCATGACGACCATTATGACATCATCGTAGCCATTACGACCATTATTAAATCACAGTCGCCATGACAACCATTATGACATCTTCGTCGCCATGACGACCATTATGACATCATGACATCACTGTTGCCATGACGACCATTATGACATCACCGTTGCCATGACGACCATTATTACATCATCGTCGCCATGACGACCATTATGACATCATCATCGCCATGACGACCATTATGACATCATCGTCGCCATGACAACCATTATGACATCACAATCGCCATGACGACCATTATGACATCACCGTCGCCATGGCGACCATTATGACATCATGACATCACCGTTGCCATGACGACCATTATGACATCATCATCGCCATGATGACCCTTTATGACATTATCGTCGCCATGACGACACTTATGACATCATCGTCGCCATGGCAACCATTATGACATCATCATCGCCATGACAACCAATATGATATCATCATTGCCATGATGACCATTATGACATCATTGTTGCCATGACAACCATTATGACATCAACGTCGCCATGGTGACCATTTTGACATCACCGTCGCCATGACGTCCATTATGACATCATCGTCGCCATGACGACCATTATGACAACATCATCGCCATGACGACCATTATGACATCATCATCGCCATGATGACCGTTATGACATCATCGTCGCCATGACGACCATTATGACATCATCGTCGCCATGACAACCATTATGACATCACAATCGCCATGACGACCATTATGAAATCATCATAGCCATTAAGACCATTATTAAATCACAGTCGCCATGACAACCATTATGACATCTTCGTCGCCATGACGACAATTATGACATCATCATCGCAATGACGACCATTATGACATCATCATCGCCATGATGACCGTTATGACATTATCGTCGCCATGACGACCCTTATGACATCATCGTCGCCATGGCAAACATTATGACATCATCATCGCCATGGCAACCATTATGACATCATCATCGCCATGACAACCAATATGATATCATAGTCGCCATGATGACCATTATGACATCATAGTCGCCATGACAACCATTATGACACCACAATCGCCATGACGACCATTATGACATCACCGTCACCATGGCGACCATTATGACATCACCGTCGCCATGACGACCATTATGAAATCATCATAGCCATTACGACCATTATTAAATCACAGTCGCCATGACAACCATTATGACATCTTCGTCGCCATGATGACGATTATGACATCATGACATCACCGTCGCCATGACAACCATTATGACATCATCGTCGCCATGGCGACCATTATGACATCATCGTCGCCTTGACGACAATTATGACATTATCATCGCCATGACAACCATTTTGACATCATCGTCGCCATGGCGACCATTATGACATCACCGTCGCCATGACGACCATTATGACATCATCTTAGCCATTACGACCATTATTAAATCACAGTCGCCATGACAAACATTATGACATCACCGTCGCCATGACGACCATTATGACATCATGACATCACCGATGCCATGACGACCATTATGACATCACCGTTGCCATGACGACCATTATGACATCATCGTCGCCATGATGACCATTATGACATCATCGTCGCCATGACAACCATTATGACATCACAATCGCCATGATGACCATTATGACATCATCATCGCCATGATGACCCCTTATGACATTATCGTCGCCATGACGACCCTTATGACATCATCGTCCCCATGGCAACTATTATGACATCATCATCGCCATGACAACCAATATGATATCATCGTCACCATGATATTCCATTATGACATCATCGTCGCCATGACAACCATTATGACATCACAATCGCCATGACGACCATTATGACATCATCATCACCATGGCGACCATTATGACATCACCCTCGCCATGACGACCATTATGAAATCATCATAGCCATTACGACCATTATTAAATCACAGTCGCCATAACAACCATTATGACATCTTCATCGCCATGATGACCATTATGACATCATGACATCACCGTCGCCATGACAACCATTATGACATCATCGTCGCCATGGCGACCATTATGACATCATCGTCGCCTTGACGACAATTATGACATCATCATCGCCATGACGACCATTATGACATCATCATCGTCATGATGACCGTTAAGACATTATCGTCGCCATGACGACCCTTATGACATCATCATCGCCATGACAACCAATATGAAATCATCGTCGCCATGATGACCATTATGACATCACCGTCGCCATGACGACCATTATGACATCACCGTCGCCGTGACTACCATTATGACATCATCGTCGCCATGACGACCATTATGACATCACCGTCGCCATGACGACCATTATGACATCATCGTCGCCATGACAACCATGATGACATCATCGTCGCCATGGCAACCATTATGACATCACCGTCGCCATGACGACCATTATGACATCATCGTAGCCATTACGACCATTATTAAATCACAGTCGCCATGACAACCATTATGACATCTTCGTCGCCATGATGACCATTATGACATCATGACATCACAGTTGCCATGACGACCATTATGACATCATCGTCGCCATGGCGACCATTATGACACCACCGTTGCCATGACGATCATTATGACATCATCGTCGCCATGACGACCATTATGACATCATCATCGCCATGACGACCATTATGAAATCATCATCGCCATGATGACCGTTATGACATCATTGTCGCCATGGCGACCATTATGACACCACCGTTGCCATGACGACCATTATGACATCATCGTCGCCATGGCGACCATTATGACATCATCATCGCCATGACGACCATTATGACATCATCATCGCCATGATGACCGTTATGACATTATCGTCGCCATGACGACACTTATGATATCATTGTCGCCATGGCAAACATTATGACATCATCATCGCCATGACAACCAATATGATATCATCGTCGCCATGATGATCATTATGACATCATCGTCGCCATGACAACCATTATGACATCATCATCGCCATGGCGACCATTATGACATCATCGTCGCCATGACAACCATTATGACATCACCGCCGCCATGACGACCATTATGACATCATCATCGCCATGATGACCGTTATGACATTATCGTCGCCATGACGACCCTTATGACATCATCGTCGCCATGGTGACCATTATGACATCATCATCGCCATGACAACCAATATGATATCATCGTCGCCATGATGACCATTATGTCATCATCGTCGCCATGGCAACCATTATGACATCATCATCGCCATGGCGACCATTATGACATCAAAGTCACCATGGCGACCATTATGACATCACCGTCGCCATGAGGACCATTATTAAATCATCGTAGCCATTTCGACCATTATTATATCACAGTCGCCATGACAACCATTATGACATCTTAGTCGCCATGATGACCATTATGACATCATGACATCACCATTGCCATGACGACCATTATGACATCACCATTGCCATGACGACCATTATGACATCATCGTCGCCATGACGACCATTATGACATCATCGTCGCCATGACGACCATTATGACATCATCGTCGCCATGACAACCATTATGACATCACAATCGCCATGACGACCATTATGACATCATCGTCACCATGGCGACCATTATGACATCACCGTCGCCATTACGACAATTATGAAATCATCATAGCCATTACGACCATTATTAAATCACAGTCGCCATGACAACCATTATGACATCTTCGTCGCAATGATTACCATTATGACATCATGACATCACCGTCGCCATGACAACCATTATGACATCATCGTCGCCATGGCGACCATTATGACATCATCGTCGCCTTGACGACAATTATGACATCATCATCGCCATGACTACCATTATGACATCATCATCGCCATGATGACCGTTATGACATTATCGTCGCCATGACGACCCTTATGACATCATCGTCGCCATCGCAACCATTATGACATCATCATCGCCATGACAACCAATATGATATAATCGTCGCCATGATGACCATTATGACATCACCGTCGCCATGACGACCATTATGACATCATCTTAGCCATGACAAACATTATGACATCTTCGTCGCCATGACGACCATTATGACATCATGACATAACCGTTGCCATGACGACAATTATGACATCACCGTTGCCATGACGACCATTATGACATCATCGACGCCATGACGACCATTATGACATCATCGTCGCCATGACAACCATTATGACATCACAATCGCCATGACGACCATTATGACATCATCATCGCCATGATGACCCTTTATGACATTATCGCCGCCATGACGACCCTTATGACATCATCGTCCCCATGGCAAACATTATGACATCATCATCGCCATGACAACCAATATGATATCATCGTCGCCATGATGACCATTATGACATCATCGTCGCCATGACAACCATTATGACATCATCGTCACCATGGCGACCATTATGACATCACTGTCGCCATGACGACCATTATGACATCATCGTCGCCATGGCAACCATTATGACATCATCATCGCCATGACAACCAATGTGATATCATTGTCGCCATGATGACCATTATGACATCATCGTCGCCATGACAACCATTATGACATCATATTCGCCATGGCGACCATTATGACATCACTGTCGCCATGACGACCATTATGACATCATCGTAGCCATTACGACCATTATTAAATCACAGTCGCCATGACAACCATTATGACATCTTCGTCGCCATGGCGACCATTATGACATCATGACATCACCGTTGCCATGACGTCCATTATGACATCATCGTCGCCATGACAACCATTATAACATCATCGTCGCCATGGCGACCATTATGACACCACCGTTGCCATGACGATCATTATGACATCATCGTCGCCATGACGACCATTATGACATCATCATCGCCATGACGACCATTATGAAATCATCATCGCCATGATGACCGTTATGACATCATTGTCGCCATGGCGACCATTATGACACCACCGTTGCCATGACGACCATTATGACATCATCGTCGCCATGGCGACCATTATGACATCATCATCGCCATGACGACCATTATGACATCATCATCGCCATGATGACCGTTATGACATTATCGTCGCCATGACGACACTTATGATATCATTGTCGCCATGGCAAACATTATGACATCATCATCGCCATGACAACCAAAATGATATCATCGTCGCCATGATGATCATTATGACATCATCGTCGCCATGACAACCATTATGACATCATCATCGCCATGGCGACCATTATGACATCATCGTCGCCATAACAACCATTATGACATCACCGCCGCCATGACGACCATTATGACATCATCATCGCCATGATGACCGTTATGACATTATCGTCGCCATGACGACCCTTATGACATCATCGTCGCCATGGTGACCATTATGACATCATCATCGCCATGACAACCAATATGATATCATCGTCGCCATGATGACCATTATGTCATCATCGTCGCCATGGCAACCATTATGACATCATCATCGCCATGGCGACCATTATGACATCAAAGTCACCATGGCGACCATTATGACATCACCGTCGCCATGACGACCATTATTAAATCATCGTAGCCATTTCGACCATTATTATATCACAGTCGCCATGACAACCATTATGACATCTTAGTCGCCATGATGACCATTATGACATCATGACATCACCATTGCCATGACGACCATTATGACATCACCATTGCCATGACGACCATTATGACATCATCGTCGCCATGACGACCATTATGACATCATCGTCGCCATGACAACCATTATGACATCACAATCGCCATGACGACCATTATGACATCATCGTCACCATGGCGACCATTATGACATCACCGTCGCCATTACGACAATTATGAAATCATCATAGCCATTACGACCATTATTAAATCACAGTCGCCATGACAACCATTATGACATCTTCGTCGCAATGATTACCATTATGACATCATGACATCACCGTCGCCATGACAACCATTATGACATCATCGTCGCCATGGCGACCATTATGACATCATCGTCGCCTTGACGACAATTATGACATCATCATCGCCATGACTACCATTATGACATCATCATCGCCATGATGACCGTTATGACATTATCGTCGCCATGACGACCCTTATGACATCATCGTCGCCATCGCAACCATTATGACATCATCATCGCCATGACAACCAATATGATATAATCGTCGCCATGATGACCATTATGACATCATCGTCGCCATGGCGACCATTATGACATCACCGTCGCCATGACGACCATTATGACATCATCTTAGCCATTACGACCATTATTAAATCACAGTAGCCATGACAAACATTATGACATCTTCGTCACCATGACGACCATTATGACATCATGACATCACCGTTGCCATGACGACAATTATGACATCACCGTTGCCATGACGACCATTATGACATCATCGACGCCATGACGACCATTATGACATCATCGTCGCCATGACAACCATTATGACATCACAATCGCCATGACGACCATTATGACATCATCATCGCCATGATGACCCTTTATGACATTATCGCCGCCATGACGACCCTTATGACATCATCGTCCCCATGGCAACCATTATGACATCATCATCGCCATGACAACCAATATGATATCATCGTCGCCATGATGACCATTATGACATCATCGTCGCCATGACAACCATTATGACATCATCGTCACCATGGCGACCATTATGACATCACTGTCGCCATGACGACCATTATGACATCATCGTCGCCATGGCAACCATTATGACATCATCATCGCCATGACAACCAATGTGATATCATTGTCGCCATGATGACCATTATGACATCATCGTCGCCATGACAACCATTATGACATCATATTCGCCATGGCGACCATTATGACATCACTGTCGCCATGACGACCATTATGACATCATCGTAGCCATTACGACCATTATTAAATCACAGTCGCCATGACAACCATTATGACATCTTCGTTGCCATGGCGACCATTATGACATCATGACATCAGCGTTGCCATGACGACCATTATGACATCATCATCGCCATGACGACCATTATGACATCATCGTCGCCATGACAACCATTATGACATCACAATCGCCATGACGACCATTATGACATCACCGTCGCCATGGCGACCATTATGACATCATGACATCACCGTTGCCATGACGACCATTATGACATCATCGCCATGATGACCCTTTATGACATTATCGTCGCCATGACGACACTTATGACATCATCGTCGCCATGGCAACCATTATGACATCATCATCGCCATGACAACCAATATGATATCATCATTGCCATGATGACCATTATGACATCATTGTTGCCATGACAACCATTATGACATCAACGTCGCCATGGTGACCATTTTGACATCACCGTCGCCATGACGACCATTATGACATCATCGTCGACATGACGACCATTATGACAACATCATCGCCATGACGACCATTATGACATCATCATCGCCATGATGACCGTTATGACATCATCGTCGCCATGACGACCATTATGACATCATCGTCGCCATGACAACCATTATGACATCACAATCGCCATGACGACCATTATGAAATCATCATAGCCATTAAGACCATTATTAAATCACAGTCGCCATGACAACCATTATGACATCTTCGTCGCCATGACGACAATTATGACATCATCATCGCAATGACGACCATTATGACATCATCATCGCCATGATGACCGTTATGACATTATCGTCGCCATGACGACCCTTATGACATCATCGTCGCCATGGCAAACATTATGACATCATCATCGCCATGGCAACCATTATGACATCATCATCGCCATGACAACCAATATGATATCATAGTCGCCATGATGACCATTATGACATCATAGTCGCTATGACAACCATTATGACATCATATTCGCCATGGCGACCATTATGACATCAACGTCACCATGGCGACCATTTTGACATCACCGTCGCCATGACGACCATTATTAAATCATCGTAGCCTTTACGACCATTATTATATCACAGTCGCCATGACAACCATTATGACATCTTTGTCGCCATGATGACCATTATGACATCATGACATCACCGTTGCCATGACGACCATTATGACATCACCGTTGCCATGACGACCATTATGACATCATCGTCGCCATGACGACCATTATGACATCATCGTCGCCATGACAACCATTATGACACCACAATCGCCATGACGACCATTATGACATCACCGTCACCATGGCGACCATTATGACATCACCGTCGCCATGACGACCATTATGAAATCATCATAGCCATTACGACCATTATTAAATCACAGTCGCCATGACAACCATTATGACATCTTCGTCGCCATGATGACGATTATGACATCATGACATCACCGTCGCCATGACAACCATTATGACATCATCGTCGCCATGGCGACCATTATGACATCATCGTCGCCTTGACGACAATTATGACATCATCATCGCCATGACTACCATTATGACATCATCATCGCCATGATGACCGTTATGACATTATCATCGCCATGACAACCATTTTGACATCATCGTCGCCATGGCGACCATTATGACATCACCGTCGCCATGACGACCATTATGACATCATCTTAGCCTTTACGACCATTATTAAATCACAGTCGCCATGACAAACATTATGACATCACCGTCGCCATGACGACCATTATGACATCATGACATCACCGATGCCATGACGACCATTATGACATCACCGTTGCCATGACGACCATTATGACATCATCGTCGCCATGATGACCATTATGACATCATCGTCGCCATGACAACCATTATGACATCACAATCGCCATGACGACCATTATGACATCATCATCGCCATGATGACCCCTTATGACATTATCGTCGCCATGACGACCCTTATGACATCATCGTCCCCATGGCAACTATTATGACATCATCATCGCCATGACAACCAATATGATATCATCGTCACCATGATGACCATTATGACATCATCGTCGCCATGACAACCATTATGACATCACAATCGCCATGACGACCATTATGACATCATCATCACCATGGCGACCATTATGACATCACCCTCGCCATGACGACCATTATGAAATCATCATAGCCATTACGACCATTATTAAATCACAGTCGCCATAACAACCATTATGACATCTTCATCGCCATGATGACCATTATGACATCATGACATCACCGTCGCCATGACAACCATTATGACATCATCGTCGCCATGGCGACCATTATGACATCATCGTCGCCTTGACGACAATTATGACATCATCATCGCCATGACGACCATTATGACATCATCATCGCCATGATGACCGTTAAGACATTATCGTCGCCATGACGACCCTTATGACATCATCGTCGCCATGGCAACCATTATAACATCATCATCGCCATGACAACCAATATGAAATCATCGTCGCCATGATGACCATTATGACATCACCGTCGCCATGACGACCATTATGACATCACCGTCGCCGTGACTACCATTATGACATCATCGTCGCCATGACGACCATTATGACATCACCGTCGCCATGACGACCATTATGACATCATCGTCGCCATGACAACCATGATGACATCATCGTCACCATGGCAACCATTATGACATCACCGTCGCCATGACGACCATTATGACATCATCGTAGCCATTACGACCATTATTAAATCACAGTCGCCATGACAACCATTATGACATCTTCATCGCCATGACGACCATTATGACATCATGACATCACCGTTGCCATGACGTCCATTATGACATCATCGTCGCCATGACAACCATTATAACATCATCGTCGCCATGGCGACCATTATGACACCACCGTTGCCATGACGATCATTATGACATCATGGTCGCCATGACGACCATTGTGACATCATCATCGCCATGACGACCATTATGAAATCATCATCGCCATGATGACCGTTATGACATCATTGTCGCCATGGCGACCATTATGACACCACCGTTGCCATGACGACCATTATGACATCATCGTCGCCATGGCGACCATTATGACATCATCATCGCCATGACGACCATTATGACATCATCATCGCCATGATGACCGTTATGACATTATCGTCGCCATGACGACACTTATGATATCATTGTCGCCATGGCAAACATTATGACATCATCATCGCCATGACAACCAATATGATATCATCGTCGCCATGATGATCATTATGACATCATCGTCGCCATGACAACCATTATGACATCATCATCGCCATGGCGACCATTATGACATCATCGTCGCCATGACAACCATTATGACATCACCGCCGCCATGACGACCATTATGACATCATCATCGCCATGATGACCGTTATGACATTATCGTCGCCATGACGACCCTTATGACATCATCGTCGCCATGGTGACCATTATGACATCATCATCGCCATGACAACCAATATGATATCATCGTCGCCATGATGACCATTATGTCATCATCGTCGCCATGGCAACCATTATGACATCATCATCGCCATGGCGACCATTATGACATCAAAGTCACCATGGCGACCATTATGACATCACCGTCGCCATGACGACCATTATTAAATCATCGTAGCCATTTCGACCATTATTATATCACAGTCGCCATGACAACCATTATGACATCTTAGTCGCCATGATGACCATTATGACATCATGACATCACCATTGCCATGACGACCATTATGACATCACCATTGCCATGACGACCATTATGACATCATCGTCGCCATGACGACCATTATGACATCATCGTCGCCATGACAACCATTATGACATCACAATCGCCATGATGACCATTATGACATCATCGTCACCATGGCGACCATTATGACATCACCGTCGCCATTACGACAATTATGAAATCATCATAGCCATTACGACCATTATTAAATCACAGTCGCCATGACAACCATTATGACATCTTCGTCGCAATGATTACCATTATGACATCATGACATCACCGTCGCCATGACAACCATTATGACATCATCGTCGCCATGGCGACCATTATGACATCATCGTCGCCTTGACGACAATTATGACATCATCATCGCCATGACTACCATTATGACATCATCATCGCCATGATGATCGTTATGACATTATCGTCGCCATGACGACCCTTATGACATCATCGTCGCCATGGCAACCATTATGACATCATCATCGCCATGACAACCAATATGATATAATCGTCGCCATGATGACCATTATGACATCATCGTCGCCATGGCGACCATTATGACCATCACCGTCGCCATGACGACCATTATGACATCATCTTAGCCATTACGACCATTATTAAATCACAGTAGCCATGACAAACATTATGACATCTTCGTCGCCATGACGACCATTATGACATCATGACATCACCGTTGCCATGACGACAATTATGACATCACCGTTGCCATGACAACCATTATGACATCATCGACGCCATGACGACCATTATGACATCATCATCGCCATGACAACCATTATGACATCACAATCGCCATGACGACCATTATGACATCATCATCGCCATGATGACCCTTTATGACATTATCGCCGCCATGACGACCCTTATGACATCATCGTCCCCATGGCAACCATTATGACATCATCATCGCCATGACAACCAATATGATATCATCGTCGCCATGATGACCATTATGACATCATCGTCGCCATGACAACCATTATGACATCATCGTCACCATGGCGACCATTATGACATCACTGTCGCCATGACGACCATTATGACATCATCGTCGCCATGGCAACCATTATGACATCATCATCGCCATGACAACCAATGTGATATCATTGTCGCCATGATGACCATTATGACATCATCGTCACCATGACAACCATTATGACATCATATTCGCCATGGCGACCATTATGACATCACTGTCGCCATGACGACCATTATGACATCATCGTAGCCATTACGACCATTATTAAATCACAGTCGCCATGACAACCATTATGACATCTTCGTCGCCATGGCGACCATTATGACATCATGACATCACCGTTGCCATGACGACCATTATGACATCATCATCGCCATGACGACCATTATGACATCATCGTCGCCATGACAACCATTATGACATCACAATCGCCATGACGACCATTATGACATCACCGTCGCCATGGCGACCATTATGACATCATCATCGCCATGGTGACCGTTATGACATCATCATCGCCATGACAACCAATATGATATCATCATTGCCATGATGACCATTATGACATCATTGTCGCCATGACAACCATTATGACATCAACATCGCCATGGCGACAATTTTGACATCACCGTCGCCATGACGACCATTATGACATCTTCGTCGCCATGATGACCATTATGACATCATGACATCACCGTTGACATGACGACCATTATGACACCACCATTGCCATGACGACCATTATGACATCATCGTCGCCATGACGACCATTATGACATCACCGTCGCCATGACGACCATTATGACATCATCATCACCATGGCGACCATTATGACATCACCGTCGCCATGACGACCATTATGAAATCATCATAGCCATTACGACCATTATTAAATCACAGTCGCCATGACAACCATTATGACATCTTCGTCGCCATGACGACCATTATGACATCATGACATCACCGTTGCCATGACGACCATTATGACATCACCGTCGCCATGACGACCATTATGACATCATCGTCGCCATGACGACAATTATGACATCATCATCGCCATGACGACCATTATGACATCATCAACGCTATGATGATCGTTATGACATTATCGTCGCCATGACGACCCTTATGACATCATCGTCGCCATGGCAAACATTATGACATCATCATCGCCATGACAACCAATATGATATCATCGTCGCCATGATGACCATTATGACATCATCGTCACCATGACAACCATTATGACATCATCGTCGCCATGGCGACCATTATGACATCATCGTCGCCATGGCGACCATTATGACATCACCGTCGCCATGACGACCATTATGACATCATCGTAGCCATTACGACCATTATTAAATCACAGTCGCCATGACAACCATTATGACATCTTCGTCGCCATGACGACCATTATGACATCATGACATCACCGTTGCCATGACGACCATTATGACATCATCGTCGCCGTGACAACCATTATGACATCATCGTCGCCATGGCGACCATTATGACACCACCGTTGCCATGACGATCATTATGACATCATCGTCGCCATGACGACCATTATGACATCATCGTCGCCTTGACGACAATTATGACATCATCATCGCCATGACTACCATTATGACATCATCATCGCCATGATGACCGTTATGACATTATCGTCGCCATGACGACCCTTATGACATCATCGTCGCCATCGCAACCATTATGACATCATCATCGCCATGACAACCAATATGATATCATCGTCGCCATGATGACCATTATGACATCATCGTCGCCATGACAACCATTATGACATCATCGTCGCCATGGCGACCATTATGACATCACCGTCGCCATGACGACCATTATGACATCATCTTAGCCATTACGACCATTATTAAATCACAGTAGCCATGACAAACATTATGACATCTTCGTCGCCATGACGACCATTATGACATCATGACATCACCGTTGCCATGACGACAATTATGACATCACCGTTGCCATGACGACCATTATGACATCATCGTCGCCATGACGACCATTATGACAACATCATCGCCATGACGACCATTATGACATCATCATCGCCATGATGACCGTTATGACATCATCATCGCCATGACGACCATTATGACATCATCGTCGCCATGACAACCATTATGACATCACAATCGCCATGACGACCATTATGAAATCATCATAGCCATTAAGACCATTATTAAATCACAGTCGCCATGACAACCATTATGACATCTTCGTCGCCATGACGACAATTATGACATCATCATCGCAATGACGACCATTATGACATCATCATCGCCATGATGACCGTTATGACATTATCGTCGCCATGACGACCCTTATGACATCATCGTCGCCATGGCAACCATTATGACATCATCATCGCCATGGCAACCATTATGACATCATCATCGCCATGACAACCAATATGATATCATAGTCGCCATGATGACCATTATGACATCATAGTCGCCATGACAACCATTATGACATCATATTCGCCATGGCGACCATTATGACATCAACGTCACCATGGCGACCATTTTGACATCACCGTCGCCATGACGACCATTATTAAATCATCGTAGCCTTTACGACCATTATTATATCACAGTCGCCATGACAACCATTATGACATCTTTGTCGCCATGATGACCATTATGACATCACCGTTGCCATGACGACCATTATGACATCACCGTTGCCATGACAACCATTATGACATCATCGTCGCCATGACGACCATTATGACATCATCGTCGCCATGACAACCATTATGACACCACAATCGCCATGACGACCATTATGACATCACCGTCACCATGGCGACCATTATGACATCACCGTCGCCATGGCGACCATTATGAAATCATCATAGCCATTACGACCATTATTAAATCACAGTCGCCATGACAACCATTATGACATCTTCGTCGCCATGATGACGATTATGACATCATGACATCACCGTCGCCATGACAACCATTATGACATCATCGTCGCCATGGCGACCATTATGACATCATCGTCGCCTTGACGACAATTATGACATCATCATCGCCATGACTACCATTATGACATCATCATCGCCATGATGACCGTTATGACATTATCATCGCCATGACAACCATTATGACATCATCGTCGCCATGGCGACCATTATGACATCACCGTCGCCATGACGACCATTATGACATCATCTTAGCCATTACGACCATTATTAAATCACAGTCGCCATGACAAACATTATGACATCACCGTCGCCATGACGATCATTATGACATCATGACATCACCGATGCCATGACGACCATTATGACATCACCGTTGCCATGACGACCATTATGACATCATCGTCGCCATGATGACCATTATGACATCATCGTCGCCATGACAACCATTATGACATCACAATCGCCATGAAGACCATTATGACATCATCATCGCCATGATGACCCCTTATGACATTATCGTCGACATGACGACCCTTATGACATCATCGTCCCCATGGCAACTATTATGACATCATCATCGCCATGACAACCAATATGATATCATCGTCACCATGATGACCATTATGACATCATCGTCGCCATGACAACCATTATGACATCACAATCGCCATGACGACCATTATGACATCATCATCACCATGGCGACCATTATGACATCACCCTCGCCATGACGACCATTATGAAATCATCATAGCCATTACGACCATTTTTAAATCACAGTCGCCATAACAACCATTATGACATCTTCATCGCCATGATGACCATTATGACATCATGACATCACCGTCGCCATGGCGACCATTATGACATCATCGTCGCCATGGCGACCATTATGACATCATCGTCGCCTTGACGACAATTATGACATCATCATCGCCATGACGACCATTATGACATCATCATCGCCATGATGACCGTTAAGACATTATCGTCGCCATGACGACCCTTATGACATCATCGTCGCCATGACGACCATTATGACATCATCATCGCCATGACGACCATTATGAAATCATCATCGCCATGATGACCGTTATGACATCATTGTCGCCATGGCGACCATTATGACACCACCGTTGCCATGACGACCATTATGACATCATCGTCGCCATGGCGACCATTATGACATCATCATCGCCATGACGACCATTATGACATCATCATCGCCATGATGACCGTTATGACATTATCGTCGCCATGACGACAGTTATGATATCATTGTCGCCATGGCAAACATTATGACATCATCATCGCCATGACAACCAATATGATATCATCGTCGCCATGATGATCATTATGACATCATCGTCGCCATGACAACCATTATGACATCATCATCGCCATGGCGACCATTATGACATCATCGTCGCCATGACGACCATTATGACATCACCGCCGCCATGACGACCATTATGACATCATCATCGCCATGATGACCGTTATGACATTATCGTCGCCATGACGACCCTTATGACATCATCGTCGCCATGGTGACCATTATGACATCATCATCGCCATGACAACCAATATGATATCATCGTCGCCATGATGACCATTATGTCATCATCGTCGCCATGGCAACCATTATGACATCATCATCGCCATGGCGACCATTATGACATCAAAGTCACCATGGCGACCATTATGACATCACCGTCGCCATGACGACCATTATTAAATCATCGTAGCCATTTCGACCATTATTATATCACAGTCGCCATGACAACCATTATGACATCTTAGTCGCCATGATGACCATTATGACATCATGACATCACCATTGCCATGACGACCATTATGACATCACCATTGCCATGACGACCATTATGACATCATCGTCGCCATGACGACCATTATGACATCATCGTCGCCATGACAACCATTATGACATCACAATCGCCATGACGACCATTATGACATCATCGTCACCATGGCGACCATTATGACATCACCGTCGCCATTACGACCATTATGAAATCATCATAGCCATTACGACCATTATTAAATCACAGTCGCCATGACAACCATTATGACATCTTCGTCGCAATGATTACCATTATGACATCATGACATCACCGTCGCCATGACAACCATTATGACATCATCGTCGCCATGGCGACCATTATGACATCATCGTCGCCTTGACGACAATTATGACATCATCATCGCCATGACTACCATTATGACATCATCATCGCCATGATGACCGTTATGACATTATCGTCGCCATGACGACCCTTATGACATCATCGTCGCCATCGCAACCATTATGACATCATCATCGCCATGACAACCAATATGATATAATCGTCGCCATGATGACCATTATGACATCATCGTCGCCATGGCGACCATAATGACATCACCGTCGCCATGATGACCATTATGACATCATCTTAGCCATTACGACCATTATTAAATCACAGTAGCCATGACAAACATTATGACATCTTCGTCGCCATGACGACCATTATGACATCATGACATCACCGTTGCCATGACGACAATTATGACATCACCGTTGCCATGACGACCATTATGACATCATCGACGCCATGACGACCATTATGACATCATCGTCGCCATGACAACCATTATGACATCACAATCGCCATGACGACCATTATGACATCATCATCGCCATGATGACCCTTTATGACATTATCGCCGCCATGACGACCCTTATGACATCATCGTCCCCATGGCAACCATTATGACATCATCATCGCCATGACAACCAATATGATATCATCGTCGCCATGATGACCATTATGACATCATCGTCGCCATGACAACCATTATGACATCATCGTCACCATGGCGACCATTATGACATCATCATCGCCATGACAACCAATGTGATATCATTGTCGCCATGATGACCATTATGACATCATCGTCGCCATGACAACCATTATGACATCATATTCGCCATGGCGACCATTATGACATCACTGTCGCCATGACGACCATTATGACATCATCGTAGCCATTACGACCATTATTAAATCACAGTCGCCATGACAACCATTATGACATCTTCGTCGCCATGGCGACCATTATGACATGATGACATCACCGTTGCCATGACGACCATTATAACATCATCATCGCCATGACGACCATTATGACATCATCGTCGCCATGACAACCATTATGACATCACAATCGCCATGACGACCATTATGACATCACCGTCGCCATGACGACCATTATGACATCACCGTCGCCATGGCGACCATTATGACATCATCATCGCCATGGTGACCGTTATGACATCATCATCGCCATGACAACCAATATGATATCATCATTGCCATGATGACCATTATGACATCATTGTCGCCATGACAACCATTATGACATCAACATCGCCATGGCGACAATTTTGACATCACCGTCGCCATGACGACCATTATGACATCTTCGTCGCCATGATGACCATTATGACATCATGACATCACCGTTGACATGACGACCATTATGACACCACCATTGCCATGACGACCATTATGACATCATCGTCGCCATGATGACCATTATGACATCACCGTCGCCATGACGACCATTATGACATCATCATCACCATGGCGACCATTATGACATCACCGTCGCCATGACGACCATTATGAAATCATCATAGCCATTACGACCATTATTAAATCACAGTCGCCATGACAACCATTATGACATCTTCGTCGCCATGACGACCATTATGACATCATGACATCACCGTTGCCATGACGACCATTATGACATCACCGTCGCCATGACGACCATTATGACATCATCGTCGCCATGACGACAATTATGACATCATCATCGCCATGACGACCATTATGACATCATCAACGCTATGATGATCGTTATGACATTATCGTCGCCATGACGACCCTTATGACATCATCGTCGCCATGGCAAACATTATGACATCATCATCGCCATGACAACCAATATGATATCATCGTCGCCATGATGACCATTATGACATCATCGTCACCATGACAACCATTATGACATCATCGTCGCCATGGCGACCATTATGACATCATCGTCGCCATGGCGACCATTATGACATCACCGTCGCCATGACGACCATTATGACATCATCGTAGCCATTACGACCATTATTAAATCACAGTCGCCATGACAACCATTATGACATCTTCGTCGCCATGACGACCATTATGATATCATGACATCACCGTTGCCATGACGACCATTATGACATCATCGTCGCCGTGACAACCATTATGACATCATCGTCGCCATGGCGACCATTATGACACCACCGTTGCCATGACGATCATTATGACATCATCGTCGCCATGACGACCATTATGACATCATCGTCGCCTTGACGACAATTATGACATCATCATCGCCATGACTACCATTATGACATCATCATCGCCATGATGACCGTTATGACATTATCGTCGCCATGACGACCCTTATGACATCATCGTCGCCATCGCAACCATTATGACATCATCATCGCCATGACAACCAATATGATATCATCGTCGCCATGATGACCATTATGACATCATCGTCGCCATGACAACCATTATGACATCATCGTCGCCATGGCGACCATTATGACATCACCGTCGCCATGACGACCATTATGACATCATCTTAGCGATTACGACCATTATTAAATCACAGTAGCCATGACAAACATTATGACATCTTCGTCGCCATGACGACCATTATGACATCATGACATCACCGTTGCCATGACGACAATTATGACATCACCGTTGCCATGACGACCATTATGACACCATCGTCGCCATGACGACCATTATGACATCATCGTCGCCATGACAACCATTATGACATCACAATCGCCATGACGACCATTATGACATCATCATCGCCATGATGACCCTTTATGACATTATCGCCGCCATGACGACCATTATGACATCATCGTCGCCATGACGACCATTATGACATCACCGTCGCCATGACGACCATTATGACATCATCATCACCATGGCGACCATTATGACATCACCGTCGCCATGACGAATATTATGAAATCATCAACGCTATGATGATCTTTATGACATTATCGTCGCCATGACGACCCTTATGACATCATCGTCGCCATGGCAAACATTATGACATCATCATCGCCATGACAACCAATATGATATCATCGTCGCCATGATGACCATTATGACATCATCGTCACCATGACAACCATTATGACATCATATTCGCCATGGCGACCATTATGACATCACTGTCGCCATGACGACCATTATGACATCATCGTAGCCATTACGACCATTATTAAATCACAGTCGCCATGACAACCATTATGACATCTTCGTCGCCATGGCGACCATTATGACATCACCGTTGCCATGACGACCATTATGACATCATCATCGCCATGACGACCATTATGACATCATCGTCGCCATGACAACCATTATGACATCACAATCGCCATGACGACCATTATGACATCATCGTCGCCATGACAACCATTATGACATCACAATCGCCATGACAACCAATATGATATCATCGTCGCCATGATGACCATTATGACATCATCGTCACCATGACAACCATTATGACATCATCGTCGCCATGGCGACCATTATGACATCATCGTCGCCATGGCGACCATTATGACATCACCGTCGCCATGACGACCATTATGACATCATCGTAGCCATTACGACCATTATTAAATCACAGTCGCCATGACAACCATTATGACATCTTCGTCGCCATGACGACCATTATGACATCATGACATCACCGTTGCCATGACGACCATTATGACATCATCGTCGCCGTGACAACCATTATGACATCATCGTCGCCATGGCGACCATTATGACACCACCGTTGCCATGACGATCATTATGACATCATCGTCGCCATGACGACCATTATGACATCATCGTCGCCTTGACGACAATTATGACATCATCATCGCCATGACTACCATTATGACATCATCATCGCCATGATGACCGTTATGACATTATCGTCGCCATGACGACCCTTATGACATCATCGTCGCCATCGCAACCATTATGACATCATCATCGCCATGACAACCAATATGATATCATCGTCGCCATGATGACCATTATGACATCATCGTCGGCATGACAACCATTATAACATCATCGTCGCCATGACGACCATTATGACATCATCTTAGCCATTACGACCATTATTAAATCACAGTCGCCATGACAAACATTATGACATCTTCGTCGCCATGACGACCATTATGACATCATGACATCACCGTTGCCATGACGACAATTATGACATCACCGTTGCCATGACGACCATTATGACATCATCGTCGCCATGACGACCATTATGACATCATCGTCGCCATGACAACCATTATGACATCACAATCACCATGACGACCATTATGACATCATCATCGCCATGATGACCCTTTATGACATTATCGCCGCCATGACGACCATTATGACATCATCGTCGCCATGACGACCATTATGACATCACCGTCGCCATGACGACCATTATGACATCATCATCACCATGGCGACCATTATGACATCACCGTCGCCATGACGACCATTATGAAATCATCAACGCTATGATGATCTTTATGACATTATCGTCGCCATGACGACCCTTATGACATCATCGTCGCCATGGCAAACATTATGACATCATCATCACCATGACAACCAATATGATATCATCGTCGCCATGATGACCATTATGACATCATCGTCACCATGACAACCATTATGACATCATATTCGCCATGGCGACCATTATGACTTCACTGTCGCCATGACGACCATTATGACATCATCGTAGCCATTACGACCATTATTAAATCACAGTCGCCATGACAACCATTATGACATCTTCGTCGCCATGGCGACCATTATGACATCATGACATCACCGTTGCCATGACGACCATTATGACATCATCATCGCCATGACGACCATTATGACATCATCGTCGCCATGACAACCATTATGACATCACAATCGCCATGACGACCATTATGACATCACCGTCGCCATGGCGACCATTATGACATCATCATCGCCATGGTGACCGTTATGACATCATCATCGCCATGACAACCAATATGATATCATCATTGCCATGATGACCATTATGACATCATTGTCGCCATGACAACCATTATGACATCAACCCATGGCGACAATTTTGACATCACCGTCGCCATGACGACCATTATGACATCTTCGTCGCCATGATGACCATTATGACATCATGACATCACCGTTGACATGACGACCATTATGACACCACCATTGCCATGACGACCATTATGACATCATCGTCGCCATGACGACCATTATGACATCACCGTCGCCATGACATCATCATCACCATGGCGACCATTATGACATCACCGTCGCCATGACGACCATTATGAAATCATCATAGCCATTACGACCATTATTAAATCACAGTCGCCATGACAACCATTATGACATCTTCGTCGCCATGACGACCATTATGACATCATGACATCACCGTTGCCATGACGACCATTATGACATCACCGTCGCCATGACGACCATTAAGACATCATCGTCGCCATGACGACAATTATGACATCATCATTGCATTGACGACCATTATGACATCATCAACGCTATGATGACCGTTATGACATTATCGTCGCCTTGACGACCCTTATGACATCATTGTCGCCATGGCAAACATTATGACATCATTATCGCCATGACAACCAATATGATATCATCGTCGCCATGATGACCATTATGACATCATCGTCACCATGACAACCATTATGACATCATCGTCGCCATGGCGACCATTATGACATCATCGTCGCCATGGCGACCATTATGACATCACCGTCGCCATGACGACCATTATGACATCATCGTAGCCATTACGACCATTATTACATCACAGTCGCCATGACAACCATTATGACATCTTCGTCGCCATGACGACCATTATGACATCATGACATCACCGTTGCCATGACGACCATTATGACATCATCGTCGCCGTGACAACCATTATGACATCATCGTCGCCATGGCGACCATTATGACACCACCGTTGCCATGACGATCATTATGACATCATCGTCGCCATGACGACCATTATGACATCATCATCGCCATGATGACCGTTATGACATCATCGTCGCCATGGCGACCATTATGACACCACCGTTGCCATGACGACCATTATGACATCATCGTCGCCATGACGACCATTATGACATCATCATCGCCATGATGACCATTATGACATTATCGTCGCCATGACGACCCTTATGATATCATCGTCGCCATGGCAACCATTATGACATCATCATCGCCATGACAACCAATATGATATCATCGTCGCCATGATGACAATTATGACATCATCGTCGCCATGACAACCATTATGACATCATCGCCATGGCGACCATTATGACATCATCGTCGCCATGACAACCATTATGACATCACCGCCGCCATCACGACCATTATGACATTATCATCGCTATGATGACCGTTATGACATTATCGTCGCCATGACGAACCTTATGACATCATCATTGCCATGGTGACCAATATGACATCATCATCACCATGACAACCAATATGATATCATCGTCGCCATGATAACCATTATGTCATCATCGTCGCCATGGCAACCATTATGACATCATCATCGCCATGGCGACCATTATGACATCAACGTCGCCATGGCGACCATTTTGACATCACCGTCGCCATGACGACCATTATTAAATCATCGTAGCCATTTCGACCATTATTAAATCACAGTCGCCATGACAACCATTATGACATCTTCGTCGCCATGATGACTATTATGACATCATGACATCACCGTTGCCATGACGACCATTATGACACCACCATTGCCATGACGACCATTAAGACATTATCGTCGCCATGACGACCATTATGACATCATCGTCGCCATGACGACCATTATGACATCACAATCGCCATGACGACCATTATGACATCATCATCACCATGGCAACCATTATGACATCACCCTCGCCATGACGACCATTATGAAATCATCATAGCCATTACGACCATTATTAAATCACAGTCACCATGACAACCATTATGACATCTTCATCGCCATGATGACCATTATGACATCATGACATCACCGTCGCCATGACAACCATTATGACATCATCATCGCCATGACGACCATTATGACATCATCATCGCCATGATGACCGTTATGACATTATCGTCGCCATGACGACTCTTATGTCATCATCGTCGCCATGGCAACCATATGACATCATCATCGCCATGACAACCAATATGAAATCATCGTCGCCGTGATGACCATTATGACATCATCGTCGCCATGACAACCATTATGACATCATCGTCGCCATGGCGACCATTATGACATCACCGTCGCCATGACGACCATTATGACATCACCATCGCCATGACGACCATTGTGACATCACCGTCGCCATGACGACCATTATGACATCACCGTCGCCATGACGACCATTATGACATCACCGTCGCCATGACGACCATTATGACATCACCGTCGCCATGACGACCATTATGACATCATCGTCGCCATGATGACCATTATGACATCATCGTCGCCATGGCGACCATTATGACATCACCGTCGCCATGAAGACCATTATGACATCATCATCGCCATGATGACCGTTATGACATTATCGTCGCCATGACGACCCTTATGACATCATCGTCGCCATGGCGACCATTATGACATCATCATCTCCATGACAACCGATATGATATCATCGTCGCCATGACAACCATTATGACATCACAATCGCCATGACGACCATTATGACATCACCGTCGCCATGGCGACCATTATGACATCATCATCGCCATGGTGACCGTTATGACATCATCATCGCCATGACAACCAATATGATATCTTCATTGCCATGATGACCATTATGACATCATTGTCGCAATGACAACCATTATGACATCAACGTCGCCATGGCGACAATTTTGACATCACCGTCGCCATGATGACCATTATGACATCATGACATCACCGTTGACATGACGACCATTATGACACCACCATTGCCATGACGACCATTATGACATCATCGTCGCCATGACGACCATTATGACATCACCGTCGCCATGACGACCATTATGACATCATCATCACCATGGCGACCATTATGACATCACCGTCGCCATGACGACCATTATGAAATCATCATAGCCATTACGACCATTATTAAATCACAGTCGCCATGACAACCATTATGACATCTTCGTCGCCATGACGACCATTATGACATCATCGTCGCCATGACGACAATTATGACATTATCATCGCCATGACGACCATTATGACATCATCAACGCTATGATGACCGTTATGACATTATCGTCGCCATGACAACCCTTATGACATCATCGTCGCCATGGCAAACATTATGACATCATCATCGCCATGACAACCAATATGATATCAACGTCGCCATGATGACCATTATGACATCATCGTCACCATGACAACCATTATGACATCATCGTCGCCATGGCGACCATTATGACATCATCGTCGCCATGGCGACCATTATGACATCACCGTCGCCATGACGACCATTATGACATCATCGTAGCCATTAAGACCATTATTAAATCACAGTCGCCATGACAACCATTATGACATCTTCGTCGCCATGACGACCATTATGACATCATGACATCACTGTTGCCATGACGACCATTATGACATCATCGTCGCCGTGACAACCATTATGACATCATCGTCGCCATGGCGAGCATTATGACACCACTGTTGCCATGACGATCATTATGACATCATCGTCGCCATGACGACCATTATGACATCATCATCGCCATGATGACCGTTATGACATCATCGTCGCCATGGCGACCATTATGACACCACCGTTGCCATGACGACCATTATGACATCATCGTCGCCATGACGACCATTATGAAATCATCATAGCCATTACGACCATTATTAAATCACAGTCGCCATGACAACCATTATGACATCTTCGTCGCCATGACGACCCTTATGATATCATCGTCGCCATGGCAACCATTATGACATCATCATCGCCATGACAACCAATATGATATCATCGTCGCCATGATGACAATTATGACATCATCGTCGCCATGACAACCATTATGACATCATCGCCATGGCGACCATTATGACATCAACGTCGCCATGGCGACCATTATGACATCACCGTCGCCATGACGACCATTATTAAATCATCGTAGCCATTTCGACCATTATTAAATCACAGTCGCCATGACAACCATTATGACATCTTCATCGCCATGATGACTATTATGACATCATGACATCACCGTCGCCATGACAACCATTATGACATCATCGTCGCCATGGCGACCATTATGACATCATCGTCGCCTTGACGACAATTATGACATCATCATCGCCATGACGACCATTATGACATCATCATCGCCATGATGACCGTTATGACATTATCGTCGCCATGACGACCCTTATGTCATCATCGTCGCCATGGCAACCATTATGACATCATCATCGCCATGACAACCAATATGAAATCATCGTCGCCATGATGACCATTGTGACATCATCGTCGCCATGACAACCATTATGACATCATCGTCGCCATGGCGACCATTATGACATCAACGTCGCCATGACGACCATTATGACATCACCGTCGCCATGACGACCATTATGACATCACCATCGCCATGACGACCATGATGACATCATCGTCGCCATGGCGACCATTATGACATCATCATCTCCATGACAACCAATATGATATCATCGTCGCCATGATGACCATTATGTCATCATCATCGCCATGGCAACCATTATGACATCATCATCACCATGGCGACCATTATGACATCAACGTCGCCATGGCGACCATGATGACATCACCGTCGCCATGACGACCATTATTAAATCATCGTAGCCATTTCGACCATTATTAAATCACAGTCGCAATGATAACCATTATGACATCTTCGTCGCCATGATGACCATTATGACATCATGACATCACCGTTGACATGACGACCATTATTAAATCATCGTAGCCATTTCGACCATTATTAAATCACAGTCGCCATGATAACCATTATGACATCATCATCGCCATGACAACCAATATGATATCATCGTCGCCATGATGACCATTATGACATCATCGTCGCCATGACGACCATAATGACATCATGGTAGCCATTACGACCATTATTAAATCATAGTCGCCATGACAACCATTATGACATCTTCGTCGCCATGACGACCATTATGACATCATGACATCACCGTTGCCATGACAACCATTATGACATCACCGTTGCCATGACGACCATTATGACATCATCATCGCCATGATGACCGTTATGACATTATCGTCGCCATGACGACCCTTATGACATCATCGTCGCCATGGCAAACATTATGACATCATCATCGCCATGACAACCAATATGATATCATCGTCGCCATGATGACCATTATGACATCATCGTCACCATGACAACCATTATGACATCATCGTCGCCATGACGACCATTATGACATCATCGTAGCCATTACGACTATCATTAAATCACAGTCGCCATGACAACCATTATGACATCTTCGTCGCCATGACGACCATTATGACATCATGACATCACCGTTGCCATGACGACCATTATGACATCATCGTCGCCATGACAACCATTATAACATCATCGACGCCATGGCGACCATTATGACACCACCGTTGCCATGACGATCATTATGACATCATCGTCGCCATGACGACCATTATGACAACATCATCGCCATGACGACCATTATGACATCATCATCGCCATGATGACCGTTATGACATCATCGTCGCCATGACGACCATTATGACATCATCGTCGCCATGACAACCATTATGACATCATCGTTGCCATGGCGACCATTATGACATCACCGTCACCATGACGACCATTATGACATCATCGTAGCCATTACGACCATTATTAAATCACAGTCGCCATGACAACCATTATGACATCATCATCGCCATGATGACCGTTATGACAATATCGTCGCCATGACGACCCTTATGACATCACCGTCGCCATGGCAACCATTATGACATCATCATCGCCATGACAACCAATATGATATCATCATCGCCATGATGACCATTATGACATCATCGTCGCCATGATGACCATTATGACATCATGACATCACCGTCGCCATGACAACCATTATGACATCATCATCGCCATGATGACCATTATGACATCATCATCGCAATGATGACCGTTATGACATTATCGTCGCCATGACGACTCTTATGTCATCATCGTCGCCATGGCAACCATTATGACATCATCATCGCCATGACAACCAATATGAAATCATCGTCGCCATGACGACCATTATGACATCATCGTCGCCATGACAACCATTATGACATCATCGTCGCCATGGCGACCATTATGACATCACCGTCGCCATGACGACCATTATGACATCACCATCGCCATGACGACCATTGTGACATCACCGTCGCCATGACGACCATTATGACATCACCGTCGCCATGACGACCATTATGACATCACCGTCGCCATGACGACCATTATGACATCACCGTCGCCATGACGACCATTATGACATCATCGTCGCCATGATGACCATTATGACATCATCGTCGCCATGGCGACCATTATGACATCACCGTCGCCATGAAGACCATTATGACATCATCATCGCCATGATGACCGTTATGACATTATCGTCGCCATGACGACCCTTATGACATCATCGTCGCCATGGCGACCATTATGACATCATCATCTCCATGACAACCGATATGATATCATCGTCGCCATGACAACCATTATGACATCACAATCGCCATGACGACCATTATGACATCACCGTCGCCATGGCGACCATTATGACATCATCATCGCCATGGTGACCGTTATGACATCATCATCGCCATGACAACCAATATGATATCTTCATTGCCATGATGACCATTATGACATCATTGTCGCAATGACAACCATTATGACATCAACGTCGCCATGGCGACAATTTTGACATCACCGTCGCCATGATGACCATTATGACATCTTCGTCGCCATGATGACCATTATGACATCATGACATCACCGTTGACATGACGACCATTATGACACCACCATTGCCATGACGACCATTATGACATCATCGTCGCCATGACGACCATTATGACATCACCGTCGCCATGACGACCATTATGACATCATCATCACCATGGCGACCATTATGACATCACCGTCGCCATGACGACCATTATGAAATCATCATAGCCATTACGACCATTATTAAATCACAGTCACCATGACAACCATTATGACATCTTCGTCGCCATGACGACCATTATGACATCATCGTCGCCATGACGACAATTATGACATTATCATCGCCATGACGACCATTATGACATCATCAACGCTATGATGACCGTTATGACATTATCGTCGCCATGACAACCCTTATGACATCATCGTCGCCATGACAACCAATATGATATCAACGTCGCCATGATGACCATTATGACATCATCGTCACCATGACAACCATTATGACATCATCGTCGCCATGGCGACCATTATGACATCATCGTCGCCATGGCGACCATTATGACATCACCGTCGCCATGACGACCATTATGACATCATCGTAGCCATTAAGACCATTATTAAATCACAGTCGCCATGACAACCATTATGACATCTTCGTCGCCATGACGACCATTATGACATCATGACATCACTGTTGCCATGACGACCATTATGACATCATCGTCGCCGTGACAACCATTATGACATCATCGTCGCCATGGCGACCATTATGACACCACTGTTGCCATGACGATCATTATGACATCATCGTCGCCATGACGACCATTATGACATCATCATCGCCATGATGACCGTTATGACATCATCGTCGCCATGGCGACCATTATGACACCACCGTTGCCATGACGACCATTATGACATCATCGTCGCCATGACGACCATTATGACATCGTCGCCATGACGACCATTATGACATCATCATCGCCATGATGACCATTATGACATTATCGTCGCCATGACGACCCTTATGATAGCATCGTCGCCATGGCAACCATTATGACATCATCATCGCCATGACAACCAATATGATATCATCGTCGCCATGATGACAATTATGACATCATCGTCGCCATGACAACCATTATGACATCATCGCCATGGCGACCATTATGACATCAACGTCGCCATGGCGACCATTATGACATCACCGTCGCCATGACGACCATTATTAAATCATCGTAGCCATTTCGACCATTATTAAATCACAGTCGCCATGACAACCATTATGACATCTTCATCGCCATGATGACTATTATGACATCATGACATCACCGTCGCCATGACAACCATTATGACATCATCGTCGCCATGGCGACCATTATGACATCATCGTCGCCTTGACGACAATTATGACATCATCATCGCCATGACGACCATTATGACATCATCATCGCCATGATGACCGTTATGACATTATCGTCGCCATGACGACCCTTATGTCATCATCGTCGCCATGGCAACCATTATGACATCATCATCGCCATGACAACCAATATGAAATCATCGTCGCCATGATAACCATTATGACATCATCGTCGCCATGACAACCATTATGACATCATCGTTGCCATGGCGACCATTATGACATCAACGTCGCCATGACGACCATTATGACATCACCATCGCCATGACGACCATTTTGACATCACCGTCGCCATGACGACCATTATGACATCACCATCGCCATGACGACCATGATGACATCATCGTCGCCATGGCGACCATTATGACATCATCATCTCCATGACAACCAATATGATATCATCGTCGCCATGATGACCATTATGTCATCATCATCGCCATGGCAACCATTATGACATCATCATCACCATGGCGACCATTATGACATCAACGTCGCCATGGCGACCATGATGACATCACCGTCGCCATGACGACCATTATTAAATCATCGTAGCCATTTCGACCATTATTAAATCACAGTCGCAATGATAACCATTATGACATCTTCGTCGCCATGATGACCATTATGACATCATGACATCACCGTTGACATGACGACCATTATTAAATCATCGTAGCCATTTCGACCATTATTAAATCACAGTCGCCATGATAACCATTATGACATCATCATCGCCATGACAACCAATATGATATCATCGTCGCCATGATGACCATTATGACATCATCGTCGCCATGACGACCATAATGACATCATGGTAGCCATTACGACCATTATTAAATCATAGTCGCCATGACAACCATTATGACATCTTCGTCGCCATGACGACCATTATGACATCATGACATCACCGTTGCCATGACAACCATTATGACATCACCGTTGCCATGACGACCATTATGACATCATCATCGCCATGATGACCGTTATGACATTATCGTCGCCATGACGACCCTTATGACATCATCGTCGCCATGGCAAACATTATGACATCATCATCGCCATGACAACCAATATGATATCATCGTCGCCATGATGACCATTATGACATCATCGTCACCATGACAACCATTATGACATCATCGTCGCCATGACGACCATTATGACATCATCGTAGCCATTACGACTATCATTAAATCACAGTCGCCATGACAACCATTATGACATCTTCGTCGCCATGACGACCATTATGACATCATGACATCACCGTTGCCATGACGACCATTATGACATCATCGTCGCCATGACAACCATTATAACATCATCGACGCCATGGCGACCATTATGACACCACCGTTGCCATGACGATCATTATGACATCATCGTCGCCATGACGACCATTATGACAACATCATCGCCATGACGACCATTATGACATCATCATCGCCATGATGACCGTTATGACATCATCGTCGCCATGACGACCATTATGACATCATCGTCGCCATGACAACCATTATGACATCATCGTTGCCATGGCGACCATTATGACATCACCGTCCCCATGACGACCATTATGACATCATCGTAGCCATTACGACCATTATTAAATCACAGTCGCCATGACAACCATTATGACATCATCATCGCCATGATGACCGTTATGACAATATCGTCGCCATGACGACCCTTATGACATCACCGTCGCCATGGCAACCATTATGACATCATCATCGCCATGACAACCAATATGATATCATCATCGCCATGATGACCATTATGACATCATCGTCGCCATGATGACCATTATGACATCATGACATCACCGTCGCCATGACAACCATTATGACATCATCATCGCCATGATGACCATTATGACATCATCATCGCAATGATGACCGTTATGACATTATCGTCGCCATGACGACTCTTATGTCATCATCGTCGCCATGGCAACCATTATGACATCATCATCGCCATGACAACCAATATGAAATCATCGTCGCCATGACGACCATTATGACATCATCGTCGCCATGACAACCATTATGACATCGTCGTCGCCATGGCGACCATTATGACATCACCGTCGCCATGACGACCATTATGACATCACCATCGCCATGACGACCATTGTGACATCACCGTCGCCATGACGACCATTATGACATCACCGTCGCCATGACGACCATTATGACATCACCGTCGCCATGACGACCATTATGACATCACCGTCGCCATGACGACCATTATGACATCATCGTCGCCATGATGACCATTATGACATCATCGTCGCCATGGCGACCATTATGACATCACCGTCGCCATGAAGACCATTATGACATCATCATCGCCATGATGACCGTTATGACATTATCGTCGCCATGACGACCCTTATGACATCATCGTCGCCATGGCGACCATTATGACATCATCATCTCCATGACAACCGATATGATATCATCGTCGCCATGACAACCATTATGACATCACAATCGCCATGACGACCATTATGACATCACCGTCGCCATGGCGACCATTATGACATCATCATCGCCATGGTGACCGTTATGACATCATCATCGCCATGACAACCAATATGATATCTTCATTGCCATGATGACCATTATGACATCATTGTCGCAATGACAACCATTATGACATCAACGTCGCCATGGCGACAATTTTGACATCAACGTCGCCATGGCGACAATTTTGACATCACCGTCGCCATGATGACCATTATGACATCATGACATCACCGTTGACATGACGACCATTATGACACCACCATTGCCATGACGACCATTATGACATCATCGTCGCCATGACGACCATTATGACATCACCGTCGCCATGACGACCATTATGACATCATCATCACCATGGCGACCATTATGACATCACCGTCGCCATGACGACCATTATGAAATCATCATAGCCATTACGACCATTATTAAATCACAGTCACCATGACAACCATTATGACATCTTCGTCGCCATGACGACCATTATGACATCATCGTCGCCATGACGACAATTATGACATTATCATCGCCATGACGACCATTATGACATCATCAACGCTATGATGACCGTTATGACATTATCGTCGCCATGACAACCCTTATGACATCATCGTCGCCATGACAACCAATATGATATCAACGTCGCCATGATGACCATTATGACATCATCGTCACCATGACAACCATTATGACATCATCGTCGCCATGGCGACCATTATGACATCATCGTCGCCATGGCGACCATTATGACATCACCGTCGCCATGACGACCATTATGACATCATCGTAGCCATTAAGACCATTATTAAATCACAGTCGCCATGACAACCATTATGACATCTTCGTCGCCATGACGACCATTATGACATCATGACATCACTGTTGCCATGACGACCATTATGACATCATCGTCGCCGTGACAACCATTATGACATCATCGTCGCCATGGCGACCATTATGACACCACTGTTGCCATGACGATCATTATGACATCATCGTCGCCATGACGACCATTATGACATCATCATCGCCATGATGACCGTTATGACATCATCGTCGCCATGGCGACCATTATGACACCACCGTTGCCATGACGACCATTATGACATCATCGTCGCCATGACGACCATTATGACATCGTCGCCATGACGACCATTATGACATCATCATCGCCATGATGACCATTATGACATTATCGTCGCCATGACGACCCTTATGATAGCATCGTCGCCATGGCAACCATTATGACATCATCATCGCCATGACAACCAATATGATATCATCGTCGCCATGATGACAATTATGACATCATCGTCGCCATGACAACCATTATGACATCATCGCCATGGCGACCATTATGACATCAACGTCGCCATGGCGACCATTATGACATCACCGTCGCCATGACGACCATTATTAAATCATCGTAGCCATTTCGACCATTATTAAATCACAGTCGCCATGACAACCATTATGACATCTTCATCGCCATGATGACTATTATGACATCATGACATCACCGTCGCCATGACAACCATTATGACATCATCGTCGCCATGGCGACCATTATGACATCATCGTCGCCTTGACGACAATTATGACATCATCATCGCCATGACGACCATTATGACATCATCATCGCCATGATGACCGTTATGACATTATCGTCGCCATGACGACCCTTATGTCATCATCGTCGCCATGGCAACCATTATGACATCATCATCGCCATGACAACCAATATGAAATCATCGTCGCCATGATAACCATTATGACATCATCGTCGCCATGACAACCATTATGACATCATCGTCGCCATGGCGACCATTATGACATCAACGTCGCCATGACGACCATTATGACATCACCATCGCCATGACGACCATTTTGACATCACCGTCGCCATGACGACCATTATGACATCACCATCGCCATGACGACCATGATGACATCATCGTCGCCATGGCGACCATTATGACATCATCATCTCCATGACAACCAATATGATATCATCGTCGCCATGATGACCATTATGTCATCATCATCGCCATGGCAACCATTATGACATCATCATCACCATGGCGACCATTATGACATCAACGTCGCCATGGCGACCATGATGACATCACCGTCGCCATGACGACCATTATTAAATCATCGTAGCCATTTCGACCATTATTAAATCACAGTCGCAATGATAACCATTATGACATCTTCGTCGCCATGATGACCATTATGACATCATGACATCACCGTTGACATGACGACCATTATTAAATCATCGTAGCCATTTCGACCATTATTAAATCACAGTCGCCATGATAACCATTATGACATCATCATCGCCATGACAACCAATATGATATCATCGTCGCCATGACGACCATAATGACATCATGGTAGCCATTACGACCATTATTAAATCATAGTCGCCATGACAACCATTATGACATCTTCGTCGCCATGACGACCATTATGACATCATGACATCACCGTTGCCATGACAACCATTATGACATCACCGTTGCCATGACGACCATTATGACATCATCATCGCCATGATGACCGTTATGACATTATCGTCGCCATGACGACCCTTATGACATCATCGTCGCCATGGCAAACATTATGACATCATCATCGCCATGACAACCAATATGATATCATCGTCGCCATGATGACCATTATGACATCATCGTCACCATGACAACCATTATGACATCATCGTCGCCATGACGACCATTATGACATCATCGTAGCCATTACGACTATCATTAAATCACAGTCGCCATGACAACCATTATGACATCTTCGTCGCCATGACGACCATTATGACATCATGACATCACCGTTGCCATGACGACCATTATGACATCATCGTCGCCATGACAACCATTATAACATCATCGACGCCATGGCGACCATTATGACACCACCGTTGCCATGACGATCATTATGACATCATCGTCGCCATGACGACCATTATGACAACATCATCGCCATGACGACCATTATGACATCATCATCGCCATGATGACCGTTATGACATCATCGTCGCCATGACGACCATTATGACATCATCGTCGCCATGACAACCATTATGACATCATCGTTGCCATGGCGACCATTATGACATCACCGTCACCATGACGACCATTATGACATCATCGTAGCCATTACGACCATTATTAAATCACAGTCGCCATGACAACCATTATGACATCATCATCGCCATGATGACCGTTATGACAATATCGTCGCCATGACGACCCTTATGACATCACCGTCGCCATGGCAACCATTATGACATCATCATCGCCATGACAACCAATATGATATCATCATCGCCATGATGACCATTATGACATCATCGTCGCCATGATGACCATTATGACATCATGACATCACCGTCGCCATGACAACCATTATGACATCATCATCGCCATGATGACCATTATGACATCATCATCGCAATGATGACCGTTATGACATTATCGTCGCCATGACGACTCTTATGTCATCATCGTCGCCATGGCAACCATTATGACATCATCATCGCCATGACAACCAATATGAAATCATCGTCGCCATGACGACCATTATGACATCATCGTCGCCATGACAACCATTATGACATCATCGTCGCCATGGCGACCATTATGACATCACCGTCGCCATGACGACCATTATGACATCACCATCGCCATGACGACCATTGTGACATCACCGTCGCCATGACGACCATTATGACATCACCGTCGCCATGACGACCATTATGACATCACCGTCGCCATGACGACCATTATGACATCACCGTCGCCATGACGACCATTATGACATCATCGTCGCCATGATGACCATTATGACATCATCGTCGCCATGGCGACCATTATGACATCACCGTCGCCATGAAGACCATTATGACATCATCATCGCCATGATGACCGTTATGACAATATCGTCGCCATGACGACCCTTATGACATCATCGTCGCCATGGCAACCATTATGACATCATCATCGCCATGACAACCAATATGATATCATCGTTGCCATGATGACCTTTATGACATCATTGTCGCCATGACAACCATTATGACATCAACGTCGCAATGGCGACCATTTTGACATCACCGTTGCCATGACGACCATTATGACATCACCATTGCCATGACGACCATTATGACATCAACGTCGCCATGACGACAATTATGACATCATCATCGCCATGACGACCATTATGACATCATCATCGCCATGATGACCGTTATGACATTATCGTCGCCATGACGACCCCTATGACATCATCGTCGCCATGACGACCATTATGACATCATCATCGCCATGATGACCGTTATGACATCATCGTCGCCATGGCGACCATTATGACACCACCGTTGCCATGACGACCATTATGACACCACCGTTGCCATGACGACCATTATGACATCATCGTCGCCATGACGACCATTATGACATCATCGCCATGACGACCATTATGACATCATCATCGCCATGATGACCATTATGACATTATCGTCGCCATGACGACCCTTATGATATCATTGTCGCCATGGCAACCATTATGACATCATCATCGCCATGACAACCAATATGATATCATCATCGCCATGATGACAATTATGACATCTTCGTCGCCATGACAACCATTATGACATCATCGTCGCCATGACAACCATTATGACATCACCGCCGCCATGACGACCATTATGACATTATCATCGCTATGATGACCGTTATGACATTATCGTCGCCATGACGACCCTTATGACATCATCGTTGCCATGGTGACCAATATGACATCATCATCACCATGTCAACCAATATGATATCATCGTCGCCATGATAACCATTATGTCATCATCGTCGCCATGGCAACCATTATGACATCATCATCGCCATGGCGACCATTATGACATCAACGTCGCCATGACGACCATTATTAAATCATCGTAGCCATTTCGACCATTATTAAATCACAGTCGCCATGACAACCATTATGACATCTTCGTCGCCATGATGACTATTATGACATTATGACATCAACGTTGCCATGACGACCATTATGACACCACCATTGCCATGACGACCATTAAGACATTATCGTCGCCATGACGACCATTATGACATCATCGTCGCCATGACAACCATTATGACATCACAATCGCCATGACGACCATTATGACATCATCATCACCATGGCGACCATTATGACATCACCCTCGCCATGACGACCATTATGAAATCATCATAACCATTACGACCATTATTAAATCACAGTCGCCATGACAACCATTATGACATCTTCATCGCCATGATGACATCATGACATCACCGTCGCCATGACAACCATTATGACATCATCGTCGCCATGGCGACCATTATGACATCATCGTCGCCTTGACGACAATTATGACATCATCATCGCCATGAAGACCATTATGACATCATCATCGCCATGATGACCGTTATGACATTATCGTCGCCATGACGACCCTTATGACATCATCGTCGCCATGGCAACCATTATGACATCATCATCGCCATGACAACCAATATGACATCATCGTCGCCATGATGACCATTATGACATCATCGTCGCCATGACAACCATTATGACATAATCGTCGCCATGGCAACCATTATGACATCACCGTCGCCATGACGACCATTATGACATCACCATCGCCATGATGACCATTTTGACATCACCGTCGCCATGACGACCATTATGACATCACCGTCGCCATGACGACCATTATGACATCATCGTCGCCATGACGACCATTATGACATCACCGTCGCCATGACGACCATTATGACATCATCGTCGCCATGATGACCATTATGACATCATCGTCGCCATGGCGACCATTATGACATCACCGTCGCCATGAAGACCATTATGACATCATCATCGCCATGATGACCGTTATGACATTATCGTCGCCATGACGACCCTTATGACATCATCGTCGCCATGGCGACCATTATGACATCATCATCTCCATGACAACCAATATGATATCATCGTCGCCATGACGACCATTATGACATCATCGTCGCCATGACAACCATTATGACATCACAATCGCCATGACGACCATTATGACATCACCGTCGCCATGGCGACCATTATGACATCATCATCGCCATGGTGACCGTTATGACATCATCATCGCCATGACAACCAATATGATATCATCATTGCCATGATGACCATTATGACATCATTGTCGCCATGACAACCATTATGACATCAACGTCGCCATGGCGACAATTTTGACATCACCGTCACCATGATGACCATTATGACATCTTCGTCGACATGATGACCATTATGACATCATGACATCACCGTTGACATGACGACCATTATGACACCACCGTCGCCATGACGACCATTATGACATCACCGTCGCCATGACGACCATTATGACATCATCATCACCATGGCGACCATTATGACATCACCGTCGCCATGACGACCATTATGAAATCATCATAGCCATTACGACCATTATTAAATCACAGTCGCCATGACAACCATTATGACATCTTCGTCGCCATGACGACCATTATGACATCATGACATCACCGTTGCCATGACGACCATTATGACATCACCGTCGCCATGACGACCATTATGACATCATCCTCTCCATGACGACAATTATGACATCATCATCGCCATGATGACCATTATGACATCATCAACGCTATGATGACCGTTATGACATTATTGTCGCCATGACAACCCTTATGAAATCATCGTCGCCATGGCAAACATTATGACATCATCATCGCCATGACAACCAATATGATATCATCGTCGCCATGATGACCATTATGACATCATCGTCACCATGACAACCATTATGACATCATCGTCGCCATGGCGACCATTATGACATCATCGTCGCCATGGCGACCATTATGACATCACCGTCGCCATGACGACCATTATGACATCATCGTAGCCATTACGACCATTATTAAATCACAGTCGCCATGACAACCATTATGACATCTTCGTCGCCATGACGACCATTATGACATCATGACATCACCGTTGCCATGACGACCATTATGACATCATCGTCGCCGTGACAACCATTATGACATCATCGTCGCCATGGCGACCATTATGACACCACCGTTGCCTTGACGATCATTATGACATCATCGTCGCCATGACGACCATTATGACATCATCATCGCCATGATGACCGTTATGACATCATCGTCGCCATGGCGACCATTATGACACCACCGTTGCCATGACGACCATTATGACATCATCGTCGCCATGGCGACCATTATGACATCATCGCCATGACGACCATTATGACATCATCATCGCCATGATGACCATTATGACATTATCGTCGCCATGACGACCCTTATGATATCATCGTCGCCATGGCAACCATTATGACATCATCATCTCCATGACAACCGATATGATATCATCGTCGCCATGACAACCATTATGACATCACAATCGCCATGACGACCATTATGACATCACCGTCGCCATGGCGACCATTATGACATCATCATCGCCATGGTGACCGTTATGACATCATCATCGCCATGACAACCAATATGATATCTTCATTGCCATGATGACCATTATGACATCATTGTCGCAATGACAACCATTATGACATCAACGTCGCCATGGCGACAATTTTGACATCACCGTCGCCATGATGACCATTATGACATCTTCGTCGCCATGATGACCATTATGACATCATGACATCACCGTTGACATGACGACCATTATGACACCACCATTGCCATGACGACCATTATGACATCATCGTCGCCATGACGACCATTATGACATCACCGTCGCCATGACGACCATTATGACATCATCATCACCATGGCGACCATTATGACATCACCGTCGCCATGACGACCATTATGAAATCATCATAGCCATTACGACCATTATTAAATCACAGTCGCCATGACAACCATTATGACATCTTCGTCGCCATGACGACCATTATGACATCATCGTCGCCATGACGACAATTATGACATTATCATCGCCATGACGACCATTATGACATCATCAACGCTATGATGACCGTTATAACATTATCGTCGCCATGACAACCCTTATGACATCATCGTCGCCATGGCAAACATTATGACATCATCATCGCCATGACAACCAATATGATATCAACGTCGCCATGATGACCATTATGACATCATCGTCACCATGACAACCATTATGACATCATCGTCGCCATGGCGACCATTATGACATCATCGTCGCCATGGCGACCATTATGACATCACCGTCGCCATGACGACCATTATGACATCATCGTAGCCATTAAGACCATTATTAAATCACAGTCGCCATGACAACCATTATGACATCTTCGTCGCCATGACGACCATTATGACATCATGACATCACTGTTGCCATGACGACCATTATGACATCATCGTCGCCGTGACAACCATTATGACATCATCGTCGCCATGGCGACCATTATGACACCACTGTTGCCATGACGATCATTATGACATCATCGTCGCCATGACGACCATTATGACATCATCATCGCCATGATGACCGTTATGACATCATCGTCGCCATGGCGACCATTATGACACCACCGTTGCCATGACGACCATTATGACATCATCGTCGCCATGACGACCATTATGAAATCATCATAGCCATTACGACCATTATTAAATCACAGTCGCCATGACAACCATTATGACATCTTCGTCGCCATGACGACCCTTATGATATCATCGTCGCCATGGCAACCATTATGACATCATCATCGCCATGACAACCAATATGATATCATCGTCGCCATGATGACAATTATGACATCATCGTCGCCATGACAACCATTATGACATCATCGCCATGGCGACCATTATGACATCAACGTCGCCATGGCGACCATTATGACATCACCGTCGCCATGACGACCATTATTAAATCATCGTAGCCATTTCGACCATTATTAAATCACAGTCGCCATGACAACCATTATGACATCTTCATCGCCATGATGACTATTATGACATCATGACATCACCGTCGCCATGACAACCATTATGACATCATCGTCGCCATGGCGACCATTATGACATCATCGTCGCCTTGACGACAATTATGACATCATCATCGCCATGACGACCATTATGACATCATCATCGCCATGATGACCGTTATGACATTATCGTCGCCATGACGACCCTTATGTCATCATCGTCGCCATGGCAACCATTATGACATCATCATCGCCATGACAAAAAATATGAAATCATCGTCGCCATGATGACCATTATGACATCATCGTCGCCATGACAACCATTATGACATCATCGTCGCCATGGCGACCATTATGACATCAACGTCGCCATGACGACCATTATGACATCACCATCGCCATGACGACCATTTTGACATCACCGTCGCCATGACGACCATTATGACATCACCATCGCCATGACGACCATGATGACATCATCGTCGCCATGGCGACCATTATGACATCATCATCTCCATGACAACCAATATGATATCATCGTCGCCATGATGACCATTATGTCATCATCATCGCCATGGCAACCATTATGACATCATCATCACCATGGCGACCATTATGACATCAACGTCGCCATGGCGACCATGATGACATCACCGTCGCCATGACGACCATTATTAAATCATCGTAGCCATTTCGACCATTATTAAATCACAGTCGCAATGATAACCATTATGACATCTTCGTCGCCATGATGACCATTATGACATCATGACATCACCGTTGACATGACGACCATTATGACATCATCATCGCCATGATGACCGTTATGACATTATCGTCGCCATGACGACCCTTATGTCATCATCGTCGCCATGGCAACCATTATGACATCATCATCGCCATGACAACCAATATGAAATCATCGTCGCCATGATGACCATTATGACATCATCGTCGCCATGACAACCATTATGACATCATCGTCGCCATGGCGACCATTATGACATCAACGTCGCCATGACGACCATTATGACATCACCATCGCCATGACGACCATTTTGACATCACCGTCGCCATGACGACCATTATGACATCACCATCGCCATGACGACCATGATGACATCATCGTCGCCATGGCGACCATTATGACATCATCATCTCCATGACAACCAATATGATATCATCGTCGCCATGATGACCATTATGTCATCATCATCGCCATGGCAACCATTATGACATCATCATCACCATGGCGACCATTATGACATCAACGTCGCCATGGCGACCATGATGACATCACCGTCGCCATGACGACCATTATTAAATCATCGTAGCCATTTCGACCATTATTAAATCACAGTCGCAATGATAACCATTATGACATCTTCGTCGCCATGATGACCATTATGACATCATGACATCACCGTTGACATGACGACCATTATTAAATCATCGTAGCCATTTCGACCATTATTAAATCACAGTCGCCATGATAACCATTATGACATCATCATCGCCATGACAACCAATATGATATCATCGTCGCCATGATGACCATTATGACATCATCGTCGCCATGACGACCATAATGACATCATGGTAGCCATTACGACCATTATTAAATCATAGTCGCCATGACAACCATTATGACATCTTCGTCGCCATGACGACCATTATGACATCATGAAATCACCGTTGCCATGACAACCATTATGACATCACCGTTGCCATGACGACCATTATGACATCATCATCGCCATGATGACCGTTATGACATTATCGTCGCCATGACGACCCTTATGACATCATCGTCGCCATGGCAAACATTATGACATCATCATCGCCATGACAACCAATATGATATCATCGTCGCCATGATGACCATTATGACATCATCGTCACCATGACAACCATTATGACATCATCGTCGCCATGACGACCATTATGACATCATCGTAGCCATTACGACTATCATTAAATCACAGTCGCCATGACAACCATTATGACATCTTCGTCGCCATGACGACCATTATGACATCATGACATCACCGTTGCCATGACGACCATTATGACATCATCGTCGCCATGACAACCATTATAACATCATCGACGCCATGGCGACCATTATGACACCACCGTTGCCATGACGATCATTATGACATCATCGTCGCCATGACGACCATTATGACATCATCGCCATGACGACCATTATGACATCATCATCGCCATGATGACCGTTATGACATCATCGTCGCCATGACGACCATTATGACATCATCGTCGCCATGACAACCATTATGACATCATCGTTGCCATGGCGACCATTATGACATCACCGTCACCATGACGACCATTATGACATCATCGTAGCCATTACGACCATTATTAAATCACAGTCGCCATGACAACCATTATGACATCATCATCGCCATGATGACCGTTATGACAATATCGTCGCCATGACGACCCTTATGACATCACCGTCGCCATGGCAACCATTATGACATCATCATCGCCATGACAACCAATATGATATCATCATCGCCATGATGACCATTATGACATCATCGTCGCCATGATGACCATTATGACATCATGACATCACCGTCGCCATGACAACCATTATGACATCATCATCGCCATGACGACCATTATGACATCATCATCGCCATGATGACCGTTATGACATTATCGTCGCCATGACGACTCTTATGTCATCATCGTCGCCATGGCAACCATTATGACATCATCATCGCCATGACAACCAATATGAAATCATCGTCGCCATGACGACCATTATGACATCATCGTCGCCATGACAACCATTATGACATCATCGTCGCCATGGCGACCATTATGACATCACCGTCGCCATGACGACCATTATGACATCACCATCGCCATGACGACCATTGTGACATCACCGTCGCCATGACGACCATTATGACATCACCGTCGCCATGACGACCATTATGACATCACCGTCGCCATGACGACCATTATGACATCACCGTCGCCATGACGACCATTATGACATCATCGTCGCCATGATGACCATTATGACATCATCGTCGCCATGGCGACCATTATGACATCACCGTCGCCATGAAGACCATTATGACATCATCATCGCCATGATGACCGTTATGACATTATCGTCGCCATGACGACCCTTATGACATCATCGTCGCCATGGCGACCATTATGACATCATCATCTCCATGACAACCGATATGATATCATCGTCGCCATGACAACCATTATGACATCACAATCGCCATGACGACCATTATGACATCACCGTCGCCATGGCGACCATTATGACATCATCATCGCCATGGTGACCGTTATGACATCATCATCGCCATGACAACCAATATGATATCTTCATTGCCATGATGACCATTATGACATCATTGTCGCAATGACAACCATTATGACATCAACGTCGCCATGGCGACAATTTTGACATCACCGTCGCCATGATGACCATTATGACATCTTCGTCGCCATGATGACCATTATGACATCATGACATCACCGTTGACATGACGACCATTATGACACCACCATTGCCATGACGACCATTATGACATCATCGTCGCCATGACGACCATTATGACATCACCGTCGCCATGACGACCATTATGACATCATCATCACCATGGCGACCATTATGACATCACCGTCGCCATGACGACCATTATGAAATCATCATAGCCATTACGACCATTATTAAATCACAGTCACCATGACAACCATTATGACATCTTCGTCGCCATGACGACCATTATGACATCATCGTCGCCATGACGACAATTATGACATTATAATCGCCATGACGACCATTATGACATCATCAACGCTATGATGACCGTTATGACATTATCGTCGCCATGACAACCCTTATGACATCATCGTCGCCATGGCAAACATTATGACATCATCATCGCCATGACAACCAATATGATATCAACGTCGCCATGATGACCATTATGACATCATCGTCACCATGACAACCATTATGACATCATCGTCGCCATGGCGACCATTATGACATCATCGTCGCCATGGCGACCATTATGACATCACCGTCGCCATGACGACCATTATGACATCATCGTAGCCATTAAGACCATTATTAAATCACAGTCGCCATGACAACCATTATGACATCTTCGTCGCCATGACGACCATTATGACATCATGACATCACTGTTGCCATGACGACCATTATGACATCATCGTCGCCGTGACAACCATTATGACATCATCGTCGCCATGGCGACCATTATGACACCACTGTTGCCATGACGATCATTATGACATCATCGTCGCCATGACGACCATTATGACATCATCATCGCCATGATGACCGTTATGACATCATCGTCGCCATGGCGACCATTATGACACCACCGTTGCCATGACGACCATTATGACATCATCGTCGCCATGACGACCATTATGAAATCATCATAGCCATTACGACCATTATTAAATCACAGTCGCCATGACAACCATTATGACATCTTCGTCGCCATGACGACCCTTATGATATCATCGTCGCCATGGCAACCATTATGACATCATCATCGCCATGACAACCAATATGATATCATCGTCGCCATGATGACAATTATGACATCATCGTCGCCATGACAACCATTATGACATCATCGCCATGGCGACCATTATGACATCAACGTCGCCATGGCGACCATTATGACATCACCGTCGCCATGACGACCATTATTAAATCATCGTAGCCATTTCGACCATTATTAAATCACAGTCGCCATGACAACCATTATGACATCTTCATCGCCATGATGACTATTATGACATCATGACATCACCGTCGCCATGACAACCATTATGACATCATCGTCGCCATGGCGACCATTATGACATCATCGTCGCCTTGACGACAATTATGACATCATCATCGCCATGACGACCATTATGACATCATCATCGCCATGATGACCGTTATGACATTATCGTCGCCATGACGACCCTTATGTCATCATCGTCGCCATGGCAACCATTATGACATCATCATCGCCATGACAAAAAATATGAAATCATCGTCGCCATGATGACCATTATGACATCATCGTCGCCATGACAACCATTATGACATCATCGTCGCCATGGCGACCATTATGACATCAACGTCGCCATGACGACCATTATGACATCACCATCGCCATGACGACCATTTTGACATCACCGTCGCCATGACGACCATTATGACATCACCATCGCCATGACGACCATGATGACATCATCGTCGCCATGGCGACCATTATGACATCATCATCTCCATGACAACCAATATGATATCATCGTCGCCATGATGACCATTATGTCATCATCATCGCCATGGCAACCATTATGACATCATCATCACCATGGCGACCATTATGACATCAACGTCGCCATGGCGACCATGATGACATCACCGTCGCCATGACGACCATTATTAAATCATCGTAGCCATTTCGACCATTATTAAATCACAGTCGCAATGATAACCATTATGACATCTTCGTCGCCATGATGACCATTATGACATCATGACATCACCGTTGACATGACGACCATTATGACATCATCATCGCCATGATGACCGTTATGACATTATCGTCGCCATGACGACCCTTATGTCATCATCGTCGCCATGGCAACCATTATGACATCATCATCGCCATGACAACCAATATGAAATCATCGTCGCCATGATGACCATTATGACATCATCGTCGCCATGACAACCATTATGACATCATCGTCGCCATGGCGACCATTATGACATCAACGTCGCCATGACGACCATTATGACATCACCATCGCCATGACGACCATTTTGACATCACCGTCGCCATGACGACCATTATGACATCACCATCGCCATGACGACCATGATGACATCATCGTCGCCATGGCGACCATTATGACATCATCATCTCCATGACAACCAATATGATATCATCGTCGCCATGATGACCATTATGTCATCATCATCGCCATGGCAACCATTATGACATCATCATCACCATGGCGACCATTATGACATCAACGTCGCCATGGCGACCATGATGACATCACCGTCGCCATGACGACCATTATTAAATCATCGTAGCCATTTCGACCATTATTAAATCACAGTCGCAATGATAACCATTATGACATCTTCGTCGCCATGATGACCATTATGACATCATGACATCACCGTTGACATGACGACCATTATTAAATCATCGTAGCCATTTCGACCATTATTAAATCACAGTCGCCATGATAACCATTATGACATCATCATCGCCATGACAACCAATATGATATCATCGTCGCCATGATGACCATTATGACATCATCGTCGCCATGACGACCATAATGACATCATGGTAGCCATTACGACCATTATTAAATCATAGTCGCCATGACAACCATTATGACATCTTCGTCGCCATGACGACCATTATGACATCATGAAATCACCGTTGCCATGACAACCATTATGACATCACCGTTGCCATGACGACCATTATGACATCATCATCGCCATGATGACCGTTATGACATTATCGTCGCCATGACGACCCTTATGACATCATCGTCGCCATGGCAAACATTATGACATCATCATCGCCATGACAACCAATATGATATCATCGTCGCCATGATGACCATTATGACATCATCGTCACCATGACAACCATTATGACATCATCGTCGCCATGACGACCATTATGACATCATCGTAGCCATTACGACTATCATTAAATCACAGTCGCCATGACAACCATTATGACATCTTCGTCGCCATGACGACCATTATGACATCATGACATCACCGTTGCCATGACGACCATTATGACATCATCGTCGCCATGACAACCATTATAACATCATCGACGCCATGGCGACCATTATGACACCACCGTTGCCATGACGATCATTATGACATCATCGTCGCCATGACGACCATTATGACATCATCGCCATGACGACCATTATGACATCATCATCGCCATGATGACCGTTATGACATCATCGTCGCCATGACGACCATTATGACATCATCGTCGCCATGACAACCATTATGACATCATCGTTGCCATGGCGACCATTATGACATCACCGTCACCATGACGACCATTATGACATCATCGTAGCCATTACGACCATTATTAAATCACAGTCGCCATGACAACCATTATGACATCATCATCGCCATGATGACCGTTATGACAATATCGTCGCCATGACGACCCTTATGACATCACCGTCGCCATGGCAACCATTATGACATCATCATCGCCATGACAACCAATATGATATCATCATCGCCATGATGACCATTATGACATCATCGTCGCCATGATGACCATTATGACATCATGACATCACCGTCGCCATGACAACCATTATGACATCATCATCGCCATGACGACCATTATGACATCATCATCGCCATGATGACCGTTATGACATTATCGTCGCCATGACGACTCTTATGTCATCATCGTCGCCATGGCAACCATTATGACATCATCATCGCCATGACAACCAATATGAAATCATCGTCGCCATGACGACCATTATGACATCATCGTCGCCATGACAACCATTATGACATCATCGTCGCCATGGCGACCATTATGACATCACCGTCGCCATGACGACCATTATGACATCACCATCGCCATGACGACCATTGTGACATCACCGTCGCCATGACGACCATTATGACATCACCGTCGCCATGACGACCATTATGACATCACCGTCGCCATGACGACCATTATGACATCACCGTCGCCATGACGACCATTATGACATCATCGTCGCCATGATGACCATTATGACATCATCGTCGCCATGGCGACCATTATGACATCACCGTCGCCATGAAGACCATTATGACATCATCATCGCCATGATGACCGTTATGACATTATCGTCGCCATGACGACCCTTATGACATCATCGTCGCCATGGCGACCATTATGACATCATCATCTCCATGACAACCGATATGATATCATCGTCGCCATGACAACCATTATGACATCACAATCGCCATGACGACCATTATGACATCACCGTCGCCATGGCGACCATTATGACATCATCATCGCCATGGTGACCGTTATGACATCATCATCGCCATGACAACCAATATGATATCTTCATTGCCATGATGACCATTATGACATCATTGTCGCAATGACAACCATTATGACATCAACGTCGCCATGGCGACAATTTTGACATCACCGTCGCCATGATGACCATTATGACATCTTCGTCGCCATGATGACCATTATGACATCATGACATCACCGTTGACATGACGACCATTATGACACCACCATTGCCATGACGACCATTATGACATCATCGTCGCCATGACGACCATTATGACATCACCGTCGCCATGACGACCATTATGACATCATCATCACCATGGCGACCATTATGACATCACCGTCGCCATGACGACCATTATGAAATCATCATAGCCATTACGACCATTATTAAATCACAGTCACCATGACAACCATTATGACATCTTCGTCGCCATGACGACCATTATGACATCATCGTCGCCATGACGACAATTATGACATTATAATCGCCATGACGACCATTATGACATCATCAACGCTATGATGACCGTTATGACATTATCGTCGCCATGACAACCCTTATGACATCATCGTCGCCATGGCAAACATTATGACATCATCATCGCCATGACAACCAATATGATATCAACGTCGCCATGATGACCATTATGACATCATCGTCACCATGACAACCATTATGACATCATCGTCGCCATGGCGACCATTATGACATCATCGTCGCCATGGCGACCATTATGACATCACCGTCGCCATGACGACCATTATGACATCATCGTAGCCATTAAGACCATTATTAAATCACAGTCGCCATGACAACCATTATGACATCTTCGTCGCCATGACGACCATTATGACATCATGACATCACTGTTGCCATGACGACCATTATGACATCATCGTCGCCGTGACAACCATTATGACATCATCGTCGCCATGGCGACCATTATGACACCACTGTTGCCATGACGATCATTATGACATCATCGTCGCCATGACGACCATTATGACATCATCATCGCCATGATGACCGTTATGACATCATCGTCGCCATGGCGACCATTATGACACCACCGTTGCCATGACGACCATTATGACATCATCGTCGCCATGACGACCATTATGACATCGTCGCCATGACGACCATTATGACATCATCATCGCCATGATGACCATTATGACATTATCGTCGCCATGACGACCCTTATGATAGCATCGTCGCCATGGCAACCATTATGATATCATCGTCGCCATGATGACAATTATGACATCATCGTCGCCATGACAACCATTATGACATCATCGCCATGGCGACCATTATGACATCAACGTCGCCATGGCGACCATTATGACATCACCGTCGCCATGACGACCATTATTAAATCATCGTAGCCATTTCGACCATTATTAAATCACAGTCGCCATGACAACCATTATGACATCTTCATCGCCATGATGACTATTATGACATCATGACATCACCGTCGCCATGACAACCATTATGACATCATCGTCGCCATGGCGACCATTATGACATCATCGTCGCCTTGACGACAATTATGACATCATCATCGCCATGACGACCATTATGACATCATCATCGCCATGATGACCGTTATGACATTATCGTCGCCATGACGACCCTTATGTCATCATCGTCGCCATGGCAACCATTATGACATCATCATCGCCATGACAACCAATATGAAATCATCGTCGCCATGATAACCATTATGACATCATCGTCGCCATGACAACCATTATGACATCATCGTCGCCATGGCGACCATTATGACATCAACGTCGCCATGACGACCATTATGACATCACCATCGCCATGACGACCATTTTGACATCACCGTCGCCATGACGACCATTATGACATCACCATCGCCATGACGACCATGATGACATCATCGTCGCCATGACGACCATGATGACATCATCGTCGCCATGGCGACCATTATGACATCATCATCTCCATGACAACCAATATGATATCATCGTCGCCATGATGACCATTATGTCATCATCATCGCCATGGCAACCATTATGACATCATCATCACCATGGCGACCATTATGACATCAACGTCGCCATGGCGACCATGATGACATCACCGTCGCCATGACGACCATTATTAAATCATCGTAGCCATTTCGACCATTATTAAATCACAGTCGCAATGATAACCATTATGACATCTTCGTCGCCATGATGACCATTATGACATCATGACATCACCGTTGACATGACGACCATTATTAAATCATCGTAGCCATTTCGACCATTATTAAATCACAGTCGCCATGATAAGCATTATGACATCATCATCGCCATGACAACCAATATGATATCATCGTCGCCATGATGACCATTATGACATCATCGTCGCCATGACGACCATAATGACATCATGGTAGCCATTACGACCATTATTAAATCATAGTCGCCATGACAACCATTATGACATCTTCGTCGCCATGACGACCATTATGACATCATGACATCACCGTTGCCATGACAACCATTATGACATCACCGTTGCCATGACGACCATTATGACATCATCATCGCCATGATGACCGTTATGACATTATCGTCGCCATGACGACCCTTATGACATCATCGTCGCCATGGCAAACATTATGACATCATCATCGCCATGACAACCAATATGATATCATCGTCGCCATGATGACCATTATGACATCATCGTCACCATGACAACCATTATGACATCATCGTCGCCATGACGACCATTATGACATCATCGTAGCCATTACGACTATCATTAAATCACAGTCGCCATGACAACCATTATGACATCTTCGTCGCCATGACGACCATTATGACATCATGACATCACCGTTGCCATGACGACCATTATGACATCATCGTCGCCATGACAACCATTATAACATCATCGACGCCATGGCGACCATTATGACACCACCGTTGCCATGACGATCATTATGACATCATCGTCGCCATGACGACCATTATGACAACATCATCGCCATGACGACCATTATGACATCATCATCGCCATGATGACCGTTATGACATCATCGTCGCCATGACGACCATTATGACATCATCGTCGCCATGACAACCATTATGACATCATCGTTGCCATGGCGACCATTATGACATCACCGTCCCCATGACGACCATTATGACATCATCGTAGCCATTACGACCATTATTAAATCACAGTCGCCATGACAACCATTATGACATCATCATCGCCATGATGACCGTTATGACAATATCGTCGCCATGACGACCCTTATGACATCACCGTCGCCATGGCAACCATTATGACATCATCATCGCCATGACAACCAATATGATATCATCATCGCCATGATGACCATTATGACATCATCGTCGCCATGACAACCATTATGACATCATCGTTGCCATGGCGACCATTATTACATCACCGTCGCCATGACGTTCATTATGACATCATCGTAGCCATCACGACCATTATTAAATCACAGTCGCCATGACAACCATTATGACATCATCATCGCCATGATGACCGTTATGACAATATCGTCGCCATGACGACCCTTATGACATCATCGTCGCCATGGCAACCATTATGACATCATCATCGCCATGACAACCAATATGATATCATCGTTGCCATGATGACCATTATGACATCATTGTCGCCATGACAACCATTATGACATCAACGTCGCCATGGCGACCATTTTGACATCACCGTTGCCATGACGACCATTATGACATCACCATTGCCATGACGACCATTATGACATCAACGTCGCCATGACGACAATTATGACATCATCATCGCCATGACGACCATTATGACATCATCATCGCCATGATGACCGTTATGACATTATCGTCGCCATGACGACCCCTATGACATCATCGTCGCCATGACGACCATTATGACATCATCATCGCCATGATGACCGTTATGACATCATCGTCGCCATGGCGACCATTATGACACCACCGTTGCCATGACGACCATTATGACACCACCGTTGCCATGACGACCATTATGACATCATCGTCACCATGACGACCATTATGACATCATCGCCATGACGACCATTATGACATCATCATCGCCATGATGACCATTATGACATTATCGTCGCCATGACGACCCTTATGATATCATTGTCGCCATGGCAACCATTATGACATCATCATCGCCATGACAACCAATATGATATCATCATCGCCATGATGACAATTATGACATCATCGTCGCCATGACAACCATTATGACATCATCGTCGCCATGACAACCATTATGACATCACCGCCGCCATGACGACCATTATGACATTATCATCGCTATGATGACCGTTATGACATTATCGTCGCCATGACGACCCTTATGACATCATCGTTGCCATGGTGACCAATATGACATCATCATCACCATGTCAACCAATATGATATCATCGTCGCCATGATAACCATTATGTCATCATCGTCGCCATGGCAACCATTATGACATAATCATCGCCATGGCGACCATTATGACATCAACGTCGCCATGGCGACCATTTTGACATCACCGTCGCCATGACGACCATTATTAAATCATCGTAGCCATTTCGACCATTATTAAATCACAGTCGCCATGATAACCATTATGACATCATCATCGCCATGACAACCAATATGATATCATCGTCGCCATGATGACCATTATGACATCATCGTCGCCATGACGACCATAATGACATCATGGTAGCCATTACGACCATTATTAAATCATAGTCGCCATGACAACCATTATGACATCTTCGTCGCCATGACGACCATTATGACATCATGACATCACCGTTGCCATGACAACCATTATGACATCACCGTTGCCATGACGACCATTATGACATCATCATCGCCATGATGACCGTTATGACATTATCGTCGCCATGACGACCCTTATGACATCATCGTCGCCATGGCAAACATTATGACATCATCATCGCCATGACAACCAATATGATATCATCGTCGCCATGATGACCATTATGACATCATCGTCACCATGACAACCATTATGACATCATCGTCGCCATGACGACCATTATGACATCATCGTAGCCATTACGACTATCATTAAATCACAGTCGCCATGACAACCATTATGACATCTTCGTCGCCATGACGACCATTATGACATCATGACATCACCGTTGCCATGACGACCATTATGACATCATCGTCGCCATGACAACCATTATAACATCATCGACGCCATGGCGACCATTATGACACCACCGTTGCCATGACGATCATTATGACATCATCGTCGCCATGACGACCATTATGACAACATCATCGCCATGACGACCATTATGACATCATCATCGCCATGATGACCGTTATGACATCATCGTCGCCATGACGACCATTATGACATCATCGTCGCCATGACAACCATTATGACATCATCGTTGCCATGGCGACCATTATGACATCACCGTCACCATGACGACCATTATGACATCATCGTAGCCATTACGACCATTATTAAATCACAGTCGCCATGACAACCATTATGACATCATCATCGCCATGATGACCGTTATGACAATATCGTCGCCATGACGACCCTTATGACATCACCGTCGCCATGGCAACCATTATGACATCATCATCGCCATGACAACCAATATGATATCATCATCGCCATGATGACCATTATGACATCATCGTCGCCATGATGACCATTATGACATCATGACATCACCGTCGCCATGACAACCATTATGACATCATCATCGCCATGACGACCATTATGACATCATCATCGCCATGATGACCGTTATGACATTATCGTCGCCATGACGACTCTTATGTCATCATCGTCGCCATGGCAACCATTATGACATCATCATCGTCGCCATGACGACCATTATGACATCATCGTCGCCATGACAACCATTATGACATCATCGTCGCCATGGCGACCATTATGACATCACCGTCGCCATGACGACCATTATGACATCACCATCGCCATGACGACCATTGTGACATCACCGTCGCCATGACGACCATTATGACATCACCGTCGCCATGACGACCATTATGACATCACCGTCGCCATGACGACCATTATGACATCACCGTCGCCATGACGACCATTATGACATCATCGTCGCCATGATGACCATTATGACATCATCGTCGCCATGGCGACCATTATGACATCACCGTCGCCATGAAGACCATTATGACATCATCATCGCCATGATGACCGTTATGACATTATCGTCGCCATGACGACCCTTATGACATCATCGTCGCCATGGCGACCATTATGACATCATCATCTCCATGACAACCGATATGATATCATCGTCGCCATGACAACCATTATGACATCACAATCGCCATGACGACCATTATGACATCACCGTCGCCATGGCGACCATTATGACATCATCATCGCCATGGTGACCGTTATGACATCATCATCGCCATGACAACCAATATGATATCTTCATTGCCATGATGACCATTATGACATCATTGTCGCAATGACAACCATTATGACATCAACGTCGCCATGGCGACAATTTTGACATCACCGTCGCCATGATGACCATTATGACATCTTCGTCGCCATGATGACCATTATGACATCATGACATCACCGTTGACATGACGACCATTATGACACCACCATTGCCATGACGACCATTATGACATCATCGTCGCCATGACGACCATTATGACATCACCGTCGCCATGACGACCATTATGACATCATCATCACCATGGCGACCATTATGACATCACCGTCGCCATGACGACCATTATGAAATCATCATAGCCATTACGACCATTATTAAATCACAGTCACCATGACAACCATTATGACATCTTCGTCGCCATGACGACCATTATGACATCATCGTCGCCATGACGACAATTATGACATTATAATCGCCATGACGACCATTATGACATCATCAACGCTATGATGACCGTTATGACATTATCGTCGCCATGACAACCCTTATGACATCATCGTCGCCATGGCAAACATTATGACATCATCATCGCCATGACAACCAATATGATATCAACGTCGCCATGATGACCATTATGACATCATCGTCACCATGACAACCATTATGACATCATCGTCGCCATGGCGACCATTATGACATCATCGTCGCCATGGCGACCATTATGACATCACCGTCGCCATGACGACCATTATGACATCATCGTAGCCATTAAGACCATTATTAAATCACAGTCGCCATGACAACCATTATGACATCTTCGTCGCCATGACGACCATTATGACATCATGACATCACTGTTGCCATGACGACCATTATGACATCATCGTCGCCGTGACAACCATTATGACATCATCGTCGCCATGGCGACCATTATGACACCACTGTTGCCATGACGATCATTATGACATCATCGTCGCCATGACGACCATTATGACATCATCATCGCCATGATGACCGTTATGACATCATCGTCGCCATGGCGACCATTATGACACCACCGTTGCCATGACGACCATTATGACATCATCGTCGCCATGACGACCATTATGACATCGTCGCCATGACGACCATTATGACATCATCATCGCCATGATGACCATTATGACATTATCGTCGCCATGACGACCCTTATGATAGCATCGTCGCCATGGCAACCATTATGATATCATCGTCGCCATGATGACAATTATGACATCATCGTCGCCATGACAACCATTATGACATCATCGCCATGGCGACCATTATGACATCAACGTCGCCATGGCGACCATTATGACATCACCGTCGCCATGACGACCATTATTAAATCATCGTAGCCATTTCGACCATTATTAAATCACAGTCGCCATGACAACCATTATGACATCTTCATCGCCATGATGACTATTATGACATCATGACATCACCGTCGCCATGACAACCATTATGACATCATCGTCGCCATGGCGACCATTATGACATCATCGTCGCCTTGACGACAATTATGACATCATCATCGCCATGACGACCATTATGACATCATCATCGCCATGATGACCGTTATGACATTATCGTCGCCATGACGACCCTTATTTCATCATCGTCGCCATGGCAACCATTATGACATCATCATCGCCATGACAACCAATATGAAATCATCGTCGCCATGATAACCATTATGACATCATCGTCGCCATGACAACCATTATGACATCATCGTCGCCATGGCGACCATTATGACATCAACGTCGCCATGACGACCATTATGACATCACCATCGCCATGACGACCATTTTGACATCACCGTCGCCATGACGACCATTATGACATCACCATCGCCATGACGACCATGATGACATCATCGTCGCCATGACGACCATGATGACATCATCGTCGCCATGGCGACCATTATGACATCATCATCTCCATGACAACCAATATGATATCATCGTCGCCATGATGACCATTATGTCATCATCATCGCCATGGCAACCATTATGACATCATCATCACCATGGCGACCATTATGACATCAACGTCGCCATGGCGACCATGATGACATCACCGTCGCCATGACGACCATTATTAAATCATCGTAGCCATTTCGACCATTATTAAATCACAGTCGCAATGATAACCATTATGACATCTTCGTCGCCATGATGACCATTATGACATCATGACATCACCGTTGACATGACGACCATTATTAAATCATCGTAGCCATTTCGACCATTATTAAATCACAGTCGCCATGATAAGCATTATGACATCATCATCGCCATGACAACCAATATGATATCATCGTCGCCATGATGACCATTATGACATCATCGTCGCCATGACGACCATAATGACATCATGGTAGCCATTACGACCATTATTAAATCATAGTCGCCATGACAACCATTATGACATCTTCGTCGCCATGACGACCATTATGACATCATGACATCACCGTTGCCATGACAACCATTATGACATCACCGTTGCCATGACGACCATTATGACATCATCATCGCCATGATGACCGTTATGACATTATCGTCGCCATGACGACCCTTATGACATCATCGTCGCCATGGCAAACATTATGACATCATCATCGCCATGACAACCAATATGATATCATCGTCGCCATGATGACCATTATGACATCATCGTCACCATGACAACCATTATGACATCATCGTCGCCATGACGACCATTATGACATCATCGTAGCCATTACGACTATCATTAAATCACAGTCGCCATGACAACCATTATGACATCTTCGTCGCCATGACGACCATTATGACATCATGACATCACCGTTGCCATGACGACCATTATGACATCATCGTCGCCATGACAACCATTATAACATCATCGACGCCATGGCGACCATTATGACACCACCGTTGCCATGACGATCATTATGACATCATCGTCGCCATGACGACCATTATGACAACATCATCGCCATGACGACCATTATGACATCATCATCGCCATGATGACCGTTATGACATCATCGTCGCCATGACGACCATTATGACATCATCGTCGCCATGACAACCATTATGACATCATCGTTGCCATGGCGACCATTATGACATCACCGTCCCCATGACGACCATTATGACATCATCGTAGCCATTACGACCATTATTAAATCACAGTCGCCATGACAACCATTATGACATCATCATCGCCATGATGACCGTTATGACAATATCGTCGCCATGACGACCCTTATGACATCACCGTCGCCATGGCAACCATTATGACATCATCATCGCCATGACAACCAATATGATATCATCATCGCCATGATGACCATTATGACATCATCGTCGCCATGACAACCATTATGACATCATCGTTGCCATGGCGACCATTATTACATCACCGTCGCCATGACATTCATTATGACATCATCGTAGCCATCACGACCATTATTAAATCACAGTCGCCATGACAACCATTATGACATCATCATCGCCATGATGACCGTTATGACAATATCGTCGCCATGACGACCCTTATGACATCATCGTCGCCATGGCAACCATTATGACATCATCATCGCCATGACAACCAATATGATATCATCGTTGCCATGATGACCATTATGACATCATTGTCGCCATGACAACCATTATGACATCAACGTCGCCATGGCGACCATTTTGACATCACCGTTGCCATGACGACCATTATGACATCACCATTGCCATGACGACCATTATGACATCAACGTCGCCATGACGACAATTATGACATCATCATCGCCATGACGACCATTATGACATCATCATCGCCATGATGACCGTTATGACATTATCGTCGCCATGACGACCCCTATGACATCATCGTCGCCATGACGACCATTATGACATCATCATCGCCATGATGACCGTTATGACATCATCGTCGCCATGGCGACCATTATGACACCACCGTTGCCATGACGACCATTATGACACCACCGTTGCCATGACGACCATTATGACATCATCGTCACCATGACGACCATTATGACATCATCGCCATGACGACCATTATGACATCATCATCGCCATGATGACCATTATGACATTATCGTCGCCATGACGACCCTTATGATATCATTGTCGCCATGGCAACCATTATGACATCATCATCGCCATGACAACCAATATGATATCATCATCGCCATGATGACAATTATGACATCATCGTCGCCATGACAACCATTATGACATCATCGTCGCCATGACAACCATTATGACATCACCGCCGCCATGACGACCATTATGACATTATCATCGCTATGATGACCGTTATGACATTATCGTCGCCATGACGACCCTTATGACATCATCGTTGCCATGGTGACCAATATGACATCATCATCACCATGTCAACCAATATGATATCATCGTCGCCATGATAACCATTATGTCATCATCGTCGCCATGGCAACCATTATGACATAATCATCGCCATGGCGACCATTATGACATCAACGTCGCCATGGCGACCATTTTGACATCACCGTCGCCATGACGACCATTATTAAATCATCGTAGCCATTTCGACCATTATTAAATCACAGTCGCCATGACAACCATTATGACATCTTCGTCGCCATGATGACTATTATGACATTATGACATCAACGTTGCCATGACGACCATTATGACACCACCATTGCCATGACGACCATTAAGACATTATCGTCGCCATGACGACCATTATGACATCATCGTCGCCATGACAACCATTATGACATCACAATCGCCATGACGACCATTATGACATCATCATCACCATGGCGACCATTATGACATCACCCTCACCATGACGACCATTATGAAATCATCATAACCATTACGACCATTATTAAATCACAGTCGCCATGACAACCATTATGACATCTTCATCGCCATGATGACATCATGACATCACCGTCGCCATGACAACCATTATGACATCATCGTCGCCATGGCGACCATTATGACATCATCGTCGCCTTGACGACAATTATGACATCATCATCGCCATGAAGACCATTATGACATCATCATCGCCATGATGACCGTTATGACATTATCGTCGCCATGACGACCCTTATGACATCATCGTCGCCATGGCAACCATTATGACATCATCATCGCCATGACAACCAATATGACATCATCGTCGCCATGATGACCATTATGACATCATCGTCGCCATGACACTCATTATGACATAATCGTCGCCATGGCGACCATTATGACATCACCGTCGCCATGACGACCATTATGACATCACCATCGCCATGATGACCATTTTGACATCACCGTCGCCATGACGACCATTATGACATCACCGTCGCCATGACGACCATTATGACATCATCGTCGCCATGACGACCATTATGACATCACCGTCGCCATGACGACCATTATGACATCATCGTCGCCATGATGACCATTATGACATCATTGTCGCCATGGCGACCATTATGACATCACCGTCGCCATGAAGACCATTATGACATCATCATCGCCATGATGACCGTTATGACATTATCGTCGCCATGACGACCCTTATGACATCATCGTCGCCATGGCGACCATTATGACATCATCATCTCCATGACAACCAATATGATATCATCGTCGCCATGACGACCATTATGACATCATCGTCGCCATGACAACCATTATGACATCACAATCGCCATGACGACCATTATGACATCACCGTCGCCATGGCGACCATTATGACATCATCATCGCCATGGTGACCGTTATGACATCATCATCGCCATGACAACCAATATGATATCATCATTGCCATGATGACCATTATGACATCATTGTCGCCATGACAACCATTATGACATCAACGTCGCCATGGCGACAATTTTGACATCACCGTCACCATGATGACCATTATGACATCTTCGTCGACATGATGACCATTATGACATCATGACATCACCGTTGACATGACGACCATTATGACACCACCATTGCCATGACGACCATTATGACATCATCGTCGCCATGACGACCATTATGACATCATGACATCACCGTTGCCATGACGACCATTATGACATCACCGTCGCCATGACGACCATTATGACATCATCGTCGCCATGACGAAAATTATGACATCATCATCGCCATGATGACCATTATGACATCATCAACGCTATGATGACGGTTATGACATTATCGTCGCCATGACAACCCTTATGAAATCATCGTCGCCATGGCAAACATTATGACATCATCATCGCCATGACAACCAATATGATATCATCGTCGCCATGATAACCATTATGACATCATCGTCACCATGACAACCATTATGACATCATCGTCGCCATGGCGACCATTATGACATCATCGTCGCCATGGCGACCATTATGACATCACCGTCGCCATGACGACCATTATGACATCATCGTAGCCATTACGACCATTATTAAATCACAGTCGCCATGACAACCATTATGACATCTTCGTCGCCATGACGACCATTATGACATCATGACATCACCGTTGCCATGACGACCATTATGACATCATCGTCGCCGTGACAACCATTATGACATCATCGTCGCCATGGCGACCATTATGACACCACCGTTGCCTTGACGATCATTATGACATCATCGTCGCCATGACGACCATTATGACATCATCATCGCCATGATGACCGTTATGACATCATCGTCGCCATGGTGACCATTATGACACCACCGTTGCCATGACGACCATTATGACATCATCGTCGCCATGGCGACCATTATGACATCATCGCCATGACGACCATTATGACATCATCATCGCCATGATGACCATTATGACATTATCGTCGCCATGACGACCCTTATGATATCATCGTCGCCATGGCAACCATTATGACATCATCATCGCCATGACAACCAATATGATATCATCGTCGCCATGATGACAATTATGACATCATCGTCGCCATGACAACCATTATGACATCATCGCCATGGCGACCATTATGACATCAACGTCGCCATGGCGACCATTATGACATCACCGTCGCCATGACGACCATTATTAAATCATCGTAGCCATTTCGAGGATTATTAAATCACAGTCGCCATGACAACCATTATGACATCTTCGTCGCCATGATGACTATTATGACATCATGACATCACCGTTGCCATGACGACCATTATGACACCACCATTGCCATGACGACCATTAAGACATTATCGTCGCCATGACGACCATTATGACATCATCGTCGCCATGACAACCATTATGACATCACAATCGCCATGACGACCATTATGACATCATCATCACCATGGCGACCATTATGACATCACCCTCGCCATGACGACCATTATGAAATCATCATAGCCACTACGACCATTATTAAATCACAGTCGCCATGACAACCATTATGACATCTTCATCGCCATGGTGACCATTATGACATCATGACATCACCGTCGCCATGATAACCATTATGACATCATCGTCGCCATGGCGACCATTATGACATCATCGTCGCCTTGACGACAATTATGACATCATCGTCGCCATGACGACCATTATGACATCACCATCGCCATGACGACCATTATGACATCATCGTCGCCATGACGACCATTATGACATCACCGTCGCCATGATGACCATTATGACATCATCGTCGCCATGATGACCATTATGACATCATCGTCGCCATGGCGACCATTATGACATCACCGTCGCCATGACGACCATTATGACATCATCATCGCCATGATGACCGTTATGACATTATCGTCGCCATGACGACCCTTATGACATCATCGTCGCCATGGCGACCATTTTGACATCATCATCTCCATGACAACCAATATGATATCATCATCGCCATGAGGACCATTATGTCATCATCATCGCCATGGCAACCATTATGACATCATCATCACCATGGCGACCATTATGACATCAACGTCGCCATGGTGACCATGATGACATCACCGTCGCCATGACGACCATTATTAAATCATCGTAGCCATTTCGACCATTATTAAATCACAGTCGCCATGATAACCATTATGACATCTTCGTCGCCATGATGACCATTATGACATCATGACATCACCGTTGACATGACGACCATTACTAAATCATCGTAGCCATTTCGACCATTATTAAATCACAGTCGCCATGATAAGCATTATGACATCATCATCGCCATGACAACCAATATGATATCATCGTCGCCATGATGACCATTATGATATCATCGTCGCCATGACGACCATAATGACATCATGGTAGCCATTACGACCATTATTAAATCATAGTCGCCATGACAACCATTATGACATCTTCGTCGCCATGACAACCATTATGACATCATGACATCACCGTTGCCATGACAACCATTATGACATCACCGTTGCCATGACGACCATTATGACATCATCATCGCCATGATGACCGTTATGACATTATCGTCGCCATGACGACCCTTATGACATCATCGTCGCCATGGCAAACATTATGACATCATCATCGCCATGACAACCAATATGATATCATCGTCGCCATGATGACCATTATGACATCATCGTCACCATGACAACCATTATGACATCATCGTCGCCATGACGACCATTATGACATCATCGTAGCCATTACGACTATCATTAAATCACAGTCGCCATGACAACCATTATGACATCTTCGTCGCCATGACGACCATTATGACATCATGACATCACCGTTGCCATGACGACCATTATGACATCATCGTCGCCATGACAACCATTATAACATCATCGACGCCATGGCGACCATTATGACACCACCGTTGCCATGACGATCATTATGACATCATCGTCGCCATGACGACCATTATGACAACATCATCGCCATGACAACCATTATGACATCATCATCGCCATGATGACCGTTATGACATCATCGTCGCCATGACGACCATTATGACATCATCGTCGCCATGACAACCATTATGACATCATCGTTGCCATGGCGACCATTATGACATCACCGTCACCATGACGACCATTATGACATCATCGTAGCCATTACGACCATTATTAAATCACAGTCGCCATGACAACCATTATGACATCATCATCGCCATGATGACCGTTATGACAATATCGTCGCCATGACGACCCTTATGACATCACCGTCGCCATGGCAACCATTATGACATCCTCATCGCCATGACAACCAATATGATATCATCATCGCCATGATGACCATTATGACATCATCATCGCCATGACAACCATTATGACATCATCGTTGCCATGGCGACCATTATTACATCACCGTCGCCATGACGACCATTATGACATCATCGTAGCCATCACGACCATTATTAAATCACAGTCGCCATGACAACCATTATGACATCATCATCGCCATGATGACCGTTATGACAATATCGTCGCCATGATGACCCTTATGACATCATCGTCGCCATGGCAACCATTATGACATCATCATCGCCATGACAACCAATATGATATCATCGTTGCCATGATGACCATTATGACATCATTGTCGCCATGACAACCATTATGACATCAACGTCGCCATGGCGACCATTTTAACATCACCGTCGCCATGACGACCATTATGACATCACCGTTGCCATGACGACCATTATGACATCAACGTCACCATGACGACAATTATGACATCATCATCGCCATGACGACCATTATGACATCATCATCGCCATGATGACCGTTATGACATTATCGTCGCCATGACGACCATTATGACATCACAGTCGCCATGATGAGCATTATGACATCATCGTCGCCATGATGACCATTATGACATCATCGTCGCCATGGCGACCATTATGACATCACCGTCGCCATGACGACCATTATGACATCATCATCGCCATGATGACCGTTATGACATTATCGTCGCCATGACGACCCTTATGACATCATCGTCGCCAAGGCGACCATTATGACATCATCATCTCCATGACAACCAATATGATATCATCGTCGCCATGATGACCATTATGTCATCATCATCGCCATGGCAACCATTATGACATCATCATCACCATGGCGACCATTATGACATCAACGTCGCCATGGCGACCATGATGACATCACCGTCGCCATGACGACCATTATTAAATCATCGTAGCCATTTCGACCATTATTAAATCACAGTCGCCATGATAACCATTATGACATCTTCGTCGCCATGATGACCATTATGACATCATGACATCACCGTTGACATGACGACCATTATTAAATCATCGTAGCCATTTCGGCCATTATTAAATCACAGTCGCCATGATAACCATTATGACATCATCATCGCCATGACAACCAATATGATATCATCGTCGCCATGATGACCATTATGACATCATCGTCGCCATGATGACCATAATGACATCATGGTAGCCATTACGACCATTATTAAATCATCGTCGCCATGACGACCATTATGACATCATCGTCGCCATGACAACCATTATGACATCATCGTCGCCATGGCGACCATTATGACATCACCGTCGCCATGACGACCATTATGACATCACCGTCGCCATGACGACCATTGTGACATCACCGTCGCCATGACGACCATTATGACATCACCGTCGCCATGACGACCATTATGACATCACCGTCGCCATGACGACCATTATGACATCACCGTCGCCATGACGACCATTATGACATCATCGTCGCCATGATGACCATTATGACATCATCGTCGCCATGGCGACCATTATGACATCACCGTCGCCATGAAGACCATTATGACATCATCATCGCCATGATGACCGTTATGACATTATCGTCGCCATGACGACCCTTATGACATCATCGTCGCCATGGCGACCATTATGACATCATCATCTCCATGACAACCGATATGATATCATCGTCGCCATGACAACCATTATGACATCACAATCGCCATGACGACCATTATGACATCACCGTCGCCATGGCGACCATTATGACATCATCATCGCCATGGTGACCGTTATGACATCATCATCGCCATGACAACCAATATGATATCTTCATTGCCATGATGACCATTATGACATCATTGTCGCAATGACAACCATTATGACATCAACGTCGCCATGGCGACAATTTTGACATCACCGTCGCCATGATGACCATTATGACATCTTCGTCGCCATGATGACCATTATGACATCATGACATCACCGTTGACATGACGACCATTATGACACCACCATTGCCATGACGACCATTATGACATCATCGTCGCAATGACGACCATTATGACATCACCGTCGCCATGACGACCATTATGACATCATCATCACCATGGCGACCATTATGACATCACCGTCGCCATGACGACCATTATGAAATCATCATAGCCATTACGACCATTATTAAATCACAGTCACCATGACAACCATTATGACATCTTCGTCGCCATGACGACCATTATGACATCATCGTCGCCATGACGACAATTATGACATTATCATCGCCATGACGACCATTATGACATCATCAACGCTATGATGACCGTTATGACATTATCGTCGCCATGACAACCCTTATGACATCATCGTCGCCATGGCAAACATTATGACATCATCATCGCCATGACAACCAATATGATATCAACGTCGCCATGATGACCATTATGACATCATCGTCACCATGACAACCATTATGACATCATCGTCGCCATGGCGACCATTATGACATCATCGTCGCCATGGCGACCATTATGACATCACCGTCGCCATGACGACCATTATGACATCATCGTAGCCATTAAGACCATTATTAAATCACAGTCGCCATGACAACCATTATGACATCTTCGTCGCCATGACGACCATTATGACATCATGACATCACTGTTGCCATGACGACCATTATGACATCATCGTCGCCGTGACAACCATTATGACATCATCGTCGCCATGGCGACCATTATGACACCACTGTTGCCATGACGACCATTATGACATCATCATCGCCATGATGACCGTTATGACATCATCGTCGCCATGGCGACCATTATGACACCACCGTTGCCATGACGACCATTATGACATCATCGTCGCCATGACGACCATTATGACATCATCGTCGCCATGACGACCATTATGACATCATCATCGCCATGATGACCATTATGACATTATCGTCGCCATGACGACCCTTATGATATCATCGTCGCCATGGCAACCATTATGACATCATCATCGCCATGACAACCAATATGATATCATCGTCGCCATGATGACAATTATGACATCATCGTCGCCATGACAACCATTATGACATCATCGCCATGGCGACCATTATGACATCAACGTCGCCATGGCGACCATTATGACATCACCGTCGCCATGACGACCATTATTAAATCATCGTAGCCATTTCGACCATTATTAAATCACAGTCGCCATGACAACCATTATGACATCTTCATCGCCATGATGACTATTATGACATCATGACATCACCGTCGCCATGACAACCATTATGACATCATCGTCGCCATGGCGACCATTATGACATCATCGTCGCCTTGACGACAATTATGACATCATCATCGCCATGACGACCATTATGACATCATCATCGCCATGATGACCGTTATGACATTATCGTCGCCATGACGACCCTTATGTCATCATCGTCGCCATGGCAACCATTATGACATCATCATCGCCATGACAACCAATATGAAATCATCGTCGCCATGATGACCATTATGACATCATCGTCGCCATGACAACCATTATGACATCATCGTCGCCATGGCGACCATTATGACATCAACGTCGCCATGACGACCATTATGACATCACCATCGCCATGACGACCATTTTGACATCACCGTCGCCATGACGACCATTATGACATCACCATCGCCATGACGACCATGATGACATCATCGTCGCCATGGCGACCATTATGACATCATCATCTCCATGACAACCAATATGATATCATCGTCGCCATGATGACCATTATGTCATCATCATCGCCATGGCAACCATTATGACATCATCATCACCATGGCGACCATTATGACATCAACGTCGCCATGGCGACCATGATGACATCACCGTCGCCATGACGACCATTATTAAATCATCGTAGCCATTTCGACCATTATTAAATCACAGTCGCAATGATAACCATTATGACATCTTCGTCGCCATGATGACCATTATGACATCACCGTTGACATGACGACCATTATTAAATCATCGTAGCCATTTCGACCATTATTAAATCACAGTCGCCATGATAACCATTATGACATCATCATCGCCATGACAACCAATATGATATCATCGTCGCCATGATGACCATTATGACATCATCGTCGCCATGACGACCATAATGACATCATGGTAGCCATTACGACCATTATTAAATCATAGTCGCCATGACAACCATTATGACATCTTCGTCGCCATGACGACCATTATGACATCATGACATCACCGTTGCCATGACAACCATTATGACATCACCGTTGCCATGACGACCATTATGACATCATCATCGCCATGATGACCGTTATGACATTATCGTCGCCATGACGACCCTTATGACATCATCGTCGCCATGGCAAACATTATGACATCATCATCGCCATGACAACCAATATGATATCATCGTCGCCATGATGACCATTATGACATCATCGTCACCATGACAACCATTATGACATCATCGTCGCCATGACGACCATTATGACATCATCGTAGCCATTACGACTATCATTAAATCACAGTCGCCATGACAACCATTATGACATCTTCGTCGCCATGACGACCATTATGACATCATGACATCACCGTTGCCATGACGACCATTATGACATCATCGTCGCCATGACAACCATTATGACATCATGACATCACCGTTGCCATGACGACCATTATGACATCATCGTCGCCATGACAACCATTATAACATCATCGACGCCATGGCGACCATTATGACACCACCGTTGCCATGACGATCATTATGACATCATCGTCGCCATGACGACCATTATGACAACATCATCGCCATGACGACCATTATGACATCATCATCGCCATGATGACCGTTATGACATCATCGTCGCCATGACGACCATTATGACATCATCGTCGCCATGACAACCATTATGACATCATCGTTGCCATGGCGACCATTATGACATCACCGTCACCATGACGACCATTATGACATCATCGTAGCCATTACGACCATTATTAAATCACAGTCGCCATGACAACCATTATGACATCATCATCGCCATGATGACCGTTATGACAATATCGTCGCCATGACGACCCTTATGACATCACCGTCGCCATGGCAACCATTATGACATCATCATCGCCATGACAACCAATATGATATCATCATCGCCATGATGACCATTATGACATCATCGTCGCCATGACAACCATTATGACATCATCGTTGCCATGGCGACCATTATTACATCACCGTCGCCATGACGTTCATTATGACATCATCGTAGCCATCACGACCATTATTAAATCACAGTCGCCATGACAACCATTATGACATCATCATCGCCATGATGACCGTTATGACAATATCGTCGCCACGACGACCCTTATGACATCATCGTCGCCATGGCAACCATTATGACATCATCATCGCCATGACAACCAATATGATATCATCGTTGCCATGATGACCATTATGACATCATTGTCGCCATGACAACCATTATGACATCAACGTCGCCATGGCGACCATTTTGACATCACCGTTGCCATGACGACCATTATGACATCACCATTGCCATGACGACCATTATGACATCAACGTCGCCATGGCGACCATTTTGACATCACCGTTGCCATGACGACAATTATGACATCATCATCGCCATGGCGACCATTATGACATCACCGTCGCCATGACGACCATTATGAAATCATCATAGCCATTACGACCATTATTAAATCACAGTCGCCATGACAACCATTATGACATCTTCGTCGCCATGACGACCATTATGACATCATGACATCACCGTTGCCATGACGACCATTATGACATCACCGTCGCCATGACGACCATTATGACATCATCGTCGCCATGACGACAATTATGACATCATCATCGCCATGATGACCATTATGACATCATCAACGCTATGATGACCGTTATGACATTATCGTCGCCATGACAACCCTTATGAAATCATCGTCGCCATGGCAAACATTATGACATCATCATCGCCATGACAACCAATATGATATCATCGTCGCCATGATGACCATTATGACATCATCGTCACCATGACAACCATTATGACATCATCGTCGCCATGGCGACCATTATGACTTCATCGTCGCCATGGCGACCATTATGACATCACCGTCGCCATGACGACCATTATGACATCATCGTAGCCATTACGACCATTATTAAATCACAGTCGCCATGACAACCATTATGACATCTTCGTCGCCATGACGACCATTATGACATCATGACATCACCGTTGCCATGACGACCATTATGACTTCATCGTCGCCGTGACAACCATTATGACATCATCGTCGCCATGGCGACCATTATGACACCACCGTTGCCTTGACGATCATTATGACATCATCGTCGCCATGACGACCATTATGACATCATCATCGCCATGATGACCGTTATGACATCATCGTCGCCATGGCGACCATTATGACACCACCGTTGCCATGACGACCATTATGACATCATCGTCGCCATGGCGACCATTATGACATCATCGCCATGACGACCATTATGACATCATCGTCGCCATGGCAACCATTATGACATCATCATCGCCATGACAACCAATATGATATCATCGTCGCCATGATGATAATTATGACATCATCGTCGCCATGACAACCATTATGACATCATCGCCATGGCGACCATTATGACATCAACGTCGCCATGGCGACCATTATGACATCACCGTCGCCATGACGACCATTATTAAATCATCGTAGCCATTTCGACCATTATTAAATCACAGTCGCCATGACAACCATTATGACATCTTCGTCGCCATGATGACTATTATGACATCATGACATCACCGTTGCCATGACGACCATTATGACACCACCATTGCCATGACGACCATTAAGACATTATCGTCGCCATGACGACCATTATGACATCATCGTCGCCATGACAACCATTATGACATCACAATCGCCATGACGACCATTATGACATCATCATCACCATGGCGACCATTATGACATCACCCTCGCCATGACGACCATTATGAAATCATCATAGCCACTACGACCATTATTAAATCACAGTCGCCATGACAACCATTATGACATCTTCATCGCCATGGTGACCATTATGACATCATGACATCACCGTCGCCATGATAACCATTATGACATCATCGTCGCCATGGCGACCATTATGACATCATCGTCGCCTTGACGACAATTATGACATCATCATCGCCATGACGACCATTATGACATCACCATCGCCATGACGACCATTATGACATCATCGTCGCCATGACGACCATTATGACATCACCGTCGCCATGATGACCATTATGACATCATCGTCGCCATGATGACCATTATGACATCATCGTCGCCATGGCGACCATTATGACATCACCGTCGCCATGACGACCATTATGACATCATCATCGCCATGATGACCGTTATGACATTATCGTCGCCATGACGACCCTTATGACATCATCGTCGCCATGGCGACCATTTTGACATCATCATCTCCATGACAACCAATATGATATCATCATCGCCATGAGGACCATTATGTCATCATCATCGCCATGGCAACCATTATGACATCATCATCACCATGGCGACCATTATGACATCAACGTCGCCATGGTGACCATGATGACATCACCGTCGCCATGACGACCATTATTAAATCATCGTAGCCATTTCGACCATTATTAAATCACAGTCGCCATGATAACCATTATGACATCTTCGTCGCCATGATGACCATTATGACATCATGACATCACCGTTGACATGACGACCATTATTAAATCATCGTAGCCATTTCGACCATTATTAAATCACAGTCGCCATGATAAGCATTATGACATCATCATCGCCATGACAACCAATATGATATCATCGTCGCCATGATGACCATTATGATATCATCGTCGCCATGACGACCATAATGACATCATGGTAGCCATTACGACCATTATTAAATCATAGTCGCCATGACAACCATTATGACATCTTCGTCGCCATGACGACCATTATGACATCATGACATCACCGTTGCCATGACAACCATTATGACATCACCGTTGCCATGACGACCATTATGACATCATCATCGCCATGATGACCGTTATGACATTATCGTCGCCATGACGACCCTTATGACATCATCGTCGCCATGGCAAACATTATGACATCATCATCGCCATGACAACCAATATGATATCATCGTCGCCATGATGACCATTATGACATCATCGTCACCATGACAACCATTATGACATCATCGTCGCCATGACGACCATTATGACATCATCGTAGCCATTACGACTATCATTAAATCACAGTCGCCATGACAACCATTATGACATCTTCGTCGCCATGACGACCATTATGACATCATGACATCACCGTTGCCATGACGACCATTATGACATCATCGTCGCCATGGCGACCATTATGACATCACCGTCGCCATGACGACCATTATGACATCATCATCGCCATGATGACCGTTATGACATTATCGTCGCCATGACGACCCTTATGACATCATCGTCGCCATGGCGACCATTTTGACATCATCATCTCCATGACAACCAATATGATATCATCATCGCCATGAGGACCATTATGTCATCATCATCGCCATGGCAACCATTATGACATCATCATCACCATGGCGACCATTATGACATCAACGTCGCCATGGTGACCATGATGACATCACCGTCGCCATGACGACCATTATTAAATCATCGTAGCCATTTCGACCATTATTAAATCACAGTCGCCATGATAACCATTATGACATCTTCGTCGCCATGATGACCATTATGACATCATGACATCACCGTTGACATGACGACCATTATTAAATCATCGTAGCCATTTCGACCATTATTAAATCACAGTCGCCATGATAAGCATTATGACATCATCATCGCCATGACAACCAATATGATATCATCGTCGCCATGATGACCATTATGATATCATCGTCGCCATGACGACCATAATGACATCATGGTAGCCATTACGACCATTATTAAATCATAGTCGCCATGACAACCATTATGACATCTTCGTCGCCATGACGACCATTATGACATCATGACATCACCGTTGCCATGACAACCATTATGACATCACCGTTGCCATGACGACCATTATGACATCATCATCGCCATGATGACCGTTATGACATTATCGTCGCCATGACGACCCTTATGACATCATCGTCGCCATGGCAAACATTATGACATCATCATCGCCATGACAACCAATATGATATCATCGTCGCCATGATGACCATTATGACATCATCGTCACCATGACAACCATTATGACATCATCGTCGCCATGACGACCATTATGACATCATCGTAGCCATTACGACTATCATTAAATCACAGTCGCCATGACAACCATTATGACATCTTCGTCGCCATGACGACCATTATGACATCATGACATCACCGTTGCCATGACGACCATTATGACATCATCGTCGCCATGACAACCATTATAACATCATCGACGCCATGGCGACCATTATGACACCACCGTTGCCATGACGATCATTATGACATCATCGTCGCCATGACGACCATTATGACAACATCATCGCCATGACAACCATTATGACATCATCATCGCCATGATGACCGTTATGACATCATCGTCGCCATGACGACCATTATGACATCATCGTCGCCATGACAACCATTATGACATCATCGTTGCCATGGCGACCATTATGACATCACCGTCACCATGACGACCATTATGACATCATCGTAGCCATTACGACCATTATTAAATCACAGTCGCCATGACAACCATTATGACATCATCATCGCCATGATGACCGTTATGACAATATCGTCGCCATGACGACCCTTATGACATCACCGTCGCCATGGCAACCATTATGACATCCTCATCGCCATGACAACCAATATGATATCATCATCGCCATGATGACCATTATGACATCATCGTCGCCATGACAACCATTATGACATCATCGTTGCCATGGCGACCATTATTACATCACCGTCGCCATGACGACCATTATGACATCATCGTAGCCATCACGACCATTATTAAATCACAGTCGCCATGACAACCATTATGACATCATCATCGCCATGATGACCGTTATGACAATATTGTCGCCATGACGACCCTTATGACATCATCGTCGCCATGGCAACCATTATGACATCATCATCGCCATGACAACCAATATGATATCATCGTTGCCATGATGACCATTATGACATCATTGTCGCCATGACAACCATTATGACATCAACGTCGCCATGGCGACCATTTTGACATCACCGTCGCCATGACGACCATTATGACATCACCGTTGCCATGACGACCATTATGACATCAACGTCACCATGACGACAATTATGACATCATCATCGCCATGACGACCATTATGACATCATCATCGCCATGATGACCGTTATGACATTATCGTCGCCATGACGACCATTATGACATCACAGTCGCCATGATGACCATTATGACATCATCGTCGCCATGATGACCATTATGACATCATCGTCGCCATGGCGACCATTATGACATCACCGTCGCCATGACGACCATTATGACATCATCATCGCCATGATGACCGTTATGACATTATCGTCGCCATGACGACCCTTATGACATCATCGTCGCCAAGGCGACCATTATGACATCATCATCTCCATGACAACCAATATGATATCATCGTCGCCATGATGACCATTATGTCATCATCATCGCCATGGCAACCATTATGACATCATCATCACCATGGCGACCATTATGACATCAACGTCGCCATGGCGACCATGATGACATCACCGTCGCCATGACGACCATTATTAAATCATCGTAGCCATTTCGACCATTATTAAATCACAGTCGCCATGATAACCATTATGACATCTTCGTCGCCATGATGACCATTATGACATCATGACATCACCGTTGACATGACGACCATTATTAAATCATCGTAGTCATTTCGGCCATTATTAAATCACAGTCGCCATGATAACCATTATGACATCATCATCGCCATGACAACCAATATGATATCATCGTCGCCATGATGACCATTATGACATCATCGTCGCCATGATGACCATAATGACATCATGGTAGCCATTACGACCATTATTAAATCATCGTCGCCATGACGACCATTATGACATCATCGTCGCCATGACAACCATTATGACATCATCGTCGCCATGGCGACCATTATGACATCACCGTCGCCATGACGACCATTATGACATCACCATCGCCATGACGACCATTGTGACATCACCGTCGCCATGACGACCATTATGACATCACCGTCGCCATGACGACCATTATGACATCACCGTCGCCATGACGACCATTATGACATCACAGTCGCCATGACGACCATTATGACATCATCGTCGCCATGATGACCATTATGACATCATCGTCGCCATGGCGACCATTATGACATCACCGTCGCCATGAAGACCATTATGACATCATCATCGCCATGATGACCGTTATGACATTATCGTCGCCATGACGACCCTTATGACATCATCGTCGCCATGGCGACCATTATGACATCATCATCTCCATGACAACCGATATGATATCATCGTCGCCATGACAACCATTATCACATCACAATCGCCATGACGACCATTATGACATCACCGTCGCCATGGCGACCATTATGACATCATCATCGCCATGGTGACCGTTATGACATCATCATCGCCATGACAACCAATATGATATCTTCATTGCCATGATGACCATTATGACATCATTGTCGCAATGACAACCATTATGACATCAACGTCGCCATGGCGACAATTTTGACATCACCGTCGCCATGATGACCATTATGACATCTTCGTCGCCATGATGACCATTATGACATCATGACATCACCGTTGACATGACGACCATTATGACACCACCATTGCCATGACGACCATTATGACATCATCGTCGCCATGACGACCATTATGACATCACCGTCGCCATGACGACCATTATGACATCATCATCACCATGGCGACCATTATGACATCACCGTCGCCATGACGACCATTATGAAATCATCATAGCCATTACGACCATTATTAAATCACAGTCACCATGACAACCATTATGACATCTTCGTCGCCATGACGACCATTATGACATCATCGTCGCCATGACGACAATTATGACATTATCATCGCCATGACGACCATTATGACATCATCAACGCTATGATGACCGTTATGACATTATCGTCGCCATGACAACCCTTATGACATCATCGTCGCCATGGCAAACATTATGACATCATCATCGCCATGACAACCAATATGATATCAACGTCGCCATGATGACCATTATGACATCATCGTCACCATGACAACCATTATGACATCATCGTCGCCATGGCGACCATTATGACATCATCGTCGCCATGGCGACCATTATGACATCACCGTCGCCATGACGACCATTATGACATCATCGTAGCCATTAAGACCATTATTAAATCACAGTCGCCATGACAACCATTATGACATCTTCGTCGCCATGACGACCATTATGACATCATGACATCACTGTTGCCATGACGACCATTATGACATCATCGTCGCCGTGACAACCATTATGACATCATCGTCGCCATGGCGACCATTATGACACCACTGTTGCCATGACGATCATTATGACATCATCGTCGCCATGACGACCATTATGACATCATCATCGCCATGATGACCGTTATGACATCATCGTCGCCATGGCGACCATTATGACACCACCGTTGCCATGACGACCATTATGACATCATCGTCGCCATGACGACCATTATGACATCGTCGCCATGACGACCATTATGACATCATCATCGCCATGATGACCATTATGACATTATCGTCGCCATGACGACCCTTATGATATCATCGTCGCCATGGCAACCATTATGACATCATCATCGCCATGACAACCAATATGATATCATCGTCGCCATGATGACAATTATGACATCATCGTCGCCATGACAACCATTATGACATCATCGCCATGGCGACCATTATGACATCAACGTCGCCATGGCGACCATTATGACATCACCGTCGCCATGACGACCATTATTAAATCATCGTAGCCATTTCGACCATTATTAAATCACAGTCGCCATGACAACCATTATGACATCTTCATCGCCATGATGACTATTATGACATCATGACATCACCGTCGCCATGACAACCATTATGACATCATCGTCGCCATGGCGACCATTATGACATCATCGTCGCCTTGACGACAATTATGACATCATCATCGCCATGACGACCATTATGACATCATCATCGCCATGATGACCGTTATGACATTATCGTCGCCATGACGACCCTTATGTCATCATCGTCGCCATGGCAACCATTATGACATCATCATCGCCATGACAACCAATATGAAATCATCGTCGCCATGATGACCATTATGACATCATCGTCGCCATGACAACCATTATGACATCATCGTCGCCATGGCGACCATTATGACATCAACGTCGCCATGACGACCATTATGACATCACCATCGCCATGACGACCATTTTGACATCACCGTCGCCATGACGACCATTATGACATCACCATCGCCATGACGACCATGATGACATCATCGTCGCCATGGCGACCATTATGACATCATCATCTCCATGACAACCAATATGATATCATCGTCGCCATGATGACCATTATGTCATCATCATCGCCATGGCAACCATTATGACATCATCATCACCATGGCGACCATTATGACATCAACGTCGCCATGGCGACCATGATGACATCACCGTCGCCATGACGACCATTATTAAATCATCGTAGCCATTTCGACCATTATTAAATCACAGTCGCAATGATAACCATTATGACATCTTCGTCGCCATGATGACCATTATGGCATCATGACATCACCGTTGACATGACGACCATTATTAAATCATCGTAGCCATTTCGACCATTATTAAATCACAGTCGCCATGATAACCATTATGACATCATCATCGCCATGACAACCAATATGATATCATCGTCGCCATGATGACCATTATGACATCATCGTCGCCATGACGACCATAATGACATCATGGTAGCCATTACGACCATTATTAAATCATAGTCGCCATGACAACCATTATGACATCTTCGTCGCCATGACGACCATTATGACATCATGACATCACCGTTGCCATGACAACCATTATGACATCACCGTTGCCATGACGACCATTATGACATCATCATCGCCATGATGACCGTTATGACATTATCGTCGCCATGACGACCCTTATGACATCATCGTCGCCATGGCAAACATTATGACATCATCATCGCCATGACAACCAATATGATATCATCGTCGCCATGATGACCATTATGACATCATCGTCACCATGACAACCATTATGACATCATCGTCGCCATGACGACCATTATGACATCATCGTAGCCATTACGACTATCATTAAATCACAGTCGCCATGACAACCATTATGACATCTTCGTCGCCATGACGACCATTATGACATCATGACATCACCGTTGCCATGACGACCATTATGACATCATCGTCGCCATGACAACCATTATAACATCATCGACGCCATGGCGACCATTATGACACCACCGTTGCCATGACGATCATTATGACATCATCGTCGCCATGACGACCATTATGACAACATCATCGCCATGACGACCATTATGACATCATCATCGCCATGATGACCGTTATGACATCATCGTCGCCATGACGACCATTATGACATCATCGTCGCCATGACAACCATTATGACATCATCGTTGCCATGGCGACCATTATGACATCACCGTCACCATGACGACCATTATGACATCATCGTAGCCATTACGACCATTATTAAATCACAGTCGCCATGACAACCATTATGACATCATCATCGCCATGATGACCGTTATGACAATATCGTCGCCATGACGACCCTTATTACATCACCGTCGCCATGGCAACCATTATGACATCATCATCGCCATGACAACCAATATGATATCATCATCGCCATGATGACCATTATGACATCATCGTCGCCATGACAACCATTATGACATCATCGTTGCCATGGCGACCATTATTACATCACCGTCGCCATGACGTTCATTATGACATCATCGTAGCCATCACGACCATTATTAAATCACAGTCGCCATGACAACCATTATGACATCATCATCGCCATGATGACCGTTATGACAATATCGTCGCCACGACGACCCTTATGACATCATCGTCGCCATGGCAACCATTATGACATCATCATCGCCATGACAACCAATATGATATCATCGTTGCCATGATGACCATTATGACATCATTGTCGCCATGACAACCATTATGACATCAACGTCGCCATGGCGACCATTTTGACATCACCGTTGCCATGACGACCATTATGACATCACCATTGCCATGACGACCATTATGACATCAACGTCGCCATGACGACAATTATGACATCATCATCGCTATGACGACCATTATGACATCATCATCGCCATGATGACCGTTATGACATTATCGTCGCCATGACGACCCCTATGACATCATCGTCGCCATGATGACCATTATGACATCATCATCGCCATGATGACCGTTATGACATCATCGTCGCCATGGCGACCATTATGACACCACCGTTGCCATGACGACCATTATGACATCATCGTCGCCATGACGACCATTATGACATCATCGCCATGACGACCATTATGACATCATCATCGCCATGATGACCATTATGACATTATCGTCGCCATGACGACCCTTATGATATCATTGTCGCCATGGCAACCATTATGACATCATCATCGCCATGACAACCAATATGATATCATCGTCGCCATGATGACAATTATGACATCATCGTCGCCATGACAACCATTATGACATCATCGCCATGGCGACCATTATGACATCATCGTCGCCATGACAACCATTATGACATCACCGCCGCCATGACGACCATTATGACATTATCATCGCTATGATGACCGTTATGACATTATCGTCGCCATGACGACCCTTATGACATCATCGTTGCCATGGTGACCAATATGACATCATCATCACCATGTCAACCAATATGATATCATCGTCGCCATGATAACCATTATGTCATCATCGTCGCCATGGCAACCATTATGACATCATCATCGCCATGGCGACCATTATGACATCAACGTCGCCATGGCGACCATTTTGACATCACCGTCGCCATGACGACCATTATTAAATCATCGTAGCCATTTCGACCATTATTAAATCACAGTCGCCATGACAACCATTATGACATCTTCGTCGCCATGATGACTATTATGACATTATGACATCAACGTTGCCATGACGACCATTATGACACCACCATTGCCATGACGACCATTAAGACATTATCGTCGCCATGACGACCATTATGACATCATCGTCGCCATGACAACCATTATGACATCATCATCACCATGGCGACCATTATGACATCACCCTCGCCATGACGACCATTATGAAATCATCATAACCATTACGACCATTATTAAATCACAGTCGCCATGACAACCATTATGACATCTTCATCGCCATGATGACCATTATGACATCATGACATCACCGTCGCCATGACAACCATTATGACATCATCGTCGCCATGGCGACCATTATGACATCATCGTCGCCTTGACGACAATTATGACATCATCATCGCCATGAAGACCATTATGACATCATCAACGCCATGATGACCGTTATGACATTATCGTCGCCATGACGACCCTTATGACATCATCGTCGCCATGGCAACCATTATGACATCATCATCGCCATGACAACCAATATGACATCATCGTCGCCATGATGACCATTATGACATCATCGTCGCCATGACAACCATTATGACATAATCGTCGCCATGGCGACCATTATGACATCACCGTCGCCATGACGACCATTATGACATCACCATCGCCATGATGACCATTTTGACATCACCGTCGCCATGACGACCATTATGACATCACCGTCGCCATGACGACCATTATGACATCATCGTCGCCATGACGACCATTATGACATCACCGTCGCCATGACGACCATTATGACATCATCGTCGCCATGATGACCATTATGACATCATCGTCGCCATGGCGACCATTATGACATCACCGTCGCCATGAAGACCATTATGACATCATCATCGCCATGATGACCGTTATGACATTATCGTCGCCATGACGACCCTTATGACATCATCGTCGCCATGGCGACCATTATGACATCATCATCTCCATGACAACCAATATGATATCATCGTCGCCATGACGACCATTATGACATCATCGTCGCCATGACAACCATTATGACATCACAATCGCCATGACGACCATTATGACATCACCATCGCCATGGCGACCATTATGACATCATCATCGCCATGGTGACCGTTATGACATCATCATCGCCATGACAACCAATATGATATCATCATTGCCATGATGACCATTATGACATCATTGTCGCCATGACAACCATTATGACATCAACGTCGCCATGGCGACAATTTTGACATCACCGTCACCATGATGACCATTATGACATCTTCGTCGACATGATGACCATTATGACATCATGACATCACCGTTGACATGACGACCATTATGACACCACCATTGCCATGACGACCATTATGACATCATCGTCGCCATGACGACCATTATGACATCACCGTCGCCATGACGACCATTATGACATCATCATCACCATGGCGACCATTATGACATCACCGTCGCCATGACGACCATTATGAAATCATCATAGCCATTACGACCATTATTAAATCACAGTCGCCATGACAACCATTATGACATCTTCGTCGCCATGACGACCATTATGACATCATGACATCACCGTTGCCATGACGACCATTATGACATCACCGTCGCCATGACGACCATTATGACATCATCGTCGCCATGACGACAATTATGACATCATCATCGCCATGATGACCATTATGACATCATCAACGCTATGATGACCGTTATGACATTATCGTCGCCATGACAACCCTTATGAAATCATCGTCGCCATGGCAAACATTATGACATCATCATCGCCATGACAACCAATATGATATCATCGTCGCCATGATGACCATTATGACATCATCGTCACCATGACAACCATTATGACATCATCGTCGCCATGGCGACCATTATGACATCATCGTTGCCATGGCGACCATTATGACATCACCGTCGCCATGACGACCATTATGACATCATCGTAGCCATTACGACCATTATTAAATCACAGTCGCCATGACAACCATTATGACATCTTCGTCGCCATGACGACCATTATGACATCATGACATCACCGTTGCCATGACGACCATTATGACATCATCGTCGCCGTGACAACCATTATGACATCATCGTCGCCATGGCGACCATTATGACACCACCGTTGCCTTGACGATCATTATGACATCATCGTCGCCATGACGACCATTATGACATCATCATCGCCATGATGACCGTTATGACATCATCGTCGCCATGGCGACCATTATGACACCACCGTTGCCATGACGACCATTATGACATCATCGTCGCCATGGCGACCATTATGACATCATCGCCATGACGACCATTATGACATCATCATCGCCATGATGACCATTATGACATTATCGTCGCCATGACGACCCTTATGATATCATCGTCGCCATGGCAACCATTATGACATCATCATCGCCATGACAACCAATATGATATCATCGTCGCCATGATGACAATTATGACATCATCGTCGCCATGACAACCATTATGACATCATCGCCATGGCGACCATTATGACATCAACGTCGCCATGGCGACCATTATGACATCACCGTCGCCATGACGACCATTATTAAATCATCGTAGCCATTTCGACCATTATTAAATCACAGTCGCCATGACAACCATTATGACATCTTCGTCGCCATGATGACTATTATGACATCATGACATCACCGTTGCCATGACGACCATTATGACACCACCATTGCCATGACGACCATTAAGACATTATCGTCGCCATGACGACCATTATGACATCATCGTCGCCATGACAACCATTATGACATCACAATCGCCATGACGACCATTATGACATCATCATCACCATGGCGACCATTATGACATCACCCTCGCCATGACGACCATTATGAAATCATCATAGCCACTACGACCATTATTAAATCACAGTCGCCATGACAACCATTATGACATCTTCATCGCCATGGTGACCATTATGACATCATGACATCACCGTCACCATGATAACCATTATGACATCATCGTCGCCATGGCGACCATTATGACATCACCGTCACCATGACGACCATTATGACATCATCGTAGCCATTACGACCATTATTAAATCACAGTCGCCATGACAACCATTATGACATCATCATCGCCATGATGACCGTTATGACAATATCGTCGCCATGACGACCCTTATGACATCACCGTCGCCATGGCAACCATTATGACATCATCATCGCCATGACAACCAATATGATATCATCATCGCCATGATGACCATTATGACATCATCGTCGCCATGACAACCATTATGACATCATCGTTGCCATGGCGACCATTATTACATCACCGTCGCCATGACGTTCATTATGACATCATCGTAGCCATCACGACCATTATTAAATCACAGTCGCCATGACAACCATTATGACATCATCATCGCCATGATGACCGTTATGACAATATCGTCGCCACGACGACCCTTATGACATCATCGTCGCCATGGCAACCATTATGACATCATCATCGCCATGACAACCAATATGATATCATCGTTGCCATGATGACCATTATGACATCATTGTCGCCATGACAACCATTATGACATCAACGTCGCCATGGCGACCATTTTGACATCACCGTTGCCATGACGACAATTATGACATCATCATCGCCATGACGACCATTATGACATCATCATCGCCATGATGACCGTTATGACATTATCGTCGCCATGACGACCCCTATGACATCATCGTCGCCATGATGACCATTATGACATCATCATCGCCATGATGACCGTTATGACATCATCGTCGCCATGGCGACCATTATGACACCACCGTTGCCATGACGACCATTATGACATCATCGTCGCCATGACGACCATTATGACATCATCGCCATGACGACCATTATGACATCATCATCGCCATGATGACCATTATGACATTATCGTCGCCATGACGACCCTTATGATATCATTGTCGCCATGGCAACCATTATGACATCATCATCGCCATGACAACCAATATGATATCATCGTCGCCATGATGACAATTATGACATCATCGTCGCCATGACAACCATTATGACATCATCGCCATGGCGACCATTATGACATCATCGTCGCCATGACAACCATTATGACATCACCGCCGCCATGACGACCATTATGACATTATCATCGCTATGATGACCGTTATGACATTATCGTCGCCATGACGACCCTTATGACATCATCGTTGCCATGGTGACCAATATGACATCATCATCACCATGTCAACCAATATGATATCATCGTCGCCATGATAACCATTATGTCATCATCGTCGCCATGGCAACCATTATGACATCATCATCGCCATGGCGACCATTATGACATCAACGTCGCCATGGCGACCATTTTGACATCACCGTCGCCATGACGACCATTATTAAATCATCGTAGCCATTTCGACCATTATTAAATCACAGTCGCCATGACAACCATTATGACATCTTCGTCGCCATGATGACTATTATGACATTATGACATCAACGTTGCCATGACGACCATTATGACACCACCATTGCCATGACGACCATTAAGACATTATCGTCGCCATGACGACCATTATGACATCATCGTCGCCATGACAACCATTATGACATCACAATCGCCATGACGACCATTATGACATCATCATCACCATGGCGACCATTATGACATCACCCTCGCCATGACGACCATTATGAAATCATCATAACCATTACGACCATTATTAAATCACAGTCGCCATGACAACCATTATGACATCTTCATCGCCATGATGACCATTATGACATCATGACATCACCGTCGCCATGACAACCATTATGACATCATCGTCGCCATGGCGACCATTATGACATCATCGTCGCCTTGACGACAATTATGACATCATCATCGCCATGAAGACCATTATGACATCATCATCGCCATGATGACCGTTATGACATTATCGTCGCCATGACGACCCTTATGACATCATCGTCGCCATGGCAACCATTATGACATCATCATCGCCATGACAACCAATATGACATCATCGTCGCCATGATGACCATTATGACATCATCGTCGCCATGACAACCATTATGACATAATCGTCGCCATGGCGACCATTATGACATCACCGTCGCCATGACGACCATTATGACATCACCATCGCCATGATGACCATTTTGACATCACCGTCGCCATGACGACCATTATGACATCACCGTCGCCATGACGACCATTATGACATCATCGTCGCCATGACGACCATTATGACATCACCGTCGCCATGACGACCATTATGACATCATCGTCGCCATGATGACCATTATGACATCATCGTCGCCATGGCGACCATTATGACATCACCGTCGCCATGAAGACCATTATGACATCATCATCGCCATGATGACCGTTATGACATTATCGTCGCCATGACGACCCTTATGACATCATCGTCGCCATGGCGACCATTATGACATCATCATCTCCATGACAACCAATATGATATCATCGTCGCCATGACGACCATTATGACATCATCGTCGCCATGACAACCATTATTGCATCACAATCGCCATGACGACCATTATGACATCACCGTCGCCATGGCGACCATTATGACATCATCATCGCCATGGTGACCGTTATGACATCATCATCGCCATGACAACCAATATGATATCATCATTGCCATGATGACCATTATGACATCATTGTCGCCATGACAACCATTATGACATCAACGTCGCCATGGCGACAATTTTGACATCACCGTCACCATGATGACCATTATGACATCTTCGTCGACATGATGACCATTATGACATCATGACATCACCGTTGACATGACGACCATTATGACACCACCATTGCCATGACGACCATTATGACATCATCGTCGCCATGACGACCATTATGACATCACGGTCGCCATGACGACCATTATGACATCATCATCACCATGGCGACCATTATGACATCACCGTCGCCATGACGACCATTATGAAATCATCATAGCCATTACGACCATTATTAAATCACAGTCGCCATGACAACCATTATGACATCTTCGTCGCCATGACGACCATTATGACATCATGACATCACCGTTGCCATGACGACCATTATGACATCACCGTCGCCATGACGACCATTATGACATCACCGTCGCCATGACGACCATTATGACATCATCGTCGCCATGACGACAATTATGACATCATCATCGCCATGATGACCATTATGACATCATCAACGCTATGATGACCGTTATGACATTATCGTCGCCATGACAACCCTTATGAAATCATCGTCGCCATGGCAAACATTATGACATCATCATCGCCATGACAACCAATATGATATCATCGTCGCCATGATGACCATTATGACATCATCGTCACCATGACAACCATTATGACATCATCGTCGCCATGGCGACCATTATGACATCATCGTTGCCATGGCGACCATTATGACATCACCGTCGCCATGACGACCATTATTAAATCACAGTCGCCATGACAACCATTATGACATCTTCGTCGCCATGACGACCATTATGACATCATGACATCACCGTTGCCATGACGACCATTATGACATCATCGTCGCCGTGACAACCATTATGACATCATCGTCGCCATGGCGACCATTATGACACCACCGTTGCCTTGACGATCATTATGACATCATCGTCGCCATGACGACCATTATGACATCATCATCGCCATGATGACCGTTATGACATCATCGTCGCCATGGCGACCATTATGACACCACCGTTGCCATGACGACCATTATGACATCATCGTCGCCATGGCGACCATTATGACATCATCGCCATGACGACCATTATGACATCATCATCGCCATGATGACCATTATGACATTATCGTCGCCATGACGACCCTTATGATATCATCGTCGCCATGGCAACCATTATGACATCATCATCGCCATGACAACCAATATGATATCATCGTCGCCATGATGACAATTATGACATCATCGTCGCCATGACAACCATTATGACATCATCGCCATGGCGACCATTATGACATCAACGTCGCCATGGCGACCATTATGACATCACCGTCGCCATGACGACCATTATTAAATCATCGTAGCCATTTCGACCATTATTAAATCACAGTCGCCATGACAACCATTATGACATCTTTGTCGCCATGATGACTATTATGACATCATGACATCACCGTTGCCATGACGACCATTATGACACCACCATTGCCATGACGACCATTAAGACATTATCGTCGCCATGACGACCATTATGACATCATCGTCGCCATGACAACCATTATGACATCACAATCGCCATGACGACCATTATGACATCATCATCACCATGGCGACCATTATGACATCACCCTCGCCATGACGACCATTATGAAATCATCATAGCCACTACGACCATTATTAAATCACAGTCGCCATGACAACCATTATGACATCTTCATCGCCATGGTGACCATTATGACATCATGACATCACCGTCGCCATGATAACCATTATGACATCATCGTCGCCATGGCGACCATTATGACATCATCGTCGCCTTGACGACAATTATGACATCATCATCGCCATGACGACCATTATGACATCACCATCGCCACGACGACCATTATGACATCATCGTCGCCATGACGACCATTATGACATCACCGTCGCCATGATGACCATTATGACATCATCGTCGCCATGATGACCATTATGACATCATCGTCGCCATGGCGACCATTATGACATCACCGTCGCCATGACGACCATTATGACATCATCATCGCCATGATGACCGTTATGACATTATCGTCGCCATGACGACCCTTATGACATCATCGTCGCCATGGCGACCATTTTGACATCATCATCTCCATGACAACCAATATGATATCATCGTCGCCATGAGGACCATTATGTCATCATCATCGCCATGGCAACCATTATGACATCATCATCACCATGGCGACCATTATGACATCAACGTCGCCATGGTGACCATGATGACATCACCGTCGCCATGACGACCATTATTAAATCATCGTAGCCATTTCGACCATTATTAAATCACAGTCGCCATGATAACCATTATGACATCTTCGTCGCCATGATGACCATTATGACATCATGACATCACCGTTGACATGACGACCATTATTAAATCATCGTAGCCATTTCGACCATTATTAAATCACAGTCGCCATGATAAGCATTATGACATCATCATCGCCATGACAACCAATATGATATCATCGTCGCCATGATGACCATTATGATATCATCGTCGCCATGACGACCATAATGACATCATGGTAGCCATTACGACCATTATTAAATCATAGTCGCCATGACAACCATTATGACATCTTCGTCGCCATGACGACCATTATGACATCATGACATCACCGTTGCCATGACAACCATTATGACATCACCGTTGCCATGACGACCATTATGACATCATCGTCGCCATGACGACCCTTATGACATCATCGTCGCCATGGCAAACATTATGACATCATCATCGCCATGACAACCAATATGATATCATCGTCGCCATGATGACCATTATGACATCATCGTCACCATGACAACCATTATGACATCATCGTCGCCATGACGACCATTATGACATCACCGTCGCCATGACGACCATTATGACATCATCGTCGCCATGATGACCATTATGACATCATCGTCGCCATGGCGACCATTATGACATCACCGTCGCCATGAAGACCATTATGACATCATCATCGCCATGATGACCGTTATGACATTATCGTCGCCATGACGACCCTTATGACATCATCGTCGCCATGGCGACCATTATGACATCATCATCTCCATGACAACCAATATGATATCATCGTCGCCATGACGACCATTATGACATCATCGTCGCCATGACAACCATTATGACATCACAATCGCCATGACGACCATTATGACATCACCGTCGCCATGGCGACCATTATGACATCATCATCGCCATGGTGACCGTTATGACATCATCATCGCCATGACAACCAATATGATATCATCATTGCCATGATGACCATTATGACATCATTGTCGCCATGACAACCATTATGACATCAACGTCGCCATGGCGACAATTTTGACATCACCGTCACCATGATGACCATTATGACATCTTCGTCGACATGATGACCATTATGACATCATGACATCACCGTTGACATGACGACCATTATGACACCACCATTGCCATGACGACCATTATGACATCATCGTCGCCATGACGACCATTATGACATCACCGTCGCCATGACGACCATTATGACATCATCATCACCATGGCGACCATTATGACATCACCGTCGCCATGACGACCATTATGAAATCATCATAGCCATTACGACCATTATTAAATCACAGTCGCCATGACAACCATTATGACATCTTCGTCGCCATGACGACCATTATGACATCATGACATCACCGTTGCCATGACGACCATTATGACATCACCGTCGCCATGACGACCATTATGACATCATCGTCGCCATGACGACAATTATGACATCATCATCGCCATGATGACCATTATGACATCATCAACGCTATGATGACCGTTATGACATTATCGTCGCCATGACAACCCTTATGAAATCATCGTCGCCATGGCAAACATTATGACATCATCATCGCCATGACAACCAATATGATATCATCGTCGCCATGATGACCATTATGACATCATCGTCACCATGACAACCATTATGACATCATCGTCGCCATGGCGACCATTATGACATCATCGTCGCCATGGCGACCATTATGACATCACCGTCGCCATGACGACCATTATGACATCATCGTAGCCATTACGACCATTATTAAATCACAGTCGCCATGACAACCATTATGACATCTTCGTCGCCATGACGACCATTATGACATCATGACATCACCGTTGCCATGACGACCATTATGACATCATCGTCGCCGTGACAACCATTATGACATCATCGTCGCCATGGCGACCATTATGACACCACCGTTGCCTTGACGATCATTATGACATCATCGTCGCCATGACGACCATTATGACATCATCATCGCCATGATGGCCGTTATGACATCATCGTCGCCATGGCGACCATTATGACACCACCGTTGCCATGACGACCATTATGACATCATCGTCGCCATGGCGACCATTATGACATCATCGCCATGACGACCATTATGACATCATCATCGCCATGATGACCATTATGACATTATCGTCGCCATGACGACCCTTATGATATCATCGTCGCCATGGCAACCATTATGACATCATCATCGCCATGACAACCAATATGATATCATCGTCGCCATGATGACAATTATGACATCATCGTCGCCATGACAACCATTATGACATCATCGCCATGGCGACCATTATGACATCAACGTCGCCATGGCGACCATTATGACATCACCGTCGCCATGACGACCATTATTAAATCATCGTAGCCATTTCGACCATTATTAAATCACAGTCGCCATGACAACCATTATGACATCTTCGTCGCCATGATGACTATTATGACATCATGACATCACCGTTGCCATGACGACCATTATGACACCACCATTGCCATGACGACCATTAAGACATTATCGTCGCCATGACGACCATTATGACATCATCGTCGCCATGACAACCATTATGACATCACAATCGCCATGACGACCATTATGACATCATCATCACCATGGCGACCATTATGACATCACCCTCGCCATGACGACCATTATGAAATCATCATAGCCACTACGACCATTATTAAATCACAGTCGCCATGACAACCATTATGACATCTTCATCGCCATGGTGACCATTATGACATCATGACATCACCGTCGCCATGATAACCATTATGACATCATCGTCGCCATGGCGACCATTATGACATCATCGTCGCCTTGACGACAATTATGACATCATCATCGCCATGACGACCATTATGACATCACCATCGCCATGACGACCATTATGACATCATTGTCGCCATGACGACCATTATGACATCACCGTCGCCATGATGACCATTATGACATCATCGTCGCCATGATGACCATTATGACATCATCGTCGCCATGGCGACCATTATGACATCACCGTCGCCATGACGACCATTATGACATCATCATCGCCATGATGACCGTTATGACATTATCGTCGCCATGACGACCCTTATGACATCATCGTCGCCATGGCGACCATTTTGACATCATCATCTCCATGACAACCAATATGATATCATCATCGCCATGAGGACCATTATGTCATCATCATCGCCATGGCAACCATTATGACATCATCATCACCATGGCGACCATTATGACATCAACGTCGCCATGGTGACCATGATGACATCACCGTCGCCATGACGACCATTATTAAATCATCGTAGCCATTTCGACCATTATTAAATCACAGTCGCCATGATAACCATTATGACATCTTCGTCGCCATGATGACCATTATGACATCATGACATCACCGTTGACATGACGACCATTATTAAATCATCGTAGCCATTTCGACCATTATTAAATCACAGTCGCCATGATAAGCATTATGACATCATCATCGCCATGACAACCAATATGATATCATCGTCGCCATGATGACCATTATGATATCATCGTCGCCATGACGACCATAATGACATCATGGTAGCCATTACGACCATTATTAAATCATAGTCGCCATGACAACCATTATGACATCTTCGTCGCCATGACGACCATTATGACATCATGACATCACCGTTGCCATGACAACCATTATGACATCACCGTTGCCATGACGACCATTATGACATCATCATCGCCATGATGACCGTTATGACATTATCGTCGCCATGACGACCCTTATGACATCATCGTCGCCATGGCAAACATTATGACATCATCATCGCCATGACAACCAATATGATATCATCGTCGCCATGATGACCATTATGACATCATCGTCACCATGACAACCATTATGACATCATCGTCGCCATGACGACCATTATGACATCATCGTAGCCATTACGACTATCATTAAATCACAGTCGCCATGACAACCATTATGACATCTTCGTCGCCATGACGACCATTATGACATCATGACATCACCGTTGCCATGACGACCATTATGACATCATCGTCGCCATGACAACCATTATAACATCATCGACGCCATGGCGACCATTATGACACCACCGTTGCCATGACGATCATTATGACATCATCGTCGCCATGACGACCATTATGACAACATCATCGCCATGACAACCATTATGACATCATCATCGCCATGATGACCGTTATGACATCATCGTCGCCATGACGACCATTATGACATCATCGTCGCCATGACAACCATTATGACATCATCGTTGCCATGGCGACCATTATGACATCACCGTCACCATGACGACCATTATGACATCATCGTAGCCATTACGACCATTATTAAATCACAGTCGCCATGACAACCATTATGACATCATCATCGCCATGATGACCGTTATGACAATATCGTCGCCATGACGACCCTTATGACATCACCGTCGCCATGGCAACCATTATGACATCCTCATCGCCATGACAACCAATATGATATCATCATCGCCATGATGACCATTATGACATCATCGTCGCCATGACAACCATTATGACATCATCGTTGCCATGTCGACGATTATTACATCACCGTCGCCATGACGACCATTATGACATCATCGTAGCCATCACGACCATTATTAAATCACAGTCGCCATGACAATCATTATGACATCATCATCGCCATGATGACCGTTATGACAATATCGTCGCCATGACGACCCTTATGACATCATCGTCGCCATGGCAACCATTATGACATCATCATCGCCATGACAACCAATATGATATCATCGTTGCCATGATGACCATTATGACATCATTGTCGCCATGACAACCATTATGACATCAACGTCGCCATGGCGACCATTTTGACATCACCGTCGCCATGACGACCATTATGACATCACCGTTGCCATGACGACCATTATGACATCAACGTCACCATGACGACAATTATGACATCATCATCGCCATGACGACCATTATGACATCATCATCGCCATGATGACCGTTATGACATTATCGTCGCCATGACGACCATTATGACATCACAGTCGCCATGATGACCATTATGACATCATCGTCGCCATGATGACCATTATGACATCATCGTCGCCATGGCGACCATTATGACATCACCGTCGCCATGACGACCATTATGACATCATCATCGCCATGATGACCGTTATGACATTATCGTCGCCATGACGACCCTTATGACATCATCGTCGCCAAGGCGACCATTATGACATCATCATCTCCATGACAACCAATATGATATCATCGTCGCCATGATGACCATTATGTCATCATCATCGCCATGGCAACCATTATGACATCATCATCACCATGGCGACCATTATGACATCAACGTCGCCATGGCGACCATGATGACATCACCGTCGCCATGACGACCATTATTAAATCATCGTAGCCATTTCGACCATTATTAAATCACAGTCGCCATGATAACCATTATGACATCTTCGTCGCCATGATGACCATTATGACATCATGACATCATCATCGCCATGACAACCAATATGATATCATCGTCGCCATGATGACCATTATGACATCATCGTCGCCATGATGACCATAATGACATCATGGTAGCCATTACGACCATTATTAAATCATCGTCGCCATGACGACCATTATGACATCATCGTCGCCATGACAACCATTATGACATCATCGTCGCCATGGCGACCATTATGACATCACCGTCGCCATGACGACCATTATGACATCACCATCGCCATGACGACCATTGTGACATCACCGTCGCCATGACGACCATTATGACATCACCGTCGCCATGACGACCATTATGACATCACCGTCGCCATGACGACCATTATGACATCACCGTCGCCATGACGACCATTATGACATCATCGTCGCCATGATGACCATTATGACATCATCGTCGCCATGGCGACCATTATGACATCACCGTCGCCATGAAGACCATTATGACATCATCATCGCCATGATGACCGTTATGACATTATCGTCGCCATGACGACCCTTATGACATCATCGTCGCCATGGCGACCATTATGACATCATCATCGCCATGACAACCAATATGACATCATCGTCGCCATGATGACCATTATGACATCATCGTCGCCATGACAACCATTATGACATAATCGTCGCCATGGCGACCATTATGACATCACCGTCGCCATGACGACCATTATGACATCACCATCGCCATGATGACCATTTTGACATCACCGTCGCCATGACGACCATTATGACATCACCGTCGCCATGACGACCATTATGACATCATCGTCGCCATGACGACCATTATGACATCACCGTCGCCATGACGACCATTATGACATCATCGTCGCCATGATGACCATTATGACATCATCGTCGCCATGGCGACCATTATGACATCACCGTCGCCATGAAGACCATTATGACATCATCATCGCCATGATGACCGTTATGACATTATCGTCGCCATGACGACCCTTATGACATCATCGTCGCCATGGCGACCATTATGACATCATCATCTCCATGACAACCAATATGATATCATCGTCGCCATGACGACCATTATGACATCATCGTCGCCATGACAACCATTATGACATCACAATCGCCATGACGACCATTATGACATCACCGTCGCCATGGCGACCATTATGACATCATCATCGCCATGGTGACCGTTATGACATCATCATCGCCATGACAACCAATATGATATCATCATTGCCATGATGACCATTATGACATCATTGTCGCCATGACAACCATTATGACATCAACGTCGCCATGGCGACAATTTTGACATCACCGTCACCATGATGACCATTATGACATCTTCGTCGACATGATGACCATTATGACATCATGACATCACCGTTGACATGACGACCATTATGACACCACCATTGCCATGACGACCATTATGACATCATCGTCGCCATGACGACCATTATGACATCACCGTCGCCATGACGACCATTATGACATCATCATCACCATGGCGACCATTATGACATCACCGTCGCCATGACGACCATTATGAAATCATCATAGCCATTACGACCATTATTAAATCACAGTCGCCATGACAACCATTATGACATCTTCGTCGCCATGACGACCATTATGACATCATGACATCACCGTTGCCATGACGACCATTATGACATCACCGTCGCCATGACGACCATTATGACATCATCGTCGCCATGACGACAATTATGACATCATCATCGCCATGATGACCATTATGACATCATCAACGCTATGATGACCGTTATGACATTATCGTCGCCATGACAACCCTTATGAAATCATCGTCGCCATGGCAAACATTATGACATCATCATCGCCATGACAACCAATATGATATCATCGTCGCCATGATGACCATTATGACATCATCGTCACCATGACAACCATTATGACATCATCGTCGCCATGGCGACCATTATGACATCATCGTTGCCATGGCGACCATTATGACATCACCGTCGCCATGACGACCATTATGACATCATCGTAGCCATTACGACCATTATTAAATCACAGTCGCCATGACAACCATTATGACATCTTCGTCGCCATGACGACCATTATGACATCATGACATCACCGTTGCCATGACGACCATTATGACATCATCGTCGCCGTGACAACCATTATGACATCATCGTCGCCATGGCGACCATTATGACACCACCGTTGCCTTGACGATCATTATGACATCATCGTCGCCATGACGACCATTATGACATCATCATCGCCATGATGACCGTTATGACATCATCGTCGCCATGGCGACCATTATGACACCACCGTTGCCATGACGACCATTATGACATCATCGTCGCCATGGCGACCATTATGACATCATCGCCATGACGACCATTATGACATCATCATCGCCATGATGACCATTATGACATTATCGTCGCCATGACGACCCTTATGATATCATCGTCGCCATGGCAACCATTATGACATCATCATCGCCATGACAACCAATATGATATCATCGTCGCCATGATGACAGTTATGACATCATCGTCGCCATGACAACCATTATGACATCATCGCCATGGCGACCATTATGACATCAACGTCGCCATGGCGACCATTATGACATCACCGTCGCCATGACGACCATTATTAAATCATCGTAGCCATTTCGACCATTATTAAATCACAGTCGCCATGACAACCATTATGACATCTTCGTCGCCATGATGACTATTATGACATCATGACATCACCGTTGCCATGACGACCATTATGACACCACCATTGCCATGACGACCATTAAGACATTATCGTCGCCATGACGACCATTATGACATCATCGTCGCCATGACAACCATTATGACATCACAATCGCCATGACGACCATTATGACATCATCATCACCATGGCGACCATTATGACATCACCCTCGCCATGACGACCATTATGAAATCATCATAGCCACTACGACCATTATTAAATCACAGTCGCCATGACAACCATTATGACATCTTCATCGCCATGGTGACCATTATGACATCATGACATCACCGTCGCCATGATAACCATTATGACATCATCGTCGCCATGGCGACCATTATGACATCATCGTCGCCTTGACGACAATTATGACATCATCATCGCCATGACGACCATTATGACATCACCATCGCCATGACGACCATTATGACATCATCGTCGCCATGACGACCATTATGACATCACCGTCGCCATGATGACCATTATGACATCATCGTCGCCATGATGACCATTATGACATCATCGTCGCCATGGCGACCATTATGACATCACCGTCGCCATGACGACCATTATGACATCATCATCGCCATGATGACCGTTATGACATTATCGTCGCCATGACGACCCTTATGACATCATCGTCGCCATGGCGACCATTTTGACATCATCATCTCCATGACAACCAATATGATATCATCGTCGCCATGAGGACCATTATGTCATCATCATCGCCATGGCAACCATTATGACATCATCATCACCATGGCGACCATTATGACATCAACGTCGCCATGGTGACCATGATGACATCACCGTCGCCATGACGACCATTATTAAATCATCGTAGCCATTTCGACCATTATTAAATCACAGTCGCCATGATAACCATTATGACATCTTCGTCGCCATGATGACCATTATGACATCATGACATCACCGTTGACATGACGACCATTATTAAATCATCGTAGCCATTTCGACCATTATTAAATCACAGTCGCCATGATAAGCATTATGACATCATCATCGCCATGACAACCAATATGATATCATCGTCGCCATGATGACCATTATGATATCATCGTCGCCATGACGACCATAATGACATCATGGTAGCCATTACGACCATTATTAAATCATAGTCGCCATGACAACCATTATGACATCTTCGTCGCCATGACGACCATTATGACATCATGACATCACCGTTGCCATGACAACCATTATGACATCACCGTTGCCATGACGACCATTATGACATCATCGTCGCCATGACGACCCTTATGACATCATCGTCGCCATGGCAAACATTATGACATCATCATCGCCATGACAACCAATATGATATCATCGTCGCCATGATGACCATTATGACATCATCGTCACCATGACAACCATTATGACATCATCGTCGCCATGACGACCATTATGACATCACCGTCGCCATGACGACCATTATGACATCATCGTCGCCATGATGACCATTATGACATCATCGTCGCCATGGCGACCATTATGACATCACCGTCGCCATGAAGACCATTATGACATCATCATCGCCATGATGACCGTTATGACATTATCGTCGCCATGACGACCCTTATGACATCATCGTCGCCATGGCGACCATTATGACATCATCATCTCCATGACAACCAATATGATATCATCGTCGCCATGACGACCATTATGACATCATCGTCGCCATGACAACCATTATGACATCACAATCGCCATGACGACCATTATGACATCACCGTCGCCATGGCGACCATTATGACATCATCATCGCCATGGTGACCGTTATGACATCATCATCGCCATGACAACCAATATGATATCATCATTGCCATGATGACCATTATGACATCATTGTCGCCATGACAACCATTATGACATCAACGTCGCCATGGCGACAATTTTGACATCACCGTCACCATGATGACCATTATGACATCTTCGTCGACATGATGACCATTATGACATCATGACATCACCGTTGACATGACGACCATTATGACACCACCATTGCCATGACGACCATTATGACATCATCGTCGCCATGACGACCATTATGACATCACCGTCGCCATGACGACCATTATGACATCATCATCACCATGGCGACCATTATGACATCACCGTCGCCATGACGACCATTATGAAATCATCATAGCCATTACGACCATTATTAAATCACAGTCGCCATGACAACCATTATGACATCTTCGTCGCCATGACGACCATTATGACATCATGACATCACCGTTGCCATGACGACCATTATGACATCACCGTCGCCATGACGACCATTATGACATCATCGTCGCCATGACGACAATTATGACATCATCATCGCCATGATGACCATTATGACATCATCAACGCTATGATGACCGTTATGACATTATCGTCGCCATGACAACCCTTATGAAATCATCGTCGCCATGGCAAACATTATGACATCATCATCGCCATGACAACCAATATGATATCATCGTCGCCATGATGACCATTATGACATCATCGTCACCATGACAACCATTATGACATCATCGTCGCCATGGCGACCATTATGACATCATCGTCGCCATGGCGACCATTATGACATCACCGTCGCCATGACGACCATTATGACATCATCGTAGCCATTACGACCATTATTAAATCACAGTCGCCATGACAACCATTATGACATCTTCGTCGCCATGACGACCATTATGACATCATGACATCACCGTTGCCATGACGACCATTATGACATCATCGTCGCCGTGACAACCATTATGACATCATCGTCGCCATGGCGACCATTATGACACCACCGTTGCCTTGACGATCATTATGACATCATCGTCGCCATGACGACCATTATGACATCATCATCGCCATGATGACCGTTATGACACCATCGTCGCCATGGCGACCATTATGACACCACCGTTGCCATGACGACCATTATGACATCATCGTCGCCATGGCGACCATTATGACATCATCGCCATGACGACCATTATGACATCATCATCGCCATGATGACCATTATGACATTATCGTCGCCATGACGACCCTTATGATATCATCGTCGCCATGGCAACCATTATGACATCATCATCGCCATGACAACCAATATGATATCATCGTCGCCATGATGACAATTATGACATCATCGTCGCCATGACAACCATTATGACATCATCGCCATGGCGACCATTATGACATCAACGTCGCCATGGCGACCATTATGACATCACCGTCGCCATGACGACCATTATTAAATCATCGTAGCCATTTCGACCATTATTAAATCACAGTCGCCATGACAACCATTATGACATCTTCGTCGCCATGATGACTATTATGACATCATGACATCACCGTTGCCATGACGACCATTATGACACCACCATTGCCATGACGACCATTAAGACATTATCGTCGCCATGACGACCATTATGACATCATCGTCGCCATGACAACCATTATGACATCACAATCGCCATGACGACCATTATGACATCATCATCACCATGGCGACCATTATGACATCACCCTCGCCATGACGACCATTATGAAATCATCATAGCCACTACGACCATTATTAAATCACAGTCGCCATGACAACCATTATGACATCTTCATCGCCATGGTGACCATTATGACATCATGACATCACCGTCGCCATGATAACCATTATGACATCATCGTCGCCATGGCGACCATTATGACATCATCGTCGCCTTGACGACAATTATGACATCATCATCGCCATGACGACCATTATGACATCACCATCGCCATGACGACCATTATGACATCATCGTCGCCATGACGACCATTATGACATCACCGTCGCCATGATGACCATTATGACATCATCGTCGCCATGATGACCATTATGACATCATCGTCGCCATGGCGACCATTATGACATCACCGTCGCCATGACGACCATTATGACATCATCATCGCCATGATGACCGTTATGACATTATCGTCGCCATGACGACCCTTATGACATCATCGTCGCCATGGCGACCATTTTGACATCATCATCTCCATGACAACCAATATGATATCATCATCGCCATGAGGACCATTATGTCATCATCATCGCCATGGCAACCATTATGACATCATCATCACCATGGCGACCATTATGACATCAACGTCGCCATGGTGACCATGATGACATCACCGTCGCCATGACGACCATTATTAAATCATCGTAGCCATTTCGACCATTATTAAATCACAGTCGCCATGATAACCATTATGACATCTTCGTCGCCATGATGACCATTATGACATCATGACATCACCGTTGACATGACGACCATTATTAAATCATCGTAGCCATTTCGACCATTATTAAATCACAGTCGCCATGATAAGCATTATGACATCATCATCGCCATGACAACCAATATGATATCATCGTCGCCATGATGACCATTATGATATCATCGTCGCCATGACGACCATAATGACATCATGGTAGCCATTACGACCATTATTAAATCATAGTCGCCATGACAACCATTATGACATCTTCGTCGCCATGACGACCATTATGACATCATGACATCACCGTTGCCATGACAACCATTATGACATCACCGTTGCCATGACGACCATTATGACATCATCATCGCCATGATGACCGTTATGACATTATCGTCGCCATGACGACCCTTATGACATCATCGTCGCCATGGCAAACATTATGACATCATCATCGCCATGACAACCAATATGATATCATCGTCGCCATGATGACCATTATGACATCATCGTCACCATGACAACCATTATGACATCATCGTCGCCATGACGACCATTATGACATCATCGTAGCCATTACGACTATCATTAAATCACAGTCGCCATGACAACCATTATGACATCTTCGTCGCCATGACGACCATTATGACATCATGACATCACCGTTGCCATGACGACCATTATGACATCATCGTCGCCATGACAACCATTATAACATCATCGACGCCATGGCGACCATTATGACACCACCGTTGCCATGACGATCATTATGACATCATCGTCGCCATGACGACCATTATGACAACATCATCGCCATGACAACCATTATGACATCATCATCGCCATGATGACCGTTATGACATCATCGTCGCCATGACGACCATTATGACATCATCGTCGCCATGACAACCATTATGACATCATCGTTGCCATGGCGACCATTATGACATCACCGTCACCATGACGACCATTATGACATCATCGTAGCCATTACGACCATTATTAAATCACAGTCGCCATGACAACCATTATGACATCATCATCGCCATGATGACCGTTATGACAATATCGTCGCCATGACGACCCTTATGACATCACCGTCGCCATGGCAACCATTATGACATCCTCATCGCCATGACAACCAATATGATATCATCATCGCCATGATGACCATTATGACATCATCGTCGCCATGACAACCATTATGACATCATCGTTGCCATGTCGACGATTATTACATCACCGTCGCCATGACGACCATTATGACATCATCGTAGCCATCACGACCATTATTAAATCACAGTCGCCATGACAACCATTATGACATCATCATCGCCATGATGACCGTTATGACAATATCGTCGCCATGACGACCCTTATGACATCATCGTCGCCATGGCAACCATTATGACATCATCATCGCCATGACAACCAATATGATATCATCGTTGCCATGATGACCATTATGACATCATTGTCGCCATGACAACCATTATGACATCAACGTCGCCATGGCGACCATTTTGACATCACCGTCGCCATGACGACCATTATGACATCACCGTTGCCATGACGACCATTATGACATCAACGTCACCATGACGACAATTATGACATCATCATCGCCATGACGACCATTATGACATCATCATCGCCATGATGACCGTTATGACATTATCGTCGCCATGACGACCATTATGACATCACAGTCGCCATGATGACCATTATGACATCATCGTCGCCATGATGACCATTATGACATCATCGTCGCCATGGCGACCATTATGACATCACCGTCGCCATGACGACCATTATGACATCATCATCGCCATGATGACCGTTATGACATTATCGTCGCCATGACGACCCTTATGACATCATCGTCGCCAAGGCGACCATTATGACATTATCATCTCCATGACAACCAATATGATATCATCGTCGCCATGATGACCATTATGTCATCATCATCGCCATGGCAACCATTATGACATCATCATCACCATGGCGACCATTATGACATCAACGTCGCCATGGCGACCATGATGACATCACCGTCGCCATGACGACCATTATTAAATCATCGTAGCCATTTCGACCATTATTAAATCACAGTCGCCATGATAACCATTATGACATCTTCGTCGCCATGATGACCATTATGACATCATGACATCACCGTTGACATGACGACCATTATTAAATCATCGTAGCCATTTCGGCCATTATTAAATCACAGTCGCCATGATAACCATTATGACATCATCATCGCCATGACAACCAATATGATATCATCGTCGCCATGATGACCATTATGACATCATCGTCGCCATGATGACCATAATGACATCATGGTAGCCATTACGACCATTATTAAATCATCGTCGCCATGACGACCATTATGACATCATCGTCGCCATGACAACCATTATGACATCATCGTCGCCATGGCGACCATTATGACATCACCGTCGCCATGACGACCATTATGACATCACCATCGCCATGACGACCATTGTGACATCACCGTCGCCATGACGACCATTATGACATCACCGTCGCCATGACGACCATTATGACATCACCGTCGCCATGACGACCATTATGACATCACCGTCGCCATGACGACCATTATGACATCATCGTCGCCATGATGACCATTATGACATCATCGTCGCCGTGGCGACCATTATGACATCACCGTCGCCATGAAGACCATTATGACATCATCATCGCCATGATGACCGTTATGACATTATCGTCGCCATGACGACCCTTATGACATCATCGTCGCCATGGCGACCATTATGACATCATCATCTCCATGACAACCGATATGATATCATCGTCGCCATGACAACCATTATGACATCACAATCGCCATGACGACCATTATGACATCACCGTCGCCATGGCGACCATTATGACATCATCATCGCCATGGTGACCGTTATGACATCATCATCGCCATGACAACCAATATGATATCTTCATTGCCATGATGACCATTATGACATCATTGTCGCAATGACAACCATTATGACATCAACGTCGCCATGGCGAAAATTTTGACATCACCGTCGCCATGATGACCATTATGACATCTTCGTCGCCATGATGACCATTATGACATCATGACATCACCGTTGACATGACGACCATTATGACACCACCATTGCCATGACGACCATTATGACATCATCGTCGCCATGACGACCATTATGACATCACCGTCGCCATGACGACCATTATGACATCATCATCACCATGGCGACCATTATGACATCACCGTCGCCATGACGACCATTATGAAATCATCATAGCCATTACGACCATTATTAAATCACAGTCACCATGACAACCATTATGACATCTTCGTCGCCATGACGACCATTATGACATCATCGTCGCCATGACGACAATTATGACATTATCATCGCCATGACGACCATTATGACATCATCAACGCTATGATGACCGTTATGACATTATCGTCGCCATGACAACCCTTATGACATCATCGTCGCCATGGCAAACATTATGACATCATCATCGCCATGACAACCAATATGATATCAACGTCGCCATGGCGACCATTATGACATCACCGTCGCCATGACGACCATTATGACATCATCGTAGCCATTAAGACCATTATTAAATCACAGTCGCCATGACAACCATTATGACATCTTCGTCGCCATGACGACCATTATGACATCATGACATCACTGTTGCCATGACGACCATTATGACATCATCGTCGCCGTGACAACCATTATGACATCATCGTCGCCATGGCGACCATTATGACACCACTGTTGCCATGACGATCATTATGACATCATCGTCGCCATGACGACCATTATGACATCATCATCGCCATGATGACCGTTATGACATCATCGTCGCCATGGCGACCATTATGACACCACCGTTGCCATGACGACCATTATGACATCATCGTCGCCATGACGACCATTATGACATCGTCGCCATGACGACCATTATGACATCATCATCGCCATGATGACCATTATGACATTATCGTCGCCATGACGACCCTTATGATATCATCGTCGCCATGGCAACCATTATGACATCATCATCGCCATGACAACCAATATGATATCATCGTCGCCATGATGACAATTATGACATCATCGTCGCCATGACAACCATTATGACATCATCGCCATGGCGACCATTATGACATCAACGTCGCCATGGCGACCATTATGACATCACCGTCGCCATGACGACCATTATTAAATCATCGTAGCCATTTCGACCATTATTAAATCACAGTCGCCATGACAACCATTATGACATCTTCATCGCCATGATGACTATTATGACATCATGACATCACCGTCGCCATGACAACCATTATGACATCATCGTCGCCATGGCGACCATTATGACATCATCGTCGCCTTGACGACAATTATGACATCATCATCGCCATGACGACCATTATGACATCATCATCGCCATGATGACCGTTATGACATTATCGTCGCCATGACGACCCTTATGTCATCATCGTCGCCATGGCAACCATTATGACATCATCATCGCCATGACAACCAATATGAAATCATCATCGCCATGATGACCATTATGACATCATCGTCGCCATGACAACCATTATGACATCATCGTCGCCATGGCGACCATTATGACATCAACGTCGCCATGACGACCATTATGACATCACCATCGCCATGACGACCATTTTGACATCACCGTCGCCATGACGACCATTATGACATCACCATCGCCATGACGACCATGATGACATCATCGTCGCCATGGCGACCATTATGACATCATCATCTCCATGACAACCAATATGATATCATCGTCGCCATGATGACCATTATGTCATCATCATCGCCATGGCAACCATTATGACATCATCATCACCATGGCGACCATTATGACATCAACGTCGCCATGGCGACCATGATGACATCACCTTCGCCATGACGACCATTATTAAATCATCGTAGCCATTTCGACCATTATTAAATCACAGTCGCAATGATAACCATTATGACATCTTCGTCGCCATGATGACCATTATGACATCATGACATCACCGTTGACATGACGACCATTATTAAATCATCGTAGCCATTTCGACCATTATTAAATCACAGTCGCCATGATAACCATTATGACATCATCATCGCCATGACAACCAATATGATATCATCGTCGCCATGATGACCATTATGACATCATCGTCGCCATGACGACCATAATGACATCATGGTAGCCATTACGACCATTATTAAATCATAGTCGCCATGACAACCATTATGACATCTTCGTCGCCATGACGACCATTATGACATCATGACATCACCGTTGCCATGACAACCATTATGACATCACCGTTGCCATGACGACCATTATGACATCATCATCGCCATGATGACCGTTATGACATTATCGTCGCCATGACGACCCTTATGACATCATCGTCGCCATGGCAAACATTATGACATCATCATCGCCATGACAACCAATATGATATCATCGTCGCCATGATGACCATTATGACATCATCGTCACCATGACAACCATTATGACATCATCGTCGCCATGACGACCATTATGACATCATCGTAGCCATTACGACTATCATTAAATCACAGTCGCCATGACAACCATTATGACATCTTCGTCGCCATGACGACCATTATGACATCATGACATCACCGTTGCCATGACGACCATTATGACATCATCGTCGCCATGACAACCATTATAACATCATCGACGCCATGGCGACCATTATGACACCACCGTTGCCATGACGATCATTATGACATCATCGTCGCCATGACGACCATTATGACAACATCATCGCGATGACGACCATTATGACATCATCATCGCCATGATGACCGTTATGACATCATCGTCGCCATGACGACCATTATGACATCATCGTCGCCATGACAACCATTATGACATCATCGTTGCCATGGCGACCATTATGACATCACCGTCACCATGACGACCATTATGACATCATCGTAGCCATTACGACCATTATTAAATCACAGTCGCCATGACAACCATTATGACATCATCATCGCCATGATGACCGTTATGACAATATCGTCGCCATGACGACCCTTATGACATCACCGTCGCCATGGCAACCATTATGACATCATCATCGCCATGACAACCAATATGATATCATCATCGCCATGATGACCATTATGACATCATCGTCGCCATGACAACCATTATGACATCATCGTTGCCATGGCGACCATTATTACATCACCGTCGCCATGACGTTCATTATGACATCATCGTAGCCATCACGACCATTATTAAATCACAGTCGCCATGACAACCATTATGACATCATCATCGCCATGATGACCGTTATGACAATATCGTCGCCACGACGACCCTTATGACATCATCGTCGCCATGGCAACCATTATGACATCATCATCGCCATGACAACCAATATGATATCATCGTTGCCATGATGACCATTATGACATCATTGTCGCCATGACAACCATTATGACATCAACGTCGCCATGGCGACCATTTTGACATCACCGTTGCCATGACGACCATTATGACATCACCATTGCCATGACGACCATTATGACATCAACGTCGCCATGACGACAATTATGACATCATCATCGCCATGACGACCATTATGACATCATCATCGCCATGATGACCGTTATGACATTATCGTCGCCATGACGACCCCTATGACATCATCGTCGCCATGACGACCCCTATGACATCATCGTCGCCATGATGACCATTATGACATCATCATCGCCATGATGACCGTTATGACATCATCGTCGCCATGGCGACCATTATGACACCACCGTTGCCATGACGACCATTATGACATCATCGTCGCCATGACGACCATTATGACATCATCGCCATGACGACCATTATGACATCATCATCGCCATGATGACCATTATGACATTATCGTCGCCATGACGACCCTTATGATATCATTGTCGCCATGGCAACCATTATGACATCATCATCGCCATGACAACCAATATGATATCATCGTCGCCATGATGACAATTATGACATCATCGTCGCCATGACAACCATTATGACATCATCGCCATGGCGACCATTATGACATCATCGTCGCCATGACAACCATTATGACATCACCGCCGCCATGACGACCATTATGACATTATCATCGCTATGATGACCGTTATGACATTATCGTCGCCATGACGACCCTTATGACATCATCGTTGCCATGGTGACCAATATGACATCATCATCACCATGTCAACCAATATGATATCATCGTCGCCATGATGACAATTATGTCATCATCGTCGCCATGGCAACCATTATGACATCATCATCGCCATGGCGACCATTATGACATCAACGTCGCCATGGCGACCATTTTGACATCACCGTCGCCATGACGACCATTATTAAATCATCGTAGCCATTTCGACCATTATTAAATCACAGTCGCCATGACAACCATTATGACATCTTCGTCGCCATGATGACTATTATGACATTATGACATCAACGTTGCCATGACGACCATTATGACACCACCATTGCCATGACGACCATTAAGACATTATCGTCGCCATGACGACCATTATGACATCATCGTCGCCATGACAACCATTATGACATCACAATCGCCATGACGACCATTATGACATCATCATCACCATGGCGACCATTATGACATCACCCTCGCCATGACGACCATTATGAAATCATCATAACCATTACGACCATTATTAAATCACAGTCGCCATGACAACCATTATGACATCTTCATCGCCATGATGACCATTATGACATCATGACATCACCGTCGCCATGACAACCATTATGACATCATCGTCGCCATGGCGACCATTATGACATCATCGTCGCCTTGACGACAATTATGACATCATCATCGCCATGAAGACCATTATGACATCATCATCGCCATGATGACCGTTATGACATTATCGTCGCCATGACGACCCTTATGACATCATCGTCGCCATGGCAACCATTATGACATCATCATCGCCATGACAACCAATATGACATCATCGTCGCCATGATGACCATTATGACATCATCGTCGCCATGACAACCATTATGACATAATCGTCGCCATGGCGACCATTATGACATCACCGTCGCCATGACGACCATTATGACATCACCATCGCCATGATGACCATTTTGACATCACCGTCGCCATGACGACCATTATGACATCACCGTCGCCATGACGACCATTATGACATCATCGTCGCCATGACGACCATTATGACATCACCGTCGCCATGACGACCATTATGACATCATCGTCGCCATGATGACCATTATGACATCATCGTCGCCATGGCGACCATTATGACATCACCGTCGCCATGAAGACCATTATGACATCATCATCGCCATGATGACCGTTATGACATTATCGTCGCCATGACGACCCTTATGACATCATCGTCGCCATGGCGACCATTATGACATCATCATCTCCATGACAACCAATATGATATCATCGTCGCCATGACGACCATTATGACATCATCGTCGCCATGACAACCATTATGACATCACAATCGCCATGACGACCATTATGACATCACCGTCGCCATGGCGACCATTATGACATCATCATCGCCATGGTGACCGTTATGACATCATCATCGCCATGACAACCAATATGATATCATCATTGCCATGATGACCATTATGACATCATTGTCGCCATGACAACCATTATGACATCAACGTCGCCATGGCGACAATTTTGACATCACCGTCACCATGATGACCATTATGACATCTTCGTCGACATGATGACCATTATGACATCATGACATCACCGTTGACATGACGACCATTATGACACCACCATTGCCATGACGACCATTATGACATCATCGTCGCCATGACGACCATTATGACATCACCGTCGCCATGACGACCATTATGACATCATCATCACCATGGCGACCATTATGACATCACCGTCGCCATGACGACCATTATGAAATCATCATAGCCATTACGACCATTATTAAATCACAGTCACCATGACAACCATTATGACATCTTCGTCGCCATGACGACCATTATGACATCATCGTCGCCATGACGACAATTATGACATTATCATCGCCATGACGACCATTATGACATCATCAACGCTATGATGACCGTTATGACATTATCGTCGCCATGACAACCCTTATGACATCATCGTCGCCATGGCAAACATTATGACATCATCATCGCCATGACAACCAATATGATATCAACGTCGCCATGATGACCATTATGACATCATCGTCACCATGACAACCATTATGACATCATCGTCGCCATGGCGACCATTATGACATCATCGTCGCCATGGCGACCATTATGACATCACCGTCGCCATGACGACCATTATGACATCATCGTAGCCATTAAGACCATTATTAAATCACAGTCGCCATGACAACCATTATGACATCTTCGTCACCATGACGACCATTATGACATCATGACATCACTGTTGCCATGACGACCATTATGACATCATCGTCGCCGTGACAACCATTATGACATCATCGTCGCCATGGCGACCATTATGACACCACTGTTGCCATGACGATCATTATGACATCATCGTCGCCATGACGACCATTATGACATCATCATCGCCATGATGACCGTTATGACATCATCGTCGCCATGGCGACCATTATGACACCACCGTTGCCATGACGACCATTATGACATCATCGTCGCCATGACGACCATTATGACATCGTCGCCATGACGACCATTATGACATCATCATCGCCATGATGACCATTATGACATTATCGTCGCCATGACGACCCTTATGATATCATCGTCGCCATGGCAACCATTATGACATCATCATCGCCATGACAACCAATATGATATCATCGTCGCCATGATGACAATTATGACATCATCGTCGCCATGACAACCATTATGACATCATCGCCATGGCGACCATTATGACATCAACGTCGCCATGGCGACCATTATGACATCACCGTCGCCATGACGACCATTATTAAATCATCGTAGCCATTTCGACCATTATTAAATCACAGTCGCCATGACAACCATTATGACATCTTCATCGCCATGATGACTATTATGACATCATGACATCACCGTCGCCATGACAACCATTATGATATCATCGTCGCCATGGCGACCATTATGACATCATCGTCGCCTTGACGACAATTATGACATCATCATCGCCATGACGACCATTATGACATCATCATCGCCATGATGACCGTTATGACATTATCGTCGCCATGACGACCCTTATGTCATCATCGTCGCCATGGCAACCATTATGACATCATCATCGCCATGACAACCAATATGAAATCATCGTTGCCATGATGACCATTATGACATCATCGTCGCCATGACAACCATTATGACATCATCGTCGCCATGGCGACCATTATGACATCAACGTCGCCATGACGACCATTATGACATCACCATCGCCATGACGACCATTTTGACATCACCGTCGCCATGACGACCATTATGACATCACCATCGCCATGACGACCATGATGACATCATCGTCGCCATGGCGACCATTATGACATCATCATCTCCATGACAACCAATATGATATCATCGTCGCCATGATGACCATTATGTCATCATCATCGCCATGGCAACCATTATGACATCATCATCACCATGGCGACCATTATGACATCAACGTCGCCATGGCGACCATGATGACATCACCGTCGCCATGACGACCATTATTAAATCATCGTAGCCATTTCGACCATTATTAAATCACAGTCGCAATGATAACCATTATGACATCTTCGTCGCCATGATGACCATTATGACATCATGACATCACCGTTGACATGACGACCATTATTAAATCATCGTAGCCATTTCGACCATTATTAAATCACAGTCGCCATGATAACCATTATGACATCATCATCGCCATGACAACCAATATGATATCATCGTCGCCATGATGACCATTATGACATCATCGTCGCCATGACGACCATAATGACATCATGGTAGCCATTACGACCATTATTAAATCATAGTCGCCATGACAACCATTATGACATCTTCGTCGCCATGACGACCATTATGACATCATGACATCACCATTGCCATGACAACCATTATGACATCACCGTTGCCATGACGACCATTATGACATCATCATCGCCATGATGACCGTTATGACATTATCGTCGCCATGACGACCCTTATGACATCATCGTCGCCATGGCAAACATTATGACATCATCATCGCCATGACAACCAATATGATATCATCGTCGCCATGATGACCATTATGACATCATCGTCACCATGACAACCATTATGACATCATCGTCGCCATGACGACCATTATGACATCATCGTAGCCATTACGACTATCATTAAATCACAGTCGCCATGACAACCATTATGACATCTTCGTCGCCATGACGACCATTATGACATCATGACATCACCGTTGCCATGACGACCATTATGACATCATCGTCGCCATGACAACCATTATAACATCATCGACGCCATGGCGACCATTATGACACCACCGTTGCCATGACGATCATTATGACATCATCGTCGCCATGACGACCATTATGACAACATCATCGCCATGACGACCATTATGACATCATCATCGCCATGATGACCGTTATGACATCATCGTCGCCATGACGACCATTATGACATCATCGTCGCCATGACAACCATTATGACATCATCGTTGCCATGGCGACCATTATGACATCACCGTCACCATGACGACCATTATGACATCATCGTAGCCATTACGACCATTATTAAATCACAGTCGCCATGACAACCATTATGACATCATCATCGCCATGATGACCGTTATGACAATATCGTCGCCATGACGACCCTTATGACATCACCGTCGCCATGGCAACCATTATGACATCATCATCGCCATGACAACCAATATGATATCATCATCGCCATGATGACCATTATGACATCATCGTCGCCATGACAACCATTATGACATCATCGTTGCCATGGCGACCATTATTACATCACCGTCGCCATGACGTTCATTATGACATCATCGTAGCCATCACGACCATTATTAAATCACAGTCGCCATGACAACCATTATGACATCATCATCGCCATGATGACCGTTATGACAATATCGTCGCCACGACGACCCTTATGACATCATCGTCGCCATGGCAACCATTATGACATCATCATCGCCATGACAACCAATATGATATCATCGTTGCCATGATGACCATTATGACATCATTGTCGCCATGACAACCATTATGACATCAACGTCGCCATGGCGACCATTTTGACATCACCGTTGCCATGACGACCATTATGACATCACCATTGCCATGACGACCATTATGACATCAACGTCGCCATGACGACAATTATGACATCATCATCGCCATGACGACCATTATGACATCATCATCGCCATGATGACCGTTATGACATTATCGTCGCCATGACGACCCCTATGACATCATCGTCGCCATGATGACCATTATGACATCATCATCGCCATGATGACCGTTATGACATCATCGTCGCCATGGCGACCATTATGACACCACCGTTGCCATGACGACCATTATGACATCATCGTCGCCATGACGACCATTATGACATCATCGCCATGACGACCATTATGACATCATCATCGCCATGATGACCATTATGACATTATCGTCGCCATGACGACCCTTATGATATCATTGTCGCCATGGCAACCATTATGACATCATCATCGCCATGACAACCAATATGATATCATCGTCGCCATGATGACAATTATGACATCATCGTCGCCATGACAACCATTATGACATCATCGCCATGGCGACCATTATGACATCATCGTCGCCATGACAACCATTATGACATCACCGCCGCCATGACGACCATTATGACATTATCATCGCTATGATGACCGTTATGACATTATCGTCGCCATGACGACCCTTATGACATCATCGTTGCCATGGTGACCAATATGACATCATCATCACCATGTCAACCAATATGATATCATCGTCGCCATGATAACCATTATGTCATCATCGTCGCCATGGCAACCATTATGACATCATCATCGCCATGGCGACCATTATGACATCAACGTCGCCATGGCGACCATTTTGACATCACCGTCGCCATGACGACCATTATTAAATCATCGTAGCCATTTCGACCATTATTAAATCACAGTCGCCATGACAACCATTATGACATCTTCGTCGCCATGATGACTATTATGACATTATGACATCAACGTTGCCATGACGACCATTATGACACCACCATTGCCATGACGACCATTAAGACATTATCGTCGCCATGACGACCATTATGACATCATCGTCGCCATGACAACCATTATGACATCACAATCGCCATGACGACCATTATGACATCATCATCACCATGGCGACCATTATGACATCACCCTCGCCATGACGACCATTATGAAATCATCATAACCATTACGACCATTATTAAATCACAGTCGCCATGACAACCATTATGACATCTTCATCGCCATGATGACCATTATGACATCATGACATCACCGTCGCCATGACAACCATTATGACATCATCGTCGCCATGGCGACCATTATGACATCATCGTCGCCTTGACGACAATTATGACATCATCATCGCCATGAAGACCATTATGACATCATCATCGCCATGATGACCGTTATGACATTATCGTCGCCATGACGACCCATATGACATCATCGTCGCCATGGCAACCATTATGACATCATCATCGCCATGACAACCAATATGACATCATCGTCGCCATGATGACCATTATGACATCATCGTCGCCATGACAACCATTATGACATAATCGTCGCCATGGCGACCATTATGACATCACCGTCGCCATGACGACCATTATGACATCACCATCGCCATGATGACCATTTTGACATCACCGTCGCCATGACGACCATTATGACATCACCGTCGCCATGACGACCATTATGACATCATCGTCGCCATGACGACCATTATGACATCACCGTCGCCATGACGACCATTATGACATCATCGTCGCCATGATGACCATTATGACATCATCGTCGCCATGGCGACCATTATGACATCACCGTCGCCATGAAGACCATTATGACATCATCATCGCCATGATGACCGTTATGACATTATCGTCGCCATGACGACCCTTATGACATCATCGTCGCCATGGCGACCATTATGACATCATCATCTCCATGACAACCAATATGATATCATCGTCGCCATGACGACCATTATGACATCATCGTCGCCATGACAACCATTATGACATCACAATCGCCATGACGACCATTATGACATCACCGTCGCCATGGCGACCATTATGACATCATCATCGCCATGGTGACCGTTATGACATCATCATCGCCATGACAACCAATATGATATCATCATTGCCATGATGACCATTATGACATCATTGTCGCCATGACAACCATTATGACATCAACGTCGCCATGGCGACAATTTTGACATCACCGTCACCATGATGACCATTATGACATCTTCGTCGACATGATGACCATTATGACATCATGACATCACCGTTGACATGACGACCATTATGACACCACCATTGCCATGACGACCATTATGACATCATCGTCGCCATGACGACCATTATGACATCACCGTCGCCATGACGACCATTATGACATCATCATCACCATGGCGACCATTATGACATCACCGTCGCCATGACGACCATTATGAAATCATCATAGCCATTACGACCATTATTAAATCACAGTCGCCATGACAACCATTATGACATCTTCGTCGCCATGACGACCATTATGACATCATGACATCACCGTTGCCATGACGACCATTATGACATCACCGTCGCCATGACGACCATTATGACATCATCGTCGCCATGACGACAATTATGACATCATCATCGCCATGATGACCATTATGACATCATCAACGCTATGATGACCGTTATGACATTATCGTGGCCATGACAACCCTTATGAAATCATCGTCGCCATGGCAAACATTATGACATCATCATCGCCATGACAACCAATATGATATCATCGTCGCCATGATGACCATTATGACATCATCGTCACCATGACAACCATTATGACATCATCGTCGCCATGGCGACCATTATGACATCATCGTTGCCATGGCGACCATTATGACATCACCGTCGCCATGACGACCATTATGACATCATCGTAGCCATTACGACCATTATTAAATCACAGTCGCCATGACAACCATTATGACATCTTCGTCGCCATGACGACCATTATGACATCATGACATCACCGTTGCCATGACGACCATTATGACATCATCGTCGCCGTGACAACCATTATGACATCATCGTCGCCATGGCGACCATTATGACACCACCGTTGCCTTGACGATCATTATGACATCATCGTCTCCATGACGACCATTATGACATCATCATCGCCATGATGACCGTTATGACATCATCGTCGCCATGGCGACCATTATGACACCACCGTTGCCATGACGACCATTATGACATCATCGTCGCCATGGCGACCATTATGACATCATCGCCATGATGACCATTATGACATTATCGTCGCCATGACGACCCTTATGATATCATCGTCGCCATGGCAACCATTATGACATCATCATCGCCATGACAACCAATATGATATCATCGTCGCCATGATGACAATTATGACATCATCGTCGCCATGACAACCATTATGACATCATCGCCATGGCGACCATTATGACATCAACGTCGCCATGGCGACCATTATGACATCACCGTCGCCATGACGACCATTATTAAATCATCGTAGCCATTTCGACCATTATTAAATCACAGTCGCCATGACAACCATTATGACATCTTCGTCGCCATGATGACTATTATGACATCATGACATCACCGTTGCCATGACGACCATTATGACACCACCATTGCCATGACGACCATTAAGACATTATCGTCGCCATGACGACCATTATGACATCATCGTCGCCATGACAACCATTATGACATCACAATCGCCATGACGACCATTATGACATCATCATCACCATGGCGACCATTATGACATCACCCTCGCCATGACGACCATTATGAAATCATCATAGCCACTACGACCATTATTAAATCACAGTCGCCATGACAACCATTATGACATCTTCATCGCCATGGTGACCATTATGACATCATGACATCACCGTCGCCATGATAACCATTATGACATCATCGTCGCCATGGCGACCATTATGACATCATCGTCGCCTTGACAACAATTATGACATCATCATCGCCATGACGACCATTATGACATCACCATCGCCATGACGACCATTATGACATCATCGTCGCCATGACGACCATTATGACATCACCGTCGCCATGATGACCATTATGACATCATCGTCGCCATGAAGACCATTATGACATCATCGTCGCCATGGCGACCATTATGACATCACCGTCGCCATGACGACCATTATGACATCATCATCGCCATGATGACCGTTATGACATTATCGTCGCCATGACGACCCTTATGACATCATCGTCGCCATGGCGACCATTTTGACATCATCATCTCCATGACAACCAATATGATATCATCGTCGCCATGAGGACCATTATGTCATCATCATCGCCATGGCAACCATTATGACATCATCATCACCATGGCGACCATTATGACATCAACGTCGCCATGGTGACCATGATGACATCACCGTCGCCATGACGACCATTATTAAATCATCGTAGCCATTTCGACCATTATTAAATCACAGTCGCCATGATAACCATTATGACATCTTCGTCGCCATGATGACCATTATGACATCATGACATCACCGTTGACATGAAGACCATTATTAAATCATCGTAGCCATTTCGACCATTATTAAATCACAGTCGCCATGGCAACCATTATGACATCATCATCGCCATGACAACCAATATGATATCATCGTCGCCATGATGACAATTATGACATCATCGTCGCCATGACAACCATTATGACATCATCGCCATGGCGACCATTATGACATCATCGTCGCCATGACAACCATTATGACATCACCGCCGCCATGACGACCATTATGACATTATCATCGCTATGATGACCGTTATGACATTATCGTCGCCATGACGACCCTTATGACATCATCGTTGCCATGGTGACCAATATGACATCATCATCACCATGTCAACCAATATGATATCATCGTCGCCATGATAACCATTATGTCATCATCGTCGCCATGGCAACCATTATGACATCATCATCGCCATGGCGACCATTATGACATCAACGTCGCCATGGCGACCATTTTGACATCACCGTCGCCATGACGACCATTATTAAATCATCGTAGCCATTTCGACCATTATTAAATCACAGTCGCCATGACAACCATTATGACATCTTCGTCGCCATGATGACTATTATGACATTATGACATCAACGTTGCCATGACGACCATTATGACACCACCATTGCCATGACGACCATTAAGACATTATCGTCGCCATGACGACCATTATGACATCATCGTCGCCATGACAACCATTATGACATCACAATCGCCATGACGACCATTATGACATCATCATCACCATGGCGACCATTATGACATCACCCTCGCCATGACGACCATTATGAAATCATCATAACCATTACGACCATTATTAAATCACAGTCGCCATGACAACCATTATGACATCTTCATCGCCATGATGACCATTATGACATCATGACATCACCGTCGCCATGACAACCATTATGACATCATCGTCGCCATGGCGACCATTATGACATCATCGTCGCCTTGACGACAATTATGACATCATCATCGCCATGAAGACCATTATGACATCATCATCGCCATGATGACCGTTATGACATTATCGTCGCCATGACGACCCATATGACATCATCGTCGCCATGGCAACCATTATGACATCATCATCGCCATGACAACCAATATGACATCATCGTCGCCATGATGACCATTATGACATCATCGTCGCCATGACAACCATTATGACATAATCGTCGCCATGGCGACCATTATGACATCACCGTCGCCATGACGACCATTATGACATCACCATCGCCATGATGACCATTTTGACATCACCGTCGCCATGACGACCATTATGACATCACCGTCGCCATGACGACCATTATGACATCATCGTCGCCATGACGACCATTATGACATCACCGTCGCCATGACGACCATTATGACATCATCGTCGCCATGATGACCATTATGACATCATCGTCGCCATGGCGACCATTATGACATCACCGTCGCCATGAAGACCATTATGACATCATCATCGCCATGATGACCGTTATGACATTATCGTCGCCATGACGACCCTTATGACATCATCGTCGCCATGGCGACCATTATGACATCATCATCTCCATGACAACCAATATGATATCATCGTCGCCATGACGACCATTATGACATCATCGTCGCCATGACAACCATTATGACATCACAATCGCCATGACGACCATTATGACATCACCGTCGCCATGGCGACCATTATGACATCATCATCGCCATGGTGACCGTTATGACATCATCATCGCCATGACAACCAATATGATATCATCATTGCCATGATGACCATTATGACATCATTGTCGCCATGACAACCATTATGACATCAACGTCGCCATGGCGACAATTTTGACATCACCGTCACCATGATGACCATTATGACATCTTCGTCGACATGATGACCATTATGACATCATGACATCACCGTTGACATGACGACCATTATGACACCACCATTGCCATGACGACCATTATGACATCATCGTCGCCATGACGACCATTATGACATCACCGTCGCCATGACGACCATTATGACATCATCATCACCATGGCGACCATTATGACATCACCGTCGCCATGACGACCATTATGAAATCATCATAGCCATTACGACCATTATTAAATCACAGTCGCCATGACAACCATTATGACATCTTCGTCGCCATGACGACCATTATGACATCATGACATCACCGTTGCCATGACGACCATTATGACATCACCGTCGCCATGACGACCATTATGACATCATCGTCGCCATGACGACAATTATGACATCATCATCGCCATGATGACCATTATGACATCATCAACGCTATGATGACCGTTATGACATTATCGTGGCCATGACAACCCTTATGAAATCATCGTCGCCATGGCAAACATTATGACATCATCATCGCCATGACAACCAATATGATATCATCGTCGCCATGATGACCATTATGACATCATCGTCACCATGACAACCATTATGACATCATCGTCGCCATGGCGACCATTATGACATCATCGTTGCCATGGCGACCATTATGACATCACCGTCGCCATGACGACCATTATGACATCATCGTAGCCATTACGACCATTATTAAATCACAGTCGCCATGACAACCATTATGACATCTTCGTCGCCATGACGACCATTATGACATCATGACATCACCGTTGCCATGACGACCATTATGACATCATCGTCGCCGTGACAACCATTATGACATCATCGTCGCCATGGCGACCATTATGACACCACCGTTGCCTTGACGATCATTATGACATCATCGTCTCCATGACGACCATTATGACATCATCATCGCCATGATGACCGTTATGACATCATCGTCGCCATGGCGACCATTATGACACCACCGTTGCCATGACGACCATTATGACATCATCGTCGCCATGGCGACCATTATGACATCATCGCCATGATGACCATTATGACATTATCGTCGCCATGACGACCCTTATGATATCATCGTCGCCATGGCAACCATTATGACATCATCATCGCCATGACAACCAATATGATATCATCGTCGCCATGATGACAATTATGACATCATCGTCGCCATGACAACCATTATGACATCATCGCCATGGCGACCATTATGACATCAACGTCGCCATGGCGACCATTATGACATCACCGTCGCCATGACGACCATTATTAAATCATCGTAGCCATTTCGACCATTATTAAATCACAGTCGCCATGACAACCATTATGACATCTTCGTCGCCATGATGACTATTATGACATCATGACATCACCGTTGCCATGACGACCATTATGACACCACCATTGCCATGACGACCATTAAGACATTATCGTCGCCATGACGACCATTATGACATCATCGTCGCCATGACAACCATTATGACATCACAATCGCCATGACGACCATTATGACATCATCATCACCATGGCGACCATTATGACATCACCCTCGCCATGACGACCATTATGAAATCATCATAGCCACTACGACCATTATTAAATCACAGTCGCCATGACAACCATTATGACATCTTCATCGCCATGGTGACCATTATGACATCATGACATCACCGTCGCCATGATAACCATTATGACATCATCGTCGCCATGGCGACCATTATGACATCATCGTCGCCTTGACAACAATTATGACATCATCATCGCCATGACGACCATTATGACATCACCATCGCCATGACGACCATTATGACATCATCGTCGCCATGACGACCATTATGACATCACCGTCGCCATGATGACCATTATGACATCATCGTCGCCATGAAGACCATTATGACATCATCGTCGCCATGGCGACCATTATGACATCACCGTCGCCATGACGACCATTATGACATCATCATCGCCATGATGACCGTTATGACATTATCGTCGCCATGACGACCCTTATGACATCATCGTCGCCATGGCGACCATTTTGACATCATCATCTCCATGACAACCAATATGATATCATCGTCGCCATGAGGACCATTATGTCATCATCATCGCCATGGCAACCATTATGACATCATCATCACCATGGCGACCATTATGACATCAACGTCGCCATGGTGACCATGATGACATCACCGTCGCCATGACGACCATTATTAAATCATCGTAGCCATTTCGACCATTATTAAATCACAGTCGCCATGATAACCATTATGACATCTTCGTCGCCATGATGACCATTATGACATCATGACATCACCGTTGACATGAAGACCATTATTAAATCATCGTAGCCATTTCGACCATTATTAAATCACAGTCGCCATGGCAACCATTATGACATCATCATCGCCATGACAACCAATATGATATCATCGTCGCCATGATGACAATTATGACATCATCGTCGCCATGACAACCATTATGACATCATCGCCATGGCGACCATTATGACATCATCGTCGCCATGACAACCATTATGACATCACCGCCGCCATGACGACCATTATGACATTATCATCGCTATGATGACCGTTATGACATTATCGTCGCCATGACGACCCTTATGACATCATCGTTGCCATGGTGACCAATATGACATCATCATCACCATGTCAACCAATATGATATCATCGTCGCCATGATAACCATTATGTCATCATCGTCGCCATGGCAACCATTATGACATCATCATCGCCATGGCGACCATTATGACATCAACGTCGCCATGGCGACCATTTTGACATCACCGTCGCCATGACGACCATTATTAAATCATCGTAGCCATTTCGACCATTATTAAATCACAGTCGCCATGACAACCATTATGACATCTTCGTCGCCATGATGACTATTATGACATTATGACATCAACGTTGCCATGACGACCATTATGACACCACCATTGCCATGACGACCATTAAGACATTATCGTCGCCATGACGACCATTATGACATCATCGTCGCCATGACAACCATTATGACATCACAATCGCCATGACGACCATTATGACATCATCATCACCATGGCGACCATTATGACATCACCCTCGCCATGACGACCATTATGAAATCATCATAACCATTACGACCATTATTAAATCACAGTCGCCATGACAACCATTATGACATCTTCATCGCCATGATGACCATTATGACATCATGACATCACCGTCGCCATGACAACCATTATGACATCATCGTCGCCATGGCGACCATTATGACATCATCGTCGCCTTGACGACAATTATGACATCATCATCGCCATGAAGACCATTATGACATCATCATCGCCATGATGACCGTTATGACATTATCGTCGCCATGACGACCCATATGACATCATCGTCGCCATGGCAACCATTATGACATCATCATCGCCATGACAACCAATATGACATCATCGTCGCCATGATGACCATTATGACATCATCGTCGCCATGACAACCATTATGACATAATCGTCGCCATGGCGACCATTATGACATCACCGTCGCCATGACGACCATTATGACATCACCATCGCCATGATGACCATTTTGACATCACCGTCGCCATGACGACCATTATGACATCACCGTCGCCATGACGACCATTATGACATCATCGTCGCCATGACGACCATTATGACATCACCGTCGCCATGACGACCATTATGACATCATCGTCGCCATGATGACCATTATGACATCATCGTCGCCATGGCGACCATTATGACATCACCGTCGCCATGAAGACCATTATGACATCATCATCGCCATGATGACCGTTATGACATTATCGTCGCCATGACGACCCTTATGACATCATCGTCGCCATGGCGACCATTATGACATCATCATCTCCATGACAACCAATATGATATCATCGTCGCCATGACGACCATTATGACATCATCGTCGCCATGACAACCATTATGACATCACAATCGCCATGACGACCATTATGACATCACCGTCGCCATGGCGACCATTATGACATCATCATCGCCATGGTGACCGTTATGACATCATCATCGCCATGACAACCAATATGATATCATCATTGCCATGATGACCATTATGACATCATTGTCGCCATGACAACCATTATGACATCAACGTCGCCATGGCGACAATTTTGACATCACCGTCACCATGATGACCATTATGACATCTTCGTCGACATGATGACCATTATGACATCATGACATCACCGTTGACATGACGACCATTATGACACCACCATTGCCATGACGACCATTATGACATCATCGTCGCCATGACGACCATTATGACATCACCGTCGCCATGACGACCATTATGACATCATCATCACCATGGCGACCATTATGACATCACCGTCGCCATGACGACCATTATGAAATCATCATAGCCATTACGACCATTATTAAATCACAGTCGCCATGACAACCATTATGACATCTTCGTCGCCATGACGACCATTATGACATCATGACATCACCGTTGCCATGACGACCATTATGACATCACCGTCGCCATGACGACCATTATGACATCATCGTCGCCATGACGACAATTATGACATCATCATCGCCATGATGACCATTATGACATCATCAACGCTATGATGACCGTTATGACATTATCGTGGCCATGACAACCCTTATGAAATCATCGTCGCCATGGCAAACATTATGACATCATCATCGCCATGACAACCAATATGATATCATCGTCGCCATGATGACCATTATGACATCATCGTCACCATGACAACCATTATGACATCATCGTCGCCATGGCGACCATTATGACATCATCGTTGCCATGGCGACCATTATGACATCACCGTCGCCATGACGACCATTATGACATCATCGTAGCCATTACGACCATTATTAAATCACAGTCGCCATGACAACCATTATGACATCTTCGTCGCCATGACGACCATTACGACATCATGACATCACCGTTGCCATGACGACCATTATGACATCATCGTCGCCGTGACAACCATTATGACATCATCGTCGCCATGGCGACCATTATGACACCACCGTTGCCTTGACGATCATTATGACATCATCGTCTCCATGACGACCATTATGACATCATCATCGCCATGATGACCGTTATGACATCATCGTCGCCATGGCGACCATTATGACACCACCGTTGCCATGACGACCATTATGACATCATCGTCGCCATGGCGACCATTATGACATCATCGCCATGATGACCATTATGACATTATCGTCGCCATGACGACCCTTATGATATCATCGTCGCCATGGCAACCATTATGACATCATCATCGCCATGACAACCAATATGATATCATCGTCGCCATGATGACAATTATGACATCATCGTCGCCATGACAACCATTATGACATCATCGCCATGGCGACCATTATGACATCAACGTCGCCATGGCGACCATTATGACATCACCGTCGCCATGACGACCATTATTAAATCATCGTAGCCATTTCGACCATTATTAAATCACAGTCGCCATGACAACCATTATGACATCTTCGTCGCCATCATGACTATTATGACATCATGACATCACCGTTGCCATGACGACCATTATGACACCACCATTGCCATGACGACCATTAAGACAGTATCGTCGCCATGACGACCATTATGACATCATCGTCGCCATGACAACCATTATGACATCACAATCGCCATGACGACCATTATGACATCATCATCACCATGGCGACCATTATGACATCACCCTCGCCATGACGACCATTATGAAATCATCATAGCCACTACGACCATTATTAAATCACAGTCGCCATGACAACCATTATGACATCTTCATCGCCATGGTGACCATTATGACATCATGACATCACCGTCGCCATGATAACCATTATGACATCATCGTCGCCATGGCGACCATTATGACATCATCGTCGCCTTGACAACAATTATGACATCATCATCGCCATGACGACCATTATGACATCACCATCGCCATGACGACCATTATGACATCATCGTCGCCATGACGACCATTATGACATCACCGTCGCCATGATGACCATTATGACATCATCGTCGCCATGAAGACCATTATGACATCATCGTCGCCATGGCGACCATTATGACATCACCGTCGCCATGACGACCATTATGACATCATCATCGCCATGATGACCGTTATGACATTATCGTCGCCATGACGACCCTTATGACATCATCGTCGCCATGGCGACCATTTTGACATCATCATCTCCATGACAACCAATATGATATCATCGTCGCCATGAGGACCATTATGTCATCATCATCGCCATGGCAACCATTATGACATCATCATCACCATGGCGACCATTATGACATCAACGTCGCCATGGTGACCATGATGACATCACCGTCGCCATGACGACCATTATTAAATCATCGTAGCCATTTCGACCATTATTAAATCACAGTCGCCATGATAACCATTATGACATCTTCGTCGCCATGATGACCATTATGACATCATGACATCACCGTTGACATGAAGACCATTATTAAATCATCGTAGCCATTTCGACCATTATTAAATCACAGTCGCCATGGCAACCATTATGACATCATCATCGCCATGACAACCAATATGATATCATCGTCGCCATGATGACAATTATGACATCATCGTCGCCATGACAACCATTATGACATCATCGCCATGGCGACCATTATGACATCATCGTAGCCATGACAACCATTATGACATCACCGCCGCCATGACGACCATTATGACATTATCATCGCTATGATGACCGTTATGACATTATCGTCGCCATGACGACCCTTATGACATCATCGTTGCCATGGTGACCAATATGACATCATCATCACCATGTCAACCAATATGATATCATCGTCGCCATGATAACCATTATGTCATCATCGTCGCCATGGCAACCATTATGACATCATCATCGCCATGGCGACCATTATGACATCAACGTCGCCATGGCGACCATTTTGACATCACCGTCGCCATGACGACCATTATTAAATCATCGTAGCCATTTCGACCATTATTAAATCACAGTCGCCATGACAACCATTATGACATCTTCGTCGCCATGATGACTATTATGACATTATGACATCAACGTTGCCATGACGACCATTATGACACCACCATTGCCATGACGACCATTAAGACATTATCGTCGCCATGACGACCATTATGACATCATCGTCGCCATGACAACCATTATGACATCACAATCGCCATGACGACCATTATGACATCATCATCACCATGGCGACCATTATGACATCACCCTCGCCATGACGACCATTATGAAATCATCATAACCATTACGACCATTATTAAATCACAGTCGCCATGACAACCATTATGACATCTTCATCGCCATGATGACCATTATGACATCATGACATCACCGTCGCCATGACAACCATTATGACATCATCGTCGCCATGGCGACCATTATGACATCATCGTCGCCTTGACGACAATTATGACATCATCATCGCCATGAAGACCATTATGACATCATCATCGCCATGATGACCGTTATGACATTATCGTCGCCATGACGACCCATATGACATCATCGTCGCCATGGCAACCATTATGACATCATCATCGCCATGACAACCAATATGACATCATCGTCGCCATGATGACCATTATGACATCATCGTCGCCATGACAACCATTATGACATAATCGTCGCCATGGCGACCATTATGACATCACCGTCGCCATGACGACCATTATGACATCACCATCGCCATGATGACCATTTTGACATCACCGTCGCCATGACGACCATTATGACATCACCGTCGCCATGACGACCATTATGACATCATCGTCGCCATGACGACCATTATGACATCACCGTCGCCATGACGACCATTATGACATCATCGTCGCCATGATGACCATTATGACATCATCGTCGCCATGGCGACCATTATGACATCACCGTCGCCATGAAGACCATTATGACATCATCATCGCCATGATGACCGTTATGACATTATCGTCGCCATGACGACCCTTATGACATCATCGTCGCCATGGCGACCATTATGACATCATCATCTCCATGACAACCAATATGATATCATCGTCGCCATGACGACCATTATGACATCATCGTCGCCATGACAACCATTATGACATCACAATCGCCATGACGACCATTATGACATCACCGTCGCCATGGCGACCATTATGACATCATCATCGCCATGGTGACCGTTATGACATCATCATCGCCATGACAACCAATATGATATCATCATTGCCATGATGACCATTATGACATCATTGTCGCCATGACAACCATTATGACATCAACGTCGCCATGGCGACAATTTTGACATCACCGTCACCATGATGACCATTATGACATCTTCGTCGACATGATGACCATTATGACATCATGACATCACCGTTGACATGACGACCATTATGACACCACCATTGCCATGACGACCATTATGACATCATCGTCGCCATGACGACCATTATGACATCACCGTCGCCATGACGACCATTATGACATCATCATCACCATGGCGACCATTATGACATCACCGTCGCCATGACGACCATTATGAAATCATCATAGCCATTACGACCATTATTAAATCACAGTCGCCATGACAACCATTATGACATCTTCGTCGCCATGACGACCATTATGACATCATGACATCACCGTTGCCATGACGACCATTATGACATCACCGTCGCCATGACGACCATTATGACATCATCGTCGCCATGACGACAATTATGACATCATCATCGCCATGATGACCATTATGACATCATCAACGCTATGATGACCGTTATGACATTATCGTGGCCATGACAACCCTTATGAAATCATCGTCGCCATGGCAAACATTATGACATCATCATCGCCATGACAACCAATATGATATCATCGTCGCCATGATGACCATTATGACATCATCGTCACCATGACAACCATTATGACATCATCGTCGCCATGGCGACCATTATGACATCATCGTTGCCATGGCAACCATTATGACATCACCGTCGCCATGACGACCATTATGACATCATCGTAGCCATTACGACCATTATTAAATCACAGTCGCCATGACAACCATTATGACATCTTCGTCGCCATGACGACCATTATGACATCATGACATCACCGTTGCCATGACGACCATTATGACATCATCGTCGCCGTGACAACCATTATGACATCATCGTCGCCATGGCGACCATTATGACACCACCGTTGCCTTGACGATCATTATGACATCATCGTCGCCATGACGACCATTATGACATCATCATCGCCATGATGACCGTTATGACATCATCGTCGCCATGGCGACCATTATGACACCACCGTTGCCATGACGACCATTATGACATCATCGTCGCCATGGCGACCATTATGACATCATCGCCATGATGACCATTATGACATTATCGTCGCCATGACGACCCTTATGATATCATCGTCGCCATGGCAACCATTATGACATCATCATCGCCATGACAACCAATATGATATCATCGTCGCCATGATGACAATTATGACATCATCGTCGCCATGACAACCATTATGACATCATCGCCATGGCGACCATTATGACATCAACGTCGCCATGGCGACCATTATGACATCACCGTCGCCATGACGACCATTATTAAATCATCGTAGCCATTTCGACCATTATTAAATCACAGTCGCCATGACAACCATTATGACATCTTCGTCGCCATGATGACTATTATGACATCATGACATCACCGTTGCCATGACGACCATTATGACACCACCATTGCCATGACGACCATTAAGACATTATCGTCGCCATGACGACCATTATGACATCATCGTCGCCATGACAACCATTATGACATCACAATCGCCATGACGACCATTATGACATCATCATCACCATGGCGACCATTATGACATCACCCTCGCCATGACGACCATTATGAAATCATCATAGCCACTACGACCATTATTAAATCACAGTCGCCATGACAATCATTATGACATCTTCATCGCCATGGTGACCATTATGACATCATGACATCACCGTCGCCATGATAACCATTATGACATCATCGTCGCCATGGCGACCATTATGACATCATCGTCGCCTTGACGACAATTATGACATCATCATCGCCATGACGACCATTATGACATCACCATCGCCATGACGACCATTATGACATCATCGTCGCCATGACGACCATTATGACATCACCGTCGCCATGATGACCATTATGACATCATCGTCGCCATGAAGACCATTATGACATCATCGTCGCCATGGCGACCATTATGACATCACCGTCGCCATGACGACCATTATGACATCATCATCGCCATGATGACCGTTATGACATTATCGTCGCCATGACGACCCTTATGACATCATCGTCGCCATGGCGACCATTTTGACATCATCATCTCCATGACAACCAATATGATATCATCGTCGCCATGAGGACCATTATGTCATCATCATCGCCATGGCAACCATTATGACATCATCATCACCATGGCGACCATTATGACATCAACGTCGCCATGGTGACCATGATGACATCACCGTCGCCATGACGACCATTATTAAATCATCGTAGCCATTTCGACCATTATTAAATCACAGTCGCCATGATAACCATTATGACATCTTCGTCGCCATGATGACCATTATGACATCATGACATCACCGTTGACATGAAGAAAAATTATTAAATCATCGTAGCCATTTCGACCATTATTAAATCACAGTCGCCATGATAAGCATTATGACATCATCATCGCCATGACAACCAATATGATATCATCGTCGCCATGATGACCATTATGATATCATCGTCGCCATGACGACCATAATGACATCATGGTAGCCATTACGACCATTATTAAATCATAGTCGCCATGACAACCATTATGACATCTTCGTCGCCATGACGACCATTATGACATCATGACATCACCGTTGCCATGACAACCATTATGACATCACCGTTGCCATGACGACCATTATGACATCATCATCGCCATGATGACCGTTATGACATTATCGTCGCCATGACGACCCTTATGACATCATCGTCGCCATGGCAAACATTATGACATCATCATCGCCATGACAACCAATATGATATCATCGTCGCCATGATGACCATTATGACATCATCGTCACCATGACAACCATTATGACATCATCGTCGCCATGACGACCATTATGACATCATCGTAGCCATTACGACTATCATTAAATCACAGTCGCCATGACAACCATTATGACATCTTCGTCGCCATGACGACCATTATGACATCATGACATCACCGTTGCCATGACGACCATTATGACATCATCGTCGCCATGACAACCATTATAACATCATCGACGCCATGGCGACCATTATGACACCACCGTTGCCATGACGATCATTATGACATCATCGTCGCCATGACGACCATTATGACAACATCATCGCCATGACAACCATTATGACATCATCATCGCCATGATGACCGTTATGACATCATCGTCGCCATGACGACCATTATGACATCATCGTCGCCATGACAACCATTATGACATCATCGTTGCCATGGCGACCATTATGACATCACCGTCACCATGACGACCATTATGACATCATCGTAGCCATTACGACCATTATTAAATCACAGTCGCCATGACAACCATTATGACATCATCATCGCCATGATGACCGTTATGACAATATCGTCGCCATGACGACCCTTATGACATCACCGTCGCCATGGCAACCATTATGACATCCTCATCGCCATGACAACCAATATGATATCATCATCGCCATGATGACCATTATGACATCATCGTCGCCATGACAACCATTATGACATCATCGTTGCCATGGCGACCATTATTACATCACCGTCGCCATGACGACCATTATGACATCATCGTAGCCATCACGACCATTATTAAATCACAGTCGCCATGACAACCATTATGACATCATCATCGCCATGATGACCGTTATGACAATATCGTCGCCATGACGACCCTTATGACATCATCGTCGCCATGGCAACCATTATGACATCATCATCGCCATGACAACCAATATGATATCATCGTTGCCATGATGACCATTATGACATCATCGTCGCCATGACAACCATTATGACATCAACGTCGCCATGGCGACCATTTTGACATCACCGTCGCCATGACGACCATTATGACATCACCGTTGCCATGACGACCATTATGACATCAACGTCACCATGACGAAAATTATGACATCATCATCGCCATGACGACCATTATGACATCATCATCGCCATGATGACCGTTATGACATTATCGTCGCCATGACGACCATTATGACATCACAGTCGCCATGATGACCATTATGACATCATCGTCGCCATGATGACCATTATGACATCATCGTCGCCATGGCGACCATTATGACATCATCGTCGCCATGGCGACCATTATGACATCACCGTCGCCATGACGACCATTATGACATCATCATCGCCATGATGACCGTTATGACATTATCGTCGCCATGACGACCCTTATGACATCATCGTCGCCAAGGCGACCATTATGACATCATCATCTCCATGACAACCAATATGATATCATCGTCGCCATGATGACCATTATGTCATCATCATCGCCATGGCAACCATTATGACATCATCATCACCATGGCGACCATTATGACATCAACGTCGCCATGGCGACCATGATGACATCACCGTCGCCATGACGACCATTATGAAATCATCATAACCATTACGACCATTATTAAATCACAGTCGCCATGACAACCATTATGACATCTTCATCGCCATGATGACCATTATGACATCATGACATCACCGTCGCCATGACAACCATTATGACATCATCGTCGCCATGGCGACCATTATGACATCATCGTCGCCTTGACGACAATTATGACATCATCATCGCCATGAAGACCATTATGACATCATCATCGCCATGATGACCGTTATGACATTATCGTCGCCATGACGACCCATATGACATCATCGTCGCCATGGCAACCATTATGACATCATCATCGCCATGACAACCAATATGACATCATCGTCGCCATGATGACCATTATGACATCATCGTCGCCATGACAACCATTATGACATAATCGTCGCCATGGCGACCATTATGACATCACCGTCGCCATGACGACCATTATGACATCACCATCGCCATGATGACCATTTTGACATCACCGTCGCCATGACGACCATTATGACATCACCGTCGCCATGACGACCATTATGACATCATCGTCGCCATGACGACCATTATGACATCACCGTCGCCATGACGACCATTATGACATCATCGTCGCAATGATGACCATTATGACATCATCGTCGCCATGGCGACCATTATGACATCACCGTCGCCATGAAGACCATTATGACATCATCATCGCCATGATGACCGTTATGACATTATCGTCGCCATGACGACCCTTATGACATCATCGTCGCCATGGCGACCATTATGACATCATCATCTCCATGACAACCAATATGATATCATCGTCGCCATGACGACCATTATGACATCATCGTCGCCATGACAACCATTATGACATCACAATCGCCATGACGACCATTATGACATCACCGTCGCCATGGCGACCATTATGACATCATCATCGCCATGGTGACCGTTATGACATCATCATCGCCATGACAACCAATATGATATCATCATTGCCATGATGACCATTATGACATCATTGTCGCCATGACAACCATTATGACATCAACGTCGCCATGGCGACAATTTTGACATCACCGTCACCATGATGACCATTATGACATCTTCGTCGACATGATGACCATTATGACATCATGACATCACCGTTGACATGACGACCATTATGACACCACCATTGCCATGACGACCATTATGACATCATCGTCGCCATGACGACCATTATGACATCACCGTCGCCATGACGACCATTATGACATCATCATCACCATGGCGACCATTATGACATCACCGTCGCCATGACGACCATTATGAAATCATCATAGCCATTACGACCATTATTAAATCACAGTCGCCATGACAACCATTATGACATCTTCGTCGCCATGACGACCATTATGACATCATGACATCACCGTTGCCATGACGACCATTATGACATCACCGTCGCCATGACGACCATTATGACATCATCGTCGCCATGACGACAATTATGACATCATCATCGCCATGATGACCATTATGACATCATCAACGCTATGATGACCGTTATGACATTATCGTGGCCATGACAACCCTTATGAAATCATCGTCGCCATGGCAAACATTATGACATCATCATCGCCATGACAACCAATATGATATCATCGTCGCCATGATGACCATTATGACATCATCGTCACCATGACAACCATTATGACATCATCGTCGCCATGGCGACCATTATGACATCATCGTTGCCATGGCGACCATTATGACATCACCGTCGCCATGACGACCATTATGACATCATCGTAGCCATTACGACCATTATTAAATCACAGTCGCCATGACAACCATTATGACATCTTCGTCGCCATGACGACCATTATGACATCATGACATCACCGTTGCCATGACGACCATTATGACATCATCGTCGCCGTGACAACCATTATGACATCATCGTCGCCATGGCGACCATTATGACACCACCGTTGCCTTGACGATCATTATGACATCATCGTCGCCATGACGACCATTATGACATCATCATCGCCATGATGACCGTTATGACATCATCGTCGCCATGGCGACCATTATGACACCACCGTTGCCATGACGACCATTATGACATCATCGTCGCCATGGCGACCATTATGACATCATCATCGCCATGATGACCATTATGACATTATCGTCGCCATGACGACCCTTATGATATCATCGTCGCCATGGCAACCATTATGACATCATCATCGCCATGACAACCAATATGATATCATCGTCGCCATGATGACAATTATGACATCATCGTCGCCATGACAACCATTATGACATCATCGCCATGGCGACCATTATGACATCAACGTCGCCATGGCGACCATTATGACATCACCGTCGCCATGACGACCATTATTAAATCATCGTAGCCATTTCGACCATTATTAAATCACAGTCGCCATGACAACCATTATGACATCTTCGTCGCCATGATGACTATTATGACATCATGACATCACCGTTGCCATGACGACCATTATGACACCACCATTGCCATGACGACCATTAAGACATTATCGTCGCCATGACGACCATTATGACATCATCGTCGCCATGACAACCATTATGACATCACAATCGCCATGACGACCATTATGACATCATCATCACCATGGCGACCATTATGACATCACCCTCGCCATGACGACCATTATGAAATCATCATAGCCACTACGACCATTATTAAATCACAGTCGCCATGACAACCATTATGACATCTTCATCGCCATGGTGACCATTATGACATCATGACATCACCGTCGCCATGATAACCATTATGACATCATCGTCGCCATGGCGACCATTATGACATCATCGTCGCCTTGACGACAATTATGACATCATCATCGCCATGACGACCATTATGACATCACCATCGCCATGACGACCATTATGACATCATCGTCGCCATGACGACCATTATGACATCACCGTCGCCATGATGACCATTATGACATCATCGTCGCCATGATGACCATTATGACATCATCGTCGCCATGGCGACCATTATGACATCACCGTCGCCATGACGACCATTATGACATCATCATCGCCATGATGACCGTTATGACATTATCGTCGCCATGACGACCCTTATGACATCATCGTCGCCATGGCGACCATTTTGACATCATCATCTCCATGACAACCAATATGATATCATCGTCGCCATGAGGACCATTATGTCATCATCATCGCCATGGCAACCATTATGACATCATCATCACCATGGCGACCATTATGACATCAACGTCGCCATGGTGACCATGATGACATCACCGTCGCCATGACGACCATTATTAAATCATCGTAGCCATTTCGACCATTATTAAATCACAGTCGCCATGATAACCATTATGACATCTTCGTCGCCATGATGACCATTATGACATCATGACATCACCGTTGACATGAAGACCATTATTAAATCATCGTAGCCATTTCGACCATTATTAAATCACAGTCGCCATGATAAGCATTATGACATCATCATCGCCATGACAACCAATATGATATCATCGTCGCCATGATGACCATTATGATATCATCGTCGCCATGACAACCATAATGACATCATGGTAGCCATTACGACCATTATTAAATCATAGTCGCCATGACAACCATTATGACATCTTCGTCGCCATGACGACCATTATGACATCATGACATCACCGTTGCCATGACAACCATTATGACATCACCGTTGCCATGACGACCATTATGACATCATCATCGCCATGATGACCATTATGACATTATCGTCGCCATGACGACCCTTATGACATCATCGTCGCCATGGCAAACATTATGACATCATCATCGCCATGACAACCAATATGATATCATCGTCGCCATGATGACCATTATGACATCATCGTCACCATGACAACCATTATGACATCATCGTCGCCATGACGACCATTATGACATCATCGTAGCCATTACGACTATCATTAAATCACAGTCGCCATGACAACCATTATGACATCTTCGTCGCCATGACGACCATTATGACATCATGACATCACCGTTGCCATGACGACCATTATGACATCATCGTCGCCATGACAACCATTATAACATCATCGACGCCATGGCGACCATTATGACACCACCGTTGCCATGACGATCATTATGACATCATCGTCGCCATGACGACCATTATGACAACATCATCGCCATGACAACCATTATGACATCATCATCGCCATGATGACCGTTATGACATCATCGTCGCCATGACGACCATTATGACATCATCGTCGCCATGACAACCATTATGACATCATCGTTGCCATGGCGACCATTATGACATCACCGTCACCATGACGACCATTATGACATCATCGTAGCCATTACGACCATTATTAAATCACAGTCGCCATGACAACCATTATGACATCATCATCGCCATGATGACCGTTATGACAATATCGTCGCCATGACGACCCTTATGACATCACCGTCGCCATGGCAACCATTATGACATCCTCATCGCCATGACAACCAATATGATATCATCATCGCCATGATGACCATTATGACATCATCGTCGCCATGACAACCATTATGACATCATCGTTGCCATGGCGACCATTATTACATCACCGTCGCCATGACGACCATTATGACATCATCGTAGCCATCACGACCATTATTAAATCACAGTCGCCATGACAACCATTATGACATCATCATCGCCATGATGACCGTTATGACAATATCGTCGCCATGACGACCCTTATGACATCATCGTCGCCATGGCAACCATTATGACATCATCATCGCCATGACAACCAATATGATATCATCGTTGCCATGATGACCATTATGACATCATTGTCGCCATGACAACCATTATGACATCAACGTCGCCATGGCGACCATTTTGACATCACCGTCGCCATGACGACCATTATGACATCATCGTAGCCATTACAACCATTATTAAATCATCGTCGCCATGGCGACCATTATGACATCACCGTCGCCATGACGACCATTATGACATCATCGTAGCCATTACGACCATTATTAAATCACAGTCGCCATGACAACCATTATGACATCTTCGTCGCCATGATGACCATTATGACATCATGACATCACAGTTGCCATGACGACCATTATGACATCACCGTTGCCATGACGACCATTATGACATCATCATCGCCATGATGACCGTTATGACATTATCGTCGCCATAACGACCCTTATGACATCATCGTCGCCATGGCAAACATTATGACATCATCATCGCCATGACAACCAATATGATATCATCGTCGCCATGATGACCATTATGACATCATCGTCACCATGACAACCATTATGACATCATCGTCGCCATGACGACCATTATGACATCATCGTAGCCATTACGACTATCATTAAATCAGAGTTGCCATGACAACCATTATGACATCTTCGTCGCCATGACGACCATTATGACATCATGACATCACCGTTGCCATGACGACCATTATGACATCATCGTCGCCATGAGAACCATTATAACATCATCGACGACATGGCGACCATTATGACACCACCGTTGCCATGACGATCATTATGACATCATCGTCGCCATGACGACCATTATGACAACATCATCGCCATGACGACCATTATGACATCATCATCGCCATGATGACCGTTATGACATCATCGTCGCCATGACGACCATTATGACATCATCGTCGCCATGACAACCATTATGACATCATCGTTGCCATGGCGACCATTATGACATCACCATCACCATGACGACCATTATGACATCATCGTAGCCATTACGACCATTATTAAATCACAGTCGCCATGACAACCATTATGACATCATCATCGCCATGATGACCGTTATGACAATATCGTCGCCATGACGACCCTTATGACATCACCGTCGCCATGGCAACCATTATGACATCATCATCGCCATGACAACCATTATGACATCATCGTTGCCATGGCGACCATTATTACATCACCGTCGCCATGACGACCATTATGACATCATCGTAGCCATCACGACCATTATTAAATCACAGTCGCCATGACAACCATTATGACATCATCATCGCCATGATGACCGTTATGACAATATCGTCGCCATGACGACCCTTATGGCATCATCGTCGCCATGACAACCAATATGATATCATCGTTGCCATGATGACCGTTATGACATCATTGTCGCCATGACAACTATTATGACATCAACGTCGCCATGGCGACCATTTTGACATCACCGTCGCCATGACGACCATTATGACATCACCGTTGCCATGACGACCATTATGACATCAACGTCACCATGACGACAATTATGACATCATCATCGCCATGACGACCATTATGACATTATCGTCGCCATGACGACCCTTATGACATCATCGTCGCCATGGCAAACATTATGACATCATCATCGCCATGGCAACCATTATGACATCATCATCGCCATGACAACCAATATGATATCATCGGCGCCATGATGACCATTATGACATCATAGTCGCCATGACAACCATTATGACATCATATTCGCCATGGCGACCATTATGACATCAACGTCACCCTGGCGACCATTTTGACATCACTGTCGCCATGACGACCATTATTAAATCATCGTAGCCTTTACGACCAGTATTATATCACAGTCGCCATGACAACCATTATGACATCTTCGTCGCCATGATGACCATTATGACATCATGACATCACCGTTGCCATGACGACCATTATGACATCACCATTGCCATGACGACCATTATGACATCATCGTCGCCATGACGACCATTATGACATCATCGTCGCCATAACAACCATTATGACACCACAATCGCCATGACGACCATTATGACATCACCGTCACCATGGCGACCATTATGACATCACCGTCGCCATTACGACCATTATGAAATCATCATAGCCATTACGACCATTATTAAATCACAGTCGCCATGACAACCATTATGACATCTTCGTCGCCATGATGACGATTATGACATCATGACATCACCGTCGCCATGACAACCATTATGACATCATCGTCGCCATGACGACCATTATGACATCATCATCGCCATGATTACCGTTATGACATTTTCGTCGCCATGACGACCATTATGACATCATCATCACCATGACAAACAATATGACATCATCGTCACCATGGCGACCATTATGACATCACCGTCGCCATGACGACAATTATGACATCATCATCGCCATGACGACCATTATGACATCATCATCGCCATGATGACCGTTATGACATTATCGTCGCCATGACGACCCTTATGACATCATCGTCGCCATGGCAAACATTATGACATCATCATCGCCATGACAACCAATATGATATCATCGTCGCCATGATGACCATTATGACATCATCGTCACCATGACAACCATTATGACATCATCGTCGCCATGGCGACCATTATGACATCACCGTCGCCATGACGACCATTATGACATCATCGTAGCCATTACGACCATTATTAAATCACAGTCGCCATGACAACCATTATGACATCTTCATCGCCATGACCACCATTATGACATCATGACATCACCGTTGCCATGACGGCCATTATGACATCATCGTCGCCATGACAACCATTATAACATCATCGTCGCCATGGCGACCATTATGACACCACCGTTGCCATGACGATCATTATGACATCATCGTCGCCATGACGACCATTATGACATCATCATCGCCATGACGACCATTATGACATCATCATCGCCATGATGACCGTTATGACATCATCGTCGCCATGGCGACCATTATGACACCACCGTTGCCATGACGACCACTATGACATCATCGTCGCCATGACGACCATTATAACATCATCATCGCCATGACGACCATTATGACATCATCATCGCCATGATGACCGTTATGACATTATCGTCGCCATGACGACCCTTATGATATCATCGTCGCCATGGCAAACATTATGACATCATCATCGCCATGACAACCAATATGATATCATCGTCGCCATGACAACCATTATGACATCACAATCGCCATGACAACCATTATGACATCACAATCGCCATGACAACCATTATGACATCACAATCGCCATGACAACCATTATGACATCTTCGTCGCCATGATGACTATTATGACATCATGACATCACCGTTGCCATGACGACCATTATGACACCACCATTGCCATGACGACCATTAAGACATTATCGTCGCCATGACGACCATTATGACATCATCGTCGCCATGACAACCATTATGACATCACAATCGCCATGACGACCATTATGACATCATCATCACCATGGCGACCATTATGACATCACCCTCGCCATGACGACCATTATGAAATCATCATAACCATTACGACCATTATTAAATCACAGTCGCCATGACAACCATTATGACATCTTCATCGCCATGATGACCATTATGACATCATGACATCACCGTCGCCATGACAACCATTATGACATCATCGTCGCCATGGCGACCATTATGACATCATCGTCGCCTTGACGACAATTATGACATCATCATCGCCATGACGACCATTATGACATCATCATCGCCATGATGACCGTTATGACATTATCGTCGCCATGACGACCCTTATGACATCATCGTCGCCATGGCAACCATTATGACATCATCATCGCCATGACAACCAATATGAAATCATCGTCGCCATGATGACCATTATGACATCATCGTAGCCATTACGACCATTATTAAATCACAGTCGCCATGACAACCATTATGACATCATCATCGCCATGATGACCGTTATGACAATATCGTCGCCATGACGACCCTTATGACATCACCGTCGCCATGGCAACCATTATGACATCATCATCGCCATGACAACCAATATGATATCATCATCGCCATGATGACCATTATGACATCATCGTCGCCATGACAACCATTATGACATCATCGTTGCCATGGCGACCATTATTACATCACCGTCGCCATGACGACCATTATGACATCATCGTAGCCATCACGACCATTATTAAATCACAGTCGCCATGACAACCATTATGACATCATCATCGCCATGATGACCGTTATGACAATATCGTCGCCATGACGACCCTTATGACATCATCGTCGCCATGGCAACCATTATGACATCATCATCGCCATGACAACCAATATGATATCATCGTTGCCATGATGACCATTATGACATCATTGTCGCCATGACAACCATTATGACATCAACGTCGCCATGGCGACCATTTTGACATCACCGTCGCCATGACGACCATTATGACATCACCGTTGCCATGACGACCATTATGACATCAACGTCACCATGACGACAATTATGACATCATCATCGCCATGACGACCATTATGACATCATCATCGCCATGATGACCGTTATGACATTATCGTCGCCATGACGACCATTATGACATCACAGTCGCCATGATGACCATTATGACATCATCGTCGCCATGATGACCATTATGACATCATCGTCGCCATGGCGACCATTATGACATCACCGTCGCCATGACGACCATTATGACATCATCATCGCCATGATGACCGTTATGACATTATCGTCGCCATGACGACCCTTATGACATCATCGTCGCCAAGGCGACCATTATGACATCATCATCTCCATGACAACCAATATGATATCATCGTCGCCATGATGACCATTATGTCATCATCATCGCCATGGCAACCATTATGACATCATCATCACCATGGCGACCATGATGACATCACCGTCGCCATGACGACCATTATTAAATCATCGTAGCCATTTCGACCATTATTAAATCACAGTCGCCATGATAACCATTATGACATCTTCGTCGCCATGATGACCATTATGACATCATGACATCACCGTTGACATGACGACCATTATTAAATCATCGTAGCCATTTCGACCATTATTAAATCACAGTCGCCATGATAACCATTATGACATCATCATCGCCATGACAACCAATATGATATCATCGTCGCCATGATGACCATTATGACATCATCGTCGCCATGATGACCATAATGACATCATGGTAGCCATTACGACCATTATTAAATCATAGTCGCCATGACAACCATTATGACATCTTCGTCGCCATGACGACCATTATGACATCATGACATCACCGTTGCCATGACAACCATTATGACATCACCGTTGCCATGACGACCATTATGACATCATCATCGCCATGATGACCGTTATGACATCATCGTCGCCATGACGACCATTATGACATCATCGTCGCCATGACAACCATTATGACATCATCGTTGCCATGGCGACCATTATGACATCACCGTCACCATGACGACCATTATGACATCATCGTAGCCATTACGACCATTATTAAATCACAGTCGCCATGACAACCATTATGACATCATCATCGCCATGATGACCGTTATGACAATATCGTCGCCATGACGACCCTTATGACATCACCGTCGCCATGGCAACCATTATGACATCATCATCGCCATGACAACCAAAATGATATCATCATCGCCATGATCACCATTATGACATCATCGTCGCCATGACAACCATTATGACATCATCGCTGCCATGGCGACCATTATTACATCACCGTCGCCATGACGACCATTATGACATCATCGTAGCCATCACGACCATTATTAAATCACAGTCGCCATGACAACCATTATGACATCATCATCGCCATGATGACCGTTATGACAATATCGTCGCCATGACGACCCTTATGACATCATCGTCGCCATGACAACCAATATGATATCATCGTTGCCATGATGACCATTATGACATCATTGTCGCCATGACAACCATTATGACATCAACGTCGCCATGGCGACCATTTTGACATCACCGTCGCCATGACGACCATTATGACATCACCGTTGTCATGACGACCATTATGACATCAACGTCACCATGACGACAATTATGACATCATCATCGCCATGACGACCATAATGACATCATCATCGCCATTATGACCGTTATGACATTATCGTCGCCATGACGACCCTTATGACATCATCGTCGCCATGGCAAACATTATGACATCATCATCGCCATGGCAACCATTATGACATCATCATCGCCATGACAACCAATATGATATCATCGTTGCCATGATGACCATTATGTCATCATCATCGCCATGGCAACCATTATAACATCATCATCACCATGGCGACCATTATGACATCAACGTCGCCATGGCGACCATGATGACATCACCGTCGCCATGACGACCATTATTAAATCATCGTAGCCATTTCGACCATTATTAAATCACAGTCGCCATGACAACCATTATGACATCTTCGTCGCCATGATGACCATTATGACATCATGACATCACCGTTGCCATGACGACCATTATGACATCACCATTGCCATGACGACCATTATGACATCATCGTCGCCATGACGACCATTATGACATCATCGTCGCCATAACAACCATTATGACACCACAATCGCCATGACGACCATTATGACATCACCGTCACCATGGCGACCATTATGACATCACCGTCGCCATTACGACCATTATGAAATCATCATAGCCATTACGACCATTATTAAATCACAGTCGCCATGACAACCATTATGACATCTTGGTCGCCATGATGACGATTATGACATCATGACATCACCGTCGCCATGACAACCATTATGACATCATCGTCGCCATGACGACCATTATGACATCATCATCGCCATGATTACCGTTATGACATTTTCGTCGCCATGACGACCATTATGACATCATCATCACCATGACAACCAATATGATATCATCGTCGCCATGACAACCATTATGACATCATCATTGCCATGGCGACCATTATGACATCATCGTCGCCATGACAACCATTATGACATCACCGCCACCATGACGACCATTATGACATCATCATCGCCATGATGACCGTTATGACATTATCGTCGCCATGACGACCCTTATGACATCATCGCCGCCATAGTGACCATTATGACATCATCATCGCCATGACAACCAATATGATATCATCGTCGCCATGATGACCATTTTGACATCACCGTTGCCATGACGACCATTATGACATCACCATTGCCATGACGACCATTATGACATCAACGTCGCCATGACGACAATTATGACATCATCATCGCCATGACGACCATTATGACATCATCATCGCCATGATGACCGTTATGACATTATCGTCGCCATGACGACCCCTATGACATCATCGTCGCCATGACGACCATTATGACATCATCATCGCCATGATGACCGTTATGACATCATCGTCGCCATGGCGACCATTATGACACCACCGTTGCCATGACGACCATTATGACATCATCGTCGCCATGACGACCATTATGACATCATCGCCATGACGACCATTATGACATCATCATCGCCATGATGACCATTATGACATTATCGTCGCCATGACGACCCTTATGATATCATTGTCGCCATGGCAACCATTATGACATCATCATCGCCATGACAACCAATATGATATCATCGTCGCCATGATGACAATTATGACATCATCGTCGCCATGACAACCATTATGACATCATCGCCATGGCGACCATTATGACATCATCGTCGCCATGACAACCATTATGACATCACCGCCGCCATGACGACCATTATGACATTATCATCGCTATGATGACCGTTATGACATTATCGTCGCCATGACGACCCTTATGACATCATCGTTGCCATGGTGACCAATATGACATCATCATCACCATGAGAACCAATATGATATCATCGTCGCCATGATAACCATTATGTCATCATCGTCGCCATGGCAACCATTATGACATCATCATCGCCATGGCGACCATTATGACATCAACGTCGACATGGCGACCATTTTGACATCACCGTCGCCATGACGACCATTATTAAATCATCGTAGCCATTTCGACCATTATTAAATCACAGTCGCCATGACAACCATTATGACATCTTCGTCGCCATGATGACTATTATGACATCATGACATCACCGTTGCCATGACGACCATTATGACACCACCATTGCCATGACGACCATTAAGACATTATCGTCGCCATGACGACCATTATGACATCATCGTCGCCATGACAACCATTATGACATCACAATCGCCATGACGACCATTATGACATCATCATCACCATGGCGACCATTATGACATCACCCTCGCCATGACGACCATTATGAAATCATCATAACCATTATGACCATTATTAAATCACAGTCGCCATGACAACCATTATGACATCTTCATCGCCATGATGACCATTATGACATCATGACATCACCGTCGCCATGACAACCATTATGACATCATCGTCGCCATGGCGACCATTATGACATCATCGTCGCCTTGACGACAATTATGACATCATCATCGCCATGACGACCATTATGACATCATCATCGCCATGATGACCGTTATGACATTATCGTCGCCATGACGACCCTTATGACATCATCGTCGCCATGGCAACCATTATGACATCATCATCGCCATGACAACCAATATGAAATCATCGTCGCCATGATGACCATTATGACATCATCGTAGCCATTACGACCATTATTAAATCACAGTCGCCATGACAACCATTATGACATCATCATCGCCATGATGACCGTTATGACAAAATCGTCGCCATGACGACCCTTATGACATCACCGTCGCCATGGCAACCATTATGACATCATCATCGCCATGACAACCAATATGATATCATCATCGCCATGATGACCATTATGACATCATCGTCGCCATGACAACCATTATGACATCATCGTTGCCATGGCGACCATTATTACATCACCGTCGCCATGACGACCATTATGACATCATCATCGCCATGATGACCGTTATGACAATATCATCGCCATGACGACCCTTATGACATCATCGTCGCCATGGCAACCATTATGACATCATCATCGCCATGACAACCAATATGATATCATCGTTGCCATGATGACCATTATGACATCATTGTCGCCATGACAACCATTATGACATCAACGTCGCCATGGCGACCATTTTGACATCACCGTCGCCATGACGACCATTATGACATCACCGTTGCCATGACGACCATTATGACATCAACGTCACCATGACGACAATTATGACATCATCATCGCCATGACGACCATTATGACATCATCATCGCCATGATGACCGTTATGACATTATCGTCGCCATGACGACCATTATGACATCACAGTCGCCATGATGACCGTTATGACATTATCGTCGCCATGACGACCCTTATGACATCATCGTCGCCAACGCGACCATTATGACATCATCATCTCCATGACAACCAATATGATATCATCGTCGCCATGATGACCATTATGTCATCATCATCGCCATGGCAACCATTATGACATCATCATCACCATGGCGACCATTATGACCTCAACGTCGCCATGGCGACCATGATGACATCACCGTCGCCATGACGACCATTATTAAATCATCGTAGCCATTTCGACCATTATTAAATCACAGTCGCCATGATAACCATTATGACATCTTCGTCGCCATGATGACCATTATGACATCATGACATCACCGTTGACATGACGACCATTATTAGATCATCGTAGCCATTTCGACCATTATTAAATCACAGTCGCCATGATAACCATTATGACATCATCATCGCCATGACAACCAATATGATATCATCGTCGCCATGATGACCATTATGACATCATCGTCGCCATGATGACCATAATGACATCATGGTAGCCATTACGACCATTATTAAATCATAGTCGCCATGACAACCATTATGACATCTTCGTCGCCATGACGACCATTATGACATCATGACATCACCGTTGCCATGACAACCATTATGACATCACCGTTGCCATGACGACCATTATGACATCATCATCGCCATGATGACCGTTATGACATTATCGTCGCCATGACGACCCTTATGACATCATCGTCGCCATGGCAAACATTATGACATCATCATCGCCATGACAACCAATATGATATCATCGTCGCCATGATGACCATTATGACATCATCGTCACCATGACAACCATTATGACATCATCGTCGCCATGACGACCATTATGACATCATCGTAGCCATTACGACTATCATTAAATCACAGTTGCCATGACAACCATTATGACATCTTCGTCGCCATGACGACCATTATGACATCATGACATCACCGTTGCCATGACGACCATTATGACATCATCGTCGCCATGACAACCATTATAACATCATCGACGCCATGGCGACCATTATGACACCACCGTTGCCATGACGATCATTATGACATCATCGTCGCCATGACGACCATTATGACAACATCATCGCCATGACGACCATTATGACATCATCATCGCCATGATGACCGTTATGACATCATCGTCGCCATGACGACCATTATGACATCATCGTCGCCATGACAACCATTATGACATCATCGTTGCCATGGCGACCATTATGACATCACCGTCACCATGACGACCATTATGACATCATCGTAGCCATTACGACCATTATTAAATCACAGTCGCCATGACAACCATTATGACATCATCATCGCCATGATGACCGTTATGACAATATCGTCGCCATGACGACCCTTATGACATCACCGTCGCCATGGCAACCATTATGACATCATCATCGCCATGACAACCAAAATGATATCATCATCGCCATGATCACCATTATGACATCATCGTCGCCATGACAACCATTATGACATCATCGCTGCCATGGCGACCATTATTACATCACCGTCGCCATGACGACCATTATGACATCATCGTAGCCATCACGACCATTATTAAATCACAGTCGCCATGACAACCATTATGACATCATCATCGCCATGATGACCGTTATGACAATATCGTCGCCATGACGACCCTTATGACATCATCGTCGCCATGACAACCAATATGATATCATCGTTGCCATGATGACCATTATGACATCATTGTCGCCATGACAACCATTATGACATCAACGTCGCCATGGCGACCATTTTGACATCACCGTCGCCATGACGACCATTATGACATCACCGTTGCCATGACGACCATTATGACATCAACGTCACCATGACGACAATTATGACATCATCATCGCCATGACGACCATTATGACATCATCATCGCCATGACGACCATTATGACATCATCATCGCCATGATGACCGTTATGACATTATCGTCGCCATGACGACCCTTATGACATCATCGTCGCCATGGCAAACATTATGACATCATCATCGCCATGGCAACCATTATGACATCATCATCGCCATGACAACCAATATGATATCATCGTCGCCATGATGACCATTATGTCATCATCATCGCCATGGCAACCATTATGACATCATCATCACCATGGCGACCATTATGACATCAACGTCGCCATGGCGACCATGATGACATCACCGTCGCCATGACGACCATTATTAAATCATCGTAGCCATTTCGACCATTATTAAATCACAGTCGACATGATAACCATTATGACATCTTCGTCGCCATGATGACCATTATGACATCATGACATCACCGTTGACATGACGACCATTATTAAATCATCGTAGCCATTTCGACCATTATTAAATCACAGTCGCCATGATAACCATTATGACATCATCATCGCCATGACAACCAATATGATATCATCGTCGCCATGATGACCATTATGACATCATCGTCGCCGAGATGACCATAATGACATCATGGTAGCCATTACGACCATTATTAAATCATAGTCGCCATGACAACCATTATGACATCTTCGTCGCCATGACGACCATTATGACATCACCGTTGCCATGACGACCATTATGACATCATCATCGCCATGATGACCGTTATGACATTATCGTCGCCATGACGACCCTTATGACATCATCGTCGCCATGGCAAACATTATGACATCATCATCGCCATGACAACCAATATGATATCATCGTCGCCATGATGACCATTATGACATCATCGTCACCATGACAACCATTATGACATCATCGTCGCCATGACGACCATTATGACATCATCGTAGCCATTACGACTATCATTAAATCACAGTTGCCATGACAACCATTATGACATCTTCGTCGCCATGACGACCATTATGACATCATGACATCACCGTTGCCATGACGACCATTATGACATCATCGTCGCCATGACAACCATTATAACATCATCGACGCCATGGCGACCATTATGACACCACCGTTGCCATGACGATCATTATGACATCATCGTCGCCATGACGACCATTATGACAACATCATCGCCATGACGACCATTATGACATCATCATCGCCATGATGACCGTTATGACATCATCTTCGCCATGACGACCATTATGACATCATCGTCGCCATGACAACCATTATGACATCATCGTTGCCATGGCGACCATTATAACATCATCGACGCCATGGCGACCATTATGACACCACCGTTGCCATGACGATCATTATGACATCATCATCGCCATGACGACCATTATGACAACATCATCGCCATGACGACCATTATGACATCATCATCGCCATGATGACCGTTATGACATCATCGTCGCCATGACGACCATTATGACATCATCGTCGCCATGACAACCATTATGACATCATCGTTGCCATGGCGACCATTATGACATCACCGTCACCATGACGACCATTATGACATCATCGTAGCCATTACGACCATTATTAAATCACAGTCGCCATGACAACCATTATGACATCATCATCGCCATGATGACCGTTATGACATTATCGTCGCCATGACGACCCTTATGACATCATCGTTGCCATCGCAACCATTATGACATCATCATCGCCATGACAACCAATATGATATCATCGTCGCCATGATGACCATTATGACATCATCGTCGCCATGACAACCATTATGACATCTTTGTCGCCATGACAACCATTATGACATTATGACATCACCGTTGCCATGACGACCATTATGACATCACCGTTGCCATGACGACCATTATGACATCATCATCGCCATGACGACCATTATGACATCATCGTCGCCATGACAACCATTATGACATCACAATCGCCATGACGATCATTATGACATCATCATCGCCATGATGACCCTTTATGACATTATCCGCGCCATGACGACCCTTATGACATCATCGTCCCCATGGCAACCATTATGACATCATCATCGTCATGACAACCAATATGATATCATCGTCGCCATGATGACCATTATGACATCATCGTCGCCATGACAACCAATATGTCATCACAATCGCCATGACAACCATTATGACATCATCATCACCATGGCGAGGATTATGACATCACCCTCGCCATGACGACCATTATGAAATCATCATAGCCATTACGACCATTATTAAATTACAGTCGCCATGACAACCATTATGACATCTTCATCGCCATGATGACCATTATGACATCATGACATCACCGTTGCCATGACAACCATTATGACATCATCGTCGCCATGGCGACCATTATGACATCATCGTCGCCTTGACGACAATTATGACATCATCATCGCCATGACGACCATTATGACATCATCATCGCCATGATGGCCGTTATGACATTATCGTCGCCATGACGACCCTTATGACATCATCGTCGCCATGGCAACCATTATGACATCATCATCGCCATGACAACCAATATGAAATCACCGTCGCCATGACGACCATTATGACATCACCGTCGCCATGACGACCATTATGACATCACCGTCGCCATGACGACCATTATGACATCACCGTCGCCATGACGACCATTATGACATCACCGTCGCCATGACGACCATTATGACATCACCGTCGCCATGACGACCATTATGACATCACCGTCGCCATGACGACCATTATGACATCACCGTCGCCATGACGACCATTATGACATCATCGTCGCCATGACGACCATTATGACACCATCGTCGCCATGACAACCATTATGACATCATCGTCGCCATGGCAACCATTATGACATCACCGTCGCCATGACGACCATTATGACATCATCGTAGCCATTACGACCATTATTAAATCACAGTCGCCATGACAACCATTATGACATCTTCATCGTCATGACGACCATTATGACATCATGACATCACCGTTGCCATGACGTCCATTATGACATCATCGTCGCCATGACAACCATTATAACATCATCGTCGCCATGGCGACCATTATGACACCACCGTTGCCATGACGATCATTATGACATCATCGTCGCCATGACGACCATTATGACATCATCATCGCCATGACGACCATTATGACATCATCATCGCCATGATGACCGTTATGACATCATCGTCGCCATGGCGACCATTATGACACCACCGTTGCCATGACGACCATTATTAAATCATCGTAGCCATTACGACCATTATTAAATCACAATCGTCATGACAAACATTATGACATCTTCGTCGCCATGATGACCATTATGACATCATGACATCACTGTTGCCATGACGACCCTTATGACATCATCGTCGCCATGATGACCATTATGACATCATCGTCGCCATGACAACCATTATGACATCATCGTCGCCATGGCGACCATTATGACATCACCGTCGCCATGACGACCATTATGACATCATCGTAGCCATTACAACCATTATTAAATCACAGTCGCCATGACAACCATTATGACATCTTCATCGCCATGATGACCATTATGACATCCTGACATCACCGTTGCCATGATGACCATTATGACATCATCGTCTCCATGACAACCATTATGACATCATCGACGCCATGGCGACCATTATGACACCACCGTTGCCATGACGACCATAATGACATCATCGTCGCCATGACGACCATTATGACATCATCGTAGCCATTACAACCATTATTAAATCACAGTCGCCATGACAACCATTATGACATCTTCATCGCCATGATGACCATTATGACATCATGACATCACCGTCGCCATGACAACCATTATGACATCATCGTCGCTATGGCGACCATTATGACATCATCGTCGCCTTGACGACAATTATGACATCATCATCGCCATGAAAACCATTATGACATCATCGTTGCCATGGCAACCATTATGACATCATAATCGCCATGACAACCAATATGAAATCATCGTCGCCATGATGACCATTATGACATCATCGTCGCCATGACAACCATTATGACATCATCGTCGCCATGGCGACCATTATGACATCACCGTCGCCATGACGACCATTATGACATCACCGTCGCCATGACGACCATTATTACACCACCGTCGCCATGACGACCATTATGACATCACCGTCGCCATGACGACCATTATGAAATCATCGTCGCCATAACGACCATTATGACATGACCGTCGCCATGACGACCATTATGACATCATCATCGCCATGACAACCATTATGACATCATCGTCGCCATGGCAACCATTATGACATCATCGTCGCCATGACGACCATTATGACATCATATTCGCCCTGACGACCATTATGACATCAACGTCGCCATGGCGACCATTTTGACATCACCGTCGCCATGACGACCATTATTAAATCATCGTAGCCATTACGACCATTATTAAATCACAGTCGCCATGACAACCATTATGACATCTTCGTCGCCATGATGACCATTATGACATCACCGTTGCCATGACGACCATTATGACATCACCATTGCCATGACGACCATTATGACATCATCGTCGCCATGACGACCATTATGACATCATCATCGTCGCCATGACAACCATTATGACATCATCATCGTCGCCATGACAACCATTATGACATCACAATCGCCATGACGACCATTATGACATCATCGTCACCATGGCGACCATTATGACATCATCGTCACCATGGCGACCATTATGACATCACCGTCGCCATGACGACCATTATGAAATCATCATAGCCATTACGACCATTATGACATCTTCATCGCCATGATGACCATTATGACATCATGAAATCACCGTCGCCATGACAACCATTATGGCATCACAATCGCCATGACGGCCATTATGACATCATCATCACCATGGCGACCATTATGACATCATCGTTGCCATGGCGACCATTATGACATCACTGTCGCCATGACGACCATTATGACATCACTGTCGCCATGACGACCATTATGACATCATCGTAGCCATTACGACCATTATTAAATCACAGTCGCCATGACAACCATTATGACATCATCATCGCCATGATGACCGTTATGACAATATCGTCGCCATGACGACCCTTATGACATCATCGTCGCCATGGCAACCATTATGACATCATCATCACCATGACAAGCAATATGATATCATCGCCGCCATGACGACCCTTATGACATCATCGTCGCCATGGCAACCATTATGACATCATCATCGCCATGACAAGCAATATGATATCATCGCTGCCATGATGACCATTATGACATCATTGTCGCCATGACAACCATTATGACATCATCGTCGCCATGGCGACCATTATGACATCACCGTCGCCATGACGACCATTATGACATCACCGTCGCCATGACGACCATTATGACATCACCGTCGCCATGACGACCATTATGACATCACCGTCGCCATGACGACCATTATGACATCACCGTCGCCATGACGACCATTATGACATCACCGTCGCCATGACGACCATTATGACATCACCGTCGCCATGACGACCATTATGACATCACCGTCGCCATGACGACCATTATGACATCATCGTCGCCATGAGGACCATTATGACACCATCGTCGCCATGACAACCATTATGACATCATCGTCGCCATGGCAACCATTATGACATCACCGTCGCCATGACGACCATTATGACATCATCGTAGCCATTACGACCATTATTAAATCACAGTCGCCATGACAACCATTATGACATCTTCATCGTCATGACGACCATTATGACATCATGACATCACCGTTGCCATGACGTCCATTATGACATCATCGTCGCCATGACAACCATTATAACATCATCGTCGCCATGGCGACCATTATGACACCACCGTTGCCATGACGATCATTATGACATCATCGTCGCCATGACGACCATTATGACATCATCATCGCCATGACGACCATTATGACATCATCATCGCCATGATGACCGTTATGACATCATCGTCGCCATGGCGACCATTATGACACCACCGTTGCCATGACGACCATTATTAAATCATCGTAGCCATTACGACCATTATTAAATCACAATCGTCATGACAAACATTATGACATCTTCGTCGCCATGATGACCATTATGACATCATGACATCACTGTTGCCATGACGACCCTTATGACATCATCGTCGCCATGATGACCATTATGACATCATCGTCGCCATGACAACCATTATGACATCATCGTCGCCATGGCGACCATTATGACATCACCGTCGCCATGACGACCATTATGACATCATCGTAGCCATTACAACCATTATTAAATCACAGTCGCCATGACAACCATTATGACATCTTCATCGCCATGATGACCATTATGACATCCTGACATCACCGTTGCCATGATGACCATTATGACATCATCGTCTCCATGACAACCATTATGACATCATCGACGCCATGGCGACCATTATGACACCACCGTTGCCATGACGACCATAATGACATCATCGTCGCCATGACGACCATTATGACATCATCGTAGCCATTACAACCATTATTAAATCACAGTCGCCATGACAACCATTATGACATCTTCATCTCCATGATGACCATTATGACATCATGACATCACCGTCGCCATGACAACCATTATGACATCATCGTCGCTATGGCGACCATTATGACATCATCGTCGCCTTGACGACAATTATGACATCATCATCGCCATGACGACCATTATGACATCATCATCGCCATGATGACCGTTATGACATTATCGTCGCCATGACGACCCTTATGACATCATCGTTGCCATGGCAACCATTATGACATCATAATCGCCATGACAACCAATATGAAATCATCGTCGCCATGATGACCATTATGACATCATCGTCGCCATGACAACCATTATGACATCATCGTCGCCATGGCGACCATTATGACATCACCGTCGCCATGACGACCATTATGACATCACCGTCGCCATGACGACCATTATTACACCACCGTCGCCATGACGACCATTATGACATCACCGTCGCCATGACGACCATTATGAAATCATCGTCGCCATAACGACCATTATGACATGACCGTCGCCATGACGACCATTATGACATCATCATCGCCATGACAACCATTATGACATCATCGTCGCCATGGCAACCATTATGACATCATCGTCGCCATGACGACCATTATGACATCATATTCGCCCTGACGACCATTATGACATCAACGTCGCCATGGCGACCATTTTGACATCACCGTCGCCATGACGACCATTATTAAATCATCGTAGCCATTACGACCATTATTAAATCACAGTCGCCATGACAACCATTATGACATCTTCGTCGCCATGATGACCATTATGACATCACCGTTGCCATGACGACCATTATGACATCACCATTGCCATGACGACCATTATGACATCATCGTCGCCATGACGACCATTATGACATCATCATCGTCGCCATGACAACCATTATGACATCATCATCGTCGCCATGACAACCATTATGACATCACAATCGCCATGACGACCATTATGACATCATCGTCACCATGGCGACCATTATGACATCATCGTCACCATGGCGACCATTATGACATCACCGTCGACATGACGACCATTATGAAATCATCATAGCCATTACGACCATTATGACATCTTCATCGCCATGATGACCATTATGACATCATGAAATCACCGTCGCCATGACAACCATTATGGCATCACAATCGCCATGACGGCCATTATGACATCATCATCACCATGGCGACCATTATGACATCATCGTTGCCATGGCGACCATTATGACATCACTGTCGCCATGACGACCATTATGACATCACTGTCGCCATGACGACCATTATGACATCATCGTAGCCATTACGACCATTATTAAATCACAGTCGCCATGACAACCATTATGACATCATCATCGCCATGATGACCGTTATGACAATATCGTCGCCATGACGACCCTTATGACATCATCGTCGCCATGGCAACCATTATGACATCATCATCACCATGACAAGCAATATGATATCATCGCCGCCATGACGACCCTTATGACATCATCGTCGCCATGGCAACCATTATGACATCATCATCGCCATGACAAGCAATATGATATCATCGCTGCCATGATGACCATTATGACATCATTGTCGCCATGACAACCATTATGACATCATCGTCGCCATGGCGACCATTATGACATCACCGTCGCCATGACGACCATTATGACATCACCGTCGCCATGACGACCATTATGACATCACCGTCGCCATGACGACCATTATGACATCATCGTCGCCATAACGACCATTATGACATGACCGTCGCCATGACGACCATTATGACATCATAGTCGCCATGACAACCATTATGACATCATCGTCGCCATGGCAACCATTATGACATCATCGTCGCCATGACGACCATTATGACATCATATTCGCCCTGACGACCATTATGACATCAACGTCGCCATGGCGACCATTTTGACATCACCGTCGCCATGACGACCATTATTAAATCATCGTAGCCATTACGACCATTATTAAATCACAGTCGCCATGACAACCATTATGACATCTTCGTCGCCATGATGACCATTATGACATCATCGTCGCCATGGCAACCATTATGACATCATCGTCGCCATGACGACCATTATGACATCATATTCGCCCTGACGACCATTATGACATCACCGTTGCCATGACGACCATTATGACATCACCATTGCCATGACGACCATTATGACATCATCGTCGCCATGACGACCATTATGACATCATCATCGTCGCCATGACAACCATTATGACATCACAATCGCCATGACGACCATTATGACATCATCGTCACCATGGCGACCATTATGACATAACCGTCGCCATGACGACCATTATGAAATCATCATAGCCATTACGACCATTATTAAATCACAGTCGCCATGACAACCATTATGACATCTTCATCGCCATGATGACCATTATGACATCATGACATCACCGTCGCCATGACAATCATTATGACATCATCATCGCCATGGCGACCATTATGACATCATCGTCGCCTTGACGACAATTATGACATCATCATCGCCATGACAACCATTATGACATCATCGTCGCCATGGCGACCATTATGACATCACCGTCGCCATGACGACCATTATGACATCACCGTCGCCATGACGACCATTATGACATCACCATCGCCATGACGACCATTATGACATCACCGTCGCCATGACGACCATTATGACATCACCGTCGCCATGACGACTATTATGACATCATCGTCGCCATGACGACCATTATGACATCACCGTCGCCATGACGACCATTATGACATCATCGTCGCCATGACAACCATTATGACATCATCGTCGCCATGGCAACCATTATGACATCACCGTCGCCATGACGACCATTATGACATCATCGTAGCCATTACGACCATTATTAAATCACAGTCGCCATGACAACCATTATGACATCTTCATCGCCATGACGACCGTTATGACATCATGACATCACCGTTGACATGACGTCCATTATGACATCATCGTCGCCATGACAACCATTATAACATCATCGTCGCCATGGCGACCATTATGACACCACCGTTGCCATGACGATCATTATGACATCATCGTCGCCATGACGACCATTATGACATCATCATCGCCATGACGACCATTATGACATCATCATCGCCATGATGACCGTTATGACATCATCGTCGCCATGGCGACCATTATGACACCACCGTTGCCATGACGACCATTATGACATCAACGTCGCCATGACGACCATTATTAAATCATCGTAGCCATTACGACCATTATTAAATCACAATCGTCATGACAACCATTATGACATCTTCGTCGCCATGATGACCATTATGACATCATGACATCACTGTTGCCATGACGACCCTTATGACATCATCGTCGCCATGGCAAACATTATGACATCATCATCGCCATGACACCCAATATGATATCATCGTCGCCATGATGACCATTATGACATCATTGTCGCCATGACAACCATTATGACATCATCATCGCCATGGCGACCATTATGACATCACCGTCGCCATGACGACCATTATGACATCATCGTAGCCATTATTAAATCACAGTCGCCATGACGACCATTATGACATCATGACATCACCGTTGCCATGACGACCATTATGACATCATCATCACCATGGCGACCATTATGACATCAACGTCGCCATGGCGACCATTATGACATCACCGTCGCCATGACGACCATTATTAAATCATCGTAGCCATTTCGACCATTATTAAATCACAGTCGCCATGATAACCATTATGACATCTTCGTCGCCATGATGACCATTATGACATCATGACATCACCGTTGACATGACGACCATTATTAAATCATCGTAGCCATTTCGACCATTATTAAATCACAGTCACCATGATAACCATTATGACATCATCATCACCATGACAACCAATATGATATCATCGTCGCCATGATGACCATTATGACATCATCGACGCAATGACAACCATTATGACATCACTGTCGCCATGGCGACCATTATGACATCACCGTCGCCATGACGACCATTATGACATCATGGTAGCCATTACGACCATTATTAAATCACAGTCGCCATGACAAGAATTATGACATCTTCGTCGCCATGACAACCATTATGACATCATGACATCACCGTTGCCATGACGACCATTATGACATCACCGTTGCCATGACGACCATTATGACATCATCGTCGCCATGACGACCATTATGACATCATCATCGCCATGATGACCGTTATGACATTATCGTCGCCATGACGACCCTTATGACATCATCGTCGCCATGGCAAACATTATGACATCAACATCGCCATGACAACCAATATGATATCATCGTCGCCATGATGACCATTATGACATCATCGTCACCATGACAACCATTATGACATCATCGTCGCCATGACGACCATTATGACATCATCGTAGCCATTACGACCATTATTAAATCACAGTCGCCATGACAACCATTATGACATCTTCGTCGCCATGACGACCATTATGACATCACCGTTGCCATGACGACCATTATGACATCATCGTCGCCATGACAACCATTATAACATCATCGTCGCCATGGCGACCATTATGACACCACCGTTGCCATGATGACCGTTATGACTTCATCGTCGCCATGACGACCATTATGACATCATCGTCGCCATGACAACCATTATGACATCATCGTTGCCATGGCGACCATTATGACATCACCGTCGCCATGACGACCATTATGACATCATCGTAGCCATTACGACCATTATTAAATCACAGTCGCCATGACAACCATTATGACATCATCATCGCCATGATGACCGTTATGACAATATCGTCGCCATGACGACCCTTATGACATCATCGTCGCCATGGCAACCATTATGACATCATCATCGCCATGACAACCAATATGATATCATCATCGCCATGATGACCATTATGACATCATCGTCGCAATGACAACCATTATGACATCATCGTTGCCATGGCGACCATTATGACATCACCGTCGCCATGACGACCATTATGACATCATCGTAGCCATTACGACCATTATTAAATCACAGTCGCCATGACAACCATTATGACATCATCATCGCCATGATGACCGTTATGACAATATCGTCGCCATGACGACCCTTATGACATCATCGTCGCCATGGCAACCATTATGACATCATCATCGCCATGACAAGCAATATGATATCATCGCTGCCATGATGACCATTATGACATCATTGTCGCCATGACAACCATTATGACATCAACGTCGCCATGGCGACCATTTTGACATCACCGTCGCCATGACGACCATTATGACATCTTCGTCGCCATGATGACCATTATGACATCATGACATCACCGTTGACATGACGACCATTATGACACCACCATTGCCATGACGACCATTATGACATCATCGTCGCCATGACAACCATTATGACATCATCGTCGCCATGGCAACCATTATGACATCATCGTCGCCATGACGACCATTATGACATCATATTCGCCCTGACGACCATTATGACATCAACGTCGCCATGGCGACCATTTTGACATCACCGCCGCCATGACGACCATTATTAAATCATCGTAGCCATTACGACCATTATTAAATCACAGTCGCCATGACAACCGTTATGACATCTTCGTCGCCATGATGACCATTATGACATCATGACATCACCGTTGCCATGACGACCATTATGACATCACCATTGCCATGACGACCATTATGACATCATCGTCGCCATGACGACCATTATGACATCATCTTCGCCATGACAACCATTATGACATCACAATCGCCATGACGACCATTATGACATCATCGTCACCATGACGACCATTATGACATCACCGTCGCCATGACGACCATTATTAAATCATCGTAGCCATTTCGACCATTATTAAATCACAGTCGCCATGATAACCATTATGACATCTTCGTCGCCATGATGACCATTATGACATCATGACATCACCGTTGACATGACGACCATTATTAAATCATCGTATCCATTTCGACCATTATTAAATCACAGTCACCATGATAACCATTATGACATCATCATCACCATGACAACCAATATGATATCATCGTCGCCATGATGACCATTATGACATCATTGTCGCAATGACAACCATTATGACATCACTGTCGCCATGGCGACCATTATGACATCACCGTCGCCATGACGACCATTATGACATCATGGTAGCCATTACGACCATTATTAAATCACAGTCGCCATGACAACCATTATGACATCTTCGTCGCCATGACAACCATTATGACATCACCGTTGCCATGACGACCATTATGACATCACCGTTGCCATGACGACCATTATGACATCATCGTCGCCATGACGACCATTATCACATCATCATCGCCATGATGACCGTTATGACATTATCGTCGCCATGACGACCCTTATGACATCATCGTCGCCATGGCAAACATTATGACATCATCATCGCCATGACAACCAATATGATATCATCGTCGCCATGATGACCATTATGACATCATCGTCACCATGACAACCATTATGACATCATCGTCGCCATGACGACCATTATGACATCATCGTAGCCATTACGACCATTATTAAATCACAGTCGCCATGACAACCATTATGACATCTTCGTCGCCATGACGACCATTATGACATCATGACATCACCGTTGCCATGACGACCATTATGACATCATCGTCGCCATGACAACCATTATAACATCATCGTCGCCATGGCGACCATTATGACACCACCGTTGCCATGACGATCATTATGACATCATCGTCGCCATGACGACCATTATGACAACATCATCGCCATGACGACCATTATGACATCATCATCGCCATGATGACCCTTATGACTTCATCGTCGCCATGACGACCATTCTGACATCATCGTTGCCATGACAACCATTATGACATCATCGTTGCCATGGCGACCATTATGACATCACCGTTGCCATGACGACCATTATGACATCATCGTAGCCATTAAGACCATTATTAAATCACAGTCGCCATGACAACCATTATGACATCTTCATCGCCATGATGACCATTATGACATCATGAAATCACCGTCGCCATGACAACCATTATGGCATCACAATCGCCATGACGGCCATTATGACATCATCATCACCATGGCGACCATTATGACATCATCGTTGCCATGGTGACCATTATGACATCACTGTCGCCATGACGACCATTATGACATCACTGTCGCCATGACGACCATTATGACATCATCGTAGCCATTACGACCATTATTAAATCACAGTCGCCATGACAACCATTATGACATCATCATCGCCATGATGACCGTTATGACAATATCGTCGCCATGACGACCCTTATGACATCATCGTCGCCATGGCGACCCTTATGACATCATCATCGCCATGACAAGCAATATGATATCATCGTCGCCATGACGACCCTTATGACATCATCGTCGCCATGGCAACCATTATGACATCATCATCGCCATGACAAGCAATATGATATCATCGCTGCCATGATGACCATTATGACATCATTGTCGCCATGACAACCATTATGACATCATCGTCGCCATGGCGACCATTATGACATCACCGTCGCCATGACGACCATTAGACATCACCGTCGCCATGACGACCATTATGACATCACCGTCGCCATGACGACCATTATGACATCATCATAGCCATTACGACCATTATTAAATCACAGTCGCCATAACAACCATTATGACATCTTCATCGCCATGATGACCATTATGACATCATGACATCACCGTCGCCATGACAACCATTATGACATCATCGTCGCCATGATGACCATTATGACATCATCGTCGCCATGACAACCATTATGACATCATCGTCGCCATGGCGACCATTATGACATCATCATCGCCATGACAACCAATATGACATCTTCGTCGCCATGACGACCATTATGACATCACCGTTGCCATGACGACCATTATGACATCACCGTTGCCATGACGACCACTATGACATCATCGTCGCCATGGCGACCATTATGACATCACCGTCGCCATGACGACCATTATGACATCACCGTCGCCATGACGACCATTATGACATCACCGTCGCCATGACGACCATTATGACATCACCGTCGCCATGACGACCATTATGACATCACCGTCGCCATGACGACCATTATGACATCATCATCGCCATGATGACCATTATGACATTATCGTTGCCATGACGACCCTTATGACATCATCGTCGCCATGGCGACCATTATGACATCATCATCGCCATGACAACCAATATGATATCATCGTCGCCATGATGACCATTATGTCATCATTATCGCCATGGCAACCATTATGACATCATCATCACCATGGCGACCATTATGACATCAACGTCGCCATGGCGACCATTATGACATCACCGTCGCCATGACGACCATTATTAAATCATCGTAGCCATTTCGACCATTATTAAATCACAGTCGCCATGATAACCATTATGACATCTTCGTCGCCATGATGACCATTATGACATCATGACATCACCGTTGACATGACGACCATTATTAAATCATCGTATCCATTTCGACCATTATTAAATCACAGTCACCATGATAACCATTATGACATCATCATCACCATGACAACCAATATGATATCATCGTCGCCATGATGGCCATTATGACATCACCGTCGCCATGACGACCATTATGACATCATCGTAGCCATTACGACCATTATTAAATCACAGTCGCCATGACAACCATTATGACATCATCATCGCCATGATGACCGTTATGACAATATCGTCGCCATGACGACCCTTATGACATCATCGTCGCCATGGCAACCATTATGACATCATCATCGCCATGACAAGCAATATGATATCATCGCTGCCATGATGACCATTATGACATCATTGTCGCCATGACAACCATTATGACATCAACGTCGCCATGGCGACCATTTTGACATCACCGTCGCCATGACGACCATTATGACATCTTCGTCGCCATGATGACCATTATGACATCATGACATCACCGTTGACATGACGACCATTATGACACCACCATTGCCATGACGACCATTATGACATCATCGTCGCCATGACAACCATTATGACATCATCGTCGCCATGGTAACCATTATGACATCATCGTCGCCATGACGACCATTATGACATCATATTCGCCCTGACGACTATTATGACATCACTGTCGCCATGGCGACCATTATGACATCACCGTCGCCATGACGACCATTATGACATCATGGTAGCCATTACGACCATTATTAAATCACAGTCGCCATGACAACCATTATGACATCTTCGTCGCCATGACAACCATTATGACATCTTCGTCGCCATGACAACCATTATGACATCACCGTTGCCATGACGACCATTATGACATAACCGTTGCCATGACGACCATTATGACATCATCGTCGCCATGACGACCATTATTACATCATCATCGCCATGATGACCGTTATGACATTATCGTCGCCATGACGACCCTTATGACATCATCGTCGCCATGGCAAACATTATGACATCATCATCGCCATGACAACCAATATGATATCATCGTCGCCATGATGACCATTATGACATCATCGTCACCATGACAACCATTATGACATCATCGTCGCCATGACGACCATTATGACATCATCGTAGCCATTACGACCATTATTAAATCACAGTCGCCATGACAACCATTATGACATCTTCGTCGCCATGACGACCATTATGACATCATGACATCACCGTTGCCATGACGACCATTATGACATCATCGTCGCCATGACAACCATTATAACATCATCGTCGCCATGGCGACCATTATGACACCACCGTTGCCATGACGATCATTATGACATCATCGTCGCAATGACGACCATTATGACACCATCATCGCCATGACGACAATTATGACATCATCATCGCCATGATGACCGTTATGACTTCATCGTCGCCATGACGACCATTCTGACATCATCGTTGCCATGACAACCATTATGACATCATCGTTGCCATGGCGACCATTATGACATCACCGTCGCCATGACGACCATTATGACATCATCGTAGCCATTAAGACCATTATTAAATCACAGTCCCCATGACTACCATTATGACATCATCATCGCCATGATGACTGTTATGACAATATTGTCGCCATGACGACAATTATGACATCATCGTCGCCATGGCAACCATTATGACATCATCATCGCCATGACAACCAATATGATATCATCATCGCCATGATGACCATTATGACATCATCGTCGCCATGACAACCATTATGACATCATCGTTGCCATGGCGACCATAATGACATCACCGTCGCCATGACGACCATTATGACATCATCGTAGCCATTACGACCATTATTAAATCACAGTCGCCATGACAACCATTATGACATCATCATCGCCATGACAAGCAATATGATATCATCGCTGCCATGATGACCATTATGACATCATTGTCGCCATGACAACCATTATGACATCAATGTCGCCATGGCGACCATTTTGACATCACCGTCGCCATGACGACCATTATGACATCTTCGTCGCCATGATGACCATTATGACATCATGACATCACCGTTGACATGACGACCATTATGACACCACCATTGCCATGACGACCATTATGACATCATCGTCGCCATGACGACCATTATGACATCATCGTCGCCATGACGACTATTATGACATCATCTTCGCCATGACAACCATTATGACATCACAATCGCCATGACGACCATTATGACATCATCGTCACCATGGCGACCATTATGACATCACCGTCGCCATGACGACCATTATGAAATCATCATAGCCATTACGACCATTATTAAATCACAGTCGCCATGACAACCATTATGACATCTTCATCGCCATGATGACCATTATGACATCATGACATCACCGTCGCCATGACAACCATTATGGCATCACAATCGTCATGACGGCCATTATGACATCATCATCACCATGGCGACCATTATGACATCACCCTCGCCATGACGACCATTATGAAATCATCATAGCCATTACGACCATTATTAAATCACAGTCGCCATAACAACCATTATGACATCTTCATCGCCATGATGACCATTATGACATCATGACATCACCGTCGCCATGACAACCATTATGACATCATCGTCGCCATGACAACCATTATGACATCTTCGTCGCCATGACGACCATTATGACATCACCGTTGCCATGACGACCATTATGACATCACCGTTGCCATGACGACCACTATGACATCATCGTCGCCATGGCGACCATTATGACATCACCGTCGCCATGACGACCATTATGACATCACCATCACCATGACGACCATTATGACATCACCGTCTCCATGACGACCATTATGACATCACCGTTGCCATGACGACCATTATGACACCACCGTCGCCATGACAACCATTATGACATCATCATCGCCATGATGACCGTTATGACATTATCGTTGCCATGACGACCCTTATGACATCATCGTCGCCATGGCGACCATTATGACATCATCATCGCCATGACAACCAATATGATATCATCGTCGCCATGATGACCATTATGTCATCATCATCGCCATGGCAACCATTATGACATCATCATCACCATGGCGACCATTATGACATCAACGTCGCCATGGCGACCATTATGACATCACCGTCGCCATGACGACCATTATTAAATCATCGTAGCCATTTCGACCATTATTAAATCACAGTCGCCATGATAACCATTATGACATCTTCGTCGCCATGATGACCATTATGACATCATGACATCACCGTTGACATGACGACCATTATTAAATCATCGTATCCATTTCGACCATTATTAAATCACAGTCACCATGATAACCATTATGACATCATCATCACCATGACAACCAATATGATATCATCGTCGCCATGATGACCATTATGACATCATTGTCGCAATGACAACCATTATGACATCACTGTCGCCATGGCGACCATTATGACATCACCGTCGCCATGACGACCATTATGACATCATGGTAGCCATTACGACCATTATTAAATCACAGTCGCCATGACAACCATTATGACATCTTCGTCGCCATGACAACCATTATGACATCACCGTTGCCATGACGACCATTATGACATCACCGTTGCCATGACGACCATTATGACATCATCGTCGCCATGAAGACCATTATGACATCATCATCGCCATGATGACCGTTATGACATTATCGTCGCCATGACGACCCTTATGACATCATCGTCGCCATGGCAAACATTATGACATCATCATCGCCATGACAACCATTATAACATCATCGTCGCCATGGCGACCATTATGACACCACCGTTGCCATGACGATCATTATGACATCATCGTCGCCATGATGACCATTATGACAACATCATCGCCATGACGACCATTATGACATCATCATCGCCATGATGACCGTTATGACTTCATCGTCGCCATGACGACCATTCTGACATCATCGTTGCCATGACAACCATTATGACATCATCGTTGCCATGGCGACCATTATGACATCACCGTCGCCATGACGACCATTATGACATCATCGTAGCCATTAAGACCATTATTAAATCACAGTCCCCATGACTACCATTATGACATCATCATCGCCATGATGACTGTTATGACAATATTGTCGCCATGACGACCCTTATGACATCATCGTCGCCATGGCAACCATTATGACATCATCATCGCCATGACAACCAATATGATATCATCATCGCAATGATGACCATTATGACATCATCGTCGCCATGACAACCATTATGACATCATCGTTGCCATGGCGACCATAATGACATCACCGTCGCCATGACGACCATTATGACATCATCGTAGCCATTACGACCATTATTAAATCACAGTCGCCATGACAACCATTATGACATCATCATCGCCATGATGACCGTTATGACAATATCGTCGCCATGACGACCCTTATGACATCATCGTCGCCATGGCAACCATTATGACATCATCATCGCCATGACAAGCAATATGATATCATCGCTGCCATGATGACCATTATGACATCATTGTCGCCATGACAACCATTATGACATCAACGTCGCCATGGCGACCATTTTGACATCACCGTCGCCATGACGACCATTATGACATCTTCGTCGCCATGATGACCATTATGACATCATGACATCACCGTTGACATGACGACCATTATGACACCACCATTGCCATGACGACCATTATGACATCATCGTCGCCATGACAACCATTATGACATCATCGTCGCCATGGTAACCATTATGACATCATCGTCGCCATGACGACCATTATGACATCATATTCGCCCTGACGACTATTATGACATCAACGTCGCCATGGCGACCATTTTGACATCACCGTCGCCATGACGACCATTATTAAATCATCGTAGCTATTACGACCATTATTAAATCACAGTCGCCATGACAACCATTATGACATCTTCGTCGCCATGATGACCATTATGACATCATCGTCACCATGACAACCATTATGACATCACCGTTGCCATGACGACCATTATGACATCACCGTTGCCATGACGACCACTATGACATCATCGTCGCCATGGCGACCATTATGACATCACCGTCGCCATGACGACCATTATGACATCACCATCGCCATGACGACCATTATGACATCACCGTCGCCATGACGACCATTATGACATCACCGTCGCCATGACGACCATTATGACATCATCGCCATGATGACCGTTATGACATTATCGTTGCCATGACGACCCTTATGACATCATCGTCGCCATGGCGACCATTATGACATCATCATCGCCATGACAACCAATATGATATCATCGTCGCCATGATGACCATTATGTCATCATCATCGCCAAGGCAACCATTATGGCATCATCATCACCATGGCGACCATTATGACATCAACGTCGCCATGGCGACCATTATGACATCACCGTCGCCATGACGACCATTATTAAATCATCGTAGCCATTTCGACCATTATTAAATCACAGTCGCCATGATAACCATTATGACATCTTCGTCGCCATGATGACCATTATGACATCATGACATCACCGTTGACATGACGACCATTATTAAATCATCGTATCCATTTCGACCATTATTAAATCACAGTCACCATGATAACCATTATGACATCATCATCACCATGACAACCAATATGATATCATCGTCGCCATGATGACCATTATGACATCATCGTCGCAATGACAACCATTATGACATCACTGTCGCCATGGCGACCATTATGACATCACCGTCGCCATGACGACCATTATGACATCATGGTAGCCATTACGACCATTATTAAATCACAGTCGCCATGACAACCATTATGACATCTTCGTCGCCATGACAACCATTATGACATCTTCGTCGCCATGACAACCATTATGACATCACCGTTGCCATGACGACCATTATGACATCACCGTTGCCATGACGACCATTATGACATCATCGTCGCCATGACGACCATTATTACATCATCATCGCCATGATGACCGTTATGACATTATCGTCGCCATGACGACCCTTATGACATCATCGTCGCCATGGCAAACATTATGACATCATCATCGCCATGACAACCAATATGATATCATCGTCGCCATGATGACCATTATGACATCATCGTCACCATGACAACCATTATGACATCATCGTCGCCATGACGACCATTATGACATCATCGTAGCCATTACGACCATTATTAAATCACAGTCGCCATGACAACCATTATGACATCTTCGTCGCCATGACGACCATTATGACATCATGACATCACCGTTGCCATGACGACCATTATGACATCATCGTCGCCATGACAACCATTATAACATCATCGTCGCCATGGCGACCATTATGACACCACCGTTGCCATGACGATCATTATGACATCATCGTCGCAATGACGACCATTATGACAACATCATCGCCATGACGACAATTATGACATCATCATCGCCATGATGACCGTTATGACTTCATCGTCGCCATGACGACCATTCTGACATCATCGTTGCCATGACAACCATTATGACATCATCGTTGCCATGGCGACCATTATGACATCACCGTCGCCATGACGACCATTATGACATCATCGTAGCCATTAAGACCATTATTAAATCACAGTCCCCATGACTACCATTATGACATCATCATCGCCATGATGACTGTTATGACAATATTGTCGCCATGACGACAATTATGACATCATCGTCGCCATGGCAACCATTATGACATCATCATCGCCATGACAACCAATATGATATCATCATCGCCATGATGACCATTATGACATCATCGTCGCCATGACAACCATTATGACATCATCGTTGCCATGGCGACCATAATGACATCACCGTCGCCATGACGACCATTATGACATCATCGTAGCCATTACGACCATTATTAAATCACAGTCGCCATGACAACCATTATGACATCATCATCGCCATGACAAGCAATATGATATCATCGCTGCCATGATGACCATTATGACATCATTGTCGCCATGACAACCATTATGACATCAATGTCGCCATGGCGACCATTTTGACATCACCGTCGCCATGACGACCATTATGACATCTTCGTCGCCATGATGACCATTATGACATCATGACATCACCGTTGACATGACGACCATTATGACACCACCATTGCCATGACGACCATTATGACATCATCGTCGCCATGACGACCATTATGACATCATCGTCGCCATGACGACTATTATGACATCATCTTCGCCATGACAACCATTATGACATCACAATCGCCATGACGACCATTATGACATCATCGTCACCATGGCGACCATTATGACATCACCGTCGCCATGACGACCATTATGAAATCATCATAGCCATTACGACCATTATTAAATCACAGTCGCCATGACAACCATTATGACATCTTCATCGCCATGATGACCATTATGACATCATGACATCACCGTCGCCATGACAACCATTATGGCATCACAATCGTCATGACGGCCATTATGACATCATCATCACCATGGCGACCATTATGACATCACCCTCGCCATGACGACCATTATGAAATCATCATAGCCATTACGACCATTATTAAATCACAGTCGCCATAACAACCATTATGACATCTTCATCGCCATGATGACCATTATGACATCATGACATCACCGTCGCCATGACAACCATTATGACATCATCGTCGCCATGACAACCATTATGACATCTTCGTCGCCATGACGACCATTATGACATCACCGTTGCCATGACGACCATTATGACATCACCGTTGCCATGACGACCACTATGACATCATCGTCGCCATGGCGACCATTATGACATCACCGTCGCCATGACGACCATTATGACATCACCATCACCATGACGACCATTATGACATCACCGTCTCCATGACGACCATTATGACATCACCGTCGCCATGACGACCATTATGACACCACCGTCGCCATGACGACCATTATGACATCATCATCGCCATGATGACCGTTATGACATTATCGTTGCCATGACGACCCTTATGACATCATCGTCGCCATGGCGACCATTATGACATCATCATCGCCATGACAACCAATATGATATCATCGTCGCCATGATGACCATTATGTCATCATCATCGCCATGGCAACCATTATGACATCATCATCACCATGGCGACCATTATGACATCAACGTCGCCATGGCGACCATTATGACATCACCGTCGCCATGACGACCATTATTAAATCATCGTAGCCATTTCGACCATTATTAAATCACAGTCGCCATGATAACCATTATGACATCTTCGTCGCCATGATGACCATTATGACATCATGACATCACCGTTGACATGACGACCATTATTAAATCATCGTATCCATTTCGACCATTATTAAATCACAGTCACCATGATAACCATTATGACATCATCATCACCATGACAACCAATATGATATCATCGTCGCCATGATGACCATTATGACATCATTGTCGCAATGACAACCATTATGACATCACTGTCGCCATGGCGACCATTATGACATCACCGTCGCCATGACGACCATTATGACATCATGGTAGCCATTACGACCATTATTAAATCACAGTCGCCATGACAACCATTATGACATCTTCGTCGCCATGACAACCATTATGACATCACCGTTGCCATGACGACCATTATGACATCACCGTTGCCATGACGACCATTATGACATCATCGTCGCCATGACGACCATTATCACATCATCATCGCCATGATGACCGTTATGACATTATCGTCGCCATGACGACCCTTATGACATCATCGTCGCCATGGCAAACATTATGACATCATCATCGCCATGACAACCAATATGATATCATCGTCGCCATGATGACCATTATGACATCATCGTCACCATGACAACCATTATGACATCATCGTCGCCATGACGACCATTATGACATCATCGTAGCCATTACGACCATTATTAAATCACAGTCGCCATGACAACCATTATGACATCTTCGTCGCCATGACGACCATTATGACATCACCGTTGCCATGACGACCATTATGACATCATCGTCGCCATGACAACCATTATAACATCATCGTCGCCATGGCGACCATTATGACACCACCGTTGCCATGACGATCATTATGACATCATCGTCGCCATGACGACCATTATGACAACAACATCGCCATGACGACCATTATGACATCATCATCGCCATGATGACCCTTATGACTTCATCGTCGCCATGACGACCATTCTGACATCATCGTTGCCATGACAACCATTATGACATCATCGTTGCCATGGCGACCATTATGACATCACCGTTGCCATGACGACCATTATGACATCATCGTAGCCATTAAGACCATTATTAAATCACAGTCACCATGATAACCATTATGACATCAACATCACCATGACAACCAATATGATATCATCGTCGCCATGATGACCATTATGACATCATCGTCGCAATGACAACCATTATGACATCACTGTCGCCATGGCGACCATTATGACATCACCGTCGCCATGACGACCATTATGACATCATGGTAGCCATTACGACCATTATTAAATCACAGTCGCCATGACAACCATTATGACATCTTCGTCGCCATGACAACCATTATGACATCACCGTTGCCATGACGACCATTATGACATCACCGTTGCCATGACGACCATTATGACATCATCGTCGCCATGACGACCATTATCACATCATCATCGCCATGATGACCGTTATGACATTATCGTCGCCATGACGACCCTTATGACATCATCGTCGCCATGACGACCCTTATGACATCATCGTCGCCATGGCAAACATTATGACATCATCATCGCCATGACAACCAATATGATATCATCGTCGCCATGATGACCATTATGACATCATCGTCACCATGACAACCATTATGACATCATCGTCGCCATGACGACCATTATAACATCATCGTAGCCATTACGACCATTATTAAATCACAGTCGCAATGACAACCATTATGACATCTTCGTCGCCATGACGACCATTATGACATCATGACATCACCGTTGCCATGACGACCATTATGACATCATCGTCGCCATGACAACCATTATAACATCATCGTCGCCATGGCGACCATTATGACACCACCGTTGCCATGACGATCATTATGACATAATCGTCGCCATGACGACCATTATGACAACATCATCGCCATGACGACAATTATGACATCATCATCGCCATGATGACCGTTATGACTTCATCGTCGCCATGACGACCATTCTGACATCACCGTTGCCATGACAACCATTATGACATCATCGTTGCCATGGCGACCATTATGACATCACCGTCGCCATGACGACCATTATGACATCATCATCGCCATGATGACCGTTATGACATTATCGTTGCCATGACGACCCTTATGACATCATCGTCGCCATGGCGACCATTATGACATCATCTTCGCCATGACAACCAATATGATATCATCGTCGCCATGATGACCATTATGTCATCATCATCGCCATGGCAACCATTATGACATCATCATCACCATGGCGACCATTATGACATCAACGTCGCCATGGCGACCATTATGACATCACCGTCGCCATGACGACCATTATTAAATCATCGTAGCCATTTCGACCATTATTAAATCACAGTCGCCATGATAACCATTATGACATCTTCGTCGCCATGATGACCATTATGACATCATGACATCACCGTTGACATGACGACCATTATTAAATCATCGTATCCATTTCGACCATTATTAAATCACAGTCACCATGATAACCATTATGACATCATCATCACCATGACAACCAATATGATATCATCGTCGCCATGATGACCATTATGACATCATCGTCGCAATGACAACCATTATGACATCACTGTCGCCATGGCGACCATTATGACATCACCGTCGCCATGACGACCATTATGACATCATGGTAGCCATTACGACCATTATTAAATCACAGTCGCCATGACAACCATTATGACATCTTCGTCGCCATGATGACCATTATGACATCATGACATCACCGTTGCCATGACGACCATTATGACATCACCATTGCCATGATGACCATTATGACATCATCGTCGCCATGACGACCATTATAACATCATCGTCGCCATGACGACCATTATGACATCATCATCGCCATGATGACCGTTATGACATTATCGTCGCCATGACGACCCTTATGACATCATCGTCGCCATGGCAAACATTATGACATCATCATCGCCATGACAACCAATATGATATCATCGTCGCCATGATGACCATTATGACATCATCGTCACCATGACAACCATTATGACATCATCGTCGCCATGACGACCATTATGACATCATCGTAGCCATTACGACCGTTATTAAATCACAGTCGCCATGACAACCATTATGACATCTTCATCGCCATGATGACCATTATGACATCATGACATCACCGTCGCCATGACAACCATTATGACATCATCGTCGCCATGACGACCATTATGACATCTTCGTCGCCATGACGACCATTATGACATCACCGTTGCCATGACGACCATTATGACATCACCGTTGCCATGACGACCACTATGACATCATCGTCGCCATGGCGACCATTATGACATCACCGTCGCCATGACGACCATTATGACATCACCGTCGCCATGACGACCATTATGACATCACCGTCGCCATGACGACCATTATGACATCACCGTCGCCATGACGACCATTATGACATCACCGTCGCCATGACGATCATTATGACATCACCGTCGCCATGACGACCATTATGACATCATCATCGCCATGATGACCGTTATGACATTATCGTTGCCATGACGACCCTTATGACATCATCGTCGCCATGGCGACCATTATGACATCATCTTCGCCATGACAACCAATATGATATCATCGTCGCCATGATGACCATTATGTCATCATCATCGCCATGGCAACCATTATGACATCATCATCACCATGGCGACCATTATGACATCAACGTCGCCATGGCGACCATTATGACATCACCGTCGCCATGACGACCATTATTAAATCATCGTAGCCATTTCGACCATTATTAAATCACAGTCGCCATGATAACCATTATGACATCTTCGTCGCCATGATGACCATTATGACATCATGACATCACCGTTGACATGACGACCATTATTAAATCATCGTATCCATTTCGACCATTATTAAATCACAGTCACCATGATAACCATTATGACATCATCATCACCATGACAACCAATATGATATCATCGTCGCCATGATGACCATTATGACATCATCGTCGCAATGACAACCATTATGACATCACTGTCGCCATGGCGACCATTATGACATCACCGTCGCCATGACGACCATTATGACATCATGGTAGCCATTACGACCATTATTAAATCACAGTCGCCATGACAACCATTATGACATCTTCGTCGCCATGATGACCATTATGACATCATGACATCACCGTTGCCATGACGACCATTATGACATCACCATTGCCATGACGACCATTATGACATCATCATCGCCATGATGACCGTTATGACATTATCGTCGCCATGACGACCCTTATGACATCATCGTCGCCATGGCAAACATTATGACATCATCATCGCCATGACAACCAATATGATATCATCGTCGCCATGATGACCATTATGACATCATCGTCACCATGACAACCATTATGACATCATCGTCGCCATGACGACCATTATGACATCATCGTAGCCATTACGACCATTATTAAATCACAGTCGCCATGACAACCATTATGACATCCTCGTCGCCATGACGACCATTATGACATCATGACATCACCGTTGCCATGACGACCATTATGACATCATCGTCGCCATGACAACCATTATAACATCATCGTCGCCATGGCGACCATTATGACACCACCGTTGCCATGACGATCATTATGACATCATCGTCGCCATGACGACCATTATGACAACATCATCGCCATGACGACCATTATGACATCATCGCCATGATGACCGTTATGACTTCATCGTCGCCATGACGACCATTATGACATCATCGTCGCCATGACAACCATTATGACATCATCGTTGCCATGGCGACCATTATGACATCACCGTCGCCATGACGACCATTATGACATCATCGTAGCCATTACGACCATTATTAAATCACAGTCGCCATGACAACCATTATGACATCATCATCGCCATGATGACTGTTATGACAATATTGTCGCCATGACGACCCTTATGACATCATCGTAGCCATTACGACCATTATGACATCATCATCGCCATGACAACCAATATGATATCATCATCGCCATGATGACCATTATGACATCATCGTCGCCATGACAACCATTATGACATCATCGTTGCCATGGCGACCATTATGACATCACCGTCGCCATGACGACCATTATGACATCATCGTAGCCATTACGACCATTATTAAATCACAGTCGCCATGACAACCATTATGACATCATCATCGCCATGGCAACCATTATGACATCATCATCGCCATGACAAGCAATATGATATCATCGCTGCCATGATGACCATTATGACATCATTGTCGCCATGACAACCATTATGACATCAACGTCGCCATGGCGACCATTTTGACATCACCGTCGCCATGACGACCATTATGACATCATGACATCACCGTTGACATGACGACCATTATGACACCACCATTGCCATGACGACCATTATGACATCATCGTCGCCATGACAACCATTATGACATCATCGTCGCCATGGCAACCATTATGACATCATCGTCACCATGACGACCATTATGACATCATATTCGCCCTGACGACCATTATGACATCGACGTCGCCATGGCGACCATTTTGACATCACCGTCGCCATGACGACCATTATTAAATCATCGTAGCCATTACGACCATTATTAAATCACAGTCGCCATGACAACCATTATGACATCTTCGTCGCCATGATGACCATTATGACATCATGACATCACCGTTGCCATGACGACCATTATGACATCACCATTGCCATGACGACCATTATGACATCATCGTCGCCATGACGACCATTATAACATCATCGTCGCCATGACAACCATTATGACATCACAATCGCCATGACGACCATTATGACATCATCGTCACCATGGCGACCATTATGACATCACCGTCGCCATGACGACCATTATGAAATCATCATAGCCATTACGACCATTATTAAATCACAGTCGCCATGACAACCATTATGACATCTTCATCGCCATGATGACCATTATGACATCATGACATCACCGTTGACATGACGACCATTATGACACCACCATCGCCATGACAACCATTATGACATCATCGTCGCCATGACAACCATTATGAAATCACAATCGCCATGACGACCATTATGACATCATCATCACCATGGCGACCATTATGACATCACCGTCGCCATGACGACCATTATGAAATCATCATAGCCATTACGACCATTATTAAATCACAGTCGCCATGACAACCATTATGACATGTTCGTTGCCATGACGACCAATATGACATCATTACATCACCGTTGCCATGACGACCATTATGACATCACCGTTGCCATGATGACCATTATGACATCATCGTCGCCATGACGACCATTATGACATCATCGTCGCCATGACAACCATTATGACATCATCATCGCCATGACGACCATTATGACATCATCATCGCCATGATGACCGTTATGACATTATCGTCGCCATGACGACCCTTATGACATCATCGTCGCCATGGCAAACATTATGACATCATCATCGCCATGACAACCAATATGATATCATCGTCGCCATGATGACCATTATGACATCATCGTCACCATGACAACCATTATGACATCATCATCGCCATGGCGACCATTATGACATCATCGTCGCCATGGCGAATATTTTGATATCACCGTCGCCATAACGACCATTATGACATCTTCGTCGCCATGATGACCATTATGACATCATGACATCACCGTTGACATGACGACCATTATGACACCACCATCGCCATGACAACCATTATGACATCATCGTCGCCATGACAACCATTATGAAATCACAATCGCCATGACGACCATTATGACATCATCATCACCATGGCGACCATTATGACATCACAGTCGCCATGACAACCATTATGACATGTTCGTCGCCATGACGACCATTATGACATCATTACATCACCGTTGCCATGACGACCATTATGACATCACCGTTGCCATGATGACCATTATGACATCATCGTCGCCATGACGACCATTATGACATCATCGTCGCCATGACAACCATTATGACATCATCATCGCCATGACGACCATTATGACATCATCATCGCCATGATGACCGTTATGACATTATCGTCGCCATGACGACCCTTATGACATCATCGTCGCCATGGCAAACATCATGAAATCACAATCGCCATGACGACCATTATGACATCATCATCACCATGGCGACTATTATGACATCACCGTCGCCATGACGACCATTATGAAATCATCATAGCCATTACGACCATTATTAAATCACAGTCGCCATGACAACCATTATGACATGTTCGTCGCCATGACGACCATTATGACATCATTACATCACCGTTGCCATGACGACCATTATGACATCACCGTTGCCATGATGACCATTATGACATCATCGTCGCCATGACGACCATTATGACATCATCGTCGCCATGACAACCATTATGACATCATCATCGCCATGACGACCATTATGACATCATCATCGCCATGATGACCGTTATGACATTATCGTCGCCATGACGACCCTTATAACATCATCGTCGCCATGGCAAACATTATGACATCATCATCGCCATGACAACCAATATGATATCATCGTCGCCATGATGACCATTATGACATCATTGTCACCATGACAACCATTATGACATCATCATCGCCATGGCGACCATTATGACATCATCGTCGCCTTGACGACAATTATGACATCATCATCGCCATGACGACCATTATGACATCATCATTGCCATGATGACCGTTATGACATTATTGTCGCCATGACGACCCTTATGACATAATTGTCGCCATGGCAACCATTATGTCATCATCATCGCCATGACAACCAATATGATATCATCGTCGCCATGATGACCATTATGACATCATCGTCGCCATGACAACCATTATGACATCTTTGTCGCCATGGTGACCATTATGACATCACCGTTGCCATGACGACCATTATGACATCATCGCAGCCATTATGACCATTATTAAATCACAATCGCCATGACAACCATTATGACATCAACGTCACCATGGCGACCATTTTGACATCACTGTCGCCATGACGACCATTATTAAATCATCGTAGCCTTTACGACCAGTATTATATCACAGTCGCCATGACAACCATTATGACATCTTCGTCGCCATGATGACCATTATGACATCATGACATCACCGTTGCCATGACGACCATTCTGACATCACCATTGCCATGACGACCATTATGACATCATCGTCGCCATGACGACCATTATGACATCATCGTCGCCATGACAACCATTATGACACCACAATCGCCATGACGACCATTATGACATCACCGTCACCATGGCGACCATTATGACATCACCGTCGCCATTACGACCATTATGAAATCATCATAGCCATTACGACCATTATTAAATCACAGTCGCCATGACAACCATTATGACATCTTCGTCGCCATGATGACGATTATGACATCATGACATCACCGTCGCCATGACAACCATTATGACATCATCGTCGCCATGGCGACCATTATGACATCACCGTCGCCATGACGACCATTATGACATCATCATCGCCATGATGACCGTTATGACATTTTCGTCGCCATGACGACCATTATGACATCATCATCACCATGACAACCAATATGATATCATCGTCGCCATGATGAACATTATGACATCATCGTGGCCATGACAACCATTATGACATCATCGTCACCATGGCGGCCATTATTAAATCACAGTCGCCATGACAACCATTATGACATCTTCGTCGCCATGACGACCATTATGACATCATGACATCACTGTTGCCATGACGACCATTATGACATCACCGTTGCCATGACGACCATTATGACATCATCATCGCCATGACGACCATTATGACATCATCGTCGCCATGACAACCATTATGACATCACAATCGCCATGACGACCATTATGACATCATCGTCGCCATGGCGACCATTATGACATCATCATCGCCATGATGACCGTTATGACAATATCGTCGCCATGACGACCCTTATGACATCATCGTCGCCATGGCAACCATTATGACATCATCATCGCCATGACAACCAATATGATATCATCGTTGCCATGATGACCATTATGACATCATTGTCGCCATGACAACCATTATGACATCAACGTCGCCATGGCGACCATTTTGACATCACCGTCGCCATAACGACCATTATGACATCTTCGTCGCCATGATGACCATTATGACATCATGACATCACCGTTGACATGACGACCATTATGACACCACCATCGCCATGACAACCATTATGACATCATCGTCGCCATGACAACCATTATGAAATCACAATCGCCATGACGACCATTATGACATCATCATCACCATGGCGACCATTATGACATCACCGTCGCCATGACGACCATTATGAAATCATCATAGCCATTACGACCATTATTAAATCACAGTCGCCATGACAACCATTATGACATGTTCGTCGCCATGACGACCATTATGACATCATTACATCACCGTTGCCATGACGACCATTATGACATCACCGTTGCCATGATGACCATTATGACATCATCGTCGCCATGACGACCATTATGACATCATCGTCGCCATGACAACCATTATGACATCATCATCGCCATGACGACCATTATGACATCATCATCGCCATGATGACCGTTATGACATTATCGTCGCCATGACGACCCTTATGACATCATCGTCGCCATGGCAAACATTATGACATCATCATCGCCATGACAACCAATATGATATCATCGTCGCCATGATGACCATTATGACATCATCGTCACCATGACAACCATTATGACATCATCGTCGCCATGGCGACCATTATGACATCAACGTCGCCATGGCGACCATTATGACATCACCGTCGCCATGACGACCATTATTAAATCATCGTAGCCATTTCGACCATTATTATATCACAGTCGCCATGACAACCATTATGACATCTTCGTCGCCATGATGACCATTATGACATCACCGTTGCCATGACGACCATTATGACATCATCGTCGCCATGACGACCATTATGACATCATCGTCACCATAACAACCATTATGACATCACAATCGCCATGACGACCATTATGACATCACAATCGCCATGACGACCATTATTACATCATCGTCACCATGGCGACCATTGTGACATCACCGTCGCAATGACGACAATTATGAAATCATCATAGCCATTACGACCATTATTAAATCACAGTCGCCATGACAACCATTATGACATCTTCGTCGCAATGATGACCATTATGACATCATGACATCACCGTCGCCATGACAACCATTATGACATCATCATCGCCATGGCGACCATTATGACATCATCGTCGCCTTGACGACAGTTATGACATCATTATCGCCATGACTACCATTATGACATCATCATCGCCATGATGACCGTTATGACATTATCGTCGCCATGACGACCCTTATGACATCATCGTTGCCATCGCAACCATTATGACATCATCATCGCCATGACAACCAATATGATATCATCGTCGCCATGATGACCATTATGACATCATCGTCGCCATGACAACCATTATGACATCATCGTTGCCATGGCGACCATTGTGACATCACCATCGCCATGATGACCATTATGACATCATCGTAGCCATTACGACCATTATTAAATCACACTCGCCATGACAACCATTATGACATCATCATCGCCATGATGACCGTTATGACAATATCGTCGCCATGACGACCCTTATGACATCATCGTCGCCATGGCAACCATTATGACATCATCATCGCCATGACAACCAATATGATATCATCGTTGCCATGATGACCATTATGACATCATTGTCGCCATGACAACCATTATGACATCAACGTCGCCATGGCGACCATTTTGACATCACCGTCGCCATGACGACCATTATGACATCTTCGTCGCCATGATGACCATTATGACATCATGACATCACCGTTGACATGACGACCATTATGACACCACCATTGCCATGACGACCATTATGACATCATCGTCGCCATGACGACCATTATGACATCATCGTCGCCATGACGACCATTATGACATCATTGTCGCCATGACAACCATTATGACATCACAATCGCCCTGACGACCATTATGACATCATCATCACCATGGCGACCATTATGACATCACCGTCGCCATCACGACCATTATGAAATCATCATAGCCATTACGACCATTATTAAATCACAGTCGCCATGACAACCATTATGACATCATGACATCACCGTTGCCATGACGACCATTATGACATCACCGTTGCCATGACGACCATTATGACATCAACGTCGCCATGACGACAATTATGACATCATCATCGCCATGACGACCATTATGACATCATCATCGCCATGATGACCGTTATGACATTATCGTCGCCATGACGACCCTTATGACATCATCGTCGCCATGGCAAAGATTATGACATCATCATCGCAATGGCAACCATTATGACATCATCATCGCCATGACAACCAATATGATATCATCGGCGCCATGATGACCATTATGACATCATAGTCGCCATGACAACCATTATGACATCATCATCACCATGGCGACCATTATGACATCACTGTCGCCATGACGACCATTATGACATCATCGTAGCCATTACGACCATTATTAAATCACAGTCGCCATGACAACCATTATAACATCTTCGTCGCCATGACGACCATTATGACATCATGACATCACTGTTGCCATGACGACCATTATGACATCACCGTTGCCATGACGACCATTATGACATCATCATCGCCATGACGACCATTATGACATCATCGTCGCCATGACAACCATTATGACATCACAATCGCCATGACGACCATTATGACATCATCGTCGCCATGGCGACCATTATGACATCATCATCGCCATGATGACCGTTATGACATTATCGTTGCCATGACGACCCTTATGACATCATCATAGCCATGGCGACCATTATGACATCATCGTCGCCTTGACGACAGTTATGACATCATTATCGCCATGACTACCATTATGACATCATCATCGCCATGATGACCGTTATGACATTATCGTCGCCATGACGACCCTTTTGACATCATCGTTGCCATCGCAACCATTATGACATCATCATCGCCATGACAACCAATATGATATCATCGTCGCCATGATGACCATTATGACATCATCGTCGCCATGACAACCATTATGACATCATCGTCGCCATGGCGACCATTATGACATCACCGTCGCCATGACGACCATTATGACATCATCTTAGCCATTACGACCATTATTAAATCACAGTCGCCATGACAACCATTATGACATCTTCGTCGCCATGACAACCATTATGACATCATGACATCACCGTTGCCATGACGACCATTATGACATCACCGTTGCCATGACGACCATTATGACATCATCGTCGCCATGACGACCATTATGACATCATCGTCGCCATGACAACCATTATGACATCACAGTCGCCATGACGATCATTATGACATCATCATCGCCATGATGACCGTTATGACAATATCGTCGCCATGATGACCCTTATGACATCACCGTCGCCTTGGCAACCATTATGACATCATCATCGCCATGACAACCAATATGATATCATCATCGCCATGATGACCATTATGACATCATCGTCGCCATGACAACCATTATGACATCATCATTGCCATGGCGACCATTATTACATCACCGTCGCCATGACGACCATTATGACATCATCGTAGCCATTACGACCATTATTAAATCACAGTCGCCATGACAACCATTATGACATCATCATCGCCATGATGACCGTTATGACAATATCGTCGCCATGACGACCCTTATGACATCATCATCACCATGGCAACCATTATGACATCATAATCGCCATGACAACCAATATGATATCATCGTTGCCATGATGACCATTATGACATCATTGTCGCCATGACAACCATTATGACATCAACGTCGCCATGGCGACCATTTTGACATCACCGTCGCCATGACGACCATTATGACATCTTCGTCGCCATGATGACCATTATGACATCATGACATCACCGTTGACATGACGACCATTATGACACCACCATTGCCATGACGACCATTATGACATCATCGTCGCCATGACGACCATTATGACATCATTGTCGCCATGACAACCATTATGACATCACAATCGCCATGACGACCATTATGACATCATCATCACCATGGCGACCATTATGACATCACCGTCGCCATGACGACCATTATGAAATCATCATAGCCATTACGACCATTATTAAATCACAGTCGCCATGACAACCATTATGACATCTTCGTCGCCATGATGACGATTATGACATCATGACATCACCGTCGCCATGACGACCATTATGACATCATCGTCGCCATGACGACCATTATGACATCATCGTCGCCATGACAACCATTATGACACCACAATCGCCATGACGACCATTATGACATCACCATCACCATGGCGACCATTATGACATCACCGTCGCCATTACGACCATTATGAAATCATCATAGCCATTACGACCATTATTAAATCACAGTCGCCATGACAACCATTATGACATCTTCGTCGCCATGATGACGATTATGACATCATGACATCACCGTCGCCATGACAACCATTATGACATCATCGTCGCCATGACGACCATTATGACATCATCGTCGCCATGACGACCATTATGACATCATCATCGCCATGACAACCAATATATCATCATCGCCATGATGACCGTTATGACATTTTCGTCGCCATGACGACCATTATGACATCATCATCACCATGACAACCAATATGATATCATCGTCGCCATGATGACCATTATGACATCATCGTGGCCATGACAACCATTATGACATCATCGTCACCATGGCGACCATTATGACATCACTGTCGCCATGACGACCATTATGACATCATCGTAGCCATTACGACCATTATTAAATCACAGTCGCCATGACAACCATTATAACATCTTCGTCGCCATGACGACCATTATGACATCATGACATCACTGTTGCCATGACGACCATTATGACATCACCGTTGCCATGACGACCATTATGACATCATCATCGCCATGACGACCATTATGACATCATCGTCGCCATGACAACCATTATGACATCACAATCGTCATGACGACCATTATGACATCATCGTCGCCATGGCGACCATTATGACATCATCATCGCCATGATGACCGTTATGACATTATCGTTGCCATGACGACCCTTATGACATCATCATCGCCATGGCGACCATTATGACATCATCGTCGCCTTGACGACAGTTATGACATCATTATCGCCATGACTACCATTATGACATCATCATCGCCATGATGACCGTTATGCAATTATCGTCGCCATGACGACCCTTATGACATCATCGTTGCCATCGCAACCATTATGACATCATCATCGCCATGACAACCAATATGATATCATCGTCGCCATGATGACCATTATGACATCATCGTCGCCATGACAACCATTATGACATCATCGTTGCCATGGCGACCATTGTGACATCACCGTCGCCATGATGACCATTATGACATCATCGTAGCCATTACGACCATTATTAAATCACACTCGCCATGACAACCATTATGACATCATCATCGCCATGATGACCGTTATGACAATATCGTCGCCATGACGACCCTTATGACATCATCGTCGCCATGGCAACCATTATGACATCATCATCGCCATGACAACCAATATGATATCATCGTTGCCATGATGACCATTATGACATCATTGTCGCCATGACAACCATTATGACATCAACGTCGCCATGGCGACCATTTTGACATCACCGTCGCCATGACGACCATTATGACATTTTCGTCGCCATGATGACCATTATGACATCATGACATCACCGTTGACATGACGACCATTATGACACCACCATTGCCATGACGACCATTATGACATCATCGTCGCCATGACGACCATTATGACATCATCATCGCCATGACGACCATTATGACATCATTGTCGCCATGACAACCATTATGACATCACAATCGCCCTGACGACCATTATGACATCATCATCACCATGGCGACCATTATGACATCACCGTCGCCATCACGACCATTATGAAATCATCATAGCCATTACGACCATTATTAAATCACAGTCGCCATGACAACCATTATGACATCATGACATCACCGTTGCCATGACGACCATTATGACATCACCGTTGCCATGACGACCATTATGACATCAACGTCGCCATGACGACAATTATGACATCATCATCGCCATGACGACCATTATGACATCATCATCGCCATGATGACCGTTATGACATTATCGTCGCCATGACGACCCTTATGACATCATCGTCGCCATGGCAAAGATTATGACATCATCATCGCAATGGCAACCATTATGACATCATCATCGCCATGACAACCAATATGATATCATCGGCGCCATGATGACCATTATGACATCATAGTCGCCATGACAACCATTATGACATCATATTCGCCATGGCGACCATTATGACATCAACGTCACCATGGCGACCATTTTGACATCACTGTCGCCATGACGACCATTATTAAATCATCGTAGCCTTTACGACCAGTATTATATCACAGTTGCCATGACAACCATTATGACATCTTCGTCGCCATGATGACCATTATGACATCATGACATCACCATTGCCATGACGACCATTCTGACATCACCATTGCCATGACGACCATTATGACATCATCGTCGCCATGACGACCATTATGACATCATCGTCGCCATGACAACCATTATGACACCACAATCGCCATGACGACCATTATGACATCACCATCACCATGGCGACCATTATGACATCACCGTCGCCATTACGACCATTATGAAATCATCATAGCCATTACGACCATTATTAAATCACAGTCGCCATGACAACCATTATGACATCTTCGTCGCCATGATGACGATTATGACATCATGACATCACCGTCGCCATGACAACCATTATGACATCATCGTCGCCATGACGACCATTATGACATCATCGTCGCCATGACGACCATTATGACATCATCATCGCCATGACAACCAATATATCATCATCGCCATGATGACCGTTATGACATTTTCGTCGCCATGACGACCATTATGACATCATCATCACCATGACAACCAATATGATATCATCATCGCCATGATGACCATTATGACATCATCGTCGCCATGACAACCATTATGACATCATCGTTGCCATGGCGACCATTATGACATCACCGTCGCCATGACGACCATTATGACATCATCGTAGCCATTACGACCATTATTAAATCACAGTCGCCATGACAACCATTATGACATCATCATCGCCATGATGACCGTTATGACAATATCGTCGCCATGACGACCCTTATGACATCATCGTCGCCATGGCAACCATTATGACATCATCATCGCCATGACAAGCAATATGATATCATCGCTGCCATGATGACCATTATGACATCATTGTCGCCATGACAACCATTATGACATCAACGTCGCCATGGCGACCATTTTGACATCACCGTCGCCATGACGACCATTATGACATCTTCGTCGCCATGATGACCATTATGACATCATGACATCACCGTTGACATGACGACCATTATGACACCACCATTGCCATGACGACCATTATGACATCATCGTCGCCATGACAACCATTATGACATCATCGTCGCCATGGCAACCATTATGACATCATCGTCACCATGACGACCATTATGACATCATATTCGCCCTGACGACCATTATGACATCAACGTCGCCATGGCGACCATTTTGACATCACCGTCGCCATGACGACCATTATTAAATCATCGTAGCCATTACGACCATTATTAAATCACAGTCGCCATGACAACCATTATGACATCTTCGTCGCCATGATGACCATTATGACATCATGACATCACCGTTGCCATGACGACCATTATGACATCACCATTGCCATGACGACCATTATGACATCATCGTCGCCATGACGACCATTATAACATCATCGTCGCCATGACAACCATTATGACATCACAATCGCCATGACGACCATTATGACATCATCGTCACCATGGCGACCATTATGACATCACCGTCGCCATGACGACCATTATGAAATCATCATAGCCATTACGACCATTATTAAATCACAGTCGCCATGACAACCATTATGACATCTTCATCGCCATGATGACCATTATGACATCATGACATCACCGTTGACATGACGACCATTATGACACCACCATCGCCATGACAACCATTATGACATCATCGTCGCCATGACAACCATTATGAAATCACAATCGCCATGACGACCATTATGACATCATCATCACCATGGCGACCATTATGACATCATCATCACCATGGCGACCATTATGACATCACCGTCGCCATGACGACCATTATGAAATCACAGTCGCCATGACAACCATTATGACATGTTCGTTGCCATGACGACCATTATGACATCATTACATCACCGTTGCCATGACGACCATTATGACATCACCGTTGCCATGATGACCATTATGACATCATCGTCGCCATGACGACCATTATGACATCATCGTCGCCATGACAACCATTATGACATCATCATCGCCATGACGACCATTATGACATCATCATCGCCATGATGACCGTTATGACATTATCGTCGCCATGACGACCCTTATGACATCATCGTCGCCATGGCAAACATTATGACATCATCATCGCCATGACAACCAATATGATATCATCGTCGCCATGATGACCATTATGACATCATCGTCACCATGACAACCATTATGACATCATCATCGCCATGGCGACCATTATGACATCATCGTCGCCATGGCGAATATTTTGATATCACCGTCGCCATAACGACCATTATGACATCTTCGTCGCCATGATGACCATTATGACATCATGACATCACCGTTGACATGACGACCATTATGACACCACCATCGCCATGACAACCATTATGACATCATCGTCGCCATGACAACCATTATGAAATCACAATCGCCATGACGACCATTATGACATCATCATCACCATGGCGACCATTATGACATCACAGTCGCCATGACAACCATTATGACATGTTCGTCGCCATGACGACCATTATGACATCATTACATCACCGTTGCCATGACGACCATTATGACATCACCGTTGCCATGATGACCATTATGACATCATCGTCGCCATGACGACCATTATGACATCATCGTCGCCATGACAACCATTATGACATCATCATCGCCATGACGACCATTATGACATCATCATCGCCATGATGACCGTTATGACATTATCGTCGCCATGACGACCCTTATGACATCATCGTCGCCATGGCAAACATCATGAAATCACAATCGCCATGACGACCATTATGACATCATCATCACCATGGCGACTATTATGACATCACCGTCGCCATGACGACCATTATGAAATCATCATAGCCATTACGACCATTATTAAATCACAGTCGCCATGACAACCATTATGACATGTTCGTCGCCATGACGACCATTATGACATCATTACATCACCGTTGCCATGACGACCATTATGACATCACCGTTGCCATGATGACCATTATGACATCATCGTCGCCATGACGACCATTATGACATCATCGTCGCCATGACAACCATTATGACATCATCATCGCCATGACGACCATTATGACATCATCATCGCCATGATGACCGTTATGACATTATCGTCGCCATGACGACCCTTATGACATCATCGTCGCCATGGCAAACATTATGACATCATCATCGCCATGACAACCAATATGATATCATCGTCGCCATGATGACCATTATGACATCATTGTCACCATGACAACCATTATGACATCATCATCGCCATGGCGACCATTATGACATCATCGTCGCCTTGACGACAATTATGACATCATCATCGCCATGACGACCATTATGACATCATCATTGCCATGATGACCGTTATGACATTATTGTCGCCATGACGACCCTTATGACATAATTGTCGCCATGGCAACCATTATGTCATCATCATCGCCATGACAACCAATATGATATCATCGTCGCCATGATGACCATTATGACATCATCGTCGCCATGACAACCATTATGACATCTTTGTCGCCATGGTGACCATTATGACATCACCGTTGCCATGACGACCATTATGACATCATCGCAGCCATTATGACCATTATTAAATCACAATCGCCATGACAACCATTATGACATCAACGTCACCATGGCGACCATTTTGACATCACTGTCGCCATGACGACCATTATTAAATCATCGTAGCCTTTACGACCAGTATTATATCACAGTCGCCATGACAACCATTATGACATCTTCGTCGCCATGATGACCATTATGACATCATGACATCACCGTTGCCATGACGACCATTCTGACATCACCATTGCCATGACGACCATTATGACATCATCGTCGCCATGACGACCATTATGACATCATCGTCGCCATGACAACCATTATGACACCACAATCGCCATGACGACCATTATGACATCACCGTCACCATGGCGACCATTATGACATCACCGTCGCCATTACGACCATTATGAAATCATCATAGCCATTACGACCATTATTAAATCACAGTCGCCATGACAACCATTATGACATCTTCGTCGCCATGATGACGATTATGACATCATGACATCACCGTCGCCATGACAACCATTATGACATCATCGTCGCCATGGCGACCATTATGACATCACCGTCGCCATGACGACCATTATGACATCATCATCGCCATGATGACCGTTATGACATTTTCGTCGCCATGACGACCATTATGACATCATCATCACCATGACAACCAATATGATATCATCGTCGCCATGATGAACATTATGACATCATCGTGGCCATGACAACCATTATGACATCATCGTCACCATGGCGACCATTATTAAATCACAGTCGCCATGACAACCATTATGACATCTTCGTCGCCATGACGACCATTATGACATCATGACATCACTGTTGCCATGACGACCATTATGACATCACCGTTGCCATGACGACCATTATGACATCATCATCGCCATGACGACCATTATGACATCATCGTCGCCATGACAACCATTATGACATCACAATCGCCATGACGACCATTATGACATCATCGTCGCCATGGCGACCATTATGACATCATCATCGCCATGATGACCGTTATGACAATATCGTCGCCATGACGACCCTTATGACATCATCGTCGCCATGGCAACCATTATGACATCATCATCGCCATGACAACCAATATGATATCATCGTTGCCATGATGACCATTATGACATCATTGTCGCCATGACAACCATTATGACATCAACGTCGCCATGGCGACCATTTTGACATCACCGTCGCCATAACGACCATTATGACATCTTCGTCGCCATGATGACCATTATGACATCATGACATCACCGTTGACATGACGACCATTATGACACCACCATCGCCATGACAACCATTATGACATCATCGTCGCCATGACAACCATTATGAAATCACAATCGCCATGACGACCATTATGACATCATCATCACCATGGCGACCATTATGACATCACCGTCGCCATGACGACCATTATGAAATCATCATAGCCATTACGACCATTATTAAATCACAGTCGCCATGACAACCATTATGACATGTTCGTCGCCATGACGACCATTATGACATCATTACATCACCGTTGCCATGACGACCATTATGACATCACCGTTGCCATGATGACCATTATGACATCATCGTCGCCATGACGACCATTATGACATCATCGTCGCCATGACAACCATTATGACATCATCATCGCCATGACGACCATTATGACATCATCATCGCCATGATGACCGTTATGACATTATCGTCGCCATGACGACCCTTATGACATCATCGTCGCCATGGCAAACATTATGACATCATCATCGCCATGACAACCAATATGATATCATCGTCGCCATGATGACCATTATGACATCATCGTCACCATGACAACCATTATGACATCATCGTCGCCATGGCGACCATTATGACATCAACGTCGCCATGGCGACCATTATGACATCACCGTCGCCATGACGACCATTATTAAATCATCGTAGCCATTTCGACCATTATTATATCACAGTCGCCATGACAACCATTATGACATCTTCGTCGCCATGATGACCATTATGACATCACCGTTGCCATGACGACCATTATGACATCATCGTCGCCATGACGACCATTATGACATCATCGTCACCATGACAACCATTATGACATCACAATCGCCATGACGACCATTATGACATCACAATCGCCATGACGACCATTATTACATCATCGTCACCATGGCGACCATTGTGACATCACCGTCGCAATGACGACAATTATGAAATCATCATAGCCATTACGACCATTATTAAATCACAGTCGCCATGACAACCATTATGACATCTTCGTCGCAATGATGACCATTATGACATCATGACATCACCGTCGCCATGACAACCATTATGACATCATCATCGCCATTTCGACCATTATGACATCATCGTCGCCTTGACGACAGTTATGACATCATTATCGCCATGACTACCATTATGACATCATCATCGCCATGATGACCGTTATGACATTATCGTCGCCATGACGACCCTTATGACATCATCGTTGCCATCGCAACCATTATGACATCATCATCGCCATGACAACCAATATGATATCATCGTCGCCATGATGACCATTATGACATCATCGTCGCCATGACAACCATTATGACATCATCGTTGCCATGGCGACCATTGTGACATCACCATCGCCATGATGACCATTATGACATCATCGTAGCCATTACGACCATTATTAAATCACACTCGCCATGACAACCATTATGACATCATCATCGCCATGATGACCGTTATGACAATATCGTCGCCATGACGACCCTTATGACATCTTCGTCGCCATGATGACCATTATGACATCATGACATCACCGTTGACATGACGACCATTATGACACCACCATTGCCATGACGACCATTATGACATCATCGTCGCCATGACGACCATTATGACATCATCATCGCCATGACGACCATTATGACATCATTGTCGCCATGACAACCATTATGACATCACAATCGCCCTGACGACCATTATGACATCATCATCACCATGGCGACCATTATGACATCACCGTCGCCATCACGACCATTATGAAATCATCATAGCCATTACGACCATTATTAAATCACAGTCGCCATGACAACCATTATGACATCATGACATCACCGTTGCCATGACGACCATTATGACATCACCGTTGCCATGACGACCATTATGACATCAACGTCGCCATGACGACAATTATGACATCATCATCGCCATGACGACCATTATGACATCATCATCGCCATGATGACCGTTATGACATTATCGTCGCCATGACGACCCTTATGACATCATCGTCGCCATGGCAAAGATTATGACATCATCATCGCAATGGCAACCATTATGACATCATCATCGCCATGACAACCAATATGATATCATCGGCGCCATGATGACCATTATGACATCATAGTCGCCATGACAACCATTATGACATCATATTCGCCATGGCGACCATTATGACATCAACGTCACCATGGCGACCATTTTGACATCACTGTCGCCATGACGACCATTATTAAATCATCGTAGCCTTTACGACCAGTATTATATCACAGTCGCCATGACAACCATTATGACATCTTCGTCGCCATGATGACCATTATGACATCATGACATCACCATTGCCATGACGACCATTCTGACATCACCATTGCCATGACGACCATTATGACATCATCGTCGCCATGACGACCATTATGACATCATCGTCGCCATGACAACCATTATGACACCACAATCGCCATGACGACCATTATGACATCACCATCACCATGGCGACCATTATGACATCACCGTCGCCATTACGACCATTATGAAATCATCATAGCCATTACGACCATTATTAAATCACAGTCGCCATGACAACCATTATGACATCTTCGTCGCCATGATGACGATTATGACATCATGACATCACCGTCGCCATGACAACCATTATGACATCATCGTCGCCATGACGACCATTATGACATCATCGTCGCCATGACGACCATTATGACATCATCATCGCCATGACAACCAATATATCATCATCGCCATGATGACCGTTATGACATTTTCGTCGCCATGACGACCATTATGACATCATCATCACCATGACAACCAATATGATATCATCATCGCCATGATGACCATTATGACATCATCGTCGCCATGACAACCATTATGACATCATCGTTGCCATGGCGACCATTATGACATCACCGTCGCCATGACGACCATTATGACATCATCGTAGCCATTACGACCATTATTAAATCACAGTCGCCATGACAACCATTATGACATCATCATCGCCATGATGACCGTTATGACAATATCGTCGCCATGACGACCCTTATGACATCATCGTCGCCATGGCAACCATTATGACATCATCATCGCCATGACAAGCAATATGATATCATCGCTGCCATGATGACCATTATGACATCATTGTCGCCATGACAACCATTATGACATCAACGTCGCCATGGCGACCATTTTGACATCACCGTCGCCATGACGACCATTATGACATCTTCGTCGCCATGATGACCATTATGACATCATGACATCACCGTTGACATGACGACCATTATGACACCACCATTGCCATGACGACCATTATGACATCATCGTCGCCATGACAACCATTATGACATCATCGTCGCCATGGCAACCATTATGACATCATCGTCACCATGACGACCATTATGACATCATATTCGCCCTGACGACCATTATGACATCAACGTCGCCATGGCGACCATTTTGACATCACCGTCGCCATGACGACCATTATTAAATCATCGTAGCCATTACGACCATTATTAAATCACAGTCGCCATGACAACCATTATGACATCTTCGTCGCCATGATGACCATTATGACATCATGACATCACCGTTGCCATGACGACCATTATGACATCACCATTGCCATGACGACCATTATGACATCATCGTCGCCATGACGACCATTATAACATCATCGTCGCCATGACAACCATTATGACATCACAATCGCCATGACGACCATTATGACATCATCGTCACCATGGCGACCATTATGACATCACCGTCGCCATGACGACCATTATGAAATCATCATAGCCATTACGACCATTATTAAATCACAGTCGCCATGACAACCATTATGACATCTTCATCGCCATGATGACCATTATGACATCATGACATCACCGTTGACATGACGACCATTATGACACCACCATCGCCATGACAACCATTATGACATCATCGTCGCCATGACAACCATTATGAAATCACAATCGCCATGACGACCATTATGACATCATCATCACCATGGCGACCATTATGACATCATCATCACCATGGCGACCATTATGACATCACCGTCGCCATGACGACCATTATGAAATCACAGTCGCCATGACAACCATTATGACATGTTCGTTGCCATGACGACCATTATGACATCATTACATCACCGTTGCCATGACGACCATTATGACATCACCGTTGCCATGATGACCATTATGACATCATCATCGCCATGACGACCATTATGACATCATCATCGCCATGATGACCGTTATGACATTATCGTCGCCATGACGACCCTTATGACATCATCGTCGCCATGGCAAACATTATGACATCATCATCGCCATGACAACCAATATGATATCATCGTCGCCATGATGACCATTATGACATCATCGTCACCATGACAACCATTATGACATCATCATCGCCATGGCGACCATTATGACATCATCGTCGCCATGGCGAATATTTTGATATCACCGTCGCCATAACGACCATTATGACATCTTCGTCGCCATGATGACCATTATGACATCATGACATCACCGTTGACATGACGACCATTATGACACCACCATCGCCATGACAACCATTATGACATCATCGTCGCCATGACAACCATTATGAAATCACAATCGCCATGACGACCATTATGACATCATCATCACCATGGCGACCATTATGACATCACAGTCGCCATGACAACCATTATGACATGTTCGTCGCCATGACGACCATTATGACATCATTACATCACCGTTGCCATGACGACCATTATGACATCACCGTTGCCATGATGACCATTATGACATCATCGTCGCCATGACGACCATTATGACATCATCGTCGCCATGACAACCATTATGACATCATCATCGCCATGACGACCATTATGACATCATCATCGCCATGATGACCGTTATGACATTATCGTCGCCATGACGACCCTTATGACATCATCGTCGCCATGGCAAACATCATGAAATCACAATCGCCATGACGACCATTATGACATCATCATCACCATGGCGACTATTATGACATCACCGTCGCCATGACGACCATTATGAAATCATCATAGCCATTACGACCATTATTAAATCACAGTCGCCATGACAACCATTATGACATGTTCGTCGCCATGACGACCATTATGACATCATTACATCACCGTTGCCATGACGACCATTATGACATCACCGTTGCCATGATGACCATTATGACATCATCGTCGCCATGACGACCATTATGACATCATCGTCGCCATGACAACCATTATGACATCATCATCGCCATGACGACCATTATGACATCATCATCGCCATGATGACCGTTATGACATTATCGTCGCCATGACGACCCTTATGACATCATCGTCGCCATGGCAAACATTATGACATCATCATCGCCATGACAACCAATATGATATCATCGTCGCCATGATGACCATTATGACATCATTGTCACCATGACAACCATTATGACATCATCATCGCCATGGCGACCATTATGACATCATCGTCGCCTTGACGACAATTATGACATCATCATCGCCATGACGACCATTATGACATCATCATTGCCATGATGACCGTTATGACATTATTGTCGCCATGACGACCCTTATGACATAATTGTCGCCATGGCAACCATTATGTCATCATCATCGCCATGACAACCAATATGATATCATCGTCGCCATGATGACCATTATGACATCATCGTCGCCATGACAACCATTATGACATCTTTGTCGCCATGGTGACCATTATGACATCACCGTTGCCATGACGACCATTATGACATCATCGCAGCCATTATGACCATTATTAAATCACAATCGCCATGACAACCATTATGACATCAACGTCACCATGGCGACCATTTTGACATCACTGTCGCCATGACGACCATTATTAAATCATCGTAGCCTTTACGACCAGTATTATATCACAGTCGCCATGACAACCATTATGACATCTTCGTCGCCATGATGACCATTATGACATCATGACATCACCGTTGCCATGACGACCATTCTGACATCACCATTGCCATGACGACCATTATGACATCATCGTCGCCATGACGACCATTATGACATCATCGTCGCCATGACAACCATTATGACACCACAATCGCCATGACGACCATTATGACATCACCGTCACCATGGCGACCATTATGACATCACCGTCGCCATTACGACCATTATGAAATCATCATAGCCATTACGACCATTATTAAATCACAGTCGCCATGACAACCATTATGACATCTTCGTCGCCATGATGACGATTATGACATCATGACATCACCGTCGCCATGACAACCATTATGACATCATCGTCGCCATGGCGACCATTATGACATCACCGTCGCCATGACGACCATTATGACATCATCATCGCCATGATGACCGTTATGACATTTTCGTCGCCATGACGACCATTATGACATCATCATCACCATGACAACCAATATGATATCATCGTCGCCATGATGAACATTATGACATCATCGTGGCCATGACAACCATTATGACATCATCGTCACCATGGCGACCATTATTAAATCACAGTCGCCATGACAACCATTATGACATCTTCGTCGCCATGACGACCATTATGACATCATGACATCACTGTTGCCATGACGACCATTATGACATCACCGTTGCCATGACGACCATTATGACATCATCATCGCCATGACGACCATTATGACATCATCGTCGCCATGACAACCATTATGACATCACAATCGCCATGACGACCATTATGACATCATCGTCGCCATGGCGACCATTATGACATCATCATCGCCATGATGACCGTTATGACAATATCGTCGCCATGACGACCCTTATGACATCATCGTCGCCATGGCAACCATTATGACATCATCATCGCCATGACAACCAATATGATATCATCGTTGCCATGATGACCATTATGACATCATTGTCGCCATGACAACCATTATGACATCAACGTCGCCATGGCGACCATTTTGACATCACCGTCGCCATAACGACCATTATGACATCTTCGTCGCCATGATGACCATTATGACATCATGACATCACCGTTGACATGACGACCATTATGACACCACCATCGCCATGACAACCATTATGACATCATCGTCGCCATGACAACCATTATGAAATCACAATCGCCATGACGACCATTATGACATCATCATCACCATGGCGACCATTATGACATCACCGTCGCCATGACGACCATTATGAAATCATCATAGCCATTACGACCATTATTAAATCACAGTCGCCATGACAACCATTATGACATGTTCGTCGCCATGACGACCATTATGACATCATTACATCACCGTTGCCATGACGACCATTATGACATCACCGTTGCCATGATGACCATTATGACATCATCGTCGCCATGACGACCATTATGACATCATCGTCGCCATGACAACCATTATGACATCATCATCGCCATGACGACCATTATGACATCATCATCGCCATGATGACCGTTATGACATTATCGTCGCCATGACGACCCTTATGACATCATCGTCGCCATGGCAAACATTATGACATCATCATCGCCATGACAACCAATATGATATCATCGTCGCCATGATGACCATTATGACATCATCGTCACCATGACAACCATTATGACATCATCGTCGCCATGGCGACCATTATGACATCAACGTCGCCATGGCGACCATTATGACATCACCGTCGCCATGACGACCATTATTAAATCATCGTAGCCATTTCGACCATTATTATATCACAGTCGCCATGACAACCATTATGACATCTTCGTCGCCATGATGACCATTATGACATCACCGTTGCCATGACGACCATTATGACATCATCGTCGCCATGACGACCATTATGACATCATCGTCACCATGACAACCATTATGACATCACAATCGCCATGACGACCATTATGACATCACAATCGCCATGACGACCATTATTACATCATCGTCACCATGGCGACCATTGTGACATCACCGTCGCAATGACGACAATTATGAAATCATCATAGCCATTACGACCATTATTAAATCACAGTCGCCATGACAACCATTATGACATCTTCGTCGCAATGATGACCATTATGACATCATGACATCACCGTCGCCATGACAACCATTATGACATCATCATCGCCATGGCGACCATTATGACATCATCGTCGCCTTGACGACAGTTATGACATCATTATCGCCATGACTACCATTATGACATCATCATCGCCATGATGACCGTTATGACATTATCGTCGCCATGACGACCCTTATGACATCATCGTTGCCATCGCAACCATTATGACATCATCATCGCCATGACAACCAATATGATATCATCGTCGCCATGATGACCATTATGACATCATCGTCGCCATGACAACCATTATGACATCATCGTTGCCATGGCGACCATTGTGACATCACCATCGCCATGATGACCATTATGACATCATCGTAGCCATTACGACCATTATTAAATCACACTCGCCATGACAACCATTATGACATCATCATCGCCATGATGACCGTTATGACAATATCGTCGCCATGACGACCCTTATGACATCATCGTCGCCATGGCAACCATTATGACATCATCATCGCCATGACAACCAATATGATATCATCGTTGCCATGATGACCATTATGACATCATTGTCGCCATGACAACCATTATGACATCAACGTCGCCATGGCGACCATTTTGACATCACCGTCGCCATGACGACCATTATGACATCTTCGTCGCCATGATGACCATTATGACATCATGACATCACCGTTGACATGACGACCATTATGACACCACCATTGCCATGACGACCATTATGACATCATCGTCGCCATGACGACCATTATGACATCATCGTCGCCATGACGACCATTATGACATCATTGTCGCCATGACAACCATTATGACATCACAATCGCCCTGACGACCATTATGACATCATCATCACCATGGCGACCATTATGACATCACCGTCGCCATCACGACCATTATGAAATCATCATAGCCATTACGACCATTATTAAATCACAGTCGCCATGACAACCATTATGACATCTTCGTCGCCATGATGACGATTATGACATCATGACATCACCGTCGCCATGACGACCATTATGACATCATCGTCGCCATGACGACCATTATGACATCATCGTCGCCATGACAACCATTATGACACCACAATCGCCATGACGACCATTATGACATCACCATCACCATGGCGACCATTATGACATCACCGTCGCCATTACGACCATTATGAAATCATCATAGCCATTACGACCATTATTAAATCACAGTCGCCATGACAACCATTATGACATCTTCGTCGCCATGATGACGATTATGACATCATGACATCACCGTCGCCATGACAACCATTATGACATCATCGTCGCCATGACGACCATTATGACATCATCGTCGCCATGACGACCATTATGACATCATCATCGCCATGACAACCAATATATCATCATCGCCATGATGACCGTTATGACATTTTCGTCGCCATGACGACCATTATGACATCATCATCACCATGACAACCAATATGATATCATCGTCGCCATGATGACCATTATGACATCATCGTGGCCATGACAACCATTATGACATCATCGTCACCATGGCGACCATTATGACATCACTGTCGCCATGACGACCATTATGACATCATCGTAGCCATTACGACCATTATTAAATCACAGTCGCCATGACAACCATTATAACATCTTCGTCGCCATGACGACCATTATGACATCATGACATCACTGTTGCCATGACGACCATTATGACATCACCGTTGCCATGACGACCATTATGACATCATCATCGCCATGACGACCATTATGACATCATCGTCGCCATGACAACCATTATGACATCACAATCGCCATGACGACCATTATGACATCATCGTCGCCATGGCGACCATTATGACATCATCATCACCATGATGACCGTTATGACATTATCGTTGCCATGACGACCCTTATGACATCATCATCGCCATGGCGACCATTATGACATCATCGTCGCCTTGACGACAGTTATGACATCATTATCGCCATGACTACCATTATGACATCATCATCGCCATGATGACCGTTATGCAATTATCGTCGCCATGACGACCCTTATGACATCATCGTTGCCATCGCAACCATTATGACATCATCATCGCCATGACAACCAATATGATATCATCGTCGCCATGATGACCATTATGACATCATCGTCGCCATGACAACCATTATGACATCATCGTTGCCATGGCGACCATTGTGACATCACCGTCGCCATGATGACCATTATGACATCATCGTAGCCATTACGACCATTATTAAATCACACTCGCCATGACAACCATTATGACATCATCATCGCCATGATGACCGTTATGACAATATCGTCGCCATGACGACCCTTATGACATCATCGTCGCCATGGCAACCATTATGACATCATCATCGCCATGACAACCAATATGATATCATCGTTGCCATGATGACCATTATGACATCATTGTCGCCATGACAACCATTATGACATCAACGTCGCCATGGCGACCATTTTGACATCACCGTCGCCATGACGACCATTATGACATCTTCGTCGCCATGATGACCATTATGACATCATGACATCACCGTTGACATGACGACCATTATGACACCACCATTGCCATGACGACCATTATGACATCATCGTCGCCATGACGACCATTATGACATCATCGTCGCCATGACGACCATTATGACATCATTGTCGCCATGACAACCATTATGACATCACAATCGCCCTGACGACCATTATGACATCATCATCACCATGGCGACCATTATGACATCACCGTCGCCATCACGACCATTATGAAATCATCATAGCCATTACGACCATTATTAAATCACAGTCGCCATGACAACCATTATGACATCATGACATCACCGTTGCCATGACGACCATTATGACATCACCGTTGCCATGACGACCATTATGACATCAACGTCGCCATGACGACAATTATGACATCATCATCGCCATGACGACCATTATGACATCATCATCGCCATGATGACCGTTATGACATTATCGTCGCCATGACGACCCTTATGACATCATCGTCGCCATGGCAAAGATTATGACATCATCATCGCAATGGCAACCATTATGACATCATCATCGCCATGACAACCAATATGATATCATCGGCGCCATGATGACCATTATGACATCATAGTCGCCATGACAACCATTATGACATCATATTCGCCATGGCGACCATTATGACATCAACGTCACCATGGCGACCATTTTGACATCACTGTCGCCATGACGACCATTATTAAATCATCGTAGCCTTTACGACCAGTATTATATCACAGTCGCCATGACAACCATTATGACATCTTCGTCGCCATGATGACCATTATGACATCATGACATCACCATTGCCATGACGACCATTCTGACATCACCATTGCCATGACGACCATTATGACATCATCGTCGCCATGACGACCATTATGACATCATCGTCGCCATGACAACCATTATGACACCACAATCGCCATGACGACCATTATGACATCACCATCACCATGGCGACCATTATGACATCACCGTCGCCATTACGACCATTATGAAATCATCATAGCCATTACGACCATTATTAAATCACAGTCGCCATGACAACCATTATGACATCTTCGTCGCCATGATGACGATTATGACATCATGACATCACCGTCGCCATGACAACCATTATGACATCATCGTCGCCATGACGACCATTATGACATCATCGTCGCCATGACGACCATTATGACATCATCATCGCCATGACAACCAATATATCATCATCGCCATGATGACCGTTATGACATTTTCGTCGCCATGACGACCATTATGACATCATCATCACCATGACAACCAATATGATATCATCGTCGCCATGATGACCATTATGACATCATCGTGGCCATGACAACCATTATGACATCATCGTCACCATGGCGACCATTATGACATCACTGTCGCCATGACGACCATTATGACATCATCGTAGCCATTACGACCATTATTAAATCACAGTCGCCATGACAACCATTATAACATCTTCGTCGCCATGACGACCATTATGACATCATGACATCACTGTTGCCATGACGACCATTATGACATCACCGTTGCCATGACGACCATTATGACATCATCATCGCCATGACGACCATTATGACATCATCGTCGCCATGACAACCATTATGACATCACAATCGCCATGACGACCATTATGACATCATCGTCGCCATGGCGACCATTATGACATCATCATCGCCATGATGACCGTTATGACATTATCGTTGCCATGACGACCCTTATGACATCATCATAGCCATGGCGACCATTATGACATCATCGTCGCCTTGACGACAGTTATGACATCATTATCGCCATGACTACCATTATGACATCATCATCGCCATGATGACCGTTATGACATTATCGTCGCCATGACGACCCTTTTGACATCATCGTTGCCATCGCAACCATTATGACATCATCATCGCCATGACAACCAATATGATATCATCGTCGCCATGATGACCATTATGACATCATCGTCGCCATGACAACCATTATGACATCATCGTCGCCATGGCGACCATTATGACATCACCGTCGCCATGACGACCATTATGACATCATCTTAGCCATTACGACCATTATTAAATCACAGTCGCCATGACAAACATTATGACATCTTCGTCGCCATGACAACCATTATGACATCATGACATCACCGTTGCCATGACGACCATTATGACATCACCGTTGCCATGACGACCATTATGACATCATCGTCGCCATGACGACCATTATGACATCATCGTCGCCATGACAACCATTATGACATCACAGTCGCCATGACGATCATTATGACATCATCATCGCCATGATGACCGTTATGACAATATCGTCGCCATGATGACCCTTATGACATCACCGTCGCCTTGGCAACCATTATGACATCATCATCGCCATGACAACCAATATGATATCATCATCGCCATGATGACCATTATGACATCATCGTCGCCATGACAACCATTATGACATCATCATTGCCATGGCGACCATTATTACATCACCGTCGCCATGACGACCATTATGACATCATCGTAGCCATTACGACCATTATTAAATCACAGTCGCCATGACAACCATTATGACATCATCATCGCCATGATGACCGTTATGACAATATCGTCGCCATGACGACCCTTATGACATCATCATCACCATGGCAACCATTATGACATCATCATCGCCATGACAACCAATATGATATCATCGTTGCCATGATGACCATTATGACATCATTGTCGCCATGACAACCATTATGACATCAACGTCGCCATGGCGACCATTTTGACATCACCGTCGCCATGACGACCATTATGACATCTTCGTCGCCATGATGACCATTATGACATCATGACATCACCGTTGACATGACGACCATTATGACACCACCATTGCCATGACGACCATTATGACATCATCGTCGCCATGACGACCATTATGACATCATTGTCGCCATGACAACCATTATGACATCACAATCGCCATGACGACCATTATGACATCATCATCACCATGGCGACCATTATGACATCACCGTCGCCATGACGACCATTATGAAATCATCATAGCCATTACGACCTTTATTAAATCACAGTCGCCATGACAACCATTATGACATCTTCGTCGCCATGATGACGATTATGACATCATGACATCACCGTCGCCATGACGACCATTATGACATCATCGTCGCCATGACGACCATTATGACATCATCGTCGCCATGACAACCATTATGACACCACAATCGCCATGACGACCATTATGACATCACCATCACCATGGCGACCATTATGACATCACCGTCGCCATTACGACCATTATGAAATCATCATAGCCATTACGACCATTATTAAATCACAGTCGCCATGACAACCATTATGACATCTTCGTCGCCATGATGACGATTATGACATCATGACATCACCGTCGCCATGACAACCATTATGACATCATCGTCGCCATGACGACCATTATGACATCATCGTCGCCATGACGACCATTATGACATCATCATCGCCATGACAACCAATATATCATCATCGCCATGATGACCGTTATGACATTTTCGTCGCCATGACGACCATTATGACATCATCATCACCATGACAACCAATATGATATCATCGTCGCCATGATGACCATTATGACATCATCGTGGCCATGACAACCATTATGACATCATCGTCACCATGGCGACCATTATGACATCACTGTCGCCATGACGACCATTATGACATCATCGTAGCCATTACGACCATTATTAAATCACAGTCGCCATGACAACCATTATAACATCTTCGTCGCCATGACGACCATTATGACATCATGACATCACTGTTGCCATGACGACCATTATGACATCACCGTTGCCATGACGACCATTATGACATCATCATCGCCATGACGACCGTTATGACATCATCGTCGCCATGACAACCATTATGACATCACAATCGCCATGACGACCATTATGACATCATCGTCGCCATGGCGACCATTATGACATCATCATCGCCATGATGACCGTTATGACATTATCGTTGCCATGACGACCCTTATGACATCATCATCGCCATGGCGACCATTATGACATCATCGTCGCCTTGACGACAGTTATGACATCATTATCGCCATGACTACCATTATGACATCATCATCGCCATGATGACCGTTATGCAATTATCGTCGCCATGACGACCCTTATGACATCATCGTTGCCATCGCAACCATTATGACATCATCATCGCCATGACAACCAATATGATATCATCGTCGCCATGATGACCATTATGACATCATCGTCGCCATGACAACCATTATGACATCATCGTTGCCATGGCGACCATTGTGACATCACCGTCGCCATGATGACCATTATGACATCATCGTAGCCATTACGACCATTATTAAATCACACTCGCCATGACAACCATTATGACATCATCATCGCCATGATGACCGTTATGACAATATCGTCGCCATGACGACCCTTATGACATCATCGTCGCCATGGCAACCATTATGACATCATCATCGCCATGACAACCAATATAATATCATCGTTGCCATGATGACCATTATGACATCATTGTCGCCATGACAACCATTATGACATCAACGTCGCCATGGCGACCATTTTGACATCACCGTCGCCATGACGACCATTATGACATCTTCGTCGCCATGATGACCATTATGACATCATGACATCACCGTTGACATGACGACCATTATGACACCACCATTGCCATGACGACCATTATGACATCATCGTCGCCATGACGACCATTATGACATCATCGTCGCCATGACGACCATTATGACATCATTGTCGCCATGACAACCATTATGACATCACAATCGCCCTGACGACCATTATGACATCATCATCACCATGGCGACCATTATGACATCACCGTCGCCATCACGACCATTATGAAATCATCATAGCCATTACGACCATTATTAAATCACAGTCGCCATGACAACCATTATGACATCATGACATCACCGTTGCCATGACGACCATTATGACATCACCGTTGCCATGACGACCATTATGACATCAACGTCGCCATGACGACAATTATGACATCATCATCGCCATGACGACCATTATGACATCATCATCGCCATGATGACCGTTATGACATTATCGTCGCCATGACGACCCTTATGACATCATCGTCGCCATGGCAAAGATTATGACATCATCATCGCAATGGCAACCATTATGACATCATCATCGCCATGACAACCAATATGATATCATCGGCGCCATGATGACCATTATGACATCATAGTCGCCATGACAACCATTATGACATCATATTCGCCATGGCGACCATTATGACATCAACGTCACCATGGCGACCATTTTGACATCACTGTCGCCATGACGACCATTATTAAATCATCGTAGCCTTTACGACCAGTATTATATCACAGTCGCCATGACAACCATTATGACATCTTCGTCGCCATGATGACCATTATGACATCATGACATCACCATTGCCATGACGACCATTCTGACATCACCATTGCCATGACGACCATTATGACATCATCGTCGCCATGACGACCATTATGACATCATCGTCGCCATGACAACCATTATGACACCACAATCGCCATGACGACCATTATGACATCACCATCACCATGGCGACCATTATGACATCACCGTCGCCATTACGACCATTATGAAATCATCATAGCCATTACGACCATTATTAAATCACAGTCGCCATGACAACCATTATGACATCTTCGTCGCCATGATGACGATTATGACATCATGACATCACCGTCGCCATGACAACCATTATGACATCATCGTCGCCATGACGACCATTATGACATCATCGTCGCCATGACGACCATTATGACATCATCATCGCCATGACAACCAATATATCATCATCGCCATGATGACCGTTATGACATTTTCGTCGCCATGACGACCATTATGACATCATCATCACCATGACAACCAATATGATATCATCGTCGCCATGATGACCATTATGACATCATCGTGGCCATGACAACCATTATGACATCATCGTCACCATGGCGACCATTATGACATCTTCGTCGCCATGATGACGATTATGACATCATTACATCACCGTCGCCATGACAACCATTATGACATCATCGTCGCCATGGCGACCATTATGACATCACCGTCGCCATGACGACCATTATGACATCATCATCGCCATGATGACCGTTATGACATTTTCGTCGCCATGACGACCATTATGACATCATCATCACCATGACAACCAATATGATATCATCGTCGCCATGATGAACATTATGACATCATCGTGGCCATGACAACCATTATGACATCATCGTCACCATGGCGACCATTATTAAATCACAGTCGCCATGACAACCATTATGACATCTTCGTCGCCATGACGACCATTATGACATCATGACATCACTGTTGCCATGACGACCATTATGACATCACCGTTGCCATGACGACCATTATGACATCATCATCGCCATGACGACCATTATGACATCATCGTCGCCATGACAACCATTATGACATCACAATCGCCATGACGACCATTATGACATCATCGTCGCCATGGCGACCATTATGACATCATCATCGCCATGATGACCGTTATGACAATATCGTCGCCATGACGACCCTTATGACATCATCGTCGCCATGGCAACCATTATGACATCATCATCGCCATGACAACCAATATGATATCATCGTTGCCATGATGACCATTATGACATCATTGTCGCCATGACAACCATTATGACATCAACGTCGCCATGGCGACCATTTTGACATCACCGTCGCCATAACGACCATTATGACATCTTCGTCGCCATGATGACCATTATGACATCATGACATCACCGTTGACATGACGACCATTATGACACCACCATCGCCATGACAACCATTATGACATCATCGTCGCCATGACAACCATTATGAAATCACAATCGCCATGACGACCATTATGACATCATCATCACCATGGCGACCATTATGACATCACCGTCGCCATGACGACCATTATGAAATCATCATAGCCATTACGACCATTATTAAATCACAGTCGCCATGACAACCATTATGACATGTTCGTCGCCATGACGACCATTATGACATCATTACATCACCGTTGCCATGACGACCATTATGACATCACCGTTGCCATGATGACCATTATGACATCATCGTCGCCATGACGACCATTATGACATCATCGTCGCCATGACAACCATTATGACATCATCATCGCCATGACGACCATTATGACATCATCATCGCCATGATGACCGTTATGACATTATCGTCGCCATGACGACCCTTATGACATCATCGTCGCCATGGCAAACATTATGACATCATCATCGCCATGACAACCAATATGATATCATCGTCGCCATGATGACCATTATGACATCATCGTCACCATGACAACCATTATGACATCATCGTCGCCATGGCGACCATTATGACATCAACGTCGCCATGGCGACCATTATGACATCACCGTCGCCATGACGACCATTATTAAATCATCGTAGCCATTTCGACCATTATTATATCACAGTCGCCATGACAACCATTATGACATCTTCGTCGCCATGATGACCATTATGACATCACCGTTGCCATGACGACCATTATGACATCATCGTCGCCATGACGACCATTATGACATCATCGTCACCATGACAACCATTATGACATCACAATCGCCATGACGACCATTATGACATCACAATCGCCATGACGACCATTATTACATCATCGTCACCATGGCGACCATTGTGACATCACCGTCGCAATGACGACAATTATGAAATCATCATAGCCATTACGACCATTATTAAATCACAGTCGCCATGACAACCATTATGACATCTTCGTCGCAATGATGACCATTATGACATCATGACATCACCGTCGCCATGACAACCATTATGACATCATCATCGCCATGGCGACCATTATGACATCATCGTCGCCTTGACGACAGTTATGACATCATTATCGCCATGACTACCATTATGACATCATCATCGCCATGATGACCGTTATGACATTATCGTCGCCATGACGACCCTTATGACATCATCGTTGCCATCGCAACCATTATGACATCATCATCGCCATGACAACCAATATGATATCATCGTCGCCATGATGACCATTATGACATCATCGTCGCCATGACAACCATTATGACATCATCGTTGCCATGGCGACCATTGTGACATCACCATCGCCATGATGACCATTATGACATCATCGTAGCCATTACGACCATTATTAAATCACACTCGCCATGACAACCATTATGACATCATCATCGCCATGATGACCGTTATGACAATATCGTCGCCATGACGACCCTTATGACATCATCGTCGCCATGGCAACCATTATGACATCATCATCGCCATGACAACCAATATGATATCATCGTTGCCATGATGACCATTATGACATCATTGTCGCCATGACAACCATTATGACATCAACGTCGCCATGGCGACCATTTTGACATCACCGTCGCCATGACGACCATTATGACATCTTCGTCGCCATGATGACCATTATGACATCATGACATCACCGTTGACATGACGACCATTATGACACCACCATTGCCATGACGACCATTATGACATCATCGTCGCCATGACGACCATTATGACATCATCGTCGCCATGACGACCATTATGACATCATTGTCGCCATGACAACCATTATGACATCACAATCGCCCTGACGACCATTATGACATCATTATCACCATGGCGACCATTATGACATCACCGTCGCCATCACGACCATTATGAAATCATCATAGCCATTACGACCATTATTAAATCACAGTCGCCATGACAACCATTATGACATCTTCGTCGCCATGATGACGATTATGACATCATGACATCACCGTCGCCATGACGACCATTATGACATCATCGTCGCCATGACGACCATTATGACATCATCGTCGCCATGACGACCATTATGACATCATCATCGCCATGACAACCAATATATCATCATCGCCATGATGACCGTTATGACATTTTCGTCGCCATGACGACCATTATGACATCATCATCACCATGACAACCAATATGATATCATCGTCGCCATGATGACCATTATGACATCATCGTGGCCATGACAACCATTATGACATCATCGTCACCATGGCGACCATTATGACATCACTGTCGCCATGACGACCATTATGACATCATCGTAGCCATTACGACCATTATTAAATCACAGTCGCCATGACAACCATTATAACATCTTCGTCGCCATGACGACCATTATGACATCATGACATCACTGTTGCCATGACGACCATTATGACATCACCGTTGCCATGACGACCATTATGACATCATCATCGCCATGACGACCATTATGACATCATCGTCGCCATGACAACCATTATGACATCACAATCGCCATGACGACCATTATGACATCATCGTCGCCATGGCGACCATTATGACATCATCATCGCCATGATGACCGTTATGACATTATCGTTGCCATGACGACCCTTATGACATCATCATCGCCATGGCGACCATTATGACATCATCGTCGCCTTGACGACAGTTATGACATCATTATCGCCATGACTACCATTATGACATCATCATCGCCATGATGACCGTTATGCAATTATCGTCGCCATGACGACCCTTATGACATCATCGTTGCCATCGCAACCATTATGACATCATCATCGCCATGACAACCAATATGATATCATCGTCGCCATGATGACCATTATGACATCATCGTCGCCATGACAACCATTATGACATCATCGTTGCCATGGCGACCATTGTGACATCACCGTCGCCATGATGACCATTATGACATCATCGTAGCCATTACGACCATTATTAAATCACACTCGCCATGACAACCATTATGACATCATCATCGCCATGATGACCGTTATGACAATATCGTCGCCATGACGACCCTTATGACATCATCGTCGCCATGGCAACCATTATGACATCATCATCGCCATGACAACCAATATGATATCATCGTTGCCATGATGACCATTATGACATCATTGTCGCCATGACAACCATTATGACATCAACGTCGCCATGGCGACCATTTTGACATCACCGTCGCCATGACGACCATTATGACATCTTCGTCGCCATGATGACCATTATGACATCATGACATCACCGTTGACATGACGACCATTATGACACCACCATTGCCATGACGACCATTATGACATCATCGTCGCCATGACGACCATTATGACATCATCGTCGCCATGACGACCATTATGACATCATTGTCGCCATGACAACCATTATGACATCACAATCGCCCTGACGACCATTATGACATCATCATCACCATGGCGACCATTATGACATCACCGTCGCCATCACGACCATTATGAAATCATCATAGCCATTACGACCATTATTAAATCACAGTCGCCATGACAACCATTATGACATCATGACATCACCGTTGCCATGACGACCATTATGACATCACCGTTGCCATGACGACCATTATGACATCAACGTCGCCATGACGACAATTATGACATCATCATCGCCATGACGACCATTATGACATCATCATCGCCATGATGACCGTTATGACATTATCGTCGCCATGACGACCCTTATGACATCATCGTCGCCATGGCAAAGATTATGACATCATCATCGCAATGGCAACCATTATGACATCATCATCGCCATGACAACCAATATGATATCATCGGCGCCATGATGACCATTATGACATCATAGTCGCCATGACAACCATTATGACATCATATTCGCCATGGCGACCATTATGACATCAACGTCACCATGGCGACCATTTTGACATCACTGTCGCCATGACGACCATTATTAAATCATCGTAGCCTTTACGACCAGTATTATATCACAGTCGCCATGACAACCATTATGACATCTTCGTCGCCATGATGACCATTATGACATCATGACATCACCATTGCCATGACGACCATTCTGACATCACCATTGCCATGACGACCATTATGACATCATCGTCGCCATGACGACCATTATGACATCATCGTCGCCATGACAACCATTATGACACCACAATCGCCATGACGACCATTATGACATCACCATCACCATGGCGACCATTATGACATCACCGTCGCCATTACGACCATTATGAAATCATCATAGCCATTACGACCATTATTAAATCACAGTCGCCATGACAACCATTATGACATCTTCGTCGCCATGATGACGATTATGACATCATGACATCACCGTCGCCATGACAACCATTATGACATCATCGTCGCCATGACGACCATTATGACATCATCGTCGCCATGACGACCATTATGACATCATCATCGCCATGACAACCAATATATCATCATCGCCATGATGACCGTTATGACATTTTCGTCGCCATGACGACCATTATGACATCATCATCACCATGACAACCAATATGATATCATCGTCGCCATGATGACCATTATGACATCATCGTGGCCATGACAACCATTATGACATCATCGTCACCATGGCGACCATTATGACATCACTGTCGCCATGACGACCATTATGACATCATCGTAGCCATTACGACCATTATTAAATCACAGTCGCCATGACAACCATTATAACATCTTCGTCGCCATGACGACCATTATGACATCATGACATCACTGTTGCCATGACGACCATTATGACATCACCGTTGCCATGACGACCATTATGACATCATCATCGCCATGACGACCATTATGACATCATCGTCGCCATGACAACCATTATGACATCACAATCGCCATGACGACCATTATGACATCATCGTCGCCATGGCGACCATTATGACATCATCATCGCCATGATGACCGTTATGACATTATCGTTGCCATGACGACCCTTATGACATCATCATAGCCATGGCGACCATTATGACATCATCGTCGCCTTGACGACAGTTATGACATCATTATCGCCATGACTACCATTATGACATCATCATCGCCATGATGACCGTTATGACATTATCGTCGCCATGACGACCCTTTTGACATCATCGTTGCCATCGCAACCATTATGACATCATCATCGCCATGACAACCAATATGATATCATCGTCGCCATGATGACCATTATGACATCATCGTCGCCATGACAACCATTATGACATCATCGTCGCCATGGCGACCATTATGACATCACCGTCGCCATGACGACCATTATGACATCATCTTAGCCATTACGACCATTATTAAATCACAGTCGCCATGACAAACATTATGACATCTTCGTCGCCATGACAACCATTATGACATCATGACATCACCGTTGCCATGACGACCATTATGACATCACCGTTGCCATGACGACCATTATGACATCATCGTCGCCATGACGACCATTATGACATCATCGTCGCCATGACAACCATTATGACATCACAGTCGCCATGACGATCATTATGACATCATCATCGCCATGATGACCGTTATGACAATATCGTCGCCATGATGACCCTTATGACATCACCGTCGCCTTGGCAACCATTATGACATCATCATCGCCATGACAACCAATATGATATCATCATCGCCATGATGACCATTATGACATCATCGTCGCCATGACAACCATTATGACATCATCATTGCCATGGCGACCATTATTACATCACCGTCGCCATGACGACCATTATGACATCATCGTAGCCATTACGACCATTATTAAATCACAGTCGCCATGACAACCATTATGACATCATCATCGCCATTATGACCGTTATGACAATATCGTCGCCATGACGACCCTTATGACATCATCATCACCATGGCAACCATTATGACATCATCATCGCCATGACAACCAATATGATATCATCGTTGCCATGATGACCATTATGACATCATTGTCGCCATGACAACCATTATGACATCAACGTCGCCATGGCGACCATTTTGACATCACCGTCGCCATGACGACCATTATGACATCTTCGTCGCCATGATGACCATTATGACATCATGACATCACCGTTGACATGACGACCATTATGACACCACCATTGCCATGACGACCATTATGACATCATCGTCGCCATGACGACCATTATGACATCATTGTCGCCATGACAACCATTATGACATCACAATCGCCATGACGACCATTATGACATCATCATCACCATGGCGACCATTATGACATCACCGTCGCCATGACGACCATTATGAAATCATCATAGCCATTACGACCTTTATTAAATCACAGTCGCCATGACAACCATTATGACATCTTCGTCGCCATGATGACGATTATGACATCATGACATCACCGTCGCCATGACGACCATTATGACATCATCGTCGCCATGACGACCATTATGACATCATCGTCGCCATGACAACCATTATGACACCACAATCGCCATGACGACCATTATGACATCACCATCACCATGGCGACCATTATGACATCACCGTCGCCATTACGACCATTATGAAATCATCATAGCCATTACGACCATTATTAAATCACAGTCGCCATGACAACCATTATGACATCTTCGTCGCCATGATGACGATTATGACATCATGACATCACCGTCGCCATGACAACCATTATGACATCATCGTCGCCATGACGACCATTATGACATCATCGTCGCCATGACGACCATTATGACATCATCATCGCCATGACAACCAATATATCATCATCGCCATGATGACCGTTATGACATTTTCGTCGCCATGACGACCATTATGACATCATCATCACCATGACAACCAATATGATATCATCGTCGCCATGATGACCATTATGACATCATCGTGGCCATGACAACCATTATGACATCATCGTCACCATGGCGACCATTATGACATCACTGTCGCCATGACGACCATTATGACATCATCGTAGCCATTACGACCATTATTAAATCACAGTCGCCATGACAACCATTATAACATCTTCGTCGCCATGACGACCATTATGACATCATGACATCACTGTTGCCATGACGACCATTATGACATCACCGTTGCCATGACGACCATTATGACATCATCATCGCCATGACGACCATTATGACATCATCGTCGCCATGACAACCATTATGACATCACAATCGCCATGACGACCATTATGACATCATCGTCGCCATGGCGACCATTATGACATCATCATCGCCATGATGACCGTTATGACATTATCGTTGCCATGACGACCCTTATGACATCATCATCGCCATGGCGACCATTATGACATCATCGTCGCCTTGACGACAGTTATGACATCATTATCGCCATGACTACCATTATGACATCATCATCGCCATGATGACCGTTATGCAATTATCGTCGCCATGACGACCCTTATGACATCATCGTTGCCATCGCAACCATTATGACATCATCATCGCCATGACAACCAATATGATATCATCGTCGCCATGATGACCATTATGACATCATCGTCGCCATGACAACCATTATGACATCATCGTTGCCATGGCGACCATTGTGACATCACCGTCGCCATGATGACCATTATGACATCATCGTAGCCATTACGACCATTATTAAATCACACTCGCCATGACAACCATTATGACATCATCATCGCCATGATGACCGTTATGACAATATCGTCGCCATGACGACCCTTATGACATCATCGTCGCCATGGCAACCATTATGACATCATCATCGCCATGACAACCAATATGATATCATCGTTGCCATGATGACCATTATGACATCATTGTCGCCATGACAACCATTATGACATCAACGTCGCCATGGCGACCATTTTGACATCACCGTCGCCATGACGACCATTATGACATCTTCGTCGCCATGATGACCATTATGACATCATGACATCACCGTTGACATGACGACCATTATGACACCACCATTGCCATGACGACCATTATGACATCATCGTCGCCATGACGACCATTATGACATCATCGTCGCCATGACGACCATTATGACATCATTGTCGCCATGACAACCATTATGACATCACAATCGCCCTGACGACCATTATGACATCATCATCACCATGGCGACCATTATGACATCACCGTCGCCATCACGACCATTATGAAATCATCATAGCCATTACGACCATTATTAAATCACAGTCGCCATGACAACCATTATGACATCATGACATCACCGTTGCCATGACGACCATTATGACATCACCGTTGCCATGACGACCATTATGACATCAACGTCGCCATGACGACAATTATGACATCATCATCGCCATGACGACCATTATGACATCATCATCGCCATGATGACCGTTATGACATTATCGTCGCCATGACGACCCTTATGACATCATCGTCGCCATGGCAAAGATTATGACATCATCATCGCAATGGCAACCATTATGACATCATCATCGCCATGACAACCAATATGATATCATCGGCGCCATGATGACCATTATGACATCATAGTCGCCATGACAACCATTATGACATCATATTCGCCATGGCGACCATTATGACATCAACGTCACCATGGCGACCATTTTGACATCACTGTCGCCATGACGACCATTATTAAATCATCGTAGCCTTTACGACCAGTATTATATCACAGTCGCCATGACAACCATTATGACATCTTCGTCGCCATGATGACCATTATGACATCATGACATCACCATTGCCATGACGACCATTCTGACATCACCATTGCCATGACGACCATTATGACATCATCGTCGCCATGACGACCATTATGACATCATCGTCGCCATGACAACCATTATGACACCACAATCGCCATGACGACCATTATGACATCACCATCACCATGGCGACCATTATGACATCACCGTCGCCATTACGACCATTATGAAATCATCATAGCCATTACGACCATTATTAAATCACAGTCGCCATGACAACCATTATGACATCTTCGTCGCCATGATGACGATTATGACATCATGACATCACCGTCGCCATGACAACCATTATGACATCATCGTCGCCATGACGACCATTATGACATCATCATCGCCATGACAACCAATATATCATCATCGCCATGATGACCGTTATGACATTTTCGTCGCCATGACGACCATTATGACATCATCATCACCATGACAACCAATATGATATCATCGTCGCCATGATGACCATTATGACATCATCGTGGCCATGACAACCATTATGACATCATCGTCACCATGGCGACCATTATGACATCACTGTCGCCATGACGACCATTATGACATCATCGTAGCCATTACGACCATTATTAAATCACAGTCGCCATGACAACCATTATAACATCTTCGTCGCCATGACGACCATTATGACATCATGACATCACTGTTGCCATGACGACCATTATGACATCACCGTTGCCATGACGACCATTATGACATCTTCATCGCTATGACGACCATTATGACATCATCGTCGCCATGACAACCATTATGACATCACAATCGCCATGACGACCATTATGACATCATCGTCGCCATGGCGACCATTATGACATCATCATCGCCATGATGACCGTTATGACATTATCGTTGCCATGACGACCCTTATGACATCATCATAGCCATGGCGACCATTATGACATCATCGTCGCCTTGACGACAGTTATGACATCATTATCGCCATGACTACCATTATGACATCATCATCGCCATGATGACCGTTATGACATTATCGTCGCCATGACGACCCTTTTGACATCATCGTTGCCATCGCAACCATTATGACATCATCATCGCCATGACAACCAATATGATATCATCGTCGCCATGATGACCATTATGACATCATCGTCGCCATGACAACCATTATGACATCATCGTCGCCATGGCGACCATTATGACATCACCGTCGCCATGACGACCATTATGACATCATCTTAGCCATTACGACCATTATTAAATCACAGTCGCCATGACAAACATTATGACATCTTCGTCGCCATGACAACCATTATGACATCATGACATCACCGTTGCCATGACGACCATTATGACATCACCGTTGCCATGACGACCATTATGACATCATCGTCGCCATGACGACCATTATGACATCATCGTCGCCATGACAACCATTATGACATCACAGTCGCCATGACGATCATTATGACATCATCATCGCCATGATGACCGTTATGACAATATCGTCGCCATGATGACCCTTATGACATCACCGTCGCCTTGGCAACCATTATGACATCATCATCGCCATGACAACCAATATGATATCATCATCGCCATGATGACCATTATGACATCATCGTCGCCATGACAACCATTATGACATCATCATTGCCATGGCGACCATTATTACATCACCGTCGCCATGACGACCATTATGACATCATCGTAGCCATTACGACCATTATTAAATCACAGTCGCCATGACAACCATTATGACATCATCATCGCCATGATGACCGTTATGACAATATCGTCGCCATGACGACCCTTATGACATCATCATCACCATGGCAACCATTATGACATCATCATCGCCATGACAACCAATATGATATCATCGTTGCCATGATGACCATTATGACATCATTGTCGCCATGACAACCATTATGACATCAACGTCGCCATGGCGACCATTTTGACATCACCGTCGCCATGACGACCATTATGACATCTTCGTCGCCATGATGACCATTATGACATCATGACATCACCGTTGACATGACGACCATTATGACACCACCATTGCCATGACGACCATTATGACATCATCGTCGCCATGACGACCATTATGACATCATTGTCGCCATGACAACCATTATGACATCACAATCGCCATGACGACCATTATGACATCATCATCACCATGGCGACCATTATGACATCACCGTCGCCATGACGACCATTATGAAATCATCATAGCCATTACGACCATTATTAAATCACAGTCGCCATGACAACCATTATGACATCTTCGTCGCCATGATGACGATTATGACATCATGACATCACCGTCGCCATGACGACCATTATGACATCATCGTCGCCATGACGACCATTATGACATCATCGTCGCCATGACAACCATTATGACACCACAATCGCCATGACGACCATTATGACATCATCATCACCATGGCGACCATTATGACATCACCGTCGCCATCACGACCATTATGAAATCATCATAGCCATTACGACCATTATTAAATCACAGTCGCCATGACAACCATTATGACATCATGACATCACCGTTGCCATGACGACCATTATGACATCACCGTTGCCATGACGACCATTATGACATCAACGTCGCCATGACGACAATTATGACATCATCATCGCCATGACGACCATTATGACATCATCATCGCCATGATGACCGTTATGACATTATCGTCGCCATGACGACCCTTATGACATCATCGTCGCCATGGCAAAGATTATGACATCATCATCGCAATGGCAACCATTATGACATCATCATCGCCATGACAACCAATATGATATCATCGGCGCCATGATGACCATTATGACATCATAGTCGCCATGACAACCATTATGACATCATATTCGCCATGGCGACCATTATGACATCAACGTCACCATGGCGACCATTTTGACATCACTGTCGCCATGACGACCATTATTAAATCATCGTAGCCTTTACGACCAGTATTATATCACAGTCGCCATGACAACCATTATGACATCTTCGTCGCCATGATGACCATTATGACATCATGACATCACCATTGCCATGACGACCATTCTGACATCACCATTGCCATGACGACCATTATGACATCATCGTCGCCATGACGACCATTATGACATCATCGTCGCCATGACAACCATTATGACACCACAATCGCCATGACGACCATTATGACATCACCATCACCATGGCGACCATTATGACATCACCGTCGCCATTACGACCATTATGAAATCATCATAGCCATTACGACCATTATTAAATCACAGTCGCCATGACAACCATTATGACATCTTCGTCGCCATGATGACGATTATGACATCATGACATCACCGTCGCCATGACAACCATTATGACATCATCGTCGCCATGACGACCATTATGACATCATCGTCGCCATGACGACCATTATGACATCATCATCGCCATGACAACCAATATATCATCATCGCCATGATGACCGTTATGACATTTTCGTCGCCATGACGACCATTATGACATCATCATCACCATGACAACCAATATGATATCATCGTCGCCATGATGACCATTATGACATCATCGTGGCCATGACAACCATTATGACATCATCGTCACCATGGCGACCATTATGACATCACTGTCGCCATGACGACCATTATGACATCATCGTAGCCATTACGACCATTATTAAATCACGGTCGCCATGACAACCATTATAACATCTTCGTCGCCATGACGACCATTATGACATCATGACATCACTGTTGCCATGACGACCATTATGACATCACCGTTGCCATGACGACCATTATGACATCTTCATCGCTATGACGACCATTATGACATCATCGTCGCCATGACAACCATTATGACATCACAATCGCCATGACGACCATTATGACATCATCGTCGCCATGGCGACCATTATGACATCATCATCGCCATGATGACCGTTATGACATTATCGTTGCCATGACGACCCTTATGACATCATCATAGCCATGGCGACCATTATGACATCATCGTCGCCTTGACGACAGTTATGACATCATTATCGCCATGACTACCATTATGACATCATCATCGCCATGATGACCGTTATGACATTATCGTCGCCATGACGACCCTTTTGACATCATCGTTGCCATCGCAACCATTATGACATCATCATCGCCATGACAACCAATATGATATCATCGTCGCCATGATGACCATTATGACATCATCGTCGCCATGACAACCATTATGACATCATCGTCGCCATGGCGACCATTATGACATCACCGTCGCCATGACGACCATTATGACATCATCTTAGCCATTACGACCATTATTAAATCACAGTCGCCATGACAAACATTATGACATCTTCGTCGCCATGACAACCATTATGACATCATGACATCACCGTTGCCATGACGACCATTATGACATCACCGTTGCCATGACGACCATTATGACATCATCGTCGCCATGACGACCATTATGACATCATCGTCGCCATGACAACCATTATGACATCACAGTCGCCATGACGATCATTATGACATCATCATCGCCATGATGACCGTTATGACAATATCGTCGCCATGATGACCCTTATGACATCACCGTCGCCTTGGCAACCATTATGACATCATCATCGCCATGACAACCAATATGATATCATCATCGCCATGATGACCATTATGACATCATCGTCGCCATGACAACCATTATGACATCATCATTGCCATGGCGACCATTATTACATCACCGTCGCCATGACGACCATTATGACATCATCGTAGCCATTACGACCATTATTAAATCACAGTCGCCATGACAACCATTATGACATCATCATCGCCATGATGACCGTTATGACAATATCGTCGCCATGACGACCCTTATGACATCATCATCACCATGGCAACCATTATGACATCATCATCGGCTTGACAACCAATATGATATCATCGTTGCCATGATGACCATTATGACATCATTGTCGCCATGACAACCATTATGACATCAACGTCGCCATGGCGACCATTTTGACATCACCGTCGCCATGACGACCATTATGACATCTTCGTCGCCATGATGACCATTATGACATCATGACATCACCGTTGACATGACGACCATTATGACACCACCATTGCCATGACGACCATTATGACATCATCGTCGCCATGACGACCATTATGACATCATTGTCGCCATGACAACCATTATGACATCACAATCGCCATGACGACCATTATGACATCATCATCACCATGGCGACCATTATGACATCACCGTCGCCATGACGACCATTATGAAATCATCATAGCCATTACGACCATTATTAAATCACAGTCGCCATGACAACCATTATGACATCTTCGTCGCCATGATGACGATTATGACATCATGACATCACCGTCGCCATGACGACCATTATGACATCATCGTCGCCATGACGACCATTATGACATCATCGTCGCCATGACAACCATTATGACACCACAATCGCCATGACGACCATTATGACATCACCATCACCATGGCGACCATTATGACATCACCGTCGCCATTACGACCATTATGAAATCATCATAGCCATTACGACCATTATTAAATCACAGTCGCCATGACAACCATTATGACATCTTCGTCGCCATGATGACGATTATGACATCATGACATCACCGTCGCCATGACAACCATTATGACATCATCGTCGCCATGACGACCATTATGACATCATCGTCGCCATGACGACCATTATGACATCATCATCGCCATGACAACCAATATATCATCATCGCCATGATGACCGTTATGACATTTTCGTCGCCATGACGACCATTATGACATCATCATCACCATGACAACCAATATGATATCATCGTCGCCATGATGACCATTATGACATCATCGTGGCCATGACAACCATTATGACATCATCGTCACCATGGCGACCATTATGACATCACTGTCGCCATGACGACCATTATGACATCATCGTAGCCATTACGACCATTATTAAATCACAGTCGCCATGACAACCATTATAACATCTTCGTCGCCATGACGACCATTATGACATCATGACATCACTGTTGCCATGACGACCATTATGACATCACCGTTGCCATGACGACCATTATGACATCTTCATCGCTATGACGACCATTATGACATCATCGTCGCCATGACAACCATTATGACATCACAATCGCCATGACGACCATTATGACATCATCGTCGCCATGGCGACCATTATGACATCATCATCGCCATGATGACCGTTATGACATTATCGTTGCCATGACGACCCTTATGACATCATCATAGCCATGGCGACCATTATGACATCATCGTCGCCTTGACGACAGTTATGACATCATTATCGCCATGACTACCATTATGACATCATCATCGCCATGATGACCGTTATGACATTATCGTCGCCATGACGACCCTTTTGACATCATCGTTGCCATCGCAACCATTATGACATCATCATCGCCATGACAACCAATATGATATCATCGTCGCCATGATGACCATTATGACATCATCGTCGCCATGACAACCATTATGACATCATCGTCGCCATGGCGACCATTATGACATCACCGTCGCCATGGCGACCATTATGACATCACCGTCGCCATGACGACCATTATGACATCATCTTAGCCATTACGACCATTATTAAATCACAGTCGCCATGACAAACATTATGACATCTTCGTCGCCATGACAACCATTATGACATCATGACATCACCGTTGCCATGACGACCATTATGACATCACCGTTGCCATGACGACCATTATGACATCATCGTCGCCATGACGACCATTATGACATCATCGTCGCCATGACAACCATTATGACATCACAGTCGCCATGACGATCATTATGACATCATCATCGCCATGATGACCGTTATGACAATATCGTCGCCATGATGACCCTTATGACATCACCGTCGCCTTGGCAACCATTATGACATCATCATCGCCATGACAACCAATATGATATCATCATCGCCATGATGACCATTATGACATCATCGTCGCCATGACAACCATTATGACATCATCATTGCCATGGCGACCATTATTACATCACCGTCGCCATGACGACCATTATGACATCATCGTAGCCATTACGACCATTATTAAATCACAGTCGCCATGACAACCATTATGACATCATCATCGCCATGATGACCGTTATGACAATATCGTCGCCATGACGACCCTTATGACATCATCATCACCATGGCAACCATTATGACATCATCATCGCCATGACAACCAATATGATATCATCGTTGCCATGATGACCATTATGACATCATTGTCGCCATGACAACCATTATGACATCAACGTCGCCATGGCGACCATTTTGACATCACCGTCGCCATGACGACCATTATGACATCTTCGTCGCCATGATGACCATTATGACATCATGACATCACCGTTGACATGACGACCATTATGACACCACCATTGCCATGACGACCATTATGACATCATCGTCGCCATGACGACCATTATGACATCATTGTCGCCATGACAACCATTATGACATCACAATCGCCATGACGACCATTATGACATCATCATCACCATGGCGACCATTATGACATCACCGTCGCCATGACGACCATTATGAAATCATCATAGCCATTACGACCATTATTAAATCACAGTCGCCATGACAACCATTATGACATCTTCGTCGCCATGATGACGATTATGACATCATGACATCACCGTCGCCATGACGACCATTATGACATCATCGTCGCCATGACGACCATTATGACATCATCGTCGCCATGACAACCATTATGACACCACAATCGCCATGACGACCATTATGACATCACCATCACCATGGCGACCATTATGACATCACCGTCGCCATTACGACCATTATGAAATCATCATAGCCATTACGACCATTATTAAATCACAGTCGCCATGACAACCATTATGACATCTTCGTCGCCATGATGACGATTATGACATCATGACATCACCGTCGCCATGACAACCATTATGACATCATCGTCGCCATGACGACCATTATGACATCATCGTCGCCATGACGACCATTATGACATCATCATCGCCATGACAACCAATATATCATCATCGCCATGATGACCGTTATGACATTTTCGTCGCCATGACGACCATTATGACATCATCATCACCATGACAACCAATATGATATCATCGTCGCCATGATGACCATTATGACATCATCGTGGCCATGACAACCATTATGACATCATCGTCACCATGGCGACCATTATGACATCACTGTCGCCATGACGACCATTATGACATCATCGTAGCCATTACGACCATTATTAAATCACAGTCGCCATGACAACCATTATAACATCTTCGTCGCCATGACGACCATTATGACATCATGACATCACTGTTGCCATGACGACCATTATGACATCACCGTTGCCATGACGACCATTATGACATCATCATCGCCATGACGACCATTATGACATCATCGTCGCCATGACAACCATTATGACATCACAATCGCCATGACGACCATTATGACATCATCGTCGCCATGGCGACCATTATGACATCATCATCGCCATGATGACCGTTATGACATTATCGTTGCCATGACGACCCTTATGACATCATCATCGCCATGGCGACCATTATGACATCATCGTCGCCTTGACGACAGTTATGACATCATTATCGCCATGACTACCATTATGACATCATCATCGCCATGATGACCGTTATGCAATTATCGTCGCCATGACGACCCTTATGACATCATCGTTGCCATCGCAACCATTATGACATCATCATCGCCATGACAACCAATATGATATCATCGTCGCCATGATGACCATTATGACATCATCGTCGCCATGACAACCATTATGACATCATCGTTGCCATGGCGACCATTGTGACATCACCGTCGCCATGATGACCATTATGACATCATCGTAGCCATTACGACCATTATTAAATCACACTCGCCATGACAACCATTATGACATCATCATCGCCATGATGACCGTTATGACAATATCGTCGCCATGACGACCCTTATGACATCATCGTCGCCATGGCAACCATTATGACATCATCATCGCCATGACAACCAATATGATATCATCGTTGCCATGATGACCATTATGACATCATTGTCGCCATGACAACCATTATGACATCAACGTCGCCAAGGCGACCATTTTGACATCACCGTCGCCATGACGACCATTATGACATCTTCGTCGCCATGATGACCATTATGACATCATGACATCACCGTTGACATGACGACCATTATGACACCACCATTGCCATGACGACCATTATGACATCATCGTCGCCATGACGACCATTATGACATCATCGTCGCCATGACGACCATTATGACATCATTGTCGCCATGACAACCATTATGACATCACAATCGCCCTGACGACCATTATGACATCATCATCACCATGGCGACCATTATGACATCACCGTCGCCATCACGACCATTATGAAATCATCATAGCCATTACGACCATTATTAAATCACAGTCGCCATGACAACCATTATGACATCATGACATCACCGTTGCCATGACGACCATTATGACATCACCGTTGCCATGACGACCATTATGACATCAACGTCGCCATGACGACAATTATGACATCATCATCGCCATGACGACCATTATGACATCATCATCGCCATGATGACCGTTATGACATTATCGTCGCCATGACGACCCTTATGACATCATCGTCGCCATGGCAAAGATTATGACATCATCATCGCAATGGCAACCATTATGACATCATCATCGCCATGACAACCAATATGATATCATCGGCGCCATGATGACCATTATGACATCATAGTCGCCATGACAACCATTATGACATCATATTCGCCATGGCGACCATTATGACATCAACGTCACCATGGCGACCATTTTGACATCACTGTCGCCATGACGACCATTATTAAATCATCGTAGCCTTTACGACCAGTATTATATCACAGTCGCCATGACAACCATTATGACATCTTCGTCGCCATGATGACCATTATGACATCATGACATCACCATTGCCATGACGACCATTCTGACATCACCATTGCCATGACGACCATTATGACATCATCGTCGCCATGACGACCATTATGACATCATCGTCGCCATGACAACCATTATGACACCACAATCGCCATGACGACCATTATGACATCACCATCACCATGGCGACCATTATGACATCACCGTCGCCATTACGACCATTATGAAATCATCATAGCCATTACGACCATTATTAAATCACAGTCGCCATGACAACCATTATGACATCTTCGTCGCCATGATGACGATTATGACATCATGACATCACCGTCGCCATGACAACCATTATGACATCATCGTCGCCATGACGACCATTATGACATCATCGTCGCCATGACGACCATTATGACATCATCATCGCCATGACAACCAATATATCATCATCGCCATGATGACCGTTATGACATTTTCGTCGCCATGACGACCATTATGACATCATCATCACCATGACAACCAATATGATATCATCGTCGCCATGATGACCATTATGACATCATCGTGGCCATGACAACCATTATGACATCATCGTCACCATGGCGACCATTATGACATCACTGTCGCCATGACGACCATTATGACATCATCGTAGCCATTACGACCATTATTAAATCACAGTCGCCATGACAACCATTATAACATCTTCGTCGCCATGACGACCATTATGACATCATGACATCACTGTTGCCATGACGACCATTATGACATCACCGTTGCCATGACGACCATTATGACATCATCATCGCCATGACGACCATTATGACATCATCGTCGCCATGACAACCATTATGACATCACAATCGCCATGACGACCATTATGACATCATCGTCGCCATGGCGACCATTATGACATCATCATCGCCATGATGACCGTTATGACATTATCGTTGCCATGACGACCCTTATGACATCATCATAGCCATGGCGACCATTATGACATCATCGTCGCCTTGACGACAGTTATGACATCATTATCGCCATGACTACCATTATGACATCATCATCGCCATGATGACCGTTATGACATTATCGTCGCCATGACGACCCTTTTGACATCATCGTTGCCATCGCAACCATTATGACATCATCATCGCCATGACAACCAATATGATATCATCGTCGCCATGATGACCATTATGACATCATCGTCGCCATGACAACCATTATGACATCATCGTCGCCATGGCGACCATTATGACATCACCGTCGCCATGACGACCATTATGACATCATCTTAGCCATTACGACCATTATTAAATCACAGTCGCCATGACAAACATTATGACATCTTCGTCGCCATGACAACCATTATGACATCATGACATCACCGTTGCCATGACGACCATTATGACATCACCGTTGCCATGACGACCATTATGACATCATCGTCGCCATGACGACCATTATGACATCATCGTCGCCATGACAACCATTATGACATCACAGTCGCCATGACGATCATTATGACATCATCATCGCCATGATGAACGTTATGACAATATCGTCGCCATGATGACCCTTATGACATCACCGTCGCCTTGGCAACCATTATGACATCATCATCGCCATGACAACCAATATGATATCATCATCGCCATGATGACCATTATGACATCATCGTCGCCATGACAACCATTATGACATCATCATTGCCATGGCGACCATTATTACATCACCGTCGCCATGACGACCATTATGACATCATCGTAGCCATTACGACCATTATTAAATCACAGTCGCCATGACAACCATTATGACATCATCATCGCCATGATGACCGTTATGACAATATCGTCGCCATGACGACCCTTATGACATCATCATCACCATGGCAACCATTATGACATCATCATCACCATGACAACCAATATGATATCATCGTTGCCATGATGACCATTATGACATCATTGTCGCCATGACAACCATTATGACATCAACGTCGCCATGGCGACCATTTTGACATCACCGTCGCCATGACGACCATTATGACATCTTCGTCGCCATGATGACCATTATGACATCATGACATCACCGTTGACATGACGACCATTATGACACCACCATTGCCATGACGACCATTATGACATCATCGTCGCCATGACGACCATTATGACATCATTGTCGCCATGACAACCATTATGACATCACAATCGCCATGACGACCATTATGACATCATCATCACCATGGCGACCATTATGACATCACCGTCGCCATGACGACCATTATGAAATCATCATAGCCATTACGACCATTATTAAATCACAGTCGCCATGACAACCATTATGACATCATGACATCACCGTTGCCATGACGACCATTATGACATCACCGTTGCCATGACGACCATTATGACATCAACGTCGCCATGACGACAATTATGACATCATCATCGCCATGACGACCATTATGACATAATCATCGCCATGATGACCGTTATGACATTATCGTCGCCATGACGACCCTTATGACATCATCGTCGCCATGGCAAACATTATGACATCATCATCGCCATGGCAACCATTATGACATCATCATCGCCATGACAACCAATATGATATCATCGGCGCCATGATGACCATTATGACATCATAGTCGCCATGACAACCATTATGACATCATATTCGCCATGGCGACCATTATGACATCAACGTCACCATGGCGACCATTTTGACATCACTGTCGCCATGACGACCATTATTAAATCATCGTAGCCTTTACGACCAGTATTATATCACAGTCGCCATGACAACCATTATGACATCTTCGTCGCCATGATGACGATTATGACATCATGACATCACCGTCGCCATGACAACCATTATGACATCATCGTCGCCATGGCGACCATTATGACATCACCGTCACCATGGCGACCATTATGACATCACCGTCGCCATTACGACCATTATGAAATCATCATAGCCATTACGACCATTATTAAATCACAGTCGCCATGACAACCATTATGACATATTCGTCGCCATCATGACGATTATGACATCATGACATCACCGTCGCCATGACAACCATTATGACATCATCGTCGCCATGGCGACCATTATGACATCACCGTCACCATGACGACCATTATGACATCATCATCGCCATGATGACCGTTATGACATTTTCGTCGCCATGACGACCATTATGACATCATCATCACCATGACAACCAATATGATATCATCGTCGCCATGATGACCATTATGACATCATCGTGGCCATGACAACCATTATGACATCATCGTCACCATGGCGACCATTATGACATCACTGTCGCCATGACGACCATTATGACATCATCGTAGCCATTACGACCATTGTTAAATCACAGTCGCCATGACAACCATTATGACATCTTCGTCGCCATGACGACCATTATGACATCATGACATCACTGTTGCCATGACGACCATTATGACATCACCGTTGCCATGACGACCATTATGACATCATCATCGCCATGACGACCATTATGACATCATCGTCGCCATGACAACCATTATGACATCACAATCGCCATGACGACCATTATGACATCATCGTCGCCATGGCGACCATTATGACATCATCATCGCCATGATGACCGTTATGACAATATCGTCGCCATGACGACCCTTATGACATCATCGTCGCCATGGCAACCATTATGACATCATTATCGCCATGACAACCAATATGATATCATCGTTGCCATGATGACCATTATGACATCATTGTCGCCATGACAACCATTATGACATCAACGTCACCATGGCGACCATTATGACATCACCGTCGCCATGACGACCATTATGACATCATCTTAGCCATTACGACCATTATTAAATCACAGTCGCCAGGACAAACATTATGACATCTTCGTCGCCATGACAACCATTATGACATCATGACATCACCGTTGCCATGACGACCATTATGACATCACCGTTGCCATGACGACCATTATGACATCATCGTCGCCATGACGACCATTATGACATCATCGTCGCCATGACAACCATTATGACATCACAGTCGCCATGACGATCATTATGACATCATCATCGCCATGATGACCGTTATGACAATATCGTCGCCATGACGACCCTTATGACATCACCGTCGCCATGGCAACCATTATGACATCATCATCGCCATGACAACCAATATGATATCATCATCGCCATGATGACCATTATGACATCATCGTCGCCATGACAACCATTATGACATCATCGTTGCCATGGCGACCATTATTACATCACCGTCGCCATGACGACCATTATGACATCATCGTAGCCATTACGACCATTATTAAATCACAGTCGCCATGACAACCATTATAACATCATCATCGCCATGATGACCGTTATGACAATATCGTCGCCATGACGACCCTTATGACATCATCATCGCCATGGCAACCATTATGACATCATCATCGCCATGACAACCAATATGATATCATCGTTGCCATGATGACCATTATGACATCATTGTCGCCATGACAACCATTATGACATCAACGTCGCCATGGCGACCATTTTGACATCACCGTCGCCATGACGACCATTATGACATCTTCGTCGCCATGATGACCATTATGACATCATGACATCACCGTTGACATGACGACCATTATGACACCACCATTGCCATGACGACCATTATGACATCATCGTCGCCATGACGACCATTATGACATCATTGTCGCCATGACAACCATTATGACATCATGACATCACCGTTGCCATGACGACCATTATGACATCACCGTTGCCATGACGACCATTATGACATCAACGTCGCCATGACGACAATTATGACATCATCATGGCCATGACGACCATTATGACATAATCATCGCCATGATGACCGTTATGACATTATCGTCGCCATGACGACCCTTATGACATCATCGTCGCCATGGCAAACATTATGACATCATCATCGCCATGGCAACCATTATAACATCATCATCGCCATGACAACCAATATGATATCATCGGCGCCATGATGACCATTATGACATCATAGTCGCCATGACAACCATTATGACATCATATTCGCCATGGCGACCATTATGACATCAACGTCACCATGGCGACCATTTTGACATCACTGTCGCCATGACGACCATTATTAAATCATCGTAGCCTTTACGACCAGTATTATATCACAGTCGCCATGACAACCATTATGACATCTTCGTCGCCATGATGACGATTATGACATCATGACATCACCGTCGCCATGACAACCATTATGACATCATCGTCGCCATGGCGACCATTATGACATCACCGTCACCATGGCGACCATTATGACATAACCGTCGCCATTACGACCATTATGAAATCATCATAGCCATTACGACCATTATTAAATCACAGTCGCCATGACAACCATTATGACATCTTCGTCGCCATGATGACGATTATGACATCATGACATCACCGTCGCCATGACAACCATTATGACAGCATCGTCGCCATGGCGACCATTATGACATCACCGTCGCCATGACGACCATTATGACATCATCATCGCCATGATGACCGTTATGACATTTTCGTCGCCATGACGACCATTATGACATCATCATCACCATGACAACCAATATGATATCATCGTCGCCATGATGACCATTATGACATCATCGTGGCCATGACAACCATTATGACATCATCGTCACCATGGCGACCATTATGACATCACTGTCGCCATGACGACCATTATGACATCATCGTAGCCATTACGACCATTATTAAATCACAGTCGCCATGACAACCATTAGGACATCTTCGTCGCCATGACGACCATTATGACATCATGACATCACTGTTGCCATGACGACCATTATGACATCACCGTTGCCATGACGACCATTATGACATCATCATCGCCATGACGACCATTATGACATCATCGTCGCCATGACGACCATTATGACATCATCGTCGCCATGGCGACCATTATGACATCATCATCGCCATGATGACCGTTATGACAATATCGTCGCCATGACGACCCTTATGACATCATCGTCGCCATGGCAACCATTATGACATCATTATCGCCATGACAACCAATATGATATCATCGTTGCCATGATGACCATTATGACATCATTGTCGCCATGACAACCATTATGACATCAACGTCGCCATGGTGACCATTTTGACATCACCGTCGCCATAACGACCATTATGACATCTTCGTCGCCATGATGACCATTATGACATCATGACATCACCGTTGACATGACGACCATTATGACACCACCATTGCCATGACGACCATTATGACATCATCGTCGCCATGACGACCATTATGACATCATCGTCGCCATGACAACCATTATGACATCATCGTCGCCATGACAACCATTATGAAATCTCAATCGCCATGACGACCATTATGACATCATCATCACCATGGCGACCATTATGACATCACCGTCGCCATGACGACCATTATGAAATCATCATAGCCATTACGACCATTATTAAATCACAGTCGCCATGACAACCATCATGACATCACCGTTGCCATGACGACCATTATGACATCAACGTTGCCATGACGACCATTATGACATCACCGTTGCCATGACGACCATTATGACATCATCATCGCCATGACGACCATTATGACATCATCGTCGCCATGACGACAATTATGACATCATTATCGCCATGACGACCATTATGACATCATCATCGCCATGATGACCGTTATGACATTATCGTCGCCATGACGACCCTTATGACATCATCGTCGCCATGGCAAACATTATGACATCATCATCGCCATGACAACCAATATGATATCATCGTCGCCATGATGACCATCATGACATCATCGTCACCATGACAACCATTATGACATCACCGTCGCCATGACGACCATTATGACATCATCGTAGCCATTACGACCATTATTAAATCACAGTCGCCATGACAACCATTATGACAGCTTCATCGCCATGACGACCATTATGACATCATGACATCACCGTTGCCATGACGGCCATTATGACATCATCGTCGCCATGACAACCATTATAACATCATCGTCGCCATGGCGACCATTATGACACCACGGTTGCCATGACGACCATTATGACATCATCGTCGCCATGAAGACCATTATGACATCATCATCGCCATGACGACCATTATGACATCATCATCGCCATGATGACCGTTATGACAATATCGTCGCCATGACGACCCTTATGATATCATCGTCGCCATGGCAAACATTATGACATCATCATCGCCATGACAACCAATATGATATCATCGTCGCCATGATGACCATTATGACATCATCGTCGCCATGACAACCATTATGACATCATCATCGCCATGGCGACCATTATGACATCATCGTCGCCATGACAACCATTATGACATCACCGCCGCCATGACGACCATTATGACATCATCGCCGCCATGGTGACCATTATGACATCATCATCGCCATGACAACCAATATGATATCATCGTCGCCATGATGACCATTATGTCATCATCGTCGCCATGGCAACCATTATGACATCATCATCGCCATGGCGACCATTATGACATCAACGTCACCATGGCGACCATTTTGACATCACCGTCGCCATGACGACCATTATTAAATCATCGTAGCCATTTCGACCATTATTATATCACAGTCGCCATGACAACCATTATGACATCTTCGTCGCCATGATGACCATTATGACATCACCGTTGCCATGACGACCATTATGACATCACCATTGCCATGACGACCATTATGACATCATCGTCGCCATGACGACCATTATGACATCATCGTCACCATGACAACCATTATGACATCACAATCGCCATGACGACCATTATGACATCATCGTCACCATGGCGACCATTGTGACATCACCGTCGCAATGACGACAATTATGAAATCATCATAGCCATTACGACCATTATTAAATCACAGTCGCCATGACAACTATTATGACATCTTCGTCGCAATGATGACCATTATGACATCATGACATCACCGTCGCCATGACAACCATTATGACATCATCATCGCCATGGCGACCATTATGACATCATCGTCGCCTTGACGACAATTATGACATCATTATCGCCATGACGACCATTATGACATCATCATCGCCATGATGACCGTTATGACATTATCGTCGCCATGACGACCCTTATGACATCATCGTTGCCATCGCAACCATTATGACATCATCATCGCCATGACAACCAATATGATATTATCGTCGCCATGATGACCATTATGACATCATCGTCGCCATGACAACCATTATGACATCATCGTCGCCATGGCGACCATTATGACATCACCGTCGCCATGACGACCATTATGACATCATCTTAGCCATTACGACCATTATTAAATCACAGTCGCCATGACAAACATTATGACATCTTCGTCGCCATGACAACCATTATGACATCATGACATCACCGTTGCCATGACGACCATTATGACATCACCGTTGCCATGATGACCATTATGACATCATCGTCGCCATGACGACCATTATGACATCATCGTCGCCATGACGACCATTATGACATCACAATCGCCATGACGATCATTATGACATCATCATCGCCATGATGACCCTTTATGACATTACCGTCGCCATGACGACCCTTATGACATCATTGTTGCCATCGCAACCATTATGACATCATCATCGCCATGACAACCAATATGATATCATCGTCGCCATGATGACCGTTATGACATCATCGTCGCCATGACAACCATTATGACATCATCGTCGCCATGGCGACCATTATGACATCACCGTCGCCATGACGACCATTATGACATCATCGTAGCCATTACAACCATTATTAAATCACAGTCGCCATGACAATCATTATGACAGCTTCGTCGCCATGACGACCATTATGACATCATGACATCACCGTTGCCATGACGACCATTATGACATCATCGTCTCCATGACAACCATTATGACATCATCGACGCCGTGGTGACCATTATGACACCACCGTTGCCATGACGACCATAATGACATCATCGTCGCCATGACGACCATTATGACATCATCGTAGTTATTACAACCATTATTAAATCACAGTCGCCATGACAACCAATATGACATCTTCATCGCCATGATGACCATTATGACATCATGACATCACCGTCGCCATGACAACCATTATGACATCATCGTCGCTATGGCGACCATTATGACATCATCGTCGCCTTGACGACAATTATGACATCATCATCGCCATGACGACCATTATGACATCATCATCGCCATGATGACCGTTATGACATTATCGTCGCCATGACGACTCTTATGACATCATCGTCGCCATGGCAACCATTATGACATCATCGTCGCCATGGCGACCATTATGACATCACCGTTACCATGACGACCATTATGTCATCACCGTCGCCATGACGACCATTATGACATCACCGTCGCCATGACGACCATTATGACATCACCGTCGCCATGACGACCATTATGACATCATCGTCGCCATGACGACCATTATTACATGACCGTCGCCATGACGACCATTATGACATCATCGTCGCCATGACAACCATTATGACATCATCATCGCCATGGCAACCATTATGACATCATCGTCGCCGTGACGACCATTATGACATCATATTCGCCCTAACGATCATTATGACATCAACGTCGCCATGGCGACCATTTTGACATCACCGTTGCCATGACGACCATTATTAAATCATAGTAGCCATTACGACCATTATTAAATCACAGTCGCCATGACAACCATTATGACATCTTCGTCGCCATGATGACCATTATGACATCATGACATCACCGTTGCCATGACGACCATTATGACATCACCATTGCCATGACGACCATTATGACATCATCGTCGCCATGACGACCATTATGACATCATCGTCGCCATGACGACCATTATGACATCACAATCGCCATGACGACCATTATGACATCATCGTCACCATGGCGACCATTATGACATCACCGACGCCATGACGACCATTATGAAATCATCATAGCCATTACGACCTTTATTAAATCACAGTCGCCATGACAACCATTATGACATCTTCATCGCCATGATGACCATTATGACATCATGACATAACCGTCGCCATGACAGCCATTATGACATCATCATCGCCATGGCGACCATTATGACATCATCGTCGCCTTGACGACAATTATGACATCATCATCGCCATGGCGACCATTATGACATCATCATCGCCATGATGACCGTTATGACATTATCGTCGCCATGATGAGCCTTATGATATAATTGTCGCCATGGCAACCATTATGACATCATCATCGCCATGACAACCTATATGATATCATCGTCGCCATGATGACCATTATGACATCACCTTCGCCATGACGACCATTATGACATCATCGCAGCCTTTACGACCATTATTAAATCACAGTCGCCATGACAACCATTATGACATCTCCGTCGCCATGACGACCATTATGACATCACCGTTGCCATGACGACCATTTTGACATCACCGTTGCCATGACGACCATTATGACATCATCGTCGCCATGACAACCATTATGACATCATCGTCGCCATGACGACCATTATGACATCATCATCGCCATGATGACCCTTTATGACATTATCGTCGCCATGACGACCCTTATGACATCATCGTCGCCCTGGCAACCATTATGACATCATCATCGCCATGACGACCAATATGATATCATCGTCGCCATGATGACCATTATGACATCATCATCGCCATGACAACCATTATGACATCATCGTCGCCATGACGACCATTATGACATCACCGCCGCCATGACGACCATTATGACATCATCATCGCCATGATGACCGTTATGACATTATCGTCGCCATGACGACCCTTATGACATCATCGCCGCCATGGTGACCATTATGACATCATCATCGCCATGACAACCAATATGATATAATCGTCGCCATGATGACCATTATGTCATCATCGTCGCCATGGCAACCATTATGACATCATCATCGCCATGGCGACCATTATGACATCAACGTCACCATGGCGACCATTATGACATCACCGTCGCCATGACGACCATTATTAAATCATCGTAGCCATTTCGACCATTATTATATCACAGTCGCCATGACAACCATTATGACATCTTCGTCGCCATGATGACCATTATGACATCACCGTTGCCATGACGACCATTATGACATCACCATTGCCATGACGACCATTATGACATCATCGTCGCCATGACGACCATTATGACATCATCATCACCATGACAACCATTATGACATCACAATCGCCATGACGACCATTATGACATCATCGTCACCATGGCGACCATTGTGACATCACCGTCGCAATGACGACAATTATGAAATCATCATAGCCATTACGACCATTATTAAATCACAGTCGCCATGACAACCATTATGACATCTTCGTCGCAATGATGACCATTATGACATCATGACATCACCGTCGCCATGACAACCATTATGACATCATCATCGCCATGGCGACCATTATGACATCATCGTCGCCTTGACGACAATTATGACATCATTATCGCCATGACGACCATTATGACATCATCATCGCCATGATGACCGTTATGACATTATCGTCGCCATGACGACCCTTATGACATCATCGTTGCCATCGCAACCATTATGACATCATCATCGCCATGACAACCAATATGATATCATCGTCGCCATGATGACCATTATGACATCATCGTCGCCATGACAACCATTATGACATCATCGTCGCGATGGCGACCATTATGACATCACCGTCGCCATGACGACCATTATGACATCATCTTAGCCATTACGACCATTATTAAATCACAGTCGCCATGACAAACATTATGACATCTTCGTCGCCATGACAACCATTATGACATCATGACATCACCATTGCCATGACGACCATTATGACATCACCGTTGCCATGATGACCATTATGACATCATCGTCGCCATGATGACCATTATGACATCATCGTCGCCATGACAACCATTATGACATCACAATCGCCATGACGATCATTATGACATCATCATCGCCATGATGACCCTTTATGACATTATCGTCGCCATGACAACCAATATGATATCATCGTCGCCATGATGACCATTATGACATCATCGTCGCCATGACAACCATTATGACATCACCGTCGCCATGGCGACCATTATGACATCACCGTCGCCATGACGACCATTATGACATAATCGTAGCCATTACAACCATTATTAAATCACAGTCGCCATGACAATCATTATGACATCTTCGTCGCCATGACGACCACTATGACATCATGACATCACCGTTGCCATGACGACCATTATGACATCATCGTCTCCATGACAACCATTATGACATCATCGAGGCCATGGTGACCATTATGACACCACCGTTGCCATGACGACCATAATGACATCATCGTCGCCATGACGACCATTATGACATCATCGTAGCCATTACAACCATTATTAAATCACAGTCGCCATGACAACCATTATGACATCTTCATCGCCATGATGACCATTATGACATCATGACATCACCGTCGCCATGACAACCATTATGACATCATCGTCGCTATGGCGACCATTATGACATCATCGTCGCCTTGACGACAATTATGACATCATCATCGCCATGACGACCATTATGACATCATCATCGCCATGATGACCGTTATGACATTATCGTCGCCATGACGACCCTTATGACATCATCGTCGCCATGGCAACCATTATGACATCATCATCGCCATGACAACCAATATGATATCATCGTCGCCATGATGACCATTATGACATCATCGTCGCCATGACAACCATTATGACATCATCGTCGCCATGACAACCATTATGACATCATCGTCGCCATGGCGACCATTATGACATCACCTTCGCCATAACGACCATTATGACATCATCGCAGCCTTTACGACCATTATTAAATCACAGTCGCCATGACAACCATTATGACATCTCCGTCGCCATGACGACCATTATGACATCACCATTGCCATGACGACCATTTTGACATCACCGTTGCCATGACGACCATTATGACATCATCGTCGCCATGACAACCATTATGACATCATCGTCGCCATGACGACCATTATGACATCATCATCGCCATGATGACCCTTTATGACATTATCGTCGCCATGACGACCCTTATGACATCATCGTCGCCATGGCAACCATTATGACATCATCATCGCCATGACGACCAATATGATATCATCGTCGCCATGATGACCATTATGACATCATCATCGCCATGACAACCATTATGACATCATCGTCGCCATGACGACCATTATGACATCACCGTCGCCATGACGACCATTATGACATCATCATCGCCATGATGACCGTTATGACATTATCGTCGCCATGACGACCCTTATGACATCATCGTCGCCATGGCGACCATTATGACATCATCATTGCCATGACAACCAATATGATATCATCGTCGCCATGATGACCATTATGTCATCATCATCATCGCCATGGCAACCATTATGACATCATCATCACCATGGCGACCATTATGACATCGACGTCGCCATGGCGACCATTATGACATCACCGTCGTCATGACGACCATTATTAAATCATCGTAGCCATTTCGACCATTATTAAATCACAGTCGCCATGATAACCATTATGACATCTTCGTCGCCATGATGACCATTATGACATCATGACATCACTGTTGACATGACGACCATTATGACACCACCATTGCCATGACGACCATTATGACATCATCGTCGCCATGACGACCATTATGACATCATCGTCGCCATGACAACCATTATGACATCACAATCGCCATGACGACCATTATGACATCATCATCACCATGGCGACCATTATGACATCACCGTCGCCATGATGACCATTATGAAATCATCATAGCCATTACGACCATTATTAAATCACAGTCGCCATGACAAGCATTATGACATCTTCGTCGCCATGACGACCATTATGACATCATGAACTCACCGTTGCCATGACGACCATTATGACATCACCGTTGCCATGACAACCATTATGACATCACCGTTACCATGACGACCATTATGACATCATCGTCGCCATGACAACCATTATGACATCATCGTCGCCATGGTGACCATTATGACATCATCGTAGCCATTACGACCATTATTAAAACACAGTCGCCATGACAACCATTATGACATCTTCGTCACCATGACGACCATTATGACATCATGACATCACCGTTGCCATGACGACCATTATGACATCACCATTGCCATGATGAACATTATGACATCATCGTCATCATGGCGACCATTATGACATCTTCGTCGCAATGATGACCATTATGACATCATGACATCACCGTCGCCATGACAACCTTTATGACATCATCATCGCCATGGCGACCATTATGACATCATCGTCGCCTTGACGACAATTATGACATCATTATCGCCATGACGACCATTATGACATCATCATCGCCATGATGACCGTTATGACATTATCGTCGCCATGACGACCCTTATGACATCATCGTTGCCATCGCAACCATTATGACATCATCATCGCCATGACAACCAATATGATATCATCGTCGCCATGATGACCATTATGACATCATCGTCGCCATGACAACCATTATGACATCATCGTCGCCATGGCGACCATTATGACATCACCGTCGCCATGACGACCATTATGACATCATCTTAGCCATTACGACCATTATTAAATCACAGTCGCCATGACAAACATTATGACATCTTCGTCGCCATGACAACCATTATGACATCATGACATCACCGTTGCCATGACGACCATTATGACATCACCGTTGCCATGATGACCATTATGACATCATCGTCGCCATGACGACCATTATGACATCATCGTCGCCATGACGACCATTATGACATCACAATCGCCATGACGATCATTATGACATCATCATCGCCATGATGACCCTTTATGACATTATCGTCGCCATGACGACCCTTATGACATCATCGTTGCCATCGCAACCATTATGACATCATCATTGCCATGACAACCAATATGATATCATCGTCGCCATGATGACCATTATGACATCATCGTCGCCATGACAACCATTATGACATCATCGTCGCCATGGCGACCATTATGACATCACCGTCGCCATGACGACCATTATGACATCATCGTAGCCATTACAACCATTATTAAATCACAGTCGCCATGACAATCATTATGACATCTTCGTCGCCATGACGACCATTATGACATCATGACATCACCGTTGCCATGACGACCATTATGACATCATCGTCTCCATGACAACCATTATGACATCATCGACGCCATGGTGACCATTATGACACCACCGTTGCCATGACGACCATAATGACATCATCGTCGCCATGACGACCATTATGACATCATCGTAGCCATTACAACCATTATTAAATCACAGTCGCCATGACAACCATTATGACATCTTCATCGCCATGATGACCATTATGACATCATGACATCACCGTCGCCATGACAACCATTATGACATCATCGTCGCTATGGCGACCATTATGACATCATCGTCGCCTTGACGACAATTATGACATCATCATCGCCATGACGACCATTATGACATCATCATCGCCATGATGACCGTTATGACATTATCGTCGCCATGACGACCCTTATGACATCATCGTCGCCATGGCAACCATTATGACATCATCATCGCCATGACAACCAATATGATATCATCGTCGCCATGATGACCATTATGACATCATCGTCGCCATGACAACCATTATGACATCATCGTCGCCATGGCGACCATTATGACATCACCTTCGCCATAACGACCATTATGACATCATCGCAGCCTTTACGACCATTATTAAATCACAGTCGCCATGACAACCATTATGACATCTCCGTCGCCATGACGACCATTATGACATCACCGTTGCCATGACGACCATTTTGACATCACCGTTGCCATGACGACCATTATGACATCATCGTCGCCATGACAACCATTATGACATCATCGTCGCCATGACGACCATTATGACATCATCATCGCCATGATGACCCTTTATGACATTATCGTCGCCATGACGACCCTTATGACATCATCGTCGCCATGGCAACCATTATGACATCATCATCGCCATGACGACCAATATGATATCATCGTCGCCATGATGACCATTATGACATCATCATCGCCATGACAACCATTATGACATCATCGTCGCCATGACGACCATTATGACATCACCGTCGCCATGACGACCATTATGACATCATCATCGCCATGATGACCGTTATGACATTATCGTCGCCATGACGACCCTTATGACATCATCGTCGCCATGGCGACCATTATGACATCATCATTGCCATGACAACCAATATGATATCATCGTCGCCATGATGACCATTATGTCATCATCATCATCGCCATGGCAACCATTATGACATCATCATCACCATGGCGACCATTATGACATCAACGTCGCCATGGCGACCATTATGACATCACCGTCGTCATGACGACCATTATTAAATCATCGTAGCCATTTCGACCATTATTAAATCACAGTCGCCATGATAACCATTATGACATCTTCGTCGCCATGATGACCATTATGACATCATGACATCACTGTTGACATGACGACCATTATGACACCACCATTGCCATGACGACCATTATGACATCATCGTCGCCATGACGACCATTATGACATCATCGTCGCCATGACAACCATTATGACATCACAATCGCCATGACGACCATTATGACATCATCATCACCATGGCGACCATTATGACATCACCGTCGCCATGATGACCATTATGAAATCATCATAGCCATTACGACCATTATTAAATCACAGTCGCCATGACAAGCATTATGACATCTTCGTCGCCATGACGACCATTATGACATCATGAACTCACCGTTGCCATGACGACCATTATGACATCACCGTTGCCATGACAACCATTATGACATCACCGTTACCATGACGACCATTATGACATCATCGTCGCCATGACAACCATTATGACATCATCGTCGCCATGGTGACCATTATGACATCATCGTAGCCATTACGACCATTATTAAAACACAGTCGCCATGACAACCATTATGACATCTTCGTCACCATGACGACCATTATGACATCATGACATCACCGTTGCCATGACGACCATTATGACATCACCATTGCCATGATGAACATTATGACATCATCGTCATCATGGCGACCATTATGACATCTTCGTCGCAATGATGACCATTATGACATCATGACATCACCGTCGCCATGACAACCATTATGACATCATCATCGCCATGGCGACCATTATGACATCATCGTCGCCTTGACGACAATTATGACATCATTATCGCCATGACGACCATTATGACATCATCATCGCCATGATGACCGTTATGACATTATCGTCGCCATGACGACCCTTATGACATCATCGTTTCCATCGCAACCATTATGACATCATCATCGCCATGACAACCAATATGATATCATCGTCGCCATGATGACCATTATGACATCATCGTCGCCATGACAACCATTATGACATCATCGTCGCCATGGCGACCATTATGACATCACCATCGCCATGACGACCATTATGACATCATCTTAGCCATTACGACCATTATTAAATCACAGTCGCCATGACAAACATTATGACATCTTCGTCGCCATGACAACCATTATGACATCATGACATCACCGTTGCCATGACGACCATTATGACATCACCGTTGCCATGATGACCATTATGACATCATCGTCGCCATGACGACCATTATGACATCATCGTCGCCATGACGACCATTATGACATCACAATCGCCATGACGATCATTATGACATCATCATCGCCATGATGACCCTTTATGACGTTATCGTCGCCATGACGACCCTTATGACATCATCGTTGCCATCGCAACCATTATGACATCATCATTGCCATGACAACCAATATGATATCATCGTCGCCATGATGACCATTATGACATCATCGTCGCCATGACAACCATTATGACATCATCGTCGCCATGGCGACCATTATGACATCACCGTCGCCATGACGACCATTATGACATCATCGTAGCCATTACAACCATTATTAAATCACAGTCGCCATGACAATCATTATGACATCTTCGTCGCCATGACGACCATTATGACATCATGACATCACCGTTGCCATGACGACCATTATGACATCATCGTCTCCATGACAACCATTATGACATCATCGACGCCATGGTGACCATTATGACACCACCGTTGCCATGACGACCATAATGACATCATCGTCGCCATGACGACCATTATGACATCATCGTAGTTATTACAACCATTATTAAATCACAGTCGCCATGACAACCATTATGACATCTTCATCGCCATGATGACCATTATGACATCATGACATCACCGTCGCCATGACAACCATTATGACATCATCGTCGCTATGGCGACCATTATGACATCATCGTCGCCTTGACGACAAATATGACATCATCATCGCCATGACGACCATTATGACATCATCATCGCCATGATGACCGTTATGACATTATCGTCGCCATGACGACTCTTATGACATCATCGTCGCCATGGCAACCATTATGACATCATCATCGCCATGACAACCAATATGAAATCATCGTCGCAATGATGACCATTATGACATCATCGTCGCCATGACAACCATTATGACATCATCATCGCCATGGCGACCATTATGACATCACCGTTGCCATGACGACCATTATGTCATCACCGTCGCCATGACGACCATTATGACATCACAGTCGCCATGACGACCATTATGACATCACCGTCGCCATGACGACCATTATGACATCATCGTCGCCATAACGACCATTATGACATGACCGTCGCCATGACGACCATTATGACATCATCGTCGCCATGACAACCATTATGACATCATCATCGCCATGGCAACCATTATGACATCATCGTCGCCGTGACGACCATTATGACATCATATTCGCCCTAACGACCATTATGACATCACCGTCGCCATGACGACCATTATGACATCATCGTCGCCATAACGACCATTATGACATGACCATCGCCATGACGACCATTATGACATCATCGTCGCCATGACAACCATTATGACATCATCATCGCCATGGCAACCATTATGACATCATCGTCGCCGTGACGACCATTATGACATCATATTCGCCCTAACGACCATTATGACATCAACGTCGCCATGGCGACCATTTTGACATCACCGTCGCCATGACGACCATTATGACATCACAGTCGCCATGACGACCATTATGACATGACCGTCGCCATGACGACCATTATGACATCATCGTCGCCATAACGACCATTATGACATGACCGTCGCCATGACGACCATTATGACATCATCGTCGCCATGACAACCATTATGACATCACCGTTGCCATGACGACCATTATGTCATCACCGTCGCCATGACGACCATTATGACATCACAGTCGCCATGACGACCATTATGACATCACCGTCGCCATGACGACCATTATGACATCATCGTCGCCATAACGACCATTATGACATGACCGTCGCCATGACGACCATTATGACATCATCGTCGCCATGACAACCATTATGACATCATCATCGCCATGGCAACCATTATGACATCATCGTCGCCGTGACGACCATTATGACATCATATTCGCCCTAACGACCATTATGACATCAACGTCGCCATGGCGACCATTTTGACATCACCGTCGCCATGACGACCATTATTAAATCATAGTAGCCATTACGACCATTATTAAATCACAGTCGCCATGACAACCATTATGACATCTTCGTCGCCATGATGACCATTATGACATCATGACATCACCGTTGCCATGACGACCATTATGACATCACCATTGCCATGACGACCATTATGACATCATCGTCGCCATGACGACCATTATGACATCATCGTCGCCATGACAACCATTATGACATCACAATCGCCATGACGACCATTATGACATCATCGTCACCATGGCGACCATTATGACATCACCGACGCCATGACGACCATTATGAAATCATCATAGCCATTACGACCTTTATTAAATCACAGTCGCCATGACAAGCATTATGACATCTTCATCGCCATGATGACCATTATGACATCATGACATCACCGTCGCCATGACAGCCATTATGACATCATCATCGCCATGGCGACCATTATGACATCATCGTCGCCTTGACGACAATTATGACATCATCATCGCCATGGCGACCATTATGACATCATCATCGCCATGATGACCGTTATGACATTATCGTCGCCATGACGACCCTTATGATATAATTGTCGCCATGGCAACCATTATGACATCATCATCGCCATGACAACCAATATGATATCATCGTCGCCATGATGACCATTATGACATCATCGTCGCCATGACAACCATTATGACATCATCGTCGCCATGGCGACCATTATGACATCACCTTCGCCATGACGACCATTATGACATCATCGCAGCCTTTACGACCATTATTAAATCACAGTCGCCATGACAACCATTATGACATCTCCGTCGCCATGATGACCATTATGACATCACCGTTGCCATGACGACCATTTTGACATCACCGTTGCCATGACGACCATTATGACATCATCGTCGCCATGACAACCATTATGACATCATCGTCGCCATGACGACCATTATGACATCATCATCGCCATGATGACCCTTTATGACATTATCGTCGCCATGACGACCCTTATGACATCATCGTCGCCATGGCAACCATTATGACATCATCATCGCCATGACGACCAATATGATATCATCGTCGCCATGATGACCATTATGACATCATCATCGCCATGACAACCATTATGACATCATCGTCGCCATGACGACCATTATGACATTATCGTCGCCATGACGACCCTTATGACATCATCGCCGCCATGGTGACCATTATGACATCATCATCGCCATGACAACCAATATGATATAATCGTCGCCATGATGACCATTATGTCATCATCGTCGCCATGGCAACCATTATGACATCATCATCGCCATGGCGACCATTATGACATCAACATCACCATGGCGACCATTATGACATCACCGTTGCCATGACGACCATTATTAAATCATCGTAGCCATTTCGACCATTATTATATCACAGTCGCCATGACAACCATTATGACATCTTCGTCGCCATGATGACCATTATGACATCACCGTTGCCATGACGACCATTATGACATCACCATTGCCATGACGACCATTATGACATCATCGTCGCCATGACGACCATTATGACATCATCATCACCATGACAACCATTATGACATCACAATCGCCATGACGACCATTATGACATCATCGTCACCATGGCGACCATTGTGACATCACCGTCGCAATGACGACAATTATGAAATCATCATAGCCATTACGACCATTATTAAATCACAGTCGCCATGACAACCATTATGACATTTTCGTCGCAATGATGACCATTATGACATCATGACATCACCGTCGCCATGACAACCATTATGACATCATCATCGCCATGGCGACCATTATGACATCATCGTCTCCTTGACGACAATTATGACATCATTATCGCCATGACGACCATTATGACATCATCATCGCCATGATGACCGTTATGACATTATCGTCGCCATGACGACCCTTATGACATCATCGTTGCCATCGCAACCATTATGACATCATCATCGCCATGACAACCAATATGATATCATCGTCGCCATGATGACCATTATGACATCATCGTCGCCATGACAACCATTATGACATCATCGTCACCATGGCGACCATTATGACATCACCGTCGCCATGACGACCATTATGACATCATCTTAGCCATTACGACCATTATTAAATCACAGTCGCCATGACAAACATTATGACATCTTCGTCGCCATGACAACCATTATGACATCATGACATCACCGTTGCCATGACGACCATTATGACATCACCGTTGCCATGATGACCATTATGACATCATCGTCGCCATGACGACCATTATGACATCATCGTCGCCATGACAACCATTATGACATCACAATCGCCATGACGATCATTATGACATCATCATCGCCATGATGACCCTTTATGACATTATCGTCGCCATGACGACCCTTATGACATCATCGTTGCCATCGCAACCATTATGACATCATCATCGCCATGACAACCAATATGATATCATCGTCGCCATGATGACCATTATGACATCATCGTCGCCATGACAACCATTATGACATCATCGTCGCCATGGCGACCATTATGACATCACCGTCGCCATGACGACCATTATGACATCATCATAGCCATTACAACCATTATTAAATCACAGTCGCCATGACAATCATTATGACATCTTCGTCGCCATGACGACCATTATGACATCATGACATCACCGTTGCCATGACGACCATTATGACATCATCGTCTCCATGACAACCATTATGACATCATCGAGGCCATGGTGACCATTATGACACCACCGTTGCCATGACGACCATAATGACATCATCGTCGCCATGACGACCATTATGACATCATCGTAGCCATTACAACCATTATTAAATCACAGTCGCCATGACAACCATTGTGACATCTTCATCGCCATGATGACCATTATGACATCATGACATCACCGTCGCCATGACAACCATTATGACATCATCGTCGCTATGGCGACCATTATGACATAATCGTCGCCTTGACGACAATTATGACATCATCATCGCCATGACGACCATTATGACATCATCATCGCCATGATGACCGTTATGACATTATCGTCGCCATGACGACCCTTATGACATCATCGTCGCCATGGCAACCATTATGACATCATCATCGCCATGACAACCAATATGATATCATCGTCGCCATGATGACCATTATGACATCATCGTCGCCATGACAACCATTATGACATCATCGTCGCCATGGCGACCATTATGACATCACCTTCGCCATAACGACCATTATGACATCATCGCAGCCTTTACGACCATTATTAAATCACAGTCGCCATGACAACCATTATGACATCTCCATCGCCATGACGACCATTATGACATCACCGTTGCCATGACGACCATTTTGACATCACCGTTGCCATGACGACCATTATGACATCATCGTCGCCATGACAACCATTATGACATCATCGTCGCCATGACGACCATTATGACATCATCATCGCCATGATGACCCTTTATGACATTATCGTCGCCATAACGACCCTTATGACATCATCGTCGCCATGGCAACCATTATGACATCATCATCGCCATGACGACCAATATGATATCATCGTCGCCATGATGACCATTATGACATCATCATCGCCATGACAACCATTATGACATCATCGTCGCCATGACGACCATTATGACATCACCGTCGCCATGACGACCATTATGACATCATCATCGCCATGATGACCGTTATGACATTATCGTCGCCATGACGACCCTTATGACATCATCGTCGCCATGGCGACCATTATGACATCATCATTGCCATGACAACCAATATGATATCATCGTCGCCATGATGACCATTATGTCATCATCATCATCGCCATGGCAACCATTATGACATCATCATCACCATGGCGACCATTATGACATCAACGTCGCCATGGCGACCATTATGACATCACCGTCGTCATGATGACCATTATTAAATCATCGTAGCCATTTCGACCATTATTAAATCACAGTCGCCATGATAACCATTATGACATCTTCGTCGCCATGATGACCATTATGACATCATGACATCACTGTTGACATGACGACCATTATGACACCACCATTGCCATGACGACCATTATGACATCATCGTCGCCATGACGACCATTATGACATCATCGTCGCCATGACAACCATTATGACATCACAATCGCCATGACGACCATTATGACATCATCATCACCATGGCGACCATTATGACATCACCGTCGCCATGATGACCATTATGAAATCATCATAGCCATTACGACCGTTATTAAATCACAGTCGCCATGACAACCATTATGACATCTTCGTCGCCATGACGACCATTATGACATCATGAACTCACCGTTGCCATGACGACCATTATGACATCACCGTTGCCATGACAACCATTATGACATCACCGTTACCATGACGACCATTATGACATCATCGTCGCCATGACAACCATTATGACATCATCGTCGCCATGGTGACCATTATGACATCATCGTAGCCATTACGACCATTATTAAAACACAGTCGCCATGACAACCATTATGACATCTTCGTCACCATGACGACCATTATGACATCATGACATCACCGTTGAGATGACGACCATTATGACATCACCATTGCCATGATGAACATTATGACATCATCGTCATCATGGCGACCATTATGACATCATCGTCGCCATGACAACCATTATGAGATCAAAATCGCCATGACGACCATTATGACATCATCATCGCCATGATGACCCTTTATGACATTATCGTCGCCATGACGACCCTTATGACATCATCGTCACCATGGCAACCATTATGACATCATCATCGCCATGACAACCAATATGATATCATCGTCGCCATGATGACCATTATGACATCAACGTCGCCATGACAACCATTTTGACATCATCGTCGCCATGACGACCATTATGACATCATCGTAGCCTTTACGACCATTATTAAATCAAAGTCGCCATGACGACCATTATGACATCATCGTCGCCATGACAACCATTATGACATCACCGTCGCCATGATGACCATTATGACATCATCATCGCCATGATGACCGTTATGACATTATCGTCGCCATGACGACCCTTATGACATCATCGTCGCCATGGCGACCATTATGACATCATAGTCGCCATGGCGACCATTATGACATCATCATCGCCATGACAACCAATATGATATCATCGTCGCCATGATGACCAATATGTAATTATTGTCGCCATGACAACCATTATGACATCTTCGTCGTCATGGCGACCATTATGACATCACCGTCGCCATGGCGACCATTATGACATCATCATCGCCATGACAACCAATATGATATCATCGTCGCCATGATGACCATTATGTAATCATTGTCGCCATGACAACCATTATGACATCTTCGTCGTCATGGCGACCTTTATGACATCATCGTCGCCATGGCGACCATTATGACATCATAGTCGCCCTGGCGACCATTATGACATCATCATCGCCATGACAACCAATATGATATCATCGTCGCCATGATGACCATTATGACATCATCGTCGCCATGACAACCATTATGACATCATATTCGCCATGGCGACCATTATGACATCACTGTCGCCATGACGTCCATTATGACATCATCGTAGCCATTACGACCATTATTAAATCACAGTCGCCATGACAACCATTATGACATCTTCGTCGCCATGACGACCATTATGACATCATGACATCACTGTTGCCATGATGACCATTATGACATCATCATCGCCATGACGACCATTATGACATCATCGTCGCCATGACAACCATTATGACATCACAATCGCCATGACGACCATTATGACATCATCGTCGCCATGGCGACCATTATGACATCATCATCGCCATGATGACCGTTATGACAATATCGTCGCAATGACGACCCTTATGACATCATCGTCGCCATGGCAACCATTATGACATCATCATCGCCATGACAACCAATATGATATCATCGTTGCCATGATGACCATTATGACATCATTGTCGCCATGACAACCATTATGACATCAACGTCGCCATGGCGACCATTTTGACATCACCGTCGCCATAACGACCATTATGACATCTTCGTCGCCATGATGACCATTATGACATCATGACATCACCGTTGACATGACGACCATTATGACACCACCATTGCCATGACGACCATTATGACATCATCGTCGCCATGACGACCATTATGACATCATCGTCGCCATGACAACCATTATGACATCATCGTCGCCATGACAACCATTATGAAATCACAATCGCCATGACGACCATTATGACATCATCATCACCATGGCGACCATTATGACATCACCGTCGCCATGACGACCATTATGAAATCATCATAGCCATTACGACCATTATTAAATCACAGTCGCCATGACGACCATTATGACATCATGACATCACCGTTGCCATGACGACCATTATGACATCACCGTTGCCATGACGACCATTATGAAATCATCGTCGCCATGACGACCATTATGACATCATCGTCACCATGACGACCATTATGACATCATCGTCACCATGACAACCATTATGACATCATCGTGACCATGGCGACCATTATGACATCACCGTCGCCATGACGACCATTATGACATCACCGTCGCCATGACGACCATTATGACATCACCGTCGCCATGACGACCATTATGACATCACCGTCGCCATGACGACCATTATGACATCACCGTCGCCATGACGACTATTATGACATCACCGTCGCCATGACGACCATTATGACATCATCGTCGCCATGACGACCATTATGACACCATCGTCGCCATGACAACCATTATGACATCATCGTCGCCATGGCAACCATTATGACATCACCGTCGCCATGACGACCATTATGACATCATCTTAGCCATTACGACCATTGTTAAATCACAGTCGCCATGACAACCATTATGACATCTTCATCGCCATGACGACCATTATGACATCATGACATCACCGTTGCCATGACGTCCATTATGACATCATCGTCGCCATGACAACCATTATAACATCATCGTCGCCATGGCGACCATTATGACACCACCGTTGCCATGACGATCATTATGACATCATCGTCGCCATGACGACCATTATGACTTCATCATCGCCATGACGACCATTATGACATCATCATCGCCATGATGACCGTTATGACATCATCGTCGCCATGGCGACCATATGACATCACCGTTGCCATGACGACCATTATGACATCATCGTCGCCATGACGACCATTATGACATCATCGTCGCCATGACGACAATTATGACATCATCATCCCCATGACGACCATTATGACATCATCATCGCCATGATGACCGTTATGACATTATCGTCGCCATGACGACCCTTATGACATCATCGTCCCCATGGCAACCATTATGACATCATCATCGTCATGACAACCAATATGATATCATCGTCGCCATGATGACCATTATGACATCATCGTCGCCATGACAACCAATATGACATCACAATCGCCATGACGACCATTATGAAATCATCATAGCCATTACGACCATTATTAAATTACAGTCGCCATGACAACCATTATGACATCTTCATCGCCATGATGACCATTATGACATCATGACATCACCGTTGCCATGACAACCATTATGACATCATCGTCGCCATGGCGACCATTATGACATCATCATCGCCTTGACGACAATTATGACATCATCGTCGCCATGACGACCATTATGACATCATCATCGCCATGATGGCCGTTATGACATTATCGTCACCATGACGACCCTTATGACATCATCGTCGCCATGGCAACCATTATGACATCATCATCGCCATGACAACCAATATGAAATCATCGTCGCCATGACGACCATTATGACATCATCGTCACCATGACGACCATTATGACATCATCGTCACCATGACAACCATTATGACATCATCGTGACCATGGCGACCATTATGACATCACCGTCGCCATGACGACCATTATGACATCACCGTCGCCATGACGACCATTATGACATCATCGTCGCCATGACGACAATTATGACATCATCATCGCCATGACGACCATTATGACATCATCATCGCCATGATGACCGTTATGACATTATCGTCGCCATGACGACCCTTATGACATCATCGTCGCCATGGCAAACATTATGACATCATCATCGCCATGACAACCAATATGATATCATCGTCGCCATGATGACCATTATGACATCATCGTCACCATGACAACCATTATGACATCATCGTCGCCATGGCGACCATTATGACATCACCGTCGCCATGACGACCATTATGACATCATCGTAGCCATTACGACCATTATTAAATCACAGTCGCCATGACAACCATTATGACATCTTCATCGCCATGACGACCATTATGACATCATGACATCACCGTTGCCATGACGGCCATTATGACATAATCGTCGCCATGACAACCATTATAACATCATCGTCGCCATGGCGACCATTATGACACCTCCGTTGCCATGACGATCATTATGACATCATCGTCGCCATGACGACCATTATGACATCATCATCGCCATGACGACCATTATGACATCATCATCGCCATGATGACCGTTATGACATCATCGTCGCCATGGCGACCATTATGACACCACCGTTGCCATGACGACCATTATTACATCATCGTCGCCATGACGACCATTATGACATCATCATCGCCATGATGACCGTTATGACATTATCGTCGCCATGACGACCCTTATGATGTCATCGTCGCCATGGCAAACATTATGACATCATCATCGCCATGACAACCAATATGATATCATCATCGCCATGATGACCATTATGACATCATCGTCGCAATGACAACCATTATGACATCATCATCGCCATGGCGACCATTATGACATCATCGTCGCCATGACAACCATTATGACATCACCGCCACCATGACGACCATTATGACATCATCATCGCCATGATGACCGTTATGACATTATCGTCGCCATGACGACCCTTATGACATCATCGCCGCCATGGTGACCATTATGACATCATCATCGCCATGACAACCAATATGATATCATCGTCGCCATGATGACCATTATGTCATCATCGTCGCCATTGAAACCATTATGACATCATCATCGCCATGGCGACCATTATGACATCAACGTCGCCATGACGACCATTATTAAATCATCGTAGATATTTCGACCATTATTATATCACAGTCGCCATGACAACCATTATGACATCTTCGTCGCCATGATGACCATTATGACATCATGACATCACCGTTGCCATGACGACCATTTTGACATCACCATTGCCATGACGACCATTATGACATCATCGTCGCCATGACGACCATTATGACATCATCGTCGCCATGACAACCATTATGACATCACAATCGCCATGACGACCATTATGACATCATCGTCACCATGGCGACCATTGTGACATCACCGTCGCAATGACGACAATTATGAAATCATCATAGCCATTACGACCATTATTAAATCACAGTCGCCATGACAACCATTATGACATCTTCGTCGCAATGATGACCATTATGACATCATGACATCACCGTCGCCATGACAACCATTATGACATCATCGTCGCCATGGCGACCATTATGACATCATCGTCACCTTGACGGCAATTATGACATCATTATCGCCATGACTACCATTATGACATCATCATCGCCATGATGACCGTTATGACATTATCGTCGCCATGACGACCCTTATGACATCATCGTTGCCATCGCAACCATTATGACATCATCATCGCCATGACAACCAATATGATATCATCGTCGCCATGATGACCATTATGACATCATCGTCGCCATGACAACCATTATGACATCTTTGTCGCCATGACAACCATTATGACATTATGCCATCATCGTCGCCATGACGACCATTATGCCATCATCGTCGCCATGACGACCATTATGACATCATCGTCGCCAGGACAACCATTATGACATCACAATCGCCATGACGATCATTATGACATCATCATCGCCATGATGACCCTTTATGACATTATCGTCGCCATGACGACCCTTATGACATCATCGTCCCCATGGCAACCATTATGACATCATCATCGTCATGACAACCAATATGATATCATCGTCACCATGATGACCATTATGACATCATCGTCGCCATGACAACCAATATGACATCACAATCGCCATGACGACCATTATGAAATCATCATAGCCATTACGACCATTATTAAATTACAGTCGCCATGACAACCATTATGACATCTTCATCGCCATGATGACCATTATGACATCATGACATCACCGTTGCCATGACAACCATTATGACATCATCGTCGCCATGGCGACCATTATGACATCATCGTCGCCTTGACGACAATTATGACATCATCGTCGCCATGACGACCATTATGACATCATCATCGCCATGATGGCCGTTATGACATTATCGTCACCATGACGACCCTTATGACATCATCGTCGCCATGGCAACCATTATGACATCATCATCGCCATGACAACCAATATGAAATCATCGTCGCCATGACGACCATTATGACATCATCGTCACCATGACGACCATTATGACATCATCGTCACCATGACAACCATTATGACATCATCGTGACCATGGCGACCATTATGACATCACCGTCGCCATGACGACCATTATGACATCACCGTCGCCATGACGACCATTATGACATCACCGTCGCCATGACGACCATTATGACATCACCGTCGCCATGACGACCATTATGACATCACCGTCGCCATGACGACTATTATGACATCACCGTCGCCATGACGACCATTATGACATCATCGTCGCCATGACGACCATTATGACACCATCGTCGCCATGACAACCATTATGACATCATCGTCGCCATGGCAACCATTATGACATCACCGTCGCCATGACGACCATTATGACATCATCTTAGCCATTACGACCATTGTTAAATCACAGTCGCCATGACAACCATTATGACATCTTCATCGCCATGACGACCATTATGACATCATGACATCACCGTTGCCATGACGTCCATTATGACATCATCGTCGCCATGACAACCATTATAACATCATCGTCGCCATGGCGACCATTATGACACCACCGTTGCCATGACGATCATTATGACATCATCGTCGCCATGACGACCATTATGACTTCATCATCGCCATGACGACCATTATGACATCATCATCGCCATGATGACCGTTATGACATCATCGTCGCCATGGCGACCATATGACATCACCGTTGCCATGACGACCATTATGACATCATCGTCGCCATGACGACCATTATGACATCATCGTCGCCATGACGACAATTATGACATCATCATCCCCATGACGACCATTATGACATCATCATCGCCATGATGACCGTTATGACATTATCGTCGCCATGACGACCCTTATGACATCATCGTCCCCATGGCAACCATTATGACATCATCATCGTCATGACAACCAATATGATATCATCGTCGCCATGATGACCATTATGACATCATCGTCGCCATGACAACCAATATGACATCACAATCGCCATGACGACCATTATGAAATCATCATAGCCATTACGACCATTATTAAATTACAGTCGCCATGACAACCATTATGACATCTTCATCGCCATGATGACCATTATGACATCATGACATCACCGTTGCCATGACAACCATTATGACATCATCGTCGCCATGGCGACCATTATGACATCATCATCGCCTTGACGACAATTATGACATCATCGTCGCCATGACGACCATTATGACATCATCATCGCCATGATGGCCGTTATGACATTATCGTCACCATGACGACCCTTATGACATCATCGTCGCCATGGCAACCATTATGACATCATCATCGCCATGACAACCAATATGAAATCATCGTCGCCATGACGACCATTATGACATCATCGTCACCATGACGACCATTATGACATCATCGTCACCATGACAACCATTATGACATCATCGTGACCATGGCGACCATTATGACATCACCGTCGCCATGACGACCATTATGACATCACCGTCGCCATGACGACCATTATGACATCACCGTCGCCATGACGACCATTATGACATCACCGTCGCCATGACGACCATTATGACATCACCGTCGCCATGACGACTATTATGACATCACCGTCGCCATGACGACCATTATGACATCATCGTCGCCATGACGACCATTATGACACCATCGTCGCCATGACAACCATTATGACATCATCGTCGCCATGGCAACCATTATGACATCACCGTCGCCATGACGACCATTATGACATCATCTTAGCCATTACGACCATTGTTAAATCACAGTCGCCATGACAACCATTATGACATCTTCATCGCCATGACGACCATTATGACATCATGACATCACCGTTGCCATGACGTCCATTATGACATCATCGTCGCCATGACAACCATTATAACATCATCGTCGCCATGGCGACCATTATGACACCACCGTTGCCATGACGATCATTATGACATCATCGTCGCCATGACGACCATTATGACTTCATCATCGCCATGACGACCATTATGACATCATCATCGCCATGATGACCGTTATGACATCATCGTCGCCATGGCGACCATATGACATCACCGTTGCCATGACGACCATTATGACATCATCGTCGCCATGACGACCATTATGACATCATCGTCGCCATGACGACAATTATGACATCATCATCCCCATGACGACCATTATGACATCATCATCGCCATGATGACCGTTATGACATTATCGTCGCCATGACGACCCTTATGACATCATCGTCCCCATGGCAACCATTATGACATCATCATCGTCATGACAACCAATATGATATCATCGTCGCCATGATGACCATTATGACATCATCGTCGCCATGACAACCAATATGACATCACAATCGCCATGACGACCATTATGAAATCATCATAGCCATTACGACCATTATTAAATTACAGTCGCCATGACAACCATTATGACATCTTCATCGCCATGATGACCATTATGACATCATGACATCACCGTTGCCATGACAACCATTATGACATCATCGTCGCCATGGCGACCATTATGACATCATCATCGCCTTGACGACAATTATGACATCATCGTCGCCATGACGACCATTATGACATCATCATCGCCATGATGGCCGTTATGACATTATCGTCACCATGACGACCCTTATGACATCATCGTCGCCATGGCAACCATTATGACATCATCATCGCCATGACAACCAATATGAAATCATCGTCGCCATGATGACCATTATGACATCATCGTCACCATGACGACCATTATGACATCATCGTCACCATGACAACCATTATGACATCATCGTGACCATGGCGACCATTATGACATCACCGTCGCCATGACGACCATTATGACATCACCGTCGCCATGACGACCATTATGACATCACCGTCGCCATGACGACCATTATGACATCACCGTCGCCATGACGACCATTATGACATCACCGTCGCCATGACGACTATTATGACATCACCGTCGCCATGACGACCATTATGACATCATCGTCGCCATGACGACCATTATGACACCATCGTCGCCATGACAACCATTATGACATCATCGTCGCCATGGCAACCATTATGACATCACCGTCGCCATGACGACCATTATGACATCATCTTAGCCATTACGACCATTGTTAAATCACAGTCGCCATGACAACCATTATGACATCTTCATCGCCATGACGACCATTATGACATCATGACATCACCGTTGCCATGACGTCCATTATGACATCATCGTCGCCATGACAACCATTATAACATCATCGTCGCCATGGCGACCATTATGACACCACCGTTGCCATGACGATCATTATGACATCATCGTCGCCATGACGACCATTATGACATCATCATCGCCATGACGACCATTATGACATCATCATCGCCATGATGACCGTTATGACATCATCGTCGCCATGGCGACCATATGACATCACCGTTGCCATGACGACCATTATGACATCATCATCGCCATGACGACCATTATGACATCATCGTCGCCATGACGACAATTATGACATCATCATCCCCATGACGACCATTATGACATCATCATCGCCATGATGACCGTTATGACATTATCGTCGCCATGACGACCCTTATGACATCATCGTCGCCATGGCAAACATTATGACATCATCATCGCCATGACACCCAATATGATATCATCGTCGCCATGATGACCATTATGACATCATCGTCGCCATGACAACCATTATGACATCATTGTCGCCATGGCGACCATTATGACATCACCGTCGCCATGACGACCATTATGACATCATCGTAGCCATTACAACCATTATTAAATCACAGTCGCCATGACAACCATTATGACATCTTCATCGCCATGATGACCATTATGACATCCTGACATCACCGTTGCCATGACGACCATTATGACATCATCGTCTCCATGACAACCATTATGACATCATCGACGCCATGGCGACCATTATGACACCACCGTTGCCATGACGACCATAATGACATCATCGTCGCCATGACAACCATTATGACATCTTCATCGCCATGATGACCATTATGACATCATGACATCACCGTCGCCATGACAACCATTATGACATCATCATCGCTATGGCGACCATTATGACATCATCGTCGCCTTGACGACAATTATGACATCATCATCGCCATGACGACCATTATGACATCATCATCGCCATGATGACCGTTATGACATTATCGTCGCCATGACGACCCTTATGACATCATCGTCGCCATGGCAACCATTATGACATCATCATCGCCATGACAACCAATATGAAATCATCGTCGCCATGACGACCATTATGACATCATCGTCGCCATGACAACCATTATGACATCATCGTCGCCATGGCGACCATTATGACATCACCGTCGCCATGACGACCATTATGACATCACCGTCGCCATGACGACCATTATGACATCATCGTCGCCATGACAACCATTATGACATCATCGTCGCCATGGCAACCATTATGACATCATCGTCGCCATGACGACCATTATGACATCATATTCGCCCTGACTACCATTATGACATCAACGTCGCCATGGCGACCATTTTGACATCACCGTCGCCATGACGACCATTATTAAATCATCGTAGCCATTACGACCATTATTAAATCACAGTCGCCATGACAACCATTATGACATCTTCGTCGCCATGATGACCATTATGACATCATGACATCACCGTTGCCATGACGACCGTTATGACATCACCATTGCCATGACGACCATTATGACATCACCGTCGCCATGACGACCATTATGAAATCATCATAGCCATTACGGCCATTATTAAATCACAGTCGCCATGACAACCATTATTAAATCATCGTAGCCATTACGACCATTATTAAATCACAGTCGCCATGACAACCATTATGACATCTTCATCGCCATGATGACCATTATGACATCATGACATCACCGTCGCCATGACAGCCATTATGACATCATCATCGCCATGGCGACCATTATGACATCATCGTCGCCTTGACGACAATTATGACATCATCATCGCCATGGCGACCATTATGACATCATCATCGCCATGATGACCGTTATGACATTATCGTCGCCATGACGACCCTTATGATATAATTGTCGCCATGGCAACCATTATGACATCATCATCGCCATGACAACCAATATGATATCATCGTCGCCATGATGACCATTATGACATCATCGTCGCCATGACAACCATTATGACATCATCGTCGCCATGGCGACCATTATGACATCACCTTCGCCATGACGACCATTATGACATCATCGCAGCCTTTACGACCATTATTAAATCACAGTCGCCATGACAACCATTATGACATCTCCGTCGCCATGACGACCATTATGACATCACCGTTGCCATGACGACCATTTTGACATCACCGTTGCCATGACGACCATTATGACATCATCGTCGCCATGACAACCATTATGACATCATCGTCGCCATGACGACCATTATGACATCATCATCGCCATGATGACCCTTTATGACATTATCGTCGCCATGACGACCCTTATGACATCATCGTCGCCATGGCAACCATTATGACATCATCATCGCCATGACGACCAATATGATATCATCGTCGCCATGATGACCATTATGACATCATCATCGCCATGACAACCATTATGACATCATCGTCGCCATGACGACCATTATGACATCACCGTCGCCATGACGACCATTATGACATCATCATCGTTATGATGACCGTTATGACATTATCGTCGCCATGACGACCCTTATGACATCATCGTCGCCATGGCGACCATTATGACATCATCATCGCCATGACAACCAATATGATATCATCGTCGCCATGATGACCATTATGTCATCATCATCGCCATGGCAACCATTATGACATCATCATCACCATGGCGACCATTATGACATCAACGTCGCCATGGCGACCATTATGACATCACCATCGTCATGACGACCATTATTAAATCATCGTAGCCATTTCGACCATTATTAAATCACAGTCGCCATGATAACCATTATGACATCTTCGTCGCCATGATGACCATTATGACATCATGACATCACCGTTGACATGACGACCATTATGACACCACCATTGCCATGACGACCATTATGACATCATCGTCGCCATGACGACCATTATGACATCATCGTCGCCATGACAACCATTATGACATCACAATCGCCATGACGACCATTATGACATCATCATCACCATGGCGACCATTATGACATCACCGTCGCCATGATGACCATTATGAAATCATCATAGCCATTACGACCATTATTAAATCACAGTCGCCATGACAACCATTATGACATCTTCGTCGCCATGACGACCATTATGACATCATGAACTCACCGTTGCCATGATGACCATTATGACATCACCGTTACCATGACGACCATTATGACATCATCGTCGCCATGACAACCATTATGACATCATCGTCGCCATGGTGACCATTATGACATCATCGTAGCCATTACGACCATTATTAAAACACAGTCGCCATGACAACCATTATGACATCTTCGTCACCATGACGACGATTATGACATCATGACATCACCGTTGCCATGACGACCATTATGACATCACCATTGCCATGACGAACATTATGACATCATCGTCATCATGGCGACCATTATGACATCATCGTCGCCATGACAACCATTATGAGATCAAAATCGCCATGACGACCATTATGACATCATCATCGCCATGATGACCCTTTATGACATTATCGTCGCCATGACGACCCTTATGACATCATCGTCACCATGGCAACCATTATGACATCATCATCGCCATGACAACCAATATGATATCATCGTCGCCATGATGACCATTATGACATCATCGTCGCCATGACAACCATTTTGACATCATCGTCGCCATGGAGACCATTATGACATCACCGTCGTCATGACGACCATTATTAAATCATCGTAGCCATTTCGACCATTATTAAATCACAGTCGCCATGATAACCATTATGACATCTTCGTCGCCATGATGACCATTATGACATCATGACATCACTGTTGACATGACGACCATTATGACACCACCATTGCCATGACGACCATTATGACATCATCGTCGCCATGACGACCATTATGACATCATCGTCGCCATGACACCCATTATGACATCACAATTGCCATGACGACCATTATGACATCTTCATCACCATGGCGACCATTATGACATCACCGTCGCCATGATGACCATTATGAAATCATCATAGCCATTACGACCATTATTAAATCACAGTCGCCATGACAACCATTATGACATCTTCGTCGCCATGACGACCATTATGACATCATGAACTCACCGTTGCCATGACGACCATTATGACATCACCGTTGCCATGACAACCATTATGACATCACCGTTACCATGACGACCATTATGACATCATCGTCGCCATGACAACCATTATGACATCATTGTCGCCATGGTGACCATTATGACATCATCGTAGCCATTACGACCATTATTAAAACACAGTCGCCATGACAACCATTATGACATCTTCGTCACCATGACGACCATTATGACATCATGACATCACCGTTGCCATGACGACCATTATGACATCACCATTGCCATGATGAACATTATGACATCATCGTCATCATGGCGACCATTATGACATCTTCGTCGCAATGATGACCATTATGACATCATGACATCACCGTCGCCATGACAACCATTATGACATCATCATCGCCATGGCGACCATTATGACATCATCGTCGCCTTGACGACAATTATGACATCATTATCGCCATGACGACCATTATGACATCATCATCGCCATGATGACCGTTATGACATTATCGTCGCCATGACGACCCTTATGACATCATCGTTGCCATCGCAACCATTATGACATCATCATCGCCATGACAACCAATATGATATCATCGTCGCCATGATGACCATTATGACATCATCGTCGCCATGACAACCATTATGACATCATCGTCGCCATGGCGACCATTATGACATCACCGTCGCCATGACGACCATTATGACATCATCTTAGCCATTACGACCATTATTAAATCACAGTCGCCATGACAAACATTATGACATCTTCGTCGCCATGACAACCATTATGACATCATGACATCACCGTTGCCATGACGACCATTATGACATCACCGTTGCCATGATGACCATTATGACATCATCGTCGCCATGACGACCATTATGACATCATCGTCGCCATGACGACCATTATGACATCACAATCGCCATGACGATCATTATGACATCATCATCGCCATGATGACCCTTTATGACATTATCGTCGCCATGACAACCCTTATGACATCATCGTTGCCATCGCAACCATTATGACATCATCATCGCCATGACAACCAATATGATATCATCGTCGCCATGATGACCATTATGACATCATCGTCGCCATGACAACCATTATGACATCATCGTCGCCATGGCGACCATTATGACATCACCGTCGCCATGACGACCATTATGACATCATCGTAGCCATTACAACCATTATTAAATCACAGTCGCCATGACAATCATTATGACATCTTCGTCGCCATGACGACCATTATGACATCATGACATCACCGTTGCCATGACGACCATTATGACATCATCGTCTCCATGACAACCATTATGACATCATCGACGCCAAGGTGACCATTATGACACCACCGTTGCCATGACGACCATAATGACATCATCGTCGCCATGACGACCATTATGACATCATCGTAGTTATTACAACCATTATTAAATCACAGTCGCCATGACAACCATTATGACATCTTCATCGCCATGATGACCATTATGACATCATGACATCACCGTCGCCATGACAACCATTATGACATCATCGTCGCTATGGCGACCATTATGACATCATCGTCGCCTTGACGACAATTATGACATCATCATCGCCATGACGACCATTATGACATCATCATCGCCATGATGACCGTTATGACATTATCGTTGCCATGACGACTCTTATGACATCATCGTCGCCATGGCAACCATTATGACATCATCATCGCCATGACAACCAATATGAAATCATCGTCGCAATGATGACCATTATGACATCATCGTCGCCATGACAACCATTATGACATCATCGTCGCCATGGCGACCATTATGACATCACCGTTGCCATGACGACCATTATGTCATCACCGTCGCCATGACGACCATTATGACATCACAGTCGCCATGACGACCATTATGACATCACCGTCGCCATGACGACCATTATGACATCATCGTCGCCATAACGACCATTATGACATGACCGTCGCCATGACGACCATTATGACATCATCGTCGCCATGACAACCATTATGACATCATCATCGCCATGGCAACCATTATGACATCATCGTCGCCGTGACGACCATTATGACATCATATTCGCCCTAACGACCATTATGACATCAACGTCGCCATGGCGACCATTTTGACATCACCGTCGCCATGACGACCATTATTAAATCATAGTAGCCATTACGACCATTATTAAATCACAGTCGCCATGACAACCATTATGACATCTTCGTCGCCATGATGACCATTATGACATCATGACATCACCGTTGCCATGACGACCATTATGACATCACCATTGCCATGACGACCATTATGACATCATCGTCGCCATGACGACCATTATGACATCATCGTCGCCATGACAACCATTATGACATCACAATCGCCATGACGACCATTATGACATCATCGTCACCATGGCGACCATTATGACATCACCGACGCCATGACGGCCATTATGAAATCATCATAGCCATTACGACCTTTATTAAATCACGGTCGCCATGACAACCATTATGACATCTTCATCGCCATGATGACCATTATGACATCATGACATCACCGTCGCCATGACAGCCATTATGACATCATCATCGCCATGGCGACCATTATGACATCATCGTCGCCTTGACGACAATTATGACATCATCATCGCCATGGCGACCATTATGACATCATCATCGCCATGATGACCGTTATGACATTATCGTCGCCATGACGACCCTTATGATATAATTGTCGCCATGGCAACCATTATGACATCATCATCGCCATGACAACCAATATGATATCATCGTCGCCATGATGACCATTATGACATCATCGTCGCCATGACAACCATTATGACATCATCGTCGCCATGGCGACCATTATGACATCACCTTCGCCATGACGACCATTATGACATCATCGCAGCCTTTACGACCATTATTAAATCACAGTCGCCATGACAACCATTATGACATCTCCGTCGCCATGATGACCATTATGACATCACCGTTGCCATGACGACCATTTTGACATCACCGTTGCCATGACGACCATTATGACATCATCGTCGCCATGACAACCATTATGACATCATCGTCGCCATGACGACCATTATGACATCATCATCGCCATGATGACCCTTTATGACATTATCGTCGCCATGACGACCCTTATGACATCATCGTCGCCATGGCAACCATTATGACATCATCATCGCCATGACGACCAATATGATATCATCGTCGCCATGATGACCATTATGACATCATCATCGCCATGACAACCATTATGACATCATCGTCGCCATGACGACCATTATGACATCACCGCCGCCATGACGACCATTATGACATCATCATCGCCATGATGACCGTTATGACATTATCGTCGCCATGACGACCCTTATGACATCATCGTCGCCATGGCAACCATTATGACATCATCATCGCCATGGCGACCATTATGACATCAACGTCACCATGGCGACCATTATGACATCACCGTCGCCATGACGACCATTATTAAATCATCGTAGCCATTTCGACCATTATTATATCACAGTCGCCATGACAACCATTATGACATCTTCGTCGCCATGATGACCATTATGACATCACCGTTGCCATGACGACCATTATGACATCACCATTGCCATGACGACCATTATGACATCATCGTCGCCATGACGACCATTATGACATCATCATCACCATGACAACCATTATGACATCACAATCGCCATGACGACCATTATGACATCATCGTCACCATGGCGACCATTGTGACATCACCGTCGCAATGACGACAATTATGAAATCATCATAGCCATTACGACCATTATTAAATCACAGTCGCCATGACAACCATTATGACATCTTCGTCGCAATGATGACCATTATGACATCATGACATCACCGTCGCCATGACAACCATTATGACATCATCATCGCCATGGCGACCATTATGACATCATCGTCGCCTTGACGACAATTATGACATCATTATCGCCATGACGACCATTATGACATCATCATCGCCATGATGACCGTTATGACATTATCGTCGCCATGACGACCCTTATGACATCATCGTTGCCATCGCAACCATTATGACATCATCATCGCCATGACAACCAATATGATATCATCTTCGCCATGATGACCATTATGACATCATCGTCGCCATGACAACCATTATGACATCATCGTCACCATGGCGACCATTATGACATCACCGTCGCCATGAGGACCATTATGACATCATCTTAGCCATTACGACCATTATTAAATCACAGTCGCCATGACAAACATTATGACATCTTCGTCGCCATGACAACCATTATGACATCATTACATCACCGTTGCCATGACGACCATTATGACATCACCGTTGCCATGATGACCATTATGACATCATCGTCGCCATGACGACCATTATGACATCATCGTCGCCATGACAACCATGATGACATCACAATCGCCATGACGATCATTATGACATCATCATCGCCATGATGACCCTTTATGACATTATCGTCGCCATGACGACCCTTATGACATCATCGTTGCCATCGCAACCATTATGACATCATCATCGCCATGACAACCAATATGATATCATCGTCGCCATGATGACCATTATGACATCATCGTCGCCATGACAACCATTATGACATCATCGTCGCCATGGCGACCATTATGACATCACCGTCGCCATGACGACCATTATGACATCATCATAGCCATTACAACCATTATTAAATCACAGTCGCCATGACAATCATTATGACATCTTCGTCGCCATGACGACCATTATGACATCATGACATCACCGTTGCCATGACGACCATTATGACATCATCGTCTCCATGACAACCATTATGACATCATCGAGGCCATGGTGACCATTATGACACCACCGTTGCCATGACGACCATAATGACATCATCGTCGCCATGACGACCATTATGACATCATCGTAGCCATTACAACCATTATTAAATCACAGTCGCCATGACAACCATTATGACATCTTCATCGCCATGATGACCATTATGACATCATGACATCACCGTCGCCATGACAACCATTATGACATCATCGTCGCTATGGCGACCATTATGACATCATCGTCGCCTTGACGACAATTATGACATCATCATCGCCATGACGACCATTATGACATCATCATCGCCATGATGACCGTTATGACATTATCGTCGCCATGACGACCCTTATGACATCATCGTCGCCATGGCAACCATTATGACATCATCATCGCCATGACAACCAATATGATATCATCGTCGCCATGATGACCATTATGACATCATCGTCGCCATGACAACCATTATGACATCATCGTCGCCATGGCGACCATTATGACATCACCTTCGCCATAACGACCATTATGACATCATCGCAGCCTTTACGACCATTATTAAATCACAGTCGCCATGACAACCATTATGACATCTCCGTCGCCATGACGACCATATGACATCACCGTTGCCATGACGACCATTTTGACATCACCGTTGCCATGACGACCATTATGACATCATCGTCGCCATGACAACCATTATGACATCATCGTCGCCATGACGACCATTATGACATCATCATCGCCATGATGACCCTTTATGACATTATCGTCGCCATGACGACCCTTATGACATCATCGTCGCCATGGCAACCATTATGACATCATCATCGCCATGACGACCAATATGATATCATCGTCGCCATGACGACCATTATGACATCACCGTCGCCATGACGACCATTATGACATCATCATCGCCATGATGACCGTTATGACATTATCGTCGCCATGACGACCCTTATGACATCATCGTCGCCATGGCGACCATTATGACATCATCATTGCCATGACAACCAATATGATATCATCGTCGCCATGATGACCATTATGTCATCATCATCATCGCCATGGCAACCATTATGACATCATCATCACCATGGCGACCATTATGACATCAACGTCGCCATGGCGACCATTATGACATCACCGTCGTCATGACGACCATTATTAAATCATCGTAGCCATTTCGACCATTATTAAATCACAGTCGCCATGATAACCATTATGACATCTTCGTCGCCATGATGACCATTATGACATCATGACATCACTGTTGACATGACGACCATTATGACACCACCATTGCCATGACGACCATTATGACATCATCGTCGCCATGACGACCATTATGACATCATCGTCGCCATGACAACCATTATGACATCACAATCGCCATGACGACCATTATGACATCATCATCACCATGGCGAGCATTATGACATCACCGTCGCCATGATGACCATTATGAAATCATCATAGCCATTACGACCATTATTAAATCACAGTCGCCATGACAACCATTATGACATCTTCGTCGCCATGACGACCATTATGACATCATGAACTCACCGTTGCCATGACGACCATTATGACATCACCGTTGCCATGACAACCATTATGACATCACCGTTACCATGACGACCATTATGACATCATCCTCGCCATGACAACCATTATGACATCATCGTCGCCATGGTGACCATTATGACATCATCGTAGCCATTACGACCATTATTAAAACACAGTCGCCATGACAACCATTATGACATCTTCGTCACCATGACGACCATTATGACATCATGACATCACCGTTGAGATGACGACCATTATGACATCACCATTGCCATGACGACCATTATGACATCATCGTCGCCATGGCGACCATTATGACATCATCGTCGCCATGACAACCATTATGAGATCAAAATCGCCATGACGACCATTATGACATCATCATCGCCATGATGACCCTTTATGACATTATCGTCGCCATGACGACCCTTATGACATCATCGTCACCATGGCAACCATTATGACATCATCATCGCCATGACAACTATTATGACATCATCGTCGCCATGGCGACCATTATGACATCACCTTCGCCATGACGACCATTATGACATCATCGCAGCCTTTACGACCATTATTAAATCACAGTCGCCATGACAACCATTATGACATCTCCGTCGCCATGACGACCATTATGACATCACCGTTGCCATGACGACCATTTTGACATCACCGTTGCCATGACGACCATTATGACATCATCGTCGCCATGACAACCATTATGACATCTTCGTCGCCATGACGACCATTATGACATCATGACATCACTGTTGCCATGACGACCATTATGACATCACCGTTGCCATGATGACCATTATGACATCATCATCGCCATGACGACCATTATGACATCATCGTCGCCATGACAACCATTATGACATCACAATCGCCATGACGACCATTATGACATCATAGTCGCCATGGCGACCATTATGACATCATCATCGCCATGATGACCGTTATGACAATATCGTCGCAATGACGACCCTTATGACATCATCGTCGCCTTGGCAACCATTATGACATCATCATCGCCATGACAACCAATATGATATCATCGTTGCCATGATGACCATTATGACATCATTGTCGCCATGACAACCATTATGACATCAACGTCGCCATGGCGACCATTTTGACATCACCGTCGCCATAACGACCATTATGACATCTTCATCGCCATGATGACCATTATGACATCATGACATCACCGTCGCCATGACAGCCATTATGACATCATCATCGCCATGGCGACCATTATGACATCATCGTCGCCTTGACGACAATTATGACATCATCATCGCCATGGCGACCATTATGACATCATCATCGCCATGATGACCGTTATGACATTATCGTCGCCATGACGACCCTTATGATATAATTGTCGCCATGGCAACCATTATGACATCATCATCGCCATGACAACCAATATGATATCATCGTCGCCATGATGACCATTATGACATCATCGTCGCCATGACAACCATTATGACATCATCGTCGCCATGGCGACCATTATGACATCACCTTCGCCATGACGACCATTATGACATCATCGCAGCCTTTACGACCATTATTAAATCACAGTCGCCATGACAACCATTATGACATCTCCGTCGCCATGACGACCATTATGACATCACCGTTGCCATGACGACCATTTTGACATCACCGTTGCCATGACGACCATTATGACATCATCGTCGCCATGACGACCATTATGACATCATCGTCGCCATGACAACCATTATGACATCATCGTCGCCATGACGACCATTATGACATCATCATCGCCATGATGACCCTTTATGACATTATCGTCGCCATGACGACCCTTATGACATCATCGTCGCCATGGCAACCATTATGACATCATCATCGCCATGACGACCAATATGATATCATCGTCGCCATGATGACCATTATGACATCATCATCGCCATGACAACCATTATGACATCATCGTCGCCATGACGACCATTATGACATCACCGTCGCCATGACGACCATTATGACATCATCATCGCCATGATGACCGTTATGACATTATCGTCGCCATGACGACCCTTATGACATCATCGTCGCCATGGCGACCATTATGACATCATCATCGCCATGACAACCAATATGATATCATCGTCGCCATGATGACCATTATGTCATCATCATCGCCATGGCAACCATTATGACATCATCATCACCATGGCGACCATTATGACATCAACGTCGCCATGGCGACCATTATGACATCACCGTAGCCATTTCGACCATTATTAAATCACAGTCGCCATGAGAACCATTATGACATCTTCGTCGCCATGATGACCATTATGACATCATCGTCGCCATGACAACCATTATGACATTATCGTCGCCATGGCGACCATTATGACATCACCTTCACCATGACGACCATTATGACATCATCGCAGCCTTTACGACCATTATTAAATCACAGTCGCCATGACAACCATTATGACATCTCCGTCGCCATGACGACCATTATGACATCACCGTTGCCATGACGACCATTTTGACATCACCGTTGCCATGACGACCATTATGACATCATCGTCGCCATGACAACCATTATGACATCTTCGTCGCCATGACGACCATTATGACATCATGACATCACTGTTGCCATGACGACCATTATGACATCACCGTTGCCATGATGACCATTATGACATCATCATCGCCATGACGACCATTATGACATCATCGTCGCCATGACAACCATTATGACATCACAATCGCCATGACGACCATTATGACATCATAGTCGCCATGGCGACCATTATGACATCATCATCGCCATGATGACCGTTATGACAATATCGTCGCAATGACGACCCTTATGACATCATCGTCGCCATGGCAACCATTATGACATCATCATCGCCATGACAACCAATATGATATCATCGTTGCCATGATGACCATTATGACATCATTGTCGCCATGACAACCATTATGACATCAACGTCGCCATGGCGACCATTTTGACATCACCGTCGCCATAACGACCATTATGACATCTTCGTCGCCATGATGACCATTATGACATCATGACATCACCGTTGACATGACGACCATTATGACACCACCATTGCCATGACGACCATTATGACATCATCGTCGCCATGACGACCATTATGACATCATCGTCGCCATGACAACCATTATGACATCATCGTCGCCATGACAACCATTATGAAATCACAATCGCCATGACGACCATTATGACATCATCATCACCATGGCGACCATTATGACATCACCTTCGCCATGACGACCATTTTGACATCACCGTTGCCATGACGACCATTATGACATCACCGTTGCCATGACGACCATTTTGACATCACCGTTGCCATGACGACCATTATGACATCATCGTCGCCATGACAACCATTATGACATCTCCGTCGCCATGACGACCATTATGACATCACCGTTGCCATGACGACCATTTTGACATCACCGTTGCCATGACGACCATTATGACATCATCGTCGCCATGACAACCATTATGACATCTTCGTCGCCATGACGACCATTATGACATCATGACATCACTGTTGCCATGACGACCATTATGACATCACCGTTGCCATGATGACCATTATGACATCATCATCGCCATGACGACCATTATGACATCATCGTCGCCATGACAACCATTATGACATCACAATCGCCATGACGACCATTATGACATCATAGTCGCCATGGCGACCATTATGACATCATCATCGCCATGATGACCGTTATGACAATATCGTCGCAATGACGACCCTTATGACATCATCGTCGCCATGACAACCATTATGACATCATCGTCGCCATGACAACCATTATGAAATCACAATCGCCATGACGACCATTATGACATCTCCGTCGCCATGACGACCATTATGACATCACCGTTGCCATGACGACCATTTTGACATCACCGTTGCCATGACGACCATTATGACATCATCGTCGCCATGACAACCATTATGACATCATCGTCGCCATGACGACCATTATGACATCATCATCGCCATGATGACCCTTTATGACATTATCGTCGCCATGACGACCCTTATGACATCATCGTCGCCATGGCAACCATTATGACATCATCATCGCCATGACGACCAATATGATATCATCGTCGCCATGATGACCATTATGACATCATTGTCGCCATGACAACCATTATGACATCAACGTCGCCATGGCGACCATTTTGACATCACCGTCGCCATAACGACCATTATGACATCTTCGTCGCCATGATGACCATTATGACATCATGACATCACCGTTGACATGACGACCATTATGACACCACCATTGCCATGACGACCATTATGACATCATCGTCGCCATGACGACCATTATGACATCATCGTCGCCATGACAACCATTATGACATCATCGTCGCCATGACAACCATTATGAAATCACAATCGCCATGACAACCATTATGACATCATCATCACCATGGCGACCATTATGACATCACCTTCGCCATGACGACCATTTTGACATCACCGTTGCCATGACGACCATTATGACATCACCGTTGCCATGACGACCATTTTGACATCACCGTTGCCATGACGACCATTATGACATCATCGTCGCCATGACAACCATTATGACATCTCCGTCGCCATGACGACCATTATGACATCACCGTTGCCATGACGACCATTTTGACATCACCGTTGCCATGACGACCATTATGACATCATCGTCGCCATGACAACCATTATGACATCTTCGTCGCCATGACGACCATTATGACATCATGACATCACTGTTGCCATGACGACCATTATGACATCACCGTTGCCATGATGACCATTATGACATCATCATCGCCATGACGACCATTATGACATCATCGTCGCCATGACAACCATTATGACATCACAATCGCCATGACGACCATTATGACATCATAGTCGCCATGGCGACCATTATGACATCATCATCGCCATGATGACCGTTATGACAATATCGTCGCAATGACGACCCTTATGACATCATCGTCGCCATGACAACCATTATGACATCATCGTCGCCATGACAACCATTATGAAATCACAATCGCCATGACGACCATTATGACATCTCCGTCGCCATGACGACCATTATGACATCACCGTTGCCATGACGACCATTTTGACATCACCGTTGCCATGACGACCATTATGACATCATCGTCGCCATGACAACCATTATGACATCATCGTCGCCATGACGACCATTATGACATCATCATCGCCATGATGACCCTTTATGACATTATCGTCGCCATGACGACCCTTATGACATCATCGTCGCCATGGCAACCATTATGACATCATCATCGCCATGACGACCAATATGATATCATCGTCGCCATGATGACCATTATGACATCATCATCGCCATGACAACCATTATGACATCATCGTCGCCATGACGACCATTATGACATCACCGTCGCCATGACGACCATTATGACATCATCATCGCCATGATGACCGTTATGACATTATCGTCGCCATGACGACCCTTATGACATCATCGTCGCCATGGCGACCATTATGACATCATCATCGCCATGACAACCAATATGATATCATCGTCGCCATGATGACCATTATGTCATCATCATCGCCATGGCAACCATTATGACATCATCATCACCATGGCGACCATTATGACATCAACGTCGCCATGGCGACCATTATGACATCACCGTCGTCATGACGACCATTATTAAATCATCGTAGCCATTTCGACCATTATTAAATCACAGTCGCCATGAGAACCATTATGACATCTTCGTCGCCATGATGACCATTATGACATCATCGTCGCCATGACAACCATTATGACATCATCGTCGCCATGGCGACCATTATGACATCACCTTCGCCATGACGACCATTATGACATCATCGTCGCCATGACAACCATTACGACATCATCGTCGCCATGACAACCATTATGAAATCACAATCGCCATGACGACCATTATGACATCATCATCACCATGGCGACCATTATGACATCACCTTCGCCATGACGACCATTTTGACATCACCGTTGCCATGACGACCATTATGACATCACCGTTGCCATGACGACCATTTTGACATCACCGTTGCCATGACGACCATTATGACATCATCGTCGCCATGACAACCATTATGACATCTCCGTCGCCATGACGACCATTATGACATCACCGTTGCCATGACGACCATTTTGACATCACCGTTGCCATGACGACCATTATGACATCATCGTCGCCATGACAACCATTATGACATCTTCGTCGCCATGACGACCATTATGACATCATGACATCACTGTTGCCATGACGACCATTATGACATCACCGTTGCCATGATGACCATTATGACATCATCATCGCCATGACGACCATTATGACATCATCGTCGCCATGACAACCATTATGACATCACAATCGCCATGACGACCATTATGACATCATAGTCGCCATGGCGACCATTATGACATCATCATCGCCATGATGACCGTTATGACAATATCGTCGCAATGACGACCCTTATGACATCATCGTCGCCATGACAACCATTATGACATCATCGTCGCCATGACAACCATTATGAAATCACAATCGCCATGACGACCATTATGACATCTCCGTCGCCATGACGACCATTATGACATCACCGTTGCCATGACGACCATTTTGACATCACCGTTGCCATGACGACCATTATGACATCATCGTCGCCATGACAACCATTATGACATCATCGTCGCCATGACGACCATTATGACATCATCATCGCCATGATGACCCTTTATGACATTATCGTCGCCATGACGACCCTTATGACATCATCGTCGCCATGGCAACCATTATGACATCATCATCGCCATGACGACCAATATGATATCATCGTCGCCATGATGACCATTATGACATCATCATCGCCATGACAACCATTATGACATCATCGTCGCCATGACGACCATTATGACATCACCGTCGCCATGACGACCATTATGACATCATCATCGCCATGATGACCGTTATGACATTATCGTCGCCATGACGACCCTTATGACATCATCGTCGCCATGGCGACCATTATGACATCATCATCGCCATGACAACCAATATGATATCATCGTCGCCATGATGACCATTATGTCATCATCATCGCCATGGCAACCATTATGACATCATCATCACCATGGCGACCATTATGACATCAACGTCGCCATGGCGACCATTATGACATCACCGTCGTCATGACGACCATTATTAAATCATCGTAGCCATTTCGACCATTATTAAATCACAGTCGCCATGAGAACCATTATGACATCTTCGTCGCCATGATGACCATTATGACATCATCGTCGAAATGACAACCATTATGACATCATCGTCGCCATGGCGACCATTATGACATCACCTTCGCCATGACGACCATTATGACATCATCGCAGCCTTTACGACCATTATTAAATCACAGTCGCCATGACAACCATTATGACATCTCCGTCGCCATGACGACCATTATGACATCACCGTTGCCATGACGACCATTTTGACATCACCGTTGCCATGACGACCATTATGACATCATCGTCGCCATGACAACCATTATGACATCTTCGTCGCCATGACGACCATTATGACATCATGACATCACTGTTGCCATGACGACCATTATGACATCACCGTTGCCATGATGACCATTATGACATCATCATCGCCATGACGACCATTATGACATCATCGTCGCCATGACAACCATTATGACATCACAATCGCCATGACGACCATTATGACATCATAGTCGCCATGGCGACCATTATGACATCATCATCGCCATGATGACCGTTATGACAATATCGTCGCAATGACGACCCTTATGACATCATCGTCGCCATGGCAACCATTATGACATCATCATCGCCATGACAACCAATATGATATCATCGTTGCCATGATGACCATTATGACATCATTGTCGCCATGACAACCATTATGACATCAACGTCGCCATGGCGACCATTTTGACATCACCGTCGCCATAACGACCATTATGACATCTTCGTCGCCATGATGACCATTATGACATCATGACATCACCGTTGACATGACGACCATTATGACACCACCATTGCCATGACGACCATTATGACATCATCGTCGCCATGACGACCATTATGACATCATCGTCGCCATGACAACCATTATGACATCATCGTCGCCATGACAACCATTATGAAATCACAATCGCCATGACGACCATTATGACATCATCATCGCCATGATGACCGTTATGACAATATCGTCGCAATGACGACCCTTATGACATCATCGTCGCCATGGCAACCATTATGACATCATCATCGCCATGACAACCAATATGATATCATCGTTGCCATGATGACCATTATGACATCATTGTCGCCATGACAACCATTATGACATCAACGTCGCCATGGCGACCATTTTGACATCACCGTCGCCATAACGACCATTATGACATCTTCGTCGCCATGATGACCATTATGACATCATGACATCACCGTTGACATGACGACCATTATGACACCACCATTGCCATGACGACCATTATGACATCATCGTCGCCATGACGACCATTATGACATCATCGTCGCCATGACAACCATTATGACATCATCGTCGCCATGACAACCATTATGAAATCACAATCGCCATGACGACCATTATGACATCATCATCACCATGGCGACCATTATGACATCACCGTCGCCATGACGACCATTATGAAATCATCATAGCCATTACGACCATTATTAAATCACAGTCGCCATGACGACCATTATGACATCATGACATCACCGTTGCCATGACGACCATTATGACATCACCGTTGCCATGACGACCATTATGACATCATCGTCGCCATGACGACCATTATGACATCATCGTCGCCATGACGACCATTATGACATCATCGTCGCCATGACGACAATTATGACATCATCATCGCCATGACGACCATTATGACATCATCATCGCCATGATGACCGTTATGACATTATCGTCGCCATGACGACCCTTATGACATCATCGTCGCCATGGCAAACATTATGACATCATCATCGCCATGACAACCAATATGATATCATCGTCGCCATGATGACCATTATGACATCATCGTCACCATGACAACCATTATGACATCATCGTCGCCATGGCGACCATTATGACATCACCGTTGCCATGACGACCATTATGACATCATCGTAGCCATTACGACCATTATTAAATCACAGTCGCCATGACAACCATTATGACATCTTCGTCGCCATGATGACCATTATGACATAATGACATCACCGTTGCCATGACGACCATTATTACATCACCATTGCCATGACGACCATTATGACATCACCGTCGCCATGACGACCATTATGAAATCATCATAGCCATTACGGCCATTATTAAATCACAGTCGCCATGACAACCATTATTAAATCATCGTAGCCATTACGACCATTATTAAATCACAGTCGCCATGACAACCATTATGACATCTTCATCGCCATGATGACCATTATGACATCATGACATCACCGTCGCCATGACAGCCATTATGACATCATCATCGCCATGGCGACCATTATGACATCATCGTCGCCTTGACGACAATTATGACATCATCATCGCCATGGCGACCATTATGACATCATCATCGCCATGATGACCGTTATGACATTATCGTCGCCATGACGACCCTTATGATATAATTGTCGCCATGGCAACCATTATGACATCATCATCGCCATGACAACCAATATGATATCATCGTCGCCATGATGACCATTATGACATCATCGTCGCCATGACAACCATTATGACATCATCGTCGCCATGGCGACCATTATGACATCACCTTCGCCATGACGACCATTATGACATCATCGCAGCCTTTACGACCATTATTAAATCACAGTCGCCATGACAACCATTATGACATCTCCGTCGCCATGACGACCATTATGACATCACCGTTGCCATGACGACCATTTTGACATCACCGTTGCCATGACGACCATTATGACATCATCGTCGCCATGACAACCATTATGACATCATCGTCGCCATGATGACCATTATGACATCATCATCGCCATGATGACCCTTTATGACATTATCGTCGCCATGACGACCCTTATGACATCATCGTCGCCATGGCAACCATTATGACATCATCATCGCCATGACGACCAATATGATATCATCGTCGCCATGATGACCATTATGACATCATCATCGCCATGACAACCATTATGACATCATCGTCGCCATGACGACCATTATGACATCACCGTCGCCATGATGACCATTATGACATCATCATCGCCATGATGACCGTTATGACATTATCGTCGCCATGACGACCCTTATGACATTATCGTCGCCATGACGACCCTTATGACATCATCGTCGCCATGGCGACCATTATGACATCATCATCGCCATGACAACCAATATGATATCATCGTCGCCATGATGACCATTATGTCATCATCATCGCCATGGCAACCATTATGACATCATCATCACCATGGCGAGCATTATGACATCACCGTCGCCATGATGACCATTATGAAATCATCATAGCCATTACGACCATTATTAAATCACAGTCGCCATGACAACCATTATGACATCTTCGTCGCCATGACGACCATTATGACATCATGAACTCACCGTTGCCATGACGACCATTATGACATCACCGTTGCCATGACAACCATTATGACATCACCGTTACCATGACGACCATTATGACATCATCCTCGCCATGACAACCATTATGACATCACCGTCGCCATGATGACCATTATGAAATCATCATAGCCATTACGACCATTATTAAAACACAGTCGCCATGACAACCATTATGACATCTTCGTCACCATGACGACCATTATGACATCATGACATCACCGTTGAGATGACGACCATTATGACATCACCATTGCCATGACGACCATTATGACATCATCGTCGCCATGGCGACCATTATGACATCATCGTCGCCATGACAACCATTATGAGATCAAAATCGCCATGACGACCATTATGACATCATCATCGCCATGATGACCCTTTATGACATTATCGTCGCCATGACGACCCTTATGACATCATCGTCACCATGGCAACCATTATGACATCATCATCGCCATGACAACCATTATGACATCATCGTCGCCATGGCGACCATTATGACATCACCTTCGCCATGACGACCATTATGACATCATCGCAGCCTTTACGACCATTATTAAATCACAGTCGCCATGACAACCATTATGACATCTCCGTCGCCATGACGACCATTATGACATCACCGTTGCCATGACGACCATTTTGACATCACCGTTGCCATGACGACCATTATGACATCATCGTCGCCATGACAACCATTATGACATCTTCGTCGCCATGACGACCATTATGACATCATGACATCACTGTTGCCATGACGACCATTATGACATCACCGTTGCCATGATGACCATTATGACATCATCATCGCCATGACGACCATTATGACATCATCGTCGCCATGACAACCATTATGACATCACAATCGCCATGACGACCATTATGACATCATAGTCGCCATGGCGACCATTATGACATCATCATCGCCATGATGACCGTTATGACAATATCGTCGCAATGACGACCCTTATGACATCATCGTCGCCATGGCAACCATTATGACATCATCATCGCCATGACAACCAATATGATATCATCGTTGCCATGATGACCATTATGACATCATTGTCGCCATGACAACCATTATGACATCAACGTCGCCATGGCGACCATTTTGACATCACCGTCGCCATAACGACCATTATGACATCTTCATCGCCATGATGACCATTATGACATCATGACATCACCGTCGCCATGACAGCCATTATGACATCATCATCGCCATGGCGACCATTATGACATCATCGTCGCCTTGACGACAATTATGACATCATCATCGCCATGGCGACCATTATGACATCATCATCGCCATGATGACCGTTATGACATTATCGTCGCCATGACGACCCTTATGATATAATTGTCGCCATGGCAACCATTATGACATCATCATCGCCATGACAACCAATATGATATCATCGTCGCCATGATGACCATTATGACATCATCGTCGCCATGACAACCATTATGACATCATCGTCGCCATGGCGACCATTATGACATCACCTTCGCCATGACGACCATTATGACATCATCGCAGCCTTTACGACCATTATTAAATCACAGTCGCCATGACAACCATTATGACATCTCCGTCGCCATGACGACCATTATGACATCACCGTTGCCATGACGACCATTTTGACATCACCGTTGCCATGACGACCATTATGACATCATCGTCGCCATGACGACCATTATGACATCATCGTCGCCATGACAACCATTATGACATCATCGTCGCCATGACGACCATTATGACATCATCATCGCCATGATGACCCTTTATGACATTATCGTCACCATGACGACCCTTATGACATCATCGTCGCCATGGCAACCATTATGACATCATCATCGCCATGACGACCAATATGATATCATCGTCGCCATGATGACCATTATGACATCATCATCGCCATGACAACCATTATGACATCATCGTCGCCATGACGACCATTATGACATCACCGTCGCCATGACGACCATTATGACATCATCATCGCCATGATGACCGTTATGACATTATCGTCGCCATGACGACCCTTATGACATCATCGTCGCCATGGCGACCATTATGACATCATCATCGCCATGACAACCAATATGATATCATCGTCGCCATGATGACCATTATGTCATCATCATCGCCATGGCAACCATTATGACATCATCATCACCATGGCGACCATTATGACATCAACGTCGCCATGGCGACCATTATGACATCACCGTAGCCATTTCGACCATTATTAAATCACAGTCGCCATGAGAACCATTATGACATCTTCGTCGCCATGATGACCATTATGACATCATCGTCGCCATGACAACCATTATGACATCATCGTCGCCATGGCGACCATTATGACATCACCTTCGCCATGACGACCATTATGACATCATCGCAGCCTTTACGACCATTATTAAATCACAGTCGCCATGACAACCATTATGACATCTCCGTCGCCATGACGACCATTATGACATCACCGTTGCCATGACGACCATTTTGACATCACCGTTGCCATGACGACCATTATGACATCATCGTCGCCATGACAACCATTATGACATCTTCGTCGCCATGACGACCATTATGACATCATGACATCACTGTTGCCATGACGACCATTATGACATCACCGTTGCCATGATGACCATTATGACATCATCATCGCCATGACGACCATTATGACATCATCGTCGCCATGACAACCATTATGACATCACAATCGCCATGACGACCATTATGACATCATAGTCGCCATGGCGACCATTATGACATCATCATCGCCATGATGACCGTTATGACAATATCGTCGCAATGACGACCCTTATGACATCATCGTCGCCATGGCAACCATTATGACATCATCATCGCCATGACAACCAATATGATATCATCGTTGCCATGATGACCATTATGACATCATTGTCGCCATGACAACCATTATGACATCAACGTCGCCATGGCGACCATTTTGACATCACCGTCGCCATAACGACCATTATGACATCTTCGTCGCCATGATGACCATTATGACATCATGACATCACCGTTGACATGACGACCATTATGACACCACCATTGCCATGACGACCATTATGACATCATCGTCGCCATGACGACCATTATGACATCATCGTCGCCATGACAACCATTATGACATCATCGTCGCCATGACAACCATTATGAAATCACAATCGCCATGACGACCATTATGACATCATCATCACCATGGCGACCATTATGACATCACCTTCGCCATGACGACCATTTTGACATCACCGTTGCCATGACGACCATTATGACATCACCGTTGCCATGACGACCATTTTGACATCACCGTTGCCATGACGACCATTATGACATCATCGTCGCCATGACAACCATTATGACATCTCCGTCGCCATGACGACCATTATGACATCACCGTTGCCATGACGACCATTTTGACATCACCGTTGCCATGACGACCATTATGACATCATCGTCGCCATGACAACCATTATGACATCTTCGTCGCCATGACGACCATTATGACATCATGACATCACTGTTGCCATGACGACCATTATGACATCACCGTTGCCATGATGACCATTATGACATCATCATCGCCATGACGACCATTATGACATCATCGTCGCCATGACAACCATTATGACATCACAATCGCCATGACGACCATTATGACATCATAGTCGCCATGGCGACCATTATGACATCATCATCGCCATGATGACCGTTATGACAATATCGTCGCAATGACGACCCTTATGACATCATCGTCGCCATGACAACCATTATGACATCATCGTCGCCATGACAACCATTATGAAATCACAATCGCCATGACGACCATTATGACATCTCCGTCGCCATGACGACCATTATGACATCACCGTTGCCATGACGACCATTTTGACATCACCGTTGCCATGACGACCATTATGACATCATCGTCGCCATGACAACCATTATGACATCATCGTCGCCATGACGACCATTATGACATCATCATCGCCATGATGACCCTTTATGACATTATCGTCGCCATGACGACCCTTATGACATCATCGTCGCCATGGCAACCATTATGACATCATCATCGCCATGACGACCAATATGATATCATCGTCGCCATGATGACCATTATGACATCATTGTCGCCATGACAACCATTATGACATCAACGTCGCCATGGCGACCATTTTGACATCACCGTCGCCATAACGACCATTATGACATCTTCGTCGCCATGATGACCATTATGACATCATGACATCACCGTTGACATGACGACCATTATGACACCACCATTGCCATGACGACCATTATGACATCATCGTCGCCATGACGACCATTATGACATCATCGTCGCCATGACAACCATTATGACATCATCGTCGCCATGACAACCATTATGAAATCACAATCGCCATGACAACCATTATGACATCATCATCACCATGGCGACCATTATGACATCACCTTCGCCATGACGACCATTTTGACATCACCGTTGCCATGACGACCATTATGACATCACCGTTGCCATGACGACCATTTTGACATCACCGTTGCCATGACGACCATTATGACATCATCGTCGCCATGACAACCATTATGACATCTCCGTCGCCATGACGACCATTATGACATCACCGTTGCCATGACGACCATTTTGACATCACCGTTGCCATGACGACCATTATGACATCATCGTCGCCATGACAACCATTATGACATCTTCGTCGCCATGACGACCATTATGACATCATGACATCACTGTTGCCATGACGACCATTATGACATCACCGTTGCCATGATGACCATTATGACATCATCATCGCCATGACGACCATTATGACATCATCGTCGCCATGACAACCATTATGACATCACAATCGCCATGACGACCATTATGACATCATAGTCGCCATGGCGACCATTATGACATCATCATCGCCATGATGACCGTTATGACAATATCGTCGCAATGACGACCCTTATGACATCATCGTCGCCATGACAACCATTATGACATCATCGTCGCCATGACAACCATTATGAAATCACAATCGCCATGACGACCATTATGACATCTCCGTCGCCATGACGACCATTATGACATCACCGTTGCCATGACGACCATTTTGACATCACCGTTGCCATGACGACCATTATGACATCATCGTCGCCATGACAACCATTATGACATCATCGTCGCCATGACGACCATTATGACATCATCATCGCCATGATGACCCTTTATGACATTATCGTCGCCATGACGACCCTTATGACATCATCGTCGCCATGGCAACCATTATGACATCATCATCGCCATGACGACCAATATGATATCATCGTCGCCATGATGACCATTATGACATCATCATCGCCATGACAACCATTATGACATCATCGTCGCCATGACGACCATTATGACATCACCGTCGCCATGACGACCATTATGACATCATCATCGCCATGATGACCGTTATGACATTATCGTCGCCATGACGACCCTTATGACATCATCGTCGCCATGGCGACCATTATGACATCATCATCGCCATGACAACCAATATGATATCATCGTCGCCATGATGACCATTATGTCATCATCATCGCCATGGCAACCATTATGACATCATCATCACCATGGCGACCATTATGACATCAACGTCGCCATGGCGACCATTATGACATCACCGTCGTCATGACGACCATTATTAAATCATCGTAGCCATTTCGACCATTATTAAATCACAGTCGCCATGAGAACCATTATGACATCTTCGTCGCCATGATGACCATTATGACATCATCGTCGCCATGACAACCATTATGACATCATCGTCGCCATGGCGACCATTATGACATCACCTTCGCCATGACGACCATTATGACATCATCGTCGCCATGACAACCATTACGACATCATCGTCGCCATGACAACCATTATGAAATCACAATCGCCATGACGACCATTATGACATCATCATCACCATGGCGACCATTATGACATCACCTTCGCCATGACGACCATTTTGACATCACCGTTGCCATGACGACCATTATGACATCACCGTTGCCATGACGACCATTTTGACATCACCGTTGCCATGACGACCATTATGACATCATCGTCGCCATGACAACCATTATGACATCTCCGTCGCCATGACGACCATTATGACATCACCGTTGCCATGACGACCATTTTGACATCACCGTTGCCATGACGACCATTATGACATCATCGTCGCCATGACAACCATTATGACATCTTCGTCGCCATGACGACCATTATGACATCATGACATCACTGTTGCCATGACGACCATTATGACATCACCGTTGCCATGATGACCATTATGACATCATCATCGCCATGACGACCATTATGACATCATCGTCGCCATGACAACCATTATGACATCACAATCGCCATGACGACCATTATGACATCATAGTCGCCATGGCGACCATTATGACATCATCATCGCCATGATGACCGTTATGACAATATCGTCGCAATGACGACCCTTATGACATCATCGTCGCCATGACAACCATTATGACATCATCGTCGCCATGACAACCATTATGAAATCACAATTGCCATGACGACCATTATGACATCTCCGTCGCCATGACGACCATTATGACATCACCGTTGCCATGACGACCATTTTGACATCACCGTTGCCATGACGACCATTATGACATCATCGTCGCCATGACAACCATTATGACATCATCGTCGCCATGACGACCATTATGACATCATCATCGCCATGATGACCCTTTATGACATTATCGTCGCCATGACGACCCTTATGACATCATCGTCGCCATGGCAACCATTATGACATCATCATCGCCATGACGACCAATATGATATCATCGTCGCCATGATGACCATTATGACATCATCATCGCCATGACAACCATTATGACATCATCGTCGCCATGACGACCATTATGACATCACCGTCGCCATGACGACCATTATGACATCATCATCGCCATGATGACCGTTATGACATTATCGTCGCCATGACGACCCTTATGACATCATCGTCGCCATGGCGACCATTATGACATCATCATCGCCATGACAACCAATATGATATCATCGTCGCCATGATGACCATTATGTCATCATCATCGCCATGGCAACCATTATGACATCATCATCACCATGGCGACCATTATGACATCAACGTCGCCATGGCGACCATTATGACATCACCGTCGTCATGACGACCATTATTAAATCATCGTAGCCATTTCGACCATTATTAAATCACAGTCGCCATGAGAACCATTATGACATCTTCGTCGCCATGATGACCATTATGACATCATCGTCGAAATGACAACCATTATGACATCATCGTCGCCATGGCGACCATTATGACATCACCTTCGCCATGACGACCATTATGACATCATCGCAGCCTTTACGACCATTATTAAATCACAGTCGCCATGACAACCATTATGACATCTCCGTCGCCATGACGACCATTATGACATCACCGTTGCCATGACGACCATTTTGACATCACCGTTGCCATGACGACCATTATGACATCATCGTCGCCATGACAACCATTATGACATATTCGTCGCCATGATGACCATTATGACATCATGACATCACTGTTGCCATGACGACCATTATGACATCACCGTTGCCATGATGACCATTATGACATCATCATCGCCATGACGACCATTATGACATCATCGTCGCCATGACAACCATTATGACATCACAATCGCCATGACGACCATTATGACATCATAGTCGCCATGGCGACCATTATGACATCATCATCGCCATGATGACCGTTATGACAATATCGTCGCAATGACGACCCTTATGACATCATCGTCGCCATGGCAACCATTATGACATCATCATCGCCATGACAACCAATATGATATCATCGTTGCCATGATGACCATTATGACATCATTGTCGCCATGACAACCATTATGACATCAACGTCGCCATGGCGACCATTTTGACATCACCGTCGCCATAACGACCATTATGACATCTTCGTCGCCATGATGACCATTATGACATCATGACATCACCGTTGACATGACGACCATTATGACACCACCATTGCCATGACGACCATTATGACATCATCGTCGCCATGACGACCATTATGACATCATCGTCGCCATGACAACCATTATGACATCATCGTCGCCATGACAACCATTATGAAATCACAATCGCCATGACGACCATTATGACATCATCATCGCCATGATGACCGTTATGACAATATCGTCGCAATGACGACCCTTATGACATCATCGTCGCCATGGCAACCATTATGACATCATCATCGCCATGACAACCAATATGATATCATCGTTGCCATGATGACCATTATGACATCATTGTCGCCATGACAACCATTATGACATCAACGTCGCCATGGCGACCATTTTGACATCACCGTCGCCATAACGACCATTATGACATCTTCGTCGCCATGATGACCATTATGACATCATGACATCACCGTTGACATGACGACCATTATGACACCACCATTGCCATGACGACCATTATGACATCATCGTCGCCATGACGACCATTATGACATCATCGTCGCCATGACAACCATTATGACATCATCGTCGCCATGACAACCATTATGAAATCACAATCGCCATGACGACCATTATGACATCATCATCACCATGGCGACCATTATGACATCACCGTCGCCATGACGACCATTATGAAATCATCATAGCCATTACGACCATTATTAAATCACAGTCGCCATGACGACCATTATGACATCATGACATCACCGTTGCCATGACGACCATTATGACATCACCGTTGCCATGACGACCATTATGACATCATCGTCGCCATGACGACCATTATGACATCATCGTCGCCATGACGACCATTATGACATCATCGTCGCCATGACGACAATTATGACATCATCATCGCCATGACGACCATTATGACATCATCATCGCCATGATGACCGTTATGACATTATCGTCGCCATGACGACCCTTATGACATCATCGTCGCCATGGCAAACATTATGACATCATCATCGCCATGACAACCAATATGATATCATCGTCGCCATGATGACCATTATGACATCATCGTCACCATGACAACCATTATGACATCATCGTCGCCATGGCGACCATTATGACATCACCGTTGCCATGACGACCATTATGACATCATCGTAGCCATTACGACCATTATTAAATCACAGTCGCCATGACAACCATTATGACATCTTCGTCGCCATGATGACCATTATGACATAATGACATCACCGTTGCCATGACGACCATTATGACATCACCATTGCCATGACGACCATTATGACATCACCGTCGCCATGACGACCATTATGAAATCATCATAGCCATTACGGCCATTATTAAATCACAGTCGCCATGACAACCATTATTAAATCATCGTAGCCATTACGACCATTATTAAATCACAGTCGCCATGACAACCATTATGACATCTTCATCGCCATGATGACCATTATGACATCATGACATCACCGTCGCCATGACAGCCATTATGACATCATCATCGCCATGGCGACCATTATGACATCATCGTCGCCTTGACGACAATTATGACATCATCATCGCCATGGCGACCATTATGACATCATCATCGCCATGATGACCGTTATGACATTATCGTCGCCATGACGACCCTTATGATATAATTGTCGCCATGGCAACCATTATGACATCATCATCGCCATGACAACCAATATGATATCATCGTCGCCATGATGACCATTATGACATCATCGTCGCCATGACAACCATTATGACATCATCGTCGCCATGGCGACCATTATGACATCACCTTCGCCATGACGACCATTATGACATCATCGCAGCCTTTACGACCATTATTAAATCACAGTCGCCATGACAACCATTATGACATCTCCGTCGCCATGACGACCATTATGACATCACCGTTGCCATGACGACCATTTTGACATCACCGTTGCCATGACGACCATTATGACATCATCGTCGCCATGACAACCATTATGACATCATCGTCGCCATGATGACCATTATGACATCATCATCGCCATGATGACCCTTTATGACATTATCGTCGCCATGACGACCCTTATGACATCATCGTCGCCATGGCAACCATTATGACATCATCATCGCCATGACGACCAATATGATATCATCGTCGCCATGATGACCATTATGACATCATCATCGCCATGACAACCATTATGACATCATCGTCGCCATGACGACCATTATGACATCACCGTCGCCATGACGACCATTATGACATCATCATCGCCATGATGACCGTTATGACATTATCGTCGCCATGACGACCCTTATGACATTATCGTCGCCATGAAGACCCTTATGACATCATCGTCGCCATGGCGACCATTATGACATCATCATCGCCATGACAACCAATATGATATCATCGTCGCCATGATGACCATTATGTCATCATCATCGCCATGGCAACCATTATGACATCATCATCACCATGGCGACCATTATGACATCAACGTCGCCATGGCGACCATTATGACATCACCGTCGTCATGACGACCATTATTAAATCATCGTAGCCATTTCGACCATTATTAAATCACAGTCGCCATGAGAACCATTATGACATCTTCGTCGCCATGATGACCATTATGACATCATGACATCACCGTTGACATGACGACCATTATGACACCACCATTGCCATGACGACCATTATGACATCATCGTCGCCATGACGACCATTATGACATCATCGTCGCCATGACAACCATTATGACATCACAATCGCCATGACGACAATTATGACATCATCATCACCATGGCGACCATTATGACATCACCGTCGCCATGATGACCATTATGAAATCATCATAGCCATTACGACCATTATTAAATCACAGTCGCCATGACAACCATTATGACATCTTCGTCGCCATGACGACCATTATGACATCATGAACTCACCGTTGCCATGATGACCATTATGACATCACCGTTGCCATGACAACCATTATGACATCATCATCGCCATGGCGACCATTATGACATCAACGTCACCATGGCGACCATTATGACATCACCGTCGCCATGACGACCATTATTAAATCATCGTAGCCATTTCGACCATTATTATATCATAGTCGCCATGACAACCATTATGACATCTTCGTCGCCATGATGACCATTATGACATCACCGTTGCCATGACGACCATTATGACATCACCATTGCCATGACGACCATTATGACATCATCGTCGCCATGACGACCATTATGACATCATCATCACCATGACAACCATTATGACATCACAATCGCCATGACGACCATTATGACATCATCGTCACCATGGCGACCATTGTGACATCACCGTCGCAATGACGACAATTATGAAATCATCATAGCCATTACGACCATTATTAAATCACAGTCGCCATGACAACCATTATGACATCTTCGTCGCAATGATGACCATTATGACATCATGACATCACCATCGCCATGACAACCATTATGACATCATCATCGCCATGGCGACCATTATGACATCATCGTCGCCTTGACGACAATTATGACATCATTATCGCCATGACGACCATTATGACATCATCATCGCCATGATGACCGTTATGACATTATCGTCGCCATGACGACCCTTATGACATCATCGTTGCCATCGCAACCATTATGACATCATCATCGCCATGACAACCAATATGATATCATCGTCGCCATGATGACCATTATGACATCATCGTCGCCATGACAACCATTATGACATCATCGTCGCGATGGCGACCATTATGACATCACCGTCGCCATGACGACCATTATGACATCATCTTAGCCATTACGACCATTATTAAATCACAGTCGCCATGACAAACATTATGACATCTTCGTCGCCATGACAACCATTATGACATCATGACATCACCATTGCCATGACGACCATTATGACATCACCGTTGCCATGATGACCATTATGACATCATCGTCGCCATGATGACCATTATGACATCATCGTCGCCATGACAACCATTATGACATCACAATCGCCATGACGATCATTATGACATCATCATCGCCATGATGACCCTTTATGACATTATCGTCGCCATGACAACCAATATGATATCATCGTCGCCATGATGACCATTATGACATCATCGTCGCCATGACAACCATTATGACATCACCGTCGCCATGGCGACCATTATGACATCACCGTCGCCATGACGACCATTATGACATCATCGTAGCCATTACAACCATTATTAAATCACAGTCGCCATGACAATCATTATGACATCTTCGTCGCCATGACGACCATTATGACATCATGACATCACCGTTGCCATGACGACCATTATGACATCATCGTCTCCATGACAACCATTATGACATCATCGAGGCCATGGTGACCATTATGACACCACCGTTGCCATGACGACCATAATGACATCATCGTCGCCATGACGACCATTATGACATCATCGTAGCCATTACAACCATTATTAAATCACAGTCGCCATGACAACCATTATGACATCTTCATCGCCATGATGACCATTATGACATCATGACATCACCGTCGCCATGACAACCATTATGACATCATCGTCGCTATGGCGACCATTATGACATCATCGTCGCCTTGACGACAATTATGACATCATCATCGCCATGACGACCATTATGACATCATCATCGCCATGATGACCGTTATGACATTATCGTCGCCATGACGACCCTTATGACATCATCGTCGCCATGGCAACCATTATGACATCATCATCGCCATGACAACCAATATGATATCATCGTCGCCATGATGACCATTATGACATCATCGTCGCCATGACAACCATTATGACATCATCGTCGCCATGGCGACCATTATGACATCACCTTCGCCATAACGACCATTATGACATCATCGCAGCCTTTACGACCATTATTAAATCACAGTCGCCATGACAACCATTATGACATCTCCGTCGCCATGACGACCATTATGACATCACCGTTGCCATGACGACCATTTTGACATCACCGTTGCCATGACGACCATTATGACATCATCGTCGCCATGACAACCATTATGACATCATCGTCGCCATGACGACCATTATGACATCATCATCGCCATGATGACCCTTTATGACATTATCGTCGCCATGACGACCCTTATGACATCATCGTCGCCATGGCAACCATTATGACATCATCATCGCCATGACGACCAATATGATATCATCGTCGCCATGATGACCATTATGACATCATCATCGCCATGACAACCATTATGACATCATCGTCGCCATGATGACCATTATGACATCACCGTCGCCATGACGACCATTATGACATCATCATCGCCATGATGACCGTTATGACATTATCGTCGCCATGACGACCCTTATGACATCATCGTCGCCATGGCGACCATTATGACATCATCATTGCCATGACAACCAATATGATATCATCGTCGCCATGATGACCATTATGTCATCATCATCATCGCCATGGCAACCATTATGACATCATCATCACCATGGCGACCATTATGACATCAACGTCGCCATGGCGACCATTATGACATCACCGTCATCATGATGACCATTATTAAATCATCGTAGCCATTTCGACCATTATTAAATCACAGTCGCCATGATAACCATTATGACATCTTCGTCGCCATGATGACCATTATGACATCATGACATCACTGTTGACATGACGACCATTATGACACCACCATTGCCATGACGACCATTATGACATCATCGTCGCCATGACGACCATTATGACATCATCGTCGCCATGACAACCATTATGACATCACAATCGCCATGACGACCATTATGACATCATCATCACCATGGCGACCATTATGACATCACCGTCGCCATGATGACCATTATGAAATCATCATAGCCATTACGACCATTATTAAATCACAGTCGCCATGACAACCATTATGACATCTTTGTCGCCATGACGACCATTATGACATCATGAACTCACCGTTGCCATGACGACCATTATGACATCACCGTTGCCATGACAACCATTATGACATCACCGTTACCATGACGACCATTATGACATCATCGTCGCCATGACAACCATTATGACATCATCGTCGCCATGGTGACCATTATGACATCATCGTAGCCATTACGACCATTATTAAAACACAGTCGCCATGACAACCATTATGACATCTTCGTCACCATGACGACCATTATGACATCATGACATCACCGTTGAGATGACGACCATTATGACATCACCATTGCCATGATGAACATTATGACATCATCGTCATCATGGCGACCATTATGACATCATCGTCGCCATGACAACCATTATGAGATCAAAATCGCCATGACGACCATTATGACATCATCATCGCCATGATGACCCTTTATGACATTATCGTCGCCATGACGACCCTTATGACATCATCGTCACCATGGCAACCATTATGACATCATCATCGCCATGACAACCAATATGATATCATCGTCGCCATGATGACCATTATGACATCAACGTCGCCATGACAACCATTTTGACATCATCGTCGCCATGACGACCATTATGACATCATCGTAGCCTTTACGACCATTATTAAATCAAAGTCGCCATGACGACCATTATGACATCATCGTCGCCATGACAACCATTATGACATCACCGTCGCCATGATGACCATTATGACATCATCATCGCCATGATGACCGTTATGACATTATCGTCGCCATGACGACCCTTATGACATCATCGTCGCCATGGCGACCATTATGACATCATAGTCGCCATGGCGACCATTATGACATCATCATCGCCATGACAACCAATATGATATCATCGTCGCCATGATGACCAATATGTAATTATTGTCGCCATGACAACCATTATGACATCTTCGTCGTCATGGCGACCATTATGACATCACCGTCGCCATGGCGACCATTATGACATCATCATCGCCATGACAACCAATATGATATCATCGTCGCCATGATGACCATTATGTAATCATTGTCGCCATGACAACCATTATGACATCTTCGTCGTCATGGCGACCTTTATGACATCATCGTCGCCATGGCGACCATTATGACATCATAGTCGCCCTGGCGACCATTATGACATCATCATCGCCATGACAACCAATATGATATCATCGTCGCCATGATGACCATTATGACATCATCGTCGCCATGACAACCATTATGACATCATATTCGCCATGGCGACCATTATGACATCACTGTCGCCATGACGTCCATTATGACATCATCGTAGCCATTACGACCATTATTAAATCACAGTCGCCATGACAACCATTATGACATCTTCGTCGCCATGACGACCATTATGACATCATGACATCACTGTTGCCATGACGACCATTATGACATCACCGTTGCCATGATGACCATTATGACATCATCATCGCCATGACGACCATTATGACATCATCGTCGCCATGACAACCATTATGACATCACAATCGCCATGACGACCATTATGACATCATCGTCGCCATGGCGACCATTATGACATCATCATCGCCATGATGACCGTTATGACAATATCGTCGCAATGACGACCCTTATGACATCATCGTCGCCATGGCAACCATTATGACATCATCATCGCCATGACAACCAATATGATATCATCGTTGCCATGATGACCATTATGACATCATTGTCGCCATGACAACCATTATGACATCAACGTCGCCATGGCGACCATTTTGACATCACCGTCGCCATAACGACCATTATGACATCTTCGTCGCCATGATGACCATTATGACATCATGACATCACCGTTGACATGACGACCATTATGACACCACCATTGCCATGACGACCATTATGACATCATCGTCGCCATGACGACCATTATGACATCATCGTCGCCATGACAACCATTATGACATCATCGTCGCCATGACATCCATTATGAAATCACAATCGCCATGACGACCATTATGACATCATCATCACCATGGCGACCATTATGACATCACCGTCGCCATGACGACCATTATGAAATCATCATAGCCATTACGACCATTATTAAATCACAGTCGCCATGACGACCATTATGACATCATGACATCACCGTTGCCATGACGACCATTATGACATCACCGTTGCCATGACGACCATTATGACATCATCGTCGCCATGACGACCATTATGACATCATCGTCGCCATGACGACCATTATGACATCATCGTCGCCATGACGACAATTATGACATCATCATCGCCATGACGACCATTATGACATCATCATCGCCATGATGACCGTTATGACATTATCGTCGCCATGACGACCCTTATGACATCATCGTCGCCATGGCAAACATTATGACATCATCATCGCCATGACAACCAATATGATATCATCGTCGCCATGATGACCATTATGACATCATCGTCACCATGACAACCATTATGACATCATCGTCGCCATGGCGACCATTATGACATCACCGTCGCCATGACGACCATTATGACATCATCGTAGCCATTACGACCATTATTAAATCACAGTCGCCATGACAACCATTATGACATCTTCATCGCCATGACGACCATTATGACATCATGACATCACCGTTGCCATGACGGCCATTATGACATAATCGTCGCCATGACAACCATTATAACATCATCGTCGCCATGGCGACCATTATGACACCTCCGTTGCCATGACGATCATTATGACATCATCGTCGCCATGACGACCATTATGACATCATCATCGCCATGACGACCATTATGACATCATCATCGCCATGATGACCGTTATGACATCATCGTCGCCATGGCGACCATTATGACACCACCGTTGCCATGACGACCATTATTACATCATCGTCGCCATGACGACCATTATGACATCATCATCGCCATGATGACCGTTATGACATTATCGTCGCCATGACGACCCTTATGATGTCATCGTCGCCATGGCAAACATTATGACATCATCATCGCCATGACAACCAATATGATATCATCGTCGCCATGATGACCATTATGACATCATCGTCACAATGACAACCATTATGACATCATCATCGCCATGGCGACCATTATGACATCATCGTCGCCATGACAACCATTATGACATCACCGCCACCATGACGACCATTATGACATCATCATCGCCATGATGACCGTTATGACATTATCGTCGCCATGACGACCCTTATGACATCATCGCCGCCATGGTGACCATTATGACATCATCATCGCCATGACAACCAATATGATATCATCGTCGCCATGATGACCATTATGTCATCATCGTCGCCATTGAAACCATTATGACATCATCATCGCCATGGCGACCATTATGACATCAACGTCGCCATGACGACCATTATTAAATCATCGTAGCCATTTCGACCATTATTATATCACAGTCGCCATGACAACCATTATGACATCTTCGTCGCCATGATGACCATTATGACATCATGACATCACCGTTGCCATGACGACCATTTTGACATCACCATTGCCATGACGACCATTATGACATCATCGTCGCCATGACGACCATTATGACATCATCGTCGCCATGACAACCATTATGACATCACAATCGCCATGACGACCATTATGACATCATCGTCACCATGGCGACCATTGTGACATCACCGTCGCAATGACGACAATTTTGAAATCATCATAGCCATTACGACCATTATTAAATCACAGTCGCCATGACAACCATTATGACATCTTCGTCGCAATGATGACCATTATGACATCATGACATCACCGTCGCCATGACAACCATTATGACATCATCGTCGCCATGGCGACCATTATGACATCATCGTCACCTTGACGGCAATTATGACATCATTATCGCCATGACTACCATTATGACATCATCATCGCCATGATGACCGTTATGACATTATCGTCGCCATGACGACCCTTATGACATCATCGTTGCCATCGCAACCATTATGACATCATCATCGCCATGACAACCAATATGATATCATCGTCGCCATGATGACCATTATGACATCATCGTCGCCATGACAACCATTATGACATCTTTGTCGCCATGACAACCATTATGACATTATGACATCACCGTTGCCATGACGACCATTATGACATCACCGTTGCCATGACGACCATTATGCCATCATCGTCGCCATGACGACCATTATGACATCATCGTCGCCATGACAACCATTATGACATCACAATCGCCATGACGATCATTATGACATCATCATCGCCATGATGACCCTTTATGACATTATCGTCGCCATGACGACCCTTATGACATCATCGTCCCCATGGCAACCATTATGACATCATCGTCATGACAACCAATATGATATCATCGTCGCCATGATGACCATTATGACATCATCGTCGCCATGACAACCAATATGACATCACAATCGCCATGACGACCATTATGAAATCATCATAGCCATTACGACCATTATTAAATTACAGTCGCCATGACAACCATTATGACATCTTCATCGCCATGATGACCATTATGACATCATGACATCACCGTTGCCATGACAACCATTATGACATCATCATCGCCATGGCGACCATTATGACATCATCGTCGCCTTGACGACAATTATGACATCATCGTCGCCATGACGACCATTATGACATCATCATCGCCATGATGGCCGTTATGACATTATCGTCACCATGACGACCCTTATGACATCATCGTCGCCATGGCAACCATTATGACATCATCATCGCCATGACAACCAATATGAAATCATCGTCGCCATGATGACCATTATGACATCATCGTCACCATGACGACCATTATGACATCATCGTCACCATGACAACCATTATGACATCATCGTGACCATGGCGACCATTATGACATCACCGTCGCCATGACGACCATTATGACATCACCGTCGCCATGACGACCATTATGACATCACCGTCGCCATGACGACCATTATGACATCACCGTCGCCATGACGACCATTATGACATCACCGTCGCCATGACGACTATTATGACATCACCGTCGCCATGACGACCATTATGACATCATCGTCGCCATGACGACCATTATGACACCATCGTCGCCATGACAACCATTATGACATCATCGTCGCCATGGCAACCATTATGACATCACCGTCGCCATGACGACCATTATGACATCATCTTAGCCATTACGACCATTGTTAAATCACAGTCGCCATGACAACCATTATGACATCTTCATCGCCATGACGATCATTATGACATCATGACATCACCGTTGCCATGACGTCCATTATGACATCATCGTCGCCATGACAACCATTATAACATCATCGTCGCCATGGCGACCATTATGACACCACCGTTGCCATGACGATCATTATGACATCATCGTCGCCATGACGACCATTATGACATCATCATCGCCATGACGACCATTATGACATCATCATCGCCATGATGACCGTTATGACATCATCGTCGCCATGGCGACCATATGACATCACCGTTGCCATGACGACCATTATGACATCATCGTCGCCATGACGACCATTATGACATCATCGTCGCCATGACGACAATTATGACATCATCATCCCCATGACGACCATTATGACATCATCATCGCCATGATGACCGTTATGACATTATCGTCGCCATGACGACCCTTATGACATCATCGTCGCCATGGCAAACATTATGACATCATCATCGCCATGACACCCAATATGATATCATCGTCGCCATGATGACCATTATGACATCATCGTCGCCATGACAACCATTATGACATCATTGTCGCCATGGCGACCATTATGACATCACCGTCGCCATGACGACCATTATGACATCATCGTAGCCATTACAACCATTATTAAATCACAGTCGCCATGACAACCATTATGACATCTTCATCGCCATGATGACCATTATGACATCCTGACATCACCATTGCCATGACGACCATTATGACATCATCGTCTCCATGACAACCATTATGACATCATCGACGCCATGGCGACCATTATGACACCACCGTTGCCATGACGACCATAATGACATCATCGTCGCCATGACAACCATTATGACATCTTCATCGCCATGATGACCATTATGACATCATGACATCACCGTCGCCATGACAACCATTATGACATCATCATCGCTATGGCGACCATTATGACATCATCGTCGCCTTGACGACAATTATGACATCATCATCGCCATGACGACCATTATGACATCATCATCGCCATGATGACCGTTATGACATTATCGTCGCCATGACGACCCTTATGACATCATCGTCGCCATGGCAACCATTATGACATCATCATCGCCATGACAACCAATATGAAATCATCGTCGCCATGACGACCATTATGACATCATCGTCGCCATGACAACCATTATGACATCATCGTCGCCATGGCGACCATTATGACATCACCGTCGCCATGACGACCATTATGACATCACCGTCGCCATGACGACCATTATGACATCATCGTCGCCATGGCAACCATTATGACATCATCGTCGCCATGACGACCATTATGACATCATATTCGCCCTGACTACCATTATGACATCAACGTCGCCATGGCGACCATTTTGACATCACCGTCGCCATGACGACCATTATTAAATCATCGTAGCCATTACGACCATTATTAAATCACAGTCGCCATGACAACCATTATGACATCTTCGTCGCCATGATGACCATTATGACATCATGACATCACCGTTGCCATGACGACCATTATGACATCACCATTGCCATGACGACCATTATGACATCACCGTCGCCATGACGACCATTATGAAATCATCATAGCCATTACGGCCATTATTAAATCACAGTCGCCATGACAACCATTATTAAATCATCGTAGCCATTACGACCATTATTAAATCACAGTCGCCATGACAACCATTAGGACATCTTCATCGCCATGATGACCATTATGACATCATGACATCACCGTCGCCATGACAGCCATTATGACATCATCATCGCCATGGCGACCATTATGACATCATCGTCGCCTTGACGACAATTATGACATCATCATCGCCATGGCGACCATTATGACATCATCATCGCCATGATGACCGTTATGACATTATCGTCGCCATGACGACCCTTATGATATAATTGTCGCCATGGCAACCATTATGACATCATCATCGCCATGACAACCAATATGATATCATCGTCGCCATGATGACCATTATGACATCATCGTCGCCATGACAACCATTATGACATCATCGTCGCCATGGCGACCATTATGACATCACCTTCGCCATGACGACCATTATGACATCATCGCAGCCTTTACGACCATTATTAAATCACAGTCGCCATGACAACCATTATGACATCTCCGTCGCCATGACGACCATTATGACATCACCGTTGCCATGACGACCATTTTGACATCACCGTTGCCATGACGACCATTATGACATCATCGTCGCCATGACAACCATTATGACATCATCGTCGCCATGACGACCATTATGACATCATCATCGCCATGATGACCCTTTATGACATTATCGTCGCCATGACGACCCTTATGACATCATCGTCGCCATGGCAACCATTATGACATCATCATCGCCATGACGACCAATATGATATCATCGTCGCCATGATGACCATTATGACATCATCATCGCCATGACAACCATTATGACATCATCGTCGCCATGACGACCATTATGACATCACCGTCGCCATGACGACCATTATGACATCATCATCGCCATGATGACCGTTATGACATTATCGTCGCCATGACGACCCTTATGACATCATCGTCGCCATGGCGACCATTATGACATCATCATCGCCATGACAACCAATATGATATCATCGTCGCCATGATGACCATTATGTCATCATCATCGCCATGGCAACCATTATGACATCATCATCACCATGGCGACCATTATGACATCAACGTCGCCATGGCGACCATTATGACATCACCATCGTCATGACGACCATTATTAAATCATCGTAGCCATTTCGACCATTATTAAATCACAGTCGCCATGATAACCATTATGACATCTTCGTCGCCATGATGACCATTATGACATCATGACATCACCGTTGACATGACGACCATTATGACACCACCATTGCCATGACGACCATTATGACATCATCGTCGCCATGACGACCATTATGACATCATCGTCGCCATGACAACCATTATGACATCACAATCGCCATGACGACCATTATGACATCATCATCACCATGGCGACCATTATGACATCACCGTCGCCATGATGACCATTATGAAATCATCATAGCCATTACGACCATTATTAAATCACAGTCGCCATGACAACCATTATGACATCTTCGTCGCCATGACGACCATTATGACATCATGAACTCACCGTTGCCATGATGACCATTATGACATCACCGTTGCCATGACAACCATTATGACATCACCGTTACCATGACGACCATTATGACATCATCGTCGCCATGACAACCATTATGACATCATCGTCGCCATGGTGACCATTATGACATCATCGTAGCCATTACGACCATTATTAAAACACAGTCGCCATGACAACCATTATGCCATCTTCGTCACCATGACGACCATTATGACATCATCGTCGCCATGACAACCATTATGACATCACAATCGCCATGACGATCATTATGACATCATCATCGCCATGATGACCCTTTATGACATTATCGTCGCCATGACGACCCTTATGACATCATCGTCCCCATGGCAACCATTATGACATCATCGTCATGACAACCAATATGATATCATCGTCGCCATGATGACCATTATGACATCATCGTCGCCATGACAACCAATATGACATCACAATCGCCATGACGACCATTATGAAATCATCATAGCCATTACGACCATTATTAAATTACAGTCGCCATGACAACCATTATGACATCTTCATCGCCATGATGACCATTATGACATCATGACATCACCGTTGCCATGACAACCATTATGACATCATCATCGCCATGGCGACCATTATGACATCATCGTCGCCTTGACGACAATTATGACATCATCGTCGCCATGACGACCATTATGACATCATCATCGCCATGATGGCCGTTATGACATTATCGTCACCATGACGACCCTTATGACATCATCGTCGCCATGGCAACCATTATGACATCATCATCGCCATGACAACCAATATGAAATCATCGTCGCCATGATGACCATTATGACGTCATCGTCACCATGACGACCATTATGACATCATCGTCACCATGACAACCATTATGACATCATCGTGACCATGGCGACCATTATGACATCACCGTCGCCATGACGACCATTATGACATCACCGTCGCCATGACGACCATTATGACATCACCGTCGCCATGACGACCATTATGACATCACCGTCGCCATGACGACCATTATGACATCACCGTCGCCATGACGACTATTATGACATCACCGTCGCCATGACGACCATTATGACATCATCGTCGCCATGACGACCATTATGACACCATCGTCGCCATGACAACCATTATGACATCATCGTCGCCATGGCAACCATTATGACATCACCGTCGCCATGACGACCATTATGACATCATCTTAGCCATTACGACCATTGTTAAATCACAGTCGCCATGACAACCATTATGACATCTTCATCGCCATGACGACCATTATGACATCATGACATCACCGTTGCCATGACGTCCATTATGACATCATCGTCGCCATGACAACCATTATAACATCATCGTCGCCATGGCGACCATTATGACACCACCGTTGCCATGACGATCATTATGACATCATCGTCGCCATGACGACCATTATGACATCATCATCGCCATGACGACCATTATGACATCATCATCGCCATGATGACCGTTATGACATCATCGTCGCCATGGCGACCATATGACATCACCGTTGCCATGACGACCATTATGACATCATCGTCGCCATGACGACCATTATGACATCATCGTCGCCATGACGACAATTATGACATCATCATCCCCATGACGACCATTATGACATCATCATCGCCATGATGACCGTTATGACATTATCGTCGCCATGACGACCCTTATGACATCATCGTCGCCATGGCAAACATTATGACATCATCATCGCCATGACACCCAATATGATATCATCGTCGCCATGATGACCATTATGACATCATCGTCGCCATGACAACCATTATGACATCATTGTCGCCATGGCGACCATTATGACATCACCGTCGCCATGACGACCATTATGACATCATCGTAGCCATTACAACCATTATTAAATCACAGTCGCCATGACAACCATTATGACATCTTCATCGCCATGATGACCATTATGACATCCTGACATCACCATTGCCATGACGACCATTATGACATCATCGTCTCCATGACAACCATTATGACATCATCGACGCCATGGCGACCATTATGACACCACCGTTGCCATGACGACCATAATGACATCATCGTCGCCATGACAACCATTATGACATCTTCATCGCCATGATGACCATTATGACATCATGACATCACCGTCGCCATGACAACCATTATGACATCATCATCGCTATGGCGACCATTATGACATCATCGTCGCCTTGACGACAATTATGACATCATCATCGCCATGACGACCATTATGACATCATCATCGCCATGATGACCGTTATGACATTATCGTCGCCATGACGACCCTTATGACATCATCGTCGCCATGGCAACCATTATGACATCATCATCGCCATGACAACCAATATGAAATCATCGTCGCCATGACGACCATTATGACATCATCGTCGCCATGACAACCATTATGACATCATCGTCGCCATGGCGACCATTATGACATCACCATCGCCATGACGACCATTATGACATCACCGTCGCCATGACGACCATTATGACATCATCGTCGCCATGGCAACCATTATGACATCATCGTCGCCATGACGACCATTATGACATCATATTCGCCCTGACTACCATTATGACATCAACGTCGCCATGGCGACCATTTTGACATCACCGTCGCCATGACGACCATTATTAAATCATCGTAGCCATTACGACCATTATTAAATCACAGTCGCCATGACAACCATTATGACATCTTCGTCGCCATGATGACCATTATGACATCATGACATCACCGTTGCCATGACGACCATTATGACATCACCATTGCCATGACGACCATTATGACATCACCGTCGCCATGACGACCATTATGAAATCATCATAGCCATTACGGCCATTATTAAATCACAGTCGCCATGACAACCATTATTAAATCATCGTAGCCATTACGACCATTATTAAATCACAGTCGCCATGACAACCATTATGACATCTTCATCGCCATGATGACCATTATGACATCATGACATCACCGTCGCCATGACAGCCATTATGACATCATCATCACCATGGCGACCATTATGACATCATCGTCGCCTTGACGACAATTATGACATCATCATCGCCATGGCGACCATTATGACATCATCATCGCCATGATGACCGTTATGACATTATCGTCGCCATGACGACCCTTATGATATAATTGTCGCCATGGCAACCATTATGACATCATCATCGCCATGACAACCAATATGATATCATCGTCGCCATGATGACCATTATGACATCATCGTCGCCATGACAACCATTATGACATCATCGTCGCCATGGCGACCATTATGACATCACCTTCGCCATGACGACCATTATGACATCATCGCAGCCTTTACGACCATTATTAAATCACAGTCGCCATGACAACCATTATGACATCTCCGTCGCCATGACGACCATTATGACATCACCGTTGCCATGACGACCATTTTGACATCACCGTTGCCATGACGACCATTATGACATCATCGTCGCCATGACAACCATTATGACATCATCGTCGCCATGACGACCATTATGACATCATCATCGCCATGATGACCCTTTATGACATTATCGTCGCCATGACGACCCTTATGACATCATCGTCGCCATGGCAACCATTATGACATCATCATCGCCATGACGACCAATATGATATCATCGTCGCCATGATGACCATTATGACATCATCATCGCCATGACAACCATTATGACATCATCGTCGCCATGACGACCATTATGACATCACCGTCGCCATGACGACCATTATGACATCATCATCGCCATGATGACCGTTATGACATTATCGTCGCCATGACGACCCTTATGACATCATCGTCGCCATGGCGACCATTATGACATCATCATCGCCATGACAACCAATATGATATCATCGTCGCCATGATGACCATTATGTCATCATCATCGCCATGGCAACCATTATGACATCATCATCACCATGGCGACCATTATGACATCAACGTCGCCATGGCGACCATTATGACATCACCATCGTCATGACGACCATTATTAAATCATCGTAGCCATTTCGACCATTATTAAATCACAGTCGCCATGATAACCATTATGACATCTTCGTCGCCATGATGACCATTATGACATCATGACATCACCGTTGACATGACGACCATTATGACACCACCATTGCCATGACGACCATTATGACATCATCGTCGCCATGACGACCATTATGACATCATCGTCGCCATGACAACCATTATGACATCACAATCGCCATGACGACCATTATGACATCATCATCACCATGGCGACCATTATGACATCACCGTCGCCATGATGACCATTATGAAATCATCATAGCCATTACGACCATTATTAAATCACAGTCGCCATGACAACCATTATGACATCTTCGTCGCCATGACGACCATTATGACATCATGAACTCACCGTTGCCATGATGACCATTATGACATCACCGTTGCCATGACAACCATTATGACATCACCGTTACCATGACGACCATTATAACATCATCGTCGCCATGACAACCATTATGACATCATCGTCGCCATGGTGACCATTATGACATCATCGTAGCCATTACGACCATTATTAAAACACAGTCGCCATGACAACCATTATGACATCTTCGTCACCATGACGACCATTATGACATCATCGTCGCCATGACAACCATTATGACATCACAATCGCCATGACGATCATTATGACATCATCATCGCCATGATGACCCTTTATGACATTATCGTCGCCATGACGACCCTTATGACATCATCGTCCCCATGGCAACCATTATGACATCATCGTCATGACAACCAATATGATATCATCGTCGCCATGATGACCATTATGACATCATCGTCGCCATGACAACCAATATGACATCACAATCGCCATGACGACCATTATGAAATCATCATAGCCATTACGACCATTATTAAATTACAGTCGCCATGACAACCATTATGACATCTTCATCGCCATGATGACCATTATGACATCATGACATCACCGTTGCCATGACAACCATTATGACATCATCGTCGCCATGGCGACCATTATGACATCATCGTCGCCTTGACGACAATTATGACATCATCGTCGCCATGACGACCATTATGACATCATCATCGCCATGATGGCCGTTATGACATTATCGTCACCATGACGACCCTTATGACATCATCGTCGCCATGGCAACCATTATGACATCATCATCGCCATGACAACCAATATGAAATCATCGTCGCCATGATGACCATTATGACGTCATCGTCACCATGACGACCATTATGACATCATCGTCACCATGACAACCATTATGACATCATCGTGACCATGGCGACCATTATGACATCACCGTCGCCATGACGACCATTATGACATCACCGTCGCCATGACGACCATTATGACATCACCGTCGCCATGACGACCATTATGACATCACCGTCGCCATGACGACCATTATGACATCACCGTCGCCATGACGACTATTATGACATCACCGTCGCCATGACGACCATTATGACATCATCGTCGCCATGACGACCATTATGACACCATCGTCGCCATGACAACCATTATGACATCATCGTCGACATGGCAACCATTATGACATCACCGTCGCCATGACGACCATTATGACATCATCTTAGCCATTACGACCATTGTTAAATCACAGTCGCCATGACAACCATTATGACATCTTCATCGCCATGACGACCATTATGACATCATGACATCACCGTTGCCATGACGTCCATTATGACATCATCGTCGCCATGACAACCATTATAACATCATCGTCGCCATGGCGACCATTATGACACCACCGTTGCCATGACGATCATTATGACATCATCGTCGCCATGACGACCATTATGACATCATCATCGCCATGACGACCATTATGACATCATCATCGCCATGATGACCGTTATGACATCATCGTCGCCATGGCGACCATGTGACATCACCGTTGCCATGACGACCATTATGACATCATCGTCGCCATGACGACCATTATGACATCATCGTCGCCATGACGACAATTATGACATCATCATCCCCATGACGACCATTATGACATCATCATCGCCATGATGACCGTTATGACATTATCGTCGCCATGACGACCCTTATGACATCATCGTCGCCATGGCAAACATTATGACATCATCATCGCCATGACACCCAATATGATATCATCGTCGCCATGATGACCATTATGACATCATCGTCGCCATGACAACCATTATGACATCATTGTCGCCATGGCGACCATTATGACATCACCGTCGCCATGACGACCATTATGACATCATCGTAGCCATTACAACCATTATTAAATCACAGTCGCCATGACAACCATTATGACATCTTCATCGCCATGATGACCATTATGACATCCTGACATCACCATTGCCATGACGACCATTATGACATCATCGTCTCCATGACAACCATTATGACATCATCGACGCCATGGCGACCATTATGACACCACCGTTGCCATGACGACCATAATGACATCATCGTCGCCATGACAACCATTATGACATCTTCATCGCCATGATGACCATTATGACATCATGACATCACCGTCGCCATGACAACCATTATGACATCATCATCGCTATGGCGACCATTATGACATCATCGTCGCCTTGACGACAATTATGACATCATCATCGCCATGACGACCATTATGACATCATCATCGCCATGATGACCGTTATGACATTATCGTCGCCATGACGACCCTTATGACATCATCGTCGCCATGGCAACCATTATGACATCATCATCGCCATGACAACCAATATGAAATCATCGTCGCCATGACGACCATTATGACATCATCGTCGCCATGACAACCATTATGACATCATCGTCGCCATGGCGACCATTATGACATCACCGTCGCCATGACGACCATTATGACATCACCGTCGCCATGACGACCATTATGACATCATCGTCGCCATGGCAACCATTATGACATCATCGTCGCCATGACGACCATTATGACATCATATTCGCCCTGACTACCATTATGACATCAACGTCGCCATGGCGACCATTTTGACATCACCGTCGCCATGACGACCATTATTAAATCATCGTAGCCATTACGACCATTATTAAATCACAGTCGCCATGACAACCATTATGACATCTTCGTCGCCATGATGACCATTATGACATCATGACATCACCGTTGCCATGACGACCATTATGACATCACCATTGCCATGACGACCATTATGACATCACCGTCGCCATGACGACCATTATGAAATCATCATAGCCATTACGGCCATTATTAAATCACAGTCGCCATGACAACCATTATTAAATCATCGTAGCCATTACGACCATTATTAAATCACAGTCGCCATGACAACCATTATGACATCTTCATCGCCATGATGACCATTATGACATCATGACATCACCGTCGCCATGACAGCCATTATGACATCATCATCGCCATGGCGACCATTATGACATCATCGTCGCCTTGACGACAATTATGACATCATCATCGCCATGGCGACCATTATGACATCATCATCGCCATGATGACCGTTATGACATTATCGTCGCCATGACGACCCTTATGATATAATTGTCGCCATGGCAACCATTATGACATCATCATCGCCATGACAACCAATATGATATCATCGTCGCCATGATGACCATTATGACATCATCGTCGCCATGACAACCATTATGACATCATCGTCGCCATGGCGACCATTATGACATCACCTTCGCCATGACGACCATTATGACATCATCGCAGCCTTTACGACCATTATTAAATCACAGTCGCCATGACAACCATTATGACATCTCCGTCGCCATGACGACCATTATGACATCACCGTTGCCATGACGACCATTTTGACATCACCGTTGCCATGACGACCATTATGACATCATCGTCGCCATGACAACCATTATGACATCATCGTCGCCATGACGACCATTATGACATCATCATCGCCATGATGACCCTTTATGACATTATCGTCGCCATGACGACCCTTATGACATCATCGTCGCCATGGCAACCATTATGACATCATCATCGCCATGACGACCATTATGACATCATCGTCGCCATGACGACCATTATGACATCACCGTCGCCATGACGACCATTATGACATCATCATCGCCATGATGACCGTTATGACATTATCGTCGCCATGACGACCCTTATGACATCATCGTCGCCATGGCGACCATTATGACATCATCATCGCCATGACAACCAATATGATATCATCGTCGCCATGATGACCATTATGTCATCATCATCGCCATGGCAACCATTATGACATCATCATCACCATGGCGACCATTATGACATCAACGTCGCCATGGCGACCATTATGACATCACCATCGTCATGACGACCATTATTAAATCATCGTAGCCATTTCGACCATTATTAAATCACAGTCGCCATGATAACCATTATGACATCTTCGTCGCCATGATGACCATTATGACATCATGACATCACCGTTGACATGACGACCATTATGACACCACCATTGCCATGACGACCATTATGACATCATCGCCGCCATGACGACCATTATGACATCATCGTCGCCATGACAACCATTATGACATCACAATCGCCATGACGACCATTATGACATCATCATCACCATGGCGACCATTATGACATCACCGTCGCCATGATGACCATTATGAAATCATCATAGCCATTACGACCATTATTAAATCACAGTCGCCATGACAACCATTATGACATCTTCGTCGCCATGACGACCATTATGACATCATGAACTCACCGTTGCCATGATGACCATTATGACATCACCGTTGCCATGACAACCATTATGACATCACCGTTACCATGACGACCATTATGACATCATCGTCGCCATGACAACCATTATGACATCATCGTCGCCATGGTGACCATTATGACATCATCGTAGCCATTACGACCATTATTAAAACACAGTCGCCATGACAACCATTATGACATCTTCGTCACCATGACGACCATTATGACATCATCGTCGCCATGACAACCATTATGACATCACAATCGCCATGACGATCATTATGACATCATCATCGCCATGATGACCCTTTATGACATTATCGTCGCCATGACGACCCTTATGACATCATCGTCCCCATGGCAACCATTATGACATCATCGTCATGACAACCAATATGATATCATCGTCGCCATGATGACCATTATGACATCATCGTCGCCATGACAACCAATATGACATCACAATCGCCATGACGACCATTATGAAATCATCATAGCCATTACGACCATTATTAAATTACAGTCGCCATGACAACCATTATGACATCTTCATCGCCATGATGACCATTATGACATCATGACATCACCGTTGCCATGACAACCATTATGACATCATCGTCGCCATGGCGACCATTATGACATCATCGTCGCCTTGACGACAATTATGACATCATCGTCGCCATGACGACCATTATGACATCATCATCGCCATGATGGCCGTTATGACATTATCGTCACCATGACGACCCTTATGACATCATCGTCGCCATGGCAACCATTATGACATCATCATCGCCATGACAACCAATATGAAATCATCGTCGCCATGATGACCATTATGACGTCATCGTCACCATGACGACCATTATGACATCATCGTCACCATGACAACCATTATGACATCATCGTGACCATGGCGACCATTATGACATCACCGTCGCCATGACGACCATTATGACATCACCGTCGCCATGACGACCATTATGACATCACCGTCGCCATGACGACCATTATGACATCACCGTCGCCATGACGACCATTATGACATCACCGTCGCCATGACGACTATTATGACATCACCGTCGCCATGACGACCATTATGACATCATCGTCGCCATGACGACCATTATGACACCATCGTCGCCATGACAACCATTATGACATCATCGTCGCCATGGCAACCATTATGACATCACCGTCGCCATGACGACCATTATGACATCATCTTAGCCATTACGACCATTGTTAAATCACAGTCGCCATGACAACCATTATGACATCTTCATCGCCATGACGACCATTATGACATCATGACATCACCGTTGCCATGACGTCCATTATGACATCATCGTCGCCATGACAACCATTATAACATCATCGTCGCCATGGCGACCATTATGACACCACCGTTGCCATGACGATCATTATGACATCATCGTCGCCATGACGACCATTATGACATCATCATCGCCATGACGACCATTATGACATCATCATCGCCATGATGACCGTTATGACATCATCGTCGCCATGGCGACCATATGACATCACCGTTGCCATGACGACCATTATGACATCATCGTCGCCATGACGACCATTATGACATCATCGTCGCCATGACGACAATTATGACATCATCATCCCCATGACGACCATTATGACATCATCATCGCCATGATGACCGTTATGACATTATCGTCGCCATGACGACCCTTATGACATCATCGTCGCCATGGCAAACATTATGACATCATCATCGCCATGACACCCAATATGATATCATCGTCGCCATGATGACCATTATGACATCATCGTCGCCATGACAACCATTATGACATCATTGTCGCTATGGCGACCATTATGACATCACCGTCGCCATGACGACCATTATGACATCATCGTAGCCATTACAACCATTATTAAATCACAGTCGCCATGACAACCATTATGACATCTTCATCGCCATGATGACCATTATGACATCCTGACATCACCATTGCCATGACGACCATTATGACATCATCGTCTCCATGACAACCATTATGACATCATCGACGCCATGGCGACCATTATGACACCACCGTTGCCATGACGACCATAATGACATCATCGTCGCCATGACAACCATTATGACATCTTCATCGCCATGATGACCATTATGACATCATGACATCACCGTCGCCATGACAACCATTATGACATCATCATCGCTATGGCGACCATTATGACATCATCGTCGCCTTGACGACAATTATGACATCATCATCGCCATGACGACCATTATGACATCATCATCGCCATGATGACCGTTATGACATTATCGTCGCCATGACGACCCTTATGACATCATCGTCGCCATGGCAACCATTATGACATCATCATCGCCATGACAACCAATATGAAATCATCGTCGCCATGACGACCATTATGACATCATCGTCGCCATGACAACCATTATGACATCATCGTCGCCATGGCGACCATTATGACATCACCGTCGCCATGACGACCATTATGACATCACCGTCGCCATGACGACCATTATGACATCATCGTCGCCATGGCAACCATTATGACATCATCGTCGCCATGACGACCATTATGACATCATATTCGCCCTGACTACCATTATGACATCAACGTCGCCATGGTGACCATTTTGACATCACCGTCGCCATGACGACCATTATTAAATCATCGTAGCCATTACGACCATTATTAAATCACAGTCGCCATGACAACCATTATGACATCTTCGTCGCCATGATGACCATTATGACATCATGACATCACCGTTGCCATGACGACCATTATGACATCACCATTGCCATGACGACCATTATGACATCACCGTCGCCATGACGACCATTATGAAATCATCATAGCCATTACGGCCATTATTAAATCACAGTCGCCATGACAACCATTATTAAATCATCGTAGCCATTACGACCATTATTAAATCACAGTCGCCATGACAACCATTATGACATCTTCATCGCCATGATGACCATTATGACATCATGACATCACCGTCGCCATGACAGCCATTATGACATCATCATCGCCATGGCGACCATTATGACATCATCGTCGCCTTGACGACAATTATGACATCATCATCGCCATGGCGACCATTATGACATCATCATCGCCATGATGACCGTTATGACATTATCGTCGCCATGACGACCCTTATGATATAATTGTCGCCATGGCAACCATTATGACATCATCATCGCCATGACAACCAATATGATATCATCGTCGCCATGATGACCATTATGACATCATCGTCGCCATGACAACCATTATGACATCATCGTCGCCATGGCGACCATTATGACATCACCTTCGCCATGACGACCATTATGACATCATCGCAGCCTTTACGACCATTATTAAATCACAGTCGCCATGACAACCATTATGACATCTCCGTCGCCATGACGACCATTATGACATCACCGTTGCCATGACGACCATTTTGACATCACCGTTGCCATGACGACCATTATGACATCATCGTCGCCATGACAACCATTATGACATCATCGTCGCCATGACGACCATTATGACATCATCATCGCCATGATGACCCTTTATGACATTATCGTCGCCATGACGACCCTTATGACATCATCGTCGCCATGGCAACCATTATGACATCATCATCGCCATGACGACCCTTATGACATCATCGTCGCCATGGCAACCATTATGACATCATCATCGCCATGACGACCAATATGATATCATCGTCGCCATGATGACCATTATGACATCATCATCGCCATGACAACCATTATGACATCACCGTCGCCATGACGACCATTATGACATCACCGTCGCCATGACGACCATTATGACATCATCATCGCCATGATGACCGTTATGACATTATCGTCGCCATGACGACCCTTATGACATCATCGTCGCCATGGCGACCATTATGACATCATCATCGCCATGACAACCAATATGATATCATCGTCGCCATGATGACCATTATGTCATCATCATCGCCATGGCAACCATTATGACATCATCATCACCATGGCGACCATTATGACATCAACGTCGCCATGGCGACCATTATGACATCACCATCGTCATGACGACCATTATTAAATCATCGTAGCCATTTCGACCATTATTAAATCACAGTCGCCATGATAACCATTATGACATCTTCGTCGCCATGATGACCATTATGACATCATGACATCACCGTTGACATGACGACCATTATGACACCACCATTGCCATGACGACCATTATGACATCATCGTCGCCATGACGACCATTATGACATCATCGTCGCCATGACAACCATTATGACATCACAATCGCCATGACGACCATTATGACATCATCATCACCATGGCGACCATTATGACATCACCGTCGCCATGATGACCATTATGAAATCATCATAGCCATTACGACCATTATTAAATCACAGTCGCCATGACAACCATTATGACATCTTCGTCGCCATGACGACCATTATGACATCATGAACTCACCGTTGCCATGATGACCATTATGACATCACCGTTGCCATGACAACCATTATGACATCACCGTTACCATGACGACCATTATGACATCATCGTCGCCATGACAACCATTATGACATCATCGTCGCCATGGTGACCATTATGACATCATCGTAGCCATTACGACCATTATTAAAACACAGTCGCCATGACAACCATTATGACATCTTCGTCACCATGACGACCATTATGACATCATGACATCACCGTTGCCATGACGACCATTATGACATCACCATTGCCATGACGAACATTATGACATCATCGTCATCATGGCGACCATTATGACATCATCGTCGCCATGACAACCATTATGAGATCAAAATCGCCATGACGACCATTATGACATCATCATCGCCATGATGACCCTTTATGACATTATCGTCGCCATGACGACCCTTATGACATCATCGTCACCATGGCAACCATTATGACATCATCATCGCCATGACAACCAATATGATATCATCGTCGCCATGATGACCATTATGACATCATCGTCGCCATGACAACCATTTTGACATCATCGTCGCCATGGAGACCATTATGACATCACCGTCGTCATGACGACCATTATTAAATCATCGTAGCCATTTCGACCATTATTAAATCACAGTCGCCATGATAACCATTATGACATCTTCGTCGCCATGATGACCATTATGACATCATGACATCACTGTTGACATGACGACCATTATGACACCACCATTGCCATGACGACCATTATGACATCATCGTCGCCATGACGACCATTATGACATCATCGTCGCCATGACAACCATTATGACATCACAATCGCCATGACGACCATTATGACATCTTCATCACCATGGCGACCATTATGACATCACCGTCGCCATGATGACCATTATGAAATCATCATAGCCATTACGACCATTATTAAATCACAGTCGCCATGACAACCATTATGACATCTTCGTGGCCATGACGACCATTATGACATCATGAACTCACCGTTGCCATGACGACCATTATGACATCACCGTTGCCATGACAACCATTATGACATCACCGTTACCATGACGACCATTATGACATCATCGTCGCCATGACAACCATTATGACATCATTGTCGCCATGGTGACCATTATGACATCATCGTAGCCATTACGACCATTATTAAAACACAGTCGCCATGACAACCATTATGACATCTTCGTCACCATGACGACCATTATGACATCATGACATCACCGTTGCCATGACGACCATTATGACATCACCATTGCCATGATGAACATTATGACATCATCGTCATCATGGCGACCATTATGACATCTTCGTCGCAATGATGACCATTATGACATCATGACATCACCGTCGCCATGACAACCATTATGACATCATCATCGCCATGATGACCGTTATGACATTATCGTCGCCATGACGACCCTTATGACATCATCGTTGCCATCGCAACCATTATGACATCATCATCGCCATGACAACCAATATGATATCATCGTCGCCATGATGACCATTATGACATCATCGTCGCCATGACAACCATTATGACATCATCGTCGCCATGGCGACCATTATGACATCACCGTCGCCATGACGACCATTATGACATCATCTTAGCCATTACGACCATTATTAAATCACAGTCGCCATGACAAACATTATGACATCTTCGTCGCCATGACAACCATTATGACATCATGACATCACCGTTGCCATGACGACCATTATGACATCACCGTTGCCATGATGACCATTATGACATCATCGTCGCCATGACGACCATTATGACATCATCGTCGCCATGACGACCATTATGACATCACAATCGCCATGACGATCATTATGACATCATCATCGCCATGATGACCCTTTATGACATTATCGTCGCCATGACGACCCTTATGACATCATCGTTGCCATCGCAACCATTATGACATCATCATCGCCATGACAACCAATATGATATCATCGTCGCCATGATGACCATTATGACATCATCGTCGCCATGACAACCATTATGACATCATCGTCGCCATGGCGACCATTATGACATCACCGTCGCCATGACGACCATTATGACATCATCGTAGCCATTACAACCATTATTAAATCACAGTCGCCATGACAATCATTATGACATCTTCGTCGCCATGACGACCATTATGACATCATGACATCACCGTTGCCATGACGACCATTATGACATCATCGTCTCCATGACAACCATTATGACATCATCGACGCCAAGGTGACCATTATGACACCACCGTTGCCATGACGACCATAATGACATCATCGTCGCCATGACGACCATTATGACATCATCGTAGTTATTACAACCATTATTAAATCACAGTCGCCATGACAACCATTATGACATCTTCATCGCCATGATGACCATTATGACATCATGACATCACCGTCGCCATGACAACCATTATGACATCATCGTCGCTATGGCGACCATTATGACATCATCGTCGCCTTGACGACAATTATGACATCATCATCGCCATGACGACCATTATGACATCATCATCGCCATGATGACCGTTATGACATTATCGTTGCCATGACGACTCTTATGACATCATCGTCGCCATGGCAACCATTATGACATCATCATCGCCATGACAACCAATATGAAATCATCGTCGCAATGATGACCATTATGACATCATCGTCGCCATGACAACCATTATGACATCATCGTCGCCATGGCGACCATTATGACATCACCGTTGCCATGACGACCATTATGTCATCACCGTCGCCATGACGACCATTATGACATCACAGTCGCCATGACGACCATTATGACATCACCGTCGCCATGACGACCATTATGACATCACCGTCGCCATGACGACCATTATGACATCATCGTCGCCATAACGACCATTATGACATGACCGTCGCCATGACGACCATTATGACATCATCGTCGCCATGACAACCATTATGACATCATCATCGCCATGGCAACCATTATGACATCATCGTCGCCGTGACGACCATTATGACATCATATTCGCCCTAACGACCATTATGACATCAACGTCGCCATGGCGACCATTTTGACATCACCGTCGCCATGACGACCATTATTAAATCATAGTAGCCATTACGACCATTATTAAATCACAGTCGCCATGACAACCATTATGACATCTTCGTCGCCATGATGACCATTATGACATCATGACATCACCGTTGCCATGACGACCATTATGACATCACCATTGCCATGACGACCATTATGACATCATCGTCGCCATGACGACCATTATGACATCATCGTCGCCATGACAACCATTATGACATCACAATCGCCATGACGACCATTATGACATCATCGTCACCATGGCGACCATTATGACATCACCGACGCCATGACGGCCGTTATGAAATCATCATAGCCATTACGACCTTTATTAAATCACGGTCGCCATGACAACCATTATGACATCTTCATCGCCATGATGACCATTATGACATCATGACATCACCGTCGCCATGACAGCCATTATGACATCATCATCGCCATGGCGACCATTATGACATCATCGTCGCCTTGACGACAATTATGACATCATCATCGCCATGGCGACCATTATGACATCATCATCGCCATGATGACCGTTATGATATTATCGTCGCCATGACGACCCTTATGATATAATTGTCGCCATGGCAACCATTATGACATCATCATCGCCATGACAACCAATATGATATCATCGTCGCCATGATGACCATTATGACATCATCGTCGCCATGACAACCATTATGACATCATCGTCGCCATGGCGACCATTGTGACATCACCTTCGCCATGACGACCATTATGACATCATCGCAGCCTTTACGACCATTATTAAATCACAGTCGCCATGACAACCATTATGACATCTCCGTCGCCATGATGACCATTATGACATCACCGTTGCCATGACGACCATTTTGACATCACCGTTGCCATGACGACCATTATGACATCATCGTCGCCATGACAACCATTATGACATCATCGTCGCCATGACGACCATTATGACATCATCATCGCCATGATGACCCTTTATGACATTATCGTCGCCATGACGACCCTTATGACATCATCGTCGCCATGGCAACCATTATGACATCATCATCGCCATGACGACCAATATGATATCATCGTCGCCATGATGACCATTATGACATCATCATCGCCATGACAACCATTATGACATCATCGTCGCCATGACGACCATTATGACATCACCGCCGCCATGACGACCATTATGACATCATCATCGCCATGATGACCGTTATGACATTATCGTCGCCATGACGACCCTTATGACATCATCGTCGCCATGGCAACCATTATGACATCATCATCGCCATGGCGACCATTATGACATCAACGTCACCATGGCGACCATTATGACATCACCGTCGCCATGACGACCATTATTAAATCATCGTAGCCATTTCGACCATTATTATATCACAGTCGCCATGACAACCATTATGACATCTTCGTCGCCATGATGACCATTATGACATCACCGTTGCCATGACGACCATTATGACATCACCATTGCCATGACGACCATTATGACATCATCGTCGCCATGACGACCATTATGACATCATCATCACCATGACAACCATTATGACATCACAATCGCCATGACGACCATTATGACATCATCGTCACCATGGCGACCATTGTGACATCACCGTCGCAATGACGACAATTATGAAATCATCATAGCCATTACGACCATTATTAAATCACAGTCGCCATGACAACCATTATGACATCTTCGTCGCAATGATGACCATTATGACATCATGACATCACCGTCGCCATGACAACCATTATGACATCATCATCGCCATGGCGACCATTATGACATCATCGTCGCCTTGACGACAATTATGACATCATTATCGCCATGACGACCATTATGACATCATCATCGCCATGATGACCGTTATGACATTATCGTCGCCATGACGACCCTTATGACATCATCGTTGCCATCGCAACCATTATGACATCATCATCGCCATGACAACCAATATGATATCATCGTCGCCATGATGACCATTATGACATCATCGTCGCCATGACAACCATTATGACATCATCGTCACCATGGCGACCATTATGACATCACCGTCGCCATGAGGACCATTATGACATCATCTTAGCCATTACGACCATTATTAAATCACAGTCGCCATGACAAACATTATGACATCTTCGTCGCCATGACAACCATTATGACATCATGACATCACCGTTGCCATGACGACCATTATGACATCACCGTTGCCATGATGACCATTATGACATCATCGTCGCCATGACGACCATTATGACATCATCGTCGCCATGACAACCATGATGACATCACAATCGCCATGACGATCATTATGACATCATCATCGCCATGATGACCCTTTATGACATTATCGTCGCCATGACGACCCTTATGACATCATCGTTGCCATCGCAACCATTATGACATCATCATCGCCATGACAACCAATATGATATCATCGTCGCCATGATGACCATTATGACATCATCGTCGCCATGACAACCATTATGACATCATCGTCGCCATGGCGACCATTATGACATCACCGTCGCCATGACGACCATTATGACATCATCATAGCCATTACAACCATTATTAAATCACAGTCGCCATGACAATCATTATGACATCTTCGTCGCCATGACGACCATTATGACATCATGACATCACCGTTGCCATGACGACCATTATGACATCATCGTCTCCATGACAACCATTATGACATCATCGAGGCCATGGTGACCATTATGACACCACCGTTGCCATGACGACCATAATGACATCATCGTCGCCATGACGACCATTATGACATCATCGTAGCCATTACAACCATTATTAAATCACAGTCGCCATGACAACCATTATGACATCTTCATCGCCATGATGACCATTATGACATCATGACATCACCGTCGCCATGACAACCATTATGACATCATCGTCGCTATGGCAACCATTATGACATCATCGTCGCCTTGACGACAATTATGACATCATCATCGCCATGACGACCATTATGACATCATCATCGCCATGATGACCGTTATGACATTATCGTCGCCATGACGACCCTTATGACATCATCGTCGCCATGGCAACCATTATGACATCATCATCGCCATGACAACCAATATGATATCATCGTCGCCATGATGACCATTATGACATCATCGTCGCCATGACAACCATTATGACATCATCGTCGCCATGGCGACCATTATGACATCACCTTCGCCATAACGACCATTATGACATCATCGCAGCCTTTACGACCATTATTAAATCACAGTCGCCATGACAACCATTATGACATCTCCGTCGCCATGACGACCATATGACATCACCGTTGCCATGACGACCATTTTGACATCACCGTTGCCATGACGACCATTATGACATCATCGTCGCCATGACAACCATTATGACATCATCGTCGCCATGACGACCATTATGACATCATCATCGCCATGATGACCCTTTATGACATTATCGTCGCCATGACGACCCTTATGACATCATCGTCGCCATGGCAACCATTATGACATCATCATCGCCATGACGACCAATATGATATCATCGTCGCCATGACGACCATTATGACATCACCGTCGCCATGACGACCATTATGACATCATCATCGCCATGATGACCGTTATGACATTATCGTCGCCATGACGACCCTTATGACATCATCGTCGCCATGGCGACCATTATGACATCATCATTGCCATGACAACCAATATGATATCATCGTCGCCATGAAGACCATTATGTCATCATCATCATCGCCATGGCAACCATTATGACATCATCATCACCATGGCGACCATTATGACATCAACGTCGCCATGGCGACCATTATGACATCACCGTCGTCATGACGACCATTATTAAATCATCGTAGCCATTTCGACCATTATTAAATCACAGTCGCCATGATAACCATTATGACATCTTCGTCGCCATGATGACCATTATGACATCATGACATCACTGTTGACATGACGACCATTATGACACCACCATTGCCATGACGACCATTATGACATCATCGTCGCCATGACGACCATTATGACATCATCGTCGCCATGACAACCATTATGACATCACAATCGCCATGACGACCATTATGACATCATCATCACCATGGCGACCATTATGACATCACCGTCGCCATGATGACCATTATGAAATCATCATAGCCATTACGACCATTATTAAATCACAGTCGCCATGACAACCATTATGACATCTTCGTCGCCATGACGACCATTATGACATCATGAACTCACCGTTGCCATGACGACCATTATGACAACACCGTTGCCATGACAACCATTATGACATCACCGTTACCATGACGACCATTATGACATCATCCTCGCCATGACAACCATTATGACATCATCGTCGCCATGGTGACCATTATGACATCATCGTAGCCATTACGACCATTATTAAAACACAGTCGCCATGACAACCATTATGACATCTTCGTCACCATGACGACCATTATGACATCATGACATCACCGTTGAGATGACGACCATTATGACATCACCATTGCCATGATGAACATTATGACATCATCGTCATCATGGCGACCATTATGACATCATCGTCGCCATGACAACCATTATGAGATCAAAATCGCCATGACGACCATTATGACATCATCATCGCCATGATGACCCTTTATGACATTATCGTCGCCATGACGACCCTTATGACATCATCGTCACCATGGCAACCATTATGACATCATCATCGCCATGACAACCATTATGACATCATCGTCGCCATGGCGACCATTATGACATCACCTTCGCCATGACGACCATTATGACATCATCGCAGCCTTTACGACCATTATTAAATCACAGTCGCCATGACAACCATTATGACATCTCCGTCGCCATGACGACCATTATGACATCACCGTTGCCATGACGACCATTTTGACATCACCATTGCCATGACGACCATTATGACATCATCGTCGCCATGACAACCATTATGACATCTTCGTCGCCATGACGACCATTATGACATCATGACATCACTGTTGCCATGACGACCATTATGACATCACCGTTGCCATGATGACCATTATGACATCATCATCGCCATGACGACCATTACGACATCATCGTCGCCATGACAACCATTATGACATCACAATCGCCATGACGACCATTATGACATCATAGTCGCCATGGCGACCATTATGACATCATCATCGCCATGATGACCGTTATGACAATATCGTCGCAATGACGACCCTTATGATATCATCGTCGCCATGGCAACCATTATGACATCATCATCGCCATGACAACCAATATGATATCATCGTTGCCATGATGACCATTATGACATCATTGTCGCCATGACAACCATTATGACATCAACGTCGCCATGGCGACCATTTTGACATCACCGTCGCCATAACGACCATTATGACATCTTCATCGCCATGATGACCATTATGACATCATGACATCACCGTCGCCATGACAGCCATTATGACATCATCATCGCCATGGCGACCATTATGACATCATCGTCGCCTTGACGACAATTATGACATCATCATCGCCATGGCGACCATTATGACATCATCATCGCCATGATGACCGTTATGACATTATCGTCGCCATGACGACCCTTATGATATAATTGTCGCCATGGCAACCATTATGACATCATCATCGCCATGACAACCAATATGATATCATCGTCGCCATGATGACCATTATGACATCATCGTCGCCATGACAACCATTATGACATCATCGTCGCCATGGCGACCATTATGACATCACCTTCGCCATGACGACCATTATGACATCATCGCAGCCTTTACGACCATTATTAAATCACAGTCGCCATGACAACCATTATGACATCTCCGTCGCCATGACGACCATTATGACATCACCGTTGCCATGACGACCATTTTGACATCACCGTTGCCATGACGACCATTATGACATCATCGTCGCCATGACAACCATTATGACATCATCGTCGCCATGACGACCATTATGACATCATCATCGCCATGATGACCCTTTATGACATTATCGTCGCCATGACGACCCTTATGACATCATCGTCGCCATGGCAACCATTATGACATCATCATCGCCATGACGGCCAATATGATATCATCGTCGCCATGATGACCATTATGACATCATCATCGCCATGACAACCATTATGACATCATCGTCGCCATGACGACCATTATGACATCACCGTCGCCATGACGACCATTATGACATCATCATCGCCATGATGACCGTTATGACATTATCGTCGCCATGACGACCCTTATGACATCATCGTCGCCATGGCGACCATTATGACATCATCATCGCCATGACAACCAATATGATATCATCGTCGCCATGATGACCATTATGTCATCATCATCGCCATGGCAACCATTATGACATCATCATCACCATGGCGACCATTATGACATCAACGTCGCCATGGCGACCATTATGACATCACCGTCGTCATGACGACCATTATTAAATCATCGTAGCCATTTCGACCATTATTAAATCACAGTCGCCATGAGAACCATTATGACATCTTCGTCGCCATGATGACCATTATGACATCATCGTCGCCATGACAACCATTATGACATCATCGTCGCCATGGCGACCATTATGACATCACCTTCGCCATGACGACCATTATGACATCATCGCAGCCTTTACGACCATTATTAAATCACAGTCGCCATGACAACCATTATGACATCTCCGTCGCCATGACGACCATTATGACATCACCGTTGCCATGACGACCATTTTGACATCACCGTTGCCATGACGACCATTATGACATCATCGTCGCCATGACAACCATTATGACATCTTCGTCGCCATGACGACCATTATGACATCATGACATCACTGTTGCCATGACGACCATTATGACATCACCGTTGCCATGATGACCATTATGACATCATCATCGCCATGACGACCATTATGACATCATCGTCGCCATGACAACCATTATGACATCACAATCGCCATGACGACCATTATGACATCATAGTCGCCATGGCGACCATTATGACATCATCATCGCCATGATGACCGTTATGACAATATCGTCGCAATGACGACCCTTATGACATCATCGTCGCCATGGCAACCATTATGACATCATCATCGCCATGACAACCAATATGATATCATCGTTGCCATGATGACCATTATGACATCATTGTCGCCATGACAACCATTATGACATCAACGTCGCCATGGCGACCATTTTGACATCACCGTCGCCATAACGACCATTATGACATCAACGTCACCATGGCGACCATTATGACATCACCGTTGCCATGACGACCATTATTAAATCATCGTAGCCATTTCGACCATTATTATATCACAGTCGCCATGACAACCATTATGACATCTTCGTCGCCATGATGACCATTATGACATCACCGTTGCCATGACGACCATTATGACATCACCATTGCCATGACGACCATTATGACATCATCGTCGCCATGACGACCATTATGACATCATCATCACCATGACAACCATTATGACATCACAATCGCCATGACGACCATTATGACATCATCGTCACCATGGCGACCATTGTGACATCACCGTCGCAATGACGACAATTATGAAATCATCATAGCCAATACGACCATTATTAAATCACAGTCGCCATGACAACCATTATGACATCTTCGTCGCAATGATGACCATTATGACATCATGACATCACCGTCGCCATGACAACCATTATGACATCATCATCGCCATGGCGACCATTATGACATCATCGTCGCCTTGACGACAATTATGACATCATTATCGCCATGACGACCATTATGACATCATCATCGCCATGATGACCGTTATGACATTATCGTCGCCATGACGACCCTTATGACATCATCGTTGCCATCGCAACCATTATGACATCATCATCGCCATGACAACCAATATGATATCATCGTCGCCATGATGACCATTATGACATCATCGTCGCCATGACAACCATTATGACATCATCGTCACCATGGCGACCATTATGACATCACCGTCGCCATGAGGACCATTATGACATCATCTTAGCCATTACGACCATTATTAAATCACAGTCGCCATGACAAACATTATGACATCTTCGTCGCCATGACAACCATTATGACATCATGACATCACCGTTGCCATGACGACCATTATGACATCACCGTTGCCATGATGACCATTATGACATCATCGTCGCCATGACGACCATTATGACATCATCGTCGCCATGACAACCATGATGACATCACAATCGCCATGACGATCATTATGACATCATCATCGCCATGATGACCCTTTATGACATTATCGTCGCCATGACGACCCTTATGACATCATCGTTGCCATCGCAACCATTATGACATCATCATCGCCATGACAACCAATATGATATCATCGTCGCCATGATGACCATTATGACATCATCGTCGCCATGACAACCATTATGACATCATCGTCGCCATGGCGACCATTATGACATCACCGTCGCCATGACGACCATTATGACATCATCATAGCCATTACAACCATTATTAAATCACAGTCGCCATGACAATCATTATGACATCTTCGTCGCCATGACGACCATTATGACATCATGACATCACCGTTGCCATGACGACCATTATGACATCATCGTCTCCATGACAACCATTATGACATCATCGAGGCCATGGTGACCATTATGACACCACCGTTGCCATGACGACCATAATGACATCATCGTCGCCATGACGACCATTATGACATAATCGTAGCCATTACAACCATTATTAAATCACAGTCGCCATGACAACCATTATGACATCTTCATCGCCATGATGACCATTATGACATCATGACATCACCGTCGCCATGACAACCATTATGACATCATCGTCGCTATGGCGACCATTATGACATCATCGTCGCCTTGACGACAATTATGACATCATCATCGCCATGACGACCATTATGACATCATCATCGCCATGATGACCGTTATGACATTATCGTCGCCATGACGACCCTTATGACATCATCGTCGCCATGGCAACCATTATGACATCATCATCGCCATGACAACCAATATGATATCATCGTCGCCATGATGACCATTATGACATCATCGTCGCCATGACAACCATTATGACATCATCGTCGCCATGGCGACCATTATGACATCACCTTCGCCATGACGACCATTATGACATCATCGCAGCCTTTACGACCATTATTAAATCACAGTCGCCATGACAACCATTATGACATCTCCGTCGCCATGACGACCATTATGACATCACCGTTGCCATGACGACCATTTTGACATCACCGTTGCCATGACGACCATTATGACATCATCGTCGCCATGACAACCATTATGACATCATCGTCGCCATGACGACCATTATGACATCATCATCGCCATGATGACCCTTTATGACATTATCGTCGCCATGACGACCCTTATGACATCATCGTCGCCATGGCAACCATTATGACATCATCATCGCCATGACGACCAATATGATATCATCGTCGCCATGATGACCATTATGACATCATCATCGCCATGACAACCATTATGACATCATCGTCGCCATGACGACCATTATGACATCACCGTCGCCATGACGACCATTATGACATCATCATCGCCATGATGACCGTTATGACATTATCGTCGCCATGACGACCCTTATGACATCATCGTCGCCATGGCGACCATTATGACATCATCATCGCCATGACAACCAATATGATATCATCGTCGCCATGATGACCATTATGTCATCATCATCGCCATGGCAACCATTATGACATCATCATCACCATGGCGACCATTATGACATCAACGTCGCCATGGCGACCATTATGACATCACCGTCGTCATGACGACCATTATTAAATCATCGTAGCCATTTCGACCATTATTAAATCACAGTCGCCATGAGAACCATTATGACATCTTCGTCGCCATGATGACCATTATGACATCATCGTCGCCATGACAACCATTATGACATCATCGTCGCCATGGCGACCATTATGACATCACCTTCGCCATGACGACCATTATGACATCATCGCAGCCTTTACGACCATTATTAAATCACAGTCGCCATGACAACCATTATGACATCTCCGTCGCCATGACGACCATTATGACATCACCGTTGCCATGACGACCATTTTGACATCACCGTTGCCATGACGACCATTATGACATCATCGTCGCCATGACAACCATTATGACATCTTCGTCGCCATGACGACCATTATGACATCATGACATCACTGTTGCCATGACGACCATTATGACATCACCGTTGCCATGATGACCATTATGACATCATCATCGCCATGACGACCATTATGACATCATCGTCGCCATGACAACCATTATGACATCACAATCGCCATGACGACCATTATGACATCATAGTCGCCATGGCGACCATTATGACATCATCATCGCCATGATGACCGTTATGACAATATCGTCGCAATGACGACCCTTATGACATCATCGTCGCCATGGCAACCATTATGACATCATCATCGCCATGACAACCAATATGATATCATCGTTGCCATGATGACCATTATGACATCATTGTCGCCATGACAACCATTATGACATCAACGTCGCCATGGCGACCATTTTGACATCACCGTCGCCATAATGACCATTATGACATCAACGTCACCATGGCGACCATTATGACATCACCGTCGCCATGACGACCATTATTAAATCATCGTAGCCATTTCGACCATTATTATATCACAGTCGCCATGACAACCATTATGACATCTTCGTCGCCATGATGACCATTATGACATCACCGTTGCCATGACGACCATTATGACATCACCATTGCCATGACGACCATTATGACATCATCGTCGCCATGACGACCATTATGACATCATCATCACCATGACAACCATTATGACATCACAATCGCCATGACGACCATTATGACATCATCGTCACCATGGCGACCATTGTGACATCACCGTCGCAATGACGACAATTATGAAATCATCATAGCCAATACGACCATTATTAAATCACAGTCGCCATGACAACCATTATGACATCTTCGTCGCAATGATGACCATTATGACATCATGACATCACCGTCGCCATGACAACCATTATGACATCATCATCGCCATGGCGACCATTATGACATCATCGTCGCCTTGACGACAATTATGACATCATTATCGCCATGACGACCATTATGACATCATCATCGCCATGATGACCGTTATGACATTATCGTCGCCATGACGACCCTTATGACATCATCGTTGCCATCGCAACCATTATGACATCATCATCGCCATGACAACCAATATGATATCATCGTCGCCATGATGACCATTATGACATCATCGTCGCCATGACAACCATTATGACATCATCGTCACCATGGCGACCATTATGACATCACCGTCGCCATGAGGACCATTATGACATCATCTTAGCCATTACGACCATTATTAAATCACAGTCGCCATGACAAACATTATGACATCTTCGTCGCCATGACAACCATTATGACATCATGACATCACCGTTGCCATGACGACCATTATGACATCACCGTTGCCATGATGACCATTATGACATCATCGTCGCCATGACGACCATTATGACATCATCGTCGCCATGACAACCATGATGACATCACAATCGCCATGACGATCATTATGACATCATCATCGCCATGATGACCCTTTATGACATTATCGTCGCCATGACGACCCTTATGACATCATCGTTGCCATCGCAACCATTATGACATCATCATCGCCATGACAACCAATATGATATCATCGTCGCCATGATGACCATTATGACATCATCGTCGCCATGACAACCATTATGACATCATCGTCGCCATGGCGACCATTATGACATCACCGTCGCCATGACGACCATTATGACATCATCATAGCCATTACAACCATTATTAAATCACAGTCGCCATGACAATCATTATGACATCTTCGTCGCCATGACGACCATTATGACATCATGACATCACCGTTGCCATGACGACCATTATGACATCATCGTCTCCATGACAACCATTATGACATCATCGAGGCCATGGTGACCATTATGACACCACCGTTGCCATGACGACCATAATGACATCATCGTCGCCATGACGACCATTATGACATAATCGTAGCCATTACAACCATTATTAAATCACAGTCGCCATGACAACCATTATGACATCTTCATCGCCATGATGACCATTATGACATCATGACATCACCGTCGCCATGACAACCATTATGACATCATCGTCGCTATGGCGACCATTATGACATCATCGTCGCCTTGACGACAATTATGACATCATCATCGCCATGACGACCATTATGACATCATCATCGCCATGATGACCGTTATGACATTATCGTCGCCATGACGACCCTTATGACATCATCGTCGCCATGGCAACCATTATGACATCATCATCGCCATGACAACCAATATGATATCATCGTCGCCATGATGACCATTATGACATCATCGTCGCCATGACAACCATTATGACATCATCGTCGCCATGGCGACCATTATGACATCACCTTCGCCATAACGACCATTATGACATCATCGCAGCCTTTACGACCATTATTAAATCACAGTCGCCATGACAACCATTATGACATCTCCGTCGCCATGACGACCATATGACATCACCGTTGCCATGACGACCATTTTGACATCACCGTTGCCATGACGACCATTATGACATCATCGTCGCCATGACAACCATTATGACATCATCGTCGCCATGACGACCATTATGACATCATCATCGCCATGATGACCCTTTATGACATTATCGTCGCCATGACGACCCTTATGACATCATCGTCGCCATGGCAACCATTATGACATCATCATCGCCATGACGACCAATATGATATCATCGTCGCCATGACGACCATTATGACATCACCGTCGCCATGACGACCATTATGACATCATCATCGCCATGATGACCGTTATGACATTATCGTCGCCATGACGACCCTTATGACATCATCGTCGCCATGGCGACCATTATGACATCATCATTGCCATGACAACCAATATGATATCATCGTCGCCATGATGACCATTATGTCATCATCATCATCGCCATGGCAACCATTATGACATCATCATCACCATGGCGACCATTATGACATCAACGTCGCCATGGCGACCATTATGACATCACCGTCGTCATGACGACCATTATTAAATCATCGTAGCCATTTCGACCATTATTAAATCACAGTCGCCATGATAACCATTATGACATCTTCGTCGCCATGATGACCATTATGACATCATGACATCACTGTTGACATGACGACCATTATGACACCACCATTGCCATGACGACCATTATGACATCATCGTCGCCATGACGACCATTATGACATCATCGTCGCCATGACAACCATTATGACATCACAATCGCCATGACGACCATTATGACATCATCATCACCATGGCGACCATTATGACATCACCGTCGCCATGATGACCATTATGAAATCATCATAGCCATTACGACCATTATTAAATCACAGTCGCCATGACAACCATTATGACATCTTCGTCGCCATGACGACCATTATGACATCATGAACTCACCGTTGCCATGACGACCATTATGACATCACCGTTGCCATGACAACCATTATGACATCACCGTTACCATGACGACCATTATGACATCATCCTCGCCATGACAACCATTATGACATCATCGTCGCCATGGTGACCATTATGACATCATCGTAGCCATTACGACCATTATTAAAACACAGTCGCCATGACAACCATTATGACATCTTCGTCACCATGACGACCATTATGACATCATGACATCACCGTTGAGATGACGACCATTATGACATCACCATTGCCATGATGAACATTATGACATCATCGTCATCATGGCGACCATTATGACATCATCGTCGCCATGACAACCATTATGAGATCAAAATCGCCATGACGACCATTATGACATCATCATCGCCATGATGACCCTTTATGACATTATCGTCGCCATGACGACCCTTATGACATCATCGTCACCATGGCAACCATTATGACATCATCATCGCCATGACAACCATTATGACATCATCGTCGCCATGGCGACCATTATGACATCACCTTCGCCATGACGACCATTATGACATCATCGCAGCCTTTACGACCATTATTAAATCACAGTCGCCATGACAACCATTATGACATCTCCGTCGCCATGACGACCATTATGACATCACCGTTGCCATGACGACCATTTTGACATCACCATTGCCATGACGACCATTATGACATCATCGTCGCCATGACAACCATTATGACATCTTCGTCGCCATGACGACCATTATGACATCATGACATCACTGTTGCCATGACGACCATTATGACATCACCGTTGCCATGATGACCATTATGACATCATCATCGCCATGACGACCATTATGACATCATCGTCGCCATGACAACCATTATGACATCACAATCGCCATGACGACCATTATGACATCATAGTCGCCATGGCGACCATTATGACATCATCATCGCCATGATGACCGTTATGACAATATCGTCGCAATGACGACCCTTATGACATCATCGTCGCCATGGCAACCATTATGACATCATCATCGCCATGACAACCAATATGATATCATCGTTGCCATGATGACCATTATGACATCATTGTCGCCATGACAACCATTATGACATCAACGTCGCCATGGCGACCATTTTGACATCACCGTCGCCATAACGACCATTATGACATCTTCATCGCCATGATGACCATTATGACATCATGACATCACCGTCGCCATGACAGCCATTATGACATCATCATCGCCATGGCGACCATTATGACATCATCGTCGCCTTGACGACAATTATGACATCATCATCGCCATGGCGACCATTATGACATCATCATCGCCATGATGACCGTTATGACATTATCGTCGCCATGACGACCCTTATGATATAATTGTCGCCATGGCAACCATTATGACATCATCATCGCCATGACAACCAATATGATATCATCGTCGCCATGATGACCATTATGACATCATCGTCGCCATGACAACCATTATGACATCATCGTCGCCATGGCGACCATTATGACATCACCTTCGCCATGACGACCATTATGACATCATCGCAGCCTTTACGACCATTATTAAATCACAGTCGCCATGACAACCATTATGACATCTCCGTCGCCATGACGACCATTATGACATCACCGTTGCCATGACGACCATTTTGACATCACCGTTGCCATGACGACCATTATGACATCATCGTCGCCATGACAACCATTATGACATCATCGTCGCCATGACGACCATTATGACATCATCATCGCCATGATGACCCTTTATGACATTATCGTCGCCATGACGACCCTTATGACATCATCGTCGCCATGGCAACCATTATGACATCATCATCGCCATGACGACCAATATGATATCATCGTCGCCATGATGACCATTATGACATCATCATCGCCATGACAACCATTATGACATCATCGTCGCCATGACGACCATTATGACATCACCGTCGCCATGACGACCATTATGACATCATCATCGCCATGATGACCGTTATGACATTATCGTCGCCATGACGACCCTTATGACATCATCGTCGCCATGGCGACCATTATGACATCATCATCGCCATGACAACCAATATGATATCATCGTCGCCATGATGACCATTATGTCATCATCATCGCCATGGCAACCATTATGACATCATCATCACCATGGCGACCATTATGACATCAACGTCGCCATGGCGACCATTATGACATCACCGTCGTCATGACGACCATTATTAAATCATCATAGCCATTTCGACCATTATTAAATCACAGTCGCCATGAGAACCATTATGACATCTTCGTCGCCATGATGACCATTATGACATCATCGTCGCCATGACAACCATTATGACATCATCGTCGCCATGGCGACCATTATGACATCACCTTCGCCATGACGACCATTATGACATCATCGCAGCCTTTACGACCATTATTAAATCAGTCGCCATGACAACCATTATGACATCTCCGTCGCCATGACGACCATTATGACATCACCGTTGCCATGACGACCATTTTGACATCACCGTTGCCATGACGACCATTATGACATCATCGTCGCCATGACAACCATTATGACATCTTCGTCGCCATGACGACCATTATGACATCATGACATCACTGTTGCCATGACGACCATTATGACATCACCGTTGCCATGATGACCATTATGACATCATCATCGCCATGACGACCATTATGACATCATCGTCGCCATGACAACCATTATGACATCACAATCGCCATGACGACCATTATGACATCATAGTCGCCATGGCGACCATTATGACATCATCATCGCCATGATGACCGTTATGACAATATCGTCGCAATGACGACCCTTATGACATCATCGTCGCCATGGCAACCATTATGACATCATCATCGCCATGACAACCAATATGATATCATCGTTGCCATGATGACCATTATGACATCATTGTCGCCATGACAACCATTATGACATCAACGTCGCCATGGCGACCATTTTGACATCACCGTCGCCATAACGACCATTATGACATCTTCGTCGCCATGATGACCATTATGACATCATGACATCACCGTTGACATGACGACCATTATGACACCACCATTGCCATGACGACCATTATGACATCATCGTCGCCATGACGACCATTATGACATCATCGTCGCCATGACAACCATTATGACATCATCGTCGCCATGACAACCATTATGAAATCACAATCGCCATGACGACCATTATGACATCATCATCACCATGGCGACCATTATGACATCACCTTCGCCATGACGACCATTTTGACATCACCGTTGCCATGACGACCATTATGACATCACCGTTGCCATGACGACCATTTTGACATCACCGTTGCCATGACGACCATTATGACATCATCGTCGCCATGACAACCATTATGACATCTCCGTCGCCATGACGACCATTATGACATCACCGTTGCCATGACGACCATTTTGACATCACCGTTGCCATGACGACCATTATGACATCATCGTCGCCATGACAACCATTATGACATCTTCGTCGCCATGACGACCATTATGACATCATGACATCACTGTTGCCATGACGACCATTATGACATCACCGTTGCCATGATGACCATTATGACATCATCATCGCCATGACGACCATTATGACATCATCGTCGCCATGACAACCATTATGACATCACAATCGCCATGACGACCATTATGACATCATAGCCGCCATGGCGACCATTATGACATCATCATCGCCATGATGACCGTTATGACAATATCGTCGCAATGACGACCCTTATGACATCATCGTCGCCATGGCAACCATTATGACATCATCATCGCCATGACAACCAATATGATATCATCGTTGCCATGATGACCATTATGACATCATTGTCGCCATGACAACCATTATGACATCAACGTCACCATGGCGACCATTTTGACATCACCGTCGCCATAACGACCATTATGACATCTTCGTCGCCATGATGACCATTATGACATCATGACATCACCGTTGACATGACGACCATTATGACACCACCATTGCCATGACGACCATTATGACATCATCGTCGCCATGACGACCATTATGACATCATCGTCGCCATGACAACCATTATGACATCATCGTCGCCATGACAACCATTATGAAATCACAATCGCCATGACGACCATTATGACATCTCCGTCGCCAAGACGACCATTATGACATCACCGTTGCCATGACGACCATTTTGACATCACCGTTGCCATGACGACCATTATGACATCATCGTCGCCATGACAACCATTATGACATCATCGTCGCCATGACGACCATTATGACATCATCATCGCAATGATGACCCTTTATGACATTATCGTCGCCATGACGACCCTTATGACATCATCGTCGCCATGGCAACCATTATGACATCATCATCGCCATGACGACCAATATGATATCATCGTCGCCATGATGACCATTATGACATCATTGTCGCCATGATAACCATTATGACATCAACGTCGCCATGGCGACCATTTTGACATCACCGTCGCCATAACGACCATTATGACATCTTCGTCGCCATGATGACCATTATGACATCATGACATCACCGTTGACATGACGACCATTATGACACCACCATTGCCATGACGACCATTAGGACATCATCGTCGCCATGACGACCATTATGACATCATCGTCGCCATGACAACCATTATGACATCATCGTCGCCATGACAACCATTATGAAATCACAATCGCCATGACAACCATTATGACATCATCATCACCATGGCGACCATTATGACATCACCTTCGCCATGACGACCATTTTGACATCACCGTTGCCATGACGACCATTATGACATCACCGTTGCCATGACGACCATTTTGACATCACCGTTGCCATGACGACCATTATGACATCATCGTCGCCATGACAACCATTATGACATCTCCGTCGCCATGACGACCATTATGACATCACCGTTGCCATGACGACCATTTTGACATCACCGTTGCCATGACGACCATTATGACATCATCGTCGCCATGACAACCATTATGACATCTTCGTCGCCATGACGACCATTATGACATCATGACATCACTGTTGCCATGACGACCATTATGACATCACCGTTGCCATGATGACCATTATGACATCATCATCGCCATGACGACCATTATGACATCATCGTCGCCAGACAACCATTATGACATCACAATCGCCATGACGACCATTATGACATCATAGTCGCCATGGCGACCATTATGACATCATCATCGCCATGATGACCGTTATGACAATATCGTCGCAATGACGACCCTTATGACATCATCGTCGCCATGACAACCATTATGACATCATCGTCGCCATGACAACCATTATGAAATCACAATCGCCATGACGACCATTATGACATCTCCGTCGCCATGACGACCATTATGACATCACCGTTGCCATGACGACCATTTTGACATCACCGTTGCCATGACGACCATTATGACATCATCGTCGCCATGACAACCATTATGACATCATCGTCGCCATGACGACCATTATGACATCATCATCGCCATGATGACCCTTTATGACATTATCGTCGCCATGACGACCCTTATGACATCATCGTCGCCATGGCAACCATTATGACATCATCATCGCCATGACGACCAATATGATATCATCGTCGCCATGATGACCATTATGACATCATCATCGCCATGACAACCATTATGACATCATCGTCGCCATGACGACCATTATGACATCACCGTCGCCATGACGACCATTATGACATCATCATCGCCATGATGACCGTTATGACATTATCGTCGCCATGACGACCCTTATGACATCATCGTCGCCATGGCGACCATTATGACATCATCATCGCCATGACAACCAATATGATATCATCGTCGCCATGATGACCATTATGTCATCATCATCGCCATGGCAACCATTATGACATCATCATCACCATGGCGACCATTATGACATCAACGTCGCCATGGCGACCATTATGACATCACCGTCGTCATGACGACCATTATTAAATCATCGTAGCCATTTCGACCATTATTAAATCACAGTCGCCATGAGAACCATTATGACATCTTCGTCGCCATGATGACCATTATGACATCATCGTCGCCATGACAACCATTATGACATCATCGTCGCCATGGCGACCATTATGACATCACCTTCGCCATGACGACCATTATGACATCATCGCAGCCTTTACGACCATTATTAAATCACAGTCGCCATGACAACCATTATGACATCTCCGTCGCCATGACGACCATTATGACATCACCGTTGCCATGACGACCATTTTGACATCACCGTTGCCATGACGACCATTATGACATCATCGTCGCCATGACAACCATTATGACATCTTCGTCGCCATGACGACCATTATGACATCATGACATCACTGTTGCCATGACGACCATTATGACATCACCGTTGCCATGATGACCATTATGACATCATCATCGCCATGACGACCATTATGACATCATCGTCGCCATGACGACCATTATGACATCATCGTCGCCATGACAACCATTATGACATCACAATCGCCATGACGACCATTATGACATCATAGTCGCCATGGCGACCATTATGACATCATCATCGCCATGATGACCGTTATGACAATATCGTCGCAATGACGACCCTTATGACATCATCGTCGCCATGGCAACCATTATGACATCATCATCGCCATGACAACCAATATGATATCATCGTTGCCATGATGACCATTATGACATCATTGTCGCCATGACAACCATTATGACATCAACGTCGCCATGGCGACCATTTTGACATCACCGTCGCCATAACGACCATTATGACATCTTCGTCGCCATGATGACCATTATGACATCATGACATCACCGTTGACATGACGACCATTATGACACCACCATTGCCATGACGACCATTATGACATCATCGTCGCCATGACGACCATTATGACATCATCGTCGCCATGACAACCATTATGACATCATCGTCGCCATGACAACCATTATGAAATCACAATCGCCATGACGACCATTATGACATCATCATCACCATGGCGACCATTATGACATCACCGTCGCCATGACGACCATTATGAAATCATCATAGCCATTACGACCATTATTAAATCACAGTCGCCATGACGACCATTATGACATCATGACATCACCGTTGCCATGACGACCATTATGACATCACCGTTGCCATGACGACCATTATGACATCATCGTCGCCATGACGACCATTATGACATCATCGTCGCCATGACGACCATTATGACATCATCGTCGCCATGACGACAATTATGACATCATCATCGCCATGACGACCATTATGACATCATCATCGCCATGATGACCGTTATGACATTATCGTCGCCATGACGACCCTTATGACATCATCGTCGCCATGGCAAACATTATGACATCATCATCGCCATGACAACCAATATGATATCATCGTCGCCATGATGACCATTATGACATCATCGTCACCATGACAACCATTATGACATCATCGTCGCCATGGCGACCATTATGATATCACCGTTGCCATGACGACCATTATGACATCATCGTAGCCATTACGACCATTATTAAATCACAGTCGCCATGACAACCATTATGACATCTTCGTCGCCATGATGACCATTATGACATCATGACATCACCGTTGCCATGACGACCATTATGACATCACCATTGCCATGACGACCATTATGACATCACCGTCGCCATGACGACCATTATGAAATCATCATAGCCATTACGGCCATTATTAAATCACAGTCGCCATGACAACCATTATTAAATCATCGTAGCCATTACGACCATTATTAAATCACAGTCGCCATGACAACCATTATGACATCTTCATCGCCATGATGACCATTATGACATCATGACATCACCGTCGCCATGACAGCCATTATGACATCATCATCGCCATGGCGACCATTATGACATCATCGTCGCCTTGACGACAATTATGACATCATCATCGCCATGGCGACCATTATGACATCATCATCGCCATGATGACCGTTATGACATTATCGTCGCCATGACGACCCTTATGATATAATTGTCGCCATGGCAACCATTATGACATCATCATCGCCATGACAACCAATATGATATCATCGTCGCCATGATGACCATTATGACATCATCGTCGCCATGACAACCATTATGACATCATCGTCGCCATGGCGACCATTATGACATCACCTTCGCCATGACGACCATTATGACATCATCGCAGCCTTTACGACCATTATTAAATCACAGTCGCCATGACAACCATTATGACATCTCCGTCGCCATGACGACCATTATGACATCACCGTTGCCATGACGACCATTTTGACATCACCGTTGCCATGACGACCATTATGACATCATCGTCGCCATGACAACCATTATGACATCATCGTCGCCATGATGACCATTATGACATCATCATCGCCATGATGACCCTTTATGACATTATCGTCGCCATGACGACCCTTATGACATCATCGTCGCCATGGCAACCATTATGACATCATCATCGCCATGACGACCAATATGATATCATCGTCGCCATGATGACCATTATGACATCATCATCGCCATGACAACCATTATGACATCATCGTCGCCATGACGACCATTATGACATCACCGTCGCCATGACGACCATTATGACATCATCATCACCATGATGACCGTTATGACATCACCGTCGTCATGACGACCATTATTAAATCATCGTAGCCATTTCGACCATTATTAAATCACAGTCGCCATGAGAACCATTATGACATCTTCGTCGCCATGATGACCATTATGACATCATGACATCACCGTTGACATGACGACCATTATGACACCACCATTGCCATGACGACCATTATGACATCATCGTCGCCATGACGACCATTATGACATCATCGTCGCCATGACAACCATTATGACATCACAATCGCCATGACGACCATTATGACATCATCATCACCATGGCGACCATTATGACATCACCGTCGCCATGATGACCATTATGAAATCATCATAGCCATTACGACCATTATTAAATCACAGTCGCCATGACAACCATTATGACATCTTCGTCGCCATGACGACCATTATGACATCATGAACTCACCGTTGCCATGATGACCATTATGACATCACCGTTGCCATGACAACCATTATGACATCACCGTTACCATGACGACCATTATGACATCATCGTCGCCATGACAACCATTATGACATCATCGTCACCATGGTGACCATTATGACATCATCGTAGCCATTACGACCATTATTAAAACACAGTCGCCATGACAACCATTATGACATCTTCGTCACCATGACGACCATTATGACATCATGACATCACCGTTGCCATGACGACCATTATGACATCACCATTGCCATGACGAACATTATGACATCATCGTCATCATGGCGACCATTATGACATCATCGTCGCCATGACAACCATTATGAGATCAAAATCGCCATGACGACCATTATGACATCATCATCGCCATGATGACCCTTTATGACATTATCGTCGCCATGACGACCCTTATGACATCATCGTCACCATGGCAACCATTATGACATCATCATCGCCATGACAACCAATATGATATCATCGTCGCCATGATGACCATTATGACATCATCGTCGCCATGACAACCATTTTGACATCATCGTCGCCATGGAGACCATTATGACATCACTGTCGCCATGACGTCCATTATGACATCATCGTAGCCATTACGACCATTATTAAATCACAGTCGCCATGACAACCATTATGACATCTTCGTCGCCATGACGACCATTATGACATCATGACATCACTGTTGCCATGACGACCATTATGACATCACCGTTGCCATGATGACCATTATGACATCATCATCGCCATGACGACCATTATGACATCATCGTCGCCATGACAACCATTATGACATCACAATCGCCATGACGACCATTATGACATCATAGTCGCCATGGCGACCATTATGACATCATCATCGCCATGATGACCGTTATGACAATATCGTCGCAATGACGACCCTTATGACATCATCGTCGCCATGGCAACCATTATGACATCATCATCGCCATGACAACCAATATGATATCATCGTTGCCATGATGACCATTATGACATCATTGTCGCCATGACAACCATTATGACATCAACGTCGCCATGGCGACCATTTTGACATCACCGTCGCCATAACGACCATTATGACATCTTCGTCGCCATGATGACCATTATGACATCATGACATCACCGTTGACATGACGACCATTATGACACCACCATTGCCATGACGACCATTATGACATCATCGTCGCCATGACGACCATTATGACATCATCGTCGCCATGACAACCATTATGACATCATCGTCGCCATGACAACCATTATGAAATCACAATCGCCATGACGACCATTATGACATCATCATCACCATGGCGACCATTATGACATCACCGTCGCCATGACGACCATTATGAAATCATCATAGCCATTACGACCATTATTAAATCACAGTCGCCATGACGACCATTATGACATCATGACATCACCGTTGCCATGACGACCATTATGACATCACCGTTGCCATGACGACCATTATGACATCATCGTCGCCATGACGACCATTATGACATCATCGTCGCCATGACGACCATTATGACATCATCGTCGCCATGACGACAATTATGACATCATCATCGCCATGACGACCATTATGACATCATCATCGCCATGATGACCGTTATGACATTATCGTCGCCATGACGACCCTTATGACATCATCGTCGCCATGGCAAACATTATGACATCATCATCGCCATGACAACCAATATGATATCATCGTCGCCATGATGACCATTATGACATCATCGTCACCATGACAACCATTATGACATCATCGTCGCCATGGCGACCATTATGACATCACCGTTGCCATGACGACCATTATGACATCATCGTAGCCATTACGACCATTATTAAATCACAGTCGCCATGACAACCATTATGACATCTTCATCGCCATGACGACCATTATGACATCATGACATCACCGTTGCCATGACGGCCATTATGACATAATCGTCGCCATGACAACCATTATAACATCATCGTCGCCATGGCGACCATTATGACACCTCCGTTGCCATGACGATCATTATGACATCATCGTCGCCATGACGACCATTATGACATCATCATCGCCATGACGACCATTATGACATCATCATCGCCATGATGACCGTTATGACATCATCGTCGCCATGGCGACCATTATGACACCACCGTTGCCATGACGACCATTATTACATCATCGTCGCCATGACGACCATTATGACATCATCATCGCCATGATGACCGTTATGACATTATCGTCGCCATGATGACCCTTATGATGTCATCGTCGCCATGGCAATCATTATGACATCATCATCGCCATGACAACCAATATGATATCATCGTCGCCATGATGACCATTATGACATCATCGTCGCCATGACAACCATTATGACATCATCATCGCCATGGCGACCATTATGACATCATCGTCGCCATGACAACCATTATGACATCACCGCCACCATGACGACCATTATGACATCATCATCGCCATGATGACCGTTATGACATTATCGTCGCCATGACGACCCTTATGACATCATCGCCGCCATGGTGACCATTATGACATCATCATCGCCATGACAACCAATATGATATCATCGTCGCCATGATGACCATTATGTCATCATCGTCGCCATTGAAACCATTATGACATCATCATCGCCATGGCGACCATTATGACATCAACGTCGCCATGACGACCATTATTAAATCATCGTAGCCATTTCGACCATTATTATATCACAGTCGCCATGACAACCATTATGACATCTTCGTCGCCATGATGACCATTATGACATCATGACATCACCGTTGCCATGACGACCATTTTGACATCACCATTGCCATGACGACCATTATGACATCATCGTCGCCATGATGACCATTATGACATCATCGTCGCCATGACAACCATTATGACATCACAATCGCCATGACGACCATTATGACATCATCGTCACCATGGCGACCATTGTGACATCACCGTCGCAATGACGACAATTATGAAATCATCATAGCCATTACGACCATTATTAAATCACAGTCGCCATGACAACCATTATGACATCTTCGTCGCAATGATGACCATTATGACATCATGACATCACCGTCGCCATGACAACCATTATGACATCATCGTCACCTTGACGGCAATTATGACATCATTATCGCCATGACTACCATTATGACATCATCATCGCCATGATGACCGTTATGACATTATCGTCGCCATGACGACCCTTATGACATCATCGTTGCCATCGCAACCATTATGACATCATCATCGCCATGACAACCAATATGATATCATCGTCGCCATGATGACCATTATGACATCATCGTCGCCATGACAACCATTATGACATCTTTGTCGCCATGACAACCATTATGACATTATGACATCACCGTTGCCATGACGACCATTATGACATCACCGTTGCCATGACGACCATTATGCCATCATCGTCGCCATGACAACCAATATGATATCATCGTCGCCATGATGACCATTATGTCATCATCATCGCCATGGCAACCATTATGACATCATCATCACCATGGCGACCATTATGACATCAACGTCGCCATGGCGACCATTATGACATCACCGTCGTCATGACGACCAATATTAAATCATCGTAGCCATTTCGACCATTATTAAATCACAGTCGCCATGAGAACCATTATGACATCTTCGTCGCCATGATGACCATTATGACATCATGACATCACCGTTGACATGACGACCATTATGACACCACCATTGCCATGACGACCATTATGACATCATCGTCGCCATGACGACCATTATGACATCATCGTCGCCATGACAACCATTATGACATCACAATCGCCATGACGACCATTATGACATCATCATCACCATGGCGACCATTATGACATCACCGTCGCCATGATGACCATTATGAAATCATCATAGCCATTACGACCATTATTAAATCACAGTCGCCATGACAACCATTATGACATCTTCGTCGCCATGACGACCATTATGACATCATGAACTCACCGTTGCCATGATGACCATTATGACATCACCGTTGCCATGACAACCATTATGACATCACCGTTACCATGATGACCATTATGACATCATCGTCGCCATGACAACCATTATGACATCATCGTCGCCATGGTGACCATTATGACATCATCGTAGCCATTACGACCATTATTAAAACACAGTCGCCATGACAACCATTATGACATCTTCGTCACCATGACGACCATTATGACATCATGACATCACCGTTGCCATGACGACCATTATGACATCACCATTGCCATGACGAACATTATGACATCATCGTCATCATGGCGACCATTATGACATCATCGTCGCCATGACAACCATTATGAGATCAAAATCGCCATGACGACCATTATGACATCATCATCGCCATGATGACCCTTTATGACATTATCGTCGTCATGACGACCCTTATGACATCATCGTCACCATGGCAACCATTATGACATCATCATCGCCATGACAACCAATATGATATCATCGTCGCCATGATGACCATTATGTAATCATTGTCGCCATGACAACCATTATGACATCTTCGTCGTCATGGCGACCATTATGACATCATCGTCGCCATGGCGACCATTATGACATCATAGTCGCCCTGGCGACCATTATGACATCATCATCGCCATGACAACCAATATGATATCATCGTCGCCATGATGACCATTATGACATCATCGTCGCCATGACAACCATTATGACATCATATTCGCCATGGCGACCATTATGACATCACTGTCGCCATGACGTCCATTATGACATCGTCGTAGCCATTACGACCATTATTAAATCACAGTCGCCATGACAACCATTATGACATCTTCGTCGCCATGACGACCATTATGACATCATGACATCACTGTTGCCATGACGACCATTATGACATCACCGTTGCCATGATGACCATTATGACATCATCATCGCCATGACGACCATTATGACATCATCGTCGCCATGACAACCATTATGACATCACAATCGCCATGACGACCATTATGACATCACAATCGCCATGACGACCATTATGACATCATCGTCGCCATGGCGACCATTATGACATCATCATCGCCATGATGACCGTTATGACAATATCGTCGCAATGACGACCCTTATGACATCATCGTCGCCATGGCAACCATTATGACATCATCATCGCCATGACAACCAATATGATATCATCGTTGCCATGATGACCTTTATGACATCATTGTCGCCATGACAACCATTATGACATCAACGTCGCCATGGCGACCATTTTGACATCACCGTCGCCATAACGACCATTATGACATCTTCGTCGCCATGATGACCATTATGACATCATCGTAGCCATTACGACCATTATTAAATCACAGTCGCCATGACAACCATTATGACATCTTCATCGCCATGACAACCAATATGATATCATCGTTGCCATGATGACCATTATGACATCATTGTCGCCATGACAACCATTATGACATCAACGTCGCCATGGCGACCATTTTGACATCACCGTCGCCATAACGACCATTATGACATCTTCGTCGCCATGATGACCATTATGACATCATCGTAGCCATTACGACCATTATTAAATCACAGTCGCCATGACGACCATTATGACATCATGACATCACCGTTGCCATGACGACCATTATGACATCACCGTTGCCATGACGACCATTATGACATCATCGTCGCCATGACGACCATTATGACATCATCGTAGCCATTACGACCATTATTAAATCACAGTCGCCATGACAACCATTATGACATCTTCATCGCCATGACGACCATTATGACATCATGACATCACCGTTGCCATGACGGCCATTATGACATCATCGTCGCCATGACAACCATTATAACATCATCGTCGCCATGGCGACCATTATGACACCTCCGTTGCCATGACGATCATTATGACATCATCGTCGCCATGACGACCATTATGACATCATCATCGCCATGACGACCATTATGACATCATCGTCGCCATGACGACCATTATGACATCATCGTCGCCATGACGACCATTATAACATCATCATCGCCATGACGACCATTATGACATCATCATCGCCATGATGTCCGTTATGACATTATCGTCGCCATGACGACCCTTATGATATCATCGTCGCCATGGCAAACATTATGACATCATCATCGCCATGACAACCAATATGATATGATCGTCGCCATGATGACCATTATGACATCATCGTCGCCATGACAACCATTATGACATCATCATCGCCATGGCGACCATTATGACATCATCGTCGCCATGACAACCATTATGACATCACCGCCACCATGACGACCATTATGACATCATCATCGCCATGATGACCGTTATGACATTATCGTCGCCATGACGACCCTTATGACATCATTGCCGCCATGGTGACCATTATGACATCATCATCGCCATGACAACCAATATGATATCATCGTCGCCATGATGACCATTATGTCATCATCGTCGCCATTGCAACCATTATGACATCATCATCGCCATGGCGACCATTATGACATCAACGTCGCCATGGCGGCCATTATGACATCACCGTCGCCATGACGACCATTATTAAATCATCGTAGCCATTTCGACCATTATTATATCACAGTCGCCATGACAACCATTATGACATCTTCGTCGCCATGATGACCATTATGACATCATGACATCACCGTTGCCATGACGACCATTATGACATCACCATTGCCATGACGACCATTATGACATCATCGTCGCCATGACAACCATTATGACATCACAATCGCCATGACGACCATTATGACATCATCGTCACCATGGCGACCATTGTGACATCACCGTCGCAATGACGACAATTATGAAATCATCATAGAGATTACGACCATTATTAAATCACAGTCGCCATGACAACCATTATGACATCTTCGTCGCAATGATGACCATTATGACATCATGATATCACCGTCGCCATGACAACCATTATGACATCATCGTCGCCATGGCGACCATTATGACATCATCGTCACCTTGACGGCAATTATGACATCATTATCGCCTTGACTACCATTATGACATCATCATCGCCATGATCACCGTTATGACATTATCGTCGCCATGACGACCCTTATGACATCATCGTTGCCATCGCAACCATTATGACATCATCATCGCCATGACAACCAATATGATATCATCGTCGCCATGATGACCATTATGACATCATCGTCGCCATGACAACCATTATGACATCTTTGTCGCCATGACAACCATTATGACATTATGACATCACCGTTGCCATGACGACCATTATGACATCACCGTTGCCATGACGACCATTATGCCATCATCGTCGCCATGACAACCAATATGATATCATCGTCGCCATGATGACCATTATGTCATCATCATCGCCATGGCAACCATTATGACATCATCATCACCATGGCGACCATTATGACATCAACGTCGCCATGGCGACCATTATGACATCACCGTCGTCATGACGACCAATATTAAATCATCGTAGCCATTTCGACCATTATTAAATCACAGTCGCCATGAGAACCATTATGACATCTTCGTCGCCATGATGACCATTATGACATCATGACATCACCGTTGACATGACGACCATTATGACACCACCATTGCCATGACGACCATTATGACATCATCGTCGCCATGACGACCATTATGACATCATCGTCGCCATGACAACCATTATGACATCACAATCGCCATGACGACCATTATGACATCATCATCACCATGGCGACCATTATGACATCACCGTCGCCATGATGACCATTATGAAATCATCATAGCCATTACGACCATTATTAAATCACAGTCGCCATGACAACCATTATGACATCTTCGTCGCCATGACGACCATTATGACATCATGAACTCACCGTTGCCATGATGACCATTATGACATCACCGTTGCCATGACAACCATTATGACATCACCGTTACCATGATGACCATTATGACATCATCGTCGCCATGACAACCATTATGACATCATCGTCGCCATGGTGACCATTATGACATCATCGTAGCCATTACGACCATTATTAAAACACAGTCGCCATGACAACCATTATGACATCTTCGTCACCATGACGACCATTATGACATCATGACATCACCGTTGCCATGACGACCATTATGACATCACCATTGCCATGACGAACATTATGACATCATCGTCATCATGGCGACCATTATGACATCATCGTCGCCATGACAACCATTATGAGATCAAAATCGCCATGACGACCATTATGACATCATCATCGCCATGATGACCCTTTATGACATTATCGTCGTCATGACGACCCTTATGACATCATCGTCACCATGGCAACCATTATGACATCATCATCGCCATGACAACCAATATGATATCATCGTCGCCATGATGACCATTATGTAATCATTGTCGCCATGACAACCATTATGACATCTTCGTCGTCATGGCGACCATTATGACATCATCGTCGCCATGGCGACCATTATGACATCATAGTCGCCCTGGCGACCATTATGACATCATCATCGCCATGACAACCAATATGATATCATCGTCGCCATGATGACCATTATGACATCATCGTCGCCATGACAACCATTATGACATCATATTCGCCATGGCGACCATTATGACATCACTGTCGCCATGACGTCCATTATGACATCGTCGTAGCCATTACGACCATTATTAAATCACAGTCGCCATGACAACCATTATGACATCTTCGTCGCCATGACGACCATTATGACATCATGACATCACTGTTGCCATGACGACCATTATGACATCACCGTTGCCATGATGACCATTATGACATCATCATCGCCATGACGACCATTATGACATCATCGTCGCCATGACAACCATTATGACATCACAATCGCCATGACGACCATTATGACATCACAATCGCCATGACGACCATTATGACATCATCGTCGCCATGGCGACCATTATGACATCATCATCGCCATGATGACCGTTATGACAATATCGTCGCAATGACGACCCTTATGACATCATCGTCGCCATGGCAACCATTATGACATCATCATCGCCATGACAACCAATATGATATCATCGTTGCCATGATGACCTTTATGACATCATTGTCGCCATGACAACCATTATGACATCAACGTCGCCATGGCGACCATTTTGACATCACCGTCGCCATAACGACCATTATGACATCTTCGTCGCCATGATGACCATTATGACATCATCGTAGCCATTACGACCATTATTAAATCACAGTCGCCATGACAACCATTATGACATCTTCATCGCCATGACAACCAATATGATATCATCGTTGCCATGATGACCATTATGACATCATTGTCGCCATGACAACCATTATGACATCAACGTCGCCATGGCGACCATTTTGACATCACCGTCGCCATAACGACCATTATGACATCTTCGTCGCCATGATGACCATTATGACATCATCGTAGCCATTACGACCATTATTAAATCACAGTCGCCATGACGACCATTATGACATCATGACATCACCGTTGCCATGACGACCATTATGACATCACCGTTGCCATGACGACCATTATGACATCATCGTCGCCATGACGACCATTATGACATCATCGTAGCCATTACGACCATTATTAAATCACAGTCGCCATGACAACCATTATGACATCTTCATCGCCATGACGACCATTATGACATCATGACATCACCGTTGCCATGACGGCCATTATGACATCATCGTCGCCATGACAACCATTATAACATCATCGTCGCCATGGCGACCATTATGACACCTCCGTTGCCATGACGATCATTATGACATCATCGTCGCCATGACGACCATTATGACATCATCATCGCCATGACGACCATTATGACATCATCGTCGCCATGACGACCATTATGACATCATCGTCGCCATGACGACCATTATAACATCATCATCGCCATGACGACCATTATGACATCATCATCGCCATGATGTCCGTTATGACATTATCGTCGCCATGACGACCCTTATGATATCATCGTCGCCATGGCAAACATTATGACATCATCATCGCCATGACAACCAATATGATATGATCGTCGCCATGATGACCATTATGACATCATCGTCGCCATGACAACCATTATGACATCATCATCGCCATGGCGACCATTATGACATCATCGTCGCCATGACAACCATTATGACATCACCGCCACCATGACGACCATTATGACATCATCATCGCCATGATGACCGTTATGACATTATCGTCGCCATGACGACCCTTATGACATCATTGCCGCCATGGTGACCATTATGACATCATCATCGCCATGACAACCAATATGATATCATCGTCGCCATGATGACCATTATGACATCATCGTCGCCATGACAACCATTATGAAATCACAATCGCCATGACGACCATTATGACATCTCCGTCGCCATGACGACCATTATGACATCACCGTTGCCATGACGACCATTTTGACATCACCGTTGCCATGACGACCATTATGACATCATCGTCGCCATGACAACCATTATGACATCATCGTCGCCATGACGACCATTATGACATCATCATCGCCATGATGACCCTTTATGACATTATCGTCGCCATGACGACCCTTATGACATCATCGTCGCCATGGCAACCATTATGACATCATCATCGCCATGACGACCAATATGATATCATCGTCGCCATGATGACCATTATGACATCATCATCGCCATGACAACCATTATGACATCATCGTCGCCATGACGACCATTATGACATCACCGTCGCCATGACGACCATTATGACATCATCATCGCCATGATGACCGTTATGACATTATCGTCGCCATGACGACCCTTATGACATCATCGTCGCCATGGCGACCATTATGACATCATCATCGCCATGACAACCAATATGATATCATCGTCGCCATGATGACCATTATGTCATCATCATCGCCATGGCAACCATTATGACATCATCATCACCATGGCGACCATTATGACATCAACGTCGCCATGGCGACCATTATGACATCACCGTCGTCATGACGACCATTATTAAATCATCGTAGCCATTTCGACCATTATTAAATCACAGTCGCCATGAGAACCATTATGACATCTTCGTCGCCATGATGACCATTATGACATCATCGTCGCCATGACAACCATTATGACATCATCGTCGCCATGGCGACCATTATGACATCACCTTCGCCATGACGACCATTATGACATCATCGCAGCCTTTACGACCATTATTAAATCACAGTCGCCATGACAACCATTATGACATCTCCGTCGCCATGACGACCATTATGACATCACCGTTGCCATGACGACCATTTTGACATCACCGTTGCCATGACGACCATTATGACATCATCGTCGCCATGACAACCATTATGACATCTTCGTCGCCATGACGACCATTATGACATCATGACATCACTGTTGCCATGACGACCATTATGACATCACCGTTGCCATGATGACCATTATGACATCATCATCGCCATGACGACCATTATGACATCATCGTCGCCATGACGACCATTATGACATCATCGTCGCCATGACAACCATTATGACATCACAATCGCCATGACGACCATTATGACATCATAGTCGCCATGGCGACCATTATGACATCATCATCGCCATGATGACCGTTATGACAATATCGTCGCAATGACGACCCTTATGACATCATCGTCGCCATGGCAACCATTATGACATCATCATCGCCATGACAACCAATATGATATCATCGTTGCCATGATGACCATTATGACATCATTGTCGCCATGACAACCATTATGACATCAACGTCGCCATGGCGACCATTTTGACATCACCGTCGCCATAACGACCATTATGACATCTTCGTCGCCATGATGACCATTATGACATCATGACATCACCGTTGACATGACGACCATTATGACACCACCATTGCCATGACGACCATTATGACATCATCGTCGCCATGACGACCATTATGACATCATCGTCGCCATGACAACCATTATGACATCATCGTCGCCATGACAACCATTATGAAATCACAATCGCCATGACGACCATTATGACATCATCATCACCATGGCGACCATTATGACATCACCGTCGCCATGACGACCATTATGAAATCATCATAGCCATTACGACCATTATTAAATCACAGTCGCCATGACGACCATTATGACATCATGACATCACCGTTGCCATGACGACCATTATGACATCACCGTTGCCATGACGACCATTATGACATCATCGTCGCCATGACGACCATTATGACATCATCGTCGCCATGACGACCATTATGACATCATCGTCGCCATGACGACAATTATGACATCATCATCGCCATGACGACCATTATGACATCATCATCGCCATGATGACCGTTATGACATTATCGTCGCCATGACGACCCTTATGACATCATCGTCGCCATGGCAAACATTATGACATCATCATCGCCATGACAACCAATATGATATCATCGTCGCCATGATGACCATTATGACATCATCGTCACCATGACAACCATTATGACATCATCGTCGCCATGGCGACCATTATGATATCACCGTTGCCATGACGACCATTATGACATCATCGTAGCCATTACGACCATTATTAAATCACAGTCGCCATGACAACCATTATGACATCTTCGTCGCCATGATGACCATTATGACATCATGACATCACCGTTGCCATGACGACCATTATGACATCACCATTGCCATGACGACCATTATGACATCACCGTCGCCATGACGACCATTATGAAATCATCATAGCCATTACGGCCATTATTAAATCACAGTCGCCATGACAACCATTATTAAATCATCGTAGCCATTACGACCATTATTAAATCACAGTCGCCATGACAACCATTATGACATCTTCATCGCCATGATGACCATTATGACATCATGACATCACCGTCGCCATGACAGCCATTATGACATCATCATCGCCATGGCGACCATTATGACATCATCGTCGCCTTGACGACAATTATGACATCATCATCGCCATGGCGACCATTATGACATCATCATCGCCATGATGACCGTTATGACATTATCGTCGCCATGACGACCCTTATGATATAATTGTCGCCATGGCAACCATTATGACATCATCATCGCCATGACAACCAATATGATATCATCGTCGCCATGATGACCATTATGACATCATCGTCGCCATGACAACCATTATGACATCATCGTCGCCATGGCGACCATTATGACATCACCTTCGCCATGACGACCATTATGACATCATCGCAGCCTTTACGACCATTATTAAATCACAGTCGCCATGACAACCATTATGACATCTCCGTCGCCATGACGACCATTATGACATCACCGTTGCCATGACGACCATTTTGACATCACCGTTGCCATGACGACCATTATGACATCATCGTCGCCATGACAACCATTATGACATCATCGTCGCCATGATGACCATTATGACATCATCATCGCCATGATGACCCTTTATGACATTATCGTCGCCATGACGACCCTTATGACATCATCGTCGCCATGGCAACCATTATGACATCATCATCGCCATGACGACCAATATGATATCATCGTCGCCATGATGACCATTATGACATCATCATCGCCATGACAACCATTATGACATCATCGTCGCCATGACGACCATTATGACATCACCGTCGCCATGACGACCATTATGACATCATCATCACCATGATGACCGTTATGACATCACCGTCGTCATGACGACCATTATTAAATCATCGTAGCCATTTCGACCATTATTAAATCACAGTCGCCATGAGAACCATTATGACATCTTCGTCGCCATGATGACCATTATGACATCATGACATCACCGTTGACATGACGACCATTATGACACCACCATTGCCATGACGACCATTATGACATCATCGTCGCCATGACGACCATTATGACATCATCGTCGCCATGACAACCATTATGACATCACAATCGCCATGACGACCATTATGACATCATCATCACCATGGCGACCATTATGACATCACCGTCGCCATGATGACCATTATGAAATCATCATAGCCATTACGACCATTATTAAATCACAGTCGCCATGACAACCATTATGACATCTTCGTCGCCATGACGACCATTATGACATCATGAACTCACCGTTGCCATGATGACCATTATGACATCACCGTTGCCATGACAACCATTATGACATCACCGTTACCATGACGACCATTATGACATCATCGTCGCCATGACAACCATTATGACATCATCGTCACCATGGTGACCATTATGACATCATCGTAGCCATTACGACCATTATTAAAACACAGTCGCCATGACAACCATTATGACATCTTCGTCACCATGACGACCATTATGACATCATGACATCACCGTTGCCATGACGACCATTATGACATCACCATTGCCATGACGAACATTATGACATCATCGTCATCATGGCGACCATTATGACATCATCGTCGCCATGACAACCATTATGAGATCAAAATCGCCATGACGACCATTATGACATCATCATCGCCATGATGACCCTTTATGACATTATCGTCGCCATGACGACCCTTATGACATCATCGTCACCATGGCAACCATTATGACATCATCATCGCCATGACAACCAATATGATATCATCGTCGCCATGATGACCATTATGACATCATCGTCGCCATGACAACCATTTTGACATCATCGTCGCCATGGAGACCATTATGACATCACTGTCGCCATGACGTCCATTATGACATCATCGTAGCCATTACGACCATTATTAAATCACAGTCGCCATGACAACCATTATGACATCTTCGTCGCCATGACGACCATTATGACATCATGACATCACTGTTGCCATGACGACCATTATGACATCACCGTTGCCATGATGACCATTATGACATCATCATCGCCATGACGACCATTATGACATCATCGTCGCCATGACAACCATTATGACATCACAATCGCCATGACGACCATTATGACATCATAGTCGCCATGGCGACCATTATGACATCATCATCGCCATGATGACCGTTATGACAATATCGTCGCAATGACGACCCTTATGACATCATCGTCGCCATGGCAACCATTATGACATCATCATCGCCATGACAACCAATATGATATCATCGTTGCCATGATGACCATTATGACATCATTGTCGCCATGACAACCATTATGACATCAACGTCGCCATGGCGACCATTTTGACATCACCGTCGCCATAACGACCATTATGACATCTTCGTCGCCATGATGACCATTATGACATCATGACATCACCGTTGACATGACGACCATTATGACACCACCATTGCCATGACGACCATTATGACATCATCGTCGCCATGACGACCATTATGACATCATCGTCGCCATGACAACCATTATGACATCATCGTCGCCATGACAACCATTATGAAATCACAATCGCCATGACGACCATTATGACATCATCATCACCATGGCGACCATTATGACATCACCGTCGCCATGACGACCATTATGAAATCATCATAGCCATTACGACCATTATTAAATCACAGTCGCCATGACGACCATTATGACATCATGACATCACCGTTGCCATGACGACCATTATGACATCACCGTTGCCATGACGACCATTATGACATCATCGTCGCCATGACGACCATTATGACATCATCGTCGCCATGACGACCATTATGACATCATCGTCGCCATGACGACAATTATGACATCATCATCGCCATGACGACCATTATGACATCATCATCGCCATGATGACCGTTATGACATTATCGTCGCCATGACGACCCTTATGACATCATCGTCGCCATGGCAAACATTATGACATCATCATCGCCATGACAACCAATATGATATCATCGTCGCCATGATGACCATTATGACATCATCGTCACCATGACAACCATTATGACATCATCGTCGCCATGGCGACCATTATGACATCACCGTTGCCATGACGACCATTATGACATCATCGTAGCCATTACGACCATTATTAAATCACAGTCGCCATGACAACCATTATGACATCTTCATCGCCATGACGACCATTATGACATCATGACATCACCGTTGCCATGACGGCCATTATGACATAATCGTCGCCATGACAACCATTATAACATCATCGTCGCCATGGCGACCATTATGACACCTCCGTTGCCATGACGATCATTATGACATCATCGTCGCCATGACGACCATTATGACATCATCATCGCCATGACGACCATTATGACATCATCATCGCCATGATGACCGTTATGACATCATCGTCGCCATGGCGACCATTATGACACCACCGTTGCCATGACGACCATTATTACATCATCGTCGCCATGACGACCATTATGACATCATCATCGCCATGATGACCGTTATGACATTATCGTCGCCATGATGACCCTTATGATGTCATCGTCGCCATGGCAATCATTATGACATCATCATCGCCATGACAACCAATATGATATCATCGTCGCCATGATGACCATTATGACATCATCGTCGCCATGACAACCATTATGACATCATCATCGCCATGGCGACCATTATGACATCATCGTCGCCATGACAACCATTATGACATCACCGCCACCATGACGACCATTATGACATCATCATCGCCATGATGACCGTTATGACATTATCGTCGCCATGACGACCCTTATGACATCATCGCCGCCATGGTGACCATTATGACATCATCATCGCCATGACAACCAATATGATATCATCGTCGCCATGATGACCATTATGTCATCATCGTCGCCATTGAAACCATTATGACATCATCATCGCCATGGCGACCATTATGACATCAACGTCGCCATGACGACCATTATTAAATCATCGTAGCCATTTCGACCATTATTATATCACAGTCGCCATGACAACCATTATGACATCTTCGTCGCCATGATGACCATTATGACATCATGACATCACCGTTGCCATGACGACCATTTTGACATCACCATTGCCATGACGACCATTATGACATCATCGTCGCCATGATGACCATTATGACATCATCGTCGCCATGACAACCATTATGACATCACAATCGCCATGACGACCATTATGACATCATCGTCACCATGGCGACCATTGTGACATCACCGTCGCAATGACGACAATTATGAAATCATCATAGCCATTACGACCATTATTAAATCACAGTCGCCATGACAACCATTATGACATCTTCGTCGCAATGATGACCATTATGACATCATGACATCACCGTCGCCATGACAACCATTATGACATCATCGTCACCTTGACGGCAATTATGACATCATTATCGCCATGACTACCATTATGACATCATCATCGCCATGATGACCGTTATGACATTATCGTCGCCATGACGACCCTTATGACATCATCGTTGCCATCGCAACCATTATGACATCATCATCGCCATGACAACCAATATGATATCATCGTCGCCATGATGACCATTATGACATCATCGTCGCCATGACAACCATTATGACATCTTTGTCGCCATGACAACCATTATGACATTATGACATCACCGTTGCCATGACGACCATTATGACATCACCGTTGCCATGACGACCATTATGCCATCATCGTCGCCATGACAACCAATATGATATCATCGTCGCCATGATGACCATTATGTCATCATCATCGCCATGGCAACCATTATGACATCATCATCACCATGGCGACCATTATGACATCAACGTCGCCATGGCGACCATTATGACATCACCGTCGTCATGACGACCAATATTAAATCATCGTAGCCATTTCGACCATTATTAAATCACAGTCGCCATGAGAACCATTATGACATCTTCGTCGCCATGATGACCATTATGACATCATGACATCACCGTTGACATGACGACCATTATGACACCACCATTGCCATGACGACCATTATGACATCATCGTCGCCATGACGACCATTATGACATCATCGTCGCCATGACAACCATTATGACATCACAATCGCCATGACGACCATTATGACATCATCATCACCATGGCGACCATTATGACATCACCGTCGCCATGATGACCATTATGAAATCATCATAGCCATTACGACCATTATTAAATCACAGTCGCCATGACAACCATTATGACATCTTCGTCGCCATGACGACCATTATGACATCATGAACTCACCGTTGCCATGATGACCATTATGACATCACCGTTGCCATGACAACCATTATGACATCACCGTTACCATGATGACCATTATGACATCATCGTCGCCATGACAACCATTATGACATCATCGTCGCCATGGTGACCATTATGACATCATCGTAGCCATTACGACCATTATTAAAACACAGTCGCCATGACAACCATTATGACATCTTCGTCACCATGACGACCATTATGACATCATGACATCACCGTTGCCATGACGACCATTATGACATCACCATTGCCATGACGAACATTATGACATCATCGTCATCATGGCGACCATTATGACATCATCGTCGCCATGACAACCATTATGAGATCAAAATCGCCATGACGACCATTATGACATCATCATCGCCATGATGACCCTTTATGACATTATCGTCGTCATGACGACCCTTATGACATCATCGTCACCATGGCAACCATTATGACATCATCATCGCCATGACAACCAATATGATATCATCGTCGCCATGATGACCATTATGTAATCATTGTCGCCATGACAACCATTATGACATCTTCGTCGTCATGGCGACCATTATGACATCATCGTCGCCATGGCGACCATTATGACATCATAGTCGCCCTGGCGACCATTATGACATCATCATCGCCATGACAACCAATATGATATCATCGTCGCCATGATGACCATTATGACATCATCGTCGCCATGACAACCATTATGACATCATATTCGCCATGGCGACCATTATGACATCACTGTCGCCATGACGTCCATTATGACATCGTCGTAGCCATTACGACCATTATTAAATCACAGTCGCCATGACAACCATTATGACATCTTCGTCGCCATGACGACCATTATGACATCATGACATCACTGTTGCCATGACGACCATTATGACATCACCGTTGCCATGATGACCATTATGACATCATCATCGCCATGACGACCATTATGACATCATCGTCGCCATGACAACCATTATGACATCACAATCGCCATGACGACCATTATGACATCACAATCGCCATGACGACCATTATGACATCATCGTCGCCATGGCGACCATTATGACATCATCATCGCCATGATGACCGTTATGACAATATCGTCGCAATGACGACCCTTATGACATCATCGTCGCCATGGCAACCATTATGACATCATCATCGCCATGACAACCAATATGATATCATCGTTGCCATGATGACCTTTATGACATCATTGTCGCCATGACAACCATTATGACATCAACGTCGCCATGGCGACCATTTTGACATCACCGTCGCCATAACGACCATTATGACATCTTCGTCGCCATGATGACCATTATGACATCATCGTAGCCATTACGACCATTATTAAATCACAGTCGCCATGACAACCATTATGACATCTTCATCGCCATGACAACCAATATGATATCATCGTTGCCATGATGACCATTATGACATCATTGTCGCCATGACAACCATTATGACATCAACGTCGCCATGGCGACCATTTTGACATCACCGTCGCCATAACGACCATTATGACATCTTCGTCGCCATGATGACCATTATGACATCATCGTAGCCATTACGACCATTATTAAATCACAGTCGCCATGACGACCATTATGACATCATGACATCACCGTTGCCATGACGACCATTATGACATCACCGTTGCCATGACGACCATTATGACATCATCGTCGCCATGACGACCATTATGACATCATCGTAGCCATTACGACCATTATTAAATCACAGTCGCCATGACAACCATTATGACATCTTCATCGCCATGACGACCATTATGACATCATGACATCACCGTTGCCATGACGGCCATTATGACATCATCGTCGCCATGACAACCATTATAACATCATCGTCGCCATGGCGACCATTATGACACCTCCGTTGCCATGACGATCATTATGACATCATCGTCGCCATGACGACCATTATGACATCATCATCGCCATGACGACCATTATGACATCATCGTCGCCATGACGACCATTATGACATCATCGTCGCCATGACGACCATTATAACATCATCATCGCCATGACGACCATTATGACATCATCATCGCCATGATGTCCGTTATGACATTATCGTCGCCATGACGACCCTTATGATATCATCGTCGCCATGGCAAACATTATGACATCATCATCGCCATGACAACCAATATGATATGATCGTCGCCATGATGACCATTATGACATCATCGTCGCCATGACAACCATTATGACATCATCATCGCCATGGCGACCATTATGACATCATCGTCGCCATGACAACCATTATGACATCACCGCCACCATGACGACCATTATGACATCATCATCGCCATGATGACCGTTATGACATTATCGTCGCCATGACGACCCTTATGACATCATTGCCGCCATGGTGACCATTATGACATCATCATCGCCATGACAACCAATATGATATCATCGTCGCCATGATGACCATTATGTCATCATCGTCGCCATTGCAACCATTATGACATCATCATCGCCATGGCGACCATTATGACATCAACGTCGCCATGGCGGCCATTATGACATCACCGTCGCCATGACGACCATTATTAAATCATCGTAGCCATTTCGACCATTATTATATCACAGTCGCCATGACAACCATTATGACATCTTCGTCGCCATGATGACCATTATGACATCATGACATCACCGTTGCCATGACGACCATTATGACATCACCATTGCCATGACGACCATTATGACATCATCGTCGCCATGACAACCATTATGACATCACAATCGCCATGACGACCATTATGACATCATCGTCACCATGGCGACCATTGTGACATCACCGTCGCAATGACGACAATTATGAAATCATCATAGAGATTACGACCATTATTAAATCACAGTCGCCATGACAACCATTATGACATCTTCGTCGCAATGATGACCATTATGACATCATGATATCACCGTCGCCATGACAACCATTATGACATCATCGTCGCCATGGCGACCATTATGACATCATCGTCACCTTGACGGCAATTATGACATCATTATCGCCTTGACTACCATTATGACATCATCATCGCCATGATCACCGTTATGACATTATCGTCGCCATGACGACCCTTATGACATCATCGTTGCCATCGCAACCATTATGACATCATCATCGCCATGACAACCAATATGATATCATCGTCGCCATGATGACCATTATGACATCATCGTCGCCATGACAACCATTATGACATCTTTGTCGCCATGACAACCATTATGACATTATGACATCACCGTTGCCATGACGACCATTATGACATCACCGTTGCCATGACGACCATTATGCCATCATCGTCGCCATGACAACCAATATGATATCATCGTCGCCATGATGACCATTATGTCATCATCATCGCCATGGCAACCATTATGACATCATCATCACCATGGCGACCATTATGACATCAACGTCGCCATGGCGACCATTATGACATCACCGTCGTCATGACGACCAATATTAAATCATCGTAGCCATTTCGACCATTATTAAATCACAGTCGCCATGAGAACCATTATGACATCTTCGTCGCCATGATGACCATTATGACATCATGACATCACCGTTGACATGACGACCATTATGACACCACCATTGCCATGACGACCATTATGACATCATCGTCGCCATGACGACCATTATGACATCATCGTCGCCATGACAACCATTATGACATCACAATCGCCATGACGACCATTATGACATCATCATCACCATGGCGACCATTATGACATCACCGTCGCCATGATGACCATTATGAAATCATCATAGCCATTACGACCATTATTAAATCACAGTCGCCATGACAACCATTATGACATCTTCGTCGCCATGACGACCATTATGACATCATGAACTCACCGTTGCCATGATGACCATTATGACATCACCGTTGCCATGACAACCATTATGACATCACCGTTACCATGATGACCATTATGACATCATCGTCGCCATGACAACCATTATGACATCATCGTCGCCATGGTGACCATTATGACATCATCGTAGCCATTACGACCATTATTAAAACACAGTCGCCATGACAACCATTATGACATCTTCGTCACCATGACGACCATTATGACATCATGACATCACCGTTGCCATGACGACCATTATGACATCACCATTGCCATGACGAACATTATGACATCATCGTCATCATGGCGACCATTATGACATCATCGTCGCCATGACAACCATTATGAGATCAAAATCGCCATGACGACCATTATGACATCATCATCGCCATGATGACCCTTTATGACATTATCGTCGTCATGACGACCCTTATGACATCATCGTCACCATGGCAACCATTATGACATCATCATCGCCATGACAACCAATATGATATCATCGTCGCCATGATGACCATTATGTAATCATTGTCGCCATGACAACCATTATGACATCTTCGTCGTCATGGCGACCATTATGACATCATCGTCGCCATGGCGACCATTATGACATCATAGTCGCCCTGGCGACCATTATGACATCATCATCGCCATGACAACCAATATGATATCATCGTCGCCATGATGACCATTATGACATCATCGTCGCCATGACAACCATTATGACATCATATTCGCCATGGCGACCATTATGACATCACTGTCGCCATGACGTCCATTATGACATCGTCGTAGCCATTACGACCATTATTAAATCACAGTCGCCATGACAACCATTATGACATCTTCGTCGCCATGACGACCATTATGACATCATGACATCACTGTTGCCATGACGACCATTATGACATCACCGTTGCCATGATGACCATTATGACATCATCATCGCCATGACGACCATTATGACATCATCGTCGCCATGACAACCATTATGACATCACAATCGCCATGACGACCATTATGACATCACAATCGCCATGACGACCATTATGACATCATCGTCGCCATGGCGACCATTATGACATCATCATCGCCATGATGACCGTTATGACAATATCGTCGCAATGACGACCCTTATGACATCATCGTCGCCATGGCAACCATTATGACATCATCATCGCCATGACAACCAATATGATATCATCGTTGCCATGATGACCTTTATGACATCATTGTCGCCATGACAACCATTATGACATCAACGTCGCCATGGCGACCATTTTGACATCACCGTCGCCATAACGACCATTATGACATCTTCGTCGCCATGATGACCATTATGACATCATCGTAGCCATTACGACCATTATTAAATCACAGTCGCCATGACAACCATTATGACATCTTCATCGCCATGACAACCAATATGATATCATCGTTGCCATGATGACCATTATGACATCATTGTCGCCATGACAACCATTATGACATCAACGTCGCCATGGCGACCATTTTGACATCACCGTCGCCATAACGACCATTATGACATCTTCGTCGCCATGATGACCATTATGACATCATCGTAGCCATTACGACCATTATTAAATCACAGTCGCCATGACGACCATTATGACATCATGACATCACCGTTGCCATGACGACCATTATGACATCACCGTTGCCATGACGACCATTATGACATCATCGTCGCCATGACGACCATTATGACATCATCGTAGCCATTACGACCATTATTAAATCACAGTCGCCATGACAACCATTATGACATCTTCATCGCCATGACGACCATTATGACATCATGACATCACCGTTGCCATGACGGCCATTATGACATCATCGTCGCCATGACAACCATTATAACATCATCGTCGCCATGGCGACCATTATGACACCTCCGTTGCCATGACGATCATTATGACATCATCGTCGCCATGACGACCATTATGACATCATCATCGCCATGACGACCATTATGACATCATCGTCGCCATGACGACCATTATGACATCATCGTCGCCATGACGACCATTATAACATCATCATCGCCATGACGACCATTATGACATCATCATCGCCATGATGTCCGTTATGACATTATCGTCGCCATGACGACCCTTATGATATCATCGTCGCCATGGCAAACATTATGACATCATCATCGCCATGACAACCAATATGATATGATCGTCGCCATGATGACCATTATGACATCATCGTCGCCATGACAACCATTATGACATCATCATCGCCATGGCGACCATTATGACATCATCGTCGCCATGACAACCATTATGACATCACCGCCACCATGACGACCATTATGACATCATCATCGCCATGATGACCGTTATGACATTATCGTCGCCATGACGACCCTTATGACATCATTGCCGCCATGGTGACCATTATGACATCATCATCGCCATGACAACCAATATGATATCATCGTCGCCATGATGACCATTATGTCATCATCGTCGCCATTGCAACCATTATGACATCATCATCGCCATGGCGACCATTATGACATCAACGTCGCCATGGCGGCCATTATGACATCACCGTCGCCATGACGACCATTATTAAATCATCGTAGCCATTTCGACCATTATTATATCACAGTCGCCATGACAACCATTATGACATCTTCGTCGCCATGATGACCATTATGACATCATGACATCACCGTTGCCATGACGACCATTATGACATCACCATTGCCATGACGACCATTATGACATCATCGTCGCCATGACAACCATTATGACATCACAATCGCCATGACGACCATTATGACATCATCGTCACCATGGCGACCATTGTGACATCACCGTCGCAATGACGACAATTATGAAATCATCATAGAGATTACGACCATTATTAAATCACAGTCGCCATGACAACCATTATGACATCTTCGTCGCAATGATGACCATTATGACATCATGACATCACCGTCGCCATGACAACCATTATGACATCATCGTCGCCATGGCGACCATTATGACATCATCGTCACCTTGACGGCAATTATGACATCATTATCGCCTTGACTACCATTATGACATCATCATCGCCATGATCACCGTTATGACATTATCGTCGCCATGACGACCCTTATGACATCATCGTTGCCATCGCAACCATTATGACATCATCATCGCCATGACAACCAATATGATATCATCGTCGCCATGATGACCATTATGACATCATCGTCGCCATGACAACCATTATGACATCTTTGTCGCCATGACAACCATTATGACATTATGACATCACCGTTGCCATGACGACCATTATGACATCACCGTTGCCATGACGACCATTATGCCATCATCGTCGCCATGACGACCATTATGCCATCATCGTCGCCATGACGACCATTATGACATCATCGTCGCCATGACAACCATTATGACATCACAATCGCCATGACGATCATTATGACATCATCATCGCCATGATGACCCTTTATGACATTATCGTCGCCATGACGACCCTTATGACATCATCGTCCCCATGGCAACCATTATGACATCATCATCGTCATGACAACCAATATGATATCATCGTCGCCATGATGACCATTATGACATCATCGTCGCCATGACAACCAATATGACATCACAATCGCCATGACGACCATTATGAAATCATCATAGCCATTACGACCATTATTAAATTACAGTCGCCATGACAACCATTATGACATCTTCATCGCCATGATGACCATTATGACATCATGACATCACCGTTGCCATGACGACCATTATGACATCACCGGTGCCATGACAACCATTATGACATCATCATCGCCATGACGACCATTATGACATCATCGTCGCCATGACAACCATTTTGACATCACAATCGCCATGACGACAATTATGACATCATCATCGCCATGACGACCATTATGAAATCATCATAGCCATTACGACCATTATTAAATTACAGTCGCCATGACAACCATTATGACATCATCGTCGCCATGGCGACCATTATGACATCATCGTCGCCTTGACGACAATTATGACATCATCATCGCCATGACGACCATTATGACATCATCATCGCCATGATGGCCGTTATGACATTATCGTCGCCATGACGACCCTTATGACATCATCGTCGCCATGGCAACCATTATAACATCATCATCGCCATGACAACCAATATGAAATCATCGTCGCCATGATGACCATTATGACATCATCGTCGCCATGACAACCATTATGACATCATCGTCACCATGGCGACCATTATGACATCACCGTCGCCATGACGACCATTATGACATCACCGTCGCCATGACGACCATTATGACATCACCGTCGCCATGACGACCATTATGACATCACCGTCGCCATGACGACCATTATTACATCACCGTCGCCATGACGACCATTATGACATCACCGTCGCCATGACGACCATTATGACATCACCGTCGCCATGACGACCATTATGACACCATCGTCGCCATGACAACCATTATGACATCATTGTCGCCATGGCAACCATTATGACATCACCGTCGCCATGACGACCATTATGACATCATCGTAGCCATTACGACCATTGTTAAATCACAGACGCCATGACAACCATTATGACATCTTCATCGCCATGATGACCATTATGACATCATGACATGATGACATCACCATTGCCATGACGTCCATTATGACATCATCGTCGCCATGACAACCATTATAACATCATCGTCGCCATGGCGACCATTATGACACCACCGTTGCCATGACGATCATTATGACATCATCGTCGCCATGACGACCATTATGACATCATCATCGCCATGACGACCATTATGACATCATCATCGCCATGATGACCGTTATGACATCATCGTCGCCATGGCGACCATATGACATCACCGTTGCCATGACGACCATTATGACATCATCGTCGCCATGACGACCATTATGACATCATCGTCGCCATGACGACAATTATGACATCATCATCGCCATGACGACCATTATGACATCATCATCGCCATGGCAAACATTATGACATCATCATCGCCATGACACCCAATATGATATCATCGTCGCCATGATGACCATTATGACATCATCGTCGCCATGACAACCATTATGACATCATCGTCGCCATGGCGACCATTATGACATCACCGTCGCCATGACGACCATTATGACATCATCGTAGCCATTACAACCATTATTAAATCACAGTCGCCATGACAACCATTATGACATCTTCATCGCCATGATGACCATTATGACATCCTGACATCACCGTTGCCATGACGACCATTATGACATCATCGTCTCCATGACAACCATTATGACATCATCGACGCCATGGCGACCATTATGACACCACCGTTGCCATGACGACCATAATGACATCATCGTCGCCATGACGACCATTATGACATCATCGTAGCCATTACAACCATTATTAAATCACAGTCGCCATGACAACCATTATGACATCTTCATCGCCATGATGACCATGATGACATCATGACACCACCGTTGCCATGACGACCATAATGACATCATCGTCGCCTTGACGACAATTATGACATCATCATCGCCATGACGACCATTATGACATCATCATCGCCATGATGGCCGTTATGACATTATCGTCGCCATGACGACCCTTATGACATCATCGTCGCCATGGCAACCATTATGACATCATCATCGCCATGACAACCAATATGAAATCATCGTCGCCATGATGACCATTATGACATCATCGTCGCCATGACAACCATTATGACATCATCGTCGCCATGGCGACCATTATGACATCACCTTCGCCATGACGACCATTATGACATCATCGCAGCCTTTACGACCATTATTAAATCACAGTCGCCATGACAACCATTATGACATCTCCGTCGCCATGACGACCATTATGACATCACCGTTGCCATGACGACCATTTTGACATCACCGTTGCCATGACGACCATTCTGACATCATCGTCGCCATGACAACCATTATGACATCATCGTCGCCATGACGACCATTATGACATCATCATCGCCATGATGACCCTTTATGACATTATCGTCGCCATGACGACCCTTATGACATCATCGTCGCCATGGCAACCATTATGTCATCATCATCGCCATGACGACCAATATGATATCTTCGTCGCCATGATGACCATTATGACATCATCATCGCCATGACAACCATTATGACATCATCGTCGCCATGACGACCATTATGACATCACCGTCGCCATGACGACCATTATGACATCATCGTCGCCATGATGACCATTATGACATCATCATCGCCATGACGACCCTTATGACATCATCGTCGCCATGGCGACCATTATGACATCATCATTGCCATGACAACCAATATGATATCATCGTCGCCATGATGACCATTATGTCATCATCATCGCCATGGCAACCATTATGACATCATCATCACCATGGCGACCATTATGACATCAACGTCGCCATGGCGACCATTATGACATCACCGTCGTCATGACGACCATTATTAAATCATCGTAGCCATTTTGACCATTATTAAATCACAGTCGCCATGATAACCATTATGACATCTTCGTCGCCATGATGACCAATATGACATCATGACATCACCGTTGACATGACGACCATTATGACACCACCATTGCCATGACGACCATTATGACATCATCGTTGCCATGACGACCATTATGACATCATCGTCGCCATGACAACCATTATGACATCACAATCGCCATGACGACCATTATGACATCATCATCACCATGGCGACCATTATGACATCACCGTCGCCATGATGACCATTATGAAATCATCATAGCCATTACGACCATTATTAAATCACAGTCGCCATGACAACCATTATGACATCTTCGTCGCCATGACGACCATTATGACATCATGAACTCACCGTTGCCATGACGACCATTATGACATCACCGTTGCCATGACAACCATTATGACATCACCGTTACCATGACGACCATTATGACATCATCGTCGCCATGACAACCATTATGACATCATCGTCGCCATGGTGACCATTATGACATCATCGTAGCCATTACGACCATTATTAAAACACAGTCGCCATGACAACCATTATGACATCTTCGTCACCATGACGACCATTATGACATCATGACATCACCGTTGCCATGACGACCATTATGACATCACCATTGCCATGACGAACATTATGACATCATCGTCATCATGGCGACCATTATGACATCATCGTCGCCATGACAACCATTATGAGATCAAAATCGCCATGACGACCATTATGACATCATCATCGCCATGATGACCCTTTATGACATTATCGTCGCCATGACGACCCTTATGACATCATCGTCGCCATGGCAAACATTATGACATCATCATCGCCATGACAACCAATATGATATCATCGTCGCCATGATGACCATTATGACATCATCGTCACCATGACAACCATTATGACATCATCGTCGCCATGGCGACCATTATGACATCACCGTCGCCATGACGACCATTATGACATCATCGTAGCCATTACGACCATTATTAAATCACAGTCGCCATGACAACCATTATGACATCTTCATCGCCATGACGACCATTATGACATCATGACATCACCGTTGCCATGACGGCCATTATGACATCATCGTCGCCATGACAACCATTATAACATCATCGTCGCCATGGCGACCATTATGACACCTCCGTTGCCATGACGATCATTATGACATCATCGTCGCCATGACGACCATTATGACATCATCATCGCCATGACGACCATTATGACATCATCGTCGCCATGGCGACCATTATGACACCACCGTCGCCATGACGACCATTATGACATCATCGTCGCCATGACGACCATTATAACATCATCATCGCCATGACGACCATTATGACATCATCATCGCCATGATGACCGTTATGACATTATCGTCGCCATGACGACCCTTATGATATCATCGTCGCCATGGCAAACATTATGACATCATCATCGCCATGACAACCAATATGATATCATCGTCGCCATGATGACCATTATGACATCATCGTCGCCATGACAACCATTATGACATCATCATCGCCATGGCGACCATTATGACATCATCGTCGCCATGACAACCATTATGACATCACCGCCACCATGACGACCATTATGACATCATCATCGCCATGATGACCGTTATGACATTATCGTCGCCATGACGACCCTTATGACATCATCGCCGCCATGGTGACCATTATGACATCATCATCGCCATGACAACCAATATGATATCATCGTCGCCATGATGACCATTATGTCATCATCGTCGCCATTGCAACCATTATGACATCATCATCGCCATGGCGACCATTATGACATCAACGTCGCCATGGCGGCCATTATGACATCACCGTCGCCATGACGACCATTATTAAATCATCGTAGCCATTTCGACCATTATTATATCACAGTCGCCATGACAACCATTATGACATCTTCGTCGCCATGATGACCATTATGACATCATGACATCACCGTTGCCATGACGACCATTATGACATCACCATTGCCATGACGACCATTATGACATCATCGTCGCCATGACGACCATTATGACATCATCGTCGCCATGACGACCATTATGACATCATCGTCGCCATGACGACCATTATGACATCATCATCGCCATGATGGCCGTTATGACATTATCGTCGCCATGACGACCCTTATGACATCATCGTCGCCATGACAACCAATATGAAATCATCGTCGCCATGATGACCATTATGACATCATCGTCGCCATGACAACCATTATGACATCACCGTCGCCATGACGACCATTATGACATCACCGTCGCCATGACGACCATTATGACATCACCGTCGCCATGACGACCATTATGACATCACCGTCGCCATGACGACCATTATGACATCACCGTCGCCATGACGACCATTATGACATCACCGTCGCCATGACGACCATTATGACATCACCGTCGCCATGACGACCATTATGACATCATCGTCGCCATGACGACCATTATGACACCATCGTCGCCATGACAACCATTATGACATCATTGTCGCCATGGCAACCATTATGACATCACCGTCGCCATGACGACCATTATGACATCATCGTAGCCATTACGACCATTGTTAAATCACAGTCGCCATGACAACCATTATGACATCTTCATCGCCATGACGACCATTATGACATCATGACATCATGACATCACCGTTGCCATGACGTCCATTATGACATCATCGTCGCCATGACAACCATTATAACATCATCGTCGCCATGGCGACCATTATGACACCACCGTTGCCATGACGATCATTATGACATCATCGTCGCCATGACGACCATTATGACATCATCATCGCCATGACGACCATTATGACATCATCATCGCCATGATGACCGTTATGACATCATCGTCGCCATGGCGACCATATGACATCACCGTTGCCATGACGACCATTATGACATCATCGTCGCCCTGACGACCATTATGACATCAACGTCGCCATGGCGACCATTTTGACATCACCGTCGCCATGACGACCATTATGAAATCATCATAGCCATTACGACCATTATTAAATCACAGTCGCCATGACGACCATTATGACATCATGACATCACCGTTGCCATGACGACCATTATGACATCACCGTTGCCATGACGACCATTATGACATCATCGTCGCCATGACGACCATTATGACATCATCGTAGCCATTACGACCATTATTAAATCACAGTCGCCATGACAACCATTATGACATCTTCATCGCCATGACGACCATTATGACATCATGACATCACCGTTGCCATGACGGCCATTATGACATCATCGTCGCCATGACAACCATTATAACATCATCGTCGCCATGGCGACCATTATGACACCTCCGTTGCCATGACGATCATTATGACATCATCGTCGCCATGACGACCATTATGACATCATCATCGCCATGACGACCATTATGACATCATCGTCGCCATGACGACCATTATGACATCATCGTCGCCATGACGACCATTATAACATCATCATCGCCATGACGACCATTATGACATCATCGTCGCCATGACGACCCTTATGATATCATCGTCGCCATGGCAAACATTATGACATCATCATCGCCATGACAACCAATATGATATGATCGTCGCCATGATGACCATTATGACATCATCGTCGCCATGACAACCATTATGACATCATCATCGCCATGGCGACCATTATGACATCATCGTCGCCATGACAACCATTATGACATCACCGCCACCATGACGACCATTATGACATCATCATCGCCATGATGACCGTTATGACATTATCGTCGCCATGACGACCCTTATGACATCATTGCCGCCATGGTGACCATTATGACATCATCATCGCCATGACAACCAATATGATATCATCGTCGCCATGATGACCATTATGTCATCATCGTCGCCATTGCAACCATTATGACATCATCATCGCCATGGCGACCATTATGACATCAACGTCGCCATGGCGGCCATTATGACATCACCGTCGCCATGACGACCATTATTAAATCATCGTAGCCATTTCGACCATTATTATATCACAGTCGCCATGACAACCATTATGACATCTTCGTCGCCATGATGACCATTATGACATCATGACATCACCGTTGCCATGACGACCATTATGACATCACCATTGCCATGACGACCATTATGACATCATCGTCGCCATGACAACCATTATGACATCACAATCGCCATGACGACCATTATGACATCATCGTCACCATGGCGACCATTGTGACATCACCGTCGCAATGACGACAATTATGAAATCATCATAGAGATTACGACCATTATTAAATCACAGTCGCCATGACAACCATTATGACATCTTCGTCGCAATGATGACCATTATGACATCATGACATCACCGTCGCCATGACAACCATTATGACATCATCGTCGCCATGGCGACCATTATGACATCATCGTCACCTTGACGGCAATTATGACATCATTATCGCCATGACTACCATTATGACATCATCATCGCCATGATCACCGTTATGACATTATCGTCGCCATGACGACCCTTATGACATCATCGTTGCCATCGCAACCATTATGACATCATCATCGCCATGACAACCAATATGATATCATCGTCGCCATGATGACCATTATGACATCATCGTCGCCATGACAACCATTATGACATCTTTGTCGCCATGACAACCATTATGACATTATGACATCACCGTTGCCATGACGACCATTATGACATCACCGTTGCCATGACGACCATTATGCCATCATCGTCGCCATGACGACCATTATGCCATCATCGTCGCCATGACGACCATTATGACATCATCGTCGCCATGACGACCATTATGACATCATCGTAGCCATTACGACCATTGTTAAATCACAGTCGCCATGACAACCATTATGACCTCTTCATCGCCATGACGACCATTATGACATCATGACATCATGACATCACCGTTGCCATGACGTCCATTATGACATCATCGTCGCCATGACAACCATTATAACATCATCGTCGCCATGGCGACCATTATGACACCACCGTTGCCATGACGATCATTATGACATCATCGTCGCCATGACGACCATTATGACATCATCATCGCCATGACGACCATTATGACATCATCATCGCCATGATGACCGTTATGACATCATCGTCGCCATGGCGACCATATGACATCACCGTTGCCATGACGACCATTATGACATCATCGTCGCCCTGACGACCATTATGACATCAACGTCGCCATGGCGACCATTTTGACATCACCGTCGCCATGACGACCATTATGAAATCATCATAGCCATTACGACCATTATTAAATCACAGTCGCCATGACGACCATTATGACATCATGACATCACCGTTGCCATGACGACCATTATGACATCACCGTTGCCATGACGACCATTATGACATCATCGTCGCCATGACGACCATTATGACATCATCGTAGCCATTACGACCATTATTAAATCACAGTCGCCATGACAACCATTATGACATCTTCATCGCCATGACGACCATTATGACATCATGACATCACCGTTGCCATGACGGCCATTATGACATCATCGTCGCCATGACAACCATTATAACATCATCGTCGCCATGGCGACCATTATGACACCTCCGTTGCCATGACGATCATTATGACATCATCGTCGCCATGACGACCATTATGACATCATCATCGCCATGACGACCATTATGACATCATCGTCGCCATGACGACCATTATGACATCATCGTCGCCATGACGACCATTATAACATCATCATCGCCATGACGACCATTATGACATCATCGTCGCCATGACGACCCTTATGATATCATCGTCGCCATGGCAAACATTATGACATCATCATCGCCATGACAACCAATATGATATGATCGTCGCCATGATGACCATTATGACATCATCGTCGCCATGACAACCATTATGACATCATCATCGCCATGGCGACCATTATGACATCATCGTCGCCATGACAACCATTATGACATCACCGCCACCATGACGACCATTATGACATCATCATCGCCATGATGACCGTTATGACATTATCGTCGCCATGACGACCCTTATGACATCATTGCCGCCATGGTGACCATTATGACATCATCATCGCCATGACAACCAATATGATATCATCGTCGCCATGATGACCATTATGTCATCATCGTCGCCATTGCAACCATTATGACATCATCATCGCCATGGCGACCATTATGACATCAACGTCGCCATGGCGGCCATTATGACATCACCGTCGCCATGACGACCATTATTAAATCATCGTAGCCATTTCGACCATTATTATATCACAGTCGCCATGACAACCATTATGACATCTTCGTCGCCATGATGACCATTATGACATCATGACATCACCGTTGCCATGACGACCATTATGACATCACCATTGCCATGACGACCATTATGACATCATCGTCGCCATGACAACCATTATGACATCACAATCGCCATGACGACCATTATGACATCATCGTCACCATGGCGACCATTGTGACATCACCGTCGCAATGACGACAATTATGAAATCATCATAGAGATTACGACCATTATTAAATCACAGTCGCCATGACAACCATTATGACATCTTCGTCGCAATGATGACCATTATGACATCATGACATCACCGTCGCCATGACAACCATTATGACATCATCGTCGCCATGGCGACCATTATGACATCATCGTCACCTTGACGGCAATTATGACATCATTATCGCCATGACTACCATTATGACATCATCATCGCCATGATCACCGTTATGACATTATCGTCGCCATGACGACCCTTATGACATCATCGTTGCCATCGCAACCATTATGACATCATCATCGCCATGACAACCAATATGATATCATCGTCGCCATGATGACCATTATGACATCATCGTCGCCATGACAACCATTATGACATCTTTGTCGCCATGACAACCATTATGACATTATGACATCACCGTTGCCATGACGACCATTATGACATCACCGTTGCCATGACGACCATTATGCCATCATCGTCGCCATGACGACCATTATGCCATCATCGTCGCCATGACGACCATTATGACATCATCGTCGCCATGACGACCATTATGACATCATCGTAGCCATTACGACCATTGTTAAATCACAGTCGCCATGACAACCATTATGACCTCTTCATCGCCATGACGACCATTATGACATCATGACATCATGACATCACCGTTGCCATGACGTCCATTATGACATCATCGTCGCCATGACAACCATTATAACATCATCGTCGCCATGGCGACCATTATGACACCACCGTTGCCATGACGATCATTATGACATCATCGTCGCCATGACGACCATTATGACATCATCATCGCCATGACGACCATTATGACATCATCATCGCCATGATGACCGTTATGACATCATCGTCGCCATGACAACCATTATGACATCACAATCGCCATGACGACCATTATGACATCATGACATCACTGTTGACATGACGACCATTATGACACCACCATTGCCATGACGACCATTATGACATCATCGTCGCCATGACGACCATTATGACATCATCGTCGCCATGACAACCATTATGACATCACAATCGCCATGACGACCATTATGACATCATCATCACCATGGCGACCATTATGACATCACCGTCGCCATGATGACCATTATGAAATCATCATAGCCATTACGACCATTATTAAATCACAGTCGCCATGACAACCATTATGACATCTTCGTCGCCATGACGACCATTATGACATCATGAACTCACCGTTGCCATGACGACCATTATGACAACACCGTTGCCATGACAACCATTATGACATCACCGTTACCATGACGACCATTATGACATCATCCTCGCCATGACAACCATTATGACATCATCGTCGCCATGGTGACCATTATGACATCATCGTAGCCATTACGACCATTATTAAAACACAGTCGCCATGACAACCATTATGACATCTTCGTCACCATGACGACCATTATGACATCATGACATCACCGTTGAGATGACGACCATTATGACATCACCATTGCCATGATGAACATTATGACATCATCGTCATCATGGCGACCATTATGACATCATCGTCGCCATGACAACCATTATGAGATCAAAATCGCCATGTCGACCATTATGACATCATCATCGCCATGATGACCCTTTATGACATTATCGTCGCCATGACGACCCTTATGACATCATCGTCACCATGGCAACCATTATGACATCATCATCGCCATGACAACCATTATGACATCATCGTCGCCATGGCGACCATTATGACATCACCTTCGCCATGACGACCATTATGACATCATCGCAGCCTTTACGACCATTATTAAATCACAGTCGCCATGACAACCATTATGACATCTCCGTCGCCATGACGACCATTATGACATCACCGTTGCCATGACGACCATTTTGACATCACCATTGCCATGACGACCATTATGACATCATCGTCGCCATGACAACCATTATGACATCTTCGTCGCCATGACGACCATTATGACATCATGACATCACTGTTGCCATGACGACCATTATGACATCACCGTTGCCATGATGACCATTATGACATCATCATCGCCATGACGACCATTACGACATCATCGTCGCCATGACAACCATTATGACATCACAATCGCCATGACGACCATTATGACATCATAGTCGCCATGGCGACCATTATGACATCATCATCACCATGATGACCGTTATGACAATATCGTCGCAATGACGACCCTTATGATATCATCGTCGCCATGGCAACCATTATGACATCATCATCGCCATGACAACCAATATGATATCATCGTTGCCATGATGACCATTATGACATCATTGTCGCCATGACAACCATTATGACATCAACGTCGCCATGGCGACCATTTTGACATCACCGTCGCCATAACGACCATTATGACATCTTCATCGCCATGATGACCATTATGACATCATGACATCACCGTCGCCATGACAGCCATTATGACATCATCATCGCCATGGCGACCATTATGACATCATCGTCGCCTTGACGACAATTATGACATCATCATCGCCATGGCGACCATTATGACATCATCATCGCCATGATGACCGTTATGACATTATCGTCGCCATGACGACCCTTATGATATAATTGTCGCCATGGCAACCATTATGACATCATCATCGCCATGACAACCAATATGATATCATCGTCGCCATGATGACCATTATGACATCATCGTCGCCATGACAACCATTATGACATCATCGTCGCCATGGCGACCATTATGACATCACCTTCGCCATGACGACCATTATGACATCATCGCAGCCTTTACGACCATTATTAAATCACAGTCGCCATGACAACCATTATGACATCTCCGTCGCCATGACGACCATTATGACATCACCGTTGCCATGACGACCATTTTGACATCACCGTTGCCATGACGACCATTATGACATCATCGTCGCCATGACAACCATTATGACATCATCGTCGCCATGACGACCATTATGACATCATCATCGCCATGATGACCCTTTATGACATTATCGTCGCCATGACGACCCTTATGACATCATCGTCGCCATGGCAACCATTATGACATCATCATCGCCATGACGGCCAATATGATATCATCGTCGCCATGATGACCATTATGACATCATCATCGCCATGACAACCATTATGACATCATCGTCGCCATGACGACCATTATGACATCACCGTCGCCATGACGACCATTATGACATCATCATCGCCATGATGACCGTTATGACATTATCGTCGCCATGACGACCCTTATGACATCATCGTCGCCATGGCGACCATTATGACATCATCATCGCCATGACAACCAATATGATATCATCGTCGCCATGATGACCATTATGTCATCATCATCGCCATGGCAACCATTATGACATCATCATTACCATGGCGACCATTATGACATCAACGTCGCCATGGCGACCATTATGACATCACCGTCGTCATGACGACCATTATTAAATCATCGTAGCCATTTCGACCATTATTAAATCACAGTCGCCGTGAGAACCATTATGACATCTTCGTCGCCATGATGACCATTATGACATCATCGTCGCCATGACAACCATTATGACATCATCGTCGCCATGGCGACCATTATGACATCACCTTCGCCATGACGACCATTATGACATCATCGCAGCCTTTACGACCATTATTAAATCACAGTCGCCATGACAACCATTATGACATCTCCGTCGCCATGACGACCATTATGACATCACCGTTGCCATGACGACCATTTTGACATCACCGTTGCCATGACGACCATTATGACATCATCGTCGCCATGACAACCATTATGACATCTTCGTCGCCATGACGACCATTATGACATCATGACATCACTGTTGCCATGACGACCATTATGACATCACCGTTGCCATGATGACCATTATGACATCATCATCGCCATGACGACCATTATGACATCATCGTCGCCATGACAACCATTATGACATCATCATCGCCATGACAACCAATATGATATCATCGTTGCCATGATGACCATTATGACATCATTGTCGCCATGACAACCATTATGACATCAACGTCGCCATGGCGACCATTTTGACATCACCGTCGCCATAACGACCATTATGACATCAACGTCACCATGGCGACCATTATGACATCACCGTCGCCATGACGACCATTATTAAATCATCGTAGCCATTTCGACCATTATTATATCACAGTCGCCATGACAACCATTATGACATCTTCGTCGCCATGATGACCATTATGACATCACCGTTGCCATGACGACCATTATGACATCACCATTGCCATGACGACCATTATGACATCATCGTCGCCATGACGACCATTATGACATCATCATCACCATGACAACCATTATGACATCACAATCGCCATGACGACCATTATGACATCATCGTCACCATGGCGACCATTGTGACATCACCGTCGCAATGACGACAATTATGAAATCATCATAGCCAATACGACCATTATTAAATCACAGTCGCCATGACAACCATTATGACATCTTCGTCGCAATGATGACCATTATGACATCATGACATCACCGTCGCCATGACAACCATTATGACATCATCATCGCCATGGCGACCATTATGACATCATCGTCGCCTTGACGACAATTATGACATCATTATCGCCATGACGACCATTATGACATCATCATCGCCATGATGACCGTTATGACATTATCGTCGCCATGACGACCCTTATGACATCATCGTTGCCATCGCAACCATTATGACATCATCATCGCCATGACAACCAATATGATATCATCGTCGCCATGATGACCATTATGACATCATCGTCGCCATGACAACCATTATGACATCATCGTCACCATGGCGACCATTATGACATCACCGTCGCCATGAGGACCATTATGACATCATCTTAGCCATTACGACCATTATTAAATCACAGTCGCCATGACAAACATTATGACATCTTCGTCGCCATGACAACCATTATGACATCATGACATCACCGTTGCCATGACGACCATTATGACATCACCGTTGCCATGATGACCATTATGACATCATCGTCGCCATGACGACCATTATGACATCATCGTCGCCATGACAACCATGATGACATCACAATCGCCATGACGATCATTATGACATCATCATCGCCATGATGACCCTTTATGACATTATCGTCGCCATGACGACCCTTATGACATCATCGTTGCCATCGCAACCATTATGACATCATCATCGCCATGACAACCAATATGATATCATCGTCGCCATGATGACCATTATGACATCATCGTCGCCATGACAACCATTATGACATCATCGTCGCCATGGCGACCATTATGACATCACCGTCGCCATGACGACCATTATGACATCATCATAGCCATTACAACCATTATTAAATCACAGTCGCCATGACAATCATTATGACATCTTCGTCGCCATGACGACCATTATGACATCATGACATCACCGTTGCCATGACGACCATTATGACATCATCGTCTCCATGACAACCATTATGACATCATCGAGGCCATGGTGACCATTATGACACCACCGTTGCCATGACGACCATAATGACATCATCGTCGCCATGACGACCATTATGACATAATCGTAGCCATTACAACCATTATTAAATCACAGTCGCCATGACAACCATTATGACATCTTCATCGCCATGATGACCATTATGACATCATGACATCACCGTCGCCATGACAACCATTATGACATCATCGTCGCTATGGCGACCATTATGACATCATCGTCGCCTTGACGACAATTATGACATCATCATCGCCATGACGACCATTATGACATCATCATCGCCATGATGACCGTTATGACATTATCGTCGCCATGACGACCCTTATGACATCATCGTCGCCATGGCAACCATTATGACATCATCATCGCCATGACAACCAATATGATATCATCGTCGCCATGATGACCATTATGACATCATCGTCGCCATGACAACCATTATGACATCATCGTCGCCATGGCGACCATTATGACATCACCTTCGCCATGACGACCATTATGACATCATCGCAGCCTTTACGACCATTATTAAATCACAGTCGCCATGACAACCATTATGACATCTCCGTCGCCATGACGACCATTATGACATCACCGTTGCCATGACGACCATTTTGACATCACCGTTGCCATGACGACCATTATGACATCATCGTCGCCATGACAACCATTATGACATCATCGTCGCCATGACGACCATTATGACATCATCATCGCCATGATGACCCTTTATGACATTATCGTCGCCATGACGACCCTTATGACATCATCGTCGCCATGGCAACCATTATGACATCATCATCGCCATGACGACCAATATGATATCATCGTCGCCATGATGACCATTATGACATCATCATCGCCATGACAACCATTATGACATCATCGTCGCCATGACGACCATTATGACATCACCGTCGCCATGACGACCATTATGACATCATCATCGCCATGATGACCGTTATGACATTATCGTCGCCATGACGACCCTTATGACATCATCGTCGCCATGGCGACCATTATGACATCATCATCGCCATGACAACCAATATGATATCATCGTCGCCATGATGACCATTATGTCATCATCATCGCCATGGCAACCATTATGACATCATCATCACCATGGCGACCATTATGACATCAACGTCGCCATGGCGACCATTATGACATCACCGTCGTCATGACGACCATTATTAAATCATCGTAGCCATTTCGACCATTATTAAATCACAGTCGCCATGAGAACCATTATGACATCTTCGTCGCCATGATGACCATTATGACATCATCGTCGCCATGACAACCATTATGACATCATCGTCGCCATGGCGACCATTATGACATCACCTTCGCCATGACGACCATTATGACATCATCGCAGCCTTTACGACCATTATTAAATCACAGTCGCCATGACAACCATTATGACATCTCCGTCGCCATGACGACCATTATGACATCACCGTTGCCATGACGACCATTTTGACATCACCGTTGCCATGACGACCATTATGACATCATCGTCGCCATGACAACCATTATGACATCTTCGTCGCCATGACGACCATTATGACATCATGACATCACTGTTGCCATGACGACCATTATGACATCACCGTTGCCATGATGACCATTATGACATCATCATCGCCATGACGACCATTATGACATCATCGTCGCCATGACAACCATTATGACATCACAATCGCCATGACGACCATTATGACATCATAGTCGCCATGGCGACCATTATGACATCATCATCGCCATGATGACCGTTATGACAATATCGTCGCAATGACGACCCTTATGACATCATCGTCGCCATGGCAACCATTATGACATCATCATCGCCATGACAACCAATATGATATCATCGTTGCCATGATGACCATTATGACATCATTGTCGCCATGACAACCATTATGACATCAACGTCGCCATGGCGACCATTTTGACATCACCGTCGCCATAACGACCATTATGACATCAACGTCACCATGGCGACCATTATGACATCACCGTCGCCATGACGACCATTATTAAATCATCGTAGCCATTTCGACCATTATTATATCACAGTCGCCATGACAACCATTATGACATCTTCGTCGCCATGATGACCATTATGACATCACCGTTGCCATGACGACCATTATGACATCACCATTGCCATGACGACCATTATGACATCATCGTCGCCATGACGACCATTATGACATCATCATCACCATGACAACCATTATGACATCACAATCGCCATGACGACCATTATGACATCATCGTCACCATGGCGACCATTGTGACATCACCGTCGCAATGACGACAATTATGAAATCATCATAGCCAATACGACCATTATTAAATCACAGTCGCCATGACAACCATTATGACATCTTCGTCGCAATGATGACCATTATGACATCATGACATCACCGTCGCCATGACAACCATTATGACATCATCATCGCCATGGCGACCATTATGACATCATCGTCGCCTTGACGACAATTATGACATCATTATCGCCATGACGACCATTATGACATCATCATCGCCATGATGACCGTTATGACATTATCGTCGCCATGACGACCCTTATGACATCATCGTTGCCATCGCAACCATTATGACATCATCATCGCCATGACAACCAATATGATATCATCGTCGCCATGATGACCATTATGACATCATCGTCGCCATGACAACCATTATGACATCATCGTCACCATGGCGACCATTATGACATCACCGTCGCCATGAGGACCATTATGACATCATCTTAGCCATTACGACCATTATTAAATCACAGTCGCCATGACAAACATTATGACATCTTCGTCGCCATGACAACCATTATGACATCATGACATCACCGTTGCCATGATGACCATTATGACATCACCGTTGCCATGATGACCATTATGACATCATCGTCGCCATGACGACCATTATGACATCATCGTCGCCATGACAACCATGATGACATCACAATCGCCATGACGATCATTATGACATCATCATCGCCATGATGACCCTTTATGACATTATCGTCGCCATGACGACCCTTATGACATCATCGTTGCCATCGCAACCATTATGACATCATCATCGCCATGACAACCAATATGATATCATCGTCGCCATGATGACCATTATGACATCATCGTCGCCATGACAACCATTATGACATCATCGTCGCCATGGCGACCATTATGACATCACCGTCGCCATGACGACCATTATGACATCATCATAGCCATTACAACCATTATTAAATCACAGTCGCCATGACAATCATTATGACATCTTCGTCGCCATGACGACCATTATGACATCATGACATCACCGTTGCCATGACGACCATTATGACATCATCGTCTCCATGACAACCATTATGACATCATCGAGGCCATGGTGACCATTATGACACCACCGTTGCCATGACGACCATAATGACATCATCGTCGCCATGACGACCATTATGACATAATCGTAGCCATTACAACCATTATTAAATCACAGTCGCCATGACAACCATTATGACATCTTCATCGCCATGATGACCATTATGACATCATGACATCACCGTCGCCATGACAACCATTATGACATCATCGTCGCTATGGCGACCATTATGACATCATCGTCGCCTTGACGACAATTATGACATCATCATCGCCATGACGACCATTATGACATCATCATCGCCATGATGACCGTTATGACATTATCGTCGCCATGACGACCCTTATGACATCATCGTCGCCATGGCAACCATTATGACATCATCATCGCCATGACAACCAATATGATATCATCGTCGCCATGATGACCATTATGACATCATCGTCGCCATGACAACCATTATGACATCATCGTCGCCATGGCGACCATTATGACATCACCTTCGCCATAACGACCATTATGACATCATCGCAGCCTTTACGACCATTATTAAATCACAGTCGCCATGACAACCATTATGACATCTCCGTCGCCATGACGACCATATGACATCACCGTTGCCATGACGACCATTTTGACATCACCGTTGCCATGACGACCATTATGACATCATCGTCGCCATGACAACCATTATGACATCATCGTCGCCATGACGACCATTATGACATCATCATCGCCATGATGACCCTTTATGACATTATCGTCGCCATGACGACCCTTATGACATCATCGTCGCCATGGCAACCATTATGACATCATCATCGCCATGACGACCAATATGATATCATCGTCGCCATGACGACCATTATGACATCACCGTCGCCATGACGACCATTATGACATCATCATCGCCATGATGACCGTTATGACATTATCGTCGCCATGACGACCCTTATGACATCATCGTCGCCATGGCGACCATTATGACATCATCATTGCCATGACAACCAATATGATATCATCGTCGCCATGATGACCATTATGTCATCATCATCATCGCCATGGCAACCATTATGACATCATCATCACCATGGCGACCATTATGACATCAACGTCGCCATGGCGACCATTATGACATCACCGTCGTCATGACGACCATTATTAAATCATCGTAGCCATTTCGACCATTATTAAATCACAGTCGCCATGATAACCATTATGACATCTTCGTCGCCATGATGACCATTATGACATCATGACATCACTGTTGACATGACGACCATTATGACACCACCATTGCCATGACGACCATTATGACATCATCGTCGCCATGACGACCATTATGACATCATCGTCGCCATGACAACCATTATGACATCACAATCGCCATGACGACCATTATGACATCATCATCACCATGGCGACCATTATGACATCACCGTCGCCATGATGACCATTATGAAATCATCATAGCCATTACGACCATTATTAAATCACAGTCGCCATGACAACCATTATGACATCTTCGTCGCCATGACGACCATTATGACATCATGAACTCACCGTTGCCATGACGACCATTATGACATCACCGTTGCCATGACAACCATTATGACATCACCGTTACCATGACGACCATTATGACATCATCCTCGCCATGACAACCATTATGACATCATCGTCGCCATGGTGACCATTATGACATCATCGTAGCCATTACGACCATTATTAAAACACAGTCGCCATGACAACCATTATGACATCTTCGTCACCATGACGACCATTATGACATCATGACATCACCGTTGAGATGACGACCATTATGACATCACCATTGCCATGATGAACATTATGACATCATCGTCATCATGGCGACCATTATGACATCATCGTCGCCATGACAACCATTATGAGATCAAAATCGCCATGACGACCATTATGACATCATCATCGCCATGATGACCCTTTATGACATTATCGTCGCCATGACGACCCTTATGACATCATCGTCACCATGGCAACCATTATGACATCATCATCGCCATGACAACCATTATGACATCATCGTCGCCATGGCGACCATTATGACATCACCTTCGCCATGACGACCATTATGACATCATCGCAGCCTTTACGACCATTATTAAATCACAGTCGCCATGACAACCATTATGACATCTCCGTCGCCATGACGACCATTATGACATCACCGTTGCCATGACGACCATTTTGACATCACCATTGCCATGACGACCATTATGACATCATCGTCGCCATGACAACCATTATGACATCTTCGTCGCCATGACGACCATTATGACATCATGACATCACTGTTGCCATGACGACCATTATGACATCACCGTTGCCATGATGACCATTATGACATCATCATCGCCATGACGACCATTATGACATCATCGTCGCCATGACAACCATTATGACATCACAATCGCCATGACGACCATTATGACATCATAGTCGCCATGGCGACCATTATGACATCATCATCGCCATGATGACCGTTATGACAATATCGTCGCAATGACGACCCTTATGACATCATCGTCGCCATGGCAACCATTATGACATCATCATCGCCATGACAACCAATATGATATCATCGTTGCCATGATGACCATTATGACATCATTGTCGCCATGACAACCATTATGACATCAACGTCGCCATGGCGACCATTTTGACATCACCGTCGCCATAACGACCATTATGACATCTTCATCGCCATGATGACCATTATGACATCATGACATCACCGTCGCCATGACAGCCATTATGACATCATCATCGCCATGGCGACCATTATGACATCATCGTCGCCTTGACGACAATTATGACATCATCATCGCCATGGCGACCATTATGACATCATCATCGCCATGATGACCGTTATGACATTATCGTCGCCATGACGACCCTTATGATATAATTGTCGCCATGGCAACCATTATGACATCATCATCGCCATGACAACCAATATGATATCATCGTCGCCATGATGACCATTATGACATCATCGTCGCCATGACAACCATTATGACATCATCGTCGCCATGACGACCATTATGACATCATCGCAGCCTTTACGACCATTATTAAATCACAGTCGCCATGACAACCATTATGACATCTCCGTCGCCATGACGACCATTATGACATCACCGTTGCCATGACGACCATTTTGACATCACCGTTGCCATGACGACCATTATGACATCATCGTCGCCATGACAACCATTATGACATCATCGTCGCCATGACGACCATTATGACATCATCATCGCCATGATGACCCTTTATGACATTATCGTCGCCATGACGACCCTTATGACATCATCGTCGCCATGGCAACCATTATGACATCATCATCGCCATGACGACCAATATGATATCATCGTCGCCATGATGACCATTATGACATCATCATCGCCATGACAACCATTATGACATCATCGTCGCCATGACGACCATTATGACATCACCGTCGCCATGACGACCATTATGACATCATCATCGCCATGATGACCGTTATGACATTATCGTCGCCATGACGACCCTTATGACATCATCGTCGCCATGGCGACCATTATGACATCATCATCGCCATGACAACCAATATGATATCATCGTCGCCATGATGACCATTATGTCATCATCATCGCCATGGCAACCATTATGACATCATCATCACCATGGCGACCATTATGACATCAACGTCGCCATGGCGACCATTATGACATCACCGTCGTCATGACGACCATTATTAAATCATCGTAGCCATTTCGACCATTATTAAATCACAGTCGCCATGAGAACCATTATGACATCTTCGTCGCCATGATGACCATTATGACATCATCGTCGCCATGACAACCATTATGACATCATCGTCGCCATGGCGACCATTATGACATCACCTTCGCCATGACGACCATTATGACATCATCGCAGCCTTTACGACCATTATTAAATCACAGTCGCCATGACAACCATTATGACATCTCCGTCGCCATGACGACCATTATGACATCACCGTTGCCATGACGACCATTTTGACATCACCGTTGCCATGACGACCATTATGACATCATCGTCGCCATGACAACCATTATGACATCTTCGTCGCCATGACGACCATTATGACATCATGACATCACTGTTGCCATGACGACCATTATGACATCACCGTTGCCATGATGACCATTATGACATCATCATCGCCATGACGACCATTATGACATCATCGTCGCCATGACAACCATTATGACATCACAATCGCCATGACGACCATTATGACATCATAGTCGCCATGGCGACCATTATGACATCATCATCGCCATGATGACCGTTATGACAATATCGTCGCAATGACGACCCTTATGACATCATCGTCGCCATGGCAACCATTATGACATCATCATCGCCATGACAACCAATATGATATCATCGTTGCCATGATGACCATTATGACATCATTGTCGCCATGACAACCATTATGACATCAACGTCGCCATGGCGACCATTTTGACATCACCGTCGCCATAACGACCATTATGACATCTTCGTCGCCATGATGACCATTATGACATCATGACATCACCGTTGACATGACGACCATTATGACACCACCATTGCCATGACGACCATTATGACATCATCGTCGCCATGACGACCATTATGACATCATCGTCGCCATGACAACCATTATGACATCATCGTCGCCATGACAACCATTATGAAATCACAATCGCCATGACGACCATTATGACATCATCATCACCATGGCGACCATTATGACATCACCTTCGCCATGACGACCATTTTGACATCACCGTTGCCATGACGACCATTATGACATCACCGTTGCCATGACGACCATTTTGACATCACCGTTGCCATGACGACCATTATGACATCATCGTCGCCATGACAACCATTATGACATCTCCGTCGCCATGACGACCATTATGACATCACCGTTGCCATGACGACCATTTTGACATCACCGTTGCCATGACGACCATTATGACATCATCGTCGCCATGACAACCATTATGACATCTTCGTCGCCATGACGACCATTATGACATCATGACATCACTGTTGCCATGACGACCATTATGACATCACCGTTGCCATGATGACCATTATGACATCATCATCGCCATGACGACCATTATGACATCATCGTCGCCATGACAACCATTATGACATCACAATCGCCATGACGACCATTATGACATCATAGTCGCCATGGCGACCATTATGACATCATCATCGCCATGATGACCGTTATGACAATATCGTCGCAATGACGACCCTTATGACATCATCGTCGCCATGGCAACCATTATGACATCATCATCGCCATGACAACCAATATGATATCATCGTTGCCATGATGACCATTATGACATCATTGTCGCCATGACAACCATTATGACATCAACGTCGCCATGGCGACCATTTTGACATCACCGTCGCCATAACGACCATTATGACATCTTCGTCGCCATGATGACCATTATGACATCATGACATCACCGTTGACATGACGACCATTATGACACCACCATTGCCATGACGACCATTATGACATCATCGTCGCCATGACGACCATTATGACATCATCGTCGCCATGACAACCATTATGACATCATCGTCGCCATGACAACCATTATGAAATCACAATCGCCATGACGACCATTATGACATCTCCGTCGCCAAGACGACCATTATGACATCACCGTTGCTATGACGACCATTTTGACATCACCGTTGCCATGACGACCATTATGACATCATCGTCGCCATGACAACCATTATGACATCATCGTCGCCATGACGACCATTATGACATCATCATCGCAATGATGACCCTTTATGACATTATCGTCGCCATGACGACCCTTATGACATCATCGTCGCCATGGCAACCATTATGACATCATCATCGCCATGACGACCAATATGATATCATCGTCGCCATGATGACCATTATGACATCATTGTCGCCATGATAACCATTATGACATCAACGTCGCCATGGCGACCATTTTGACATCACCGTCGCCATAACGACCATTATGACATCTTCGTCGCCATGATGACCATTATGACATCATGACATCACCGTTGACATGACGACCATTATGACACCACCATTGCCATGACGACCATTAGGACATCATCGTCGCCATGACGACCATTATGACATCATCGTCGCCATGACAACCATTATGACATCATCGTCGCCATGACAACCATTATGAAATCACAATCGCCATGACAACCATTATGACATCATCATCACCATGGCGACCATTATGACATCACCTTCGCCATGACGACCATTTTGACATCACCGTTGCCATGACGACCATTATGACATCACCGTTGCCATGACGACCATTTTGACATCACCGTTGCCATGACGACCATTATGACATCATCGTCGCCATGACAACCATTATGACATATCCGTCGCCATGACGACCATTATGACATCACCGTTGCCATGACGACCATTTTGACATCACCGTTGCCATGACGACCATTATGACATCATCGTCGCCATGACAACCATTATGACATCTTCGTCGCCATGACGACCATTATGACATCATGACATCACTGTTGCCATGACGACCATTATGACATCACCGTTGCCATGATGAACATTATGACATCATCATCGCCATGACGACCATTATGACATCATCGTCGCCATGACAACCATTATGACATCACAATCGCCATGACGACCATTATGACATCATAGTCGCCATGGCGACCATTATGACATCATCATCGCCATGATGACCGTTATGACAATATCGTCGCAATGACGACCCTTATGACATCATCGTCGCCATGACAACCATTATGACATCATCGTCGCCATGACAACCATTATGAAATCACAATCGCCATGACGACCATTATGACATCTCCGTCGCCATGACGACCATTATGACATCACCGTTGCCATGACGACCATTTTGACATCACCGTTGCCATGACGACCATTATGACATCATCGTCGCCATGACAACCATTATGACATCATCGTCGCCATGACGACAATTATGACATCATCATCGCCATGATGACCCTTTATGACATTATCGTCGCCATGACGACCCTTATGACATCATCGTCGCCATGGCAACCATTATGACATCATCATCGCCATGACGACCAATATGATATCATCGTCGCCATGAAGACCATTATGACATCATCATCGCCATGACAACCATTATGACATCATCGTCGCCATGACGACCATTATGACATCACCGTCGCCATGACGACCATTATGACATCATCATCGCCATGATGACCGTTATGACATTATCGTCGCCATGACGACCCTTATGACATCATCGTCGCCATGGCGACCATTATGACATCATCATCGCCATGACAACCAATATGATATCATCGTCGCCATGATGACCATTATGTCATCATCATCGCCATGGCAACCATTATGACATCATCATCACCATGGCGACCATTATGACATCAACGTCGCCATGGCGACCATTATGACATCACCGTCGTCATGACGACCATTATTAAATCATCGTAGCCATTTCGACCATTATTAAATCACAGTCGCCATGAGAACCATTATGACATCTTCGTCGCCATGATGACCATTATGACATCATCGTCGCCATGACAACCATTATGACATCATCGTCGCCATGGCGACCATTATGACATCACCTTCGCCATGACGACCATTATGACATCATCGTCGCCATGACAACCATTATGACATCATCGTCGCCATGACAACCATTATGAAATCACAATCGCCATGACGACCATTATGACATCATCATCACCATGGCGACCATTATGACATCACCTTCGCCATGACGACCATTTTGACATCACCGTTGCCATGACGACCATTATGACATCACCGTTGCCATGACGACCATTTTGACATCACCGTTGCCATGACGACCATTATGACATCATCGTCGCCATGACAACCATTATGACATCTCCGTCGCCATGACGACCATTATGACATCACCGTTGCCATGACGACCATTTTGACATCACCGTTGCCATGACGACCATTATGACATCATCGTCGCCATGACAACCATTATGACATCTTCGTCGCCATGACGACCATTATGACATCATGACATCACTGTTGCCATGACGACCATTATGACATCACCGTTGCCATGATGACCATTATGACATCATCATCGCCATGACGACCATTATGACATCATCGTCGCCATGACAACCATTATGACATCACAATCGCCATGACGACCATTATGACATCATAGTCGCCATGGCGACCATTATGACATCATCATCGCCATGATGACCGTTATGACAATATCGTCGCAATGACGACCCTTATGACATCATCGTCGCCATGACAACCATTATGACATCATCGTCGCCATGACAACCATTATGAAATCACAATCGCCATGACGACCATTATGACATCTCCGTCGCCATGACGACCATTATGACATCACCGTTGCCATGACGACCATTTTGACATCACCGTTGCCATGACGACCATTATGACATCATCGTCGCCATGACAACCATTATGACATCATCGTCGCCATGACGACCATTATGACATCATCATCGCCATGATGACCCTTTATGACATTATCGTCGCCATGACGACCCTTATGACATCATCGTCGCCATGGCAACCATTATGACATCATCATCGCCATGACGACCAATATGATATCATCGTCGCCATGATGACCATTATGACATCATCATCGCCATGACAACCATTATGACATCATCGTCGCCATGACGACCATTATGACATCACCGTCGCCATGACGACCATTATGACATCATCATCGCCATGATGACCGTTATGACATTATCGTCGCCATGACGACCCTTATGACATCATCGTCGCCATGGCGACCATTATGACATCATCATCGCCATGACAACCAATATGATATCATCGTCGCCATGATGACCATTATGTCATCATCATCGCCATGGCAACCATTATGACATCATCATCACCATGGCGACCATTATGACATCAACGTCGCCATGGCGACCATTATGACATCACCGTCGTCATGACGACCATTATTAAATCATCGTAGCCATTTCGACCATTATTAAATCACAGTCGCCATGAGAACCATTATGACATCTTCGTCGCCATGATGACCATTATGACATCATCGTCGCCATGACAACCATTATGACATCATCGTCGCCATGGCGACCATTATGACATCACCTTCGCCATGACGACCATTATGACATCATCGCAGCCTTTACGACCATTATTAAATCACAGTCGCCATGACAACCATTATGACATCTCCGTCGCCATGACGACCATTATGACATCACCGTTGCCATGACGACCATTTTGACATCACCGTTGCCATGACGACCATTATGACATCATCGTCGCCATGACAACCATTATGACATCTTCGTCGCCATGACGACCATTATGACATCATGACATCACTGTTGCCATGACGACCATTATGACATCACCGTTGCCATGATGACCATTATGACATCATCATCGCCATGACGACCATTATGACATCATCGTCGCCATGACAACCATTATGACATCATCATCGCCATGATGACCGTTATGACAATATCGTCGCAATGACGACCCTTATGACATCATCGTCGCCATGGCAACCATTATGACATCATCATCGCCATGACAACCAATATGATATCATCGTTGCCATGATGACCATTATGACATCATTGTCGCCATGACAACCATTATGACATCAACGTCGCCATGGCGACCATTTTGACATCACCGTCGCCATAACGACCATTATGACATCTTCGTCGCCATGATGACCATTATGACATCATGACATCACCGTTGACATGACGACCATTATGACACCACCATTGCCATGACGACCATTATGACATCATCGTCGCCATGACGACCATTATGACATCATCGTCGCCATGACAACCATTATGACATCATCGTCGCCATGACAACCATTATGAAATCACAATCGCCATGACGACCATTATGACATCATCATCACCATGGCGACCATTATGACATCACCTTCGCCATGACGACCATTTTGACATCACCGTTGCCATGACGACCATTATGACATCACCGTTGCCATGACGACCATTTTGACATCACCGTTGCCATGACGACCATTATGACATCATCGTCGCCATGACAACCATTATGACATCTCCGTCGCCATGACGACCATTATGACATCACCGTTGCCATGACGACCATTTTGACATCACCGTTGCCATGACGACCATTATGACATCATCGTCGCCATGACAACCATTATGACATCTTCGTCGCCATGACGACCATTATGACATCATGACATCACTGTTGCCATGACGACCATTATGACATCACCGTTGCCATGATGACCATTATGACATCATCATCGCCATGACGACCATTATGACATCATCGTCGCCATGACAACCATTATGACATCACAATCGCCATGACGACCATTATGACATCATAGTCGCCATGGCGACCATTATGACATCATCATCGCCATGATGACCGTTATGACAATATCGTCGCAATGACGACCCTTATGACATCATCGTCGCCATGGCAACCATTATGACATCATCATCGCCATGACAACCAATATGATATCATCGTTGCCATGATGACCATTATGACATCATTGTCGCCATGACAACCATTATGACATCAACGTCGCCATGGCGACCATTTTGACATCACCGTCGCCATAACGACCATTATGACATCTTCGTCGCCATGATGACCATTATGACATCATGACATCACCGTTGACATGACGACCATTATGACACCACCATTGCCATGACGACCATTATGACATCATCGTCGCCATGACGACCATTATGACATCATCGTCGCCATGACAACCATTATGACATCATCGTCGCCATGACAACCATTATGAAATCACAATCGCCATGACGACCATTATGACATCTCCGTCGCCAAGACGACCATTATGACATCACCGTTGCCATGACGACCATTTTGACATCACCGTTGCCATGACGACCATTATGACATCATCGTCGCCATGACAACCATTATGACATCATCGTCGCCATGACGACCATTATGACATCATCATCGCAATGATGACCCTTTATGACATTATCGTCGCCATGACGACCCTTATGACATCATCGTCGCCATGGCAACCATTATGACATCATCATCGCCATGACGACCAATATGATATCATCGTCGCCATGATGACCATTATGACATCATTGTCGCCATGATAACCATTATGACATCAACGTCGCCATGGCGACCATTTTGACATCACCGTCGCCATAACGACCATTATGACATCTTCGTCGCCATGATGACCATTATGACATCATGACATCACCGTTGACATGACGACCATTATGACACCACCATTGCCATGACGACCATTAGGACATCATCGTCGCCATGACGACCATTATGACATCATCGTCGCCATGACAACCATTATGACATCATCGTCGCCATGACAACCATTATGAAATCACAATCGCCATGACAACCATTATGACATCATCATCACCATGGCGACCATTATGACATCACCTTCGCCATGACGACCATTTTGACATCACCGTTGCCATGACGACCATTATGACATCACCGTTGCCATGACGACCATTTTGACATCACCGTTGCCATGACGACCATTATGACATCATCGTCGCCATGACAACCATTATGACATCTCCGTCGCCATGACGACCATTATGACATCACCGTTGCCATGACGACCATTTTGACATCACCGTTGCCATGACGACCATTATGACATCATCGTCGCCATGACAACCATTATGACATCTTCGTCGCCATGACGACCATTATGACATCATGACATCACTGTTGCCATGACGACCATTATGACATCACCGTTGCCATGATGAACATTATGACATCATCATCGCCATGACGACCATTATGACATCATCGTCGCCATGACAACCATTATGACATCACAATCGCCATGACGACCATTATGACATCATAGTCGCCATGGCGACCATTATGACATCATCATCGCCATGATGACCGTTATGACAATATCGTCGCAATGACGACCCTTATGACATCATCGTCGCCATGACAACCATTATGACATCATCGTCGCCATGACAACCATTATGAAATCACAATCGCCATGACGACCATTATGACATCTCCGTCGCCATGACGACCATTATGACATCACCGTTGCCATGACGACCATTTTGACATCACCGTTGCCATGACGACCATTATGACATCATCGTCGCCATGACAACCATTATGACATCATCGTCGCCATGACGACAATTATGACATCATCATCGCCATGATGACCCTTTATGACATTATCGTCGCCATGACGACCCTTATGACATCATCGTCGCCATGGCAACCATTATGACATCATCATCGCCATGACGACCAATATGATATCATCGTCGCCATGATGACCATTATGACATCATCATCGCCATGACAACCATTATGACATCATCGTCGCCATGACGACCATTATGACATCACCGTCGCCATGACGACCATTATGACATCATCATCGCCATGATGACCGTTATGACATTATCGTCGCCATGACGACCCTTATGACATCATCGTCGCCATGGCGACCATTATGACATCATCATCGCCATGACAACCAATATGATATCATCGTCGCCATGATGACCATTATGTCATCATCATCGCCATGGCAACCATTATGACATCATCATCACCATGGCGACCATTATGACATCAACGTCGCCATGGCGACCATTATGACATCACCGTCGTCATGACGACCATTATTAAATCATCGTAGCCATTTCGACCATTATTAAATCACAGTCGCCATGAGAACCATTATGACATCTTCGTCGCCATGATGACCATTATGACATCATCGTCGCCATGACAACCATTATGACATCATCGTCGCCATGGCGACCATTATGACATCACCTTCGCCATGACGACCATTATGACATCATCGTCGCCATGACAACCATTATGACATCATCGTCGCCATGACAACCATTATGAAATCACAATCGCCATGACGACCATTATGACATCATCATCACCATGGCGACCATTATGACATCACCTTCGCCATGACGACCATTTTGACATCACCGTTGCCATGACGACCATTATGACATCACCGTTGCCATGACGACCATTTTGACATCACCGTTGCCATGACGACCATTATGACATCATCGTCGCCATGACAACCATTATGACATCTCCGTCGCCATGACGACCATTATGACATCACCGTTGCCATGACGACCATTTTGACATCACCGTTGCCATGACGACCATTATGACATCATCGTCGCCATGACAACCATTATGACATCTTCGTCGCCATGACGACCATTATGACATCATGACATCACTGTTGCCATGACGACCATTATGACATCACCGTTGCCATGATGACCATTATGACATCATCATCGCCATGACGACCATTATGACATCATCGTCGCCATGACAACCATTATGACATCACAATCGCCATGACGACCATTATGACATCATAGTCGCCATGGCGACCATTATGACATCATCATCGCCATGATGACCGTTATGACAATATCGTCGCAATGACGACCCTTATGACATCATCGTCGCCATGACAACCATTATGACATCATCGTCGCCATGACAACCATTATGAAATCACAATCGCCATGACGACCATTATGACATCTCCGTCGCCATGACGACCATTATGACATCACCGTTGCCATGACGACCATTTTGACATCACCGTTGCCATGACGACCATTATGACATCATCGTCGCCATGACAACCATTATGACATCATCGTCGCCATGACGACCATTATGACATCATCATCGCCATGATGACCCTTTATGACATTATCGTCGCCATGACGACCCTTATGACATCATCGTCGCCATGGCAACCATTATGACATCATCATCGCCATGACGACCAATATGATATCATCGTCGCCATGATGACCATTATGACATCATCATCGCCATGACAACCATTATGACATCATCGTCGCCATGACGACCATTATGACATCACCGTCGCCATGACGACCATTATGACATCATCATCGCCATGATGACCGTTATGACATTATCGTCGCCATGACGACCCTTATGACATCATCGTCGCCATGGCGACCATTATGACATCATCATCGCCATGACAACCAATATGATATCATCGTCGCCATGATGACCATTATGTCATCATCATCGCCATGGCAACCATTATGACATCATCATCACCATGGCGACCATTATGACATCAACGTCGCCATGGCGACCATTATGACATCACCGTCGTCATGACGACCATTATTAAATCATCGTAGCCATTTCGACCATTATTAAATCACAGTCGCCATGAGAACCATTATGACATCTTCGTCGCCATGATGACCATTATGACATCATCGTCGCCATGACAACCATTATGACATCATCGTCGCCATGGCGACCATTATGACATCACCTTCGCCATGACGACCATTATGACATCATCGCAGCCTTTACGACCATTATTAAATCACAGTCGCCATGACAACCATTATGACATCTCCGTCGCCATGACGACCATTATGACATCACCGTTGCCATGACGACCATTTTGACATCACCGTTGCCATGACGACCATTATGACATCATCGTCGCCATGACAACCATTATGACATCTTCGTCGCCATGACGACCATTATGACATCATGACATCACTGTTGCCATGACGACCATTATGACATCACCGTTGCCATGATGACCATTATGACATCATCATCGCCATGACGACCATTATGACATCATCGTCGCCATGACGACCATTATGACATCATCGTCGCCATGACAACCATTATGACATCACAATCGCCATGACGACCATTATGACATCATAGTCGCCATGGCGACCATTATGACATCATCATCGCCATGATGACCGTTATGACAATATCGTCGCAATGACGACCCTTATGACATCATCGTCGCCATGGCAACCATTATGACATCATCATCGCCATGACAACCAATATGATATCATCGTTGCCATGATGACCATTATGACATCATTGTCGCCATGACAACCATTATGACATCAACGTCGCCATGGCGACCATTTTGACATCACCGTCGCCATAACGACCATTATGACATCTTCGTCGCCATGATGACCATTATGACATCATGACATCACCGTTGACATGACGACCATTATGACACCACCATTGCCATGACGACCATTATGACATCATCGTCGCCATGACGACCATTATGACATCATCGTCGCCATGACAACCATTATGACATCATCGTCGCCATGACAACCATTATGAAATCACAATCGCCATGACGACCATTATGACATCATCATCACCATGGCGACCATTATGACATCACCGTCGCCATGACGACCATTATGAAATCATCATAGCCATTACGACCATTATTAAATCACAGTCGCCATGACGACCATTATGACATCATGACATCACCGTTGCCATGACGACCATTATGACATCACCGTTGCCATGACGACCATTATGACATCATCGTCGCCATGACGACCATTATGACATCATCGTCGCCATGACGACCATTATGACATCATCGTCGCCATGACGACAATTATGACATCATCATCGCCATGACGACCATTATGACATCATCATCGCCATGATGACCGTTATGACATTATCGTCGCCATGACGACCCTTATGACATCATCGTCGCCATGGCAAACATTATGACATCATCATCGCCATGACAACCAATATGATATCATCGTCGCCATGATGACCATTATGACATCATCGTCACCATGACAACCATTATGACATCATCGTCGCCATGGCGACCATTATGATATCACCGTTGCCATGACGACCATTATGACATCATCGTAGCCATTACGACCATTATTAAATCACAGTCGCCATGACAACCATTATGACATCTTCGTCGCCATGATGACCATTATGACATCATGACATCACCGTTGCCATGACGACCATTATGACATCACCATTGCCATGACGACCATTATGACATCACCGTCGCCATGACGACCATTATGAAATCATCATAGCCATTACGGCCATTATTAAATCACAGTCGCCATGACAACCATTATTAAATCATCGTAGCCATTACGACCATTATTAAATCACAGTCGCCATGACAACCATTATGACATCTTCATCGCCATGATGACCATTATGACATCATGACATCACCGTCGCCATGACAGCCATTATGACATCATCATCGCCATGGCGACCATTATGACATCATCGTCGCCTTGACGACAATTATGACATCATCATCGCCATGGCGACCATTATGACATCATCATCGCCATGATGACCGTTATGACATTATCGTCGCCATGACGACCCTTATGATATAATTGTCGCCATGGCAACCATTATGACATCATCATCGCCATGACAACCAATATGATATCATCGTCGCCATGATGACCATTATGACATCATCGTCGCCATGACAACCATTATGACATCATCGTCGCCATGGCGACCATTATGACATCACCTTCGCCATGACGACCATTATGACATCATCGCAGCCTTTACGACCATTATTAAATCACAGTCGCCATGACAACCATTATGACATCTCCGTCGCCATGACGACCATTATGACATCACCGTTGCCATGACGACCATTTTGACATCACCGTTGCCATGACGACCATTATGACATCATCGTCGCCATGACAACCATTATGACATCATCGTCGCCATGATGACCATTATGACATCATCATCGCCATGATGACCCTTTATGACATTATCGTCGCCATGACGACCCTTATGACATCATCGTCGCCATGGCAACCATTATGACATCATCATCGCCATGACGACCAATATGATATCATCGCCGCCATGATGACCATTATGACATCATCATCGCCATGACAACCATTATGACATCATCGTCGCCATGACGACCATTATGACATCACCGTCGCCATGACGACGATTATGACATCATCATCACCATGATGACCGTTATGACATCACCGTCGTCATGACGACCATTATTAAATCATCGTAGCCATTTCGACCATTATTAAATCACAGTCGCCATGAGAACCATTATGACATCTTCGTCGCCATGATGACCATTATGACATCATGACATCACCGTTGACATGACGACCATTATGACACCACCATTGCCATGACGACCATTATGACATCATCGTCGCCATGACGACCATTATGACATCATCGTCGCCATGACAACCATTATGACATCACAATCGCCATGACGACCATTATGACATCATCATCACCATGGCGACCATTATGACATCACCGTCGCCATGATGACCATTATGAAATCATCATAGCCATTACGACCATTATTAAATCACAGTCGCCATGACAACCATTATGACATCTTCGTCGCCATGACGACCATTATGACATCATGAACTCACCGTTGCCATGATGACCATTATGACATCACCGTTGCCATGACAACCATTATGACATCACCGTTACCATGACGACCATTATGACATCATCGTCGCCATGACAACCATTATGACATCATCGTCACCATGGTGACCATTATGACATCATCGTAGCCATTACGACCATTATTAAAACACAGTCGCCATGACAACCATTATGACATCTTCGTCACCATGACGACCATTATGACATCATGACATCACCGTTGCCATGACGACCATTATGACATCACCATTGCCATGACGAACATTATGACATCATCGTCATCATGGCGACCATTATGACATCATCGTCGCCATGACAACCATTATGAGATCAAAATCGCCATGACGACCATTATGACATCATCATCGCCATGATGACCCTTTATGACATTATCGTCGCCATGACGACCCTTATGACATCATCGTCACCATGGCAACCATTATGACATCATCATCGCCATGACAACCAATATGATATCATCGTCGCCATGATGACCATTATGACATCATCGTCGCCATGACAACCATTTTGACATCATCGTCGCCATGGAGACCATTATGACATCACTGTCGCCATGACGTCCATTATGACATAATCGTAGCCATTACAACCATTATTAAATCACAGTCGCCATGACAACCATTATGACATCTTCATCGCCATGATGACCATTATGACATCATGACATCACCGTCGCCATGACAACCATTATGACATCATCGTCGCTATGGCGACCATTATGACATCATCGTCGCCTTGACGACAATTATGACATCATCATCGCCATGACGACCATTATGACATCATCATCGCCATGATGACCGTTATGACATTATCGTCGCCATGACGACCCTTATGACATCATCGTCGCCATGGCAACCATTATGACATCATCATCGCCATGACAACCAATATGATATCATCGTCGCCATGATGACCATTATGACATCATCGTCGCCATGACAACCATTATGACATCATCGTCGCCATGGCGACCATTATGACATCACCTTCGCCATGACGACCATTATGACATCATCGCAGCCTTTACGACCATTATTAAATCACAGTCGCCATGACAACCATTATGACATCTCCGTCGCCATGACGACCATTATGACATCACCGTTGCCATGACGACCATTTTGACATCACCGTTGCCATGACGACCATTATGACATCATCGTCGCCATGACAACCATTATGACATCATCGTCGCCATGACGACCATTATGACATCATCATCGCCATGATGACCCTTTATGACATTATCGTCGCCATGACGACCCTTATGACATCATCGTCGCCATGGCAACCATTATGACATCATCATCGCCATGACGACCAATATGATATCATCGTCGCCATGATGACCATTATGACATCATCATCGCCATGACAACCATTATGACATCATCGTCGCCATGACGACCATTATGACATCACCGTCGCCATGACGACCATTATGACATCATCATCGCCATGATGACCGTTATGACATTATCGTCGCCATGACGACCCTTATGACATCATCGTCGCCATGGCGACCATTATGACATCATCATCGCCATGACAACCAATATGATATCATCGTCGCCATGATGACCATTATGTCATCATCATCGCCATGGCAACCATTATGACATCATCATCACCATGGCGACCATTATGACATCAACGTCGCCATGGCGACCATTATGACATCACCGTCGTCATGACGACCATTATTAAATCATCGTAGCCATTTCGACCATTATTAAATCACAGTCGCCATGAGAACCATTATGACATCTTCGTCGCCATGATGACCATTATGACATCATCGTCGCCATGACAACCATTATGACATCATCGTCGCCATGGCGACCATTATGACATCACCTTCGCCATGACGACCATTATGACATCATCGCAGCCTTTACGACCATTATTAAATCACAGTCGCCATGACAACCATTATGACATCTCCGTCGCCATGACGACCATTATGACATCACCGTTGCCATGACGACCATTTTGACATCACCGTTGCCATGACGACCATTATGACATCATCGTCGCCATGACAACCATTATGACATCTTCGTCGCCATGACGACCATTATGACATCATGACATCACTGTTGCCATGACGACCATTATGACATCACCGTTGCCATGATGACCATTATGACATCATCATCGCCATGACGACCATTATGACATCATCGTCGCCATGACAACCATTATGACATCACAATCGCCATGACGACCATTATGACATCATAGTCGCCATGGCGACCATTATGACATCATCATCGCCATGATGACCGTTATGACAATATCGTCGCAATGACGACCCTTATGACATCATCGTCGCCATGGCAACCATTATGACATCATCATCGCCATGACAACCAATATGATATCATCGTTGCCATGATGACCATTATGACATCATTGTCGCCATGACAACCATTATGACATCAACGTCGCCATGGCGACCATTTTGACATCACCGTCGCCATAACGACCATTATGACATCAACGTCACCATGGCGACCATTATGACATCACCGTCGCCATGACGACCATTATTAAATCATCGTAGCCATTTCGACCATTATTATATCACAGTCGCCATGACAACCATTATGACATCTTCGTCGCCATGATGACCATTATGACATCACCGTTGCCATGACGACCATTATGACATCACCATTGCCATGACGACCATTATGACATCATCGTCGCCATGACGACCATTATGACATCATCATCACCATGACAACCATTATGACATCACAATCGCCATGACGACCATTATGACATCATCGTCACCATGGCGACCATTGTGACATCACCGTCGCAATGACGACAATTATGAAATCATCATAGCCAATACGACCATTATTAAATCACAGTCGCCATGACAACCATTATGACATCTTCGTCGCAATGATGACCATTATGACATCATGACATCACCGTCGCCATGACAACCATTATGACATCATCATCGCCATGGCGACCATTATGACATCATCGTCGCCTTGACGACAATTATGACATCATTATCGCCATGACGACCATTATGACATCATCATCGCCATGATGACCGTTATGACATTATCGTCGCCATGACGACCCTTATGACATCATCGTTGCCATCGCAACCTTTATGACATCATCATCGCCATGACAACCAATATGATATCATCGTCGCCATGATGACCATTATGACATCATCGTCGCCATGACAACCATTATGACATCATCGTCACCATGGCGACCATTATGACATCACCGTCGCCATGAGGACCATTATGACATCATCTTAGCCATTACGACCATTATTAAATCACAGTCGCCATGACAAACATTATGACATCTTCGTCGCCATGACAACCATTATGACATCATGACATCACCGTTGCCATGACGACCATTATGACATCACCGTTGCCATGATGACCATTATGACATCATCGTCGCCATGACGACCATTATGACATCATCGTCGCCATGACAACCATGATGACATCACAATCGCCATGACGATCATTATGACATCATCATCGCCATGATGACCCTTTATGACATTATCGTCGCCATGACGACCCTTATGACATCATCGTTGCCATCGCAACCATTATGACATCATCATCGCCATGACAACCAATATGATATCATCGTCGCCATGATGACCATTATGACATCATCGTCGCCATGACAACCATTATGACATCATCGTCGCCATGGCGACCATTATGACATCACCGTCGCCATGACGACCATTATGACATCATCATAGCCATTACAACCATTATTAAATCACAGTCGCCATGACAATCATTATGACATCTTCGTCGCCATGACGACCATTATGACATCATGACATCACCGTTGCCATGACGACCATTATGACATCATCGTCTCCATGACAACCATTATGACATCATCGAGGCCATGGTGACCATTATGACACCACCGTTGCCATGACGACCATAATGACATCATCGTCGCCATGACGACCATTATGACATAATCGTAGCCATTACAACCATTATTAAATCACAGTCGCCATGACAACCATTATGACATCTTCATCGCCATGATGACCATTATGACATCATGACATCACCGTCGCCATGACAACCATTATGACATCATCGTCGCTATGGCGACCATTATGACATCATCGTCGCCTTGACGACAATTATGACATCATCATCGCCATGACGACCATTATGACATCATCATCGCCATGATGACCGTTATGACATTATCGTCGCCATGACGACCCTTATGACATCATCGTCGCCATGGCAACCATTATGACATCATCATCGCCATGACAACCAATATGATATCATCGTCGCCATGATGACCATTATGACATCATCGTCGCCATGACAACCATTATGACATCATCGTCGCCATGGCGACCATTATGACATCACCTTCGCCATAACGACCATTATGACATCATCGCAGCCTTTACGACCATTATTAAATCACAGTCGCCATGACAACCATTATGACATCTCCGTCGCCATGACGACCATATGACATCACCGTTGCCATGACGACCATTTTGACATCACCGTTGCCATGACGACCATTATGACATCATCGTCGCCATGACAACCATTATGACATCATCGTCGCCATGACGACCATTATGACATCATCATCGCCATGATGACCCTTTATGACATTATCGTCGCCATGACGACCCTTATGACATCATCGTCGCCATGGCAACCATTATGACATCATCATCGCCATGACGACCAATATGATATCATCGTCGCCATGACGACCATTATGACATCACCGTCGCCATGACGACCATTATGACATCATCATCGCCATGATGACCGTTATGACATTATCGTCGCCATGACGACCCTTATGACATCATCGTCGCCATGGCGACCATTATGACATCATCATTGCCATGACAACCAATATGATATCATCGTCGCCATGATGACCATTATGTCATCATCATCATCGCCATGGCAACCATTATGACATCATCATCACCATGGCGACCATTATGACATCAACGTCGCCATGGCGACCATTATGACATCACCGTCGTCATGACGACCATTATTAAATCATCGTAGCCATTTCGACCATTATTAAATCACAGTCGCCATGATAACCATTATGACATCTTCGTCGCCATGATGACCATTATGACATCATGACATCACTGTTGACATGACGACCATTATGACACCACCATTGCCATGACGACCATTATGACATCATCGTCGCCATGACGACCATTATGACATCATCGTCGCCATGACAACCATTATGACATCACAATCGCCATGACGACCATTATGACATCATCATCACCATGGCGACCATTATGACATCACCGTCGCCATGATGACCATTATGAAATCATCATAGCCATTACGACCATTATTAAATCACAGTCGCCATGACAACCATTATGACATCTTCGTCGCCATGACGACCATTATGACATCATGAACTCACCGTTGCCATGACGACCATTATGACATCACCGTTGCCATGACAACCATTATGACATCACCGTTACCATGACGACCATTATGACATCATCCTCGCCATGACAACCATTATGACATCATCGTCGCCATGGTGACCATTATGACATCATCGTAGCCATTACGACCATTATTAAAACACAGTCGCCATGACAACCATTATGACATCTTCGTCACCATGACGACCATTATGACATCATGACATCACCGTTGAGATGACGACCATTATGACATCACCATTGCCATGATGAACATTATGACATCATCGTCATCATGGCGACCATTATGACATCATCGTCGCCATGACAACCATTATGAGATCAAAATCGCCATGACGACCATTATGACATCATCATCGCCATGATGACCCTTTATGACATTATCGTCGCCATGACGACCCTTATGACATCATCGTCACCATGGCAACCATTATGACATCATCATCGCCATGACAACCATTATGACATCATCGTCGCCATGGCGACCATTATGACATCACCTTCGCCATGACGACCATTATGACATCATCGCAGCCTTTACGACCATTATTAAATCACAGTCGCCATGACAACCATTATGACATCTCCGTCGCCATGACGACCATTATGACATCACCGTTGCCATGACGACCATTTTGACATCACCATTGCCATGACGACCATTATGACATCATCGTCGCCATGACAACCATTATGACATCTTCGTCGCCATGACGACCATTATGACATCATGACATCACTGTTGCCATGACGACCATTATGACATCACCGTTGCCATGATGACCATTATGACATCATCATCGCCATGACGACCATTATGACATCATCGTCGCCATGACAACCATTATGACATCACAATCGCCATGACGACCATTATGACATCATAGTCGCCATGGCGACCATTATGACATCATCATCGCCATGATGACCGTTATGACAATATCGTCGCAATGACGACCCTTATGACATCATCGTCGCCATGGCAACCATTATGACATCATCATCGCCATGACAACCAATATGATATCATCGTTGCCATGATGACCATTATGACATCATTGTCGCCATGACAACCATTATGACATCAACGTCGCCATGGCGACCATTTTGACATCACCGTCGCCATAACGACCATTATGACATCTTCATCGCCATGATGACCATTATGACATCATGACATCACCGTCGCCATGACAGCCATTATGACATCATCATCGCCATGGCGACCATTATGACATCATCGTCGCCTTGACGACAATTATGACATCATCATCGCCATGGCGACCATTATGACATCATCATCGCCATGATGACCGTTATGACATTATCGTCGCCATGACGACCCTTATGATATAATTGTCGCCATGGCAACCATTATGACATCATCATCGCCATGACAACCAATATGATATCATCGTCGCCATGATGACCATTATGACATCATCGTCGCCATGACAACCATTATGACATCATCGTCGCCATGACGACCATTATGACATCATCGCAGCCTTTACGACCATTATTAAATCACAGTCGCCATGACAACCATTATGACATCTCCGTCGCCATGACGACCATTATGACATCACCGTTGCCATGACGACCATTTTGACATCACCGTTGCCATGACGACCATTATGACATCATCGTCGCCATGACAACCATTATGACATCATCGTCGCCATGACGACCATTATGACATCATCATCGCCATGATGACCCTTTATGACATTATCGTCGCCATGACGACCCTTATGACATCATCGTCGCCATGGCAACCATTATGACATCATCATCGCCATGACGACCAATATGATATCATCGTCGCCATGATGACCATTATGACATCATCATCGCCATGACAACCATTATGACATCATCGTCGCCATGACGACCATTATGACATCACCGTCGCCATGACGACCATTATGACATCATCATCGCCATGATGACCGTTATGACATTATCGTCGCCATGACGACCCTTATGACATCATCGTCGCCATGGCGACCATTATGACATCATCATCGCCATGACAACCAATATGATATCATCGTCGCCATGATGACCATTATGTCATCATCATCGCCATGGCAACCATTATGACATCATCATCACCATGGCGACCATTATGACATCAACGTCGCCATGGCGACCATTATGACATCACCGTCGTCATGACGACCATTATTAAATCATCGTAGCCATTTCGACCATTATTAAATCACAGTCGCCATGAGAACCATTATGACATCTTCGTCGCCATGATGACCATTATGACATCATCGTCGCCATGACAACCATTATGACATCATCGTCGCCATGGCGACCATTATGACATCACCTTCGCCATGACGACCATTATGACATCATCGCAGCCTTTACGACCATTATTAAATCACAGTCGCCATGACAACCATTATGACATCTCCGTCGCCATGACGACCATTATGACATCACCGTTGCCATGACGACCATTTTGACATCACCGTTGCCATGACGACCATTATGACATCATCGTCGCCATGACAACCATTATGACATCTTCGTCGCCATGACGACCATTATGACATCATGACATCACTGTTGCCATGACGACCATTATGACATCACCGTTGCCATGATGACCATTATGACATCATCATCGCCATGACGACCATTATGACATCATCGTCGCCATGACAACCATTATGACATCACAATCGCCATGACGACCATTATGACATCATAGTCGCCATGGCGACCATTATGACATCATCATCGCCATGATGACCGTTATGACAATATCGTCGCAATGACGACCCTTATGACATCATCGTCGCCATGGCAACCATTATGACATCATCATCGCCATGACAACCAATATGATATCATCGTTGCCATGATGACCATTATGACATCATTGTCGCCATGACAACCATTATGACATCAACGTCGCCATGGCGACCATTTTGACATCACCGTCGCCATAACGACCATTATGACATCTTCGTCGCCATGATGACCATTATGACATCATGACATCACCGTTGACATGACGACCATTATGACACCACCATTGCCATGACGACCATTATGACATCATCGTCGCCATGACGACCATTATGACATCATCGTCGCCATGACAACCATTATGACATCATCGTCGCCATGACAACCATTATGAAATCACAATCGCCATGACGACCATTATGACATCATCATCACCATGGCGACCATTATGACATCACCTTCGCCATGACGACCATTTTGACATCACCGTTGCCATGACGACCATTATGACATCACCGTTGCCATGACGACCATTTTGACATCACCGTTGCCATGACGACCATTATGACATCATCGTCGCCATGACAACCATTATGACATCTCCGTCGCCATGACGACCATTATGACATCACCGTTGCCATGACGACCATTTTGACATCACCGTTGCCATGACGACCATTATGACATCATCGTCGCCATGACAACCATTATGACATCTTCGTCGCCATGACGACCATTATGACATCATGACATCACTGTTGCCATGACGACCATTATGACATCACCGTTGCCATGATGACCATTATGACATCATCATCGCCATGACGACCATTATGACATCATCGTCGCCATGACAACCATTATGACATCACAATCGCCATGACGACCATTATGACATCATAGTCGCCATGGCGACCATTATGACATCATCATCGCCATGATGACCGTTATGACAATATCGTCGCAATGACGACCCTTATGACATCATCGTCGCCATGGCAACCATTATGACATCATCATCGCCATGACAACCAATATGATATCATCGTTGCCATGATGACCATTATGACATCATTGTCGCCATGACAACCATTATGACATCAACGTCGCCATGGCGACCATTTTGACATCACCGTCGCCATAACGACCATTATGACATCTTCGTCGCCATGATGACCATTATGACATCATGACATCACCGTTGACATGACGACCATTATGACACCACCATTGCCATGACGACCATTATGACATCATCGTCGCCATGACGACCATTATGACATCATCGTCGCCATGACAACCATTATGACATCATCGTCGCCATGACAACCATTATGAAATCACAATCGCCATGACGACCATTATGACATCTCCGTCGCCAAGACGACCATTATGACATCACCGTTGCCATGACGACCATTTTGACATCACCGTTGCCATGACGACCATTATGACATCATCGTCGCCATGACAACCATTATGACATCATCGTCGCCATGACGACCATTATGACATCATCATCGCAATGATGACCCTTTATGACATTATCGTCGCCATGACGACCCTTATGACATCATCGTCGCCATGGCAACCATTATGACATCATCATCGCCATGACGACCAATATGATATCATCGTCGCCATGATGACCATTATGACATCATTGTCGCCATGATAACCATTATGACATCAACGTCGCCATGGCGACCATTTTGACATCACCGTCGCCATAACGACCATTATGACATCTTCATCGCCATGATGACCATTATGACATCATGACATCACCGTTGACATGACGACCATTATGACACCACCATTGCCATGACGACCATTAGGACATCATCGTCGCCATGACGACCATTATGACATCATCGTCGCCATGACAACCATTATGACATCATCGTCGCCATGACAACCATTATGAAATCACAATCGCCATGACAACCATTATGACATCATCATCACCATGGCGACCATTATGACATCACCTTCGCCATGACGACCATTTTGACATCACCGTTGCCATGACGACCATTATGACATCACCGTTGCCATGACGACCATTTTGACATCACCGTTGCCATGACGACCATTATGACATCATCGTCGCCATGACAACCATTATGACATCTCCGTCGCCATGACGACCATTATGACATCACCGTTGCCATGACGACCATTTTGACATCACCGTTGCCATGACGACCATTATGACATCATCGTCGCCATGACAACCATTATGACATCTTCGTCGCCATGACGACCATTATGACATCATGACATCACTGTTGCCATGACGACCATTATGACATCACCGTTGCCATGATGAACATTATGACATCATCATCGCCATGACGACCATTATGACATCATCGTCGCCATGACAACCATTATGACATCACAATCGCCATGACGACCATTATGACATCATAGTCGCCATGGCGACCATTATGACATCATCATCGCCATGATGACCGTTATGACAATATCGTCGCAATGACGACCCTTATGACATCATCGTCGCCATGACAACCATTATGACATCATCGTCGCCATGACAACCATTATGAAATCACAATCGCCATGACGACCATTATGACATCTCCGTCGCCATGACGACCATTATGACATCACCGTTGCCATGACGACCATTTTGACATCACCGTTGCCATGACGACCATTATGACATCATCGTCGCCATGACAACCATTATGACATCATCGTCGCCATGACGACAATTATGACATCATCATCGCCATGATGACCCTTTATGACATTATCGTCGCCATGACGACCCTTATGACATCATCGTCGCCATGGCAACCATTATGACATCATCATCGCCATGACGACCAATATGATATCATCGTCGCCATGATGACCATTATGACATCATCATCGCCATGACAACCATTATGACATCATCGTCGCCATGACGACCATTATGACATCACCGTCGCCATGACGACCATTATGACATCATCATCGCCATGATGACCGTTATGACATTATCGTCGCCATGACGACCCTTATGACATCATCGTCGCCATGGCGACCATTATGACATCATCATCGCCATGACAACCAATATGATATCATCGTCGCCATGATGACCATTATGTCATCATCATCGCCATGGCAACCATTATGACATCATCATCACCATGGCGACCATTATGACATCAACGTCGCCATGGCGACCATTATGACATCACCGTCGTCATGACGACCATTATTAAATCATCGTAGCCATTTCGACCATTATTAAATCACAGTCGCCATGAGAACCATTATGACATCTTCGTCGCCATGATGACCATTATGACATCATCGTCGCCATGACAACCATTATGACATCATCGTCGCCATGGCGACCATTATGACATCACCTTCGCCATGACGACCATTATGACATCATCGTCGCCATGACAACCATTATGACATCATCGTCGCCATGACAACCATTATGAAATCACAATCGCCATGACGACCATTATGACATCATCATCACCATGGCGACCATTATGACATCACCTTCGCCATGACGACCATTTTGACATCACCGTTGCCATGACGACCATTATGACATCACCGTTGCCATGACGACCATTTTGACATCACCGTTGCCATGACGACCATTATGACATCATCGTCGCCATGACAACCATTATGACATCTCCGTCGCCATGACGACCATTATGACATCACCGTTGCCATGACGACCATTTTGACATCACCGTTGCCATGACGACCATTATGACATCATCGTCGCCATGACAACCATTATGACATCTTCGTCGCCATGACGACCATTATGACATCATGACATCACTGTTGCCATGACGACCATTATGACATCATCATCGCCATGACGACCATTATGACATCATCGTCGCCATGACAACCATTATGACATCACAATCGCCATGACGACCATTATGACATCATAGTCGCCATGGCGACCATTATGACATCATCATCGCCATGATGACCGTTATGACAATATCGTCGCAATGACGACCCTTATGACATCATCGTCGCCATGACAACCATTATGACATCATCGTCGCCATGACAACCATTATGAAATCACAATCGCCATGACGACCATTATGACATCTCCGTCGCCATGACGACCATTATGACATCACCGTTGCCATGACGACCATTTTGACATCACCGTTGCCATGACGACCATTATGACATCATCGTCGCCATGACAACCATTATGACATCATCGTCGCCATGACGACCATTATGACATCATCATCGCCATGATGACCCTTTATGACATTATCGTCGCCATGACGACCCTTATGACATCATCGTCGCCATGGCAACCATTATGACATCATCATCGCCATGACGACCAATATGATATCATCGTCGCCATGATGACCATTATGACATCATCATCGCCATGACAACCATTATGACATCATCGTCGCCATGACGACCATTATGACATCACCGTCGCCATGACGACCATTATGACATCATCATCGCCATGATGACCGTTATGACATTATCGTCGCCATGACGACCCTTATGACATCATCGTCGCCATGGCGACCATTATGACATCATCATCGCCATGACAACCAATATGATATCATCGTCGCCATGATGACCATTATGTCATCATCATCGCCATGGCAACCATTATGACATCATCATCACCATGGCGACCATTATGACATCAACGTCGCCATGGCGACCATTATGACATCACCGTCGTCATGACGACCATTATTAAATCATCGTAGCCATTTCGACCATTATTAAATCACAGTCGCCATGAGAACCATTATGACATCTTCGTCGCCATGATGACCATTATGACATCATCGTCGCCATGACAACCATTATGACATCATCGTCGCCATGGCGACCATTATGACATCACCTTCGCCATGACGACCATTATGACATCATCGCAGCCTTTACGACCATTATTAAATCACAGTCGCCATGACAACCATTATGACATCTCCGTCGCCATGACGACCATTATGACATCACCGTTGCCATGACGACCATTTTGACATCACCGTTGCCATGACGACCATTATGACATCATCGTCGCCATGACAACCATTATGACATCTTCGTCGCCATGACGACCATTATGACATCATGACATCACTGTTGCCATGACGACCATTATGACATCACCGTTGCCATGATGACCATTATGACATCATCATCGCCATGACGACCATTATGACATCATCGTCGCCATGACGACCATTATGACATCATCGTCGCCATGACAACCATTATGACATCACAATCGCCATGACGACCATTATGACATCATAGTCGCCATGGCGACCATTATGACATCATCATCGCCATGATGACCGTTATGACAATATCGTCGCAATGACGACCCTTATGACATCATCGTCGCCATGGCAACCATTATGACATCATCATCGCCATGACAACCAATATGATATCATCGTTGCCATGATGACCATTATGACATCATTGTCGCCATGACAACCATTATGACATCAACGTCGCCATGGCGACCATTTTGACATCACCGTCGCCATAACGACCATTATGACATCTTCGTCGCCATGATGACCATTATGACATCATGACATCACCGTTGACATGACGACCATTATGACACCACCATTGCCATGACGACCATTATGACATCATCGTCGCCATGACGACCATTATGACATCATCGTCGCCATGACAACCATTATGACATCATCGTCGCCATGACAACCATTATGAAATCACAATCGCCATGACGACCATTATGACATCATCATCACCATGGCGACCATTATGACATCACCGTCGCCATGACGACCATTATGAAATCATCATAGCCATTACGACCATTATTAAATCACAGTCGCCATGACGACCATTATGACATCATGACATCACCGTTGCCATGACGACCATTATGACATCACCGTTGCCATGACGACCATTATGACATCATCGTCGCCATGACGACCATTATGACATCATCGTCGCCATGACGACCATTATGACATCATCGTCGCCATGACGACAATTATGACATCATCATCGCCATGACGACCATTATGACATCATCATCGCCATGATGACCGTTATGACATTATCGTCGCCATGACGACCCTTATGACATCATCGTCGCCATGGCAAACATTATGACATCATCATCGCCATGACAACCAATATGATATCATCGTCGCCATGATGACCATTATGACATCATCGTCACCATGACAACCATTATGACATCATCGTCGCCATGGCGACCATTATGATATCACCGTTGCCATGACGACCATTATGACATCATCGTAGCCATTACGACCATTATTAAATCACAGTCGCCATGACAACCATTATGACATCTTCGTCGCCATGATGACCATTATGACATCATGACATCACCGTTGCCATGACGACCATTATGACATCACCATTGCCATGACGACCATTATGACATCACCGTCGCCATGACGACCATTATGAAATCATCATAGCCATTACGGCCATTATTAAATCACAGTCGCCATGACAACCATTATTAAATCATCGTAGCCATTACGACCATTATTAAATCACAGTCGCCATGACAACCATTATGACATCTTCATCGCCATGATGACCATTATGACATCATGACATCACCGTCGCCATGACAGCCATTATGACATCATCATCGCCATGGCGACCATTATGACATCATCGTCGCCTTGACGACAATTATGACATCATCATCGCCATGGCGACCATTATGACATCATCATCGCCATGATGACCGTTATGACATTATCGTCGCCATGACGACCCTTATGATATAATTGTCGCCATGGCAACCATTATGACATCATCATCGCCATGACAACCAATATGATATCATCGTCGCCATGATGACCATTATGACATCATCGTCGCCATGACAACCATTATGACATCATCGTCGCCATGGCGACCATTATGACATCACCTTCGCCATGACGACCATTATGACATCATCGCAGCCTTTACGACCATTATTAAATCACAGTCGCCATGACAACCATTATGACATCTCCGTCGCCATGACGACCATTATGACATCACCGTTGCCATGACGACCATTTTGACATCACCGTTGCCATGACGACCATTATGACATCATCGTCGCCATGACAACCATTATGACATCATCGTCGCCATGATGACCATTATGACATCATCATCGCCATGATGACCCTTTATGACATTATCGTCGCCATGACGACCCTTATGACATCATCGTCGCCATGGCAACCATTATGACATCATCATCGCCATGACGACCAATATGATATCATCGCCGCCATGATGACCATTATGACATCATCATCGCCATGACAACCATTATGACATCATCGTCGCCATGACGACCATTATGACATCACCGTCGCCATGACGACCATTATGACATCATCATCACCATGATGACCGTTATGACATCACCGTCGTCATGACGACCATTATTAAATCATCGTAGCCATTTCGACCATTATTAAATCACAGTCGCCATGAGAACCATTATGACATCTTCGTCGCCATGATGACCATTATGACATCATGACATCACCGTTGACATGACGACCATTATGACACCACCATTGCCATGACGACCATTATGACATCATCGTCGCCATGACGACCATTATGACATCATCGTCGCCATGACAACCATTATGACATCACAATCGCCATGACGACCATTATGACATCATCATCACCATGGCGACCATTATGACATCACCGTCGCCATGATGACCATTATGAAATCATCATAGCCATTACGACCATTATTAAATCACAGTCGCCATGACAACCATTATGACATCTTCGTCGCCATGACGACCATTATGACATCATGAACTCACCGTTGCCATGATGACCATTATGACATCACCGTTGCCATGACAACCATTATGACATCACCGTTACCATGACGACCATTATGACATCATCGTCGCCATGACAACCATTATGACATCATCGTCACCATGGTGACCATTATGACATCATCGTAGCCATTACGACCATTATTAAAACACAGTCGCCATGACAACCATTATGACATCTTCGTCACCATGACGACCATTATGACATCATGACATCACCGTTGCCATGACGACCATTATGACATCACCATTGCCATGACGAACATTATGACATCATCGTCATCATGGCGACCATTATGACATCATCGTCGCCATGACAACCATTATGAGATCAAAATCGCCATGACGACCATTATGACATCATCATCGCCATGATGACCCTTTATGACATTATCGTCGCCATGACGACCCTTATGACATCATCGTCACCATGGCAACCATTATGACATCATCATCGCCATGACAACCAATATGATATCATCGTCGCCATGATGACCATTATGACATCATCGTCGCCATGACGACCATTTTGACATCATCGTCGCCATGGAGACCATTATGACATCACTGTCGCCATGACGTCCATTATGACATCATCGTAGCCATTACGACCATTATTAAATCACAGTCGCCATGACAACCATTATGACATCTTCGTCGCCATGACGACCATTATGACATCATGACATCACTGTTGCCATGACGACCATTATGACATCACCGTTGCCATGATGACCATTATGACATCATCATCGCCATGACGACCATTATGACATCATCGTCGCCATGACAACCATTATGACATCACAATCGCCATGACGACCATTATGACATCATAGTCGCCATGGCGACCATTATGACATCATCATCGCCATGATGACCGTTATGACAATATCGTCGCAATGACGACCCTTATGACATCATCGTCGCCATGGCAACCATTATGACATCATCATCGCCATGACAACCAATATGATATCATCGTTGCCATGATGACCATTATGACATCATTGTCGCCATGACAACCATTATGACATCAACGTCGCCATGGCGACCATTTTGACATCACCGTCGCCATAACGACCATTATGACATCTTCGTCGCCATGATGACCATTATGACATCATGACATCACCGTTGACATGACGACCATTATGACACCACCATTGCCATGACGACCATTATGACATCATCGTCGCCATGACGACCATTATGACATCATCGTCGCCATGACAACCATTATGACATCATCGTCGCCATGACAACCATTATGAAATCACAATCGCCATGACGACCATTATGACATCATCATCACCATGGCGACCATTATGACATCACCGTCGCCATGACGACCATTATGAAATCATCATAGCCATTACGACCATTATTAAATCACAGTCGCCATGACGACCATTATGACATCATGACATCACCGTTGCCATGACGACCATTATGACATCACCGTTGCCATGACGACCATTATGACATCATCGTCGCCATGACGACCATTATGACATCATCGTCGCCATGACGACCATTATGACATCATCGTCGCCATGACGACAATTATGACATCATCATCGCCATGACGACCATTATGACATCATCATCGCCATGATGACCGTTATGACATTATCGTCGCCATGACGACCCTTATGACATCATCGTCGCCATGGCAAACATTATGACATCATCATCGCCATGACAACCAATATGATATCATCGTCGCCATGATGACCATTATGACATCATCGTCACCATGACAACCATTATGACATCATCGTCGCCATGGCGACCATTATGACATCACCGTTGCCATGACGACCATTATGACATCATCGTAGCCATTACGACCATTATTAAATCACAGTCGCCATGACAACCATTATGACATCTTCATCGCCATGACGACCATTATGACATCATGACATCACCGTTGCCATGACGGCCATTATGACATAATCGTCGCCATGACAACCATTATAACATCATCGTCGCCATGGCGACCATTATGACACCTCCGTTGCCATGACGATCATTATGACATCATCGTCGCCATGACAACCATTATGACATCATCATCGCCATGACGACCATTATGACATCATCATCGCCATGATGACCGTTATGACATCATCGTCGCCATGGCGACCATTATGACACCACCGTTGCCATGACGACCATTATTACATCATCGTCGCCATGACGACCATTATGACATCATCATCGCCATGATGACCGTTATGACATTATCGTCGCCATGATGACCCTTATGATGTCATCGTCGCCATGGCAATCATTATGACATCATCATCGCCATGACAACCAATATGATATCATCGTCGCCATGATGACCATTATGACATCATCGTCGCCATGACAACCATTATGACATCATCATAGCCATGGCGACCATTATGACATCATCGTCGCCATGACAACCATTATGACATCACCGCCACCATGACGACCATTATGACATCATCATCGCCATGATGACCGTTATGACATTATCGTCGCCATGACGACCCTTATGACATCATCGCCGCCATGGTGACCATTATGACATCATCATCGCCATGACAACCAATATGATATCATCGTCGCCATGATGACCATTATGTCATCATCGTCGCCATTGAAACCATTATGACATCATCATCGCCATGGCGACCATTATGACATCAACGTCGCCATGACGACCATTATTAAATCATCGTAGCCATTTCGACCATTATTATATCACAGTCGCCATGACAACCATTATGACATCTTCGTCGCCATGATGACCATTATGACATCATGACATCACCGTTGCCATGACGACCATTTTGACATCACCATTGCCATGACGACCATTATGACATCATCGTCGCCATGATGACCATTATGACATCATCGTCGCCATGACAACCATTATGACATCACAATCGCCATGACGACCATTATGACATCATCGTCACCATGGCGACCATTGTGACATCACCGTCGCAATGACGACAATTATGAAATCATCATAGCCATTACGACCATTATTAAATCACAGTCGCCATGACAACCATTATGACATCTTCGTCGCAATGATGACCATTATGACATCATGACATCACCGTCGCCATGACAACCATTATGACATCATCGTCACCTTGACGGCAATTATGACATCATTATCGCCATGACTACCATTATGACATCATCATCGCCATGATGACCGTTATGACATTATCGTCGCCATGACGACCCTTATGACATCATCGTTGCCATCGCAACCATTATGACATCATCATCGCCATGACAACCAATATGATATCATCGTCGCCATGATGACCATTATGACATCATCGTCGCCATGACAACCATTATGACATCTTTGTCGCCATGACAACCATTATGACATTATGACATCACCGTTGCCATGACGACCATTATGACATCACCGTTGCCATGACGACCATTATGCCATCATCGTCGCCATGACAACCAATATGATTTCATCGTCGCCATGATGACCATTATGTCATCATCATCGCCATGGCAACCATTATGACATCATCATCACCATGGCGACCATTATGACATCAACGTCGCCATGGCGACCATTATGACATCACCGTCGTCATGACGACCAATATTAAATCATCGTAGCCATTTCGACCATTATTAAATCACAGTCGCCATGAGAACCATTATGACATCTTCGTCGCCATGATGACCATTATGACATCATGACATCACCGTTGACATGACGACCATTATGACACCACCATTGCCATGACGACCATTATGACATCATCGTCGCCATGACGACCATTATGACATCATCGTCGCCATGACAACCATTATGACATCACAATCGCCATGACGACCATTATGACATCATCATCACCATGGCGACCATTATGACATCACCGTCGCCATGATGACCATTATGAAATCATCATAGCCATTACGACCATTATTAAATCACAGTCGCCATGACAACCATTATGACATCTTCGTCGCCATGACGACCATTATGACATCATGAACTCACCGTTGCCATGATGACCATTATGACATCACCGTTGCCATGACAACCATTATGACATCACCGTTACCATGATGACCATTATGACATCATCGTCGCCATGACAACCATTATGACATCATCGTCGCCATGGTGACCATTATGACATCATCGTAGCCATTACGACCATTATTAAAACACAGTCGCCATGACAACCATTATGACATCTTCGTCACCATGACGACCATTATGACATCATGACATCACCGTTGCCATGACGACCATTATGACATCACCATTGCCATGACGAACATTATGACATCATCGTCATCATGGCGACCATTATGACATCATCGTCGCCATGACAACCATTATGAGATCAAAATCGCCATGACGACCATTATGACATCATCATCGCCATGATGACCCTTTATGACATTATCGTCGTCATGACGACCCTTATGACATCATCGTCACCATGGCAACCATTATGACATCATCATCGCCATGACAACCAATATGATATCATCGTCGCCATGATGACCATTATGTAATCATTGTCGCCATGACAACCATTATGACATCTTCGTCGTCATGGCGACCATTATGACATCATCGTCGCCATGGCGACCATTATGACATCATAGTCGCCCTGGCGACCATTATGACATCATCATCGCCATGACAACCAATATGATATCATCGTCGCCATGATGACCATTATGACATCATCGTCGCCATGACAACCATTATGACATCATATTCGCCATGGCGACCATTATGACATCACTGTCGCCATGACGTCCATTATGACATCATCGTAGCCATTACGACCATTATTAAATCACAGTCGCCATGACAACCATTATGACATCTTCGTCGCCATGACGACCATTATGACATCATGACATCACTGTTGCCATGACGACCATTATGACATCACCGTTGCCATGATGACCATTATGACATCATCATCGCCATGACGACCATTATGACATCATCGTCGCCATGACAACCATTATGACATCACAATCGCCATGACGACCATTATGACATCATAGTCGCCATGGCGACCATTATGACATCATCATCGCCATGATGACCGTTATGACAATATCGTCGCAATGACGACCCTTATGACATCATCGTCGCCATGGCAACCATTATGACATCATCATCGCCATGACAACCAATATGATATCATCGTTGCCATGATGACCATTATGACATCATTGTCGCCATGACAACCATTATGACATCAACGTCGCCATGGCGACCATTTTGACATCACCGTCGCCATAACGACCATTATGACATCTTCGTCGCCATGATGACCATTATGACATCATGACATCACCGTTGACATGACGACCATTATGACACCACCATTGCCATGACGACCATTATGACATCATCGTCGCCATGACGACCATTATGACATCATCGTCGCCATGACGACCATTATGACATCATCGTCGCCATGACAACCATTATGACATCATCGTCGCCATGACAACCATTATGAAATCACAATCGCCATGACGACCATTATGACATCATCATCACCATGGCGACCATTATGACATCACCGTCGCCATGACGACCATTATGAAATCATCATAGCCATTACGACCATTATTAAATCACAGTCGCCATGACGACCATTATGACATCATGACATCACCGTTGCCATGACGACCATTATGACATCATGACATCACCGTTGCCATGACGACCATTATGACATCACCGTCGCCATGACGACCATTATGACATCATCGTCGCCATGACGACAATTATGACATCATCATCGCCATGATGACCATTATGACATCATCATCGCCATGATGACCGTTATGACATTATCGTCGCCATGACGACCCTTATGACATCATCGTCGCCATGGCAAACATTATGACATCATCATCGCCATGACAACCAATATGATATCATCGTCGCCATGACGACCATTATGACATCATCGTCACCATGATGACCATTATGACATCATCGTCACCATGACAACCATTATGACATCATCGTCGCCATGGCGACCATTATGACATCACCGTCGCCATGACGACCATTATGACATCATCGTAGCCATTACGACCATTATTATATCACAGTCGCCATGACGACCATTATGACATCATCGTAGCCATTACGACCATTATTATATCACAGTCGCCATGACAACCATTATGACATCTTCGTCGCCATGATGACCATTATGACATCATGACATCACCGTTGCCATGACGACCATTATGACATCACCATTGCCATGACGACCATTATGACATCATCGTCGCCATGACGACCATTATGACATCATCATCGCCATGATGACCGTTATGACATTATCGTCGCCATGACGACCCTTATGATATAATTGTCGCCATGGCAACCATTATGACATCATCATCGCCATGACAACCAATATGATATCATCGTCGCCATGATGACCATTATGACATCATCGTCGCCATGACAACCATTATGACATCATCGTCGCCATGGCGACCATTATGACATCACCTTCGCCATGACGACCATTATGACATCATCGCAGCCTTTACGACCATTATTAAATCACAGTCGCCATGACAACCATTATGACATCTCCGTCGCCATGACGACCATTATGACATCACCGTTGCCATGACGACCATTTTGACATCACCGTTGCCATGACGACCATTATGACATCATCGTCGCCATGACAACCATTATGACATCATCGTCGCCATGACGACCATTATGACATCATCATCGCCATGATGACCCTTTATGACATTATCGTCGCCATGACGACCCTTATGACATCATCGTCGCCATGGCAACCATTATGACATCATCATCGCCATGACGACCAATATGATATCATCGTCGCCATGATGACCATTATGACATCATCATCGCCATGACAACCATTATGACATCATCGTCGCCATGACGACCATTATGACATCACCGCCGCCATGACGACCATTATGACATCATCATCGCCATGATGACCGTTATGACATTATCGTCGCCATGACGACCCTTATGACATCATCGCCGCCATGGTGACCATTATGACATCATCATCGCCATGACAACCAATATGATATCATCGTCGCCATGATGACCATTATGTCATCATCGTCGCCATGGCAACCATTATGACATCATCATCGCCATGGCGACCATTATGACATCAACGTCACCATGGCGACCATTATGACATCACCGTCGCCATGACGACCATTATTAAATCATCGTAGCCATTTCGACCATTATTATATCACAGTCGCCATGACAACCATTATGACATCTTCGTCGCCATGATGACCATTATGACATCACCGTTGCCATGACGACCATTATGACATCACCATTGCCATGACGACCATTATGACATCATCGTCGCCATGACGACCATTATGACATCATCGTCACCATGACAACCATTATGACATCACAATCGCCATGACGACCATTATGACATCATCGTCACCATGGCGACCATTGTGACATCACCGTCGCAATGACGACAATTATGAAATCATCATAGCCATTACGACCATTATTAAATCACAGTCGCCATGACAACCATTATGACATCTTCGTCGCAATGATGACCATTATGACATCATGACATCACCGTCGCCATGACAACCATTATGACATCACCATCGCCATGGCGACCATTATGACATCATCGTTGCCTTGACGACAATTATGACATCATTATCGCCATGACGACCATTATGACATCATCATCGCCATGATGACCGTTATGACATTATCGTCGCCATGACGACCCTTATGACATCATCGTTGCCATCGCAACCATTATGACATCATCATCGAAATGACAACCAATATGATATCATCGTCGCCATGATGACCATTATGACATCATCGTCGCCATGACAACCATTATGACATCATCGTCGCCATGGCGACCATTATGACATCACCGTCGCCATGACGACCATTATGACATCATCTTAGCCATTACGACCATTATTAAATCACAGTCGCCATGACAAACATTATGACATCTTCGTCGCCATGACAACCATTATGACATCATGACATCACCGTTGCCATGACGACCATTATGACATCACCGTTGCCATGATGACCATTATGACATCATCGTCGCCATGACGACCATTATGACATCATCGTCGCCATGACAACCATTATGACATCACAATCGCCATGACGATCATTATGACATCATCATCGCCATGATGACCCTTTATGACATTATCGTCGCCATGACGACCCTTATGACATCATCGTTGCCATCGCAACCATTATGACATCATCATCGCCATGACAACCAATATGATATCATCGTCGCCATGATGACCATTATGACATCATCGTCGCCATGACAACCATTATGACATCATCGTCGCCATGGCGACCATTATGACATCACCGTCGCCATGACGACCATTATGACATCATCGTAGCCATTACAACCATTATTAAATCACAGTCGCCATGACAATCATTATGACATCTTCGTCGCCATGACGACCATTATGACATCATGACATCACCGTTGCCATGACGACCATTATGACATCATCGTCTCCATGACAACCATTATGACATCATCGACGCCATGGTGACCATTATGACACCACCGTTGCCATGACGACCATAATGACATCATCGTCGCCATGACGACCATTATGACATCATCGTAGCCATTACAACCTTTATTAAATCACAGTCGCCATGACAACCATTATGACATCTTCATCGCCATGATGACCATTATGACATCATGACATCACCGTCGCCATGACAACCATTATGACATCATCGTCGCTATGGCGACCATTATGACATCATCGTCGCCTTGACGACAATTATGAGATCATCATCGCCATGACGACCATTATGACATCATCATCGCCATGATGACCGTTATGACATTATCGTCGCCATGACGACCCTTATGACATCATCGTCGCCATGGCAACCATTATGACATCATCATCGCCATGACAACCAATATGAAATCATCGTCGCATTGATAACCATTATGACATCATCGTCGCCATGACAACCATTATGACATCATCGTCGCCATGGCGACCATTATGACATCATCGTCGCCATGGCGACCATTATGACATCACCGTTGCCATGACGACCATTATGTCATCACCGTCGCCATGACGACCATTATGACATCACCGTCGCCATGATGACCATTATGACATGACCGTCGCCATGACGACCATTATGACATTATCGTCGCCATGACAACCATTATGACATCATCGTCGCCATGGCACCCATTATGACATCATCGTCGCCATGACGACCATTATGACATCATATTCGCCCTGACGACCATTATGACATCAACGTCGCCATGGCGACCATTTTGACATCACCGTCGCCATGACGACCATTATTAAATCACAGTAGCCATTACGACCATTATTAAATCACAGTCGCCATGACAACCATTATGACATCTTCGTCGCCATGATGACCATTATGACATCATGACATCACCGTTGCCATGACGACCATTATGACATCACCATTGCCATGACGACCATTATGACATCATCGTCGCCATGACGACCTTTATGACATCATCGTCACCATGGCGACCATTATGACATCACCGTCGCCATGACGACCATTATGAAATCATCATAGCCATTTCGACCTTTATTAAATCACAGTCGCCATGACAACCATTTTGACATCTTCATCACCATGATGACCATTATGACATCATGACATCACCGTCGCCATGACAGCCATTATGACATCATCATCGCCATGGCGACCATTATGACATCATCGTCGCCTTGACGACAATTATGACATCATCATCGCCATGGCGACCATTATGACATCATCATCGCCATGATGACCGTTATGACATTATCGTCGCCATGACGACCCTTATGATATAATTGTCGCCATGGCAACCATTATGACATCATCATCGCCATGACAACCAATATGATATCATCGTCGCCATTATGACCATTATGACATCATCGTCGCCATGACAACCATTATGACATCATCGTCGCCATGGCGACCATTATGACATCACCTTCGCCATGGCGACCATTATGACATCATCGCAGCCTTTACGACCATTATTAAATCACAGTCGCCATGACAACCATTATGACATCTCCGTCGCCATGACGACCATTATGACATCACCGTTGCCATGACGACCATTTTGACATCACCGTTGCCATGACGACCATTATGACATCATCGTCGCCATGACAACCATTATGACGTCATCGTCGCCATGACAACCATTATGACGTCATCGTCGCCATGACGACCATTATGACATCATCATCGCCATGATGACCCTTTATGACATTATCGTCGCCATGACGACCCTTATGACATCATCGTCGCCATGGCAACCATTATGACATCATCATCGCCATGACGACCAATATGATATCATCGTCGCCATGATGACCATTATGACATCATCATCGCCATGACAACCATTATGACATCATCGTCGCCATGACGACCATTATGACATCACCGTCGCCATGACGACCATTATGACATCATCATCGCCATGATGACCGTTATGACATTATCGTCGCCATGACGACCCTTATGACATCATCGTCGCCATGGCGACCATCATGACATCATCATTGCCATGACAACCAATATGATATCATCGTCGCCATGATGACCATTATGTCATCATCATCGCCATGGCAACCATTATGACATCATCATCACCATGGCGACCATTATGACATCAACGTCGCCATGGCGACCATTATGACATCACCGTCGTCATGACGAACATTATTAAATCATCGTAGCCATTTCGACCATTATTAAATCACAGTCGCCATGATAACCATTATGACATCTTCGTCGCCATGATGACCATTATGACATCATGACATCACCGTTGACATGACGACCATTATGACACCACCATTGCCATGACGACCATTATGACATCATCGTCGCCATGACGACCATTATGACATCATCGTCGCCATGACAACCATTATGACATCACAATCGCCATGACGACCATTATGACATCATCATCACCATGGCGACCATTATGACATCACCGTCGCCATGATGACCATTATGAAATCATCATAGCCATTACGACCATTATTAAATCACAGTCGCCATGACAACCATTATGACATCTTCGTCGCCATGACGACCATTATGACATCATGAACTCACCGTTGCCATGACGACCATTATGACATCACCGTTGCCATGACAACCATTATGACATCACCGTTACCATGACGACCATTATGACATCATCGTCGCCATGACAACCATTATGACATCATCGTCGCCATGGTGACCATTATGACATCATCGTAGCCATTACGACCATTATTAAAACACAGTCGCCATGACAACCATTATGACATCTTCGTCACCATGACGACCATTATGACATCATGACATCACCGTTGCCATGACGACCATTATGACATCACCATTGCCATGACGAACATTATGACATCATCGTCATCATGGCGACCATTATGACATCATCGTCGCCATGACAACCATTATGGGATCAAAATCGCCATGACGACCATTATGACATCATCATCGCCATGATGACCCTTTATGACATTATCGTCGCCATGACGACCCTTATGACATCATCGTCACCATGGCAACCATTATGACATCATCATCGCCATGACAACCAATATGATATCATCGTCGCCATGATGACCATTATGACATCATCGTCGCCATGACAACCATTTTGACATCATCGTTGCCATGGAGACCATTATGACATCACCGTCGCCATGACGACCATTATGACATCATCGTAGCCTTTACGACCATTATTAAATCAAAGTCGCCATGACGACCATTATGACATCATAGTCGCCATGGCGACCATTATGACATCATCATCGCCATGACAACCAATATGATATCATCGTCGCCATGATGACCAATATGTAATCATTGTCGCCATGACAACCATTATGACATCTTCGTCGTCATGGCGACCATTATGACATCACCGTCGCCATGGCGACCATTATGACATCATCATCGCCATGACAACCAATATGATATCATCGTCGCCATGATGACCATTATGTAATCATTGTCGCCATGACAACCATTATGACATCTTCGTCGTCATGGCGACCATTATGACATCATCGTCGCCATGGCGACCATTATGACATCATAGTCGCCCTGGCGACCATTATGACATCATCATCGCCATGACAACCAATATGATATCATCGTCGCCATGATGACCATTATGACATCATCGTCGCCATGACAACCATTATGACATCATATTCGCCATGGCGACCATTATGACATCACTGTCGCCATGACGTCCATTATGACATCGTCGTAGCCATTACGACCATTATTAAATCACAGTCGCCATGACAACCATTATGACATCTTCGTCGCCATGACGACCATTATGACATCATGACATCACTGTTGCCATGACGACCATTATGACATCACCGTTGCCATGATGACCATTATGACATCATCATCGCCATGACGACCATTATGACATCATCGTCGCCATGACAACCATTATGACATCACAATCGCCATGACGACCATTATGACATCACAATCGCCATGACGACCATTATGACATCATCGTCGCCATGGCGACCATTATGACATCATCATCGCCATGATGACCGTTATGACAATATCGTCGCAATGACGACCCTTATGACATCATCGTCGCCATGGCAACCATTATGACATCATCATCGCCATGACAACCAATATGATATCATCGTTGCCATGATGACCATTATGACATCATTGTCGCCATGACAACCATTATGACATCAACGTCGCCATGGCGACCATTTTGACATCACCGTCGCCATAACGACCATTATGACATCTTCGTCGCCATGATGACCATTATGACATCATCGTAGCCATTACGACCATTATTAAATCACAGTCGCCATGACAACCATTATGACATCTTCATCGCCATGACAACCAATATGATATCATCGTTGCCATGATGACCATTATGACATCATTGTCGCCATGACAACCATTATGACATCAACGTCGCCATGGCGACCATTTTGACATCACCGTCGCCATAACGACCATTATGACATCTTCGTCGCCATGATGACCATTATGACATCATCGTAGCCATTACGACCATTATTAAATCACAGTCGCCATGACGACCATTATGACATCATGACATCACCGTTGCCATGACGACCATTATGACATCACCGTTGCCATGACGACCATTATGACATCATCGTCGCCATGACGACCATTATGACATCATCGTAGCCATTACGACCATTATTAAATCACAGTCGCCATGACAACCATTATGACATCTTCATCGCCATGACGACCATTATGACATCATGACATCACCGTTGCCATGACGGCCATTATGACATCATCGTCGCCATGACAACCATTATAACATCATCGTCGCCATGGCGACCATTATGACACCTCCGTTGCCATGACGATCATTATGACATCATCGTCGCCATGACGACCATTATGACATCATCATCGCCATGACGACCATTATGACATCATCGTCGCCATGACGACCATTATGACATCATCGTCGCCATGACGACCATTATAACATCATCATCGCCATGACGACCATTATGACATCATCATCGCCATGATGTCCGTTATGACATTATCGTCGCCATGACGACCCTTATGATATCATCGTCGCCATGGCAAACATTATGACATCATCATCGCCATGACAACCAATATGATATGATCGTCGCCATGATGACCATTATGACATCATCGTCGCCATGACAACCATTATGACATCATCATCGCCATGGCGACCATTATGACATCATCGTCGCCATGACAACCATTATGACATCACCGCCACCATGACGACCATTATGACATCATCATCGCCATGATGACCGTTATGACATTATCGTCGCCATGACGACCCTTATGACATCATTGCCGCCATGGTGACCATTATGACATCATCATCGCCATGACAACCAATATGATATCATCGTCGCCATGATGACCATTATGTCATCATCGTCGCCATTGCAACCATTATGACATCATCATCGCCATGGCGACCATTATGACATCAACGTCGCCATGGCGGCCATTATGACATCACCGTCGCCATGACGACCATTATTAAATCATCGTAGCCATTTCGACCATTATTATATCACAGTCGCCATGACAACCATTATGACATCTTCGTCGCCATGATGACCATTATGACATCATGACATCACCGTTGCCATGACGACCATTATGACATCACCATTGCCATGACGACCATTATGACATCATCGTCGCCATGACAACCATTATGACATCACAATCGCCATGACGACCATTATGACATCATCGTCACCATGGCGACCATTGTGACATCACCGTCGCAATGACGACAATTATGAAATCATCATAGAGATTACGACCATTATTAAATCACAGTCGCCATGACAACCATTATGACATCTTCGTCGCAATGATGACCATTATGACATCATGACATCACCGTCGCCATGACAACCATTATGACATCATCGTCGCCATGGCGACCATTATGACATCATCGTCACCTTGACGGCAATTATGACATCATTATCGCCTTGACTACCATTATGACATCATCATCGCCATGATCACCGTTATGACATTATCGTCGCCATGACGACCCTTATGACATCATCGTTGCCATCGCAACCATTATGACATCATCATCGCCATGACAACCAATATGATATCATCGTCGCCATGATGACCATTATGACATCATCGTCGCCATGACAACCATTATGACATCTTTGTCGCCATGACAACCATTATGACATTATGACATCACCGTTGCCATGACGACCATTATGACATCACCGTTGCCATGACGACCATTATGCCATCATCGTCGCCATGACGACCATTATGCCATCATCGTCGCCATGACGACCATTATGACATCATCGTCGCCATGACAACCATTATGACATCACAATCGCCATGACGATCATTATGACATCATCATCGCCATGATGACCCTTTATGACATTATCGTCGCCATGACGACCCTTATGACATCATCGTCCCCATGGCAACCATTATGACATCATCATCGTCATGACAACCAATATGATATCATCGTCGCCATGATGACCATTATGACATCATCGTCGCCATGACAACCAATATGACATCACAATCGCCATGACGACCATTATGAAATCATCATAGCCATTACGACCATTATTAAATTACAGTCGCCATGACAACCATTATGACATCTTCATCGCCATGATGACCATTATGACATCATGACATCACCGTTGCCATGACGACCATTATGACATCACCGGTGCCATGACAACCATTATGACATCATCATCGCCATGACGACCATTATGACATCATCGTCGCCATGACAACCATTTTGACATCACAATCGCCATGACGACAATTATGACATCATCATCGCCATGACGACCATTATGAAATCATCATAGCCATTACGACCATTATTAAATTACAGTCGCCATGACAACCATTATGACATCATCGTCGCCATGGCGACCATTATGACATCATCGTCGCCTTGACGACAATTATGACATCATCATCGCCATGACGACCATTATGACATCATCATCGCCATGATGGCCGTTATGACATTATCGTCGCCATGACGACCCTTATGACATCATCGTCGCCATGGCAACCATTATAACATCATCATCGCCATGACAACCAATATGAAATCATCGTCGCCATGATGACCATTATGACATCATCGTCGCCATGACAACCATTATGACATCATCGTCACCATGGCGACCATTATGACATCACCGTCGCCATGACGACCATTATGACATCACCGTCGCCATGACGACCATTATGACATCACCGTCGCCATGACGACCATTATGACATCACCGTCGCCATGACGACCATTATTACATCACCGTCGCCATGACGACCATTATGACATCACCGTCGCCATGACGACCATTATGACATCACCGTCGCCATGACGACCATTATGACACCATCGTCGCCATGACAACCATTATGACATCATTGTCGCCATGGCAACCATTATGACATCACCGTCGCCATGACGACCATTATGACATCATCGTAGCCATTACGACCATTGTTAAATCACAGACGCCATGACAACCATTATGACATCTTCATCGCCATGATGACCATTATGACATCATGACATGATGACATCACCATTGCCATGACGTCCATTATGACATCATCGTCGCCATGACAACCATTATAACATCATCGTCGCCATGGCGACCATTATGACACCACCGTTGCCATGACGATCATTATGACATCATCGTCGCCATGACGACCATTATGACATCATCATCGCCATGACGACCATTATGACATCATCATCGCCATGATGACCGTTATGACATCATCGTCGCCATGGCGACCATATGACATCACCGTTGCCATGACGACCATTATGACATCATCGTCGCCATGACGACCATTATGACATCATCGTCGCCATGACGACAATTATGACATCATCATCGCCATGACGACCATTATGACATCATCATCGCCATGGCAAACATTATGACATCATCATCGCCATGACACCCAATATGATATCATCGTCGCCATGATGACCATTATGACATCATCGTCGCCATGACAACCATTATGACATCATCGTCGCCATGGCGACCATTATGACATCACCGTCGCCATGACGACCATTATGACATCATCGTAGCCATTACAACCATTATTAAATCACAGTCGCCATGACAACCATTATGACATCTTCATCGCCATGATGACCATTATGACATCCTGACATCACCGTTGCCATGACGACCATTATGACATCATCGTCTCCATGACAACCATTATGACATCATCGACGCCATGGCGACCATTATGACACCACCGTTGCCATGACGACCATAATGACATCATCGTCGCCATGACGACCATTATGACATCATCGTAGCCATTACAACCATTATTAAATCACAGTCGCCATGACAACCATTATGACATCTTCATCGCCATGATGACCATGATGACATCATGACACCACCGTTGCCATGACGACCATAATGACATCATCGTCGCCTTGACGACAATTATGACATCATCATCGCCATGACGACCATTATGACATCATCATCGCCATGATGGCCGTTATGACATTATCGTCGCCATGACGACCCTTATGACATCATCGTCGCCATGGCAACCATTATGACATCATCATCGCCATGACAACCAATATGAAATCATCGTCGCCATGATGACCATTATGACATCATCGTCGCCATGACAACCATTATGACATCATCGTCGCCATGGCGACCATTATGACATCACCTTCGCCATGACGACCATTATGACATCATCGCAGCCTTTACGACCATTATTAAATCACAGTCGCCATGACAACCATTATGACATCTCCGTCGCCATGACGACCATTATGACATCACCGTTGCCATGACGACCATTTTGACATCACCGTTGCCATGACGACCATTCTGACATCATCGTCGCCATGACAACCATTATGACATCATCGTCGCCATGACGACCATTATGACATCATCATCGCCATGATGACCCTTTATGACATTATCGTCGCCATGACGACCCTTATGACATCATCGTCGCCATGGCAACCATTATGTCATCATCATCGCCATGACGACCAATATGATATCTTCGTCGCCATGATGACCATTATGACATCATCATCGCCATGACAACCATTATGACATCATCGTCGCCATGACGACCATTATGACATCACCGTCGCCATGACGACCATTATGACATCATCGTCGCCATGATGACCATTATGACATCATCATCGCCATGACGACCCTTATGACATCATCGTCGCCATGGCGACCATTATGACATCATCATTGCCATGACAACCAATATGATATCATCGTCGCCATGATGACCATTATGTCATCATCGTCGCCATGACAACCATTATGACATCACAATCGCCATGACGACCATTATGACATCATCATCACCATGGCGACCATTATGACATCACCGTCGCCATGATGACCATTATGAAATCATCATAGCCATTACGACCATTATTAAATCACAGTCGCCATGATAACCATTATGACATCTTCGTCGCCATGATGACCAATATGACATCATGACATCACCGTTGACATGACGACCATTATGACACCACCATTGCCATGACGACCATTATGACATCATCGTCGCCATGACGACCATTATGACATCATCGTCGCCATGACAACCATTATGACATCACAATCGCCATGACGACCATTATGACATCATCATCACCATGGCGACCATTATGACATCACCGTCGCCATGATGACCATTATGAAATCATCATAGCCATTACGACCATTATTAAATCACAGTCGCCATGACAACCATTATGACATCTTCGTCGCCATGACGACCATTATGACATCATGAACTCACCGTTGCCATGACGACCATTATGACATCACCGTTGCCATGACAACCATTATGACATCACCGTTACCATGACGACCATTATGACATCATCGTCGCCATGACAACCATTATGACATCATCGTCGCCATGGTGACCATTATGACATCATCGTAGCCATTACGACCATTATTAAATCACAGTCGCCATGACAACCATTATGACATCTTCATCGCCATGATGACCCTTTATGACATTATCGTCGCCATGACGACCCTTATGACATCATCGTCGCCATGGCAAACATTATGACATCATCATCGCCATGACAACCAATATGATATCATCGTCGCCATGATGACCATTATGACATCATCGTCACCATGACAACCATTATGACATCATCGTCGCCATGGCGACCATTATGACATCACCGTCGCCATGACGACCATTATGACATCATCGTAGCCATTACGACCATTATTAAATCACAGTCGCCATGACAACCATTATGACATCTTCATCGCCATGACGACCATTATGACATCATGACATCACCGTTGCCATGACGGCCATTATGACATCATCGTCGCCATGACAACCATTATAACATCATCGTCGCCATGGCGACCATTATGACACCTCCGTTGCCATGACGATCATTATGACATCATCGTCGCCATGACGACCATTATGACATCATCATCGCCATGACGACCATTATGACATCATCGTCGCCATGGCGACCATTATGACACCACCGTCGCCATGACGACCATTATGACATCATCGTCGCCATGACGACCATTATAACATCATCATCGCCATGACGACCATTATGACATCATCATCGCCATGATGACCGTTATGACATTATCGTCGCCATGACGACCCTTATGATATCATCGTCGCCATGGCAAACATTATGACATCATCATCGCCATGACAACCAATATGATATCATCGTCGCCATGATGACCATTATGACATCATCGTCGCCATGACAACCATTATGACATCATCATCGCCATGGCGACCATTATGACATCATCGTCGCCATGACAACCATTATGACATCACCGCCACCATGACGACCATTATGACATCATCATCGCCATGATGACCGTTATGACATTATCGTCGCCATGACGACCCTTATGACATCATCGCCGCCATGGTGACCATTATGACATCATCATCGCCATGACAACCAATATGATATCATCGTCGCCATGATGACCATTATGTCATCATCGTCGCCATTGCAACCATTATGACATCATCATCGCCATGGCGACCATTATGACATCAACGTCGCCATGGCGGCCATTATGACATCACCGTCGCCATGACGACCATTATTAAATCATCGTAGCCATTTCGACCATTATTATATCACAGTCGCCATGACAACCATTATGACATCTTCGTCGCCATGATGACCATTATGACATCATGACATCACCGTTGCCATGACGACCATTATGACATCACCATTGCCATGACGACCATTATGACATCATCGTCGCCATGACGACCATTATGACATCATCGTCGCCATGACGACCATTATGACATCATCGTCGCCATGACGACCATTATGACATCATCATCGCCATGATGGCCGTTATGACATTATCGTCGCCATGACGACCCTTATGACATCATCGTCGCCATGACAACCAATATGAAATCATCGTCGCCATGATGACCATTATGACATCATCGTCGCCATGACAACCATTATGACATCACCGTCGCCATGACGACCATTATGACATCACCGTCGCCATGACGACCATTATGACATCACCGTCGCCATGACGACCATTATGACATCACCGTCGCCATGACGACCATTATGACATCACCGTCGCCATGACGACCATTATGACATCACCGTCGCCATGACGACCATTATGACATCACCGTCGCCATGACGACCATTATGACATCATCGTCGCCATGACGACCATTATGACACCATCGTCGCCATGACAACCATTATGACATCATTGTCGCCATGGCAACCATTATGACATCACCGTCGCCATGACGACCATTATGACATCATCGTAGCCATTACGACCATTGTTAAATCACAGTCGCCATGACAACCATTATGACATCTTCATCGCCATGACGACCATTATGACATCATGACATCATGACATCACCGTTGCCATGACGTCCATTATGACATCATCGTCGCCATGACAACCATTATAACATCATCGTCGCCATGGCGACCATTATGACACCACCGTTGCCATGACGATCATTATGACATCATCGTCGCCATGACGACCATTATGACATCATCATCGCCATGACGACCATTATGACATCATCATCGCCATGATGACCGTTATGACATCATCGTCGCCATGGCGACCATATGACATCACCGTTGCCATGACGACCATTATGACATCATCGTCGCCCTGACGACCATTATGACATCAACGTCGCCATGGCGACCATTTTGACATCACCGTCGCCATGACGACCATTATGAAATCATCATAGCCATTACGACCATTATTAAATCACAGTCGCCATGACGACCATTATGACATCATGACATCACCGTTGCCATGACGACCATTATGACATCACCGTTGCCATGACGACCATTATGACATCATCGTCGCCATGGCGACCATTATGACATCATCGTAGCCATTACGACCATTATTAAATCACAGTCGCCATGACAACCATTATGACATCTTCATCGCCATGACGACCATTATGACATCATGACATCACCGTTGCCATGACGGCCATTATGACATCATCGTCGCCATGACAACCATTATAACATCATCGTCGCCATGGCGACCATTATGACACCTCCGTTGCCATGACGATCATTATGACATCATCGTCGCCATGACGACCATTATGACATCATCATCGCCATGACGACCATTATGACATCATCGTCGCCATGACGACCATTATGACATCATCGTCGCCATGACGACCATTATAACATCATCATCGCCATGACGACCATTATGACATCATCGTCGCCATGACGACCCTTATGATATCATCGTCGCCATGGCAAACATTATGACATCATCATCGCCATGACAACCAATATGATATGATCGTCGCCATGATGACCATTATGACATCATCGTCGCCATGACAACCATTATGACATCATCATCGCCATGGCGACCATTATGACATCATCGTCGCCATGACAACCATTATGACATCACCGCCACCATGACGACCATTATGACATCATCATCGCCATGATGACCGTTATGACATTATCGTCGCCATGACGACCCTTATGACATCATTGCCGCCATGGTGACCATTATGACATCATCATCGCCATGACAACCAATATGATATCATCGTCGCCATGATGACCATTATGTCATCATCGTCGCCATTGCAACCATTATGACATCATCATCGCCATGGCGACCATTATGACATCAACGTCGCCATGGCGGCCATTATGACATCACCGTCGCCATGACGACCATTATTAAATCATCGTAGCCATTTCGACCATTATTATATCACAGTCGCCATGACAACCATTATGACATCTTCGTCGCCATGATGACCATTATGACATCATGACATCACCGTTGCCATGACGACCATTATGACATCACCATTGCCATGACGACCATTATGACATCATCGTCGCCATGACAACCATTATGACATCACAATCGCCATGACGACCATTATGACATCATCGTCACCATGGCGACCATTGTGACATCACCGTCGCAATGACGACAATTATGAAATCATCATAGAGATTACGACCATTATTAAATCACAGTCGCCATGACAACCATTATGACATCTTCGTCGCAATGATGACCATTATGACATCATGACATCACCGTCGCCATGACAACCATTATGACATCATCGTCGCCATGGCGACCATTATGACATCATCGTCACCTTGACGGCAATTATGACATCATTATCGCCATGACTACCATTATGACATCATCATCGCCATGATCACCGTTATGACATTATCGTCGCCATGACGACCCTTATGACATCATCGTTGCCATCGCAACCATTATGACATCATCATCGCCATGACAACCAATATGATATCATCGTCGCCATGATGACCATTATGACATCATCGTCGCCATGACAACCATTATGACATCTTTGTCGCCATGACAACCATTATGACATTATGACATCACCGTTGCCATGACGACCATTATGACATCACCGTTGCCATGACGACCATTATGCCATCATCGTCGCCATGACGACCATTATGCCATCATCGTCGCCATGACGACCATTATGACATCATCGTCGCCATGACGACCATTATGACATCATCGTAGCCATTACGACCATTGTTAAATCACAGTCGCCATGACAACCATTATGACCTCTTCATCGCCATGACGACCATTATGACATCATGACATCATGACATCACCGTTGCCATGACGTCCATTATGACATCATCGTCGCCATGACAACCATTATAACATCATCGTCGCCATGGCGACCATTATGACACCACCGTTGCCATGACGATCATTATGACATCATCGTCGCCATGACGACCATTATGACATCATCATCGCCATGACGACCATTATGACATCATCATCGCCATGATGACCGTTATGACATCATCGTCGCCATGGCGACCATATGACATCACCGTTGCCATGACGACCATTATGACATCATCGTCGCCCTGACGACCATTATGACATCAACGTCGCCATGGCGACCATTTTGACATCACCGTCGCCATGACGACCATTATGAAATCATCATAGCCATTACGACCATTATTAAATCACAGTCGCCATGACGACCATTATGACATCATGACATCACCGTTGCCATGACGACCATTATGACATCACCGTTGCCATGACGACCATTATGACATCATCGTCGCCATGACGACCATTATGACATCATCGTAGCCATTACGACCATTATTAAATCACAGTCGCCATGACAACCATTATGACATCTTCATCGCCATGACGACCATTATGACATCATGACATCACCGTTGCCATGACGGCCATTATGACATCATCGTCGCCATGACAACCATTATAACATCATCGTCGCCATGGCGACCATTATGACACCTCCGTTGCCATGACGATCATTATGACATCATCGTCGCCATGACGACCATTATGACATCATCATCGCCATGACGACCATTATGACATCATCGTCGCCATGACGACCATTATGACATCATCGTCGCCATGACGACCATTATAACATCATCATCGCCATGACGACCATTATGACATCATCGTCGCCATGACGACCCTTATGATATCATCGTCGCCATGGCAAACATTATGACATCATCATCGCCATGACAACCAATATGATATGATCGTCGCCATGATGACCATTATGACATCATCGTCGCCATGACAACCATTATGACATCATCATCGCCATGGCGACCATTATGACATCATCGTCGCCATGACAACCATTATGACATCACCGCCACCATGACGACCATTATGACATCATCATCGCCATGATGACCGTTATGACATTATCGTCGCCATGACGACCCTTATGACATCATTGCCGCCATGGTGACCATTATGACATCATCATCGCCATGACAACCAATATGATATCATCGTCGCCATGATGACCATTATGTCATCATCGTCGCCATTGCAACCATTATGACATCATCATCGCCATGGCGACCATTATGACATCAACGTCGCCATGGCGGCCATTATGACATCACCGTCGCCATGACGACCATTATTAAATCATCGTAGCCATTTCGACCATTATTATATCACAGTCGCCATGACAACCATTATGACATCTTCGTCGCCATGATGACCATTATGACATCATGACATCACCGTTGCCATGATGACCATTATGACATCACCATTGCCATGACGACCATTATGACATCATCGTCGCCATGACAACCATTATGACATCACAATCGCCATGACGACCATTATGACATCATCGTCACCATGGCGACCATTGTGACATCACCGTCGCAATGACGACAATTATGAAATCATCATAGAGATTACGACCATTATTAAATCACAGTCGCCATGACAACCATTATGACATCTTCGTCGCAATGATGACCATTATGACATCATGACATCACCGTCGCCATGACAACCATTATGACATCATCGTCGCCATGGCGACCATTATGACATCATCGTCACCTTGACGGCAATTATGACATCATTATCGCCATGACTACCATTATGACATCATCATCGCCATGATCACCGTTATGACATTATCGTCGCCATGACGACCCTTATGACATCATCGTTGCCATCGCAACCATTATGACATCATCATCGCCATGACAACCAATATGATATCATCGTCGCCATGATGACCATTATGACATCATCGTCGCCATGACAACCATTATGACATCTTTGTCGCCATGACAACCATTATGACATTATGACATCACCGTTGCCATGACGACCATTATGACATCACCGTTGCCATGACGACCATTATGCCATCATCGTCGCCATGACGACCATTATGCCATCATCGTCGCCATGACGACCATTATGACATCATCGTCGCCATGACAACCATTATGACATCACAATCGCCATGACGATCATTATGACATCATCATCACCATGATGACCCTTTATGACATTATCGTCGCCATGACGACCCTTATGACATCATCGTCCCCATGGCAACCATTATGACATCATCATCGTCATGACAACCAATATGATATCATCGTCGCCATGATGACCATTATGACATCATCGTCGCCATGACAACCAATATGACATCACAATCGCCATGACGACCATTATGAAATCATCATAGCCATTACGACCATTATTAAATTACAGTCGCCATGACAACCATTATGACATCTTCATCGCCATGATGACCATTATGACATCATGACATCACCGTTGCCATGACGACCATTATGACATCACCGGTGCCATGACAACCATTATGACATCATCATCGCCATGACGACCATTATGACATCATCGTCACCATGACAACCATTATGACATCACAATCGCCATGACGACAATTATGACATCATCATCGCCATGACGACCATTATGAAATCATCATAGCCATTACGACCATTATTAAATTACAGTCGCCATGACAACCATTATGACATCATCGTCGCCATGGCGACCATTATGACATCATCGTCGCCTTGACGACAATTATGACATTATCATCGCCATGACGACCATTATGACATCATCATCGCCATGATGGCCGTTATGACATTATCGTCGCCATGACGACCCTTATGACATCATCGTCGCCATGGCAACCATTATAACATCATCATCGCCATGACAACCAATATGAAATCATCGTCGCCATGATGACCATTATGACATCATCGTCGCCATGACAACCATTATGACATCATCGTCACCATGGCGACCATTATGACATCACCGTCGCCATGACGACCATTATGACATCACCGTCGCCATGACGACCATTATGACATCACCGTCGCCATGACGACCATTATGACATCACCGTCGCCATGACGACCATTATGACATCACCGTCGCCATGACGACCATTATGACATCACCGTCGCCATGACGACCATTATGACATCACCGTCGCCATGACGACCATTATGACACCATCGTCGCCATGACAACCATTATGACATCATTGTCGCCATGGCAACCATTATGACATCACCGTCGCCATGACGACCATTATGACATCATCGTAGCCATTACGACCATTGTTAAATCACAGACGCCATGACAACCATTATGACATCTTCATCGCCATGACGACCATTATGACATCATGACATGATGACATCACCATTGCCATGACGTCCATTATGACATCATCGTCGCCATGACAACCATTATAACATCATCGTCGCCATGGCGACCATTATGACACCACCGTTGCCATGACGATCATTATGACATCATCGTCGCCATGACGACCATTATGACATCATCATCGCCATGACGACCATTATGACATCATCATCGCCATGATGACCGTTATGACATCATCGTCGCCATGGCGACCATATGACATCACCGTTGCCATGACGACCATTATGACATCATCGTCGCCATGACGACCATTATGACATCATCGTCGCCATGACGACAATTATGACATCATCATCGCCATGACGACCATTATGACATCATCATCGCCATGGCAAACATTATGACATCATCATCGCCATGACACCCAATATGATATCATCGTCGCCATGATGACCATTATGACATCATCGTCGCCATGACAACCATTATGACATCATCGTCGCCATGGCGACCATTATGACATCACCGTCGCCATGACGACCATTATGACATCATCGTAGCCATTACAACCATTATTAAATCACAGTCGCCATGACAACCATTATGACATCTTCATCGCCATGATGACCATTATGACATCCTGACATCACCGTTGCCATGACGACCATTATGACATCATCGTCTCCATGACAACCATTATGACATCATCGACGCCATGGCGACCATTATGACACCACCGTTGCCATGACGACCATAATGACATCATCGTCGCCATGACGACCATTATGACATCATCGTAGCCATTACAACCATTATTAAATCACAGTCGCCATGACAACCATTATGACATCTTCATCGCCATGATGACCATTATGACATCATGACACCACCGTTGCCATGACGACCATAATGACATCATCGTCGCCTTGACGACAATTATGACATCATCATCGCCATGACGACCATTATGACATCATCATCGCCATGATGGCCGTTATGACATTATCGTCGCCATGACGACCCTTATGACATCATCGTCGCCATGGCAACCATTATGACATCATCATCGCCATGACAACCAATATGAAATCATCGTCGCCATGATGACCATTATGACATCATCGTCGCCATGACAACCATTATGACATCATCGTCGCCATGGCGACCATTATGACATCACCTTCGCCATGACGACCATTATGACATCATCGCAGCCTTTACGACCATTATTAAATCACAGTCGCCATGACAACCATTATGACATCTCCGTCGCCATGACGACCATTATGACATCACCGTTGCCATGACGACCATTTTGACATCACCGTTGCCATGACGACCATTCTGACATCATCGTCGCCATGACAACCATTATGACATCATCGTCGCCATGACGACCATTATGACATCATCATCGCCATGATGACCCTTTATGACATTATCGTCGCCATGACGACCCTTATGACATCATCGTCGCCATGGCAACCATTATGACATCATCATCGCCATGACGACCAATATGATATCTTCGTCGCCATGATGACCATTATGACATCATCATCGCCATGACAACCATTATGACATCATCGTCGCCATGACGACCATTATGACATCACCGTCGCCATGACGACCATTATGACATCATCGTCGCCATGATGACCATTATGACATCATCATCGCCATGACGACCCTTATGACATCATCGTCGCCATGGCGACCATTATGACATCATCATTGCCATGACAACCAATATGATATCATCGTCGCCATGATGACCATTATGTCATCATCATCGCCATGGCAACCATTATGACATCATCATCACCATGGCGACCATTATGACATCAACGTCGCCATGGCGACCATTATGACATCACCGTCGTCATGACGACCATTATTAAATCATCGTAGCCATTTCGACCATTATTAAATCACAGTCGCCATGATAACCATTATGACATCTTCGTCGCCATGATCACCATTATGACATCATGACATCACCGTTGACATGACGACCATTATGACACCACCATTGCCATGACGACCATTATGACATCATCGTCGCCATGACGACCATTATGACATCATCGTCGCCATGACAACCATTATGACATCACAATCGCCATGACGACCATTATGACATCATCATCACCATGGCGACCATTATGACATCACCGTCGCCATGATGACCATTATGAAATCATCATAGCCATTACGACCATTATTAAATCACAGTCGCCATGACAACCATTATGACATCTTCGTCGCCATGACGACCATTATGACATCATGAACTCACCGTTGCCATGACGACCATTATGACATCACCGTTGCCATGACAACCATTATGACATCACCGTTACCATGACGACCATTATGACATCATCGTCGCCATGACAACCATTATGACATCATCGTCGCCATGGTGACCATTATGACATCATCGTAGCCATTACGACCATTATTAAAACACAGTCGCCATGACAACCATTATGACATCTTCGTCACCATGACGACCATTATGACATTATGACATCACCGTTGCCATGACGACCATTATGACATCATCGTCATCATGGCGACCATTATGACATCATCGTCGCCATGACAACCATTATGAGATCAAAATCGCCATGACGACCATTATGACATCATCATCGCCATGATGACCCTTTATGACATTATCGTCGCCATGACGACCCTTATGACATCATCGTCACCATGGCAACCATTATGACATCATCATCGCCATGACAACCAATATGATATCATCGTCGCCATGATGACCATTATGACATCATCGTCGCCATGACAACCATTTTGACATCATCGTCGCCATGGAGACCATTATGACATCACCGTCGCCATGACGACCATTATGACATCATCGTAGCCTTTACGACCATTATTAAATCAAAGTCGCCATGACGACCATTATGACATCATCGTCGCCATGACAACCATTATGACATCACCGTCGCCATGATGACCATTATGACATCATCATCGCCATGATGACCGTTATGACATTATCGTCGCCATGACGACCCTTATGACATCATCGTCGCCATGGCGACCATTATGACATCATAGTCGCCATGGCGACCATTATGACATCATCATCGCCATGACAACCAATATGATATCATCGTCGCCATGATGACCAATATGTAATCATTGTCGCCATGACAACCATTATGACATCTTCGTCGTCATGGCGAATATTATGACATCACCGTCGCCATGGCAACCATTATGACATCATCATCGCCATGACAACCAATATGATATCATCGTCGCCATGATGACCATTATGTAATCATTGTCGCCATGACAACCATTATGACATCTTCGTCGTCATGGCGACCATTATGACATCATCGTCGCCATGGCGACCATTATGACATCATAGTCGCCCTGGCGACCATTATGACATCATCATCGCCATGACAACCAATATGATATCATCGTCGCCATGATGACATCATCGTCGCCATGACAACCATTATGACATCATATTCGCCATGGCGACCATTATGACATCACTGTCGCCATGACGTCCATTATGACATCGTAGCCATTACGACCATTATTAAATCACAGTCGCCATGACAACCATTATGACATCTTCGTCGCCATGACGACAATTATGACATCATGACATCACTGTTGCCATGACGACCATTATGACATCACCGTTGCCATGATGACCATTATGACATCATCATCGCCATGACGACCATTATGACATCATCGTCGCCATGACAACCATTATGACATCACAATCGCCATGACGACCATTATGACATCATCGTCGCCATGGCGACCATTATGACATCATCATCGCCATGATGACCGTTATGACAATATTGTCGCAATGACGACGCTTATGACATCATCGTCGCCATGGCAACCATTATGACATCATCATCGCCATGACAACCAATATGATATCATCGTTGCCATGATGACCATTATGACATCATTGTCGCCATGACAACCATTATGACATCAACGTCGCCATGGCGACCATTTTGACATCACCGTCGCCATAACGACCATTATGACATCTTCGTCGCCATGATGACCATTATGACATCATGACATCACCGTTGACATGACGACCATTATGACACCACCATTGCCATGACGACCATTATGACATCATCGTCGCCATGACGACCATTATGACATCATCGTCGCCATGACAACCATTATGACATCATCGTCGCCATGACAACCATTATGAAATCACAATCGCCATGACGACCATTATGACATCATCATCACCATGGCGACCATTATGACATCACCGTCGCCATGACGACCATTATGAAATCATCATAGCCATTACGACCATTATTAAATCACAGTCGCCATGACGACCATTATGACATCATGACATCACCGTTGCCATGACGACCATTATGACATCACCGTTGCCATGACGACCATTGTGACATCATCGTCGCCATGACGACCATTATGGCATCATCGTCGCCATGACGACAATTATGACATCATCATCGCCATGACGACCATTATGACATCATCATCGCCATGATGACCGTTATGACATTATCGTCGCCATGACGACCCTTATGACATCATCGTCGCCATGGCAAACATTATGACATCATCATCGCCATGACAACCAATATGATATCATCGTCGCCATGATGACCATTATGACATCATCGTCACCATGACAACCATTATGACATCATCGTCGCCATGGCGACCATTATGACATCACCGTCGCCATGACGACCATTATGACATCATCGTAGCCATTACGACCATTATTAAATCACAGTCGCCATGACAACCATTATGACATCTTCATCGCCATGACGACCATTATGACATCATGACATCACCGTTGCCATGACGGCCATTATGACATCATCGTCGCCATGACAACCATTATAACATCATCGTCGCCATGGCGACCATTATGACACCTCCGTTGCCATGACGATCATTATGACATCATCGTCGCCATGACGACCATTATGACATCATCATCGCCATGACGACCATTATGACATCATCATCGCCATGATGACCGTTATGACATCATCGTCGCCATGGCGACCATTATGACACCACGGTTGCCATGGCGACCACTATGACATCATCGTCGCCATGACGACCATTATAACATCTTCATCGCAATGACGACCATTATGACATCATCATCACCATGATGACCGTTATGACATTATCGTCGCCATGACGACCCTTATGATATCATCGTCGCCATGGCAAACATTATGACATCATCATCGCCATGACAACCAATATGATATCATCGTCGCCATGATGACCATTATGACATCATCATCGCCATGACAACCAATATGATATCATCGTCGCCATGGCAAACATTATGACATCATCGTCGCCATGACAACCATTATGACATTACCGCCACCATGACGACCATTATGACATCATCATCGCCATGATGACCGTTATGACATTATCGCCGCCATGACGACCCTTATGACATCATCGCCGCCATGGTGACCATTATGACATCATCATCGCCATGACAACCAATATGATATCATCGTCGCCATGATGACCATTATGTCATCATCGTCGCCATTGCAACCATTATGACATCATCATCGCCATGGCGACCATTATGACATCAACGTCGCCATGGCGGCCATTATGACATCACCGTCGCCATGACGACCATTATTAAATCATCGTAGCCATTTCGACCATTATTATATCACAGTCGCCATGACAACCATTATGACATCTTCGTCGCCATGATGACCATTATGACATCATGACATCACCGTTGCCATGACGACCATTATGACATCACCATTGCCATGACGACCATTATGACATCATCGTCGCCATGACGACCATTATGACATCATCGTCGCCATGACAACCATTATGACATCACAATCGCCATGACAACCATTATGACATCATCGTCACCATGGCGACCATTGTGACATCACCGTCGCAATGACGACAATTATGAAATCATCATAGCCATTACGACCATTATTAAATCACAGTCGCCATGACAACCATTATGACATCATCGTCGCCATGGCGACCATTATGACATCATCGTCACCTTGACGGCAATTATGACATCATTATCGTCATGACTACCATTATGACATCATCATCGCCATGATGACCGTTATGACATTATCGTCGCCATGACGACCCTTATGACATCATCGTTGCCATCGCAACCATTATGACATCATCATCGCCATGACAACCAATATGATATCATCGTCGCCATGATGACCATTATGACATCATCATCGCCATGACAACCAATATGATATCATCGTCGCCATGATGACCATTATGTAATCATTGTCGCCATGACAACCATTATGACATCTTCGTCGTCATGGCGACCATTATGACATCATCGTCGCCATGGCGACCATTATGACATCATAGTCGCCCTGGCGACCATTATGACATCATCATCGCCATGACAACCAATATGATATCATCGTCGCCATGATGACATCATCGTCGCCATGACAACCATTATGACATCATATTCGCCATGGCGACCATTATGACATCACTGTCGCCATGACGTCCATTATGACATCATCGTAGCCATTACGACCATTATTAAATCACAGTCGCCATGACAACCATTATGACATCTTCGTCGCCATGACGACAATTATGACATCATGACATCACTGTTGCCATGACGACCATTATGACATCACCGTTGCCATGATGACCATTATGACATCATCATCGCCATGACGACCATTATGACATCATCGTCGCCATGACAACCATTATGACATCACAATCGCCATGACGACCATTATGACATCATCGTCGCCATGGCGACCATTATGACATCATCATCGCCATGATGACCGCTATGACAATATCGTCGCAATGACGACGCTTATGACATCATCGTCGCCATGGCAACCATTATGACATCATCATCGCCATGACAACCAATATGATATCATCGTTGCCATGATGACCATTATGACATCATTGTCGCCATGACAACCATTATGACATCAACGTCGCCATGGCGACCATTTTGACATCACCGTCGCCATAACGACCATTATGACATCTTCGTCGCCATGATGACCATTATGACATCATGACATCACCGTTGACATGACGACCATTATGACACCACCATTGCCATGACGACCATTATGACATCATCGTCGCCATGACGACCATTATGACATCATCGTCGCCATGACAACCATTATGACATCATCGTCGCCATGACAACCATTATGAAATCACAATCGCCATGACGACCATTATGACATCATCATCACCATGGCGACCATTATGACATCACCGTCGCCATGACGACCATTATGAAATCATCATAGCCATTACGACCATTATTAAATCACAGTCGCCATGACGACCATTATGACATCATCGTCGCCATGACAACCATTATGACATCACAATCGCCATGACAACCATTATGACATCATCGTCACCATGGCGACCATTGTGACATCACCGTCGCAATGACGACAATTATGAAATCATCATAGCCATTACGACCATTATTAAATCACAGTCGCCATGACAACCATTATGACATCATCGTCGCCATGGCGACCATTATGACATCATCGTCACCTTGACGGCAATTATGACATCATTATCGTCATGACTACCATTATGACATCATCATCGCCATGATGACCGTTATGACATTATCGTCGCCATGACGACCCTTATGACATCATCGTTGCCATCGCAACCATTATGACATCATCATCGCCATGACAACCAATATGATATCATCGTCGCCATGATGACCATTATGACATCATCATCGCCATGACAACCAATATGATATCATCGTCGCCATGATGACCATTATGTAATCATTGTCGCCATGACAACCATTATGACATCTTCGTCGTCATGGCGACCATTATGACATCATCGTCGCCATGGCGACCATTATGACATCATAGTCGCCCTGGCGACCATTATGACATCATCATCGCCATGACAACCAATATGATATCATCGTCGCCATGATGACATCATCGTCGCCATGACAACCATTATGACATCATATTCGCCATGGCGACCATTATGACATCACTGTCGCCATGACGTCCATTATGACATCATCGTAGCCATTACGACCATTATTAAATCACAGTCGCCATGACAACCATTATGACATCTTCGTCGCCATGACGACAATTATGACATCATGACATCACTGTTGCCATGACGACCATTATGACATCACCGTTGCCATGATGACCATTATGACATCATCATCGCCATGACGACCATTATGACATCATCGTCGCCATGACAACCATTATGACATCACAATCGCCATGACGACCATTATGACATCATCGTCGCCATGGCGACCATTATGACATCATCATCGCCATGATGACCGCTATGACAATATCGTCGCAATGACGACGCTTATGACATCATCGTCGCCATGGCAACCATTATGACATCATCATCGCCATGACAACCAATATGATATCATCGTTGCCATGATGACCATTATGACATCATTGTCGCCATGGCGACCATTGTGACATCACCGTCACCATGGCGACCATTGTGACATCACCGTCGCAATGACGACAATTATGAAATCATCATAGCCATTACGACCATTATTAAATCACAGTCGCCATGACAACCATTATGACATCATCGTCGCCATGGCGACCATTATGACATCATCGTCACCTTGACGGCAATTATGACATCATTATCGTCATGACTACCATTATGACATCATCATCGCCATGATGACCGTTATGACATTATCGTCGCCATGACGACCCTTATGACATCATCGTTGCCATCGCAACCATTATGACATCATCATCGCCATGACAACCAATATGATATCATCATCGCCATGATGACCATTATGACATCATCATCGCCATGACAACCAATATGATATCATCGTCGCCATGATGACCATTATGTAATCATTGTCGCCATGACAACCATTATGACATCTTCGTCGTCATGGCGACCATTATGACATCATCGTCGCCATGGCGACCATTATGACATCATAGTCGCCCTGGCGACCATTATGACATCATCATCGCCATGACAACCAATATGATATCATCGTCGCCATGATGACATCATCGTCGCCATGACAACCATTATGACATCATATTCGCCATGGCGACCATTATGACATCACTGTCGCCATGACGTCCATTATGACATCAATGTCGCCATGGCGACCATTTTGACATCACCGTCGCCATAACGACCATTATGACATCTTCGTCGCCATGATGACCATTATGACATCATGACATCACCGTTGACATGACGACCATTATGACACCACCATTGCCATGACGACCATTATGACATCATCGTCGCCATGACGACCATTATGACATCATCGTCGCCATGACAACCATTATGACATCATCGTCGCCATGACAACCATTATGAAATCACAATCGCCATGACGACCATTATGACATCATCATAGCCATTACGACCATTATTAAATCACAGTCGCCATGACGACCATTATGACATCATGACATCACCGTTGCCATGACGACCATTATGACATCACCGTTGCCATGACGACCATTGTGACATCATCGTCGCCATGACGACCATTATGGCATCATCGTCGCCATGACGACAATTATGACATCATCATCGCCATGACGACCATTATGACATCATCATCGCCATGATGACCGTTATGACATTATCGTCGCCATGACGACCCTTATGACATCATCGTCGCCATGACGACCCTTATGACATCATCATCGCCATGACAACCAATATGATATCATCGTCGCCATGATGACCATTATGACATCATCGTCACCATGACAACCATTATGACATCATCGTCGCCATGGCGACCATTATGACATCACCGTCGCCATGACGACCATTATGACATCATCGTAGCCATTACGACCATTATTAAATCACAGTCGCCATGACAACCATTATGACATCTTCATCGCCATGACGACCATTATGACATCATGACATCACCGTTGCCATGACGGCCATTATGACATCATCGTCGCCATGACAACCATTATGACATCATCGTCGCCATGGCGACCATTATGACACCTCCGTTGCCATGACGATCATTATGACATCATCGTCGCCATGACGACCATTATGACATCATCATCGCCATGACGACCATTATGACATCATCATCGCCATGATGACCGTTATGACATCATCGTCGCCATGGCGACCATTATGACACCACCGTTGCCATGGCGACCATTATGACATCATCGTCGCCATGACGACCATTATAACATCATCATCGCAATGACGACCATTATGACATCATCATCGCCATGATGACCGTTATGACATTATCGTCGCCATGACGACCCTTATGATATCATCGTCGCCATGGCAAACATTATGACATCATCATCGCCATGACAACCAATATGATATCATCGTCGCCATGATGACCATTATGACATCATCGTCGCCATGACAACCATTATGACATCATCATCGCCATGGCGACCATTATGACATCATCGTCGCCATGACAACCATTATGACATTACCGCCACCATGACGACCATTATGACATCATCATCGCCATGATGACCGTTATGACATTATCGCCGCCATGACGACCCTTATGACATCATCGCCGCCATGGTGACCATTATGACATCATCATCGCCATGACAACCAATATGATATCATCGTCGCCATGATGACCATTATGTCATCATCGTCGCCATTGCAACCATTATGACATCATCATCGCCATGGCGACCATTATGACATCAACGTCGCCATGGCGGCCATTATGACATCACCGTCGCCATGACGACCATTATTAAATCATCGTAGCCATTTCGACCATTATTATATCACAGTCGCCATGACAACCATTATGACATCTTCGTCGCCATGATGACCATTATGACATCATGACATCACCGTTGCCATGACGACCATTATGACATCACCATTGCCATGACGACCATTATGACATCATCGTCGCCATGACGACCATTATGACATCATCGTCGCCATGACAACCATTATGACATCACAATCGCCATGACAACCATTATGACATCATCGTCACCATGGCGACCATTGTGACATCACCGTCGCAATGACGACAATTATGAAATCATCATAGCCATTACGACCATTATTAAATCACAGTCGCCATGACAACCATTATGACATCATCGTCGCCATGGCGACCATTATGACATCATCGTCACCTTGACGGCAATTATGACATCATTATCGTCATGACTACCATTATGACATCATCATCGCCATGATGACCGTTATGACATTATCGTCGCCATGACGACCCTTATGACATCATCGTTGCCATCGCAACCATTATGACATCATCATCGCCATGACAACCAATATGATATCATCGTCGCCATGATGACCATTATGACATCATCATCGCCATGACAACCATTATGACATCTTTGTCGCCATGACAACCATTATGACATTATGACATCACCGTTGCCATGACGACCATTATGACATCACCGTTGCCATGACGAACATTATGCCATCATCGTCGCCATGACGACCATTATGACATCATCGTCGCCATGACAACCATTATGACATCACAATCGCCATGACGATCATTATGACATCATCATCGCCATGATGACCCTTTATGACATTATCGTCAGCATGAGGACCCTTATGACATCATCGTCCCCATGGCAACCATTATGACATCATCATCGTCATGACAACCAATATGATATCATCGTCGCCATGATGACCATTATGACATCATCGTCGCCATGACAACCAATATGACATCACAATCGCCATGACGACCATTATGAAATCATCATAGCCATTACGACCATTATTAAATTACAGTCGCCATGACAACCATTATGACATCTTCATCGCCATGATGACCATTATGACATCATGACATCACCGTTGCCATGACAACCATTATGACATCATCATCGCCATGGCGACCATTATGACATCATCGTCGCCTTGACGACAATTATGACATCATCATCGCCATGACGACCATTATGACATCATCATCGCCATGATGGCCGTTATGACATTATCGTCGCCATGATGACCCTTATGACATCATCGTCGCCATGGCAACCATTATGACATCATCATCGCCATGACAACCAATATGAAATCATCGTCGCCATGATGGCCATTATGACATCATCGTCGCCATGGCGGCCATTATGACATCATCGTCGCCATGGCGACCATTATGACATCACCGTCGCCATGGCGACCATTATGACATCACCGTCGCCATGGCGACCATTATGACATCACCGTCGCCATGGCGACCATTATGACATCACCGTCGCCATGGCGACCATTATGACATCACCGTCGCCATGACGACCATTATGACATCACCGTCGCCATGACGACCATTATGACATCACAGTCGCCATGACGACCATTATGACATCACAGTCGCCATGACGACCATTATAACATCACCGTCGCCATGACGACCATTATAACATCACCGTCGCCATGACGACCATTATGACATCACCGTCGCCATGACGACCATTATGACACCATCGTCGCCATGACGACCATTATGACACCATCGTCGCCATGACAATCATTATGACATCATTGTCGCCATGGCAACCATTATGACATCACCGTCGCCATGACGACCATTATGACATCATTGTAGCCATTACGACCATTGTTAAATCACAGTCGCCATGACAACCATTATGACATCATGACATCACCGTTGCCATGACGTCCATTATGACATCATCGTCGCCATGACAACCATTATAACATCATCGTCGCCATGGCGACCATTATGACACCACCGTTGCCATGACGATCATTATGACATCATCGTCGCCATGACGACCATTATGACATCATCATCGCCATGACGACCATTATGACATCATCATCGCCATGATGACCTTTATGACATCATCGTCGCCATGGCGACCATATGACATCACCGTTGCCATGACGACCATTATGACATCATCGTCGCCATGACGACCATTATGACATCATCGTCGCCATGACGACAATTATGACATCATCATCGCCATGACGACCATTATGACATCATCATCGCCATGGCAAACATTATGACATCATCATCGCCATGACACCCAATATGATATCATCGTCGCCATGATGACCATTATGACATCATCGTCGCCATGACAACCATTATGACATCATCGTCGCCATGGCGACCATTATGACATCACCGTCGCCATGACGACCATTATGACATCATCGTAGCCATTACAACCATTATTAAATCACAGTCGCCATGACAACCATTATGACATCTTCATCGCCATGATGACCATTATGACATCCTGACATCACCGTTGCCATGACGACCATTATGACATCATCGTCTCCATGACAACCATTATGACATCATCGACGCCATGGCGACCATTATGACACCACCGTTGCCATGACGACCATAATGACATCATCGTCGCCATGACGACCATTATGACATCATCGTAGCCATTACAACCATTATTAAATCACAGTCGCCATGACAACCATTATGACATCTTCATCGCCATGATGACCATTATGACATCATGACATCACCGTCGCCATGACAACCATTATGACATCATCGTCTCTATGTCGACCATTATGACATCATCGTCGCCTTGACGACAATTATGACATCATCATCGCCATGATGACCGTTATGACATTATCGTCGCCATGACGACCCTTATGACATCATCGTCGCCATGGCAACCATTATGACATCATCATCGCCATGACAACCAATATGAAATCATCGTCGCCATGATGACCATTATGACATCATCGTCGCCATGACAACCATTATGACATCATTGTCGCCATGGCGACCATTATGACATCACCGTCGCCATGACGACCATTATGACATCACCGTCGCCATGACGACCATTATGACATCACCGTCGCCATGACGACCATTATGACATCACCGTCGCCATGACGACCATTATGACATCATCGTCGCCATAACGACCATTATGACATGACCGTCGCCATGACCACCATTATGACATCATCGTCGCCATGACAACCATTATGACATCATCGTCGCCATTGCAACCATTATGACATCATCGTCGCCCTGACGACCATTATGACATCATATTCGCCCTGACGACCATTATTAAATCATCGTAGCCATTACGACCATTATTAAATCACAGTCGCCATGACAACCATTATGACATCTTCGTCGCCATGATGACCATTATGACATCATGACATCACCGTTGCCATGACGACCATTATGACATCACCATTGCCATGACGACCATTATGACATCATTGTCGCCATGACGACCATTATGACATCATCATCGTCGCCATGACAACCATTATGACATCACAATCGCCATGACGACCATTATGACATCATCATCACCATGGCGACCATTATGACATCACCGTCGCCATGACGACCATTATGAAATCATCATAGCCATTACGGCCATTATTAAATCACAGTCGCCATGACAACCATTATTAAATCATCGTAGCCATTACGACCATTATTAAATCACAGTCGCCATGACAACCATTATGACATCTTCATCGCCATGATGATCATTATGACATCATGACATCACCGTCGCCATGACAGCCATTATGACATCATCATCGCCATGGCGACCATTATGACATCATCGTCGCCTTGACGACAATTATGACATCATCATCGCCATGGCGACCATTATGACATCATCATCGCCATGATGACCGTTATGACATTATCGTCGCCATGACGACCCTTATGATATAATTGTCGCCATGGCAACCATTATGACATCATCATCGACATGACAACCAATATGATATCATCGTCGCCATGATGACCATTATGACATCATCGTCGCCATGACAACCATTATGACATCATCGTCGCCATGGCGACCATTATGACATCACCTTCGCCATGACGACCATTATGACATCATCGCAGCCTTTACGACCATTATTAAATCACAGTCGCCATGACAACCATTATGACATCTCCGTCGCCATGACGACCATTATGACATCACCGTTGCCATGACGACCATTTTGACATCACCGTTGCCATGACGACCATTATGACATCATCGTCGCCATGACAACCATTATGACATCATCGTCGCCATGACGACCATTATGACATCATCGTCGCCATGATGACCCTTTATGACATTATCGTCGCCATGACGACCCTTATGACATCATCGTCGTCATGGCAACCATTATGACATCATCATCGCCATGACGACCAATATGATATCATCGTCGCCATGATGACCATTATGACATCATCATCGCCATGACAACCATTATGACATCATCCTTGCCATGACGACCATTATGACATCACCGTCGCCATGACGACCATTATGACATCATCATCGCCATGATGACCGTTATGACATTATCGTCGCCATGACGACCCTTATGACATCATCGTCGCCATGGCGACCATTATGACATCATCATCGCCATGACAACCAATATGATATCATCGTCGCCATGATGACTATTATGTCATCATCATCGCCATGGCAACCATTATGACATCTTCATCACCATGGCGTCCATTATGACATCAACATCGCCATGGCGACCATTATGACATCACCGTCGTCATGACGACCATTATTAAATCATCGTAGCCATTTCGACCATTATTAAATCACAGTCGCCATGATAACCATTATGACATCTTCGTCGCCATGATGACCATTATGACATCATGACATCACCGCTGACATGACGACCATTATGACACCACCATTGCCATGACGACCATTATGACATCATCGTCGCCATGACGACCATTATGACATCATCGTCGCCATGACAACCATTATGACATCACAATCGCCATGACGACCATTATGACATCATCATCACCATGGCGACCATTATGACATCACCGTCGCCATGATGACCATTATGAAATCATCATAGCCATTACGACCATTATTAAATCACAGTCGCCATGACAACCATTATGACATCTTCGTCGCCATGACGACCATTATGACATCATGAACTCACCGTTGCCATGACGACCATTATGACATCACCGTTGCCATGACAACCATTATGACATCACCGTTACCATGACGACCATTATGACATCATCGTCGCCATGACAACCATTATGACATCATCGTCGCCATGGTGACCATTATGACATCATCGTAGCCATTACGACCATTATTAAAACACAGTCGCCATGACAACCATTATGACATCTTCGTCACCATGACGACCATTATGACATCATGACATCACCGTTGCCATGACGACCATTATGACATCACCATTGCCATGACGAACATTATGACATCATCGTCATCATGGCGACCATTATGACATCATCGTCGCCATGACAACCATTATGAGATCAAAATCGCCATGACGACCATTATGACATCATCATCGCCATGATGACCCTTTATGACATTATCGTCGCCATGACGACCCTTATGACATCATCGTCACCATGGCAACCATTATGACATCATCATCGCCATGACAACCAATATGATATCATCGTCGCCATGATGACCATTATGACATCATCGTCGCCATGACAACCATTTTGACATCATCGTCGCCATGGAGACCATTATGACATCACCGTCGCCATGACGACCATTATGACATCATCGTAGCCTTTACGACCATTATTAAATCAAAGTCGCCATGACGACCATTATGACATCATAGTCGCCATGGCGACCATTATGACATCATCATCGCCATGACAACCAATATGATATCATCGTCGCCATGATGACCAATATGTAATCATTGTCGCCATGACAACCATTATGACATCTTCGTCGTCATGGCGACCATTATGACATCACCGTCGCCATGGCGACCATTATGACATCATCATCGCCATGACAACCAATATGATATCATCGTCGCCATGATGACCATTATGTAATCATTGTCGCCATGACAACCATTATGACATCACCGTCGCCATGACAACCATTATGACATCATCGTCGCCATGGCGACCATTATGACATCATCGTCACCTTGACGGCAATTATGACATCATTATCGCCATGACTACCATTATGACATCATCATCGCCATGATGACCGTTATGACATTATCGTCGCCATGACGACCCTTATGACATCATCGTTGCCATCGCAATCATTATGACATCATCATCGCCATGACAACCAATATGATATCATCGTCGCCATGATGACCATTATGACATCATCGTCGCCATGACAACCATTATGACATCTTTGTCGCCATGACAACCATTATGACATTATGACATCACCGTTGCCATGACGACCATTATGACATCATCGTCGCCATAACGACCATTATGACATGACCGTCGCCATGACGACCATTATGACATCATCGTCGCCATGACAACCATTATGACATCACAATCGCCATGACGATCATTATGACATCATCATCGCCATGATGACCCTTTATGACATTATCGTCGCCATGACGACCCTTATGACATCATCGTCCCCATGGCAACCATTATGACATCATCATCGTCATGACAACCAATATGATATCATCGTCGCCATGATGACCATTATGACATCATCGTCGCCATGACAACCAATATGACATCACAATCGCCATGACGACCATTATGAAATCATCATAGCCATTACGACTATTATTAAATTACAGTCGCCATGACAACCATTATGACATCTTCATCGCCATGATGACCATTATGACATCATGACATCACCGTTGCCATGACAACCATTATGACATCATCGTCGCCATGGCGACCATTATGACATCATCATCGCCATGATGGCCGTTATGACATTATCGTCGCCATGACGACCCTTATGACATCATCGTCGCCATGGCAACCATTATGACATCATCATCGCCATGACAACCAATATGAAATCATCGTCGCCATGATGACCATTATGACATCATCGTCGCCATGACAACCATTATAACATCAACGTCGCCATGGCGACCATTATGACATCACCGTCGCCATGACGACCATTATGACATCACCGTCGCCATGACGACCATTATGACATCACCGTCGCCATGACGACCATTATGACATCACCGTCGCCATGACGACCATTATGACATCACCGTCGCCATGACGACCATTATGACATCACCGTCGCCATGACGACCATTATGACATCATCGTCGCCATGACGACCATTATGACACCATCGTCGCCATGACAACCATTATGACATCATCGTCGCCATGGCCACCATTATGACATCACCGTCACCATGACGACCATTATGACATCATCGTAGCCATTACGACCATTATTAAATCACAGTCGCCATGACAACCATTATGACATCTTCATCGCCATGACGACCATTATGACATCATTACATCACCGTTGCCATGACGTCCATTATGACATCATCGTCGCCATGACAACCATTATAACATCATCGTCGCCATGGCGACCATTATGACACCACCGTTGCCATGACGATCATTATGACATCATCGTCGCCATGATGACCATTATGACATCATCATCGCCATGACGACCATTATGACATCATCATCGCCATGATGACCGTTATGACATCATCGTCGCCATGGCGACCATTATGACATCAACGTCGCCATGACGACCATTATTAAATCATCGTAGCCATTACGACCATTATTAAATCACAATCGTCATGACAACCATTATGACATCTTCGTCGCCATGATGACCATTATGACATCATGACATCACTGTTGCCATGACGACCCTTATGACATCATCGTCGCCATGGCAAACATTATGACATCATCGCCATGACACCCAATATGATATCATCGTCGCCATGATGACCATTATGACATCATCGTCGCCATGACAACCATTATGACATCATCGTCGCCATGACGACCATTATGACATCATCGTAGCCATTACAACCATTATTAAATCACAGTCGCCATGACAACCATTATGACATCTTCATCGCCATGATGACCATTATGACATCCTGACATCACCGTTGCCATGACGACCATTATGACATCATCGTCTCCATGACAACCATTATGACATCATCGACACCATGGCGACCATTATGACACCACCGTTGCCATGATGACCATAATGACATCATGGTCGCCATGACGACCATTATGACATCATCGTAGCCATTACAACCATTATTAAATCACAGTCGCCATGACAACCATTATGACATCTACATCGCCATGATGACCATTATGACATCATGACATCACCGTCGCCATGACAACCATTATGACATCATCGTCGCTATGGCGACCATTATGACATCATCGTCGCCTTGACGACAATTATGACATCATCATCGCCATGACGACCATTATGACATCATCATCGCCATGATGACCGTTATGACATTATCGTCGCCATGACGACCCTTATGACATCATCGTCGCCATGGCAACCATTATGACATCATCATCGCCATGACAACCAATATGAAATCATTGTCGCCATGATGACCATTATGACATCATCGTCGCCATGACAACCATTATGACATCATCGTCGCCATGGCGACCATTTTGACATCACCGTCGCCATGACGACCATTATGACATCACCGTCGCCATGACAACCATTATGACATCATCGTCGCCATGGCAACCATTATGACATCATCGTCGCCATGACGACCATTATGACATCATATTCGCCCTGACGACCATTATGACATCAACGTCGCCATGGCGACCATTTTGACATCACCGTCGCCATGACGACCATTATTAAATCATCGTAGCCATTACGACCATTATTAAATCACAGTCACCATGACAACCATTATGACATCTTCGTCGCCATGATGACCATTATGAAATCATGACATCACCGTTGCCATGACGACCATTATGACATCACCATTGCCATGACGACCATTATGACATCATCGTCGCCATGACGACCATTATGACATCATCATCGTCGCCATGACAACCATTATGACATCACAATCGCCATGACGACCATTATGACATCATCGTCACCATGGCGACCATTATGACATCACCGTCGCCATGACGACCATTCTGAAATCATCATAGCCATTACGACCATTATTAAATCACAGTTGCCATGACAACCATTATGACATCTTCATCGCCATGATGACCATTATGACATCATGACATCACCGTTGCCATGACGACCATTATGACATCATCGTCTCCATGACAACCATTATGACATCATCGACGCCATGGCGACCATTATGACACCACCGTTGCCATGACGACCATAATGACATCATCGTCGCCATGACGACCATTATGACATCATCGTAGCCATTACAACCATTATTAAATCACAGTCGCCATGACAACCATTATGACATCTTCATCGCCATGATGACCATTATGACATCATGACATCACCGTCGCCATGACAACCATTATGACATCATCGTCGCTATGGCGACCATTATGACATCATCGTCGCCTTGACGACAATTATGACATCATCATCGCCATGATGACCGTTATGACATTATCGTCGCCATGACGACCCTTATGACATCTTTGTCGCCATGGCAACCATTATGACATCATCATCGCCATGACAACCAATATGAAATCATCGTCGCCATGATGACCATTATGACATCATCGTCGCCATGACGACCATTATGACATCACCGTCGCCATGGCGACCATTATGACATCACCGTCGCCATGACGACCATTATGACATCACCGTCGCCATGACGGCCATTATGACATCACCGTCGCCATGACGACCATTATGACATCACCGTCGCCATGACGACCATTATGACATCATCGTCGCCATAACGACCATTATGACATGACCGTCGCCATGACGACCATTATGACATCATCGTCGCCATGACAACCATTATGACATCATCGTCGCCATGGCAACCATTATGACATCATCGTCGCCATGACGACCATTATGACATCATATTCGCCCTGGCGACCATTATGACATCAACGTCGCCATGGCGACCATTTTGACATCACCGTCGCCATGACGACCATTATTAAATCATCGTAGCCATTACGACCATTATTAAATCACAGTCGCCATGACAACCATTATGACATCTTCGTCGCCATGATGACCATTATGACATCATGACATCACCGTTGCCATGACGACCATTATGACATCACCATTGCCATGACGACCATTATGACATCATCGTCGCCATGACGACCATTATGACATCATCATCGTCGCCATGACAACCATTATGACATCACAATCGCCATGACGACCATTATGACATCATCGTCACCATGGCGACCATTATGACATCACCGTCGCCATGACGACCATTATGAAATCATCATAGCCATTACGACCATTATTAAATCACAGTCGCCATGACAACCATTATGACATCTTCATCGCCATGATGACCATTATGACATCATGACATCACCGTTGCCATGACGACCATTATGACATCATCGTCTCCATGACAACCATTATGACATCATCGACGCCATGGCGACCATTATGACACCACCGTTGCCATGATGACCATAATGACATCATCGTCGCCATGACGACCATTATGACATCATCGTAGCCATTACAACCATTATTAAATCACAGTCGCCATGACAACCATTATGACATCTTCATCGCCATGATGACCATTATGACATCATGACATCACCGTCGCCATGACAACCATTATGACATCATCGTCGCTATGGCGACCATTATGACATCATCGTCGCCTTGACGACAATTATGACATCATCATCGCCATGATGACCGTTATGACATTATCGTCGCCATGACGACCCTTATGACATCTTCGTCGCCATGGCAACCATTATGACATCACTGTCGCCATGACGACCATTATGACATCACCGTCGCCATGACGACCATTATGACATCACCGTCGCCATGACGACCATTATGACATCACCGTCGCCATGACGACCATTATGACATCATCGTCGCCATAACGACCATTATGACATGACCGTCGCCATGACCACCATTATGACATCATCGTCGCCATGACAACCATTATGACATCATCGTCGCCATTGCAACCATTATGACATCATCGTCGCCCTGACGACCATTATGACATCATATTCGCCCTGACGACCATTATTAAATCATCGTAGCCATTACGACCATTATTAAATCACAGTCGCCATGACAACCATTATGACATCTTCGTCGCCATGATGACCATTATGACATCATGACATCACCGTTGCCATGACGACCATTATGACATCACCATTGCCATGACGACCATTATGACATCATTGTCGCCATGACGACCATTATGACATCATCATCGTCGCCATGACAACCATTATGACATCACAATCGCCATGACGACCATTATGACATCATCATCACCATGGCGACCATTATGACATCACCGTCGCCATGACGACCATTATGAAATCATCATAGCCATTACGGCCATTATTAAATCACAGTCGCCATGACAACCATTATTAAATCATCGTAGCCATTACGACCATTATTAAATCACAGTCGCCATGACAACCATTATGACATCTTCATCGCCATGATGACCATTATGACATCATGACATCACCGTCGCCATGACAGCCATTATGACATCATCATCGCCATGGCGACCATTATGACATCATCGTCGCCTTGACGACAATTATGACATCATCGTCGCCATGACAACCATTATGACATCATCATCGCCATGATGACCGTTATGACATTATCGTCGCCATGACGACCATTATGATATAATTGTCGCCATGGCAACCATTATGACATCATCATCGACATGACAACCAATATGATATCATCGTCGCCATGATGACCATTATGACATCATCGTCGCCATGACAACCATTATGACATCATCGTCGCCATGGCGACCATTATGACATCACCTTCGCCATGACGACCATTATGACATCATCGCAGCCTTTACGACCATTATTAAATCACAGTCGCCATGACAACCATTATGACATCTCCGTCGCCATGACGACCATTATGACATCACCGTTGCCATGACGACCATTTTGACATCACCGTTGCCATGACGACCATTATGACATCATCGTCGCCATGACAACCATTATGACATCATCGTCGCCATGACGACCATTATGACATCATCGTCGCCATGATGACCCTTTATGACATTATCGTCGCCATGACGACCCTTATGACATCATCGTCGTCATGGCAACCATTATGACATCATCATCGCCATGACGACCAATATGATATCATCGTCGCCATGATGACCATTATGACATCATCATCGCCATGAAAACCATTATGACATCATCCTTGCCATGATGACCATTATGACATCACCGTCGCCATGACGACCATTATGACATCATCATCGCCATGATGACCGTTATGACATTATCGTCGCCATGACGACCCTTATGACATCATCGTCGCCATGGCGACCATTATGACATCATCAACGCCATGACAACCAATATGATATCATCGTCGCCATGATGACTATTATGTCATCATCATCGCCATGGCAACCATTATGACATCTTCATCACCATGGCGTCCATTATGACATCAACGTCGCCATGGCGACCATTATGACATCACCGTCGTCATGACGACCATTATTAAATCATCGTAGCCATTTCGACCATTATTAAATCACAGTCGCCATGATAACCATTATGACATCTTCGTCGCCATGATGACCATTATGACATCATGACATCACCGTTGACATGACGACCATTATGACACCACCATTGCCATGACGACCATTATGACATCATCGTCGCCATGACGACCATTATGACATCATCGTCGCCATGACAACCATTATGACATCACAATCGCCATGACGACCATTATGACATCATCATCACCATGGCGACCATTATGACATCACCGTCGCCATGATGACCATTATGAAATCATCATAGCCATTACGACCATTATTAAATCACAGTCGCCATGACAACCATTATGACATCTTCGTCGCCATGACGACCATTATGACATCATGAACTCACCGTTGCCATGACGACCATTATGACATCACCGTTGCCATGACAACCATTATGACATCACCGTTACCATGACGACCATTATGACATCATCGTCGCCATGACAACCATTATGACATCATCGTCGCCATGGTGACCATTATGACATCATCGTAGCCATTACGACCATTATTAAAACACAGTCGCCATGACAACCATTATGACATCTTCGTCACCATGACGACCATTATGACATCATGACATCACCGTTGCCATGACGACCATTATGACATCACCATTGCCATGACGAACATTATGACATCATCGTCATCATGGCGACCATTATGACATCATCGTCGCCATGACAACCATTATGAGATCAAAATCGCCATGACGACCATTATGACATCATCATCGCCATGATGACCCTTTATGACATTATCGTCGCCATGACGACCCTTATGACATCATCGTCACCATGGCAACCATTATGACATCATCATCGCCATGACAACCAATATGATATCATCGTCGCCATGATGACCATTATGACATCATCGTCGCCATGACAACCATTTTGACATCATCGTCGCCATGGAGACCATTATGACATCACCGTCGCCATGACGACCATTATGACATCATCGTAGCCTTTACGACCATTATTAAATCAAAGTCGCCATGACGACCATTATGACATCATAGTCGCCATGGCGACCATTATGACATCATCATCGCCATGACAACCAATATGATATCATCGTCGCCATGATGACCAATATGTAATCATTGTCGCCATGACAACCATTATGACATCTTCGTCGTCATGGCGACCATTATGACATCACCGTCGCCATGGCGACCATTATGACATCATCATCGCCATGACAACCAATATGATATCATCGTCGCCATGATGACCATTATGTAATCATTGTCGCCATGACAACCATTATGACATCTTCGTCGTCATGGCGACCATTATGACATCATCGTCGCCATGGCGACCATTATGACATCATAGTCGCCCTGGCGACCATTATGACATCATCATCGCCATGACAACCAATATGATATCATCGTCGCAATGATGACCATTATGACATCATCGTCGCCATGACAACCATTATGACATCATATTCGCCATGGCGACCATTATGACATCACTGTCGCCATGACGTCCATTATGACATCATCGTAGCCATTACGACCATTATTAAATCACAGTCGCCATGACAACCATTATGACATCTTCGTCGCCATGACGACCATTATGACATCATGACATCACTGTTGCCATGACGACCATTATGACATCACCGTTGCCATGATGACCATTATGACATCATCATCGCCATGACGACCATTATGACATCATCATCGCCATGACAACCATTATGACATCACAATCGCCATGACGACCATTATGACATCATCGTCGCCATGGCGACCATTATGACATCATCATCGCCATGATGACCGTTATGACAATATCGTCGCAATGACGACCCTTATGACATCATCGTCGCCATGGCAACCATTATGACATCATCATCGCCATGACAACCAATATGATATCATCGTTGCCATGATGACCATTATGACATCATTGTCGCCATGACAACCATTATGACATCAACGTCGCCATGGCGACCATTTTGACATCACCGTCGCCATAACGACCATTATGACATCTTCGTCGCCATGATGACCATTATGACATCATGACATCACCGTTGACATGACGACCATTATGACACCACCATTGCCATGACGACCATTATGACATCATCGTCGCCATGACGACCATTATGACATCATCGTCGCCATGACAACCATTATGACATCATCGTCGCCATGACAACCATTATGAAATCACAATCGCCATGACGACCATTATGACATCATCATCACCATGGCGACCATTATGACATCACCGTCGCCATGACGACCATTATGAAATCATCATAGCCATTACGACCATTATTAAATCACAGTCGCCATGACGACCATTATGACATCATGACATCACCGTTGCCATGACGACCATTATGACATCACCGTTGCCATGACGACCATTATGACATCATCATCGCCATGACGACAATTATGACATCATCATCGCCATGATGACCAATATGACATCATCATCGCCATGATGACCGTTATGACATTATCGTCGCCATGACGACCCTTATGACATCACCGTCGCCATGACGACCATTATGACATCATCATAGCCATTACGACCATTATTAAATCACAGTCGCCATGACAACCATTATGACATCTTCATCGCCATGACGACCATTATGACATCATGACATCACCGTTGCCATGACGGCCATTATGACATCATCGTCGCCATGACAACCATTATAACATCATCGTCGCCATGGCGACCATTATGACACCACCATTGCCATGACGACCATTATGACATCATCGTCGCCATGACGACCATTATAACATCATCATCGCCATGATGACCATTATGACATCATCATCGCCATGATGACCGTTATGACATTATCGTCACCATGACGACCCTTATGATATCATCGTCGCCATGGCAAACATTATGACATCATCGCCATGACAACCAATATGATATCATTGTCGCCATGATGACCATTATGACATCATCGTCGCCATGACAACCATTATGACATCATCATCGCCATGGCGACCATTATGACATCATCGTCGCCATGACAACCATTATGACATCACCGCCACCATGACGACCATTATGACATCATCATCGCCATGATGACCGTTATGACATTATCGTCGCCATGACGACCCTTATGACATCATCGCCGCCATGGTGACCATTATGACATCATCATCGCCATGACAACCAATATGATATCATCGTCGCCATGATGACCATTATGTCATCATCGTCGCCATTGCAACCATTATGACATCATCATCGCCATGGCGACCATTATGACATCAACGTCGCCATGGCGGCCATTATGACATCACCGTCGCCATGACGACCATTATTAAATCATCGTAGCCATTTCGACCATTATTATATCACAGTCGCCATGACAACCGTTATGACATCTTCGTCGCCATGATGACCATTATGACATCATGACATCACCGTTGCCATGACGACCATTATGACATCACCATTGCCATGACGACCATTATGACATCATCGTCGCCATGACGACCATTATGACATCATCGTCGCCATGACAACCATTATGACATCACAATCGCCATGACGACCATTATGACATCATCGTCACCATGGCGACCATTGTGACATCACCGTCGCAATGACGACAATTATGAAATCATCATAGCCATTACGACCATTATTAAATCACAGTCGCCATGACAACCATTATGACATCTTCGTCGCAATGATGACCATTATGACATCATGACATCACCGTCGCCATGACAACCATTATGACATCATCGTCGCCATGGCGACCATTATGACATCATCGTCACCTTGACGGCAATTATGACATCATTATCGCCATGACTACCATTATGACATCATCATCGCCATGATGACCGTTATGACATTATCGTCGCCATGACGACCCTTATGACATCATCGTTGCCATCGCAACCATTATGACATCATCATCGCCATGACAACCAATATGATATCATCGTCGCCATGATGACCATTATGACATCATCGTCGCCATGACAACCATTATGACATCTTTGTCACCATGACAACCATTATGACATTATGACATCACCGTTGCCATGACGACCATTATGACATCATCGTCGCCATAACGACCATTATGACATGACCGTCGCCATGACGACCATTATGACATCATCGTCGCCATGACAACAATTATGACATCACAATCGCCATGACGATCATTATGACATCATCATCGCCATGATGACCCTTTATGACATTATCGTCGCCATGACGACCCTTATGACATCATCGTCCCCATGGCAACCATTATGACATCATCATCGTCATGACAACCAATATGATATCATCGTCGCCATGATGACCATTATGACATCATCGTCGCCATGACAACCAATATGACATCACAATCGCCATGACGACCATTATGAAATCATCATAGCCATTACGACCATTATTAAATTACAGTCGCCATGACAACCATTATGACATCTTCATCGCCATGATGACCATTATGACATCATGACATCACCGTTGCCATGACAACCATTATGACATCATCGTCGCCATGGCGACCATTATGACATCATCATCGCCATGATGGCCGTTATGACATTATCGTCGCCATGACGACCCTTATGACATCATCGTCGCCATGGCAACCATTATGACATCATCATCGCCATGACAACCAATATGAAATCATCGTCGCCATGATGACCATTATGACATCATCGTCGCCATGACAACCATTATAACATCAACGTCGCCATGGCGACCATTATGACATCACCGTCGCCATGACGACCATTATTACATCACCGTCGCCATGACGACCATTATGACATCACCGTCGCCATGACGACCATTATGACATCACCGTCGCCATGACGACCATTATGACATCACCGTCGCCATGACGACCATTATGACATCACCGTCGCCATGACGACCATTATGACATCATCGTCGCCATGACGACCATTATGACACCATCGTCGCCATGACAACCATTATGACATCATCGTCGCCATGGCCACCATTATGACATCACCGTCACCATGACGACCATTATGACATCATCGTAGCCATTACGACCATTATTAAATCACAGTCGCCATGACAACCATTATGACATCTTCATCGCCATGACGACCATTATGACATCATTACATCACCGTTGCCATGACGTCCATTATGACATCATCGTCGCCATGACAACCATTATAACATCATCGTCGCCATGGCGACCATTATGACACCACCGTTGCCATGGCGACCATTATGACATCATCGTCGCCATGATGACCATTATGACATCATCATCGCCATGACGACCATTATGACATCATCATCGCCATGATGACCGTTATGACATCATCGTCGCCATGGCGACCATTATGACATCAACGTCGCCATGACGACCATTATTAAATCATCGTAGCCATTACGACCATTATTAAATCACAATCGTCATGACAACCATTATGACATCTTCGTCGCCATGATGACCATTATGACATCATGACATCACTGTTGCCATGACGACCCTTATGACATCATCGTCGCCATGGCAAACATTATGACATCATCGCCATGACACCCAATATGATATCATCGTCGCCATGATGACCATTATGACATCATCGTCGCCATGACAACCATTATGACATCATCGTCGCCATGACGACCATTATGACATCATCGTAGCCATTACAACCATTATTAAATCACAGTCGCCATGACAACCATTATGACATCTTCATCGCCATGATGACCATTATGACATCCTGACATCACCGTTGCCATGACGACCATTATGACATCATCGTCTCCATGACAACCATTATGACATCATCGACACCATGGCGACCATTATGACACCACCGTTGCCATGATGACCATAATGACATCATGGTCGCCATGACGACCATTATGACATCATCGTAGCCATTACAACCATTATTAAATCACAGTCGCCATGACAACCATTATGACATCTACATCGCCATGATGACCATTATGACATCATGACATCACCGTCGCCATGACAACCATTATGACATCATCGTCGCTATGGCGACCATTATGACATCATCGTCGCCTTGACGACAATTATGACATCATCATCGCCATGACGACCATTATGACATCATCATCGCCATGATGACCGTTATGACATTATCGTCGCCATGACGACCCTTATGACATCATCGTCGCCATGGCAACCATTATGACATCATCATCGCCATGACAACCAATATGAAATCATTGTCGCCATGATGACCATTATGACATCATCGTCGCCATGACAACCATTATGACATCATCGTCGCCATGGCGACCATTTTTACATCACCGTCGCCATGACGACCATTATGACATCACCGTCGCCATGACAACCATTATGACATCATCGTCGCCATGGCAACCATTATGACATCATCGTCGCCATGACGACCATTATGACATCATATTCGCCCTGACGACCATTATGACATCAACGTCGCCATGGCGACCATTTTGACATCACCGTCGCCATGACGACCATTATTAAATCATCGTAGCCATTACGACCATTATTAAATCACAGTCGCCATGACAACCATTATGACATCTTCGTCGCCATGATGACCATTATGAAATCATGACATCACCGTTGCCATGACGACCATTATGACATCACCATTGCCATGACGACCATTATGACATCATCGTCGCCATGACGACCATTATGACATCATCATCGTCGCCAAGACAACCATTATGACATCACAATCGCCATGACGACCATTATGACATCATCGTCACCATGGCGACCATTATGACATCACCGTCGCCATGACGACCATTCTGAAATCATCATAGCCATTACGACCATTATTAAATCACAGTTGCCATGACAACCATTATGACATCTTCATCGCCATGATGACCATTATGACATCATGACATCACCGTTGCAATGACGACCATTATGACATCATCGTCTCCATGACAACCATTATGACATCATCGACGCCATGGCGACCATTATGACACCACCGTTGCCATGACGACCATAATGACATCATCGTCGCCATGACGACCATTATGACATCATCGTAGCCATTACAACCATTATTAAATCACAGTCGCCATGACAACCATTATGACATCTTCATCGCCATGATGACCATTATGACATCATGACATCACCGTCGCCATGACAACCATTATGACATCATCGTCGCTATGGCGACCATTATGACATCATCGTCGCCTTGACGACAATTATGACATCATCATCGCCATGATGACCGTTATGGCATTATCGTCGCCATGACGACCCTTATGACATCTTCGTCGCCATGGCAACCATTATGACATCATCATCGCCATGACAACCAATATGAAATCATCGTCGCCATGATGACCATTATGACATCATCGTCGCCATGACGACCATTATGACATCACCGTCGCCATGACGACCATTATGACATCACCGTCGCCATGACGACCATTATGACATCACCGTCGCCATGACGGCCATTATGACATCACCGTCGCCATGACGACCATTATGACATCACCGTCGCCATGACGACCATTATGACATCATCGTCGCCATGACGACCATTATGACATGACCGTCGCCATGACGACCATTATGACATCATCGTCGCCATGACAACCATTATGACATCATCGTCGCCATGGCAACCATTATGACATCATCGTCGCCATGACGACCATTATGACATCATATTCGCCCTGACGACCATTATGACATCAACGTCGCCATGGCGACCATTTTGACATCACCGTCGCCATGACGACCATTATTAAATCATCGTAGCCATTACGACCATTATTAAATCACAGTCGCCATGACAACCATTATGACATCTTCGTCGCCATGATGACCATTATGACATTATGACATCACCGTTGCCATGACGACCATTATGACATCACCATTGCCATGACGACCATTATGACATCATCGTCGCCATGACGACCATTATGACATCATCATCGTCGCCATGACAACCATTATGACATCACAATCGCCATGACGACCATTATGACATCATCGTCACCATGGCGACCATTATGACATCACCGTCGCCATGGCGACCATTATGACATCACCGTCGCCATGACGACCATTATGAAATCATCATAGCCATTACGACCATTATTAAATCACAGTCGCCATGACAACCATTATGACATCTTCATCGCCATGATGACCATTATGACATCATGACATCACCGTTGCCATGACGACCATTATGACATCATCGTCTCCATGACAACCATTATGACATCATCGACGCCATGGCGACCATTATGACACCACCGTTGCCATGATGACCATAATGACATCATCGTCGCCATGACGACCATTATGACATCATCGTAGCCATTACAACCATTATTAAATCACAGTCGCCATGACAACCATTATGACATCTTCATCGCCATGATGACCATTATGACATCATGACATCACCGTCGCCATGACAACCATTATGACATCATCGTCGCTATGGCGACCATTATGACATCATCGTCGCCTTGACGACAATTATGACATCATCATAGCCATGATGACCGTTATGACTTTATCGTCGCCATGACGACCCTTATGACATCTTCGTCGCCATGGCAACCATTATGACATCATCATCGCCATGACAACCAATATGAAATCATCGTCGCCATGATAACCAATATGAAATCATCGTCGCCATGATGACCATTATGACATCATCGTCACCATGGCGACCATTATGACATCACCGTCGCCATGACGACCATTATGACATCACCGTCGCCATGACGACCATTATGACATCACCGTCGCCATGACGACCATTATGACATCACCGTCGCCATGACGACCATTATGACATCATCGTCGCCATAACGACCATTATGACATGACCGTCGCCATGACGACCATTATGACATCATCGTCGCCATGACAACCATTATGACATCATCGTCGCCATGGCAACCATTATGACATCATCGTCACCATGACGACCATTATGACATCATATTCGCCCTGACGAATATTATGACATCAACGTCGCCATGGCGACCATTTTGACATCACCGTCGCCATGACGACCATTATTAAATCATCGTAGCCATTACGACCATTATTAAATCACAGTCGCCATGACAACCATTATGACATCTTCATCGCCATGATGACCATTATGACATCATGACATCACCGTCGCCATGACAACCATTATGACATCATCGTCGCTATGGCGACCATTATGACATCATCGTCGCCTTGACGACAATTATGACATCATCATCGCCATGATGACCGTTATGACATTATCATCGCCATGACGACCCTTATGACATCACCGTCGCCATGACAACCAATATGAAATCATCGTCGCCATGATGACCATTATGACATCATCGTCGCCATGACAACCATTATGACATCATCGTCACCATGGCGACCATTATGACATCACCGTCGCCATGACGACCATTATGACATCACCGTCGCCATGACGACCATTATGACATCACCGTCGCCATGACGACCATTATGACATCACCGTCGCCATGACGACCATTATGACATCATCGTCGCCATAACGACCATTATGACATGACCGTCGCCATGACGACCATTATGACATCATCGTCGCCATGACAACCATTATGACATCATCGTCGCCATGGCAACCATTATGACATCATCGTCGCCATGACGACCATTATGACATCATATTCGCCCTGACGACCATTATGACATCAACGTCGCCATGGCGAAAATTTTGACATCACCGTCGCCATGACGACCATTATTAAATCATCGTAGCCATTACGACCATTATTAAATCACAGTCGCCATGACAACCATTATGACATCTTCGTCGCCATGATGACCATTATGACATCATGACATCACCGTTGCCATGACGACCATTATGACATCACCATTGCCATGACGACCATTATGACATCATCGTCGCCATGACGACCATTATGACATCATCATCGTCGCCATGACAACCATTATGACATCACAATCGCCATGACGACCATTATGACATCATCGTCACCATGGCGACCATTATGACATCACCGTCGCCATGACGACCATTATGAAATCATCATAGCCATTACGACCATTATTAAATCACAGTCGCCATGACAACCATTATGACATCTTCATCGCCATGATGACCATTATGACATCATGACATCACCGTTGCCATGACGACCATTATGACATCATCGTCTCCATGACAACCATTATGACATCATCGACGCCATGGCGACCATTATGACACCACCGTTGCCATGACGACCATAATGACATCATCGTCGCCATGACGACCATTATGACATCATCGTAGCCATTACAACCATTATTAAATCACAGTCGCCATGACAACCATTATGACATCTTCATCGCCATGATGACCATTATGACATCATGACATCACCGTCGCCATGACAACCATTATGACATCATCGTCGCTATGGCGACCATTATGACATCATCGTCGCCTTGACGACAATTATGACATCATCATCGCCATGACGACCATTATGACATCATCATCGCCATGATGACCGTTATGACATTATCGTCGCCATGACGACCCTTATGACATCATCGTCGCCATGGCAACCATTATGACATCATCATCGCCATGACAACCAATATGAAATCATCGTCGCCATGATGACCATTATGACATCACCGTCGCCATGACAACCATTATGACATCACCGTCGCCATGGCGACCATTATGACATCACCGTCGCCATGACGACCATTATGACATCACCGTCGCCATGACGACCATTATGACATCACCGTCGCCATGACGACCATTATGACATCACCGTCGCCATGACGACCATTATGACATCACCGTCTCCATGACGACCATTATGACATCATCGTCGCCATAACGACCATTATGACATGACCGTCGCCATGACGACCATTATGACATCATCGTCGCCATGACAACCATTATGACATCATCGTCGCCATGGCAACCATTATGACATCATCGTCGCCATGACGACCATTATGACATCATATTCGCCCTGACGACCATTATGACATCAACGTCGCCATGGCGACCATTTTGACATCACCGTCGCCATGACGACCATTATTAAATCATCGTAGCCATTACGACCATTATTAAATCACAGTCGCCATGACAACCATTATGACATCTTCGTCGCTATGATGACCATTATGACATCATGACATCACCGTTGCCATGACGACCATTATGACATCACCATTGCCATGACGACCATTATGACATCATCGTCGCCATGACGACCATTATGACATCATCATCGTCGCCATGACAACCATTATGACATCACAATCGCCATGACGACCATTATGACATCATCGTCACCATGGCGACCATTATGACATCACCGTCGCCATGACGACCATTATGAAATCATCATAACCATTACGACCATTATTAAATCACAGTCGCCATGACAACCATTATGACATCTTCATCGCCATGATGACCATTATGACATCATGACATCACCGTCGCCATGACAATCATTATGACATCATCATCGCCATGGCGACCATTATGACATCATCGTCGCCATAACGACCATTATGACATGACCGTCGCCATGACGACCATTATGACATCATCGTCGCCATGACAACCATTATGACATCATCGTCGCCATGGCAACCATTATGACATCATCGTCGCCATGACGACCATTATGACATCATATTCGCCCTGACGACCATTATGACATCAACGTCGCCATGGCGACCATTTTGACATCACCGTCGCCATGACGACCATTATTAAATCATCGTAGCCATTACGACCATTATTAAATCACAGTCGCCATGACAACCATTATGACATCTTCGTCGCTATGATGACCATTATGACATCATGACATCACCGTTGCCATGACGACCATTATGACATCACCATTGCCATGACGACCATTATGACATCATCGTCGCCATGACGACCATTATGACATCATCATCGTCGCCATGACAACCATTATGACATCACAATCGCCATGACGACCATTATGACATCATCGTCACCATGGCGACCATTATGACATCACCGTCGCCATGACGACCATTATGAAATCATCATAACCATTACGACCATTATTAAATCACAGTCGCCATGACAACCATTATGACATCTTCATCGCCATGATGACCATTATGACATCATGACATCACCGTCGCCATGACAATCATTATGACATCATCATCGCCATGGCGACCATTATGACATCATCGTCGCCTTGACGACAATTATGACATCATCGTCGCCATGACAACCATTATGACATCACCGTCGCCATGGCGACCATTATGACATCACCGTCGCCATGACGACCATTATGACATCACCGTCGCCATGACGACCATTATGACATCACCGTCGCCATGACAACCATTATGACATCACCGTCGCCATGACAACCATTATGACATCTTCATCGCCATGACGACCATTATGACATCATGACATCACCGTTGCCATGACGTCCATTATGACATCATCGTCGCCATGACAACCATTATAACATCATCGTCGCCATGGCGACCATTATGACACCACCGTTGCCATGACGACCATTATGACATCATCGTCGCCATGACGACCATTATGACATCATCATCGCCATGACGACCATTATGACATCATCATCGCCATGATGACCGTTATGACACCACCGTTGCCATGACGACCATTATGACATCAACGTCGCCATGACGACCATTATTAAATCATCGTAGCCATTACGACCATTATTAAATCACAATCGTCATGACAACCATTATGACATCTTCGTCGCCATGATGACCATTATGACATCATGACATCACTGTTGCCATGACGACCCTTGTGACATCATCGTCGCCATGGCAAACATTATGACATCATCATCGCCATGACACCCAATATGATATCATCGTCGCCATGATGACCATTATGACATCATCGTCGCCATGACAACCATTATGACATCATCGTCACCATGTTGACCATTATGACATCACCGTCGCCATGACGACCATTATGACATCATCGTAGCCAGTACAACCATTATTAAATCACAGTCGCCATGACAATCATTATGACATCTTCGTCGCCATGACGACCATTATGACATCATGACATCACCGTCGCCATGACAACCATTATGACATCATCGTCGCTATGGCGACCATTATGACATCATCGTCGCCTTGACGACAATTATGAAATCATCATCGCCATGACGACCATTATGACATCATCATCGCCATGGCAACCATTATGACATCACCGTCGCCATGACGACCATTATGACATCACCGTCGCCATGACGACCATTATGACATCATCGTCGCCATGACAACCATTATGACATCATCGTCGCCATGGCAACCATTATGACATCATCGTCGCCATGACGACCATTATGACATCATATTCGCCCTGACGACCATTATGACATCAACGTCGCCATGGCGACCATTTTGACATCACCGTCGCCATGACGACCATTATTAAATCATCGTCGCCATGACGACCATTATGACATCATCATCGCCATGACGACCATTATGACATCATCATCGCCATGATGACCGTTATGACATCATCGTCGCCATGGCGACCATTATGACACCACCATTGCCATGACGACCATTATGACATCAACGTCGCCATGACGACCATTATTAAATCATCGTAGCCATTACGACCATTATTAAATCACAATCGTCATGACAACCATTATGACATCTTCGTCGCTGTTATGCACACGCCCGGGCTAAGCGGCGTGTGCGTGGGATTGGTAGTGATTCCACTGGACCGTGCCGGAGAGTGAATGCCTGGAGGGGCGTGACTAAGTATTCACCCGATCCGACCAGGGTCGCACGACGGCATACGACGCCAGTGCACCAAGGAGGAACCGAGCAGAGGGACCAGGTGCTACTCCAGGACAGACCCCGGACACGGCTGTTGACCCACACAGGGGAATACAGGAACAGGCTGGTAGGCTGGCACACAGACTGGTGGGTATAGGCAGGCACGACTGGTATGCAGGCAGGCGGGTATGCAGGCAGGGCGGTAAAGGCAAGCACAGCTAGAGTGCAGACAGGGAGGTACTAGCAGGTAGGAACACAGGCGGGATAGGACCCAGTACACACCGGGACTCAGGAACAATACAGGCAGAGGGTTACAGGCAAGCACAGCTAGAGTGCAGACAAGGCTGAGCAGGGAGGACAGGGCTCTGTTCACACGGAACAGACAGGAAGGGAAAGACAGAGCCAGATACTCACACAGTACTTGCAGAGACAACAAGCAGGAGTTAGGTACGAGTTCAGACTCTGCAGAAAAAGGAAGGGAACGGACATAGAGGCAAAACAGGTAAAGGACAGGAGAGAGTTCAGACTGGAACTGAGTGTACGGAGGAGACCGACACTGCAGAGGGATACAGGAGCGGGTCTGGGAATACGGCCCCCAGAGAGGCGGAACGAACAGGCAAGGAGCGTGTTCAGACAGGACAGACCAGACGCAGGAGCGGGTCTAGGAAATCGGCCACTAGAAGGCGGAACGAACAGGCAAGGAGCGTGTTCAGACAGGACAGACCAGAGAACACAAAAAGGACACAGTTCAGACACGGGAGCTGATACCGCAAAGCAGGAGACATACAGGACTCAGTTCAGACACGGGAGCTGAAACCGCAAAGCAGGAGACATACAGGACTCAGTTCAGACACGGGAGCTGATACCGCAAAGCAGGAGACATACAGGACTCAGTTCAGACACGGGAACTGATACAAAAAGCAGGAGACAAGAGACGGGACCTGGCACCTTCAGAGTGCAAGCACACACTGAAGGAAACACTATGCTCAGGCAGGGATAGAAGGGAGCTGCTGAGCTATATACCAAGTGACAGACAGCAATAGGCTGAGGACGCACAAGGGGTGTGACCCACAGCAGGTACAAAAGGCAGGAAGTGATCGGGCGCCGCCCTTAAGCAGCAGAAACAGACACAAACAGACAGCATGGAGGGAAGCCAGAGAGACATTCTGGACAGGAGATCAAGTGCGCCCTCTTGCACAGTGGGAGATGGACCACCATGCAAGGACGCCGCCAGGTATGTTACAGTCGCCATGACAACCATTATGACATCTCCGTCGCCATGACGACCATTATGACATCACCGTTGCCATGACGACCATTTTGACATCACCGTTGCCATGACGACCATTATGACATCATCGTCGCCATGACAACCATTATGACATCATCGTCGCCATGACGACCATTATGACATCATCATCGCCATGATGACCCTTTATGACATTATCGTCGCCATGACGACCCTTATGACATCATCGTCGCCATGGCAACCATTATGACATCATCATCGCCATGACGACCAATATGATATCATCGTCGCCATGATGACCATTATGACATCATCATCGCCATGACAACCATTATGACATCATCGTCGCCATGACGACCATTATGACATCACCGCCGCCATGACGACCATTATGACATCATCATCGCCATGACAACCAATATGATATCATCGTCGCCATGATGACCATTATGTCATCATCGTCGCCATGGCAACCATTATGACATCATCATCGCCATGGCGACCATTATGACATCAACGTCACCATGGCGACCATTATGACATCACCGTCGCCATGACGACCATTATTAAATCATCGTAGCCATTTCGACCATTATTATATCACAGTCGCCATGACAACCATTATGACATCTTCGTCGCCATGATGACCATTATGACATCACCGTTGCCATGACGACCATTATGACATCACCATTGCCATGACGACCATTATGACATCATCGTCGCCATGACGACCATTATGACATCATCGTCACCATGACAACCATTATGACATCACAATCGCCATGACGACCATTATGACATCATCGTCACCATGGCGACCATTGTGACATCACCTTCGCAATGACGACAATTATGAAATCATCATAGCCATTACGACCATTATTAAATCACAGTCGCCATGACAACCATTATGACATCTTCGTCGCAATGATGACCATTATGACATCATGACATCACCGTCGCCATGACAACCATTATGACATCACCATCGCCATGGCGACCATTATGACATCATCGTCGCCTTGACGACAATTATGACATCATTATCGCCATGACGACCATTATGACATCATCATCGCCATGATGACCGTTATGACATTATCGTCGCCATGACGACCCTTATGACATCATCGTTGCCATCGCAACCATTATGACATCATCATCGAAATGACAACCAATATGATATCATCGTCGCCATGATGACCATTATGACATCATCGTCGCCATGACAACCATTATGACATCATCGTCGCCATGGCGACCATTATGACATCACCGTCGCCATGACGACCATTATGACATCATCTTAGCCATTACGACCATTATTAAATCACAGTCGCCATGACAAACATTATGACATCTTCGTCGCCATGACAACCATTATGACATCATGACACCACCGTTGCCATGACGACCATTATGACATCACCGTTGCCATGATGACCATTATGACATCATCGTCGCCATGACGACCATTATGACATCATCGTCGCCATGACAACCATTATGACATCACAATCGCCATGACGATCATTATGACATCATCATCGCCATGATGACCCTTTATGACATTATCGTCGCCATGACGACCCTTATGACATCATCGTTGCCATCGCAACCATTATGACATCATCATCGCCATGACAACCAATATGATATCATCGTCGCCATGATGACCATTATGACATCATCGTCGCCATGACAACCATTATGACATCATCGTCGCCATGGCGACCATTATGACATCACCGTCGCCATGACGACCATTATGACATCATCGTAGCCATTACAACCATTATTAAATCACAGTCGCCATGACAATCATTATGACATCTTCGTCGCCATGACGACCATTATGACATCATGACATCACCGTTGCCATGACGACCATTATGACATCATCGTCTCCATGACAACCATTATGACATCATCGACGCCATGGTGACCATTATGACACCACCGTTGCCATGACGACCATAATGACATCATCGTCGCCATGACGACCATTATGACATCATCGTAGCCATTACAACCTTTATTAAATCACAGTCGCCATGACAACCATTATGACATCTTCATCGCCATGATGACCATTATGACATCATGACATCACCGTCGCCATGACAACCATTATGACATCATCGTCGCTATGGCGACCATTATGACATCATCGTCGCCTTGACGACAATTATGAGATCATCATCGCCATGACGACCATTATGACATCATCATCGCCATGATGACCGTTATGACATTATCGTCGCCATGACGACCCTTATGACATCATCGTCGCCATGGCAACCATTATGACATCATCATCGCCATGACAACCAATATGAAATCATCGTCGCATTGATAACCATTATGACATCATCGTCGCCATGACAACCATTATGACATCATCGTCGCCATGGCGACCATTATGACATCATCGTCGCCATGGCGACCATTATGACATCACCGTTGCCATGACGACCATTATGTCATCACCGTCGCCATGACGACCATTATGACATCACCGTCGCCATGATGACCATTATGACATGACCGTCGCCATGACGACCATTATGACATTATCGTCGCCATGACAACCATTATGACATCATCGTCGCCATGGCACCCATTATGACATCATCGTCGCCATGACGACCATTATGACATCATATTCGCCCTGACGACCATTATGACATCAACGTCGCCATGGCGACCATTTTGACATCACCGTCGCCATGACGACCATTATTAAATCATAGTAGCCATTACGACCATTATTAAATCACAGTCGCCATGACAACCATTATGACATCTTCGTCGCCATGATGACCATTATGACATCATGACATCACCGTTGCCATGACGACCATTATGACATCACCATTGCCATGACGACCATTATGACATCATCGTCGCCATGACGACCTTTATGACATCATCGTCACCATGGCGACCATTATGACATCACCGTCGCCATGACGACCATTATGAAATCATCATAGCCATTTCGACCTTTATTAAATCACAGTCGCCATGACAACCATTTTGACATCTTCATCACCATGATGACCATTATGACATCATGACATCACCGTCGCCATGACAGCCATTATGACATCATCATCGCCATGGCGACCATTATGACATCATCGTCGCCTTGACGACAATTATGACATCATCATCGCCATGGCGACAATTATGACATCATCATCGCCATGATGACCGTTATGACATTATCGTCGCCATGACGACCCTTATGATATAATTGTCGCCATGGCAACCATTATGACATCATCATCGCCATGACAACCAATATGATATCATCGTCGCCATGATGACCATTATGACATCATCGTCGCCATGACAACCATTATGACATCATCGTCGCCATGGCGACCATTATGACATCACCTTCGCCATGGCGACCATTATGACATCATCGCAGCCTTTACGACCATTATTAAATCACAGTCGCCATGACAACCATTATGACATCTCCGTCGCCATGACGACCATTATGACATCACCGTTGCCATGACGACCATTTTGACATCACCGTTGCCATGACGACCATTATGACATCATCGTCGCCATGACAACCATTATGACATCATCGTCGCCATGACGACCATTATGACATCATCATCGCCATGATGACCCTTTATGACATTATCGTCGCCATGACGACCCTTATGACATCATCGTCGCCATGGCAACCATTATGACATCATCATCGCCATGACGACCAATATGATATCATCGTCGCCATGATGACCATTATGACATCATCATCGCCATGACAACCATTATGACATCATCGTCGCCATGACGACCATTATGACATCACCGTCGCCATGACGACCATTATGACATCATCATCGCCATGATGACCGTTATGACATTATCGTCGCCATGACGACCCTTATGACATCATCGTCGCCATGGCGACCATCATGACATCATCATTGCCATGACAACCAATATGATATCATCGTCGCCATGATGACCATTATGTCATCATCATCGCCATGGCAACCATTATGACATCATCATCACCATGGCGACCATTATGACATCAACGTCGCCATGGCGACCATTATGACATCACCGTCGTCATGACGAACATTATTAAATCATCGTAGCCATTTCGACGATTATTAAATCACAGTCGCCATGATAACCATTATGACATCTTCGTCGCCATGATGACCATTATGACATCATGACATCACCGTTGACATGACGACCATTATGACACCACCATTGCCATGACGACCATTATGACATCATCGTCGCCATGACGACCATTATGACATCATCGTCGCCATGACAACCATTATGACATCACAATCGCCATGACGACCATTATGACATCATCATCACCATGGCGACCATTATGACATCACCGTCGCCATGATGACCATTATGAAATCATCATAGCCATTACGACCATTATTAAATCACAGTCGCCATGACAACCATTATGACATCTTCGTCGCCATGACGACCATTATGACATCATGAACTCACCGTTGCCATGACGACCATTATGACATCACCGTTGCCATGACAACCATTATGACATCACCGTTACCATGACGACCATTATGACATCATCGTCGCCATGACAACCATTATGACATCATCGTCGCCATGGTGACCATTATGACATCATCGTAGCCATTACGACCATTATTAAAACACAGTCGCCATGACAACCATTATGACATCTTCGTCACCATGACGACCATTATGACATCATGACATCACCGTTGCCATGACGACCATTATGACATCACCATTGCCATGACGAACATTATGACATCATCGTCATCATGGCGACCATTATGACATCATCGTCGCCATGACAACCATTATGGGATCAAAATCGCCATGACGACCATTATGACATCATCATCGCCATGATGACCCTTTATGACATTATCGTCGCCATGACGACCCTTATGACATCATCGTCACCATGGCAACCATTATGACATCATCATCGCCATGACAACCAATATGATATCATCGTCGCCATGATGACCATTATGACATCATCGTCGCCATGACAACCATTTTGACATCATCGTTGCCATGGAGACCATTATGACATCACCGTCGCCATGACGACCATTATGACATCATCGTAGCCTTTACGACCATTATTAAATCAAAGTCGCCATGACGACCATTATGACATCATAGTCGCCATGGCGACCATTATGACATCATCATCGCCATGACAACCAATATGATATCATCGTCGCCATGATGACCAATATGTAATCATTGTCGCCATGACAACCATTATGACATCTTCGTCGTCATGGCGACCATTATGACATCACCGTCGCCATGGCGACCATTATGACATCATCATCGCCATGACAACCAATATGATATCATCGTCGCCATGATGACCATTATGTAATCATTGTCGCCATGACAACCATTATGACATCTTCGTCGTCATGGCGACCATTATGACATCATCGTCGCCATGGCGACCATTATGACATCATAGTCGCCCTGGCGACCATTATGACATCATCATCGCCATGACAACCAATATGATATCATCGTCGCCATGATGACCATTATGACATCATCGTCGCCATGACAACCATTATGACATCATATTCGCCATGGCGACCATTATGACATCACTGTCGCCATGACGTCCATTATGACATCGTCGTAGCCATTACGACCATTATTAAATCACAGTCGCCATGACAACCATTATGACATCTTCGTCGCCATGACGACCATTATGACATCATGACATCACTGTTGCCATGACGACCATTATGACATCACCGTTGCCATGATGACCATTATGACATCATCATCGCCATGACGACCATTATGACATCATCGTCGCCATGACAACCATTATGACATCACAATCGCCATGACGACCATTATGACATCACAATCGCCATGACGACCATTATGACATCATCGTCGCCATGGCGACCATTATGACATCATCATCGCCATGATGACAGTTATGACAATATCGTCGCAATGACGACCCTTATGACATCATCGTCGCCATGGCAACCATTATGACATCATCATCGCCATGACAACCAATATGATATCATCGTTGCCATGATGACCATTATGACATCATTGTCGCCATGACAACCATTATGACATCAACGTCGCCATGGCGACCATTTTGACATCACCGTCGCCATAACGACCATTATGACATCTTCGTCGCCATGATGACCATTATGACATCATGACATCACCGTTGACATGACGACCATTATGACACCACCATTGCCATGACGACCATTATGACATCATCGTCGCCATGACGACCATTATGACATCATCGTCGCCATGACAACCATTATGACATCATCGTCGCCATGACAACCACTATGAAATCACAATCGCCATGACGACCATTATGACATCATCATCACCATGGCGACCATTATGACATCACCGTCGCCATGACGACCATTATGAAATCATCATAGCCATTACGACCATTATTAAATCACAGTCGCCATGACGACCATTATGACATCATGACATCACCGTTGCCATGACGACCATTATGACATCACCGTTGCCATGACGACCATTATGACATCATCGTCGCCATGACGACAATTATGACATCATCATCGCCACGATGACCAATATGACATCATCATCGCCATGATGACCGTTATGACATTATCGTCGCCATGACGACCCTTATGACATCATCGTCGCCATGGCAAACATTATGACATCATCATCGCCATGACAACCAATATGATATCATCGTCGCCATGACGACCATTATGACATCATCGTCGCCATGATGACCATTATGACATCATCGTCACCATGACAACCATTACGACATCATCGTCGCCATGGCGACCATTATGACATCACCGTCGCCATGACGACCATTATGACATCATCGTAGCCATTACGACCATTATTAAATCACAGTCGCCATGACAACGATTATGACATCTTCATCGCCATGACGACCATTATGACATCATGACATCACCGTTGCCATGACGGCCATTATGACATCATCGTCGCCATGACAACCATTATAACATCACCGTTGCCATGACGATCATTATGACACCACCGTTGCCATGACGATCATTATGACATCATCGTCGCCATGACGACCATTATGACATCATCATCGCCATGATGACCGTTATGACATCATCGTCGCCATGGCGACCATTATGACACCACCGTTGCCATGACGACTATTATGACATCATCGTCGCCATGACGACCATAATAACATCATCATCGCCATGACGACCATAATAACATCATCATCGCCATGACGACCATTATGACATCATCATCGCCATGATGACCGTTATGACATTATCGTCGCCATGACGACCCTTATGATATCATCGTCGCCATGGCAAACATTATGACATCATCATCGCCATGACAACCAATATGATATCATCGTCGCCATGATGACCATTATGACATCATCGTCGCCATGGCAACCATTATGACATCACCGTCGCCATGACGACCATTATGAAATCATCATAGCCATTACGACCATTATTAAATCACAGTCGCCATGACGACCATTATGACATCATGACATCACCGTTGCCATGACGACCATTATGACATCACCATTGCCATGACGACCATTATGACATCATCGTCGCCATGACGACCATTATGACATCATCATCGCCACGATGACCAATATGACATCATCATCGCCACGATGACCAATATGACATCATCATCGCCATGATGACCGTTATGACATTATCGTCGCCATGACGACCCTTATGACATCATCGTCGCCATGGCAAACATTATGACATCATCATCGCCATGACAACCAATATGATATCATCGTCGCCATGACGACCATTATGACATCATCGTCGCCATGATGACCATTATGACATCATCGTCACCATGACAACCATTATGACATCATCGTCGCCATGGCGACCATTATGACATCACCGTCGCCATGACGACCATTATGACATCATCGTAGCCATTACGACCATTATTAAATCACAGTCGCCATGACAACGATTATGACATCTTCATCGCCATGACGACCATTATGACATAATGACATCACCGTTGCCATGACGGCCATTATGACATCATCGTCGCCATGACAACCATTATAACATCATCGTCGCCATGGCGACCATTATGACACCACCGTTGCCATGACGATCATTATGACATCATCGTCGCCATGACGACCATTATGACATCATCATCGCCATGACGACCATTATGACATCATCATCGCCATGATGACCGTTATGACATCATCGTCGCCATGGCAACCATTATGACACCACCGTTGCCATGACGACTATTATGACATCATCGTCGCCATGACGACCATAATAACATCATCATCGCCATGACGACCATTATGACATCATCATCGCCATGATGACCGTTATGACATTATCGTCGCCATGACGACCCTTATGATATCATCGTCGCCATGGCAAACATTATGACATCATCATCGCCATGACAACCAATATGATATCATCGTCGCCATGATGACCATTATGACATCATCGTCGCCATGACAACCATTATGACATCATCATCGCCATGGCGACCATTATGACATCATCGTCGCCATGACAACCATTATGACATCACCGCCACCATGACGACCATTATGACATCATCATCGCCATGATGACCGTTATGTCATTATCGTCGCCATGACGACCCTTATGACATCATCGCCGCCATGGTGACCATTATGACATCATCATCGCCATGACAACCAATATGATATCATCGTCGCCATGATGACCATTATGTCATCATCGTCGCCATTGCAACCATTATGACATCATCATCGCCATGGCGACCATTATGACATCAACGTCGCCATGGCGGCCATTATGACATCACCGTCGCCATGACGACCATTATTAAATCATCGTAGCCATTTCGACCATTATTATATCACAGTCGCCATGACAACCATTATGACATCTTCGTCGCCATGATGACCATTATGACATCATGACATCACCGTTGCCATGACGACCATTATGACATCACCATTGCCATGACGACCATTATGACATCATCGTCGCCATGACGACCATTATGACATCATCGTCGCCATGACAACCATTATGACATCACAATCGCCATGACGACCATTATGACATCATCGTCACCATGGCGACCGTTGTGACATCACCGTCGCAATGACGACAATTATGAAATCATCATAGCCATTACGACCATTATTAAATCACAGTCGCCATGACAACCATTATGACATCTTCGTCACAATGATGACCATTATGACATCATGACATCACCGTCGCCATGACAACCATTATGACATCATCGTCGCCATGGCGACCATTATGACATCATCGTCACCTTGACGGCAATTATGACATCATTATCGCCATGACTACCATTATGACATCATCATCGCCATGATGACCGTTATGACATTATCGTCGCCATGACGACCCTTATGACATCATTGTTGCCATCGCAACCATTATGACATCATCATCGCCATGACAACCAATATGATATCATCGTCGCCATGATGACCATTATGACATCATCGTCGCCATGACAACCATTATGACATCTTTGTCGCCATGACAACCATTATGACATTATGACATCACCGTTGCCATGACGACCATTATGACATCATCGTCGCCATAACGACCATTATGATATGACCGTCGCCATGACGACCATTATGACATCATCGTTGCCATGACAACCATTATGACATCACAATCGCCATGACGACCATTATGAAATCATCATAGCCATTACGACCATTATTAAATTACAGTCGCCATGACAACCATTATGACATCTTCATCGCCATGATGACCATTATGACATCATGACATCACCGTTGCCATGACAACCATTATGACATCATCGTCGCCATGGCGACCATTATGACATCATCGTCGCCTTGACGACAATTATGACATCATCATCGCCATGACGACCATTATGACATCATCATCGCCATGATGGCCGTTATGACATCATCGTCGCCATGGCGACCATTATGACATCACCGTCGCCATGACGACCATTATGACATCATCGTAGCCATTACGACCATTATTAAATCACAGTCGCCATGACAACCATTATGACATCTTCATCGCCATGACGACCATTATGACATCATGACATCACCGTTGCCATGACGGCCATTATGACATCATCGTCGCCATGACAACCATTATAACATCATCGTCGCCATGGCGACCATTATGACACCACCGTTGCCATGACGATCATTATGACATCATCGTCGCCATGACGACCAATATGACATCATCATCGCCATGACGACCATTATGACATCATCATCGCCATGATGACCGTTATGACATCATCGTCGCCATGGCGACCATTATGACACCACCGTTGCCATGACGACCATTATGACATCATCGTCGCCATGACGACCATTATAACATCATCATCGCCATGACGACCATTATGACATCATCATCGCCATGATGACCGTTATGACATTATCGTCGCCATGACGACCCTTATGATATCATCGTCGCCATGGCAAACATTATGACATCATCATCGCCATGACAACCAATATGATATCATCGTCGCCATGATGACCATTATGACATCATCGTCGCCATGACAACCATTATGACTTCATCATCGCCATGGCGACCATTATGACATCATCGTCGCCATGACAACCATTATGACATCACCGCCACCATGACGACCATTATGACATCATCATCGCCATGATGACCGTTATGACATTATCGTCGCCATGACGACCCTTATGACATCATCGCCGCCATGGTGACCATTATGACATCATCATCGCCATGACAACCAATATGATATCATCGTCGCCATGATGACCATTATGTCATCATCGTCGCCATTGCAACCATTATGACATCATCATCGCCATGGCGACTATTATGACATCAACGTTGCCATGGCGGCCATTATGACATCACCGTCGCCATGACGACCATTATTAAATCATCGTAGCCATTTCGACCATTATTATATCACAGTCGCCATGACAACCATTATGACATCTTCGTCGCCATGATGACCATTATGACATCATGACATCACCGTTGCCATGACGACCATTATGACATCACCATTGCAATGACGACCATTATGACATCATCGTCGCCATGACGACCATTATGACATCATCGTCGCCATGACAACCATTATGACATCACAATCGCCATGACGACCATTATGACATCATCGTCACCATGGCGACCATTGTGACATCACCGTCGCAATGACGACAATTATGAAATCATCATAGCCATTACGACCATTATTAAATCACAGTCGCCATGACAACCATTATGACATCTTCGTCGCAATGATGACCATTATGACATCATGACATCACCGTCGCCATGACAACCATTATGACATCATCGTCGCCATGGCGACCATTATGACATCATCGTCACCTTGACGGCAATTATGACATCATCGTCGCCATGACAACCATTATGACATCACAATCGCCATGACGACCATTATGACATCATCGTCGCCATGGCGACCATTATGACATCATCATCGCCATGATGACCGTTATGACAATATCGTCGCAATGACGACCCTTATGACATCATCGTCGCCATGGCAACCATTATGACATCATCATCGCCATGACAACCAATATGATATCATCGTTGCCATGATGACCATTATGACATCATTGTCGCCATGACAACCATTATGACATCAACGTCGCCATGGCGACCATTTTGACATCACCGTCGCCATAACGACCATTATGACATTTTCGTCGCCATGATGACCATTATGACATCATGACATCACCGTTGACATGACGACCATTATGACACCACCATTGCCATGACAACCATTATGACATCATCGTCGCCATGACGACCATTATGACATCATCGACGCCATGACAACCATTATGACATCATCGTCGCCATGACAACCATTAAGAAATCACAATCGCCATGACGACCATTATGACATCATCATCACCATGGCGACCATTATGACATCACCGTCGCCATGACGACCATTATGAAATCATCATAGCCATTACGACCATTATTAAATCACAGTCGCCATGACGACCATTATGACATCATGACATCACCGTTGCCATGACGACCATTATGACATCACCGTTGCCATGACGACCATTATGACATCATCGTCGCCATGACGACCATTATGGCATCATCGTCGCCATGACGACAATTATGACTCATCATCGCCATGACGACCATTATGACATCATCATCGCCATGATGACCGTTATGACATTATCGTCGCCATGACGACCCTTATGACATCATCGTCGCCATGGCAAACATTATGACATCATCATCGCCATGACAACCAATATGATATCATCGTCGCCATGATGACCATTATGACATCATCGTCACCATGACAACCATTATGACATCATCGTCGCCATGGCGACCATTATGACATCACCGTCGCCATGACGACCATTATGACATCATCGTAGCCATTACGACCATTATTAAATCACAGTCGCCATGACAACCATTATGACATCTTCATCGCCATGACGACCATTATGACATCATGACATCACCGTTGCCATGACGGCCATTATGACATCATCGTCGCCATGACAATCATTATAACATCATCGTCGCCATGGCGACCATTATGACACCTCCGTTGCCATGACGATCATTATGACATCATCGTCGCCATGACGACCATTATGACATCATCATCGCCATGACGACCATTATGACATCATCGTCGCCATGGCGACCATTATGACACCACCGTCGCCATGACGACCATTATGACATCATCGTCGCCATGACGACCATTATAACATCATCATCGCCATGACGACCATTATGACATCATCATCGCCATGATGACCGTTATGACATTATCGTCGCCATGACGACCCTTATGATATCATCGTCGCCATGGCAAACATTATGACATCATCATCGCCATGACAACCAATATGATATCATCGTCGCCATGATGACCATTATGACATCATCGTCGCCATGACAACCATTATGACATCATCATCGCCATGGCGACCATTATGACATCATCGTCGCCATGACAACCATTATGACATCACCGCCACCATGACGACCATTATGACATCATCATCGCCATGATGACCGTTATGACATTATCGTCGCCATGACGACCCTTATGACATCATTGCCGCCATGGTGACCATTATGACATCATCATCGCCATGACAACCAATATGATATCATCGTCGCCATGATGACCATTATGTCATCATCGTCGCCATTGCAACCATTATGACATCATCATCGCCATGGCGACCATTATGACATCAACGTCGCCATGGCGGCCATTATGACATCACCGTCGCCATGACGACCATTATTAAATCATCGTAGCCATTTCGACCATTATTATATCACAGTCGCCATGACAACCATTATGACATCTTCGTCGCCATGATGACCATTATGACATCATGACATCACCGTTGCCATGACGACCATTATGACATCACCATTGCCATGACGACCATTATGACATCATCGTCGCCATGACGACCATTATGACATCATCGTCGCCATGACAACCATTATGACATCACAATCGCCATGACGACCATTATGACATCATCGTCACCATGGCGACCATTGTGACATCACCGTCGCAATGACGACAATTATGAAATCATCATAGCCATTACGACCATTATTAAATCACAGTCGCCATGACAACCATTATGACATCTTCGTCGCAATGATGACCATTATGACATCATGACATGACCGTCGCCATGACAACCATTATGACATCATCGTCGCCATGGCGACCATTATGACATCATCGTCACCTTGACGGCAATTATGACATCATTATCGCCATGACTACCATTATGACATCATCAACGCCATGATGACCGTTATGACATTATCGTCGCCATGACGACCCTTATGACATCATCGTTGCCATCGCAACCATTATGACATCATCATCGCCATGACAACCAATATGATATCATCGTCGCCATGATGACCATTATGACATCATCGTCGCCATGACAACCATTATGACATCTTTGTCGCCATGACAACCATTATGACATTATGACATCACCGTTGCCATGACGACCATTATGACATCACCGTTGCCATGACGACCATTATGCCATCATCGTCGCCATGACGACCATTATGACATCATCGTCGCCATGACAACCATTATGACATCACAATCGCCATGACGACCATTATGACATCATCGTTGCCATGACAACCATTATGACATCACAATCGCCATGACGATCATTATGACATCATCATCGCCATGATGACCCTTTATGACATTATCGTCGCCATGACGACCCTTATGACATCATCGTCCCCATGGCAACCATTATGACATCATCATCGTCATGACAACCAATATGATATCATCGTCGCCATGATGACCATTATGACATCATCGTCGCCATGACAACCAATATGACATCACAATCGCCATGACGACCATTATGAAATCATCATAGCCATTACGACCATTATTAAATTACAGTCGCCATGACAACCATTATGACATCTTCATCGCCATGATGACCATTATGACATCATGACATCACCGTTGCCATGACAACCATTATGACATCATCGTCGCCATGGCGACCATTATGACATCATCGTCGCCTTGACGACAATTATGACATCATCATTGCCATGACGACCATTATGACATCATCATCGCCATGATGGCCGTTATGACATTATCGTCGCCATGACGACCCTTATGACATCATCGTCGCCATGGCAACCATTATGACATCATCATCGCCATGACAACCAATATGAAATCATCGTCGCCATGATGACCATTATGACATCATCGTCGCCATGACAACCATTATGACATCACCGTCGCCATGACGACCATTATGACATCACCGTCGCCATGACGACCATTATGACATCACCGTCGCCATGACGACCATTATGACATCACCGTCGCCATGACGACCATTATGACATCACCGTCGCCATGACGACCATTATGACATCACCGTCGCCATGACGACCATTATGACATCACCGTCGCCATGACGACCATTATGACATCACCGTCGCCATGACGACCATTATGACATCATCGTCGCCATGACGACCATTATGACACCATCGTCGCCATGACGACCATTATGACATCATTGTCGCCATGGCAACCATTATGACATCACCGTCGCCATGACGACCATTATGACATCATCGTAGCCATTACGACCATTGTTAAATCACAGTCGCCATGACAACCATTATGACATCTTCATCGCCATGACGACCATTATGACATCATGACATCATGACATCACCGTTGCCATGACGTCCATTATGACATCATCGTCGCCATGACAACCATTATAACATCATCGTCGCCATGGCGACCATTATGACACCACCGTTGCCATGACGATCATTATGACATCATCGTCGCCATGACGACCATTATGACATCATCATCGCCATGACGACCATTATGACATCATCATCGCCATGATGACCGTTATGACATCATCGTCGCCATGGCGACCATATGACATCACCGTTGCCATGACGACCATTATGACATCATCGTCGCCCTGACGACCATTATGACATCAACGTCGCCATGACGACCATTATGAAATCATCATAGCCATTACGACCATTATTAAATCACAGTCGCCATGACGACCATTATGACATCATGACATCACCGTTGCCATGACGACCATTATGACATCACCGTTGCCATGACGACCATTATGACATCATCGTCGCCATGACGACCATTATGACATCATCGTAGCCATTACGACCATTATTAAATCACAGTCGCCATGACAACCATTATGACATCTTCATCGCCATGACGACCATTATGACATCATGACATCACCGTTGCCATGACGGCCATTATGACATCATCGTCGCCATGACAACCATTATAACATCATCGTCGCCATGGCGACCATTATGACACCTCCGTTGCCATGACGATCATTATGACATCATCGTCGCCATGACGACCATTATGACATCATCATCGCCATGACGACCATTATGACATCATCGTCGCCATGACGACCATTATGACATCATCGTCGCCATGACGACCATTATAACATCATCATCGCCATGACGACCATTATGACATCATCATCGCCATGATGTCCGTTATGACATTATCGTCGCCATGACGACCCTTATGATATCATCGTCGCCATGGCAAACATTATGACATCATCATCGCCATGACAACCAATATGATATGATCGTCGCCATGATGACCATTATGACATCATCGTCGCCATGACAACCATTATGACATCATCATCGCCATGGCGACCATTATGACATCATCGTCGCCATGACAACCATTATGACATCACCGCCACCATGACGACCATTATGACATCATCATCGCCATGATGACCGTTATGACATTATCGTCGCCATGACGACCCTTATGACATCATTGCCGCCATGGTGACCATTATGACATCATCATCGCCATGACAACCAATATGATATCATCGTCGCCATGATGACCATTATGTCATCATCGTCGCCATTGCAACCATTATGACATCATCATCGCCATGGCGACCATTATGACATCAACGTCGCCATGGCGGCCATTATGACATCACCGTCGCCATGACGACCATTATTAAATCATCGTAGCCATTTCGACCATTATTATATCACAGTCGCCATGACAACCATTATGACATCTTCGTCGCCATGATGACCATTATGACATCATGACATCACCGTTGCCATGACGACCATTATGACATCACCATTGCCATGACGACCATTATGACATCATCGTCGCCATGACGACCATTATGACATCATCGTCGCCATGACAACCATTATGACATCACTATCGTCATGACGACCATTATGACATCATCGTCACCATGGCGACCATTGTGACATCACCGTCGCAATGACGACAATTATGAAATCATCATAGCCATTACGACCATTATTAAATCACAGTCGCCATGACAACCATTATGACATCTTCGTCGCAATGATGACCATTATGACATCATGACATGACCGTCGCCATGACAACCATTATGACATCATCGTCGCCATGGCGACCATTATGACATCATCGTCACCTTGACGGCAATTATGACATCATTATCGCCATGACTACCATTATGACATCATCATCGCCATGATGACCGTTATGACATTATCGTCGCCATGACGACCCTTATGACATCATCGTTGCCATCGCAACCATTATGACATCATCATCGCCATGACAACCAATATGATATCATCGTCGCCATGATGACCATTATGACATCATCGTCGCCATGACAACCATTATGACATCTTTGTCGCCATGACAACCATTATGACATTATGACATCACCGTTGCCATGACGACCATTATGACATCACCGTTGCCATGACGACCATTATGCCATCATCGTCGCCATGACGACCATTATGCCATCATCGTCGCCATGACGACCATTATGACATCATCGTCGCCATGACAACCATTATGACATCACAATCGCCATGACGATCATTATGACATCATCATCGCCATGATGACCCTTTATGACATTATCGTCGCCATGACGACCCTTATGACATCATCGTCCCCATGGCAACCATTATGACATCATCATCGTCATGACAACCAATATGATATCATCGTCGCCATGATGACCATTATGACATCATCGTCGCCATGACAACCAATATGACATCACAATCGCCATGACGACCATTATGAAATCATCATAGCCATTACGACCATTATTAAATTACAGTCGCCATGACAACCATTATGACATCTTCATCGCCATGATGACCATTATGACATCATGACATCACCGTTGCCATGACGACCATTATGACATCACCGGTGCCATGACAACCATTATGACATCATCATCGCCATGACGACCATTATGACATCATCGTCGCCATGACAACCATTTTGACATCACAATCGCCATGACGACAATTATGACATCATCATCGCCATGACGACCATTATGAAATCATCATAGCCATTACGACCATTATTAAATTACAGTCGCCATGACAACCATTATGACATCATCGTCGCCATGGCGACCATTATGACATCATCGTCGCCTTGACGACAATTATGACATCATCATCGCCATGACGACCATTATGACATCATCATCGCCATGATGGCCGTTATGACATTATCGTCGCCATGACGACCCTTATGACATCATCGTCGCCATGGCAACCATTATAACATCATCATCGCCATGACAACCAATATGAAATCATCGTCGCCATGATGACCATTATGACATCATCGTCGCCATGACAACCATTATGACATCATCGTCACCATGGCGACCATTATGACATCACCGTCGCCATGACGACCATTATGACATCACCGTCGCCATGACGACCATTATGACATCACCGTCGCCATGACGACCATTATGACATCACCGTCGCCATGACGACCATTATGACATCACCGTCGCCATGACGACCATTATGACATCACCGTCGCCATGACAACCATTATGACACCATCGTCGCCATGACAACCATTATGACATCATTGTCGCCATGGCAACCATTATGACATCACCGTCGCCATGACGACCATTATGACATCATCGTAGCCATTACGACCATTGTTAAATCACAGACGCCATGACAACCATTATGACATCTTCATCGCCATGACGACCATTATGACATCATGACATGATGACATCACCATTGCCATGACGTCCATTATGACATCATCGTCGCCATGACAACCATTATAACATCATCGTCGCCATGGCGACCATTATGACACCACCGTTGCCATGACGATCATTATGACATCATCGTCGCCATGACGACCATTATGACATCATCATCGCCATGACGACCATTATGACATCATCATCGCCATGATGACCGTTATGACATCATCGTCGCCATGGCGACCATATGACATCACCGTTGCCATGACGACCATTATGACATCATCGTCGCCATGACGACCATTATGACATCATCGTCGCCATGACGACAATTATGACATCATCATCGCCATGACGACCATTATGACATCATCATCGCCATGGCAAACATTATGACATCATCATCGCCATGACACCCAATATGATATCATCGTCGCCATGATGACCATTATGACATCATCGTCGCCATGACAACCATTATGACATCATCGTCGCCATGGCGACCATTATGACATCACCGTCGCCATGACGACCATTATGACATCATCGTAGCCATTACAACCATTATTAAATCACAGTCGCCATGACAACCATTATGACATCTTCATCGCCATGATGACCATTATGACATCCTGACATCACCGTTGCCATGACGACCATTATGACATCATCGTCTCCATGACAACCATTATGACATCATCGACGCCATGGCGACCATTATGACACCACCGTTGCCATGACGACCATAATGACATCATCGTCGCCATGACGACCATTATGACATCATCGTAGCCATTACAACCAATTTTAAATCACAGTCGCCATGACAACCATTATGACATCTTCATCGCCATGATGACCATGATGACATCATGACACCACCGTTGCCATGACGACCATAATGACATCATCGTCGCCTTGACGACAATTATGACATCATCATCGCCATGACGACCATTATGACATCATCATCGCCATGATGGCCGTTATGACATTATCGTCGCCATGACGACCCTTATGACATCATCGTCGCCATGGCAACCATTATGACATCATCATCGCCATGACAACCAATATGAAATCATCGTCGCCATGATGACCATTATGACATCATCGTCGCCATGACAACCATTATGACATCATCGTCGCCATGGCGACCATTATGACATCACCTTCGCCATGACGACCATTATGACATCATCGCAGCCTTTACGACCATTATTAAATCACAGTCGCCATGACAACCATTATGACATCTCCGTCGCCATGACGACCATTATGACATCACCGTTGCCATGACGACCATTTTGACATCACCGTTGCCATGACGACCATTCTGACATCATCGTCGCCATGACAACCATTATGACATCATCGTCGCCATGACGACCATTATGACATCATCATCGCCATGATGACCCTTTATGACATTATCGTCGCCATGACGACCCTTATGACATCATCGTCGCCATGGCAACCATTATGACATCATCATCGCCATGACGACCAATATGATATCTTCGTCGCCATGATGACCATTATGACATCATCATCGCCATGACAACCATTATGACATCATCGTCGCCATGACGACCATTATGACATCACCGTCGCCATGACGACCATTATGACATCATCGTCGCCATGATGACCATTATGACATCATCATCGCCATGACGACCCTTATGACATCATCGTCGCCATGGCGACCATTATGACATCATCATTGCCATGACAACCAATATGATATCATCGTCGCCATGATGACCATTATGTCATCATCATCGCCATGGCAACCATTATGACATCATCATCACCATGGCGACCATTATGACATCAACGTCGCCATGGCGACCATTATGACATCACCGTCGTCATGACGACCATTATTAAATCATCGTAGCCATTTCGACCATTATTAAATCACAGTCGCCATGATAACCATTATGACATCTTCGTCGCCATGATGACCATTATGACATCATGACATCACCGTTGACATGACGACCATTATGACACCACCATTGCCATGACGACCATTATGACATCATCGTCGCCATGACGACCATTATGACATCATCGTCGCCATGACAACCATTATGACATCACAATCGCCATGACGACCATTATGACATCATCATCACCATGGCGACCATTATGACATCACCGTCGCCATGATGACCATTATGAAATCATCATAGCCATTACGACCATTATTAAATCACAGTCGCCATGACAACCATTATGACATCTTCGTCGCCATGACGACCATTATGACATCATGAACTCACCGTTGCCATGACGACCATTATGACATCACCGTTGCCATGACAACCATTATGACATCACCGTTACCATGACGACCATTATGACATCATCGTCGCCATGACAACCATTATGACATCATCGTCGCCATGGTGACCATTATGACATCATCGTAGCCATTACGACCATTATTAAAACACAGTCGCCATGACAACCATTATGACATCTTCGTCACCATGACGACCATTATGACATCATGACATCACCGTTGCCATGACGACCATTATGACATCACCATTGCCATGACGAACATTATGACATCATCGTCATCATGGCGACCATTATGACATCATCGTCGCCATGACAACCATTATGAGATCAAAATCGCCATGACGACCATTATGACATCATCATCGCCATGATGACCCTTTATGACATTATCGTCGCCATGACGACCCTTATGACATCATCGTCGCCATGGCAAACATTATGACATCATCATCGCCATGACAACCAATATGATATCATCGTCGCCATGATGACCATTATGACATCATCGTCACCATGACAACCATTATGACATCATCGTCGCCATGGCGACCATTATGACATCACCGTCGCCATGACGACCATTATGACATCATCGTAGCCATTACGACCATTATTAAATCACAGTCGCCATGACAACCATTATGACATCTTCATCGCCATGACGACCATTATGACATCATGACATCACCGTTGCCATGACGGCCATTATGACATCATCGTCGCCATGACAACCATTATAACATCATCGTCGCCATGGCGACCATTATGACACCTCCGTTGCCATGACGATCATTATGACATCATCGTCGCCATGACGACCATTATGACATCATCATCGCCATGACGACCATTATGACATCATCGTCGCCATGGCGACCATTATGACACCACCGTCGCCATGACGACCATTATGACATCATCGTCGCCATGACGACCATTATAACATCATCATCGCCATGACGACCATTATGACATCATCATCGCCATGATGACCGTTATGACATTATCGTCGCCATGACGACCCTTATGATATCATCGTCGCCATGGCAAACATTATGACATCATCATCGCCATGACAACCAATATGATATCATCGTCGCCATGATGACCATTATGACATCATCGTCGCCATGACAACCATTATGACATCATCATCGCCATGGCGACCATTATGACATCATCGTCGCCATGACAACCATTATGACATCACCGCCACCATGACGACCATTATGACATCATCATCGCCATGATGACCGTTATGACATTATCGTCGCCATGACGACCCTTATGACATCATCGCCGCCATGGTGACCATTATGACATCATCATCGCCATGACAACCAATATGATATCATCGTCGCCATGATGACCATTATGTCATCATCGTCGCCATTGCAACCATTATGACATCATCATCGCCATGGCGACCATTATGACATCAACGTCGCCATGGCGGCCATTATGACATCACCGTCGCCATGACGACCATTATTAAATCATCGTAGCCATTTCGACCATTATTATATCACAGTCGCCATGACAACCATTATGACATCTTCGTCGCCATGATGACCATTATGACATCATGACATCACCGTTGCCATGACGACCATTATGACATCACCATTGCCATGACGACCATTATGACATCATCGTCGCCATGACGACCATTATGACATCATCGTCGCCATGACGACCATTATGACATCATCATCGCCATGATGGCCGTTATGACATTATCGTCGCCATGACGACCCTTATGACATCATCGTCGCCATGACAACCAATATGAAATCATCGTCGCCATGATGACCATTATGACATCATCGTCGCCATGACAACCATTATGACATCACCGTCGCCATGACGACCATTATGACATCACCGTCGCCATGACGACCATTATGACATCACCGTCGCCATGACGACCATTATGACATCACCGTCGCCATGACGACCATTATGACATCACCGTCGCCATGACGACCATTATGACATCACCGTCGCCATGACGACCATTATGACATCACCGTCGCCATGACGACCATTATGACATCACCGTCGCCATGACGACCATTATGACATCATCGTCGCCATGACGACCATTATGACACCATCATCGCCATGACAACCATTATGACATCATTGTCGCCATGGCAGCCATTATGACATCACCGTCGCCATGACGACCATTATGACATCATCGTAGCCATTACGACCATTGTTAAATCACAGTCGCCATGACAACCATTATGACATCTTCATCGCCATGATGACCATTATGACATCATGACATCACCGTCGCCATGACAACCATTATGACATCATCGTCGCCATGGTGACCATTATGACATCATCGTCACCTTGACGGCAATTATGACATCATTATCGCCATGACTACCATTATGACATCATCATCGCCATGATCACCGTTATGACATTATCGTCGCCATGACGACCCTTATGACATCATCGTTGCCATCGCAACCATTATGACATCATCATCGCCATGACAACCAATATGATATCATCGTCGCCATGATGACCATTATGACATCATCGTCGCCATGACAACCATTATGACATCTTTGTCGCCATGACAACCATTATGACATTATGACATCACCGTTGCCATGACGACCATTATGACATCACCGTTGCCATGACGACCATTATGCCATCATCGTCGCCATGACGACCATTATGCCATCATCGTCGCCATGACGACCATTATGACATCATCGTCGCCATGACGACCATTATGACATCATCGTAGCCATTACGACCATTGTTAAATCACAGTCGCCATGACAACCATTATGACATCTTCATCGCCATGACGACCATTATGACATCATGACATCATGACATCACCGTTGCCATGACGTCCATTATGACATCATCGTCGCCATGACAACCATTATAACATCATCGTCGCCATGGCGACCATTATGACACCACCGTTGCCATGACGATCATTATGACATCATCGTCGCCATGACGACCATTATGACATCATCATCGCCATGACGACCATTATGACATCATCATCGCCATGATGACCGTTATGACATCATCGTCGCCATGGCGACCATATGACATCACCGTTGCCATGACGACCATTATGACATCATCGTCGCCCTGACGACCATTATGACATCAACGTCGCCATGGCGACCATTTTGACATCACCGTCGCCATGACGACCATTATGAAATCATCATAGCCATTACGACCATTATTAAATCACAGTCGCCATGACGACCATTATGACATCATGACATCACCGTTGCCATGACGACCATTATGACATCATCGTCGCCATGACGACCATTATGACATCATCGTAGCCATTACGACCATTATTAAATCACAGTCGCCATGACAACCATTATGACATCTTCATCGCCATGACGACCATTATGACATCATGACATCACCGTTGCCATGACGGCCATTATGACATCATCGTCGCCATGACAACCATTATAACATCATCGTCGCCATGGCGACCATTATGACACCTCCGTTGCCATGACGATCATTATGACATCATCGTCGCCATGACGACCATTATGACATCACCGTTGCCATGACGACCATTATGACATCATCGTCGCCCTGACGACCATTATGACATCAACGTCGCCATGGCGACCATTTTGACATCACCGTCGCCATGACGACCATTATGAAATCATCATAGCCATTACGACCATTATTAAATCACAGTCGCCATGACGACCATTATGACATCATGACATCACCGTTGCCATGACGACCATTATGACATCATCGTCGCCATGACGACCATTATGACATCATCGTAGCCATTACGACCATTATTAAATCACAGTCGCCATGACAACCATTATGACATCTTCATCGCCATGACGACCATTATGACATCATGACATCACCGTTGCCATGACGGCCATTATGACATCATCGTCGCCATGACAACCATTATAACATCATCGTCGCCATGGCGACCATTATGACACCTCCGTTGCCATGACGATCATTATGACATCATCGTCGCCATGACGACCATTATGACATCATCATCGCCATGACGACCATTATGACATCATCGTCGCCATGACGACCATTATGACATCATCGTCGCCATGACGACCATTATAACATCATCATCGCCATGACGACCATTATGACATCATCGTCGCCATGACGACCCTTATGATATCATCGTCGCCATGGCAAACATTATGACATCATCATCGCCATGACAACCAATATGATATGATCGTCGCCATGATGACCATTATGACATCATCGTCGCCATGACAACCATTATGACATCATCATCGCCATGGCGACCATTATGACATCATCGTCGCCATGACAACCATTATGACATCACCGCCACCATGACGACCATTATGACATCATCATCGCCATGATGACCGTTATGACATTATCGTCGCCATGACGACCCTTATGACATCATTGCCGCCATGGTGACCATTATGACATCATCATCGCCATGACAACCAATATGATATCATCGTCGCCATGATGACCATTATGTCATCATCGTCGCCATTGCAACCATTATGACATCATCATCGCCATGGCGACCATTATGACATCAACGTCGCCATGGCGGCCATTATGACATCACCGTCGCCATGACGACCATTATTAAATCATCGTAGCCATTTCGACCATTATTATATCACAGTCGCCATGACAACCATTATGACATCTTCGTCGCCATGATGACCATTATGACATCATGACATCACCGTTGCCATGACGACCATTATGACATCACCATTGCCATGACGACCATTATGACATCATCGTCGCCATGACAACCATTATGACATCACAATCGCCATGACGACCATTATGACATCATCGTCACCATGGCGACCATTGTGACATCACCGTCGCAATGACGACAATTATGAAATCATCATAGAGATTACGACCATTATTAAATCACAGTCGCCATGACAACCATTATGACATCTTCGTCGCAATGATGACCATTATGACATCATGACATCACCGTCGCCATGACAACCATTATGACATCATCGTCGCCATGGCGACCATTATGACATCATCGTCACCTTGACGGCAATTATGACATCATTATCGCCATGACTACCATTATGACATCATCATCGCCATGATCACCGTTATGACATTATCGTCGCCATGACGACCCTTATGACATCATCGTTGCCATCGCAACCATTATGACATCATCATCGCCATGACAACCAATATGATATCATCGTCGCCATGATGACCATTATGACATCATCGTCGCCATGACAACCATTATGACATCTTTGTCGCCATGACAACCATTATGACATTATGACATCACCGTTGCCATGACGACCATTATGACATCACCGTTGCCATGACGACCATTATGCCATCATCGTCGCCATGACGACCATTATGCCATCATCGTCGCCATGACGACCATTATGACATCATCGTCGCCATGACAACCATTATGACATCACAATCGCCATGACGATCATTATGACATCATCATCGCCATGATGACCCTTTATGACATTATCGTCGCCATGACGACCCTTATGACATCATCGTCCCCATGGCAACCATAATGACATCATCATCGTCATGACAACCAATATGATATCATCGTCGCCATGATGACCATTATGACATCATCGTCGCCATGACAACCAATATGACATCACAATCGCCATGACGACCATTATGAAATCATCATAGCCATTACGACCATTATTAAATTACAGTCGCCATGACAACCATTATGACATCTTCATCGCCATGATGACCATTATGACATCATGACATCACCGTTGCCATGACGACCATTATGAAATCACCGGTGCCATGACAACCATTATGACATCATCATCGCCATGACGACCATTATGACATCATCGTCGCCATGACAACCATTATGACATCACAATCGCCATGACGACAATTATGACATCATCATCGCCATGACGACCATTATGAAATCATCATAGCCATTACGACCATTATTAAATTACAGTCGCCATGACAACCATTATGACATTATCGTCGCCATGGCGACCATTATGACATCATCGTCGCCTTGACGACAATTATGACATCATCATCGCCATGACGACCATTATGACATCATCATCGCCATGATGGCCGTTATGACATTATCGTCGCCATGACGACCCTTATGACATCATCGTCGCCATGGCAACCATTATAACATCATCATCGCCATGACAACCAATATGAAATCATCGTCGCCATGATGACCATTATGACATCATCGTCGCCATGACAACCATTATGACATCATCGTCACCATGGCGACCATTATGACATCACCGTCGCCATGACGACCATTATGACATCACCGTCGCCATGACGACCATTATGACATCACCGTCGCCATGACGACCATTATGACATCACCTTCGCCATGACGACCATTATGACATCACCGTCGCCATGACGACCATTATGACATCACCGTCGCCATGACGACCATTATGACATCACCGTCGCCATGACGACCATTATGACACCATCGTCGCCATGACAACCATTATGACATCATTGTCGCCATGGCAACCATTATGACATCACCGTCGCCATGACGACCATTATGACATCATCGTAGCCATTACGACCATTGTTAAATCACAGACGCCATGACAACCATTATGACATCTTCATCGCCATGACGACCATTATGACATCATGACATGATGACATCACCATTGCCATGACGTCCATTATGACATCATCGTCGCCATGACAACCATTATAACATCATCGTCGCCATGGCGACCATTATGACACCACCGTTGCCATGACGATCATTATGACATCATCGTCGCCATGACGACCATTATGACATCATCATCGCCATGACGACCATTATGACATCATCATCGCCATGATGACCGTTATGACATCATCGTCGCCATGGCGACCATATGACATCACCGTTGCCATGACGACCATTATGACATCATCGTCGCCATGACGACCATTATGACATCATCGTCGCCATGACGACAATTATGACATCATCATCGCCATGACGACCATTATGACATCATCATCGCCATGGCAAACATTATGACATCATCATCGCCATGACACCCAATATGATATCATCGTCGCCATGATGACCATTATGACATCATCGTCGCCATGACAACCATTATGACATCATCGTCGCCATGGCGACCATTATGACATCACCGTCGCCATGACGACCATTATGACATCATCGTAGCCATTACAACCATTATTAAATCACAGTCGCCATGACAACCATTATGACATCTTCATCGCCATGATGACCATTATGACATCCTGACATCACCGTTGCCATGACGACCATTATGACATCATCGTCTCCATGACAACCATTATGACATCATCGACGCCATGGCGACCATTATGACACCACCGTTGCCATGACGACCATAATGACATCATCGTCGCCATGACGACCATTATGACATCATCGTAGCCATTACAACCATTATTAAATCACAGTCGCCATGACAACCATTATGACATCTTCATCGCCATGATGACCATTATGACATCATGACACCACCGTTGCCATGACGACCATAATGACATCATCGTCGCCTTGACGACAATTATGACATCATCATCGCCATGACGACCATTATGACATCATCATCGCCATGATGGCCGTTATGACATTATCGTCGCCATGACGACCCTTATGACATCATCGTCGCCATGGCAACCATTATGACATCATCATCGCCATGACAACCAATATGAAATCATCGTCGCCATGATGACCATTATGACATCATCGTCGCCATGACAACCATTATGACATCATCGTCGCCATGGCGACCATTATGACATCACCTTCGCCATGACGACCATTATGACATCATCGCAGCCTTTACGACCATTATTAAATCACAGTCGCCATGACAACCATTATGACATCTCCGTCGCCATGACGACCATTATGACATCACCGTTGCCATGACGACCATTTTGACATCACCGTTGCCATGACGACCATTCTGACATCATCGTCGCCATGACAACCATTATGACATCATCGTCGCCATGGCGACCATTATGACATCACCTTCGCCATGACGACCATTATGACATCATCGCAGCCTTTACGACCATTATTAAATCACAGTCGCCATGACAACCATTATGACATCTCCGTCGCCATGACGACCATTATGACATCACCGTTGCCATGACGACCATTTTGACATCACCGTTGCCATGACGACCATTCTGACATCATCGTCGCCATGACAACCATTATGACATCATCGTCGCCATGACGACCATTATGACATCATCATCGCCATGATGACCCTTTATGACATTATCGTCGCCATGACGACCCTTATGACATCATCGTCGCCATGGCAACCATTATGACATCATCATCGCCATGACGACCAATATGATATCTTCGTCGCCATGATGACCATTATGACATCATCATCGCCATGACAACCATTATGACATCATCGTCGCCATGACGACCATTATGACATCACCGTCGCCATGACGACCATTATGACATCATCGTCGCCATGATGACCATTATGACATCATCATCGCCATGACGACCCTTATGACATCATCGTCGCCATGGCGACCATTATGACATCATCATTGCCATGACAACCAATATGATATCATCGTCGCCATGATGACCATTATGTCATCATCATCGCCATGGCAACCATTATGACATCATCATCACCATGGCGACCATTATGACATCAACGTCGCCATGGCGACCATTATGACATCACCGTCGTCATGACGACCATTATTAAATCATCGTAGCCATTTCGACCATTATTAAATCACAGTCGCCATGATAACCATTATGACATCTTCGTCGCCATGATGACCATTATGACATCATGACATCACCGTTGACATGACGACCATTATGACACCACCATTGCCATGACGACCATTATGACATCATCGTCGCCATGACGACCATTATGACATCATCGTCGCCATGACAACCATTATGACATCACAATCGCCATGACGACCATTATGACATCATCATCACCATGGCGACCATTATGACATCACCGTCGCCATGATGACCATTATGAAATCATCATAGCCATTACGACCATTATTAAATCACAGTCGCCATGACAACCATTATGACATCTTCGTCGCCATGACGACCATTATGACATCATGAACTCACCGTTGCCATGACGACCATTATGACATCACCGTTGCCATGACAACCATTATGACATCACCGTTACCATGACGACCATTATGACATCATCGTCGCCATGACAACCATTATGACATCATCGTCGCCATGGTGACCATTATGACATCATCGTAGCCATTACGACCATTATTAAAACACAGTCGCCATGACAACCATTATGACATCTTCGTCACCATGACGACCATTATGACATCATGACATCACCGTTGCCATGACGACCATTATGACATCACCATTGCCATGACGAACATTATGACATCATCGTCATCATGGCGACCATTATGACATCATCGTCGCCATGACAACCATTATGAGATCAAAATCGCCATGACGACCATTATGACATCATCATCGCCATGATGACCCTTTATGACATTATCGTCGCCATGACGACCCTTATGACATCATCGTCACCATGGCAACCATTATGACATCATCATCGCCATGACAACCAATATGATATCATCGTCGCCATGATGACCATTATGACATCATCGTCGCCATGACAACCATTTTGACATCATCGTCGCCATGGAGACCATTATGACATCACCGTCGCCATGACGACCATTATGACATCATCGTAGCCTTTACGACCATTATTAAATCAAAGTCGCCATGACGACCATTATGACATCATCGTCGCCATGACAACCATTATGACATCACCGTCGCCATGATGACCATTATGACATCATCATCGCCATGATGACCGTTATGACATTATCGTCGCCATGACGACCCTTATGACATCATCGTCGCCATGACAACCAATATGATATCATCGTCGCCATGATGACCATTATGTAATCATTGTCGCCATGACAACCATTATGACATCTTCGTCGTCATGGCGACCATTATGACATCATCGTCGCCATGGCGACCATTATGACATCATAGTCGCCCTGGCGACCATTATGACATCATCATCGCCATGACAACCAATATGATATCATCGTCGCCATGATGACATCATCGTCGCCATGACAACCATTATGACATCATATTCGCCATGGCGACCATTATGACATCACTGTCGCCATGACGTCCATTATGACATCACCGTCGCCATGACGACCATTATTAAATCATCGTAGACATTTCGACCATTATTATATCACAGTCGCCATGACAACCATTATGACATCTTCGTCGCCATGATGACCATTATGACATCATGACATCACCGTTGCCATGACGACCATTATGACATCACCATTGCCATGACGACCATTATGACATCATCGTCGCCATGACGACCATTATGACATCATCGTCGCCATGACAACCATTATGACATCACAATCGCCATGACAACCATTATGACATCATCGTCACCATGGCGACCATTGTGACATCACCGTCGCAATGACGACAATTATGAAATCATCATAGCCATTACGACCATTATTAAATCACAGTCGCCATGACAACCATTATGACATCATCGTCGCCATGGCGACCATTATGACATCATCGTCACCTTGACGGCAATTATGACATCATTATCGTCATGACTACCATTATGACATCATCATCGCCATGATGACCGTTATGACATTATCGTCGCCATGACGACCCTTATGACATCATCGTTGCCATCGCAACCATTATGACATCATCATCGCCATGACAACCAATATGATATCATCGTCGCCATGATGACCATTATGACATCATCATCGCCATGACAACCAATATGATATCATCGTCGCCATGATGACCATTATGTAATCATTGTCGCCATGACAACCATTATGACATCTTCGTCGTCATGGCGACCATTATGACATCATCGTCGCCATGGCGACCATTATGACATCATAGTCGCCCTGGCGACCATTATGACATCATCATCGCCATGACAACCAATATGATATCATCGTCGCCATGATGACATCATCGTCGCCATGACAACCATTATGACATCATATTCGCCATGGCGACCATTATGACATCACTGTCGCCATGACGTCCATTATGACATCATCGTAGCCATTACGACCATTATTAAATCACAGTCGCCATGACAACCATTATGACATCTTCGTCGCCATGACGACAATTATGACATCATGACATCACTGTTGCCATGACGACCATTATGACATCACCGTTGCCATGATGACCATTATGACATCATCATCGCCATGACGACCATTATGACATCATCGTCGCCATGACAACCATTATGACATCACAATCGCCATGACGACCATTATGACATCATCGTCGCCATGGCGACCATTATGACATCATCATCGCCATGATGACCGCTATGACAATATCGTCGCAATGACGACGCTTATGACATCATCGTCGCCATGGCAACCATTATGACATCATCATCGCCATGACAACCAATATGATATCATCGTTGCCATGATGACCATTATGACATCATTGTCGCCATGACAACCATTATGACATCAACGTCGCCATGGCGACCATTTTGACATCACCGTCGCCATAACGACCATTATGACATCTTCGTCGCCATGATGACCATTATGACATCATGACATCACCGTTGACATGACGACCATTATGACACCACCATTGCCATGACGACCATTATGACATCATCGTCGCCATGACGACCATTATGACATCATCGTCGCCATGACAACCATTATGACATCATCGTCGCCATGACAACCATTATGAAATCACAATCGCCATGACGACCATTATGACATCATCATCACCATGGCGACCATTATGACATCACCGTCGCCATGACGACCATTATGAAATCATCATAGCCATTACGACCATTATTAAATCACAGTCGCCATGACGACCATTATGACATCATCGTCGCCATGACAACCATTATGACATCACAATCGCCATGACAACCATTATGACATCATCGTCACCATGGCGACCATTGTGACATCACCGTCGCAATGACGACAATTATGAAATCATCATAGCCATTACGACCATTATTAAATCACAGTCGCCATGACAACCATTATGACATCATCGTCGCCATGGCGACCATTATGACATCATCATCACCTTGACGGCAATTATGGCATCATTATCGTCATGACTACCATTATGACATCATCATCGCCATGATGACCGTTATGACATTATCGTCGCCATGACGACCCTTATGACATCATCGTTGCCATCGCAACCATTATGACATCATCATCGCCATGACAACCAATATGATATCATCGTCGCCATGATGACCATTATGACATCATCATCGCCATGACAACCAATATGATATCATCGTCGCCATGATGACCATTATGTAATCATTGTCGCCATGACAACCATTATGACATCTTCGTCGTCATGGCGACCATTATGACATCATCGTCGCCATGGCGACCATTATGACATCATAGTCGCCCTGGCGACCATTATGACATCATCATCGCCATGACAACCAATATGATATCATCGTCGCCATGATGACATCATCGTCGCCATGACAACCATTATGACATCATATTCGCCATGGCGACCATTATGACATCACTGTCGCCATGACGTCCATTATGACATCATCGTAGCCATTACGACCATTATTAAATCACAGTCGCCATGACAACCATTATGACATCTTCGTCGCCATGACGACAATTATGACATCATGACATCACTGTTGCCATGACGACCATTATGACATCACCGTTGCCATGATGACCATTATGACATCATCATCGCCATGACGACCATTATGACATCATCGTCGCCATGACAACCATTATGACATCACAATCGCCATGACGACCATTATGACATCATCGTCGCCATGGCGACCATTATGACATCATCATCGCCATGATGACCGCTATGACAATATCGTCGCAATGACGACGCTTATGACATCATCGTCGCCATGGCAACCATTATGACATCATCATCGCCATGACAACCAATATGATATCATCGTTGCCATGATGACCATTATGACATCATTGTCGCCATGACAACCATTATGACATCAACGTCGCCATGGCGACCATTTTGACATCACCGTCGCCATAACGACCATTATGACATCTTCGTCGCCATAATGACCATTATGACATCATGACATCACCGTTGACATGACGACCATTATGACACCACCATTGCCATGACGACCATTATGACATCATCGTCGCCATGACGACCATTATGACATCATCGTCGCCATGACAACCATTATGACATCATCGTCGCCATGACAACCATTATGAAATCACAATCGCCATGACGACCATTATGACATCATCATCACCATGGCGACCATTATGACATCACCGTCGCCATGACGACCATTATGAAATCATCATAGCCATTACGACCATTATTAAATCACAGTCGCCATGACGACCATTATGACATCATCGTCGCCATGACAACCATTATGACATCACAATCGCCATGACAACCATTATGACATCATCGTCACCATGGCGACCATTGTGACATCACCGTCGCAATGACGACAATTATGAAATCATCATAGCCATTACGACCATTATTAAATCACAGTCGCCATGACAACCATTATGACATCATCGTCGCCATGGCGACCATTATGACATCATCGTCACCTTGACGGCAATTATGACATCATTATCGTCATGACTACCATTATGACATCATCATCGCCATGATGACCGTTATGACATTATCGTCGCCATGACGACCCTTATGACATCATCGTTGCCATCGCAACCATTATGACATCATCATCGCCATGACAACCAATATGATATCATCGTCGCCATGATGACCATTATGACATCATCATCGCCATGACAACCAATATGATATCATCGTCGCCATGATGACCATTATGTAATCATTGTCGCCATGACAACCATTATGACATCTTCGTCGTCATGGCGACCATTATGACATCATCGTCGCCATGGCGACCATTATGACATCATAGTCGCCCTGGCGACCATTATGACATCATCATCGCCATGACAACCAATATGATATCATCGTCGCCATGATGACATCATCGTCGCCATGACAACCATTATGACATCATATTCGCCATGGCGACCATTATGACATCACTGTCGCCATGACGTCCATTATGACATCATCGTAGCCATTACGACCATTATTAAATCACAGTCGCCATGACAACCATTATGACATCTTCGTCGCCATGACGACAATTATGACATCATGACATCACTGTTGCCATGACGACCATTATGACATCACCGTTGCCATGATGACCATTATGACATCATCATCGCCATGACGACCATTATGACATCATCGTCGCCATGACAACCATTATGACATCACAATCGCCATGACGACCATTATGACATCATCGTCGCCATGGCGACCATTATGACATCATCATCGCCATGATGACCGCTATGACAATATCGTCGCAATGACGACGCTTATGACATCATCGTCGCCATGGCAACCATTATGACATCATCATCGCCATGACAACCAATATGATATCATCGTTGCCATGATGACCATTATGACATCATTGTCGCCATGACAACCATTATGACATCAACGTCGCCATGGCGACCATTTTGACATCACCGTCGCCATAACGACCATTATGACATCTTCGTCGCCATGATGACCATTATGACATCATGACATCACCGTTGACATGACGACCATTATGACACCACCATTGCCATGACGACCATTATGACATCATCGTCGCCATGACGACCATTATGACATCATCGTCGCCATGACAACCATTATGACATCATCGTCGCCATGACAACCATTATGAAATCACAATCGCCATGACGACCATTATGACATCATCATCACCATGGCGACCATTATGACATCACCGTCGCCATGACGACCATTATGAAATCATCATAGCCATTACGACCATTATTAAATCACAGTCGCCATGACGACCATTATGACATCATGACATCACCGTTGCCATGACGACCATTATGACATCACCGTTGCCATGACGACCATTGTGACATCATCGTCGCCATGACGACCATTATGGCATCATCGTCGCCATGACGACAATTATGACATCATCATCGCCATGACGACCATTATGACATCATCATCGCCATGATGACCGTTATGACATTATCGTCGCCATGACGACCCTTATGACATCATCGTCGCCATGACGACCCTTATGACATCATCATCGCCATGACAACCAATATGATATCATCGTCGCCATGATGACCATTATGACATCATCGTCACCATGACAACCATTATGACATCATCGTCGCCATGGCGACCATTATGACATCACCGTCGCCATGACGACCATTATGACATCATCGTAGCCATTACGACCATTATTAAATCACAGTCGCCATGACAACCATTATGACATCTTCATCGCCATGACGACCATTATGACATCATGACATCACCGTTGCCATGACGGCCATTATGACATCATCGTCGCCATGACAACCATTATAACATCATCGTCGCCATGGCGACCATTATGACACCTCCGTTGCCATGACGATCATTATGACATCATCGTCGCCATGACGACCATTATGACATCATCATCGCCATGACGACCATTATGACATCATCATCGCCATGATGACCGTTATGACATCATCGTCGCCATGGCGACCATTATGACACCACCGTTGCCATGGCGACCATTATGACATCATCGTCGCCATGACGACCATTATAACATCATCATCGCAATGACGACCATTATGACATCATCATCGCCATGATGACCGTTATGACATTATCGTCGCCATGACGACCCTTATGATATCATCGTCGCCATGGCAAATATTATGACATCATCATCGCCATGACAACCAATATGATATCATCGTCGCCATGATGACCATTATGACATCATCGTCGCCATGACAACCATTATGACATCATCATCGCCATGGCGACCATTATGACATCATCGTCGCCATGACAACCATTATGACATTACCGCCACCATGACGACCATTATGACATCATCATCGCCATGATGACCGTTATGACATTATCGCCGCCATGACGACCCTTATGAGATCATCGCCGCCATGGTGACCATTATGACATCATCATCGCCATGACAACCAATATGATATCATCGTCGCCATGATGACCATTATGTCATCATCGTCGCCATTGCAACCATTATGACATCATCATCGCCATGGCGACCATTATGACATCAACGTCGCCATGGCGGCCATTATGACATCACCGTCGCCATGACGACCATTATTAAATCATCGTAGCCATTTCGACCATTATTATATCACAGTCGCCATGACAACCATTATGACATCTTCGTCGCCATGATGACCATTATGACATCATGACATCACCGTTGCCATGACGACCATTATGACATCACCATTGCCATGACGACCATTATGACATCATCGTCGCCATGACGACCATTATGACATCATCGTCGCCATGACAACCATTATGACATCACAATCGCCATGACAACCATTATGACATCATCGTCACCATGGCGACCATTGTGACATCACCGTCGCAATGACGACAATTATGAAATCATCATAGCCATTACGACCATTATTAAATCACAGTCGCCATGACAACCATTATGACATCATCGTCGCCATGGCGACCATTATGACATCATCGTCACCTTGACGGCAATTATGACATCATTATCGTCATGACTACCATTATGACATCATCATCGCCATGATGACCGTTATGACATTATCGTCGCCATGACGACCCTTATGACATCATCGTTGCCATCGCAACCATTATGACATCATCATCGCCATGACAACCAATATGATATCATCGTCGCCATGATGACCATTATGACATCATCATCGCCATGACAACCATTATGACATCTTTGTCGCCATGACAACCATTATGACATTATGACATCACCGTTGCCATGACGACCATTATGACATCACCGTTGCCATGACGAACATTATGCCATCATCGTCGCCATGACGACCATTATGACATCATCGTCGCCATGACAACCATTATGACATCACAATCGCCATGACGATCATTATGACATCATCATCGCCATGATGACCCTTTATGACATTATCGTCGCCATGACGACCCTTATGACATCATCGTCCCCATGGCAACCATTATGACATCATCATCGTCATGACAACCAATATGATATCATCGTCGCCATGATGACCATTATGACATCATCGTCGCCATGACAACCAATATGACATCACAATCGCCATGACGACCATTATGAAATCATCATAGCCATTACGACCATTATTAAATTACAGTCGCCATGACAACCATTATGACATCTTCATCGCCATGATGACCATTATGACATCATGACATCACCGTTGCCATGACAACCATTATGACATCATCATCGCCATGGCGACCATTATGACATCATCGTCGCCTTGACGACAATTATGACATCATCATCGCCATGACGACCATTATGACATCATCATCGCCATGATGGCCGTTATGACATTATCGTCGCCATGATGACCCTTATGACATCATCGTCGCCATGGCAACCATTATGACATCATCATCGCCATGACAACCAATATGAAATCATCGTCGCCATGATGGCCATTATGACATCATCGTCGCCATGGCGGCCATTATGACATCATCGTCGCCATGGCGACCATTCTGACATCATCGTCGCCATGGCGACCATTATGACATCACCGTCGCCATGGCGACCATTATGACATCACCGTCGCCATGGCGACCATTATGACATCACCGTCGCCATGGCGACCATTATGACATCACCGTCGCCATGACGACCATTATGACATCACCGTCGCCATGACGACCATTATGACATCACAGTCGCCATGACGACCATTATGACATCACAGTCGCCATGACGACCATTATAACATCACCGTCGCCATGACGACCATTATAACATCACCGTCGCCATGACGACCATTATGACATCACCGTCGCCATGACGACCATTATGACACCATCGTCGCCATGACGACCATTATGACACCATCGTCGCCATGACAATCATTATGACATCATTGTCGCCATGGCAACCATTATGACATCACCGTCGCCATGACGACCATTATGACATCATTGTAGCCATTACGACCATTGTTAAATCACAGTCGCCATGACAACCATTATGACATCATGACATCACCGTTGCCATGACGTCCATTATGACATCATCGTCGCCATGACAACCATTATAACATCATCGTCGCCATGGCGACCATTATGACACCACCGTTGCCATGACGATCATTATGACATCATCGTCGCCATGACGACCATTATGACATCATCATCGCCATGACGACCATTATGACATCATCATCGCCATGATGACCGTTATGACATCATCGTCGCCATGGCGACCATATGACATCACCGTTGCCATGACGACCATTATGACATCATCGTCGCCATGACGACCATTATGACATCATCGTCGCCATGACGACAATTATGACATCATCATCGCCATGACGACCATTATGACATCATCATCGCCATGGCAAACATTATGACATCATCATCGCCATGACACCCAATATGATATCATCGTCGCCATGATGACCATTATGACATCATCGTCGCCATGACAACCATTATGACATCATCGTCGCCATGGCGACCATTATGACATCACCGTCGCCATGACGACCATTATGACATCATCGTAGCCATTACAACCATTATTAAATCACAGTCGCCATGACAACCATTATGACATCTTCATCGCCATGATGACCATTATGACATCCTGACATCACCGTTGCCATGACGACCATTATGACATCATCGTCTCCATGACAACCATTATGACATCATCGACGCCATGGCGACCATTATGACACCACCGTTGCCATGACGACCATAACGACATCATCGTCGCCATGACGACCATTATGACATCATCGTAGCCATTACAACCATTATTAAATCACAGTCGCCATGACAACCATTATGACATCTTCATCGCCATGATGACCATTATGACATCATGACATCACCGTCGCCATGACAACCATTATGACATCATCGTCGCTATGTCGACCATTATGACATCATCGTCGCCTTGACGACAATTATGACATCATCATCGCCATGATGACCGTTATGACATTATCGTCGCCATGACGACCCTTATGACATCATCGTCGCCATGGCAACCATTATGACATCATCATCGCCATGACAACCAATATGAAATCATCGTCGCCATGATGACCATTATGACATCATCGTCGCCATGACAACCATTATGACATCATTGTCGCCATGGCGACCATTATGACATCACCGTCGCCATGACGACCATTATGACATCACCGTCGCCATGACGACCATTATGACATCACCGTCGCCATGACGACCATTATGACATCACCGTCGCCATGACGACCATTATGACATCATCGTCGCCATAACGACCATTATGACATGACCGTCGCCATGACCACCATTATGACATCATCGTCGCCATGACAACCATTATGACATCATCGTCGCCATGGCAACCATTATGACATCATCGTCGCCCTGACGACCATTATGACATCATATTCGCCCTGACGACCATTATTAAATCATCGTAGCCATTACGACCATTATTAAATCACAGTCGCCATGACAACCATTATGACATCTTCGTCGCCATGATGACCATTATGACATCATGACATCACCGTTGCCATGACGACCATTATGACATCACCATTGCCATGACGACCATTATGACATCATTGTCGCCATGACGACCATTATGACATCATCATCGTCGCCATGACAACCATTATGACATCACAATCGCCATGACGACCATTATGACATCATCATCACCATGGCGACCATTATGACATCACCGTCGCCATGACGACCATTATGAAATCATCATAGCCATTACGGCCATTATTAAATCACAGTCGCCATGACAACCATTATTAAATCATCGTAGCCATTACGACCATTATTAAATCACAGTCGCCATGACAACCATTATGACATCTTCATCGCCATGATGATCATTATGACATCATGACATCACCGTCGCCATGACAGCCATTATGACATCATCATCGCCATGGCGACCATTATGACATCATCGTCGCCTTGACGACAATTATGACATCATCATCGCCATGGCGACCATTATGACATCATAATCGCCATGATGACCGTTATGACATTATCGTCGCCATGACGACCCTTATGATATAATTGTCGCCATGGCAACCATTATGACATCATCATCGACATGACAACCAATATGATATCATCGTCGCCATGATGACCATTATGACATCATCGTCGCCATGACAACCATTATGACATCATCGTCGCCATGGCGACCATTATGACATCACCTTCGCCATGACGACCATTATGACATCATCGCAGCCTTTACGACCATTATTAAATCACAGTCGCCATGACAACCATTATGACATCTCCGTCGCCATGACGACCATTATGACATCACCGTTGCCATGACGACCATTTTGACATCACCGTTGCCATGACGACCATTATGACATCATCGTCGCCATGACAACCATTATGACATCATCGTCGCCATGACGACCATTATGACATCATCGTCGCCATGATGACCCTTTATGACATTATCGTCGCCATGACGACCCTTATGACATCATCGTCGTCATGGCAACCATTATGACATCATCATCGCCATGACGACCAATATGATATCATCGTCGCCATGATGACCATTATGACATCATCATCGCCATGACAACCATTATGACATCATCCTTGCCATGACGACCATTATGACATCACCGTCGCCATGACGACCATTATGACATCATCATCGCCATGATGACCGTTATGACATTATCGTCGCCATGACGACCCTTATGACATCATCGTCGCCATGGCGACCATTATGACATCATCATCGCCATGACAACCAATATGATATCATCGTCGCCATGATGACTATTATGTCATCATCATCGCCATGGCAACCATTATGACATCTTCATCACCATGGCGTCCATTATGACATCAACGTCGCCATGGCGACCATTATGACATCACCGTCGTCATGACGACCATTATTAAATCATCGTAGCCATTTCGACCATTATTAAATCACAGTCGCCATGATAACCATTATGACATCTTCGTCGCCATGATGACCATTATGACATCATGACATCACCGCTGACATGACGACCATTATGACACCACCATTGCCATGACGACCATTATGACATCATCGTCGCCATGACGACCATTATGACATCATCGTCGCCATGACAACCATTATGACATCACAATCGCCATGACGACCATTATGACATCATCATCACCATGGCGACCATTATGACATCACCGTCGCCATGATGACCATTATGAAATCATCATAGCCATTACGACCATTATTAAATCACAGTCGCCATGACAACCATTATGACATCTTCGTCGCCATGACGACCATTATGACATCATGAACTCACCGTTGCCATGACGACCATTATGACATCACCGTTGCCATGACAACCATTATGACATCACCGTTACCATGACGACCATTATGACATCATCGTCGCCATGACAACCATTATGACATCATCGTCGCCATGGTGACCATTATGACATCATCGTAGCCATTACGACCATTATTAAAACACAGTCGCCATGACAACCATTATGACATCTTCGTCACCATGACGACCATTATGACATCATGACATCACCGTTGCCATGACGACCATTATGACATCACCATTGCCATGACGAACATTATGACATCATCGTCATCATGGCGACCATTATGACATCATCGTCGCCATGACAACCATTATGAGATCAAAATCGCCATGACGACCATTATGACATCATCATCGCCATGATGACCCTTTATGACATTATCGTCGCCATGACGACCCTTATGACATCATCGTCACCATGGCAACCATTATGACATCATCATCGCCATGACAACCAATATGATATCATCGTCGCCATGATGACCATTATGACATCATCGTCGCCATGACAACCATTTTGACATCATCGTCGCCATGGAGACCATTATGACATCACCGTCGCCATGACGACCATTATGACATCATCGTAGCCTTTACGACCATTATTAAATCAAAGTCGCCATGACGACCATTATGACATCATAGTCGCCATGGCGACCATTATGACATCATCATCGCCATGACAACCAATATGATATCATCGTCGCCATGATGACCAATATGTAATCATTGTCGCCATGACAACCATTATGACATCTTCGTCGTCATGGCGACCATTATGACATCACCGTCGCCATGGCGACCATTATGACATCACCGTCGCCATGGCGACCATTATGACATCATCATCGCCATGACAACCAATATGATATCATCGTCGCCATGATGACCATTATGTAATCATTGTCGCCATGACAACCATTATGACATCTTCGTCGTCATGGCGACCATTATGACATCATCGTCGCCATGGCGACCATTATGACATCATAGTCGCCCTGGCGACCATTATGACATCATCATCGCCATGACAACCAATATGATATCATCGTCGCAATGATGACCATTATGACATCATCGTCGCCATGACAACCATTATGACATCATATTCGCCATGGCGACCATTATGACATCACTGTCGCCATGACGTCCATTATGACATCATCGTAGCCATTACGACCATTATTAAATCACAGTCGCCATGACAACCATTATGACATCTTCGTCGCCATGACGACCATTATGACATCATGACATCACTGTTGCCATGACGACCATTATGACATCACCGTTGCCATGATGACCATTATGACATCATCATCGCCATGACGACCATTATGACATCATCATCGCCATGACAACCATTATGACATCACAATCGCCATGACGACCATTATGACATCATCGTCGCCATGGCGACCATTATGACATCATCATCGCCATGATGACCGTTATGACAATATCGTCGCAATGACGACCCTTATGACATCATCGTCGGCATGGCAACCATTATGACATCATCATCGCCATGACAACCAATATGATATCATCGTTGCCATGATGACCATTATGACATCATTGTCGCCATGACAACCATTATGACATCAACGTCGCCATGGCGACCATTTTGACATCACCGTCGCCATAACGACCATTATGACATCTTCGTCGCCATGATGACCATTATGACATCATGACATCACCGTTGACATGACGACCATTATGACACCACCATTGCCATGACGACCATTATGACATCATCGTCGCCATGACGACCATTATGACATCATCGTCGCCATGACAACCATTATGACATCATCGTCACCATGACAACCATTATGAAATCACAATCGCCATGACGACCATTATGACATCATCATCACCATGGCGACCATTATGACATCAACGTCGCCATGGCGGCCATTATGACATCACCGTCGCCATGACGACCATTATTAAATCATCGTAGCCATTTCGACCATTATTATATCACAGTCGCCATGACAACCATTATGACATCTTCGTCGCCATGATGACCATTATGACATCATGACATCACCGTTGCCATGACGACCATTATGACATCACCATTGCCATGACGACCATTATGACATCATCGTCGCCATGACGACCATTATGACATCATCGTCGCCATGACAACCATTATGACATCACAATCGCCATGACAACCATTATGACATCATCGTCACCATGGCGACCATTGTGACATCACCGTCGCAATGACGACAATTATGAAATCATCATAGCCATTACGACCATTATTAAATCACAGTCGCCATGACAACCATTATGACATCATCGTCGCCATGGCGACCATTATGACATCATCGTCACCTTGACGGCAATTATGACATCATTATCGTCATGACTACCATTATGACATCATCATCGCCATGATGACCGTTATGACATTATCGTCGCCATGACGACCCTTATGACATCATCGTTGCCATCGCAACCATTATGACATCATCATCGCCATGACAACCAATATGATATCATCGTCGCCATGATGACCATTATGACATCATCGTCGCCATGACAACCATTATGACATCTTTGTCGCCATGACAACCATTATGACATTATGACATCACCGTTGCCATGACGACCATTATGACATCACCGTTGCCATGACGAACATTATGCCATCATCGTCGCCATGACGACCATTATGACATCATCGTCGCCATGACAACCATTATGACATCACAATCGCCATGACGATCATTATGACATCATCATCGCCATGATGACCGTTTATGACATTATCGTCGCCATGACGACCCTTATGACATCATCGTCCCCATGGCAACCATTATGACATCATCATCGTCATGACAACCAATATGATATCATCGTCGCCATGATGACCATTATGACATCATCGTCGCCATGACAACCAATATGACATCACAATCACCATGACGACCATTATGAAATCATCATAGCCATTACGACCATTATTAAATTACAGTCGCCATGACAACCATTATGACATCTTCATCGCCATGATGACCATTATGACATCATGACATCACCGTTGCCATGACAACCATTATGACATCATCATCGCCATGGCGACCATTATGACATCATCGTCGCCTTGACGACAATTATGACATCATCATCGCCATGACGACCATTATGACATCATCATCGCCATGATGGCCGTTATGACATTATCGTCGCCATGATGACCCTTATGACATCATCGTCGCCATGACGACCATTATGACATCATCATAGCCATTACGACCATTATTAAATCACAGTCGCCATGACAACCATTATGACATCTTCATCGCCATGACGACCATTATGACATCATGACATCACCGTTGCCATGACGGCCATTATGACATCATCGTCGCCATGACAACCATTATAACATCATCGTCGCCATGGCGACCATTATGACACCACCGTTGCCATGACGACCATTATGACATCATCGTCGCCATGACGACCATTATAACATCATCATCGCCATGATGACCGTTATGACATTATCGTCGCCATGACGACCCTTATGATATCATCGTCGCCATGGCAAACATTATGACATCATCGCCATGACAACCAATATGATATCATCGTCGCCATGATGACCATTATGACATCATCGTCGCCATGACAACCATTATGACATCATCATCGCCATGGCGACCATTATGACATCATCGTCGCCATGACAACCATTATGACATCACCGCCACCATGACGACCATTATGACATCATCATCGCCATGATGACCGTTATGACATTATCGTCGCCATGACGACCCTTATGACATCATCGCCGCCATGGTGACCATTATGACATCATCATCGCCATGACAACCAATATGATATCATCGTCGCCATGATGACCATTATGTCATCATCGTCGCCATTGCAACCATTATGACATCATCATCGCCATGGCGACCATTATGACATCAACGTCGCCATGGCGGCCATTATGACATCACCGTCGCCATGACGACCATTATTAAATCATCGTAGCCATTTCGACCATTATTATATCACAGTCGCCATGACAACCGTTATGACATCTTCGTCGCCATGATGACCATTATGACATCATGACATCACCGTTGCCATGACGACCATTATGACATCACCATTGCCATGACGACCATTATGACATCATCGTCGCCATGACGACCATTATGACATCATCGTCGCCATGACAACCATTATGACATCACAATCGCCATGACGACCATTATGACATCATCGTCACCATGGCGACCATTGTGACATCACCGTCGCAATGACGACAATTATGAAATCATCATAGCCATTACGACCATTATTAAATCACAGTCGCCATGACAACCATTATGACATCTTCGTCGCAATGATGACCATTATGACATCATGACATCACCGTCGCCATGACAACCATTATGACATCATCGTCGCCATGGCGACCATTATGACATCATCGTCACCTTGACGGCAATTATGACATCATTATCGCCATGACTACCATTATGACATCATCATCGCCATGATGACCGTTATGACATTATCGTCGCCATGACGACCCTTATGACATCATCGTTGCCATCGCAATCATTATGACATCATCATCGCCATGACAACCAATATGATATCATCGTCGCCATGATGACCATTATGACATCATCGTCGCCATGACAACCATTATGACATCTTTGTCGCCATGACAACCATTATGACATTATGACATCACCGTTGCCATGACGACCATTATGACATCATCGTCGCCATAACGACCATTATGACATGACCGTCGCCATGACGACCATTATGACATCATCGTCGCCATGACAACCATTATGACATCACAATCGCCATGACGATCATTATGACATCATCATCGCCATGATGACCCTTTATGACATTATCGTCGCCATGACGACCCTTATGACATCATCGTCCCCATGGCAACCATTATGACATCATCATCGTCATGACAACCAATATGATATCATCGTCGCCATGATGACCATTATGACATCATCGTCGCCATGACAACCAATATGACATCACAATCGCCATGACGACCATTATGAAATCATCATAGCCATTACGACCATTATTAAATTACAGTCGCCATGACAACCATTATGACATCTTCATCGCCATGATGACCATTATGACATCATGACATCACCGTTGCCATGACAACCATTATGACATCATCGTCGCCATGGCGACCATTATGACATCATCATCGCCATGATGGCCGTTATGACATTATCGTCGCCATGACGACCCTTATGACATCATCGTCGCCATGGCAACCATTATGACATCATCATCGCCATGACAACCAATATGAAATCATCGTCGCCATGATGACCATTATGACATCATCGTCGCCATGACAACCATTATAACATCAACGTCGCCATGGCGACCATTATGACATCACCGTCGCCATGACGACCATTATGACATCACCGTCGCCATGACGACCATTATGACATCACCGTCGCCATGACGACCATTATGACATCACCGTCGCCATGACGACCATTATGACATCACCGTCGCCATGACGACCATTATGACATCACCGTCGCCATGACGACCATTATGACATCATCGTCGCCATGACGACCATTATGACACCATCGTCGCCATGACAACCATTATGACATCATCGTCGCCATGGCCACCATTATGACATCACCGTCACCATGACGACCATTATGACATCATCGTAGCCATTACGACCATTATTAAATCACAGTCGCCATGACAACCATTATGACATCTTCATCGCCATGACGACCATTATGACATCATTACATCACCGTTGCCATGACGTCCATTATGACATCATCGTCGCCATGACAACCATTATAACATCATCGTCGCCATGGCGACCATTATGACACCACCGTTGCCATGACGATCATTATGACATCATCGTCGCCATGATGACCATTATGACATCATCATCGCCATGACGACCATTATGACATCATCATCGCCATGATGACCGTTATGACATCATCGTCGCCATGGCGACCATTATGACATCAACGTCGCCATGACGACCATTATTAAATCATCGTAGCCATTACGACCATTATTAAATCACAATCGTCATGACAACCATTATGACATCTTCGTCGCCATGATGACCATTATGACATCATGACATCACTGTTGCCATGACGACCCTTATGACATCATCGTCGCCATGGCAAACATTATGACATCATCGCCATGACACCCAATATGATATCATCGTCGCCATGATGACCATTATGACATCATCGTCGCCATGACAACCATTATGACATCATCGTCGCCATGACGACCATTATGACATCATCGTAGCCATTACAACCATTATTAAATCACAGTCGCCATGACAACCATTATGACATCTTCATCGCCATGATGACCATTATGACATCCTGACATCACCGTTGCCATGACGACCATTATGACATCATCGTCTCCATGACAACCATTATGACATCATCGACACCATGGCGACCATTATGACACCACCGTTGCCATGATGACCATAATGACATCATGGTCGCCATGACGACCATTATGACATCATCGTAGCCATTACAACCATTATTAAATCACAGTCGCCATGACAACCATTATGACATCTACATCGCCATGATGACCATTATGACATCATGACATCACCGTCGCCATGACAACCATTATGACATCATCGTCGCTATGGCGACCATTATGACATCATCGTCGCCTTGACGACAATTATGACATCATCATCGCCATGACGACCATTATGACATCATCATCGCCATGATGACCGTTATGACATTATCGTCGCCATGACGACCCTTATGACATCATCGTCGCCATGGCAACCATTATGACATCATCATCGCCATGACAACCAATATGAAATCATTGTCGCCATGATGACCATTATGACATCATCGTCGCCATGACAACCATTATGACATCATCGTCGCCATGGCGACCATTTTGACATCACCGTCGCCATGACGACCATTATGACATCACCGTCGCCATGACAACCATTATGACATCATCGTCGCCATGGCAACCATTATGACATCATCGTCGCCATGACGACCATTATGACATCATATTCGCCCTGACGACCATTATGACATCAACGTCGCCATGGCGACCATTTTGACATCACCGTCGCCATGACGACCATTATTAAATCATCGTAGCCATTACGACCATTATTAAATCACAGTCGCCATGACAACCATTATGACATCTTCGTCGCCATGATGACCATTATGAAATCATGACATCACCGTTGCCATGACGACCATTATGACATCACCATTGCCATGACGACCATTATGACATCATCGTCGCCATGACGACCATTATGACATCATCATCGTCGCCATGACAACCATTATGACATCACAATCGCCATGACGACCATTATGACATCATCGTCACCATGGCGACCATTATGACATCACCGTCGCCATGACGACCATTCTGAAATCATCATAGCCATTACGACCATTATTAAATCACAGTTGCCATGACAACCATTATGACATCTTCATCGCCATGATGACCATTATGACATCATGACATCACCGTTGCCATGACGACCATTATGACATCATCGTCTCCATGACAACCATTATGACATCATCGACGCCATGGCGACCATTATGACACCACCGTTGCCATGACGACCATAATGACATCATCGTCGCCATGACGACCATTATGACATCATCGTAGCCATTACAACCATTATTAAATCACAGTCGCCATGACAACCATTATGACATCTTCATCGCCATGATGACCATTATGACATCATGACATCACCGTCGCCATGACAACCATTATGACATCATCGTCGCTATGGCGACCATTATGACATCATCGTCGCCTTGACGACAATTATGACATCATCATCGCCATGATGACCGTTATGACATTATCGTCGCCATGACGACCCTTATGACATCTTTGTCGCCATGGCAACCATTATGACATCATCATCGCCATGACAACCAATATGAAATCATCGTCGCCATGATGACCATTATGACATCATCGTCGCCATGACGACCATTATGACATCACCGTCGCCATGGCGACCATTATGACATCACCGTCGCCATGGCGACCATTATGACATCACCGTCGCCATGACGACCATTATGACATCACCGTCGCCATGACGGCCATTATGACATCACCGTCGCCATGACGACCATTATGACATCACCGTCGCCATGACGACCATTATGACATCATCGTCGCCATAACGACCATTATGACATGACCGTCGCCATGACGACCATTATGACATCATCGTCGCCATGACAACCATTATGACATCATCGTCGCCATGGCAACCATTATGACATCATCGTCGCCATGACGACCATTATGACATCATATTCGCCCTGACGACCATTATGACATCAACGTCGCCATGGCGACCATTTTGACATCACCGTCGCCATGACGACCATTATTAAATCATCGTAGCCATTACGACCATTATTAAATCACAGTCGCCATGACAACCATTATGACATCTTCGTCGCCATGATGACCATTATGACATCATGACATCACCGTTGCCATGACGACCATTATGACATCACCATTGCCATGACGACCATTATGACATCATCGTCGCCATGACGACCATTATGACATCATCATCGTCGCCATGACAACCATTATGACATCACAATCGCCATGACGACCATTATGACATCATCGTCACCATGGCGACCATTATGACATCACCGTCGCCATGACGACCATTATGAAATCATCATAGCCATTACGACCATTATTAAATCACAGTCGCCATGACAACCATTATGACATCTTCATCGCCATGATGACCATTATGACATCATGACATCACCGTTGCCATGACGACCATTATGACATCATCGTCTCCATGACAACCATTATGACATCATCGACGCCATGGCGACCATTATGACACCACCGTTGCCATGATGACCATAATGACATCATCGTCGCCATGACGACCATTATGACATCATCGTAGCCATTACAACCATTATTAAATCACAGTCGCCATGACAACCATTATGACATCTTCATCGCCATGATGACCATTATGACATCATGACATCACCGTCGCCATGACAACCATTATGACATCATCGTCGCTATGGCGACCATTATGACATCATCGTCGCCTTGACGACAATTATGACATCATCATCGCCATGATGACCGTTATGACATTATCGTCGCCATGACGACCCTTATGACATCTTCGTCGCCATGGCAACCATTATGACATCACCGTCGCCATGACGACCATTATGACATCACCGTCGCCATGACGACCATTATGACATCACCGTCGCCATGACGACCATTATGACATCACCGTCGCCATGACGACCATTATGACATCATCGTCGCCATAACGACCATTATGACATGACCGTCGCCATGACGACCATTATGACATCGTCGTCGCCATGACGACCATTATGACATCATCGTCGCCATGGCAACCATTATGACATCATCGTCGCCATGACGACCATTATGACATCATATTCGCCCTGACGAATATTATGACATCAACGTCGCCATGGCGACCATTTTGACATCACCGTCGCCATGACGACCATTATTAAATCATCGTAGCCATTACGACCATTATTAAATCACAGTCGCCATGACAACCATTATGACATCTTCGTTGCCATGATGACCATTATGACATCATGACATCACCGTTGCCATGATGACCATTATGACATCACCATTGCCATGACGACCATTATGACATCATCGTCGCCATGACGACCATTATGACATCATCATCGTCGCCATGACAACCATTATGACATCACAATCGCCATGACGACCATTATGACATCATCGTCACCATGGCGACCATTATGACATCACCGTCGCCATGACGACCATTATGAAATCATCATAGCCATTACGACCATTATTAAATCACAGTCGCCATGACAACCATTATGACATCTTCATCGCCATGATGACCATTATGACATCATGACATCACCGTTGCCATGACGACCATTATGACATCATCGTCTCCATGACAACCATTACGACATCATCGACGCCATGGCGACCATTATGACACCACCGTTGCCATGACGACCATAATGACATCATCGTCGCCATGACGACCATTATGACATCATCGTAGCCATTACAACCATTATTAAATCACAGTCGCCATGACAACCATTATGACATCTTCATCTCCATGATGACCATTATGACATCATGACATCACCGTCGCCATGACAACCATTATGACATCATCGTCGCTATGGCGACCATTATGACATCATCGTCGCCTTGACGACAATTATGACATCATCATCGCCATGACGACCATTATGACATCATCATCGCCATGATGACCGTTATGACATTATCGTCGCCATGACGACCCTTATGACATCATCGTCGCCATGGCAACCATTATGACATCATCATCGCCATGACAACCAATATGAAATCATCGTCGCCATGATGACCATTATGACATCATCGTCGCCATGACAACCATTATGACATCATCGTCGCCATGGCGACCATTATGACATCACCGTCGCCATGACGACCATTATGACATCACCGTCGCCATGACGACCATTATGACATCACCGTCGCCATGACGACCATTATGACATCACCGTCGCCATGACGACCATTATGACATCATCGTCGCCATGACGACCATTATGACATCATCGTCGCCATAACGACCATTATGACATGACCGTCGCCATGACGACCATTATGACATCATCGTCGCCATGACAACCATTATGACATCATCGTCGCCATGGCAACCATTATGACATCATCGTCGCCATGACGACCATTATGACATCATATTCGCCCTGACGACCATTATGACATCAACGTCGCCATGGCGACCATTTTGACATCACCGTCGCCATGACGACCATTATTAAATCATTGTAGCCATTACGACCATTATTAAATCACAGTCGCCATGACAACCATTATGACATCTTCGTCGCCATGATGACCATTATGAAATCATGACATCACCGTTGCCATGACGACCATTATGACATCACCATTGCCATGACGACCATTATGACATCATCGTCGCCATGACGACCATTATGACTTCATCATCGTCGCCATGACAACCATTATGACATCACAATCGCCATGACGACCATTATGACATCATCGTCACCATGGCGACCATTATGACATCACCGTCGCCATGACGACCATTATGAAATCATCATAGCCATTACGACCATTATTAAATCACAGTTGCCATGACAACCATTATGACATCTTCATCGCCATGATGACCATTATGACATCATGACATCACCGTTGCCATGACGACCATTATGACATCATCGTCTCCATGACAACCATTATGACATCATCGACGCCATGGCGACCATTATGACACCACCGTTGCCATGACGACCATAATGACATCATCGTCGCCATGACGACCATTATGACATCATCGTAGCCATTACAACCATTATTAAATCACAGTCGCCATGACAACCATTATGACATCTTCATCGCCATGATGACCATTATGACATCATGACATCACCGTCGCCATGACGGCCATTATGACATCACCGTCGCCATGACGACCATTATGACATCACCGTCGCCATGACGACCATTATGACATCATCGTCGCCATAACGACCATTATGACATGACCGTCGCCATGACGACCATTATGACATCATCGTCGCCATGACAACCATTATGACATCATCGTCGCCATGGCAACCATTATGACATCATCGTCGCCATGACGACCATTATGACATCATATTCGCCCTGACGACCATTATGACATCAACGTCGCCATGGCGAAAATTTTGACATCACCGTCGCCATGACGACCATTATTAAATCATCGTAGCCATTACGACCATTATTAAATCACAGTCGCCATGACAACCATTATGACATCTTCGTCGCCATGATGACCATTATGACATCATGACATCACCGTTGCCATGACGACCATTATGACATCACCATTGCCATGACGACCATTATGACATCATCATCGTCGCCATGACAACCATTATGACATCACAATCGCCATGACGACCATTATGACATCACCGTCGCCATGACGACCATTATGACATCACCGTCGCCATGACGACCATTATGACATCACCGTCGCCATGACGACCATTATGACATCATCGTCGCCATAACGACCATTATGACATGACCGTCGCCATGACCACCATTATGACATCATCGTCGCCATGACAACCATTATGACATCATCGTCGCTATGGCAACCATTATGACATCATCGTCGCCATGACGACCATTATGACATCATATTCGCCCTGACGACCATTATTAAATCATCGTAGCCATTACGACCATTATTAAATCACAGTCGCCATGACAACCATTATGACATCTTCGTCGCCATGATGACCATTATGATATCATGACATCACCGTTGCCATGACGACCATTATGACATCACCATTGCCATGACGACCATTATGACATCATTGTCGCCATGACGACCATTATGACATCATCATCGTCGCCATGACAACCATTATGACATCACAATCGCCATGACGACCATTATGACATCATCATCACCATGGCGACCATTATGACATCACCGTCGCCATGACGACCATTATGAAATCATCATAGCCATTACGGCCATTATTAAATCACAGTCGCCATGACAACCATTATTAAATCATCGTAGCCATTACGACCATTATTAAATCACAGTCGCCATGACAACCATTATGACATCTTCATCGCCATGATGACCATTATGACATCATGACATCACCGTCGCCATGACAGCCATTATGACATCATCATCGCCATGGCGACCATTATGACATCATCGTCGCCTTGACGACAATTATGACATCATCGTCGCCATGACAACCATTATGACATCATCATCGCCATGATGACCGTTATGACATTATCGTCGCCATGACGACCATTATGATATAATTGTCGCCATGGCAACCATTATGACATCATCATCGACATGACAACCAATATGATATCATCGTCGCCATGATGACCATTATGACATCATCGTCGCCATGACAACCATTATGACATCATCGTCGCCATGGCGACCATTATGACATCACCTTCGCCATGACGACCATTATGACATCATCGCAGCCTTTACGACCATTATTAAATCACAGTCGCCATGACAACCATTATGACATCTCCGTCGCCATGACGACCATTATGACATCACCGTTGCCATGACGACCATTTTGACATCACCGTTGCCATGACGACCATTATGACATCATCGTCGCCATGACAACCATTATGACATCATCGTCGCCATGACGACCATTATGACATCATCGTCGCCATGATGACCCTTTATGACATTATCGTCGCCATGACGACCCTTATGACATCATCGTCGTCATGGCAACCATTATGACATCATCATCGCCATGACGACCAATATGATATCATCGTCGCCATGATGACCATTATGACATCATCATCGCCATGACAACCATTATGACATCATCCTTGCCATGATGACCATTATGACATCACCGTCGCCATGACGACCATTATGACATCATCATCGCCATGATGACCGTTATGACATTATCGTCGCCATGACGACCCTTATGACATCATCGTCGCCATGGCGACCATTATGACATCATCATCGCCATGACAACCAATATGATATCATCGTCGCCATGATGACTATTATGTCATCATCATCGCCATGGCAACCATTATGACATCTTCATCACCATGGCGTCCATTATGACATCAACGTCGCCATGGCGACCATTATGACATCACCGTCGTCATGACGACCATTATTAAATCATCGTAGCCATTTCGACCATTATTAAATCACAGTCGCCATGATAACCATTATGACATCTTCGTCGCCATGATGACCATTATGACATCATGACATCACCGTTGACATGACGACCATTATGACACCACCATTGCCATGACGACCATTATGACATCATCGTCGCCATGACGACCATTATGACATCATCGTCGCCATGACAACCATTATGACATCACAATCGCCATGACGACCATTATGACATCATCATCACCATGGCGACCATTATGACATCACCGTCGCCATGATGACCATTATGAAATCATCATAGCCATTACGACCATTATTAAATCACAGTCGCCATGACAACCATTATGACATCTTCGTCGCCATGACGACCATTATGACATCATGAACTCACCGTTGCCATGACGACCATTATGACATCACCGTTGCCATGAAAACCATTATGACATCACCGTTACCATGACGACCATTATGACATCATCGTCGCCATGACAACCATTATGACATCATCGTCGCCATGGTGACCATTATGACATCATCGTAGCCATTACGACCATTATTAAAACACAGTCGCCATGACAACCATTATGACATCTTCGTCACCATGACGACCATTATGACATCATGACATCACCGTTGCCATGACGACCATTATGACATCACCATTGCCATGACGAACATTATGACATCATCGTCATCATGGCGACCATTATGACATCATCGTCGCCATGACAACCATTATGAGATCAAAATCGCCATGACGACCATTATGACATCATCGTCGCCATGATGACCATTATGACATCATCGTCGCCATGACAACCATTTTGACATCATCGTCGCCATGGAGACCATTATGACATCACCGTCGCCATGACGACCATTATGACATCATCGTAGCCTTTACGACCATTATTAAATCAAAGTCGCCATGACGACCATTATGACATCATAGTCGCCATGGCGACCATTATGACATCATCATCGCCATGACAACCAATATGATATCATCGTCGCCATGATGACCAATATGTAATCATTGTCGCCATGACAACCATTATGACATCTTCGTCGTCATGGCGACCATTATGACATCACCGTCGCCATGGCGACCATTATGACATCATCATCGCCATGACAACCAATATGATATCATCGTCGCCATGATGACCATTATGTAATCATTGTCGCCATGACAACCATTATGACATCTTCGTCGTCATGGCGACCATTATGACATCATCGTCGCCATGGCGACCATTATGACATCATAGTCGCCCTGGCGACCATTATGACATCATCATCGCCATGACAACCAATATGATATCATCGTCGCAATGATGACCATTATGACATCATCGTCGCCATGACAACCATTATGACATCATATTCGCCATGGCGACCATTATGACATCACTGTCGCCATGACGTCCATTATGACATCATCGTAGCCATTACGACCATTATTAAATCACAGTCGCCATGACAACCATTATGACATCTTCGTCGCCATGACGACCATTATGACATCATGACATCACTGTTGCCATGACGACCATTATGACATCACCGTTGCCATGATGACCATTATGACATCATCATCGCCATGACGACCATTATGACATCATCATCGCCATGACAACCATTATGACATCACAATCGCCATGACGACCATTATGACATCATCGTCGCCATGGCGACCATTATGACATCATCATCGCCATGTTGACCGTTATGACAATATCGTCGCAATGACGACCCTTATGACATCATCGTCGCCATGGCAACCATTATGACATCATCATCGCCATGACAACCAATATGATATCATCGTTGCCATGATGACCATTATGACATCATTGTCGCCATGACAACCATTATGACATCAACGTCGCCATGGCGACCATTTTGACATCACCGTCGCCATAACGACCATTATGACATCTTTGTCGCCATGATGACCATTATGACATCATGACATCACAGTTGACATGACGACCATTATGACACCACCATTGCCATGACGACCATTATGACATCATCGTCGCCATGACGACCATTATGACATCATCGTCGCCATGACAACCATTATGACATCATCGTCGCCATGACAACCATTATGAAATCACAATCGCCATGACGACCATTATGACATCATCATCACCATGGCGACCATTATGACATCAACGTCGCCATGGCGGCCATTATGACATCACCGTCGCCATGACGACCATTATTAAATCATCGTAGCCATTTCGACCATTATTATATCACAGTCGCCATGACAACCATTATGACATCTTCGTCGCCATGATGACCATTATGACATCATGACATCACCGTTGCCATGACGACCATTATGACATCACCATTGCCATGACGACCATTATGACATCATCGTCGCCATGACGACCATTATGACATCATCGTCGCCATGACAACCATTATGACATCACAATCGCCATGACAACCATTATGACATCATCGTCACCATGGCGACCATTGTGACATCACCGTCGCAATGACGACAATTATGAAATCATCATAGCCATTACGACCATTATTAAATCACAGTCGCCATGACAACCATTATGACATCATCGTCGCCATGGCGACCATTATGACATCATCGTCACCTTGACGGCAATTATGACATCATTATCGTCATGACTACCATTATGACATCATCATCGCCATGATGACCGTTATGACATTATCGTCGCCATGACGACCCTTATGACATCATCGTTGCCATCGCAACCATTATGACATCATCATCGCCATGACAACCAATATGATATCATCGTCGCCATGATGACCATTATGACATCATCGTCGCCATGACAACCATTATGACATCTTTGTCGCCATGACAACCATTATGACATTATGACATCACCGTTGCCATGACGACCATTATGACATCACCGTTGCCATGACGAACATTATGCCATCATCGTCGCCATGACGACCATTATGACATCATCGTCGCCATGACGACCATTATGACATCATCGTCGCCATGACAACCATTATGACATCACAATCGCCATGACGATCATTATGACATCATCATCGCCATGATGACCCTTTATGACATTATCGTCGCCATGACGACCCTTATGACATCATCGTCCCCATGGCAACCATTATGACATCATCATCGTCATGACAACCAATATGATATCATCGTCGCCATGATGACCATTATGACATCATCGTCGCCATGACAACCAATATGACATCACAATCACCATGACGACCATTATGAATTCATCATAGCCATTACGACCATTATTAAATTACAGTCGCCATGACAACCATTATGACATCTTCATCGCCATGATGACCATTATGACATCATGACATCACCGTTGCCATGACAACCATTATGACATCATCATCGCCATGGCGACCATTATGACATCATCGTCGCCTTGACGACAATTATGACATCATCATCGCCATGACGACCATTATGACATCATCATCGCCATGATGGCCGTTATGACATTATCGTCGCCATGATGACCCTTATGACATCATCGTCGCCATGGCAACCATTATGACATCATCATCGCCATGACAACCAATGTGAAATCATCGTCGCCATGATGGCCATTATGACATCATCGTCGCCATGGCGACCATTATGACATCATCGTCGCCATGGCGACCATTATGACATCACCGTCGCCATGGCGACCATTATGACATCACCGTCGCCATGGCGACCATTATGACATCACCGTCGCCATGGCGACCATTATGACATCACCGTCGCCATGACGACCATTATGACATCACCGTCGCCATGACGACCATTATGACATCACCGTCGCCATGACGACCATTATGACATCACAGTCGCCATGACGACCATTATGACATCACCGTCGCCATGACGACCATTATGACATCACCGTCGCCATGACGACCATTATGACATCACCGTCGCCATGACGACCATTATGACACCATCGTCGCCATGACAATCATTATGACATCATTGTCGCCATGGCAACCATTATGACATCACCGTCGCCATGACGACCATTATGACATCATTGTAGCCATTACGACCATTGTTAAATCACAGTCGCCATGACAACCATTATGACATCATGACATCACCGTTGCCATGACGTCCATTATGACATCATCGTCGCCATGACAACCATTATAACATCATCGTCGCCATGGCGACCATTATGACACCACCGTTGCCATGACGATCATTATGACATCATCGTCGCCATGACGACCATTATGACATCATCATCGCCATGACGACCATTATGACATCATCATCGCCATGATGACCGTTATGACATCATCGTCGCCATGGCGACCATATGACATCACCGTTGCCATGACGACCATTATGACATCATCGTCGCCATGACGACCATTATGACATCATCGTCGCCATGACGACAATTATGACATCATCATCGCCATGACGACCATTATGACATCATCATCGCCATGGCAAACATTATGACATCATCATCGCCATGACACCCAATATGATATCATCGTCGCCATGATGACCATTATGACATCATCGTCGCCATGACAACCATTATGACATCACCGTCGCCATGGCGACCATTATGACATCACCGTCGCCATGACGACCATTATGACATCATCGTAGCCATTACAACCATTATTAAATCACAGTCGCCATGACAACCATTATGACATCTTCATCGCCATGATGACCATTATGACATCCTGACATCACCGTTGCCATGACGACCATTATGACATCATCGTCTCCATGACAACCATTATGACATCATCGACGCCATGGCGACCATTATGACACCACCGTTGCCATGACGTTCATAATGACATCATCGTCGCCATGACGACCATTATGACATCATCGTAGCCATTACAACCATTATTAAATCACAGTCGCCATGACAACCATTATGACATCTTCATCGCCATGATGACCATTATGACATCATGACATCACCGTCGCCATGACAACCATTATGACATCATCGTCGCTATGTCGACCATTATGACATCATCGTCGCCTTGACGACAATTATGACATCATCATCGCCATGATGACCGTTATGACATTATCGTCGCCATGACGACCCTTATGACATCATCGTCGCCATGGCAACCATTATGACATAATCATCGCCATGACAACCAATATGAAATCATCGTCGCCATGATGACCATTATGACATCATCGTCGCCATGACAACCATTATGACATCATCGTCGCCATGGCGACCATTATGACATCACCGTCGCCATGACGACCATTATGACATCACCGTCGCCATGACGACCATTATGACATCACCGTCGCCATGACGACCATTATGACATCACCGTCGCCATGACGACCATTATGACATCACCGTCGCCATGACGACCATTATGACATCACCGTCGCCATGACGACCATTATGACATGACCGTCGCCATGACGACCATTATGACATCATTGTCGCCATGACAACCATTATGACATCATCGTCGCCATGGCAACCATTATGACATCATCGTCGCCATGACGACCATTATGACATCATATTCGCCCTGACGACCATTATGACATCAACGTCGCCATGGCGACCATTTTGACATCACCGTCGCCATGACGACCATTATTAAATCATCGTAGCCATTACGACCATTATTAAATCACAGTCGCCATGACAACCATTATGACATCTTCGTCGCCATGATGACCATTATGACATCATGACATCACCGTTGCCATGACGACCATTATGACATCACCATTGCCATGACGACCATTATGACATCATCGTCGCCATGACGACCATTATGACATCATCATCGTCGCCATGACAAATATTATGACATCACAATCGCCATGACGACCATTATGACATCATCGTCGCCATCACGACCATTATGAAATCATCATAGCCATTACGGCCATTATTAAATCACAGTCGCCATGACAACCATTATTAAATCATCGTAGCCATTACGACCATTATTAAATCACAGTCGCCATGACAACCATTATGACATCTTCATCGCCATGATGACCATTATGACATCATGACATCACCGTCGCCATGACAGCCATTATGACATCATCATCGCCATGGCGACCATTATGACATCATCGTCGCCTTGACGACAATTATGACATCATCATCGCCATGGCGACCATTATGACATCATCATCGCCATGATGACCGTTATGACATTATCGTCGCCATGACGACCCTTATGATATAATTGTCGCCATGGCAACCATTATGACATCATCATAGACATGACAACCAATATGATGACCATTATGACATCATCGTCGCCATGACAACCATTATGACATCATCGCAGCCTTTACGATCATTATTAAATCACAGTCGCCATGACAACCATTATGACATCTCCGTCGCCATGACGACCATTATGACATCACCGTTGCCATGACGACCATTTTAACATCACCGTTGCCATGACGACCATTATGACATCATCGTCGCCATGACAACCATTATGACATCATCGTCGCCATGACGACCATTATGACATCATCATCGCCATGATGACCCTTTATGACATTATCGTCGCCATGACGACCCTTATGACATCATCGTCGCCATGGCAACCATTATGACATCATCATCGCCATGACGACCAATATGATATCATCGTCGCCATCATGACCATTATGACATCATCATCGCCATGACAACCATTATGACATCATCGTTGCCATGACGACCATTATGACATCACCGTCGCCATGACGACCATTATGACATCATCGTAGCCTTTACGACCATTATTAAATCAAAGTCGCCATGACGACCATTATGACATCATAGTCGCCATGGAGACCATTATGACATCATCATCGCCATGACAACCAATATGATATCATCGTCGCCATGATGACCAATATGTAATCATTGTCGCCATGACAACCATTATGACATCTTCGTCGTCATGGCGACCATTATGACATCACCGTCGCCATGGCGACCATTATGACATCATCATCGCCATGACAACCAATATGATATCATCGTCGCCATGATGACCATTATGTAATCATTGTCGCCATGACAACCATTATGACATCTTCGTCGTCATGGCGACCATTATGACATCATCGTCGCCATGGCGACCATTATGACATCATAGTCGCCCTGGCGACCATTATGACATCATCATCGCCATGACAACCAATATGATATCATCGTCGCCATGATGACCATTATGACATCATCGTCGCCATGACAACCATTATGACATCATATTCGCCATGGCGACCATTATGACATCACTGTCGCCATGACGTCCATTATGACATCATCGTAGCCATTACGACCATTATTAAATCACAGTCGCCATGACAACCATTATGACATCTTCGTCGCCATGACGACCATTATGACATCATGACATCACTGTTGCCATGACGACCATTATGACATCACCGTTGCCATGATGACCATTATGACATCATCATCGCCATGACGACCATTATGACATCATCATCGCCATGACAACCATTATGACATCACAATCGTCATGACGACCATTATGACATCATCGTCGCCATGGCGACCATTATGACATCATCATCGCCATGATGACCGTTATGACAATATCGTCGCAATGACGACCCTTATGACATCATCGTCGCCATGGCAACCATTATGACATCATCATCGCCATGACAACCAATATGATATCATCGTTGCCATGATGACCATTATGACATCATTGTCGCCATGACAACCATTATGACATCAACGTCGCCATGGCGACCATTTTGACATCACCGTCGCCATAACGACCATTATGACATCTTCGTCGCCATGATGACCATTATGACATCATGACATCACCGTTGACATGACGACCATTATGACACCACCATTGCCATGACGACCATTATGACATCATCGTCGCCATGACGACCATTATGACATCATCGTCGCCATGACAACCATTATGACATCATCGTCGCCATGACAACCATTATGAAATCACAATCGCCATGACGACCATTATGACATCATCATCACCATGGCGACCATTATGACATCACCGTCGCCATGACGACCATTATGAAATCATCATAGCCATTACGACCATTATTAAATCACAGTCGCCATGACGACCATTATGACATCATGACATCACCGTTGCCATGACGACCATTATGACATCACCGTTTCCATGACGACCATTATGACATCATCATCGCCATGACGACAATTATGACATCATCATCGCCATGATGACCAATATGACATCATCATCGCCATGATGACCGTTATGACATTATCGTCGCCATGACGACCCTTATGACATCACCGTCGCCATGACGACCATTATGACATCATCATAGCCATTACGACCATTATTAAATCACAGTCGCCATGACAACCATTATGACATCTTCATCGCCATGACGACCATTATGACATCATGACATCACCGTTGCCATGACGGCCATTATGACATCATCGTCGCCATGACAACCATTATAACATCATCGTCGCCATGGCGACCATTATGACATCATCGTCGCCATGACGACCATTATAACATCATCATCGCCATGATGACCATTATGACATCATCATCGCCATGATGACCGTTATGACATTATCGTCACCATGACGACCCTTATGATATCATCGTCGCCATGGCAAACATTATGACATCATCGCCATGACAACCAATATGATATCATCGTCGCCATGATGACCATTATGACATCATCGTCGCCATGACAACCATTATGACATCATCATCGCCATGGCGACCATTATGACATCATCGTCGCCATGACAACCATTATGACATCACCGCCACCATGACGACCATTATGACATCATCATCGCCATGATGACCGTTATGACATTATCGTCGCCATGACGACCCTTATGACATCATCGCCGCCATGGTGACCATTATGACATCATCATCGCCATGACAACCAATATGATATCATCGTCGCCATGATGACCATTATGTCATCATCGTCGCCATTGCAACCATTATGACATCATCATCGCCATGGCGACCATTATGACATCAACGTCGCCATGGCGGCCATTATGACATCACCGTCGCCATGACGACCATTATTAAATCATCGTAGCCATTTCGACCATTATTATATCACAGTCGCCATGACAACCGTTATGACATCTTCGTCGCCATGATGACCATTATGACATCATGACATCACCGTTGCCATGACGACCATTATGACATCACCATTGCCATGACGACCATTATGACATCATCGTCGCCATGACGACCATTATGACATCATCGTCGCCATGACAACCATTATGACATCACAATCGCCATGACGACCATTATGACATCATCGTCACCATGGCGACCATTGTGACATCACCGTCGCAATGACGACAATTATGAAATCATCATAGCCATTACGACCATTATTAAATCACAGTCGCCATGACAACCATTATGACATCTTCGTCGCAATGATGACCATTATGACATCATGACATCACCGTCGCCATGACAACCATTATGACATCATCGTCGCCATGGCGACCATTATGACATCATCGTCACCTTGACGGCAATTATGACATCATTATCGCCATGACTACCATTATGACATCATCATCGCCATGATGACCGTTATGACATTATCGTCGCCATGACGACCCTTATGACATCATCGTTGCCATCGCAACCATTATGACATCATCATCGCCATGACAACCAATATGATATCATCGTCGCCATGATGACCATTATGACATCATCGTCGCCATGACAACCATTATGACATCTTTGTCACCATGACAACCATTATGACATCACCGTTGCCATGACGACCATTATGACATCATCGTCGCCATAACGACCATTATGACATGACCGTCGCCATGACGACCATTATGACATCATCGTCGCCATGACAACAATTATGACATCACAATCGCCATGACGATCATTATGACATCATCATCGCCATGATGACCCTTTATGACATTATCGTCGCCATGACGACCCTTATGACATCATCGTCCCCATGGCAACCATTATGACATCATCATCGTCATGACAACCAATATGATATCATCGTCGCCATGATGACCATTATGACATCATCGTCGCCATGACAACCAATATGACATCACAATCGCCATGACGACCATTATGAAATCATCATAGCCATTACGACCATTATTAAATTACAGTCGCCATGACAACCATTATGACATCTTCATCGCCATGATGACCATTATGACATCATGACATCACCGTTGCCATGACAACCATTATGACATCATCGTCGCCATGGCGACCATTATGACATCATCATCGCCATGATGGCCGTTATGACATTATCGTCGCCATGACGACCCTTATGACATCATCGTCGCCATGGCAACCATTATGACATCATCATCGCCATGACAACCAATATGAAATCATCGTCGCCATGATGACCATTATGACATCATCGTCGCCATGACAACCATTATAACATCAACGTCGCCATGGCGACCATTATGACATCACCGTCGCCATGACGACCATTATGACATCACCGTCGCCATGACGACCATTATGACATCACCGTCGCCATGACGACCATTATGACATCACCGTCGCCATGACGACCATTATGACATCACCGTCGCCATGACGACCATTATGACATCACCGTCGCCATGACGACCATTATGACATCATCGTCGCCATGACGACCATTATGACACCATCGTCGCCATGACAACCATTATGACATCATCGTCGCCATGGCCACCATTATGACATCACCGTCACCATGACGACCATTATGACATCATCGTAGCCATTACGACCATTATTAAATCACAGTCGCCATGACAACCATTATGACATCTTCATCGCCATGACGACCATTATGACATCATTACATCACCGTTGCCATGACGTCCATTATGACATCATCGTCGCCATGACAACCATTGTAACATCATCGTCGCCATGGCGACCATTATGACACCACCGTTGCCATGGCGACCATTATGACATCATCGTCGCCATGATGACCATTATGACATCATCATCGCCATAACGACCATTATGACATCATCATCGCCATGATGACCGTTATGACATCATCGTCGCCATGGCGACCATTATGACATCAACGTCGCCATGACGACCATTATTAAATCATCGTAGCCATTACGACCATTATTAAATCACAATCGTCATGACAACCATTATGACATCTTCGTCGCCATGATGACCATTATGACATCATGACATCACTGTTGCCATGACGACCCTTATGACATCATCGTCGCCATGGCAAACATTATGACATCATCGCCATGACACCCAATATGATATCATCGTCGCCATGATGACCATTATGACATCATCGTCGCCATGACAACCATTATGACATCATCGTCGCCATGACGACCATTATGACATCATCGTAGCCATTACAACCATTATTAAATCACAGTCGCCATGACAACCATTATGACATCTTCATCGCCATGATGACCATTATGACATCCTGACATCACCGTTGCCATGACGACCATTATGACATCATCGTCTCCATGACAACCATTATGACATCATCGACACCATGGCGACCATTATGACACCACCGTTGCCATGATGACCATAATGACATCATGGTCGCCTTGACGACCATTATGACATCATCGTAGCCATTACAACCATTATTAAATCACAGTCGCCATGACAACCATTATGACATCTACATCGCCATGATGACCATTATGACATCATGACATCACCGTCGCCATGACAACCATTATGACATCATCGTCGCTATGGCGACCATTATGACATCATCGTCGCCTTGACGACAATTATGACATCATCATCGCCATGACGACCATTATGACATCATCATCGCCATGATGACCGTTATGACATTATCGTCGCCATGACGACCCTTATGACATCATCGTCGCCATGGCAACCATTATGACATCATCATCGCCATGACAACCAATATGAAATCATTGTCGCCATGATGACCATTATGACATCATCGTCGCCATGACAACCATTATGACATCATCGTCGCCATGGCGACCATTTTGACATCACCGTCGCCATGACGACCATTATGACATCACCGTCGCCATGACAACCATTATGACATCATCGTCGCCATGGCAACCATTATGACATCATCGTCGCCATGACGACCATTATGACATCATATTCGCCCTGACGACCATTATGACATCAACGTCGCCATGGCGACCATTTTGACATCACCGTCGCCATGACGACCATTATTAAATCATCGTAGCCATTACGACCGTTATTAAATCACAGTCGCCATGACAACCATTATGACATCTTCGTCGCCATGATGACCATTATGAAATCATGACATCACCGTTGCCATGACGACCATTATGACATCACCATTGCCATGACGACCATTATGACATCATCGTCGCCATGACGACCATTATGACATCATCATCGTCGCCATGACAACCATTATGACATCACAATCGCCATGACGACCATTATGACATCATCGTCACCATGGCGACCATTATGACATCACCGTCGCCATGACGACCATTCTGAAATCATCATAGCCATTACGACCATTATTAAATCACAGTTGCCATGACAACCATTATGACATCTTCATCGCCATGATGACCATTATGACATCATGACATCACCGTTGCAATGACGACCATTATGACATCATCGTCTCCATGACAACCATTATGACATCATCGACGCCATGGCGACCATTATGACACCACCGTTGCCATGACGACCATAATGACATCATCGTCGCCATGACGACCATTATGACATCATCGTAGCCATTACAACCATTATTAAATCACAGTCGCCATGACAACCATTATGACATCTTCATCGCCATGATGACCATTATGACATCATGACATCACCGTCGCCATGACAACCATTATGACATCATCGTCGCTATGGCGACCATTATGACATCATCGTCGCCTTGACGACAATTATGACATCATCATCGCCATGATGACCGTTATGACATTATCGTCGCCATGACGACCCTTATGACATCTTCGTCGCCATGGCAACCATTATGACATCATCATCGCCATGACAACCAATATGAAATCATCGTCGCCATGATGACCATTATGACATCATCGTCGCCATGACGACCATTATGACATCACCGTCGCCATGACGACCATTATGACATCACCGTCGCCATGACGACCATTATGACATCACCGTCGCCATGACGGCCATTATGACATCACCGTCGCCATGACGACCATTATGACATCACCGTCGCCATGACGACCATTATGACATCATCGTCGCCATGACGACCATTATGACATGACCGTCGCCATGACGACCATTATGACATCATCGTCGCCATGACAACCATTATGACATCATCGTCGCCATGGCAACCATTATGACATCATCGTCGCCATGAAGACCATTATGACATCATATTCGCCCTGACGACCATTATGACATCAACGTCGCCATGGCGACCATTTTGACATCACCGTCGCCATGACGACCATTATTAAATCATCGTAGCCATTACGACCATTATTAAATCACAGTCGCCATGACAACCATTATGACATCTTCGTCGCCATGATGACCATTATGACATTATGACATCACCGTTGCCATGACGACCATTATGACATCACCATTGCCATGACGACCATTATGACATCATCGTCGCCATGACGACCATTATGACATCATCATCGTCGCCATGACAACCATTATGACATCACAATCGCCATGACGACCATTATGACATCATCGTCACCATGGCGACCATTATGACATCACCGTCGCCATGGCGACCATTATGACATCACCGTCGCCATGACGACCATTATGAAATCATCATAGCCATTACGACCATTATTAAATCAAAGTCGCCATGACAACCATTATGACATCTTCATCGCCATGATGACCATTATGACATCATGACATCACCGTTGCCATGACGACCATTATGACATCATCGTCTCCATGACAACCATTATGACATCATCGACGCCATGGCGACCATTATGACACCACCGTTGCCATGATGACCATAATGACATCATCGTCGCCATGACGACCATTATGACATCATCGTAGCCATTACAACCATTATTAAATCACAGTCGCCATGACAACCATTATGACATCTTCATCGCCATGATGACCATTATGACATCATGACATCACCGTCGCCATGACAACCATTATGACATCATCGTCGCTATGGCGACCATTATGACATCATCGTCGCCTTGACGACAATTATGACATCATCATAGCCATGATGACCGTTATGACTTTATCGTCGCCATGACGACCCTTATGACATCTTCGTCGCCATGGCAACCATTATGACATCATCATCGCCATGACAACCAATATGAAATCATCGTCGCCATGACAACCAATATGAAATCATCGTCGCCATGATGACCATTATGACATCATCGTCACCATGGCGACCATTATGACATCACCGTCGCCATGACGACCATTATGACATCACCGTCGCCATGACGACCATTATGACATCACCGTCGCCATGACGACCATTATGACATCACCGTCGCCATGACGACCATTATGACATCATCGTCGCCATAACGACCATTATGACATGACCGTCGCCATGACGACCATTATGACATCATCGTCGCCATGACAACCATTATGACATCATCGTCGCCATGGCAACCATTATGACATCATCGTCACCATGACGACCATTATGACATCATATTCGCCCCGACGAATATTATGACATCAACGTCGCCATGGCGACCATTTTGACATCACCGTCGCCATGACGACCATTATTAAATCATCGTAGCCATTACGACCATTATTAAATCACAGTCGCCATGACAACCATTATGACATCTTCATCGCCATGATGACCATTATGACATCATGACATCACCGTCGCCATGACAACCATTATGACATCATCGTCGCTATGGCGACCATTATGACATCATCGTCGCCTTGACGACAATTATGACATCATCATCGCCATGATGACCGTTATGACATTATCGTCGCCATGACGACCCTTATGACATCACCGTCGCCATGACAACCAATATGAAATCATCGTCGCCATGATGACCATTATGACATCATCGTCGCCATGACAACCATTATGACATCATCGTCGCCATGGCGACCATTATGACATCACCGTCGCCATGACGACCATTATGACATCACCGTCGCCATGACGACCATTATGACATCACCGTCGCCATGACGACCATTATGACATCACCGTCGCCATGACGACCATTATGACATTATCGTCGCCATAACGACCATTATGACATGACCGTCGCCATGACGACCATTATGACATCATCGTCGCCATGACAACCATTATGACATCATCGTCGCCATGGCAACCATTATGACATCATCGTCGCCATGACGACCATTATGACATCATATTCGCCCTGACGACCATTATGACATCAACGTCGCCATGGCGAAAATTTTGACATCACCGTCGCCATGACGACCATTATTAAATCATCGTAGCCATTACGACCATTATTAAATCACAGTCGCCATGACAACCATTATGACATCTTCGTCGCCATGATGACCATTATGACATCATGACATCACCGTTGCCATGACGACCATTATGACATCACCATTGCCATGACGACCATTATGACATCATCGTCGCCATGACGACCATTATGACATCATCATCGTCGCCATGACAACCATTATGACATCACAATCGCCATGACGACCATTATGACATCATCGTCACCATGGCGACCATTATGACATCACCGTCGCCATGACGACCATTATGAAATCATCATAGCCATTACGACCATTATTAAATCACAGTCGCCATGACAACCATTATGACATCTTCATCGCCATGATGACCATTATGACATCATGACATCACCGTTGCCATGACGACCATTATGACATCATCGTCTCCATGACAACCATTATGACATCATCGACGCCATGGCGACCATTATGACACCACCGTTGCCATGACGACCATAATGACATCATCGTCGCCATGACGACCATTATGACATCATCGTACCATTACAACCATTATTAAATCACAGTCGCCATGACAACCATTATGACATCTTCATCGCCATGATGACCATTATGACATCATGACATCACCGTCGCCATGACAACCATTATGACATCATCGTCGCTATGGCGACCATTATGACATCATCGTCGCCTTGACGACAATTATGACATCATCATCGCCATGACGACCATTATGACATTATCGTCGCCATGACGACCCTTATGACATCATCGTCGCCATGGCAACCATTATGACATCATCATCGCCATGACAACCAATATGAAATCATCGTCGCCATGATGACCATTATGACATCACCGTCGCCATGACAACCATTATGACATCACCGTCGCCATGGCGACCATTATGACATCACCGTCGCCATGACGACCATTATGACATCACCGTCGCCATGACGACCATTATGACATCACCGTCGCCATGACGACCATTATGACATCACCGTCGCCATGATGACCATTATGACATCACCGTCGCCATGACGACCATTATGACATCACCGTCTCCATGACGACCATTATGACATCATCGTCGCCATAACGACCATTATGACATGACCGTCGCCATGACGACCATTATGACATCATCGTCGCCATGACAACCATTATGACATCATCGTCGCCATGGCAACCATTATGACATCATCGTCGCCATGACGACCATTATGACATCATATTCGCCCTGACGACCATTATGACATCAACGTCGCCATGGCGACCATTTTGACATCACCGTCGCCATGACGACCATTATTAAATCATCGTAGCCATTACGACCATTATTAAATCACAGTCGCCATGACAACCATTATGACATCTTCGTCGCTATGATGACCATTATGACATCATGACATCACCGTTGCCATGACGACCATTATGACATCACCATTGCCATGACGACCATTATGACATCATCGTCGCCATGACGACCATTATGACATCATCATCGTCGCCATGACAACCATTATGACATCACAATCGCCATGACGACCATTATGACATCATCGTCACCATGGCGACCATTATGACATCACCGTCGCCATGACGACCATTATGAAATCATCATAACCATTACGACCATTATTAAATCACAGTCGCCATGACAACCATTATGACATCTTCATCGCCATGATGACCATTATGACATCATGACATCACCGTCGCCATGACAATCATTATGACATCATCATCGCCATGGCGACCATTATGACATCATCGTCGCCATAACGACCATTATGACATGACCGTCGCCATGACGACCATTATGACATCATCGTCGCCATGACAACCATTATGACATCATCGTCGCCATGGCAACCATTATGACATCATCGTCGCCATGACGACCATTATGACATCATATTCGCCCTGACGACCATTATGACATCAACGTCGCCATGGCGACCATTTTGACATCACCGTCGCCATGACGACCATTATTAAATCATCGTAGCCATTACGACCATTATTAAATCACAGTCGCCATGACAACCATTATGACATCTTCGTCGCTATGATGACCATTATGACATCATGACATCACCGTTGCCATGACGACCATTATGACATCACCATTGCCATGACGACCATTATGACATCATCGTCGCCATGACGACCATTATGACATCATCATCGTCGCCATGACAACCATTATGACATCACAATCGCCATGACGACCATTATGACATCATCGTCACCATGGCGACCATTATGACATCACCGTCGCCATGACGACCATTATGAAATCATCATAACCATTACGACCATTATTAAATCACAGTCGCCATGACAACCATTATGACATCTTCATCGCCATGATGACCATTATGACATCATGACATCACCGTCGCCATGACAATCATTATGACATCATCATCGCCATGGCGACCATTATGACATCATCGTCGCCTTGATGACAATTATGACATCATCGTCGCCATGACAACCATTATGACATCACCGTCGCCATGGCGACCATTATGACATCACCGTCGCCATGACGACCATTATGACATCACCGTCGCCATGACGACCATTATGACATCACCGTCGCCATGACAACCATTATGACATCACCGTCGCCATGACAACCATTATGACATCTTCATCGCCATGACGACCATTATGACATCATGACATCACCGTTGCCATGACGTCCATTATGACATCATCGTCGCCATGACAACCATTATAACATCATCGTCGCCATGGCGACCATTATGACACCACCGTTGCCATGACGACCATTATGACATCATCGTCGCCATGACGACCATTATGACATCATCATCGCCATGACGACCATTATGACATCATCATCGCCATGATGACCGTTATGACACCACCGTTGCCATGACGACCATTATGACATCAACGTCGCCATGACGACCATTATTAAATCATCGTAGCCATTACGACCATTATTAAATCACAATCGTCATGACAACCATTATGACATCTTCGTCGCCATGATGACCATTATGACATCATGACATCACTGTTGCCATGACGACCCTTGTGACATCATCGTCGCCATGGCAAACATTATGACATCATCATCGCCATGACACCCAATATGATATCATCGTCGCCATGATGACCATTATGACATCATCGTCGCCATGACAACCATTATGACATCATCGTCACCATGTTGACCATTATGACATCACCGTCGCCATGACGACCATTATGACATCATCGTAGCCAGTACAACCATTATTAAATCACAGTCGCCATGACAATCATTATGACATCTTCGTCGCCATGACGACCATTATGACATCATGACATCACCGTCGCCATGACAACCATTATGACATCATCGTCGCTATGGCGACCATTATGACATCATCGTCGCCTTGACGACAATTATGAAATCATCATCGCCATGACGACCATTATGACATCATCATCGCCATGGCAACCATTATGACATCACCGTCGCCATGACGACCATTATGACATCACCGTCGCCATGACGACCATTATGACATCATCGTCGCCATGACAACCATTATGACATCATCGTCGCCATGGCAACCATTATGACATCATCGTCGCCATGACGACCATTATGACATCATATTCGCCCTGACGACCATTATGACATCAACGTCGCCATGGCGACCATTTTGACATCACCGTCGCCATGACGACCATTATTAAATCATCGTCGCCATGACGACCATTATGACATCATCATCGCCATGACGACCATTATGACATCATCATCGCCATGATGACCGTTATGACATCATCGTCGCCATGGCGACCATTATGACACCACCATTGCCATGACGACCATTATGACATCAACGTCGCCATGACGACCATTATTAAATCATCGTAGCCATTACGACCATTATTAAATCACAATCGTCATGACAACCATTATGACATCTTCGTCGCTGTTATGCACACGCCCGGGCTAAGCGGCGTGTGCGTGGGATTGGTAGTGATTCCACTGGACCGTGCCGGAGAGTGAATGCCTGGAGGGGCGTGACTAAGTATTCACCCGATCCGACCAGGGTCGCACGACGGCATACGACGCCAGTGCACCAAGGAGGAACCGAGCAGAGGGACCAGGTGCTACTCCAGGACAGACCCCGGACACGGCTGTTGACCCACACAGGGGAATACAGGAACAGGCTGGTAGGCTGGCACACAGACTGGTGGGTATAGGCAGGCACGACTGGTATGCAGGCAGGCGGGTATGCAGGCAGGGCGGTAAAGGCAAGCACAGCTAGAGTGCAGACAGGGAGGTACTAGCAGGTAGGAACACAGGCGGGATAGGACCCAGTACACACCGGGACTCAGGAACAATACAGGCAGAGGGTTACAGGCAAGCACAGCTAGAGTGCAGACAAGGCTGAGCAGGGAGGACAGGGCTCTGTTCACACGGAACAGACAGGAAGGGAAAGACAGAGCCAGATACTCACACAGTACTTGCAGAGACAACAAGCAGGAGTTAGGTACGAGTTCAGACTCTGCAGAAAAAGGAAGGGAACGGACATAGAGGCAAAACAGGTAAAGGACAGGAGAGAGTTCAGACTGGAACTGAGTGTACGGAGGAGACCGACACTGCAGAGGGATACAGGAGCGGGTCTGGGAATACGGCCCCCAGAGAGGCGGAACGAACAGGCAAGGAGCGTGTTCAGACAGGACAGACCAGACGCAGGAGCGGGTCTAGGAAATCGGCCACTAGAAGGCGGAACGAACAGGCAAGGAGCGTGTTCAGACAGGACAGACCAGAGAACACAAAAAGGACACAGTTCAGACACGGGAGCTGATACCGCAAAGCAGGAGACATACAGGACTCAGTTCAGACACGGGAGCTGAAACCGCAAAGCAGGAGACATACAGGACTCAGTTCAGACACGGGAGCTGATACTGCAAAGCAGGAGACATACAGGACTCAGTTCAGACACGGGAACTGATACAAAAAGCAGGAGACAAGAGACGGGACCTGGCACCTTCAGAGTGCAAGCACACACTGAAGGAAACACTATGCTCAGGCAGGGATAGAAGGGAGCTGCTGAGCTATATACCAAGTGACAGACAGCAATAGGCTGAGGACGCACAAGGGGTGTGACCCACAGCAGGTACAAAAGGCAGGAAGTGATCGGGCGCCGCCCTTAAGCAGCAGAAACAGACACAAACAGACAGCATGGAGGGAAGCCAGAGAGACATTCTGGACAGGAGATCAAGTGCGCCCTCTTGCACAGTGGGAGATGGACCACCATGCAAGGACGCCGCCAGGTATGTTACAGTCGCCATGATGACCATTATGACAATCATGACATCACTGTTGCCATGACGACCCTTATGACATCATCGTCGCCATGGCAAACATTATGACATCATCATCGCCATGACACCCAATATGATATCATCGTCGCCATGATGACCATTATGACATCATCGTCGCCATGACAACCATTATGACATCATCGTCGCCATGGCGACCTTTATGACATCACCGTCGCCATGACGACCATTATGACATCATCGTAGCCATTATAACCATTATTAAATCACAGTCGCCATGACAATCATTATGACATCTTCGTCGCCATGACGACCATTATGACATCATGACATCACCGTTGCCATGACGACCATTATGACATCATCGTCTCCATGACAACCATTATGACATCATCGACGCCATGGCGACCATTATGACACCACCGTTGCCATGACGACCATAATGACATCATCGTCGCCATGACGACCATTATGACATCATCGTAGCCATTACAACCATTATTACATTTTCATCGCCATGATGACCATTATGACATCATGACATCACCGTCGCCATGACAACCATTATGACATCATCGTCGCTATGGCGACCATTATGACATCATCGTCGCCTTGACGACAATTATGACATCATCATCGCCATGACGACCATTATGACATCATCATCGCCATGATGACCGTTATGACATTATCGTCGCCATGACGACCCTTATGACATCATCGTCGCCATGGCAACCATTATGACATCATCATCGCCATGGCAACCAATATGAAATCATCGTCGCCATGACGACCATTATGACATCATCGTCGCCATGACAACCATTATGACATCATTGTCGCCATGGCGACCATTATGACATCACCGTCGCCATGACGACCATTATGACATCATCGTCGCCATGACAACCATTATGACATCACCGTCGCCATGACGACCATTATGACATCACCGTCGCCATGACGACCATTATGACATCATCGTCGCCATGACGACCATTATGACATGACCGTCGCCATGACGACCATTATGACATCATCGTCGCCATGACAACCATTATGACATCATCGTCGCCATGGCAACCATTATGACATCATCGTCGCCATGACGACCATTATGACATCATATTCGCCCTGACGACCATTATGACATCAACGTCGCCATGGCGACCATTTTGACATCACCGTCGCCATGACGACCATTATTAAATCATCGTAGCCATTACGACCATTATTAAATCACAGTCGCCATGACAACCATTATGACATCTTCGTCGCCATGATGACCATTATGACATCATGACATCACCGTTGCCATGACGACCATTATGACATCACCATTGCCATGACGACCATTATGACATCATCGTCGCCATGACGACCATTATGACATCATCATCGTCGCCATGACAACCATTATGACATCACAATCGCCATGACGACCATTATGACATCACCGTCGCCATGACGACCATTATGAAATCATCATAGCCATTACGACCATTATTAAATCACAGTCGCCATGACAACCATTATGACATCTTCATCGCCATGATGACCATTATGACATCATGACATCACCGTTGCCATGACGACCATTATGACATCATCGTCTCCATGACAACCATTATGACATCATCGACGCCATGGCGACCATTATGACACCACCGTTGCCATGACGACCATAATGACATCATCGTCGCCATGACGACCATTATGACATCATCGTAGCCATTACAACCATTATTAAATCACAGTCGCCATGACAACCATTATGACATCTTCATCGCCATGATGACCATTATGACATCATGACATCACCGTCGCCATGACAACCATTATGACATCATCGTCGCTATGGTGACCATTATGACATCATCGTCGCCTTGACGACAATTATGACATCATCATCGCCATGACGACCATTATGACATCATCATCGCCATGATGACCGTTATGACATTATCGTCGCCATGACGACCCTTATGACATCATCGTCGCCATGGCAACCATTATGACATCATCATCGCCATGACAACCAATATGAAATCACCGTCGCCATGACGACCATTATGACATCATCGTCGCCATAACGACCATTATGACATGACCATAGCCATGACGACCATTATGACATCATCGTCGCCATGACAACCATTATGACATCATCGTCGCCATGGCAACCACTATGACATCATCGTCGCCATGACGACCATTATGACATCATATTCGCCCTGACGACCATTATGACATCAACGTCGCCATGGCGACCATTTTGACATCACCGTCGCCATGACGACCATTATTAAATCATCGTAGCCATTACGACCATTATTAAATCACAGTCGCCATGACAACCATTATGACATCTTCATCGCCATGATGACCACTATGACATCATGACATCACCGTTGCCATGACGACCATTATGACATCACCATTGCCATGACGACCATTATGACATCATCGTCGCCATGACGACCATTATGACATCATCATCGTCGCCATGACAACCATTATGACATCACAATCGCCGTGACGACCATTATGACATCATCGTCACCATGGCGACCATTATGACATCACCGTCGCCATGACGATCATTATGAAATCATCATAACCATTACGACCATTATTAAATCACAGTCGCCATGACAACCATTATGACATCTTCATCGCCATGATGACCATTATGACATCTTCATCGCCATGATGACCATTATGACATCATGACATCACCTTCGCCATGACAATCATTATGACATCATCATCGCCATGGCGACCATTTTGACATCATCGTCGCCTTGACGACAATTATGACATCATCGTCGCCATGACAACCATTATGACATCACCGTCGCCATGGCGACCATTATGACATCACCGTCGCCATGACGACCATTATGACATCACCGTCGCCATGACGACCATTATGACATCACCGTCGCCATGACGACCATTATGACATCACCGTCGCCATGACGACCATTATGACATCACCGTCGCCATGACAACCATTATGACATCATCGTCGCCATGGCGACCATTATGACATCATCGTCGCCATGGCGACCATTATGACATCACCGTCGCCATGACGACCATTATGACATCATCGTAGCCATTACGACCATTATTAAATCACAGTCGCCATGACAACCATTATGACATCTTCATCGCCATGACGACCATTATGACATCACGACATCACCGTTGCCATGACGTCCATTATGACATCATCGTCGCCATGACAACCATTATAACATCATCGTCGCCATGGCGACCATTATGACACCACCGTTGCCATGACGATCATTATGACATCATCGTCGCCATGACGACCATTATGACATCATCATCGCCATGACGACCATTATGACATCATCATCGCCATGATGACCGTTATGACATCATCGTCGCCATGGCGACCATTATGACACCACCGTTGCCATGACGACCATTATGACATCAACGTCGCCATGACGACCATTATTAAATCATCGTAGCCATTACGACCATTATTAAATCACAATCGTCATGACAACCATTATGACATCTTCGTCGCCATGATGACCATTATGACATCATGACATCACTGTTGCCATGACGACCCTTATGACATCATCGTCGCCATGGCAAACATTATGACATCATCATCGCCATGACACCCAATATGATATCATCGTCGCCATGATGACCATTATGACATCATCGTCGCCATGACAACCATTATGACATCATCGTCGTCATGGCGACCATTATGACATCACCGTCGCCATGACGACCATTATGACATCATCGTAGCCATTACAACCATTATTAAATCACAGTCGGCATGACAATCATTATGACATCTTCGTCGCCATGACGACCATTATGACATCATCGTCTCCATGACAACCATTATGACATCATCAACGCCATGGCGACCATTATGACACCACCGTTGCCATGACGACCATAATGACATCATCGTCGCCATGACGACCATTATGACATCATCGTAGCCATTACAACCATTATTAAATCACAGTCGCCATGACAACCATTATGACATTTTCATCGCCATGATGACCATTATGACATCATGACATCACCGTCGCCATGACAACCATTATGACATCATCGTCGCTATGGCGACCATTATGACATCATCGTCGCCTTGACGACAATTATGACATCATCATCGCCATGACGACCATTATGACATCATCATCGCCATGATGACTGTTATGACATTATCGTCGCCATGACGACCCTTATGACATCATCGTCGCCATGACGACCATTATGACATCATCGTCGCCATGGCAACCATTATGACATCATCGTCGCCATGACGACCATTATGACATCAACGTCGCCATGGCGACCATTTTGACATCACCGTCGCCAAGACGACCATTATTAAATCATCGTAGCCATTACGACCATTATTAAATCACAGTCGCCATGACAACCATTATGACATCTTCGTCGCCATGATGACCATTATGACATCATGACATCACCGTTGCCATGACGACCATTATGACATCACCATTGCCATGACGACCATTATGACATCATCGTCGCCATGACGACCATTATGACATCATCATCGTCGCCATGACAACCATTATGACATCACAATCGCCATGACGACCATTATGACATCATCGTCACCATGGCGACCATTATGACATCACCGTCGCCATGACGACCATTATGAAATCATCATAGCCATTACGACCATTATTAAATCACAGTCGCCATGACAACCATTATGACATCATGACATCACCGTCGCCATGATGACCATTATGACATCATCGTCGCCATGACAACCATTTTGACATCATCGTCGCCATGGCGACCATTATGACATCACCGTCGCCATGGCGACCATTATGACATCACCGTCGCCATGACGACCATTATTAAATCAAAGTCGCCATGACAACCATTATGACATCTTCGTCGCCATGACGACCATTATGACATCATCGTTGCCATGACGACCATTATGACATCATCGTTGCCATGACGACCATTATGACATCATCGTCGCCATGACGACCATTATGACATCACCGTCGCCATGACGACCGTTATGACATCATCATCGCCACGATGACCGTTATGACATTATCGTCGCCACGATGACCGTTATGACATTATCGTCGCCATGACGACCCTTATGACATCATCGTCGCCATGGCGACCATTATGACATCATAGTCGCCATGGCGACCATTATGACATCATCATCGCCATGACAACCAACATGATATCATCGTCGCCATGATGACCATTATGTAATCATTGTCGCCATGACAACCATTATGACATCTTCGTCGTCATGGCGACCATTATGACATCACCTTCGCCAAGACGACCATTATGACATCATCGCAGCCATTACGACCATTATTAAATCACAGTCGCCATGACAACCATTATGACATCTTCGTCACCATGACGACCATTATGACATCACCGTTGCCATGACGACCATTTTTACATCACCGTTGCCATGACGACCATTATGACATCATCGTCGCCATGACGACCATTATGACATCATCGTCGCCATGACGACCATTATAACATCATCATCGCCATGATGACCCTTTATGACATTATCGTCGCCATGACGACCCTTATGACATCATCGTCGCCATGGCAACCATTATGACATCATCATCGCCATGACGACCAATATGATATCATCGTCGCCATGATGACCATTATGACATCATCATCGCCATGACAACCATTATGACATCATCGTCGCCATGGCGACCATTATGACATCACCGTCGCCATGACGACCATTATGACATCATCATCGCCATGATGACCGTTATGACATTATCGTCGCCATGATGACCCTTATGACAACATCGTCGCCATGGCGACCATTATGACATCATCATCGCCATGACAACAATATGATATCATTGTCGCCATGATGACCATTATGTCATCATCATCGCCATGGCAACCATTATGACATCATCATCACCATAGCGACCATTATGACATCATGACATCACCGTTGACATGACGACCATTATGACACCACCATTGCCATGACGACCATTATGACATCATCGTCGCCATGACGACCATTATGACATCATCGTCGCCATGACAACCATTATGACATCACAATCGCCATGACGACCATTATGACATCATCATCGCCATGACGACCATTATGACATCACCGTCGCCATGACGACCATTATGAAATCATCATAGCCATTACGACCATTATTAAATCACAGTCGCCATGACAACCATTATGACATCTTCGTCGTCATGACGACCATTATGACATCATGACATCACCGTTGAAATGACGACCATTATGACATCACCGTTGCCATGACGACCATTATGACATCACCGTTACCATGACGACCATTATGACATCACCGTCGCCATGACGACCATTATTAAATCAAAGTCGCCATGACAACCATTATGACATCTTCGTCGCCATGACGACCATGATGACATCATCGTTGCCATGACGACCATTATGACATCATCGTTGCCATGACGACCATTATGACATCATCGTCGCCATGACGACCATTATGACATCATCGTCGCCATGACGACCATTATGACATCACCGTCGCCATGACGACCATTATGACATCATCATCGCCACGATGACCGTTATGACATTATCGTCGCCACGATGACCGTTATGACATTATCGTCGCCATGACGACCCTTATGACATCATCGTCGCCATGGCGACCATTATGCCATCATAGTCGCCATGGCGACCATTATGACATCATCATCGCCATGACAACCAATATGATATCATCGTCGCCATGATGACCATTATGTAATCATTGTCGCCATGACAACCATTATGACATCTTCGTCGTCATGGCGACCATTATGACATCACCTTCGCCATGACGACCATTATGACATCATCGCAGCCATTACGACCATTATTAAATCACAGTCGCCATGACAACCATTATGACATCTTCATCACCATGACGACCATTATGACATCACCGTTGCCATGACGACCATTTTGACATCACCGTTGCCATGACGACCATTATGACATCATCGTCGCCATGACGACCATTATGACATCATCGTCGCCATGACGACCATTATGACATCATCATCGCCATGATGACCCTTTATGACATTATCGTCGCCATGACGACCCTTATGACATCATCGTCGCCATGGCAACCATTATGACATCATCATCGCCATGACGACCAATATGATATCATCGTCGCCATGATGACCATTATGACATCATCATCGCCATGACAACCATTATGACATCATCGTCGCCATGGCGACCATTATGACATCACCGTCGCCATGACGACCATTATGACATCATCATCGCCATGATGACCGTTATGACATTATCGTCGCCATGACGACCCTTATGACATCATCATCGCCATGACAACAATATGATATCATCGTCGCCATGACAACAATATGATATCATCGTCGCCATGATGACCATTATGTCATCATCATCGTCATGGCAACCATTATGACATCATCATCACCATGGCGACCATTATGACATCATGACATCACCGTTGACATGACGACCATTATGACACCACCATTGCCATGACGACCATTATGACATCATCGTCGCCATGACGACCATTATGACATCATCGTCGCCATGACAACCATTATGACATCACAATCGCCATGACGACCATTATGACATCATCATCGCCATGACGACCATTATGACATCACCGTCGCCATGACGACCATTATGAAATCATCATAGCCATTACGACCATTATTAAATCACAGTCGCCATGACAACCATTATGACATCTTCGTCGTCATGACGACCATTATGACATCATGACATCACCGTTGCCATGACGACCATTATGACATCACCGTTGCCATGACGACCATTATGACATCACCGTTACCATGACGACCATTATGACATCATCGTCGCCATGACAACCATTATGACATCATCGTCGCCATGGTGACCATTATGACATCACCGTCGCCATGACGACCATTATGACATCATCGTAGCCATTACGACCATTATTAAAACACAGTCGCCATGACAACCATTATGACATCTTCGTCTCCATGACGACCATTATGACATCATGACATCACCGTTGCCATGACGACCATTATGACATCACCATTGCCATGACGAACATTATGACATCATCGTCATCATGGCGACCATTATGACATCATCGTCGCCATGACAACCATTATGAGATCACAATCGCCATGACGACCATTATGACATCATCATCGCCATGATGACCCTTTATGACATTATCGTCGCCATGACGACCCTTATGACATCATCGTCACCATGGCAACCATTATGACATCATCATCGCCATGACAACCAATATGATATCATCGTCGCCATGATGACCATTATGACATCATCGTCGCCATGACAACCATCATGACATCATCGTCGCCATGGCGACCATTATGACATCACCGTCGCCATGACGACCATTATGACATCACCGTCGCCATGACGACCATTATGACATCACCGTCGCCATGACGACCATTATGACATCACCGTCGCCATGACGACCATTATGACATCACCGTCGCCATGACGACCATTATGACATCATCGTCGCCATAACGACCATTATGACATGACCGTCGCCATGACGACCATAATGACATCATCGTCGCCATGACAACCATTATGACATCATCGTCGCCATGGCAACCATTATGACATCATCGTCGCCATGACGACCATTATGACATCATATTCGCCCTGACGACCATTATGACATCAACGTCGCCATGGCGAAAATTTTGACATCACCGTCGCCATGACGACCATTATTAAATCATCGTAGCCATTACGACCATTATTAAATCACAGTCGCCATGACAACCATTATGACATCTTCGTCGCCATGATGACCATTATGACATCATGACATCACCGTTGCCATGACGACCATTATGACATCACCATTGCCATGACGACCATTATGACATCATCGTCGCCATGACGACCATTATGACATCATCATCGTCGCCATGACAACCATTATGACATCACAATCGCCATGACGACCATTATGACATCATCGTCACCATGGCGACCATTATGACATCACCGTCGCCATGACGACCATTATGAAATCATCATAGCCATTACGACCATTATTAAATCACAGTCGCCATGACAACCATTATGACATCTTCATCGCCATGATGACCATTATGACATCACCGTTGCCATGACGACCATTATGACATCATCGTCTCCATGACAACCATTATGACATCATCGACGCCATGGCGACCATTATGACACCACCGTTGCCATGACGACCATAATGACATCATCGTCGCCATGACGACCATTATGACATCATCGTAGCCATTACAACCATTATTAAATCACAGTCGCCATGACAACCATTATGACATCTTCATCGCCATGATGACCATTATGACATCATGACATCACCGTCGCCATGACAACCATTATGACATCATCGTCGCTATGGCGACCATTATGACATCATCGTCGCCTTGACGACAATTATGACATCATCATCGCCATGACGACCATTATGACATCATCATCGCCATGATGACCGTTATGACATTATCGTCGCCATGACGACCCTTATGACATCATCGTCGCCATGGCAACCATTATGACATCATCATCGCCATGACAACCAATATGTAATCATCGTCGCCATGATGACCATTATGACATCATCGTCGCCATGACAACCATTATGACAACATCGTCGCCATGGCGACCATTATGACATCACCGTCGCCATGACGACCATTATGACATCACCGTCGCCATGACGACCATTATGACATCACCGTCGCCATGACGACCATTATGACATCACCGTCGCCATGACGACCATTATGACATCACCGTCTCCATGACGACCATTATGACATCATCGTCGCCATGACGACCATTATGACATCATCGTCGCCATGACGACCATTATGACATCATCGTCGCCATGACAACCATTATGACATCATCATCGCCATGGCAACCATTATGACATCATCGTCGCCATGACGACCATTATGACATCATATTCGCCCTGACGACCATTATGACATCAACGTCGCCATGGCGACCATTTTGACATCACCGTCGCCATGACGACCATTATTAAATCATCGTAGCCATTACGACCATTATTAAATCACAGTCGCCATGACAACCATTATGACATCTTCGTCGCCATGATGACCATTATGACATCATGACATCACCGTTGCCATGACGACCATTATGACATCACCATTGCCATGACGACCATTATGACATCATCGTCGCCATGACGACCATTATGACATCATCATCGTCGCCATGACAACCATTATGACATCACAATCGCCATGACGACCATTATGACATCATCGTCACCATGGCGACCATTATGACATCACCGTCGCCATGACGACCATTATGAAATCATCATAACCATTACGACCATTATTAAATCACAGTCGCCATGACAACCATTATGACATCTTCATCGCCATGATGACCATTATGACATCATGACATCACCGTCGCCATGACAATCATTATGACATCATCATCGCCATGGCGACCATTATGACATCATCGTCGCCTTGACGACAATTATGACATCATCGTCGCCATGACAACCATTATGACATCACCGTCGCCATGGCGACCATTATGACATCACCGTCGCCATGACGACCATTATGACATCACCGTCGCCATGACGACCATTATGACATCACCGTCGCCATGACAACCATTATGACATCACCGTCGCCATGACAACCATTATGACATCTTCATCGCCATGACGACCATTATGACATCATGACATCACCGTTGCCATGACGTCCATTATGACATCATCGTCGCCATGACAACCATTATAACATCATCGTCGCCATGGCGACCATTATGACACCACCGTTGCCATGACGATCATTATGACATCATCGTCGCCATGACGACCATTATGACATCATCATCGCCATGACGACCATTATGACATCATCATCGCCATGATGACCGTTATGACACCACCGTTGCCATGACGACCATTATGACATCAACGTCGCCATGACGACCATTATTAAATCATCGTAGCCATTACGACCATTATTAAATCACAATCGTCATGACAACCATTATGACATCTTCGTCGCCATGATGACCATTATGACATCATGACATCACTGTTGCCATGACGACCCTTATGACATCATCGTCGCCATGGCAAACATTATGACATCATCATCGCCATGACACCCAATATGATATCATCGTCGCCATGATGACCATTATGACATCATCGTCGCCATGACAACCATTATGACATCATCGTCACCATGTTGACCATTATGACATCACGGTCGCCATGACGACCATTATGACATCATCGTAGCCAGTACAACCATTATTAAATCACAGTCGCCATGACAATCATTATGACATCTTCGTCGCCATGACGACCATTATGACATCATGACATCACCGTTGCCATGACGACCATTATGACACCCCCGTTGCTATGACGACCATTATGACATCATCGTCGCCATGACGACCATTATGACATCATCGTAGCCATGACAACCATTATGACATCATCGTCGCCATGGCAACCATTATGACATCATCGTCGCCATGGCGACCATTATGACATCATATTCGCCATGGCGACCATTATGACATCATCGTAGCCATTACGACCATTATTAAATCACAGTCGCCATGACAACCATTATGACATCTTCGTCGCCATGACGACCATTATGACATCATGACATCACCGTTGCCATGACGACCATTATGACATCACCGTTGCCATGACGACCATTATGACATCATCGTCGCCATGACGACCATTATGACATCATCGTCGCCATGACGACCATTATGACATCACAATCGCCATGACGACCATTATGACATCATCGTCGCCATGGCGACCATTATGGCATCATCATCGCCATGATGACCGTTATGACAATATCGTCCCAATGACGACCCTTATAACATCATCGTCGCCATGGCAACCATTATGACATCATCATCGCCATGACAACCAATATGATATCATTGTCGCCATGACAACCATTATGACATCATCGTCGCCATGGCAACCATTATGACATTACGGTCGCCATGTCGACCATTATGACATCATCGTAGCCATTACGACCATTATTAAATCACAGTCTCCATGACAACCATTGTGACATCTTCGTCGCCATGACGACCATTATGACATCACCGTTCCTATGACGAACATTATGACATCACCGTTGCCATGATGACCATTATGACATCATCGTAGCCATTACGACCATTATTAAATCACAGTCGCCATGACAACCATTATGACATCTTCGTCGCCATGACGACCATTATGACATCATGACATCACCGTTGCCATGACGACCATTATGACATCATCGTCGCCATGACAACCATTATGACATCATCGTCGCCATGGCGACCATTATGACACCACCGTTGCCATGACGACCATTATGACATCATCGTCGCCTTGACGACAATTATGACATCATCATCGCCATGACGACCATTATGACATCATCATCGCCATGATGACCGTTATGACATTATCGTCGCCATGATGACCCTTATGACATCATCGTCGCCATGGCAACCATTATGACATCATCATCGCCATGACGACCATTATGACATCATCATCGCCATGATGACCGTTATGACATTATCGTCGCCATGACGACCATTATGACATCACCGTTGCCATGACGAACATTATGCCATCATCGTCGCCATGACGACCATTATGACATCATCGTCGCCATGACAACCATTATGACATCACAATCGCCATGACGATCATTATGACATCATCATCGCCATGATGACCGTTTATGACATTATCGTCGCCATGACGACCCTTATGACATCATCGTCCCCATGGCAACCATTATGACATCATCATCGTCATGACAACCAATATGATATCATCGTCGCCATGATGACCATTATGACATCATCGTCGCCATGACAACCAATATGACATCACAATCACCATGACGACCATTATGAAATCATCATAGCCATTACGACCATTATTAAATTACAGTCGCCATGACAACCATTATGACATCTTCATCGCCATGATGACCATTATGACATCATGACATCACCGTTGCCATGACAACCATTATGACATCATCATCGCCATGGCGACCATTATGACATCATCGTCGCCATGACAACCATTATGAGATCACAATCGCCATGACGACCATTATGACATCATCATCGCCATGATGACCCTTTATGACATTATCGTCGCCATGACGACCCTTATGACATCATCGTCACCATGGCAACCATTATGACATCATCATCGCCATGACAACCAATATGATATCATCGTCGCCATGATGACCATTATGACATCATCGTCGCCATGACAACCATCATGACATCATCGTCGCCATGGCGACCATTATGACATCACCGTCGCCATGACGACCATTATGACATCACCGTCGCCATGACGACCATTATGACATCACCGTCGCCATGACGACCATTATGACATCACCGTCGCCATGACGACCATTATGACATCACCGTCGCCATGACGACCATTATGACATCATCGTCGCCATAACGACCATTATGACATGACCGTCGCCATGACGACCATTATGACATCATCGTCGCCATGACAACCATTATGACATCATCGTCGCCATGGCAACCATTATGACATCATCGTCGCCATGACGACCATTATGACATCATATTCGCCCTGACGACCATTATGACATCAACGTCGCCATGGCGAAAATTTTGACATCACCGTCGCCATGACGACCATTATTAAATCATCGTAGCCATTACGACCATTATTAAATCACAGTCGCCATGACAACCATTATGACATCTTCGTCGCCATGATGACCATTATGACATCATGACATCACCGTTGCCATGACGACCATTATGACATCACCATTGCCATGACGACCATTATGACATCATCGTCGCCATGACGACCATTATGACATCATCATCGTCGCCATGACAACCATTATGACATCACAATCGCCATGACGACCATTATGACATCATCGTCACCATGGCGACCATTATGACATCACCGTCGCCATGACGACCATTATGAAATCATCATAGCCATTACGACCATTATTAAATCACAGTCGCCATGACAACCATTATGACATCTTCATCGCCATGATGACCATTATGACATCACCGTTGCCATGACGACCATTATGACATCATCGTCTCCATGACAACCATTATGACATCATCGACGCCATGGCGACCATTATGACACCACCGTTGCCATGATGACCATAATGACATCATCGTCGCCATGACGACCATTATGACATCATCGTAGCCATTACAACCATTATTAAATCACAGTCGCCATGACAACCATTATGACATCTTCATCGCCATGATGACCATTATGACATCATGACATCACCGTCGCCATGACAACCATTATGACATCATCGTCGCTATGGCGACCATTATGACATCATCGTCGCCTTGACGACAATTATGACATCATCATCGCCATGACGACCATTATGACATCATCATCGCCATGATGACCGTTATGACATTATCGTCGCCATGACGACCCTTATGACATCATCGTCGCCATGGCAACCATTATGACATCATCATCGCCATGACAACCAATATGTAATCATCGTCGCCATGATGACCATTATGACATCATCGTCGCCATGACAACCATTATGACAACATCGTCGCCATGGCGACCATTATGACATCACCGTCGCCATGACGACCATTATGACATCACCGTCGCCATGACGACCATTATGACATCACCGTCGCCATGACGACCATTATGACATCACCGTCGCCATGACGACCATTATGACATCACCGTCTCCATGACGACCATTATGACATCATCGTCGCCATGACGACCATTATGACATCATCGTCGCCATGACGACCATTATGACATCATCGTCGCCATGACAACCATTATGACATCATCGTCGCCATGGCAACCATTATGACATCATCGTCGCCATGACGACCATTATGACATCATATTCGCCCTGACGACCATTATGACATCAACGTCGCCATGGCGACCATTTTGACATCACCGTCGCCATGACGACCATTATTAAATCATCGTAGCCATTACGACCATTATTAAATCACAGTCGCCATGACAACCATTATGACATCTTCGTCGCCATGATGACCATTATGACATCATGACATCACCGTTGCCATGACGACCATTATGACATCACCATTGCCATGACGACCATTATGACATCATCGTCGCCATGACGACCATTATGACATCATCATCGTCGCCATGACAACCATTATGACATCACAATCGCCATGACGACCATTATGACATCATCGTCACCATGGCGACCATTATGACATCACCGTCGCCATGACGACCATTATGAAATCATCATAACCATTACGACCATTATTAAATCACAGTCGCCATGACAACCATTATGACATCTTCATCGCCATGATGACCATTATGACATCATGACATCACCGTCGCCATGACAATCATTATGACATCATCATCGCCATGGCGACCATTATGACATCATCGTCGCCTTGACGACAATTATGACATCATCGTCGCCATGACAACCATTATGACATCACCGTCGCCATGGCGACCATTATGACATCACCGTCGCCATGACGACCATTATGACATCACCGTCGCCATGGCGACCATTATGACATCACCGTCGCCATGACAACCATTATGACATCACCGTCGCCATGACAACCATTATGACATCTTCATCGCCATGACGACCATTATGACATCATGACATCACCGTTGCCATGACGTCCATTATGACATCATCGTCGCCATGACAACCATTATAACATCATCGTCGCCATGGCGACCATTATGACACCACCGTTGCCATGACGATCATTATGACATCATCGTCGCCATGACGACCATTATGACATCATCATCGCCATGACGACCATTATGACATCATCATCGCCATGATGACCGTTATGACACCACCGTTGCCATGACGACCATTATGACATCAACGTCGCCATGACGACCATTATTAAATCATCGTAGCCATTACGACCATTATTAAATCACAATCGTCATGACAACCATTATGACATCTTCGTCGCCATGATGACCATTATGACATCATGACATCACTGTTGCCATGACGACCCTTATGACATCATCGTCGCCATGGCAAACATTATGACATCATCATCGCCATGACACCCAATATGATATCATCGTCGCCATGATGACCATTATGACATCATCGTCGCCATGACAACCATTATGACATCATCGTCACCATGTTGACCATTATGACATCACGGTCGCCATGACGACCATTATGACATCATCGTAGCCAGTACAACCATTATTAAATCACAGTCGCCATGACAATCATTATGACATCTTCGTCGCCATGACGACCATTATGACATCATGACATCACCGTTGCCATGACGACCATTATGACACCCCCGTTGCTATGACGACCATTATGACATCATCGTCGCCATGACGACCATTATGACATCATCGTAGCCATGACAACCATTATGACATCATCGTCGCCATGGCAACCATTATGACATCATCGTCGCCATGGCGACCATTATGACATCATATTCGCCATGGCGACCATTATGACATCATCGTAGCCATTACGACCATTATTAAATCACAGTCGCCATGACAACCATTATGACATCTTCGTCGCCATGACGACCATTATGACATCATGACATCACCGTTGCCATGACGACCATTATGACATCACCGTTGCCATGACGACCATTATGACATCATCGTCGCCATGACGACCATTATGACATCATCGTCGCCATGACGACCATTATGACATCACAATCGCCATGACGACCATTATGACATCATCGTAGCCATTACGACCATTATTAAATCACAGTCGCCATGACAACCATTATGACATCTTCGTCGCCATGACGACCATTATGACATCACCGTTCCTATGACGAACATTATGACATCACCGTTGCCATGATGACCATTATGACATCATCGTAGCCATTACGACCATTATTAAATCACAGTCGCCATGACAACCATTATGACATCTTCGTCGCCATGACGACCATTATGACATCATGACATCACCGTTGCCATGACGACCATTATGACATCATCGTCGCCATGACAACCATTATGACATCATCGTCGCCATGGCGACCATTATGACACCACCGTTGCCATGACGACCATTATGACATCATCGTCGCCTTGACGACAATTATGACATCATCATCGCCATGACGACCATTATGACATCATCATCGCCATGATGACCGTTATGACATTATCGTCGCCATGATGACCCTTATGACATCATCGTCGCCATGGCAACCATTATGACATCATCATCGCCATGACGACCATTATGACATCATCATCGCCATGATGACCGTTATGACATTATCGTCGCCATGATGACCATTATGACATCATCGTCGCCATGACAACCATTATGACATCATCGTCGCCATGGCGACCATTATGACATCACCTTCACCATGACGACCATTATGACATCACCGTAGCCATTACGACCATTATTAAATCACAGTCGCCATGACAACCATTATGACATCTTCGTCGCCATGACGACCATTATGACATCATGACATCACCGCTGCCATGACGACCATTATGACATCACCGTTGCCATGACGACCATTATGACATCATCGTCGCCATGACGACCATTATGACATCATCGTCGCCATGACACCCATTATGACATCACAATCGCCATGACGACCATTATGGCATCATCATCGCCATGATGACCCTTTATGACATTATCGTCGCCATGACGACCCTTATGACATCATCGTCGCCATGGCAACCATTATGACATCATCATCGCCATGACAACCAATATGATATCATCGTCGCCATGATGACCATTATGATATCATCGTCGCCATGACGACCATTATGACATCATCGTCGCCATGACAACCATTATGACATCATCGTCGCCATGGCGACCATTATGACATCACCGTTGCCATGACGACCATTATGACATCATCGTAGCCATTACGACCATTATTAAATCACAGTCGCCATGACAACCATTGTGACATCTTCGTCGCCATGACGACCATTATGACATCACCGTTCCTATGACGAACATTATGACATCACCGTTGCCATGATGACCATTATGACATCATCGTAGCCATTACGACCATTATTAAATCACAGTCGCCATGACAACCATTATGACATCTTCGTCGCCATGACGACCATTATGACATCATGACATCACCGTTGCCATGACGACCATTATGACATCATCGTCGCCATGACAACCATTATGACATCATCGTCGCCATGGCGACCATTATGACACCACCGTTGCCATGACGACCATTATGACATCATCGTCGCCTTGACGACAATTATGACATCATCATCTCCATGACGACCATTATGACATCATCATCGCCATGATGACCGTTATGACATTATCGTCGCCATGATGACCCTTATGACATCATCGTCGCCATGGCAACCATTATGACATCATCATCGCCATGACGACCATTATGACATCATCATCGCCATGATGACAGTTATGACATTATCGTCGCCATGATGACCATTATGACATCATCGTCGCCATGACAACCATTATGACATCATCGTCGCCATGGCGACCATTATGACATCACCTTCACCATGACGACCATTATGACATCACCGTAGCCATTACGACCATTATTAAATCACAGTCGCCATGACAACCATTATGACATCTTCGTCGCCATGACGACCATTATGACATCATGACATCACCGCTGCCATGACGACCATTATGACATCACCGTTGCCATGACGACCATTATGACATCATCGTCGCCATGACGACCATTATGACATCATCGTCGCCATGACACCCATTATGACATCACAATCGCCATGACGACCATTATGGCATCATCATCGCCATGATGACCGTTATGACATTATCGTCGCCATGATGACCCTTATGACATCATCGTCGCCATGGCAACCATTATGACATCATCATCGCCATGACGACCATTATGACATCATCATCGCCATGATGACCGTTATGACATTATCGTCGCCATGATGACCATTATGACATCATCGTCGCCATGACAACCATTATGACATCATCGTCGCCATGGCGACCATTATGACATCACCTTCACCATGACAACCATTATGACATCACCGTAGCCATTACGACCATTATTAAATCACAGTCGTCATGACAACCATTATGACATCTTCGTCGCCATGACGACCATTATGACATCATGACATCACCGCTGCCATGACGACCATTATGACATCACCGTTGCCATGACGACCATTATGACATCATCGTCGCCATGACGACCATTATGACATCATCGTCGCCATGACACCCATTATGACATCACAATCGCCATGACGACCATTATGGCATCATCATCGCCATGATGACCCTTTATGACATTATCGTCGCCATGACGACCCTTATGACATCATCGTCGCCATGGCAACCATTATGACATCATCATCGCCATGACAACCAATATGATATCATCGTCGCCATGATGACCATTATGATATCATCGTCGCCATGACGACCATTATGACATCATCGTCGCCATGACAACCATTATGACATCATCGTCGCCATGGCGACCATTATGACATCACCGTTGCCATGACGACCATTATGACATCATCGTAGCCATTACGACCATTATTAAATCACAGTCGCCATGACAACCATTGTGACATCTTCGTCGCCATGACGACCATTATGACATCACCGTTCCTATGACGAACATTATGACATCACCGTTGCCATGATGACCATTATGACATCATCGTAGCCATTACGACCATTATTAAATCACAGTCGCCATGACAACCATTATGACATCTTCGTCGCCATGACGACCATTATGACATCATGACATCACCGTTGCCATGACGACCATTATGACATCATCGTCGCCATGACAACCATTATGACATCATCGTCGCCATGGCGACCATTATGACACCACCGTTGCCATGACGACCATTATGACATCATCGTCGCCTTGACGACAATTATGACATCATCATCTCCATGACGACCATTATGACATCATCATCGCCATGATGACCGTTATGACATTATCGTCGCCATGATGACCCTTATGACATCATCGTCGCCATGGCAACCATTATGACATCATCATCGCCATGACGACCATTATGACATCATCATCGCCATGATGACAGTTATGACATTATCGTCGCCATGATGACCATTATGACATCATCGTCGCCATGACAACCATTATGACATCATCGTCGCCATGGCGACCATTATGACATCACCTTCACCATGACGACCATTATGACATCACCGTAGCCATTACGACCATTATTAAATCACAGTCGCCATGACAACCATTATGACATCTTCGTCGCCATGACGACCATTATGACATCATGACATCACCGCTGCCATGACGACCATTATGACATCACCGTTGCCATGACGACCATTATGACATCATCGTCGCCATGACGACCATTATGACATCATCGTCGCCATGACACCCATTATGACATCACAATCGCCATGACGACCATTATGGCATCATCATCGCCATGATGACCCTTTATGACATTATCGTCGCCATGACGACCCTTATGACATCATCGTCGCCATGGCAACCATTATGACATCATCATCGCCATGACAACCAATATGATATCATCGTCGCCATGATGACCATTATGATATCATCGTCGCCATGACGACCATTATGACATCATCGTCGCCATGACAACCATTATGACATCATCGTCGCCATGGCGACCATTATGACATCACCGTTGCCATGACGACCATTATGACATCATCGTAGCCATTACGACCATTATTAAATCACAGTCGCCATGACAACCATTATGACATCTTCGTCGCCATGACGACCATTATGACATCATGACATCACCGTTGCCATGACGACCATTATGACATCACCGTTGGCATGACGACCATTATGACATCATCGTCGCCATGACGAACATTATGACATCATCGTCGCCATGACAACCATTATGACATCACAATCGCCATGACGACCATTATGGCATCATCATCGCCATGATGACCCTTTATGACATTATCGTCGCCATGACGACCCTTATGACATCATCGTCGCCATGGCAACCATTATGACATCATCATCGCCAAGACAACCAATATGATATCATCGTCGCCATGATGACCATTATGATATCATCATCGCCATGACAACCAATATGATATCATCGTCGCCATGATGACCATTATGACATCATCGTCGCCATGACAACCATTATGACATCATATTCGCCATGGCGACCATTATGACATCACCGTCGCCATGACGACCATTATGACATCACCGTCGCCATGACGACCATTATTAAATCACAGTCGCCATGACAACCATTATGACATCTTCGTCGCCATGACGACCATTATGACATCATGACATCAACGTTGCCATGACGACCATTATGACATCACCGTTGCCATGACGACCATTATGACATCATCGTCGCCATGACGACCATTATGACATCATCGTCGATATGACAACCATTATGACATCACAATCGCCATGACGACCATTATGACATCATCGTCGCCATGGCGACCATTATGACATCATCATCGCCATGATGACCGTTATGACATCATCATCCCATGATGACCGTTATGACATCATCATCGCCATGATGACCGTTATGACAATATCGTTGCCATGACGACCCTTAAGACATCATCGTCACCATGGCAACCATTATGACATCATCATCGCCATGACAACCAATATGATATCATTGTCGCCATGACAACCATTATGACATCATCGTCGCCATGGCAACCATTACGACATCACGGTCACCATGTCGACCATTATGACATCATCGTAGCCATTACGACCATTATTAAATCACAGTCGCCATGACAACCATTATGACATCTTCGTCGCCATGACGACCATTATGACATCATGACATCACCGTTGCTATGACGACCATTATGACATCACCGTTGCCATGACGACCATTATGACATCATCGTAGCCATTACGACCATTATTAAATCACAGTCGCCATGACACCCATTATGACATCTTCGTCGCCATGACGACCATTATGACATCATGACATCACCGTTGCCATGACGACCATTATGACATCATCGTCGCCATGACAACCATTATGACATCATCGTCGCCATGGCGACCATTATGACACCACCGTTGCCATGACGACCATTATGACATCATCGTCGCCTTGACGACAATTATGACATCATCATCGCCATGACGACCATTATGACATCATCATCGACATGATGACCGTTATGACATTATCGTCGCCATTACGACCCTCATGAAATCATCGTCGCCATGGCAACCATTATGACATAATCATCGCCATGACAACCAATATGATATCATCGTCGCCATGATGACCATTATGACATCATCGTCGCCATGACAATCATTATGACATCATCGTCGCCATGGCGACCATTATGACATCACCGTCGCCATGACGACCATTATGACATCATCGTAGCCATTACGACCATTATTAAATCACAGTCGCCATGACAACCATTATGACATCTTCGTCGCCATGACGACCATTATGACATCATGACATCACCGTTGCCATGACGACCATTATGACATCATCGTCGCCATGACAACCATTATGACATCACAATCGCCATGACGACCATTATGGCATCATCATCGCCATGATGACCCTTTATGACATTGACGTCGCCATGACGACCCTTATGACATCATCGTCGCCATGGCAACCATTATGACATCATCATCACCATGACAACCAATATGATATCATCGTCGCCATGACGACCATTATGACATCATGACATCACCGTTGCCATGACGACCATTATGACATCATCGTCGCCATGACGACCATTATGACATCATCGTCGCCATGACGACCATTATGACATCATCGTCGCCATGACAACCATTATGACATCATCGTCGCCATGATGACCATTATGACATCATCGTCGCCATGGCGACCATTATGACATCATCATCGCCATGATGACCGTTATGACAATATCGTCGCCATGACGACCGTTATGACATCATCGTCGCCATGGCAACCATTATGACATCATCATCGCCATGACAACCAATATGATATCATTGTCGCCATGACAACCATTATGACATCATCGTCGCCATGGCAACCATTATGACATCACGGTCGCCATGTCGACCATTATGACATCATCGTAGCCATTACGATCATTATTAAATCACAGTCGCCATGACAACCATTATGACATCTTCGTCGCCATGACGACCATTATGACATCATGACATCACCATTGCTATGACGACCATTATGACATCACCGTTGCCATGACGACCATTATGACATCATCGTAGCCATTACGACCATTATCACAGTCGCCATGACAACCATTATGACATCTTCGTCGCCATGACCACCATTATGACATCATGACATCACCGTTGCCATGACGACCATTATGACATCATCGTCGCCATGACGACCATTATGACATCATCGTCGCCATGACAACCATTATGACATCATCGTCGCCATGGCGACCATTATAACACCACCGTTGCCATGACGACCATTATGACATCATTGTCGCCTTGACGACAATTATGACATTATCATCGCCATGACGACCATTATGACATCATCATCGCCATGATGACCGTTATGACATTATCGTCGCCATGACGACCCTTATGACATCATCGTCACCATGGAAACCATTATGACATCATCATCGCCATGACAACCAATATGATATCATCGTCGCCATGATGACCATTATGATATCATCGTCGCCATGGTGACCATTATGACATCACCGTCGCCATGACGACCATTATGACATCATCGTAGCCATTACGACCATTATTAAATCACAGTCGCCATGACAACCATTATGACATCTTCGTCGCCATGACGACCATTATGACATCATGACATCACCGTTGCCATGACGACCATTATGACATCACCGTTGCCATGACGACCATTATGACATCACCGTCACCATGACGACCATTATGACATAATCGTCGCCATGACAACCATTATGACATCACAATCGCCATGACGACCATTATGGCATCATCATCGCCATGATGACCCTTTATGACATTATCGTCGCCATGACGACCCTTATGACATCATCGTCGCCATGGCAACCATTATGACATCATCATCGCCATGACAACCAATATGATATCATAGTCGCCATGATGACCATTGTGATATCATCGTCGCCATGACAACCATTATGACATCATCGTCGCCATGACCACCATTATGACATCACCGTTGCCATGACGACCATTATGACATCATCGTAGCCATTACGACTATTATTAAATCACAGTCGCCATGACAACCATTATGACATCTTCGTCGCCATGACGACCATTATGACATCATGACATCACCGTTGCCATGACGACCATTATGACATCACCGTTGCTATGACGACCATTATGACATCATCGTCGCCATGACGACCATTATGACATCATCGTAGCCATGACAACCATTATGATATCATCGTCGCCATGGCAACCATTATGACATCATATTCGCCAAGGCGACCATTATGACATCACCGTCACCATGACGACCATTATGACATCATCATAGCCATTACGACCATTATTAAATCACAGTCGCCATGACAACCATTATGACATCTTCGTCGCCATGACGACCATTATGACATCATGACATCACCGTTGCCATGACGGCCATTATGACATCACCGTTGCCATGACGACCATTATGACATCATCGTCGCCATGACGACCATTATGACATCATCGTCGCTATGACAACCATTATGACATCACAATCGCCATGACGACCATTATGACATCATCGTCGCCATGGCGACCATTATGACATCATCATCGCCATGATGACCGTTATGACAATATCGTCCCAATGACGACCCTTATAACATCATCGTCGCCATGGCAACCATTATGACATCATCATCGCCATGACAACCAATATGATATCATTGTCGCCATGACAACCATTATGACATCATCGTCGCCATGGCAACCATTATGACATTACGGTCGCCATGTCGACCATTATGACATCATCATAGCCATTACGACCATTATTAAATCACAGTCTCCATGACAACCATTGTGACATCTTCGTCGCCATGACGACCATTATGACATCACCGTGCCTATGACGACCATTATGACATCACCGTTGCCATGACGACCATTATGACATCATCGTAGCCATTACGACCATTATTAAATCACAGTCGCCATGACAACCATTATGACATCTTCGTCGCCATGACGACCATTATGACATCATGACATCACCGTTGCCATGACGACCATTATGACATCATCGTCGCCATGACAACCATTATGACATCATCGTCGCCATCGCGAACATTATGACACCACCGTTGCCATGACGACCATTATGACATCATCGCCGCCTTGACGACAATTATGACATCATCATCGCCATGACGACCATTATGACATCATCATCGCCATGATGATCGTTATGACATTATCGTCGCCATGATGACCCTTATGACATCATCGTCGCCATGGCAACCATTATGACATCATCATCGCCATGACGACCATTATGACATCATCGTCGCCATGACAACGATTATGACATCATCGTCGCCATGGCGACCATTATGACATCACCTTCGCCATGACGACCATTATGACATCACCGTAGCCATTACGACCATTATTAAATCACAGTCGCCATGACAACCATTATGACATCTTCGTCGCCATGACGACCATTATGACATCATGACATCACCGTTGCCATGACGACCATTATGACATCACCGTTGCCATGACGACCATTATGACATCACCGTCACCATGACGACCATTATGACATAATCGTCGCCATGACAACCATTATGACATCACAATCGCCATGACGACCATTATGGCATCATCATCGCCATGATGACCCTGTATGACATTATCGTCGCCATGACGACCCTTATGACATCATCGTCGCCATGGCAACCATTATGACATCATCATCGCCATGACAACCAATATGATATCATCGTCGCCATGATGACCATTGTGATATCATCGTCGCCATGACAACCATTATGACATCATCGTCGCCATGACCACCATTATGACATCACCTTTGCCATGACGACCATTATGACATCATCGTAGCCATTACGACTATTATTAAATCACAGTCGCCATGACAACCATTATGACATCTTCGTCGCCATGACGACCATTATGACATCATGACATCACCGTTGCCATGACGACCATTATGACACCACCGTTGCTATGACGACCATTATGACATCATCGTCGCCATGACGACCATTATGACATCATCGTAGCCATGACAACCATTATGACATCATCGTCGCCATGGTAACCATTATGACATCATATTCGCCATGGCGACCATTATGACATCACCGTCGCCATGACGACCATTATGACATCATCGTAGCCATTACGACCATTATTAAATCACAGTCGCCATGACAACCATTATGACATCTTCGTCGCCATGACGACCATTATGACATCATGACATCACCGTTGCCATGACGACCATTATGACATCACCGTTGCCATGACGACCATTATGACATCATCGTCGCCATGACGACCATTATGACATCATCATCGCTATGACAACCATTATGACATCACAATCGCCATGACGACCATTATGACATAATCGTCGCCATGGCGACCATTATGGCATCATCATCGCCATGATGACCGTTATGACAATATCGTCCCAATGACGACCCTTATAACATCATCGTCGCCATGGCAACCATTATGACATCATCATCGCCATGACAACCAATATGATATCATTGTCGCCATGACAACCATTATGACATCATCGTCGCCATGGCAACCATTATGACATTACGGTCGCCATGTCGACCATTATGACATCATCGTAGCCATTACGACCATTATTAAATCACAGTCTCCATGACAACCATTGTGACATCTTCGTCGCCATGACGACCATTATGACATCACCGTTCCTATGACGACCATTATGACATCACCGTTGCCATGACGACCATTATGACATCATCGTAGCCATTACGACCATTATTAAATCACAGTCGCCATGACAACCATTATGATATCTTCGTCGCCATGACGACCATTATGACATCATGACATCACCGTTGCCATGACGACCATTATGACATCATCGTCGCCATGACAACCATTATGACATCATCATCGCCATGGCGACCATTATGACACCACCGTTGCCATGACGACCATTATGACATCATCGTCGCCTTGACGACAATTATGACATCATCATCGCCATGACGACCATTATGACATCATCATCGCCATGATGACCGTTATGACATTATCGTCGCCATGATGACCCTTATGACATCATCGTCGCCATGGCAACCATTATGACATCATCATCGCCATGACGACCATTATGACATCATCATCGCCATGATGACCGTTATGACATTATCGTCGCCATGATGACCATTATGACATCATCGTCGCCATGACAACCATTATGACATCATCGTCGCCATGGCGACCATTATGACATCACCTTCACCATGACGACCATTATGACATCACCGTAGCCATTACGACCATTATTAAATCACAGTCGCCATGACAACCATTATGACATCTTCGTCGCCATGACGACCATTATGACATCACCGTTGCCATGACGACCATTATGACATCACCGTTGCCATGACGACCATTATGACATCATCGTCGCCATGACGACCATTATGACATCATCGTCGCCATGACACCCATTATGACATCACAATCGCCATGACGACCATTATGGCATCATCATCGCCATGATGACCCTTTATGACATTATCGTCGCCATGACGACCCTTATGACATCATCGTCGCCATGGCAACCATTATGACATCATCATCGCCATGACAACCAATATGATATCATCGTCGCCATGATGACCATTATGATATCATCGTCGCCATGACGACCATTATGACATCATCGTCGCCATGACAACCATTATGACATCATCGTCGCCATGGCGACCATTATGACATCACCATTGCCATGACGACCATTATGACATCACCGTTGCCATGACGACCATTATTAAATCACAGTCGCCATGACAACCATTATGACATCTTCGTCGCCATGACGACCATTAGGACATCACCGTTGCCATGATGACCATTATGACATCATCGACGCCATGACGACCATTATGACATCATCGTCGCCATGACAACCATTATGACATCACAATCGCCATGACGACCATTATGGCATCATCATCGCCATGATGACCCTTTATGACATTATCGTCGCCATGACGACCCTTATGACATCATCGTCGCCATGGCAACCATTATGACATCATCATCGCCAAGACAACCAATATGATATCATCGTCGCCATGATGACCATTATGATATCATCATCGCCATGACAACCAATATGATATCATCGTCGCCATGATGACCATTATGACATCATCGTCGCCATGACAACCATTATGACATCATATTCGCCATGGCGACCATTATGACATCACCGTCGCCATGACGACCATTATGACATCACCGTCGCCATGACGACCATTATTAAATCACAGTCGCCATGACAACCATTATGACATCTTCGTCGCCATGACGACCATTATGACATCATGACATCAACGTTGCCATGACGACCATTATGACATCACCGTTGCCATGACGACCATTATGACATCATCGTCGCCATGACGACCATTATGACATCATCGTCGCCATGACAACCATTATGACATCACAATCGCCATGACGACCATTATGACATCATCGTCGCCATGGCGACCATTATGACATCATCATCGCCATGATGACCGTTATGACATCATCATTGCCATGATGACCGTTATGACATCATCATCGCCATGATGACCGTTATGACAATATCGTTGCCATGACGACCCTTATGACATCATCGTCGCCATGGCAACCATTATGACATCATCATCGCCATGACAACCAATATGATATCATTGTCGCCATGACAACCATTACGACATCACGGTCACCATGTCGACCATTATGACATCATCGTAGCCATTACGACCATTATTAAATCACAGTCGCCATGACACCCATTATGACATCTTCGTCGCCATGACGACCATTATGACATCATGACATCACCGTTGCCATGACGACCATTATGACATCATCGTCGCCATGACAACCATTATGACATCATCGTCGCCATGGCGACCATTATGACACCACCGTTGCCATGACGACCATTATGACATCATCGTCGCCTTGACGACAATTATGACATCATCATCGCCATGACGACCATTATGACATCATCATCGACATGATGACCGTTATGACATTATCGTCGCCATGACGACCCTCATGAAATCATCGTCGCCATGGCAACCATTATGACATAATCATCGCCATGACAACCAATATGATATCATCGTCGCCATGATGACCATTATGACATCATCGTCGCCATGACAATCATTATGACATCATCGTCGCCATGGCGACCATTATGACATCACCGTCGCCATGACGACCATTATGACATCATCGTAGCCATTACGACCATTATTAAATCACAGTCGCCATGACAACCATTATGACATCTTCGTCGCCATGACGACCATTATGACATCATGACATCACCATTGCTATGAAGACCATTATGACATCACCGTTGCCATGACGACCATTATGACATCATCGTAGCCATTACGACCATTATCACAGTCGCCATGACAACCATTATGACATCTTCGTCGCCATGACCACCATTATGACATCATGACATCACCGTTGCCATGACGACCATTATGACATCATCGTCGCCATGACAACCATTATGACATCATCGTTGCCATGGCGACCATTATGACACCACCGTTGCCATGACGACCATTATGACATCATTGTCGCCTTGACGACAATTATGACATTATCATCGCCATGACGACCATTATGACATCATCATCGCCATGATGACCGTTATGACATTATCGTCGCCATGACGACCCTTATGACATCATCGTCACCATGGAAACCATTATGACATCATCATCGCCATAACAACCAATATGATATCATCGTCGCCATGATGACCATTATGACATCATCGTCGCCATGATGACCATTATGACATCACCGTCGCCATGACGACCATTATGACATCATCGTAGCCATTACGACCATTATTAAATCACAGTCGCCATGACAACCATTATGACATCTTCGTCGCCATGACGACCATTATGACATCATGACATCACCGTTGCCATGACGACCATTATGACATCACCGTTGCCATGACGACCATTATGACATCACCGTCACCATGACGACCATTATGACATAATCGTCGCCATGACAACCATTATGACATCACAATCGCCATGACGACCATTATGGCATCATCATCGCCATGATGACCCTTTATGACATTATCGTCGCCATGACGACCCTTATGACATCATCGTCGCCATGGCAACCATTATGACATCATCATCACCATGACAACCAATATGATATCATAGTCGCCATGATGACCATTGTGATATCATCGTCGCCATGACAACCATTATGACATCATCGTCGCCATGACCACCATTATGACATCACCGTTGCCATGACGACCATTATGACATCATCGTAGCCATTACGACTATTATTAAATCACAGTCGCCATGACAACCATTATGACATCTTCGTCGCCATGACGACCATTATGACATCATGACATCACCGTTGCCATGACGACCATTATGACATCACCGTTGCTATGACGACCATTATGACATCATCGTCGCCATGACGACCATTATGACATCATCGTAGCCATGACAACCATTATGATATCATCGTCGCCATGGCAACCATTATGACATCATATTCGCCAAGGCGACCATTATGACATCACCTCACCATGACGACCATTATGACATCATCATAGCCATTACGACCATTATTAAATCACAGTCGCCATGACAACCATTATGACATCTTCGTCGCCATGACGACCATTATGACATCATGACATCACCGTTGCCATGACGGCCATTATGACATCACCGTTGCCATGACGACCATTATGACATCATCGTCGCCATGACGACCATTATGACATCATCGTCGCTATGACAACCATTATGACATCACAATCGCCATGACGACCATTATGACATCATCGTCGCCATGGCGACCATTATGACATCATCATCGCCATGATGACCGTTATGACAATATCGTCCCAATGACGAACCTTATAACATCATCGTCGCCATGGCAACCATTATGACATCATCATCGCCATGACAACCAATATGATATCATTGTCGCCATGACAACCATTATGACATCATCGTCGCCATGGCAACCATTATGACATTACGGTCGCCATGTCGACCATTATGACATCATCGTAGCCATTACGACCATTATTAAATCACAGTCTCCATGACAACCATTGTGACATCTCCGTCGCCATGACGACCATTATGACATCACCGTTCCTATGACGACCATTATGACATCACCGTTGCCATGACGACCATTATGACATCATCGTAGCCATTACGACCATTATTAAATCACAGTCGCCATGACAACCATTATGACATCTTCGTCGCCATGACGACCATTATGACATCATGACATCACCGTTGCCATGACGACCATTATGACATCATCGTCGCCATGACAACCATTATGACATCATCGTCGCCATCGCGAACATTATGACACCACCGTTGCCATGACGACCATTATGACATCATCGCCGCCTTGACGACAATTATGACATCATCATCGCCATGACGACCATTATGACATCATCATCGCCATGATGATCGTTATGACATTATCGTCGCCATGATGACCCTTATGACATCATCGTCGCCATGGTAACCATTATGACATCATCATCGCCATGACGACCATTATGACATCATCATCGCCATGATGACCGTTATGACATTATCGTCGCCATGATGACCATTATGACATCATCGTCGCCATGACAACCATTATGACATCATCGTCGCCATGGCGACCATTATGACATCACCTTCGCCATGACGACCATTATGACATCACCGTAGCCATTACGACCATTATTAAATCACAGTCGCCATGACAACCATTATGACATCTTCGTCGCCATGACGACCATTATGACATCATGACATCACCGTTGCCATGACGACCATTATGACATCACCGTTGCCATGACGACCATTATGACATCACCGTCACCATGACGACCATTATGACATAATCGTCGCCATGACAACCATTATGACATCACAATCGCCATGACGACCATTATGGCATCATCATCGCCATGATGACCCTGTATGACATTATCGTCGCCATGACGACCCTTATGACATCATCGTCGCCATGGCAACCATTATGACATCATCATCGCCATGACAACCAATATGATATCATCGTCGCCATGATGACCATTGTGATATCATCGTCGCCATGACAACCATTATGACATCATCGTCGCCATGACCACCATTATGACATCACCTTTGCCATGATGACCATTATGACATCATCGTAGCCATTACGACTATTATTAAATCACAGTCGCCATGACAACCATTATGACATCTTCGTCGCCATGACGACCATTATGACATCATGACATCACCGTTGCCATGACGACCATTATGACACCACCGTTGCTATGACGACCATTATGACATCATCGTCGCCATGACGACCATTATGACATCATCGTAGCCATGACAACCATTATGACATCATCGTCGCCATGGCAACCATTATGACATCATATTCGCCATGGCGACCATTATGACATCACCGTCGCCATGACGACCATTATGACATCATCGTAGCCATTACGACCATTATTAAATCACAGTCGCCATGACAACCATTATGACATCTTCGTCGCCATGACGACCATTATGACATCATGACATCACCGTTGCCATGACGACCATTATGACATCATCGTTGCCATGACGACCATTATGACATCATCGTCGCCATGACGACCATTATGACATCATCGTCGCTATGACAACCATTATGACATCACAATCGCCATGACGACCATTATGACATCATCGTCGCCATGGCGACCATTATGGCATCATCATCGCCATGATGACCGTTATGACAATATCGTCCCAATGACGACCCTTATAACATCATCGTCGCCATGGCAACCATTATGACATCATCATCGCCATGACAACCAATATGATATCATTGTCGCCATGACAACCATTATGACATCATCGTCGCCATGGCAACCATTATGACATTACGGTCGCCATGTCGACCATTATGACATCATCGTAGCCATTACGACCATTATTAAATCACAGTCTCCATGACAACCATTGTGACATCTTCGTCGCCATGACGACCATTATGACATCACCGTTCCTATGACGACCATTATGACATCACCGTTGCCATGACGACCATTATGACATCATCGTAGCCATTACGACCATTATTAAATCACAGTCGCCATGACAACCATTATGACATCTTCGTCGCCATGACGACCATTATGACATCATGACATCACCGTTGCCATGACGACCATTATGACATCGTCGTCGCCATGACAACCATTATGACATCATCGTCGCCATGGCGACCATTATGACACCACCGTTGCCATGACGACCATTATGACATCATCGTCGCCTTGACGACAATTATGACATCATCATCGCCATGACGACCATTATGACATCATCATCGCCATGATGACCGTTATGACATTATCGTCGCCATGATGACCCTTATGACATCATCGTCGCCATGGCAACCATTATGACATCATCATCGCCATGACGACCATTATGACATCATCATCGCCATGATGACCGTTATGACATTATCGTCGCCATGATGACCATTATGACATCATCGTCGCCATGACAACCATTATGACATCATCGTCGCCATGGCGACCATTATGACATCACCTTCACCATGACGACCATTATGACATCACCGTAGCCATTACGACCATTATTAAATCACAGTCGCCATGACAACCATTATGACATCTTCGTCGCCATGACGACCATTATGACATCATGACATCACCGTTGCCATGACGACCATTATGACATCACCGTTGCCATGACGACCATTATGACATCATCGTCGCCATGACGACCATTATGACATCATCGTCGCCATGACACCCATTATGACATCACAATCGCCATGACGACCATTATGGCATCATCATCGCCATGATGACCCTTTATGACATTATCGTCGCCATGACGACCCTTATGACATCATCGTCGCCATGGCAACCATTATGACATCATCATCGCCATGACAACCAATATGATATCATCGTCGCCATGATGACCATTATGATATCATCGTCGCCATGACGACCATTATGACATCATCGTCGCCATGACAACCATTATGACATCATCGTCGCCATGGCGACCATTATGACATCACCGTTGCCATGACGACCATTATGACATCACCGTTGGCATGACGACCATTATTAAATCACAGTCGCCATGACAACCATTATGACATCTTCGTCGCCATGACGACCATTATGACATCATGACATCACCGTTGCCATGACGACCATTATGACATCACCGTTGCCATGATGACCATTATGACATCATCGTCGCCATGACGACCATTATGACATCATCGTCGCCATGACAACCATTATGACATCACAATCGCCATGACGACCATTATGGCATCATCATCGCCATGATGACCCTTTATGACATTATCGTCGCCATGACGACCCTTATGACATCATCGTCGCCATGGCAACCATTATGACATCATCATCGCCATGACAACCAATATGATATCATCGTCGCCATGATGACCATTATGATATCATCATCGCCATGACAACCAATATGATATCATCGTCGCCATGATGACCATTATGACATCATCGTCGCCATGACAACCATTATGACATCATATTCGCCATGGCGAACATTATGACATCACCGTCGCCATGACGACCATTATGACATCACCGTCGCCATGACGACCATTATTAAATCACAGTCGCCATGACAACCATTATGACATCTTCGTCGCCATGACGACCATTATGACATCATGACATCAACGTTGCCATGACGACCATTATGACATCACCGTTGCCATGACGACCATTATGACATCATCGTCGCCATGACGACCATTATGACATCATCGTCGCCATGACAACCATTATGACATCACAATCGCCATGACGACCATTATGACATCATCGTCGCCATGGCGACCATTATGACATCATCATCGCCATGATGACCGTTATGACATCATCATCGCCATGATGACCGTTATGACATCATCATCGCCATAATGACCGTTATGACAATATCGTTGCCATGACGACCCTTATGACATCATCGTCGCCATGGCAACCATTATGACATCATCATCGCCATGACAACCAATATGATATCATTGTCGCCATGACAACCATTATGACATCATCGTCGCCATGGCAACCATTACGACATCACGGTCACCATGTCGACCATTATGACATCATCGTAGCCATTACGACCATTATTAAATCACAGTCACCATGACAACCATTATGACATCTTCGTCGCCATGACGACCATTATGACATCATGACATCACCGTTGCTATGACGACCATTATGACATCACCGTTGCCATTACGACCATTATGACATCATCGTCGCCATGACGACCATTATGACATCATCGTCGCCATGACAACCATTATGACATCACAATCGCCATGACGACCATTATGACATCATCGTCGCCATGGCGACCATTATGACATCATCATCGCCATGATGACCGTTATGACATCATCATCGCCATGATGACCGTTATGACATCATCATCGCCATAATGACCGTTATGACAATATCGTTGCCATGACGACCCTTATGACATCATCGTCGCCATGGCAACCATTATGACATCATCATCGCCATGACAACCAATATGATATCATTGTCGCCATGACAACCATTATGACATCATCGTCGCCATGGCAACCATTACGACATCACGGTCACCATGTCGACCATTATGACATCATCGTAGCCATTACGACCATTATTAAATCACAGTCGCCATGACAACCATTATGACATCTTCGTCGCCATGACGACCATTATGACATCATGACATCACCGTTGCTATGACGACCATTATGACATCACCGTTGCCATGACGACCATTATGACATCATCGTAGCCATTACGACCATTATTAAATCACAGTCGCCATGACACCCATTATGACATCTTCGTCGCCATGACGACCATTATGACATCATGACATCACCGTTGCCATGACGACCATTATGACATCATCGTCGCCATGACAACCATTATGACATCATCGTCGCCATGGCGACCATTATGACACCACCGTTGCCATGACGACCATTATGACATCATCGTCGCCTTGACGACAATTATGACATCATCATCGCCATGACGACCATTATGACATCATCATCGACATGATGACCGTTATGACATTATCGTCGCCATGACGATCCTTATGAAATCATCGTCGCCATGGCAACCATTATGACATAATCATCGCCATGACAACCAATATGATATCATCGTCGCCATGATGACCATTATGACATCATCGTCGCCATGACAATCATTATGACATCATCGTCGCCATGGCGACCATTATGACATCACCGTCGCCATGACGACCATTATGACATCATCGTAGCCATTACGACCATTATTAAATCACAGTCGCCATGACAACCATTATGACATCTTCGTCGCCATGACGATCATTATGACATCATGACATCACCGTTGCCATGACGACCATTATGACATCATCGTCGCCATGACAACCATTATGACATCACAATCGCCATGACGACCATTATGGCATCATCATCGCCATGATGACCCTTTATGACATTATCGTCGCCATGACGACCCTTATGACATCATCGTCACCATGGCAACCATTATGACATCATCATCACCATGACAACCAATATGATATCATCGTCGCCATGACGACCATTATGACATCATGACATCACCGTTGCCATGACGACCATTAAGACATCATCGTCGCCATGACGACCATTATGACATCATCGTCGCCATGACGACCATTATGACATCATCGTCGCCATGACGACCATTATGACATCATCGTCGCCATGATGATCATTATGACATCATCGTCGCCATGGCGACCATTATGACATCATCATCGCCATGATGACCGTTATGACAATATCGTCGCCATGACGACCCTTATGACATCATCGTCGCCATGGCAACCATTATGACATCATCATCGCCATGACAACCAATATGATATCATTGTCGCCATGACAACCATTATGACATCATCGTCGCCATGGCAACCATTATGACATCACGGTCGCCATGTCGACCATTATGACATCATCGTAGCCATTACGATCATTATTAAATCACAGTCGCCATGACAACCATTATGACATCTTCGTCGCCATGACGACCATTATGACATCATGACATCACCATTGCTATGACGACCATTATGACATCACCGTTGCCATGACGACCATTATGACATCATCGTAGCCATTACGACCATTATCACAGTCGCCATGACAACCATTATGACATCTTCGTCGCCATGACCACCATTATGACATCATGACATCACCGTTGCCATGACGACCATTATGACATCATCGTCGCCATGACAACCATTATGACATCATCGTCGCCATGGCGACCATTATGACACCACCGTTGCCATGACGACCATTATGACATCATTGTCGCCTTGACGACAATTATGACATTATCATCGCCATGACGACCATTATGACATCATCATCGCCATGATGACCGTTATGACATTATCGTCGCCATGACGACCCTTATGACATCATCGTCACCATGGAAACCATTATGACATCATCATCGCCATGACAACCAATATGATATCATCGTCGCCATGATGACCATTATGACATCACCGTCGCCATGACGACCATTATGACATCATCGTAGCCATTACGACCATTATTAAATCACAGTCGCCATGACAACCATTATGACATCTTCGTCGCCATGACGACCATTATGACATCATGACATCACCGTTGCCATGACGACCATTATGACATCACCGTTGCCATGACGACCATTATGACATCACCGTCACCATGACGACCATTATGACATAATCGTCGCCATGACAACCATTATGACATCACAATCGCCATGACGACGATTATGGCATCATCATCGCCATGATGACCCTTTATGACATTATCGTCGCCATGACGACCCTTATGACATCATCGTCGCCATGGCAACCATTATGACATCATCATCGCCATGACAACCAATATGATATCATCGTCGCCATGATGACCATTGTGATATCATCGTCGCCATGACAACCATTATGACATCATCGTCGCCATGACCACCATTATGACATCACCGTTGCCATGACGACCATTATGACATCATCGTAGCCATTACGACTATTATTAAATCACAGTCGCCATGACAACCATTATGACATCTTCGTCGCCATGACGACCATTATGACATCATGACATCACTGTTGCCATGACGACCATTATGACATCACCGTTGCTATGACGACCATTATGACATCATCGTCGCCATGACGACCATTATGACATCATCGTAGCCATGACAACCATTATGACATCATCGTCGCCATGGCAACCATTATGACATCATATTCGCCAAGGCGACCATTATGACATCACCGTCACCATGACGACCATTATGACATCATCATAGCCATTACGACCATTATTAAATCACAGTCGCCATGACAACCATTATGACATCTTCATCGCCATGACGACCATTATGACATCATGACATCACCGTTGCCATGACGGCCATTATGACATCACCGTTGCCATGACGACCATTATGACATCATCGTTGCCATGACGACCATTATGACATCATCGTCGCTATGACAACCATTATGACATCACAATCGCCATGACGACCATTATGACTTCATCGTCGCCATGGCGACCATTATGACATCATCATCGCCATGATGACCGTTATGACAATATCGTCCCAATGACGACCCTTATAACATCATCGTCGCCATGGCAACCATTATGACATCATCATCGCCATGACAACCAATATGATATCATTGTCGCCATGACAACCATTATGACATCATCGTCGCCATGGCAACCATTATGACATTACGGTCGCCATGTCGACCATTATGACATCATCGTAGCCATTACGACCATTATTAAATCACAGTCTCCATGACAACCATTGTGACATCTTCGTCGCCATGACGACCATTATGACACCACCGTTCCTATGACGACCATTATGACATCACCGTTGCCATGACGACCATTATGACATCATCGTAGACATTACGACCATTATTAAATCACAGTCGCCATGACAACCATTATGACATCTTCGTCGCCATGACGACCATTATGACATCATGACATCACCGTTGCCATGACGACCATTATGACATCATCGTCGCCATGACAACCATTATGACATCATCGTCGCCATCGCGACCATTATGACACCACCGTTGCCATGACGACCATTATGACATCATCGCCGCCTTGACGACAATTATGACATCATCATCGCCATGACGACCATTATGACATCATCATCGCCATGATGACCGTTATGACATTATCGTCGCCATGATGACCCTTATGACATCATCGTCGCCATGGCAACCATTATGACATCATCATCGCCATGACGACCATTATGACATCATCATCGCCATGATGACCGTTATGACATTATCGTCGCCATGATGACCATTATGACATCATCGTCGCCATGACAACCATTATGACATCATCGTCGCCATGGCGACCATTATGACATCACCTTCGCCATGATGACCATTATGACATCACCGTAGCCATTACGACCATTATTAAATCACAGTCGCCATGACAACCATTATGACATCTTCGTCGCCATGACGACCATTATGACATCATGACATCACCGTTGCCATGACGACCATTATGACATCATCGTCGCCATGACAACCATTATGACATCACAATCGCCATGACGACCATTATGGCATCATCATCGCCATGATGACCCTTTATGACATTATCGTCGCCATGACGACCCTTATGACATCATCGTCGCCATGGCAACCATTATGACATCATCATCACCATGACAACCAATATGATATCATCGTCGCCATGACGACCATTATGACATCATGACATCACCGTTGCCATGACGACCATTATGACATCATCGTCGCCATGACGACCATTATGACATCATCGTCGCCATGACGACCATTATGACATCATCGTCGCCATGACAACCATTATGACATCATCGTCGCCATGATGACCATTATGACATCATCGTCGCCATGGCGACCATTATGACATCATCATCGCCATGATGACCGTTATGACAATATCGTCGCCATGACGACCGTTATGACATCATCGTCGCCATGGCAACCATTATGACATCATCATCGCCATGACAACCAATATGATATCATTGTCGCCATGACAACCATTATGACATCATCGTCGCCATGGCAACCATTATGACATCACGGTCGCCATGTCGACCATTATGACATCATCGTAGCCATTACGATCATTATTAAATCACAGTCGCCATGACAACCATTATGACATCTTCGTCGCCATGACGACCATTATGACATCATGACATCACCATTGCTATGACGACCATTATGACATCACCGTTGCCATGACGACCATTATGACATCATCGTAGCCATTACGACCATTATCACAGTCGCCATGACAACCATTATGACATCTTCGTCGCCATGACCACCATTATGACATCATGACATCACCGTTGCCATGACGACCATTATGACATCATCGTCGCCATGACAACCATTATGACATCATCGTCGCCATGGCGACCATTATAACACCACCGTTGCCATGACGACCATTATGACATCATTGTCGCCTTGACGACAATTATGACATTATCATAGCCATGACGACCATTATGACATCATCATCGCCATGATGACCGTTATGACATTATCGTCACCATGACGACCCTTATGACATCATCGTCACCATGGAAACCATTATGACATCATCATCGCCATGACAACCAATATGATATCATCGTCGCCATGATGACCATTATGACATCATCGTCGCCATGGTGACCATTATGACATCACCGTTGCCATGACGACCATTATGACATCACCGTCACCATGACGACCATTATGACATAATCGTCGCCATGACAACCATTATGACATCACAATCGCCATGACGACCATTATGGCATCATCATCGCCATGATGACCCTTTATGACATTATCGTCGCCATGACGACCCTTATGACATCATCGTCGCCATGGCAACCATTATGACATCATCATCGCCATGACAACCAATATGATATCATAGTCGCCATGATGACCATTGTGATATCATCGTCGCCATGACAACCATTATGACATCATCGTCGCCATGACCACCATTATGACATCACCGTTGCCATGACGACCATTATGACATCATCGTAGCCATTACGACTATTATTAAATCACAGTCGCCATGACAACCATTATGACATCTTCGTCGCCATGACGACCATTATGACATCATGACATCACCGTTGCCATGACGACCATTATGACATCACCGTTGCTATGACGACCATTATGACATCATCGTCGCCATGACGACCATTATGACATCATCGTAGCCATGACAACCATTATGATATCATCGTCGCCATGGCAACCATTATGACATCATATTCGCCAAGGCGACCATTATGACATCACCGTCACCATGACGACCATTATTACATCATCATAGCCATTACGACCATTATTAAATCACAGTCGCCATGACAACCATTATGACATCTTCGTCGCCATGACGACCATTATGACATCATGACATCACCGTTGCCATGACGGCCATTATGACATCACCGTTGCCATGACGACCATTATGACATCATCGTCGCCATGACGACCATTATGACATCATCGTCGCTATGACAACCATTATGACATCACAATCGCCATGACGACCATTATGACATCATCGTCGCCATGGCGACCATTATGACATCATCATCGCCATGATGACCGTTATGACAATATCGTCCCAATGACGACCCTTATAACATCATCGTCGCCATGGCAACCATTATGACATCATCATCGCCATGACAACCAATATGATATCATTGTCGCCATGACAACCATTATGACATCATCGTCGCCATGGCAACCATTATGACATTACGGTCGCCATGTCGACCATTATGACATCATCGTAGCCATTACGACCATTATTAAATCACAGTCGCCATGACAACCATTATGACATCTTCGTCGCCATGACGACCATTATGACATCATGACATCACCGTTGCCATGACGACCATTATGACATCATCGTCGCCATGACAACCATTATGACATCATCGTCGCCATCGCGAACATTATGACACCACCGTTGCCATGACGACCATTATGACATCATCGCCGCCTTGACGACAATTATGACATCATCATCGCCATGACGACCATTATGACATCATCATCGCCATGATGATCGTTATGACATTATCGTCGCCATGATGACCCTTATGACATCATCGTCGCCATGGCAACCATTATGACATCATCATCGCCATGACGACCATTATGACATCATCATCGCCATGATGACCGTTATGACATTATCGTCGCCATGACGACCATTATGACATCATCGTCGCTATGACAACCATTATGACATCACAATCGCCATGACGACCATTATGACATCATCGTCGCCATGGCGACCATTATGACATCATCATCGACATGATGACCGTTATGACATTATCGTCGCCATGACGACCCTCATGAAATCATCGTCGCCATGGCAACCATTATGACATAATCATCGCCATGACAACCAATATGATATCATCGTCGCCATGATGACCATTATGACATCATCATCGCCATGACAACCAATATGATATCATCGTCGCCATGACGACCATTGTGATATCATCGTCGCCATGACAACCATTATGACATCATCGTCGCCATGACCACCATTATGACATCACCTTTGCCATGACGACCATTATGACATCATCGTAGCCATTACGACTATTATTAAATCACAGTCGCCATGACAACCATTATGACATCTTCGTCGCCATGACGACCATTATGACATCATGACATCACCGTTGCCATGACGACCATTATGACACCACCGTTGCTATGACGACCATTATGACATCATCGTCGCCATGACGACCATTATGACATCATCGTAGCCATGACAACCATTATGACATCATCGTCGCCATGGCAACCATTATGACACCATATTCGCCATGGCGACCATTATGACATCACCGTCGCCATGACGACCATTATGACATCATCGTAGCCATTACGACCATTATTAAATCACAGTCGCCATGACAACCATTATGACATCTTCGTCGCCATGACGACCATTATGACATCATGACATCACCGTTGCCATGACGACCATTATGACATCACCGTTGCCATGACGACCATTATGACATCATCGTCGCCATGACGACCATTATGACATCATCGTCGCTATGACAACCATTATGACATCACAATCGCCATGACGACCATTATGACATAATCGTCGCCATGGCGACCATTATGGCATCATCATCGCCATGATGACCGTTATGACAATATCGTCCCAATGACGACCCTTATAACATCATCGTCGCCATGGCAACCATTATGACATCATCATCGCCATGACAACCAATATGATATCATTGTCGCCATGACAACCATTATGACATCATCGTCGCCATGGCAACCATTATGACATTACGGTCGCCATGTCGACCATTATGACATCATCGTAGCCATTACGACCATTATTAAATCACAGTCTCCATGACAACCATTGTGACATCTTCGTCGCCATGACGACCATTATGACATCACCGTTCCTATGACGACCATTATGACATCACCGTTGCCATGACGACCATTATGACATCATCGTAGCCATTACGACCATTATTAAATCACAGTCGCCATGACAACCATTATGACATCTTCGTCGCCATGACGACCATTATGACATCATGACATCACCGTTGCCATGACGACCATTATGACATCATCGTCGCCATGACAACCATTATGACATCATCGTCGCCATGGCGACCATTATGACACCACCGTTGCCATGACGACCATTATGACATCATCGTCGCCTTGACGACAATTATGACATCATCATCGCCATGACGACCATTATGACATCATCATCGCCATGATGACCGTTATGACATTATCGTCGCCATGATGACCCTTATGACATCATCGTCGCCATGGCAACCATTATGACATCATCATCGCCATGACGACCATTATGACATCATCATCGCCATGATGACCGTTATGACATTATCGTCGCCATGATGACCATTATGACATCATCGTCGCCATGACAACCATTATGACATCATCGTCGCCATGGCGACCATTATGACATCACCTTCACCATGACGACCATTATGACATCACCGTAGCCATTACGACCATTATTAAATCACAGTCGCCATGACAACCATTATGACATCTTCGTCGCCATGACGACCATTATGACATCATGACATCACCGTTGCCATGACGACCATTATGACATCACCGTTGCCATGACGACCATTATGACATCATCGTCGCCATGACGACCATTATGACATCATCGTCGCCATGACACCCATTATGACATCACAATCGCCATGACGACCATTATGGCATCATCATCGCCATGATGACCCTTTATGACATTATCGTCGCCATGACGACCCTTATGACATCATCGTCGCCATGGCAACCATTATGACATCATCATCGCCATGACAACCAATATGATATCATCGTCGCCATGATGACCATTATGATATCATCGTCGCCATGACGACCATTATGACATCATCGTCGCCATGACAACCATTATGACATCATCGTCGCCATGGCGACCATTATGACATCACCGTTGCCATGACGACCATTATGACATCACCGTTGCCATGACGACCATTATTAAATCACAGTCGCCATGACAACCATTATGACATCTTCGTCGCCATGACGACCATTATGACATCATGACATCACCGTTGCCATGACGACCATTATGACATCACCGTTGCCATGATGACCATTATGACATCATCGTCGCCATGACGACCATTATGACATCATCGTCGCCATGACAACCATTATGACATCACAATCGCCATGACGACCATTATGGCATCATCATCGCCATGATGACCCTTTATGACATTATCGTCGCCATGACGACCCTTATGACATCATCGTCGCCATGGCAACCATTATGACATCATCATCGCCAAGACAACCAATATGATATCATCGTCGCCATGATGACCATTATGATATCATCATCGCCATGACAACCAATATGATATCATCGTCGCCATGATGACCATTATGACATCATCGTCGCCATGACAACCATTATGACATCATATTCGCCATGGCGACCATTATGACATCACCGTCGCCATGACGACCATTATGACATCACCGTCGCCATGACGACCATTATTAAATCACAGTCGCCATGACAACCATTATGACATCTTCGTCGCCATGACGACCATTATGACATCATGACATCAACGTTGCCATGACGACCATTATGACATCACCGTTGCCATGACGACCATTATGACATCATCGTCGCCATGACGACCATTATGACATCATCGTCGCCATGACAACCATTATGACATCACAATCGCCATGACGACCATTATGACATCATCGTCGCCATGGCGACCATTATGACATCATCATCGCCATGATGACCGTTATGACATCATCATCGCCATGATGACCGTTATGACATCATCATCGCCATGATGACCGTTATGACAATATCGTTGCCATGACGACCCTTATGACATCATCGTCGCCATGGCAACCATTATGACATCATCATCGCCATGACAACCAATATGATATCATTGTCGCCATGACAACCATTATGACATCATCGTCGCCATGGCAACCATTACGACATCACGGTCACCATGTCGACCATTATGACATCATCGTAGCCATTACGACCATTATTAAATCACAGTCGCCATGACAACCATTATGACATCTTCGTCGCCATGACGACCATTATGACATCATGACATCACCGTTGCTATGACGACCATTATGACATCACCGTTGCCATGACGACCATTATGACATCATCGTAGCCATTACGACCATTATTAAATCACAGTCGCCATGACACCCATTATGACATCTTCGTCGCCATGACGACCATTATGACATCATGACATCACCGTTGCCATGACGACCATTATGACATCATCGTCGCCATGACAACCATTATGACATCATCGTCGCCATGGCGACCATTATGACACCACCGTTGCCATGACGACCATTATGACATCATCGTCGCCTTGACGACAATTATGACATCATCATCGCCATGACGACCATTATGACATCATCATCGACATGATGACCGTTATGACATTATCGTCGCCATGACGACCCTCATGAAATCATCGTCGCCATGGCAACCATTATGACATAATCATCGCCATGACAACCAATATGATATCATCGTCGCCATGATGACCATTATGACATCATCGTCGCCATGACAATCATTATGACATCATCGTCGCCATGGCGACCATTATGACATCACCGTCGCCATGACGACCATTATGACATCATCGTAGCCATTACGACCATTATTAAATCACAGTCGCCATGACAACCATTATGACATCTTCGTCGCCATGACGACCATTATGACATCATGACATCACCATTGCTATGAAGACCATTATGACATCACCGTTGCCATGACGACCATTATGACATCATCGTAGCCATTACGACCATTATCACAGTCGCCATGACAACCATTATGACATCTTCGTCGCCATGACCACCATTATGACATCATGACATCACCGTTGCCATGACGACCATTATGACATCATCGTCGCCATGACAACCATTATGACATCATCGTCGCCATGGCAACCATTATGACATCATCATCGCCATGACAACCAATATGATATCATCGTCGCCATGATGACCATTATGATATCATCGTCGCCATGACGACCATTATGACATCATCGTCGCCATGACAACCATTATGACATCATCGTCGCCATGGCGACCATTATGACATCACCGTTGCCATGACGACCATTATGACATCACCGTTGCCATGACGACCATTATTAAATCACAGTCGCCATGACAACCATTATGACATCTTCGTCGCCATGACGACCATTATGACATCATGACATCACCGTTGCCATGACGACCATTATGACATCACCGTTGCCATGATGACCATTATGACATCATCGTCGCCATGACGACCATTATGACATCATCGTCGCCATGACAACCATTATGACATCACAATCGCCATGACGACCATTATGGCATCATCATCGCCATGATGACCCTTTATGACATTACCGTCGCCATGACGACCCTTATGACATCATCGTCGCCATGGCAACCATTATGACATCATCATCGCCATGACAACCAATATGATATCATCGTCGCCATGATGACCATTATGATATCATCATCGCCATGACAACCAATATGATATCATCGTCGCCATGATGACCATTATGACATCACCGTCGCCATGACGACCATTATGACATCACCGTCGCCATGACGACCATTATGACATCATGACATCAACGTTGCCATGACGACCATTATGACATCACCGTTGCCATGACGACCATTATGACATCATCGTCGCCATGACGACCATTATGACATAATCGTCGCCATGACAACCATTATGACATCACAATCGCCATGACGACCATTATGACATCATCGTCGCCATGGCGACCATTATGACATCATCATCGCCATGATGACCGTTATGACATCATCATCGCCATGATGACCGTTATGACATCATCATCGCCATAATGACCGTTATCACAATATCGTTGCCATGACGACCCTTATGACATCATCGTCGCCATGGCAACCATTATGACATCATCATCGCCATGACAACCAATATGATATCATTGTCGCCATGACAACCATTATGACATCATCGTCGCCATGGCAACCATTACGACATCACGGTCACCATGTCGACCATTATGACATCATCGTAGCCATTACGACCATTATTAAATCACAGTCGCCATGACAACCATTATGACATCTTCGTCGCCATGACGACCATTATGACATCATGACATCACCGTTGCTATGACGACCATTATGACATCACCGTTGCCATGACGACCATTATGACATCATCGTAGCCATTACGACCATTATTAAATCACAGTCGCCATGACACCCATTATGACATCTTCGTCGCCATGACGACCATTATGACATCATCGTCGCCATGACAACCATTATGACATCATCGTCGCTATGGCGACCATTATGACACCACCGTTGCCATGACGACCATTATGACATCATCGTCGCCTTGACGACAATTATGACATCATCATCGCCATGACGACCATTATGACATCATCATCGACATGATGACCGTTATGACATTATCGTCGCCATGACGACCCTTATGAAATCATCGTCGCCATGGCAACCATTATGACATAATCATCGCCATGACAACCAATATGATATCATCGTCGCCATGATGACCATTATGACATCATCGTCGCCATGACAATCATTATGACATCATCGTCGCCATGGCGACCATTATGACATCACCGTCGCCATGACGACCATTATGACATCATCGTAGCCATTACGACCATTATTAAATCACAGTCGCCATGACAACCATTATGACATCTTCGTCGCCATGACGACCATTATGACATCATGACATCACCGTTGCCATGACGACCATTATGACATCATCGTCGCCATGACAACCATTATGACATCACAATCCCCATGACGACCATTATGGCATCATCATCGCCATGATGACCCTTTATGACATTATCGTCGCCATGACGACCCTTATGACATCATCGTCACCATGGCAACCATTATGACATCATCATCACCATGACAACCAATATGATATCATCGTCGCCATGACGACCATTATGACATCATGACATCACCGTTGCCATGACGACCATTATGACATCATCGTCGCCATGACGACCATTATGACATCATCGTCGCCATGGTGACCATTATGACATCATCGTCGCCATGACGACCATTATGACATCATCGTCGCCATGATGATCATTATGACATCATCGTCGCCATGGCGACCATCATGACATCATCATCGCCATGATGACCGTTATGACAATATCGTCGCCATGACGACCCTTATGACATCATCGTCGCCATGGCAACCATTATGACATCATCATCGCCATGACAACCAATATGATATCATTGTCGCCATGACAACCATTATGACATCATCGTCGCCATGGCAACCATTATGACATCACGGTCGCCATGTCGACCATTATGACATCATCGTAGCCATTACGATCATTATTAAATCACAGTCGCCATGACAACCATTATGACATCTTCGTCGCCATGACGACCATTATGACATCATGACATCACCATTGCTATGACGACCATTATGACATCACCGTTGCCATGACGACCATTATGACATCATCGTAGCCATTACGACCATTATCACAGTCGCCATGACAACCATTATGACATCTTCGTCGCCATGACCACCATTATGACATCATGACATCACCGTTGCCATGACGACCATTATGACATCATCGTCGCCATGACAACCATTATGACATCATCGTCGCCATGGCGACCATTATGACACCACCGTTGCCATGACGACCATTATGACATCATTGTCGCCTTGACGACAATTATGACATTATCATCACCATGACGACCATTATGACATCATCATCGCCATGATGACCGTTATGACATTATCGTCGCCATGACGACCCTTATGACATCATCGTCACCATGGAAACCATTATGACATCATCATCGCCATGACAACCAATATGATATCATCGTCGCCATGATGACCATTATGACATCATCGTCGCCATGGTGACCATTATGACATCACCGTCGCCATGACGACCATTATGACATCATCGTAGCCATTACGACCATTATTAAATCACAGTCGCCATGACAACCATTATGACATCTTCGTCGCCATGACGACCATTATGACATCATGACATCACCGTTGCCATGACGACCATTATGACATCACCGTTGCCATGACGACCATTATGACATCACCGTCACCATGACGACCATTATGACATAATCGTCGCCATGACAACCATTATGACATCACAATCGCCATGACGACGATTATGGCATCATCATCGCCATGATGACCCTTTATGACATTATCGTCGCCATGACGACCCTTATGACATCATCGTCGCCATGGCAACCATTATGACATCATCATCGCCATGACAACCAATATGATATCATCGTCGCCATGATGACCATTGTGATATCATCGTCGCCATGACAACCATTATGACATCATCGTCGCCATGACCACCATTATGACATCACCGTTGCCATGACGACCATTATGACATCATCGTAGCCATTACGACTATTATTAAATCACAGTCGCCATGACAACCATTATGACATCTTCGTCGCCATGACGACCATTATGACATCATGACATCACCGTTGCCATGACGACCATTATGACATCACCGTTGCTATGACGACCATTATGACATCATCGTCGCCATGACGACCATTATGACATCATCGTAGCCATGACAACCATTATGACATCATCGTCGCCATGGCAACCATTATGACATCATATTCGCCAAGGCGACCATTATGACATCACCGTCACCATGACGACCATTATGACATCATCATAGCCATTACGACCATTATTAAATCACAGTCGCCATGACAACCATTATGACATCTTCGTCGCCATGACGACCATTATGACATCATGACATCACCGTTGCCATGACGGCCATTATGACATCACCGTTGCCATGACGACCATTATGACATCATCGTTGCCATGACGACCATTATGACATCATCGTCGCTATGACAACCATTATGACATCACAATCGCCATGACGACCATTATGACTTCATCGTCGCCATGGCGACCATTATGACATCATCATCGCCATGATGACCGTTATGACAATATCGTCCCAATGACGACCCTTATAACATCATCGTCGCCATGGCAACCATTATGACATCATCATCGCCATGACAACCAATATGATATCATTGTCGCCATGACAACCATTATGACATCATCGTCGCCATGGCAGCCATTATGACATTACGGTCGCCATGTCGACCATTATGACATCATCGTAGCCATTACGACCATTATTAAATCACAGTCTCCATGACAACCATTGTGACATCTTCGTCGCCATGACGACCATTATGACACCACCGTTCCTATGACGACCATTATGACATCACCGTTGCCATGACGACCATTATGACATCATCGTAGACATTACGACCATTATTAAATCACAGTCGCCATGACAACCATTATGACATCTTCGTCGCCATGACGACCATTATGACATCATGACATCACCGTTGCCATGACGACCATTATGACATCATCGTCGCCATGACAACCATTATGACATCATCGTCGCCATCGCGACCATTATGACACCACCGTTGCCATGACGACCATTATGACATCATCGCCGCCTTGACGACAATTATGACATCATCATCGCCATGACGACCATTATGACATCATCATCGCCATGATGACCGTTATGACATTATCGTCGCCATGATGACCCTTATGACATCATCGTCGCCATGGCAACCATTATGACATCATCATCGCCATGACGACCATTATGACATCATCATCGCCATGATGACCGTTATGACATTATCGTCGCCATGATGACCATTATGACATCATCGTCGCCATGACAACCATTATGACATCATCGTCGCCATGGCGACCATTATGACATCACCTTCGCCATGACGACCATTATGACATCACCGTAGCCATTACGACCATTATTAAATCACAGTCGCCATGACAACCATTATGACATCTTCGTCGCCATGACGACCATTATGACATCATGACATCACCGTTGCCATGACGACCATTATGACATCATCGTCGCCATGACAACCATTATGACATCACAATCGCCATGACGACCATTATGGCATCATCATCGCCATGATGACCCTTTATGACATTATCGTCGCCATGACGACCCTTATGACATCATCGTCGCCATGGCAACCATTATGACATCATCATCACCATGACAACCAATATGATATCATCGTCGCCATGACGACCATTATGACATCATGACATCACCGTTGCCATGACGACCATTATGACATCATCGTCGAAATGACGACCATTATGACATCATCGTCGCCATGACGACCATTATGACATCATCGTCGCCATGACAACCATTATGACATCATCGTCGCCATGATGACCATTATGACATCATCGTCGCCATGGCGACCATTATGACATCATCATCGCCATGATGACCGTTATGACAATATCGTCGCCATGACGACCGTTATGACATCATCGTCGCCATGGCAACCATTATGACATCATCATCGCCATGACAACCAATATGATATCATTGTCGCCATGACAACCATTATGACATCATCGTCGCCATGGCAACCATTATGACATCACGGTCGCCATGTCGACCATTATGACATCATCGTAGCCATTACGATCATTATTAAATCACAGTCGCCATGACAACCATTCTGACATCTTCGTCGCCATGACGACCATTATGACATCATGACATCACCATTGCTATGACGACCATTATGACATCACCGTTGCCATGACGACCATTATGACATCATCGTAGCCATTACGACCATTATCACAGTCGCCATGACAACCATTATGACATCTTCGTCGCCATGACCACCATTATGACATCATGACATCACCGTTGCCATGACGACCATTATGACATCATCGTCGCCATGACAACCATTATGACATCATCGTCGCCATGGCGACCATTATAACACCACCGTTGCCATGACGACCATTATGACATCATTGTCGCCTTGACGACAATTATGACATTATCATCGCCATGACGACCATTATGACATCATCATCGCCATGATGACCGTTATGACATTATCGTCGCCATGACGACCCTTATGACATCATCGTCACCATGGAAACCATTATGACATCATCATCGCCATGACAACCAATATGATATCATCGTCGCCATGATGACCATTATGACATCATCGTCGCCATGGTGACCATTATGACATCACCGTCGCCATGACGACCATTATGACATCATCGTAGCCATTACGACCATTATTAAATCACAGTCGCCATGACAACCATTATGACATCTTCGTCGCCATGACGACCATTATGACATCATGACATCACCGTTGCCATGACGACCATTATGACATCACCGTTGCCATGACGACCATTATGACATCACCGTCACCATGACGACCATTATGACATAATCGTCGCCATGACAACCATTATGACATCACAATCGCCATGACGACGATTATGGCATCATCATCGCCATGATGACCCTTTATGACATTATCGTCGCCATGACGACCCTTATGACATCATCGTCGCCATGGCAACCATTATGACATCATCATCGCCATGACAACCAATATGATATCATCGTCGCCATGATGACCATTGTGATATCATCGTCGCCATGACAACCATTATGACATCATCGTCGCCATGACCACCATTATGACATCACCGTTGCCATGACGACCATTATGACATCATCGTAGCCATTACGACTATTATTAAATCACAGTCGCCATGACAACCATTATGACATCTTCGTCGCCATGACGACCATTATGACATCATGACATCACCGTTGCCATGACGACCATTATGACATCACCGTTGCTATGACGACCATTATGACATCATCGTCGCCATGACGACCATTATGACATCATCGTAGCCATGACAACCATTATGACATCATCGTCGCCATGGCAACCATTATGACATCATATTCGCCAAGGCGACCATTATGACATCACCGTCACCATGACGACCATTATGACATCATCATAGCCATTACGACCATTATTAAATCACAGTCGCCATGACAACCATTATGACATCTTCGTCGCCATGACGACCATTATGACATCATGACATCACCGTTGCCATGACGGCCATTATGACATCACCGTTGCCATGACGACCATTATGACATCATCGTTGCCATGACGACCATTATGACATCATCGTCGCTATGACAACCATTATGACATCACAATCGCCATGACGACCATTATGACTTCATCGTCGCCATGGCGACCATTATGACATCATCATCGCCATGATGACCGTTATGACAATATCGTCCCAATGACGACCCTTATAACATCATCGTCGCCATGGCAACCATTATGACATCATCATCGCCATGACAACCAATATGATATCATTGTCGCCATGACAACCATTATGACATCATCGTCGCCATGGCAGCCATTATGACATTATGGTCGCCATGTCGACCATTATGACATCATCGTAGCCATTACGACCATTATTAAATCACAGTCTCCATGACAACCATTGTGACATCTTCGTCGCCATGACGACCATTATGACACCACCGTTCCTATGACGACCATTATGACATCACCGTTGCCATGACGACCATTATGACATCATCGTAGACATTACGACCATTATTAAATCACAGTCGCCATGACAACCATTATGACATCTTCGTCGCCATGACGACCATTATGACATCATGACATCACCGTTGCCATGACGACCATTATGACATCATCGTCGCCATGACAACCATTATGACATCATCGTCGCCATCGCGACCATTATGACACCACCGTTGCCATGACGACCATTATGACATCATCGCCGCCTTGACGACAATTATGACATCATCATCGCCATGACGACCATTATGACATCATCATCGCCATGATGACCGTTATGACATTATCGTCGCCATGATGACCCTTATGACATCATCGTCGCCATGGCAACCATTATGACATCATCATCGCCATGACGACCATTATGACATCATCATCGCCATGATGACCGTTATGACATTATCGTCGCCATGATGACCATTATGACATCATCGTCGCCATGACAACCATTATGACATCATCGTCGCCATGGCGACCATTATGACATCACCTTCGCCATGACGACCATTATGACATCACCGTAGCCATTACGACCATTATTAAATCACAGTCGCCATGACAACCATTATGACATCTTCGTCGCCATGACGACCATTATGACATCATGACATCACCGTTGCCATGACGACCATTATGACATCATCGTCGCCATGACAACCATTATGACATCACAATCGCCATGACGACCATTATGGCATCATCATCGCCATGATGACCCTTTATGACATTATCGTCGCCATGACGACCCTTATGACATCATCGTCGCCATGGCAACCATTATGACATCATCATCACCATGACAACCAATATGATATCATCGTCGCCATGACGACCATTATGACATCATGACATCACCGTTGCCATGACGACCATTATGACATCATCGTCGAAATGACGACCATTATGACATCATCGTCGCCATGACGACCATTATGACATCATCGTCGCCATGACAACCATTATGACATCATCGTCGCCATGATGACCATTATGACATCATCGTCGCCATGGCGACCATTATGACATCATCATCGCCATGATGACCGTTATGACAATATCGTCGCCATGACGACCGTTATGACATCATCGTCGCCATGGCAACCATTATGACATCATCATCGCCATGACAACCAATATGATATCATTGTCGCCATGACAACCATTATGACATCATCGTCGCCATGGCAACCATTATGACATCACGGTCGCCATGTCGACCATTATGACATCATCGTAGCCATTACGATCATTATTAAATCACAGTCGCCATGACAACCATTCTGACATCTTCGTCGCCATGACGACCATTATGACATCATGACATCACCATTGCTATGACGACCATTATGACATCACCGTTGCCATGACGACCATTATGACATCATCGTAGCCATTACGACCATTATCACAGTCGCCATGACAACCATTATGACATCTTCGTCGCCATGACCACCATTATGACATCATGACATCACCGTTGCCATGACGACCATTATGACATCATCGTCGCCATGACAACCATTATGACATCATCGTCGCCATGGCGACCATTATAACACCACCGTTGCCATGACGACCATTATGACATCATTGTCGCCTTGACGACAATTATGACATTATCATCGCCATGACGACCATTATGACATCATCATCGCCATGATGACCGTTATGACATTATCGTCGCCATGACGACCCTTATGACATCATCGTCACCATGGAAACCATTATGACATCATCATCGCCATGACAACCAATATGATATCATCGTCGCCATGATGACCATTATGACATCATCGTCGCCATGGTGACCATTATGACATCACCGTCGCCATGACGACCATTATGACATCATCGTAGCCATTACGACCATTATTAAATCACAGTCGCCATGACAACCATTATGACATCTTCGTCGCCATGACGACCATTATGACATCATGACATCACCGTTGCCATGACGACCATTATGACATCACCGTTGCCATGACGACCATTATGACATCACCGTCACCATGACGACCATTATGACATAATCGTCGCCATGACAACCATTATGACATCACAATCGCCATGACGACCATTATGGCATCATCATCGCCATGATGACCCTGTATGACATTATCGTCGCCATGACGACCCTTATGAAATCATCGTCGCCATGGCAACCATTATGACATCATCATCGCCATGACAACCAATATGATATCATCGTCGCCATGATGACCATTGTGATATCATCGTCGCCATGACAACCATTATGACATCATCGTCGCCATGACCACCATTATGACATCACCTTTGCCATGACGACCATTATGACATCATCGTAGCCATTACGACTATTATTAAATCACAGTCGCCATGACAACCATTATGACATCTTCGTCGCCATGACGACCATTATGACATCATGACATCACCGTTGCCATGACGACCATTATGACACCACCGTTGCTATGACGACCATTATGACATCATCGTCGCCATGACGACCATTATGACATCTTCGTAGCCATGACAACCATTATGACATCATCGTCGCCATGGCAACCATTATGACATCATATTCGCCATGGCGACCATTATGACATCACCGTCGCCATGACGACCATTATGACATCATCGTAGCCATTACGACCATTATTAAATCACAGTCGCCATGACAACCATTATGACATCTTCGTCGCCATGACGACCATTATGACATCATGACATCACCGTTGCCAAGACGACCATTATGACATCACCGTTGCCATGACGACCATTATGACATCATCGTCGCCATGACGACCATTATGACATCATCGTCGCTATGACAACCATTATGACATCACAATCGCCATGACGACCATTATGACATAATCGTCGCCATGGCGACCATTATGGCATCATCATCGCCATGATGACCGTTATGACAATATCGTCCCAATGACGACCCTTATAACATCATCGTCGCCATGGCATCCATTATGACATCATCATCGCCATGACAACCAATATGATATCATTGTCGCCATGACAACCATTATGACATCATCGTCGCCATGGCAACCATTATGACATTACGGTCGCCATGTCGACCATTATGACATCATCGTAGCCATTACGACCATTATTAAATCACAGTCTCCATGACAACCATTGTGACATCTTCGTCGCCATGACGACCATTATGACATCACCGTTCCTATGACGACCATTATGACATCATCGTAGCCATTACGACCATTATTAAATCACAGTCGCCATGACAACCATTATGACATCTTCGTCGCCATGACGACCATTATGACATCATGACATCACCGTTGCCATGACGACCATTATGACATCATCGTCGCCATGACAACCATTATGACATCATCGTCGCCATGGCGACCATTATGACACCACCGTTGCCATGACGACCATTATGACATCATCGTCGCCTTGACGACAATTATGACATCATCATCGCCATGACGACCATTATGACATCATCATCGCCATGATGACCGTTATGACATTATCGTCGCCATGATGACCCTTATGACATCATCGTCGCCATGGCAACCATTATGACATCATCATCGCCATGACGACCATTATGACATCATCATCGCCATGAAGACCGTTATGACATTATCGTCGCCATGATGACCATTATGACATCATCGTCGCCATGACAACCATTATGACATCATCGTCGCCATGGCGACCATTATGACATCACCTTCGCCATGACGACCATTATGACATCACCGTAGCCATTACGACCATTATTAAATCACAGTCGCCATGACAACCATTATGACATCTTCGTCGCCATGACGACCATTATGACATCATGACATCACCGTTGCCATGACGACCATTATGACATCATCGTCGCCATGACAACCATTATGACATCACAATCGCCATGACGACCATTATGGCATCATCATCGCCATGATGACCCTTTATGACATTATCGTCGCCATGACGACCCTTATGACATCATCGTCGCCATGGCAACCATTATGACATCATCATCACCATGACAACCAATATGATATCATCGTCGCCATGACGACCATTATGACATCATGACATCACCGTTGCCATGACGACCATTATGACATCATCGTCGCCATGACGACCATTATGACATCATCGTCGCCATGACGACCATTATGACATCATCGTCGCCATGACAACCATTATGACATCATCGTCGCCATGATGACCATTATGACATCATCGTCGCCATGGCGACCATTATGACATCATCATCGCCATTATGACCGTTATGACAATATCGTCGCCATGACGACCGTTATGACATCATCGTCGCCATGGCAACCATTATGACATCATCATCGCCATGACAACCAATATGATATCATTGTCGCCATGACAACCATTATGACATCATCGTCGCCATGGCAACCATTATGACATCACGGTCGCCATGTCAACCATTATGACATCATCGTAGCCATTACGATCATTATTAAATCACAGTCGCCATGACAACCATTATGACATCTTCGTCGCCATGACGACCATTATGACATCATGACATCACCATTGCTATGACGACCATTATGACATCACCGTTGCCATGACGACCATTATGACATCATCGTAGCCATTACGACCATTATCACAGTCGCCATGACAACCATTATGACATCTTCGTCGCCATGACCACCATTATGACATCATGACATCACCGTTGCCATGACGACCATTATGACATCATCGTCGCCATGACAACCATTATGACATCATCGTCGCCATGGCGACCATTATAACACCACCGTTGCCATGACGACCATTATGACATCATTGTCGCCTTGACGACAATTATGACATTATCATCGCCATGACGACCATTATGACATCATCATCGCCATGATGACCGTTATGACATTATCGTCGCCATGACGACCCTTATGACATCATCGTCACCATGGAAACCATTATGACATCATCATCGCCATGACAACCAATATGATATCATCGTCGCCATGATGACCATTATGACATCATCGTCGCCATGGTGACCATTATGACATCACCGTCGCCATGACGACCATTATGACATCATCGTAGCCATTACGACCATTATTAAATCACAGTCGCCATGACAACCATTATGACATCTTCGTCGCCATGACGACCATTATGACATCATGACATCACCGTTGCCATGACGACCATTATGACATCACCGTTGCCATGACGACCATTATGACATCACCGTCACCATGACGACCATTATGACATAATCGTCGCCATGACAACCATTATGACATCACAATCGCCATGACGACCATTATGGCATCATCATCGCCATGATGACCCTTTATGACATTATCGTCGCCATGACGACCCTTATGACATCATCGTCGCCATGGCAACCATTATGACATCATCATCGCCATGACAACCAATATGATATCATAGTCGCCAGGATGACCATTGTGATATCATCGTCGCCATGACAACCATTATGACATCATCGTCGCCATGACCACCATTATGACATCACCGTTGCCATGACGACCATTATGACATCATCGTAGCCATTACGACTATTATTAAATCACAGTCGCCATGACAACCATTATGACATCTTCGTCGCCATGACGACCATTATGACATCATGACATCACCGTTGCAATGACGACCATTATGACATCACCGTTGCTATGACGACCATTATGACATCATCGTCGCCATGACGACCATTATGACATCATCGTAGCCATGACAACCATTATGATATCATCGTCGCCATGGCAACCATTATGACATCATATTCGCCAAGGCGACCATTATGACATCACCGTCACCATGACGACCATTATGACATCATCATAGCCATTACGACCATTATTAAATCACAGTCGCCATGACAACCATTATGACATCTTCGTCGCCATGACGACCATTATGACATCATGACATCACCGTTGCCATGACGGCCATTATGACATCACCGTTGCCATGACGACCATTATGACATCATCGTCGCCATGACGACCATTATGACATCATCGTCGCTATGACAACCATTATGACATCACAATCGCCATGACGACCATTATGACATCATCGTCGCCATGGCGACCATTATGACATCATCATCGCCATGATGACCGTTATGACAATATCGTCCCAATGACGACCCTTATAACATCATCGTCGCCATGGCAACCATTATGACATCATCATCGCCATGACAACCAATATGATATCATTGTCGCCATGACAACCATTATGACATCATCGTCGCCATGGCAACCATTATGACATTACGGTCGCCATGTCGACCATTATGACATAATCGTAGCCATTACGACCATTATTAAATCACAGTCTCCATGACAACCATTGTGACATCTTCGTCGCCATGACGACCATTATGACATCACCGTTCCTATGACGACCATTATGACATCCCCGTTGCCATGACGACCATTATGACATCATGACATCACCGTTGCCATGACGACCATTATGACATCATCGTCGCCATGACAACCATTATGACATCATCGTCGCCATCGCGAACATTATGACACCACCGTTGCCATGACGACCATTATGACATCATCGCCGCCTTGACGACAATTATGACATCATCATCGCCATGACGACCATTATGACATCATCATCGCCATGATGATCGTTATGACATTATCGTCGCCATGATGACCCTTATGACATCATCGTCGCCATGGCAACCATTATGACATCATCATCGCCATGACGACCATTATGACATCATCATCGCCATGATGACCGTTATGACATTATCGTCGCCATGATGACCATTATGACATCATCGTCGCCATGACAACCATTATGACATCATCGTCGCCATGGCGACCATTATGACATCACCTTCGCCATGACGACCATTATGACATCACCGTAGCCATTACGACCATTATTAAATCACAGTCGCCATGACAACCATTATGACATCTTCGTCGCCATGACGACCATTATGACATCATGACATCACCGTTGCCATGACGACCATTATGACATCACCGTTGCCATGACGACCATTATGACATCACCGTCACCATGACGACCATTATGACATAATCGTCGCCATGACAACCATTATGACATCACAATCGCCATGACGACCATTATGGCATCATCATCGCCATGATGACCCTGTATGACATTATCGTCGCCATGACGACCCTTATGACATCATCGTCGCCATGGCAACCATTATGACATCATCATCGCCATGACAACCAATATGATATCATCGTCGCCATGACGACCATTGTGATATCATCGTCGCCATGACAACCATTATGACATCATCGTCGCCATGACCACCATTATGACATCACCTTTGCCATGACGACCATTATGACATCATCGTAGCCATTACGACTATTATTAAATCACAGTCGCCATGACAACCATTATGACATCTTCGTCGCCATGACGACCATTATGACATCATGACATCACCGTTGCCATGACGACCATTATGACACCACCGTTGCTATGACGACCATTATGACATCATCGTCGCCATGACGACCATTATGACATCATCGTAGCCATGACAACCATTATGACATCATCGTCGCCATGGCAACCATTATGACATCATATTCGCCATGGCGACCATTATGACATCACCGTCGCCATGACGACCATTATGACATCATCGTAGCCATTACGACCATTATTAAATCACAGTCGCCATGACAACCATTATGACATCTTCGTCGCCATGACGACCATTATGACATCATGACATCACCGTTGCCAAGACGACCATTATGACATCACCGTTGCCATGACGACCATTATGACATCATCGTCGCCATGACGACCATTATGACATCATCGTCGCTATGACAACCATTATGACATCACAATCGCCATGACGACCATTATGACATAATCGTCGCCATGGCGACCATTATGGCATCATCATCGCCATGATGACCGTTATGACAATATCGTCCCAATGACGACCCTTATAACATCATCGTCGCCATGGCAACCATTATGACATCATCATCGCCATGACAACCAATATGATATCATTGTCGCCATGACAACCATTATGACATCATCGTCGCCATGGCAACCATTATGACATTACGGTCGCCATGTCGACCATTATGACATCATCGTAGCCATTACGACCATTATTAAATCACAGTCTCCATGACAACCATTGTGACATCTTCGTCGTCATGACGACCATTATGACATCACCGTTCCTATGACGACCATTATGACATCACCGTTGCCATGACGACCATTATGACATCATCGTAGCCATTACGACCATTATTAAATCACAGTCGCCATGACAACCATTATGACATCTTCGTCGCCATGACGACCATTATGACATCATGACATCACCGTTGCCATGACGACCATTATGACATCATCGTCGCCATGACAACCATTATGACATCATCGTCGCCATGGCGACCATTATGACACCACCGTTGCCATGACGACCATTATGACATCATTGTCGCCTTGACGACAATTATGACATTATCATCACCATGACGACCATTATGACATCATCATCGCCATGATGACCGTTATGACATTATCGTCGCCATGACGACCCTTATGACATCATCGTCACCATGGAAACCATTATGACATCATCATCGCCATGACAACCAATATGATATCATCGTCGCCATGATGACCATTATGACATCATCGTCGCCATGGTGACCATTATGACATCACCGTCGCCATGACGACCATTATGACATCATCGTAGCCATTACGACCATTATTAAATCACAGTCGCCATGACAACCATTATGACATCTTCGTCGCCATGACGACCATTATGACATCATGACATCACCGTTGCCATGACGACCATTATGACATCACCGTTGCCATGACGACCATTATGACATCACCGTCACCATGACGACCATTATGACATAATCGTCGCCATGACAACCATTATGACATCACAATCGCCATGACGACGATTATGGCATCATCATCGCCATGATGACCCTTTATGACATTATCGTCGCCATGACGACCCTTATGACATCATCGTCGCCATGGCAACCATTATGACATCATCATCGCCATGACAACCAATATGATATCATCGTCGCCATGATGACCATTGTGATATCATCGTCGCCATGACAACCATTATGACATCATCGTCGCCATGACCACCATTATGACATCACCGTTGCCATGACGACCATTATGACATCATCGTAGCCATTACGACTATTATTAAATCACAGTCGCCATGACAACCATTATGACATCTTCGTCGCCATGACGACCATTATGACATCATGACATCACCGTTGCCATGACGACCATTATGACATCACCGTTGCTATGACGACCATTATGACATCATCGTCGCCATGACGACCATTATGACATCATCGTAGCCATGACAACCATTATGACATCATCGTCGCCATGGCAACCATTATGACATCATATTCGCCAAGGCGACCATTATGACATCACCGTCACCATGACGACCATTATGACATCATCATAGCCATTACGACCATTATTAAATCACAGTCGCCATGACAACCATTATGACATCTTCGTCGCCATGACGACCATTATGACATCATGACATCACCGTTGCCATGACGGCCATTATGACATCACCGTTGCCATGACGACCATTATGACATCATCGTTGCCATGACGACCATTATGACATCATCGTCGCTATGACAACCATTATGACATCACAATCGCCATGACGACCATTATGACTTCATCGTCGCCATGGCGACCATTATGACATCATCATCGCCATGATGACCGTTATGACAATATCGTCCCAATGACGACCCTTATAACATCATCGTCGCCATGGCAACCATTATGACATCATCATCGCCATGACAACCAATATGATATCATTGTCGCCATGACAACCATTATGACATCATCGTCGCCATGGCAGCCATTATGACATTACGGTCGCCATGTCGACCATTATGACATCATCGTAGCCATTACGACCATTATTAAATCACAGTCTCCATGACAACCATTGTGACATCTTCGTCGCCATGACGACCATTATGACACCACCGTTCCTATGACGACCATTATGACATCACCGTTGCCATGACGACCATTATGACATCATCGTAGACATTACGACCATTATTAAATCACAGTCGCCATGACAACCATTATGACATCTTCGTCGCCATGACGACCATTATGACATCATGACATCACCGTTGCCATGACGACCATTATGACATCATCGTCGCCATGACAACCATTATGACATCATCGTCGCCATCGCGACCATTATGACACCACCGTTGCCATGACGACCATTATGACATCATCGCCGCCTTGACGACAATTATGACATCATCATCGCCATGACGACCATTATGACATCATCATCGCCATGATGACCGTTATGACATTATCGTCGCCATGATGACCCTTATGACATCATCGTCGCCATGGCAACCATTATGACATCATCATCGCCATGACGACCATTATGACATCATCATCGCCATGATGACCGTTATGACATTATCGTCGCCATGATGACCATTATGACATCATCGTCGCCATGACAACCATTATGACATCATCGTCGCCATGGCGACCATTATGACATCACCTTCGCCATGACGACCATTATGACATCACCGTAGCCATTACGACCATTATTAAATCACAGTCGCCATGACAACCATTATGACATCTTCGTCGCCATGACGACCATTATGACATCATGACATCACCGTTGCCATGACGACCATTATGACATCATCGTCGCCATGACAACCATTATGACATCACAATCGCCATGACGACCATTATGGCATCATCATCGCCATGATGACCCTTTATGACATTATCGTCGCCATGACGACCCTTATGACATCATCGTCGCCATGGCAACCATTATGACATCATCATCACCATGACAACCAATATGATATCATCGTCGCCATGACGACCATTATGACATCATGACATCACCGTTGCCATGACGACCATTATGACATCATCGTCGAAATGACGACCATTATGACATCATCGTCGCCATGACGACCATTATGACATCATCGTCGCCATGACAACCATTATGACATCATCGTCGCCATGATGACCATTATGACATCATCGTCGCCATGGCGACCATTATGACATCATCATCGCCATGATGACCGTTATGACAATATCGTCGCCATGACGACCGTTATGACATCATCGTCGCCATGGCAACCATTATGACATCATCATCGCCATGACAACCAATATGATATCATTGTCGCCATGACAACCATTATGACATCATCGTCGCCATGGCAACCATTATGACATCACGGTCGCCATGTCGACCATTATGACATCATCGTAGCCATTACGATCATTATTAAATCACAGTCGCCATGACAACCATTCTGACATCTTCGTCGCCATGACGACCATTATGACATCATGACATCACCATTGCTATGACGACCATTATGACATCACCGTTGCCATGACGACCATTATGACATCATCGTAGCCATTACGACCATTATCACAGTCGCCATGACAACCATTATGACATCTTCGTCGCCATGACCACCATTATGACATCATGACATCACCGTTGCCATGACGACCATTATGACATCATCGTCGCCATGACAACCATTATGACATCATCGTCGCCATGGCGACCATTATAACACCACCGTTGCCATGACGACCATTATGACATCATTGTCGCCTTGACGACAATTATGACATTATCATCGCCATGACGACCATTATGACATCATCATCGCCATGATGACCGTTATGACATTATCGTCGCCATGACGACCCTTATGACATCATCGTCACCATGGAAACCATTATGACATCATCATCGCCATGACAACCAATATGATATCATCGTCGCCATGATGACCATTATGACATCATCGTCGCCATGGTGACCATTATGACATCACCGTCGCCATGACGACCATTATGACATCATCGTAGCCATTACGACCATTATTAAATCACAGTCGCCATGACAACCATTATGACATCTTCGTCGCCATGACGACCATTATGACATCATGACATCACCGTTGCCATGACGACCATTATGACATCACCGTTGCCATGACGACCATTATGACATCACCGTCACCATGACGACCATTATGACATAATCGTCGCCATGACAACCATTATGACATCACAATCGCCATGACGACCATTATGGCATCATCATCGCCATGATGACCCTGTATGACATTATCGTCGCCATGACGACCCTTATGAAATCATCGTCGCCATGGCAACCATTATGACATCATCATCGCCATGACAACCAATATGATATCATCGTCGCCATGATGACCATTGTGATATCATCGTCGCCATGACAACCATTATGACATCATCGTCGCCATGACCACCATTATGACATCACCTTTGCCATGACGACCATTATGACATCATCGTAGCCATTACGACTATTATTAAATCACAGTCGCCATGACAACCATTATGACATCTTCGTCGCCATGACGACCATTATGACATCATGACATCACCGTTGCCATGACGACCATTATGACACCACCGTTGCTATGACGACCATTATGACATCATCGTCGCCATGACGACCATTATGACATCTTCGTAGCCATGACAACCATTATGACATCATCGTCGCCATGGCAACCATTATGACATCATATTCGCCATGGCGACCATTATGACATCACCGTCGCCATGACGACCATTATGACATCATCGTAGCCATTACGACCATTATTAAATCACAGTCGCCATGACAACCATTATGACATCTTCGTCGCCATGACGACCATTATGACATCATGACATCACCGTTGCCAAGACGACCATTATGACATCACCGTTGCCATGACGACCATTATGACATCATCGTCGCCATGACGACCATTATGACATCATCGTCGCTATGACAACCATTATGACATCACAATCGCCATGACGACCATTATGACATAATCGTCGCCATGGCGACCATTATGGCATCATCATCGCCATGATGACCGTTATGACAATATCGTCCCAATGACGACCCTTATAACATCATCGTCGCCATGGCATCCATTATGACATCATCATCGCCATGACAACCAATATGATATCATTGTCGCCATGACAACCATTATGACATCATCGTCGCCATGGCAACCATTATGACATTACGGTCGCCATGTCGACCATTATGACATCATCGTAGCCATTACGACCATTATTAAATCACAGTCTCCATGACAACCATTGTGACATCTTCGTCGCCATGACGACCATTATGACATCACCGTTCCTATGACGACCATTATGACATCATCGTAGCCATTACGACCATTATTAAATCACAGTCGCCATGACAACCATTATGACATCTTCGTCGCCATGACGACCATTATGACATCATGACATCACCGTTGCCATGACGACCATTATGACATCATCGTCGCCATGACAACCATTATGACATCATCGTCGCCATGGCGACCATTATGACACCACCGTTGCCATGACGACCATTATGACATCATCGTCGCCTTGACGACAATTATGACATCATCATCGCCATGACGACCATTATGACATCATCATCGCCATGATGACCGTTATGACATTATCGTCGCCATGATGACCCTTATGACATCATCGTCGCCATGGCAACCATTATGACATCATCATCGCCATGACGACCATTATGACATCATCATCGCCATGAAGACCGTTATGACATTATCGTCGCCATGATGACCATTATGACATCATCGTCGCCATGACAACCATTATGACATCATCGTCGCCATGGCGACCATTATGACATCACCTTCGCCATGACGACCATTATGACATCACCGTAGCCATTACGACCATTATTAAATCACAGTCGCCATGACAACCATTATGACATCTTCGTCGCCATGACGACCATTATGACATCATGACATCACCGTTGCCATGACGACCATTATGACATCATCGTCGCCATGACAACCATTATGACATCACAATCGCCATGACGACCATTATGGCATCATCATCGCCATGATGACCCTTTATGACATTATCGTCGCCATGACGACCCTTATGACATCATCGTCGCCATGGCAACCATTATGACATCATCATCACCATGACAACCAATATGATATCATCGTCGCCATGACGACCATTATGACATCATGACATCACCGTTGCCATGACGACCATTATGACATCATCGTCGCCATGACGACCATTATGACATCATCGTCGCCATGACGACCATTATGACATCATCGTCGCCATGACAACCATTATGACATCATCGTCGCCATGATGACCATTATGACATCATCGTCGCCATGGCGACCATTATGACATCATCATCGCCATTATGACCGTTATGACAATATCGTCGCCATGACGACCGTTATGACATCATCGTCGCCATGGCAACCATTATGACATCATCATCGCCATGACAACCAATATGATATCATTGTCGCCATGACAACCATTATGACATCATCGTCGCCATGGCAACCATTATGACATCACGGTCGCCATGTCAACCATTATGACATCATCGTAGCCATTACGATCATTATTAAATCACAGTCGCCATGACAACCATTATGACATCTTCGTCGCCATGACGACCATTATGACATCATGACATCACCATTGCTATGACGACCATTATGACATCACCGTTGCCATGACGACCATTATGACATCATCGTAGCCATTACGACCATTATCACAGTCGCCATGACAACCATTATGACATCTTCGTCGCCATGACCACCATTATGACATCATGACATCACCGTTGCCATGACGACCATTATGACATCATCGTCGCCATGACAACCATTATGACATCATCGTCGCCATGGCGACCATTATAACACCACCGTTGCCATGACGACCATTATGACATCATTGTCGCCTTGACGACAATTATGACATTATCATCGCCATGACGACCATTATGACATCATCATCGCCATGATGACCGTTATGACATTATCGTCGCCATGACGACCCTTATGACATCATCGTCACCATGGAAACCATTATGACATCATCATCGCCATGACAACCAATATGATATCATCGTCGCCATGATGACCATTATGACATCATCGTCGCCATGGTGACCATTATGACATCACCGTCGCCATGACGACCATTATGACATCATCGTAGCCATTACGACCATTATTAAATCACAGTCGCCATGACAACCATTATGACATCTTCGTCGCCATGACGACCATTATGACATCATGACATCACCGTTGCCATGACGACCATTATGACATCACCGTTGCCATGACGACCATTATGACATCACCGTCACCATGACGACCATTATGACATAATCGTCGCCATGACAACCATTATGACATCACAATCGCCATGACGACCATTATGGCATCATCATCGCCATGATGACCCTTTATGACATTATCGTCGCCATGACGACCCTTATGACATCATCGTCGCCATGGCAACCATTATGACATCATCATCGCCATGACAACCAATATGATATCATAGTCGCCAGGATGACCATTGTGATATCATCGTCGCCATGACAACCATTATGACATCATCGTCGCCATGACCACCATTATGACATCACCGTTGCCATGACGACCATTATGACATCATCGTAGCCATTACGACTATTATTAAATCACAGTCGCCATGACAACCATTATGACATCTTCGTCGCCATGACGACCATTATGACATCATGACATCACCGTTGCAATGACGACCATTATGACATCACCGTTGCTATGACGACCATTATGACATCATCGTCGCCATGACGACCATTATGACATCATCGTAGCCATGACAACCATTATGATATCATCGTCGCCATGGCAACCATTATGACATCATATTCGCCAAGGCGACCATTATGACATCACCGTCACCATGACGACCATTATGACATCATCATAGCCATTACGACCATTATTAAATCACAGTCGCCATGACAACCATTATGACATCTTCGTCGCCATGACGACCATTATGACATCATGACATCACCGTTGCCATGACGGCCATTATGACATCACCGTTGCCATGACGACCATTATGACATCATCGTCGCCATGACGACCATTATGACATCATCGTCGCTATGACAACCATTATGACATCACAATCGCCATGACGACCATTATGACATCATCGTCGCCATGGCGACCATTATGACATCATCATCGCCATGATGACCGTTATGACAATATCGTCCCAATGACGACCCTTATAACATCATCGTCGCCATGGCAACCATTATGACATCATCATCGCCATGACAACCAATATGATATCATTGTCGCCATGACAACCATTATGACATCATCGTCGCCATGGCAACCATTATGACATTACGGTCGCCATGTCGACCATTATGACATAATCGTAGCCATTACGACCATTATTAAATCACAGTCTCCATGACAACCATTGTGACATCTTCGTCGCCATGACGACCATTATGACATCACCGTTCCTATGACGACCATTATGACATCCCCGTTGCCATGACGACCATTATGACATCATGACATCACCGTTGCCATGACGACCATTATGACATCATCGTCGCCATGACAACCATTATGACATCATCGTCGCCATCGCGAACATTATGACACCACCGTTGCCATGACGACCATTATGACATCATCGCCGCCTTGACGACAATTATGACATCATCATCGCCATGACGACCATTATGACATCATCATCGCCATGATGATCGTTATGACATTATCGTCGCCATGATGACCCTTATGACATCATCGTCGCCATGGCAACCATTATGACATCATCATCGCCATGACGACCATTATGACATCATCATCGCCATGATGACCGTTATGACATTATCGTCGCCATGATGACCATTATGACATCATCGTCGCCATGACAACCATTATGACATCATCGTCGCCATGGCGACCATTATGACATCACCTTCGCCATGACGACCATTATGACATCACCGTAGCCATTACGACCATTATTAAATCACAGTCGCCATGACAACCATTATGACATCTTCGTCGCCATGACGACCATTATGACATCATGACATCACCGTTGCCATGACGACCATTATGACATCACCGTTGCCATGACGACCATTATGACATCACCGTCACCATGACGACCATTATGACATAATCGTCGCCATGACAACCATTATGACATCACAATCGCCATGACGACCATTATGGCATCATCATCGCCATGATGACCCTGTATGACATTATCGTCGCCATGACGACCCTTATGACATCATCGTCGCCATGGCAACCATTATGACATCATCATCGCCATGACAACCAATATGATATCATCGTCGCCATGACGACCATTGTGATATCATCGTCGCCATGACAACCATTATGACATCATCGTCGCCATGACCACCATTATGACATCACCTTTGCCATGACGACCATTATGACATCATCGTAGCCATTACGACTATTATTAAATCACAGTCGCCATGACAACCATTATGACATCTTCGTCGCCATGACGACCATTATGACATCATGACATCACCGTTGCCATGACGACCATTATGACACCACCGTTGCTATGACGACCATTATGACATCATCGTCGCCATGACGACCATTATGACATCATCGTAGCCATGACAACCATTATGACATCATCGTCGCCATGGCAACCATTATGACATCATATTCGCCATGGCGACCATTATGACATCACCGTCGCCATGACGACCATTATGACATCATCGTAGCCATTACGACCATTATTAAATCACAGTCGCCATGACAACCATTATGACATCTTCGTCGCCATGACGACCATTATGACATCATGACATCACCGTTGCCAAGACGACCATTATGACATCACCGTTGCCATGACGACCATTATGACATCATCGTCGCCATGACGACCATTATGACATCATCGTCGCTATGACAACCATTATGACATCACAATCGCCATGACGACCATTATGACATAATCGTCGCCATGGCGACCATTATGGCATCATCATCGCCATGATGACCGTTATGACAATATCGTCCCAATGACGACCCTTATAACATCATCGTCGCCATGGCAACCATTATGACATCATCATCGCCATGACAACCAATATGATATCATTGTCGCCATGACAACCATTATGACATCATCGTCGCCATGGCAACCATTATGACATTACGGTCGCCATGTCGACCATTATGACATCATCGTAGCCATTACGACCATTATTAAATCACAGTCTCCATGACAACCATTGTGACATCTTCGTCGCCATGACGACCATTATGACATCACCGTTCCTATGACGACCATTATGACATCACCGTTGCCATGACGACCATTATGACATCATCGTAGCCATTACGACCATTATTAAATCACAGTCGCCATGACAACCATTATGACATCTTCGTCGCCATGACGACCATTATGACATCATGACATCACCGTTGCCATGACGACCATTATGACATCATCGTCGCCATGACAACCATTATGACATCATCGTCGCCATGGCGACCATTATGACACCACCGTTGCCATGACGACCATTATGACATCATCGTCGCCTTGACGACAATTATGACATCATCGTCGCCATGACGACCATTATGACATCATCATCGCCATGATGACCGTTATGACATTATCGTCGCCATGATGACCCTTATGACATCATCGTCGCCATGGCAACCATTATGACATCATCATCGCCATGACGACCATTATGACATCATCATCGCCATGATGACCGTTATGACATTATCGTCGCCATGATGACCATTATGACATCATCGTCGCCATGACAACCATTATGACATCATCGTCGCCATGGCGACCATTATGACATCACCTTCACCATGACGACCATTATGACATCACCGTAGCCATTACGACCATTATTAAATCACAGTCGCCATGACAACCATTATGACATCTTCGTCGCCATGACGACCATTATGACATCATGACATCACCGTTGCCATGACGACCATTATGACATCACCGTTGCCATGACGACCATTATGACATCATCGTCGCCATGACGACCATTATGACATCATCGTCGCCATGACACCCATTATGACATCACAATCGCCATGACGACCATTATGGCATCATCATCGCCATGATGACCCTTTATGACATTATCGTCGCCATGACGACCCTTATGACATCATCGTCGCCATGGCAACCATTATGACATCATCATCGCCATGACAACCAATATGATATCATCGTCGCCATGATGACCATTATGATATCATCGTCGCCATGACGACCATTATGACATCATCGTCTCCATGACAACCATTATGACATCATCGTCGCCATGGCGACCATTATGACATCACCGTTGCCATGACGACCATTATGACATCACCGTTGCCATGACGACCATTATTAAATCACAGTCGCCATGACAACCATTATGACATCTTCGTCGCCATGACGACCATTATGACATCATGACATCACCGTTGCCATGACGACCATTATGACATCACCGTTGCCATGATGACCATTATGACATCATCGTCGCCATGACGACCATTATGACATCATCGTCGCCATGACAACCATTATGACATCACAATCGCCATGACGACCATTATGGCATCATCATCGCCATGATGACCCTTTATGACATTATCGTCGCCATGACGACCCTTATGACATCATCGTCGCCATGGCAACCATTATGACATCATCATCGCCAAGACAACCAATATGATATCATCGTCGCCATGATGACCATTATGATATCATCATCGCCATGACAACCAATATGATATCATCGTCGCCATGATGACCATTATGACATCATCGTCGCCATGACAACCATTATGACATCATATTCGCCATGGCGACCATTATGACATCACCGTCGCCATGACGACCATTATGACATCACCGTCGCCATGACGACCATTATTAAATCACAGTCGCCATGACAACCATTATGACATCTTCGTCGCCATGACGACCATTATGACATCATGACATCAACGTTGCCATGACGACCATTATGACATCACCGTTGCCATGACGACCATTATGACATCATCGTCGCCATGACGACCATTATGACATCATCGTCGCCATGACAACCATTATGACATCACAATCGCCATGACGACCATTATGACATCATCGTCGCCATGGCGACCATTATGACATCATCATCGCCATGATGACCGTTATGACATCATCATCGCCATGATGACCGTTATGACATCATCATCGCCATGATGACCGTTATGACAATATCGTTGCCATGACGACCCTTATGACATCATCGTCGCCATGGCAACCATTATGACATCATCATCGCCATGACAACCAATATGATATCATTGTCGCCATGACAACCATTATGACATCATCGTCGCCATGGCAACCATTACGACATCACGGTCACCATGTCGACCATTATGACATCATCGTAGCCATTACGACCATTATTAAATCACAGTCGCCATGACAACCATTATGACATCTTCGTCGCCATGACGACCATTATGACATCATGACATCACCGTTGCTATGACGACCATTATGACATCACCGTTGCCATGACGACCATTATGACATCATCGTAGCCATTACGACCATTATTAAATCACAGTCGCCATGACACCCATTATGACATCTTCGTCGCCATGACGACCATTATGACATCATGACATCACCGTTGCCATGACGACCATTATGACATCATCGTCGCCATGACAACCATTATGACATCATCGTCGCCATGGCGACCATTATGACACCACCGTTGCCATGACGACCATTATGACATCATCGTCGCCTTGACGACAATTATGACATCATCATCGCCATGACGACCATTATGACATCATCATCGACATGATGACCGTTATGACATTATCGTCGCCATGACGACCCTCATGAAATCATCGTCGCCATGGCAACCATTATGACATAATCATCGCCATGACAACCAATATGATATCATCGTCGCCATGATGACCATTATGACATCATCGTCGCCATGACAATCATTATGACATCATCGTCGCCATGGCGACCATTATGACATCACCGTCGCCATGACGACCATTATGACATCATCGTAGCCATTACGACCATTATTAAATCACAGTCGCCATGACAACCATTATGACATCTTCGTCGCCATGACGACCATTATGACATCATGACATCACCATTGCTATGAAGACCATTATGACATCACCGTTGCCATGACGACCATTATGACATCATCGTAGCCATTACGACCATTATCACAGTCGCCATGACAACCATTATGACATCTTCGTCGCCATGACCACCATTATGACATCATGACATCACCGTTGCCATGACGACCATTATGACATCATCGTCGCCATGACAACCATTATGACATCATCGTCGCCATGGCAACCATTATGACATCATCATCGCCATGACAACCAATATGATATCATCGTCGCCATGATGACCATTATGATATCATCGTCGCCATGACGACCATTATGACATCATCGTCGCCATGACAACCATTATGACATCATCGTCGCCATGGCGACCATTATGACATCACCGTTGCCATGACGACCATTATGACATCACCGTTGCCATGACGACCATTATTAAATCACAGTCGCCATGACAACCATTATGACATCTTCGTCGCCATGACGACCATTATGACATCATGACATCACCGTTGCCATGACGACCATTATGACATCACCGTTGCCATGATGACCATTATGACATCATCGTCGCCATGACGACCATTATGACATCATCGTCGCCATGACAACCATTATGACATCACAATCGCCATGACGACCATTATGGCATCATCATCGCCATGATGACCCTTTATGACATTATCGTCGCCATGACGACCCTTATGACATCATCGTCGCCATGGCAACCATTATGACATCATCATCGCCATGACAACCAATATGATATCATCGTCGCCATGATGACCATTATGATATCATCATCGCCATGACAACCAATATGATATCATCGTCGCCATGATGACCATTATGACATCATCGTCGCCATGACAACCATTATGACATCATATTCGCCATGGCGACCATTATGACATCACCGTCGCCATGACGACCATTATGACATCACCGTCGCCATGACGACCATTATTAAATCACAGTCGCCATGACAACCATTATGACATCTTCGTCGCCATGACGACCATTATGACATCATGACATCAACGTTGCCATGACGACCATTATGACATCACCGTTGCCATGACGACCATTATGACATCATCGTCGCCATGACGACCATTATGACATAATCGTCGCCATGACAACCATTATGACATCACAATCGCCATGACGACCATTATGACATCATCGTCGCCATGGCGACCATTATGACATCATCATCGCCATGATGACCGTTATGACATCATCATCGCCATGATGACCGTTATGACATCATCATCGCCATAATGACCGTTATCACAATATCGTTGCCATGACGACCCTTATGACATCATCGTCGCCATGGCAACCATTATGACATCATCATCGCCATGACAACCAATATGATATCATTGTCGCCATGACAACCATTATGACATCATCGTCGCCATGGCAACCATTACGACATCACGGTCACCATGTCGACCATTATGACATCATCGTAGCCATTACGACCATTATTAAATCACAGTCGCCATGACAACCATTATGACATCTTCGTCGCCATGACGACCATTATGACATCATGACATCACCGTTGCTATGACGACCATTATGACATCACCGTTGCCATGACGACCATTATGACATCATCGTAGCCATTACGACCATTATTAAATCACAGTCGCCATGACACCCATTATGACATCTTCGTCGCCATGACGACCATTATGACATCATCGTCGCCATGACAACCATTATGACATCATCGTCGCCATGGCGACCATTATGACACCACCGTTGCCATGACGACCATTATGACATCATCGTCGCCTTGACGACAATTATGACATCATCATCGCCATGACGACCATTATGACATCATCATCGACATGATGACCGTTATGACATTATCGTCGCCATGACGACCCTTATGAAATCATCGTCGCCATGGCAACCATTATGACATAATCATCGCCATGACAACCAATATGATATCATCGTCGCCATGATGACCATTATGACATCATCGTCGCCATGACAATCATTATGACATCATCGTCGCCATGGCGACCATTATGACATCACCGTCGCCATGACGACCATTATGACATCATCGTAGCCATTACGACCATTATTAAATCACAGTCGCCATGACAACCATTATGACATCTTCGTCGCCATGACGACCATTATGACATCATGACATCACCGTTGCCATGACGACCATTATGACATCATCGTCGCCATGACAACCATTATGACATCACAATCCCCATGACGACCATTATGGCATCATCATCGCCATGATGACCCTTTATGACATTATCGTCGCCATGACGACCCTTATGACATCATCGTCACCATGGCAACCATTATGACATCATCATCACCATGACAACCAATATGATATCATCGTCGCCATGACGACCATTATGACATCATGACATCACCGTTGCCATGACGACCATTATGACATCATCGTCGCCATGACGACCATTATGACATCATCGTCGCCATGACGACCATTATGACATCATCGTCGCCATGACGACCATTATGACATCATCGTCGCCATGATGATCATTATGACATCATCGTCGCCATGGCGACCATTATGACATCATCATCGCCATGATGACCGTTATGACAATATCGTCGCCATGACGACCCTTATGACATCATCGTCGCCATGGCAACCATTATGACATCATCATCGCCATGACAACCAATATGATATCATTGTCGCCATGACAACCATTATGACATCATCGTCGCCATGGCAACCATTATGACATCACGGTCGCCATGTCGACCATTATGACATCATCGTAGCCATTACGATCATTATTAAATCACAGTCGCCATGACAACCATTATGACATCTTCGTCGCCATGACGACCATTATGACATCATGACATCACCATTGCTATGACGACCATTATGACATCACCGTTGCCATGACGACCATTATGACATCATCGTAGCCATTACGACCATTATCACAGTCGCCATGACAACCATTATGACATCTTCGTCGCCATGACCACCATTATGACATCATGACATCACCGTTGCCATGACGACCATTATGACATCATCGTCGCCATGACAACCATTATGACATCATCGTCGCCATGGCGACCATTATGACACCACCGTTGCCATGACGACCATTATGACATCATTGTCGCCTTGACGACAATTATGACATTATCATCGCCATGACGACCATTATGACATCATCATCGCCATGATGACCGTTATGACATTATCGTCGCCATGACGACCCTTATGACATCATCGTCACCATGGAAACCATTATGACATCATCATCGCCATGACAACCAATATGATATCATCGTCGCCATGATGACCATTATGACATCATCGTCGCCATGGTGACCATTATGACATCACCGTCGCCATGACGACCATTATGACATCATCGTAGCCATTACGACCATTATTAAATCACAGTCGCCATGACAACCATTATGACATCTTCGTCGCCATGACGACCATTATGACATCATGACATCACCGTTGCCATGACGACCATTATGACATCACCGTTGCCATGACGACCATTATGACATCACCGTCACCATGACGACCATTATGACATAATCGTCGCCATGACAACCATTATGACATCACAATCGCCATGACGACGATTATGGCATCATCATCGCCATGATGACCCTTTATGACATTATCGTCGCCATGACGACCCTTATGACATCATCGTCGCCATGGCAACCATTATGACATCATCATCGCCATGACAACCAATATGATATCATCGTCGCCATGATGACCATTGTGATATCATCGTCGCCATGACAACCATTATGACATCATCGTCGCCATGACCACCATTATGACATCACCGTTGCCATGACGACCATTATGACATCATCGTAGCCATTACGACTATTATTAAATCACAGTCGCCATGACAACCATTATGACATCTTCGTCGCCATGACGACCATTATGACATCATGACATCACCGTTGCCATGACGACCATTATGACATCACCGTTGCTATGACGACCATTATGACATCATCGTCGCCATGACGACCATTATGACATCATCGTAGCCATGACAACCATTATGACATCATCGTCGCCATGGCAACCATTATGACATCATATTCGCCAAGGCGACCATTATGACATCACCGTCACCATGACGACCATTATGACATCATCATAGCCATTACGACCATTATTAAATCACAGTCGCCATGACAACCATTATGACATCTTCGTCGCCATGACGACCATTATGACATCATGACATCACCGTTGCCATGACGGCCATTATGACATCACCGTTGCCATGACGACCATTATGACATCATCGTTGCCATGACGACCATTATGACATCATCGTCGCTATGACAACCATTATGACATCACAATCGCCATGACGACCATTATGACTTCATCGTCGCCATGGCGACCATTATGACATCATCATCGCCATGATGACCATTATGACAATATCGTCCCAATGACGACCCTTATAACATCATCGTCGCCATGGCAACCATTATGACATCATCATCGCCATGACAACCAATATGATATCATTGTCGCCATGACAACCATTATGACATCATCGTCGCCATGGCAACCATTATGACATTACGGTCGCCATGTCGACCATTATGACATCATCGTAGCCATTACGACCATTATTAAATCACAGTCTCCATGACAACCATTGTGACATCTTCGTCGCCATGACGACCATTATGACACCACCGTTCCTATGACGACCATTATGACATCACCGTTGCCATGACGACCATTATGACATCATCGTAGACATTACGACCATTATTAAATCACAGTCGCCATGACAACCATTATGACATCTTCGTCGCCATGACGACCATTATGACATCATGACATCACCGTTGCCATGACGACCATTATGACATCATCGTCGCCATGACAACCATTATGACATCATCGTCGCCATCGCGACCATTATGACACCACCGTTGCCATGACGACCATTATGACATCATCGCCGCCTTGACGACAATTATGACATCATCATCGCCATGACGACCATTATGACATCATCATCGCCATGATGACCGTTATGACATTATCGTCGCCATGATGACCATTATGACATCATCGTCGCCATGACAACCATTATGACATCATCGTCGCCATGGCGACCATTATGACATCACCTTCGCCATGACGACCATTATGACATCACCGTAGCCATTACGACCATTATTAAATCACAGTCGCCATGACAACCATTATGACATCTTCGTCGCCATGACGACCATTATGACATCATGACATCACCGTTGCCATGACGACCATTATGACATCATCGTCGCCATGACAACCATTATGACATCACAATCGCCATGACGACCATTATGGCATCATCATCGCCATGATGACCCTTTATGACATTATCGTCGCCATGACGACCCTTATGACATCATCGTCGCCATGGCAACCATTATGACATCATCATCACCATGACAACCAATATGATATCATCGTCGCCATGACGACCATTATGACATCATGACATCACCGTTGCCATGACGACCATTATGACATCATCGTCGAAATGACGACCATTATGACATCATCGTCGCCATGACGACCATTATGACATCATCGTCGCCATGACAACCATTATGACATCATCGTCGCCATGATGACCATTATGACATCATCGTCGCCATGGCGACCATTATGACATCATCATCGCCATGATGACCGTTATGACAATATCGTCGCCATGACGACCGTTATGACATCATCGTCGCCATGGCAACCATTATGACATCATCATCGCCATGACAACCAATATGATATCATTGTCGCCATGACAACCATTATGACATCATCGTCGCCATGGCAACCATTATGACATCACGGTCGCCATGTCGACCATTATGACATCATCGTAGCCATTACGATCATTATTAAATCACAGTCGCCATGACAACCATTCTGACATCTTCGTCGCCATGACGACCATTATGACATCATGACATCACCATTGCTATGACGACCATTATGACATCACCGTTGCCATGACGACCATTATGACATCATCGTAGCCATTACGACCATTATCACAGTCGCCATGACAACCATTATGACATCTTCGTCGCCATGACCACCATTATGACATCATGACATCACCGTTGCCATGACGACCATTATGACATCATCGTCGCCATGACAACCATTATGACATCATCGTCGCCATGGCGACCATTATAACACCACCGTTGCCATGACGACCATTATGACATCATTGTCGCCTTGACGACAATTATGACATTATCATCGCCATGACGACCATTATGACATCATCATCGCCATGATGACCGTTATGACATTATCGTCGCCATGACGACCCTTATGACATCATCGTCACCATGGAAACCATTATGACATCATCATCGCCATGACAACCAATATGATATCATCGTCGCCATGATGACCATTATGACATCATCGTCGCCATGGTGACCATTATGACATCACCGTCGCCATGACGACCATTATGACATCATCGTAGCCATTACGACCATTATTAAATCACAGTCGCCATGACAACCATTATGACATCTTCGTCGCCATGACGACCATTATGACATCATGACATCACCGTTGCCATGACGACCATTATGACATCACCGTTGCCATGACAACCATTATGACATCACCGTCACCATGACGACCATTATGACATAATCGTCGCCATGACAACCATTATGACATCACAATCGCCATGACGACCATTATGGCATCATCATCGCCATGATGACCCTTTATGACATTATCGTCGCCATGACGACCCTTATGACATCATCGTCGCCATGGCAACCATTATGACATCATCATCGCCATGACAACCAATATGATATCATAGTCGCCAGGATGACCATTGTGATATCATCGTCGCCATGACAACCATTATGACATCATCGTCGCCATGACCACCATTATGACATCACCGTTGCCATGACGACCATTATGACATCATCGTAGCCATTACGACTATTATTAAATCACAGTCGCCATGACAACCATTATGACATCTTCGTCGCCATGACGACCATTATGACATCATGACATCACCGTTGCAATGACGACCATTATGACATCACCGTTGCTATGACGACCATTATGACATCATCGTCGCCATGACGACCATTATGACATCATCGTAGCCATGACAACCATTATGATAACATCGTCGCCATGGCAACCATTATGACATCATATTCGCCAAGGCGACCATTATGACATCACCGTCACCATGACGACCATTATGACATCATCATAGCCATTACGACCATTATTAAATCACAGTCGCCATGACAACCATTATGACATCTTCGTCGCCATGACGACCATTATGACATCATGACATCACCGTTGCCATGACGGCCATTATGACATCACCGTTGCCATGACGACCATTATGACATCATCATCGCCATGACGACCATTATGACATCATCGTCGCTATGACAACCATTATGACATCACAATCGCCATGACGACCATTATGACATCATCGTCGCCATGGCGACCATTATGACATCATCATCGCCATGATGACCGTTATGACAATATCGTCCCAATGACGACCCTTATAACATCATCGTCGCCATGGCAACCATTATGACATCATCATCGCCATGACAACCAATATGATATCATTGTCGCCATGACAACCATTATGACATCATCGTCGCCATGGCAACCATTATGACATTACGGTCGCCATGTCGACCATTATGACATCATCGTAGCCATTACGACCATTATTAAATCACAGTCTCCATGACAACCATTGTGACATCTTCGTCGCCATGACGACCATTATGACATCACCGTTCCTATGACGACCATTATGACATCACCGTTGCCATGACGACCATTATGACATCATCGTAGCCATTACGACCATTATTAAATCACAGTCGCCATGACAACCATTATGACATCTTCGTCGCCATGACGACCATTATGACATCATGACATCACCGTTGCCATGACGACCATTATGACATCATCGTCGCCATGACAACCATTATGACATCATCGTCGCCATCGCGAACATTATGACACCACCGTTGCCATGACGACCATTATGACATCATCGCCGCCTTGACGACAATTATGACATCATCATCGCCATGACGACCATTATGACATCATCATCGCCATGATGATCGTTATGACATTATCGTCGCCATGATGACCCTTATGACATCATCGTCGCCATGGCAACCATTATGACATCATCATCGCCATGACGACCATTATGACATCATCATCGCCATGATGACCGTTATGACATTATCGTCGCCATGATGACCATTATGACATCATCGTCGCCATGACAACCATTATGACATCATCGTCGCCATGGCGACCATTATGACATCACCTTCGCCATGACGACCATTATGACATCACCGTAGCCATTACGACCATTATTAAATCACAGTCGCCATGACAACCATTATGACATCTTCGTCGCCATGACGACCATTATGACATCATGACATCACCGTTGCCATGACGACCATTATGACATCACCGTTGCCATGACGACCATTATGACATCACCGTCACCATGACGACCATTATGACATAATCGTCGCCATGACAACCATTATGACATCACAATCGCCATGACGACCATTATGGCATCATCATCGCCATGATGACCCTGTATGACATTATCGTCGCCATGACGACCCTTATGAAATCATCGTCGCCATGGCAACCATTATGACATCATCATCGCCATGACAACCAATATGATATCATCGTCGCCATGATGACCATTGTGATATCATCGTCGCCATGACAGCCATTATGACATCATCGTCGCCATGACCACCATTATGACATCACCTTTGCCATGACGACCATTATGACATCATCGTAGCCATTACGACTATTATTAAATCACAGTCGCCATGACAACCATTATGACATCTTCGTCGCCATGACGACCATTATGACATCATGACATCACCGTTGCCATGACGACCATTATGACACCACCGTTGCTATGACGACCATTATGACATCATCGTCGCCATGACGACCATTATGACATCTTCGTAGCCATGACAACCATTATGACATCATCGTCGCCATGGCAACCATTATGACATCATATTCGCCATGGCGACCATTATGACATCACCGTCGCCATGACGACCATTATGACATCATCGTAGCCATTACGACCATTATTAAATCACAGTCGCCATGACAACCATTATGACATCTTCGTCGCCATGACGACCATTATGACATCATGACATCACCGTTGCCAAGACGACCATTATGACATCACCGTTGCCATGACGACCATTATGACATCATCGTCGCCATGACGACCATTATGACATCATCGTCGCTATGACAACCATTATGACATCACAATCGCCATGACGACCATTATGACATAATCGTCGCCATGGCGACCATTATGGCATCATCATCGCCATGATGACCGTTATGACAATATCGTCCCAATGACGACCCTTATAACATCATCGTCGCCATGGCAACCATTATGACATCATCATCGCCATGACAACCAATATGATATCATTGTCGCCATGACAACCATTATGACATCATCGTCGCCATGGCAACCATTATGACATTACGGTCGCCATGTCGACCATTATGACATCATCGTAGCCATTACGACCATTATTAAATCACAGTCTCCATGACAACCATTGTGACATCTTCGTCGCCATGACGACCATTATGACATCACCGTTCCTATGACGACCATTATGACATCATCGTAGCCATTACGACCATTATTAAATCACAGTCGCCATGACAACCATTATGACATCTTCGTCGCCATGACGACCATTATGACATCATGACATCACCGTTGCCATGACGACCATTATGACATCATCGTCGCCATGACAACCATTATGACATCATCGTCGCCATGGCGACCATTATGACACCACCGTTGCCATGACGACCATTATGACATCATCGTCGCCTTGACGACAATTATGACATCATCATCGCCATGACGACCATTATGACATCATCATCGCCATGATGACCGTTATGACATTATCGTCGCCATGATGACCCTTATGACATCATCGTCGCCATGGCAACCATTATGACATCATCATCGCCATGACGACCATTATGACATCATCATCGCCATGATGACCGTTATGACATTATCGTCGCCATGATGACCATTATGACATCATCGTCGCCATGACAACCATTATGACATCATCGTCGCCATGGCGACCATTATGACATCACCTTCGCCATGACGACCATTATGACATCACCGTAGCCATTACGACCATTATTAAATCACAGTCGCCATGACAACCATTATGACATCTTCGTCGCCATGACGACCATTATGACATCATGACATCACCGTTGCCATGACGACCATTATGACATCATCGTCGCCATGACAACCATTATGACATCACAATCGCCATGACGACCATTATGGCATCATCAACGCCATGATGACCCTTTATGACATTATCGTCGCCATGACGACCCTTATGACATCATCGTCGCCATGGCAACCATTATGACATCATCATCACCATGACAACCAATATGATATCATCGTCGCCATGACGACCATTATGACATCATGACATCACCGTTGCCATGACGACCATTATGACATCATCGTCGCCATGACGACCATTATGACATCATCGTCGCCATGACGACCATTATGACATCATCGTCGCCATGACAACCATTATGACATCATCGTCGCCATGATGACCATTATGACATCATCGTCGCCATGGCGACCATTATGACATCATCATCGCCATTATGACCGTTATGACAATATCGTCGCCATGACGACCGTTATGACATCATCGTCGCCATGGCAACCATTATGACATCATCATCGCCATGACAACCAATATGATATCATTGTCGCCATGACAACCATTATGACATCATCGTCGCCATGGCAACCATTATGACATCACGGTCGCCATGTCAACCATTATGACATCATCGTAGCCATTACGATCATTATTAAATCACAGTCGCCATGACAACCATTATGACATCTTCGTCGCCATGACGACCATTATGACATCATGACATCACCATTGCTATGACGACCATTATGACATCACCGTTGCCATGACGACCATTATGACATCATCGTAGCCATTACGACCATTATCACAGTCGCCATGACAACCATTATGACATCTTCGTCGCCATGACCACCATTATGACATCATGACATCACCGTTGCCATGACGACCATTATGACATCATCGTCGCCATGACAACCATTATGACATCATCGTCGCCATGGTGACCATTATAACACCACCGTTGCCATGACGACCATTATGACATCATTGTCGCCTTGACGACAATTATGACATTATCATCGCCATGACGACCATTATGACATCATCATCGCCATGATGACCGTTATGACATTATCGTCGCCATGACGACCCTTATGACATCATCGTCACCATGGAAACCATTATGACATCATCATCGCCATGACAACCAATATGATATCATCGTCGCCATGATGACCATTATGACATCATCGTCGCCATGGTGACCATTATGACATCACCGTCGCCATGACGACCATTATGACATCATCGTAGCCATTACGACCATTATTAAATCACCGTCGCCATGACAACCATTATGACATCTTCGTCGCCATGACGACCATTATGACATCATGACATCACCGTTGCCATGACGACCATTATGACATCACCGTTGCCATGACGACCATTATGACATCACCGTCACCATGACGACCATTATGACATAATCGTCGCCATGACAACCATTATGACATCACAATCGCCATGACGACCATTATGGCATCATCATCGCCATGATGACCCTTTATGACATTATCGTCGCCATGACGACCCTTATGACATCATCGTCGCCATGGCAACCATTATGACATCATCATCGCCATGACAACCAATATGATATCATAGTCGCCAGGATGACCATTGTGATATCATCGTCGCCATGACAACCATTATGACATCATCGTCGCCATGACCACCATTATGACATCACCGTTGCCATGACGACCATTATGACATCATCGTAGCCATTACGACTATTATTAAATCACAGTCGCCATGACAACCATTATGACATCTTCGTCGCCATGACGACCATTATGACATCATGACATCACCGTTGCAATGACGACCATTATGACATCACCGTTGCTATGACGACCATTATGACATCATCGTCGCCATGACGACCATTATGACATCATCGTAGCCATGACAACCATTATGATATCATCGTCGCCATGGCAACCATTATGACATCATATTCGCCAAGGCGACCATTATGACATCACCGTCACCATGACGACCATTATGACATCATCATAGCCATTACGACCATTATTAAATCACAGTCGCCATGACAACCATTATGACATCTTCGTCGCCATGACGACCATTATGACATCATGACATCACCGTTGCCATGACGGCCATTATGACATCACCGTTGCCATGACGACCATTATGACATCATCGTCGCCATGACGACCATTATGACATCATCGTCGCTATGACAACCATTATGACATCACAATCGCCATGACGACCATTATGACATCATCGTCGCCATGGCGACCATTATGACATCATCATCGCCATGATGACCGTTATGACAATATCGTCCCAATGACGACCCTTATAACATCATCGTCGCCATGGCAACCATTATGACATCATCATCGCCATGACAACCAATATGATATCATTGTCGCCATGACAACCATTATGACATCATCGTCGCCATGGCAACCATTATGACATTACGGTCGCCATGTCGACCATTATGACATCATCGTAGCCATTACGACCATTATTAAATCACAGTCTCCATGACAACCATTGTGACATCTTCGTCGCCATGACGACCATTATGACATCACCGTTCCTATGACGACCATTATGACATCACCGTTGCCATGACGACCATTATGACATCATCGTAGCCATTACGACCATTATTAAATCACAGTCGCCATGACAACCATTATGACATCTTCGTCGCCATGACGACCATTATGACATCATGACATCACCGTTGCCATGACGACCATTATGACATCATCGTCGCCATGACAACCATTATGACATCATCGTCGCCATCGCGAACATTATGACACCACCGTTGCCATGACGACCATTATGACATCATCGCCGCCTTGACGACAATTATGACATCATCATCGCCATGACGACCATTATGACATCATCATCGCCATGATGATCGTTATGACATTATCGTCGCCATGATGACCCTTATGACATCATCGTCGCCATGGCAACCATTATGACATCATCATCGCCATGACGACCATTATGACATCATCATCGCCATGATGACCGTTATGACATTATCGTCGCCATGATGACCATTATGACATCATCGTCGCCATGACAACCATTATGACATCATCGTCGCCATGGCGACCATTATGACATCACCTTCGCCATGACGACCATTATGACATCACCGTAGCCATTACGACCATTATTAAATCACAGTCGCCATGACAACCATTATGACATCTTCGTCGCCATGACGACCATTATGACATCATGACATCACCGTTGCCATGACGACCATTATGACATCACCGTTGCCATGACGACCATTATGACATCACCGTCACCATGACGACCATTATGACATAATCGTCGCCATGACAACCATTATGACATCACAATCGCCATGACGACCATTATGGCATCATCATCGCCATGATGACCCTGTATGACATTATCGTCGCCATGACGACCCTTATGACATCATCGTCGCCATGGCAACCATTATGACATCATCATCGCCATGACAACCAATATGATATCATCGTCGCCATGATGACCATTGTGATATCATCGTCGCCATGACAACCATTATGACATCATCGTCGCCATGACCACCATTATGACATCACCTTTGCCATGACGACCATTATGACATCATCGTAGCCATTACGACTATTATTAAATCACAGTCGCCATGACAACCATTATGACATCTTCGTCGCCATGACGACCATTATGACATCATGACATCACCGTTGCCATGACGACCATTATGACACCACCGTTGCTATGACGACCATTATGACATCATCGTCGCCATGACGACCATTATGACATCATCGTAGCCATGACAACCATTATGACATCATCGTCGCCATGGCAACCATTATGACATCATATTCGCCATGGCGACCATTATGACATCACCGTCGCCATGACGACCATTATGACATCATCGTAGCCATTACGACCATTATTAAATCACAGTCGCCATGACAACCATTATGACATCTTCGTCGCCATGACGACCATTATGACATCATGACATCACCGTTGCCAAGACGACCATTATGACATCACCGTTGCCATGACGACCATTATGACATCATCGTCGCCATGACGACCATTATGACATCATCGTCGCTATGACAACCATTATGACATCACAATCGCCATGACGACCATTATGACATAATCGTCGCCATGGCGACCATTATGGCATCATCATCGCCATGATGACCGTTATGACAATATCGTCCCAATGACGACCCTTATAACATCATCGTCGCCATGGCAACCATTATGACATCATCATCGCCATGACAACCAATATGATATCATTGTCGCCATGACAACCATTATGACATCATCGTCGCCATGGCAACCATTATGACATTACGGTCGCCATGTCGACCATTATGACATCATCGTAGCCATTACGACCATTATTAAATCACAGTCTCCATGACAACCATTGTGACATCTTCGTCGCCATGACGACCATTATGACATCACCGTTCCTATGACGACCATTATGACATCACCGTTGCCATGACGACCATTATGACATCATCGTAGCCATTACGACCATTATTAAATCACAGTCGCCATGACAACCATTATGACATCTTCGTCGCCATGACGACCATTATGACATCATGACATCACCGTTGCCATGACGACCATTATGACATCATCGTCGCCATGACAACCATTATGACATCATCGTCGCCATGGCGACCATTATGACACCACCGTTGCCATGACGACCATTATGACATCATCGTCGCCTTGACGACAATTATGACATCATCATCGCCATGACGACCATTATGACATCATCATCGCCATGATGACCGTTATGACATTATCGTCGCCATGATGACCCTTATGACATCATCGTCGCCATGGCAACCATTATGACATCATCATCGCCATGACGACCATTATGACATCATCATCGCCATGATGACCGTTATGACATTATCGTCGCCATGATGACCATTATGACATCATCGTCGCCATGACAACCATTATGACATCATCGTCGCCATGGCGACCATTATGACATCACCTTCACCATGACGACCATTATGACATCACCGTAGCCATTACGACCATTATTAAATCACAGTCGCCATGACAACCATTATGACATCTTCGTCGCCATGACGACCATTATGACATCATGACATCACCGTTGCCATGACGACCATTATGACATCACCGTTGCCATGACGACCATTATGACATCATCGTCGCCATGACGACCATTATGACATCATCGTCGCCATGACACCCATTATGACATCACAATCGCCATGACGACCATTATGGCATCATCATCGCCATGATGACCCTTTATGACATTATCGTCGCCATGACGACCCTTATGACATCATCGTCGCCATGGCAACCATTATGACATCATCATCGCCATGACAACCAATATGATATCATCGTCGCCATGATGACCATTATGATATCATCGTCGCCATGACGACCATTATGACATCATCGTCGCCATGACAACCATTATGACATCATCGTCGCCATGGCGACCATTATGACATCACCGTTGCCATGACGACCATTATGACATCATCGTAGCCATTACGACCATTATTAAATCACAGTCGCCATGACAACCATTATGACATCTTCGTCGCCATGACGACCATTATGACATCATGACATCACCGTTGCCATGACGACCATTATGACATCACCGTTGCCATGACGACCATTATGACATCATCGTCGCCATGACGACCATTATGACATCATCGTCGCCATGACAACCATTATGACATCACAATCGCCATGACGACCATTATGGCATCATCATCGCCATGATGACCCTTTATGACATTATCGTCGCCATGACGACCCTTATGACATCATCGTCGCCATGGCAACCATTATGACATCATCATCGCCAAGACAACCAATATGATATCATCGTCGCCATGATGACCATTATGATATCATCATCGCCATGACAACCAATATGATATCATCGTCGCCATGATGACCATTATGACATCATCGTCGCCATGACAACCATTATGACATCATATTCGCCATGGCGACCATTATGACATCACCGTCGCCATGACGACCATTATGACATCACCGTCGCCATGACGACCATTATTAAATCACAGTCGCCATGACAACCATTATGACATCTTCGTCGCCATGACGACCATTATGACATCATGACATCAACGTTGCCATGACGACCATTATGACATCACCATTGCCATGACGACCATTATGACATCATCGTCGCCATGACGACCATTATGACATCATCGTCGCCATGACAACCATTATGACATCACAATCGCCATGACGACCATTATGACATCATCGTCGCCATGGCGACCATTATGACATCATCATCGCCATGATGACCGTTATGACATCATCATCGCCATGATGACCGTTATGACATCATCATCGCCATGATGACCGTTATGACAATATCGTTGCCATGACGACCCTTATGACATCATCGTCGCCATGGCAACCATTATGACATCATCATCGCCATGACAACCAATATGATATCATTGTCGCCATGACAACCATTATGACATCATCGTCGCCATGGCAACCATTACGACATCACGGTCACCATGTCGACCATTATGACATCATCGTAGCCATTACGACCATTATTAAATCACAGTCGCCATGACAACCATTATGACATCTTCGTCGCCATGACGACCATTATGACATCATGACATCACCGTTGCTATGACGACCATTATGACATCACCGTTGCCATGACGACCATTATGACATCATCGTAGCCATTACGACCATTATTAAATCACAGTCGCCATGACACCCATTATGACATCTTCGTCGCCATGACGACCATTATGACATCATGACATCACCGTTGCCATGACGACCATTATGACATCATCGTCGCCATGACAACCATTATGACATCATCGTCGCCATGGCGACCATTATGACACCACCGTTGCCATGACGACCATTATGACATCATCGTCGCCTTGACGACAATTATGACATCATCATCGCCATGACGACCATTATGACATCATCATCGACATGATGACCGTTATGACATTATCGTCGCCATGACGACCCTCATGAAATCATCGTCGCCATGGCAACCATTATGACATAATCATCGCCATGACAACCAATATGATATCATCGTCGCCATGATGACCATTATGACATCATCGTCGCCATGACAATCATTATGACATCATCGTCGCCATGGCGACCATTATGACATCACCGTCGCCATGACGACCATTATGACATCATCGTAGCCATTACGACCATTATTAAATCACAGTCGCCATGACAACCATTATGACATCTTCGTCGCCATGACGACCATTATGACATCATGACATCACCGTTGCCATGACGACCATTATGACATCATCGTCGCCATGACAACCATTATGACATCACAATCGCCATGACGACCATTATGGCATCATCATCGCCATGATGACCCTTTATGACATTATCGTCGCCATGACGACCCTTATGACATCATCGTCGCCATGGCAACCATTATGACATCATCATCACCATGACAACCAATATGATATCATCGTCGCCATGACGACCATTATGATATCATGACATCACCGTTGCCATGACGACCATTATGACATCATCGTCGCCATGACGACCATTATGACATCATCGTCGCCATGACGACCATTATGACATCATCGTCGCCATGACAACCATTATGACATCATCGTCGCCATGATGACCATTATGACATCATCGTCGCCATGGCGACCATTATGACATTAGCATCGCCATGATGACCGTTATGACAATATCGTCGCCATGACGACCGTTATGACATCATCGTCGCCATGGCAACCATTATGACATCATCATCGCCATGACAACCAATATGATATCATTGTCGCCATGACAACCATTATGACATCATCGTCGCCATGGCAACCATTATGACATCACGGTCGCCATGTCGACCATTATGACATCATCGTAGCCATTACGATCATTATTAAATCACAGTCGCCATGACAACCATTATGACATCTTCGTCGCCATGACGACCATTATGACATCATGACATCACCATTGCTATGACGACCATTATGACATCACCGTTGCCATGACGACCATTATGACATCATCGTAGCCATTACGACCATTATCACAGTCGCCATGACAACCATTATGACATCTTCGTCGCCATGACCACCATTATGACATCATGACATCACCGTTGCCATGACGACCATTATGACATCATCGTCGCCATGACAACCATTATGACATCATCGTCGCCATGGCGACCATTATGACACCACCGTTGCCATGACGACCATTATGACATCATTGTCGCCTTGACGACAATTATGACATTATCATCGCCATGACGACCATTATGACATCATCATCGCCATGATGACCGTTATGACATTATCGTCGCCATGACGACCCTTATGACATCATCGTCACCATGGAAACCATTATGACATCATCATCGCCATGACAACCAATATGATATCATCGTCGCCATGATGACCATTATGACATCATCGTCGCCATGGTGACCATTATGACATCACCGTCGCCATGACGACCATTATGACATCATCGTAGCCATTACGACCATTATTAAATCACAGTCGCCATGACAACCATTATGACATCTTCGTCGCCATGACGACCATTATGACATCATGACATCACCGTTGCCATGACGACCATTATGACATCACCGTTGCCATGACGACCATTATGACATCACCGTCACCATGACGACCATTATGACATAATCGTCGCCATGACAACCATTATGACATCACAATCGCCATGACGACCATTATGGCATCATCATCGCCATGATGACCCTTTATGACATTATCGTCGCCATGACGACCCTTATGACATCATCGTCGCCATGGCAACCATTATGACATCATCATCGCCATGACAACCAATATGATATCATAGTCGCCATGATGACCATTGTGATATCATCGTCGCCATGACAACCATTATGACATCATCGTCGCCATGACCACCATTATGACATCACCGTTGCCATGACGACCATTATGACATCATCGTAGCCATTACGACTATTATTAAATCACAGTCGCCATGACAACCATTATGACATCTTCGTCGCCATGACGACCATTATGACATCATGACATCACCGTTGCCATGACGACCATTATGACATCACCGTTGCTATGACGACCATTATGACATCATCGTCGCCATGACGACCATTATGACATCATCGTAGCCATGACAACCATTATGATATCATCGTCGCCATGGCAACCATTATGACATCATATTCGCCAAGGCGACCATTATGACATCACCGTCACCATGACGACCATTATGACATCATCATAGCCATTACGACCATTATTAAATCACAGTCGCCATGACAACCATTATGACATCTTCGTCGCCATGACGACCATTATGACATCATGACATCACCGTTGCCATGACGGCCATTATGACATCACCGTTGCCATGACGACCATTATGACATCATCGTCGCCATGACGACCATTATGACATCATCGTCGCTATGACAACCATTATGACATCACAATCGCCATGACGACCATTATGACATCATCGTCGCCATGGCGACCATTATGACATCATCATCGCCATGATGACCGTTATGACAATATCGTCCCAATGACGACCCTTATAACATCATCGTCGCCATGGCAACCATTATGACATCATCATCGCCATGACAACCAATATGATATCATTGTCGCCATGACAACCATTATGACATCATCGTCGCCATGGCCACCATTATGACATTACGGTCGCCATGTCGACCATTATGACATCATCGTAGCCATTACGACCATTATTAAATCACAGTCTCCATGACAACCATTGTGACATCTTCGTCGCCATGACGACCATTATGACATCACCGTTCCTATGACGACCATTATGACATCACCGTTGCCATGACGACCATTATGACATCATCGTAGCCATTACGACCATTATTAAATCACAGTCGCCATGACAACCATTATGACATCTTCGTCGCCATGACGACCATTATGACATCATGACATCACCGTTGCCATGACGACCATTATGACATCACCGTTGCCATGACGACCATTATGACATCATCGTCGCCATGACGACCATTATGACATCATCGTCGCCATGACAACCATTATGACATCACAATCGCCATGACGACCATTATGGCATCATCATCGCCATGATGACCCTTTATGACATTATCGTCGCCATGACGACCCTTATGACATCATCGTCGCCATGGCAACCATTATGACATCATCATCGCCAAGACAACCAATATGATATCATCGTCGCCATGATGACCATTATGATATCATCATCGCCATGACAACCAATATGATATCATCGTCGCCATGATGACCATTATGACATCATCGTCGCCATGACAACCATTATGACATCATATTCGCCATGGCGACCATTATGACATCACCGTCGCCATGACGACCATTATGACATCACCGTCGCCATGACGACCATTATTAAATCACAGTCGCCATGACAACCATTATGACATCTTCGTCGCCATGACGACCATTATGACATCATGACATCAACGTTGCCATGACGACCATTATGACATCACCGTTGCCATGACGACCATTATGACATCATCGTCGCCATGACGACCATTATGACATCATCGTCGCCATGACAACCATTATGACATCACAATCGCCATGACGACCATTATGACATCATCGTCGCCATGGCGACCATTATGACATCATCATCGCCATGATGACCGTTATGACATCATCATCGCCATGATGACCGTTATGACATCATCATCGCCATGATGACCGTTATGACAATATCGTTGCCATGACGACCCTTATGACATCATCGTCGCCATGGCAACCATTATGACATCATCATCGCCATGACAACCAATATGATATCATTGTCGCCATGACAACCATTATGACATCATCGTCGCCATGGCAACCATTACGACATCACGGTCACCATGTCGACCATTATGACATCATCGTAGCCATTACGACCATTATTAAATCACAGTCGCCATGACAACCATTATGACATCTTCGTCGCCATGACGACCATTATGACATCATGACATCACCGTTGCTATGACGACCATTATGACATCACCGTTGCCATGACGACCATTATGACATCATCGTAGCCATTACGACCATTATTAAATCACAGTCGCCATGACACCCATTATGACATCTTCGTCGCCATGACGACCATTATGACATCATGACATCACCGTTGCCATGACGACCATTATGACATCATCGTCGCCATGACAACCATTATGACATCATCGTCGCCATGGCGACCATTATGACACCACCGTTGCCATGACGACCATTATGACATCATCGTCGCCTTGACGACAATTATGACATCATCATCGCCATGACGACCATTATGACATCATCATCGACATGATGACCGTTATGACATTATCGTCGCCATGACGACCCTCATGAAATCATCGTCGCCATGGCAACCATTATGACATAATCATCGCCATGACAACCAATATGATATCATCGTCGCCATGATGACCATTATGACATCATCGTCGCCATGACAATCATTATGACATCATCGTCGCCATGGCGACCATTATGACATCACCGTCGCCATGACGACCATTATGACATCATCGTAGCCATTACGACCATTATTAAATCACAGTCGCCATGACAACCATTATGACATCTTCGTCGCCATGACGACCATTATGACATCATGACATCACCGTTGCCATGACGACCATTATGACATCATCGTCGCCATGACAACCATTATGACATCACAATCGCCATGACGACCATTATGGCATCATCATCGCCATGATGACCCTTTATGACATTATCGTCGCCATGACGACCCTTATGACATCATCGTCGCCATGGCAACCATTATGACATCATCATCACCATGACAACCAATATGATATCATCGTCGCCATGACGACCATTATGATATCATGACATCACCGTTGCCATGACGACCATTATGACATCATCGTCGCCATGACGACCATTATGACATCATCGTCGCCATGACGACCATTATGACATCATCGTCGCCATGACAACCATTATGACATCATCGTCGCCATGATGACCATTATGACATCATCGTCGCCATGGCGACCATTATGACATTAGCATCGCCATGATGACCGTTATGACAATATCGTCGCCATGACGACCGTTATGACATCATCGTCGCCATGGCAACCATTATGACATCATCATCGCCATGACAACCAATATGATATCATTGTCGCCATGACAACCATTATGACATCATCGTCGCCATGGCAACCATTATGACATCACGGTCGCCATGTCGACCATTATGACATCATCGTAGCCATTACGATCATTATTAAATCACAGTCGCCATGACAACCATTATGACATCTTCGTCGCCATGACGACCATTATGACATCATGACATCACCATTGCTATGACGACCATTATGACATCACCGTTGCCATGACGACCATTATGACATCATCGTAGCCATTACGACCATTATCACAGTCGCCATGACAACCATTATGACATCTTCGTCGCCATGACCACCATTATGACATCATGACATCACCGTTGCCATGACGACCATTATGACATCATCGTCGCCATGACAACCATTATGACATCATCGTCGCCATGGCGACCATTATGACACCACCGTTGCCATGACGACCATTATGACATCATTGTCGCCTTGACGACAATTATGACATTATCATCGCCATGACGACCATTATGACATCATCATCGCCATGATGACCGTTATGACATTATCGTCGCCATGACGACCCTTATGACATCATCGTCACCATGGAAACCATTATGACATCATCATCGCCATGACAACCAATATGATATCATCGTCGCCATGATGACCATTATGACATCATCGTCGCCATGGTGACCATTATGACATCACCGTCGCCATGACGACCATTATGACATCATCGTAGCCATTACGACCATTATTAAATCACAGTCGCCATGACAACCATTATGACATCTTCGTCGCCATGACGACCATTATGACATCATGACATCACCGTTGCCATGACGACCATTATGACATCACCGTTGCCATGACGACCATTATGACATCACCGTCACCATGACGACCATTATGACATAATCGTCGCCATGACAACCATTATGACATCACAATCGCCATGACGACCATTATGGCATCATCATCGCCATGATGACCCTTTATGACATTATCGTCGCCATGACGACCCTTATGACATCATCGTCGCCATGGCAACCATTATGACATCATCATCGCCATGACAACCAATATGATATCATAGTCGCCATGATGACCATTGTGATATCATCGTCGCCATGACAACCATTATGACATCATCGTCGCCATGACCACCATTATGACATCACCGTTGCCATGACGACCATTATGACATCATCGTAGCCATTACGACTATTATTAAATCACAGTCGCCATGACAACCATTATGACATCTTCGTCGCCATGACGACCATTATGACATCATGACATCACCGTTGCCATGACGACCATTATGACATCACCGTTGCTATGACGACCATTATGACATCATCGTCGCCATGACGACCATTATGACATCATCGTAGCCATGACAACCATTATGATATCATCGTCGCCATGGCAACCATTATGACATCATATTCGCCAAGGCGACCATTATGACATCACCGTCACCATGACGACCATTATGACATCATCATAGCCATTACGACCATTATTAAATCACAGTCGCCATGACAACCATTATGACATCTTCGTCGCCATGACGACCATTATGACATCATGACATCACCGTTGCCATGACGGCCATTATGACATCACCGTTGCCATGACGACCATTATGACATCATCGTCGCCATGACGACCATTATGACATCATCGTCGCTATGACAACCATTATGACATCACAATCGCCATGACGACCATTATGACATCATCGTCGCCATGGCGACCATTATGACATCATCATCGCCATGATGACCGTTATGACAATATCGTCCCAATGACGACCCTTATAACATCATCGTCGCCATGGCAACCATTATGACATCATCATCGCCATGACAACCAATATGATATCATTGTCGCCATGACAACCATTATGACATCATCGTCGCCATGGCCACCATTATGACATTACGGTCGCCATGTCGACCATTATGACATCATCGTAGCCATTACGACCATTATTAAATCACAGTCTCCATGACAACCATTGTGACATCTTCGTCGCCATGACGACCATTATGACATCACCGTTCCTATGACGACCATTATGACATCACCGTTGCCATGACGACCATTATGACATCATCGTAGCCATTACGACCATTATTAAATCACAGTCGCCATGACAACCATTATGACATCTTCGTCGCCATGACGACCATTATGACATCATGACATCACCGTTGCCATGACGACCATTATGACATCATCGTCGCCATGACAACCATTATGACATCATCGTCGCCATCGCGAACATTATGACACCACCGTTGCCATGACGACCATTATGACATCATCGCCGCCTTGACGACAATTATGACATCATCATCGCCATGACGACCATTATGACATCATCATCGCCATGATGATCGTTATGACATTATCGTCGCCATGATGACCCTTATGACATCATCGTCGCCATGGCAACCATTATGACATCATCATCGCCATGACGACCATTATGACATCATCATCGCCATGATGACCGTTATGACATTATCGTCGCCATGATGACCATTATGACATCATCGTTGCCATGACAACCATTATGACATCATCGTCGCCATGGCGACCATTATGACATCACCTTCGCCATGACGACCATTATGACATCACCGTAGCCATTACGACCATTATTAAATCACAGTCGCCATGACAACCATTATGACATCTTCGTCGCCATGACGACCATTATGACATCATGACATCACCGTTGCCATGACGACCATTATGACATCACCGTTGCCATGACGACCATTATGACATCACCGTCACCATGACGACCATTATGACATAATCGTCGCCATGACAACCATTATGACATCACAATCGCCATGACGACCATTATGGCATCTTCATCGCCATGATGACCCTGTATGACATTATCGTCGCCATGACGACCCTTATGACATCATCGTCGCCATGGCAACCATTATGACATCATCATCGCCATGACAACCAATATGATATCATCGTCGCCATGATGACCATTGTGATATCATCGTCGCCATGACAACCATTATGACATCATCGTCGCCATGACCACCATTATGACATCACCTTTGCCATGACGACCATTATGACATCATCGTAGCCATTACGACTATTATTAAATCACAGTCGCCATGACAACCATTATGACATCTTCGTCGCCATGACGACCATTATGACATCATGACATCACCGTTGCCATGACGACCATTATGACACCACCGTTGCTATGACGACCATTATGACATCATCGTCGCCATGACGACCATTATGACATCATCGTAGCCATGACAACCATTATGACATCATCGTCGCCATGGCAACCATTATGACATCATATTCGCCATGGCGACCATTATGACATCACCGTCGCCATGACGACCATTATGACATCATCGTAGCCATTACGACCATTATTAAATCACAGTCGCCATGACAACCATTATGACATCTTCGTCGCCATGACGACCATTATGACATCATGACATCACCGTTGCCATGACGACCATTATGACATCATCGTTGCCATGACGACCATTATGACATCATCGTCGCCATGACGACCATTATGACATCATCGTCGCCATGACGACCATTATGACATCATCGTCGCTATGACAACCATTATGACATCACAATCGCCATGACGACCATTATGACATCATCGTCGCCATGGCGACCATTATGGCATCATCATCGCCATGATGACCGTTATGACAATATCGTCCCAATGACGACCCTTATAACATCATCGTCGCCATGGCAACCATTATGACATCATCATCGCCATGACAACCAATATGATATCATTGTCGCCATGACAACCATTATGACATCATCGTCGCCATGGCAACCATTATGACATTACGGTCGCCATGTCGACCATTATGACATCATCGTAGCCATTACGACCATTATTAAATCACAGTCTCCATGACAACCATTGTGACATCTTCGTCGCCATGACGACCATTATGACATCACCGTTCCTATGACGACCATTATGACATCACCGTTGCCATGACGACCATTATGACATCATCGTAGCCATTACGACCATTATTAAATCACAGTCGCCATGACAACCATTATGACATCTTCGTCGCCATGACGACCATTATGACATCATGACATCACCGTTGCCATGACGACCATTATGACATCATCGTCGCCATGACAACCATTATGACATCATCGTCGCCATGGCGACCATTATGACACCACCGTTGCCATGACGACCATTATGACATCATCGTCGCCTTGACGACAATTATGACATCATCATCGCCATGACGACCATTATGACATCATCATCGCCATGATGACCGTTATGACATTATCGTCGCCATGATGACCCTTATGACATCATCGTCGCCATGGCAACCATTATGACATCATCATCGCCATGACGACCATTATGACATCATCATCGCCATGATGACCGTTATGACATTATCGTCGCCATGATGACCATTATGACATCATCGTCGCCATGACAACCATTATGACATCATCGTCGCCATGGCGACCATTATGACATCACCTTCACCATGACGACCATTATGACATCACCGTAGCCATTACGACCATTATTAAATCACAGTCGCCATGACAACCATTATGACATCTTCGTCGCCATGACGACCATTATGACATCATGACATCACCGTTGCCATGACGACCATTATGACATCACCGTTGCCATGACGACCATTATGACATCATCGTCGCCATGACGACCATTATGACATCATCGTCGCCATGACACCCATTATGACATCACAATCGCCATGACGACCATTATGGCATCATCATCGCCATGATGACCCTTTATGACATTATCGTCGCCATGACGACCCTTATGACATCATCGTCGCCATGGCACCCATTATGACATCATCATCGCCATGACAACCAATATGATATCATCGTCGCCATGATGACCATTATGATATCATCGTTGCCATGACGACCATTATGACATCATCGTCGCCATGACAACCATTATGACATCATCGTGGCCATGGCGACCATTATGACATCACCGTTGCCATGACGACCATTATTAAATCACAGTCGCCATGACAACCATTATGACATCTTCGTCGCCATGACGACCATTATGACATCATGACATCACCGTTGCCATGACGACCATTATGACATCACCGTTGCCATGATGACCATTATGACATCATCGTCGCCATGACGACCATTATGACATCATCGTCGCCATGACAACCATTATGACATCACAATCGCCATGACGACCATTATGGCATCATCATCGCCATGATGACCCTTTATGACATTATCGTCGCCATGACGACCCTTATGACATCATCGTCGCCATGGCAACCATTATGACATCATCATCGCCATGACAACCAATATGATATCATCGTCGCCATGATGACCATTATGATATCATCATCGCCATGACAACCAATATGATATCATCGTCGCCATGATGACCATTATGACATCATCGTCGCCATGACAACCATTATGACATCATATTCGCCATGGCGACCATTATGACATCACCGTCGCCATGACGACCATTATGACATCACCGTCGCCATGACGACCATTATTAAATCACAGTCGCCATGACAACCATTATGACATCTTCGTCGCCATGACGACCATTATGACATCATGACATCAACGTTGCCATGACGACCATTATGACATCACCGTTGCCATGACGACCATTATGACATCATCGTCGCCATGACGACCATTATGACATCATCGTCGCCATGACAACCATTATGACATCACAATCGCCATGACGACCATTATGACATCATCGTCGCCATGGCGACCATTATGACATCATCATCGCCATGATGACCGTTATGACATCATCATCGCCATGATGACCGTTATGACATCATCATCGCCATGATGACCGTTATGACAATATCGTTGCCATGACGACCCTTATGACATCATCGTCGCCATGGCAACCATTATGACATCATCATCGCCATGACAACCAATATGATATCATTGTCGCCATGACAACCATTATGACATCATCGTCGCCATGGCAACCATTACGACATCACGGTCACCATGTCGATCATTATGACATCATCGTAGCCATTACGACCATTATTAAATCACAGTCGCCATGACAACCATTATGACATCTTCGTCGCCATGACGACCATTATGACATCATGACATCACCGTTGCTATGACGACCATTATGACATCACCGTTGCCATGACGACCATTATGACATCATCGTAGCCATTACGACCATTATTAAATCACAGTCGCCATGACACCCATTATGACATCTTCGTCGCCATGACGACCATTATGACATCATGACATCACCGTTGCCATGACGACCATTATGACATCATCGTCGCCATGACAACCATTATGACATCATCGTCGCCATGGCGACCATTATGACACCACCGTTGCCATGACGACCATTATGACATCATCGTCGCCTTGACGACAATTATGACATCATCATCGCCATGACGACCATTATGACATCATCATCGACATGATGACCGTTATGACATTATCGTCGCCATGACGACCCTTATGAAATCATCGTCGCCATGGCAACCATTATGACATAATCATCGCCATGACAACCAATATGATATCATCGTCGCCATGATGACCATTATGACATCATCGTCGCCATGACAATCATTATGACATCATTGTCGCCATGGCGACCATTATGACATCACCGTCGCCATGACGACCATTATGACATCATCGTAGCCATTACGACCATTATTAAATCACAGTCGCCATGACAACCATTATGACATCTTCGTCGCCATGACGACCATTATGACATCATGACATCACCGTTGCCATGACGACCATTATGACATCATCGTCGCCATGACAACCATTATGACATCACAATCGCCATGACGACCATTATGGCATCATCATCGCCATGATGACCCTTTATGACATTATCGTCGCCATGACGACCCTTATGACATCATCGTCACCATGGCAACCATTAAACATCATCATCACCATGACAACCAATATGATATCATCGTCGCCATGACGACCATTATGACATCATGACATCACCGTTGCCATGACGACCATTATGACATCATCGTCGCCATGACGACCATTATGACATCATCGTCGCCATGACGACCATTATGACATCATCGTCGCCATGACGACCATTATGACATCATCGTCGCCATGATGATCATTATGACATCATCGTCGCCATGGCGACCATTATGACATCATCATCGCCATGATGACCGTTATGACAATATCGTCGCCATGACGACCCTTATGACATCATCGTCGCCATGGCAACCATTATGACATCATCATCGCCATGACAACCAATATGATATCATTGTCGCCATGACAACCATTATGACATCATCGTCGCCATGGCAACCATTATGACATCACGGTCGCCATGTCGACCATTATGACATCATCGTAGCCATTACGATCATTATTAAATCACAGTCGCCATGACAACCATTATGACATCTTCGTCGCCATGACGACCATTATGACATCATGACATCACCATTGCTATGACGACCATTATGACATCACCGTTGCCATGACGACCATTATGACATCATCGTAGCCATTACGACCATTATCACAGTCGCCATGACAACCATTATGACATCTTCGTCGCCATGACCACCATTATGACATCATGACATCACCGTTGCCATGACGACCATTATGACATCATCGTCGCCATGACAACCATTATGACATCATCGTCGCCATGGCGACCATTATGACACCACCGTTGCCATGACGACCATTATGACATCATTGTCGCCTTGATGACAATTATGACATTATCATCGCCATGACGACCATTATGACATCATCATCGCCATGATGACCGTTATGACATTATCGTCGCCATGACGACCCTTATGACATCATCGTCACCATGGAAACCATTATGACATCATCATCGCCATGACAACCAATATGATATCATCGTCGCCATGATGACCATTATGACATCATCGTCGCCATGGTGACCATTATGACATCACCGTCGCCATGACGACCATTATGACATCATCGTAGCCATTACGACCATTATTAAATCACAGTCGCCATGACAACCATTATGACATCTTCGTCGCCATGACGACCATTATGACATCATGACATCACCGTTGCCATGACGACCATTATGACATCACCGTTGCCATGACGACCATTATGACATCACCGTCACCATGACGACCATTATGACATAATCGTCGCCATGACAACCATTATGACATCACAATCGCCATGACGACGATTATGGCATCATCATCGCCATGATGACCCTTTATGACATTATCGTCGCCATGACGACCCTTATGACATCATCGTCGCCATGGCAACCATTATGACATCATCATCGCCATGACAACCAATATGATATCATCGTCGCCATGATGACCATTGTGATATCATCGTCGCCATGACAACCATTATGACATCATCGTCGCCATGACCACCATTATGACATCACCGTTGCCATGACGACCATTATGACATCATCGTAGCCATTACGACTATTATTAAATCACAGTCGCCATGACAACCATTATGACATCTTCGTCGCCATGACGACCATTATGACATCATGACATCACCGTTGCCATGACGACCATTATGACATCACCGTTGCTATGACGACCATTATGACATCATCGTCGCCATGACGACCATTATGACATCATCGTAGCCATGACAACCATTATGACATCATCGTCGCCATGGCAACCATTATGACATCATATTCGCCAAGGCGACCATTATGACATCACCGTCACCATGACGACCATTATGACATCATCATAGCCATTACGACCATTATTAAATCACAGTCGCCATGACAACCATTATGACATCTTCGTCGCCATGACGACCATTATGACATCATGACATCACCGTTGCCATGACGGCCATTATGACATCACCGTTGCCATGACGACCATTATGACATCATCGTTGCCATGACGACCATTATGACATCATCGTCGCTATGACAACCATTATGACATCACAATCGCCATGACGACCATTATGACTTCATCGTCGCCATGGCGACCATTATGACATCATCATCGCCATGATGACCGTTATGACAATATCGTCCCAATGACGACCCTTATAACATCATCGTCGCCATGGCAACCATTATGACATCATCATCGCCATGACAACCAATATGATATCATTGTCGCCATGACAACCATTATGACATCATCGTCGCCATGGCAACCATTATGACATTACGGTCGCCATGTCGACCATTATGACATCATCGTAGCCATTACGACCATTATTAAATCACAGTCTCCATGACAACCATTGTGACATCTTCGTCGCCATGACGACCATTATGACACCACCGTTCCTATGACGACCATTATGACATCACCGTTGCCATGACGACCATTATGACATCATCGTAGACATTACGACCATTATTAAATCACAGTCGCCATGACAACCATTATGACATCTTCGTCGCCATGACGACCATTATGACATCATGACATCACCGTTGCCATGACGACCATTATGACATCATCGTCGCCATGACAACCATTATGACATCATCGTCGCCATCGCGACCATTATGACACCACCGTTGCCATGACGACCATTATGACATCATCGCCGCCTTGACGACAATTATGACATCATCATCGCCATGACGACCATTATGACATCATCATCGCCATGATGACCGTTATGACATTATCGTCGCCATGATGACCCTTATGACATCATCGTCGCCATGGCAACCATTATGACATCATCATCGCCATGACGACCATTATGACATCATCATCGCCATGATGACCGTTATGACATTATCGTCGCCATGATGACCATTATGACATCATCGTCGCCATGACGACCATTATGACATCATCGTCGCCATGGCGACCATTATGACATCACCTTCGCCATGACGACCATTATGACATCACCGTAGCCATTACGACCATTATTAAATCACAGTCGCCATGACAACCATTATGACATCTTCGTCGCCATGACGACCATTATGACATCATGACATCACCGTTGCCATGACGACCATTATGACATCATCGTCGCCATGACAACCATTATGACATCACAATCGCCATGACGACCATTATGGCATCATCATCGCCATGATGACCCTTTATGACATTATCGTCGCCATGACGACCCTTATGACATCATCGTCGCCATGGCAACCATTATGACATCATCATCGCCATGACAACCAATATGATATCATCGTCGCCATGATGACCATTGTGATATCATCGTCGCCATGACAACCATTATGACATCATCGTCGCCATGACGACCATTATGACATCACCGTTGCCATGACGACCATTATGACATCATCGTAGCCATTACGACCATTATTAAATCACAGTCGCCATGACAACCATTATGACATCTTTGTCGCCATGACGACCATTATGACATCATGACATCACCGTTGCCATGACGACCATTATGACATCATCGTCGCTATGACGACCATTATGACATCATCGTCGCCATGACTACCATTATGACATCATCGTCGCCATGACAACCATTATGACATCATCGTCGCCATGACGACCATTATGACATCATCGTCGCCATGGCGACCATTATGACATCATCATCGCCATGATGACCGTTATGACATCATCGTAGCCATTACGACCATTATCACAGTCGCCATGACAACCATTATGACATCTTCGTCGCCATGACCACCATTATGACATAATGACATCACCGTTGCCATGACGACCATTATGACATCATCGTCGCCATGACAACCATTATGACATCATCGTCGCCATGGCGACCCTTATGACATCATCGTCGCCATGGAAACCATTATGACATCATCATCGCCATGACAACCAATATGATATCATCGTCGCCATGATGACCATTATGACATCATCGTCGCCATGGTGACCATTATGACATCACCATCGCCATGACGACCATTATGACATCATCGTAGCCATTACGACCATTATGACATCATCGTCGCCATGGCAACCATTATGACATCATCGTCGCCATGGCAACCATTATGACATCACGGTCGCCATGTCGACCATTATGACATCATCGTAGCCATTACGATCATTATTAAATCACAGTCGCCATGACAACCATTATGACATCTTCGTCGCCATGACGACCATTATGACATCATGACATCACCATTGCTATGACGACCATTATGACATCACCGTTGCCATGACGACCATTATGACATCATCGTAGCCATTACGACCATTATCAAAGTCGCCATGACCACCATTATGACATCATGACATCACCGTTGCCATGACGACCATTATTACATCATCGTCGCCATGACAACCATTATGACATCATCGTCGCCATGGCGACCATTATGACACCACCGTTGCCATGACGACCATTATGACATCATTGTCGCCTTGACGACAATTATGACATTATCATCGCCATGACGACCATTATGACATCATCATCGCCATGATGACCGTTATGACATTATTGTCGCCATGACGACCCTTATGACATCATCGTCGCCATGGAAACCATTATGACATCATCATCGCCATGACAACCAATATGATATCATCGTCGCCATGATGACCATTATGACATCATCGTCGCCATGACAACCATTATGACATCATCGTCGCCATGGTGACCATTATGACATCACCGTCGCCATGACGACCATTATGACATCATCGTAGCCATTACGACCATTATTAAATCACAGTCGCCATGACAACCATTATGACATCTTCGTCGCCATGACGACCATTATGACATCATGACATCACTGTTGCCATGACGACCATTATGACATCACCGTTGCCATGACGACCATTATGACATCACCGTCACCATGACGACCATTATGACATAATCGTCGCCATGACAACCATTATGACATCACAATCGCCATGACGACCATTATGGCATCATCATCGCCATGATGACCCTGTATGACATTATCGTCGCCATGATGACCCTGTATGACATTATCGTCGCCATGACGACCCTTATGACATCATCGTCGCCATGGCAACCATTATGACATCATCATCGACATGGCAAAGAATATGATATCATCGTCGCCATGATGACCATTGTGATATCATCGTCGCCATGACAACCATTATGACATCATCGTCGCCATGACCACCATTATGACATCACCGTTGCCATGACGACCATTATGACATCATCGTAGCCATTACGACTATTATTAAATCACAGTCGCCATGACAACCATTATGACATCTTCGTCGCCATGACGACCATTATGACATCATGACATCACCGTTGCCATGACGACCATTATGACATCACCGTTGCTATGACGACCATTATGACATCATCGTCGCCATGACGACCATTATGACATCATCGTAGCCATGACAACCATTATGACATCATCGTCGCCATGGCAACCATTATGACATCATATTCGCCATGGCGACCATTATGACATCACCGTCGCCATGACGACCATTATGACATCATCGTAGCCATTACGACCATTATTAAATCACAGTCGCCATGACAACCATTATGACATCGTCGTCGCCATGACGACCATTATGACATCATGACATCACCGTTGCCATGACGACCATTATGACATCACCGTTGCCATGACGACCATTATGACATCATCGTCGCCATGACGACCATTATGACATCATCGTCGCCATGACGACCATTATGACATCATCGTCGCTATGACAACCATTATGACATCACAATCGCCATGACGACCATTATGACATCATCGTCGCCATGGCGACCATTATGACATCATCATCGCCATGATGACCGTTATGACAATATCGTCCCAATGACGACCCTTATAACATCATCGTCGCCATGGCAACCATTATGACATCATCATCGCCATGACAACCAATATGATATCATTGTCGCCATGACAACCATTATGACATCATCATCGCCATGGCAACCATTATGACATTACGGTCGCCATGTCGACCATTATGACATCATCGTAGCCATTACGACCATTATTAAATCACAGTCTCCATGACAACCATTGTGACATCTTCGTCGCCATGACGACCTTTATGACACCACCGTTCCTATGACGACCATTATGACATCACCGTTGCCATGACGACCATTATGACATCATCGTAGACATTACGACCATTATTAAATCACAGTCGCCATGACAACCATTATGACATCTTTGTCGCCATGACGACCATTATGACATCATGACATCACCGTTGCCATGACGACCATTATGACATCATCGTCGCCATGACAACCATTATGACATCATCGTCGCCATCGCGACCATTATGACACCACCGTTGCCATGACGACCATTATGACATCATCGCCGCCTTGACGACAATTATGACATCATCATCGCCATGACGACCATTATGACATCATCATCGCCATGATGACCGTTATGACATTATCGTCGCCATGATGACCCTTATGACATCATCGTCGCCATGGCAACCATTATGACATCATCATCGCCATGACGACCATTATGACATCATCATCGCCATGATGACCGTTATGACATTATCGTCGCCATGATGACCATTATGACATCATCGTCGCCATGACAACCATTATGACATCATCGTCGCCATGGCGACCATTATGACATCACCTTCGCCATGACGACCATTATGACATCACCGTAGCCATTACGACCATTATTAAATCACAGTCGCCATGACAACCATTATGACATCTTCGTCGCCATGACGACCATTATGACATCATGACATCACCGTTGCCATGACGACCATTATGACATCATCGTCGCCATGACAACCATTATGACATCACAATCGCCATGACGACCATTATGGCATCATCATCGCCATGATGACCCTTTATGACATTATCGTCGCCATGACGACCCTTATGACATCATCGTCGCCATGGCAACCATTATGACATCATCATCGCCATGACAACCAATATGATATCATCGTCGCCATGATGACCATTGTGATATCATCGTCGCCATGACAACCATTATGACATCATCGTCGCCATGACGACCATTATGACATCACCGTTGCCATGACGACCATTATGACATCATCGTAGCCATTACGACCATTATTAAATCACAGTCGCCATGACAACCATTATGACATCTTTGTCGCCATGACGACCATTATGACATCATGACATCACCGTTGCCATGACGACCATTATGACATCATCGTCGCTATGACGACCATTATGACATCATCGTCGCCATGACGACCATTATGACATCATCGTCGCCATGACGACCATTATGACATCATCGTCGCCATGACGACCATTATGACATCATCGTCGCCATGACGACCATTATGACATCATCGTCGCCGTGGCGACCATTATGACATCATCATCGCCATGATGACCGTTATGACAATATCGTCGCCATGACGACCCTTATGACATCATCGTCGCCATGGCAACCATTATGACATCACGGTCGCCATGTCGACCATTATGACATCATCATAGCCATTACGATCATTATTAAATCACAGTCGCCATGACAACCATTATGACATCTTCGTCGCCATGACGAACATTATGACATCATGACATCACCATTGCTATGACGACCATTATGACATCACCGTTGCCATGACGACCATTATGACATCATCGTAGCCATTACGACCATTATCACAGTCGCCATGACAACCATTATGACATCTTCGTCGCCATGACCACCATTATGACATAATGACATCACCGTTGCCATGACGACCATTATGACATCATCGTCGCCATGACAACCATTATGACATCATCGTCGCCATGGCGACCCTTATGACATCATCGTCGCCATGGAAACCATTATGACATCATCATCGCCATGACAACCAATATGATATCATCGTCGCCATGATGACCATTATGACATCATCGTCGCCATGGTGACCATTATGACATCACCATCGCCATGACGACCATTATGACATCATCGTAGCCATTACGACCATTATGACATCATCGTCGCCATGGCAACCATTATGACATCATCGTCGCCATGGCAACCATTATGACATCACGGTCGCCATGTCGATCATTATGACATCATCGTAGCCATTACGATCATTATTAAATCACAGTCGCCATGACAACCATTATGACATCTTCGTCGCCATGACGACCATTATGACATCATGACATCACCATTGCTATGACGACCATTATGACATCACCGTTGCCATGACGACCATTATGACATCATCGTAGCCATTACGACCATTATCAAAGTCGCCATGACCACCATTATGACATCACCGTTGCCATGACGACCATTATTACATCATCGTCGCCATGGCAACCATTATGACATCATCGTCGCCATGGCGACCATTATGACACCACCGTTGCCATGACGACCATTATGACATCATTGTCGCCTTGACGAAAATTATGACATTATCATCGCCATGACGACCATTATGACATCATCATCGCCATGATGACCGTTATGACATTATCGTCGCCATGACGACCCTTATGACATCATCGTCGCCATGGAAACCATTATGACATCATCATCGCCATGACAACCAATATGATATCATCGTCGCCATGATGACCATTATGACATCATCGTCGCCATGACAACCATTATGACATCATCGTCGCCATGGTGACCATTATGACATCACCATCGCCATGACGACCATTATGACATCATCGTAGCCATTACGACCATTATTAAATCACAGTCGCCATGACAACCATTATGACATCTTTGTCGCCATGACGACCATTATGACATCATGACATCACCGTTGCCATGACGACCATTATGACATCATCGTCGCTATGACGACCATTATGACATCATCGTCGCCATGACTACCATTATGACATCATCGTCGCCATGACAACCATTATGACATCATCGTCGCCATGACGACCATTATGACATCATCGTCGCCATGGCGACCATTATGACATCATCATCGCCATGATGACCGTTATGACATCATCGTAGCCATTACGACCATTATCACAGTCGCCATGACAACCATTATGACATCTTCGTCGCCATGACCACCATTATGACATAATGACATCACCGTTGCCATGACGACCATTATGACATCATCGTCGCCATGACAACCATTATGACATCATCGTCGCCATGGCGACCCTTATGACATCATCGTCGCCATGGAAACCATTATGACATCATCATCGCCATGACAACCAATATGATATCATCGTCGCCATGATGACCATTATGACATCATCGTCGCCATGGTGACCATTATGACATCACCATCGCCATGACGACCATTATGACATCATCGTAGCCATTACGACCATTATGACATCATCGTCGCCATGGCAACCATTATGACATCATCGTCGCCATGGCAACCATTATGACATCACGGTCGCCATGTCGACCATTATGACATCATCGTAGCCATTACGATCATTATTAAATCACAGTCGCCATGACAACCATTATGACATCTTCGTCGCCATGACGACCATTATGACATCATGACATCACCATTGCTATGACGACCATTATGACATCACCGTTGCCATGACGACCATTATGACATCATCGTAGCCATTACGACCATTATCAAAGTCGCCATGACCACCATTATGACATCATGACATCACCGTTGCCATGACGACCATTATTACATCATCGTCGCCATGACAACCATTATGACATCATCGTCGCCATGGCGACCATTATGACACCACCGTTGCCATGACGACCATTATGACATCATTGTCGCCTTGACGACAATTATGACATTATCATCGCCATGACGACCATTATGACATCATCATCGCCATGATGACCGTTATGACATTATTGTCGCCATGACGACCCTTATGACATCATCGTCGCCATGGAAACCATTATGACATCATCATCGCCATGACAACCAATATGATATCATCGTCGCCATGATGACCATTATGACATCATCGTCGCCATGACAACCATTATGACATCATCGTCGCCATGGTGACCATTATGACATCACCGTCGCCATGACGACCATTATGACATCATCGTAGCCATTACGACCATTATTAAATCACAGTCGCCATGACAACCATTATGACATCTTCGTCGCCATGACGACCATTATGACATCATGACATCACTGTTGCCATGACGACCATTATGACATCACCGTTGCCATGACGACCATTATGACATCACCGTCACCATGACGACCATTATGACATAATCGTCGCCATGACAACCATTATGACATCACAATCGCCATGACGACCATTATGGCATCATCATCGCCATGATGACCCTGTATGACATTATCGTCGCCATGATGACCCTGTATGACATTATCGTCGCCATGACGACCCTTATGACATCATCGTCGCCATGGCAACCATTATGACATCATCATCGACATGGCAAAGAATATGATATCATCGTCGCCATGATGACCATTGTGATATCATCGTCGCCATGACAACCATTATGACATCATCGTCGCCATGACCACCATTATGACATCACCGTTGCCATGACGACCATTATGACATCATCGTAGCCATTACGACTATTATTAAATCACAGTCGCCATGACAACCATTATGACATCTTCGTCGCCATGACGACCATTATGACATCATGACATCACCGTTGCCATGACGACCATTATGACATCACCGTTGCTATGACGACCATTATGACATCATCGTCGCCATGACGACCATTATGACATCATCGTAGCCATGACAACCATTATGACATCATCGTCGCCATGGCAACCATTATGACATCATATTCGCCATGGCGACCATTATGACATCACCGTCGCCATGACGACCATTATGACATCATCGTAGCCATTACGACCATTATTAAATCACAGTCGCCATGACAACCATTATGACATCGTCGTCGCCATGACGACCATTATGACATCATGACATCACCGTTGCCATGACGACCATTATGACATCACCGTTGCCATGACGACCATTATGACATCATCGTCGCCATGACGACCATTATGACATCATCGTCGCCATGACGACCATTATGACATCATCGTCGCTATGACAACCATTATGACATCACAATCGCCATGACGACCATTATGACATCATCGTCGCCATGGCGACCATTATGACATCATCATCGCCATGATGACCGTTATGACAATATCGTCCCAATGACGACCCTTATAACATCATCGTCGCCATGGCAACCATTATGACATCATCATCGCCATGACAACCAATATGATATCATTGTCGCCATGACAACCATTATGACATCATCATCGCCATGGCAACCATTATGACATTACGGTCGCCATGTCGACCATTATGACATCATCGTAGCCATTACGACCATTATTAAATCACAGTCTCCATGACAACCATTGTGACATCTTCGTCGCCATGACGACCTTTATGACACCACCGTTCCTATGACGACCATTATGACATCACCGTTGCCATGACGACCATTATGACATCATCGTAGACATTACGACCATTATTAAATCACAGTCGCCATGACAACCATTATGACATCTTTGTCGCCATGACGACCATTATGACATCATGACATCACCGTTGCCATGACGACCATTATGACATCATCGTCGCCATGACAACCATTATGACATCATCGTCGCCATCGCGACCATTATGACACCACCGTTGCCATGACGACCATTATGACATCATCGCCGCCTTGACGACAATTATGACATCATCATCGCCATGACGACCATTATGACATCATCATCGCCATGATGACCGTTATGACATTATCGTCGCCATGATGACCCTTATGACATCATCGTCGCCATGGCAACCATTATGACATCATCATCGCCATGACGACCATTATGACATCATCATCGCCATGATGACCGTTATGACATTATCGTCGCCATGATGACCATTATGACATCATCGTCGCCATGACAACCATTATGACATCATCGTCGCCATGGCGACCATTATGACATCACCTTCGCCATGACGACCATTATGACATCACCGTAGCCATTACGACCATTATTAAATCACAGTCGCCATGACAACCATTATGACATCTTCGTCGCCATGACGACCATTATGACATCATGACATCACCGTTGCCATGACGACCATTATGACATCATCGTCGCCATGACAACCATTATGACATCACAATCGCCATGACGACCATTATGGCATCATCATCGCCATGATGACCCTTTATGACATTATCGTCGCCATGACGACCCTTATGACATCATCGTCGCCATGGCAACCATTATGACATCATCATCGCCATGACAACCAATATGATATCATCGTCGCCATGATGACCATTGTGATATCATCGTCGCCATGACAACCATTATGACATCATCGTCGCCATGACGACCATTATGACATCACCGTTGCCATGACGACCATTATGACATCATCGTAGCCATTACGACCATTATTAAATCACAGTCGCCATGACAACCATTATGACATCTTTGTCGCCATGACGACCATTATGACATCATGACATCACCGTTGCCATGACGACCATTATGACATCATCGTCGCTATGACGACCATTATGACATCATCGTCGCCATGACGACCATTATGACATCATCGTCGCCATGACGACCATTATGACATCATCGTCGCCATGACGACCATTATGACATCATCGTCGCCATGACGACCATTATGACATCATCGTCGCCGTGGCGACCATTATGACATCATCATCGCCATGATGACCGTTATGACAATATCGTCGCCATGACGACCCTTATGACATCATCGTCGCCATGGCAACCATTATGACATCACGGTCGCCATGTCGACCATTATGACATCATCATAGCCATTACGATCATTATTAAATCACAGTCGCCATGACAACCATTATGACATCTTCGTCGCCATGACGAACATTATGACATCATGACATCACCATTGCTATGACGACCATTATGACATCACCGTTGCCATGACGACCATTATGACATCATCGTAGCCATTACGACCATTATCACAGTCGCCATGACAACCATTATGACATCTTCGTCGCCATGACCACCATTATGACATAATGACATCACCGTTGCCATGACGACCATTATGACATCATCGTCGCCATGACAACCATTATGACATCATCGTCGCCATGGCGACCCTTATGACATCATCGTCGCCATGGAAACCATTATGACATCATCATCGCCATGACAACCAATATGATATCATCGTCGCCATGATGACCATTATGACATCATCGTCGCCATGGTGACCATTATGACATCACCATCGCCATGACGACCATTATGACATCATCGTAGCCATTACGACCATTATGACATCATCGTCGCCATGGCAACCATTATGACATCATCGTCGCCATGGCAACCATTATGACATCACGGTCGCCATGTCGATCATTATGACATCATCGTAGCCATTACGATCATTATTAAATCACAGTCGCCATGACAACCATTATGACATCTTCGTCGCCATGACGACCATTATGACATCATGACATCACCATTGCTATGACGACCATTATGACATCACCGTTGCCATGACGACCATTATGACATCATCGTAGCCATTACGACCATTATCAAAGTCGCCATGACCACCATTATGACATCACCGTTGCCATGACGACCATTATTACATCATCGTCGCCATGGCAACCATTATGACATCATCGTCGCCATGGCGACCATTATGACACCACCGTTGCCATGACGACCATTATGACATCATTGTCGCCTTGACGAAAATTATGACATTATCATCGCCATGACGACCATTATGACATCATCATCGCCATGATGACCGTTATGACATTATCGTCGCCATGACGACCCTTATGACATCATCGTCGCCATGGAAACCATTATGACATCATCATCGCCATGACAACCAATATGATATCATCGTCGCCATGATGACCATTATGACATCATCGTCGCCATGACAACCATTATGACATCATCGTCGCCATGGTGACCATTATGACATCACCATCGCCATGACGACCATTATGACATCATCGTAGCCATTACGACCATTATTAAATCACAGTCGCCATGACAACCATTATGACATCTTCGTCGCCATGACGACCATTATGACATCATGACATCACCGTTGCCATGACGACCATTATGACATCACCGTTGCCATGACGACCATTATGACATCACCGTCACCATGACGACCATTATGACATAATCGTCGCCATGACAACCATTATGACATCACAATCGCCATGACGACCATTATGGCATCATCATCGCCATGATGACCCTGTATGACATTATCGTCGCCATGACGACCCTTATGACATCATCGTCGCCATGGCAACCATTATGACATCATCATCGCCATGGCAACCAATATGATATCATCGTCGCCATGATGACCATTGTGATATCATCGTCGCCATGACAACCATTATGACATCATCGTCGCCATGACCACCATTATGACATCACCGTTGCCATTACGACTATTATTAAATCACAGTCGCCATGACAACCATTATGACATCTTCGTCGCCATGACGACCATTATGACATCATGACATCACCGTTGCCATGACGACCATTATGACATCACCGTTGCTATGACGACCATTATGACATCATCGTCGCCATGACGACCATTATGACATCATCGTAGCCATGACAACCATTATGACATCATCGTCGCCATGGCAACCATTATGACATCATATTCGCCATGGCGACCATTATGACATCACCGTCGCCATGACGACCATTATGACATCATCGTAGCCATTACGACCATTATTAAATCACAGTCGCCATGACAACCATTATGACATCTTCGTCGCCATGACGACCATTATGACATCATGACATCACCGTTACCATGACGACCATTATGACATCACCGTTGCCATGACGACCATTATGACATCATCGTCGCCATGACGACCATTATGACATCATCGTCGCTATGACGACCATTATGACATCACAATCGCCATGACGACCATTATGACATCATCGTCGCCATGGCGACCATTATGACATCATCATCGCCATGATGACCGTTATGACAATATCGTCCCAATGACGACCCTTATAACATCATCGTCGCCATGGCAACCATTATGACATCATCATCGCCATGACAACCAATATGATATCATTGTCGCCATGACAACCATTATGACATCATCATCGCCATGGCAACCATTATGACATTACGGTCGCCATGTCGACCATTATGACATCATCGTAGCCATTACGACCATTATTAAATCACAGTCTCCATGACAACCATTGTGACATCTTCGTCGCCATGACGACCTTTATGACACCACCGTTCCTATGACGACCATTATGACATCACCGTTGCCATGACGACCATTATGACATCATCGTAGACATTACGACCATTATTAAATCACAGTCGCCATGACAACCATTATGACATCTTTGTCGCCATGACGACCATTATGACATCATGACATCACCGTTGCCATGACGACCATTATGACATCATCGTCGCCATGACAACCATTATGACATCATCGTCGCCATCGCGACCATTATGACACCACCGTTGCCATGACGACCATTATGACATCATCGCCGCCTTGACGACAATTATGACATCATCATCGCCATGACGACCATTATGACATCATCATCGCCATGATGACCGTTATGACATTATCGTCGCCATGATGACCCTTATGACATCATCGTCGCCATGGCAACCATTATGACATCATCATCGCCATGACGACCATTATGACATCATCATCGCCATGATGACCGTTATGACATTATCGTCGCCATGATGACCATTATGACATCATCGTCGCCATGACAACCATTATGACATCATCGTCGCCATGGCGACCATTATGACATCACCTTCGCCATGACGACCATTATGACATCACCGTAGCCATTACGACCATTATTAAATCACAGTCGCCATGACAACCATTATGACATCTTCGTCGCCATGACGACCATTATGACATCATGACATCACCGTTGCCATGACGACCATTATGACATCATCGTCGCCATGACAACCATTATGACATCACAATCGCCATGACGACCATTATGGCATCATCATCGCCATGATGACCCTTTATGACATTATCGTCGCCATGACGACCCTTATGACATCATCGTCGCCATGGCAACCATTATGACATCATCATCGCCATGACAACCAATATGATATCATCGTCGCCATGATGACCATTGTGATATCATCGTCGCCATGACAACCATTATGACATCATCGTCGCCATGACGACCATTATGACATCACCGTTGCCATGACGACCATTATGACATCATCGTAGCCATTACGACCATTATTAAATCACAGTCGCCATGACAACCATTATGACATCTTTGTCGCCATGACGACCATTATGACATCATGACATCACCGTTGCCATGACGACCATTATGACATCATCGTCGCTATGACGACCATTATGACATCATCGTCGCCATGACGACCATTATGACATCATCGTCGCCATGACGACCATTATGACATCATCGTCGCCATGACGACCATTATGACATCATCGTCGCCGTGGCGACCATTATGACATCATCATCGCCATGATGACCGTTATGACAATATCGTCGCCATGACGACCCTTATGACATCATCGTCGCCATGGCAACCATTATGACATCACGGTCGCCATGTCGACCATTATGACATCATCATAGCCATTACGATCATTATTAAATCACAGTCGCCATGACAACCATTATGACATCTTCGTCGCCATGACGACCATTATGACATCATGACATCACCATTGCTATGACGACCATTATGACATCACCGTTGCCATGACGACCATTATGACATCATCGTAGCCATTACGACCATTATCACAGTCGCCATGACAACCATTATGACATCTTCGTCGCCATGACCACCATTATGACATAATGACATCACCGTTGCCATGACGACCATTATGACATCATCGTCGCCATGACAACCATTATGACATCATCGTCGCCATGGCGACCCTTATGACATCATCGTCGCCATGGAAACCATTATGACATCATCATCGCCATGACAACCAATATGATATCATCGTCGCCATGATGACCATTATGACATCATCGTCGCCATGGTGACCATTATGACATCACCATCGCCATGACGACCATTATGACATCATCGTAGCCATTACGACCATTATGACATCATCGTCGCCATGGCAACCATTATGACATCATCGTCGCCATGGCAACCATTATGACATCACGGTCGCCATGTCGACCATTATGACATCATCGTAGCCATTACGATCATTATTAAATCACAGTCGCCATGACAACCATTATGACATCTTCGTCGCCATGACGACCATTATGACATCATGACATCACCATTGCTATGACGACCATTATGACATCACCGTTGCCATGACGACCATTATGACATCATCGTAGCCATTACGACCATTATCAAAGTCGCCATGACCACCATTATGACATCATGACATCACCGTTGCCATGACGACCATTATTACATCATCGTCGCCATGACAACCATTATGACATCATCGTCGCCATGGCGACCATTATGACACCACCGTTGCCATGACGACCATTATGACATCATTGTCGCCTTGACGACAATTATGACATTATCATCGCCATGACGACCATTATGACATCATCATCGCCATGATGACCGTTATGACATTATCGTCGCCATGACGACCCTTATGACATCATCGTCGCCATGGAAACCATTATGACATCATCATCGCCATGACAACCAATATGATATCATCGTCGCCATGATGACCATTATGACATCATCGTCGCCATGACAACCATTATGACATCATCGTCGCCATGGTGACCATTATGACATCACCATCGCCATGACGACCATTATGACATCATCGTAGCCATTACGACCATTATTAAATCACAGTCGCCATGACAACCATTATGACATCTTCGTCGCCATGACGACCATTATGACATCATGACATCACCGTTGCCATGACGACCATTATGACATCACCATTGCCATGACGACCATTATGACATCACCGTCACCATGACGACCATTATGACATAATCGTCGCCATGACAACCATTATGACATCACAATCGCCATGACGACCATTATGGCATCATCATCGCCATGATGACCCTGTATGACATTATCGTCGCCATGACGACCCTTATGACATCATCGTCGCCATGGCAACCATTATGACATCATCATCGCCATGGCAACCAATATGATATCATCGTCGCCATGATGACCATTGTGATATCATCGTCGCCATGACAACCATTATGACATCATCGTCGCCATGACCACCATTATGACATCACCGTTGCCATGACGACCATTATGACATCATCGTAGCCATTACGACTATTATTAAATCACAGTCGCCATGACAACCATTATGACATCTTCGTCGCCATGACGACCATTATGACATCATGACATCACCGTTGCCATGACGACCATTATGACATCACCGTTGCTATGACGACCATTATGACATCATCGTCGCCATGACGACCATTATGACATCATCGTGGCCATGACAACCATTATGACATCATCGTCGCCATGGCAACCATTATGACATCATATTCGCCATGGCGACCATTATGACATCACCGTCGCCATGACGACCATTATGACATCATCGTAGCCATTACGACCATTATTAAATCACAGTCGCCATGACAACCATTATGACATCTTCGTCGCCATGACGACCATTATGACATCATGACATCACCGTTGCCATGACGACCATTATGACATCACCGTTGCCATGACGACCATTATGACATCATCGTCGCCATGACGACCATTATGACATCATCGTCGCTATGACAACCATTATGACATCACAATCGCCATGACGACCATTATGACATCATCGTCGCCATGGCGACCATTATGACATCATCATCGCCATGATGACCGTTATGACAATATCGTCCCAATGACGACCCTTATAACATCATCGTCGCCATGGCAACCATTATGACATCATCATCGCCATGACAACCAATATGATATCATTGTCGCCATGACAACCATTATGACATCATCGTCGCCATGGCAACCATTATGACATTACGGTCGCCATGTCGACCATTATGACATCATCGTAGCCATTACGACCATTATTAAATCAGAGTCTCCATGACAACCATTGTGACATCTTCGTCGCCATGACGACCATTATGACATCACCGTTCCTATGACGACCATTATGACATCACCGTTGCCATGACGACCATTATGACATCATCGTAGCAATTACGACCATTATTAAATCACAGTCGCCATGACAACCATTATGACATCTTCGTCGCCATGACGACCATTATGACATCATGACATCACCGTTGCCATGACGACCATTATGACATCATCGTCGCCATGACAACCATTATGACATCATCGTCGCCATGGCGACCATTATGACACCACCGTTGCCATGACGACCATTATGACATCATCGTCGCCTTGACGACAATTATGACATCATCATCGCCATGACGACCATTATGACATCATCATCGCCATGATGACCGTTATGACATTATCGTCGCCATGATGACCCTTATGACATCATCGTCGCCATGGCAACCATTATGACATCATCATCGCCATGACGACCACTATGACATCATCATCGCCATGATGACCGTTATGACATTATCGTCGCCATGATGACCATTATGACATCATCGTCGCCATGACAACCATTATGACATCATCGTCGCCATGGCGACCATTATGACATCACCTTCGCCATGACGACCATTATGACATCACCGTAGCCATTACGACCATTATTAAATCACAGTCGCCATGACAACCATTATGACATCTTCGTCGCCATGACGACCATTATGACATCATGACATCACCGTTGCCATGACGACCATTATGACATCACCGTCGCCATGACGACCATTATGACATCATCGTCGCCATGACGACCATTATGACATCATCGTCGCCATGACACCCATTATGACATCACAATCGCCATGACGACCATTATGGCATCATCATCGCCATGATGACCCTTTATGACATTATCGTCGCCATGAGGACCCTTATGACATCATCGTCGCCATGGCAACCATTATGACATCATCATCGCCATGACAACCAATATGATATCATCGTCGCCATGATGACCATTATGATATCATCGTCTCCATGACAACCATTATGACATCATCGTCGCCATGACAACCATTATGACATCATTGTCGCCATGGCGACCATTATGACATCACCGTTGCCATGACGACCATTATGACATCATCGTAGCCATTATGACCATTATTAAATCACAGTCGCCATGACAACCATTGTGACATTTTCGTCGCCATGACGACCATTATGACATCATGACATCACCGTTGCCATGACGACCATTATGACATCATCGTCGCCATGACGACCATTATGACATCATCGTCGCCATGACAACCATTATGACATCACAATCGCCATGACGACCATTATGGCATCATTATCGCCATGATGACCCTTTATGACATTATCTTCGCCATGACGACCATTATGACATCATCGTCGCCATGGCAACCATTATGACATCATCATCGCCATGACAACCAATATGATATCATCGTCGCCATGATGACCATTATGATATCATCATCGCCATGACAACCAATATGATATCATCGTCGCCATGATGACCATTATGACATCATCGTCGCCATGACAACCATTATGACATCATATTCGTCATGGCGACCATTATGACATCACTGTCGCCATGACGACCATTATGACATCACCGTCGCCATGACGACCATTATGACATCATCATCGCCATGATGACCGTTATGACAATATCGTCGCCATGACGACCCTTATGACATCATCGTCGCCATGGCAACCATTATGACATCATCATCGCCATGACAACCAATATGATATCATTGTCGCCATGACAGCCATTATGACATCATCGTCGCCATGTCGACCATTATGACATCATCGTAGCCATTACGATCATTATTAAATCACAGTCGCCATGAAAACCATTATGACATCTTCGTCGCCATGACGACCATTATGACATCATGACATCACCATTGCTATGACGACCATTATGACATCACCGTTGCCATGACGACCATTATGACATCATCGTAGCCATTACGACCATTATCACAGTCGCCATGACAATCATTATGACATCTTCGTCGCCATGACGACCATTATGACATCATGGTCGCCATGACAACCATTATGACATCATCGTCGCCATGGCGACCATTATGACACCACCGTTGCCATGACGACCATTATGACATCATTGTCGCCATGATGACCGTTATGACATTATCGTCGCCATGACGACCCTTATGACATCATCGTCGCCATGGCAACCATTATGACATCATCATCGCCATGACAACCAATATGATATCATTGTCGCCATGACAACCATTATGACATCATCGTCGCCATGACAACCATTATGACATCACGGTCGCCATGTCGACCATTATGACATCATCGTAGCCATTACGATCATTATTAAATCACAGTCGCCATGACAACCATTATGACATCTTCGTCGCCATGACGACCATTATGACATCATGACATCACCATTGCTATGACGACCATTATGACATCACCGTTGCCATGATGACCATTATGACATCATCGTCGCCATGACAACCATTATGACATCATCGTCGCCATGGTGACCATTATGACACCACCGTTGCCATGACGACCATTATGACATCATCGTCGCCTTGATGACAATTATGACATCATCATCGCCATGACGACCATTATGACATCATCATCGCCATGATGACCCTTTATGACATTATCGTCGCCATGACGACCCTTATGACATCATCGTCGCCATGGCAACCATTATGACATCATCGTCGCCATGGCAACCATTATGACATCATCGTCGCCATGACGACCATTATGACATCATCATCGCCATGACAACCAATATGATATCATCGTCGCCATGATGACCATTATGACATCATCGTCGCCATGACAACCATTATGACATCATCGTCGCCATGGCGACCATTATGACATCACCGTTGCCATGACGACCATTATGACATCATCGTAGCCATTACGACCATTATTAAATCACAGTCGCCATGACAACCATTATGACATCTTCGTCGCCATGACGACCATTATGACATCATGACATCACCGTTGCCATGACGACCATTATTACATTAGCGTCGCCATGACGACCATTATGACATCATCGTCGCCATGACGACCATTATGACATCATCGTCGCCATGGCAACCATTATGACAACATCGTCGCCATGGCAACCATTATGACATCATCATCGAAATGACAACCAATATGATATCATTGTCGCCATGACAACCATTATGACATCATTGTCGCCATGACGACCATTATGACATCATCGTCGCCATGGCGACCATTATGACATCATCATCGCCATGATGACCGTTATGACAATATCGTCGCCATGACGACCCTTATGACATCATCGTCGCCATGGCAACCATTATGACATCATCATCGCCATGACAACCAATATGATATCATTGTCGCCATGACAACCATTATGACATCATCGTCGCCATGGCAACCATTATGACATCACGGTCGCCATGTCGACCATTATGACATCATCGTAGCCATTACGATCATTATTAAATCACAGTCGCCATGAAAACCATTATGACATCTTCGTCGCCATGACGACCATTATGACATCATGACATCACCATTGCTATGACGACCATTATGACATCACCGTTGCCATGACGACCATTATGACATCATCGTAGCCATTACGACCATTATCACAGTCGCCATGACAACCATTATGACATCTTCGTCGCCATGACGACCATTATGACATCATCGTCGCCATGACAACCATTATGACATCATCGTCGCCTTGGCGACCACTATGACACCACCGTTGCCATGACGACCATTATGACATCATTGTCGTCATGATGACCTTTATGACATTATCCTCGCCATGACGAACCTTATGACATCATCGTCGCCATGGCAACCATTATGACATCATTATCGCCATGACAACCAATATGATATCATCGTCGCCATGATGACCATTATGACATCATCATCGCCATGACAACCATTATGACATCATCGTCGCCATGGTGACCATTATGACATCACCGTCGCCATGACGACCATTAGGACATCATCGTAGCCATTACGACCATTATTAAATTACAGTCGCCATGACAACCATTATGACATCTTCGTCGTCATGACGACCATTATGACATCATGACATCACCGTTGCCATGACGACCATTATGACATCATCGTCGCCATGACAACCATTATGACATCACAATCGCCATGACGACCATTATGGCATCATCATCGCCATGGCAACCATTATGACATCATCATCACCATGACAACCAATAAGATATCATCGTCGCCATGATGACCATTGTGATATCATCGTCGCCATGACAACCATTATGACATCATCGTCGCCATGACGACCATTATGACATCACCGTTGCCATGACGACCATTATGACATCATCGTAGCCATTACGACCATTATTAAATCACAGTCGCCATGACAACCATTATGACATCTTCGTCGCCATGACGACCATTATGACATCATGACATCACCGTTGCCATGATGACCATTATGACATCACCGTTGCCATGACGACCATTATGACATCATTGTCGCCATGACGACCATTATGACATCATCGTCGCCATGACAACCATTATAACATCATCATCGCCATGATGACCGTTATGACAATATCGTCGCCATGACGACACTTATGACATCATCGTCTCCATGGCAACCATTATGACATCATCATCGCCATGACAACCAATATGATATAATTGTCGCCATGACAACCATTATGACATCATCGTCGCCTTGGCAACCATTATGACATCACGGTCGCCATGTCGACCATTATGACATCATCGTAGCTATTACGACCATTATTAAATCACAGTCGCCATGACAACCATTATGACATCTTCGTCGCCATGTCGACCATTATGACATCATGACATCACCGTTGCTATGACGACCATTATGACATCACCGTTGCCATGACGACCATTATGACATCATCGTCGCCATTACGACCATTATTAAATCACAGTCGCCATGACAACCATTATGACATCTTCGTCGCCATGACGACCATTAGACATCATGACATCACCGTTGCCATGACGACCATTATGACATCATCGTCGCCATGACAACCATTATGACATCATCGTCGCCATGGTGACCATTATGACACCACCGTTGCCATGACGACCATTATGACATCATCGTCGCCTTGATGACAATTATGACATCATCATCGCCATGACGACCATTATGACATCATCATCGCCATGATGACCCTTTATGACATTATCGTCGCCATGACGACCCTTATGACATCATCGTCGCCATGGCAACCATTATGACATCATCGTCGCCATGGCAACCATTATGACATAATCGTCGCCATGACGACCATTATGACATCATCATCGCCATGGCAACCAATATGATATCATCGTCCCCATTATGACACCATCGTCGCCATGACAACCATTATGACATCATCGTCGCCATGGCGACCATTATGACATCACCGTTGCCATGACGACCATTATGACATCATGGTAGCCATTACGACCATTATTAAATCACAGTCGCCATGACAACCATTATGACATCTTCGTCGCCATGACGACCATTATGACATCATGACATCACCGTTGCCATGACGACCATTATTACATTAGCGTCGCCATGACGACCATTATGACATCATCGTCGCCATGACAACCATTATGACAACATCGTCGCCATGGCAACCATTATGACATCATCATCGCCATGACAACCAATATGATATCATTGTCGCCATGTCAACCATTATGACATCATTGTCGCCATGACGACCATTATGACATCATCGTCGCCATGGCGACCATTATGACATCATCATCGCCATGATGACCGTTATGACAATATTGTCGCCATGACGACCCTTATGACATCATCGTCGCCATGGCAACCATTATGACATCATCATTGCCATGACAACCAATATGATATCATTGTCGCCATGACAGCCATTATGACATCATCGTCGCCATGTCGACCATTATGACATCATCGTAGCCATTACGATCATTATTAAATCACAGTCGCCATGAAAACCATTATGACATCTTCGTCGCCATGACGACCATTATGACATCATGACATCACCATTGCTATGACGACCATTATGACATCACCGTTGCCATGACGACCATTATGACATCATCGTAGCCATTACGACCATTATCACAGTCGCCATGACAACCATTATGACATCTTCGTCGCCATGACGACCATTATGACATCATCGTCGCCATGACAACCATTATGACATCATCGTTGCCATGGCGACCATTATGACACCACCGTTGCCATGACGACCATTATGACATGATTGTCGCCATGATGACCGTTATGACATTATCGTCGCCATGACGACCCTTATGACATCATCATCGCCATGGCAACCATTATGACATCATCATCGCCATGACAACCAATATGATATCATCATCGCCATGATGACCATTATGACATCATCGTCGCCATGACAACCATTATGACATCATCGTCGCCATGGCGACCATTATGACACCACCGTTGCCATGACGACCATTATGACATCATCGTCGCCTTGACGACAATTATGACATCATCATCGCCATGACGACCATTATGACATCATCATCGCCATGATGACCGTTATGACATTATCGTCGCCATGATGACCCTTATGACATCATCGTCGCCATGGCAACCATTATGACATCATCATCGCCATGACGACCATTATGACATCATCATCGCCATGATGACCCTTTATGACATTATCGTCGCCATGACGACCGTTATGACATCAACGTCGCCATGGCAACCATTATGACATCATCATCGCCATGACAACCAATATGATATCATCGTCGCCATGATGACCATTATGATATCATCGTCGCCATGACAACCATTATGACATCATCGTCGCCATGACAACCATTATGACATCATTGTCGCCATGGCGACCATTATGACATCACCGTTGCCATGACGACCATTATGACATCATCGTAGCCATTATGACCATTATTAAATCACAGTCGCCATGACAACCATTATGACATCTTCGTCGCCATGACGACCATTATGACATCATGACATCACCGTTGCCATGACGACCATTATGACATCACCGTTGCCATGACGACCATTATGACATCATCGTCGCCATGACGACCATTATGACATCATCGTCGCCATGACAACCATTATGACATCACAATCGCCATGACGACCATTATGGCATCATTATCGCCATGATGACCCTTTATGACATTATCGTCGCCATGACGACCCTTATGACATCATCGTCGCCATGGCAACCATTATGACATCATCATCGCCATGACAACCAATATGATATCATTGTCGCCATGACAACCATTATGACATCATCGTCGCCATGGCAACCATTATGACATCACGGTCGCCATGTCGACCATTATGACATCATCGTAGCCATTACGATCATTATTAAATCACAGTCGCCATGACAACCATTATGACATCTTCGTCGCCATGACGACCATTATGACATCATGACATCACCATTGCTATGACGACCATTATGACATCACCGTTGCCATGATGACCATTATGACATCATCGTCGCCATGACAACCATTATGACATCATCGTCGCCATGGTGACCATTATGACACCACCGTTGCCATGACGACCATTATGACATCATCGTCGCCTTGATGAGAATTATGACATCATCATCGCCATGACGACCATTATGACATCATCATCGCCATGATGACCCTTTATGACATTATCGTCGCCATGACGACCCTTATGACATCATCGTCGCCATGGCAACCATTATGACATCATCGTCGCCATGACGACCATTATGACATCATCATCGCCATGACAACCAATATGATATCATCGTCGCCATGATGACCATTATGACATCATCGTCGCCATGACAACCATTTTGACATCATCGTCGCCATGGCGACCATTATGACATCACCGTTGCCATGACGACCATTATGACATCATCGTAGCCATTACGACCATTATTAAATCACAGTCGCCATGACAACCATTATGACATCTTCGTCGCCATGACGACCATTATGACATCATGACATCACCGTTGCCATGACGACCATTATTACATTAGCGTCGCCATGACGACCATTATGACATCATCGTCGCCATGACAACCATTATGACAACATCGTCGCCATGGCAACCATTATGACATCATCATCGCCATGACAACCAATATGATATCATTGTCGCCATGACAACCATTATGACATCATTGTCGCCATGACGACCATTATGACATCATCGTCGCCATGGCGACCATTATGACACCACCGTTGCCATGACGACCATTATGACATCATCGTCGCCTTGACGACAATTATGACATCATCATCGCCATGACGACCATTATGACATCATCATCGCCATGATGACCGTTATGACATTATCGTCGCCATGATGACCCTTATGACATCATCGTCGCCATGGCAACCATTATGACATCATCATCGCCATGACGACCACTATGACATCATCATCGCCATGATGACCGTTATGACATTATCGTCGCCATGATGACCATTATGACATCATCGTCGCCATGACAACCATTATGACATCATCGTCGCCATGGCGACCATTATGACATCACCTTCGCCATGACGACCATTATGACATCACCGTAGCCATTACGACCATTATTAAATCACAGTCGCCATGACAACCATTATGACATCTTCGTCGCCATGACGACCATTATGACATCATGACATCACCGTTGCCATGACGACCATTATGACATCACCGTCGCCATGACGACCATTATGACATCATCGTCGCCATGACGACCATTATGACATCATCGTCGCCATGACACCCATTATGACATCACAATCGCCATGACGACCATTATGGCATCATCATCGCCATGATGACCCTTTATGACATTATCGTCGCCATGACGACCCTTATGACATCATCGTCACCATGGCAACCATTATGACATCATCATCGCCATGACAACCAATATGATATCATCGTCGCCATGATGACCATTATGATATCATCGTCTCCATGACAACCATTATGACATCATCGTCGCCATGACAACCATTATGACATCATTGTCGCCATGGCGACCATTATGACATCACCGTTGCCATGACGACCATTATGACATCATCGTAGCCATTATGACCATTATTAAATCACAGTCGCCATGACAACCATTGTGACATTTTCGTCGCCATGACGACCATTATGACATCATGACATCACCGTTGCCATGACGACCATTATGACATCATCGTCGCCATGACGACCATTATGACATCATCGTCGCCATGACAACCATTATGACATCACAATCGCCATGACGACCATTATGGCATCATTATCGCCATGATGACCCTTTATGACATTATCTTCGCCATGACGACCATTATGACATCATCGTCGCCATGGCAACCATTATGACATCATCATCGCCATGACAACCAATATGATATCATCGTCGCCATGATGACCATTATGATATCATCATCGCCATGACAACCAATATGATATCATCGTCGCCATGATGACCATTATGACATCATCGTCGCCATGACAACCATTATGACATCATATTCGTCATGGCGACCATTATGACATCACTGTCGCCATGACGACCATTATGACATCACCGTCGCCATGACGACCATTATGACATCATCATCGCCATGATGACCGTTATGACAATATCGTCGCCATGACGACCCTTATGACATCATCGTCGCCATGGCAACCATTATGACATCATCATCGCCATGACAACCAATATGATATCATTGTCGCCATGACAGCCATTATGACATCATCGTCGCCATGTCGACCATTATGACATCATCGTAGCCATTACGATCATTATTAAATCACAGTCGCCATGAAAACCATTATGACATCTTCGTCGCCATGACGACCATTATGACATCATGACATCACCATTGCTATGACGACCATTATGACATCACCGTTGCCATGACGACCATTATGACATCATCGTAGCCATTACGACCATTATCACAGTCGCCATGACAACCATTATGACATCTTCGTCGCCATGACGACCATTATGACATCATGGTCGCCATGACAACCATTATGACATCATCGTCGCCATGGCGACCATTATGACACCACCGTTGCCATGACGACCATTATGACATCATTGTCGCCATGATGACCGTTATGACATTATCGTCGCCATGACGACCCTTATGACATCATCGTCGCCATGGCAACCATTATGACATCATCATCGCCATGACAACCAATATGATATCATTGTCGCCATGACAACCATTATGACATCATCGTCGCCATGACAACCATTATGACATCACGGTCGCCATGTCGACCATTATGACATCATCGTAGCCATTACGATCATTATTAAATCACAGTCGCCATGACAACCATTATGACATCTTCGTCGCCATGACGACCATTATGACATCATGACATCACCATTGCTATGACGACCATTATGACATCACCGTTGCCATGATGACCATTATGACATCATCGTCGCCATGACAACCATTATGACATCATCGTCGCCATGGTGACCATTATGACACCACCGTTGCCATGACGACCATTATGACATCATCGTCGCCTTGATGACAATTATGACATCATCATCGCCATGACGACCATTATGACATCATCATCGCCATGATGACCCTTTATGACATTATCGTCGCCATGACGACCCTTATGACATCATCGTCGCCATGGCAACCATTATGACATCATCGTCGCCATGGCAACCATTATGACATCATCGTCGCCATGACGACCATTATGACATCATCATCGCCATGACAACCAATATGATATCATCGTCGCCATGATGACCATTATGACATCATCGTCACCATGACAACCATTATGACATCATCGTCGCCATGGCGACCATTATGACATCACCGTTGCCATGACGACCATTATGACATCATCGTAGCCATTACGACCATTATTAAATCACAGTCGCCATGACAACCATTATGACATCTTCGTCGCCATGACGACCATTATGACATCATGACATCACCGTTGCCATGACGACCATTATTACATTAGCGTCGCCATGACGACCATTATGACATCATCGTCGCCATGACGACCATTATGACATCATCGTCGCCATGGCAACCATTATGACAACATCGTCGCCATGGCAACCATTATGACATCATCATCGAAATGACAACCAATATGATATCATTGTCGCCATGACAACCATTATGACATCATTGTCGCCATGACGACCATTATGACATCATCGTCGCCATGGCGACCATTATGACATCATCATCGCCATGATGACCGTTATGACAATATCGTCGCCATGACGACCCTTATGACATCATCGTCGCCATGGCAACCATTATGACATCATCATCGCCATGACAACCAATATGATATCATTGTCGCCATGACAACCATTATGACATCATCGTCGCCATGGCAACCATTATGACATCACGGTCGCCATGTCGACCATTATGACATCATCGTAGCCATTACGATCATTATTAAATCACAGTCGCCATGAAAACCATTATGACATCTTCGTCGCCATGACGACCATTATGACATCATGACATCACCATTGCTATGACGACCATTATGACATCACCGTTGCCATGACGACCATTATGACATCATCGTAGCCATTACGACCATTATCACAGTCGCCATGACAACCATTATGACATCTTCGTCGCCATGACGACCATTATGACATCATCGTCGCCATGACAACCATTATGACATCATCGTCGCCTTGGCGACCACTATGACACCACCGTTGCCATGACGACCATTATGACATCATTGTCGTCATGATGACCTTTATGACATTATCCTCGCCATGACGAACCTTATGACATCATCGTCGCCATGGCAACCATTATGACATCATTATCGCCATGACAACCAATATGATATCATCGTCGCCATGATGACCATTATGACATCATCATCGCCATGACAACCATTATGACATCATCGTCGCCATGGTGACCATTATGACATCACCGTCGCCATGACGACCATTAGGACATCATCGTAGCCATTACGACCATTATTAAATTACAGTCGCCATGACAACCATTATGACATCTTCGTCGTCATGACGACCATTATGACATCATGACATCACCGTTGCCATGACGACCATTATGACATCATCGTCGCCATGACAAACATTATGACATCACAATCGCCATGACGACCATTATGGCATCATCATCGCCATGGCAACCATTATGACATCATCATCACCATGACAACCAATAAGATATCATCGTCGCCATGATGACCATTGTGATATCATCGTCGCCATGACAACCATTATGACATCATCGTCGCCATGACGACCATTATGACATCACCGTTGCCATGACGACCATTATGACATCATCGTAGCCATTACGACCATTATTAAATCACAGTCGCCATGACAACCATTATGACATCTTCGTCGCCATGACGACCATTATGACATCATGACATCACCGTTGCCATGATGACCATTATGACATCACCGTTGCCATGACGACCATTATGACATCATTGTCGCCATGACGACCATTATGACATCATCGTCGCCATGACAACCATTATAACATCATCATCGCCATGATGACCGTTATGACAATATCGTCGCCATGACGACACTTATGACATCATCGTCTCCATGGCAACCATTATGACATCATCATCGCCATGACAACCAATATGATATAATTGTCGCCATGACAACCATTATGACATCATCGTCGCCTTGGCAACCATTATGACATCACGGTCGCCATGTCGACCATTATGACATCATCGTAGCTATTACGACCATTATTAAATCACAGTCGCCATGACAACCATTATGACATCTTCGTCGCCATGTCGACCATTATGACATCATGACATCACCGTTGCTATGACGACCATTATGACATCACCGTTGCCATGACGACCATTATGACATCATCGTCGCCATTACGACCATTATTAAATCACAGTCGCCATGACAACCATTATGACATCTTCGTCGCCATGACGACCATTAGACATCATGACATCACCGTTGCCATGACGACCATTATGACATCATCGTCGCCATGACAACCATTATGACATCATCGTCGCCATGGTGACCATTATGACACCACCGTTGCCATGACGACCATTATGACATCATCGTCGCCTTGATGACAATTATGACATCATCATCGCCATGACGACCATTATGACATCATCATCGCCATGATGACCCTTTATGACATTATCGTCGCCATGACGACCCTTATGACATCATCGTCGCCATGGCAACCATTATGACATCATCGTCGCCATGGCAACCATTATGACATAATCGTCGCCATGACGACCATTATGACATCATCATCGCCATGGCAACCAATATGATATCATCGTCCCCATTATGACACCATCGTCGCCATGACAACCATTATGACATCATCGTCGCCATGGCGACCATTATGACATCACCGTTGCCATGACGACCATTATGACATCATGGTAGCCATTACGACCATTATTAAATCACAGTCGCCATGACAACCATTATGACATCTTCGTCGCCATGACGACCATTATGACATCATGACATCACCGTTGCCATGACGACCATTATTACATTAGCGTCGCCATGACGACCATTATGACATCATCGTCGCCATGACAACCATTATGACAACATCGTCGCCATGGCAACCATTATGACATCATCATCGCCATGACAACCAATATGATATCATTGTCGCCATGACAACCATTATGACATCATTGTCGCCATGACGACCATTATGACATCATCGTCGCCATGGCGACCATTATGACATCATCATCGCCATGATGACCGTTATGACAATATTGTCGCCATGACGACCCTTATGACATCATCGTCGCCATGGCAACCATTATGACATCATCATCGCCATGACAACCAATATGATATCATTGTCGCCATGACAGCCATTATGACATCATCGTCGCCATGTCGACCATTATGACATCATCGTAGCCATTACGATCATTATTAAATCACAGTCGCCATGAAAACCATTATGACATCTTCGTCGCCATGACGACCATTATGACATCATGACATCACCATTGCTATGACGACCATTATGACATCACCTTTGCCATGACGACCATTATGACATCATCGTAGCCATTACGACCATTATCACAGTCGCCATGACAACCATTATGACATCATCGTCGCCATGACAACCATTATGACATCATCGTTGCCATGGCGACCATTATGACACCACCGTTGCCATGACGACCATTATGACATGATTGTCGCCATGATGACCGTTATGACATTATCGTCGCCATGACGACCCTTATGACATCATCATCGCCATGGCAACCATTATGACATCATCATCGCCATGACAACCAATATGATATCATCATCGCCATGATGACCATTATGACATCATCGTCGCCATGACAACCATTATGACATCATCGTCGCCATGGCGACCATTATGACACCACCGTTGCCATGACGACCATTATGACATCATCGTCGCCTTGACGACAATTATGACATCATCATCGCCATGACGACCATTATGACATCATCATCGCCATGATGACCGTTATGACATTATCGTCGCCATGATGACCCTTATGACATCATCGTCGCCATGGCAACCATTATGACATCATCATCGCCATGACGACCATTATGACATCATCATCGCCATGATGACCCTTTATGACATTATCGTCGCCATGACGACCGTTATGACATCAACGTCGCCATGGCAACCATTATGACATCATCATCGCCATGACAACCAATATGATATCATCGTCGCCATGATGACCATTATGATATCATCGTCGCCATGACAACCATTATGACATCATCGTCGCCATGACAACCATTATGACATCATTGTCGCCATGGCGACCATTATGACATCACCGTTGCCATGACGACCATTATGACATCATCGTAGCCATTATGACCATTATTAAATCACAGTCGCCATGACAACCATTATGACATCTTCGTCGCCATGACGACCATTATGACATCATGACATCACCGTTGCCATGACGACCATTATGACATCACCGTTGCCATGACGACCATTATGACATCATCGTCGCCATGACGACCATTATGACATCATCGTCGCCATGACAACCATTATGACATCACAATCGCCATGACGACCATTATGGCATCATTATCGCCATGATGACCCTTTATGACATTATCGTCGCCATGACGACCCTTATGACATCATCGTCGCCATGGCAACCATTATGACATCATCATCGCCATGACAACCAATATGATATCATTGTCGCCATGACAACCATTATGACATCATCGTCGCCATGGCAACCATTATGACATCACGGTCGCCATGTCGACCATTATGACATCATCGTAGCCATTACGATCATTATTAAATCACAGTCGCCATGACAACCATTATAACATCTTCGTCGCCATGACGACCATTATGACATCATGACATCACCATTGCTATGACGACCATTATGACATCACCGTTGCCATGATGACCATTATGACATCATCGTCGCCATGACAACCATTATGACATCATCGTCGCCATGGTGACCATTATGACACCACCGTTGCCATGACGACCATTATGACATCATCGTCGCCTTGATGAGAATTATGACATCATCATCGCCATGACGACCATTATGACATCATCATCGCCATGATGACCCTTTATGACATTATCGTCGCCATGACGACCCTTATGACATCATCGTCGCCATGGCAACCATTATGACATCATCGTCGCCATGACGACCATTATGACATCATCATCGCCATGACAACCAATATGATATCATCGTCGCCATGATGACCATTATGACATCATCGTCGCCATGACAACCATTTTGACATCATCGTCGCCATGGCGACCATTATGACATCACCGTTGCCATGACGACCATTATGACATCATCGTAGCCATTACGACCATTATTAAATCACAGTCGCCATGACAACCATTATGACATCTTCGTCGCCATGACGACCATTATGACATCATGACATCACCGTTGCCATGACGACCATTATTACATTAGCGTCGCCATGACGACCATTATGACATCATCGTCGCCATGACAACCATTATGACAACATCGTCGCCATGGCAACCATTATGACATCATCATCGCCATGACAACCAATATGATATCATTGTCGCCATGACAACCATTATGACATCATTGTCGCCATGACGACCATTATGACATCATCGTCGCCATGGCGACCATTATGACATCATCATCGCCATGATGACCGTTATGACAATATTGTCGCCATGACGACCCTTATGACATCATCGTCGCCATGGCAACCATTATGACATCATCATCGCCATGACAACCAATATGATATCATTGTCGCCATGACAGCCATTATGACATCATCGTCGCCATGGCAACCATTATGACATCATCATCGCCATGACAACCAATATGATATCATTGTCGCCATGACAACCATTATGACATCATCGTCGCCATGGCAACCATTATGACATCACGGTCGCCATGTCGACCATTATGACATCATCGTAGCCATTACGATCATTATTAAATCACAGTCGCCATGAAAACCATTATGACATCTTCGTCGCCATGACGACCATTATGACATCATGACATCACCATTGCTATGACGACCATTATGACATCACCGTTGCCATGACGACCATTATGACATCATCGTAGCCATTACGACCATTATCACAGTCGCCATGACAACCATTATGACATCTTCGTCGCCATGACGACCATTATGACATCATCGTCGCCATGACAACCATTATGACATCATCGTCGCCTTGGCGACCACTATGACACCACCGTTGCCATGACGACCATTATGACATCATTGTCGTCATGATGACCTTTATGACATTATCCTCGCCATGACGAACCTTATGACATCATCGTCGCCATGGCAACCATTATGACATCATTATCGCCATGACAACCAATATGATATCATCGTCGCCATGATGACCATTATGACATCATCATCGCCATGACAACCATTATGACATCATCGTCGCCATGGTGACCATTATGACATCACCGTCGCCATGACGACCATTATGACATCATCGTAGCCATTACGACCATTATTAAATTACAGTCGCCATGACAACCATTATGACATCTTCGTCGTCATGACGACCATTATGACATCATGACATCACCGTTGCCATGACGACCATTATGACATCATCGTCGCCATGACAACCATTATGACATCACAATCGCCATGACGACCATTATAGCATCATCATCGCCATGGCAACCATTATGACATCATCATCACCATGACAACCAATAAGATATCATCGTCGCCATGATGACCATTGTGATATCATCGTCGCCATGACAACCATTATGACATCATCGTCGCCATGACGACCATTATGACATCACCGTTGCCATGACGACCATTATGACATCATCGTAGCCATTACGACCATTATTAAATCACAGTCGCCATGACAACCATTATGACATCTTCGTCGCCATGACGACCATTATGACATCATGACATCACCGTTGCCATGATGACCATTATGACATCACCGTTGCCATGACGACCATTATGACATCATTGTCGCCATGACGACCATTATGACATCATCGTCGCCATGACAACCATTATAACATCATCATCGCCATGATGACCGTTATGACAATATCGTCGCCATGACGACACTTATGACATCATCGTCTCCATGGCAACCATTATGACATCATCATCGCCATGACAACCAATATGATATAATTGTCGCCATGACAACCATTATGACATCATCGTCGCCTTGGCAACCATTATGACATCACGGTCGCCATGTCGACCATTATGACATCATCGTAGCTATTACGACCATTATTAAATCACAGTCGCCATGACAACCATTATGACATCTTCGTCGCCATGTCGACCATTATGACATCATGACATCACCGTTGCTATGACGACCATTATGACATCACCGTTGCCATGACGACCATTATGACATCATCGTCGCCATTACGACCATTATTAAATCACAGTCGCCATGACAACCATTATGACATCTTCGTCGCCATGACGACCATTAGACATCATGACATCACCGTTGCCATGACGACCATTATGACATCATCGTCGCCATGACAACCATTATGACATCATCGTCGCCATGGTGACCATTATGACACCACCGTTGCCATGACGACCATTATGACATCATCGTCGCCTTGATGACAATTATGACATCATCATCGCCATGACGACCATTATGACATCATCATCGCCATGATGACCCTTTATGACATTATCGTCGCCATGACGACCCTTATGACATCATCGTCGCCATGGCAACCATTATGACATCATCGTCGCCATGGCAACCATTATGACATAATCGTCGCCATGACGACCATTATGACATCATCATCGCCATGGCAACCAATATGATATCATCGTCCCCATTATGACACCATCGTCGCCATGACAACCATTATGACATCATCGTCGCCATGGCGACCATTATGACATCACCGTTGCCATGACGACCATTATGACATCATGGTAGCCATTACGACCATTATTAAATCACAGTCGCCATGACAACCATTATGACATCTTCGTCGCCATGACGACCATTATGACATCATGACATCACCGTTGCCATGACGACCATTATTACATTAGCGTCGCCATGACGACCATTATGACATCATCGTCGCCATGACAACCATTATGACAACATCGTCGCCATGGCAACCATTATGACATCATCATCGCCATGACAACCAATATGATATCATTGTCGCCATGACAACCATTATGACATCATTGTCGCCATGACGACCATTATGACATCATCGTCGCCATGGCGACCATTATGACATCATCATCGCCATGATGACCGTTATGACAATATTGTCGCCATGACGACCCTTATGACATCATCGTCGCCATGGCAACCATTATGACATCATCATCGCCATGACAACCAATATGATATCATTGTCGCCATGACAGCCATTATGACATCATCGTCGCCATGTCGACCATTATGACATCATCGTAGCCATTACGATCATTATTAAATCACAGTCGCCATGAAAACCATTATGACATCTTCGTCGCCATGACGACCATTATGACATCATGACATCACCATTGCTATGACGACCATTATGACATCACCGTTGCCATGACGACCATTATGACATCATCGTAGCCATTACGACCATTATCACAGTCGCCATGACAACCATTATGACATCTTCGTCGCCATGACGACCATTATGACATCATCGTCGCCATGACAACCATTATGACATCATCGTTGCCATGGCGACCATTATGACACCACCGTTGCCATGACGACCATTATGACATGATTGTCGCCATGATGACCGTTATGACATTATCGTCGCCATGACGACCCTTATGACATCATCATCGCCATGGCAACCATTATGACATCATCATCGCCATGACAACCAATATGATATCATCATCGCCATGATGACCATTATGACATCATCGTCGCCATGACAACCATTATGACATCATCGTCGCCATGGCGACCATTATGACACCACCGTTGCCATGACGACCATTATGACATCATCGTCGCCTTGACGACAATTATGACATCATCATCGCCATGACGACCATTATGACATCATCATCGCCATGATGACCGTTATGACATTATCGTCGCCATGATGACCCTTATGACATCATCGTCGCCATGGCAACCATTATGACATCATCATCGCCATGACGACCATTATGACATCATCATCGCCATGATGACCCTTTATGACATTATCGTCGCCATGACGACCGTTATGACATCAACGTCGCCATGGCAACCATTATGACATCATCATCGCCATGACAACCAATATGATATCATCGTCGCCATGATGACCATTATGATATCATCGTCGCCATGACAACCATTATGACATCATCGTCGCCATGACAACCATTATGACATCATTGTCGCCATGGCGACCATTATGACATCACCGTTGCCATGACGACCATTATGACATCATCGTAGCCATTATGACCATTATTAAATCACAGTCGCCATGACAACCATTATGACATCTTCGTCGCCATGACGACCATTATGACATCATGACATCACCGTTGCCATGACGACCATTATGACATCACCGTTGCCATGACGACCATTATGACATCATCGTCGCCATGACGACCATTATGACATCATCGTCGCCATGACAACCATTATGACATCACAATCGCCATGACGACCATTATGGCATCATTATCGCCATGATGACCCTTTATGACATTATCGTCGCCATGACGACCCTTATGACATCATCGTCGCCATGGCAACCATTATGACATCATCATCGCCATGACAACCAATATGATATCATTGTCGCCATGACAACCATTATGACATCATCGTCGCCATGGCAACCATTATGACATCACGGTCGCCATGTCGACCATTATGACATCATCGTAGCCATTACGATCATTATTAAATCACAGTCGCCATGACAACCATTATGACATCTTCGTCGCCATGACGACCATTATGACATCATGACATCACCATTGCTATGACGACCATTATGACATCACCGTTGCCATGATGACCATTATGACATCATCGTCGCCATGACAACCATTATGACATCATCGTCGCCATGGTGACCATTATGACACCACCGTTGCCATGACGACCATTATGACATCATCGTCGCCTTGATGAGAATTATGACATCATCATCGCCATGACGACCATTATGACATCATCATCGCCATGATGACCCTTTATGACATTATCGTCGCCATGACGACCCTTATGACATCATCGTCGCCATGGCAACCATTATGACATCATCGTCGCCATGACGACCATTATGACATCATCATCGCCATGACAACCAATATGATATCATCGTCGCCATGATGACCATTATGACATCATCGTCGCCATGACAACCATTTTGACATCATCGTCGCCATGGCGACCATTATGACATCATCATCGCCATGACAACCAATATGATATAATTGTCGCCATGACAACCATTATGACATCATCGTCGCCTTGGCAACCATTATGACATCACGGTCGCCATGTCGACCATTATGACATCATCGTAGCTATTACGACCATTATTAAATCACAGTCGCCATGACAACCATTATGACATCTTCGTCGCCATGTCGACCATTATGACATCATGACATCACCGTTGCTATGACGACCATTATGACATCACCGTTGCCATGACGACCATTATGACATCATCGTCGCCATTACGACCATTATTAAATCACAGTCGCCATGACAACCATTATGACATCTTCGTCGCCATGACGACCATTAGACATCATGACATCACCGTTGCCATGACGACCATTATGACATCATCGTCGCCATGACAACCATTATGACATCATCGTCGCCATGGTGACCATTATGACACCACCGTTGCCATGACGACCATTATGACATCATCGTCGCCTTGATGACAATTATGACATCATCATCGCCATGACGACCATTATGACATCATCATCGCCATGATGACCCTTTATGACATTATCGTCGCCATGACGACCCTTATGACATCATCGTCGCCATGGCAACCATTATGACATCATCGTCGCCATGGCAACCATTATGACATAATCGTCGCCATGACGACCATTATGACATCATCATCGCCATGGCAACCAATATGATATCATCGTCCCCATTATGACACCATCGTCGCCATGACAACCATTATGACATCATCGTCGCCATGGCGACCATTATGACATCACCGTTGCCATGACGACCATTATGACATCATGGTAGCCATTACGACCATTATTAAATCACAGTCGCCATGACAACCATTATGACATCTTCGTCGCCATGACGACCATTATGACATCATGACATCACCGTTGCCATGACGACCATTATTACATTAGCGTCGCCATGACGACCATTATGACATCATCGTCGCCATGACAACCATTATGACAACATCGTCGCCATGGCAACCATTATGACATCATCATCGCCATGACAACCAATATGATATCATTGTCGCCATGACAACCATTATGACATCATTGTCGCCATGACGACCATTATGACATCATCGTCGCCATGGCGACCATTATGACATCATCATCGCCATGATGACCGTTATGACAATATTGTCGCCATGACGACCCTTATGACATCATCGTCGCCATGGCAACCATTATGACATCATCATCGCCATGACAACCAATATGATATCATTGTCGCCATGACAGCCATTATGACATCATCGTCGCCATGTCGACCATTATGACATCATCGTAGCCATTACGATCATTATTAAATCACAGTCGCCATGAAAACCATTATGACATCTTCGTCGCCATGACGACCATTATGACATCATGACATCACCATTGCTATGACGACCATTATGACATCACCTTTGCCATGACGACCATTATGACATCATCGTAGCCATTACGACCATTATCACAGTCGCCATGACAACCATTATGACATCATCGTCGCCATGACAACCATTATGACATCATCGTTGCCATGGCGACCATTATGACACCACCGTTGCCATGACGACCATTATGACATGATTGTCGCCATGATGACCGTTATGACATTATCGTCGCCATGACGACCCTTATGACATCATCATCGCCATGGCAACCATTATGACATCATCATCGCCATGACAACCAATATGATATCATCATCGCCATGATGACCATTATGACATCATCGTCGCCATGACAACCATTATGACATCATCGTCGCCATGGCGACCATTATGACACCACCGTTGCCATGACGACCATTATGACATCATCGTCGCCTTGACGACAATTATGACATCATCATCGCCATGACGACCATTATGACATCATCATCGCCATGATGACCGTTATGACATTATCGTCGCCATGATGACCCTTATGACATCATCGTCGCCATGGCAACCATTATGACATCATCATCGCCATGACGACCATTATGACATCATCATCGCCATGATGACCCTTTATGACATTATCGTCGCCATGACGACCGTTATGACATCAACGTCGCCATGGCAACCATTATGACATCATCATCGCCATGACAACCAATATGATATCATCGTCGCCATGATGACCATTATGATATCATCGTCGCCATGACAACCATTATGACATCATCGTCGCCATGACAACCATTATGACATCATTGTCGCCATGGCGACCATTATGACATCACCGTTGCCATGACGACCATTATGACATCATCGTAGCCATTATGACCATTATTAAATCACAGTCGCCATGACAACCATTATGACATCTTCGTCGCCATGACGACCATTATGACATCATGACATCACCGTTGCCATGACGACCATTATGACATCACCGTTGCCATGACGACCATTATGACATCATCGTCGCCATGACGACCATTATGACATCATCGTCGCCATGACAACCATTATGACATCACAATCGCCATGACGACCATTATGGCATCATTATCGCCATGATGACCCTTTATGACATTATCGTCGCCATGACGACCCTTATGACATCATCGTCGCCATGGCAACCATTATGACATCATCATCGCCATGACAACCAATATGATATCATTGTCGCCATGACAACCATTATGACATCATCGTCGCCATGGCAACCATTATGACATCACGGTCGCCATGTCGACCATTATGACATCATCGTAGCCATTACGATCATTATTAAATCACAGTCGCCATGACAACCATTATGACATCTTCGTCGCCATGACGACCATTATGACATCATGACATCACCATTGCTATGACGACCATTATGACATCACCGTTGCCATGATGACCATTATGACATCATCGTCGCCATGACAACCATTATGACATCATCGTCGCCATGGTGACCATTATGACACCACCGTTGCCATGACGACCATTATGACATCATCGTCGCCTTGATGAGAATTATGACATCATCATCGCCATGACGACCATTATGACATCATCATCGCCATGATGACCCTTTATGACATTATCGTCGCCATGACGACCCTTATGACATCATCGTCGCCATGGCAACCATTATGACATCATCGTCGCCATGACGACCATTATGACATCATCATCGCCATGACAACCAATATGATATCATCGTCGCCATGATGACCATTATGACATCATCGTCGCCATGACAACCATTTTGACATCATCGTCGCCATGGCGACCATTATGACATCACCGTTGCCATGACGACCATTATGACATCATCGTAGCCATTACGACCATTATTAAATCACAGTCGCCATGACAACCATTATGACATCTTCGTCGCCATGACGACCATTATGACATCATGACATCACCGTTGCCATGACGACCATTATTACATTAGCGTCGCCATGACGACCATTATGACATCATCGTCGCCATGACAACCATTATGACAACATCGTCGCCATGGCAACCATTATGACATCATCATCGCCATGACAACCAATATGATATCATTGTCGCCATGACAACCATTATGACATCATTGTCGCCATGACGACCATTATGACATCATCGTCGCCATGGCGACCATTATGACATCATCATCGCCATGATGACCGTTATGACAATATTGTCGCCATGACGACCCTTATGACATCATCGTCGCCATGGCAACCATTATGACATCATCATCGCCATGACAACCAATATGATATCATTGTCGCCATGACAGCCATTATGACATCATCGTCGCCATGGCAACCATTATGACATCATCATCGCCATGACAACCAATATGATATCATTGTCGCCATGACAACCATTATGACATCATCGTCGCCATGGCAACCATTATGACATCACGGTCGCCATGTCGACCATTATGACATCATCGTAGCCATTACGATCATTATTAAATCACAGTCGCCATGAAAACCATTATGACATCTTCGTCGCCATGACGACCATTATGACATCATGACATCACCATTGCTATGACGACCATTATGACATCACCGTTGCCATGACGACCATTATGACATCATCGTAGCCATTACGACCATTATCACAGTCGCCATGACAACCATTATGACATCTTCGTCGCCATGACGACCATTATGACATCATCGTCGCCATGACAACCATTATGACATCATCGTCGCCTTGGCGACCACTATGACACCACCGTTGCCATGACGACCATTATGACATCATTGTCGTCATGATGACCTTTATGACATTATCCTCGCCATGACGAACCTTATGACATCATCGTCGCCATGGCAACCATTATGACATCATTATCGCCATGACAACCAATATGATATCATCGTCGCCATGATGACCATTATGACATCATCATCGCCATGACAACCATTATGACATCATCGTCGCCATGGTGACCATTATGACATCACCGTCGCCATGACGACCATTATGACATCATCGTAGCCATTACGACCATTATTAAATTACAGTCGCCATGACAACCATTATGACATCTTCGTCGTCATGACGACCATTATGACATCATGACATCACCGTTGCCATGACGACCATTATGACATCATCGTCGCCATGACAACCATTATGACATCACAATCGCCATGACGACCATTATGGCATCATCATCGCCATGGCAACCATTATGACATCATCATCACCATGACAACCAATAAGATATCATCGTCGCCATGATGACCATTGTGATATCATCGTCGCCATGACAACCATTATGACATCATCGTCGCCATGACGACCATTATGACATCACCGTTGCCATGACGACCATTATGACATCATCGTAGCCATTACGACCATTATTAAATCACAGTCGCCATGACAACCATTATGACATCTTCGTCGCCATGACGACCATTATGACATCATGACATCACCGTTGCCATGATGACCATTATGACATCACCGTTGCCATGACGACCATTATGACATCATTGTCGCCATGACGACCATTATGACATCATCGTCGCCATGACAACCATTATAACATCATCATCGCCATGATGACCGTTATGACAATATCGTCGCCATGACGACACTTATGACATCATCGTCTCCATGGCAACCATTATGACATCATCATCGCCATGACAACCAATATGATATAATTGTCGCCATGACAACCATTATGACATCATCGTCGCCTTGGCAACCATTATGACATCACGGTCGCCATGTCGACCATTATGACATCATCGTAGCTATTACGACCATTATTAAATCACAGTCGCCATGACAACCATTATGACATCTTCGTCGCCATGTCGACCATTATGACATCATGACATCACCGTTGCTATGACGACCATTATGACATCACCGTTGCCATGACGACCATTATGACATCATCGTCGCCATTACGACCATTATTAAATCACAGTCGCCATGACAACCATTATGACATCTTCGTCGCCATGACGACCATTAGACATCATGACATCACCGTTGCCATGACGACCATTATGACATCATCGTCGCCATGACAACCATTATGACATCATCGTCGCCATGGTGACCATTATGACACCACCGTTGCCATGACGACCATTATGACATCATCGTCGCCTTGATGACAATTATGACATCATCATCGCCATGACGACCATTATGACATCATCATCGCCATGATGACCCTTTATGACATTATCGTCGCCATGACGACCCTTATGACATCATCGTCGCCATGGCAACCATTATGACATCATCGTCGCCATGGCAACCATTATGACATAATCGTCGCCATGACGACCATTATGACATCATCATCGCCATGGCAACCAATATGATATCATCGTCCCCATTATGACACCATCGTCGCCATGACAACCATTATGACATCATCGTCGCCATGGCGACCATTATGACATCACCGTTGCCATGACGACCATTATGACATCATGGTAGCCATTACGACCATTATTAAATCACAGTCGCCATGACAACCATTATGACATCTTCGTCGCCATGACGACCATTATGACATCATGACATCACCGTTGCCATGACGACCATTATTACATTAGCGTCGCCATGACGACCATTATGACATCATCGTCGCCATGACAACCATTATGACAACATCGTCGCCATGGCAACCATTATGACATCATCATCGCCATGACAACCAATATGATATCATTGTCGCCATGACAACCATTATGACATCATTGTCGCCATGACGACCATTATGACATCATCGTCGCCATGGCGACCATTATGACATCATCATCGCCATGATGACCGTTATGACAATATTGTCGCCATGACGACCCTTATGACATCATCGTCGCCATGGCAACCATTATGACATCATCATCGCCATGACAACCAATATGATATCATTGTCGCCATGACAGCCATTATGACATCATCGTCGCCATGTCGACCATTATGACATCATCGTAGCCATTACGATCATTATTAAATCACAGTCGCCATGAAAACCATTATGACATCTTCGTCGCCATGACGACCATTATGACATCATGACATCACCATTGCTATGACGACCATTATGACATCACCGTTGCCATGACGACCATTATGACATCATCGTAGCCATTACGACCATTATCACAGTCGCCATGACAACCATTATGACATCTTCGTCGCCATGACGACCATTATGACATCATCGTCGCCATGACAACCATTATGACATCATCGTTGCCATGGCGACCATTATGACACCACCGTTGCCATGACGACCATTATGACATGATTGTCGCCATGATGACCGTTATGACATTATCGTCGCCATGACGACCCTTATGACATCATCATCGCCATGGCAACCATTATGACATCATCATCGCCATGACAACCAATATGATATCATCATCGCCATGATGACCATTATGACATCATCGTCGCCATGACAACCATTATGACATCATCGTCGCCATGGCGACCATTATGACACCACCGTTGCCATGACGACCATTATGACATCATCGTCGCCTTGACGACAATTATGACATCATCATCGCCATGACGACCATTATGACATCATCATCGCCATGATGACCGTTATGACATTATCGTCGCCATGATGACCCTTATGACATCATCGTCGCCATGGCAACCATTATGACATCATCATCGCCATGACGACCATTATGACATCATCATCGCCATGATGACCCTTTATGACATTATCGTCGCCATGACGACCGTTATGACATCAACGTCGCCATGGCAACCATTATGACATCATCATCGCCATGACAACCAATATGATATCATCGTCGCCATGATGACCATTATGATATCATCGTCGCCATGACAACCATTATGACATCATCGTCGCCATGACAACCATTATGACATCATTGTCGCCATGGCGACCATTATGACATCACCGTTGCCATGACGACCATTATGACATCATCGTAGCCATTATGACCATTATTAAATCACAGTCGCCATGACAACCATTATGACATCTTCGTCGCCATGACGACCATTATGACATCATGACATCACCGTTGCCATGACGACCATTATGACATCACCGTTGCCATGACGACCATTATGACATCATCGTCGCCATGACGACCATTATGACATCATCGTCGCCATGACAACCATTATGACATCACAATCGCCATGACGACCATTATGGCATCATTATCGCCATGATGACCCTTTATGACATTATCGTCGCCATGACGACCCTTATGACATCATCGTCGCCATGGCAACCATTATGACATCATCATCGCCATGACAACCAATATGATATCATTGTCGCCATGACAACCATTATGACATCATCGTCGCCATGGCAACCATTATGACATCACGGTCGCCATGTCGACCATTATGACATCATCGTAGCCATTACGATCATTATTAAATCACAGTCGCCATGACAACCATTATGACATCTTCGTCGCCATGACGACCATTATGACATCATGACATCACCATTGCTATGACGACCATTATGACATCACCGTTGCCATGATGACCATTATGACATCATCGTCGCCATGACAACCATTATGACATCATCGTCGCCATGGTGACCATTATGACACCACCGTTGCCATGACGACCATTATGACATCATCGTCGCCTTGATGAGAATTATGACATCATCATCGCCATGACGACCATTATGACATCATCATCGCCATGATGACCCTTTATGACATTATCGTCGCCATGACGACCCTTATGACATCATCGTCGCCATGGCAACCATTATGACATCATCGTCGCCATGACGACCATTATGACATCATCATCGCCATGACAACCAATATGATATCATCGTCGCCATGATGACCATTATGACATCATCGTCGCCATGACAACCATTTTGACATCATCGTCGCCATGGCGACCATTATGACATCACCGTTGCCATGACGACCATTATGACATCATCGTAGCCATTACGACCATTATTAAATCACAGTCGCCATGACAACCATTATGACATCTTCGTCGCCATGACGACCATTATGACATCATGACATCACCGTTGCCATGACGACCATTATTACATTAGCGTCGCCATGACGACCATTATGACATCATCGTCGCCATGACAACCATTATGACAACATCGTCGCCATGGCAACCATTATGACATCATCATCGCCATGACAACCAATATGATATCATTGCCGCCATGACAACCATTATGACATCATTGTCGCCATGACGACCATTATGACATCATCGTCGCCATGGCGACCATTATGACATCATCATCGCCATGATGACCGTTATGACAATATTGTCGCCATGACGACCCTTATGACATCATCGTCGCCATGGCAACCATTATGACATCATCATCGCCATGACAACCAATATGATATCATTGTCGCCATGACAGCCATTATGACATCATCGTCGCCATGTCGACCATTATGACATCATCGTAGCCATTACGATCATTATTAAATCACAGTCGCCATGAAAACCATTATGACATCTTCGTCGCCATGACGACCATTATGACATCATGACATCACCATTGCTATGACGACCATTATGACATCACCGTTGCCATGACGACCATTATGACATCATCGTAGCCATTACGACCATTATCACAGTCGCCATGACAACCATTATGACATCTTCGTCGCCATGACGACCATTATGACATCATGGTCGCCATGACAACCATTATGACATCATCGTCGCCATGGCGACCATTATGACACCACCGTTGCCATGACGACCATTATGACATCATCGTCTCCTTGATGACAATTATGACATCATCATCGCCATGACGACCATTATGACATCATCATCGCCATGATGACCCTTTATGACATTATCGTCGCCATGACGACCCTTATGACATCATCGTCGCCATGGCAACCATTATGACATCATCGTCGCCATGGCAACCATTATGACATCATCGTCGCCATGACGACCATTATGACATCATCATCGCCATGACAACCAATATGATATCATCGTCGCCATGATGACCATTATGACATCATCGTCGCCATGACAACCATTATGACATCATCGTCGCCATGGCGACCATTATGACATCACCGTTGCCATGACGACCATTATGACATCATCGTAGCCATTACGACCATTATTAAATCACAGTCGCCATGACAACCATTATGACATCTTCGTCGCCATGACGACCATTATGACATCATGACATCACCGTTGCCATGACGACCATTATTACATTAGCGTCGCCATGACGACCATTATGACATCATCGTCGCCATGACGACCATTATGACATCATCGTCGCCATGGCAACCATTATGACAACATCGTCGCCATGGCAACCATTATGACATCATCATCGAAATGACAACCAATATGATATCATTGTCGCCATGACAACCATTATGACATCATTGTCGCCATGACGACCATTATGACATCATCGTCGCCATGGCGACCATTATGACATCATCATCGCCATGATGACCGTTATGACAATATCGTCGCCATGACGACCCTTATGACATCATCGTCGCCATGGCAACCATTATGACATCATCATCGCCATGACAACCAATATGATATCATTGTCGCCATGACAACCATTATGACATCATCGTCGCCATGGCAACCATTATGACATCACGGTCGCCATGTCGACCATTATGACATCATCGTAGCCATTACGATCATTATTAAATCACAGTCGCCATGAAAACCATTATGACATCTTCGTCGCCATGACGACCATTATGACATCATGACATCACCATTGCTATGACGACCATTATGACATCACCGTTGCCATGACGACCATTATGACATCATCGTAGCCATTACGACCATTATCACAGTCGCCATGACAACCATTATGACATCTTCGTCGCCATGACGACCATTATGACATCATCGTCGCCATGACAACCATTATGACATCATCGTCGCCTTGGCGACCACTATGACACCACCGTTGCCATGACGACCATTATGACATCATTGTCGTCATGATGACCTTTATGACATTATCCTCGCCATGACGAACCTTATGACATCATCGTCGCCATGGCAACCATTATGACATCATTATCGCCATGACAACCAATATGATATCATCGTCGCCATGATGACCATTATGACATCATCATCGCCATGACAACCATTATGACATCATCGTCGCCATGGTGACCATTATGACATCACCGTCGCCATGACGACCATTAGGACATCATCGTAGCCATTACGACCATTATTAAATTACAGTCGCCATGACAACCATTATGACATCTTCGTCGTCATGACGACCATTATGACATCATGACATCACCGTTGCCATGACGACCATTATGACATCATCGTCGCCATGACAAACATTATGACATCACAATCGCCATGACGACCATTATGGCATCATCATCGCCATGGCAACCATTATGACATCATCATCACCATGACAACCAATAAGATATCATCGTCGCCATGATGACCATTGTGATATCATCGTCGCCATGACAACCATTATGACATCATCGTCGCCATGACGACCATTATGACATCACCGTTGCCATGACGACCATTATGACATCATCGTAGCCATTACGACCATTATTAAATCACAGTCGCCATGACAACCATTATGACATCTTCGTCGCCATGACGACCATTATGACATCATGACATCACCGTTGCCATGATGACCATTATGACATCACCGTTGCCATGACGACCATTATGACATCATTGTCGCCATGACGACCATTATGACATCATCGTCGCCATGACAACCATTATAACATCATCATCGCCATGATGACCGTTATGACAATATCGTCGCCATGACGACACTTATGACATCATCGTCTCCATGGCAACCATTATGACATCATCATCGCCATGACAACCAATATGATATAATTGTCGCCATGACAACCATTATGACATCATCGTCGCCTTGGCAACCATTATGACATCACGGTCGCCATGTCGACCATTATGACATCATCGTAGCTATTACGACCATTATTAAATCACAGTCGCCATGACAACCATTATGACATCTTCGTCGCCATGTCGACCATTATGACATCATGACATCACCGTTGCTATGACGACCATTATGACATCACCGTTGCCATGACGACCATTATGACATCATCGTCGCCATTACGACCATTATTAAATCACAGTCGCCATGACAACCATTATGACATCTTCGTCGCCATGACGACCATTAGACATCATGACATCACCGTTGCCATGACGACCATTATGACATCATCGTCGCCATGACAACCATTATGACATCATCGTCGCCATGGTGACCATTATGACACCACAGTTGCCATGACGACCATTATGACATCATCGTCGCCTTGATGACAATTATGACATCATCATCGCCATGACGACCATTATGACATCATCATCGCCATGATGACCCTTTATGACATTATCGTCGCCATGACGACCCTTATGACATCATCGTCGCCATGGCAACCATTATGACATCATCGTCGCCATGGCAACCATTATGACATAATCGTCGCCATGACGACCATTATGACATCATCATCGCCATGGCAACCAATATGATATCATCGTCCCCATTATGACACCATCGTCGCCATGACAACCATTATGACATCATCGTCGCCATGGCGACCATTATGACATCACCGTTGCCATGACGACCATTATGACATCATGGTAGCCATTACGACCATTATTAAATCACAGTCGCCATGACAACCATTATGACATCTTCGTCGCCATGACGACCATTATGACATCATGACATCACCGTTGCCATGACGACCATTATTACATTAGCGTCGCCATGACGACCATTATGACATCATCGTCGCCATGACAACTATTATGACAACATCGTCGCCATGGCAACCATTATGACATCATCATCGCCATGACAACCAATATGATATCATTGTCGCCATGACAACCATTATGACATCATTGTCGCCATGACGACCATTATGACATCATCGTCGCCATGGCGACCATTATGACATCATCATCGCCATGATGACCGTTATGACAATATTGTCGCCATGACGACCCTTATGACATCATCGTCGCCATGGCAACCATTATGACATCATCATCGCCATGACAACCAATATGATATCATTGTCGCCATGACAGCCATTATGACATCATCGTCGCCATGTCGACCATTATGACATCATCGTAGCCATTACGATCATTATTAAATCACAGTCGCCATGAAAACCATTATGACATCTTCGTCGCCATGACGACCATTATGACATCATGACATCACCATTGCTATGACGACCATTATGACATCACCGTTGCCATGACGACCATTATGACATCATCGTAGCCATTACGACCATTATCACAGTCGCCATGACAACCATTATGACATCTTCGTCGCCATGACGACCATTATGACATCATCGTCGCCATGACAACCATTATGACATCATCGTTGCCATGGCGACCATTATGACACCACCGTTGCCATGACGACCATTATGACATGATTGTCGCCATGATGACCGTTATGACATTATCGTCGCCATGACGACCCTTATGACATCATCATCGCCATGGCAACCATTATGACATCATCATCGCCATGACAACCAATATGATATCATCATCGCCATGATGACCATTATGACATCATCGTCGCCATGACAACCATTATGACATCATCGTCGCCATGGCGACCATTATGACACCACCGTTGCCATGACGACCATTATGACATCATCGTCGCCTTGACGACAATTATGACATCATCATCGCCATGACGACCATTATGACATCATCATCGCCATGATGACCGTTATGACATTATCGTCGCCATGATGACCCTTATGACATCATCGTCGCCATGGCAACCATTATGACATCATCATCGCCATGACGACCATTATGACATCATCATCGCCATGATGACCCTTTATGACATTATCGTCGCCATGACGACCGTTATGACATCAACGTCGCCATGGCAACCATTATGACATCATCATCGCCATGACAACCAATATGATATCATCGTCGCCATGATGACCATTATGATATCATCGTCGCCATGACAACCATTATGACATCATCGTCGCCATGACAACCATTATGACATCATTGTCGCCATGGCGACCATTATGACATCACCGTTGCCATGACGACCATTATGACATCATCGTAGCCATTATGACCATTATTAAATCACAGTCGCCATGACAACCATTATGACATCTTCGTCGCCATGACGACCATTATGACATCATGACATCACCGTTGCCATGACGACCATTATGACATCACCGTTGCCATGACGACCATTATGACATCATCGTCGCCATGACGACCATTATGACATCATCGTCGCCATGACAACCATTATGACATCACAATCGCCATGACGACCATTATGGCATCATTATCGCCATGATGACCCTTTATGACATTATCGTCGCCATGACGACCCTTATGACATCATCGTCGCCATGGCAACCATTATGACATCATCATCGCCATGACAACCAATATGATATCATTGTCGCCATGACAACCATTATGACATCATCGTCGCCATGGCAACCATTATGACATCACGGTCGCCATGTCGACCATTATGACATCATCGTAGCCATTACGATCATTATTAAATCACAGTCGCCATGACAACCATTATGACATCTTCGTCGCCATGACGACCATTATGACATCATGACATCACCATTGCTATGACGACCATTATGACATCACCGTTGCCATGATGACCATTATGACATCATCGTCGCCATGACAACCATTATGACATCATCGTCGCCATGGTGACCATTATGACACCACCGTTGCCATGACGACCATTATGACATCATCGTCGCCTTGATGAGAATTATGACATCATCATCGCCATGACGACCATTATGACATCATCATCGCCATGATGACCCTTTATGACATTATCGTCGCCATGACGACCCTTATGACATCATCGTCGCCATGGCAACCATTATGACATCATCGTCGCCATGACGACCATTATGACATCATCATCGCCATGACAACCAATATGATATCATCGTCGCCATGATGACCATTATGACATCATCGTCGCCATGACAACCATTTTGACATCATCGTCGCCATGGCGACCATTATGACATCACCGTTGCCATGACGACCATTATGACATCATCGTAGCCATTACGACCATTATTAAATCACAGTCGCCATGACAACCATTATGACATCTTCGTCGCCATGACGACCATTATGACATCATGACATCACCGTTGCCATGACGACCATTATTACATTAGCGTCGCCATGACGACCATTATGACATCATCGTCGCCATGACAACCATTATGACAACATCGTCGCCATGGCAACCATTATGACATCATCATCGCCATGACAACCAATATGATATCATTGTCGCCATGACAACCATTATGACATCATTGTCGCCATGACGACCATTATGACATCATCGTCGCCATGGCGACCATTATGACATCATCATCGCCATGATGACCGTTATGACAATATTGTCGCCATGACGACCCTTATGACATCATCGTCGCCATGGCAACCATTATGACATCATCATCGCCATGACAACCAATATGATATCATTGTCGCCATGACAGCCATTATGACATCATCGTCGCCATGTCGACCATTATGACATCATCGTAGCCATTACGATCATTATTAAATCACAGTCGCCATGAAAACCATTATGACATCTTCGTCGCCATGACGACCATTATGACATCATGACATCACCATTGCTATGACGACCATTATGACATCACCGTTGCCATGACGACCATTATGACATCATCGTAGCCATTACGACCATTATCACAGTCGCCATGACAACCATTATGACATCTTCGTCGCCATGACGACCATTATGACATCATGGTCGCCATGACAACCATTATGACATCATCGTCGCCATGGCGACCATTATGACACCACCGTTGCCATGACGACCATTATGACATCATTGTCGCCATGATGACCGTTATGACATTATCGTCGCCATGACGACCCTTATGACATCATCGTCGCCATGGCAACCATTATGACATCATCATCGCCATGACAACCAATATGATATCACCGTCGCCATGATGACCATTATGACATCATCATCGCCATGACAACCATTATGACATCATCGTCGCCATGGTGACCATTATGACATCACCGTCGCCATGACGACCATTATGACATCATCGTAGCCATGACGACCATTATTAAATTACAGTCGCCATGACAACCATTATGACATCTTCGTCGTCATGACGACCATTATGACATCATGACATCACCGTTGCAATGACGACCATTATGACATCATCGTCGCCATGACAACCATTATGACATCACCATCGCCATGACGACCATTATGGCATCATCATCGCCATGATGACCCTTTATGACATTATCGTCGCCATGACGACCCTTATGACATCATCGTCGCCATGGCAACCATTATGACATCATCATCACCATGACAACCAATATGATATCATCGTCGCCATGATGACCATTGTGATATCATCGTCGCCATGACAACCATCATGACATCATCGTCGCCATGACGACCATTATGACATCACCGTTGCCATGACGACCATTATGACATCATCGTAGCCATTACGACCATTATTAAATCACAGTCGCCATGACAACCATTATGACATCTTCGTCGCCATGACGACCATTATGACATCATGACATCACCGTTGCCATGACGACCATTATGACATCACCGTTGCCATGACGACCATTATGACATCATCGTCGCCATGACGACCATTATGACATCATCGTCGCCATGACGACCATTATGACATCATCGTCGCCATGACAACCATTATGACATCATCGTCGCCATGACGACCATTATGACATCATCGTCGACATGACGACCATTATGACATCATCGTCGCCATGGCGACCATTATGACATCATCATCGCCATGATGACCGTTATGACAATATCGTCGCCATGACGACCCTTATGACATCATCGTCGCCATGGCAACCATTATGACATCATCATCGCCATGACAACCAATATGATATCATTGTCGCCATGACAACCATTATGACATCATCGTCGCCATGACAACCATTATGACATCACGGTCGCCATGTCGACCATTATGACATCATCGTAGCCATTACGATCATTATTAAATCACAGTCGCCATGACAACCATTATGACATCTTCGTCGCCATGACGACCATTATGACATCATGACATCACCATTGCTATGACGACCATTATGACATCACCGTTGCCATGATGACCATTATGACATCATCGTCGCCATGACAACCATTATGACATCATCGTCGCCATGGTGACCATTATGACACCACCGTTGCCATGACGACCATTATGACATCATCGTCGCCTTGATGACAATTATGACATCATCGCCATGACGACCATTATGACATCATCATCGCCATGATGACCCTTTATGACATTATCGTCGCCATGACGACCCTTATGACATCATCGTCGCCATGGCAACCATTATGACATCATCGTCGCCATGGCAACCATTATGACATCATCGTCGCCATGACGACCATTATGACATCATCATCGCCATGACAACCAATATGATATCATCGTCGCCATGATGACCATTATGACATCATCGTCGCCATGACAACCATTATGACATCATCGTCGCCATGGCGACCATTATGACATCACCGTTGCCATGACGACCATTATGACATCATCGTAGCCATTACGACCATTATTAAATCACAGTCGCCATGACAACCATTATGACATCTTCGTCGCCATGACGACCATTATGACATCATGACATCACCGTTGCCATGACGACCATTATTACATTAGCGTCGCCATGACGACCATTATGACATCATCGTCGCCATGACAACCATTATGACAACATCGTCGCCATGGCAACCATTATGACATCATCATCGAAATGACAACCAATATGATATCATTGTCGCCATGACAACCATTATGACATCATTGTCGCCATGACGACCATTATGACATCATCGTCGCCATGGCGACCATTATGACATCATCATCGCCATGATGACCGTTATGACAATATCGTCGCCATGACGACCCTTATGACATCATCGTCGCCATGGCAACCATTATGACATCATCATCGCCATGACAACCAATATGATATCATTGTCGCCATGACAACCATTATGACATCATCGTCGCCATGGCAACCATTATGACATCACGGTCGCCATGTCAACCATTATGACATCATCGTAGCCATTACGATCATTATTAAATCACAGTCGCCATGAAAACCATTATGACATCTTCGTCGCCATGACGACCATTATGACATCATGACATCACCATTGCTATGACGACCATTATGACATCACCGTTGCCATGACGACCATTATGACATCATCGTAGCCATTACGACCATTATCACAGTCGCCATGACAACCATTATGACATCTTCGTCGCCATGACGACCATTATGACATCATCGTCGCCATGACAACCATTATGACATCATCGTCGCCTTGGCGACCACTATGACACCACCGTTGCCATGACGACCATTATGACATCATTGTCGTCATGATGACCTTTATGACATTATCCTCGCCATGACGAACCTTATGACATCATCGTCGCCATGGCAACCATTATGACATCATTATCGCCATGACAACCAATATGATATCATCGTCGCCATGATGACCATTATGACATCATCATCGCCATGACAACCATTATGACATCATCGTCGCCATGGTGACCATTATGACATCACCGTCGCCATGACGACCATTATGACATCATCGTAGCCATTACGACCATTATTAAATTACAGTCGCCATGACAACCATTATGACATCTTCGTCGTCATGACGACCATTATGACATCATGACATCACCGTTGCCATGACGACCATTATGACATCATCGTCGCCATGACAACCATTATGACATCACAATCGCCATGACGACCATTATGGCATCATCATCGCCATGGCAACCATTATGACATCATCATCACCATGACAACCAATAAGATATCATCGTCGCCATGATGACCATTGTGATATCATCGTCGCCATGACAACCATTATGACATCATCGTCGCCATGACGACCATTATGACATCACCGTTGCCATGACGACCATTATGACATCATCGTAGCCATTACGACCATTATTAAATCACAGTCGCCATGACAACCATTATGACATCTTCGTCGCCATGACGACCATTATGACATCATGACATCACCGTTGCCATGATGACCATTATGACATCACCGTTGCCATGACGACCATTATGACATCATTGTCGCCATGACGACCATTATGACATCATCGTCGCCATGACAACCATTATAACATCATCATCGCCATGATGACCGTTATGACAATATCGTCGCCATGACGACACTTATGACATCATCGTCTCCATGGCAACCATTATGACATCATCATCGCCATGACAACCAATATGATATAATTGTCGCCATGACAACCATTATGACATCATCGTCGCCTTGGCAACCATTATGACATCACGGTCGCCATGTCGACCATTATGACATCATCGTAGCTATTACGACCATTATTAAATCACAGTCGCCATGACAACCATTATGACATCTTCGTCGCCATGTCGACCATTATGACATCATGACATCACCGTTGCTATGACGACCATTATGACATCACCGTTGCCATGACGACCATTATGACATCATCGTCGCCATTACGACCATTATTAAATCACAGTCGCCATGACAACCATTATGACATCTTCGTCGCCATGACGACCATTAGACATCATGACATCACCGTTGCCATGACGACCATTATGACATCATCGTCGCCATGACAACCATTATGACATCATCGTCGCCATGGTGACCATTATGACACCACCGTTGCCATGACGACCATTATGACATCATCGTCGCCTTGATGACAATTATGACATCATCATCGCCATGACGACCATTATGACATCATCATCGCCATGATGACCCTTTATGACATTATCGTCGCCATGACGACCCTTATGACATCATCGTCGCCATGGCAACCATTATGACATCATCGTCGCCATGGCAACCATTATGACATAATCGTCGCCATGACGACCATTATGACATCATCATCGCCATGGCAACCAATATGATATCATCGTCCCCATTATGACACCATCGTCGCCATGACAACCATTATGACATCATCGTCGCCATGGCGACCATTATGACATCACCGTTGCCATGACGACCATTATGACATCATGGTAGCCATTACGACCATTATTAAATCACAGTCGCCATGACAACCATTATGACATCTTCGTCGCCATGACGACCATTATGACATCATGACATCACCGTTGCCATGACGACCATTATTACATTAGCGTCGCCATGACGACCATTATGACATCATCGTCGCCATGACAACCATTATGACAACATCGTCGCCATGGCAACCATTATGACATCATCATCGCCATGACAACCAATATGATATCATTGTCGCCATGACAACCATTATGACATCATTGTCGCCATGACGACCATTATGACATCATCGTCGCCATGGCGACCATTATGACATCATCATCGCCATGATGACCGTTATGACAATATTGTCGCCATGACGACCCTTATGACATCATCGTCGCCATGGCAACCATTATGACATCATCATCGCCATGACAACCAATATGATATCATTGTCGCCATGACAGCCATTATGACATCATCGTCGCCATGTCGACCATTATGACATCATCGTAGCCATTACGATCATTATTAAATCACAGTCGCCATGAAAACCATTATGACATCTTCGTCGCCATGACGACCATTATGACATCATGACATCACCATTGCTATGACGACCATTATGACATCACCGTTGCCATGACGACCATTATGACATCATCGTAGCCATTACGACCATTATCACAGTCGCCATGACAACCATTATGACATCTTCGTCGCCATGACGACCATTATGACATCATCGTCGCCATGACAACCATTATGACATCATCGTTGCCATGGCGACCATTATGACACCACCGTTGCCATGACGACCATTATGACATGATTGTCGCCATGATGACCGTTATGACATTATCGTCGCCATGACGACCCTTATGACATCATCATCGCCATGGCAACCATTATGACATCATCATCGCCATGACAACCAATATGATATCATCATCGCCATGATGACCATTATGACATCATCGTCGCCATGACAACCATTATGACATCATCGTCGCCATGGCGACCATTATGACACCACCGTTGCCATGACGACCATTATGACATCATCGTCGCCTTGACGACAATTATGACATCATCATCGCCATGACGACCATTATGACATCATCATCGCCATGATGACCGTTATGACATTATCGTCGCCATGATGACCCTTATGACATCATCGTCGCCATGGCAACCATTATGACATCATCATCGCCATGACGACCATTATGACATCATCATCGCCATGATGACCCTTTATGACATTATCGTCGCCATGACGACCGTTATGACATCAACGTCGCCATGGCAACCATTATGACATCATCATCGCCATGACAACCAATATGATATCATCGTCGCCATGATGACCATTATGATATCATCGTCGCCATGACAACCATTATGACATCATCGTCGCCATGACAACCATTATGACATCATTGTCGCCATGGCGACCATTATGACATCACCGTTGCCATGACGACCATTATGACATCATCGTAGCCATTATGACCATTATTAAATCACAGTCGCCATGACAACCATTATGACATCTTCGTCGCCATGACGACCATTATGACATCATGACATCACCGTTGCCATGACGACCATTATGACATCACCGTTGCCATGACGACCATTATGACATCATCGTCGCCATGACGACCATTATGACATCATCGTCGCCATGACAACCATTATGACATCACAATCGCCATGACGACCATTATGGCATCATTATCGCCATGATGACCCTTTATGACATTATCGTCGCCATGACGACCCTTATGACATCATCGTCGCCATGGCAACCATTATGACATCATCATCGCCATGACAACCAATATGATATCATTGTCGCCATGACAACCATTATGACATCATCGTCGCCATGGCAACCATTATGACATCACGGTCGCCATGTCGACCATTATGACATCATCGTAGCCATTACGATCATTATTAAATCACAGTCGCCATGACAACCATTATGACATCTTCGTCGCCATGACGACCATTATGACATCATGACATCACCATTGCTATGACGACCATTATGACATCACCGTTGCCATGATGACCATTATGACATCATCGTCGCCATGACAACCATTATGACATCATCGTCGCCATGGTGACCATTATGACACCACCGTTGCCATGACGACCATTATGACATCATCGTCGCCTTGATGAGAATTATGACATCATCATCGCCATGACGACCATTATGACATCATCATCGCCATGATGACCCTTTATGACATTATCGTCGCCATGACGACCCTTATGACATCATCGTCGCCATGGCAACCATTATGACATCATCGTCGCCATGACGACCATTATGACATCATCATCGCCATGACAACCAATATGATATCATCGTCGCCATGATGACCATTATGACATCATCGTCGCCATGACAACCATTTTGACATCATCGTCGCCATGGCGACCATTATGACATCACCGTTGCCATGACGACCATTATGACATCATCGTAGCCATTACGACCATTATTAAATCACAGTCGCCATGACAACCATTATGACATCTTCGTCGCCATGACGACCATTATGACATCATGACATCACCGTTGCCATGACGACCATTATTACATTAGCGTCGCCATGACGACCATTATGACATCATCGTCGCCATGACAACCATTATGACAACATCGTCGCCATGGCAACCATTATGACATCATCATCGCCATGACAACCAATATGATATCATTGTCGCCATGACAACCATTATGACATCATTGTCGCCATGACGACCATTATGACATCATCGTCGCCATGGCGACCATTATGACATCATCATCGCCATGATGACCGTTATGACAATATTGTCGCCATGACGACCCTTATGACATCATCGTCGCCATGGCAACCATTATGACATCATCATCGCCATGACAACCAATATGATATCATTGTCGCCATGACAACCATTATGACATCATCGTCGCCATGGCAACCATTATGACATCACGGTCGCCATGTCGACCATTATGACATCATCGTAGCCATTACGATCATTATTAAATCACAGTCGCCATGAAAACCATTATGACATCTTCGTCGCCATGACGACCATTATGACATCATGACATCACCATTGCTATGACGACCATTATGACATCACCGTTGCCATGACGACCATTATGACATCATCGTAGCCATTACGACCATTATCACAGTCGCCATGACAACCATTATGACATCTTCGTCGCCATGACGACCATTATGACATCATCGTCGCCATGACAACCATTATGACATCATCGTCGCCTTGGCGACCACTATGACACCACCGTTGCCATGACGACCATTATGACATCATTGTCGTCATGATGACCTTTATGACATTATCCTCGCCATGACGAACCTTATGACATCATCGTCGCCATGGCAACCATTATGACATCATTATCGCCATGACAACCAATATGATATCATCGTCGCCATGATGACCATTATGACATCATCATCGCCATGACAACCATTATGACATCATCGTCGCCATGGTGACCATTATGACATCACCGTCGCCATGACGACCATTATGACATCATCGTAGCCATTACGACCATTATTAAATTACAGTCGCCATGACAACCATTATGACATCTTCGTCGTCATGACGACCATTATGACATCATGACATCACCGTTGCCATGACGACCATTATGACATCATCGTCGCCATGACAACCATTATGACATCACAATCGCCATGACGACCATTATGGCATCATCATCGCCATGGCAACCATTATGACATCATCATCACCATGACAACCAATAAGATATCATCGTCGCCATGATGACCATTGTGATATCATCGTCGCCATGACAACCATTATGACATCATCGTCGCCATGACGACCATTATGACATCACCGTTGCCATGACGACCATTATGACATCATCGTAGCCATTACGACCATTATTAAATCACAGTCGCCATGACAACCATTATGACATCTTCGTCGCCATGACGACCATTATGACATCATGACATCACCGTTGCCATGATGACCATTATGACATCACCGTTGCCATGACGACCATTATGACATCATTGTCGCCATGACGACCATTATGACATCATCGTCGCCATGACAACCATTATAACATCATCATCGCCATGATGACCGTTATGACAATATCGTCGCCATGACGACACTTATGACATCATCGTCTCCATGGCAACCATTATGACATCATCATCGCCATGACAACCAATATGATATAATTGTCGCCATGACAACCATTATGACATCATCGTCGCCTTGGCAACCATTATGACATCACGGTCGCCATGTCGACCATTATGACATCATCGTAGCTATTACGACCATTATTAAATCACAGTCGCCATGACAACCATTATGACATCTTCGTCGCCATGTCGACCATTATGACATCATGACATCACCGTTGCTATGACGACCATTATGACATCACCGTTGCCATGACGACCATTATGACATCATCGTCGCCATTACGACCATTATTAAATCACAGTCGCCATGACAACCATTATGACATCTTCGTCGCCATGACGACCATTAGACATCATGACATCACCGTTGCCATGACGACCATTATGACATCATCGTCGCCATGACAACCATTATGACATCATCGTCGCCATGGTGACCATTATGACACCACCGTTGCCATGACGACCATTATGACATCATCGTCGCCTTGATGACAATTATGACATCATCATCGCCATGACGACCATTATGACATCATCATCGCCATGATGACCCTTTATGACATTATCGTCGCCATGACGACCCTTATGACATCATCGTCGCCATGGCAACCATTATGACATCATCGTCGCCATGGCAACCATTATGACATAATCGTCGCCATGACGACCATTATGACATCATCATCGCCATGGCAACCAATATGATATCATCGTCCCCATTATGACACCATCGTCGCCATGACAACCATTATGACATCATCGTCGCCATGGCGACCATTATGACATCACCGTTGCCATGACGACCATTATGACATCATGGTAGCCATTACGACCATTATTAAATCACAGTCGCCATGACAACCATTATGACATCTTCGTCGCCATGACGACCATTATGACATCATGACATCACCGTTGCCATGACGACCATTATTACATTAGCGTCGCCATGACGACCATTATGACATCATCGTCGCCATGACAACCATTATGACAACATCGTCGCCATGGCAACCATTATGACATCATCATCGCCATGACAACCAATATGATATCATTGTCGCCATGACAACCATTATGACATCATTGTCGCCATGACGACCATTATGACATCATCGTCGCCATGGCGACCATTATGACATCATCATCGCCATGATGACCGTTATGACAATATTGTCGCCATGACGACCCTTATGACATCATCGTCGCCATGGCAACCATTATGACATCATCATCGCCATGACAACCAATATGATATCATTGTCGCCATGACAGCCATTATGACATCATCGTCGCCATGTCGACCATTATGACATCATCGTAGCCATTACGATCATTATTAAATCACAGTCGCCATGAAAACCATTATGACATCTTCGTCGCCATGACGACCATTATGACATCATGACATCACCATTGCTATGACGACCATTATGACATCACCGTTGCCATGACGACCATTATGACATCATCGTAGCCATTACGACCATTATCACAGTCGCCATGACAACCATTATGACATCTTCGTCGCCATGACGACTATTATGACATCATCGTCGCCATGACAACCATTATGACATCATCGTTGCCATGGCGACCATTATGACACCACCGTTGCCATGACGACCATTATGACATGATTGTCGCCATGATGACCGTTATGACATTATCGTCGCCATGACGACCCTTATGACATCATCATCGCCATGGCAACCATTATGACATCATCATCGCCATGACAACCAATATGATATCATCATCGCCATGATGACCATTATGACATCATCGTCGCCATGACAACCATTATGACATCATCGTCGCCATGGCGACCATTATGACACCACCGTTGCCATGACGACCATTATGACATCATCGTCGCCTTGACGACAATTATGACATCATCATCGCCATGACGACCATTATGACATCATCATCGCCATGATGACCGTTATGACATTATCGTCGCCATGATGACCCTTATGACATCATCGTCGCCATGGCAACCATTATGACATCATCATCGCCATGACGACCATTATGACATCATCATCGCCATGATGACCCTTTATGACATTATCGTCGCCATGACGACCGTTATGACATCAACGTCGCCATGGCAACCATTATGACATCATCATCGCCATGACAACCAATATGATATCATCGTCGCCATGATGACCATTATGATATCATCGTCGCCATGACAACCATTATGACATCATCGTCGCCATGACAACCATTATGACATCATTGTCGCCATGGCGACCATTATGACATCACCGTTGCCATGACGACCATTATGACATCATCGTAGCCATTATGACCATTATTAAATCACAGTCGCCATGACAACCATTATGACATCTTCGTCGCCATGACGACCATTATGACATCATGACATCACCGTTGCCATGACGACCATTATGACATCACCGTTGCCATGACGACCATTATGACATCATCGTCGCCATGACGACCATTATGACATCATCGTCGCCATGACAACCATTATGACATCACAATCGCCATGACGACCATTATGGCATCATTATCGCCATGATGACCCTTTATGACATTATCGTCGCCATGACGACCCTTATGACATCATCGTCGCCATGGCAACCATTATGACATCATCATCGCCATGACAACCAATATGATATCATTGTCGCCATGACAACCATTATGACATCATCGTCGCCATGGCAACCATTATGACATCACGGTCGCCATGTCGACCATTATGACATCATCGTAGCCATTACGATCATTATTAAATCACAGTCGCCATGACAACCATTATGACATCTTCGTCGCCATGACGACCATTATGACATCATGACATCACCATTGCTATGACGACCATTATGACATCACCGTTGCCATGATGACCATTATGACATCATCGTCGCCATGACAACCATTATGACATCATCGTCGCCATGGTGACCATTATGACACCACCGTTGCCATGACGACCATTATGACATCATCGTCGCCTTGATGAGAATTATGACATCATCATCGCCATGACGACCATTATGACATCATCATCGCCATGATGACCCTTTATGACATTATCGTCGCCATGACGACCCTTATGACATCATCGTCGCCATGGCAACCATTATGACATCATCGTCGCCATGACGACCATTATGACATCATCATCGCCATGACAACCAATATGATATCATCGTCGCCATGATGACCATTATGACATCATCGTCGCCATGACAACCATTTTGACATCATCGTCGCCATGGCGACCATTATGACATCACCGTTGCCATGACGACCATTATGACATCATCGTAGCCATTACGACCATTATTAAATCACAGTCGCCATGACAACCATTATGACATCTTCGTCGCCATGACGACCATTATGACATCATGACATCACCGTTGCCATGACGACCATTATTACATTAGCGTCGCCATGACGACCATTATGACATCATCGTCGCCATGACAACCATTATGACAACATCGTCGCCATGGCAACCATTATGACATCATCATCGCCATGACAACCAATATGATATCATTGTCGCCATGACAACCATTATGACATCATTGTCGCCATGACGACCATTATGACATCATCGTCGCCATGGCGACCATTATGACATCATCATCGCCATGATGACCGTTATGACAATATTGTCGCCATGACGACCCTTATGACATCATCGTCGCCATGGCAACCATTATGACATCATCATCGCCATGACAACCAATATGATATCATTGTCGCCATGACAGCCATTATGACATCATCGTCGCCATGTCGACCATTATGACATCATCGTAGCCATTACGATCATTATTAAATCACAGTCGCCATGAAAACCATTATGACATCTTCGTCGCCATGACGACCATTATGACATCATGACATCACCATTGCTATGACGACCATTATGACATCACCGTTGCCATGACGACCATTATGACATCATCGTAGCCATTACGACCATTATCACAGTCGCCATGACAACCATTATGACATCTTCGTCGCCATGACGACCATTATGACATCATCGTCGCCATGACAACCATTATGACATCATCGTCGCCATGGCGACCATTATGACACCACCGTTGCCATGACGACCATTATGACATCATTGTCGCCATGATGACCGTTATGACATTATCGTCGCCATGACGACCCTTATGACATCATCGTCGCCATGGCAACCATTATGACATCATCATCGCCATGACGACCATTATGACATCATCATCGCCATGATGACCCTTTATGACATTATCGTCGCCATGACGACCGTTATGACATCAACGTCGCCATGGCAACCATTATGACATCATCATCGCCATGACAACCAATATGATATCATCGTCGCCATGATGACCATTATGATATCATCGTCGCCATGACAACCATTATGACATCATCGTCGCCATGACAACCATTATGACATCATTGTCGCCATGGCGACCATTATGACATCACCGTTGCCATGACGACCATTATGACATCATCGTAGCCATTATGACCATTATTAAATCACAGTCGCCATGACAACCATTATGACATCTTCGTCGCCATGACGACCATTATGACATCATGACATCACCGTTGCCATGACGACCATTATGACATCACCGTTGCCATGACGACCATTATGACATCATCGTCGCCATGACGACCATTATGACATCATCGTCGCCATGACAACCATTATGACATCACAATCGCCATGACGACCATTATGGCATCATTATCGCCATGATGACCCTTTATGACATTATCGTCGCCATGACGACCCTTATGACATCATCGTCGCCATGGCAACCATTATGACATCATCATCGCCATGACAACCAATATGATATCATTGTCGCCATGACAACCATTATGACATCATCGTCGCCATGGCAACCATTATGACATCACGGTCGCCATGTCGACCATTATGACATCATCGTAGCCATTACGATCATTATTAAATCACAGTCGCCATGACAACCATTATGACATCTTCGTCGCCATGACGACCATTATGACATCATGACATCACCATTGCTATGACGACCATTATGACATCACCGTTGCCATGATGACCATTATGACATCATCGTCGCCATGACAACCATTATGACATCATCGTCGCCATGGTGACCATTATGACACCACCGTTGCCATGACGACCATTATGACATCATCGTCGCCTTGATGAGAATTATGACATCATCATCGCCATGACGACCATTATGACATCATCATCGCCATGATGACCCTTTATGACATTATCGTCGCCATGACGACCCTTATGACATCATCGTCGCCATGGCAACCATTATGACATCATCGTCGCCATGACGACCATTATGACATCATCATCGCCATGACAACCAATATGATATCATCGTCGCCATGATGACCATTATGACATCATCGTCGCCATGACAACCATTTTGACATCATCGTCGCCATGGCGACCATTATGACATCACCGTTGCCATGACGACCATTATGACATCATCGTAGCCATTACGACCATTATTAAATCACAGTCGCCATGACAACCATTATGACATCTTCGTCGCCATGACGACCATTATGACATCATGACATCACCGTTGCCATGACGACCATTATTACATTAGCGTCGCCATGACGACCATTATGACATCATCGTCGCCATGACAACCATTATGACAACATCGTCGCCATGGCAACCATTATGACATCATCATCGCCATGACAACCAATATGATATCATTGTCGCCATGACAACCATTATGACATCATTGTCGCCATGACGACCATTATGACATCATCGTCGCCATGGCGACCATTATGACATCATCATCGCCATGATGACCGTTATGACAATATTGTCGCCATGACGACCCTTATGACATCATCGTCGCCATGGCAACCATTATGACATCATCATCGCCATGACAACCAATATGATATCATTGTCGCCATGACAGCCATTATGACATCATCGTCGCCATGTCGACCATTATGACATCATCGTAGCCATTACGATCATTATTAAATCACAGTCGCCATGAAAACCATTATGACATCTTCGTCGCCATGACGACCATTATGACATCATGACATCACCATTGCTATGACGACCATTATGACATCACCGTTGCCATGACGACCATTATGACATCATCGTAGCCATTACGACCATTATCACAGTCGCCATGACAACCATTATGACATCTTCGTCGCCATGACGACCATTATGACATCATCGTCGCCATGACAACCATTATGACATCATCGTCGCCATGGCGACCATTATGACACCACCGTTGCCATGACGACCATTATGACATCATTGTCGCCATGATGACCGTTATGACATTATCGTCGCCATGACGACCCTTATGACATCATCGTCGCCATGGCAACCATTATGACATCATCATCGCCATGACAACCAATATGATATCATCGTCGCCATGATGACCATTATGACATCATCATCGCCATAACAACCATTATGACATCATCGTCGCCATGGTGACCATTATGACATCACCGTCGCCATGACGACCATTATGACATCATCGCAGCCATTACGACCATTATTAAATTACAGTCGCCATGACAACCATTATGACATCTTCGTCGTCATGACGACCATTATGACATCATGACATCACCGTTGCCATGACGACCATTATGACATCATCGTCGCCATGACAACCATTATGACATCACAATCGCCATGACGACCATTATGGCATCATCATCGCCATGATGACCCTTTATGACATTATCGTCGCCATGACGACCCTTATGACATCATCGTCGCCATGGCAACCATTATGACATCATCATCACCATGACAACCAATATGATATCATCGTCGCCATGATGACCATTGTGATATCATCGTCGCCATGACAACCATTATGACATCATCGTCGCCATGACGACCATTATGACATCACCGTTGCCATGACGACCATTATGACATCATCGTAGCCATTACGACCATTATTAAATCACAGTCGCCATGACAACCATTATGACATCTTCGTCGCCATGACGACCATTATGACATCATGACATCACCTTTGCCATGACGACCATTATGACATCACCGTTGCCATGACGACCATTATGACATCATCGTCGCCATGACGACCATTATGACATCATCGTCGCCATGACACCCATTATGACATCACAATCGCCATGACGACCATTATGGCATCATCATCGCCATGATGACCCTTTATGACATTATCGTCGCCATGACGACCCTTATGACATCATCGTCGCCATGGCAACCATTATGACATCATCATCGCCATGACAACCAATATGATATCATCGTCGCCATGATGACCATTATGATATCATCGTCGCCATGACGACCATTATGACATCATCGTCGCCATGACAACCATTATGACATCATCGTGGCCATGGCGACCATTATGACATCACCGTTGCCATGACGACCATTATGACATCACCGTTGCCATGACGACCATTATTAAATCACAGTCGCCATGACAACCATTATGACATCTTCGTCGCCATGACGACCATTATGACATCATGACATCACCGTTGCCATGACGACCATTATGACATCACCGTTGCCATGATGACCATTATGACATCATCGTCGCCATGACGACCATTATGACATCATCGTCGCCATGACAACCATTATGACATCACAATCGCCATGACGACCATTATGGCATCATCATCGCCATGATGACCCTTTATGACATTATCGTCGCCATGACGACCCTTATGACATCATCGTCGCCATGGCAACCATTATGACATCATCATCGCCATGACAACCAATATGATATCATCGTCGCCATGATGACCATTATGATATCATCATCGCCATGACAACCAATATGATATCATCGTCGCCATGATGACCATTATGACATCATCGTCGCCATGACAACCATTATGACATCATATTCGCCATGGCGACCATTATGACATCACCGTCGCCATGACGACCATTATGACATCACCGTCGCCATGACGACCATTATTAAATCACAGTCGCCATGACAACCATTATGACATCTTCGTCGCCATGACGACCATTATGACATCATGACATCAACGTTGCCATGACGACCATTATGACATCACTGTTGCCATGACGACCATTATGACATCATCGTCGCCATGACGACCATTATGACATCATCGTCGCCATGACAACCATTATGACATCACAATCGCCATGACGACCATTATGACATCATCGTCGCCATGGCGACCATTATGACATCATCATCGCCATGATGACCGTTATGACATCATCATCGCCATGATGACCGTTATGACATCATCATCGCCATGATGACCGTTATGACAATATCGTTGCCATGACGACCCTTATGACATCATCGTCGCCATGGCAACCATTATGACATCATCATCGCCATGACAACCAATATGATATCATTGTCGCCATGACAACCATTATGACATCATCGTCGCCATGGCAACCATTACGACATCACGGTCACCATGTCGACCATTATGACATCATCGTAGCCATTACGACCATTATTAAATCACAGTCGCCATGACAACCATTATGACATCTTCGTCGCCATGACGACCATTATGACATCATGACATCACCGTTGCTATGACGACCATTATGACATCACCGTTGCCATGACGACCATTATGACATCATCGTAGCCATTAAGACCATTATTAAATCACAGTCGCCATGACACCCATTATGACATCTTCGTCGCCATGACGACCATTATGACATCATGACATCACCGTTGCCATGACGACCATTATGACATCATCGTCGCCATGACAACCATTATGACATCATCGTCGCCATGGCGACCATTATGACACCACCGTTGCCATGACGACCATTATGACATCATCGTCACCTTGACGACAATTATGACATCATCATCGCCATGACGACCATTATGACATCATCATCGACATGATGACCGTTATGACATTATCGTCGTCATGACGACCCTTATGAAATCATCGTCGCCATGGCAACCATTATGACATAATCATCGCCATGACAACCAATATGATATCATCGTCGCCATGATGACCATTATGACATCATCGTCGCCATGACAATCATTATGACATCATCGTCGCCATGGCGACCATTATGACATCACCGTCGCCATGACGACCATTATGACATCATCGTAGCCATTACGACCATTATTAAATCACAGTCGCCATGACAACCATTATGACATCTTCGTCGCCATGACGACCATTATGACATCATGACATCACCGTTGCCATGACGACCATTATGACATCATCGTCGCCATGACAACCATTATGACATCACAATCGCCATGACGACCATTATGGCATCATCATCGCCATGATGACCCTTTATGACATTATCGTCGCCATGACGACCCTTATGACATCATCGTCACCATGGCAACCATTATGACATCATCATCACCATGACAACCAATATGATATCATCGTCGCCATGACGACCATTATGACATCATGACATCACCGTTGCCATGACGACCATTATGACATCATCGTCGCCATGACGACCATTATGACATCATCGTCGCCATGACGACCATTATGACATCATCGTCGCCATGACGACCATTATGACATCATCGTCGCCATGATGATCATTATGACATCATCGTCGCCATGGCGACCATTATGACATCATCATCGCCATGATGACCGTTATGACAATATCGTCGCCATGACGACCCTTATGACATCATCGTCGCCATGGCAACCATTATGACATCATCATCGCCATGACAACCAATATGATATCATTGTCGCCATGACAACCATTATGACATCATCGTCGCCATGGCAACCATTATGACATCACGGTCGCCATGTCGACCATTATGACATCATCGTAGCCATTACGATCACTATTAAATCACAGTCGCCATGACAACCATTATGAAATCTTCGTCGCCATGACGACCATTATGACATCATGACATCACCATTGCTATGACGAAGATTATGACATCACCGTTGCCATGACGACCATTATGACATCATCGTAGCCATTACGACCATTATCACAGTCGCCATGACAACCATTATGACATCTTCGTCGCCATGACCACCATTATGACATCATGACATCACCGTTGCCATGACGACCATTATGACATCATCGTCGCCATGACAACCATTATGACATCATCGTCGCCATGGCGACCATTATGACACCACCGTTGCCATGACGACCATTATGACATCATTGTCGCCTTGATGACAATTATGACATTATCATCGCCATGACGACCATTATGACATCATCATCGCCATGATGACCGTTATGACATTATCGTCGCCATGACGACCCTTATGACATCATCGTCACCATGGAAACCATTATGACATCATCATCGCCATGACAACCAATATGATATCATCGTCGCCATGATGACCATTATGACATCATCGTCGCCATGGTGACCATTATGACATCACCGTCGCCATGACGACCATTATGACATCATCGTAGCCATTACGACCATTATTAAATCACAGTCGCCATGACAACCATTATGACATCTTCGTCGCCATGACGACCATTATGACATCATGACATCACCGTTGCCATGACGACCATTATGACATCACCGTTGCCATGACGACCATTATGACATCACCGTCACCATGACGACCATTATGACATAATCGTCGCCATGACAACCATTATGACATCACAATCGCCATGACGACGATTATGGCATCATCATCGCCATGATGACCCTTTATGACATTATCGTCGCCATGACGACCCTTATGACATCATCGTCGCCATGGCAACCATTATGACATCATCATCGCCATGACAACCAATATGATATCATCGTCGCCATGATGACCATTGTGATATCATCGTCGCCATGACAACCATTATGACATCATCGTCGCCATGACCACCATTATGACATCACCGTTGCCATGACGACCATTATGACATCATCGTAGCCATTACGACTATTATTAAATCACAGTCGCCATGACAACCATTATGACATCTTCGTCGCCATGACGACCATTATGACATCATGACATCACCGTTGCCATGACGACCATTATGACATCACCGTTGCTATGACGACCATTATGACATCATCGTCGCCATGACGACCATTATGACATCATCGTAGCCATGACAACCATTATGACATCATCGTCGCCATGGCAACCATTATGACATCATATTCGCCAAGGCGACCATTATGACATCACCGTCACCATGACGACCATTATGACATCATCATAGCCATTACGACCATTATTAAATCACAGTCGCCATGACAACCATTATGACATCTTCGTCGCCATGACGACCATTATGACATCATGACATCACCGTTGCCATGACGGCCATTATGACATCACCGTTGCCATGACGACCATTATGACATCATCGTTGCCATGACGACCATTATGACATCATCGTCGCTATGACAACCATTATGACATCACAATCGCCATGACGACCATTATGACTTCATCGTCGCCATGGCGACCATTATGACATCATCATCGCCATGATGACCGTTATGACAATATCGTCCCAATGACGACCCTTATAACATCATCGTCGCCATGGCAACCATTATGACATCATCATCGCCATGACAACCAATATGATATCATTGTCGCCATGACAACCATTATGACATCATCGTCGCCATGGCAACCATTATGACATTACGGTCGCCATGTCGACCATTATGACATCATCGTAGCCATTACGACCATTATTAAATCACAGTCTCCATGACAACCATTGTGACATCTTCGTCGCCATGACGACCATTATGACACCACCGTTCCTATGACGACCATTATGACATCACCGTTGCCATGACGACCATTATGACATCATCGTAGACATTACGACCATTATTAAATCACAGTCGCCATGACAACCATTATGACATCTTCGTCGCCATGACGACCATTATGACATCATGACATCACCGTTGCCATGACGACCATTATGACATCATCGTCGCCATGACAACCATTATGACATCATCGTCGCCATCGCGACCATTATGACACCACCGTTGCCATGACGACCATTATGACATCATCGCCGCCTTGACGACAATTATGACATCATCATCGCCATGACGACCATTATGACATCATCATCGCCATGATGACCGTTATGACATTATCGTCGCCATGATGACCCTTATGACATCATCGTCGCCATGGCAACCATTATGACATCATCATCGCCATGACGACCATTATGACATCATCATCGCCATGATGACCGTTATGACATTATCGTCGCCATGATGACCATTATGACATCATCGTCGCCATGACAACCATTATGACATCATCATCGCCATGGCGACCATTATGACATCACCTTCGCCATGACGACCATTATGACATCACCGTAGCCATTACGACCATTATTAAATCACAGTCGCCATGACAACCATTATGACATCTTCGTCGCCATGACGACCATTATGACATCATGACATCACCGTTGCCATGACGACCATTATGACATCATCGTCGCCATGACAACCATTATGACATCACAATCGCCATGACGACCATTATGGCATCATCATCGCCATGATGACCCTTTATGACATTATCGTCGCCATGACGACCCTTATGACATCATCGTCGCCATGGCAACCATTATGACATCATCATCGCCATGACAACCAATATGATATCATCGTCGCCATGATGACCATTGTGATATCATCGTCGCCATGACAACCATTATGACATCATCGTCGCCATGACGACCATTATGACATCACCGTTGCCATGACGACCATTATGACATCATCGTAGCCATTACGACCATTATTAAATCACAGTCGCCATGACAACCATTATGACATCTTTGTCGCCATGACGACCATTATGACATCATGACATCACCGTTGCCATGACGACCATTATGACATCATCGTCGCTATGACGACCATTATGACATCATCGTCGCCATGACGACCATTATGACATCATCGTCTCCATGACAACCATTATGACATCATCGTCGCCATGACGACCATTATGACATCATCGTCGCCATGGCGACCATTATGACATCATCATCGCCATGATGACCGTTATGACAATATCGTCGCCATGACGACCCTTATGACATCATCATCGCCATGGCAACCATTATGACATCATCATCGCCATGACAACCAATATGATATCATTGTCGCCATGACAACCATTATGACATCATCGTCGCCATGGCAACCATTATGACATCACGGTCGCCATGTCGACCATTATGACATCATCATAGCCATTACGATCATTATTAAATCACAGTCGCCATGACAACCATTATGACATCTTCGTCGCCATGACGACCATTATGACATCATGACATCACCATTGCTATGACGACCATTATGACATCACCGTTGCCATGACGACCATTATGACATCATCGTAGCCATTACGACCATTATCACAGTCGCCATGACAACCATTATGACATCTTCGTCGCCATGACCACCATTATGACATAATGACATCACCGTTGCCATGACGACCATTATGACATCATCGTCGCCATGACAACCATTATGACATCATCGTCGCCATGGCGACCCTTATGACATCATCGTCGCCATGGAAACCATTATGACATCATCATCGCCATGACAACCAATATGATATCATCGTCGCCATGATGACCATTATGACATCATCGTCGCCATGGTGACCATTATGACATCACCATCGCCATGACGACCATTATGACATCATCGTAGCCATTACGACCATTATGACATCATCGTCGCCATGGCAACCATTATGACATCATCGTCGCCATGGCAACCATTATGACATCACGGTCGCCATGTCGACCATTATGACATCATCGTAGCCATTACGATCATTATTAAATCACAGTCGCCATGACAACCATTATGACATCTTCGTCGCCATGACGACCATTATGACATCATGACATCACCATTGCTATGACGACCATTATGACATCACCGTTGCCATGACGACCATTATGACATCATCGTAGCCATTACGACCATTATCAAAGTCGCCATGACCACCATTATGACATCATGACATCACCGTTGCCATGACGACCATTATTACATCATCGTCGCCATGACAACCATTATGACATCATCGTCGCCATGGCGACCATTATGACACCACCGTTGCCATGACGACCATTATGACATCATTGTCGCCTTGACGACAATTATGACATTACCATCGCCATGACGACCATTATGACATCATCATCGCCATGATGACCGTTATGACATTATTGTCGCCATGACGACCCTTATGACATCATCGTCGCCATGGAAACCATTATGACATCATCATCGCCATGACAACCAATATGATATCATCGTCGCCATGATGACCATTATGACATCATCGTCGCCATGACAACCATTATGACATCATCGTCGCCATGGTGACCATTATGACATCACCGTCGCCATGACGACCATTATGACATCATCGTAGCCATTACGACCATTATTAAATCACAGTCGCCATGACAACCATTATGACATCTTCGTCGCCATGACGACCATTATGACATCATGACATCACTGTTGCCATGACGACCATTATGACATCACCGTTGCCATGACGACCATTATGACATCACCGTCACCATGACGACCATTATGACATAATCGTCGCCATGACAACCATTATGACATCACAATCGCCATGACGACCATTATGGCATCATCATCGCCATGATGACCCTGTATGACATTATCGTCGCCATGACGACCCTTATGACATCATCGTCGCCATGGCAACCATTATGACATCATCATCGCCATGGCAACCAATATGATATCATCGTCGCCATGATGACCATTGTGATATCATCGTCGCCATGACAACCATTATGACATCATCGTCGCCATGACCACCATTATGACATCACCGTTGCCATGACGACCATTATGACATCATCGTAGCCATTACGACTATTATTAAATCACAGTCGCCATGGCAACCATTATGACATCTTCGTCGCCATGACGACCATTATGACATCATGACATCACCGTTGCCATGACGACCATTATGACATCACCGTTGCTATGACGACCATTATGACATCATCGTCGCCATGACGACCATTATGACATCATCGTAGCCATGACAACCATTATGACATCATCGTCGCCATGGCAACCATTATGACATCATATTCGCCATGGCGACCATTATGACATCACCGTCGCCATGACGACCATTATGACATCATCGTAGCCATTACGACCATTATTAAATCACAGTCGCCATGACAACCATTATGACATCTTCGTCGCCATGACGACCATTATGACATCATGACATCACCGTTGCCATGACGACCATTATGACATCACCGTTGCCATGACGACCATTATGACATCATCGTCGCCATGACGACCATTATGACATCATCGTCGCTATGACAACCATTATGACATCACAATCGCCATGACGACCATTATGACATCATCGTCGCCATGGCGACCATTATGACATCATCATCGCCATGATGACCGTTATGACAATATCGTCCCAATGACGACCCTTATAACATCATCGTCGCCATGGCAACCATTATGACATCATCATCGCCATGACAACCAATATGATATCATTGTCGCCATGACAACCATTATGACATCATCGTCGCCATGGCAACCATTATGACATTACGGTCGCCATGTCGACCATTATGACATCATCGTAGCCATTACGACCATTATTAAATCACAGTCTCCATGACAACCATTGTGACATCTTCGTCGCCATGACGACCTTTATGACACCACCGTTCCTATGACGACCATTATGACATCACCGTTGCCATGACGACCATTATGACATCATCGTAGACATTACGACCATTATTAAATCACAGTCGCCATGACAACCATTATGACATCTTTGTCGCCATGACGACCATTATGACATCATGACATCACCGTTGCCATGACGACCATTATGACATCATCGTCGCCATGACAACCATTATGACATCATCGTCGCCATCGCGACCATTATGACACCACCGTTGCCATGACGACCATTATGACATCATCGCCGCCTTGACGACAATTATGACATCATCATCGCCATGACGACCATTATGACATCATCATCGCCATGATGACCGTTATGACATTATCGTCGCCATGATGACCCTTATGACATCATCGTCGCCATGGCAACCATTATGACATCATCATCGCCATGACGACCATTATGACATCATCATCGCCATGATGACCGTTATGACATTATCGTCGCCATGATGACCATTATGACATCATCGTCGCCATGACAACCATTATGACATCATCGTCGCCATGGCGACCATTATGACATCACCTTTGCCATGACGACCATTATGACATCACCGTAGCCATTACGACCATTATTAAATCACAGTCGCCATGACAACCATTATGACATCTTCGTCGCCATGACGACCATTATGACATCATGACATCACCGTTGCCATGACGACCATTATGACATCATCGTCGCCATGACAACCATTATGACATCACAATCGCCATGACGACCATTATGGCATCATCATCGCCATGATGACCCTTTATGACATTATCGTCGCCATGACGACCCTTATGACATCATCGTCGCCATGGCAACCATTATGACATCATCATCGCCATGACAACCAATATGATATCATCGTCGCCATGATGACCATTGTGATATCATCGTCGCCATGACAACCATTATGACATCATCGTCGCCATGACGACCATTATGACATCACCGTTGCCATGACGACCATTATGACATCATCGTAGCCATTACGACCATTATTAAATCACAGTCGCCATGACAACCATTATGACATCTTTGTCGCCATGACGACCATTATGACATCATGACATCACCGTTGCCATGACGACCATTATGACATCATCGTCGCTATGACGACCATTATGACATCATCGTCGCCATGACGACCATTATGACATCATCGTCGCCATGACGACCATTATGACATCATCGTCGCCATGACGACCATTATGACATCATCGTCGCCATGGCGACCATTATGACATCATCATCGCCATGATGACCGTTATGACAATATCGTCGCCATGACGACCCTTATGACATCATCGTCGCCATGGCAACCATTATGACATCATCATCGCCATGACAACCAATATGATATCATTGTCGCCATGACAACCATTATGACATCATCGTCGCCATGGCAACCATTATGACATCACGGTCGCCATGTCGACCATTATGACATCATCATAGCCATTACGATCATTATTAAATCACAGTCGCCATGACAACCATTATGACATCTTCGTCGCCATGACGACCATTATGACATCATGACATCACCATTGCTATGACGACCATTATGACATCACCGTTGCCATGACGACCATTATGACATCATCGTAGCCATTACGACCATTATCACAGTCGCCATGACAACCATTATGACATCTTCGTCGCCATGACCACCATTATGACATAATGACATCACCGTTGCCATGACGACCATTATGACATCATCGTCGCCATGACAACCATTATGACATCATCGTCGCCATGGCGACCCTTATGACATCATCGTCGCCATGGAAACCATTATGACATCATCATCGCCATGACAACCAATATGATATCATCGTCGCCATGATGACCATTATGACATCATCGTCGCCATGGTGACCATTATGACATCACCATCGCCATGACGACCATTATGACATCATCGTAGCCATTACGACCATTATGACATCATCGTCGCCATGGCAACCATTATGACATCATCGTCGCCATGGCAACCATTATGACATCACGGTCGCCATGTCGACCATTATGACATCATCGTAGCCATTACGATCATTATTAAATCACAGTCGCCATGACAACCATTATGACATCTTCGTCGCCATGACGACCATTATGACATCATGACATCACCATTGCTATGACGACCATTATGACATCACCGTTGCCATGACGACCATTATGACATCATCGTAGCCATTACGACCATTATCAAAGTCGCCATGACCACCATTATGACATCATGACATCACCGTTGCCATGACGACCATTATTACATCATCGTCGCCATGGCGACCATTATGACACCACTGTTGCCATGACGACCATTATGACATCATTGTCGCCTTGACGACAATTATGACATTATCATCGCCATGACGACCATTATGACATCATCATCGCCATGATGACCGTTATGACATTATCGTCGCCATGACGACCCTTATGACATCATCGTCGCCATGGAAACCATTATGACATCATCATCGCCATGACAACCAATATGATATCATCGTCGCCATGATGACCATTATGACATCATCGTCGCCATGACAACCATTATGACATCATCGTCGCCATGGTGACCATTATGACATCACCGTCGCCATGACGACCATTATGACATCATCGTAGCCATTACGACCATTATTAAATCACAGTCGCCATAACAACCATTATGACATCTTCGTCGCCATGACGACCATTATGACATCATGACATCACCGTTGCCATGACGACCATTATGACATCACCATTGCCATGACGACCATTATGACATCACCGTCACCATGACGACCATTATGACATAATCGTCGCCATGACAACCATTATGACATCACAATCGCCATGACGACCATTATGGCATCATCATCGCCATGATGACCCTGTATGACATTATCGTCGCCATGACGACCCTTATGACATCATCGTCGCCATGGCAACCATTATGACATCATCATCGCCATGGCAACCAATATGATATCATCGTCGCCATGATGACCATTGTGATATCATCGTCGCCATGACAACCATTATGACATCATCGTCGCCATGACCAGCATTATGACATCACCGTTGCCATGACGACCATTATGACATCATCGTAGCCATTACGACTATTATTAAATCACAGTCGCCATGACAACCATTATGACATCTTCGTCGCCATGACGACCATTATGACATCATGACATCACCGTTGCCATGACGACCATTATGACATCACCGTTGCTATGACGACCATTATGACATCATCGTCGCCATGACGACCATTATGACATCATCGTAGCCATGACAACCATTATGACATCATCGTCGCCATGGCAACCATTATGACATCATATTCGCCATGGCGACCATTATGACATCACCGTCGCCATGACGACCATTATGACATCATCGTAGCCATTACGACCATTATTAAATCACAGTCGCCATGACAACCATTATGACATCTTCGTCGCCATGACGACCATTATGACATCATGACATCACCGTTGCCATGACGACCATTATGACATCACCGTTGCCATGACGACCATTATGACATCATCGTCGCCATGACGACCATTATGACATCATCGTCGCTATGACAACCATTATGACATCACAATCGCCATGACGACCATTATGACATCATCGTCGCCATGGCGACCATTATGACATCATCATCGCCATGATGACCATTATGACAATATCGTCCCAATGACGACCCTTATAACATCATCGTCGCCATGGCAACCATTATGACATCATCATCGCCATGACAACCAATATGATATCATTGTCGCCATGACAACCATTATGACATCATCGTCGCCATGGCAACCATTATGACATTACGGTCACCATGTCGACCATTATGACATCATCGTAGCCATTACGACCATTATTAAATCACAGTCTCCATGACAACCATTGTGACATCTTCGTCGCCATGACGACCATTATGACATCACCGTTCCTATGACGACCATTATGACATCACCGTTGCCATGACGACCATTATGACATCATCGTAGCAATTACGACCATTATTAAATCACAGTCGCCATGACAACCATTATGACATCTTCGTCGCCATGACGACCATTATGACATCATGACATCACCGTTGCCATGACGACCATTATGACATCATCGTCGCCATGACAACCATTATGACATCATCGTCGCCATGGCGACCATTATGACACCACCGTTGCCATGACGACCATTATGACATCATCGTCGCCTTGACGACAATTATGACATCATCATCGCCATGACGACCATTATGACATCATCATCGCCATGATGACCGTTATGACATTATCGTCGCCATGATGACCCTTATGACATCATCGTCGCCATGGCAACCATTATGACATCATCATCGCCATGACGACCATTATGACATCATCATCGCCATGATGACCGTTATGACATTATCGTCGCCATGATGACCATTATGACATCATCGTCGCCATGACAACCATTATGACATCATCGTCGCCATGGCGACCATTATGACATCACCTTCACCATGACGACCATTATGACATCACCGTAGCCATTACGACCATTATTAAATCACAGTCGCCATGACAACCATTATGACATCTTCGTCGCCATGACGACCATTATGACATCATGACATCACCGTTGCCATGACGACCATTTTGACATCACCGTCGCCATGACGACCATTATGACATCATCGTCGCCATGACGACCATTATGACATCATCGTCGCCATGACACCCATTATGACATCACAATCGCCATGACGACCATTATGGCATCATCATCGCCATGATGACCCTTTATGACATTATCGTCGCCATGACGACCCTTATGACATCATCGTCGCCATGGCAACCATTATGACATCATCATCGCCATGACAACCAATATGATATCATCGTCGCCATGATGACCATTATGATATCATCGTCTCCATGACAACCATTATGACATCATCGTCGCCATGACAACCATTATGACATCATTGTCGCCATGGCGACCATTATGACATCACCGTTGCCATGACGACCATTATGACATCATCGTAGCCATTATGACCATTATTAAATCACAGTCGCCATGACAACCATTGTGACATTTTCGTCGCCATGACGACCATTATGACATCATGACATCACCGTTGCCATGACGACCATTATGACATCACCGTTGCCATGACGACCATTATGACATCATCGTCGCCATGACGACCATTATGACATCATCGTCGCCATGACAACCATTATGACATCACAATCGCCATGACGACCATTATGGCATCATTATCGCCATGATGACCCTTTATGACATTATCTTCGCCATGACGACCATTATGACATCATCGTCGCCATGGCAACCATTATGACATCATCATCGCCATGACAACCAATATGATATCATCGTCGCCATGATGACCATTTTGATATCATCATCGCCATGACAACCAATATGATATCATCGTCGCCATGATGACCATTATGACATCATCGTCGCCATGACAACCATTATGACATCATATTCGTCATGGCGACCATTATGACATCACTGTCGCCATGACGACCATTATGACATCACCGTCGCCATGACGACCATTATGACATCATCATCGCCATGATGACCGTTATGACAATATCGTCGCCATGACGACCCTTATGACATCATCGTCGCCATGGCAACCATTATGACATCATCATCGCCATGACAACCAATATGATATCATTGTCGCCATGACAGCCATTATGACATCATCGTCGCCATGTCGACCATTATGACATCATCGTAGCCATTACGATCATTATTAAATCACAGTCGCCATGAAAACCATTATGACATCTTCGTCGCCATGACGACCATTATGACATCATGACATCACCATTGCTATGACGACCATTATGACATCACCGTTGCCATGACGACCATTATGACATCATCGTAGCCATTACGACCATTATCACAGTCGCCATGACAACCATTATGACATCTTCGTCGCCATGACGACCATTATGACATCATCGTCGCCATGACAACCATTATGACATCATCGTCGCCATGGCGACCATTATGACACCACCGTTGCCATGACGACCATTATGACATCATTGTCGCCATGATGACCGTTATGACATTATCGTCGCCATGACGACCCTTATGACATCATCGTCGCCATGGCAACCATTATGACATCATCATCGCCATGACAACCAATATGATATCACCGTCGCCATGATGACCATTATGACATCATCATCGCCATGACAACCATTATGACATCATCGTCGCCATGGTGACCATTATGACATCACCGTCGCCATGACGACCATTATGACATCATCGTAGCCATGACGACCATTATTAAATTACAGTCGCCATGACAACCATTATGACATCTTCGTCGTCATGACGACCATAATGACATCATGACATCACCGTTGCAATGACGACCATTATGACATCATCGTGGCCATGACAACCATTATGACATCACCATCGCCATGACGACCATTATGGCATCATCATCGCCATGATGACCCTTTATGACATTATCGTCGCCATGACGACCCTTATGACATCATCGTCGCCATGGCAACCATTATGACATCATCATCACCATGACAACCAATATGATATCATCGTCGCCATGATGACCATTGTGATATCATCGTCGCCATGACAACCATCATGACATCATCGTCGCCATGACGACCATTATGACATCACCGTTGCCATGACGACCATTATGACATCATCGTAGCCATTACGACCATTATTAAATCACAGTCGCCATGACAACCATTATGACATCTTCGTCGCCATGACGACCATTATGACATCATGACATCACCGTTGCCATGACGACCATTATGACATCACCGTTGCCATGACGACCATTATGACATCATCGTCGCCATGACGACCATTATGACATCATCGTCGCCATGACGACCATTATGACATCATCGTCGCCATGACAACCATTATGACATCATCGTCGCCATGACGACCATTATGACATCATCGTCGACATGACGACCATTATGACATCATCGTCGCCATGGCGACCATTATGACATCATCATCGCCATGATGACCGTTATGACAATATCGTCGCCATGACGACCCTTATGACATCATCGTCGCCATGGCAACCATTATGACATCATCATCGCCATGACAACCAATATGATATCATTGTCGCCATGACAACCATTATGACATCATCGTCGCCATGACAACCATTATGACATCACGGTCGCCATGTCGACCATTATGACATCATCGTAGCCATTACGATCATTATTAAATCACAGTCGCCATGACAACCATTATGACATCTTCGTCGCCATGACGACCATTATGACATCATGACATCACCATTGCTATGACGACCATTATGACATCACCGTTGCCATGATGACCATTATGACATCATCGTCGCCATGACAACCATTATGACATCATCGTCGCCATGGTGACCATTATGACACCACCGTTGCCATAACGACCATTATGACATCATCGTCGCCTTGATGACAATTATGACATCATCATCGCCATGATGACCCTTTATGACATTATCGTCGCCATGACGACCCTTATGACATCATCGTCGCCATGGCAACCATTATGACATCATCGTCGCCATGGCAACCATTATGACATCATCGTCGCCATGACGACCATTATGACATCATCATCGCCATGACAACCAATATGATATCATCATCGCCATGATGACCATTATGACATCATCGTCGCCATGACAACCATTATGACATCATCGTCGCCATGGCGACCATTATGACATCACCGTTGCCATGACGACCATTATGACATCATCGTAGCCATTACGACCATTATTAAATCACAGTCGCCATGACAACCATTATGACATCTTCGTCGCCATGACGACCATTATGACATCATGACATCACCGTTGCCATGACGACCATTATTACATTAGCGTCACCATGACGACCATTATGACATCATCGTCGCCATGACAACCATTATGACAACATCGTCGCCATGGCAACCATTATGACATCATCATCGAAATGACAACCAATATGATATCATTGTCGCCATGACAACCATTATGACATCATTGTCGCCATGACGACCATTATGACATCATCGTCGCCATGGCGACCATTATGACATCATCATCGCCATGATGACCGTTATGACAATATCGTCGCCATGACGACCCTTATGACATCATCGTCGCCATGGCAACCATTATGACATCATCATCGCCATGACAACCAATATGATATCATTGTCGCCATGACAACCATTATGACATCATCGTCGCCATGGCAACCATTATGACATCACGGTCGCCATGTCGACCATTATGACATCATCGTAGCCATTACGATCATTATTAAATCACAGTCGCCATGAAAACCATTATGACATCTTCGTCGCCATGACGACCATTATGACATCATGACATCACCATTGCTATGACGACCATTATGACATCACCGTTGCCATGACGACCATTACGACATCATCGTAGCCATTACGACCATTATCACAGTCGCCATGACGACCATTATGACATCATCGTCGCCATGACAACCATTATGACATCATCGTCGCCATGGCGACCACTATGACACCACCGTTGCCATGACGACCATTATGACATCATTGTCGTCATGATGACCTTTATGACATTATCCTCGCCATGACGACCCTTATGACATCATCGTCGCCATGGCAACCATTATGACATCATCATCGCCATGACAACCAATATGATATCATCGTCGCCATGATGACCACTATGACATCATCATTGCCATGACAACCATTATGACATCATCGTCGCCATGGTGACCATTATGACATCACCGTCGCCATGACGACCATTATGACATCATCGTAGCCATTACGACCATTATTAAATTACAGTCGCCATGACAACCATTATGACATCTTCGTCTTCATGACGACCATTATGACATCATGACATCACCGTTGCCATGACGACCATTATGACATCATCGTCGCCATGACAACCATTATGACATCACAATCGCCATGACGACCATTATGGCATCATCATCGCCATGATGACCCTTTATGACATTATCGTCGCCATGACGACCCTTATGACATCATCGTCGCCATGGCAACCATTATGACATCATCATCACCATGACAACCAATATGATATCATCGTCGCCATGATGACCATTGTGATATCATCGTCGCCATGACAACCATTATGACATCATCGTCGCCATGACGACCATTATGACATCACCGTTGCCATGACGACCATTATGACATCATCGTAGCCATTACGACCATTATTAAATCACAGTCGCCATGACAACCATTATGACATCTTCGTCGCCATGACGACCATTATGACATCATGACACCACCGTTGCCATGATGACCATTATGACATCACCGTTGCCATGACGACCATTATGACATCATCGTCGCCATGACGACCATTATGACATCATCGTCGCCATGACAACCATTATAACATCATCATCGCCATGATGACCGTTATGACAATATCGTCGCCATGACGACACTTATGACATCATCGTCTCCATGGCAACCATTATGACATCATCATCGCCATGACAACCAATATGATATAATTGTCGTCATGACAACCATTATGACATCATCGTCGCCTTGGCAACCATTATGACATCACGGTCGCCATGTCGACCATTATGACATCATCGTAGCTATTACGACCATTATTAAATCACAGTCGCCATGACAACCATTATGACATCTTCGTCGCCATGTCGACCATTATGACATCATGACATCACCGTTGCCATGACGACCATTATGACATCACCGTTGCCATGACGACCATTATGACATCATCGTCACCATTACGACTATTATTAAATCACAGTCGCCATGACAACCATTATGACATCTTCGTCGCCATGACGACCATTAGACATCATGACATCACCGTTGCCATGACGACCATTATGACATCATCGTCGCCATGACAACCATTATGACATCTTCGTCGCCATGACGACCATTATGACATCATGACATCACCGTTGCCATGACGACCATTATGACATCACCGTTGCCATGACGACCATTATGACATCATCGTCGCCATGACGACCATTATGACATCATCGTCGCTATGACAACCATTATGACATCACAATCGCCATGACGACCATTATGACATCATCGTCGCCATGGCGACCATTATGACATCATCATCGCCATGATGACCGTTATGACAATATCGTCCCAATGACGACCCTTATAACATCATCGTCGCCATGGCAACCATTATGACATCATCATCGCCATGACAACCAATATGATATCATTGTCGCCATGACAACCATTATGACATCATCGTCGCCATGGCAACCATTATGACATTACGGTCGCCATGTCGACCATTATGACATCATCGTAGCCATTACGACCATTATTAAATCACAGTCTCCATGACAACCATTGTGACATCTTCGTCGCCATGACGACCATTATGACATCACCGTTCCTATGACGACCATTATGACATCACCGTTGCCATGACGACCATTATGACATCATCGTAGCCATTACGACCATTATTAATTCACAGTCGCCATGACAACCATTATGACATCTTCGTCGCCATGACGACCATTATGACATCATGACATCACCGTTGCCATGACGACCATTATGACATCATCGTCGCCATGACAACCATTATGACATCATCGTCGCCATGGCGACCATTATGACACCACCGTTGCCATGACGACCATTATGACATCATCGTCGCCTTGACGACAATTATGACATCATCATCGCCATGACGACCATTATGACATCATCATCGCCATGATGACCGTTATGACATTATCGTCGCCATGATGACCCTTATGACATCATCGTCGCCATGGCAACCATTATGACATCATCATCGCCATGACGACCATTATGACATCATCATCGCCATGATGACCGTTATGACATTATCGTCGCCATGATGACCATTATGACATCATCGTCGCCATGACAACCATTATGACATCATCGTCGCCATGGCGACCATTATGACATCACCTTCACCATGACGACCATTATGACATCACCGTAGCCATTACGACCATTATTAAATCACAGTCGCCATGACAACCATTATGACATCTTCGTCGCCATGACGACCATTATGACATCATGACATCACCGTTGCCATGATGACCATTATGACATCACCGTCGCCATGACGACCATTATGACATCATCGTCGCCATGACGACCATTATGACATCATCGTCGCCATGACACCCATTATGACATCACAATCGCCATGACGACCATTATGGCATCATCATCGCCATGATGACCCTTTATGACATTATCGTCGCCATGACGACCCTTATGACATCATCGTCGCCATGGCAACCATTATGACATCATCATCGCCATGACAACCAATATGATATCATCGTCGCCATGATGACCATTATGATATCATCGTCTCCATGACAACCATTATGACATCATCGTCGCCATGACAACCATTATGACATCATTGTCGCCATGGCGACCATTATGACATCACCGTTGCCATGACGACCATTATGACATCATCGTAGCCATTATGACCATTATTAAATCACAGTCGCCATGACAACCATTGTGACATTTTCGTCGCCATGACGACCATAATGACATCATGACATCACCGTTGCCATGACGACCATTATGACATCACCGTTGCCATGATGACCATTATGACATCATCGTCGCCATGACGACCATTATGACATCATCGTCGCCATGACAACCATTATGACATCACAATCGCCATGACGACCATTATGGCATCATTATCGCCATGATGACCCTTTATGACATTATCTTCGCCATGACGACCCTTATGACATCATCGTCGCCATGGCAACCATTATGACATCATCATCGCCATGACAACCAATATGATATCATCGTCGCCATGATGACCATTATGATATCATCATCGCCATGACAACCTATATGATATCATCGTCGCCATGATGACCATTATGACATCATCGTCTCCATGACAACCATTATGACATCATATTCGTCATGGCGACCATTATGACATCACTGTCGCCATGACGACCATTATGACATCACCGTCGCCATGACGACCATTATGACATCATCATCGCCATGATGACCGTTATGACAATATCGTCGCCATGACGACCCTTATGACATCATCGTCGCCATGGCAACCATTATGACATCATCATCGCCATGACAACCAATATGATATCATTGTCGCCATGACAGCCATTATGACATCATCGTCGCCATGTCGACCATTATGACATCATCGTAGCCATTACGATCATTATTAAATCACAGTCGCCATGAAAACCATTATGACATCTTCGTCGCCATGACGACCATTATGACATCATGACATCACCATTGCTATGACGACCATTATGACATCACCGTTGCCATGACGACCATTATGACATCATCGTAGCCATTACGACCATTATCACAGTCGCCATGACAACCATTATGACATCTTCGTCGCCATGACGACCATTATGACATCATCGTCGCCATGACAACCATTATGACATCATCGTCGCCATGGCGACCATTATGACACCACCGTTGCCATGACGACCATTATGACATCATTGTCGCCATGATGACCGTTATGACATTATCGTCGCCATGACGACCCTTATGACATCATCGTCGCCATGGCAACCATTATGACATCATCATCGCCATGACAACCAATATGATATCACCGTCGCCATGATGACCATTATGACATCATCATCGCCATGACAACCATTATGACATCATCGTCGCCATGGTGACCATTATGACATCACCGTCGCCATGACGACCATTATGACATCATCGTAGCCAAGACGACCATTATTAAATTACAGTCGCCATGACAACCATTATGACATCTTCGTCGTCATGACGACCATTATGACATCATGACATCACCGTTGCAATGACGACCATTATGACATCATCGTCGCCATGACAACCATTATGACATCACCATCGCCATGACGACCATTATGGCATCATCATCGCCATGATGACCCTTTATGACATTATCGTCGCCATGACGACCCTTATGACATCATCGTCGCCATGGCAACCATTATGACATCATCATCACCATGACAACCAATATGATATCATCGTCGCCATGATGACCATTGTGATATCATCGTCGCCATGACAACCATCATGACATCATCGTCGCCATGACGACCATTATGACATCACCGTTGCCATGACGACCATTATGACATCATCGTAGCCATTACGACCATTATTAAATCACAGTCGCCATGACAACCATTATGACATCTTCGTCGCCATGACGACCATTATGACATCATGACATCACCGTTGCCATGACGACCATTATGACATCACCGTCGCCATGACGACCATTATGACATCATCGTCGCCATGACGACCATTATGACATCATCGTCGCCATGACGACCATTATGACATCATCGTCGCCATGACAACCATTATGACATCATCGTCGCCATGACGACCATTATGACATCATCGTCGCCATGACGACCATTATGACATCATCGTCGCCATGGCGACCATTATGACATCATCATCGCCATGATGACCGTTATGACAATATCGTCGCCATGACGACCCTTATGACATCATCGTCGCTATGGCAACCATTATGACATCATCATCGCCATGACGACCCTTATGACATCATCGTCGCCATGGCAACCATTATGACATCATCATCGCCATGACAACCAATATGATATCATTGTCGCCATGACAACCATTATGACATCATCGTCGCCATGACAACCATTATGACATCACGGTCGCCATGTCGACCATTATGACATCATCGTAGCCATTACGATCATTATTAAATCACAGTCGCCATGACAACCATTATGACATCTTCGTCGCCATGACGACCATTATGACATCATGACATCACCATTGCTATGACGACCATTATGACATCACCGTTGCCATGATGACCATTATGACATCATCGTCGCCATGACAACCATTATGACATCATCGTCGCCATGGTGACCATTATGACACCACCGTTGCCATGACGACCATTATGACATCATCGTCGCCTTGATGACAATTATGACATCATCATCGCCATGACGACCATTATGACATCATCATCGCCATGATGACCCTTTATGACATTATCGTCACCATGACGACCCTTATGACATCATCGTCGCCATGGCAACCATTATGACATCATCGTCGCCATGGCAACCAATATGATATAATTGTCGTCATGACAACCATTATGACATCATCGTCGCCTTGGCAACCATTATGACATCACGGTCGCCATGTCGACCATTATGACATCATCGTAGCTATTACGACCATTATTAAATCACAGTCGCCATGACAACCATTATGACATCTTCGTCGCCATGTCGACCATTATGACATCATGACATCACCGTTGCTATGACGACCATTATGACATCACCGTTGCCATGACGACCATTATGACATCATCGTCACCATTACGACCATTATTAAATCACAGTCGCCATGACAACCATTATGACATCTTCGTCGCCATGACGACCATTAGACATCATGACATCACCGTTGCCATGACGACCATTATGACATCATCGTCGCCATGACAACCATTATGACATCATCGTCGCCATGGTGACCATTATGACACCACCGTTGCCATGACGACCATTATGACATCATCGTCGCCTTGATGACAATTATGACATCATCATCGCCATGACGACCATTATGACATCATCATCGCCATGATGACCCTTTATGACATTATCGTCGCCATGACGACCCTTATGACATCATCGTCGCCATGGCAACCACTATGACATCATCGTCGCCATGGCAACCATTATGACATCATCGTCGCCATGACGACCATTATGACATCATGATCGCCATGGCAACCAATATGATATCATCGTCACCATTATGACATCATCGTCGCCATGACAACCATTATGACATCATCGTCGCCATGGCGACCATTATGACATCACCGTTGCCATGACGACCATTATGACATCATCGTAGCCATTACGACCATTATTAAATCACAGTCGCCATGACAACCATTATGACATCTTCGTCGCCATGACGACCATTATGACATCATGACATCACCGTTGCCATGACGACCATTATGACATCATCGTCGCCATGACAACCATTATGACATCATCGTCGCCATGGCAACCATTATGACATCATCATCGCCATGACGACCATTATGACATCATCATCGCCATGATGACCGTTATGACATTATCGTCGCCATGATGACCATTATGACATCATCGTCGCCATGACAACCATTATGACATCATCGTCGCCATGGCGACCATTATGACATCACCTTCGCCATGACGACCATTATGACATCACCGTAGCCATTACGACCATTATTAAATCACAGTCGCCATGACAACCATTATGACATCTTCGTCGCCATGACGACCATTATGACATCATGACATCACCGTTGCCATGACGACCATTATGACATCATCGTCGCCATGACAACCATTATGACATCACAATCGCCATGACGACCATTATGGCATCATCATCGCCATGATGACCCTTTATGACATTATCGTCGCCATGGCATCCATTATGACATCATCATCACCATGACAACCAATATGATATCATCGTCGCCATGATGACCATTGTGATATCATCGTCGCCATGACAACCATTATGACATCATCGTCGCCATGACGACCATTATGACATCACCGTTGCCATGACGACCATTATGACATCATCGTAGCAATTACGACCATTATTAAATCACAGTCGCCATGACAACCATTATGACATCTTTGTCGCCATGACGACCATTATGACATCATGACATCACCGTTGCCATGACGACCATTATGACATCATCGTCGCTATGACGACCATTATGACATCATCGTCACCATGACGACCATTATGACATCATCGTCGCCATGACAAGCATTATGACATCATCATCGCCATGATGACCGTTATGACAATATCGTCGCCATGACGACCCTTATGACATCATCGTCGCCATGGCAACCATTATGACATCATCATCGCCATGACAACCAATATGATATCATTGTCGCCATGACAACCATTATGACATCTTCGTCGCCATGACGACCATTATGACATCATGACATCACCGTTGCCATGACGACCATTATGACATCATCGTCGCCATGACAACCATTATGACATCATCGTCGCCATGGCGACCATTATGACACCACCGTTGCCATGACGACCATTATGACATCATCGTCGCCTTGACGACAATTATGACATCATCATCGCCATGACGACCATTATGACATCATCATCGCCATGATGACCGTTATGACATTATCGTCGCCATGATGACCCTTATGACATCATCGTCGCCATGGCAACCATTATGACATCATCATCGCCATGACGACCATTATGACATCATCATCGCCATGATGACCGTTATGACATTATCGTCGCCATGATGACCATTATGACATCATCGTCGCCATGACAACCATTATGACATCATCGTCGCCATGGCGACCATTATGACATCACCTTCACCATGACGACCATTATGACATCACCGTAGCCATTACGACCATTATTAAATCACAGTCGCCATGACAACCATTATGACATCTTCGTCGCCATGACGACCATTATGACATCATGACATCACCGTTGCCATGACGACCATTATGACATCACCGTCGCCATGACGACCATTATGACATCATCGTCGCCATGACGACCATTATGACATCATCGTCGCCATGACACCCATTATGACATCACAATCGCCATGACGACCATTATGGCATCCTCATCGCCATGATGACCCTTTATGACATTATCGTCGCCATGACGACCCTTATGACATCATCGTCGCCATGGCAACCATTATGACATCATCATCGCCATGACAACCAATATGATATCATCGTCGCCATGATGACCATTATGATATCATCGTCTCCATGACAACCATTATGACATCATCGTCGCCATGACAACCATTATGACATCATTGTCGCCATGGCGACCATTATGACATCACCGTTGCCATGACGACCATTATGACATCATCGTAGCCATTATGACCATTATTAAATCACAGTCGCCATGACAACCATTGTGACATTTTCGTCGCCATGACGACCATAATGACATCATGACATCACCGTTGCCATGACGACCATTATGACATCACCGTTGCCATGACGACCATTATGACATCATCGTCGCCATGACGACCATTATGACATCATCGTCGCCATGACAACCATTATGACATCACAATCGCCATGACGACCATTATGGCATCATTATCGCCATGATGACCCTTTATGACATTATCTTCGCCATGACGACCCTTATGACATCATCGTCGCCATGGCAACCATTATGACATCATCATCGCCATGACAACCAATATGATATCATCGTCGCCATGATGACCATTATGATATCATCATCGCCATGACAACCAATATGATATCATCGTCGCCATGATGACCATTATGACATCATCGTCGCCATGACAACCATTATGACATCATATTCGTCATGGCGACCATTATGACATCACTGTCGCCATGACGACCATTATGACATCACCGTCGCCATGACGACCATTATGACATCATCATCGCCATGATGACCGTTATGACAATATCGTCGCCATGACGACCCTTATGACATCATCGTCGCCATGGCAACCATTATGACATCATCATCGCCATGACAACCAATATGATATCATTGTCGCCATGACAGCCATTATGACATCATCGTCGCCATGTCGACCATTATGACATCATCGTAGCCATTACGATCATTATTAAATCACAGTCGCCATGAAAACCATTATGACATCTTCGTCGCCATGACGACCATTATGACATCATGACATCACCATTGCTATGACGACCATTATGACATCACCGTTGCCATGACGACCATTATGACATCATCGTAGCCATTACGACCATTATCACAGTCGCCATGACAACCATTATGACATCTTCGTCGCCATGACGACCATTATGACATCATCGTCGCCATGACAACCATTATGACATCATCGTCGCCATGGCGACCATTATGACACCACCGTTGCCATGACGACCATTATGACATCATTGTCGCCATGATGACCATTATGACATTATTGTCGCCATGACGACCCTTATGACATCATCGTCGCCATGGCAACCATTATGACATCATCATCGCCATGACAACCAATATGATATCACCGTCGCCATGATGACCATTATGACATCATCATCGCCATGACAACCATTATGACATCATCGTCGCCATGGTGACCATTATGACATCACCGTCGCCATGACGACCATTATGACATCATCGTAGCCAAGACGACCATTATTAAATTACAGTCGCCATGACAACCATTATGACATCTTCGTCGTCATGACGACCATTATGATATCATGACATCACCGTTGCAATGACGACCATTATGACATCATCGTCGCCATGACAACCATTATGACATCACCATCGCCATGACGACCATTATGGCATCATCATCGCCATGATGACCCTTTATGACATTATCGTCGCCATGACGACCCTTATGACATCATCGTCGCCATGGCAACCATTATGACATCATCATCACCATGACAACCAATATGATATCATCGTCGCCATGATGACCATTGTGATATCATCGTCGCCATGACAACCATCATGATATCATCGTCGCCATGACGACCATTATGACATCACCGTTGCCATGACGACCATTATGACATCATCGTAGCCATTATGACCATTATTAAATCACAGTCGCCATGACAACCATTATGACATCTTCGTCGCCATGACGACCATTATGACATCATGACATCACCGTTGCCATGACGACCATTATGACATCACCGTTGCCATGACGACCATTATGACATCATCGTCGCCATGACGACCATTATGACATCATCGTCGCCATGACAACCATTATGACATCATCGTCGCCATGACGACCATTATGACATCATCGTCGCCATGACGACCATTATGACATCATCGTCGCCATGGCGACCATTATGACATCATCATCGCCATGATGACCGTTATGACAATATCGTCGCCATGACGACCCTTATGACATCATCGTCGCCATGGCAACCATTATGACATCATCATCGCCATGACAACCAATATGATATCATTGTCGCCATGACAACCATTATGACATCATCGTCGCCATGACAACCATTATGACATCACGGTCGCCATGTCGACCATTATGACATCATCGTAGCCATTACGATCATTATTAAATCACAGTCGCCATGACAACCATTATGACATCTTCGTCGCCATGACGACCATTATGACATCATGACATCACCATTGCTATGACGACCATTATGACATCACCGTTGCCATGATGACCATTATGACATCATCGTCGCCATGACAACCATTATGACATCATCGTCGCCATGGTGACCATTATGACACCACCGTTGCCATGACGACCATTATGACATCATCGTCGCCTTGATGACAATTATGACATCATCATCGCCATGACGACCATTATGACATCATCATCGCCATGATGACCCTTTATGACATTATCGTCGCCATGACGACCCTTATGACATCATCGTCGCCATGGCAACCATTATGACATCATCGTCGCCATGGCAACCAATATGATATAATTGTCGTCATGACAACCATTATGACATCATCGTCGCCTTGGCAACCATTATGACATCACGGTCGCCATGTCGACCATTATGACATCATCGTAGCTATTACAACCATTATTAAATCACAGTCGCCATGACAACCATTATGACATCTTCGTCGCCATGTCGACCATTATGACATCATGACATCACCGTTGCTATGACGACCATTATGACATCACCGTTGCCATGACGACCATTATGACATCATCGTCACCATTACGACGATTATTAAATCACAGTCGCCATGACAACCATTATGACATCTTCGTCGCCATGACGACCATTAGACATCATGACATCACCGTTGCCATGACGACCATTATGACATCATCGTCGCCATGACAACCATTATGACATCATCGTCGCCATGGTGACCATTATGACACCACCGTTGCCATGACGACCATTATGACATCATCGTCGCCTTGATGACAATTATGACATCATCATCGCCATGACGACCATTATGACATCATCATCGCCATGATGACCCTTTATGACATTATCGTCGCCATGACGACCCTTATGACATCATCGTCGCCATGGCAACCACTATGACATCATCGTCGCCATGGCAACCATTATGACATCATCGTCGCCATGACGACCATTATGACATCATGATCGCCATGGCAACCAATATGATATCATCGTCACCATTATGACATCATCGTCGCCATGACAACCATTATGACATCATCGTCGCCATGGCGACCATTATGACATCACCGTTGCCATGACGACCATTATGACATCATCGTAGCCATTACGACCATTATTAAATCACAGTCGCCATGACAACCATTATGACATCTTCGTCGCCATGACGACCATTATGACATCATGACATCACCGTTGCCATGACGACCATTATGACATCATCGTCGCCATGACAACCATTATGACATCATCGTCGCCATGGCAACCATTATGACATCATCATCGCCATGACGACCATTATGACATCATCATCGCCATGATGACCGTTATGACATTATCGTCGCCATGATGACCATTATGACATCATCGTCGCCATGACAACCATTATGACATCATCGTCGCCATGGCGACCATTATGACATCACCTTCGCCATGACGACCATTATGACATCACCGTAGCCATTACGACCATTATTAAATCACAGTCGCCATGACAACCATTATGACATCTTCGTCGCCATGACGACCATTATGACATCATGACATCACCGTTGCCATGACGACCATTATGACATCATCGTCGCCATGACAACCATTATGACATCACAATCGCCATGACGACCATTATGGCATCATCATCGCCATGATGACCCTTTATGACATTATCGTCGCCATGGCAACCATTATGACATCATCATCACCATGACAACCAATATGATATCATCGTCGCCATGATGACCATTGTGATATCATCGTCGCCATGACAACCATTATGACATCATCGTCGCCATGACGACCATTATGACATCACCGTTGCCATGACGACCATTATGACATCATCGTAGCAATTACGACCATTATTAAATCACAGTCGCCATGACAACCATTATGACATCTTTGTCGCCATGACGACCATTATGACATCATGACATCACCGTTGCCATGACGACCATTATGACATCATCGTCGCTATGACGACCATTATGACATCATCGTCACCATGACGACCATTATGACATCATCGTCGCCATGACAAGCATTATGACATCATCATCGCCATGATGACCGTTATGACAATATCGTCGCCATGACGACCCTTATGACATCATCGTCGCCATGGCAACCATTATGACATCATCATCGCCATGACAACCAATATGATATCATTGTCGCCATGACAACCATTATGACATCATCGTCGCCATGGCAACCATTATGACATCACGGTCGCCATGTCGACCATTATGACATCATCGTAGCCATTACGATCATTATTAAATCACAGTCGCCATGACAACCATTATGACATCTTCGTCGCCATGACGACCATTATGACATCATGACATCACCATTGCTATGACGACCATTATGACATCACCGTTGCCATGATGACCATTATGACATCATCGTCGCCATGACAACCATTATGACATCATCGTCGCCATGGTGACCATTATGACACCACCGTTGCCATGACGACCATTATGACATCATCGTCGCCTTGATGACAATTATGACATCATCATCGCCATGACGACCATTATGACATCATCATCGCCATGATGACCCTTTATGACATTATCGTCGCCATGACGACCCTTATGACATCATCGTCGCCATGGCAACCATTATGACATCATCGTCGCCATGGCAACCAATATGATATAATTGTCGTCATGACAACCATTATGACATCATCGTCGCCTTGGCAACCATTATGACATCACGGTCGCCATGTCGACCATTATGACATCATCGTAGCTATTACGACCATTATTAAATCACAGTCGCCATGACAACCATTATGACATCTTCGTCGCCATGACCACCATTATGACATCATGACATCACCGTTGCCATGACGACCATTATGACATCATCGTCGCCATGACAACCATTATGACATTATCGTCGCCATGGTGACCATTATGACACCACCGTTGCCATGACGACCATTATGACATCATTGTCGCCTTGACGACAATTATGACATTATCATCGCCATGACGACCATTATGACATCATCATCGCCATGATGACCGTTATGACAAAATCGTCGCCATGACGACCCTTATGACATCATCGTCGCCATGGAAACCATTATGACATCATCATCGCCATGACAACCAATATGATATCATCGTCGCCATGATGACCATTATGACATCATCGTCGCCATGGTGACCATTATGACATCACCGTCGCCATGACGACCATTATGACATCATCGTAGCCATTACGACCATTATTAAATCACAGTCGCCATGACAACCATTATGACATCTTCGTCGCCATGACGACCATTATGACATCATGACATCACCGTTGCCATGACGACCATTATGACATCACCGTTGCCATGACGACCATTATGACATCACCGTCACCATGACGACCATTATGACATAATCGTCGCCATGACAACCATTATGACATCACAATCGCCATGACGACCATTATGGCATCATCATCGCCATGATGACCCTTTATGACATTATCGTCGCCATGACGACCCTTATGACATCATCGTCGCCATGGCAACCATTATGACATCATCATCGCCATGACAACCAATATGATATCATCGTCGCCATGATGACCATTGTGATATCATCGTCGCCATGACAACCATTATGACATCATCGTCGCCATGACCACCATTATGACATCACCGTTGCCATGACGACCATTATGACATCATCGTAGCCATTACGACTATTATTAAATCACAGTCGCCATGACAACCATTATGACATCTTCGTCGCCATGACGACCATTATGACATCATGACATCACCGTTGCCATGACGACCATTATGACATCACCGTTGCTATGACGACCATTATGACATCATCGTCGCCATGACGACCATTATGACATCATCGTAGCCATGACAACCATTATGACATCATCGTCGCCATGGCAACCATTATGACATCATATTCGCCAAGGCGACCATTATGACATCACCGTCACCATGATGACCATTATGACATCATCATAGCCTTTACGACCATTATTAAATCACAGTCGCCATGACAACCATTATGACATCTTCGTCGCCATGACGACCATTATGACATCATGACATCACCGTTGCCATGACGGCCATTATGACATCACCGTTGCCATGACGACCATTATGACATCATCGTCGCCATGACGACCATTATGACATCATCGTCGCTATGACAACCATTATGACATCACAATCGCCATGACGACCATTATGACTTCATCGTCGCCATGGCGACCATTATGACATCATCATCGCCATGATGACCGTTATGACAATATCGTCCCAATGACGACCCTTATAACATCATCGTCGCCATGGCAACCATTATGACATGATCATCGCCATGACAACCAATATGATATCATTGTCGCCATGACAACCATTATGACATCATCGTCGCCATTGCAACCATTATGACATTACGGTCGCCATGTCGACCATTATGACATCATCGTAGCCATTACGACCATTATTAAATCACAGTCTCCATGACAACCATTGTGACATCTTCGTCGCCATGACGACCATTATGACATCACCGTTCCTATGACGACCATTATGACATCACCGTTGCCATGACGACCATTATGACATCATCGTAGCCATTACGACCATTATTAAATCACAGTCGCCATGACAACCATTATGACATCTTCGTCGCCATGACGACCATTATGACATCATGACATCAACGTTGCCATGACGACCATTATGACATCATCGTCGCCATGACAACCATTATGACATCATCGTCGCCATCGCGACCAGTATGACACCACCGTTGCCATGACGACCATTATGACATCATCGCCGCCTTGACGACAATTATGACATCATCATCGCCATGACGACCATTATGACATCATCATCGCCATGATGACCGTTATGACATTATCGTCGCCATGATGACCCTTATGACATCATCGTCGCCATGGCAACCATTATGACATCATCATCGCCATGACGACCATTATGACATCATCATCGCCATGATGACCGTTATGACATTATCGTCGCCATGATGACCATTATGACATCATCATCGCCATGACAACCATTATGACATCATCGTCGCCATGGCGACCATTATGACATCACCTTCGCAATGACGACCATTATGACATCACCGTAGCCATTACGACCATTATTAAATCACAGTCGCCATGACAACCATTATGACATCTTCGTCGCCATGACGACCATTATGACATCATGACATCACCGTCGCCATGACGACCCTTATGACATCATCGTCGCCATGGCAACCATTATGACATCATCATCACCATGACAACCAATATGATATCATCGTCGCCATGATGACCATTGTGATATCATCGTCGCCATGACAACCATTATGACATCATCGTCGCCATGACGACCATTATGACATCACCGTTGCCATGACGACCATTATGACATCATCGTAGCAATTACGACCATTATTAAATCACAGTCGCCATGACAACCATTATGACATCTTTGTCGCCATGACGACCATTATGACATCATGACATCACCGTTGCCATGATGACCATTATGACATCATCGTCGCTATGACGACCATTATGACATCATCGTCACCATGACGACCATTATGACATCATCGTCGCCATGACAAGCATTATGACATCATCATCGCCATGATGACCGTTATGACAATATCGTCGCCATGACGACCCTTACGACATCATCGTCGCCATGGCAACCATTATGACATCATCATCGCCATGACAACCAATATGATATCATTGTCGCCATGACAACCATTATGACATCATCGTCGCCATGGCAACCATTATGACATCACGGTCGCCATGTCGACCATTATGACATCATCGTAGCCATTATGATCATTATTAAATCACAGTCGCCATGACAACCATTATGACATCTTCGTCGCCATGACGACCATTATGACATCATGACATCACCATTGCTATGACGACCATTATGACATCACCGTTGCCATGACGACCATTATGACATCATCGTAGCCATTACGACCATTATCACAGTCGCCATGACAACCATTATGACATCTTCGTTGCCATGACCACCATTATGACATCATGACATCACCGTTGCCATGACGACCATTATGACAACATCGTCGCCATGACAACCATTATGACATCATCGTCGCCATGGCGACCATTATGACACCACCGTTGCCATGACGACCATTATGACATCATCATCGCCATGATGACCGTTATGACAAAATCGTCGCCATGACGACCCTTATGACATCATCGTCGCCATGGAAACCATTATGACATCATCATCGCCATGACAACCAATATGATATCATCGTCGCCATGATGACCATTATGACATCATCGTCACCATGGTGACCATTATGACATCACCGTCGCCATGACGACCATTATGACATCATCGTAGCCATTACAACCATTATTAAATCACAGTCGCCATGACAACCATTATGACATCTTCGTCGCCATGACGACCATTATGACATCATGACATCACCGTTGCCATGATGACCATTATGACATCACCGTCACCATGACGACCATTATGACATAATCGTCGCCATGACAACCATTATGACATCACAATCGCCATGACGACCATTATGGCATCATCATCGCCATGATGACCCTTTATGACATTATCGTCGCCATGACGACCCTTATTACATCATCGTCGCCATGGCAACCATTATGACATCATCATCGCCATGACAACCAATATGATATCATCGTCGCCATGATGACAATTGTGATATCATCGTCGCCATGACAACCATTATGACATCATCGTCGCCATGATCACCATTATGACATCACCGTTGCCATGACGACCATTATGACATCATCGTAGCCATTACGACTATTATTAAATCACAGTCGCCATGACAACCATTATGACATCTTCGTCGCCATGACGACCATTATGACATCATGACATCACCGTTGCCATGACGACCATTATGACATCACCGTTGCTATGACGACCATTATGACATCATCGTCGCCATGACGACCATTATGACATCATCGTAGCCATGACAACCATTATGACATCATCGTCGCCATTTCAACCATTATGACATCATATTCGCCATGGTGACCATTATGACATCACCGTCGCCATGACGACCATTATGACATCATCATAGCCATTACGACCATTATTAAATCACAGTCGCCATGACAACCATTATGACATCTTCGTCGCCATGACGACCATTATGACATCATGACATCACCGTTGCCATGACGACCATTATGACATCACCGTTGCCATGACGACCATTATGACATCATCGTCGCCATGACGACCATTATGACATCATCGTCGCCATGACAACCATTATGACATCACAATCGCCATGACGACCATTATGACATCATCATCGCCATGATGACCGTTATGACAATATCGTCCCAATGACGACCCTTATAACATCATCGTCGCCATGGCAACCATTATGACATCATCATCGCCATGACAACCAATATGATATCATTGTCGCCATGACAACCATTATGACATCATCGTCGCCATGGCAACCATTATGACATTACGGTCGCCATGTCGACCATTATGACATCATCGTAGCCATTACGACCATTATTAAATCACAGTCTCCATGACAACCATTGTGACATCTTCGTCGCCATGACGACCATTATGACATCACCGTTCCTATGACGACCATTATGACATCACCGTTGCCATGACGACCATTATGACATCATCGTAGCCATTACGACCATTATTAAATCACAGTCGCCATGACAACCATTATGACATCTTCGTCGCCATGACGACCATTATGACATCATGACATCACCGTTGCCATGACGACCATTATGACATCATCGTCGCCATGACAACCATTATGACATCATCGTCGCCATCGCGACCATTATGACACCACCGTTGCCATGACGACCATTATGACATCATCGCCGCCTTGACGACAATTATGACATCATCATCGCCATGACGACCATTATGACATCATCATCGCCATGATGACCGTTATGACATTATCGTCGCCATGATGACCCTTATGACATCATCGTCGCCATGGCAACCATTATGACATCATCATCGCCATGACGACCATTATGACATCATCATCGCCATGATGACCGTTATGACATTATCGTCGCCATGATGACCATTATGACATCATCGTCGCCATGACAACCATTATGACATCTTCGTCGCCATGACGACCATTATGACATCATGACATCACCGTTGCCATGACGACCATTATGACATCATCGTCGCCATGACAACCATTATGACATCACAATCGCCATGACGACCATTATGGCATCATCATCGCCATGATGACCCTTTATGACATTATCGTCGCCATGACGACCCTTATGACATCATCGTCGCCATGGCAACCATTATGACATCATCATCACCATGACAACCAATATGATATCGTCGCCATGATGACTATTGTGATATCATCGTCGCCATGACAACCATTATGACATCATCGTCGCCATAACGACCATTATGACATCACCGTTGCCATGACGACCATTATGACATCATCGTAGCCATTACGACCATTATTAAATCACAGTCGCCATGACAACCATTATGACATCTTTGTCGCCATGACGACCATTATGACATCATGACATCACCGTTGCCATGACGACCATTATGACATCAGCGTCGCCATGACGACCATTATGACATCATCGTCGCCATGACGACCATTATGACATCATCGTCGCCATGACGACCATTATGACATCATCGTCGCCATGACAACCATTATGACATCATCGTCGCCATGACGACCATTATGACATCATCGTCGCCATGGCGACCATTATGACATCATCATCGCCATGATGACCGTTATGACAATATCGTCGCCATGACGACCCTTATGACATCATCGTCGCCATGGCAACCATTATGACATCATCATCGCCATGACAACCATTATGATATCATTGTCGCCATGACAACCATTATGACATCATCGTCGCCATGGCAACCATTATGACATCACGGTCGCCATGTCGACCATTATGACATCATCATAGCCATTACGATCATTATTAAATCACAGTCGCCATGACAACCATTATGACATCTTCGTCGCCATGACGACCATTATGACATCATGACATCACCATTGCTATGACGACCATTATGACATCACCGTTGCCATGACGACCATTATGACATCATTGTAGCCATTACGACCATTATTACAGTCGCCATGACAACCATTATGACATCTTCGTCGCCATGACCACCATTATGACATAATGACATCACCGTTGCCATGACGACCATTATGACATCATCGTCGCCATGACAACCATTATGACATCTTCGTCGCCATGACGACCATTATGACATCATGACATCACCATTGCTATGACGACCATTATGACATCACCGTTGCCATGACGACCATTATGACATCATCGTAGCCATTACGACCATTATCAAAGTCGCCATGACCACCATTATGACATCATGACATCACCGTTGCCATGACGACCATTATTACATCATCGTCGCCATGACAACCATTATGACATCATCGTCGCCATGGCGACCATTATGACACCACCGTTGCCATGACGACCATTATGACATCATTGTCGCCTTGTTGACAATTATGACATTATCATCGCCATGACGACCATTATGACATCATCATCGCCATGATGACCGTTATGACATTATCGTCGCCATGACGACCCTTATGACATCATCGTCGCCATGGAAACCATTATGACATCATCGTCGCCATGGTGACCATTATGACATCACCGTCGCCATGACGACCATTATGACATCATCGTAGCCATTACGACCATTATTAAATCACAGTCGCCATGACAACCATTATGACATCTTTGTCGCCATGACGACCATTATGACATCATGACATCACCGTTGCCATGATGACCATTATGACATCATCGTCGCTATGACGACCATTATGACATCATCGTCACCATGACGACCATTATGACATCATCGTCGCCATGACAAGCATTATGACATCATCATCGCCATGATGACCGTTATGACAATATCGTCGCCATGACGACCCTTACGACATCATCGTCGCCATGGCAACCATTATGACATCATCATCGCCATGACAACCAATATGATATCATTGTCGCCATGACAACCATTATGACATCATCGTCGCCATGGCAACCATTATGACATCACGGTCGCCATGTCGACCATTATGACATCATCGTAGCCATTATGATCATTATTAAATCACAGTCGCCATGACAACCATTATGACATCTTCGTCGCCATGACGACCATTATGACATCATGACATCACCATTGCTATGACGACCATTATGACATCACCGTTGCCATGACGACCATTATGACATCATCGTAGCCATTACGACCATTATCACAGTCGCCATGACAACCATTATGACATCATCGTTGCCATGACCACCATTATGACATCATGACATCACCGTTGCCATGACGACCATTATGACAACATCGTCGCCATGACAACCATTATGACATCATCGTCGCCATGGCGACCATTATGACACCACCGTTGCCATGACGACCATTATGACATCATTGTCGCCTTGACGACAATTATGACATTATCATCGCCATGACGACCATTATGACATCATCATCGCCATGATGACCGTTATGACAAAATCGTCGCCATGACGACCCTTATGACATCATCGTCGCCATGGAAACCATTATGACATCATCATCGCCATGACAACCAATATGATATCATCGTCGCCATGATGACCATTATGACATCATCGTCACCATGGTGACCATTATGACATCACCGTCGCCATGACGACCATTATGACATCATCGTAGCCATTACAACCATTATTAAATCACAGTCGCCATGACAACCATTATGACATCTTCGTCGCCATGACGACCATTATGACATCATGACATCACCGTTGCCATGATGACCATTATGACATCACCGTCACCATGACGACCATTATGACATAATCGTCGCCATGACAACCATTATGACATCACAATCGCCATGACGACCATTATGGCATCATCATCGCCATGATGACCCTTTATGACATTATCGTCGCCATGACGACCCTTATTACATCATCGTCGCCATGGCAACCATTATGACATCATCATCGCCATGACAACCAATATGATATCATCGTCGCCATGATGACCATTGTGATATCATCGTCGCCATGACAACCATTATGACATCATCGTCGCCATGATCACCATTATGACATCACCGTTGCCATGACGACCATTATGACATCATCGTAGCCATTACGACTATTATTAAATCACAGTCGCCATGACAACCATTATGACATCTTCGTCGCCATGACGACCATTATGACATCATGACATCACCGTTGCCATGACGACCATTATGACATCACCGTTGCTATGACGACCATTATGACATCATCGTCGCCATGACGACCATTATGACATCATCGTAGCCATGACAACCATTATGACATCATCATCGCCATGACAACCAATATGATATCATTGTCGCCATGACAGCCATTATGACATCATCGTCGCCATGATGACCGTTATGACAATATTGTCGCCATGACGACCCTTATGACATCATCGTCGCCATGGCAACCACTATGACATCATCATCGCCATGACAACCAATATGATATCATTGTCGCCATGACAGCCATTATGACATCATCGTCGCCATGTCGACCATTATGACATCATCGTAGCCATTACGATCATTATTAAATCACAGTCGCCATGAAAACCATTATGACATCTTCGTCGCCATGACGACCATTATGACATCATGACATCACCATTGCTATGACGACCATTATGACATCACCGTTGCCATGACGACCATTATGACATCATCGTAGCCATTACGACCATTATCACAGTCGCCATGACAACCATTATGACATCTTCGTCGCCATGACGACCATTATGACATCATGGTCGCCATGACAACCATTATGACATCATCGTCGCCATGGCGACCATTATGACACCACCGTTGCCATGACGACCATTATGACATCATCGTCTCCTTGATGACAATTATGACATCATCATCGCCATGACGACCATTATGACATCATCATCGCCATGATGACCCTTTATGACATTATCGTCGCCATGACGACCCTTATGACATCATCGTCGCCATGGCAACCATTATGACATCATCGTCGCCATGGCAACCATTATGACATCATCGTCGCCATGACGACCATTATGACATCATCATCGCCATGACAACCAATATGATATCATCGTCGCCATGATGACCATTATGACATCATCGTCGCCATGACAACCATTATGACATCATCGTCGCCATGGCGACCATTATGACATCACCGTTGCCATGACGACCATTATGACATCATCGTAGCCATTACGACCATTATTAAATCACAGTCGCCATGACAACCATTATGACATCTTCGTCGCCATGACGACCATTATGACATCATGACATCACCGTTGCCATGACGACCATTATTACATTAGCGTCGCCATGACGACCATTATGACATCATCGTCGCCATGACGACCATTATGACATCATCGTCGCCATGGCAACCATTATGACAACATCGTCGCCATGGCAACCATTATGACATCATCATCGAAATGACAACCAATATGATATCATTGTCGCCATGACAACCATTATGACATCATTGTCGCCATGACGACCATTATGACATCATCGTCGCCATGGCGACCATTATGACATCATCATCGCCATGATGACCGTTATGACAATATCGTCGCCATGACGACCCTTATGACATCATCGTCGCCATGGCAACCATTATGACATCATCATCGCCATGACAACCAATATGATATCATTGTCGCCATGACAACCATTATGACATCATCGTCGCCATGGCAACCATTATGACATCACGGTCGCCATGTCGACCATTATGACATCATCGTAGCCATTACGATCATTATTAAATCACAGTCGCCATGAAAACCATTATGACATCTTCGTCGCCATGACGACCATTATGACATCATGACATCACCATTGCTATGACGACCATTATGACATCACCGTTGCCATGACGACCATTATGACATCATCGTAGCCATTACGACCATTATCACAGTCGCCATGACAACCATTATGACATCTTCGTCGCCATGACGACCATTATGACATCATCGTCGCCATGACAACCATTATGACATCATCGTCGCCTTGGCGACCACTATGACACCACCGTTGCCATGACGACCATTATGACATCATTGTCGTCATGATGACCTTTATGACATTATCCTCGCCATGACGAACCTTATGACATCATCGTCGCCATGGCAACCATTATGACATCATTATCGCCATGACAACCAATATGATATCATCGTCGCCATGATGACCATTATGACATCATCATCGCCATGACAACCATTATGACATCATCGTCGCCATGGTGACCATTATGACATCACCGTCGCCATGACGACCATTAGGACATCATCGTAGCCATTACGACCATTATTAAATTACAGTCGCCATGACAACCATTATGACATCTTCGTCGTCATGACGACCATTATGACATCATGACATCACCGTTGCCATGACGACCATTATGACATCATCGTCGCCATGACAAACATTATGACATCACAATCGCCATGACGACCATTATGGCATCATCATCGCCATGGCAACCATTATGACATCATCATCACCATGACAACCAATAAGATATCATCGTCGCCATGATGACCATTGTGATATCATCGTCGCCATGACAACCATTATGACATCATCGTCGCCATGACGACCATTATGACATCACCGTTGCCATGACGACCATTATGACATCATCGTAGCCATTACGACCATTATTAAATCACAGTCGCCATGACAACCATTATGACATCTTCGTCGCCATGACGACCATTATGACATCATGACATCACCGTTGCCATGATGACCATTATGACATCACCGTTGCCATGACGACCATTATGACATCATTGTCGCCATGACGACCATTATGACATCATCGTCGCCATGACAACCATTATAACATCATCATCGCCATGATGACCGTTATGACAATATCGTCGCCATGACGACACTTATGACATCATCGTCTCCATGGCAACCATTATGACATCATCATCGCCATGACAACCAATATGATATAATTGTCGCCATGACAACCATTATGACATCATCGTCGCCTTGGCAACCATTATGACATCACGGTCGCCATGTCGACCATTATGACATCATCGTAGCTATTACGACCATTATTAAATCACAGTCGCCATGACAACCATTATGACATCTTCGTCGCCATGTCGACCATTATGACATCATGACATCACCGTTGCTATGACGACCATTATGACATCACCGTTGCCATGACGACCATTATGACATCATCGTCGCCATTACGACCATTATTAAATCACAGTCGCCATGACAACCATTATGACATCTTCGTCGCCATGACGACCATTAGACATCATGACATCACCGTTGCCATGACGACCATTATGACATCATCGTCGCCATGACAACCATTATGACATCATCGTCGCCATGGTGACCATTATGACACCACAGTTGCCATGACGACCATTATGACATCATCGTCGCCTTGATGACAATTATGACATCATCATCGCCATGACGACCATTATGACATCATCATCGCCATGATGACCCTTTATGACATTATCGTCGCCATGACGACCCTTATGACATCATCGTCGCCATGGCAACCATTATGACATCATCGTCGCCATGGCAACCATTATGACATAATCGTCGCCATGACGACCATTATGACATCATCATCGCCATGGCAACCAATATGATATCATCGTCCCCATTATGACACCATCGTCGCCATGACAACCATTATGACATCATCGTCGCCATGGCGACCATTATGACATCACCGTTGCCATGACGACCATTATGACATCATGGTAGCCATTACGACCATTATTAAATCACAGTCGCCATGACAACCATTATGACATCTTCGTCGCCATGACGACCATTATGACATCATGACATCACCGTTGCCATGACGACCATTATTACATTAGCGTCGCCATGACGACCATTATGACATCATCGTCGCCATGACAACCATTATGACAACATCGTCGCCATGGCAACCATTATGACATCATCATCGCCATGACAACCAATATGATATCATTGTCGCCATGACAACCATTATGACATCATTGTCGCCATGACGACCATTATGACATCATCGTCGCCATGGCGACCATTATGACATCATCATCGCCATGATGACCGTTATGACAATATTGTCGCCATGACGACCCTTATGACATCATCGTCGCCATGGCAACCATTATGACATCATCATCGCCATGACAACCAATATGATATCATTGTCGCCATGACAGCCATTATGACATCATCGTCGCCATGTCGACCATTATGACATCATCGTAGCCATTACGATCATTATTAAATCACAGTCGCCATGAAAACCATTATGACATCTTCGTCGCCATGACGACCATTATGACATCATGACATCACCATTGCTATGACGACCATTATGACATCACCGTTGCCATGACGACCATTATGACATCATCGTAGCCATTACGACCATTATCACAGTCGCCATGACAACCATTATGACATCTTCGTCGCCATGACGACCATTATGACATCATCGTCGCCATGACAACCATTATGACATCATCGTTGCCATGGCGACCATTATGACACCACCGTTGCCATGACGACCATTATGACATGATTGTCGCCATGATGACCGTTATGACATTATCGTCGCCATGACGACCCTTATGACATCATCATCGCCATGGCAACCATTATGACATCATCATCGCCATGACAACCAATATGATATCATCATCGCCATGATGACCATTATGACATCATCGTCGCCATGACAACCATTATGACATCATCGTCGCCATGGCGACCATTATGACACCACCGTTGCCATGACGACCATTATGACATCATCGTCGCCTTGACGACAATTATGACATCATCATCGCCATGACGACCATTATGACATCATCATCGCCATGATGACCGTTATGACATTATCGTCGCCATGATGACCCTTATGACATCATCGTCGCCATGGCAACCATTATGACATCATCATCGCCATGACGACCATTATGACATCATCATCGCCATGATGACCCTTTATGACATTATCGTCGCCATGACGACCGTTATGACATCAACGTCGCCATGGCAACCATTATGACATCATCATCGCCATGACAACCAATATGATATCATCGTCGCCATGATGACCATTATGATATCATCGTCGCCATGACAACCATTATGACATCATCGTCGCCATGACAACCATTATGACATCATTGTCGCCATGGCGACCATTATGACATCACCGTTGCCATGACGACCATTATGACATCATCGTAGCCATTATGACCATTATTAAATCACAGTCGCCATGACAACCATTATGACATCTTCGTCGCCATGACGACCATTATGACATCATGACATCACCGTTGCCATGACGACCATTATGACATCACCGTTGCCATGACGACCATTATGACATCATCGTCGCCATGACGACCATTATGACATCATCGTCGCCATGACAACCATTATGACATCACAATCGCCATGACGACCATTATGGCATCATTATCGCCATGATGACCCTTTATGACATTATCGTCGCCATGACGACCCTTATGACATCATCGTCGCCATGGCAACCATTATGACATCATCATCGCCATGACAACCAATATGATATCATTGTCGCCATGACAACCATTATGACATCATCGTCGCCATGGCAACCATTATGACATCACGGTCGCCATGTCGACCATTATGACATCATCGTAGCCATTACGATCATTATTAAATCACAGTCGCCATGACAACCATTATGACATCTTCGTCGCCATGACGACCATTATGACATCATGACATCACCATTGCTATGACGACCATTATGACATCACCGTTGCCATGATGACCATTATGACATCATCGTCGCCATGACAACCATTATGACATCATCGTCGCCATGGTGACCATTATGACACCACCGTTGCCATGACGACCATTATGACATCATCGTCGCCTTGATGAGAATTATGACATCATCATCGCCATGACGACCATTATGACATCATCATCGCCATGATGACCCTTTATGACATTATCGTCGCCATGACGACCCTTATGACATCATCGTCGCCATGGCAACCATTATGACATCATCGTCGCCATGACGACCATTATGACATCATCATCGCCATGACAACCAATATGATATCATCGTCGCCATGATGACCATTATGACATCATCGTCGCCATGACAACCATTTTGACATCATCGTCGCCATGGCGACCATTATGACATCACCGTTGCCATGACGACCATTATGACATCATCGTAGCCATTACGACCATTATTAAATCACAGTCGCCATGACAACCATTATGACATCTTCGTCGCCATGACGACCATTATGACATCATGACATCACCGTTGCCATGACGACCATTATTACATTAGCGTCGCCATGACGACCATTATGACATCATCGTCGCCATGACAACCATTATGACAACATCGTCGCCATGGCAACCATTATGACATCATCATCGCCATGACAACCAATATGATATCATTGTCGCCATGACAACCATTATGACATCATTGTCGCCATGACGACCATTATGACATCATCGTCGCCATGGCGACCATTATGACATCATCATCGCCATGATGACCGTTATGACAATATTGTCGCCATGACGACCCTTATGACATCATCGTCGCCATGGCAACCATTATGACATCATCATCGCCATGACAACCAATATGATATCATTGTCGCCATGACAGCCATTATGACATCATCGTCGCCATGTCGACCATTATGACATCATCGTAGCCATTACGATCATTATTAAATCACAGTCGCCATGAAAACCATTATGACATCTTCGTCGCCATGACGACCATTATGACATCATGACATCACCATTGCTATGACGACCATTATGACATCACCGTTGCCATGACGACCATTATGACATCATCGTAGCCATTACGACCATTATCACAGTCGCCATGACAACCATTATGACATCTTCGTCGCCATGACGACCATTATGACATCATGGTCGCCATGACAACCATTATGACATCATCGTCGCCATGGCGACCATTATGACACCACCGTTGCCATGACGACCATTATGACATCATTGTCGCCATGATGACCGTTATGACATTATCGTCGCCATGACGACCCTTATGACATCATCGTCGCCATGGCAACCATTATGACATCATCATCGCCATGACAACCAATATGATATCACCGTCGCCATGATGACCATTATGACATCATCATCGCCATGACAACCATTATGACATCATCGTCGCCATGGTGACCATTATGACATCACCGTCGCCATGACGACCATTATGACATCATCGTAGCCATGACGACCATTATTAAATTACAGTCGCCATGACAACCATTATGACATCTTCGTCGTCATGACGACCATTATGACATCATGACATCACCGTTGCAATGACGACCATTATGACATCATCGTCGCCATGACAACCATTATGACATCACCATCACCATGACGACCATTATGGCATCATCATCGCCATGATGACCCTTTATGACATTATCGTCGCCATGACGACCCTTATGACATCATCGTCGCCATGGCAACCATTATGACATCATCATCACCATGACAACCAATATGATATCATCGTCGCCATGATGACCATTGTGATATCATCGTCGCCATGACAACCATCATGACATCATCGTCGCCATGACGACCATTATGACATCACCGTTGCCATGACGACCATTATGACATCATCGTAGCCATTACGACCATTATTAAATCACAGTCGCCATGACAACCATTATGACATCTTCGTCGCCATGACGACCATTATGACATTATGACATCACCGTTGCCATGACGACCATTATGACATCACCGTTGCCATGACGACCATTATGACATCATCGTCGCCATGACGACCATTATGACATCATCGTCGCCATGACGACCATTATGACATCATCGTCGCCATGACAACCATTATGACATCATCGTCGCCATGACGACCATTATGACATCATCGTCGACATGACGACCATTATGACATCATCGTCGCCATGGCGACCATTATGACATCATCATCGCCATGATGACCGTTATGACAATATCGTCGCCATGACGACCCTTATGACATCATCGTCGCCATGGCAACCATTATGACATCATCATCGCCATGACAACCAATATGATATCATTGTCGCCATGACAACCATTATGACATCATCGTCGCCATGACAACCATTATGACATCACGGTCGCCATGTCGACCATTATGACATCATCGTAGCCATTACGATCATTATTAAATCACAGTCGCCATGACAACCATTATGACATCTTCGTCGCCATGACGACCATTATGACATCATGACATCACCATTGCTATGACGACCATTATGACATCACCGTTGCCATGATGACCATTATGACATCATCGTCGCCATGACAACCATTATGACATCATCGTCGCCATGGTGACCATTATGACACCACCGTTGCCATGACGACCATTATGACATCATCGTCGCCTTGATGACAATTATGACATCATCATCGCCATGACGACCATTATGACATCATCATCGCCATGATGACCCTTTATGACATTATCGTCGCCATGACGACCCTTATGACATCATCGTCGCCATGGCAACCATTATGACATCATCGTCGCCATGGCAACCATTATGACATCATCGTCGCCATGACGACCATTATGACATCATCATCGCCATGACAACCAATATGATATCATCGTCGCCATGATGACCATTATGACATCATCGTCGCCATGACAACCATTATGACATCATCGTCGCCATGGCGACCATTATGACATCACCGTTGCCATGACGACCATTATGACATCATCGTAGCCATTACGACCATTATTAAATCACAGTCGCCATGACAACCATTATGACATCTTCGTCGCCATGACGACCATTATGACATCATGACATCACCGTTGCCATGACGACCATTATTACATTAGCGTCGCCATGACGACCATTATGACATCATCGTCGCCATGACAACCATTATGACAACATCGTCGCCATGGCAACCATTATGACATCATCATCGAAATGACAACCAATATGATATCATTGTCGCCATGACAACCATTATGACATCATTGTCGCCATGACGACCATTATGACATCATCGTCGCCATGGCGACCATTATGACATCATCATCGCCATGATGACCGTTATGACAATATCGTCGCCATGACGACCCTTATGACATCATCGTCGCCATGGCAACCATTATGACATCATCATCGCCATGACAACCAATATGATATCATTGTCGCCATGACAACCATTATGACATCATCGTCGCCATGGCAACCATTATGACATCACGGTCGCCATGTCAACCATTATGACATCATCGTAGCCATTACGATCATTATTAAATCACAGTCGCCATGAAAACCATTATGACATCTTCGTCGCCATGACGACCATTATGACATCATGACATCACCATTGCTATGACGACCATTATGACATCACCGTTGCCATGACGACCATTATGACATCATCGTAGCCATTACGACCATTATCACAGTCGCCATGACAACCATTATGACATCTTCGTCGCCATGACGACCATTATGACATCATCGTCGCCATGACAACCATTATGACATCATCGTCGCCTTGGCGACCACTATGACACCACCGTTGCCATGACGACCATTATGACATCATTGTCGTCATGATGACCTTTATGACATTATCCTCGCCATGACGAACCTTATGACATCATCGTCGCCATGGCAACCATTATGACATCATTATCGCCATGACAACCAATATGATATCATCGTCGCCATGATGACCATTATGACATCATCATCGCCATGACAACCATTATGACATCATCGTCGCCATGGTGACCATTATGACATCACCGTCGCCATGACGACCATTATGACATCATCGTAGCCATTACGACCATTATTAAATTACAGTCGCCATGACAACCATTATGACATCTTCGTCGTCATGACGACCATTATGACATCATGACATCACCGTTGCCATGACGACCATTATGACATCATCGTCGCCATGACAACCATTATGACATCACAATCGCCATGACGACCATTATGGCATCATCATCGCCATGGCAACCATTATGACATCATCATCACCATGACAACCAATAAGATATCATCGTCGCCATGATGACCATTGTGATATCATCGTCGCCATGACAACCATTATGACATCATCGTCGCCATGACGACCATTATGACATCACCGTTGCCATGACGACCATTATGACATCATCGTAGCCATTACGACCATTATTAAATCACAGTCGCCATGACAACCATTATGACATCTTCGTCGCCATGACGACCATTATGACATCATGACATCACCGTTGCCATGATGACCATTATGACATCACCGTTGCCATGACGACCATTATGACATCATTGTCGCCATGACGACCATTATGACATCATCGTCGCCATGACAACCATTATAACATCATCATCGCCATGATGACCGTTATGACAATATCGTCGCCATGACGACACTTATGACATCATCGTCTCCATGGCAACCATTATGACATCATCATCGCCATGACAACCAATATGATATAATTGTCGCCATGACAACCATTATGACATCATCGTCGCCTTGGCAACCATTATGACATCACGGTCGCCATGTCGACCATTATGACATCATCGTAGCTATTACGACCATTATTAAATCACAGTCGCCATGACAACCATTATGACATCTTCGTCGCCATGTCGACCATTATGACATCATGACATCACCGTTGCTATGACGACCATTATGACATCACCGTTGCCATGACGACCATTATGACATCATCGTCGCCATTACGACCATTATTAAATCACAGTCGCCATGACAACCATTATGACATCTTCGTCGCCATGACGACCATTAGACATCATGACATCACCGTTGCCATGACGACCATTATGACATCATCGTCGCCATGACAACCATTATGACATCATCGTCGCCATGGTGACCATTATGACACCACCGTTGCCATGACGACCATTATGACATCATCGTCGCCTTGATGACAATTATGACATCATCATCGCCATGACGACCATTATGACATCATCATCGCCATGATGACCCTTTATGACATTATCGTCGCCATGACGACCCTTATGACATCATCGTCGCCATGGCAACCATTATGACATCATCGTCGCCATGGCAACCATTATGACATAATCGTCGCCATGACGACCATTATGACATCATCATCGCCATGGCAACCAATATGATATCATCGTCCCCATTATGACACCATCGTCGCCATGACAACCATTATGACATCATCGTCGCCATGGCGACCATTATGACATCACCGTTGCCATGACGACCATTATGACATCATGGTAGCCATTACGACCATTATTAAATCACAGTCGCCATGACAACCATTATGACATCTTCGTCGCCATGACGACCATTATGACATCATGACATCACCGTTGCCATGACGACCATTATTACATTAGCGTCGCCATGACGACCATTATGACATCATCGTCGCCATGACAACCATTATGACAACATCGTCGCCATGGCAACCATTATGACATCATCATCGCCATGACAACCAATATGATATCATTGTCGCCATGACAACCATTATGACATCATTGTCGCCATGACGACCATTATGACATCATCGTCGCCATGGCGACCATTATGACATCATCATCGCCATGATGACCGTTATGACAATATTGTCGCCATGACGACCCTTATGACATCATCGTCGCCATGGCAACCATTATGACATCATCATCGCCATGACAACCAATATGATATCATTGTCGCCATGACAGCCATTATGACATCATCGTCGCCATGTCGACCATTATGACATCATCGTAGCCATTACGATCATTATTAAATCACAGTCGCCATGAAAACCATTATGACATCTTCGTCGCCATGACGACCATTATGACATCATGACATCACCATTGCTATGACGACCATTATGACATCACCGTTGCCATGACGACCATTATGACATCATCGTAGCCATTACGACCATTATCACAGTCGCCATGACAACCATTATGACATCTTCGTCGCCATGACGACCATTATGACATCATCGTCGCCATGACAACCATTATGACATCATCGTTGCCATGGCGACCATTATGACACCACCGTTGCCATGACGACCATTATGACATGATTGTCGCCATGATGACCGTTATGACATTATCGTCGCCATGACGACCCTTATGACATCATCATCGCCATGGCAACCATTATGACATCATCATCGCCATGACAACCAATATGATATCATCATCGCCATGATGACCATTATGACATCATCGTCGCCATGACAACCATTATGACATCATCGTCGCCATGGCGACCATTATGACACCACCGTTGCCATGACGACCATTATGACATCATCGTCGCCTTGACGACAATTATGACATCATCATCGCCATGACGACCATTATGACATCATCATCGCCATGATGACCGTTATGACATTATCGTCGCCATGATGACCCTTATGACATCATCGTCGCCATGGCAACCATTATGACATCATCATCGCCATGACGACCATTATGACATCATCATCGCCATGATGACCCTTTATGACATTATCGTCGCCATGACGACCGTTATGACATCAACGTCGCCATGGCAACCATTATGACATCATCATCGCCATGACAACCAATATGATATCATCGTCGCCATGATGACCATTATGATATCATCGTCGCCATGACAACCATTATGACATCATCGTCGCCATGACAACCATTATGACATCATTGTCGCCATGGCGACCATTATGACATCACCGTTGCCATGACGACCATTATGACATCATCGTAGCCATTATGACCATTATTAAATCACAGTCGCCATGACAACCATTATGACATCTTCGTCGCCATGACGACCATTATGACATCATGACATCACCGTTGCCATGACGACCATTATGACATCACCGTTGCCATGACGACCATTATGACATCATCGTCGCCATGACGACCATTATGACATCATCGTCGCCATGACAACCATTATGACATCACAATCGCCATGACGACCATTATGGCATCATTATCGCCATGATGACCCTTTATGACATTATCGTCGCCATGACGACCCTTATGACATCATCGTCGCCATGGCAACCATTATGACATCATCATCGCCATGACAACCAATATGATATCATTGTCGCCATGACAACCATTATGACATCATCGTCGCCATGGCAACCATTATGACATCACGGTCGCCATGTCGACCATTATGACATCATCGTAGCCATTACGATCATTATTAAATCACAGTCGCCATGACAACCATTATGACATCTTCGTCGCCATGACGACCATTATGACATCATGACATCACCATTGCTATGACGACCATTATGACATCACCGTTGCCATGATGACCATTATGACATCATCGTCGCCATGACAACCATTATGACATCATCGTCGCCATGGTGACCATTATGACACCACCGTTGCCATGACGACCATTATGACATCATCGTCGCCTTGATGAGAATTATGACATCATCATCGCCATGACGACCATTATGACATCATCATCGCCATGATGACCCTTTATGACATTATCGTCGCCATGACGACCCTTATGACATCATCGTCGCCATGGCAACCATTATGACATCATCGTCGCCATGACGACCATTATGACATCATCATCGCCATGACAACCAATATGATATCATCGTCGCCATGATGACCATTATGACATCATCGTCGCCATGACAACCATTTTGACATCATCGTCGCCATGGCGACCATTATGACATCACCGTTGCCATGACGACCATTATGACATCATCGTAGCCATTACGACCATTATTAAATCACAGTCGCCATGACAACCATTATGACATCTTCGTCGCCATGACGACCATTATGACATCATGACATCACCGTTGCCATGACGACCATTATTACATTAGCGTCGCCATGACGACCATTATGACATCATCGTCGCCATGACAACCATTATGACAACATCGTCGCCATGGCAACCATTATGACATCATCATCGCCATGACAACCAATATGATATCATTGTCGCCATGACAACCATTATGACATCATTGTCGCCATGACGACCATTATGACATCATCGTCGCCATGGCGACCATTATGACATCATCATCGCCATGATGACCGTTATGACAATATTGTCGCCATGACGACCCTTATGACATCATCGTCGCCATGGCAACCATTATGACATCATCATCGCCATGACAACCAATATGATATCATTGTCGCCATGACAACCATTATGACATCATCGTCGCCATGGCAACCATTATGACATCACGGTCGCCATGTCGACCATTATGACATCATCGTAGCCATTACGATCATTATTAAATCACAGTCGCCATGAAAACCATTATGACATCTTCGTCGCCATGACGACCATTATGACATCATGACATCACCATTGCTATGACGACCATTATGACATCACCGTTGCCATGACGACCATTATGACATCATCGTAGCCATTACGACCATTATCACAGTCGCCATGACAACCATTATGACATCTTCGTCGCCATGACGACCATTATGACATCATCGTCGCCATGACAACCATTATGACATCATCGTCGCCTTGGCGACCACTATGACACCACCGTTGCCATGACGACCATTATGACATCATTGTCGTCATGATGACCTTTATGACATTATCCTCGCCATGACGAACCTTATGACATCATCGTCGCCATGGCAACCATTATGACATCATTATCGCCATGACAACCAATATGATATCATCGTCGCCATGATGACCATTATGACATCATCATCGCCATGACAACCATTATGACATCATCGTCGCCATGGTGACCATTATGACATCACCGTCGCCATGACGACCATTATGACATCATCGTAGCCATTACGACCATTATTAAATTACAGTCGCCATGACAACCATTATGACATCTTCGTCGTCATGACGACCATTATGACATCATGACATCACCGTTGCCATGACGACCATTATGACATCATCGTCGCCATGACAACCATTATGACATCACAATCGCCATGACGACCATTATGGCATCATCATCGCCATGGCAACCATTATGACATCATCATCACCATGACAACCAATAAGATATCATCGTCGCCATGATGACCATTGTGATATCATCGTCGCCATGACAACCATTATGACATCATCGTCGCCATGACGACCATTATGACATCACCGTTGCCATGACGACCATTATGACATCATCGTAGCCATTACGACCATTATTAAATCACAGTCGCCATGACAACCATTATGACATCTTCGTCGCCATGACGACCATTATGACATCATGACATCACCGTTGCCATGATGACCATTATGACATCACCGTTGCCATGACGACCATTATGACATCATTGTCGCCATGACGACCATTATGACATCATCGTCGCCATGACAACCATTATAACATCATCATCGCCATGATGACCGTTATGACAATATCGTCGCCATGACGACACTTATGACATCATCGTCTCCATGGCAACCATTATGACATCATCATCGCCATGACAACCAATATGATATAATTGTCGCCATGACAACCATTATGACATCATCGTCGCCTTGGCAACCATTATGACATCACGGTCGCCATGTCGACCATTATGACATCATCGTAGCTATTACGACCATTATTAAATCACAGTCGCCATGACAACCATTATGACATCTTCGTCGCCATGTCGACCATTATGACATCATGACATCACCGTTGCTATGACGACCATTATGACATCACCGTTGCCATGACGACCATTATGACATCATCGTCGCCATTACGACCATTATTAAATCACAGTCGCCATGACAACCATTATGACATCTTCGTCGCCATGACGACCATTAGACATCATGACATCACCGTTGCCATGACGACCATTATGACATCATCGTCGCCATGACAACCATTATGACATCATCGTCGCCATGGTGACCATTATGACACCACCGTTGCCATGACGACCATTATGACATCATCGTCGCCTTGATGACAATTATGACATCATCATCGCCATGACGACCATTATGACATCATCATCGCCATGATGACCCTTTATGACATTATCGTCGCCATGACGACCCTTATGACATCATCGTCGCCATGGCAACCATTATGACATCATCGTCGCCATGGCAACCATTATGACATAATCGTCGCCATGACGACCATTATGACATCATCATCGCCATGGCAACCAATATGATATCATCGTCCCCATTATGACACCATCGTCGCCATGACAACCATTATGACATCATCGTCGCCATGGCGACCATTATGACATCACCGTTGCCATGACGACCATTATGACATCATGGTAGCCATTACGACCATTATTAAATCACAGTCGCCATGACAACCATTATGACATCTTCGTCGCCATGACGACCATTATGACATCATGACATCACCGTTGCCATGACGACCATTATTACATTAGCGTCGCCATGACGACCATTATGACATCATCGTCGCCATGACAACCATTATGACAACATCGTCGCCATGGCAACCATTATGACATCATCATCGCCATGACAACCAATATGATATCATTGTCGCCATGACAACCATTATGACATCATTGTCGCCATGACGACCATTATGACATCATCGTCGCCATGGCGACCATTATGACATCATCATCGCCATGATGACCGTTATGACAATATTGTCGCCATGACGACCCTTATGACATCATCGTCGCCATGGCAACCATTATGACATCATCATCGCCATGACAACCAATATGATATCATTGTCGCCATGACAGCCATTATGACATCATCGTCGCCATGTCGACCATTATGACATCATCGTAGCCATTACGATCATTATTAAATCACAGTCGCCATGAAAACCATTATGACATCTTCGTCGCCATGACGACCATTATGACATCATGACATCACCATTGCTATGACGACCATTATGACATCACCGTTGCCATGACGACCATTATGACATCATCGTAGCCATTACGACCATTATCACAGTCGCCATGACAACCATTATGACATCTTCGTCGCCATGACGACTATTATGACATCATCGTCGCCATGACAACCATTATGACATCATCGTTGCCATGGCGACCATTATGACACCACCGTTGCCATGACGACCATTATGACATGATTGTCGCCATGATGACCGTTATGACATTATCGTCGCCATGACGACCCTTATGACATCATCATCGCCATGGCAACCATTATGACATCATCATCGCCATGACAACCAATATGATATCATCATCGCCATGATGACCATTATGACATCATCGTCGCCATGACAACCATTATGACATCATCGTCGCCATGGCGACCATTATGACACCACCGTTGCCATGACGACCATTATGACATCATCGTCGCCTTGACGACAATTATGACATCATCATCGCCATGACGACCATTATGACATCATCATCGCCATGATGACCGTTATGACATTATCGTCGCCATGATGACCCTTATGACATCATCGTCGCCATGGCAACCATTATGACATCATCATCGCCATGACGACCATTATGACATCATCATCGCCATGATGACCCTTTATGACATTATCGTCGCCATGACGACCGTTATGACATCAACGTCGCCATGGCAACCATTATGACATCATCATCGCCATGACAACCAATATGATATCATCGTCGCCATGATGACCATTATGATATCATCGTCGCCATGACAACCATTATGACATCATCGTCGCCATGACAACCATTATGACATCATTGTCGCCATGGCGACCATTATGACATCACCGTTGCCATGACGACCATTATGACATCATCGTAGCCATTATGACCATTATTAAATCACAGTCGCCATGACAACCATTATGACATCTTCGTCGCCATGACGACCATTATGACATCATGACATCACCGTTGCCATGACGACCATTATGACATCACCGTTGCCATGACGACCATTATGACATCATCGTCGCCATGACGACCATTATGACATCATCGTCGCCATGACAACCATTATGACATCACAATCGCCATGACGACCATTATGGCATCATTATCGCCATGATGACCCTTTATGACATTATCGTCGCCATGACGACCCTTATGACATCATCGTCGCCATGGCAACCATTATGACATCATCATCGCCATGACAACCAATATGATATCATTGTCGCCATGACAACCATTATGACATCATCGTCGCCATGGCAACCATTATGACATCACGGTCGCCATGTCGACCATTATGACATCATCGTAGCCATTACGATCATTATTAAATCACAGTCGCCATGACAACCATTATGACATCTTCGTCGCCATGACGACCATTATGACATCATGACATCACCATTGCTATGACGACCATTATGACATCACCGTTGCCATGATGACCATTATGACATCATCGTCGCCATGACAACCATTATGACATCATCGTCGCCATGGTGACCATTATGACACCACCGTTGCCATGACGACCATTATGACATCATCGTCGCCTTGATGAGAATTATGACATCATCATCGCCATGACGACCATTATGACATCATCATCGCCATGATGACCCTTTATGACATTATCGTCGCCATGACGACCCTTATGACATCATCGTCGCCATGGCAACCATTATGACATCATCGTCGCCATGACGACCATTATGACATCATCATCGCCATGACAACCAATATGATATCATCGTCGCCATGATGACCATTATGACATCATCGTCGCCATGACAACCATTTTGACATCATCGTCGCCATGGCGACCATTATGACATCACCGTTGCCATGACGACCATTATGACATCATCGTAGCCATTACGACCATTATTAAATCACAGTCGCCATGACAACCATTATGACATCTTCGTCGCCATGACGACCATTATGACATCATGACATCACCGTTGCCATGACGACCATTATTACATTAGCGTCGCCATGACGACCATTATGACATCATCGTCGCCATGACAACCATTATGACAACATCGTCGCCATGGCAACCATTATGACATCATCATCGCCATGACAACCAATATGATATCATTGTCGCCATGACAACCATTATGACATCATTGTCGCCATGACGACCATTATGACATCATCGTCGCCATGGCGACCATTATGACATCATCATCGCCATGATGACCGTTATGACAATATTGTCGCCATGACGACCCTTATGACATCATCGTCGCCATGGCAACCATTATGACATCATCATCGCCATGACAACCAATATGATATCATTGTCGCCATGACAGCCATTATGACATCATCGTCGCCATGTCGACCATTATGACATCATCGTAGCCATTACGATCATTATTAAATCACAGTCGCCATGAAAACCATTATGACATCTTCGTCGCCATGACGACCATTATGACATCATGACATCACCATTGCTATGACGACCATTATGACATCACCGTTGCCATGACGACCATTATGACATCATCGTAGCCATTACGACCATTATCACAGTCGCCATGACAACCATTATGACATCTTCGTCGCCATGACGACCATTATGACATCATCGTCGCCATGACAACCATTATGACATCATCGTCGCCATGGCGACCATTATGACACCACCGTTGCCATGACGACCATTATGACATCATTGTCGCCATGATGACCGTTATGACATTATCGTCGCCATGACGACCCTTATGACATCATCATCGCCATGGCAACCATTATGACATCATCATCGCCATGACAACCAATATGATATCATCGTCGCCATGATGACCATTATGACATCATCATCGCCATAACAACCATTATGACATCATCGTCGCCATGGTGACCATTATGACATCACCGTCGCCATGACGACCATTATGACATCATCGCAGCCATTACGACCATTATTAAATTACAGTCGCCATGACAACCATTATGACATCTTCGTCGTCATGACGACCATTATGACATCATGACATCACCGTTGCCATGACGACCATTATGACATCATCGTCGCCATGACAACCATTATGACATCACAATCGCCATGACGACCATTATGGCATCATCATCGCCATGATGACCCTTTATGACATTATCGTCGCCATGACGACCCTTATGACATCATCGTCGCCATGGCAACCATTATGACATCATCATCACCATGACAACCAATATGATATCATCGTCGCCATGATGACCATTGTGATATCATCGTCGCCATGACAACCATTATGACATCATCGTCGCCATGACGACCATTATGACATCACCGTTGCCATGACGACCATTATGACATCATCGTAGCCATTACGACCATTATTAAATCACAGTCGCCATGACAACCATTATGACATCTTCGTCGCCATGACGACCATTATGACATCATGACATCACCTTTGCCATGACGACCATTATGACATCACCGTTGCCATGACGACCATTATGACATCATCGTCGCCATGACGACCATTATGACATCATCGTCGCCATGACACCCATTATGACATCACAATCGCCATGACGACCATTATGGCATCATCATCGCCATGATGACCCTTTATGACATTATCGTCGCCATGACGACCCTTATGACATCATCGTCGCCATGGCAACCATTATGACATCATCATCGCCATGACAACCAATATGATATCATCGTCGCCATGATGACCATTATGATATCATCGTCGCCATGACGACCATTATGACATCATCGTCGCCATGACAACCATTATGACATCATCGTGGCCATGGCGACCATTATGACATCACCGTTGCCATGACGACCATTATGACATCACCGTTGCCATGACGACCATTATTAAATCACAGTCGCCATGACAACCATTATGACATCTTCGTCGCCATGACGACCATTATGACATCATGACATCACCGTTGCCATGACGACCATTATGACATCACCGTTGCCATGATGACCATTATGACATCATCGTCGCCATGACGACCATTATGACATCATCGTCGCCATGACAACCATTATGACATCACAATCGCCATGACGACCATTATGGCATCATCATCGCCATGATGACCCTTTATGACATTATCGTCGCCATGACGACCCTTATGACATCATCGTCGCCATGGCAACCATTATGACATCATCATCGCCATGACAACCAATATGATATCATCGTCGCCATGATGACCATTATGATATCATCATCGCCATGACAACCAATATGATATCATCGTCGCCATGATGACCATTATGACATCATCGTCGCCATGACAACCATTATGACATCATATTCGCCATGGCGACCATTATGACATCACCGTCGCCATGACGACCATTATGACATCACCGTCGCCATGACGACCATTATTAAATCACAGTCGCCATGACAACCATTATGACATCTTCGTCGCCATGACGACCATTATGACATCATGACATCAACGTTGCCATGACGACCATTATGACATCACTGTTGCCATGACGACCATTATGACATCATCGTCGCCATGACGACCATTATGACATCATCGTCGCCATGACAACCATTATGACATCACAATCGCCATGACGACCATTATGACATCATCGTCGCCATGGCGACCATTATGACATCATCATCGCCATGATGACCGTTATGACATCATCATCGCCATGATGACCGTTATGACATCATCATCGCCATGATGACCGTTATGACAATATCGTTGCCATGACGACCCTTATGACATCATCGTCGCCATGGCAACCATTATGACATCATCATCGCCATGACAACCAATATGATATCATTGTCGCCATGAAAACCATTATGACATCATCGTCGCCATGGCAACCATTACGACATCACGGTCACCATGTCGACCATTATGACATCATCGTAGCCATTACGACCATTATTAAATCACAGTCGCCATGACAACCATTATGACATCTTCGTCGCCATGACGACCATTATGACATCATGACATCACCGTTGCTATGACGACCATTATGACATCACCGTTGCCATGACGACCATTATGACATCATCGTAGCCATTAAGACCATTATTAAATCACAGTCGCCATGACACCCATTATGACATCTTCGTCGCCATGACGACCATTATGACATCATGACATCACCGTTGCCATGACGACCATTATGACATCATCGTCGCCATGACAACCATTATGACATCATCGTCGCCATGGCGACCATTATGACACCACCGTTGCCATGACGACCATTATGACATCATCGTCACCTTGACGACAATTATGACATCATCATCGCCATGACGACCATTATGACATCATCATCGACATGATGACCGTTATGACATTATCGTCGTCATGACGACCCTTATGAAATCATCGTCGCCATGGCAACCATTATGACATAATCATCGCCATGACAACCAATATGATATCATCGTCGCCATGATGACCATTATGACATCATCGTCGCCATGACAATCATTATGACATCATCGTCGCCATGGCGACCATTATGACATCACCGTCGCCATGACGACCATTATGACATCATCGTAGCCATTACGACCATTATTAAATCACAGTCGCCATGACAACCATTATGACATCTTCGTCGCCATGACGACCATTATGACATCATGACATCACCGTTGCCATGACGACCATTATGACATCATCGTCGCCATGACAACCATTATGACATCACAATCGCCATGACGACCATTATGGCATCATCATCGCCATGATGACCCTTTATGACATTATCGTCGCCATGACGACCCTTATGACATCATCGTCACCATGGCAACCATTATGACATCATCATCACCATGACAACCAATATGATATCATCGTCGCCATGACGACCATTATGACATCATGACATCACCGTTGCCATGACGACCATTATGACATCATCGTCGCCATGACGACCATTATGACATCATCGTCGCCATGACGACCATTATGACATCATCGTCGCCATGACGACCATTATGACATCATCGTCGCCATGATGATCATTATGACATCATCGTCGCCATGGCGACCATTATGACATCATCATCGCCATGATGACCGTTATGACAATATCGTCGCCATGACGACCCTTATGACATCATCGTCGCCATGGCAACCATTATGACATCATCATCGCCATGACAACCAATATGATATCATTGTCGCCATGACAACCATTATGACATCATCGTCGCCATGGCAACCATTATGACATCACGGTCGCCATGTCGACCATTATGACATCATCGTAGCCATTACGATCACTATTAAATCACAGTCGCCATGACAACCATTATGACATCTTCGTCGCCATGACGACCATTATGACATCATGACATCACCATTGCTATGACGAAGATTATGACATCACCGTTGCCATGACGACCATTATGACATCATCGTAGCCATTACGACCATTATCACAGTCGCCATGACAACCATTATGACATCTTCGTCGCCATGACCACCATTATGACATCATGACATCACCGTTGCCATGACGACCATTATGACATCATCGTCGCCATGACAACCATTATGACATCATCGTCGCCATGGCGACCATTATGACACCACCGTTGCCATGACGACCATTATGACATCATTGTCGCCTTGATGACAATTATGACATTATCATCGCCATGACGACCATTATGACATCATCATCGCCATGATGACCGTTATGACATTATCGTCGCCATGACGACCCTTATGACATCATCGTCACCATGGAAACCATTATGACATCATCATCGCCATGACAACCAATATGATATCATCGTCGCCATGATGACCATTATGACATCATCGTCGCCATGGTGACCATTATGACATCACCGTCGCCATGACGACCATTATGACATCATCGTAGCCATTACGACCATTATTAAATCACAGTCGCCATGACAACCATTATGACATCTTCGTCGCCATGACGACCATTATGACATCATGACATCACCGTTGCCATGACGACCATTATGACATCACCGTTGCCATGACGACCATTATGACATCACCGCCACCATGACGACCATTATGACATAATCGTCGCCATGACAACCATTATGACATCACAATCGCCATGACGACGATTATGGCATCATCATCGCCATGATGACCCTTTATGACATTATCGTCGCCATGACGACCCTTATGACATCATCGTCGCCATGGCAACCATTATGACATCATCATCGCCATGACAACCAATATGATATCATCGTCGCCATGATGACCATTGTGATATCATCGTCGCCATGACAACCATTATGACATCATCGTCGCCATGACCACCATTATGACATCACCGTTGCCATGACGACCATTATGACATCATCGTAGCCATTACGACTATTATTAAATCACAGTCGCCATGACAACCATTATGACATCTTCGTCGCCATGACGACCATTATGACATCATGACATCACCGTTGCCATGACGACCATTATGACATCACCGTTGCTATGACGACCATTATGACATCATCGTCGCCATGACGACCATTATGACATCATCGTAGCCATGACAACCATTATGACATCATCGTCGCCATGGCAACCATTATGACATCATATTCGCCAAGGCGACCATTATGACATCACCGTCACCATGACGACCATTATGACATCATCATAGCCATTACGACCATTATTAAATCACAGTCGCCATGACAACCATTATGACATCTTCGTCGCCATGACGACCATTATGACATCATGACATCACCGTTGCCATGACGGCCATTATGACATCACCGTTGCCATGACGACCATTATGACATCATCGTTGCCATGACGACCATTATGACATCATCGTCGCTATGACAACCATTATGACATCACAATCGCCATGACGACCATTATGACTTCATCGTCGCCATGGCGACCATTATGACATCATCATCGCCATGATGACCGTTATGACAATATCGTCCCAATGACGACCCTTATAACATCATCGTCGCCATGGCAACCATTATGACATCATCATCGCCATGACAACCAATATGATATCATTGTCGCCATGACAACCATTATGACATCATCGTCGCCATGGCAACCATTATGACATTACGGTCGCCATGTCGACCATTATGACATCATCGTAGCCATTACGACCATTATTAAATCACAGTCTCCATGACAACCATTGTGACATCTTCGTCGCCATGACGACCATTATGACACCACCGTTCCTATGACGACCATTATGACATCACCGTTGCCATGACGACCATTATGACATCATCGTAGACATTACGACCATTATTAAATCACAGTCGCCATGACAACCATTATGACATCTTCGTCGCCATGACGACCATTATGACATCATGACATCACCGTTGCCATGACGACCATTATGACATCATCGTCGCCATGACAACCATTATGACATCATCGTCGCCATCGCGACCATTATGACACCACCGTTGCCATGACGACCATTATGACATCATCGCCGCCTTGACGACAATTATGACATCATCATCGCCATGACGACCATTATGACATCATCATCGCCATGATGACCGTTATGACATTATCGTCGCCATGATGACCCTTATGACATCATCGTCGCCATGGCAACCATTATGACATCATCATCGCCATGACGACCATTATGACATCATCATCGCCATGATGACCGTTATGACATTATCGTCGCCATGATGACCATTATGACATCATCGTCGCCATGACAACCATTATGACATCATCATCGCCATGGCGACCATTATGACATCACCTTCGCCATGACGACCATTATGACATCACCGTAGCCATTACGACCATTATTAAATCACAGTCGCCATGACAACCATTATGACATCTTCGTCGCCATGACGACCATTATGACATCATGACATCACCGTTGCCATGACGACCATTATGACATCATCGTCGCCATGACAACCATTATGACATCACAATCGCCATGACGACCATTATGGCATCATCATCGCCATGATGACCCTTTATGACATTATCGTCGCCATGACGACCCTTATGACATCATCGTCGCCATGGCAACCATTATGACATCATCATCGCCATGACAACCAATATGATATCATCGTCGCCATGATGACCATTGTGATATCATCGTCGCCATGACAACCATTATGACATCATCGTCGCCATGACGACCATTATGACATCACCGTTGCCATGACGACCATTATGACATCATCGTAGCCATTACGACCATTATTAAATCACAGTCGCCATGACAACCATTATGACATCTTTGTCGCCATGACGACCATTATGACATCATGACATCACCGTTGCCATGACGACCATTATGACATCATCGTCGCTATGACGACCATTATGACATCATCGTCGCCATGACGACCATTATGACATCATCGTCTCCATGACAACCATTATGACATCATCGTCGCCATGACGACCATTATGACATCATCGTCGCCATGGCGACCATTATGACATCATCATCGCCATGATGACCGTTATGACAATATCGTCGCCATGACGACCCTTATGACATCATCATCGCCATGGCAACCATTATGACATCATCATCGCCATGACAACCAATATGATATCATTGTCGCCATGACAACCATTATGACATCATCGTCGCCATGGCAACCATTATGACATCACGGTCGCCATGTCGACCATTATGACATCATCATAGCCATTACGATCATTATTAAATCACAGTCGCCATGACAACCATTATGACATCTTCGTCGCCATGACGACCATTATGACATCATGACATCACCATTGCTATGACGACCATTATGACATCACCGTTGCCATGACGACCATTATGACATCATCGTAGCCATTACGACCATTATCACAGTCGCCATGACAACCATTATGACATCTTCGTCGCCATGACCACCATTATGACATAATGACATCACCGTTGCCATGACGACCATTATGACATCATCGTCGCCATGACAACCATTATGACATCATCGTCGCCATGGCGACCCTTATGACATCATCGTCGCCATGGAAACCATTATGACATCATCATCGCCATGACAACCAATATGATATCATCGTCGCCATGATGACCATTATGACATCATCGTCGCCATGGTGACCATTATGACATCACCATCGCCATGACGACCATTATGACATCATCGTAGCCATTACGACCATTATGACATCATCGTCGCCATGGCAACCATTATGACATCATCGTCGCCATGGCAACCATTATGACATCACGGTCGCCATGTCGACCATTATGACATCATCGTAGCCATTACGATCATTATTAAATCACAGTCGCCATGACAACCATTATGACATCTTCGTCGCCATGACGACCATTATGACATCATGACATCACCATTGCTATGACGACCATTATGACATCACCGTTGCCATGACGACCATTATGACATCATCGTAGCCATTACGACCATTATCAAAGTCGCCATGACCACCATTATGACATCATGACATCACCGTTGCCATGACGACCATTATTACATCATCGTCGCCATGACAACCATTATGACATCATCGTCGCCATGGCGACCATTATGACACCACCGTTGCCATGACGACCATTATGACATCATTGTCGCCTTGACGACAATTATGACATTACCATCGCCATGACGACCATTATGACATCATCATCGCCATGATGACCGTTATGACATTATTGTCGCCATGACGACCCTTATGACATCATCGTCGCCATGGAAACCATTATGACATCATCATCGCCATGACAACCAATATGATATCATCGTCGCCATGATGACCATTATGACATCATCGTCGCCATGACAACCATTATGACATCATCGTCGCCATGGTGACCATTATGACATCACCGTCGCCATGACGACCATTATGACATCATCGTAGCCATTACGACCATTATTAAATCACAGTCGCCATGACAACCATTATGACATCTTCGTCGCCATGACGACCATTATGACATCATGACATCACTGTTGCCATGACGACCATTATGACATCACCGTTGCCATGACGACCATTATGACATCACCGTCACCATGACGACCATTATGACATAATCGTCGCCATGACAACCATTATGACATCACAATCGCCATGACGACCATTATGGCATCATCATCGCCATGATGACCCTGTATGACATTATCGTCGCCATGACGACCCTTATGACATCATCGTCGCCATGGCAACCATTATGACATCATCATCGCCATGGCAACCAATATGATATCATCGTCGCCATGATGACCATTGTGATATCATCGTCGCCATGACAACCATTATGACATCATCGTCGCCATGACCACCATTATGACATCACCGTTGCCATGACGACCATTATGACATCATCATAGCCATTACGACTATTATTAAATCACAGTCGCCATGGCAACCATTATGACATCTTCGTCGCCATGACGACCATTATGACATCATGACATCACCGTTGCCATGACGACCATTATGACATCACCGTTGCTATGACGACCATTATGACATCATCGTCGCCATGACGACCATTATGACATCATCGTAGCCATGACAACCATTATGACATCATCGTCGCCATGGCAACCATTATGACATCATATTCGCCATGGCGACCATTATGACATCACCGTCGCCATGACGACCATTATGACATCATCGTAGCCATTACGACCATTATTAAATCACAGTCGCCATGACAACCATTATGACATCTTCGTCGCCATGACGACCATTATGACATCATGACATCACCGTTGCCATGACGACCATTATGACATCACCGTTGCCATGACGACCATTATGACATCATCGTCGCCATGACGACCATTATGACATCATCGTCGCTATGACAACCATTATGACATCACAATCGCCATGACGACCATTATGACATCATCGTCGCCATGGCGACCATTATGACATCATCATCGCCATGATGACCGTTATGACAATATCGTCCCAATGACGACCCTTATAACATCATCGTCGCCATGGCAACCATTATGACATCATCATCGCCATGACAACCAATATGATATCATTGTCGCCATGACAACCATTATGACATCATCGTCGCCATGGCAACCATTATGACATTACGGTCGCCATGTCGACCATTATGACATCATCGTAGCCATTACGACCATTATTAAATCACAGTCTCCATGACAACCATTGTGACATCTTCGTCGCCATGACGACCTTTATGACACCACCGTTCCTATGACGACCATTATGACATCACCGTTGCCATGACGACCATTATGACATCATCGTAGACATTACGACCATTATTAAATCACAGTCGCCATGACAACCATTATGACATCTTTGTCGCCATGACGACCATTATGACATCATGACATCACCGTTGCCATGACGACCATTATGACATCATCGTCGCCATGACAACCATTATGACATCATCGTCGCCATCGCGACCATTATGACACCACCGTTGCCATGACGACCATTATGACATCATCGCCGCCTTGACGACAATTATGACATCATCATCGCCATGACGACCATTATGACATCATCATCGCCATGATGACCGTTATGACATTATCGTCGCCATGATGACCCTTATGACATCATCGTCGCCATGGCAACCATTATGACATCATCATCGCCATGACGACCATTATGACATCATCATCGCCATGATGACCGTTATGACATTATCGTCGCCATGATGACCATTATGACATCATCGTCGCCATGACAACCATTATGACATCATCGTCGCCATGGCGACCATTATGACATCACCTTTGCCATGACGACCATTATGACATCACCGTAGCCATTACGACCATTATTAAATCACAGTCGCCATGACAACCATTATGACATCTTCGTCGCCATGACGACCATTATGACATCATGACATCACCGTTGCCATGACGACCATTATGACATCATCGTCGCCATGACAACCATTATGACATCACAATCGCCATGACGACCATTATGGCATCATCATCGCCATGATGACCCTTTATGACATTATCGTCGCCATGACGACCCTTATGACATCATCGTCGCCATGGCAACCATTATGACATCATCATCGCCATGACAACCAATATGATATCATCGTCGCCATGATGACCATTGTGATATCATCGTCGCCATGACAACCATTATGACATCATCGTCGCCATGACGACCATTATGACATCACCGTTGCCATGACGACCATTATGACATCATCGTAGCCATTACGACCATTATTAAATCACAGTCGCCATGACAACCATTATGACATCTTTGTCGCCATGACGACCATTATGACATCATGACATCACCGTTGCCATGACGACCATTATGACATCATCGTCGCTATGACGACCATTATGACATCATCGTCGCCATGACGACCATTATGACATCATCGTCGCCATGACGACCATTATGACATCATCGTCGCCATGACGACCATTATGACATCATCGTCGCCATGGCGACCATTATGACATCATCATCGCCATGATGACCGTTATGACAATATCGTCGCCATGACGACCCTTATGACATCATCGTCGCCATGGCAACCATTATGACATCATCATCGCCATGACAACCAATATGATATCATTGTCGCCATGACAACCATTATGACATCATCGTCGCCATGGCAACCATTATGACATCACGGTCGCCATGTCGACCATTATGACATCATCATAGCCATTACGATCATTATTAAATCACAGTCGCCATGACAACCATTATGACATCTTCGTCGCCATGACGACCATTATGACATCATGACATCACCATTGCTATGACGACCATTATGACATCACCGTTGCCATGACGACCATTATGACATCATCGTAGCCATTACGACCATTATCACAGTCGCCATGACAACCATTATGACATCTTCGTCGCCATGACCACCATTATGACATAATGACATCACCGTTGCCATGACGACCATTATGACATCATCGTCGCCATGACAACCATTATGACATCATCGTCGCCATGGCGACCCTTATGACATCATCGTCGCCATGGAAACCATTATGACATCATCATCGCCATGACAACCAATATGATATCATCGTCGCCATGATGACCATTATGATATCATCGTCGCCATGGTGACCATTATGACATCACCATCGCCATGACGACCATTATGACATCATCGTAGCCATTACGACCATTATGACATCATCGTCGCCATGGCAACCATTATGACATCATCGTCGCCATGGCAACCATTATGACATCACGGTCGCCATGTCGACCATTATGACATCATCGTAGCCATTACGATCATTATTAAATCACAGTCGCCATGACAACCATTATGACATCTTCGTCGCCATGACGACCATTATGACATCATGACATCACCATTGCTATGACGACCATTATGACATCACCGTTGCCATGACGACCATTATGACATCATCGTAGCCATTACGACCATTATCAAAGTCGCCATGACCACCATTATGACATCATGACATCACCGTTGCCATGACGACCATTATTACATCATCGTCGCCATGGCGACCATTATGACACCACCGTTGCCATGACGACCATTATGACATCATTGTCGCCTTGACGACAATTATGACATTATCATCGCCATGACGACCATTATGACATCATCATCGCCATGATGACCGTTATGACATTATCGTCGCCATGACGACCCTTATGACATCATCGTCGCCATGGAAACCATTATGACATCATCATCGCCATGACAACCAATATGATATCATCGTCGCCATGATGACCATTATGACATCATCGTCGCCATGACAACCATTATGACATCATCGTCGCCATGGTGACCATTATGACATCACCGTCGCCATGACGACCATTATGACATCATCGTAGCCATTACGACCATTATTAAATCACAGTCGCCATAACAACCATTATGACATCTTCGTCGCCATGACGACCATTATGACATCATGACATCACCGTTGCCATGACGACCATTATGACATCACCATTGCCATGACGACCATTATGACATCACCGTCACCATGACGACCATTATGACATAATCGTCGCCATGACAACCATTATGACATCACAATCGCCATGACGACCATTATGGCATCATCATCGCCATGATGACCCTGTATGACATTATCGTCGCCATGACGACCCTTATGACATCATCGTCGCCATGGCAACCATTATGACATCATCATCGCCATGGCAACCAATATGATATCATCGTCGCCATGATGACCATTGTGATATCATCGTCGCCATGACAACCATTATGACATCATCGTCGCCATGACCAGCATTATGACATCACCGTTGCCATGACGACCATTATGACATCATCGTAGCCATTACGACTATTATTAAATCACAGTCGCCATGACAACCATTATGACATCTTCGTCGCCATGACGACCATTATGACATCATGACATCACCGTTGCCATGACGACCATTATGACATCACCGTTGCTATGACGACCATTATGACATCATCGTCGCCATGACGACCATTATGACATCATCGTAGCCATGACAACCATTATGACATCATCGTCGCCATGGCAACCATTATGACATCATATTCGCCATGGCGACCATTATGACATCACCGTCGCCATGACGACCATTATGACATCATCGTAGCCATTACGACCATTATTAAATCACAGTCGCCATGACAACCATTATGACATCTTCGTCGCCATGACGACCATTATGACATCATGACATCACCGTTGCCATGACGACCATTATGACATCACCGTTGCCATGACGACCATTATGACATCATCGTCGCCATGACGACCATTATGACATCATCGTCGCTATGACAACCATTATGACATCACAATCGCCATGACGACCATTATGACATCATCGTCGCCATGGCGACCATTATGACATCATCATCGCCATGATGACCATTATGACAATATCGTCCCAATGACGACCCTTATAACATCATCGTCGCCATGGCAACCATTATGACATCATCATCGCCATGACAACCAATATGATATCATTGTCGCCATGACAACCATTATGACATCATCGTCGCCATGGCAACCATTATGACATTACGGTCACCATGTCGACCATTATGACATCATCGTAGCCATTACGACCATTATTAAATCACAGTCTCCATGACAACCATTGTGACATCTTCGTCGCCATGACGACCATTATGACATCACCGTTCCTATGACGACCATTATGACATCACCGTTGCCATGACGACCATTATGACATCATCGTAGCAATTACGACCATTATTAAATCACAGTCGCCATGACAACCATTATGACATCTTCGTCGCCATGACGACCATTATGACATCATGACATCACCGTTGCCATGACGACCATTATGACATCATCGTCGCCATGACAACCATTATGACATCATCGTCGCCATGGCGACCATTATGACACCACCGTTGCCATGACGACCATTATGACATCATCGTCGCCTTGACGACAATTATGACATCATCATCGCCATGACGACCATTATGACATCATCATCGCCATGATGACCGTTATGACATTATCGTCGCCATGATGACCCTTATGACATCATCGTCGCCATGGCAACCATTATGACATCATCATCGCCATGACGACCATTATGACATCATCATCGCCATGATGACCGTTATGACATTATCGTCGCCATGATGACCATTATGACATCATCGTCGCCATGACAACCATTATGACATCATCGTCGCCATGGCGACCATTATGACATCACCTTCACCATGACGACCATTATGACATCACCGTAGCCATTACGACCATTATTAAATCACAGTCGCCATGACAACCATTATGACATCTTCGTCGCCATGACGACCATTATGACATCATGACATCACCGTTGCCATGACGACCATTTTGACATCACCGTCGCCATGACGACCATTATGACATCATCGTCGCCATGACGACCATTATGACATCATCGTCGCCATGACACCCATTATGACATCACAATCGCCATGACGACCATTATGGCATCATCATCGCCATGATGACCCTTTATGACATTATCGTCGCCATGACGACCCTTATGACATCATCGTCGCCATGGCAACCATTATGACATCATCATCGCCATGACAACCAATATGATATCATCGTCGCCATGATGACCATTATGATATCATCGTCTCCATGACAACCATTATGACATCATCGTCGCCATGACAACCATTATGACATCATTGTCGCCATGGCGACCATTATGACATCACCGTTGCCATGACGACCATTATGACATCATCGTAGCCATTATGACCATTATTAAATCACAGTCGCCATGACAACCATTGTGACATTTTCGTCGCCATGACGACCATTATGACATCATGACATCACCGTTGCCATGACGACCATTATGACATCACCGTTGCCATGACGACCATTATGACATCATCGTCGCCATGACGACCATTATGACATCATCGTCGCCATGACAACCATTATGACATCACAATCGCCATGACGACCATTATGGCATCATTATCGCCATGATGACCCTTTATGACATTATCTTCGCCATGACGACCATTATGACATCATCGTCGCCATGGCAACCATTATGACATCATCATCGCCATGACAACCAATATGATATCATCGTCGCCATGATGACCATTATGATATCATCATCGCCATGACAACCAATATGATATCATCGTCGCCATGATGACCATTGTGACATCATCGTCGCCATGACAACCATTATGACATCATATTCGTCATGGCGACCATTATGACATCACTGTCGCCATGACGACCATTATGACATCACCGTCGCCATGACGACCATTATGACATCATCATCGCCATGATGACCGTTATGACAATATCGTCGCCATGACGACCCTTATGACATCATCGTCGCCATGGCAACCATTATGACATCATCATCGCCATGACAACCAATATGATATCATTGTCGCCATGACAGCCATTATGACATCATCGTCGCCATGTCGACCATTATGACATCATCGTAGCCATTACGATCATTATTAAATCACAGTCGCCATGAAAACCATTATGACATCTTCGTCGCCATGACGACCATTATGACATCATGACATCACCATTGCTATGACGACCATTATGACATCACCGTTGCCATGACGACCATTATGACATCATCGTAGCCATTACGACCATTATCACAGTCGCCATGACAACCATTATGACATCTTCGTCGCCATGACGACCATTATGACATCATCGTCGCCATGACAACCATTATGACATCATCGTCGCCATGGCGACCATTATGACACCACCGTTGCCATGACGACCATTATGACATCATTGTCGCCATGATGACCGTTATGACATTATCGTCGCCATGACGACCCTTATGACATCATCGTCGCCATGGCAACCATTATGACATCATCATCGCCATGACAACCAATATGATATCACCGTCGCCATGATGACCATTATGACATCATCATCGCCATGACAACCATTATGACATCATCGTCGCCATGGTGACCATTATGACATCACCGTCGCCATGACGACCATTATGACATCATCGTAGCCATGACGACCATTATTAAATTACAGTCGCCATGACAACCATTATGACATCTTCGTCGTCATGACGACCATTATGACATCATGACATCACCGTTGCAATGACGACCATTATGACATCATCGTGGCCATGACAACCATTATGACATCACCATCGCCATGACGACCATTATGGCATCATCATCGCCATGATGACCCTTTATGACATTATCGTCGCCATGACGACCCTTATGACATCATCGTCGCCATGGCAACCATTATGACATCATCATCACCATGACAACCAATATGATATCATCGTCGCCATGATGACCATTGTGATATCATCGTCGCCATGACAACCATCATGACATCATCGTCGCCATGACGACCATTATGACATCACCGTTGCCATGACGACCATTATGACATCATCGTAGCCATTACGACCATTATTAAATCACAGTCGCCATGACAACCATTATGACATCTTCGTCGCCATGACGACCATTATGACATCATGACATCACCGTTGCCATGACGACCATTATGACATCACCGTTGCCATGACGACCATTATGACATCATCGTCGCCATGACGACCATTATGACATCATCGTCGCCATGACGACCATTATGACATCATCGTCGCCATGACAACCATTATGACATCATCGTCGCCATGACGACCATTATGACATCATCGTCGACATGACGACCATTATGACATCATCGTCGCCATGGCGACCATTATGACATCATCATCGCCATGATGACCGTTATGACAATATCGTCGCCATGACGACCCTTATGACATCATCGTCGCCATGGCAACCATTATGACATCATCATCGCCATGACAACCAATATGATATCATTGTCGCCATGACAACCATTATGACATCATCGTCGCCATGACAACCATTATGACATCACGGTCGCCATGTCGACCATTATGACATCATCGTAGCCATTACGATCATTATTAAATCACAGTCGCCATGACAACCATTATGACATCTTCGTCGCCATGACGACCATTATGACATCATGACATCACCATTGCTATGACGACCATTATGACATCACCGTTGCCATGATGACCATTATGACATCATCGTCGCCATGACAACCATTATGACATCATCGTCGCCATGGTGACCATTATGACACCACCGTTGCCATAACGACCATTATGACATCATCGTCGCCTTGATGACAATTATGACATCATCATCGCCATGATGACCCTTTATGACATTATCGTCGCCATGACGACCCTTATGACATCATCGTCGCCATGGCAACCATTATGACATCATCGTCGCCATGGCAACCATTATGACATCATCGTCGCCATGACGACCATTATGACATCATCATCGCCATGACAACCAATATGATATCATCGTCGCCATGATGACCATTATGACATCATCGTCGCCATGACAACCATTATGACATCATCGTCGCCATGGCGACCATTATGACATCACCGTTGCCATGACGACCATTATGACATCATCGTAGCCATTACGACCATTATTAAATCACAGTCGCCATGACAACCATTATGACATCTTCGTCGCCATGACGACCATTATGACATCATGACATCACCGTTGCCATGACGACCATTATTACATTAGCGTCACCATGACGACCATTATGACATCATCGTCGCCATGACAACCATTATGACAAAATCGTCGCCATGGCAACCATTATGACATCATCATCGAAATGACAACCAATATGATATCATTGTCGCCATGACAACCATTATGACATCATTGTCGCCATGACGACCATTATGACATCATCGTCGCCATGGCGACCATTATGACATCATCATCGCCATGATGACCGTTATGACAATATCGTCGCCATGACGACCCTTATGACATCATCGTCGCCATGGCAACCATTATGACATCATCATCGCCATGACAACCAATATGATATCATTGTCGCCATGACAACCATTATGACATCATCGTCGCCATGGCAACCATTATGACATCACGGTCGCCATGTCGACCATTATGACATCATCGTAGCCATTACGATCATTATTAAATCACAGTCGCCATGAAAACCATTATGACATCTTCGTCGCCATGACGACCATTATGACATCATGACATCACCATTGCTATGACGACCATTATGACATCACCGTTGCCATGACGACCATTACGACATCATCGTAGCCATTACGACCATTATCACAGTCGCCATGACGACCATTATGACATCATCGTCGCCATGACAACCATTATGACATCATCGTCGCCATGGCGACCACTATGACACCACCGTTGCCATGACGACCATTATGACATCATTGTCGTCATGATGACCTTTATGACATTATCCTCGCCATGACGACCCTTATGACATCATCGTCGCCATGGCAACCATTATGACATCATCATCGCCATGACAACCAATATGATATCATCGTCGCCATGATGACCACTATGACATCATCATTGCCATGACAACCATTATGACATCATCGTCGCCATGGTGACCATTATGACATCACCGTCGCCATGACGACCATTATGACATCATCGTAGCCATTACGACCATTATTAAATTACAGTCGCCATGACAACCATTATGACATCTTCGTCTTCATGACGACCATTATGACATCATGACATCACCGTTGCCATGACGACCATTATGACATCATCGTCGCCATGACAACCATTATGACATCACAATCGCCATGACGACCATTATGGCATCATCATCGCCATGATGACCCTTTATGACATTATCGTCGCCATGACGACCCTTATGACATCATCGTCGCCATGGCAACCATTATGACATCATCATCACCATGACAACCAATATGATATCATCGTCGCCATGATGACCATTGTGATATCATCGTCGCCATGACAACCATTATGACATCATCGTCGCCATGACGACCATTATGACATCACCGTTGCCATGACGACCATTATGACATCATCGTAGCCATTACGACCATTATTAAATCACAGTCGCCATGACAACCATTATGACATCTTCGTCGCCATGACGACCATTATGACATCATGACACCACCGTTGCCATGATGACCATTATGACATCACCGTTGCCATGACGACCATTATGACATCATCGTCGCCATGACGACCATTATGACATCATCGTCGCCATGACAACCATTATAACATCATCATCGCCATGATGACCGTTATGACAATATCGTCGCCATGACGACACTTATGACATCATCGTCTCCATGGCAACCATTATGACATCATCATCGCCATGACAACCAATATGATATAATTGTCGTCATGACAACCATTATGACATCATCGTCGCCTTGGCAACCATTATGACATCACGGTCGCCATGTCGACCATTATGACATCATCGTAGCTATTACGACCATTATTAAATCACAGTCGCCATGACAACCATTATGACATCTTCGTCGCCATGTCGACCATTATGACATCATGACATCACCGTTGCCATGACGACCATTATGACATCACCGTTGCCATGACGACCATTATGACATCATCGTCACCATTACGACTATTATTAAATCACAGTCGCCATGACAACCATTATGACATCTTCGTCGCCATGACGACCATTAGACATCATGACATCACCGTTGCCATGACGACCATTATGACATCATCGTCGCCATGACAACCATTATGACATCTTCGTCGCCATGACGACCATTATGACATCATGACATCACCGTTGCCATGACGACCATTATGACATCACCGTTGCCATGACGACCATTATGACATCATCGTCGCCATGACGACCATTATGACATCATCGTCGCTATGACAACCATTATGACATCACAATCGCCATGACGACCATTATGACATCATCGTCGCCATGGCGACCATTATGACATCATCATCGCCATGATGACCGTTATGACAATATCGTCCCAATGACGACCCTTATAACATCATCGTCGCCATGGCAACCATTATGACATCATCATCGCCATGACAACCAATATGATATCATTGTCGCCATGACAACCATTATGACATCATCGTCGCCATGGCAACCATTATGACATTACGGTCGCCATGTCGACCATTATGACATCATCGTAGCCATTACGACCATTATTAAATCACAGTCTCCATGACAACCATTGTGACATCTTCGTCGCCATGACGACCATTATGACATCACCGTTCCTATGACGACCATTATGACATCACCGTTGCCATGACGACCATTATGACATCATCGTAGCCATTACGACCATTATTAATTCACAGTCGCCATGACAACCATTATGACATCTTCGTCGCCATGACGACCATTATGACATCATGACATCACCGTTGCCATGACGACCATTATGACATCATCGTCGCCATGACAACCATTATGACATCATCGTCGCCATGGCGACCATTATGACACCACCGTTGCCATGACGACCATTATGACATCATCGTCGCCTTGACGACAATTATGACATCATCATCGCCATGACGACCATTATGACATCATCATCGCCATGATGACCGTTATGACATTATCGTCGCCATGATGACCCTTATGACATCATCGTCGCCATGGCAACCATTATGACATCATCATCGCCATGACGACCATTATGACATCATCATCGCCATGATGACCGTTATGACATTATCGTCGCCATGATGACCATTATGACATCATCGTCGCCATGACAACCATTATGACATCATCGTCGCCATGGCGACCATTATGACATCACCTTCACCATGACGACCATTATGACATCACCGTAGCCATTACGACCATTATTAAATCACAGTCGCCATGACAACCATTATGACATCTTCGTCGCCATGACGACCATTATGACATCATGACATCACCGTTGCCATGATGACCATTATGACATCACCGTCGCCATGACGACCATTATGACATCATCGTCGCCATGACGACCATTATGACATCATCGTCGCCATGACACCCATTATGACATCACAATCGCCATGACGACCATTATGGCATCATCATCGCCATGATGACCCTTTATGACATTATCGTCGCCATGACGACCCTTATGACATCATCGTCGCCATGGCAACCATTATGACATCATCATCGCCATGACAACCAATATGATATCATCGTCGCCATGATGACCATTATGATATCATCGTCTCCATGACAACCATTATGACATCATCGTCGCCATGACAACCATTATGACATCATTGTCGCCATGGCGACCATTATGACATCACCGTTGCCATGACGACCATTATGACATCATCGTAGCCATTATGACCATTATTAAATCACAGTCGCCATGACAACCATTGTGACATTTTCGTCGCCATGACGACCATAATGACATCATGACATCACCGTTGCCATGACGACCATTATGACATCACCGTTGCCATGACGACCATTATGACATCATCGTCGCCATGACGACCATTATGACATCATCGTCGCCATGACAACCATTATGACATCACAATCGCCATGACGACCATTATGGCATCATTATCGCCATGATGACCCTTTATGACATTATCTTCGCCATGACGACCCTTATGACATCATCGTCGCCATGGCAACCATTATGACATCATCATCGCCATGACAACCAATATGATATCATCGTCGCCATGATGACCATTATGATATCATCATCGCCATGACAACCTATATGATATCATCGTCGCCATGATGACCATTATGACATCATCGTCTCCATGACAACCATTATGACATCATATTCGTCATGGCGACCATTATGACATCACTGTCGCCATGACGACCATTATGACATCACCGTCGCCATGACGACCATTATGACATCATCATCGCCATGATGACCGTTATGACAATATCGTCGCCATGACGACCCTTATGACATCATCGTCGCCATGGCAACCATTATGACATCATCATCGCCATGACAACCAATATGATATCATTGTCGCCATGACAGCCATTATGACATCATCGTCGCCATGTCGACCATTATGACATCATCGTAGCCATTACGATCATTATTAAATCACAGTCGCCATGAAAACCATTATGACATCTTCGTCGCCATGACGACCATTATGACATCATGACATCACCATTGCTATGACGACCATTATGACATCACCGTTGCCATGACGACCATTATGACATCATCGTAGCCATTACGACCATTATCACAGTCGCCATGACAACCATTATGACATCTTCGTCGCCATGACGACCATTATGACATCATCGTCGCCATGACAACCATTATGACATCATCGTCGCCATGGCGACCATTATGACACCACCGTTGCCATGACGACCATTATGACATCATTGTCGCCATGATGACCGTTATGACATTATCGTCGCCATGACGACCCTTATGACATCATCGTCGCCATGGCAACCATTATGACATCATCATCGCCATGACAACCAATATGATATCACCGTCGCCATGATGACCATTATGACATCATCATCGCCATGACAACCATTATGACATCATCGTCGCCATGGTGACCAATATGACATCACCGTCGCCATGACGACCATTATGACATCATCGTAGCCAAGACGACCATTATTAAATTACAGTCGCCATGACAACCATTATGACATCTTCGTCGTCATGACGACCATTATGACATCATGACATCACCGTTGCAATGACGACCATTATGACATCATCGTCGCCATGACAACCATTATGACATCACCATCGCCATGACGACCATTATGGCATCATCATCGCCATGATGACCCTTTATGACATTATCGTCGCCATGACGACCCTTATGACATCATCGTCGCCATGGCAACCATTATGACATCATCATCACCATGACAACCAATATGATATCATCGTCGCCATGATGACCATTGTGATATCATCGTCGCCATGACAACCATCATGACATCATCGTCGCCATGACGACCATTATGACATCACCGTTGCCATGACGACCATTATGACATCATCGTAGCCATTACGACCATTATTAAATCACAGTCGCCATGACAACCATTATGACATCTTCGTCGCCATGACGACCATTATGACATCATGACATCACCGTTGCCATGACGACCATTATGACATCACCGTCGCCATGACGACCATTATGACATCATCGTCGCCATGACGACCATTATGACATCATCGTCGCCATGACGACCATTATGACATCATCGTCGCCATGACAACCATTATGACATCATCGTCGCCATGACGACCATTATGACATCATCGTCGCCATGACGACCATTATGACATCATCGTCGCCATGGCGACCATTATGACATCATCATCGCCATGATGACCGTTATGACAATATCGTCGCCATGACGACCCTTATGACATCATCGTCGCTATGGCAACCATTATGCCATCATCATCGCCATGACGACCCTTATGACATCATCGTCGCCATGGCAACCATTATGACATCATCATCGCCATGACAACCAATATGATATCATTGTCGCCATGACAACCATTATGACATCATCGTCGCCATGACAACCATTATGACATCACGGTCGCCATGTCGACCATTATGACATCATCGTAGCCATTACGATCATTATTAAATCACAGTCGCCATGACAACCATTATGACATCTTCGTCGCCATGACGACCATTATGACATCATGACATCACCATTGCTATGACGACCATTATGACATCACCGTTGCCATGATGACCATTATGACATCATCGTCGCCATGACAACCATTATGACATCATCGTCGCCATGGTGACCATTATGACACCACCGTTGCCATGACGACCATTATGACATCATCGTCGCCTTGATGACAATTATGACATCATCATCGCCATGACGACCATTATGACATCATCATCGCCATGATGACCCTTTATGACATTATCGTCACCATGACGACCCTTATGACATCATCGTCGCCATGGCAACCATTATGACATCATCGTCGCCATGGCAACCAATATGATATAATTGTCGTCATGACAACCATTATGACATCATCGTCGCCTTGGCAACCATTATGACATCACGGTCGCCATGTCGACCATTATGACATCATCGTAGCTATTACGACCATTATTAAATCACAGTCGCCATGACAACCATTATGACATCTTCGTCGCCATGTCGACCATTATGACATCATGACATCACCGTTGCTATGACGACCATTATGACATCACCGTTGCCATGACGACCATTATGACATCATCGTCACCATTACGACCATTATTAAATCACAGTCGCCATGACAACCATTATGACATCTTCGTCGCCATGACGACCATTAGACATCATGACATCACCGTTGCCATGACGACCATTATGACATCATCGTCGCCATGACAACCATTATGACATCATCGTCGCCATGGTGACCATTATGACACCACCGTTGCCATGACGACCATTATGACATCATCGTCGCCTTGATGACAATTATGACATCATCATCGCCATGACGACCATTATGACATCATCATCGCCATGATGACCCTTTATGACATTATCGTCGCCATGACGACCCTTATGACATCATCGTCGCCATGGCAACCACTATGACATCATCGTCGCCATGGCAACCATTATGACATCATCGTCGCCATGACGACCATTATGACATCATGATCGCCATGGCAACCAATATGATATCATCGTCACCATTATGACATCATCGTCGCCATGACAACCATTATGACATCATCGTCGCCATGGCGACCATTATGACATCACCGTTGCCATGACGACCATTATGACATCATCGTAGCCATTACGACCATTATTAAATCACAGTCGCCATGACAACCATTATGACATCTTCGTCGCCATGACGACCATTATGACATCATGACATCACCGTTGCCATGACGACCATTATGACATCATCGTCGCCATGACAACCATTATGACATCATCGTCGCCATGGCAACCATTATGACATCATCATCGCCATGACGACCATTATGACATCATCATCGCCATGATGACCGTTATGACATTATCGTCGCCATGATGACCATTATGACATCATCGTCGCCATGACAACCATTATGACATCATCGTCGCCATGGCGACCATTATGACATCACCTTCGCCATGACGACCATTATGACATCACCGTAGCCATTACGACCATTATTAAATCACAGTCGCCATGACAACCATTATGACATCTTCGTCGCCATGACGACCATTATGACATCATGACATCACCGTTGCCATGACGACCATTATGACATCATCGTCGCCATGACAACCATTATGACATCACAATCGCCATGACGACCATTATGGCATCATCATCGCCATGATGACCCTTTATGACATTATCGTCGCCATGGCATCCATTATGACATCATCATCACCATGACAACCAATATGATATCATCGTCGCCATGATGACCATTGTGATATCATCGTCGCCATGACAACCATTATGACATCATCGTCGCCATGACGACCATTATGACATCACCGTTGCCATGACGACCATTATGACATCATCGTAGCAATTACGACCATTATTAAATCACAGTCGCCATGACAACCATTATGACATCTTTGTCGCCATGACGACCATTATGACATCATGACATCACCGTTGCCATGACGACCATTATGACATCATCGTCGCTATGACGACCATTATGACATCATCGTCACCATGACGACCATTATGACATCATCGTCGCCATGACAAGCATTATGACATCATCATCGCCATGATGACCGTTATGACAATATCGTCGCCATGACGACCCTTATGACATCATCGTCGCCATGGCAACCATTATGACATCATCATCGCCATGACAACCAATATGATATCATTGTCGCCATGACAACCATTATGACATCATCGTCGCCATGGCAACCATTATGACATCACGGTCGCCATGTCGACCATTATGACATCATCGTAGCCATTACGATCATTATTAAATCACAGTCGCCATGACAACCATTATGACATCTTCGTCGCCATGACGACCATTATGACATCATGACATCACCATTGCTATGACGAGCATTATGACATCACCGTTGCCATGATGACCATTATGACATCATCGTCGCCATGACAACCATTATGACATCATCGTCGCCATGGTGACCATTATGACACCACCGTTGCCATGACGACCATTATGACATCATCGTCGCCTTGATGACAATTATGACATCATCATCGCCATGACGACCATTATGACATCATCATCGCCATGATGACCCTTTATGACATTATCGTCGCCATGACGACCCTTATGACATCATCGTCGCCATGGCAACCATTATGACATCATCGTCGCCATGGCAACCAATATGATATAATTGTCGTCATGACAACCATTATGACATCATCGTCGCCTTGGCAACCATTATGACATCACGGTCGCCATGTCGACCATTATGACATCATCGTAGCTATTACGACCATTATTAAATCACAGTCGCCATGACAACCATTATGACATCTTCGTCGCCATGACCACCATTATGACATCATGACATCACCGTTGCCATGACGACCATTATGACATCATCGTCGCCATGACAACCATTATGACATTATCGTCGCCATGGTGACCATTATGACACCACCGTTGCCATGACGACCATTATGACATCATTGTCGCCTTGACGACAATTATGACATTATCATCGCCATGACGACCATTATGACATCATCATCGCCATGATGACCGTTATGACAAAATCGTCGCCATGACGACCCTTATGACATCATCGTCGCCATGGAAACCATTATGACATCATCATCGCCATGACAACCAATATGATATCATCGTCGCCATGATGACCATTATGACATCATCGTCGCCATGGTGACCATTATGACATCACCGTCGCCATGACGACCATTATGACATCATCGTAGCCATTACGACCATTATTAAATCACAGTCGCCATGACAACCATTATGACATCTTCGTCGCCATGACGACCATTATGACATCATGACATCACCGTTGCCATGACGACCATTATGACATCACCGTTGCCATGACGACCATTATGACATCACCGTCACCATGACGACCATTATGACATAATCGTCGCCATGACAACCATTATGACATCACAATCGCCATGACGACCATTATGGCATCATCATCGCCATGATGACCCTTTATGACATTATCGTCGCCATGACGACCCTTATGACATCATCGTCGCCATGGCAACCATTATGACATCATCATCGCCATGACAACCAATATGATATCATCGTCGCCATGATGACCATTGTGATATCATCGTCGCCATGACAACCATTATGACATCATCGTCGCCATGACCACCATTATGACATCACCGTTGCCATGACGACCATTATGACATCATCGTAGCCATTACGACTATTATTAAATCACAGTCGCCATGACAACCATTATGACATCTTCGTCGCCATGACGACCATTATGACATCATGACATCACCGTTGCCATGACGACCATTATGACATCACCGTTGCTATGACGACCATTATGACATCATCGTCGCCATGACGACCATTATGACATCATCGTAGCCATGACAACCATTATGACATCATCGTCGCCATGGCAACCATTATGACATCATATTCGCCAAGGCGACCATTATGACATCACCGTCACCATGATGACCATTATGACATCATCATAGCCATTACGACCATTATTAAATCACAGTCGCCATGACAACCATTATGACATCTTCGTCGCCATGACGACCATTATGACATCATGACATCACCGTTGCCATGACGGCCATTATGACATCACCGTTGCCATGACGACCATTATGACATCATCGTCGCCATGACGACCATTATGACATCATCGTCGCTATGACAACCATTATGACATCACAATCGCCATGACGACCATTATGACTTCATCGTCGCCATGGCGACCATTATGACATCATCATCGCCATGATGACCGTTATGACAATATCGTCCCAATGACGACCCTTATAACATCATCGTCGCCATGGCAACCATTATGACATGATCATCGCCATGACAACCAATATGATATCATTGTCGCCATGACAACCATTATGACATCATCGTCGCCATTGCAACCATTATGACATTACGGTCGCCATGTCGACCATTATGACATCATCGTAGCCATTACGACCATTATTAAATCACAGTCTCCATGACAACCATTGTGACATCTTCGTCGCCATGACGACCATTATGACATCACCGTTCCTATGACGACCATTATGACATCACCGTTGCCATGACGACCATTATGACATCATCGTAGCCATTACGACCATTATTAAATCACAGTCGCCATGACAACCATTATGACATCTTCGTCGCCATGACGACCATTATGACATCATGACATCACCGTTGCCATGACGACCATTATGACATCATCGTCGCCATGACAACCATTATGACATCATCGTCGCCATCGCGACCAGTATGACACCACCGTTGCCATGACGACCATTATGACATCATCGCCGCCTTGACGACAATTATGACATCATCATCGCCATGACGACCATTATGACATCATCATCGCCATGATGACCGTTATGACATTATCGTCGCCATGATGACCCTTATGACATCATCGTCGCCATGGCAACCATTATGACATCATCATCGCCATGACGACCATTATGACATCATCATCGCCATGATGACCGTTATGACATTATCGTCGCCATGATGACCATTATGACATCATCATCGCCATGACAACCATTATGACATCATCGTCGCCATGGCGACCATTATGACATCACCTTCGCAATGACGACCATTATGACATCACCGTAGCCATTACGACCATTATTAAATCACAGTCGCCATGACAACCATTATGACATCTTCGTCGCCATGACGACCATTATGACATCATGACATCACCGTCGCCATGACGACCCTTATGACATCATCGTCGCCATGGCAACCATTATGACATCATCATCACCATGACAACCAATATGATATCATCGTCGCCATGATGACCATTGTGATATCATCGTCGCCATGACAACCATTATGACATCATCGTCGCCATGACGACCATTATGACATCACCGTTGCCATGACGACCATTATGACATCATCGTAGCAATTACGACCATTATTAAATCACAGTCGCCATGACAACCATTATGACATCTTTGTCGCCATGACGACCATTATGACATCATGACATCACCGTTGCCATGATGACCATTATGACATCATCGTCGCTATGACGACCATTATGACATCATCGTCACCATGACGACCATTATGACATCATCGTCGCCATGACAAGCATTATGACATCATCATCGCCATGATGACCGTTATGACAATATCGTCGCCATGACGACCCTTACGACATCATCGTCGCCATGGCAACCATTATGACATCATCATCGCCATGACAACCAATATGATATCATTGTCGCCATGACAACCATTATGACATCATCGTCGCCATGGCAACCATTATGACATCACGGTCGCCATGTCGACCATTATGACATCATCGTAGCCATTATGATCATTATTAAATCACAGTCGCCATGACAACCATTATGACATCTTCGTCGCCATGACGACCATTATGACATCATGACATCACCATTGCTATGACGACCATTATGACATCACCGTTGCCATGACGACCATTATGACATCATCGTAGCCATTACGACCATTATCACAGTCGCCATGACAACCATTATGACATCTTCGTTGCCATGACCACCATTATGACATCATGACATCACCGTTGCCATGACGACCATTATGACAACATCGTCGCCATGACAACCATTATGACATCATCGTCGCCATGGCGACCATTATGACACCACCGTTGCCATGACGACCATTATGACATCATTGTCGCCTTGACGACAATTATGACATTATCATCGCCATGACGACCATTATGACATCATCATCGCCATGATGACCGTTATGACAAAATCGTCGCCATGACGACCCTTATGACATCATCGTCGCCATGGAAACCATTATGACATCATCATCGCCATGACAACCAATATGATATCATCGTCGCCATGATGACCATTATGACATCATCGTCACCATGGTGACCATTATGACATCACCGTCGCCATGACGACCATTATGACATCATCGTAGCCATTACAACCATTATTAAATCACAGTCGCCATGACAACCATTATGACATCTTCGTCGCCATGACGACCATTATGACATCATGACATCACCGTTGCCATGATGACCATTATGACATCACCGTCACCATGACGACCATTATGACATAATCGTCGCCATGACAACCATTATGACATCACAATCGCCATGACGACCATTATGGCATCATCATCGCCATGATGACCCTTTATGACATTATCGTCGCCATGACGACCCTTATTACATCATCGTCGCCATGGCAACCATTATGACATCAGCATCGCCATGACAACCAATATGATATCATCGTCGCCATGATGACAATTGTGATATCATCGTCGCCATGACAACCATTATGACATCATCGTCGCCATGATCACCATTATGACATCACCGTTGCCATGACGACCATTATGACATCATCGTAGCCATTACGACTATTATTAAATCACAGTCGCCATGACAACCATTATGACATCTTCGTCGCCATGACGACCATTATGACATCATGACATCACCGTTGCCATGACGACCATTATGACATCACCGTTGCTATGACGACCATTATGACATCATCGTCGCCATGACGACCATTATGACATCATCGTAGCCATGACAACCATTATGACATCATCGTCGCCATTTCAACCATTATGACATCATATTCGCCATGGTGACCATTATGACATCACCGTCGCCATGACGACCATTATGACATCATCATAGCCATTACGACCATTATTAAATCACAGTCGCCATGACAACCATTATGACATCTTCGTCGCCATGACGACCATTATGACATCATGACATCACCGTTGCCATGACGACCATTATGACATCACCGTTGCCATGACGACCATTATGACATCATCGTCGCCATGACGACCATTATGACATCATCGTCGCCATGACAACCATTATGACATCACAATCGCCATGACGACCATTATGACATCATCATCGCCATGATGACCGTTATGACAATATCGTCCCAATGACGACCCTTATAACATCATCGTCGCCATGGCAACCATTATGACATCATCATCGCCATGACAACCAATATGATATCATTGTCGCCATGACAACCATTATGACATCATCGTCGCCATGGCAACCATTATGACATTACGGTCGCCATGTCGACCATTATGACATCATCGTAGCCATTACGACCATTATTAAATCACAGTCTCCATGACAACCATTGTGACATCTTCGTCGCCATGACGACCATTATGACATCACCGTTCCTATGACGACCATTATGACATCACCGTTGCCATGACGACCATTATGACATCATCGTAGCCATTACGACCATTATTAAATCACAGTCGCCATGACAACCATTATGACATCTTCGTCGCCATGACGACCATTATGACATCATGACATCACCGTTGCCATGACGACCATTATGACATCATCGTCGCCATGACAACCATTATGACATCATCGTCGCCATCGCGACCATTATGACACCACCGTTGCCATGACGACCATTATGACATCATCGCCGCCTTGACGACAATTATGACATCATCATCGCCATGACGACCATTATGACATCATCATCGCCATGATGACCGTTATGACATTATCGTCGCCATGATGACCCTTATGACATCATCGTCGCCATGGCAACCATTATGACATCATCATCGCCATGACGACCATTATGACATCATCATCGCCATGATGACCGTTATGACATTATCGTCGCCATGATGACCATTATGACATCATCGTCGCCATGACAACCATTATGACATCTTCGTCGCCATGACGACCATTATGACATCATGACATCACCGTTGCCATGACGACCATTATGACATCATCGTCGCCATGACAACCATTATGACATCACAATCGCCATGACGACCATTATGGCATCATCATCGCCATGATGACCCTTTATGACATTATCGTCGCCATGACGACCCTTATGACATCATCGTCGCCATGGCAACCATTATGACATCATCATCACCATGACAACCAATATGATATCGTCGCCATGATGACTATTGTGATATCATCGTCGCCATGACAACCATTATGACATCATCGTCGCCATAACGACCATTATGACATCACCGTTGCCATGACGACCATTATGACATCATCGTAGCCATTACGACCATTATTAAATCACAGTCGCCATGACAACCATTATGACATCTTTGTCGCCATGACGACCATTATGACATCATGACATCACCGTTGCCATGACGACCATTATGACATCAGCGTCGCCATGACGACCATTATGACATCATCGTCGCCATGACGACCATTATGACATCATCGTCGCCATGACGACCATTATGACATCATCGTCGCCATGACAACCATTATGACATCATCGTCGCCATGACGACCATTATGACATCATCGTCGCCATGGCGACCATTATGACATCATCATCGCCATGATGACCGTTATGACAATATCGTCGCCATGACGACCCTTATGACATCATCGTCGCCATGGCAACCATTATGACATCATCATCGCCATGACAACCATTATGATATCATTGTCGCCATGACAACCATTATGACATCATCGTCGCCATGGCAACCATTATGACATCACGGTCGCCATGTCGACCATTATGACATAATCATAGCCATTACGATCATTATTAAATCACAGTCGCCATGACAACCATTATGACATCTTCGTCGCCATGACGACCATTATGACATCATGACATCACCATTGCTATGACGACCATTATGACATCACCGTTGCCATGACGACCATTATGACATCATTGTAGCCATTACGACCATTATTACAGTCGCCATGACAACCATTATGACATCTTCGTCGCCATGACCACCATTATGACATAATGACATCACCGTTGCCATGACGACCATTATGACATCATCGTCGCCATGACAACCATTATGACATCTTCGTCGCCATGACGACCATTATGACATCATGACATCACCATTGCTATGACGACCATTATGACATCACCGTTGCCATGACGACCATTATGACATCATCGTAGCCATTACGACCATTATCAAAGTCGCCATGACCACCATTATGACATCATGACATCACCGTTGCCATGACGACCATTATTACATCATCGTCGCCATGACAACCATTATGACATCATCGTCGCCATGGCGACCATTATGACACCACCGTTGCCATGACGACCATTATGACATCATTGTCGCCTTGTTGACAATTATGACATTATCATCGCCATGACGACCATTATGACATCATCATCGCCATGATGACCGTTATGACATTATCGTCGCCATGACGACCCTTATGACATCATCGTCGCCATGGAAACCATTATGACATCATCGTCGCCATGGTGACCATTATGACATCACCGTCGCCATGACGACCATTATGACATCATCGTAGCCATTACGACCATTATTAAATCACAGTCGCCATGACAACCATTATGACATCTTTGTCGCCATGACGACCATTATGACATCATGACATCACCGTTGCCATGATGACCATTATGACATCATCGTCGCTATGACGACCATTATGACATCATCGTCACCATGACGACCATTATGACATCATCGTCGCCATGACAAGCATTATGACATCATCATCGCCATGATGACCGTTATGACAATATCGTCGCCATGACGACCCTTACGACATCATCGTCGCCATGGCAACCATTATGACATCATCATCGCCATGACAACCAATATGATATCATTGTCGCCATGACAACCATTATGACATCATCGTCGCCATGGCAACCATTATGACATCACGGTCGCCATGTCGACCATTATGACATCATCGTAGCCATTATGATCATTATTAAATCACAGTCGCCATGACAACCATTATGACATCTTCGTCGCCATGACGACCATTATGACATCATGACATCACCATTGCTATGACGACCATTATGACATCACCGTTGCCATGACGACCATTATGACATCATCGTAGCCATTACGACCATTATCACAGTCGCCATGACAACCATTATGACATCATCGTTGCCATGACCACCATTATGACATCATGACATCACCGTTGCCATGACGACCATTATGACAACATCGTCGCCATGACAACCATTATGACATCATCGTCGCCATGGCGACCATTATGACACCACCGTTGCCATGACGACCATTATGACATCATTGTCGCCTTGACGACAATTATGACATTATCATCGCCATGACGACCGTTATGACATCATCATCGCCATGATGACCGTTATGACAAAATCGTCGCCATGACGACCCTTATGACATCATCGTCGCCATGGAAACCATTATGACATCATCATCGCCATGACAACCAATATGATATCATCGTCGCCATGATGACCATTATGACATCATCGTCACCATGGTGACCATTATGACATCACCGTCGCCATGACGACCATTATGACATCATCGTAGCCATTACAACCATTATTAAATCACAGTCGCCATGACAACCATTATGACATCTTCGTCGCCATGACGACCATTATGACATCATGACATCACCGTTGCCATGATGACCATTATGACATCACCGTCACCATGACGACCATTATGACATAATCGTCGCCATGACAACCATTATGACATCACAATCGCCATGACGACCATTATGGCATCATCATCGCCATGATGACCCTTTATGACATTATCGTCGCCATGACGACCCTTATTACATCATCGTCGCCATGGCAACCATTATGACATCATCATCGCCATGACAACCAATATGATATCATCGTCGCCATGATGACCATTGTGATATCATCGTCGCCATGACAACCATTATGACATCATCGTCGCCATGATCACCATTATGACATCACCGTTGCCATGACGACCATTATGACATCATCGTAGCCATTACGACTATTATTAAATCACAGTCGCCATGACAACCATTATGACATCTTCGTCGCCATGACGACCATTATGACATCATGACATCACCGTTGCCATGACGACCATTATGACATCACCGTTGCTATGACGACCATTATGACATCATCGTCGCCATGACGACCATTATGACATCATCGTAGCCATGACAACCATTATGACATCATCGTCGCCATTTCAACCATTATGACATCATATTCGCCATGGTGACCATTATGACATCACCGTCGCCATGACGACCATTATGACATCATCATAGCCATTACGACCATTATTAAATCACAGTCGCCATGACAACCATTATGACATCTTCGTCGCCATGACGACCATTATGACATCATGACATCACCGTTGCCATGACGACCATTATGACATCACCGTTGCCATGACGACCATTATGACATCATCGTCGCCATGACGACCATTATGACATCATCGTCGCCATGACAACCATTATGACATCACAATCGCCATGACGACCATTATGACATCATCATCGCCATGATGACCGTTATGACAATATCGTCCCAATGACGACCCTTATAACATCATCGTCGCCATGGCAACCATTATGACATCATCATCGCCATGACAACCAATATGATATCATTGTCGCCATGACAACCATTATGACATCATCGTCGCCATGGCAACCATTATGACATTACGGTCGCCATGTCGACCATTATGACATCATCGTAGCCATTACGACCATTATTAAATCACAGTCTCCATGACAACCATTGTGACATCTTCGTCGCCATGACGACCATTATGACATCACCGTTGCCATGACGACCATTATGACATCATCGTAGCCATTACGACCATTATTAAATCACAGTCGCCATGACAACCATTATGACATCTTCGTCGCCATGACGACCATTATGACATCATGACATCACCGTCGCCATGACAACCATTATGACATCATCGTCGCCATCGCGACCATTATGACACCACCGTTGCCATGACGACCATTATGACATCATCGCCGCCTTGACGACAATTATGACATCATCATCGCCATGACGACCATTATGACATCATCATCGCCATGATGACCGTTATGACATTATCGTCGCCATGATGACCCTTATGACATCATCGTCGCCATGGCAACCATTATGACATCATCATCGCCATGACGACCATTATGACATCATCATCGCCATGATGACCGTTATGACATTATCGTCGCCATGATGACCATTATGACATCATCGTCGCCATGACAACCATTATGACATCTTCGTCGCCATGACGACCATTATGACATCATGACATCACCGTTGCCATGACGACCATTATGACATCATCGTCGCCATGACAACCATTATGACATCACAATCGCCATGACGACCATTATGGCATCATCATCGCCATGATGACCCTTTATGACATTATCGTCGCCATGACGACCCTTATGACATCATCGTCGCCATGGCAACCATTATGACATCATCATCACCATGACAACCAATATGATATCGTCGCCATGATGACTATTGTGATATCATCGTCGCCATGACAACCATTATGACATCATCGTCGCCATAACGACCATTATGACATCACCGTTGCCATGACGACCATTATGACATCATCGTAGCCATTACGACCATTATTAAATCACAGTCGCCATGACAACCATTATGACATCTTTGTCGCCATGACGACCATTATGACATCATGACATCACCGTTGCCATGACGACCATTATGACATCAGCGTCGCCATGACGACCATTATGACATCATCGTCGCCATGACGACCATTATGACATCATCGTCGCCATGACGACCATTATGACATCATCGTCGCCATGACAACCATTATGACATCATCGTCGCCATGACGACCATTATGACATCATCGTCGCCATGGCGACCATTATGACATCATCATCACCATGGTGACCGTTATGACAATATCGTTGCCATGACGACCCTTATGACATCATCGTCGCCATGGCAACCATTATGACATCATCATCGCCATGACAACCAATATGATATCATTGTCGCCATGACAACCATTATGACATCATCGTCGCCATGGCAACCATTATGACATCACGGTCGCCATGTCGACCATTATGACATCATCATAGCCATTACGATCATTATTAAATCACAGTCGCCATGACAACCATTATGACATCTTCGTCGCCATGACGACCATTATGACATCATGACATCACCATTGCTATGACGACCATTATGACATCACCGTTGCCATGACGACCATTATGACATCATTGTAGCCATTACGACCATTATCACAGTCGCCATGACAACCATTATGACATCTTCGTCGCCATGACCACCATTATGACATAATGACATCACCGTTGCCATGACGACCATTATGACATCATCGTCGCCATGACAACCATTATGACATCTTCGTCGCCATGACGACCATTATGACATCATGACATCACCATTGCTATGACGACCATTATGACATCACCGTTGCCATGACGACCATTATGACATCATCGTAGCCATTACGACCATTATCAAAGTCGCCATGACCACCATTATGACATCATGACATCACCGTTGCCATGACGACCATTATTACATCATCGTCGCCATGACAACCATTATGACATCATCGTCGCCATGGCGACCATTATGACACCACCGTTGCCATGACGACCATTATGACATCATTGTCGCCTTGTTGACAATTATGACATTATCATCGCCATGACGACCATTATGACATCATCATCGCCATGATGACCGTTATGACATTATCGTCGCCATGACGACCCTTATGACATCATCGTCGCCATGGAAACCATTATGACATCATCGTCGCCATGGTGACCATTATGACATCACCGTCGCCATGACGACCATTATGACATCATCGTAGCCATTACGACCATTATTAAATCACAGTCGCCATGACAACCATTATGACATCTTCGTCGCCATGACGACCATTATGACATCATGACATCACCGTTGCCATGACGACCATTATGACATCACCGTTGCCATGACGACCATTATGACATCACCGTCACCATGACGACCATTATGACATAATCGTCGCCATGACAACCATTATGACATCACAATCGCCATGACGACCATTATGGCATCATCATCGCCATGATGACCCTGTATGACATTATCGTCGCCATGACGACCCTTATGACATCATCGTCGCCATGGCAACCATTATGACATCATCATCGCCATGACAACCAATATGATATCATAGTCACCATGATGACCATTGTGATATCATCGTCGCCATGACAACCATTATGACATCATCGTCGCCATGACCACCATTATGACAACACCGTTGCCATGACGACCATTATGACATCATCGTAGCCATTACGACTATTATTAAATCACAGTCGCCATGACAACCATTATGACATCTTCGTCGCCATGACGACCATTATGACATCATGACATCACCGTTGCCATGACGACCATTATGACATCACCGTTGCTATGACGACCATTATGACATCATCGTCGCCATGACGACCATTATGACATCATCGTAGCCATGACAACCATTATGACATCATCGTCGCCATGGCAACCATTATGACATCATATTCGCCATGGTGACCATTATGACATCACCGTCGCCATGACGACCATTATGACATCATCATAGCCATTACGACCATTATTAAATCACAGTCGCCATGACAACCATTATGACATCTTCGTCGCCATGACGACCATTATGACATCATGACATCACCGTTGACATGACGACCATTATGACATCACCGTTGCCATGACGACCATTATGACATCATCGTCGCCATGACGACCATTATGACATCATCGTCGCTATGACAACCATTATGACATCACAATCGCCATGACGACCATTATGACATCATCGTCGCCATGGCGACCATTATGACATCATCATCGCCATGATGACCGTTATGACAATATCGTCCCAATGACGACCCTTATAACATCATCGTCGCCATGGCAACCATTATGACATCATCATCGCCATGACAACCAATATGATATCATTGTCGCCATGACAACCATTATGACATCATCGTCGCCATGGCAACCATTATGACATTACGGTCGCCATGTCGACCATTATGACATCATCGTAGCCATTACGACCATTATTAAATCACAGTCTCCATGACAACCATTGTGACATCTTCGTCGCCATGACGACCATTATGACATCACCGTTCCTATGACGACCATTATGACATCACCGTTGCCATGACGACCATTATGACATCATCGTAGCCATTACGACCATTATTAAATCACAGTCGCCATGACAACCATTATGACATCTTCGTCGCCATGACGACCATTATGACATCATGACATCACCGTTGCCATGACGACCATTATGACATCATCGTCGCCAGGACAACCATTATGACATCATCGTCGCCATGGCGACCATTATGACACCACCGTTGCCATGACGACCATTATGACATCATCGTCGCCTTGACGACAATTATGACATCATCATCGCCATGACGACCATTATGACATCATCATCGCCATGATGACCGTTATGACATTATCGTCGCCATGATGACCCTTATGACATCATCGTCGCCATGGCAACCATTATGACATCATCATCGCCATGACGACCATTATGACATCATCATCGCCATGATGACCCTTTATGACATTATCGTCGCCATGACGACCCTTATGACATCAACGTCGCCATGGCAACCATTATGACATCATCATCGCCATGACAACCAATATGATATCATCGTCGCCATGATGACCATTATGACATCATCGTAGCCATTATGACCATTATTAAATCACAGTCGCCATGACAACCATTATGACATCTTCGTCGCCATGACGACCATTATGACATCATGACATCACCGTTGCCATGACGACCATTATGACATCACCGTTGCCATGACGACCATTATGACATCATCGTCGCCATGACGACCATTATGACATCATCGTCGCCATGACAACCATTATGACATCACAATCGCCATGACGACCATTATGGCATCATTATCGCCATGATGACCCTTTATGACATTATCGTCGCCATGACGACCCTTATGACATCATCGTCGCCATGGCAACCATTATGACATCATCATCGCCATGACAACCAATATGATATCATCGTCGCCATGATGACCATTATGATATCATCATCGCCATGACAACCAATATGATATCATCGTCGCCATGATGACCATTATGACATCATCGTCGCCATGACAACCATTATGACATCATATTCGCCATGGCGACCATTATGACATCACTGTTGCCATGACGACCATTATGACATCACCGTCGCCATGACGACCATTATGACATCATCATCGCCATGATGACCGTTATGACAATATCGTCGCCATGACGACCCTTATGACATCATCGTCGCCATGGCAACCATTATGACATCATCATCGCCATGACAACCAATATGATATCATTGTCGCCATGACAGCCATTATGACATCATCGTCGCCATGTCGACCATTATGACACCACCGTTGCCGTGACGACCATTATGACATCATCGTCGCCTTGACGACAATTATGACATCATCATCGCCATGACGACCATTATGACATCATCATCGCCATGATGACCGTTATGACATTATCGTCGCCATGATGACCCTTATGACATCATCGTCGCCATGGCAACCATTATGACATCATCATCGCCATGACGACCATTATGACATCATCATCGCCATGATGACCCTTTATGACATTATCGTCGCCATGACGACCCTTATGACATCAACGTCGCCATGGCAACCATTATGACATCATCATCGCCATGACAACCAATATGATATCATCGTCGCCATGATGACCATTATGACATCATCGTAGCCATTATGACCATTATTAAATCACAGTCGCCATGACAACCATTATGACATCTTCGTCGCCATGACGACCATTATGACATCATGACATCACCGTTGCCATGACGACCATTATGACATCACCGTTGCCATGACGACCATTATGACATCATCGTCGCCATGACGACCATTATGACATCATCGTCGCCATGACAACCATTATGACATCACAATCGCCATGACGACCATTATGGCATCATTATCGCCATGATGACCCTTTATGACATTATCGTCGCCATGACGACCCTTATGACATCATCGTCGCCATGGCAACCATTATGACATCATCATCGCCATGACAACCAATATGATATCATCGTCGCCATGATGACCATTATGATATCATCATCGCCATGACAACCAATATGATATCATCGTCGCCATGATGACCATTATGACATCATCGTCGCCATGACAACCATTATGACATCATATTCGCCATGGCGACCATTATGACATCACTGTTGCCATGACGACCATTATGACATCACCGTCGCCATGACGACCATTATGACATCATCATCGCCATGATGACCGTTATGACAATATCGTCGCCATGACGACCCTTATGACATCATCGTCGCCATGGCAACCATTATGACATCATCATCGCCATGACAACCAATATGATATCATTGTCGCCATGACAGCCATTATGACATCATCATCGCCATGTCGACCATTATGACATCATCGTAGCCATTACGATCATTATTAAATCACAGTCGCCATGAAAACCATTATGACATCTTCGTCGCCATGACGACTATTATGACATCATGACATCACCATTGCTATGACGACCATTATGACATCACCGTTGCCATGACGACCATTATGACATCATCGTAGCCATTACGACCATTATCACAGTCGCCATGACAACCATTATGACATCTTCGTCGCCATGACGACCATTATGACATCATCGTCGCCATGACAACCATTATGACATCATCGTCGCCATGGCGACCATTATGACACCACCGTTGCCCTGACGACCATTATGACATCATTGTCGCCTTGATGACCGTTATGACATTATCGTCGCCATGACGACCCTTATGACATCATCGTCGCCATGGCAACCATTATGACATCATCATCGCCATGACAACCAATATGATATCACCGTCGCCATGATGACCATTATGACATCATCATCGCCATGACAACCATTATGACATCATCGTCGCCATGGTGACCATTGTGATATCATCGTCGCCATGACAACCATTATGACATCACCATCGCCATGACGACCATTATGGCATCATCATCGCCATGATGACCCATTATGACATTATCGTCGCCATGACGACCCTTATGACATCATCGTCGCCATGACAACCATTATGACATCACCATCGCCATGACGACCATTATGGCATCATCATCGCCATGATGACCCATTATGACATTATCGTCGCCATGACGACCCTTATGACATCATCGTCGCCATGGCAACCATTATGACATCATCATCACCATGACAACCAATATGATATCATCGTCGCCATGATGACCATTGTGATATCATCGTCGCCATGACAACCATTATGACATCATCATCGCCATGACGACCATTATGACATCACCGTTGCCATGACGACCATTATGACATCATCGTAGCCATTACGACCATTATTAAATCACAGTCGCCATGACAACCATTATGACATCTTCGTCGCCATGACGACCATTATGACATCATGACATCACCGTTGCCATGACGACCATTATGACATCACCGTTGCTATGACGACCATTATGACATCATCGTCGCCATGACGACCATTATGACATCATCGTAGCCATGACAACCATTATGACATCATCGTCGCCATGGCAACCATTATGACATCATATTCGCCATGGTGACCATTATGACATCACCGTCGCCATGACGACCATTATGACATCATCATAGCCATTACGACCATTATTAAATCACAGTCGCCATGACAACCATTATGACATCTTCGTCGCCATGACGACCATTATGACATCATGACATCACCGTTGCCATGACGACCATTATGACATCACCGTTGCCATGACGACCATTATGACGTCATCGTCGCCATGACGACCATTATGACATCATCGTCGCTATGACAACCATTATGACATCACAATCGCCATGACGACCATTATGACATCATCGTCGCCATGGCGACCATTATGACATCATCATCGCCATGATGACCGTTATGACAATATCGTCCCAATGACGACCCTTATAACATCATCGTCGCCATGGCAACCATTATGACATCATCATCGCCATGACAACCAATATGATATAATTGTCGCCATGACAACCATTATGACATCATCGTCGCCTTGGCAACCATTATGACATCACGGTCGCCATGTCGACCATTATGACATCATCGTAGCTATTACGACCATTATTAAATCACAGTCGCCATGACAACCATTATGACATCTTCGTCGCCATGTCGACCATTATGACATCATGTCATCACCGTTGCTATGACGACCATTATGACATCACCGTTGCCATGACGACCATTATGACATCATCGTCGCCATTACGACCATTATTAAATCACAGTCGCCATGACAACCATTATGACATCTTCGTCGCCATGACGACCATTAGACATAATGACATCACCGTTGCCATGACGACCATTATGACATCATCGTCGCCATGACAACCATTATGACATCATCGTCGCCATGGTGACCATTATGACACCACCGTTGCCATGACGACCATTATGACATCATCGTCGCCTTGATGATAATTATGACATCATCATCGCCATGACGACCATTATGACATCATCATCGCCATGATGACCCTTTATGACATTATCGTCGCCATGACGACCCTTATGACATCATCGTCGCCATGGCAACCATTATGACATCATCGTCGCCATGGCAACCATTATGACATAATCGTCGCCATGACGACCATTATGACATCATCATCGCCATGGCAACCAATATGATATCATCGTCACCATTATGACACCATCGTCGCCATGACAACCATTATGACATCATCGTCGCCATGGCGACCATTATGACATCACCGTTGCCATGACGACCATTATGACATCATGGTAGCCATTACGACCATTATTAAATCACAGTCGCCATGACAACCATTATGACATCTTCGTCGCCATGACGACCATTATGACATCATGACATCATCGTTGCCATGACGACCATTATTACATTAGCGTCGCCATGACGACCATTATGACATCATCGTCGCCATGACAACCATTATGACAACATCGTCGCCATGGCAACCATTATGACATCATCATCGCCATGACAACCAATATGATATCATTGTCGCCATGACAACCATTATGACATCATTGTCGCCATGACGACCATTATGACATCATCGTCGCCATGGCGACCATTATGACATCATCATCGCCATGATGACCGTTATGACAATATTGTCGCCATGACGACCCTTATGACATCATCGTCGCCATGGCAACCATTATGACATCATCATCGCCATGACAACCAATATGATATCATTGTCGCCATGACAGCCATTATGACATCATCGTCGCCATGTCGACCATTATGACATCATCGTAGCCATTACGATCATTATTAAATCACAGTCGCCATGAAAACCATTATGACATCTTCGTCGCCATGACGACCATTATGACATCAGGACATCACCATTGCTATGACGACCATTATGACATCACCGTTGCCATGACGACCATTATGACATCATCGTAGCCATTACGACCATTATCACAGTCGCCATGACAACCATTATGACATCTTCGTCGCCATGACGACCATTATGACATCATCGTCGCCATGACAACCATTATGACATCATCGTCGCCATGGCGACCATTATGACACCACCGTTGCCATGACGACCATTATGACATGATTGTCGCCATGATGACCGTTATGACATTATCGTCGCCATGACGACCCTTATGACATCATCATCGCCATGGCAACCATTATGACATCATCATCGCCATGACAACCAATATGATATCATCATCGCCATGATGACCATTATGACATCATCATCGCCATGACAACCATTATGACATCATCGTCGCCATGGTGACCATTATGACATCACCGTCGCCATGACGACCATTATGATATCATCGTAACCATTACGACCATTATTAAATTACAGTCGCCATGACAACCATTATGACATCTTCGTCGTCATGACGACCATTATGACATCATGACATCACCGTTGCCATGACGACCATTATGACATCATCGTCGCCATGACAACCATTATGACATCACAATCGCCATGACGACCATTATGGCATCATCATCGCCATGATGACCCTTTATGACATTATCGTCGCCATGACGACCCTTATGACATCATCGTCGCCATGGCAACCATTATGACATCATCATCAATATGACAACCAATATGATATCATCGTCGCCATGATGACCATTGTGATATCATCGTCGCCATGACAACCATTATGACATCATCGTCGCCATGACGTCCATTATGACATCACCGTTGCCATGACGACCATTATGACATCATCGTAGCCATTACGACCATTATTAAATCACAGTCGCCATGACAACCATTATGACATCTTCGTCGCCATGACGACCATTGTGACATCATGACATCACCGTTGCCATGACGACCATTATGACATCACCGTTGCCATGACGACCATTATGACATCATCGTCGCCATGACGACCATTATGACATCATCGTCGCCATGACGACCATTATGACATCATCGTCGCCATGACGACCATTAAGACATCATCGTCGCCATGACAACCATTATGACATCATCGTCGCCATGACGACCATTATGACATCATCGTCGCCATGACGACCATTATGACATCATCGTCGCCATGGCGACCATTATGACATCATCATCGCTATGACGACCCTTATGACATCATCGTTGCCATGGCAACCATTATGACATCATCATCGCCATGACAACCAATATGATATCATTGTCGCCATGACAACCATTATGACATCATCGTCGCCATGGCAACCATTATGACATCATCGTAGCCATTACGATCATTATTAAATCACAGTCGCCATGACAACCATTATGACATCTTCGTCGCCATGACGACCATTATGACATCATGACATCACCATTGCTATGACGACCATTATGACATCACCGTTGCCATGATGACCATTATGACATCATCGTCGCCATGACAACCATTATGACATCATCGTCGCCATGGTGACCATTATGACACCACCGTTGCCATGACGACCATTATGACATCATCGTCGCCTTGATGAGAATTATGACATCATCATCGCCATGACGACCATTATGACATCATCATCGCCATGATGACCCTTTATGACATTATCGTCGCCATGACGACCCTTATGACATCATCGTCGCCATGGCAACCATTATGACATCATCGTCGCCATGACGACCATTATGACATCATCATCGCCATGACAACCAATATGATATCATCGTCGCCATGATGACCATTATGACATCATCGTCGCCATGACAACCATTTTGACATCATCGTCGCCATGGCGACCATTATGACATCACCGTTGCCATGACGACCATTATGACATCATCGTAGCCATTACGACCATTATTAAATCACAGTCGCCATGACAACCATTATGACATCTTCGTCGCCATGACGACCATTATGACATCATGACATCACCGTTGCCATGACGACCATTATTACATTAGCGTCGCCATGACGACCATTATGACATCATCGTCGCCATGACAACCATTATGACAACATCGTCGCCATGGCAACCATTATGACATCATCATCGCCATGACAACCAATATGATATCATTGTCGCCATGACAACCATTATGACATCATTGTCGCCATGACGACCATTATGACATCATCGTCGCCATGGCGACCATTATGACATCATCATCGCCATGATGACCGTTATGACAATATCGTCGCCATGACGACCCTTATGACATCATCGTCGCCATGGCAACCATTATGACATCATCATCGCCATGACAACCAATATGATATCATTGTCGCCATGACAACCATTATGACATCATCGTCGCCATGGCAACCATTATGACATCACGGTCGCCATGTCGACCATTATGACATCATCGTAGCCATTACGACCATTATTAAATCACAGTCGCCATGACAACCATTATGACATCTTCGTCGCCATGACGACCATTATGACATCATGACATCACCATTGCTATGACGACCATTATGACATCACCGTTGCCATGACGACCATTATGACATCACCGTTGCCATGACGACCCTTATGACATCATCGTCGCCATGGCAACCGTTATGACATCATCATCGCCATGACAACCAATATGATATCATTGTCGCCATGACAGCCATTATGACATCATCGTCGCCATGTCGACCATTATGAAATCATCGTAGCCATTACGATCATTATTAAATCACAGTCGCCATGAAAACCATTATGACATCTTCGTCGCCATGACGACCATTATGACATCATGACATCACCATTGCTATGACGACCATTATGACATCACCGTTGCCATGACGACCATTATGACATCATCGTAGCCATTACGACCATTATCACAGTCGCCATGACAACCATTATGACATCTTCGTCGCCATGACGACCATTATGACATCATCGTCGCCATGACAACCATTATGACATCATCGTCGCCATGGCGACCATTATGACACCACCGTTGCCATGACGACCATTATGACATCATTGTCGCCATGATGACCGTTATGACATTATCGTCGCCATGACGACCCTTATGACATCATCGTCGCCATGGCAACCATTATGACATCATCATCACCATGACAACCAATATGATATCATCGTCGCCATGATGACCATTGTGATATCATCGTCGCCATGACAACCATTATGACATCATCGTCGCCATGACGACCATTATGACATCACCGTTGCCATGACGACCATTATGACATCATCGTAGCCATTGCGACCATTATTAAATCACAGTCGCCATGACAACCATTATGACATCTTCGTCGCCATGACGACCATTATGACATCATGACATCACTGTTGCCATGACGACCATTATGACATCACCGTTGCCATGACGATAATTATGACATCATCGTCGCCATGACGACCATTATGACATCATCGTCGCCATGACGACCATTATGACATCATCGTCGTCGCCATGACGACCATTATGACATCATCGTCGCCATGACGACCATTATGACATCATCGTCGCCATGGCGACCATTATGACATCATCATCGCCATGATGACCGTTATGACAATATCGTCGCCATGACAACCCTTATGACATCATCGTCGCCATGGCAACCATTATGACATCACGGTCGCCATGTCGACCATTATGACATCATCGTAGCCATTATGATCATTATTAAATCACAGTCGCCATGAAAACCATTATGACATCTTCGTCGCCATGACGACCATTATGACATCATGACATCACCATTGCTATGACGACCATTATGACATCACCGTTGCCATGACGACCATTATGACATCATCGTAGCCATTACGACCATTATCACAGTCGCCATGACAACCATTATGACATCTTCGTCGCCATGACGACCATTATGACATCATCGTCGCCATGACAACCATTATGACATCATCGTCGCCATGGCGACCATTATGACACCACCGTTGCCATGACGACCATTATGACATGATTGTCGCCATGATGACCGTTATGACATTATCGTCGCCATGACGACCCTTATGACATCATCATCGCCATGGCAACCATTATGACATCATCATCGCCATGACAACCAATATGATATCATCATCGCCATGATGACCATTATGACATCATCATCGCCATGACAACCATTATGACATCATCGTCGCCATGGTGACCATTATGACATCACCGTCGCCATGACGACCATTATGATATCATCGTAACCATTACGACCATTATTAAATTACAGTCGCCATGACAACCATTATGACATCTTCGTCATCATGACGACCATTATGACATCATGACATCACCGTTGCCATGACGACCATTATGACATCATCGTCGCCATGACAACCATTATGACATCACAATCGCCATGACGACCATTATGGCATCATCATCGCCATGATGACCCTTTATGACATTATCGTCGCCATGACGACCCTTATGACATCATCGTCGCCATGGCAACCATTATGACATCATCATCAATATGACAACCAATATGATATCATCGTCGCCATGATGACCATTGTGATATCATCGTCGCCATGACAACCATTATGACATCATCGTCGCCATGACGACCATTATGACATCACCGTTGCCATGACGACCATTATGACATCATCGTAGCCATTACGACCATTATTAAATCACAGTCGCCATGACAACCATTATGACATCTTCGTCGCCATGACGACCATTGTGACATCATGACATCACCGTTGCCATGACGACCATTATGACATCACCGTTGCCATGACGACCATTATGACATCATCGTCGCCATGACGACCATTATGACATCATCGTCGCCATGACGACCATTAAGACATCATCGTCGCCATGACAACCATTATGACATCATCGTCGCCATGACGACCATTATGACATCATCGTCGCCATGACGACCATTATGACATCATCGTCGCCATGGCGACCATTATGACATCATCATCGCCATGACGACCCTTATGACATCATCGTTGCCATGGCAACCATTATGACATCATCATCGCCATGACAACCAATATGATATCATTGTCGCCATGACAACCATTATGACATCATCGTCGCCATGGCAACCATTATGACATCATCGTAGCCATTACGATCATTATAAAATCACAGTCGCCATGACAACCATTATGACATCTTCGTCGCCATGACGACCATTATGACATCATGACATCACCATTGCTATGACGACCATTATGACATCACCGTTGCCATGATGACCATTATGACATCATCGTCGCCATGACAACCATTATGACATCATCGTCGCCATGGTGACCATTATGACACCACCGTTGCCATGACGACCATTATGACATCATCGTCGCCTTGATGAGAATTATGACATCATCATCGCCATGACGACCATTATGACATCATCATCGCCATGATGACCCTTTATGACATTATCGTCGCCATGACGACCCTTATGACATCATCGTCGCCATGGCAACCATTATGACATCATCGTCGCCATGACGACCATTATGACATCATCATCGCCATGACAACCAATATGATATCATCGTCGCCATGATGACCATTATGACATCATCGTCGCCATGACAACCATTTTGACATCATCGTCGCCATGGCGACCATTATGACATCACCGTTGCCATGACGACCATTATGACATCATCGTAGCCATTACGACCATTATTAAATCACAGTCGCCATGACAACCATTATGACATCTTCGTCGCCATGACGACCATTATGACATCATGACATCACCGTTGCCATGACGACCATTATTACATTAGCGTCGCCATGACGACCATTATGACATCATCGTCGCCATGACAACCATTATGACAACATCGTCGCCATGGCAACCATTATGACATCATCATCGCCATGACAACCAATATGATATCATTGTCGCCATGACAACCATTATGATATCATTGTCGCCATGACGACCATTATGACATCATCGTCGCCATGGCGACCATTATGACATCATCATCGCCATGATGACCGTTATGACAATATCGTCGCCATGACGACCCTTATGACATCATCGTCGCCATGGCAACCATTATGACATCATCATCGCCATGACAACCAATATGATATCATTGTCGCCATGACAACCATTATGACATCATCGTCGCCATGGCAACCATTATGACATCACGGTCGCCATGTCGACCATTATGACATCATCGTAGCCATTACGATCATTATTAAATCACAGTCGCCATGAAAACCATTATGACATCTTCGTCGCCATGACGACCATTATGACATCATGACATCACCATTGCTATGACGACCATTATGACATCACCGTTGCCATGACGACCATTATGACATCACCGTTGCCATGACGACCCTTATGACATCATCGTCGCCATGGCAACCGTTATGACATCATCATCGCCATGACAACCAATATGATATCATTGTCGCCATGACAGCCATTATGACATCATCGTCGCCATGTCGACCATTATGAAATCATCGTAGCCATTACGATCATTATTAAATCACAGTCGCCATGAAAACCATTATGACATCTTCGTCGCCATGACGACCATTATGACATCATGACATCACCATTGCTATGACGACCATTATGACATCACCGTTGCCATGACGACCATTATGACATCATCGTAGCCATTACGACCATTATCACAGTCGCCATGACAACCATTATGACATCTTCGTCGCCATGACGACCATTATGACATCATCGTCGCCATGACAACCATTATGACATCATCGTCGCCATGGCGACCATTATGACACCACCGTTGCCATGACGACCATTATGACATCATTGTCGCCATGATGACCGTTATGACATTATCGTCGCCATGACGACCCTTATGACATCATCGTCGCCATGGCAACCATTATGACATCATCATCACCATGACAACCAATATGATATCATCGTCGCCATGATGACCATTGTGATATCATCGTCGCCATGACAACCATTATGACATCATCGTCGCCATGACGACCATTATGACATCACCGTTGCCATGACGACCATTATGACATCATCGTAGCCATTGCGACCATTATTAAATCACAGTCGCCATGACAACCATTATGACATCTTCGTCGCCATGACGACCATTATGACATCATGACATCACTGTTGCCATGACGACCATTATGACATCACCGTTGCCATGACGATAATTATGACATCATCGTCGCCATGACGACCATTATGACATCATCGTCGCCATGACGACCATTATGACATCATCGTCGTCGCCATGACGACCATTATGACATCATCGTCGCCATGACGACCATTATGACATCATCGTCGCCATGGCGACCATTATGACATCATCATCGCCATGATGACCGTTATGACAATATCGTCGCCATGACAACCCTTATGACATCATCGTCGCCATGGCAACCATTATGACATCACGGTCGCCATGTCGACCATTATGACATCATCGTAGCCATTATGATCATTATTAAATCACAGTCGCCATGAAAACCATTATGACATCTTCGTCGCCATGACGACCATTATGACATCATGACATCACCATTGCTATGACGACCATTATGACATCACCGTTGCCATGACGACCATTATGACATCATCGTAGCCATTACGACCATTATCACAGTCGCCATGACAACCATTATGACATCTTCGTCGCCATGACGACCATTATGACATCATCGTCGCCATGACAACCATTATGACATCATCGTCGCCATGGCGACCATTATGACACCACCGTTGCCATGACGACCATTATGACATGATTGTCGCCATGATGACCGTTATGACATTATCGTCGCCATGACGACCCTTATGACATCATCATCGCCATGGCAACCATTATGACATCATCATCGCCATGACAACCAATATGATATCATCATCGCCATGATGACCATTATGACATCATCATCGCCATGACAACCATTATGACATCATCGTCGCCATGGTGACCATTATGACATCACCGTCGCCATGACGACCATTATGATATCATCGTAACCATTACGACCATTATTAAATTACAGTCGCCATGACAACCATTATGACATCTTCGTCATCATGACGACCATTATGACATCATGACATCACCGTTGCCATGACGACCATTATGACATCATCGTCGCCATGACAACCATTATGACATCACAATCGCCATGACGACCATTATGGCATCATCATCGCCATGATGACCCTTTATGACATTATCGTCGCCATGACGACCCTTATGACATCATCGTCGCCATGGCAACCATTATGACATCATCATCAATATGACAACCAATATGATATCATCGTCGCCATGATGACCATTGTGATATCATCGTCGCCATGACAACCATTATGACATCATCGTCGCCATGACGACCATTATGACATCACCGTTGCCATGACGACCATTATGACATCATCGTAGCCATTACGACCATTATTAAATCACAGTCGCCATGACAACCATTATGACATCTTCGTCGCCATGACGACCATTGTGACATCATGACATCACCGTTGCCATGACGACCATTATGACATCACCGTTGCCATGACGACCATTATGACATCATCGTCGCCATGACGACCATTATGACATCATCGTCGCCATGACGACCATTAAGACATCATCGTCGCCATGACAACCATTATGACATCATCGTCGCCATGACGACCATTATGACATCATCGTCGCCATGACGACCATTATGACATCATCGTCGCCATGGCGACCATTATGACATCATCATCGCCATGACGACCCTTATGACATCATCGTTGCCATGGCAACCATTATGACATCATCATCGCCATGACAACCAATATGATATCATTGTCGCCATGACAACCATTATGACATCATCGTCGCCATGGCAACCATTATGACATCATCGTAGCCATTACGATCATTATAAAATCACAGTCGCCATGACAACCATAATGACATCTTCGTCGCCATGACGACCATTATGACATCATGACATCACCATTGCTATGACGACCATTATGACATCACCGTTGCCATGATGACCATTATGACATCATCGTCGCCATGACAACCATTATGACATCATCGTCGCCATGGTGACCATTATGACACCACCGTTGCCATGACGACCATTATGACATCATCGTCGCCTTGATGAGAATTATGACATCATCATCGCCATGACGACCATTATGACATCATCATCGCCATGATGACCCTTTATGACATTATCGTCGCCATGACGACCCTTATGACATCATCGTCGCCATGGCAACCATTATGACATCATCGTCGCCATGACGACCATTATGACATCATCATCGCCATGACAACCAATATGATATCATCGTCGCCATGATGACCATTATGACATCATCGTCGCCATGACAACCATTTTGACATCATCGTCGCCATGGCGACCATTATGACATCACCGTTGCCATGACGACCATTATGACATCATCGTAGCCATTACGACCATTATTAAATCACAGTCGCCATGACAACCATTATGACATCTTCGTCGCCTTGACGACCATTATGACATCATGACATCACCGTTGCCATGACGACCATTATTACATTAGCGTCGCCATGACGACCATTATGACATCATCGTCGCCATGACAACCATTATGACAACATCGTCGCCATGGCAACCATTATGACATCATCATCGCCATGACAACCAATATGATATCATTGTCGCCATGACAACCATTATGACATCATTGTCGCCATGACGACCATTATGACATCATCGTCGCCATGGCGACCATTATGACATCATCATCGCCATGATGACCGTTATGACAATATCGTCGCCATGACGACCCTTATGACATCATCGTCGCCATGGCAACCATTATGACATCATCATCGCCATGACAACCAATATGATATCATTGTCGCCATGACAACCATTATGACATCATCGTCGCCATGGCAACCATTATGACATCACGGTCGCCATGTCGACCATTATGACATCATCGTAGCCATTACGATCATTATTAAATCACAGTCGCCATGAAAACCATTATGACATCTTCGTCGCCATGACGACCATTATGACATCATGACATCACCATTGCTATGACGACCATTATGACATCACCGTTGCCATGACGACCATTATGACATCACCGTTGCCATGACGACCCTTATGACATCATCGTCGCCATGGCAACCATTATGACATCATCATCGCCATGACAACCAATATGATATCATTGTCGCCATGACAGCCATTATGACATCATCGTCGCCATGGCAACCATTATGACATCACGGTCGCCATGTCGACCATTATGACATCATCGTAGCCATTACGATCATTATTAAATCACAGTCGCCATGAAAACCATTATGACATCTTCGTCGCCATGACGACCATTATGACATCATGACATCACCATTGCTATGACGACCATTATGACATCACCGTTGCCATGACGACCATTATGACATCACCGTTGCCATGACGACCCTTATGACATCATCGTCGCCATGGCAACCATTATGACATCATCATCGCCATGACAACCAATATGATATCATTGTCGCCATGACAGCCATTATGACATCATCGTCGCCATGTCGACCATTATGAAATCATCGTAGCCATTACGATCATTATTAAATCACAGTCGCCATGAAAACCATTATGACATCTTCGTCGCCATGACGACCATTATGACATCATGACATCACCATTGCTATGACGACCATTATGACATCACCGTTGCCATGACGACCATTATGACATCATCGTAGCCATTACGACCATTATCACAGTCGCCATGACAACCATTATGACATCTTCGTCGCCATGACGACCATTATGACATCATCGTCGCCATGACAACCATTATGACATCATCGTCGCCATGGCGACCATTATGACACCACCGTTGCCATGACGACCATTATGACATCATTGTCGCCATGATGACCGTTATGACATTATCGTCGCCATGACGACCCTTATGACATCATCGTCGCCATGGCAACCATTATGACATCATCATCACCATGACAACCAATATGATATCATCGTCGCCATGATGACCATTGTGATATCATCGTCGCCATGACAACCATTATGACATCATCGTCGCCATGACGACCATTATGACATCACCGTTGCCATGACGACCATTATGACATCATCGTAGCCATTACGACCATTATTAAATCACAGTCGCCATGACAACCATTATGACATCTTCGTCGCCATGACGACCATTATGACATCATGACATCACTGTTGCCATGACGACCATTATGACATCACCGTTGCCATGACGATAATTATGACATCATCGTCGCCATGACGACCATTATGACATCATCGTCGCCATGACGACCATTATGACATCATCGTCGTCGCCATGACGACCATTATGACATCATCGTCGCCATGACGACCATTATGACATCATCGTCGCCATGGCGACCATTATGACATCATCATCGCCATGATGACCGTTATGACAATATCGTCGCCATGACAACCCTTATGACATCATCGTCGCCATGGCAACCATTATGACATCACGGTCGCAATGTCGACCATTATGACATCATCGTAGCCATTATGATCATTATTAAATCACAGTCGCCATGAAAACCATTATGACATCTTCGTCGCCATGACGACCATTATGACATCATGACATCACCATTGCTATGACGACCATTATGACATCACCGTTGCCATGACGACCATTATGACATCATCGTAGCCATTACGACCATTATCACAGTCGCCATGACAACCATTATGACATCTTCGTCGCCATGACGACCATTATGACATCATCGTCGCCATGACAACCATTATGACATCATCGTCGCCATGGCGACCATTATGACACCACCGTTGCCATGACGACCATTATGACATGATTGTCGCCATGATGACCGTTATGACATTATCGTCGCCATGACGACCCTTATGACATCATCATCGCCATGGCAACCATTATGACATCATCATCGCCATGACAACCAATATGATATCATCATCGCCATGATGACCATTATGACATCATCATCGCCATGACAACCATTATGACATCATCGTCGCCATGGTGACCATTATGACATCACCGTCGCCATGACGACCATTATGATATCATCGTAACCATTACGACCATTATTAAATTACAGTCGCCATGACAACCATTATGACATCTTCGTCGTCATGACGACCATTATGACATCATGACATCACCGTTGCCATGACGACCATTATGACATCATCGTCGCCATGACAACCATTATGACATCACAATCGCCATGACGACCATTATGGCATCATCATCGCCATGATGACCCTTTATGACATTATCGTCGCCATGACGACCCTTATGACATCATCGTCGCCATGGCAACCATTATGACATCATCATCAATATGACAACCAATATGATATCATCGTCGCCATGATGACCATTGTGATATCATCGTCGCCATGACAACCATTATGACATCATCGTCGCCATGACGACCATTATGACATCACCGTTGCCATGACGACCATTATGACATCATCGTAGCCATTACGACCATTATTAAATCACAGTCGCCATGACAACCATTATGACATCTTCGTCGCCATGACGACCATTGTGACATCATGACATCACCGTTGCCATGACGACCATTATGACATCACCGTTGCCATGACGACCATTATGACATCATCGTCGCCATGACGACCATTATGACATCATCGTCGCCATGACGACCATTAAGACATCATCGTCGCCATGACAACCATTATGACATCATCGTCGCCATGACGACCATTATGACATCATCGTCGCCATGACGACCATTATGACATCATCGTCGCCATGGCGACCATTATGACATCATCATCGCCATGACGACCCTTATGACATCATCGTTGCCATGGCAACCATTATGACATCATCATCGCCATGACAACCAATATGATATCATTGTCGCCATGACAACCATTATGACATCATCGTCGCCATGGCAACCATTATGACATCATCGTAGCCATTACGATCATTATTAAATCACAGTCGCCATGACAACCATTATGACATCTTCGTCGCCATGACGACCATTATGACATCATGACATCACCATTGCTATGACGACCATTATGACATCACCGTTGCCATGATGACCATTATGACATCATCGTCGCCATGACAACCATTATGACATCATCGTCGCCATGGTGACCATTATGACACCACCGTTGCCATGACGACCATTATGACATCATCGTCGCCTTGATGAGAATTATGACATCATCATCGCCATGACGACCATTATGACATCATCATCGCCATGATGACCCTTTATGACATTATTGTCGCCATGACGACCCTTATGACATCATCGTCGCCATGGCAACCATTATGACATCATCGTCGCCATGACGACCATTATGACATCATCATCGCCATGACAACCAATATGATATCATCGTCGCCATGATGACCATTATGACATCATCGTCGCCATGACAACCATTTTGACATCATCGTCGCCATGGCGACCATTATGACATCACCGTTGCCATGACGACCATCATGACATCATCGTAGCCATTACGACCATTATTAAATCACAGTCGCCATGACAACCATTATGACATCTTCGTCGCCATGACGACCATTATGACATCATGACATCACCGTTGCCATGACGACCATTATTACATTAGCGTCGCCATGACGACCATTATGACATCATCGTCGCCATGACAACCATTATGACAACATCGTCGCCATGGCAACCATTATGACATCATCATCGCCATGACAACCAATATGATATCATTGTCGCCATGACAACCATTATGACATCATTGTCGCCATGACGACCATTATGACATCATCGTCGCCATGGCGACCATTATGACATCATCATCGCCATGATGACCGTTATGACAATATCGTCGCCATGACGACCCTTATGACATCATCGTCGCCATGGCAACCATTATGACATCATCATCGCCATGACAACCAATATGATATCATTGTCGCCATGACAACCATTATGACATCATCGTCGCCATGGCAACCATTATGACATCACGGTCGCCATGTCGACCATTATGACATCATCGTAGCCATTACGATCATTATTAAATCACAGTCGCCATGAAAACCATTATGACATCTTCGTCGCCATGACGACCATTATGACATCATGACATCACCATTGCTATGACGACCATTATGACATCACCGTTGCCATGACGACCATTATGACATCACCGTTGCCATGACGACCCTTATGACATCATCGTCGCCATGGCAACCATTATGACATCATCATCGCCATGACAACCAATATGATATCATTGTCGCCATGACAGCCATTATGACATCATCGTCGCCATGTCGACCATTATGAAATCATCGTAGCCATTACGATCATTATTAAATCACAGTCGCCATGAAAACCATTATGACATCTTCGTCGCCATGACGACCATTATGACATCATGACATCACCATTGCTATGACGACCATTATGACATCACCGTTGCCATGACGACCATTATGACATCATCGTAGCCATTACGACCATTATCACAGTCGCCATGACAACCATTATGACATCTTCGTCGCCATGACGACCATTATGACATCATCGTCGCCATGACAACCATTATGACATCATCGTCGCCATGACAACCATTATGACATCATTGTCACCATGATGACCGTTATGACATTATCGTCGCCATGACGACCCTTATGACATCATCGTCGCCATGGCAACCATTATGACATCATCATCACCATGACAACCAATATGATATCATCGTCGCCATGATGACCATTGTGATATCATCGTCGCCATGACAACCATTATGACATCATCGTCGCCATGACGACCATTATGACATCACCGTTGCCATGACGACCATTATGACATCATCGTAGCCATTACGACCATTATTAAATCACAGTCGCCATGACAACCATTATGACATCTTCGTCGCCATGACGACCATTATGACATCATGACATCACTGTTGCCATGACGACCATTATGACATCACCGTTGCCATGACGATAATTATGACATCATCGTCGCCATGACGACCATTATGACATCATCGTCGTCGCCATGACGACCATTATGACATCATCGTCGCCATGACGACCATTATGACATCATCGTCGCCATGGCGACCATTATGACATCATCATCGCCATGATGACCGTTATGACAATATCGTCGCCATGACAACCCTTATGACATCATCGTCGCCATGGCAACCATTATGACATCACGGTCGCCATGTCGACCATTATGACATCATCGTAGCCATTACGATCATTATTAAATCACAGTCGCCATGACAACCATTATGACATCTTCGTCGCCATGACGACCATTATGACATCATGACATCACCATTGCTATGACGACCATTATGACATCACCGTTGCCATGATGACCATTATGACATCATCGTCGCCATGACAACCATTATGACATCATCGTCGCCATGGTGACCATTATGACACCACCGTTGCCATGACGGCCATTATGACATCATCGTCGCCTTGATGACAATTATGACATCATCATCGCCTTGACGACCATTATGAAATCATCATCGCCATGATGACCCTTTATGACATTATCGTCGCCATGACGACCCTAATGACATCATCGTCGCCATGGCAACCATTATGACATAATCGTCGCCATGGCAACCATTATGACATCATCGTCGCCATGACGACCATTATGACATCATCATCGCCATGACAACCAATATGATATCATCGTCGCCATGATGACCATTATGACATCATCGTCGCCATGACAACCATTATGACATCATCGTCGCCATGGCGACCATTATGACATCACCGTTGCCATGACGACCATTATGAAATCATCGTAGCCATTACGACCATTATTAAATCACAGTCGCCATGACAACCATTATGACATCTTCGTCGCCATGACGACCATTATGACATCATGACATCACCGTTGCCATGACGACCATTATTACATTAGCGTCGCCATGACGACCATTATGACATCATCGTCGTCATGACAACCATTATGACAACATTGTCGCCATGGCAACCATTATGACATCATCATCGCCATGACAACCAATATGATATCATTGTCGCCATGACAACCATTATGACATCATTGTCGCCATGACGACCATTATGACATCATCATCGCCATGGCGACCATTATGACATCATCATCGCCATGATGACCGTTATGACAATATCGTCGCCATGATGACCCTTATGACATCATCGTCGCCATGGCAACCATTATGACATCATCATCGCCATGACAACCAATATGATATCATTGTCGCCATGACAACCATTATGACATCATCGTCGCCATGGCAACCATTATGACATCACGGTCGCCATGTCGACCATTATGACATCATCGTAGCCATTACGATCATTATTAAATCACAGTCGCCATGAAAACCATTATGACATCTTCGTCGCCATGACGACCATTATGACATCATGACATCACCATTGCTATGACGACCATTATGACATCACCGTTGCCATGACGACCATTATGACATCATCGTAGCCATTACGACCATTATCACAGTCGCCATGACAACCATTATGACATTATCGTCGCCATGACGACCATTATGACATCATCGTCGCCATGACAACCATTATGACATCATCGTCGCCATGGCGACCATTATGACACCACCGTTGCCATGACGACCATTATGACATCATTGTCGCCATGATGACCGTTATGACATTATCGTCGCCATGACGACCCTTATGACATCATCGTCGCCATGGCAACCATTATGACATTATCATCGCCATGACAACCAATATGATATCATCGTCGCCATGATGACCATTATGACATCATCATCGCCATGACAACCATTATGACATCATCGTCGCCATGGTGACCATTATGACATCACCGTCGCCATGACGACCATTATGACATCATCGTAGCCATTACGACCATTATTAAATTACAGTCGCCATGACAACCATTATGACATCTTCGTCGTCATGACGACCATTATGACATCATGACATCACCGTTGCCATGACGACCATTATGACATCATCGTCGCCATGACAACCATTATGACATCACAATCGCCATGACGACCATTATGGCATTATCATCGCCATGATGACCCTTTATGACATTATCGTCGCCATGACGACCCTTATGACATCATCGTCGCCATGGCAACCATTATGACATCATCATCACCATGACAACCAATATGATATCATCGTCGCCATGATGACCATTGTGATATCATCGTCGCCATGACAACCATTATGACATCATCGTCGCCATGACGACCATTATGACATCACCGTTGCCATGATGACCATTATGACATCATCGTAGCCATTACGACCATTATTAAATCACAGTCGCCATGACAACCATTATGACATCTTCGTCGCAATGATGACCATTATGACATCATGACATCACCGTTGCCATGATGACCATTATGACATCACCGTTGCCATGACGACCATTATGACATCATCGTAGCCATTACGACCATTATCACAGTCGCCATGACAACCATTATGACATCATCGTCGCCATGACAACCATTATGACATCATCATCGCCATGATGACCGTTATGACAATATCGTCGCCATGACGACACTTATGACATCATCGTCTCCATGGCAACCATTATGACATCATCATCGCCATGACAACCAATATGATATAACTGTCGCCATGACAACCATTATGACATCATCATCGCCTTGGCAACCATTATGACATCATCGTCGCCATGACGACCATTATGACATCACCGTTGCCATGTCGACCATTATGACATCATCGTAGCTATTACGACCATTATTAAATCACAGTCGCCATGACAACCATTATGACATCTTCGTCGCCATGTCGACCATTATGACATCATGACATCACCGTTGCTATGACGACCATTATGACATCACCGTTGCCATGACGACCATTATGACATCATCGTAGCCATTACGACCATTATTAAATCACAGTCGCCATGACAACCATTATGACATCTTCGTCGCCATGACGACCATTAGACATCATGACATCACCGTTGCCATGACGACCATTATGACATCATCGTCGCCATGACAACCATTATGACATCATCGTCGCCATGGTGACCATTATGACACCACCGTTGCCATGACGACAATTATGACATCATCGTCGCCTTGATGACAATTATGACATCATCATCGCCATGACGACCATTATGACATCATCATCGCCATGATGACCCTTTATGACATTATCATCGTCATGACGACCCTTATGACATCATCGTCGCCATGGCAACCATTATGACATCATCGTCGCCATGGCAACCATTATGACATCATCGTCGCCATGACAACCATTATGACATCATCGTCGCCATGGCGACCATTATGACATCACCGTTGCCATGACGACCATTATGACATCATCGTAGCCATTACGACCATTATTAAATCACAGTCGCCATGACAACCATTATGACATCTTCGTCGCCATGACGACCATTATGACATCATGACATCACCGTTGCCATGACGACCATTATTACATTAGCGTCGCCATGACGACCATTATGACATCATCGTCGCCATGACAACCATTATGAGAACATTGTCGCCATGGCAACCATTATGACATCATCATCGCCATGACAACCATTATGATATCATTGTCGCCATGACAACCATTATGACATCATTGTCGCCATGACGACCATTATGACATCATTGTCGCCATGGCGACCATTATGACATCATCATCGCCATGATGACCGTTATGACAATATTGTCGCCATGACGACCCTTATGACATCATCGTCGCCATGGCAACCATTATGACATCATCATCGCCATGACAACCAATATGATATCATTGTCGCCATGACAGCCATTATGACATCATCGTCGCCATATCGACCATTATGAAATCACAGTCGCCATGAAAACCATTATGACATCTTCGTCGCCATGACGACCATTATGACATCATGACATCACCATTGCTATGACGACCATTATGACATCACCGTTGCCATGACGACCATTATGACATCATCGTAGCCATTACGACCATTATCACAGTCGCCATGACAACCATTATGACATCTTCGTCGCCATGACGACCATTATGACATCATCGTCGCCATGACAACCATTATGACATCATCGTCGCCATGGCGACCATTATGACACCACCGTTGCCATGACGACCATTATGACATCATTGTCGCCATGATGACCGTTATGACATTATCGTCGCCATGACGACCCTTATGACATCATCATCGCCATGGCAACCATTATGACATCATCATCGCCATGACAACCAATATGATATCATCATCACCATGATGACCATTATGACATCATCATCGCCATGACAACCATTATGACATCATCGTCGCCATGGTGACCATTATGACATCACCGTCGCCATGACGACCATTATGATATCATCGTAACCATTACGACCATTATTAAATTACAGTCGCCATGACAACCATTATGACATCTTCGTCGTCATGACGACCATTATGACATCATGACATCACCGTTGCCATGACGACCATCATGACATCATCGTCGCCATGACAACCATTATGACATCACAATCGCCATGACGACCATTATGGCATCATCATCGCCATGATGACCCTTTATGACATTATCGTCGCCATGACGACCCTTATGACATCATCGTCACCATGGCAACCATTATGACATCATCATCAATATGACAACCAATATGATATCATCGTCGCCATGATGACCATTGTGATATCATCGTCGCCATGACAACCATTATGACATCATCGTCGCCATGACGACCATTATGACATCACCGTTGCCATGACGACCATTATGACATCATCGTAGCCATTACGACCATTATTAAATGACAGTAGCCATGACAACAATTATGACATCTTCGTCGCCATGACGACCATTGTGACATCATGACATCACCGTTGCCATGACGACCATTATGACATCACCGTTGCCATGACGACCATTATGACATCATCGTCGCCATGACGACCATTATGACATCATCGTCGCCATGACGACCATTATGACATCATCGTCGCCATGACAACCATTATGACATCATCGTCGCCATGACGACCATTATGACATCATCGTCGCCATGACGACCATTATGACATCATCGTCGCCATGACGACCATTATGACATCATCGTCGCCATGGCAACCATTATGACATCATCATCGCCATGACAACCAATATGATATCATTGTCGCCATGACAACCATTATGACATCATCGTCGCCATGGCAACCATTATGACATCACGGTCGCCATGTCGACCATTATGACATCATCGTAGCCATTACGATCATTATTAAATCACAGTCGCCATGACATCCATTATGACATCTTCGTCGCCATGACGACCATTATGACATCATGACATCACCATTGCTATGACGACCATTATGACATCACCGTTGCCATGATGACCATTATGACATCATCGTCGCCATGACAACCATTATGACATCATCGTCGCCATGGTGACCATTATGACACCACCGTTGCCATGACGACCATTATGACATCATCGTCGCCTTGATGACAATTATGACATCATCATCGCCATGACGACCATTATGACATCATCATCGCCATGATGACCCTTTATGACATTATCGTCGCCATGACGACCCTTATGACATCATCGTCGCCATGGCAACCATTATGACATCATCGTCGCCATGGCAACCATTATGACATCATCGCCGCCATGACGACCATTATGACATCATCATCGCCATGACAACCAATATGATATCATCGTCGCCATGATGACCATTATGACATCATCGTCGCCATGACAACCATTATGACATCATCGTCGCCATGGCGACCATTATGACATCACCGTTGCCATGACGACCATTATGACATCATCGTAGCCATTACGACCATTATTAAATCACAGTTGCCATGACAACCATTATGACATCTTCGTCGCCATGACGACCATTATGACATCATGACATCACCGTTGCCATGACGACCATTATTACATTAGCGTCGCCATGACAACCATTATGACATCATCGTCGCCATGACAACCATTATGACAACATCGTCGCCATGGCAACCATTATGACATCATCATCGCCATGACAACCATTATGACATCATTGTCGCCATGACGACCATTATGACATCATCGTCGCCATGACGACCATTATGACATCATCGTCGCCATGGCGACCATTATGACAATATCGTCGCCATGACGACCCTTATGACATCATCGTCGCCATGGCAACCATTATGACATCATCATCGCCATGACAACCAATATGATATCATTGTCGCCATGACAACCATTATGACATCATGACATCACCATTGCTATGACGACCATTATGACATCACCGTTGCCATGACGACCATTATGACATCATCGTAGCCATTACGACCATTATCACAGTCGCCATGACAACCATTATGACATCTTCGTCGCCATGACGACCATTATGACATCATCGTCGCCATGACAACCATTATGACATCATCGTCGCCATGGCGACCATTATGACATCATCATCGCCATGACAACCAATATGATATCATCGTCGCCATGATGACCATTATGACATCATCATCGCCATAACAACCATTATGACATCATCGTCGCCATGGTGACCATTATGACATCACCGTCGCCATGACGACCATTATGACATCATCGTAGCCATTACGACCATTATTAAATTACAGTCGCCATGACAACCATTATGACATCTTCGTCGTCATGACGACCATTATGACATCATGACATCACCGTTGCCATGACGACCATTATGACATCATCGTCGCCATGACAACCATTATGACATCACAATCGCCATGACGACCATTATGGCATCATCATCGCCATGATGACCCTTTATGACATTATCGTCGCCATGACGACCCTTATGACATCATCGTCGCCATGGCAACCATTATGACATCATCATCACCATGACAACCAATATGATATCATCGTCGCCATGATGACCATTGTGATATCATCGTCGCCATGACAACCATTATGACATCATCGTCGCCATGATGACCATTATGACATCACCGTTGCCATGACGACCATTATGACATCATCGTAGCCATTACGACCATTATGACATCATCGTAGCCATGACAACCATTATGACATCATCGTCGCCATGGCAACCATTATGACATCATATTCGCCATGGCGACCATTATGACATCACCGTCGCCATGACGACCATTATGACATCATCGTAGCCATTACGACCATTATTAAATCACAGTCGCCATGACAACCATTATGACATCTTCGTCGCCATGACGACCATTATGACATCATGACATCACCGTTGCCATGACGACCATTATGACATCACCGTTGCCATGACGACCATTATGACATCATCGTCGCCATGACGACCATTATGACATCATCGTCGCTATGACAACCATTATGACATCACAATCGCCACGACGACCATTATGACATCATCGTCGCCATGGCGACCATTATGACATCATCATCGCCATGATGACCGTTATGACAATATCGTCCCAATGACGACCCTTATAACATCATCGTCGCCATGGCAACCATTATGACATCATCATCGCCATGACAACCAATATGATATCATTGTCGCCATGACAACCATTATGACATCATCGTCGCCATGACGACCATTATGACATCATCGTCGCCATGGCGACCATTATGACAATATCGTCGCCATGACGACCCTTATGACATCATCGTCGCCATGGCAACCATTATGACATCATCATCGCCATGACAACCAATATGATATCATTGTCGCCATGACAACCATTATGACATCATGACATCACCATTGCTATGACGACCATTATGACATCACCGTTGCCATGACGACCATTATGACATCATCGTAGCCATTACGACCATTATCACAGTCGCCATGACAACCATTATGACATCTTCGTCGCCATGACGACCATTATGACATCATCGTCGCCATGACAACCATTATGACATCATCGTCGCCATGGCGACCATTATGACATCATCATCGCCATGACAACCAATATGATATCATCGTCGCCATGATGACCATTATGACATCATCATCGCCATAACAACCATTATGACATCATCGTCGCCATGGTGACCATTATGACATCACCGTCGCCATGACGACCATTATGACATCATCGTAGCCATTACGACCATTATTAAATTACAGTCGCCATGACAACCATTATGACATCTTCGTCGTCATGACGACCATTATGACATCATGACATCACCGTTGCCATGACGACCATTATGACATCATCGTCGCCATGACAACCATTATGACATCACAATCGCCATGACGACCATTATGGCATCATCATCGCCATGATGACCCTTTATGACATTATCGTCGCCATGACGACCCTTATGACATCATCGTCGCCATGGCAACCATTATGACATCATCATCACCATGACAACCAATATGATATCATCGTCGCCATGATGACCATTGTGATATCATCGTCGCCATGACAACCATTATGACATCATCGTCGCCATGATGACCATTATGACATCACCGTTGCCATGACGACCATTATGACATCATCGTAGCCATTACGACCATTATGACATCATCGTAGCCATGACAACCATTATGACATCATCGTCGCCATGGCAACCATTATGACATCATATTCGCCATGGCGACCATTATGACATCACCGTCGCCATGACGACCATTATGACATCATCGTAGCCATTACGACCATTATTAAATCACAGTCGCCATGACAACCATTATGACATCTTCGTCGCCATGACGACCATTATGACATCATGACATCACCGTTGCCATGACGACCATTATGACATCACCGTTGCCATGACGACCATTATGACATCATCGTCGCCATGACGACCATTATGACATCATCGTCGCTATGACAACCATTATGACATCACAATCGCCACGACGACCATTATGACATCATCGTCGCCATGGCGACCATTATGACATCATCATCGCCATGATGACCGTTATGACAATATCGTCCCAATGACGACCCTTATAACATCATCGTCGCCATGGCAACCATTATGACATCATCATCGCCATGACAACCAATATGATATCATTGTCGCCATGACAACCATTATGACATCATCGTCGCCATGGCAACCATTATGACATTACGGTCGCCATGTCGACCATTATGACATCATCGTAGCCATTACGACCATTATTAAATCACAGTCTCCATGACAACCATTGTGACATCTTCGTCGCCATGACGACCATTATGACATCACCGTTCCTATGACGACCATTATGACATCATCGTAGCAATTACGACCATTATAAAAAATCACAGTCGCCATGACAACCATTATGACATCTTCGTCGCCATGACGACCATTATGACATCATGACATCACCGTTGCCATGACGACCATTATGACATCATCGTCGCCATGACAACCATTATGACATCATCGTCGCCATGGCGACCATTATGACACCACCGTTGCCATGACGACCATTATGACATCATCGTCGCCTTGACGACAATTATGACATCATCATCGCCATGACGACCATTATGACATCATCATCGCCATGATGACCGTTATGACATTATCGTCGCCATGATGACCCTTATGACATCATCGTCGCCATGGCAACCATTATGACATCATCATCGCCATGACGACCATTATGACATCATCATCGCCATGATGACCGTTATGACATTATCGTCGCCATGATGACCATTATGACATCATCGTCGCCATGACAACCATTATGACATCATCGTCGCCATGGCGACCATTATGACATCACCTTCACCATGACGACCATTATGACATCACCGTAGCCATTACGACCATTATTAAATCACAGTCGCCATGACAACCATTATGACATCTTCGTCGCCATGACGACCATTATGACATCATGACATCACCGTTGCCATGACGACCATTATGACATCACCGTCGCCATGACGACCATTATGACATCATCGTCGCCATGACGACCATTATGACATCATCGTCGCCATGACACCCATTATGACATCACAATCGCCATGACGACCATTATGGCATCATCATCGCCATGATGACCCTTTATGACATTATCGTCGCCATGACGACCCTTATGACATCATCGTCGCCATGGCAACCATTATGACATCATCATCGCCATGACAACCAATATGATATCATCGTCGCCATGATGACCATTATGATATCATCGTCTCCATGACAACCATTATGACATCATCGTCGCCATGACAACCATTATGACATCATTGTCGCCATGGCGACCATTATGACATCACCGTTGCCATGACGACCATTATGACATCATCGTAGCCATTATGACCATTATTAAATCACAGTCGCCATGACAACCATTGTGACATTTTCGTCGCCATGACGACCATAATGACATCATGACATCACCGTTGCCATGACGACCATTATGACATCACCGTTGCCATGACGACCATTATGACATCATCGTCGCCATGACGACCATTATGACATCATCGTCGCCATGACAACCATTATGACATCACAATCGCCATGACGACCATTATGGCATCATTATCGCCATGATGACCCTTTATGACATTATCTTCGCCATGACGACCCTTATGACATCATCGTCGCCATGGCAACCATTATGACATCATCATCGCCATGACAACCAATATGATATCATCGTCGCCATGATGACCATTATGATATCATCATCGCCATGACAACCAATATGATATCATCGTCGCCATGATGACCATTATGACATCATCGTCGCCATGACAACCATTATGACATCATATTCGTCATGGCGACCATTATGACATCACTGTCGCCATGACGACCATTATGACATCACCGTCGCCATGACGACCATTATGACATCATCATCGCCATGATGACCGTTATGACAATATCGTCGCCATGACGACCCTTATGACATCATCGTCGCCATGGCAACCATTATGACATCATCATCGCCATGACAACCAATATGATATCATTGTCGCCATGACAGCCATTATGACATCATCGTCGCCATGTCGACCATTATGACATCATCGTAGCCATTACGATCATTATTAAATCACAGTCGCCATGAAAACCATTATGACATCTTCGTCGCCATGACGACCATTATGACATCATGACATCACCGTTGCCATGACGACCATTATGACATCATCGTCGCCATGGCGACCATTATGACACCACCGTTGCCATGACGACCATTATGACATCATTGTCGCCATGATGACCGTTATGACATTATCGTCGCCATGACGACCCTTATGACATCATCGTCGCCATGGCAACCATTATGACATCATCATCGCCATGACAACCAATATGATATCACCGTCGCCATGATGACCATTATGACATCATCATCGCCATGACAACCATTATGACATCATCGTCGCCATGGTGACCATTATGACATCACCGTCGCCATGACGACCATTATGACATCATCGTAGCCAAGACGACCATTATTAAATTACAGTCGCCATGACAACCATTATGACATCTTCGTCGTCATGACGACCATTATGACATCATGACATCACCGTTGCAATGACGACCATTATGACATCATCGTCGCCATGACAACCATTATGACATCACCATCGCCATGACGACCATTATGGCATCATCATCGCCATGATGACCCTTTATGACATTATCGTCGCCATGACGACCCTTATGACATCATCGTCGCCATGGCAACCATTATGACATCATCATCACCATGACAACCAATATGATATCATCGTCGCCATGATGACCATTGTGATATCATCGTCGCCATGACAACCATCATGACATCATCGTCGCCATGACGACCATTATGACATCATCGTAGCCATTACGACCATTATTAAATCACAGTCGCCATGACAACCATTATGACATCTTCGTCGCCATGACGACCATTATGACATCATGACATCACCGTTGCCATGACGACCATTATGACATCACCGTTGCCATGACGACCATTATGACATCACCGTTGCCATGACGACCATTATGACATCATCGTCGCCATGACGACCATTATGACATCATCGTCGCCATGACAACCATTATGACATCATCGTCGCCATGACGACCATTATGACATCATCGTCGCCATGACGACCATTATGACATCATCATCGCCATGGCGACCATTATGACATCATCATCGCCATGATGACCGTTATGACAATATCGTCGCCATGACGACCCTTATGACATCATCGTCGCTATGGCAACCATTATGACATCATCATCGCCATGACGACCCTTATGACATCATCGTCGCCATGGCAACCATTATGACATCATCATCGCCATGACAACCAATATGATATCATTGTCGCCATGACAACCATTATGACATCATCGTCGCCATGACAACCATTATGACATCACGGTCGCCATGTCGACCATTATGACATCATCGTAGCCATTACGATCATTATTAAATCACAGTCGCCATGACAACCATTATGACATCTTCGTCGCCATGACGACCATTATGACATCATGACATCACCATTGCTATGACGACCATTATGACATCACCGTTGCCATGATGACCATTATGACATCATCGTCGCCATGGTGACCATTATGACACCACCGTTGCCATGACGACCATTATGACATCATCGTCGCCTTGATGACAATTATGACATCATCATCGCCATGACGACCATTATGACATCATCATCGCCATGATGACCCTTTATGACATTATCGTCGCCATGACGACCCTTATGACATCATCGTCGCCATGGCAACCATTATGACATCATCGTCGCCATGGCAACCAATATGATATAATTGTCGTCATGACAACCATTATGACATCATCGTCGCCTTGGCAACCATTATGACATCACGGTCGCCATGTCGACCATTATGACATCATCGTAGCTATTACGACCATTATTAAATCACAGTCGCCATGACAACCATTATGACATCTTCGTCGCCATGTCGACCATTATGACATCATGACATCACCATTGCTATGACGACCATTATGACATCACCGTTGCCATGACGACCATTATGACATCATCGTCACCATTACGACCATTATTAAATCACAGTCGCCATGACAACCATTATGACATCTTCGTCGCCATGACGACCATTAGACATCATGACATCACCGTTGCCATGACGACCATTATGACATCATCGTCGCCATGACAACCATTATGACATCATCGTCGCCATGGTGACCATTATGACACCACCGTTGCCATGACGACCATTATGACATCATCGTCGCCTTGATGACAATTATGACATCATCATCGCCATGACGACCATTATGACATCATCATCGCCATGATGACCCTTTATGACATTATCGTCGCCATGACGACCCTTATGACATCATCGTCGCCATGGCAACCACTATGACATCATCGTCGCCATGGCAACCATTATGACATCATCGTCGCCATGACGACCATTATGACATCATGATCGCCATGGCAACCAATATGATATCATCGTCACCATTATGACATCATCGTCGCCATGACAACCATTATGACATCATCGTCGCCATGGCGACCATTATGACATCACCGTTGCCATGACGACCATTATGACATCATCGTAGCCATTACGACCATTATTAAATCACAGTCGCCATGACAACCATTATGACATCTTCGTCGCCATGACGACCATTATGACATCATGACATCACCGTTGCCATGACGACCATTATGACATCATCGTCGCCATGACAACCATTATGACATCATCGTCGCCATGGCAACCATTATGACATCATCATCGCCATGACGACCATTATGACATCATCATCGCCATGATGACCGTTATGACATTATCGTCGCCATGATGACCATTATGACATCATCGTCGCCATGACAACCATTATGACATCATCGTCGCCATGGCGACCATTATGACATCACCTTCGCCATGACGACCATTATGACATCACCGTAGCCATTACGACCATTATTAAATCACAGTCGCCATGACAACCATTATGACATCTTCGTCGCCATGACGACCATTATGACATCATGACATCACCGTTGCCATGACGACCATTATGACATCATCGTCGCCATGACAACCATTATGACATCACAATCGCCATGACGACCATTATGGCATCATCATCGCCATGATGACCCTTTATGACATTATCGTCGCCATGGCATCCATTATGACATCATCATCACCATGACAACCAATATGATATCATCGTCGCCATGATGACCATTGTGATATCATCGTCGCCATGACAACCATTATGACATCATCGTCGCCATGACGACCATTATGACATCACCGTTGCCATGACGACCATTATGACATCATCGTAGCAATTACGACCATTATTAAATCACAGTCGCCATGACAACCATTATGACATCTTTGTCGCCATGACGACCATTATGACATCATGACATCACCGTTGCCATGACGACCATTATGACATCATCGTCGCTATGACGACCATTATGACATCATCGTCACCATGACGACCATTATGACATCATCGTCGCCATGACAAGCATTATGACATCATCATCGCCATGATGACCGTTATGACAATATCGTCGCCATGACGACCCTTATGACATCATCGTCGCCATGGCAACCATTATGACATCATCATCGCCATGACAACCAATATGATATCATTGTCGCCATGACAACCATTATGACATCTTCGTCGCCATGACGACCATTATGACATCATGACATCACCGTTGCCATGACGACCATTATGACATCATCGTCGCCATGACAACCATTATGACATCATCGTCGCCATGGCGACCATTATGACACCACCGTTGCCATGACGACCATTATGACATCATCGTCGCCTTGACGACAATTATGACATCATCATCGCCATGACGACCATTATGACATCATCATCGCCATGATGACCGTTATGACATTATCGTCGCCATGATGACCCTTATGACATCATCGTCGCCATGGCAACCATTATGACATCATCATCGCCATGACGACCATTATGACATCATCATCGCCATGATGACCGTTATGACATTATCGTCGCCATGATGACCATTATAACATCATCGTCGCCATGACAACCATTATGACATCATCGTCGCCATGGCGACCATTATGACATCACCTTCACCATGACGACCATTATGACATCACCGTAGCCATTACGACCATTATTAAATCACAGTCGCCATGACAACCATTATGACATCTTCGTCGCCATGACGACCATTATGACATCATGACATCACCGTTGCCATGACGACCATTATGACATCACCGTCGCCATGACGACCATTATGACATCATCGTCGCCATGACGACCATTATGACATCATCGTCGCCATGACACCCATTATGACATCACAATCGCCATGACGACCATTATGGCATCATCATCGCCATGATGACCCTTTATGACATTATCGTCGCCATGACGACCCTTATGACATCATCGTCGCCATGGCAACCATTATGACATCATCATCGCCATGACAACCAATATGATATCATCGTCGCCATGATGACCATTATGATATCATCGTCTCCATGACAACCATTATGACATCATCGTCGCCATGACAACCATTATGACATCATTGTCGCCATGGCGACCATTATGACATCACCGTTGCCATGACGACCATTATGACATCATCGTAGCCATTATGACCATTATTAAATCACAGTCGCCATGACAACCATTGTGACATTTTCGTCGCCATGACAACCATAATGACATCATGACATCACCGTTGCCATGACGACCATTATGACATCACCGTTGCCATGACGACCATTATGACATCATCGTCGCCATGACGACCATCATGACATCATCGTCGCCATGACAACCATTATGACATCACAATCGCCATGACGACCATTATGGCATCATTATCGCCATGATGACCCTTTATGACATTATCTTCGCCATGACGACCCTTATGACATCATCGTCGCCATGGCAACCATTATGACATCATCATCGCCATGACAACCAATATGATATCATCGTCGCCATGATGACCATTATGATATCATCATCGCCATGACAACCAATATGATATCATCGTCGCCATGATGACCATTATGACATCATCGTCGCCATGACAACCATTATGACATCATATTCGTCATGGCGACCATTATGACATCACTGTCGCCATGACGACCATTATGACATCACCGTCGCCATGACGACCATTATGACATCATCATCGCCATGATGACCGTTATGACAATATCGTCGCCATGACGACCCTTATGACATCATCGTCGCCATGGCAACCATTATGACATCATCATCGCCATGACAACCAATATGATATCATTGTCGCCATGACAGCCATTATGACATCATCGTCGCCATGTCGACCATTATGACATCATCGTAGCCATTACGATCATTATTAAATCACAGTCGCCATGAAAACCATTATGACATCTTCGTCGCCATGACGACCATTATGACATCATGACATCACCATTGCTATGACGACCATTATGACATCACCGTTGCCATGACGACCATTATGACATCATCGTAGCCATTACGACCATTATCACAGTCGCCATGACAACCATTATGACATCTTCGTCGCCATGACGACCATTATGACATCATCGTCGCCATGACAACCATTATGACATCATCGTCGCCATGGCGACCATTATGACACCACCGTTGCCATGACGACCATTATGACATCATTGTCGCCATGATGACCATTATGACATTATTGTCGCCATGACGACCCTTATGACATCATCGTCGCCATGGCAACCATTATGACATCATCATCGCCATGACAACCAATATGATATCACCGTCGCCATGATGACCATTATGACATCATCATCGCCATGACAACCATTATGACATCATCGTCGCCATGGTGACCATTATGACATCACCGTCGCCATGACGACCATTATGACATCATCGTAGCCAAGACGACCATTATTAAATTACAGTCGCCATGACAACCATTATGACATCTTCGTCGTCATGACGACCATTATGACATCATGACATCACCGTTGCAATGACGACCATTATGACATCATCGTCGCCATGACAACCATTATGACATCACCATCGCCATGACGACCATTATGGCATCATCATCGCCATGATGACCCTTTATGACATTATCGTCGCCATGACGACCCTTATGACATCATCGTCGCCATGGCAACCATTATGACATCATCATCACCATGACAACCAATATGATATCATCGTCGCCATGATGACCATTGTGATATCATCGTCGCCATGACAACCATCATGACATCATCGTCGCCATGACGACCATTATGACATCACCGTTGCCTTGACGACCATTATGACATCATCGTAGCCATTACGACCATTATTAAATCACAGTCGCCATGACAACCATTATGACATCTTCGTTGCCATGACGACCATTATGACATCATGACATCACCGTTGCCATGACGACCATTATGACATCACCGTTGCCATGACGACCATTATGACATCATCGTCGCCATGACGACCATTATGACATCATCGTCGCCATGACGACCATTATGACATCATCGTCGCCATGACAACCATTATGACATCATCGTCGCCATGACGACCATTATGACATCATCGTCGCCATGACGACCATTATGACATCATCGTCGCCATGGCGACCATTATGACATCATCATCGCCATGATGACCGTTATGACAATATCGTCGCCATGACGACCCTTATGACATCATCGTCGCCATGGCAACCATTATGACATCATCATCGCCATGACAACCAATATGATATCATTGTCGCCATGACAACCATTATGACATCATCGTCGCCATGACAACCATTATGACATCACGGTCGCCATGTCGACCATTATGACATCATCGTAGCCATTACGATCATTATTAAATCACAGTCGCCATGACAACCATTATGACATCTTCGTCGCCATGACGACCATTATGACATCATGACATCACCATTGCTATGACGACCATTATGACATCACCGTTGCCATGATGACCATTATGACATCATCGTCGCCATGACAACCATTATGACATCATCGTCGCCATGGTGACCATTATGACACCACCGTTGCCATGACGACCATTATGACATCATCGTCGCCTTGATGACAATTATGACATCATCATCGCCATGACGACCATTATGACATCATCATCGCCATGATGACCCTTTATGACATTATCGTCGCCATGACGACCCTTATGACATCATCGTCGCCATGGCAACCATTATGACATCATCGTCGCCATGGCAACCAATATGATATAATTGTCGTCATGACAACCATTATGACATCATCGTCGCCTTGGCAACCATTATGACATCACGGTCGCCATGTCGACCATTATGACATCATCGTAGCTATTACGACCATTATTAAATCACAGTCGCCATGACAACCATTATGACATCTTCGTCGCCATGTCGACCATTATGACATCATGACATCACCGTTGCTATGACGACCATTATGACATCACCGTTGCCATGACGACCATTATGACATCATCGTCACCATTACGACCATTATTAAATCACAGTCGCCATGACAACCATTATGACATCTTCGTCGCCATGACGACCATTAGACATCATGACATCACCGTTGCCATGACGACCATTATGACATCATCGTCGCCATGACAACCATTATGACATCATCGTCGCCATGGTGACCATTATGACACCACCGTTGCCATGACGACCATTATGACATCATCGTCGCCTTGATGACAATTATGACATCATCATCGCCATGACGACCATTATGACATCATCATCGCCATGATGACCCTTTATGACATTATCGTCGCCATGACGACCCTTATGACATCATCGTCGCCATGGCAACCACTATGACATCATCGTCGCCATGGCAACCATTATGACATCATCGTCGCCATGACGACCATTATGACATCATGATCGCCATGGCAACCAATATGATATCATCGTCACCATTATGACATCATCGTCGCCATGACAACCATTATGACATCATCGTCGCCATGGCGACCATTATGACATCATCGTAGCCATTACGACCATTATTAAATCACAGTCGCCATGACAACCATTATGACATCTTCGTCGCCATGACGACCATTATGACATCATGATCGCCATGGCAACCAATATGATATCATCGTCACCATTATGACATCATCGTCGTCATGACAAGCATTATGACATCATCATCGCCATGATGACCGTTATGACAATATCGTCGCCATGACGACCCTTATGACATCATCGTCGCCATGGCAACCATTATGACATCATCATCGCCATGACAACCAATATGATATCATTGTCGCCATGACAACCATTATGACATCATCGTCGCCATGGCAACCATTATGACATCACGGTCGCCATGTCGACCATTATGACATCATCGTAGCCATTACGATCATTATTAAATCACAGTCGCCATGACAACCATTATGACATCTTCGTCGCCATGACGACCATTATGACATCATGACATCACCATTGCTATGACGACCATTATGACATCACCGTTGCCATGACGACCATTATGACATCATCGTAGCCATTACGACCATTATCACAGTCGCCATGACAACCATTATGACATCTTCGTCGCCATGACCACCATTATGACATCATGACATCACCGTTGCCATGACGACCATTATGACATCATCGTCGCCATGACAACCATTATGACATTATCGTCGCCATGGTGACCATTATGACACCACCGTTGCCATGACGACCATTATGACATCATTGTCGCCTTGACGACAATTATGACATTATCATCGCCATGACGACCATTATGACATCATCATCGCCATGATGACCGTTATGACAAAATCGTCGCCATGACGACCCTTATGACATCATCGTCGCCATGGAAACCATTATGACATCATCATCGCCATGACAACCAATATGATATCATCGTCGCCATGATGACCATTATGACATCACCGTCGCCATGACGACCATTATGACATCATCGTAGCCATTACGACCATTATTAAATCACAGTCGCCATGACAACCATTATGACATCTTCGTCGCCATGACGACCATTATGACATCATGACATCACCGTTGCCATGACGACCATTATGACATCACCGTTGCCATGACGACCATTATGACATCACCGTCACCATGACGACCATTATGACATAATCGTCGCCATGACAACCATTATGACATCACAATCGCCATGACGACCATTATGGCATCATCATCGCCATGATGACCCTTTATGACATTATCTTCGCCATGACGACCCTTATGACATCATCGTCGCCATGGCAACCATTATGACATCATCATCGCCATGACAACCAATATGATATCATCGTCGCCATGATGACCATTGTGATATCATCGTCGCCATGACAACCATTATGACATCATCGTCGCCATGACCACCATTATGACATCACCGTTGCCATGACGACCATTATGACATCATCGTAGCCATTACGACTATTATTAAATCACAGTCGCCATGACAACCATTATGACATCTTCGTCGCCATGACGACCATTATGACATCATGACATCACCGTTGCCATGACGACCATTATGACATCACCGTTGCTATGACGACCATTATGACATCATCGTCGCCATGACGACCATTATGACATCATCGTAGCCATGACAACCATTATGACATCATCGTCGCCATGGCAACCATTATGACATCATATTCGCCAAGGCGACCATTATGACATCACCGTCACCATGATGACCATTATGACATCATCATAGCCATTACGACCATTATTAAATCACAGTCGCCATGACAACCATTATGACATCTTCGTCGCCATGACGACCATTATGACATCATGACATCACCGTTGCCATGACGGCCATTATGACATCACCGTTGCCATGACGACCATTATGACATCATCGTCGCCATGACGACCATTATGACATCATCGTCGCTATGACAACCATTATGACATCACAATCGCCATGACGACCATTATGACTTCATCGTCGCCATGGCGACCATTATGACATCATCATCGCCATGATGACCGTTATGACAATATCGTCCCAATGACGACCCTTATAACATCATCGTCGCCATGGCAACCATTATGACATGATCATCGCCATGACAACCAATATGATATCATTGTCGCCATGACAACCATTATGACATCATCGTCGCCATTGCAACCATTATGACATTACGGTCGCCATGTCGACCATTATGACATCATCGTAGCCATTACGACCATTATTAAATCACAGTCTCCATGACAACCATTGTGACATCTTCGTCGCCATGACGACCATTATGACATCACCGTTCCTATGACGACCATTATGACATCACCGTTGCCATGACGACCATTATGACATCATCGTAGCCATTACGACCATTATTAAATCACAGTCGCCATGACAACCATTATGACATCTTCGTCGCCATGACGACCATTATGACATCATGACATCACCGTTGCCATGACGACCATTATGACATCATCGTCGCCATGACAACCATTATGACATCATCGTCGCCATCGCGACCAGTATGACACCACCGTTGCCATGACGACCATTATGACATCATCGCCGCCTTGACGACAATTATGACATCATCATCGCCATGACGACCATTATGACATCATCATCGCCATGATGACCGTTATGACATTATCGTCGCCATGATGACCCTTATGACATCATCGTCGCCATGGCAACCATTATGACATCATCATCGCCATGACGACCATTATGACATCATCATCGCCATGATGACCGTTATGACATTATCGTCGCCATGATGACCATTATGACATCATCATCGCCATGACAACCATTATGACATCATCGTCGCCATGGCGACCATTATGACATCACCTTCGCCATGACGACCATTATGACATCACCGTAGCCATTACGACCATTATTAAATCACAGTCGTCATGCCAACCATTATGACATCTTCGTCGCCATGACGACCATTATGACATCATGACATCACCGTCGCCATGACGACCCTTATGACATCATCGTCGCCATGGCAACCATTATGACATCATCATCACCATGACAACTAATATGATATCATCGTCGCCATGATGACCATTGTGATATCATCGTCGCCATGACAACCATTATGACATCATCGTCGCCATGACGACCATTATGACATCACCGTTGCCATGACGACCATTATGACATCATCGTAGCAATTACGACCATTATTAAATCACAGTCGCCATGACAACCATTATGACATCTTTGTCGCCATGACGACCATTATGACATCATGACATCACCGTTGCCATGATGACCATTATGACATCATCGTCGCTATGACGACCATTATGACATCATCGTCACCATGACGACCATTATGACATCATCGTCGCCATGACAAGCATTATGACATCATCATCGCCATGATGACCGTTATGACAATATCGTCGCCATGACGACCCTTACAACATCATCGTCGCCATGGCAACCATTATGACATCATCATCGCCATGACAACCAATATGATATCATTGTCGCCATGACAACCATTATGACATCATCGTCGCCATGGCAACCATTATGACATCACGGTCGCCATGTCGACCATTATGACATCATCGTAGCCATTATGATCATTATTAAATCACAGTCGCCATGACAACCATTATGACATCTTCGTCGCCATGACGACCATTATGACATCATGACATCACCATTGCTATGACGACCATTATGACATCACCGTTGCCATGACGACCATTATGACATCATCGTAGCCATTACGACCATTATCACAGTCGCCATGACAACCATTATGACATCTTCGTTGCCATGACCACCATTATGACATCATGACATCACCGTTGCCATGACGACCATTATGACAACATCGTCGCCATGACAACCATTATGACATCATCGTCGCCATGGCGACCATTATGACACCACCGTTGCCATGACGACCATTATGACATCATTGTCGCCTTGACGACAATTATGACATTATCATCGCCATGACGACCATTATGACATCATCATCGCCATGATGACCGTTATGACAAAATCGTCGCCATGACGACCCTTATGACATCATCGTCGCCATGGAAACCATTATGACATCATCATCGCCATGACAACCAATATGATATCATCGTCGCCATGATGACCATTATGACATCATCGTCACCATGGTGACCATTATGACATCACCGTCGCCATGACGACCATTATGACATCATCGTAGCCATTACAACCATTATTAAATCACAGTCGCCATGACAACCATTATGACATCTTCGTCGCCATGACGACCATTATGACATCATGACATCACCGTTGCCATGATGACCATTATGACATCACCGTCACCATGACGACCATTATGACATAATCGTCGCCATGACAACCATTATGACATCACAATCGCCATGACGACCATTATGGCATCATCATCGCCATGATGACCCTTTATGACATTATCGTCGCCATGACGACCCTTATTACATCATCGTCGCCATGGCAACCATTATGACATCATCATCGCCATGACAACCAATATGATATCATCGTCGCCATGATGACTATTGTGATATCATCGTCGCCATGACAACCATTATGACATCATCGTCGCCATAACGACCATTATGACATCACCGTTGCCATGACGAATATTATGACATCATCGTAGCCATTACGACCATTATTAAATCACAGTCGCCATGACAACCATTATGACATCTTTGTCGCCATGACGACCATTATGACATCATGACATCACCGTTGCCATGACGACCATTATGACATCATCGTCGCCATGACGACCATTATGACATCATCGTCGCCATGACGACCATTATGACATCATCGTCGCCATGACAACCATTATGACATCATCGTCGCCATGACGACCATTATGACATCATCGTCGCCATGGCGACCATTATGACATCATCATCGCCATGATGACCGTTATGACAATATCGTCGCCATGACGACCCTTATGACATCATCGTCGCCATGGCAACCATTATGACATCATCATCGCCAGTACAACCAATATGATATCATTGTCGCCATGACAACCATTATGACATCATCGTCGCCATGGCAACCATTATGACATCACGGTCGCCATGTCGACCATTATGACATCATCATAGCCATTACGATCATTATTAAATCACAGTCGCCATGACAACCATTATGACATCTTCGTCGCCATGACGACCATTATGACATCATGACATCACCATTGCTATGACGACCATTATGACATCACCGTTGCCATGACGACCATTATGACATCATTGTAGCCATTACGACCATTATCACAGTCGCCATGACAACCATTATGACATCTTCGTCGCCATGACCACCATTATGACATAATGACATCACCGTTGCCATGACGACCATTATGACATCATCGTCGCCATGACAACCATTATGACATCTTCGTCGCCATGACGACCATTATGACATCATGACATCACCATTGCTATGACGACCATTATGACATCACCGTTGCCATGACGACCATTATGACATCATCGTAGCCATTACGACCATTATCAAAGTCGCCATGACCACCATTATGACATCATGACATCACCGTTGCCATGACGACCATTATTACATCATCGTCGCCATGACAACCATTATGACATCATCATCGCCATGGCGACCATTATGACACCACCGTTGCCATGACGACCATTATGACATCATTGTCGCCTTGTTGACAATTATGACATTATCATCGCCATGACGACCATTATGACATCATCATCGCCATGATGACCGTTATGACATTATCGTCGCCATGACGACCCTTATGACATCATCGTCGCCATGGAAACCATTATGACATCATCGTCGCCATGGTGACCATTATGACATCACCGTCGCCATGACGACCATTATGACATCATCGTAGCCATTACGACCATTATTAAATCACAGTCGCCATGACAACCATTATGACATCTTCGTCGCCATGACGACCATTATGACATCATGACATCACCGTTGCCATGACGACCATTATGACATCACCGTTGCCATGACGACCATTATGACATCACCGTCACCATGACGACCATTATGACATAATCGTCGCCATGACAACCATTATGACATCACAATCGCCATGACGACCATTATGGCATCATCATCGCCATGATGACCCTGTATGACATTATCGTCGCCATGACGACCCTTATGACATCATCGTCGCCATGGCAACCATTATGACATCATCATCGCCATGACAACCAATATGATATCATAGTCACCATGATGACCATTGTGATATCATCGTCGCCATGACAACCATTATGACATCATCGTCGCCATGACCACCATGATGACAACACCGTTGCCATGACGACCATTATGACATCATCGTAGCCATTACGACTATTATTAAATCACAGTCGCCATGACAACCATTATGACATCTTCGTCGCCATGACGACCATTATGACATCATGACATCACCGTTGCCATGACGACCATTATGACATCACCGTTGCTATGACGACCATTATGACATCATCGTCGCCATGACGACCATTATGACATCATCGTAGCCATGACAACCATTATGACATCATCGTCGCCATGGCAACCATTATGACATCATATTCGCCATGGTGACCATTATGACATCACCGTCGCCATGACGACCATTATGACATCATCATAGCCATTACGACCATTATTAAATCACAGTCGCCATGACAACCATTATGACATCTTCGTCGCCATGACGACCATTATGACATCATGACATCACCGTTGCCATGACGACCATTATGACATCACCGTTGCCATGACGACCATTATGACATCATCGTCGCCATGACGACCATTATGACATCATCGTCGCTATGACAACCATTATGACATCACAATCGCCATGACGACCATTATGACATCATCGTCGCCATGGCGACCATTATGACATCATCATCGCCATGATGACCGTTATGACAATATCGTCCCAATGACGACCCTTATAACATCATCGTCGCCATGGCAACCATTATGACATCATCATCGCCATGACAACCAATATGATATCATTGTCGCCATGACAACCATTATGACATCATCGTCGCCATGGCAACCATTATGACATTACGGTCGCCATGTCGACCATTATGACATCATCGTAGCCATTACGACCATTATTAAATCACAGTCTCCATGACAACCATTGTGACATCTTCGTCGCCATGACGACCATTATGACATCACCGTTCCTATGACGACCATTATGACATCACCGTTGCCATGACGACCATTATGACATCATCGTAGCCATTACGACCATTATTAAATCACAGTCGCCATGACAACCATTATGACATCTTCGTCGCCATGACGACCATTATGACATCATGACATCACCGTTGCCATGACGACCATTATGACATCATCGTCGCCATGACAACCATTATGACATCATCGTCGCCATGGCGACCATTATGACACCACCGTTGCCATGACGACCATTATGACATCATCGTCGCCTTGACGACAATTATGACATCATCATCGCCATGACGACCATTATGACATCATCATCGCCATGATGACCGTTATGACATTATCGTCGCCATGATGACCCTTATGACATCATCGTCGCCATGGCAACCATTATGACATCATCATCGCCATGACGACCATTATGACATCATCATCGCCATGATGACCCTTTATGACATTATCGTCGCCATGACGACCCTTATGACATCAACGTCGCCATGGCAACCATTATGACATCATCATCGCCATGACAACCAATATGATATCATCGTCGCCATGATGACCATTATGACATCATCGTAGCCATTATGACCATTATTAAATCACAGTCGCCATGACAACCATTATGACATCTTGACATCATGACATCACCGTTGCCATGACGACCATTATGACATCACCGTTGCCATGACGACCATTATGACATCATCGTCGCCATGACGACCATTATGACATTATCGTCGCCATGACGACCCTTATGACATCAACGTCGCCATGGCAACCATTATGACATCATCATCGCCATGACAACCAATATGATATCATCGTCGCCATGATGACCATTATGACATCATCGTAGCCATTATGACCATTATTAAATCACAGTCGCCATGACAACCATTATGACATCTTGACATCATGACATCACCGTTGCCATGACGACCATTATGACATCACCGTTGCCATGACGACCATTATGACATCATCGTCGCCATGACGACCATTATGACATCATCGTCGCCATGACAACCATTATGACATCACAATCGCCATGACGACCATTATGGCATCATTATCGCCATGATGACCCTTTATGACATTATCGTCGCCATGACGACCCTTATGACATCATCGTCGCCATGGCAACCATTATGACATCATCATCGCCATGACAACCAATATGATATCATCGTCGCCATGATGACCATTATGATATCATCATCGCCATGACAACCAATATGATATCATCGTCGCCATGATGACCATTATGACATCATCGTCGCCATGACAACCATTATGACATCATATTCGCCATGGCGACCATTATGACATCACTGTTGCCATGACGACCATTATGACATCACCTTCGCCATGACGACCATTATGACATCATCATCGCCATGATGACCGTTATGACAATATCGTCGCCATGACGACCCTTATGACATCATCGTCGCCATGGCAACCATTATGACATCATCATCGCCATGACAACCAATATGATATCATTGTCGCCATGACAGCCATTATGACATCATCGTCGCCATGTCGACCATTATGACACCACCGTTGCCATGACGACCATTATGACATCATCGTCGCCTTGACGACAATTATGACATCATCATCGCCATGACGACCATTATGACATCATCATCGCCATGATGACCGTTATGACATTATCGTCGCCATGATGACCCTTATGACATCATCGTCGCCATGGCAACCATTATGACATCATCATCGCCATGACGACCATTATGACATCATCATCGCCATGATGACCCTTTATGACATTATCGTCGCCATGACGACCCTTATGACATCAACGTCGCCATGGCAACCATTATGACATCATCATCGCCATGACAACCAATATGATATCATCGTCGCCATGATGACCATTATGACATCATCGTAGCCATTACGATCATTATTAAATCACAGTCGCCATGAAAACCATTATGACATCTTCGTCGCCATGACGACTATTATGACATCATGACATCACCATTGCTATGACGACCATTATGACATCACCGTTGCCATGACGACCATTATGACATCATCGTAGCCATTACGACCATTATCACAGTCGCCATGACAACCATTATGACATCTTCGTCGCCATGACGACCATTATGACATCATCGTCACCATGACAACCATTATGACATCATCGTCGCCATGGCGACCATTATGACACCACCGTTGCCCTGACGACCATTATGACATCATTGTCGCCTTGATGACCGTTATGACATTATCGTCGCCATGACGACCCTTATGACATCATCGTCGCCATGGCAACCATTATGACATCATCATCGCCATGACAACCAATATGATATCACCGTCGCCATGATGACCATTATGACATCATCATCGCCATGACAACCATTATGACATCATCGTCGCCATGGTGACCATTATGACATCACCGTCGCCATGACGACCATTATGACATCATCGTAGCCATGACGACCATTATGACATCATGACATCACCGTTGCAATGACGACCATTATGACATCATCGTCGCCATGACAACCATTATGACATCACCATCGCCATGACGACCATTATGGCATCATCATCGCCATGATGACCCATTATGACATTATCGTCGCCATGACGACCCTTATGACATCATCGTCGCCATGACAACCATTATGACATCACCATCGCCATGACGACCATTATGGCATCATCATCGCCATGATGACCCATTATGACATTATCGTCGCCATGACGACCCTTATGACATCATCGTCGCCATGGCAACCATTATGACATCATCATCACCATGACAACCAATATGATATCATCGTCGCCATGATGACCATTGTGATATCATCGTCGCCATGACAACCATTATGACATCATCGTCGCCATGACGACCATTATGACATCACCGTTGCCATGACGACCATTATGACATCATCGTAGCCATTACGACCATTATTAAATCACAGTCGCCATGACAACCATTATGACATCTTCGTCGCCATGACGACCATTATGACATCATGACATCACCGTTGCCATGACGACCATTATGACATCACCGTTGCCATGACGACCATTATGACATCACCGTTGCTATGACGACCATTATGACATCATCGTCGCCATGACGACCATTATGACATCATCGTAGCCATGACAACCATTATGACATCATCGTCGCCATGGCAACCATTATGACATCATATTCGCCATGGTGACCATTATGACATCACCGTCGCCATGACGACCATTATGACATCATCATAGCCATTACGACCATTATTAAATCACAGTCGCCATGACAACCATTATGACATCTTCGTCGCCATGACGACCATTATGACATCATGACATCACCGTTGCCATGACGACCATTATGACATCACCGTTGCCATGACGACCATTATGACATCATCGTCGCCATGACGACCATTATGACATCATCGTCGCTATGACAACCATTATGACATCACAATCGCCATGACGACCATTATGACATCATCGTCGCCATGGCGACCATTATGACATCATCATCGCCATGATGACCGTTATGACAATATCGTCCCAATGACGACCCTTATAACATCATCGTCGCCATGGCAACCATTATGACATCATCATCGCCATGACAACCAATATGATATAATTGTCGCCATGACAACCATTATGACATCATCGTCGCCTTGGCAACCATTATGACATCACGGTCGCCATGTCGACCATTATGACATCATCGTAGCTATTACGACCATTATTAAATCACAGTCGCCATGACAACCATTATGACATCTTCGTCGCCATGACGACCATTAGACATCATGACATCACCGTTGCCATGACGACCATTATGACATCATCGTCGCCATGACAACCATTATGACATCATCGTCGCCATGGTGACCATTATGACACCACCGTTGCCATGACGACCATTATGACATCATCGTCGCCTTGATGACAATTATGACATCATCATCGCCATGACGACCATTATGACATCATCATCGCCATGATGACCCTTTATGACATTATCGTCGCCATGACGACCCTTATGACATCATCGTCGCCATGGCAACCATTATGACATCATCGTCGCCATGGCAACCATTATGACATAATCGTCGCCATGACGACCATTATGACATCATCATCGCCATGGCAACCAATATGATATCATCGTCACCATTATGACACCATCGTCGCCATGACAACCATTATGACATCATCGTCGCCATGGCGACCATTATGACATCACCGTTGCCATGACGACCATTATGACATCATGGTAGCCATTACGACCATTATTAAATCACAGTCGCCATGACAACCATTATGACATCTTCGTCGCCATGACGACCATTATGACATCATGACATCACCGTTGCCATGACGACCATTATTACATTAGCGTCGCCATGACGACCATTATGACATCATCGTCGCCATGACAACCATTATGACAACATCGTCGCCATGGCAACCATTATGACATCATCATCGCCATGACAACCAATATGATATCATTGTCGCCATGACAACCATTATGACATCATTGTCGCCATGACGACCATTATGACATCATCGTCGCCATGGCGACCATTATGACATCATCATCGCCATGATGACCGTTATGACAATATTGTCGCCATGACGACCCTTATGACATCATCGTCGCCATGGCAACCATTATGACATCATCATCGCCATGACAACCAATATGATATCATTGTCGCCATGACAGCCATTATGACATCATCGTCGCCATGTCGACCATTATGACATCATCGTAGCCATTACGATCATTATTAAATCACAGTCGCCATGAAAACCATTATGACATCTTCGTCGCCATGACGACCATTATGACATCATGACATCACCATTGCTATGACGACCATTATGACATCACCGTTGCCATGACGACCATTATGACATCATCGTAGCCATTACGACCATTATCACAGTCGCCATGACAACCATTATGACATCTTCGTCGCCATGACGACCATTATGACATCATCGTCGCCATGACAACCATTATGACATCATCGTCGCCATGGCGACCATTATGACACCACCGTTGCCATGACGACCATTATGACATGATTGTCGCCATGATGACCGTTATGACATTATCGTCGCCATGACGACCCTTATGACATCATCATCGCCATGGCAACCATTATGACATCATCATCGCCATGACAACCAATATGATATCATCATCGCCATGATGACCATTATGACATCATCATCGCCATGACAACCATTATGACATCATCGTCGCCATGGTGACCATTATGACATCACCGTCGCCATGACGACCATTATGATATCATCGTAACCATTACGACCATTATTAAATTACAGTCGCCATGACAACCATTATGACATCTTCGTCGTCATGACGACCATTATGACATCATGACATCACCGTTGCCATGACGACCATTATGACATCATCGTCGCCATGACAACCATTATGACATCACAATCGCCATGACGACCATTATGGCATCATCATCGCCATGATGACCCTTTATGACATTATCGTCGCCATGACGACCCTTATGACATCATCGTCGCCATGGCAACCATTATGACATCATCATCAATATGACAACCAATATGATATCATCGTCGCCATGATGACCATTGTGATATCATCGTCGCCATGACAACCATTATGACATCATCGTCGCCATGACGTCCATTATGACATCACCGTTGCCATGACGACCATTATGACATCATCGTAGCCATTACGACCATTATTAAATCACAGTCGCCATGACAACCATTATGACATCTTCGTCGCCATGACGACCATTGTGACATCATGACATCACCGTTGCCATGACGACCATTATGACATCACCGTTGCCATGACGACCATTATGACATCATCGTCGCCATGACGACCATTATGACATCATCGTCGCCATGACGACCATTAAGACATCATCGTCGCCATGACAACCATTATGACATCATCGTCGCCATGACGACCATTATGACATCATCGTCGCCATGGCGACCATTATGACATCATCGTCGCCATGACGACCATTATGACATCATCGTCGCCATGGCGACCATTATGACATCATCATCGCCATGACGACCCTTATGACATCATCGTTGCCATGGCAACCATTATGACATCATCATCGCCATGACAACCAATATGATATCATTGTCGCCATGACAACCATTATGACATCATCGTCGCCATGGCAACCATTATGACATCATCGTAGCCATTACGATCATTATTAAATCACAGTCGCCATGACAACCATTATGACATCTTCGTCGCCATGACGACCATTATGACATCATGACATCACCATTGCTATGACGACCATTATGACATCACCGTTGCCATGATGACCATTATGACATCATCGTCGCCATGACAACCATTATGACATCATCGTCGCCATGGTGACCATTATGACACCACCGTTGCCATGACGACCATTATGACATCATCGTCGCCTTGATGAGAATTATGACATCATCATCGCCATGACGACCATTATGACATCATCATCGCCATGATGACCCTTTATGACATTATCGTCGCCATGACGACCCTTATGACATCATCGTCGCCATGGCAACCATTATGACATCATCGTCGCCATGACGACCATTATGACATCATCATCGCCATGACAACCAATATGATATCATCGTCGCCATGATGACCATTATGACATCATCGTCGCCATGACAACCATTTTGACATCATCGTCGCCATGGCGACCATTATGACATCACCGTTGCCATGACGACCATTATGACATCATCGTAGCCATTACGACCATTATTAAATCACAGTCGCCATGACAACCATTATGACATCTTCGTCGCCATGACGACCATTATGACATCATGACATCACCGTTGCCATGACGACCATTATTACATTAGCGTCGCCATGACGACCATTATGACATCATCGTCGCCATGACAACCATTATGACAACATCGTCGCCATGGCAACCATTATGACATCATCATCGCCATGACAACCAATATGATATCATTGTCGCCATGACAACCATTATGACATCATTGTCGCCATGACGACCATTATGACATCATCGTCGCCATGGCGACCATTATGACATCATCATCGCCATGATGACCGTTATGACAATATCGTCGCCATGACGACCCTTATGACATCATCGTCGCCATGGCAACCATTATGACATCATCATCGCCATGACAACCAATATGATATCATTGTCGCCATGACAACCATTATGACATCATCGTCGCCATGGCAACCATTATGACATCACGGTCGCCATGTCGACCATTATGACATCATCGTAGCCATTACGATCATTATTAAATCACAGTCGCCATGAAAACCATTATGACATCTTCGTCGCCATGACGACCATTATGACATCATGACATCACCATTGCTATGACGACCATTATGACATCACCGTTGCCATGACGACCATTATGACATCACCGTTGCCATGACGACCCTTATGACATCATCGTCGCCATGGCAACCATTATGACATCATCATCGCCATGACAACCAATATGATATCATTGTCGCCATGACAGCCATTATGACATCATCGTCGCCATGTCGACCATTATGAAATCATCGTAGCCATTACGATCATTATTAAATCACAGTCGCCATGAAAACCATTATGACATCTTCGTCGCCATGACGACCATTATGACATCATGACATCACCATTGCTATGACGACCATTATGACATCACCGTTGCCATGACGACCATTATGACATCATCGTAGCCATTACGACCATTATCACAGTCGCCATGACAACCATTATGACATCTTCGTCGCCATGACGACCATTATGACATCATCGTCGCCATGACAACCATTATGACATCATCGTCGCCATGGCGACCATTATGACACCACCGTTGCCATGACGACCATTATGACATCATTGTCGCCATGATGACCGTTATGACATTATCGTCGCCATGACGACCCTTATGACATCATCGTCGCCATGGCAACCATTATGACATCATCATCACCATGACAACCAATATGATATCATCGTCGCCATGATGACCATTGTGATATCATCGTCGCCATGACAACCATTATGACATCATCGTCGCCATGACGACCATTATGACATCACCGTTGCCATGACGACCATTATGACATCATCGTAGCCATTACGACCATTATTAAATCACAGTCGCCATGACAACCATTATGACATCTTCGTCGCCATGACGACCATTATGACATCATGACATCACTGTTGCCATGACGACCATTATGACATCACCGTTGCCATGACGATAATTATGACATCATCGTCGCCATGACGACCATTATGACATCATCGTCGCCATGACGACCATTATGACATCATCGTCGTCGCCATGACGACCATTATGACATCATCGTCGCCATGACGACCATTATGACATCATCGTCGCCATGGCGACCATTATGACATCATCATCGCCATGATGACCGTTATGACAATATCGTCGCCATGACAACCCTTATGACATCATCGTCGCCATGGCAACCATTATGACATCACGGTCGCCATGTCGACCATTATGACATCATCGTAGCCATTATGATCATTATTAAATCACAGTCGCCATGAAAACCATTATGACATCTTCGTCGCCATGACGACCATTATGACATCATGACATCACCATTGCTATGACGACCATTATGACATCACCGTTGCCATGACGACCATTATGACATCATCGTAGCCATTACGACCATTATCACAGTCGCCATGACAACCATTATGACATCTTCGTCGCCATGACGACCATTATGACATCATCGTCGCCATGACAACCATTATGACATCATCGTCGCCATGGCGACCATTATGACACCACCGTTGCCATGACGACCATTATGACATGATTGTCGCCATGATGACCGTTATGACATTATCGTCGCCATGACGACCCTTATGACATCATCATCGCCATGGCAACCATTATGACATCATCATCGCCATGACAACCAATATGATATCATCATCGCCATGATGACCATTATGACATCATCATCGCCATGACAACCATTATGACATCATCGTCGCCATGGTGACCATTATGACATCACCGTCGCCATGACGACCATTATGATATCATCGTAACCATTACGACCATTATTAAATTACAGTCGCCATGACAACCATTATGACATCTTCGTCATCATGACGACCATTATGACATCATGACATCACCGTTGCCATGACGACCATTATGACATCATCGTCGCCATGACAACCATTATGACATCACAATCGCCATGACGACCATTATGGCATCATCATCGCCATGATGACCCTTTATGACATTATCGTCGCCATGACGACCCTTATGACATCATCGTCGCCATGGCAACCATTATGACATCATCATCAATATGACAACCAATATGATATCATCGTCGCCATGATGACCATTGTGATATCATCGTCGCCATGACAACCATTATGACATCATCGTCGCCATGACGACCATTATGACATCACCGTTGCCATGACGACCATTATGACATCATCGTAGCCATTACGACCATTATTAAATCACAGTCGCCATGACAACCATTATGACATCTTCGTCGCCATGACGACCATTGTGACATCATGACATCACCGTTGCCATGACGACCATTATGACATCACCGTTGCCATGACGACCATTATGACATCATCGTCGCCATGACGACCATTATGACATCATCGTCGCCATGACGACCATTAAGACATCATCGTCGCCATGACAACCATTATGACATCATCGTCGCCATGACGACCATTATGACATCATCGTCGCCATGACGACCATTATGACATCATCGTCGCCATGGCGACCATTATGACATCATCATCGCCATGACGACCCTTATGACATCATCGTTGCCATGGCAACCATTATGACATCATCATCGCCATGACAACCAATATGATATCATTGTCGCCATGACAACCATTATGACATCATCGTCGCCATGGCAACCATTATGACATCATCGTAGCCATTACGATCATTATTAAATCACAGTCGCCATGACAACCATTATGACATCTTCGTCGCCATGACGACCATTATGACATCATGACATCACCATTGCTATGACGACCATTATGACATCACCGTTGCCATGATGACCATTATGACATCATCGTCGCCATGACAACCATTATGACATCATCGTCGCCATGGTGACCATTATGACACCACCGTTGCCATGACGACCATTATGACATCATCGTCGCCTTGATGAGAATTATGACATCATCATCGCCATGACGACCATTATGACATCATCATCGCCATGATGACCCTTTATGACATTATCGTCGCCATGACGACCCTTATGACATCATCGTCGCCATGGCAACCATTATGACATCATCGTCGCCATGACGACCATTATGACATCATCATCGCCATGACAACCAATATGATATCATCGTCGCCATGATGACCATTATGACATCATCGTCGCCATGACAACCATTTTGACATCATCGTCGCCATGGCGACCATTATGACATCACCGTTGCCATGACGACCATTATGACATCATCGTAGCCATTACGACCATTATTAAATCACAGTCGCCATGACAACCATTATGACATCTTCGTCGCCATGACGACCATTATGACATCATGACATCACCGTTGCCATGACGACCATTATTACATTAGCGTCGCCATGACGACCATTATGACATCATCGTCGCCATGACAACCATTATGACAACATCGTCGCCATGGCAACCATTATGACATCATCGTCGCCATGACAACCAATATGATATCATTGTCGCCATGACAACCATTATGACATCATTGTCGCCATGACGACCATTATGACATCATCATCGCCATGATGACCGTTATGACAATATCGTCACCATGACGACCCTTATGACATCATCGTCGCCATGGCAACCATTATGACATCATCATCGCCATGACAACCAATATGATATCATTGTCGCCATGACAACCATTATGACATCATCGTCGCCATGGCAACCATTATGACATCACGGTCGCCATGTCGACCATTATGACATCATCGTAGCCATTACGATCATTATTAAATCACAGTCGCCATGAAAACCATTATGACATCTTCGTCGCCATGACGACCATTATGACATCATGACATCACCATTGCTATGACGACCATTATGACATCACCGTTGCCATGACGACCATTATGACATCACCGTTGCCATGACGACCCTTATGACATCATCGTCGCCATGGCAACCATTATGACATCATCATCGCCATGACAACCAATATGATATCATTGTCGCCATGACAGCCATTATGACATCATCGTCGCCATGTCGACCATTATGAAATCATCGTAGCCATTACGATCATTATTAAATCACAGTCGCCATGAAAACCATTATGACATCTTCGTCGCCATGACGACCATTATGACATCATGACATCACCATTGCTATGACGACCATTATGACATCACCGTTGCCATGACGACCATTATGACATCATCGTAGCCATTACGACCATTATCACAGTCGCCATGACAACCATTATGACATCTTCGTCGCCATGACGACCATTATGACATCATCGTCGCCATGACAACCATTATGACATCATCGTCGCCATGGCGACCATTCTGACACCACCGTTGCCATGACGACCATTATGACATCATTGTCGCCATGATGACCGTTATGACATTATCGTCGCCATGACGACCCTTATGACATCATCGTCGCCATGGCAACCATTATGACATCATCATCACCATGACAACCAATATGATATCATCGTCGCCATGATGACCATTGTGATATCATCGTCGCCATGACAACCATTATGACATCATCGTCGCCATGACGACCATTATGACATCACCGTTGCCATGACGACCATTATGACATCATCGTAGCCATTACGACCATTATTAAATCACAGTCGCCATGACAACCATTATGACATCTTCGTCGCCATGACGACCATTATGACATCATGACATCACTGTTGCCATGACGACCATTATGACATCACCGTTGCCATGACGATAATTATGACATCATCGTCGCCATGACGACCATTATGACATCATCGTCGCCATGACGACCATTATGACATCATCGTCGTCGCCATGACGACCATTATGACATCATCGTCGCCATGACGACCATTATGACATCATCGTCGCCATGGCGACCATTATGACATCATCATCGCCATGATGACCGTTATGACAATATCGTCGCCATGACAACCCTTATGACATCATCGTCGCCATGGCAACCATTATGACATCACGGTCGCCATGTCGACCATTATGACATCATCGTAGCCATTATGATCATTATTAAATCACAGTCGCCATGAAAACCATTATGACATCTTCGTCGCCATGACGACCATTATGACATCATGACATCACCATTGCTATGACGACCATTATGACATCACCGTTGCCATGACGACCATTATGACATCATCGTAGCCATTACGACCATTATCACAGTCGCCATGACAACCATTATGACATCTTCGTCGCCATGACGACCATTATGACATCATCGTCGCCATGACAACCATTATGACATCATCGTCGCCATGGCGACCATTATGACACCACCGTTGCCATGACGACCATTATGACATCACCGTTGCCATGACGACCATTATGACATCACCGTCACCATGACGACCATTATGACATAATCGTCGCCATGACAACCATTATGACATCACAATCGCCATGACGACCATTATGGCATCATCATCGCCATGATGACCCTGTATGACATTATCGTCGCCATGACGACCCTTATGACATCATCGTCGCCATGGCAACCATTATGACATCATCATCGCCATGACAACCAATATGATATCATAGTCACCATGATGACCATTGTGATATCATCGTCGCCATGACAACCATTATGACATCATCGTCGCCATGACCACCATTATGACAACACCGTTGCCATGACGACCATTATGACATCATCGTAGCCATTACGACTATTATTAAATCACAGTCGCCATGACAACCATTGTGACATCTTCGTCGCCATGACGACCATTATGACATCATGACATCACCGTTGCCATGACGACCATTATGACATCACCGTTGCTATGACGACCATTATGACATCATCGTCGCCATGACGACCATTATGACATCATCGTAGCCATGACAACCATTATGACATCATCGTCGCCATGGCAACCATTATGACATCATATTCGCCATGGTGACCATTATGACATCACCGTCGCCATGACGACCATTATGACATCATCATAGCCATTACGACCATTATTAAATCACAGTCGCCATGACAACCATTATGACATCTTCGTCGCCATGACGACCATTATGACATCATGACATCACCGTTGCCATGACGACCATTATGACATCACCGTTGCCATGACGACCATTATGACATCATCGTCGCCATGACGACCATTATGACATCATCGTCGCTATGACAACCATTATGACATCACAATCGCCATGACGACCATTATGACATCATCGTCGCCATGGCGACCATTATGACATCATCATCGCCATGATGACCGTTATGACAATATCGTCCCAATGACGACCCTTATAACATCATCGTCGCCATGGCAACCATTATGACATCATCATCGCCATGACAACCAATATGATATCATTGTCGCCATGACAACCATTATGACATCATCGTCGCCATGGCAACTATTATGACATTACGGTCGCCATGTCGACCATTATGACATCATCGTAGCCATTACGACCATTATTAAATCACAGTCTCCATGACAACCATTATGACATCTTCGTCGCCATGACGACCATTATGACATCACCGTTCCTATGACGACCATTATGACATCACCGTTGCCATGACGACCATTATGACATCATCGTAGCCATTACGACCATTATTAAATCACAGTCGCCATGACAACCATTATGACATCTTCGTCGCCATGACGACCATTATGACATCATGACATCACCGTTGCCATGACGACCATTATGACATCATCGTCGCCATGACAACCATTATGACATCATCGTCGCCATGGCGACCATTATGACACCACCGTTGCCATGACGACCATTATGACATCATCGTCGCCTTGACGACAATTATGACATCATCATCGCCATGACGACCATTATGACATCATCATCGCCATGATGACCGTTATGACATTATCGTCGCCATGATGACCCTTATGACATCATCGTCGCCATGGCAACCATTATGACATCATCATCGCCATGACGACCATTATGACATCATCATCGCCATGATGACCCTTTATGACATTATCGTCGCCATGACGACCCTTATGACATCAACGTCGCCATGGCAACCATTATGACATCATCATCGCCATGACAACCAATATGATATCATCGTCGCCATGATGACCATTATGACATCATCGTAGCCATTATGACCATTATTAAATCACAGTCGCCATGACAACCATTATGACATCTTCGTCGCCATGACGACCATTATGACATCATGACATCACCGTTGCCATGACGACCATTATGACATCACCGTTGCCATGACGACCATTATGACATCATCGTCGCCATGACGACCATTATGACATCATCGTCGCCATGACAACCATTATGACATCACAATCGCCATGACGACCATTATGGCATCATTATCGCCATGATGACCCTTTATGACATTATCGTCGCCATGACGACCCTTATGACATCATCGTCGCCATGGCAACCATTATGACATCATCATCGCCATGACAACCAATATGATATCATCGTCGCCATGATGACCATTATGATATCATCATCGCCATGACAACCAATATGATATCATCGTCGCCATGATGACCATTATGACATCTTCGTCGCCATGACGACCATTATGACATCATGACATCACCGTTGCCATGACGACCATTATGACATCACCGTTGCCATGACGACCATTATGACATCATCGTCGCCATGACGACCATTATGACATCATCGTCGCCATGACAACCATTATGACATCACAATCGCCATGACGACCATTATGGCATCATTATCGCCATGATGACCCTTTATGACATTATCGTCGCCATGACGACCCTTATGACATCATCGTCGCCATGGCAACCATTATGACATCATCATCGCCATGACAACCAATATGATATCATCGTCGCCATGATGACCATTATGATATCATCATCGCCATGACAACCAATATGATATCATCGTCGCCATGATGACCATTATGACATCATCGTCGCCATGACAACCATTATGACATCATATTCGCCATGGCGACCATTATGACATCACTGTTGCCATGACGACCATTATGACATCACCGTCGCCATGACGACCATTATGACATCATCATCGCCATGATGACCGTTATGACAATATCGTCGCCATGACGACCCTTATGACATCATCGTCGCCATGGCAACCATTATGACATCATCATCGCCATGACAACCAATATGATATCATTGTCGCCATGACAGCCATTATGACATCATCGTCGCCATGTCGACCATTATGACACCACCGTTGCCATGACGACCATTATGACATCATCGTCGCCTTGACGACAATTATGACATCATCATCGCCATGACGACCATTATGACATCATCATCGCCATGATGACCGTTATGACATTATCGTCGCCATGATGACCCTTATGACATCATCGTCGCCATGGCAACCATTATGACATCATCATCGCCATGACGACCATTATGACATCATCATCGCCATGATGACCCTTTATGACATTATCGTCGCCATGACGACCCTTATGACATCAACGTCGCCATGGCAACCATTATGACATCATCATCGCCATGACAACCAATATGATATCATCGTCGCCATGATGACCATTATGACATCATCGTAGCCATTATGACCATTATTAAATCACAGTTGCCATGACAACCATTATGACATCTTCGTCGCCATGACGACCATTATGACATCATGACATCACCGTTGCCATGACGACCATTATGACATCACCGTTGCCATGACGACCATTATGACATCATCGTCGCCATGACGACCATTATGACATCATCGTCGCCATGACAACCATTATGACATCACAATCGCCATGACGACCATTATGGCATCATTATCGCCATGATGACCCTTTATGACATTATCGTCGCCATGACGACCCTTATGACATCATCGTCGCCATGGCAACCATTATGACATCATCATCGCCATGACAACCAATATGATATCATCGTCGCCATGATGACCATTATGATATCATCATCGCCATGACAACCAATATGATATCATCGTCGCCATGATGACCATTATGACATCATCGTCGCCATGACAACCATTATGACATCATATTCGCCATGGCGACCATTATGACATCACTGTTGCCATGACGACCATTATGACATCACCGTCGCCATGACGACCATTATGACATCATCATCGCCATGATGACCGTTATGACAATATCGTCGCCATGACGACCCTTATGACATCATCGTCGCCATGGCAACCATTATGACATCATCATCGCCATGACAACCAATATGATATCATTGTCGCCATGACAGCCATTATGACATCATCATCGCCATGTCGACCATTATGACATCATCGTAGCCATTACGATCATTATTAAATCACAGTCGCCATGAAAACCATTATGACATCTTCGTCGCCATGACGACTATTATGACATCATGACATCACCATTGCTATGACGACCATTATGACATCACCGTTGCCATGACGACCATTATGACATCATCGTAGCCATTACGACCATTATCACAGTCGCCATGACAACCATTATGACATCTTCGTCGCCATGACGACCATTATGACATCATCGTCGCCATGACAACCATTATGACATCATCGTCGCCATGGCGACCATTATGACACCACCGTTGCCCTGACGACCATTATGACATCATTGTCGCCTTGATGACCGTTATGACATTATCGTCGCCATGACGACCCTTATGACATCATCGTCGCCATGGCAACCATTATGACATCATCATCGCCATGACAACCAATATGATATCACCGTCGCCATGATGACCATTATGACATCATCATCGCCATGACAACCATTATGACATCATCGTCGCCATGGTGACCATTATGACATCACCGTCGCCATGACGACCATTATGACATCATCGTAGCCATGACGACCATTATGACATCATGACATCACCGTTGCAATGACGACCATTATGACATCATCGTCGCCATGACAACCATTATGACATCACCATCGCCATGACGACCATTATGGCATCATCATCGCCATGATGACCCATTATGACATTATCGTCGCCATGACGACCCTTATGACATCATCGTCGCCATGACAACCATTATGACATCACCATCGCCATGACGACCATTATGGCATCATCATCGCCATGATGACCCATTATGACATTATCGTCGCCATGACGACCCTTATGACATCATCGTCGCCATGGCAACCATTATGACATCATCATCACCATGACAACCAATATGATATCATCGTCGCCATGATGACCATTGTGATATCATCGTCGCCATGACAACCATTATGACATCATCGTCGCCATGACGACCATTATGACATCACCGTTGCCATGACGACCATTATGACATCATCGTAGCCATTACGACCATTATTAAATCACAGTCGCCATGACAACCATTATGACATCTTCGTCGCCATGACGACCATTATGACATCATGACATCACCGTTGCCATGACGACCATTATGACATCACCGTTGCTATGACGACCATTATGACATCATCGTCGCCATGACGACCATTATGACATCATCGTAGCCATGACAACCATTATGACATCATCGTCGCCATGGCAACCATTATGACATCATATTCGCCATGGTGACCATTATGACATCACCGTCGCCATGACGACCATTATGACATCATCATAGCCATTACGACCATTATTAAATCACAGTCGCCATGACAACCATTATGACATCTTCGTCGCCATGACGACCATTATGACATCATGACATCACCGTTGCCATGACGACCATTATGACATCACCGTTGCCATGACGACCATTATGACATCATCGTCGCCATGACGACCATTATGACATCATCGTCGCTATGACAACCATTATGACATCACAATCGCCATGACGACCATTATGACATCATCGTCGCCATGGCGACCATTATGACATCATCATCGCCATGATGACCGTTATGACAATATCGTCCCAATGACGACCCTTATAACATCATCGTCGCCATGGCAACCATTATGACATCATCATCGCCATGACAACCAATATGATATAATTGTCGCCATGACAACCATTATGACATCATCGTCGCCTTGGCAACCATTATGACATCACGGTCGCCATGTCGACCATTATGACATCATCGTAGCTATTACGACCATTATTAAATCACAGTCGCCATGACAACCATTATGACATCTTCGTCGCCATGTCGACCATTATGACATCATGACATCACCGTTGCTATGACGACCATTATGACATCACCGTTGCCATGACGACCATTATGACATCATCGTCGCCATTACGACCATTATTAAATCACAGTCGCCATGACAACCATTATGACATCTTCGTCGCCATGACGACCATTAGACATCATGACATCACCGTTGCCATGACGACCATTATGACATCATCGTCGCCATGACAACCATTATGACATCATCGTCGCCATGGTGACCATTATGACACCACCGTTGCCATGACGACCATTATGACATCATCGTCGCCTTGATGACAATTATGACATCATCATCGCCATGACGACCATTATGACATCATCATCGCCATGATGACCCTTTATGACATTATCGTCGCCATGACGACCCTTATGACATCATCGTCGCCATGGCAACCATTATGACATCATCGTCGCCATGGCAACCATTATGACATAATCGTCGCCATGACGACCATTATGACATCATCATCGCCATGGCAACCAATATGATATCATCGTCACCATTATGACACCATCGTCGCCATGACAACCATTATGACATCATCTTCGCCATGGCGACCATTATGACATCACCGTTGCCATGACGACCATTATGACATCATGGTAGCCATTACGACCATTATTAAATCACAGTCGCCATGACAACCATTATGACATCTTCGTCGCCATGACGACCATTATGACATCATGACATCACCGTTGCCATGACGACCATTATTACATTAGCGTCGCCATGACGACCATTATGACATCATCGTCGCCATGACAACCATTATGACAACATCGTCGCCATGGCAACCATTATGACATCATCATCGCCATGACAACCAATATGATATCATTGTCGCCATGACAACCATTATGACATCATTGTCGCCATGACGACCATTATGACATCATCGTCGCCATGGCGACCATTATGACATCATCATCGCCATGATGACCGTTATGACAATATTGTCGCCATGACGACCCTTATGACATCATCGTCGCCATGGCAACCATTATGACATCATCATCGCCATGACAACCAATATGATATCATTGTCGCCATGACAGCCATTATGACATCATCGTCGCCATGTCGACCATTATGACATCATCGTAGCCATTACGATCATTATTAAATCACAGTCGCCATGAAAACCATTATGACATCTTCGTCGCCATGACGACCATTATGACATCATGACATCACCATTGCTATGACGACCATTATGACATCACCGTTGCCATGACGACCATTATGACATCATCGTAGCCATTACGACCATTATCACAGTCGCCATGACAACCATTATGACATCTTCGTCGCCATGACGACCATTATGACATCATCGTCGCCATGACAACCATTATGACATCATCGTCGCCATGGCGACCATTATGACACCACCGTTGCCATGACGACCATTATGACATGATTGTCGCCATGATGACCGTTATGACATTATCGTCGCCATGACGACCCTTATGACATCATCATCGCCATGGCAACCATTATGACATCATCATCGCCATGACAACCAATATGATATCATCATCGCCATGATGACCATTATGACATCATCATCGCCATGACAACCATTATGACATCATCGTCGCCATGGTGACCATTATGACATCACCGTCGCCATGACGACCATTATGATATCATCGTAACCATTACGACCATTATTAAATTACAGTCGCCATGACAACCATTATGACATCTTCGTCGTCATGACGACCATTATGACATCATGACATCACCGTTGCCATGACGACCATTATGACATCATCGTCGCCATGACAACCATTATGACATCACAATCGCCATGACGACCATTATGGCATCATTATCGCCATGATGACCCTTTATGACATTATCGTCGCCATGACGACCCTTATGACATCATCGTCGCCATGGCAACCATTATGACATCATCATCAATATGACAACCAATATGATATCATCGTCGCCATGATGACCATTGTGATATCATCGTCGCCATGACAACCATTATGACATCATCGTCGCCATGACGTCCATTATGACATCACCGTTGCCATGACGACCATTATGACATCATCGTAGCCATTACGACCATTATTAAATCACAGTCGCCATGACAACCATTATGACATCTTCGTCGCCATGACGACCATTGTGACATCATGACATCACCGTTGCCATGACGACCATTATGACATCACCGTTGCCATGACGACCATTATGACATCATCGTCGCCATGACGACCATTATGACATCATCGTCGCCATGACGACCATTAAGACATCATCGTCGCCATGACGACCATTATGACATCATCGTCGCCATGACGACCATTATGACATCATCGTCGCCATGACGACCATTATGACTTCATCGTCGCCATGGCGACCATTATGACATCATCATCGCCATGACGACCCTTATGACATCATCGTTGCCATGGCAACCATTATGACATCATCATCGCCATGACAACCAATATGATATCATTGTCGCCATGACAACCATTATGACATCATCGTCGCCATGGCAACCATTATGACATCATCGTAGCCATTACGATCATTATTAAATCACAGTCGCCATGACAACCATTATGACATCTTCGTCGCCATGACGACCATTATGACATCATGACATCACCATTGCTATGACGACCATTATGACATCACCGTTGCCATGATGACCATTATGACATCATCGTCGCCATGACAACCATTATGACATCATCGTCGCCATGGTGACCATTATGACACCACCGTTGCCATGACGACCATTATGACATCATCGTCGCCTTGATGAGAATTATGACATCATCATCGCCATGACGACCATTATGACATCATCATCGCCATGATGACCCTTTATGACATTATCGTCGCCATGACGACCCTTATGACATCATCGTCGCCATGGCAACCATTATGACATCATCGTCGCCATGACGACCATTATGACATCATCATCGCCATGACAACCAATATGATATCATCGTCGCCATGATGACCATTATGACATCATCGTCGCCATGACAACCATTTTGACATCATCGTCGCCATGGCGACCATTATGACATCACCGTTGCCATGACGACCATTATGACATCATCGTAGCCATTACGACCATTATTAAATCACAGTCGCCATGACAACCATTATGACATCTTCGTCGCCATGACGACCATTATGACATCATGACATCACCGTTGCCATGACGACCATTATTACATTAGCGTCGCCATGACGACCATTATGACATCATCGTCGCCATGACAACCATTATGACAACATCGTCGCCATGGCAACCATTATGACATCATCGTCGCCATGACAACCAATATGATATCATTGTCGCCATGACAACCATTATGACATCATTGTCGCCATGACGACCATTATGACATCATCATCGCCATGATGACCGTTATGACAATATCGTCACCATGACGACCCTTATGACATCATCGTCGCCATGGCAACCATTATGACATCATCATCGCCATGACAACCAATATGATATCATTGTCGCCATGACAACCATTATGACATCATCGTCGCCATGGCAACCATTATGACATCACGGTCGCCATGTCGACCATTATGACATCATCGTAGCCATTACGATCATTATTAAATCACAGTCGCCATGAAAACCATTATGACATCTTCGTCGCCATGACGACCATTATGACATCATGACATCACCATTGCTATGACGACCATTATGACATCACCGTTGCCATGACGACCATTATGACATCACCGTTGCCATGACGACCCTTATGACATCATCGTCGCCATGGCAACCATTATGACATCATCATCGCCATGACAACCAATATGATATCATTGTCGCCATGACAGCCATTATGACATCATCGTCGCCATGTCGACCATTATGAAATCATCGTAGCCATTACGATCATTATTAAATCACAGTCGCCATGAAAACCATTATGACATCTTCGTCGCCATGACGACCATTATGACATCATGACATCACCATTGCTATGACGACCATTATGACATCACCGTTGCCATGACGACCATTATGACATCATCGTAGCCATTACGACCATTATCACAGTCGCCATGACAACCATTATGACATCTTCGTCGCCATGACGACCATTATGACATCATCGTCGCCATGACAACCATTATGACATCATCGTCGCCATGGCGACCATTCTGACACCACCGTTGCCATGACGACCATTATGACATCATTGTCGCCATGATGACCGTTATGACATTATCGTCGCCATGACGACCCTTATGACATCATCGTCGCCATGGCAACCATTATGACATCATCATCACCATGACAACCAATATGATATCATCGTCGCCATGATGACCATTGTGATATCATCGTCGCCATGACAACCATTATGACATCATCGTCGCCATGACGACCATTATGACATCACCGTTGCCATGACGACCATTATGACATCATCGTAGCCATTACGACCATTATTAAATCACAGTCGCCATGACAACCATTATGACATCTTCGTCGCCATGACGACCATTATGACATCATGACATCACTGTTGCCATGACGACCATTATGACATCACCGTTGCCATGACGATAATTATGACATCATCGTCGCCATGACGACCATTATGACATCATCGTCGCCATGACGACCATTATGACATCATCGTCGTCGCCATGACGACCATTATGACATCATCGTCGCCATGACGACCATTATGACATCATCGTCGCCATGGCGACCATTATGACATCATCATCGCCATGATGACCGTTATGACAATATCGTCGCCATGACAACCCTTATGACATCATCGTCGCCATGGCAACCATTATGACATCACGGTCGCCATGTCGACCATTATGACATCATCGTAGCCATTATGATCATTATTAAATCACAGTCGCCATGAAAACCATTATGACATCTTCGTCGCCATGACGACCATTATGACATCATGACATCACCATTGCTATGACGACCATTATGACATCACCGTTGCCATGACGACCATTATGACATCATCGTAGCCATTACGACCATTATCACAGTCGCCATGACAACCATTATGACATCTTCGTCGCCATGACGACCATTATGACATCATCGTCGCCATGACAACCATTATGACATCATCGTCGCCATGGCGACCATTATGACACCACCGTTGCCATGACGACCATTATGACATCACCGTTGCCATGACGACCATTATGACATCACCGTCACCATGACGACCATTATGACATAATCGTCGCCATGACAACCATTATGACATCACAATCGCCATGACGACCATTATGGCATCATCATCGCCATGATGACCCTGTATGACATTATCGTCGCCATGACGACCCTTATGACATCATCGTCGCCATGGCAACCATTATGACATCATCATCGCCATGACAACCAATATGATATCATAGTCACCATGATGACCATTGTGATATCATCGTCGCCATGACAACCATTATGACATCATCGTCGCCATGACCACCATTATGACAACACCGTTGCCATGACGACCATTATGACATCATCGTAGCCATTACGACTATTATTAAATCACAGTCGCCATGACAACCATTGTGACATCTTCGTCGCCATGACGACCATTATGACATCATGACATCACCGTTGCCATGACGACCATTATGACATCACCGTTGCTATGACGACCATTATGACATCATCGTCGCCATGACGACCATTATGACATCATCGTAGCCATGACAACCATTATGACATCATCGTCGCCATGGCAACCATTATGACATCATATTCGCCATGGTGACCATTATGACATCACCGTCGCCATGACGACCATTATGACATCATCATAGCCATTACGACCATTATTAAATCACAGTCGCCATGACAACCATTATGACATCTTCGTCGCCATGACGACCATTATGACATCATGACATCACCGTTGCCATGACGACCATTATGACATCACCGTTGCCATGACGACCATTATGACATCATCGTCGCCATGACGACCATTATGACATCATCGTCGCTATGACAACCATTATGACATCACAATCGCCATGACGACCATTATGACATCATCGTCGCCATGGCGACCATTATGACATCATCATCGCCATGATGACCGTTATGACAATATCGTCCCAATGACGACCCTTATAACATCATCGTCGCCATGGCAACCATTATGACATCATCATCGCCATGACAACCAATATGATATCATTGTCGCCATGACAACCATTATGACATCATCGTCGCCATGGCAACTATTATGACATTACGGTCGCCATGTCGACCATTATGACATCATCGTAGCCATTACGACCATTATTAAATCACAGTCTCCATGACAACCATTATGACATCTTCGTCGCCATGACGACCATTATGACATCACCGTTCCTATGACGACCATTATGACATCACCGTTGCCATGACGACCATTATGACATCATCGTAGCCATTACGACCATTATTAAATCACAGTCGCCATGACAACCATTATGACATCTTCGTCGCCATGACGACCATTATGACATCATGACATCACCGTTGCCATGACGACCATTATGACATCATCGTCGCCATGACAACCATTATGACATCATCGTCGCCATGGCGACCATTATGACACCACCGTTGCCATGACGACCATTATGACATCATCGTCGCCTTGACGACAATTATGACATCATCATCGCCATGACGACCATTATGACATCATCATCGCCATGATGACCGTTATGACATTATCGTCGCCATGATGACCCTTATGACATCATCGTCGCCATGGCAACCATTATGACATCATCATCGCCATGACGACCATTATGACATCATCATCGCCATGATGACCCTTTATGACATTATCGTCGCCATGACGACCCTTATGACATCAACGTCGCCATGGCAACCATTATGACATCATCATCGCCATGACAACCAATATGATATCATCGTCGCCATGATGACCATTATGACATCATCGTAGCCATTATGACCATTATTAAATCACAGTCGCCATGACAACCATTATGACATCTTCGTCGCCATGACGACCATTATGACATCATGACATCACCGTTGCCATGACGACCATTATGACATCACCGTTGCCATGACGACCATTATGACATCATCGTCGCCATGACGACCATTATGACATCATCGTCGCCATGACAACCATTATGACATCACAATCGCCATGACGACCATTATGGCATCATTATCGCCATGATGACCCTTTATGACATTATCGTCGCCATGACGACCCTTATGACATCATCGTCGCCATGGCAACCATTATGACATCATCATCGCCATGACAACCAATATGATATCATCGTCGCCATGATGACCATTATGATATCATCATCGCCATGACAACCAATATGATATCATCGTCGCCATGATGACCATTATGACATCTTCGTCGCCATGACGACCATTATGACATCATGACATCACCGTTGCCATGACGACCATTATGACATCACCGTTGCCATGACGACCATTATGACATCATCGTCGCCATGACGACCATTATGACATCATCGTCGCCATGACAACCATTATGACATCACAATCGCCATGACGACCATTATGGCATCATTATCGCCATGATGACCCTTTATGACATTATCGTCGCCATGACGACCCTTATGACATCATCGTCGCCATGGCAACCATTATGACATCATCATCGCCATGACAACCAATATGATATCATCGTCGCCATGATGACCATTATGATATCATCATCGCCATGACAACCAATATGATATCATCGTCGCCATGATGACCATTATGACATCATCGTCGCCATGACAACCATTATGACATCATATTCGCCATGGCGACCATTATGACATCACTGTTGCCATGACGACCATTATGACATCACCGTCGCCATGACGACCATTATGACATCATCATCGCCATGATGACCGTTATGACAATATCGTCGCCATGACGACCCTTATGACATCATCGTCGCCATGGCAACCATTATGACATCATCATCGCCATGACAACCAATATGATATCATTGTCGCCATGACAGCCATTATGACATCATCGTCGCCATGTCGACCATTATGACACCACCGTTGCCATGACGACCATTATGACATCATCGTCGCCTTGACGACAATTATGACATCATCATCGCCATGACGACCATTATGACATCATCATCGCCATGATGACCGTTATGACATTATCGTCGCCATGATGACCCTTATGACATCATCGTCGCCATGGCAACCATTATGACATCATCATCGCCATGACGACCATTATGACATCATCATCGCCATGATGACCCTTTATGACATTATCGTCGCCATGACGACCCTTATGACATCAACGTCGCCATGGCAACCATTATGACATCATCATCGCCATGACAACCAATATGATATCATCGTCGCCATGATGACCATTATGACATCATCGTAGCCATTATGACCATTATTAAATCACAGTTGCCATGACAACCATTATGACATCTTCGTCGCCATGACGACCATTATGACATCATGACATCACCGTTGCCATGACGACCATTATGACATCACCGTTGCCATGACGACCATTATGACATCATCGTCGCCATGACGACCATTATGACATCATCGTCGCCATGACAACCATTATGACATCACAATCGCCATGACGACCATTATGGCATCATTATCGCCATGATGACCCTTTATGACATTATCGTCGCCATGACGACCCTTATGACATCATCGTCGCCATGGCAACCATTATGACATCATCATCGCCATGACAACCAATATGATATCATCGTCGCCATGATGACCATTATGATATCATCATCGCCATGACAACCAATATGATATCATCGTCGCCATGATGACCATTATGACATCATCGTCGCCATGACAACCATTATGACATCATATTCGCCATGGCGACCATTATGACATCACTGTTGCCATGACGACCATTATGACATCACCGTCGCCATGACGACCATTATGACATCATCATCGCCATGATGACCGTTATGACAATATCGTCGCCATGACGACCCTTATGACATCATCGTCGCCATGGCAACCATTATGACATCATCATCGCCATGACAACCAATATGATATCATTGTCGCCATGACAGCCATTATGACATCATCATCGCCATGTCGACCATTATGACATCATCGTAGCCATTACGATCATTATTAAATCACAGTCGCCATGAAAACCATTATGACATCTTCGTCGCCATGACGACTATTATGACATCATGACATCACCATTGCTATGACGACCATTATGACATCACCGTTGCCATGACGACCATTATGACATCATCGTAGCCATTACGACCATTATCACAGTCGCCATGACAACCATTATGACATCTTCGTCGCCATGACGACCATTATGACATCATCGTCGCCATGACAACCATTATGACATCATCGTCGCCATGGCGACCATTATGACACCACCGTTGCCCTGACGACCATTATGACATCATTGTCGCCTTGATGACCGTTATGACATTATCGTCGCCATGACGACCCTTATGACATCATCGTCGCCATGGCAACCATTATGACATCATCATCGCCATGACAACCAATATGATATCACCGTCGCCATGATGACCATTATGACATCATCATCGCCATGACAAACATTATGACATCATCGTCGCCATGGTGACCATTATGACATCACCGTCGCCATGACGACCATTATGACATCATCGTAGCCATGACGACCATTATGACATCATGACATCACCGTTGCAATGACGACCATTATGACATCATCGTCGCCATGACAACCATTATGACATCACCATCGCCATGACGACCATTATGGCATCATCATCGCCATGATGACCCATTATGACATTATCGTCGCCATGACGACCCTTATGACATCATCGTCGCCATGACAACCATTATGACATCACCATCGCCATGACGACCATTATGGCATCATCATCGCCATGATGACCCATTATGACATTATCGTCGCCATGACGACCCTTATGACATCATCGTCGCCATGGCAACCATTATGACATCATCATCACCATGACAACCAATATGATATCATCGTCGCCATGATGACCATTGTGATATCATCGTCGCCATGACAACCATTATGACATCATCGTCGCCATGACGACCATTATGACATCACCGTTGCCATGACGACCATTATGACATCATCGTAGCCATTACGACCATTATTAAATCACAGTCGCCATGACAACCATTATGACATCTTCGTCGCCATGACGACCATTATGACATCATGACATCACCGTTGCCATGACGACCATTATGACATCACCGTTGCTATGACGACCATTATGACATCATCGTCGCCATGACGACCATTATGACATCATCGTAGCCATGACAACCATTATGACATCATCGTCGCCATGGCAACCATTATGACATCATATTCGCCATGGTGACCATTATGACATCACCGTCGCCATGACGACCATTATGACATCATCATAGCCATTACGACCATTATTAAATCACAGTCGCCATGACAACCATTATGACATCTTCGTCGCCATGACGACCATTATGACATCATGACATCACCGTTGCCATGACGACCATTATGACATCACCGTTGCCATGACGACCATTATGACATCATCGTCGCCATGACGACCATTATGACATCATCGTCGCTATGACAACCATTATGACATCACAATCGCCATGACGACCATTATGACATCATCGTCGCCATGGCGACCATTATGACATCATCATCGCCATGATGACCGTTATGACAATATCGTCCCAATGACGACCCTTATAACATCATCGTCGCCATGGCAACCATTATGACATCATCATCGCCATGACAACCAATATGATATAATTGTCGCCATGACAACCATTATGACATCATCGTCGCCTTGGCAACCATTATGACATCACGGTCGCCATGTCGACCATTATGACATCATCGTAGCTATTACGACCATTATTAAATCACAGTCGCCATGACAACCATTATGACATCTTCGTCGCCATGTCGACCATTATGACATCATGACATCACCGTTGCTATGACGACCATTATGACATCACCGTTGCCATGACGACCATTATGACATCATCGTCGCCATTACGACCATTATTAAATCACAGTCGCCATGACAACCATTATGACATCTTCGTCGCCATGACGACCATTAGACATCATGACATCACCGTTGCCATGACGACCATTATGACATCATCGTCGCCATGACAACCATTATGACATCATCGTCGCCATGGTGACCATTATGACACCACCGTTGCCATGACGACCATTATGACATCATCGTCGCCTTGATGACAATTATGACATCATCATCGCCATGACGACCATTATGACATCATCATCGCCATGATGACCCTTTATGACATTATCGTCGCCATGACGACCCTTATGACATCATCGTCGCCATGGCAACCATTATGACATCATCGTCGCCATGGCAACCATTATGACATAATCGTCGCCATGACGACCATTATGACATCATCATCGCCATGGCAACCAATATGATATCATCGTCACCATTATGACACCATCGTCGCCATGACAACCATTATGACATCATCTTCGCCATGGCGACCATTATGACATCACCGTTGCCATGACGACCATTATGACATCATGGTAGCCATTACGACCATTATTAAATCACAGTCGCCATGACAACCATTATGACATCTTCGTCGCCATGACGACCATTATGACATCATGACATCACCGTTGCCATGACGACCATTATTACATTAGCGTCGCCATGACGACCATTATGACATCATCGTCGCCATGACAACCATTATGACAACATCGTCGCCATGGCAACCATTATGACATCATCATCGCCATGACAACCAATATGATATCATTGTCGCCATGACAACCATTATGACATCATTGTCGCCATGACGACCATTATGACATCATCGTCGCCATGGCGACCATTATGACATCATCATCGCCATGATGACCGTTATGACAATATTGTCGCCATGACGACCCTTATGACATCATCGTCGCCATGGCAACCATTATGACATCATCATCGCCATGACAACCAATATGATATCATTGTCGCCATGACAGCCATTATGACATCATCGTCGCCATGTCGACCATTATGACATCATCGTAGCCATTACGATCATTATTAAATCACAGTCGCCATGAAAACCATTATGACATCTTCGTCGCCATGACGACCATTATGACATCATGACATCACCATTGCTATGACGACCATTATGACATCACCGTTGCCATGACGACCATTATGACATCATCGTAGCCATTACGACCATTATCACAGTCGCCATGACAACCATTATGACATCTTCGTCGCCATGACGACCATTATGACATCATCGTCGCCATGACAACCATTATGACATCATCGTCGCCATGGCGACCATTATGACACCACCGTTGCCATGACGACCATTATGACATGATTGTCGCCATGATGACCGTTATGACATTATCGTCGCCATGACGACCCTTATGACATCATCATCGCCATGGCAACCATTATGACATCATCATCGCCATGACAACCAATATGATATCATCATCGCCATGATGACCATTATGACATCATCATCGCCATGACAACCATTATGACATCATCGTCGCCATGGTGACCATTATGACATCACCGTCGCCATGACGACCATTATGATATCATCGTAACCATTACGACCATTATTAAATTACAGTCGCCATGACAACCATTATGACATCTTCGTCGTCATGACGACCATTATGACATCATGACATCACCGTTGCCATGACGACCATTATGACATCATCGTCGCCATGACAACCATTATGACATCACAATCGCCATGACGACCATTATGGCATCATTATCGCCATGATGACCCTTTATGACATTATCGTCGCCATGACGACCCTTATGACATCATCGTCGCCATGGCAACCATTATGACATCATCATCAATATGACAACCAATATGATATCATCGTCGCCATGATGACCATTGTGATATCATCGTCGCCATGACAACCATTATGACATCATCGTCGCCATGACGTCCATTATGACATCACCGTTGCCATGACGACCATTATGACATCATCGTAGCCATTACGACCATTATTAAATCACAGTCGCCATGACAACCATTATGACATCTTCGTCGCCATGACGACCATTGTGACATCATGACATCACCGTTGCCATGACGACCATTATGACATCACCGTTGCCATGACGACCATTATGACATCATCGTCGCCATGACGACCATTATGACATCATCGTCGCCATGACGACCATTAAGACATCATCGTCGCCATGACGACCATTATGACATCATCGTCGCCATGACGACCATTATGACATCATCGTCGCCATGACGACCATTATGACTTCATCGTCGCCATGGCGACCATTATGACATCATCATCGCCATGACGACCCTTATGACATCATCGTTGCCATGGCAACCATTATGACATCATCATCGCCATGACAACCAATATGATATCATTGTCGCCATGACAACCATTATGACATCATCGTCGCCATGACGACCATTATGACATCATCATCGCCATGACGACCATTATGACATCATCATCGCCATGATGACCCTTTATGACATTATCGTCGCCATGACGACCCTTATGACATCAACGTCGCCATGGCAACCATTATGACATCATCATCGCCATGACAACCAATATGATATCATCGTCGCCATGATGACCATTATGACATCATCGTAGCCATTATGACCATTATTAAATCACAGTCGCCATGACAACCATTATGACATCTTCGTCGCCATGACGACCATTATGACATCATGACATCACCGTTGCCATGACGACCATTATGACATCACCGTTGCCATGACGACCATTATGACATCATCGTCGCCATGACGACCATTATGACATCATCGTCGCCATGACAACCATTATGACATCACAATCGCCATGACGACCATTATGGCATCATTATCGCCATGATGACCCTTTATGACATTATCGTCGCCATGACGACCCTTATGACATCATCGTCGCCATGGCAACCATTATGACATCATCATCGCCATGACAACCAATATGATATCATCGTCGCCATGATGACCATTATGATATCATCATCGCCATGACAACCAATATGATATCATCGTCGCCATGATGACCATTATGACATCATCGTCGCCATGACAACCATTATGACATCATATTCGCCATGGCGACCATTATGACATCACTGTTGCCATGACGACCATTATGACATCACCGTCGCCATGACGACCATTATGACATCATCATCGCCATGATGACCGTTATGACAATATCGTCGCCATGACGACCCTTATGACATCATCGTCGCCATGGCAACCATTATGACATCATCATCGCCATGACAACCAATATGATATCATTGTCGCCATGACAGCCATTATGACATCATCATCGCCATGTCGACCATTATGACATCATCGTAGCCATTACGATCATTATTAAATCACAGTCGCCATGAAAACCATTATGACATCTTCGTCGCCATGACGACTATTATGACATCATGACATCACCATTGCTATGACGACCATTATGACATCACTGTTGCCATGACGACCATTATGACATCATCGTAGCCATTACGACCATTATCACAGTCGCCATGACAACCATTATGACATCTTCGTCGCCATGACGACCATTATGACATCATCGTCGCCATGACAACCATTATGACATCATCGTCGCCATGGCGACCATTATGACACCACCGTTGCCCTGACGACCATTATGACATCATTGTCGCCTTGATGACCGTTATGACATTATCGTCGCCATGACGACCCTTATGACATCATCGTCGCCATGGCAACCATTATGACATCATCATCGCCATGACAACCAATATGATATCACCGTCGCCATGATGACCATTATGACATCATCATCGCCATGACAACCATTATGACATCATCGTCGCCATGGTGACCATTATGACATCACCGTCGCCATGACGACCATTATGACATCATCGTAGCCATGACGACCATTATGACATCATGACATCACCGTTGCAATGACGACCATTATGACATCATCGTCGCCATGACAACCATTATGACATCACCATCGCCATGACGACCATTATGGCATCATCATCGCCATGATGACCCATTATGACATTATCGTCGCCATGACGACCCTTATGACATCATCGTCGCCATGACAACCATTATGACATCACCATCGCCATGACGACCATTATGGCATCATCATCGCCAATATGACCCATTATGACATTATCGTCGCCATGACGACCCTTATGACATCATCGTCGCCATGGCAACCATTATGACATCATCATCACCATGACAACCAATATGATATCATCGTCGCCATGATGACCATTGTGATATCATCGTCGCCATGACAACCATTATGACATCATCGTCGCCATGACGACCATTATGACATCACCGTTGCCATGACGACCATTATGACATCATCGTAGCCATTACGACCATTATTAAATCACAGTCGCCATGACAACCATTATGACATCTTCGTCGCCATGACGACCATTATGACATCATGACATCACCGTTGCCATGACGACCATTATGACATCACCGTTGCTATGACGACCATTATGACATCATCGTCGCCATGACGACCATTATGACATCATATTCGCCATGGCAACCATTATGACATCATATTCGCCATGGTGACCATTATGACATCACCGTCGCCATGACGACCATTATGACATCATCATAGCCATTACGACCATTATTAAATCACAGTCGCCATGACAACCATTATGACATCTTCGTCGCCATGACGACCATTATGACATCATGACATCACCGTTGCCATGACGACCATTATGACATCACCGTTGCCATGACGACCATTATGACATCATCGTCGCCATGACGACCATTATGACATCATCGTCGCTATGACAACCATTATGACATCACAATCGCCATGATGACCATTATGACATCATCGTCGCCATGGCGACCATTATGACATCATCATCGCCATGATGACCGTTATGACAATATCGTCCCAATGACGACCCTTATAACATCATCGTCGCCATGGCAACCATTATGACATCATCATCGCCATGACAACCAATATGATATAATTGTCGCCATGACAACCATTATGACATCATCGTCGCCTTGGCAACCATTATGACATCACGGTCGCCATGTCGACCATTATGACATCATCGTAGCTATTACGACCATTATTAAATCACAGTCGCCATGACAACCATTATGACATCTTCGTCGCCATGTCGACCATTATGACATCATGACATCACCGTTGCTATGACGACCATTATGACATCACCGTTGCCATGACGACCATTATGACATCATCGTCGCCATTACGACCATTATTATATCACAGTCGCCATGACAACCATTATGACATCTTCGTTGCCATGACGACCATTAGACATCATGACATCACCGTTGCCATGACGACCATTATGACATCATCGTCGCCATGACAACCATTATGACATCATCGTCGCCATGGTGACCATTATGACACCACCGTTGCCATGACGACCATTATGACATCATCGTCGCCTTGATGACAATTATGACATCATCATCGCCATGACGACCATTATGACATCATCATCGCCATGATGACCCTTTATGACATTATCGTCGCCATGACGACCCTTATGACATCATCGTCGCCATGGCAACCATTATGACATCATCGTCGCCATGGCAACCATTATGACATAATCGTCGCCATGACGACCATTATGACATCATCATCGCCATGGCAACCAATATGATATCATCGTCACCATTATGACACCATCGTCGCCATGACAACCATTATGACATCATCGTCGCCATGGCGACCATTATGACATCACCGTTGCCATGACGACCATTATGACATCATGGTAGCCATTACGACCATTATTAAATCACAGTCGCCATGACAACCATTATGACATCTTCGTCGCCATGACGACCATTATGACATCATGACATCACCGTTGCCATGACGACCATTATTACATTAGCGTCGCCATGACGACCATTATGACATCATCGTCGCCATGACAACCATTATGACAACATCGTCGCCATGGCAACCATTATGACATCATCATCGCCATGACAACCAATATGATATCATTGTCGCCATGACAACCATTATGACATCATTGTCGCCATGACGACCATTATGACATCATCGTCGCCATGGCGACCATTATGACATCATCATCGCCATGATGACCGTTATGACAATATTGTCGCCATGACGACCCTTATGACATCATCGTCGCCATGGCAACCATTATGACATCATCATCGCCATGACAACCAATATGATATCATTGTCGCCATGACAGCCATTATGACATCATCGTAGCCATTACGATCATTATTAAATCACAGTCGCCATGACAACCATTATGACATCTTCGTCGCCATGACGACCATTATAACATCATGACATCACCATTGCTATGACGACCATTATGACATCACCGTTGCCATGATGACCATTATGACATCATCGTCGCCATGACAACCATTATGACATCATCGTCGCCATGGTGACCATTATGACACCACCGTTGCCATGACGACCATTATGACATCATCGTCGCCTTGATGAGAATTATGACATCATCATCGCCATGACGACCATTATGACATCATCATCGCCATGATGACCCTTTATGACATTATCGTCGCCATGACGACCCTTATGACATCATCGTCGCCATGGCAACCATTATGACATCATCGTCGCCATGACGACCATTATGACATCATCATCGCCATGACAACCAATATGATATCATCGTCGCCATGATGACCATTATGACATCATCGTCGCCATGACAACCATTTTGACATCATCGTCGCCATGGCGACCATTATGACATCACCGTTGCCATGACGACCATTATGACATCATCGTAGCCATTACGACCATTATTAAATCACAGTCGCCATGACAACCATTATGACATCTTCGTCGCCATGACGACCATTATGACATCATGACATCACCGTTGCCATGACGACCATTATTACATTAGCGTCGCCATGACGACCATTATGACATCATCGTCGCCATGACAACCATTATGACAACATCGTCGCCATGGCAACCATTATGACATCATCATCGCCACGACAACCAATATGATATCATTGTCGCCATGACAACCATTATGACATCATTGTCGCCATGACGACCATTATGACATCATCGTCGCCATGGCGACCATTATGACATCATCATCGCCATGATGACCGTTATGACAATATCGTCGCCATGACGACCCTTATGACATCATCGTCGCCATGGCAACCATTATGACATCATCATCGCCATGACAACCAATATGATATCATTGTCGCCATGACAACCATTATGACATCATCGTCGCCATGGCAACCATTATGACATCACGGTCGCCATGTCGACCATTATGACATCATCGTAGCCATTACGATCATTATTAAATCACAGTCGCCATGAAAACCATTATGACATCTTCGTCGCCATGACGACCATTATGACATCATGACATCACCATTGCTATGACGACCATTATGACATCACCGTTGCCATGACGACCATTATGACATCACCGTTGCCATGACGACCCTTATGACATCATCGTCGCCATGGCAACCATTATGACATCATCATCGCCATGACAACCAATATGATATCATTGTCGCCATGACAGCCATTATGACATCATCGTCGCCATGTCGACCATTATGAAATCATCGTAGCCATTACGATCATTATTAAATCACAGTCGCCATGAAAACCATTATGACATCTTCGTCGCCATGACGACCATTATGACATCATGACATCACCATTGCTATGACGACCATTATGACATCACCGTTGCCATGACGACCATTATGACATCATCGTAGCCATTACGACCATTATCACAGTCGCCATGACAACCATTATGACATCTTCGTCGCCATGACGACCATTATGACATCATCGTCGCCATGACAACCATTATGACATCATCGTCGCCATGGCGACCATTATGACACCACCGTTGCCATGACGACCATTATGACATCATTGTCGCCATGATGACCGTTATGACATTATCGTCGCCATGGCGACCCTTATGACATCATCGTCGCCATGGCAACCATTATGACATCATCATCACCATGACAACCAATATGATATCATCGTCGCCATGATGACCATTGTGATATCATCGTCGCCATGACAACCATTATGACATCATCGTCGCCATGACGACCATTATGACATCACCGTTGCCATGACGACCATTATGACATCATCGTAGCCATTACGACCATTATTAAATCACAGTCGCCATGACAACCATTATGACATCTTCGTCGCCATGACGACCATTATGACATCATGACATCACTGTTGCCATGACGACCATTATGACATCACCGTTGCCATGACGATAATTATGACATCATCGTCGCCATGACGACCATTATGACATCATCGTCGCCATGACGACCATTATGACATCATCGTCGTCGCCATGACGACCATTATGACATCATCGTCGCCATGACGACGATTATGACATCATCGTCGCCATGGCGACCATTATGACATCATCATCGCCATGATGACCGTTATGACAATATCGTCGCCATGACAACCCTTATGACATCATCGTCGCCATGGCAACCATTATGACATCACGGTCGCCATGTCGACCATTATGACATCATCGTAGCCATTATGATCATTATTAAATCACAGTCGCCATGAAAACCATTATGACATCTTTGTCGCCATGACGACCATTATGACATCATGACATCACCATTGCTATGACGACCATTATGACATCACCGATGCCATGACGACCATTATGACATCATCGTAGCCATTACGACCATTATCACAGTCGCCATGACAACCATTATGACATCTTCGTCGCCATGACGACCATTATGACATCATCGTCGCCATGACAACCATTATGACATCATCGTCGCCATGGCGACCATTATGACACCACCGTTGCCATGACGACCATTATGACATGATTGTCGCCATGATGACCGTTATGACATTATCGTCGCCATGACGACCCTTATGACATCATCATCGCCATGGCAACCATTATGACATCATCATCGCCATGACAACCAATATGATATCATCATCGCCATGATGACCATTATGACATCATCATCGCCATGACAACCATTATGACATCATCGTCGCCATGGTGACCATTATGACATCACCGTCGCCATGAAGACCATTATGATATCATCGTAACCATTACGACCATTATTAAATTACAGTCTCCATGACAACCATTATGACATCTTCGTCGTCATGACGACCATTATGACATCATGACATCACCGTTGCCATGACGACCATTATGACATCATCGTCGCCATGACAACCATTATGACATCACAATCGCCATGACGACCATTATGGCATCATCATCGCCATGATGACCCTTTATGACATTATCGTCGCCATGACGACCCTTATGACATCATCGTCGCCATGGCAACCATTATGACATCATCATCAATATGACAACCAATATGATATCATCGTCGCCATGATGACCATTGTGATATCATCGTCGCCATGACAACCATTATGACATCATCGTCGCCATGACGACCATTATGACATCACCGTTGCCATGACGACCATTATGACATCATCGTAGCCATTACGACCATTATTAAATCACAGTCGCCATGACAACCATTATGACATCTTCGTCGCCATGACGACCATTGTGACATCATTACATCACCGTTGCCATGACGACCATTATGACATCACCGTTGCCATGACGACCATTATGACATCATCGTCGCCATGACGACCATTATGACATCATCGTCGCCATGACGACCATTAAGACATCATCGTCGCCATGACAACCATTATGACATCATCGTCGCCATGACGACCATTATCACATCATCGTCGCCATGACGACCATTATGACATCATCGTCGCCATGGCGACCATTATGACATCATCATCGCCATGACGACCCTTATGACATCATCGTTGCCATGGCAACCATTATGACATCATCATCGCCATGACAACCAATATGATATCATTGTCGCCATGACAACCATTATGACATCATCGTCGCCATGGCAACCATTATGACATCATCGTAGCCATTACGATCATTATTAAATCACAGTCGCCATGACAACCATTATGACATCTTCGTCGCCATGACGACCATTATGACATCATGACATCACCATTGCTATGACGACCATTATGACATCACCGTTGCCATGATGACCATTATGACATCATCGTCGCCATGACAACCATTATGACATCATCGTCGCCATGGTGACCATTATGACACCACCGTTGCCATGACGACCATTATGACATCATCGTCGCCTTGATGAGAATTATGACATCATCATCGCCATGACGACCATTATGACATCATCATCGCCATGATGACCCTTTATGACATTATCGTCGCCATGACGACCCTTATGACATCATCGTCGCCATGGCAACCATTATGACATCATCGTCGCCATGACGACCATTATGACATCATCATCGCCATGACAACCAATATGATATCATCGTCGCCATGATGACCATTATGACATCATCGTCGCCATGACAACCATTTTGACATCATCGTCGCCATGGCGACCATTATGACATCACCGTTGCCATGACGACCATCATGACATCATCGTAGCCATTACGACCATTATTAAATCACAGTCGCCATGACAACCATTATGACATCTTCGTCGCCATGACGACCATTATGACATCATGACATCACCGTTGCCATGACGACCATTATTACATTAGCGTCGCCATGACGACCATTATGACATCATCGTCGCCATGACAACCATTATGACAACATCGTCGCCATGGCAACCATTATGACATCATCATCGCCATGACAACCAATATGATATCATTGTCGCCATGACAACCATTATGACATCATTGTCGCCATGACGACCATTATGACATCATCGTCGCCATGGCGACCATTATGACATCATCATCGCCATGATGACCGTTATGACAATATCGTCGCCATGACGACCCTTATGACATCATCGTCGCCATGGCAACCATTATGACATCATCATCGCCATGACAACCAATATGATATCATTGTCGCCATGACAACCATTATGACATCATCGTCGCCATGGCAACCATTATGACATCACGGTCGCCATGTCGACCATTATGACATCATCGTAGCCATTACGATCATTATTAAATCACAGTCGCCATGAAAACCATTATGACATCTTCGTCGCCATGACGACCATTATGACATCATGACATCACCATTGCTATGACGACCATTATGACATCACCGTTGCCATGACGACCATTATGACATCACCGTTGCCATGACGACCCTTATGACATCATCGTCGCCATGGCAACCATTATGACATCATCATCGCCATGACAACCAATATGATATCATTGTCGCCATGACAGCCATTATGACATCATCGTCGCCATGTCGACCATTATGAAATCATCGTAGCCATTACGATCATTATTAAATCACAGTCGCCATGAAAACCATTATGACATCTTCGTCGCCATGACGACCATTATGACATCATGACATCACCATTGCTATGACGACCATTATGACATCACCGTTGCCATGACGACCATTATGACATCATCGTAGCCATTACGACCATTATCACAGTCGCCATGACAACCATTATGACATCTTCGTCGCCATGACGACCATTATGACATCATCGTCGCCATGACAACCATTATGACATCATCGTCGCCATGGCGACCATTATGACACCACCGTTGCCATGACGACCATTATGACATCATTGTCGCCATGATGACCGTTATGACATTATCGTCGCCATGACGACCCTTATGACATCATCGTCGCCATGGCAACCATTATGACATCATCATCACCATGACAACCAATATGATATCATCGTCGCCATGATGACCATTGTGATATCATCGTCGCCATGACAACCATTATGACATCATCGTCGCCATGACGACCATTATGACATCACCGTTGCCATGACGACCATTATGACATCATCGTAGCCATTACGACCATTATTAAATCACAGTCGCCATGACAACCATTATGACATCTTCGTCGCCATGACGACCATTATGACATCATGACATCACTGTTGCCATGACGACCATTATGACATCACCGTTGCCATGACGATAATTATGACATCATCGTCGCCATGACGACCATTATGACATCATCGTCGCCATGACGACCATTATGACATCATCGTCGTCGCCATGACGACCATTATGACATCATCGTCGCCATGACGACCATTATGACATCATCGTCGCCATGGCGACCATTATGACATCATCATCGCCATGATGACCGTTATGACAATATCGTCGCCATGACAACCCTTATGACATCATCGTCGCCATGGCAACCATTATGACATCACGGTCGCCATGTCGACCATTATGACATCATCGTAGCCATTACGATCATTATTAAATCACAGTCGCCATGACAACCATTATGACATCTTCGTCGCCATGACGACCATTATGACATCATGACATCACCATTGCTATGACGACCATTATGACATCACCGTTGCCATGATGACCATTATGACATCATCGTCGCCATGACAACCATTATGACATCATCGTCGCCTTGATGACAATTATGACATCATCATCGCCTTGACGACCATTATGAAATCATCATCGCCATGATGACCCTTTATGACATTATCGTCGCCATGACGACCCTAATGACATCATCGTCGCCATGGCAACCATTATGACATAATCGTCGCCATGGCAACCATTATGACATCATCGTCGCCATGACGACCATTATGACATCATCATCGCCATGACAACCAATATGATATCATCGTCGCCATGATGACCATTATGACATCATCGTCGCCATGACAACCATTATGACATCATCGTCGCCATGGCGACCATTATGACATCACCGTTGCCATGACGACCATTATGAAATCATCGTAGCCATTACGACCATTATTAAATCACAGTCGCCATGACAACCATTATGACATCTTCGTCGCCATGACGACCATTATGACATCATGACATCACCGTTGCCATGACGACCATTATTACATTAGCGTCGCCATGACGACCATTATGACATCATCGTCGTCATGACAACCATTATGACAACATTGTCGCCATGGCAACCATTATGACATCATCATCGCCATGACAACCAATATGATATCATTGTCGCCATGACAACCATTATGACATCATTGTCGCCATGACGACCATTATGACATCATCATCGCCATGGCGACCATTATGACATCATCATCGCCATGATGACCGTTATGACAATATCGTCGCCATGACGACCCTTATGACATCATCGTCGCCATGGCAACCATTATGACATCATCATCGCCATGACAACCAATATGATATCATTGTCGCCATGACAACCATTATGACATCATCGTCGCCATGGCAACCATTATGACATCACGGTCGCCATGTCGACCATTATGACATCATCGTAGCCATTACGATCATTATTAAATCACAGTCGCCATGAAAACCATTATGACATCTTCGTCGCCATGACGACCATTATGACATCATGACATCACCATTGCTATGACGACCATTATGACATCACCGTTGCCATGACGACCATTATGACATCATCGTAGCCATTACGACCATTATCACAGTCGCCATGACAACCATTATGACATTATCGTCGCCATGACGACCATTATGACATCATCGTCGCCATGACAACCATTATGACATCATCGTCGCCATGGCGACCATTATGACACCACCGTTGCCATGACGACCATTATGACATCATTGTCGCCATGATGACCGTTATGACATTATCGTCGCCATGACGACCCTTATGACATCATCGTCGCCATGGCAACCATTATGACATTATCATCGCCATGACAACCAATATGATATCATCGTCGCCATGATGACCATTATGACATCATCATCGCCATGACAACCATTATGACATCATCGTCGCCATGGTGACCATTATGACATCACCGTCGCCATGACGACCATTATGACATCATCGTAGCCATTACGACCATTATTAAATTACAGTCGCCATGACAACCATTATGACATCTTCGTCGTCATGACGACCATTATGACATCATGACATCACCGTTGCCATGACGACCATTATGACATCATCGTCGCCATGACAACCATTATGACATCACAATCGCCATGACGACCATTATGGCATCATCATCGCCATGATGACCCTTTATGACATTATCGTCGCCATGACGACCCTTATGACATCATCGTCGCCATGGCAACCATTATGACATCATCATCACCATGACAACCAATATGATATCATCGTCGCCATGATGACCATTGTGATATCATCGTCGCCATGACAACCATTATGACATCATCATCGCCATGACGACCATTATGACCATTATGACATCACCGTTGCCATGACGACCATTATGACATCATCGTAGCCATTACGACCATTATTAAATCACAGTCGCCATGACAACCATTATGACATCTTCGTCGCAATGACGACCATTATGACATCATGACATCACCGTTGCCATGATGACCATTATGACATCACCGTTGCCATGACGACCATTATGACATCATCGTAGCCATTACGACCATTATCACAGTCGCCATGACAACCATTATGACATCATCGTCGCCATGACAACCATTATGACATCATCATCGCCATGATGACCGTTATGACAATATCGTCGCCATGACGACACTTATGACATCATCGTCTCCATGGCAACCATTATGACATCATCATCGCCATGACAACCAATATGATATAATTGTCGCCATGACAACCATTATGACATCATCATCGCCTTGGCAACCATTATGACATCATCGTCGCCATGACGACCATTATGACATCACCGTTGCCATGTCGACCATTATGACATCATCGTAGCTATTACGACCATTATTAAATCACAGTCGCCATGACAACCATTATGACATCTTCGTCGCCATGTCGACCATTATGACATCATGACATCACCGTTGCTATGACGACCATTATGACATCACCGTTGCCATGACGACCATTATGACATCATCGTAGCCATTACGACCATTATTAAATCACAGTCGCCATGACAACCATTATGACATCTTCGTCGCCATGACGACCATTAGACATCATGACATCACCGTTGCCATGACGACCATTATGACATCATCGTCGCCATGACAACCATTATGACATCATCGTCGCCATGGTGACCATTATGACACCACCGTTGCCATGACGACCATTATGACATCATCGTCGCCTTGATGACAATTATGACATCATCATCGCCATGACGACCATTATGACATCATCATCGCCATGATGACCCTTTATGACATTATCATCGTCATGACGACCCTTATGACATCATCGTCGCCATGGCAACCATTATGACATCATCGTCGCCATGGCAACCATTATGACATCATCGTCGCCATGGCGACCATTATGACATCACCGTTGCCATGACGACCATTATGACATCATCGTAGCCATTACGACCATTATTAAATCACAGTCGCCATGACAACCATTATGACATCTTCGTCGCAATGACGACCATTATGACATCATGACATCACCGTTGCCATGACGACCATTATTACATTAGCGTCGCCATGACGACCATTATGACATCATCGTCGCCATGACAACCATTATGACAACATTGTCGCCATGGCAACCATTATGACATCATCATCGCCATGACAACCATTATGATATCATTGTCGCCATGACAACCATTATGACATCATTGTCGCCATGACGACCATTATGACATCATTGTCGCCATGGCGACCATTATGACATCATCATCGCCATGATGACCGTTATGACAATATTGTCGCCATGACGACCCTTATGACATCATCGTCGCCATGGCAACCATTATGACATCATCATCGCCATGACAACCAATATGATATCATTGTCGCCATGACAGCCATTATGACATCATCGTCGCCATGTCGACCATTATGAAATCATCGTAGCCATTACGATCATTATTAAATCACAGTCGCCATGAAAACCATTATGACATCATGACATCACCATTGCTATGACGACCATTATGACATCACCGTTGCCATGACGACCATTATGACATCATCGTAGCCATTACGACCATTATCACAGTCGCCATGACAACCATTATGACATCTTCGTCGCCATGACGACCATTATGACATCATCGTCGCCATGACAACCATTATGACATCATCGTCGCCATGGCGACCATTATGACACCACCGTTGCCATGACGACCATTATGACATCATTGTCGCCATGATGACCGTTATGACATTATCGTCGCCATGACGACCCTTATGACATCATCATCGCCATGGCAACCATTATGACATCATCGTCGCCATGGTGACCATTATGACATCACCGTCGCCATGACGACCATTATGATATCATCGTAACCATTACGACCATTATTAAATTACAGTCGCCATGACAACCATTATGACATCTTCGTCGTCATGACGACCATTATGACATCATGACATCACCGTTGCCATGACGACCATTATGACATCATCGTCGCCATGACAACCATTATGACATCACAATCGCCATGACGACCATTATGGCATCATCATCGCCATGATGACCCTTTATGACATTATCGTCGCCATGACGACCCTTATGACATCATCGTCGCCATGGCAACCATTATGACATCATCATCAATATGACAACCAATATGATATCATCGTCGCCATGATGACCATTGTGATATCATCGTCGCCATGACAACCATTATGACATCATCGTCGCCATGACGACCATTATGACATCACCGTTGCCATGACGACCATTATGACATCATCGTAGCCATTACGACCATTATTAAATCACAGTCGCCATGACAAACATTATGACATCTTCGTCGCCATGACGACCATTGTGACATCATGACATCACCGTTGCCATGACGACCATTATGACATCACCGTTGCCATGACGACCATTATGACATCATCGTCGCCATGACGACCATTATGACATCATCGTCGCCATGACGACCATTAAGACATCATCGTCGCCATGACAACCATTATGACATCATCGTCGCCATGACGACCATTATGACATCATCGTCGCCATGACGACCATTATGACATCATCGTCGCCATGACGACCATTATGACATCATCGTCGCCATGGCGACCATTATGACATCATCATCGCCATGACGACCCTTATGACATCATCGTTGCCATGGCAACCATTATGACATCATCATCGCCATGACAACCAATATGATATCATTGTCGCCATGACAACCATTATGACATCATCGTCGCCATGGCAACCATTATGACATCATCGTAGCCATTACGATCATTATTAAATCACAGTCGCCATGACAACCATTATGACATCTTCGTCGCCATGACGACCATTATGACATCATGACATCACCACTGCTATGACGACCATTATGACATCACCGTTGCCATGATGACCATTATGACATCATCGTCGCCATGACAACCATTATGACATCATCGTCGCCATGGTGACCATTATGACACCACCGTTGCCATGACGACCATTATGACATCATCGTCGCCTTGATGAGAATTATGACATCATCATCGCCATGACGACCATTATGACATCATCATCGCCATGATGACCCTTTGTGACATTATCGTCGCCATGACGACCCTTATGACATCATCGTCGTCATGGCAACCATTATGACATCATCGTCGCCATGACGACCATTATGACATCATCATCGCCATGACAACCAATATGATATCATCGTCGCCATGATGACCATTATGACATCATCGTCGCCATGACAACCATTTTGACATCATCGTCGCCATGGCGACCATTATGACATCACCGTTGCCATGACGACCATCATGACATCATCGTAGCCATTACGACCATTATTAAATCACAGTCGCCATGACAACCATTATGACATCTTCGTCGCCATGACGACCATTATGACATCATGACATCACCGTTGCCATGACGACCATTATTACATTAGCGTCGCCATGACGACCATTATGACATCATCGTCGCCATGACAACCATTATGACAACATCGTCGCCATGGCAACCATTATGACATCATCATCGCCATGACAACCAATATGATATCATTGTCGCCATGACAACCATTATGACATCATTGTCGCCATGACGACCATTATGACATCATCGTCGCCATGGCGACCATTATGACATCATCATCGCCATGATGACCGTTATGACAATATCGGCGCCATGACGACCCTTATGACATCATCGTCGCCATGGCAACCATTATGACATCATCATCGCCATGACAACCAATATGATATCATTGTCGCCATGACAACCATTATGACATCATCGTCGCCATGGCAACCATTATGACATCACGGTCGCCATGTCGACCATTATGACATCATCGTAGCCATTACGATCATTATTAAATCACAGTCGCCATGAAAACCATTATGACATCTTCGTCGCCATGACGACCATTATGACATCATGACATCACCATTGCTATGACGACCATTATGACATCACCGTTGCCATGACGACCATTATGACATCACCGTTGCCATGACGACCCTTATGACATCATCGTCGCCATGGCAACCATTATGACATCATCATCGCCATGACAACCAATATGATATCATTGTCGCCATGACAGCCATTATGACATCATCGTCGCCATGTCGACCATTATGAAATCATCGTAGCCATTACGATCATTATTAAATCACAGTCGCCATGAAAACCATTATGACATCTTCGTCGCCATGACGACCATTATGACATCATGACATCACCATTGCTATGACGACCATTATGACATCACCGTTGCCATGACGACCATTATGACATCATCGTAGCCATTACGACCATTATCACAGTCGCCATGACAACCATTATGACATCTTCGTCGCCATGACGACCATTATGACATCATCGTCGCCATGACAACCATTATGACATCATCGTCGCCATGGCGACCATTATGACACCACCGTTGCCATGACGACCATTATGACATCATTGTCGCCATGATGACCGTTATGACATTATCGTCGCCATGACGACCCTTATGACATCATCGTCGCCATGGCGACCATTATGACATCATCATCACCATGACAACCAATATGATATCATCGTCGCCATGATGACCATTGTGATATCATCGTCGCCATGACAACCATTATGACATCATCGTCGCCATGACGACCATTATGACATCACCGTTGCCATGACGACCATTATGACATCATCGTAGCCATTACGACCATTATTAAATCACAGTCGCCATGACAACCATTATGACATCTTCGTCGCCATGACGACCATTATGACATCATGACATCACTGTTGCCATGACGACCATTATGACATCACCGTTGCCATGACGATAATTATGACATCATCGTCGCCATGACGACCATTATGACATCATCGTCGCCATGACGACCATTATGACATCATCGTCGTCGCCATGACGACCATTATGACATCATCGTCGCCATGACGACCATTATGACATCATCGTCGCCATGGCGACCATTATGACATCATCATCGCCATGATGACCGTTATGACAATATCGTCGCCATGACAACCCTTATGACATCATCGTCGCCATGGCAACCATTATGACATCACGGTCGCCATGTCGACCATTATGACATCATCGTAGCCATTACGATCATTATTAAATCACAGTCGCCATGACAACCATTATGACATCTTCGTCGCCATGACGACCATTATGACATCATGACATCACCATTGCTATGACGACCATTATGACATCACCGTTGCCATGATGACCATTATGACATCATCATCGCCATGACAACCATTATGACATCATCGTCGCCATGGTGACCATTATGACACCACCGTTGCCATGACGGCCATTATGACATCATCGTCGCCTTGATGACAATTATGACATCATCATCGCCTTGACGACCATTATGAAATCATAATCGCCATGATGACCCTTTATGACATTATCGTCGCCATGACGACCCTAATGACATCATCGTCGCCATGGCAACCATTATGACATAATCGTCGCCATGGCAACCATTATGACATCATCGTCGCCATGACGACCATTATGACATCATCATCGCCATGACAACCAATATGATATCATCGTCGCCATGATGACCATTATGACATCATCGTCGCCATGACAACCATTATGACATCATCGTCGCCATGGCGACCATTATGACATCACCGTTGCCATGACGACCATTATGAAATCATCGTAGCCATTACGACCATTATTAAATCACAGTCGCCATGACAACCATTATGACATCTTCGTCGCCATGATGACCATTATGACATCATGACATCACCGTTGCCATGACGACCATTATTACATTAGCGTCGCCATGACGACCATTATGACATCATCGTCGTCATGACAACCATTATGACAACATTGTCGCCATGGCAACCATTATGACATCATCATCGCCATGACAACCAATATGATATCATTGTCGCCATGACAACCATTATGACATCATTGTCGCCATGACGACCATTATGACATCATCATCGCCATGGCGACCATTATGACATCATCATCGCCATGATGACCGTTATGACAATATCGTCGCCATGACGACCCTTATGACATCATCGTCGCCATGGCAACCATTATGACATCATCATCGCCATGACAACCAATATGATATCATTGTCGCCATGACAACCATTATGACATCATCGTCGCCATGGCAACCATTATGACATCACGGTCGCCATGTCGACCATTATGACATCATCGTAGCCATTACGATCATTATTAAATCACAGTCGCCATGAAAACCATTATGACATCTTCGTCGCCATGACGACCATTATGACATCATGACATCACCATTGCTATGACGACCATTATGACATCACCGTTGCCATGACGACCATTATGACATCATCGTAGCCATTACGACCATTATCACAGTCGCCATGACAACCATTATGACATTATCGTCGCCATGACAACCATTATGACATCATCGTCGCCATGACAACCATTATGACATCATCGTCGCCATGGCGACCATTATGACACCACCGTTGCCATGACGACCATTATGACATCATTGTCGCCATGATGACCGTTATGACATTATCGTCGCCATGACGACCCTTATGACATCATCGTCGCCATGGCAACCATTATGACATTATCATCGCCATGACAACCAATATGATATCATCGTCGCCATGATGACCATTATGACATCATCATCGCCATGACAACCATTATGACATCATCGTCGCCATGGTGACCATTATGACATCACCGTCGCCATGGCGACCATTATGACATCATCGTAGCCATTACGACCATTATTAAATTACAGTCGCCATGACAACCATTATGACATCTTCGTCGTCATGACGACCATTATGACATCATGACATCACCGTTGCCATGACGACCATTATGACATCATCGTCGCCATGACAACCATTATGACATCACAATCGCCATGACGACCATTATGGCATCATCATCGCCATGATGACCCTTTATGACATTATCGTCACCATGACGACCCTTATGACATCATCGTCGCCATGGCAACCATTATGACATCATCATCACCATGACAACCAATATGATATCATCGTCGCCATGATGACCATTGTGATATCATCGTCGCCATGACAACCATTATGACATCATCGTCGCCATGACGACCATTATGACATCACCGTTGCCATGACGACCATTATGACATCATCGTAGCCATTACGACCATTATTAAATCACAGTCGCCATGACAACCATTAAGACATCTTCGTCGCAATGACGACCATTATGACATCATGACATCACCGTTGCCATGATGACCATTATGACATCACCGTTGCCATGACGACCATTATGACATCATCGTAGCCATTACGACCATTATCACAGTCGCCATGACAACCATTATGACATCATCGTCGCCATGACAACCATTATGACATCATCATCGCCATGATGACCATTATGACAATATCGTCGCCATGACGACACTTATGACATCATCGTCTCCATGGCAACCATTATGACATCATCATCGCCATGACAACCAATATGATATAATTGTCGCCATGACAACCATTATGACATCATCATCGCCTTGGCAACCATTATGACATCATCGTCGCCATGACGACCATTATGACATCACCGTTGCCATGTCGACCATTATGACATCATCGTAGCTATTACGACCATTATTAAATCACAGTCGCCATGACAACCATTATGACATCTTCGTCGCCATGTCGACCATTATGACATCATGACATCACCGTTGCTATGACGACCATTATGACATCACCGTTGCCATGACGACCATTATGACATCATCGTAGCCATTACGACCATTATTAAATCACAGTCGCCATGACAACCATTATGACATCTTCGTCGCCATGACGACCATTAGACATCATGACATCACCGTTGCCATGACGACCATTATGACATCATCGTCGCCATGACAACCATCATGACATCATCGTCGCCATGGTGACCATTATGACACCACCGTTGCCATGACGACCATTATGACATCATCGTCGCCTTGATGACAATTATGACATCATCATCGCCATGACGACCATTATGACATCATCATCGCCATGATGACCCTTTATGACATTATCATCGTCATGACGACCCTTATGACATCATCGTCGCCATGGCAACCATTATGACATCATCGTCGCCATGGCAACCATTATGACATCATCGTCGCCATGACAACCATTATGACATCATCGTCGCCATGGCGACCATTGTGACATCACCGTTGCCATGACGACCATTATGACATCATCGTAGCCATTACGACCATTATTAAATCACAGTCGCCATGACAACCATTATGACATCTTCGTCGCCATGACGACCATTATGACATCATGACATCACCGTTGCCATGACGACCATTATTACATTAGCGTTGCCATGACGACCATTATGACATCATCGTCGCCATGACAACCATTATGACAACATTGTCGCCATGGCAACCATTATGACATCATCATCGCCATGACAACCATTATGATATCATTGTCGCCATGACAACCATTATGACATCATTGTCGCCATGACGACCATTATGACATCATTGTCGCCATGGCGACCATTATGACATCATCATCGCCATGATGACCGTTATGACAATATTGTCGCCATGACGACCCTTATGACATCATCGTCGCCATGGCAACCATTATGACATCATCATCGCCATGACAACCAATATGATATCATTGTCGCCATGACAGCCATTATGACATCATCGTCGCCATGTCGACCATTATGAAATCATCGTAGCCATTACGATCATTATTAAATCACAGTCGCCATGAAAACCATTATGACATCTTCGTCGCCATGACGACCATTATGACATCATGACATCACCATTGCTATGACGACCATTATGACATCACCGTTGCCATGACGACCATTATGACATCATCGTAGCCATTACGACCATTATCACAGTCGCCATGACAACCATTATGACATCTTCGTCGCCATGACGACCATTATGACATCATCGTCGCCATGACAACCATTATGACATCATCGTCGCCATGGCGACCATTATGACACCACCGTTGCCATGACGACCATTATGACATCATTGTCGCCATGATGACCGTTATGACATTATCGTCGCCATGACGACCCTTATGACATCATCATCGCCATGGCAACCATTATGACATCATCATCGCCATGACAACCAATATGATATCATCATCACCATGATGACCATTATGACATCATCATCGCCATGACAACCATTATGACATCATCGTCGCCATGGTGACCATTATGACATCACCGTCGCCATGACGACCATTATGATATCATCGTAACCATTACGACCATTATTAAATTACAGTCGCCATGACAACCATTATGACATCTTCGTCGTCATGACGACCATTATGACATCATGACATCACCGTTGCCATGACGACCATCATGACATCATCGTCGCCATGACAACCATTATGACATCACAATCGCCATGACGACCATTATGGCATCATCATCGCCATGATGACCCTTTATGACATTATCGTCGCCATGACGACCCTTATGACATCATCGTCACCATGGCAACCATTATGACATCATCAATATGACAACCAATATGATATCATCGTCGCCATGATGACCATTGTGATATCATCGTCGCCATGACAACCATTATGACATCATCGTCGCCATGACGACCATTATGACATCACCGTTGCCATGACGACCATTATGACATCATCGTAGCCATTACGACCATTATTAAATCACAGTCGCCATGACAACAATTATGATATCTTCGTCGCCATGACGACCATTGTGACATCATGACATCACCGTTGCCATGACGACCATTATGACATCACCGTTGCCATGACGACCATTATGACATCATCGTCGCCATGACGACCATTATGACATCATCGTCGCCATGACGACCATTATGACATCATCGTCGCCATGACAACCATTATGACATCATCGTCGCCATGACGACCATTATGACATCATCGTCGCCATGACGACCATTATGACATCATCGTCGCCATGGCGACCATTATGACATCATCATCGCCATGACGACCCTTATGACATCATCGTCGCCATGGCAACCATTATGACATCATCATCGCCATGACAACCAATATGATATCATTGTCGCCATGACAACCATTATGACATCATCGTCGCCATGGCAACCATTATGACATCACGGTCGCCATGTCGACCATTATGACATCATCGTAGCCATTACGATCATTATTAAATCACAGTCGCCATGACAACCATTATGACATCTTCGTCGCCATGACGACCATTATGACATCATGACATCACCATTGCTATGACGACCATTATGACATCACCGTTGCCATGATGACCATTATGACATCATCGTCGCCATGACAACCATTATGACATCATCGTCGCCATGGTGACCATTATGACACCACCGTTGCCATGACGACCATTATGACATCATCGTCGCCTTGATGACAATTATGACATCATCATCGCCATGACGACCATTATGACATCATCATCGCCATGATGACCCTTTATGACATTATCGTCGCCATGACGACCCTTATGACATCATCGTCGCCATGGCAACCATTATGACATCATCGTCGCCATGGCAACCATTATGACATCATCGTCGCCATGACGACCATTATGACATCATCATCGCCATGACAACCAATATGATATCATCGTCGCCATGATGACCATTATGACATCATCGTCGCCATGACAACCATTATGACATCATCGTCGCCATGGCGACCATTATGACATCACCGTTGCCATGACGACCATTATGACATCATCGTAGCCATTACGACCATTATTAAATCACAGTCGCCATGACAACCATTATGACATCTTCGTCGCCATGACGACCATTATGACATCATGACATCACCGTTGCCATGACGACCATTATTACATTAGCGTCGCCATGACAACCATTATGACATCATCGTCGCCATGACAACCATTATGACAACATCGTCGCCATGGCAACCATTATGACATCATCATCGCCATGACAACCATTATGACATCATTGTCGCCATGACGACCATTATGACATCATTGTCGCCATGACGACCATTATGACATCATCGTCGCCATGACGACCATTATGACATCATCGTCGCCATGGCGACCATTATGACAATATCGTCGCAATGACGACCCTTATGACATCATCGTCGCCATGGCAACCATTATGACATCATCATCGCCATGACAACCAATATGATATCATTGTCGCCATGACAACCATTATGACATCATGACATCACCATTGCTATGACGACCATTATGACATCACCGTTGCCATGACGACCATTATGACATCATCGTAGCCATTACGACCATTATCACAGTCGCCATGACAACCATTATGACATCTTCGTCGCCATGACGACCATTATGACATCATCGTCGCCATGACAACCATTATGACATCATCGTCGCCATGGCGACCATTATGACACCACCGTTGCCATGACGACCATTATGACATCATTGTCGCCATGATGACCATTATGACATTATCGTCGCCATGACGACCCTTATGACATCATCGTCGCCATGGCAACCATTATGACATCATCATCGCCATGACAACCAATATGATATCATCGTCGCCATGATGACCATTATGACATCATCATCGCCATAACAACCATTATGACATCATCGTCGCCATGGTGACCATTATGACATCACCGTCGCCATGACGACCATTATGACATCATCGTAGCCATTACGACCATTATTAAATTACAGTCGCCATGACAACCATTATGACATCTTCGTCGTCATGACGACCATTATGACATCATGACATCACCGTTGCCATGACGACCATTATGACATCATCGTCGCCATGACAACCATTATGACATCACAATCGCCATGACGACCATTATGGCATCATCATCGCCATGATGACCCTTTATGACATTATCGTCGCCATGACGACCCTTATGACATCATCGTCGCCATGGCAACCATTATGACATCATCATCACCATGACAACCAATATGATATCATCGTCGCCATGATGACCATTGTGATATCATCGTCGCCATGACAACCATTATGACATCATCGTCGCCATGATGACCATTATGACATCACCGTTGCCATGACGACCATTATGACATCATCGTAGCCATTACGACCATTATTAAATCACAGTCGCCATGACAACCATTATGACATCTTCGTCGCCATGACGACCATTATGACATCATGACATCACCATTGCCATGACGACCATTATGACATCACCGTTGCCATGACGACCATTATGACATCATCGTCGCCATGATGACCATTATGACATCATCGTCGCCATGACGACCATTATGACATCATCGTCGCCATGACAACCATTATGACATCATCGTCGCCATGACGACCATTATGACATCATCGTCGCCATGGCGACCTTTATGACATCATCATCGCCATGATGACCGTTATGACAATATCGTCGCCATGACGACCCTTATGACATCATCGTCGCCATGGCAACCATTATGACATCATCATCGCCATGACAACCAATATGATATCATTGTCGCCATGACAACCATTATGACATCATCGTTGCCATGGCAACCATTATGACATCACGGTCGCCATGTCGACCATTATGACATCATCGTAGCCATTACGATCATTATTAAATCACAGTCGCCATGACAACCATTATGACATCTTCGTCGCCATGACGACCATTATGACATCATGACATCACCATTGCTATGACGACCATTATGACATCACCGTTGCCATGACGACCATTATGACATCATCGTAGCCATTACGACCATTATCAAAGTCGCCATGACCACCATTATGACATCTTGACATCATCGTTGCCATGACGACCATTATTACATCATCGTCGCCATGACAACCATTATGACATCATCGTCGCCATGGCGACCATTACGACACCACCGTTGCCATGACGACCATTATGACATCATTGTTGCCTTGACGACAATTATGACATTATCATCGCCATGACGACCATTATGACATCATCATCGCCATGATGACCGTTATGACATTATCGTCGCCATGACGACCCTTATGACATCATCGTCGCCATGGAAACCATTATGACATCATCATCGCCATGACAACCAATATGATATCATCGTCGCCATGATGACCATTATGACATCATCGTCGCCATGACAACCATTATGACATCATCGTCGCCATGGTGACCATTATGACATCACCGTCGCCATGACGACCATTATGACATCATCGTAGCCATTACGACCATTATTAAATCACAGTCGCCATGACAACCATTATGACATCTTCGTCGCCATGACGACCATTATGACATCATGACATCACCGTTGCCATGACGACCATTATGACATCACCGTTGCCATGACGACCATTATGACATCACCGTCACCATGACGACCATTATGACATAATCGTCGCCATGACAACCATTATGACATCACAATCGCCATGACGACCATTATGGCATCATCATCGCCATGATGACCCTGTATGACATTATCGTCGCCATGACGACCCTTATGACATCATCGTCGCCATGGCAACCATTATGACATCATCATCGCCATGACAACCAATATGATATCATCGTCGCCATGATGACCATTGTGATATCATCGTCGCCATGACAACCATTATGACATCATCGTCGCCATGACCACCATTATGACATCACCGTTGCCATGACGACCATTATGACATCATCGTAGCCATTACGACTATTATTAAATCACAGTCGCCATGACAACCATTATGACATCTCCGTTGCCATGACGACCATTATGACACCACCGTTGCTATGACGACCATGATGACATCATCGTCGCCATAACGACCATTATGACATCATCGTAGCCATGACAACCATTATGACATCATCGTCGCCATGGCAACCATTATGACATCATATTCGCCATGGCGACCATTATGACATCACCGTCGCCATGACGACCATTATGACATCATCGTAGCCATTACGACCATTATTAAATCACAGTCACCATGACAACCATTATGACATCATCGTCGCCATGACGACCATTATGACATCATCGTCGCTATGACAACCATTATGACATCACAATCGCCATGACGACCATTATGACATCATCGTCGCCATGGCGACCATTATGGCATCATCATCGCCGTGATGACCGTTATGACAATATCGTCCCAATGACGACCCTTATAACATCATCGTCGCCATGGCAACCATTATGACATCATCATCGCCATGACAACCAATATGATATCATTGTCGCCATGACAACCATTATGACATCATCGTCGCCATGGCAACCATTATGACATTACGGTCGCCATGTCGACCATTATGACATCATCGTAGCCATTACGACCATTATCACAGTCGCCATGACAACCATTATGACATCATCGTCGCCATGACAACCATTATGACATCATCATCGCCATGATGACCGTTATGACAATATCGTCACCATGACGACACTTATGACATCATCGTCTCCATGGCAACCATTATGACATCATCATCGCCATGACAACCAATATGATATAATTGTCGCCATGACAACCATTATGACATCATCATCGCCTTGGCAACCATTATGACATCATCGTCGCCATGACGACCATTATGACATCACCGTTGCCATGTCGACCATTATGACATCATGTAGCTATTACGACCATTATTAAATCACAGTCGCCATGACAACCATTATGACATCTTCGTCGCCATGTCGACCATTATGACATCATGACATCACCGTTGCTATGACGACCATTATGACATCACCGTTGCCATGACGACCATTATGACATCATCGTAGCCATTACGACCATTATTAAATCACAGTCGCCATGACAACCATTATGACATCTTCGTCGCCATGACGACCATTAGACATCATGACATCACCGTTGCCATGACGACCATTATGACATCATCGTCGCCATGACAACCATTATGACATCATCGTCGCCATGGTGACCATTATGACACCACCGTTGCCATGACGACCATTATGACATCATCGTCGCCTTGATGACAATTATGACATCATCATCGCCATGACGACCATTATGACATCATCATCGCCATGATGACCCTTTATGACATTATCATCGTCATGACGACCCTTATGACATCATCGTCGCCATGGCAACCATTATGACATCATCGTCGCCATGGCAACCATTATGACATCATCGTCGCCATGACAACCATTATGACATCATCGTCGCCATGGCGACCATTGTGACATCACCGTTGCCATGACGACCATTATGACATCATCGTAGCCATTACGACCATTATTAAATCACAGTCGCCATGACAACCATTATGACATCTTCGTCGCCATGACGACCATTATGACATCATGACATCACCGTTGCCATGACGACCATTATTACATTAGCGTCGCCATGACGACCATTATGACATCATCGTCGCCATGACAACCATTATGACAACATTGTCGCCATGGCAACCATTATGACATCATCATCGCCAGGACAACCATTATGATATCATTGTCGCCATGACAACCATTATGACATCATTGTCGCCATGACGACCATTATGACATCATTGTCGCCATGGCGACCATTATGACATCATCATCGCCATGATGACCGTTATGACAATATTGTCGCCATGACGACCCTTATGACATCATCGTCGCCATGGCAACCATTATGACATCATCATCGCCATGACAACCAATATGATATCATTGTCGCCATGACAGCCATTATGACATCATCGTCGCCATGTCGACCATTATGAAATCATCGTAGCCATTACGATCATTATTAAATCACAGTCGCCATGAAAACCATTATGACATCTTCGTCGCCATGACGACCATTATGACATCATGACATCACCATTGCTATGACGACCATTATGACATCACCGTTGCCATGACGACCATTATGACATCATCGTAGCCATTACGACCATTATCACAGTCGCCATGACAACCATTATGACATCTTCGTCGCCATGACGACCATTATGACATCATCGTCGCCATGACAACCATTATGACATCATCGTCGCCATGGTGACCATTATGACACCACCGTTGCCATGACGACCATTATGACATCATTGTCGCCATGATGACCGTTATGACATTATCGTCGCCATGACGACCCTTATGACATCATCATCGCCATGGCAACCATTATGACATCATCATCGCCATGACAACCAATATGATATCATCATCACCATGATGACCATTATGACATCATCATCGCCATGACAACCATTATGACATCATCGTCGCCATGGTGACCATTATGACATCACCGTCGCCATGACGACCATTATGATATCATCGTAACCATTACGACCATTATTAAATTACAGTCGCCATGACAACCATTATGACATCTTCGTCGTCATGACGACCATTATGACATCATGACATCACCGTTGCCATGACGACCATCATGACATCATCGTCGCCATGACAACCATTATGACATCACAATCGCCATGACGACCATTATGGCATCATCATCGCCATGATGACCCTTTATGACATTATCGTCGCCATGACGACCCTTATGACATCATCGTCACCATGGCAACCATTATGACATCATCATCAATATGACAACCAATATGATATCATCGTCGCCATGATGACCATTGTGATATCATCGTCGCCATGACAACCATTATGACATCATCGTCGCCATGACGACCATTATGACATCACCGTTGCCATGACGACCATTATGACATCATCGTAGCCATTACGACCATTATTAAATCACAGTCGCCATGACAACAATTATGACATCTTCGTCGCCATGACGACCATTGTGACATCATGACATCACCGTTGCCATGACGACCATTATGACATCACCGTTGCCATGACGACCATTATGACATCATCGTCGCCATGACGACCATTATGACATCATCGTCGCCATGACGACCATTATGACATCATCGTCGCCATGACAACCATTATGACATCATCGTCGCCATGACGACCATTATGACATCATCGTCGCCATGACGACCATTATGACATCATCGTCGCCATGGCGACCATTATGACATCATCATCGCCATGACGACCCTTATGACATCATCGTCGCCATGGCAACCATTATGACATCATCATCGCCATGACAACCAATATGATATCATTGTCGCCATGACAACCATTATGACATCATCGTCGCCATGGCAACCATTATGACATCACGGTCGCCATGTCGACCATTATGACATCATCGTAGCCATTACGATCATTATTAAATCACAGTCGCCATGACAACCATTATGACATCTTCGTCGCCATGACGACCATTATGACATCATGACATCACCATTGCTATGACGACCATTATGACATCACCGTTGCCATGATGACCATTATGACATCATCGTCGCCATGACAACCATTATGACATCATCGTCGCCATGGTGACCATTATGACACCACCGTTGCCATGACGACCATTATGACATCATCGTCGCCTTGATGACAATTATGACATCATCATCGCCATGACGACCATTATGACATCATCATCGCCATGATGACCCTTTATGACATTATCGTCGCCATGACGACCCTTATGACATCATCGTCGCCATGGCAACCATTATGACATCATCGTCGCCATGGCAACCATTATGACATCATCGTCGCCATGACGACCATTATGACATCATCATCGCCATGACAACCAATATGATATCATCGTCGCCATGATGACCATTATGACATCATCGTCGCCATGACAACCATTATGACATCATCGTCGCCATGGCGACCATTATGACATCACCGTTGCCATGACGACCATTATGACATCATCGTAGCCATTACGACCATTATTAAATCACAGTCGCCATGACAACCATTATGACATCTTCGTCGCCATGACGACCATTATGACATCATGACATCACCGTTGCCATGACGACCATTATTACATTAGCGTCGCCATGACAACCATTATGACATCATCGTCGCCATGACAACCATTATGACAACATCGTCGCCATGGCAACCATTATGACATCATCATCGCCATGACAACCATTATGACATCATTGTCGCCATGACGACCATTATGACATCATCGTCGCCATGACGACCATTATGACATCATCGTCGCCATGGCGACCATTATGACAATATCGTCGCCATGACGACCCTTATGACATCATCGTCGCCATGGCAACCATTATGACATCATCATCGCCATGACAACCAATATGATATCATTGTCGCCATGACAACCATTATGACATCATGACATCACCATTGCTATGACGACCATTATGACATCACCGTTGCCATGACGACCATTATGACATCATCGTAGCCATTACGACCATTATCACAGTCGCCATGACAACCATTATGACATCTTCGTCGCCATGACGACCATTATGACATCATCGTCGCCATGACAACCATTATGACATCATCGTCGCCATGGCGACCATTATGACACCACCGTTGCCATGACGACCATTATGACATCATTGTCGCCATGATGACCGTTATGACATTATCGTCGCCATGACGACCCTTATGACATCATCGTCGCCATGGCAACCATTATGACATCATCATCGCCATGACAACCAATATGATATCATCGTCGCCATGATGACCATTATGACATCATCATCGCCATAACAACCATTATGACATCATCGTCGCCATGGTGACCATTATGACATCACCGTCGCCATGACGACCATTATGACATCATCGTAGCCATTACGACCATTATTAAATTACAGTCGCCATGACAACCATTATGACATCTTCGTCGTCATGACGACCATTATGACATCATGACATCACCGTTGCCATGACGACCATTATGACATCATCGTCGCCATGACAACCATTATGACATCACAATCGCCATGACGACCATTATGGCATCATCATCGCCATGATGACCCTTTATGACATTATCGTCGCCATGACGACCCTTATGACATCATCGTCGCCATGGCAACCATTATGACATCATCATCACCATGACAACCAATATGATATCATCGTCGCCATGATGACCATTGTGATATCATCGTCGCCATGACAACCATTATGACATCATCGTCGCCATGATGACCATTATGACATCACCGTTGCCATGACGACCATTATGACATCATCGTAGCCATTACGACCATTATTAAATCACAGTCGCCATGACAACCATTATGACATCTTCGTCGCCATGACGACCATTATGACATCATGACATCACCGTTGCCATGACGACCATTATGACATCACCGTTGCCATGACGACCATTATGACATCATCGTCGCCATGACGACCATTATGACATCATCGTCGCCATGACGACCATTATGACATCATCGTCGCCATGACAACCATTATGACATCATCGTCGCCATGACGACCATTATGACATCATCGTCGCCATGGCGACCTTTATGACATCATCATCGCCATGATGACCGTTATGACAATATCGTCGCCATGACGACCCTTATGACATCATCGTCGCCATGGCAACCATTATGACATCATCATCGCCATGACAACCAATATGATATCATTGTCGCCATGACAACCATTATGACATCATCGTTGCCATGGCAACCATTATGACATCACGGTCGCCATGTCGACCATTATGACATCATCGTAGCCATTACGATCATTATTAAATCACAGTCGCCATGACAACCATTATGACATCTTCGTCGCCATGACGACCATTATGACATCATGACATCACCATTGCTATGACGACCATTATGACATCACCGTTGCCATGACGACCATTATGACATCATCGTAGCCATTACGACCATTATCAAAGTCGCCATGACCACCATTATGACATCTTGACATCACCGTTGCCATGACGACCATTATTACATCATCGTCGCCATGACAACCATTATGACATCATCGTCGCCATGGCGACCATTACGACACCACCGTTGCCATGACGACCATTATGACATCATTGTTGCCTTGACGACAATTATGACATTATCATCGCCATGACGACCATTATGACATCATCATCGCCATGATGACCGTTATGACATTATCGTCGCCATGACGACCCTTATGACATCATCGTCGCCATGGAAACCATTATGACATCATCATCGCCATGACAACCAATATGATATCATCGTCGCCATGATGACCATTATGACATCATCGTCGCCATGACAACCATTATGACATCATCGTCGCCATGGTGACCATTATGACATCACCGTCGCCATGACGACCATTATGACATCATCGTAGCCATTACGACCATTATTAAATCACAGTCGCCATGACAACCATTATGACATCTTCGTCGCCATGACGACCATTATGACATCATGACATCACCGTTGCCATGACGACCATTATGACATCACCGTTGCCATGACGACCATTATGACATCACCGTCACCATGACGACCATTATGACATAATCGTCGCCATGACAACCATTATGACATCACAATCGCCATGACGACCATTATGGCATCATCATCGCCATGATGACCCTGTATGACATTATCGTCGCCATGACGACCCTTATGACATCATCGTCGCCATGGCAACCATTATGACATCATCATCGCCATGACAACCAATATGATATCATCGTCGCCATGATGACCATTGTGATATCATCGTCGCCATGACAACCATTATGACATCATCGTCGCCATGACCACCATTATGACATCACCGTTGCCATGACGACCATTATGACATCATCGTAGCCATTACGACTATTATTAAATCACAGTCGCCATGACAACCATTATGACATCTCCGTTGCCATGACGACCATTATGACACCACCGTTGCTATGACGACCATGATGACATCATCGTCGCCATAACGACCATTATGACATCATCGTAGCCATGACAACCATTATGACATCATCGTCGCCATGGCAACCATTATGACATCATATTCGCCATGGCGACCATTATGACATCACCGTCGCCATGACGACCATTATGACATCATCGTAGCCATTACGACCATTATTAAATCACAGTCGCCATGACAACCATTATGACATCATCGTCGCCATGACGACCATTATGACATCATCGTCGCCATGGCGACCATTATGGCATCATCGTCGCCATGGCGACCATTATGGCATCATCATCGCCGTGATGACCGTTATGACCATATCGTCCCAATGACGACCCTTATAACATCATCGTCGCCATGGCAACCATTATGACATCATCATCGCCATGACAACCAATATGATATCATTGTCGCCATGACAACCATTATGACATCATCGTCGCCATGGCAACCATTATGACATCATCGTAGCCATTACGACCATTATTAAATCACAGTCTCCATGACAACCATTGTGACATCTTCGTCGCCATGACGACCATTATGACATCACCGTTCCTATGACGAACATTATGACATCACCGTTGCCATGACGACCATTATGACATCATCGTAGCCATTACGACCATTATTAAATCACAGTCACCATGACAACCATTATGACATCTTCGTCGCCATGACGACCATTATGACATCATGACATCACCGTTGCCATGACGACCATTATGACATCATCGTCGCCATGACAACCATTATGACATCATCGTCGCCATGGCGACCATTATGACACCACCGTTGCCATGACGACCATTATGACATCATCGTCGCCTTGACGACAATTATGACATCATCATCGCCATGACGACCATTATGACATCATCATCACCATGATGACCGTTATGACATTATCGTCGCCATGACCCTTATGACATCATCGTCGCCATGGCAACCATTATGACATCATCATCGCCATGACGACCATTATGACATCATCATCGCCATGATGACCGTTATGACATTATCGTCGCCATGATGACCATTATGACATCATCGTCGCCATGACAACCATTATGACATCATCGTCGCCATGGCGACCATTATGACATCACCTTCACCATGACGACCATTATGACATCACCGTAGCCATTACGACCATTATTAAATCACAGTCGCCATGACAACCATTATGACATCTTCGTCGCCATGACGACCATTATGACATCATGACATCACCGTTGCCATGACGACCATTATGACATCACCGTTGCCATGACGACCATTATGACATCATCGTCGCCATGACGACCGTTATGACATCATCGTCGCCATGACACCCATTATGACATCACAATCGCCATGACGACCATTATGGCATCATCATCGCCATGATGACCCTTTATGACATCATCGTCGCCATGACACCCATTATGACATCACAATCGCCATGACGACCATTATGACATCATCATCGCCATGACAACCAATATGATATCATCATCACCATGATGACCATTATGACATCATCATCGCCATGACAACCATTATGACATCATCGTCGCCATGGTGACCATTATGACATCACCGTCGCCATGACGACCATTATGATATCATCGTAACCATTACGACCATTATTAAATTACAGTCGCCATGACAACCATTATGACATCTTCGTCGTCATGACGACCATTATGACATCATGACATCACCGTTGCCATGACGACCATCATGACATCATCGTCGCCATGACAACCATTATGACATCACAATCGCCATGACGACCATTATGGCATCATCATCGCCATGATGACCCTTTATGACATTATCGTCGCCATGACGACCCTTATGACATCATCGTCACCATGGCAACCATTATGACATCATCATCAATATGACAACCAATATGATATCATCGTCGCCATGATGACCATTGTGATATCATCGTCGCCATGACAACCATTATGACATCATCGTCGCCATGACGACCATTATGACATCAACGTTGCCATGACGACCATTATGACATCATCGTAGCCATTACGACCATTATTAAATCACAGTCGCCATGACAACAATTATGACATCTTCGTCGCCATGACGACCATTGTGACATCATGACATCACCGTTGCCATGACGACCATTATGACATCACCGTTGCCATGACGACCATTATGACATCATCGTCGCCATGACGACCATTATGACATCATCGTCGCCATGACGACCATTATGACATCATCGTCGCCATGACAACCATTATGACATCATCGTTGCCATGACGACCATTATGACATCATCGTCGCCATGACGACCATTATGACATCATCGTCGCCATGGCAACCATTATGACATCATCATCGCCATGACAACCAATATGATATCATTGTCGCCATGACAACCATTATGACATCATCGTCGCCATGGCAACCATTATGACATCACGGTCGCCATGTCGACCATTATGACATCATCGTAGCCATTACGATCATTATTAAATCACAGTCGCCATGACAACCATTATGACATCTTCGTCGCCATGACGACCATTATGACATCATGACATCACCATTGCTATGACGACCATTATGACATCACCGTTGCCATGATGACCATTATGACATCATCGTCGCCATGACAACCATTATGACATCATCGTCGCCATGGCAACCATTATGACATCATCGTCGCCATGGCAACCATTATGACATCATCGTCGCCATGACGACCATTATGACATCATCATCGCCATGACAACCAATATGATATCATCGTCGCCATGATGACCATTATGACATCATCGTCGCCATGACAACCATTATGACATCATCGTCGCCATGGCGACCATTATGACATCACCGTTGCCATGACGACCATTATGACATCATCGTAGCCATTACGACCATTATTAAATCACAGTCGCCATGACAACCATTATGACATCTTCGTCGCCATGACGACCATTATGACATCATGACATCACCGTTGCCATGACGACCATTATTACATTAGCGTCGCCATGACAACCATTATGACATCATCGTCGCCATGACAACCATTATGACAACATCGTCGCCATGGCAACCATTATGACATCATCATCGCCATGACAACCATTATGACATCATTGTCGCCATGACGACCATTATGACATCATCGTCGCCATGACGACCATTATGACATCATCGTCGCCATGGCGACCATTATGACAATATCGTCGCCATGACGACCCTTATGACATCATCGTCGCCATGGCAACCATTATGACATCATCATCGCCATGACAACCAATATGATATCATTGTCGCCATGACAACCATTATGACATCATGACATCACCATTGCTATGACGACCATTATGACATCACCGTTGCCATGACGACCATTATGACATCATCGTAGCCATTACGACCATTATCACAGTCGCCATGACAACCATTATGACATCTTCGTCGCCATGATGACCATTATGACATCATCGTCGCCATGACAACCATTATGACATCATCGTCGCCATGGCGACCATTATGACACCACCGTTGCCATGACGACCATTATGACATCATTGTCGCCATGATGACCGTTATGACATTATCGTCGCCATGACGACCCTTATGACATCATCGTCGCCATGGCAACCATTATGACATCATCATCGCCATGACAACCAATATGATATCATCGTCGCCATGATGACCATTATGACATCATCATCGCCATAACAACCATTATGACATCATCGTCGCCATGGTGACCATTATGACATCACCGTCGCCATGACGACCATTATGACATCATCGTAGCCATTACGACCATTATTAAATTACAGTCGCCATGACAACCATTATGACATCTTCGTCGTCATGACGACCATTATGACATCATGACATCACCGTTGCCATGACGACCATTATGACATCATCGTCGCCATGACAACCATTATGACATCACAATCGCCATGACGACCATTATGGCATCATCATCGCCATGATGACCCTTTATGACATTATCGTCGCCATGACGACCCTTATGACATCATCGTCGCCATGGCAACCATTATGACATCATCATCACCATGACAACCAATATGATATCATCGTCGCCATGATGACCATTGTGATATCATCGTCGCCATGACAACCATTATGACATCATCGTCGCCATGACGACCATTGTGACATCACCGTTGCCATGACGACCATTATGACATCATCGTAGCCATTACGACCATTATTAAATCACAGTCGCCATGACAACCATTATGACATCTTCGTCGCCATGACGACCATTATGACATCATGACATCACCGTTGCCATGACGACCATTATGACATCACCGTTGCCATGACGACCATTATGACATCATCGTCGCCATGACGACCATTATGACATCATCGTCGCCATGACGACCATTATGACATCATCGTCGCCATGACGACCATTATAACATCATCGTCGCCATGGCGACCTTTATGACATCATCATCGCCATGATGACCGTTATGACAATATCGTCGCCATGACGACCCTTATGACATCATCGTCGCCATGGCAACCATTATGACATCATCATCGCCATGACAACCAATATGATATCATTGTCGCCATGACAACCATTATGACATCATCGTTGCCATGGCAACCATTATGACATCACGGTCGCCATGTCGACCATTATGACATCATCGTAGCCATTACGATCATTATTAAATCACAGTCGCCATGACAACCATTATGACATCTTCGTCGCCATGACGACCATTATGACATCATGACATCACCATTGCTATGACGACCATTATGACATCACCGTTGCCATGACGACCATTATGACATCATCGTAGCCATTACCACCATTATAAAAGTCGCCATGACCACCATTATGACATCTTGACATCACCGTTGCCATGACGACCATTATTACATCATCGTCGCCATGACAACCATTATGACATCATCGTCGCCATGGCGACCATTACGACACCACCGTTGCCATGACGACCATTATGACATCATTGTTGCCTTGACGACAATTATGACATTATCATCGCCATGACGACCATTATGACATCATCATCGCCATGATGACCGTTATGACATTATCGTCGCCATGACGACCCTTATGACATCATCGTCGCCATGGAAACCATTATGACATCATCATCGCCATGCCAACCAATATGATATCATCGTCGCCATGATGACCATTATGACATCATCGTCGCCATGACAACCATTATGACATCATCGTCGCCATGGTGACCATTATGACATCACCGTCGCCATGACGACCATTATGACATCATCGTAGCCATTACGACCATTATTAAATCACAGTCGCCATGACAACCATTATGACATCTTCGTCGCCATGACGACCATTATGACATCATGACATCACCGTTGCCATGACGACCATTATGACATCACCGTTGCCATGACGACCATTATGACATCACCGTCACCATGACGACCATTATGACATAATCGTCGCCATGACAACCATTATGACATCACAATCGCCATGACGACCATTATGGCATCATCATCGCCATGATGACCCTGTATGACATTATCGTCGCCATGACGACCCTTATGACATCATCGTCGCCATGGCAACCATTATGACATCATCATCGCCATGACAACCAATATGATATCATCGTCGCCATGATGACCATTGTGATATCATCGTCGCCATGACAACCATTATGACATCATCGTCGCCATGACCACCATTATGACATCACCGTTGCCATGACGACCATTATGACATCATCGTAGCCATTACGACTATTATTAAATCACAGTCGCCATGACAACCATTATGACATCTCCGTTGCCATGACGACCATTATGACACCACCGTTGCTATGACGACCATGATGACATCATCGTCGCCATAACGACCATTATGACATCATCGTAGCCATGACAACCATTATGACATCATCGTCGCCATGGCAACCATTATGACATCATATTCGCCATGGCGACCATTATGACATCACCGTCGCCATGACGACCATTATGACATCATCGTAGCCATTACGACCATTATTAAATCACAGTCGCCATGACAACCATTATGACATCATCGTCGCCATGACGACCATTATGACATCATCGTCGCTATGACAACCATTATGACATCACAATCGCCATGACGACCATTATGACATCATCGTCGCCATGGCGACCATTATGGCATCATCATCGCCGTGATGACCGTTATGACAATATCGTCCCAATGACGACCCTTATAACATCATCGTCGCCATGGCAACCATTATGACATCATCATCGCCATGACAACCAATATGATATCATTGTCGCCATGACAACCATTATGACATCATCGTCGCCATGGCAACCATTATGACATCATCGTAGCCATTACGACCATTATTAAATCACAGTCTCCATGACAACCATTGTGACATCTTCGTCGCCATGACGACCATTATGACATCACCGTTCCTATGACGAACATTATGACATCACCGTTGCCATGACGACCATTATGACATCATCGTAGCCATTACGACCATTATTAAATCACAGTCACCATGACAACCATTATGACATCTTCGTCGCCATGACGACCATTATGACATCATGACATCACCGTTGCCATGACGACCATTATGACATCATCGTCGCCATGACAACCATTATGACATCATCGTCGCCATGGCGACCATTATGACACCACCGTTGCCATGACGACCATTATGACATCATCGTCGCCTTGACGACAATTATGACATCATCATCGCCATGACGACCATTATGACATCATCATCACCATGATGACCGTTATGACATTATCGTCGCCATGACCCTTATGACATCATCGTCGCCATGGCAACCATTATGACATCATCATCGCCATGACGACCATTATGACATCATCATCGCCATGATGACCGTTATGACATTATCGTCGCCATGATGACCATTATGACATCATCGTCGCCATGACAACCATTATGACATCATCGTCGCCATGGCGACCATTATGACATCACCTTCACCATGACGACCATTATGACATCACCGTAGCCATTACGACCATTATTAAATCACAGTCGCCATGACAACCATTATGACATCTTCATCGCCATGACGACCATTATGACATCATGACATCACCGTTGCCATGACGACCATTATGACATCACCGTTGCCATGACGACCATTATGACATCATCGTCGCCATGACGACCGTTATGACATCATCGTCGCCATGACACCCATTATGACATCACAATCGCCATGACGACCATTATGGCATCATCATCGCCATGATGACCCTTTATGACATCATCGTCGCCATGACACCCATTATGACATCACAATCGCCATGACGACCATTATGACATCATCATCGCCATGACAACCAATATGATATCATCATCACCATGATGACCATTATGACATCATCATCGCCATGACAACCATTATGACATCATCGTCGCCATGGTGACCATTATGACATCACCGTCGCCATGACGACCATTATGATATCATCGTAACCATTACGACCATTATTAAATTACAGTCGCCATGACAACCATTATGACATCTTCGTCGTCATGACGACCATTATGACATCATGACATCACCGTTGCCATGACGACCATCATGACATCATCGTCGCCATGACAACCATTATGACATCACAATCGCCATGACGACCATTATGGCATCATCATCGCCATGATGACCCTTTATGACATTATCGTCGCCATGACGACCCTTATGACATCATCGTCACCATGGCAACCATTATGACATCATCATCAATATGACAACCAATATGATATCATCGTCGCCATGATGACCATTGTGATATCATCGTCGCCATGACAACCATTATGACATCATCGTCGCCATGACGACCATTATGACATCAACGTTGCCATGACGACCATTATGACATCATCGTAGCCATTACGACCATTATTAAATCACAGTCGCCATGACAACAATTATGACATCTTCGTCGCCATGACGACCATTGTGACATCATGACATCACCGTTGCCATGACGACCATTATGACATCACCGTTGCCATGACGACCATTATGACATCATCGTCGCCATGACGACCATTATGACATCATCGTCGCCATGACGACCATTATGACATCATCGTCGCCATGACAACCATTATGACATCATCGTTGCCATGACGACCATTATGACATCATCGTCGCCATGACGACCATTATGACATCATCGTCGCCATGGCAACCATTATGACATCATCATCGCCATGACAACCAATATGATATCATTGTCGCCATGACAACCATTATGACATCATCGTCGCCATGGCAACCATTATGACATCACGGTCGCCATGTCGACCATTATGACATCATCGTAGCCATTACGATCATTATTAAATCACAGTCGCCATGACAACCATTATGACATCTTCGTCGCCATGACGACCATTATGACATCATGACATCACCATTGCTATGACGACCATTATGACATCACCGTTGCCATGATGACCATTATGACATCATCGTCGCCATGACAACCATTATGACATCATCGTCGCCATGGCAACCATTATGACATCATCGTCGCCATGGCAACCATTATGACATCATCGTCGCCATGACGACCATTATGACATCATCATCGCCATGACAACCAATATGATATCATCGTCGCCATGATGACCATTATGACATCATCGTCGCCATGACAACCATTATGACATCATCGTCGCCATGGCGACCATTATGACATCACCGTTGCCATGACGACCATTATGACATCATCGTAGCCATTACGACCATTATTAAATCACAGTCGCCATGACAACCATTATGACATCTTCGTCGCCATGACGACCATTATGACATCATGACATCACCGTTGCCATGACGACCATTATTACATTAGCGTCGCCATGACAACCATTATGACATCATCGTCGCCATGACAACCATTATGACAACATCGTCGCCATGGCAACCATTATGACATCATCATCGCCATGACAACCATTATGACATCATTGTCGCCATGACGACCATTATGACATCATCGTCGCCATGACGACCATTATGACATCATCGTCGCCATGGCGACCATTATGACAATATCGTCGCCATGACGACCCTTATGACATCATCGTCGCCATGGCAACCATTATGACATCATCATCGCCATGACAACCAATATGATATCATTGTCGCCATGACAACCATTATGACATCATGACATCACCATTGCTATGACGACCATTATGACATCACCGTTGCCATGACGACCATTATGACATCATCGTAGCCATTACGACCATTATCACAGTCGCCATGACAACCATTATGACATCTTCGTCGCCATGATGACCATTATGACATCATCGTCGCCATGACAACCATTATGACATCATCGTCGCCATGGCGACCATTATGACACCACCGTTGCCATGACGACCATTATGACATCATTGTCGCCATGATGACCGTTATGACATTATCGTCGCCATGACGACCCTTATGACATCATCGTCGCCATGGCAACCATTATGACATCATCATCGCCATGACAACCAATATGATATCATCGTCGCCATGATGACCATTATGACATCATCATCGCCATAACAACCATTATGACATCATCGTCGCCATGGTGACCATTATGACATCACCGTCGCCATGACGACCATTATGACATCATCGTAGCCATTACGACCATTATTAAATTACAGTCGCCATGACAACCATTATGACATCTTCGTCGTCATGACGACCATTATGACATCATGACATCACCGTTGCCATGACGACCATTATGACATCATCGTCGCCATGACAACCATTATGACATCACAATCGCCATGACGACCATTATGGCATCATCATCGCCATGATGACCCTTTATGACATTATCGTCGCCATGACGACCCTTATGACATCATCGTCGCCATGGCAACCATTATGACATCATCATCACCATGACAACCAATATGATATCATCGTCGCCATGATGACCATTGTGATATCATCGTCGCCATGACAACCATTATGACATCATCGTCGCCATGACGACCATTATGACATCACCGTTGCCATGACGACCATTATGACATCATCGTAGCCATTACGACCATTATTAAATCACAGTCGCCATGACAACCATTATGACATCTTCGTCGCCATGACGACCATTATGACATCATGACATCACCGTTGCCATGACGACCATTATGACATCACCGTTGCCATGACGACCATTATGACATCATCGTCGCCATGACGACCATTATGACATCATCGTCGCCATGACGACCATTATGACATCATCGTCGCCATGACGACCATTATAACATCATCGTCGCCATGGCGACCTTTATGACATCATCATCGCCATGATGACCGTTATGACAATATCGTCGCCATGACGACCCTTATGACATCATCGTCGCCATGGCAACCATTATGACATCATCATCGCCATGACAACCAATATGATATCATTGTCGCCATGACAACCATTATGACATCATCGTTGCCATGGCAACCATTATGACATCACGGTCGCCATGTCGACCATTATGACATCATCGTAGCCATTACGATCATTATTAAATCACAGTCGCCATGACAACCATTATGACATCTTCGTCGCCATGACGACCATTATGACATCATGACATCACCATTGCTATGACGACCATTATGACATCACCGTTGCCATGACGACCATTATGACATCATCGTAGCTATTACGACCATTATAAAAGTCGCCATGACCACCATTATGACATCTTGACATCACCGTTGCCATGACGACCATTATTACATCATCGTCGCCATGACAACCATTATGACATCATCGTCGCCATGGCGACCATTACGACACCACCGTTGCCATGACGACCATTATGACATCATTGTTGCCTTGACGACAATTATGACATTATCATCGCCATGACGACCATTATGACATCATCATCGCCATGATGACCGTTATGACATTATCGTCGCCATGACGACCCTTATGACATCATCGTCGCCATGGAAACCATTATGACATCATCATCGCCATGCCAACCAATATGATATCATCGTCGCCATGATGACCATTATGACATCATCGTCGCCATGACAACCATTATGACATCATCGTCGCCATGGTGACCATTATGACATCACCGTCGCCATGACGACCATTATGACATCATCGTAGCCATTACGACCATTATTAAATCACAGTCGCCATGACAACCATTATGACATCTTCGTCGCCATGACGACCATTATGACATCATGACATCACCGTTGCCATGACGACCATTATGACATCACCGTTGCCATGACGACCATTATGACATCACCGTCACCATGACGACCATTATGACATAATCGTCGCCATGACAACCATTATGACATCACAATCGCCATGACGACCATTATGGCATCATCATCGCCATGATGACCCTGTATGACATTATCGTCGCCATGACGACCCTTATGACATCATCGTCGCCATGGCAACCATTATGACATCATCATCGCCATGACAACCAATATGATATCATCGTCGCCATGATGACCATTGTGATATCATCGTCGCCATGACAACCATTATGACATCATCGTCGCCATGACCACCATTATGACATCACCGTTGCCATGACGACCATTATGACATCATCGTAGCCATTACGACTATTATTAAATCACAGTCGCCATGACAACCATTATGACATCTCCGTTGCCATGACGACCATTATGACACCACCGTTGCTATGACGACCATGATGACATCATCGTCGCCATAACGACCATTATGACATCATCGTAGCCATGACAACCATTATGACATCATCGTCGCCATGGCAACCATTATGACATCATATTCGCCATGGCGACCATTATGACATCACCGTCGCCATGACGACCATTATGACATCATCGTAGCCATTACGACCATTATTAAATCACAGTCGCCATGACAACCATTATGACATCATCGTCGCCATGACGACCATTATGACATCATCGTCGCTATGACAACCATTATGACATCACAATCGCCATGACGACCATTATGACATCATCGTCGCCATGGCGACCATTATGGCATCATCATCGCCGTGATGACCGTTATGACAATATCGTCCCAATGACGACCCTTATAACATCATCGTCGCCATGGCAACCATTATGACATCATCATCGCCATGACAACCAATATGATATCATTGTCGCCATGACAACCATTATGACATCATCGTCGCCATGGCAACCATTATGACATTACGGTCGCCATGTCGACCATTATGACATCATCGTAGCCATTACGACCATTATTAAATCACAGTCTCCATGACAACCATTGTGACATCTTCGTCGCCATGACGACCATTATGACATCACCGTTCCTATGACGAACATTATGACATCACCGTTGCCATGACGACCATTATGACATCATCGTAGCCATTACGACCATTATTAAATCACAGTCACCATGACAACCATTATGACATCTTCGTCGCCATGACGACCATTATGACATCATGACATCACCGTTGCCATGACGACCATTATGACATCATCGTCGCCATGACAACCATTATGACATCATCGTCGCCATGGCGACCATTATGACACCACCGTTGCCATGACGACCATTATGACATCATCGTCGCCTTGACGACAATTATGACATCATCATCGCCATGACGACCATTATGACATCATCATCGCCATGATGACCGTTATGACATTATCGTCGCCATGATGACCCTTATGACATCATCGTCGCCATGGCAACCATTATGACATCATCATCGCCATGACGACCATTATGACATCATCATCGCCATGATGACCGTTATGACATTATCGTCGCCATGATGACCATTATGACATCATCGTCGCCATGACAACCATTATGACATCATCGTCGCCATGGCGACCATTATGACATCACCTTCACCATGACGACCATTATGACATCACCGTAGCCATTACGACCATTATTAAATCACAGTCGCCATGACAACCATTATGACATCTTCGTCGCCATGACGACCATTATGACATCATGACATCACCGTTGCCATGACGACCATTATGACATCACCGTTGCCATGACGACCATTATGACATCATCGTCGCCATGACGACCATTATGACATCATCGTCGCCATGACACCCATTATGACATCACAATCGCCATGACGACCATTATGGCATCATCATCGCCATGATGACCCTTTATGACATTATCGTCGCCATGACGACCCTTATGACATCATCGTCGCCATGGCAACCATTATGACATCATCATCGCCATGACAACCAATATGATATCATTGTCGCCATGACAACCATTATGACATCATCGTTGCCATGGCAACCATTATGACATCACGGTCGCCATGTCGACCATTATGACATCATCGTAGCCATTACGATCATTATTAAATCACAGTCGCCATGACAACCATTATGACATCTTCGTCGCCATGACGACCATTATGACATCATGACATCACCATTGCTATGACGACCATTATGACATCACCGTTGCCATGACGACCATTATGACATCATCGTAGCCATTACGACCATTATCAAAGTCGCCATGACCACCATTATGACATCTTGACATCACCGTTGCCATGACGACCATTATTACATCATCGTCGCCATGACAACCATTATGACATCATCGTCGCCATGGCGACCATTACGACACCACCGTTGCCATGATGACCATTATGACATCATTGTTGCCTTGACGACAATTATGACATTATCATCGCCATGACGACCATTATGACATCATCATCGCCATGATGACCGTTATGACATTATCGTCGCCATGACGACCCTTATGACATCATCGTCGCCATGGAAACCATTATGACATCATCATCGCCATGACAACCAATATGATATCATCGTCGCCATGATGACCATTATGACATCATCGTCGCCATGACAACCATTATGACATCATCGTCGCCATGGTGACCATTATGACATCACCGTCGCCATGACGACCATTATGACATCATCGTAGCCATTACGACCATTATTAAATCACAGTCGCCATGACAACCATTATGACATCTTCGTCGCCATGACGACCATTATGACATCATGACATCACCGTTGCCATGACGACCATTATGACATCACCGTTGCCATGACGACCATTATGACATCACCGTCACCATGACGACCATTATGACATAATCGTCGCCATGACAACCATTATGACATCACAATCGCCATGACGACCATTATGGCATCATCATCGCCATGATGACCCTGTATGACATTATCGTCGCCATGACGACCCTTATGACATCATCGTCGCCATGGCAACCATTATGACATCATCATCGCCATGACAACCAATATGATATCATCGTCGCCATGATGACCATTGTGATATCATCGTCGCCATGACAACCATTATGACATCATCGTCGCCATGACCACCATTATGACATCACCGTTGCCATGACGACCATTATGACATCATCGTAGCCATTACGACTATTATTAAATCACAGTCGCCATGACAACCATTATGACATCTCCGTTGCCATGACGACCATTATGACACCACCGTTGCTATGACGACCATGATGACATCATCGTCGCCATAACGACCATTATGACATCATCGTAGCCATGACAACCATTATGACATCATCGTCGCCATGGCAACCATTATGACATCATATTCGCCATGGCGACCATTATGACATCACCGTCGCCATGACGACCATTATGACATCATCGTAGCCATTACGACCATTATTAAATCACAGTCGCCATGACAACCATTATGACATCATCGTCGCCATGACGACCATTATGACATCATCGTCGCTATGACAACCATTATGACATCACAATCGCCATGACGACCATTATGACATCATCGTCGCCATGGCGACCATTATGGCATCATCATCGCCGTGATGACCGTTATGACAATATCGTCCCAATGACGACCCTTATAACATCATCGTCGCCATGGCAACCATTATGACATCATCATCGCCATGACAACCAATATGATATCATTGTCGCCATGACAACCATTATGACATCATCGTCGCCATGGCAACCATTATGACATCATCGTAGCCATTACGACCATTATTAAATCACAGTCTCCATGACAACCATTGTGACATCTTCGTCGCCATGACGACCATTATGACATCACCGTTCCTATGACGAACATTATGACATCACCGTTGCCATGACGACCATTATGACATCATCGTAGCCATTACGACCATTATTAAATCACAGTCACCATGACAACCATTATGACATCTTCGTCGCCATGACGACCATTATGACATCATGACATCACCGTTGCCATGACGACCATTATGACATCATCGTCGCCATGACAACCATTATGACATCATCGTCGCCATGGCGACCATTATGACACCACCGTTGCCATGACGACCATTATGACATCATCGTCGCCTTGACGACAATTATGACATCATCATCGCCATGACGACCATTATGACATCATCATCACCATGATGACCGTTATGACATTATCGTCGCCATGACCCTTATGACATCATCGTCGCCATGGCAACCATTATGACATCATCATCGCCATGACGACCATTATGACATCATCATCGCCATGATGACCGTTATGACATTATCGTCGCCATGATGACCATTATGACATCATCGTCGCCATGACAACCATTATGACATCATCGTCGCCATGGCGACCATTATGACATCACCTTCACCATGACGACCATTATGACATCACCGTAGCCATTACGACCATTATTAAATCACAGTCGCCATGACAACCATTATGACATCTTCGTCGCCATGACGACCATTATGACATCATGACATCACCGTTGCCATGACGACCATTATGACATCACCGTTGCCATGACGACCATTATGACATCATCGTCGCCATGACGACCGTTATGACATCATCGTCGCCATGACACCCATTATGACATCACAATCGCCATGACGACCATTATGGCATCATCATCGCCATGATGACCCTTTATGACATCATCGTCGCCATGACACCCATTATGACATCACAATCGCCATGACGACCATTATGACATCATCATCGCCATGACAACCAATATGATATCATCATCACCATGATGACCATTATGACATCATCATCGCCATGACAACCATTATGACATCATCGTCGCCATGGTGACCATTATGACATCACCGTCGCCATGACGACCATTATGATATCATCGTAACCATTACGACCATTATTAAATTACAGTCGCCATGACAACCATTATGACATCTTCGTCGTCATGACGACCATTATGACATCATGACATCACCGTTGCCATGACGACCATCATGACATCATCGTCGCCATGACAACCATTATGACATCACAATCGCCATGACGACCATTATGGCATCATCATCGCCATGATGACCCTTTATGACATTATCGTCGCCATGACGACCCTTATGACATCATCGTCACCATGGCAACCATTATGACATCATCATCAATATGACAACCAATATGATATCATCGTCGCCATGATGACCATTGTGATATCATCGTCGCCATGACAACCATTATGACATCATCGTCGCCATGACGACCATTATGACATCAACGTTGCCATGACGACCATTATGACATCATCGTAGCCATTACGACCATTATTAAATCACAGTCGCCATGACAACAATTATGACATCTTCGTCGCCATGACGACCATTGTGACATCATGACATCACCGTTGCCATGACGACCATTATGACATCACCGTTGCCATGACGACCATTATGACATCATCGTCGCCATGACGACCATTATGACATCATCGTCGCCATGACGACCATTATGACATCATCGTCGCCATGACAACCATTATGACATCATCGTTGCCATGACGACCATTATGACATCATCGTCGCCATGACGACCATTATGACATCATCGTCGCCATGGCAACCATTATGACATCATCATCGCCATGACAACCAATATGATATCATTGTCGCCATGACAACCATTATGACATCATCGTCGCCATGGCAACCATTATGACATCACGGTCGCCATGTCGACCATTATGACATCATCGTAGCCATTACGATCATTATTAAATCACAGTCGCCATGACAACCATTATGACATCTTCGTCGCCATGACGACCATTATGACATCATGACATCACCATTGCTATGACGACCATTATGACATCACCGTTGCCATGATGACCATTATGACATCATCGTCGCCATGACAACCATTATGACATCATCGTCGCCATGGCAACCATTATGACATCATCGTCGCCATGGCAACCATTATGACATCATCGTCGCCATGACGACCATTATGACATCATCATCGCCATGACAACCAATATGATATCATCGTCGCCATGATGACCATTATGACATCATCGTCGCCATGACAACCATTATGACATCATCGTCGCCATGGCGACCATTATGACATCACCGTTGCCATGACGACCATTATGACATCATCGTAGCCATTACGACCATTATTAAATCACAGTCGCCATGACAACCATTATGACATCTTCGTCGCCATGACGACCATTATGACATCATGACATCACCGTTGCCATGACGACCATTATTACATTAGCGTCGCCATGACAACCATTATGACATCATCGTCGCCATGACAACCATTATGACAACATCGTCGCCATGGCAACCATTATGACATCATCATCGCCATGACAACCATTATGACATCATTGTCGCCATGACGACCATTATGACATCATCGTCGCCATGACGACCATTATGACATCATCGTCGCCATGGCGACCATTATGACAATATCGTCGCCATGACGACCCTTATGACATCATCGTCGCCATGGCAACCATTATGACATCATCATCGCCATGACAACCAATATGATATCATTGTCGCCATGACAACCATTATGACATCATGACATCACCATTGCTATGACGACCATTATGACATCACCGTTGCCATGACGACCATTATGACATCATCGTAGCCATTACGACCATTATCACAGTCGCCATGACAACCATTATGACATCTTCGTCGCCATGATGACCATTATGACATCATCGTCGCCATGACAACCATTATGACATCATCGTCGCCATGGCGACCATTATGACACCACCGTTGCCATGACGACCATTATGACATCATTGTCGCCATGATGACCGTTATGACATTATCGTCGCCATGACGACCCTTATGACATCATCGTCGCCATGGCAACCATTATGACATCATCATCGCCATGACAACCAATATGATATCATCGTCGCCATGATGACCATTATGACATCATCATCGCCATAACAACCATTATGACATCATCGTCGCCATGGTGACCATTATGACATCACCGTCGCCATGACGACCATTATGACATCATCGTAGCCATTACGACCATTATTAAATTACAGTCGCCATGACAACCATTATGACATCTTCGTCGTCATGACGACCATTATGACATCATGACATCACCGTTGCCATGACGACCATTATGACATCATCGTCGCCATGACAACCATTATGACATCACAATCGCCATGACGACCATTATGGCATCATCATCGCCATGATGACCCTTTATGACATTATCGTCGCCATGACGACCCTTATGACATCATCGTCGCCATGGCAACCATTATGACATCATCATCACCATGACAACCAATATGATATCATCGTCGCCATGATGACCATTGTGATATCATCGTCGCCATGACAACCATTATGACATCATCGTCGCCATGACGACCATTATGACATCACCGTTGCCATGACGACCATTATGACATCATCGTAGCCATTACAACCATTATTAAATCACAGTCGCCATGACAACCATTATGACATCTTCGTCGCCATGACGACCATTATGACATCATGACATCACCGTTGCCATGACGACCATTATGACATCACCGTTGCCATGACGACCATTATGACATCATCGTCGCCATGACGACCATTATGACATCATCGTCGCCATGACGACCATTATGACATCATCGTCGCCATGACGACCATTATAACATCATCGTCGCCATGGCGACCTTTATGACATCATCATCGCCATGATGACCGTTATGACAATATCGTCGCCATGACGACCCTTATGACATCATCGTCGCCATGACAACCATTATGACATCATCGTTGCCATGGCAACCATTATGACATCACGGTCGCCATGTCGACCATTATGACATCATCGTAGCCATTACGATCATTATTAAATCACAGTCGCCATGACAACCATTATGACATCTTCGTCGCCATGACGACCATTATGACATCATGACATCACCATTGCTATGACGACCATTATGACATCACCGTTGCCATGACGACCATTATGACATCATCGTAGCCATTACGACCATTATAAAAGTCGCCATGACCACCATTATGACATCTTGACATCACCGTTGCCATGACGACCATTATTACATCATCGTCGCCATGACAACCATTATGACATCATCGTCGCCATGGCGACCATTACGACACCACCGTTGCCATGACGACCATTATGACATCATTGTTGCCTTGACGACAATTATGACATTATCATCGCCATGACGACCATTATGACATCATCATCGCCATGATGACCGTTATGACATTATCGTCGCCATGACGACCCTTATGACATCATCGTCGCCATGGAAACCATTATGACATCATCATCGCCATGCCAACCAATATGATATCATCGTCGCCATGATGACCATTATGACATCATCGTCGCCATGACAACCATTATGACATCATCGTCGCCATGGTGACCATTATGACATCACCGTCGCCATGACGACCATTATGACATCATCGTAGCCATTACGACCATTATTAAATCACAGTCGCCATGACAACCATTATGACATCTTCGTCGCCATGACGACCATTATGACATCATGACATCACCGTTGCCATGACGACCATTATGACATCACCGTTGCCATGACGACCATTATGACATCACCGTCACCATGACGACCATTATGACATAATCGTCGCCATGACAACCATTATGACATCACAATCGCCATGACGACCATTATGGCATCATCATCGCCATGATGACCCTGTATGACATTATCGTCGCCATGACGACCCTTATGACATCATCGTCGCCATGGCAACCATTATGACATCATCATCGCCATGACAACCAATATGATATCATCGTCGCCATGATGACCATTGTGATATCATCGTCGCCATGACAACCATTATGACATCATCGTCGCCATGACCACCATTATGACATCACCGTTGCCATGACGACCATTATGACATCATCGTAGCCATTACGACTATTATTAAATCACAGTCGCCATGACAACCATTATGACATCTCCGTTGCCATGACGACCATTATGACACCACCGTTGCTATGACGACCATGATGACATCATCGTCGCCATAACGACCATTATGACATCATCGTAGCCATGACAACCATTATGACATCATCGTCGCCATGGCAACCATTATGACATCATATTCGCCATGGCGACCATTATGACATCACCGTCGCCATGACGACCATTATGACATCATCGTAGCCATTACGACCATTATTAAATCACAGTCGCCATGACAACCATTATGACATCATCGTCGCCATGACGACCATTATGACATCATCGTCGCTATGACAACCATTATGACATCACAATCGCCATGACGACCATTATGACATCATCGTCGCCATGGCGACCATTATGGCATCATCATCGCCGTGATGACCGTTATGACAATATCGTCCCAATGACGACCCTTATAACATCATCGTCGCCATGGCAACCATTATGACATCATCATCGCCATGACAACCAATATGATATCATTGTCGCCATGACAACCATTATGACATCATCGTCGCCATGGCAACCATTATGACATTACGGTCGCCATGTCGACCATTATGACATCATCGTAGCCATTACGACCATTATTAAATCACAGTCTCCATGACAACCATTGTGACATCTTCGTCGCCATGACGACCATTATGACATCACCGTTCCTATGACGAACATTATGACATCACCGTTGCCATGACGACCATTATGACATCATCGTAGCCATTACGACCATTATTAAATCACAGTCACCATGACAACCATTATGACATCTTCGTCGCCATGACGACCATTATGACATCATGACATCACCGTTGCCATGACGACCATTATGACATCATCGTCGCCATGACAACCATTATGACATCATCGTCGCCATGGCGACCATTATGACACCACCGTTGCCATGACGACCATTATGACATCATCGTCGCCTTGACGACAATTATGACATCATCATCGCCATGACGACCATTATGACATCATCATCGCCATGATGACCGTTATGACATTATCGTCGCCATGATGACCCTTATGACATCATCGTCGCCATGGCAACCATTATGACATCATCATCGCCATGACGACCATTATGACATCATCATCGCCATGATGACCGTTATGACATTATCGTCGCCATGATGACCATTATGACATCATCGTCGCCATGACAACCATTATGACATCATCGTCGCCATGGCGACCATTATGACATCACCTTCACCATGACGACCATTATGACATCACCGTAGCCATTACGACCATTATTAAATCACAGTCGCCATGACAACCATTATGACATCTTCGTCGCCATGACGACCATTATGACATCATGACATCACCGTTGCCATGACGACCATTATGACATCACCGTTGCCATGACGACCATTATGACATCATCGTCGCCATGACGACCATTATGACATCATCGTCGCCATGACACCCATTATGACATCACAATCGCCATGACGACCATTATGGCATCATCATCGCCATGATGACCCTTTATGACATTATCGTCGCCATGACGACCCTTATGACATCATCGTCGCCATGGCAACCATTATGACATCATCATCGCCATGACAACCAATATGATATCATCGTCGCCATGATGACCATTATGATATCATCGTCGCCATGACGACCATTATGACATCATCGTCGCCATGACAACCATTATGACATCATCGTCGCCATGGCGACCATTATGACATCACCGTTGCCATGACGACCATTATGACATCATCGTAGCCATTACGACCATTATTAAATCACAGTCGCCATGACAACCATTATGACATCTTCGTCGCCATGACGACCATTATGACATCATGACATCACCGTTGCCATGACGACCATTATGACATCACCGTTGCCATGACGACCATTATGACATCATCGTCGCCATGACAACCATTATGACATCACAATCGCCATGACGACCATTATGGCATCATCATCGCCATGATGACCCTTTATGACATTATCGTCGCCATGACGACCCTTATGACATCATCGTCGCCATGGCAACCATTATGACATCATCATCGCCATGACAACCAATATGATATCATCGTCGCCATGATGACCATTATATCATCATCGCCATGACAACCAATATGATATCATCGTCGCCATGATGACCATTATGACATCATCGTCGCCATGACAACCATTATGACATCATATTCGCCATGGCGACCATTATGACATCACCGTCGCCATGACGACCATTATGACATCACCGTCGCCATGACGACCATTATTAAATCACAGTCGCCATGACAACCATTATGACATCTTCGTCGCCATGACGACCATTATGACATCATGACATCAACGTTGCCATGACGACCATTATGACATCACCGTTGCCATGACGACCATTATGACATCATCGTCGCCATGACGACCATTATGACATCATCGTCGCCATGACAACCATTATGACATCACAATCGCCATGACGACCATTATGACATCATCGTCGCCATGGCGACCATTATGACATCATCATCGCCATGATGGCCGTTATGACATCATCATCGCCATGATGACCGTTATGACATCATCATCGCCATGATGACCGTTATGACAATATCGTTGCCATGACGACCCTTATGACATCATCGTCGCCATGGCAACCATTATGACATCATCATCGCCATGACAACCAATATGATATCATTGTCGCCATGACAACCATTATGACATCATCGTCGCCATGGCAACCATTACGACATCACGGTCACCATGTCGACCATTATGACATCATCGTAGCCATTACGACCATTATTAAATCACAGTCGCCATGACAACCATTATGACATCTTCGTTGCCATGACGACCATTATGACATCATGACATCACCGTTGCTATGACGACCATTATGACATCACCGTTGCCATGACGACCATTATGACATCATCGTAGCCATTACGACCATTATTAAATCACAGTCGCCATGACACCCATTATGACATCTTCGTCGCCATGACGACCATTATGACATCATGACATCACCGTTGCCATGACGACCATTATGACATCATCGTCGCCATGACAACCATTATGACATCATCGTCGCCATGGCGACCATTATGACACCACCGTTGCCATGACGACCATTATGACATCATCGTCGCCTTGACGACAATTATGACATCATCATCGCCATGACGACCATTATGACATCATCATCGACATGATGACCGTTATGACATTATCGTCGCCATGACGACCCTTATGAAATCATCGTCGCCATGGCAACCATTATGACATAATCATCGCCATGACAACCAATATGATATCATCGTCACCATGATGACCATTATGACATCATCGTCGCCATGACAATCATTATGACATCATCGTCGCCATGGCGACCATTATGACATCACCGTCACCATGACGACCATTATGACATCATCGTAGCCATTACGACCATTATTAAATCACAGTCGCCATGACAACCATTATGACATCTTCGTCGCCATGACGACCATTATGACATCATGACATCACCGTTGCCATGACGACCATTATGACATCATCGTCGCCATGACAACCATTATGACATCACAATCGCCATGACGACCATTATGGCATCATCATCGCCATGATGACCCTTTATGACATTATCATCGCCATGACGACCCTTATGACATCAACGTCGCCATGGCAACCATTATGACATCATCATCACCATGACAACCAATATGATATCATCGTCGCCATGACGACCATTATGACATCATGACATCACCGTTGCCATGACGACCATTATGACATCATCGTCGCCATGACGACCATTATGACATCATCGTCGCCATGACGACCATTATGACATCATCGTCGCCATGACAACCATTATGACATCATCGTCGCCATGATGACCATTATGACATCATCGTCGCCATGGCGACCATTATGACATCATCATCGCCATGATGACCGTTATGACAATATCGTCGCCATGACGACCCTTATGACATCATCATCGCCATGGCAACCATTATGACATCATCATCGCCATGACAACCAATATGATATCATTGTCGCCATGACAACCATTATGACATCATCGTCGCCATGGCAACCATTATGACATCACGGTCGCCATGTCGACCATTATGACATCATCGTAGCCATTACGATCATTATTAAATCACAGTCGCCATGACAACCATTATGACATCTTCGTCGCCATGACGACCATTATGACATCATGACATCACCATTGCTATGACGACCATTATGACATCACCGTTGCCATGACGACCATTATGACATCATCGTAGCCATTACGACCATTATCACAGTCGCCATGACAACCATTATGACATCTTCGTCGCCATGACCACCATTATGACATCATGACATCACCGTTGCCATGACGACCATTATGACATCATCGTCGCCATGACAACCATTATGACATCATCGTCGCCATGGCGACCATTATGACACCACCGTTGCCATGACGACCATTATGACATCATTGTCGCCTTGACGACAATTATGACATTATCATCGCCATGACGACCATTATTACATCATCATCGCCATGATGACCATTATGACATCACCGTCGCCATGACGACCATTATGATATCATCGTAACCATTACGACCATTATTAAATTACAGTCGCCATGACAACCATTATGACATCTTCGTCGTCATGACGACCATTATGACATCATGACATCACCGTTGCCATGACGACCATCATGACATCATCGTCGCCATGACAACCATTATGACATCACAATCGCCATGACGACCATTATGGCATCATCATCGCCATGATGACCCTTTATGACATTACCGTCGCCATGACGACCCTTATGACATCATCGTCACCATGGCAACCATTATGACATCATCATCAATATGACAACCAATATGATATCATCGTCGCCATGATGACCATTGTGATATCATCGTCGCCATGACAACCATTATGACATCATCGTCGCCATGACGACCATTATGACATCAACGTTGCCATGACGACCATTATGACATCATCGTAGCCATTACGACCATTATTAAATCACAGTCGCCATGACAACAATTATGACATCTTCGTCGCCATGACGACCATTGTGACATCATGACATCACCGTTGCCATGACGACCATTATGACATCACCGTTGCCATGACGACCATTATGACATCATCGTCGCCATGACGACCATTATGACATCATCGTCGCCATGACGACCATTATGACATCATCGTCGCCATGACAACCATTATGACATCATCGTTGCCATGACGACCATTATGACATCATCGTCGCCATGACGACCATTATGACATCATCGTCGCCATGGCAACCATTATGACATCATCATCGCCATGACAACCAATATGATATCATTGTCGCCATGACAACCATTATGACATCATCGTCGCCATGGCAACCATTATGACATCACGGTCGCCATGTCGACCATTATGACATCATCGTAGCCATTACGATCATTATTAAATCACAGTCGCCATGACAACCATTATGACATCTTCGTCGCCATGACGACCATTATGACATCATGACATCACCATTGCTATGACGACCATTATGACATCACCGTTGCCATGATGACCATTATGACATCATCGTCGCCATGACAACCATTATGACATCATCGTCGCCATGGCAACCATTATGACATCATCGTCGCCATGGCAACCATTATGACATCATCGTCGCCATGACGACCATTATGACATCATCATCGCCATGACAACCAATATGATATCATCGTCGCCATGATGACCATTATGACATCATCGTCGCCATGACAACCATTATGACATCATCGTCGCCATGGCGACCATTATGACATCACCGTTGCCATGACGACCATTATGACATCATCGTAGCCATTACGACCATTATTAAATCACAGTCGCCATGACAACCATTATGACATCTTCGTCGCCATGACGACCATTATGACATCATGACATCACCGTTGCCATGACGACCATTATTACATTAGCGTCGCCATGACAACCATTATGACATCATCGTCGCCATGACAACCATTATGACAACATCGTCGCCATGGCAACCATTATGACATCATCATCGCCATGACAACCATTATGACATCATTGTCGCCATGACGACCATTATGACATCATCGTCGCCATGACGACCATTATGACATCATCGTCGCCATGGCGACCATTATGACAATATCGTCGCCATGACGACCCTTATGACATCATCGTCGCCATGGCAACCATTATGACATCATCATCGCCATGACAACCAATATGATATCATTGTCGCCATGACAACCATTATGACATCATGACATCACCATTGCTATGACGACCATTATGACATCACCGTTGCCATGACGACCATTATGACATCATCGTAGCCATTACGACCATTATCACAGTCGCCATGACAACCATTATGACATCTTCGTCGCCATGACGACCATTATGACATCATGACATCACCGTTGCCATGACGACCATTATGACATCATCGTCGCCATGACAACCATTATGACATCACAATCGCCATGACGACCATTATGGCATCATCATCGCCATGATGACCCTTTATGACATTATCATCGCCATGACGACCCTTATGACATCAACGTCGCCATGGCAACCATTATGACATCATCATCACCATGACAACCAATATGATATCATCGTCGCCATGACGACCATTATGACATCATGACATCACCGTTGCCATGACGACCATTATGACATCATCGTCGCCATGACGACCATTATGACATCATCGTCGCCATGACGACCATTATGACATCATCGTCGCCATGACAACCATTATGACATCATCGTCGCCATGATGACCATTATGACATCATCGTCGCCATGGCGACCATTATGACATCATCATCGCCATGATGACCGTTATGACAATATCGTCGCCATGACGACCCTTATGACATCATCATCGCCATGGCAACCATTATGACATCATCATCGCCATGACAACCAATATGATATCATTGTCGCCATGACAACCATTATGACATCATCGTCGCCATGGCAACCATTATGACATCACGGTCGCCATGTCGACCATTATGACATCATCGTAGCCATTACGATCATTATTAAATCACAGTCGCCATGACAACCATTATGACATCTTCGTCGCCATGACGACCATTATGACATCATGACATCACCATTGCTATGACGACCATTATGACATCACCGTTGCCATGACGACCATTATGACATCATCGTAGCCATTACGACCATTATCACAGTCGCCATGACAACCATTATGACATCTTCGTCGCCATGACCACCATTATGACATCATGACATCACCGTTGCCATGACGACCATTATGACATCATCGTCGCCATGACAACCATTATGACATCATCGTCGCCATGGCGACCATTATGACACCACCGTTGCCATGACGACCATTATGACATCATTGTCGCCTTGACGACAATTATGACATTATCATCGCCATGACGACCATTATTACATCATCATCGCCATGATGACCATTATGACATCACCGTCGCCATGACGACCATTATGATATCATCGTAACCATTACGACCATTATTAAATTACAGTCGCCATGACAACCATTATGACATCTTCGTCGTCATGACGACCATTATGACATCATGACATCACCGTTGCCATGACGACCATCATGACATCATCGTCGCCATGACAACCATTATGACATCACAATCGCCATGACGACCATTATGGCATCATCATCGCCATGATGACCCTTTATGACATTATCGTCGCCATGACGACCCTTATGACATCATCGTCACCATGGCAACCATTATGACATCATCATCAATATGACAACCAATATGATATCATCGTCGCCATGATGACCATTGTGATATCATCGTCGCCATGACAACCATTATGACATCATCGTCGCCATGACGACCATTATGACATCAACGTTGCCATGACGACCATTATGACATCATCGTAGCCATTACGACCATTATTAAATCACAGTCGCCATGACAACAATTATGACATCTTCGTCGCCATGACGACCATTGTGACATCATGACATCACCGTTGCCATGACGACCATTATGACATCACCGTTGCCATGACGACCATTATGACATCATCGTCGCCATGACGACCATTATGACATCATCGTCGCCATGACGACCATTATGACATCATCGTCGCCATGACAACCATTATGACATCATCGTTGCCATGACGACCATTATGACATCATCGTCGCCATGACGACCATTATGACATCATCGTCGCCATGGCAACCATTATGACATCATCATCGCCATGACAACCAATATGATATCATTGTCGCCATGACAACCATTATGACATCATCGTCGCCATGGCAACCATTATGACATCACGGTCGCCATGTCGACCATTATGACATCATCGTAGCCATTACGATCATTATTAAATCACAGTCGCCATGACAACCATTATGACATCTTCGTCGCCATGACGACCATTATGACATCATGACATCACCATTGCTATGACGACCATTATGACATCACCGTTGCCATGATGACCATTATGACATCATCGTCGCCATGACAACCATTATGACATCATCGTCGCCATGGCAACCATTATGACATCATCGTCGCCATGGCAACCATTATGACATCATCGTCGCCATGACGACCATTATGACATCATCATCGCCATGACAACCAATATGATATCATCGTCGCCATGATGACCATTATGACATCATCGTCGCCATGACAACCATTATGACATCATCGTCGCCATGGCGACCATTATGACATCACCGTTGCCATGACGACCATTATGACATCATCGTAGCCATTACGACCATTATTAAATCACAGTCGCCATGACAACCATTATGACATCTTCGTCGCCATGACGACCATTATGACATCATGACATCACCGTTGCCATGACGACCAGTATTACATTAGCGTCGCCATGACAACCATTATGACATCATCGTCGCCATGACAACCATTATGACAACATCGTCGCCATGGCAACCATTATGACATCATCATCGCCATGACAACCATTATGACATCATTGTCGCCATGACGACCATTATGACATCATCGTCGCCATGACGACCATTATGACATCATCGTCGCCATGGCGACCATTATGACAATATCGTCGCCATGACGACCCTTATGACATCATCGTCGCCATGGCAACCATTATGACATCATCATCGCCATGACAACCAATATGATATCATTGTCGCCATGACAACCATTATGACATCATGACATCACCATTGCTATGACGACCATTATGACATCACCGTTGCCATGACGACCATTATGACATCATCGTAGCCATTACGACCATTATCACAGTCGCCATGACAACCATTATGACATCTTCGTCGCCATGATGACCATTATGACATCATCGTCGCCATGACAACCATTATGACATCATCGTCGCCATGGCGACCATTATGACACCACCGTTGCCATGACGACCATTATGACATCATTGTCGCCATGATGACCGTTATGACATTATCGTCGCCATGACGACCCTTATGACATCATCGTCGCCATGGCAACCATTATGACATCATCATCGCCATGACAACCAATATGATATCATCGTCGCCATGATGACCATTATGACATCATCATCGCCATAACAACCATTATGACATCATCGTCGCCATGGTGACCATTATGACATCACCGTCGCCATGACGACCATTATGACATCATCGTAGCCATTACGACCATTATTAAATTACAGTCGCCATGACAACCATTATGACATCTTCGTCGTCATGACGACCATTATGACATCATGACATCACCGTTGCCATGACGACCATTATGACATCATCGTCGCCATGACAACCATTATGACATCACAATCGCCATGACGACCATTATGGCATCATCATCGCCATGATGACCCTTTATGACATTATCGTCGCCATGACGACCCTTATGACATCATCGTCGCCATGGCAACCATTATGACATCATCATCACCATGACAACCAATATGATATCATCGTCGCCATGATGACCATTGTGATATCATCGTCGCCATGACAACCATTATGACATCATCGTCGCCATGACGACCATTATGACATCACCGTTGCCATGACGACCATTATGACATCATCGTAGCCATTACGACCATTATTAAATCACAGTCGCCATGACAACCATTATGACATCTTCGTCGCCATGACGACCATTATGACATCATGACATCACCGTTGCCATGACGACCATTATGACATCACCGTTGCCATGACGACCATTATGACATCATCGTCGCCATGACGACCATTATGACATCATCGTCGCCATGACGACCATTATGACATCATCGTCGCCATGACGACCATTATAACATCATCGTCGCCATGGCGACCTTTATGACATCATCATCGCCATGATGACCGTTATGACAATATCGTCGCCATGACGACCCTTATGACATCATCGTCGCCATGACAACCATTATGACATCATCGTTGCCATGGCAACCATTATGACATCACGGTCGCCATGTCGACCATTATGACATCATCGTAGCCATTACGATCATTATTAAATCACAGTCGCCATGACAACCATTATGACATCTTCGTCGCCATGACGACCATTATGACATCATGACATCACCATTGCTATGACGACCATTATGACATCACCGTTGCCATGACGACCATTATGACATCATCGTAGCCATTACGACCATTATAAAAGTCGCCATGACCACCATTATGACATCTTGACATCACCGTTGCCATGACGACCATTATGACATCATCGTCGCCATGACAACCATTATGACATCATCGTTGCCATGACAACCATTATGACATCATCGTCGCCATGGCGACCATTACGACACCACCGTTGCCATGACGACCATTATGACATCATTGTTGCCTTGACGACAATTATGACATTATCATCGCCATGACGACCATTATGACATCATCATCGCCATGATGACCGTTATGACATTATCGTCGCCATGACGACCCTTATGACATCATCGTCGCCATGGAAACCATTATGACATCATCATCGCCATGCCAACCAATATGATATCATCGTCGCCATGATGACCATTATGACATCATCGTCGCCATGACAACCATTATGACATCATCGTCGCCATGGTGACCATTATGACATCACCGTCGCCATGACGACCATTATGACATCATCGTAGCCATTACGACCATTATTAAATCACAGTCGCCATGACAACCATTATGACATCTTCGTCGCCATGACGACCATTATGACATCATGACATCACCGTTGCCATGACGACCATTATGACATCACCGTTGCCATGACGACCATTATGACATCACCGTCACCATGACGACCATTATGACATAATCGTCGCCATGACAACCATTATGACATCACAATCGCCATGACGACCATTATGGCATCATCATCGCCATGATGACCCTGTATGACATTATCGTCGCCATGACGACCCTTATGACATCATCGTCGCCATGGCAACCATTATGACATCATCATCGCCATGACAACCAATATGATATCATCGTCGCCATGATGACCATTGTGATATCATCGTCGCCATGACAACCATTATGACATCATCGTCGCCATGACCACCATTATGACATCACCGTTGCCATGACGACCATTATGACATCATCGTAGCCATTACGACTATTATTAAATCACAGTCGCCATGACAACCATTATGACATCTCCGTTGCCATGACGACCATTATGACACCACCGTTGCTATGACGACCATGATGACATCATCGTCGCCATAACGACCATTATGACATCATCGTAGCCATGACAACCATTATGACATCATCGTCGCCATGGCAACCATTATGACATCATATTCGCCATGGCGACCATTATGACATCACCGTCGCCATGACGACCATTATGACATCATCGTAGCCATTACGACCATTATTAAATCACAGTCGCCATGACAACCATTATGACATCATCGTCGCCATGACGACCATTATGACATCATCGTCGCTATGACAACCATTATGACATCACAATCGCCATGACGACCATTATGACATCATCGTCGCCATGGCGACCATTATGGCATCATCATCGCCGTGATGACCGTTATGACAATATCGTCCCAATGACGACCCTTATAACATCATCGTCGCCATGGCAACCATTATGACATCATCATCGCCATGACAACCAATATGATATCATTGTCGCCATGACAACCATTATGACATCATCGTCGCCATGGCAACCATTATGACATTACGGTCGCCATGTCGACCATTATGACATCATCGTAGCCATTACGACCATTATTAAATCACAGTCTCCATGACAACCATTGTGACATCTTCGTCGCCATGACGACCATTATGACATCACCGTTCCTATGACGAACATTATGACATCACCGTTGCCATGACGACCATTATGACATCATCGTAGCCATTACGACCATTATTAAATCACAGTCACCATGACAACCATTATGACATCTTCGTCGCCATGACGACCATTATGACATCATGACATCACCGTTGCCATGACGACCATTATGACATCATCGTCGCCATGACAACCATTATGACATCATCGTCGCCATGGCGACCATTATGACACCACCGTTGCCATGACGACCATTATGACATCATCGTCGCCTTGACGACAATTATGACATCATCATCGCCATGACGACCATTATGACATCATCATCGCCATGATGACCGTTATGACATTATCGTCGCCATGATGACCCTTATGACATCATCGTCGCCATGGCAACCATTATGACATCATCATCGCCATGACGACCATTATGACATCATCATCGCCATGATGACCGTTATGACATTATCGTCGCCATGATGACCATTATGACATCATCGTCGCCATGACAACCATTATGACATCATCGTCGCCATGGCGACCATTATGACATCACCTTCACCATGACGACCATTATGACATCACCGTAGCCATTACGACCATTATTAAATCACAGTCGCCATGACAACCATTATGACATCTTCGTCGCCATGACGACCATTATGACATCATGACATCACCGTTGCCATGACGACCATTATGACATCACCGTTGCCATGACGACCATTATGACATCATCGTCGCCATGACGACCATTATGACATCATCGTCGCCATGACACCCATTATGACATCACAATCGCCATGACGACCATTATGGCATCATCATCGCCATGATGACCCTTTATGACATTATCGTCGCCATGACGACCCTTATGACATCATCGTCGCCATGGCAACCATTATGACATCATCATCGCCATGACAACCAATATGATATCATCGTCGCCATGATGACCATTATGATATCATCGTCGCCATGACGACCATTATGACATCATCGTCGCCATGACAACCATTATGACATCATCGTCGCCATGGCGACCATTATGACATCACCGTTGCCATGACGACCATTATGACATCATCGTAGCCATTACGACCATTATTAAATCACAGTCGCCATGACAACCATTATGACATCTTCGTCGCCATGACGACCATTATGACATCATGACATCACCGTTGCCATGACGACCATTATGACATCACCGTTGCCATGACGACCATTATGACATCATCGTCGCCATGACAACCATTATGACATCACAATCGCCATGACGACCATTATGGCATCATCATCGCCATGATGACCCTTTATGACATTATCGTCGCCATGACGACCCTTATGACATCATCGTCGCCATGGCAACCATTATGACATCATCATCGCCATGACAACCAATATGATATCATCGTCGCCATGATGACCATTATATCATCATCGCCATGACAACCAATATGATATCATCGTCGCCATGATGACCATTATGACATCATCGTCGCCATGACAACCATTATGACATCATATTCGCCATGGCGACCATTATGACATCACCGTCGCCATGACGACCATTATGACATCACCGTCGCCATGACGACCATTATTAAATCACAGTCGCCATGACAACCATTATGACATCTTCGTCGCCATGACGACCATTATGACATCATGACATCAACGTTGCCATGACGACCATTATGACATCACCGTTGCCATGACGACCATTATGACATCATCGTCGCCATGACGACCATTATGACATCATCGTCGCCATGACAACCATTATGACATCACAATCGCCATGACGACCATTATGACATCATCGTCGCCATGGCGACCATTATGACATCATCATCGCCATGATGGCCGTTATGACATCATCATCGCCATGATGACCGTTATGACATCATCATCGCCATGATGACCGTTATGACAATATCGTTGCCATGACGACCCTTATGACATCATCGTCGCCATGGCAACCATTATGACATCATCATCGCCATGACAACCAATATGATATCATTGTCGCCATGACAACCATTATGACATCATCGTCGCCATGGCAACCATTACGACATCACGGTCACCATGTCGACCATTATGACATCATCGTAGCCATTACGACCATTATTAAATCACAGTCGCCATGACAACCATTATGACATCTTCGTTGCCATGACGACCATTATGACATCATGACATCACCGTTGCTATGACGACCATTATGACATCACCGTTGCCATGACGACCATTATGACATCATCGTAGCCATTACGACCATTATTAAATCACAGTCGCCATGACACCCATTATGACATCTTCGTCGCCATGACGACCATTATGACATCATGACATCACCGTTGCCATGACGACCATTATGACATCATCGTCGCCATGACAACCATTATGACATCATCGTCGCCATGGCGACCATTATGACACCACCGTTGCCATGACGACCATTATGACATCATCGTCGCCTTGACGACAATTATGACATCATCATCGCCATGACGACCATTATGACATCATCATCGACATGATGACCGTTATGACATTATCGTCGCCATGACGACCCTTATGAAATCATCGTCGCCATGGCAACCATTATGACATAATCATCGCCATGACAACCAATATGATATCATCGTCACCATGATGACCATTATGACATCATCGTCGCCATGACAATCATTATGACATCATCGTCGCCATGGCGACCATTATGACATCACCGTCACCATGACGACCATTATGACATCATCGTAGCCATTACGACCATTATTAAATCACAGTCGCCATGACAACCATTATGACATCTTCGTCGCCATGACGACCATTATGACATCATGACATCACCGTTGCCATGACGACCATTATGACATCATCGTCGCCATGACAACCATTATGACATCACAATCGCCATGACGACCATTATGGCATCATCATCGCCATGATGACCCTTTATGACATTATCATCGCCATGACGACCCTTATGACATCAACGTCGCCATGGCAACCATTATGACATCATCATCACCATGACAACCAATATGATATCATCGTCGCCATGACGACCATTATGACATCATGACATCACCGTTGCCATGACGACCATTATGACATCATCGTCGCCATGACGACCATTATGACATCATCGTCGCCATGACGACCATTATGACATCATCGTCGCCATGACAACCATTATGACATCATCGTCGCCATGATGACCATTATGACATCATCGTCGCCATGGCGACCATTATGACATCATCATCGCCATGATGACCGTTATGACAATATCGTCGCCATGACGACCCTTATGACATCATCATCGCCATGGCAACCATTATGACATCATCATCGCCATGACAACCAATATGATATCATTGTCGCCATGACAACCATTATGACATCATCGTCGCCATGGCAACCATTATGACATCACGGTCGCCATGTCGACCATTATGACATCATCGTAGCCATTACGATCATTATTAAATCACAGTCGCCATGACAACCATTATGACATCTTCGTCGCCATGACGACCATTATGACATCATGACATCACCATTGCTATGACGACCATTATGACATCACCGTTGCCATGACGACCATTATGACATCATCGTAGCCATTACGACCATTATCACAGTCGCCATGACAACCATTATGACATCTTCGTCGCCATGACCACCATTATGACATCATGACATCACCGTTGCCATGACGACCATTATGACATCATCGTCGCCATGACAACCATTATGACATCATCGTCGCCATGGCGACCATTATGACACCACCGTTGCCATGACGACCATTATGACATCATTGTCGCCTTGACGACAATTATGACATTATCATCGCCATGACGACCATTATTACATCATCATCGCCATGATGACCGTTATGACATTATCGTCGCCATGACGACCCTTATGACATCATCGTCACCATGGAAACCATTATGACATCATCATCGCCATGACAACCAATATGATATCATCGTCGCCATGATGACCATTATGACATCATCGTCGCCATGGTGACCATTATGACATCACCGTCGCCATGACGACCATTATGACATCATCGTAGCCATTACGACCATTATTAAATCACAGTCGCCATGACAACCATTATGACATCTTCGTCGCCATGACGACCATTATGACATCATGACATCACCGTTGCCATGACGACCATTATGACATCACCGTTGCCATGACGACCATTATGACATCACCGTCACCATGATGACCATTATGACATAATCGTCGCCATGACAACCATTATGACATCACAATCGCCATGACGACCATTATGGCATCATCATCGCCATGATGACCCTTTATGACATTATCGTCGCCATGACGACCCTTATGACATCATCGTCGCCATGGCAACCATTATGACATCATCATCGCCATGACAACCAATATGATATCATCGTCGCCATGATGACCATTGTGATATCATCGTCGCCATGACAACCATTATGACATCATCGTCGCCATGACCACCATTATGACATCACCGTTGCCATGACGACCATTATGACATCATCGTAGCCATTACGACTATTATTAAATCACAGTCGCCATGACAACCATTATGACATCTTCGTCGCCATGACGACCATTATGACATCATGACATCACCGTTGCCATGACGAACATTATGACATCACCGTTGCTATGACGACCATTATGACATCATCGTCGCCATGACGACCATTATGACATCATCGTAGCCATGACAACCATTATGACATCATCGTCGCCATGGCAACCATTATGACATCATATTCGCCAAGGCGACCATTATGACATCACCGTCACCATGACGACCATTATGACATCATCATAGCCATTACGACCATTATTAAATCACAGTCGCCATGACAACCTTTATGACATCTTCGTCGCCATGACGACCATTATGACATCATGACATCACCGTTGCCATGACGGCCATTATGACATCACCGTTGCCATGACGACCATTATGACATCATCGTCGCCATGACGACCATTATGACATCATCGTCGCTATGACAACCATTATGACATCACAATCGCCATGACGACCATTATGACATCATCGTCGCCATGGCGACCATTATGACATCATCATCGCCATGATGACCGTTATGACAATATCGTCCCAATGACGACCCTTATAACATCATCGTCGCCATGGCAACCATTATGACATCATCATCACCATAACAACCAATATGATATCATTGTCGCCATGACAACCATTATGACATCATCGTCGCCATGGCAACCATTATGACATTACGGTCGCCATGTCGACCATTATGACATCATCGTAGCCATTACGACCATTATTAAATCACAGTCTCCATGACAACCATTGTGACATCTTCGTCGCCATGACGACCATTATGACATCACCGTTCCTATGACGACCATTATGACATCACCGTTGCCATGACGACCATTATGACATCATCGTAGCCATTACGACCATTATTAAATCACAGTCGCCATGACAACCATTATGACATCTTCGTCGCCATGACGACCATTATGACATCATGAAATCACCGTTGCCATGACGACCATTATGACATCATCGTCGCCATGACAACCATTATGACATCACCGTCGCCATCGCGACCATTATGACACCACCGTTGCCATGACGACCATTATGACATCATCGCCGCCTTGACGACAATTATGACATCATCATCGCCATGACGACCATTATGACATCATCATCGCCATGATGACCGTTATGACATTATCGTCGCCATGATGACCCTTATGACATCATCGTCGCCATGGCAACCATTATGACATCATCATCGCCATGACGACCATTATGACATCATCATCAGCATGATGACCGTTATGACACTATCGTCGCCATGATGACCATTATGACATCATCGTCGCCATGACAACCATTATGACATCATCGTCGCCATGACGACCATTATGACATCACCGTAGCCATTACGACCATTATTAAATCACAGTCGCCATGACAACCATTATGACATCTTCGTCGCCATGACGACCATTATGACATCATGACATCACCGTTGCCATGACGACCATTATGACATCATCGTCGCCATGACAACCATTATGACATCACAATCGCCATGACGACCATTATGGCATCATCATCGCCATGATGACCCTTTATGACATTATCGTCGCCATGACGACCCTTATGACATCATCGTCGCCATGGCAACCATTATGACATCATCATCACCATGACAACCAATATGATATCATCGTCGCCATGATGACCATTGTGATATCATCGTCGCCATGACAACCATTATGACATCATCGTCGCCATGACGACCATTATGACATCACCGTTGCCATGACGACCATTATGACATCATCGTAGCCATTACGACCATTATTAAATCACAGTCGCCATGACAACCATTATGACATCTTTGTCGCCATGACGACCATTATGACATCATGACATCACCGTTGCCATGACGACCATTATGACATCATCGTCGCTATGACGACCATTATGACATCATCGTCACCATGACGACCATTATGACATCATTGTCGCCATGACAACCATTATGACATCATCATCGCCATGATGACCGTTATGACAATATCGTCGCCATGATGACCCTTATGACATCATCGTCGCCATGGCAACCATTATGACATCATCGCCATGACAACCAATATGATATCATTGTCGCCATGACAACCATTATGACATCATCGTCGCCATGGCAACCATTATGACATCACGGTCGCCATGTCGACCATTATGACATCATCGTAGCCATTACGATCATTATTAAATCACAGTCGCCATGACAACCATTATGACATCTTCGTCGCCATGACGACCATTATGACATCATGACATCACCATTGCTATGACGACCATGATGACATCACCGTTGCCATGACGACCATTATGACATCATCGTAGCCATTTCGACTATTATCACAGTCGCCATGACAACCATTATGACATCTTCGTCGCCATGACCACCATTATGACATCATGACATCACCGTTGCCATGACGACCATTATGACATCATCGTCGCTATGACGACCATTATGACATCATCGTCACCATGACGACCATTATGACATCATTGTCGCCATGACAACCATTATGACATCATCATCGCCATGATGACCGTTATGACAATATCGTCGCCATGACGACCCTTATGACATCATCGTCGCCATGGCAACCATTATGACATCATCATCGCCATGACAACCAATATGATATCATTGTCGCCATGACAACCATTATGACATCATCGTCGCCATGGCAACCATTATGACATCACGGTCGCCATGTCGACCATTATGACATCATCGTAGCCATTACGATCATTATTAAATCACAGTCGCCATGACAACCATTATGACATCTTCGTCGCCATGACGACCATTATGACATCATGACATCACCATTGCTATGACGACCATTATGACATCACCGTTGCCATGACGACCATTATGACATCATCGTAGCCATTACGACCATTATCACAGTCGCCATGACAACCATTATGACATCTTCGTCGCCATGACCACCATTATGACATCATGACATCACCGTTGCCATGACGACCATTATGACATCATCGTCGCCATGACAACCATTATGACATCATCGTCGCCATGGCGACCATTATGACACCACCGTTGCCATGACGACCATTATGACATCATTGTCGCCTTGACGACAATTATGACATTATCATCGCCATGACGACCATTATGACATCATCATCGCCATGATGACCGTTATGACATTATCGTCGCCATGACGACCCTTATGACATCATCGTCGCCATGGAAACCATTATGACATCATCATCGCCATGACAACCAATATGATATCATCGTCGCCATGATGACCATTATGACATCATCGTCGCCATGGTGACCATTATGACATCACCGTCGCCATGACGACCATTATGACATCATCGTAGCCATTACGACCATTATTAAATCACAGTCGCCATGACAACCATTATGACATCTTCGTCGCCATGACGACCATTATGACATCATGACATCACCGTTGCCATGGCGACCATTATGACATCACCGTTGCCATGACGACCATTATGACATCACCGTCACCATGATGACCATTATGACATAATCGTCGCCATGACAACCATTATGACATCACAATCGCCATGACGACCATTATGGCATCATCATCGCCATGATGACCCTTTATGACATTATCGTCGCCATGACGACCCTTATGACATCATCGTCGCCATGGCAACCATTATGACATCATCATCGCCATGACAACCAATATGATATCATCGTCGCCATGATGACCATTGTGATATCATCGTCGCCATGACAACCATTATGACATCATCGTCGCCATGACCACCATTATGACATCACCGTTGCCATGACGACCATTATGACATCATCGTAGCCATTACGACTATTATTAAATCACAGTCGCCATGACAACCATTATGACATCTTCGTCGCCATGACGACCATTATGACATCATGACATCACCGTTGCCATGACGAACATTATGACATCACCGTTGCTATGACGACCATTATGACATCATCGTCGCCATGACGACCATTATGACATCATCGTAGCCATGACAACCATTATGACATCATCGTCGCCATGGCAACCATTATGACATCATATTCGCCAAGGCGACCATTATGACATCACCATCGCCATGACGACCATTATGACATCATCATAGCCATTACGACCATTATTAAATCACAGTCGCCATGACAACCTTTATGACATCTTCGTCGCCATGACGACCATTATGACATCATGACATCACCGTTGCCATGACGGCCATTATGACATCACCGTTGCCATGACGGCCATTATGACATCACCGTTGCCATGACGACCATTATGACATCATCGTCGCCATGACGACCATTATGACATCATCGTCGCTATGACAACCATTATGACATCACAATCGCCATGACGACCATTATGACATCATCGTCGCCATGGCGACCATTATGACATCATCATCGCCATGATGACCGTTATGACAATATCGTCCCAATGACGACCCTTATAACATCATCGTCGCCATGGCAACCATTATGACATCATCATCACCATAACAACCAATATGATATCATTGTCGCCATGACAACCATTATGACATCATCGTCGCCATGGCAACCATTATGACATTACGGTCGCCATGTCGACCATTATGACATCATCGTAGCCATTACGACCATTATTAAATCACAGTCTCCATGACAACCATTGTGACATCTTCGTCGCCATGACGACCATTATGACATCACCGTTCCTATGACGACCATTATGACATCACCGTTGCCATGACGACCATTATGACATCATCGTAGCCATTACGACCATTATTAAATCACAGTCGCCATGACAACCATTATGACATCTTCGTCGCCATGACGACCATTATGACATCATGACATCACCGTTGCCATGACGACCATTATGACATCATCGTCGCCATGACAACCATTATGACATCACCGTCGCCATCGCGACCATTATGACACCACCGTTGCCATGACGACCATTATGACATCATCGCCGCCTTGACGACAATTATGACATCATCATCGCCATGACGACCATTATGACATCATCATCGCCATGATGACCGTTATGACATTATCGTCGCCATGATGACCCTTATGACATCATCGTCGCCATGGCAACCATTATGACATCATCATCGCCATGACGACCATTATGACATCATCATCGCCATGATGACCGTTATGACACTATCGTCGCCATGATGACCATTATGACATCATCGTCGCCATGACAACCATTATGACATCATCGTCGCCATGACGACCATTATGACATCACCGTAGCCATTACGACCATTATTAAATCACAGTCGCCATGACAACCATTATGACATCTTCGTCGCCATGACGACCATTATGACATCATGACATCACCGTTGCCATGACGACCATCATGACATCATCGTCGCCATGACAACCATTATGACATCACAATCGCCATGACGACCATTATGGCATCATCATCGCCATGATGACCCTTTATGACATTATCGTCGCCATGACGACCCTTATGACATCATCGTCGCCATGGCAACCATTATGACATCATCATCACCATGACAACCAATATGATATCATCGTCGCCATGATGACCATTGTGATATCATCGTCGCCATGACAACCATTATGACATCATCGTCGCCATGACGACCATTATGACATCACCGTTGCCATGACGACCATTATGACATCATCGTAGCCATTACGACCATTATTAAATCACAGTCGCCATGACAACCATTATGACATCTTTGTCGCCATGACGACCATTATGACATCATGACATCACCGTTGCCATGATGACCATTATGACATCATCGTCGCTATGACGACCATTATGACATCATCGTCACCATGACGACCATTATGACATCATTGTCGCCATGACAACCATTATGACATCATCATCGCCATGATGACCGTTATGACAATATCGTCGCCATGACGACCCTTATGACATCATCGTCGCCATGGCAACCATTATGACATCATCGCCATGACAACCAATATGATATCATTGTCGCCATGACAACCATTATGACATCATCGTCGCCATGGCAACCATTATGACATCACGGTCGCCATGTCGACCATTATGACATCATCGTAGCCATTACGATCATTATTAAATCACAGTCGCCATGACAACCATTATGACATCTTCGTCGCCATGACGACCAATATGACATCATGACATCACCATTGCTATGACGACCATTATGACATCACCGTTGCCATGACGACCATTATGACATCATCGTAGCCATTACGACCATTATCACAGTCGCCATGACCACCATTATGACATCATGACATCACCATTGCCATGACGACCATTATGACATCATCGTCGCCATGACAACCATTATGACATCATCGTCGCCATGGCGACCATTATGACACCACCGTTGCCATGACGACCATTATGACATCATTGTCGCCTTGACGACAATTATGACATTATCATCGCCATGACGACCATTATGACATCATCATCGCCATGATGACCGTTATGACATTATCGTCGCCATGACGACCCTTATGACATCATCGTCGCCATGGAAACCATTATGACATCATCATCGCCATGACAACCAATATGATATCATCGTCGCCATGATGACCATTATGACATCATCGTCGCCATGATGACCATTATGACATCATCGTCGCCATGGTGACCATTATGACATCACCGTCGCCATGACGACCATTATGACATCATCGTAGCCATTATGACCATTATTAAATCAAAGTCGCCATGACAACCATTATGACATCTTCGTCGCCATGACGACCATTATGACATCATGACATCACCGTTGCCATGACGACCATTATGACATCACCGTTGCCATGACGACCATTATGACATCACCGTCACCATGACGACCATTATGACATAATCGTCGCCATGACAACCATTATGACATCACAATCGCCATGACGACCATTATGGCATCATCATCGCCATGATGACCCTTTATGACATTATCGTCGCCATGACGACCCTTATTACATCATCGTCGCCATGGCAACCATTATGACATCATCATCGCCATGACAACCAATATGATATCATCGTCGCCATGATGACCATTGTGATATCATCGTCGCCATGACAACCATTATGACATCATCGTCGCCATGACCACCATTATGACATCACCGTTGCCATGACGACCATTATGACATCATCGTAGCCATTACGACTATTATTAAATCACAGTCGCCATGACAACCATTATGACATCTTCGTCGCCATGACGACCATTATGACATCATGACATCACCGTTGCCATGACGACCATTATGACATCACCGTTGCTATGACGACCATTATGACATCATCGTCGCCATGACGACCATTATGACATCATCGTAGCCATGACAACCATTATGACATCATCGTCGCCATGGCAACCATTATGACATCATATTCGCCATGGCGACCATTATGACATCACCATCGCCATGACGACCATTATGACATCATCATACGCATTACGACCATTATTAAAGCACAGTCGCCATGACAACCATTATGACATCTTCGTCGCCATGACGACCATTATGACATCATGACATCACCGTTGCCATGACGACCATTATGACATCACCGTTGCCATGACGACCATTATGACATCATCGTCGCCATGACGACCATTATGACATCATCGTCGCTATGACAACCATTATGACATCACAATCGCCATGACGACCATTATGACATCATCGTCGCCATGGCGACCATTATGACATCATCATCGCCATGATGACCTTTATGACAATATCGTCCCAATGACGACCCTTATAACATCATCGTCGCCATGGCAACCATTATGACATCATCATCGCCATGACAACTAATATGATATCATTGTCGCCATGACAACCATTATGAAATCATCGTCGCCATGGCAACCATTATGACATTACGGTCGCCATGTCGACCATTATGACATCATAGTAGCCATTACGACCATTATTAAATCACAGTCTCCATGACAACCATTGTGACATCTTCGTCGCCATGACGACCATTATGACATCACCGTTCCTATGACGACCATTATGACATCACCGTTGCCATGACGACCATTATGACATCATCGTAGCCATTACGACCATTATTAAATCACAGTCGCCATGACAACCATTATGACATCTTCGTCGCCATGACGACCATTATGACATCATGACATCACCGTTGCCATGACGACCATTATGACATCATCGTCGCCATGACAACCATTATGACATCATCGTCGCCATCGCGACCATTATGACACCACCGTTGCCATGACGACCATTATGACATCATCGCCGCCTTGATGACAATTATGACATCATCATCGCCATGACGACCATTATGACATCATCATCGCCATGATGACCGTTATGACATTATCGTCGCCATGATGACCCTTATGACATCATCGTCGCCATGGCAACCATTATGACATCATCATCGCCATGACGACCATTATGACATCATCATCGCCATGATGACCGTTATGACACTATCGTCGCCATGATGACCATTATGACATCATCGTCGCCATGACAACCATTATGACATCATCGTCGCCATGACGACCATTATGACATCACCGTAGCCATTACGACCATTATTAAATCACAGTCGCCATGACAACCATTATGACATCTTCGTCGCCATGACGACCATTATGACATCATGACATCACCGTTGCCATGACGACCATTATGACATCACAATCGCCATGACGACGATTATGGCATCATCATCGCCATGATGACCCTTTATGACATTATCGTCGCCATGACGACCCTTATGACATCATCATCGCCATGATGACCGTTATGACAATATCGTCCCAATGACGACCCTTATAACATCATCGTCGCCATGACAACCATTATGACATCACAATCGCCATGACGACCATTATGGCATCATCATCGCCATGATGACCCTTTATGACATTATCGTCGCCATGACGACCCTTATGACATCATCGTCGCCATGGCAACCATTATGACATCATCATCACCATGACAACCAATATGATATCATCGTCGCCATGATGACCATTGTGATATCATCGTCGCCATGACAACCATTATGACATCATCGTCGCCATGACGACCATTATGACATCACCGTTGCCATGACGACCATTATGACATCATCGTAGCCATTACGACCATTATTAAATCACAGTCGCCATGACAACCATTATGACATCTTTGTCGCCATGACGACCATTATGACATCATGACATCACCGTTGCCATGACGACCATTATGACATCATCGTCGCTATGACGACCATTATGACATCATCGTCACGATGACGACCATTATGACATCATTGTCGCCATGACAACCATTATGACATCATCATCGCAATGATGACCGTTATGACAATATCGTCGCCATGATGACCCTTATGACATCATCGTCGCCATGGCAACCATTATGACATCATCGCCATGACAACCAATATGATATCATTGTCGCCATGACAACCATTATGACATCATCGTCGCCATGGCAACCATTATGACATCACGGTCGCCATGTCGACCATTATGACATCATCGTAGCCATTACGACTATTATTAAATCACAGTCGCCATGACAACCATTATGACATCTTCGTCGCCATGACGACCATTATGACATCATGACATCACCGTTGCCATGACGACCATTATGACATCACCGTTGCTATGACGACCATTATGACATCATCGTCGCCATGACGACCATTATGACATCATCGTAGCCATGACAACCATTATGACATCATCGTCGCCATGGCAACCATTATGACATCATATTCGCCAAGGCGACCATTATGACATCACCGTCACCATGACGACCATTATGACATCATCATAGCCATTACGACCATTATTAAATCACAGTCGCCATGACAACCATTATGACATCTTCGTCGCCATGACGACCATTATGACATCATGACATCACCGTTGCCATGACGACCATTATGACATCATCGTTGCCATGACGACCATTATGACATCATCGTCGCTATGACAACCATTATGACATCACAATCGCCATGACGACCATTATGACTTCATCGTCGCCATGGCGACCATTATGACATCATCATCGCCATGATGACCGTTATGACAATATCGTCCCAATGACGACCCTTATAACATCATCGTCGCCATGACAACCATTATGACATCACAATCGCCATGACGACCATTATGGCATCATCATCGCCATGATGACCCTTTATGACATTATCGTCGCCATGACGACCCTTATGACATCATCGTCGCCATGGCAACCATTATGACATCATCATCACCATGACAACCAATATGATATCATCGTCGCCATGATGACCATTGTGATATCATCGTCGCCATGACAACCATTATGACATCATCGTCGCCATGACGACCATTATGACATCACCGTTGCCATGACGACCATTATGACATCATCGTAGCCATTACGACCATTATTAAATCACAGTCGCCATGACAACCATTATGACATCTTTGTCGCCATGACGACCATTATGACATCATGACATCACCGTTGCCATGACGACCATTATGACATCATCGTCGCTATGACGACCATTATGACATCATCGTCACGATGACGACCATTATGACATCATTGTCGCCATGACAACCATTATGACATCATCATCGCAATGATGACCGTTATGACAATATCGTCGCCATGATGACCCTTATGACATCATCGTCGCCATGGCAACCATTATGACATCATCGCCATGACAACCAATATGATATCATTGTCGCCATGACAACCATTATGACATCATCGTCGCCATGGCAACCATTATGACATCACGGTCGCCATGTCGACCATTATGACATCATCGTAGCCATTACGACTATTATTAAATCACAGTCGCCATGACAACCATTATGACATCTTCGTCGCCATGACGACCATTATGACATCATGACATCACCGTTGCCATGACGACCATTATGACATCACCGTTGCTATGACGACCATTATGACATCATCGTCGCCATGACGACCATTATGACATCATCGTAGCCATGACAACCATTATGACATCATCGTCGCCATGGCAACCATTATGACATCATATTCGCCAAGGCGACCATTATGACATCACCGTCACCATGACGACCATTATGACATCATCATAGCCATTACGACCATTATTAAATCACAGTCGCCATGACAACCATTATGACATCTTCGTCGCCATGACGACCATTATGACATCATGACATCACCGTTGCCATGACGACCATTATGACATCATCGTTGCCATGACGACCATTATGACATCATCGTCGCTATGACAACCATTATGACATCACAATCGCCATGACGACCATTATGACTTCATCGTCGCCATGGCGACCATTATGACATCATCATCGCCATGATGACCGTTATGACAATATCGTCCCAATGACGACCCTTATAACATCATCGTCGCCATGACAACCATTATGACATCACAATCGCCATGACGACCATTATGGCATCATCATCGCCATGATGACCCTTTATGACATTATCGTCGCCATGACGACCCTTATGACATCATCGTCGCCATGGCAACCATTATGACATCATCATCACCATGACAACCAATATGATATCATCGTCGCCATGATGACCATTGTGATATCATCGTCGCCATGACAACCATTATGACATCATCGTCGCCATGACGACCATTATGACATCACCGTTGCCATGACGACCATTATGACATCATCGTAGCCATTACGACCATTATTAAATCACAGTCGCCATGACAACCATTATGACATCTTTGTCGCCATGACGACCATTATGACATCATGACATCACCGTTGCCATGACGACCATTATGACATCATCGTTGCCATGACGACCATTATGACATCATCGTCGCTATGACAACCATTATGACATCACAATCGCCATGACGACCATTATGACTTCATCGTCGCCATGGCGACCATTATGACATCATCATCGCCATGATGACCGTTATGACAATATCGTCCCAATGACGACCCTTATAACATCATCGTCGCCATGACAACCATTATGACATCACAATCGCCATGACGACCATTATGGCATCATCATCGCCATGATGACCCTTTATGACATTATCGTCGCCATGACGACCCTTATGACATCATCGTCGCCATGGCAACCATTATGACATCATCATCACCATGACAACCAATATGATATCATCGTCGCCATGATGACCATTGTGATATCATCGTCGCCATGACAACCATTATGACATCATCGTCGCCATGACGACCATTATGACATCACCGTTGCCATGACGACCATTATGACATCATCGTAGCCATTACGACCATTATTAAATCACAGTCGCCATGACAACCATTATGACATCTTTGTCGCCATGACGACCATTATGACATCATGACATCACCGTTGCCATGACGACCATTATGACATCATCGTCGCTATGACGACCATTATGACATCATCGTCACGATGACGACCATTATGACATCATTGTCGCCATGACAACCATTATGACATCATCATCGCAATGATGACCGTTATGACAATATCGTCGCCATGATGACCCTTATGACATCATCGTCGCCATGGCAACCATTATGACATCATCGCCATGACAACCAATATGATATCATTGTCGCCATGACAACCATTATGACATCATCGTCGCCATGGCAACCATTATGACATCACGGTCGCCATGTCGACCATTATGACATCATCGTAGCCATTACGATCATTATTAAATCACAGTCGCCATGACAACCATTATGACATCTTCGTCGCCATGACGACCATTATGACATCATGACATCACCATTGCTATGACGACCATTATGACATCACCGTTGCCATGACGACCATTATGACATCATCGTAGCCATTACGACCATTATCACAGTCGCCATGACAACCATTATGACATCTTCGTCGCCATGACCACCATTATGACATCATGACATCACCGTTGCCATGACGACCATTATGACATCATCGTCGCTATGACGACCATTATGACATCATCGTCACCATGACGACCATTATGAGATCATTGTCGCCATGACAACCATTATGACATCATCATCGCCATGATGACCGTTATGACAATATCGTCGCCATGACGACCCTTATGACATCATCGTCGCCATGGCAACCATTATGACATCATCATCGCCATGACAACCAATATGATATCATTGTCGCCATGACAACCATTATGACATCATCGTCGCCATGGCAACCATTATGACATCACGGTCGCCATGTCGACCATTATGACATCATCGTAGCCATTACGATCATTATTAAATCACAGTCGCCATGACAACCATTATGACATCTTCGTCGCCATGACGACCATTATGACATCATGACATCACCATTGCTATGACGACCATTATGACATCACCGTTGCCATGACGACCATTATGACATCATCGTAGCCATTACGACCATTATCACAGTCGCCATGACAACCATTATGACATCTTCGTCGCCATGACCACCATTATGACATCATGACATCACCGTTGCCATGACGACCATTATGACATCATCGTCGCCATGACAACCATTATGACATCATCGTCGCCATGGCGACCATTATGACACCACCGTTGCCATGACGACCATTATGACATCATTGTCGCCTTGACGACAATTATGACATTATCATCGCCATGACGACCATTATGACATCATCATCGCCATGATGACCGTTATGACATTATCGTCGCCATGACGACCCTTATGACATCATCGTCGCCATGGAAACCATTATGACATCATCATCGCCATGACAACCAATATGATATCATCGTCGCCATGATGACCATTATGACATCATCGTCGCCATGGTGACCATTATGACATCACCGTCGCCATGACGACCATTATGACATCATCGTAGCCATTACGACCATTATTAAATCACAGTCGCCATGACAACCATTATGACATCTTCGTCGCCATGACGACCATTATGACATCATGACATCACCGTTGCCATGACGACCATTATGACATCACCGTTGCCATGACGACCATTATGACATCACCGTCACCATGATGACCATTATGACATAATCGTCGCCATGACAACCATTATGACATCACAATCGCCATGACGACCATTATGGCATCATCATCGCCATGATGACCCTTTATGACATTATCGTCGCCATGACGACCCTTATGACATCATCGTCGCCATGGCAACCATTATGACATCATCATCGCCATGACAACCAATATGATATCATCGTCGCCATGATGACCATTGTGATATCATCGTCGCCATGACAACCATTATGACATCATCGTCGCCATGACCACCATTATGACATCACCGTTGCCATGACGACCATTATGACATCATCGTAGCCATTACGACTATTATTAAATCACAGTCGCCATGACAACCATTATGACATCTTCGTCGCCATGACGACCATTATGACATCATGACATCACCGTTGCCATGACGAACATTATGACATCACCGTTGCTATGACGACCATTATGACATCATCGTCGCCATGACGACCATTATGACATCATCGTAGCCATGACAACCATTATGACATCATCGTCGCCATGGCAACCATTATGACATCATATTCGCCAAGGCGACCATTATGACATCACCATCGCCATGACGACCATTATGACATCATCATAGCCATTACGACCATTATTAAATCACAGTCGCCATGACAACCTTTATGACATCTTCGTCGCCATGACGACCATTATGACATCATGACATCACCGTTGCCATGACGGCCATTATGACATCACCGTTGCCATGACGACCATTATGACATCATCGTCGCCATGACGACCATTATGACATCATCGTCGCTATGACAACCATTATGACATCACAATCGCCATGACGACCATTATGACATCATCGTCGCCATGGCGACCATTATGACATCATCATCGCCATGATGACCGTTATGACAATATCGTCCCAATGACGACCCTTATAACATCATCGTCGCCATGGCAACCATTATGACATCATCATCACCATAACAACCAATATGATATCATTGTCGCCATGTCGACCATTATGACATCATCGTAGCCATTACGACCATTATTAAATCACAGTCTCCATGACAACCATTGTGACATCTTCGTCGCCATGACGACCATTATGACATCACCGTTCCTATGACGACCATTATGACATCACCGTTGCCATGACGACCATTATGACATCATCGTAGCCATTACGACCATTATTAAATCACAGTCGCCATGACAACCATTATGACATCTTCGTCGCCATGACGACCATTATGACATCATGACATCACCGTTGCCATGACGACCATTATGACATCATCGTCGCCATGACAACCATTATGACATCACCGTCGCCATCGCGACCATTATGACACCACCGTTGCCATGACGACCATTATGACATCATCGCCGCCTTGACGACAATTATGACATCATCATCGCCATGACGACCATTATGACATCATCATCGCCATGATGACCGTTATGACATTATCGTCGCCATGATGACCCTTATGACATCATCGTCGCCATGGCAACCATTATGACATCATCGTCGCCATGACGACCATTATGACATCATCATCGCCATGATGACCGTTATGACACTATCGTCGCCATGATGACCATTATGACATCATCGTCGCCATGACAACCATTATGACATCATCGTCGCCATGACGACCATTATGACATCACCGTAGCCATTACGACCATTATTAAATCACAGTCGCCATGACAACCATTATGACATCTTCGTCGCCATGACGACCATTATGACATCATGACATCACCGTTGCCATGACGACCATCATGACATCATCGTCGCCATGACAACCATTATGACATCACAATCGCCATGACGACCATTATGGCATCATCATCGCCATGATGACCCTTTATGACATTATCGTCGCCATGACGACCCTTATGACATCATCGTCGCCATGGCAACCATTATGACATCATCATCACCATGACAACCAATATGATATCATCGTCGCCATGATGACCATTGTGATATCATCGTCGCCATGACAACCATTATGACATCATCGTCGCCATGACGACCATTATGACATCACCGTTGCCATGACGACCATTATGACATCATCGTAGCCATTACGACCATTATTAAATCACAGTCGCCATGACAACCATTATGACATCTTTGTCGCCATGACGACCATTATGACATCATGACATCACCGTTGCCATGATGACCATTATGACATCATCGTCGCTATGACGACCATTATGACATCATCGTCACCATGACGACCATTATGACATCATTGTCGCCATGACAACCATTATGACATCATCATCGCCATGATGATAGTTATGACAATATCGTCGCCATGACGACCCTTATGACATCATCGTCGCCATGGCAACCATTATGACATCATCGCCATGACAACCAATATGATATCATTGTCGCCATGACAACCATTATGACATCATCGTCGCCATGGCAACCATTATGACATCACGGTCGCCATGTCGACCATTATGACATCATCGTAGCCATTACGATCATTATTAAATCACAGTCGCCATGACAACCATTATGACATCTTCGTCGCCATGACGACCAATATGACATCATGACATCACCATTGCTATGACGACCATTATGACATCACCGTTGCCATGACGACCATTATGACATCATCGTAGCCATTACGACCATTATCACAGTCGCCATGACAACCATTATGACATCTTCGTCGCCATGACCACCATTATGACATCATGACATCACCATTGCCATGACGACCATTATGACATCATCGTCGCCATGACAACCATTATGACATCATCGTCGCCATGGCGACCATTATGACACCACCGTTGCCATGACGACCATTATGACATCATTGTCGCCTTGACGACAATTATGACATTATCATCGCCATGACGACCATTATGACATCATCATCGCCATGATGACCGTTATGACATTATCGTCGCCATGACGACCCTTATGACATCATCGTCGCCATGGAAACCATTATGACATCATCATCGCCATGACAACCAATATGATATCATCGTCGCCATGATGACCATTATGACATCATCGTCGCCATGATGACCATTATGACATCATCGTCGCCATGGTGACCATTATGACATCACCGTCGCCATGACGACCATTATGACATCATCGTAGCCATTATGACCATTATTAAATCAAAGTCGCCATGACAACAATTATGACATCTTCGTCGCCATGACGACCATTATGACATCATGACATCACCGTTGCCATGACGACCATTATGACATCACCGTTGCCATGACGACCATTATGACATCACCGTCACCATGACGACCATTATGACATAATCGTCGCCATGACAACCATTATGACATCACAATCGCCATGACGACCATTATGGCATCATCATCGCCATGATGACCCTTTATGACATTATCGTCGCCATGACGACCCTTATTACATCATCGTCGCCATGGCAACCATTATGACATCATCATCGCCATGACAACCAATATGATATCATCGTCGCCATGATGACCATTGTGATATCATCGTCGCCATGACAACCATTATGACATCATCGTCGCCATGACCACCATTATGACATCACCGTTGCCATGACGACCATTATGACATCATCGTAGCCATTACGACTATTATTAAATCACAGTCGCCATGACAACCATTATGACATCATCGTAGCCATGACAACCATTATGACATCATCGTCGCCATGGCAACCATTATGACATCATATTCGCCAAGGCGACCATTATGACATCACCATCGCCATGACGACCATTATGACATCATCATAGCCATTACGACCATTATTAAATCACAGTCGCCATGACAACCTTTATGACATCTTCGTCGCCATGACGACCATTATGACATCATGACATCACCGTTGCCATGACGGCCATTATGACATCACCGTTGCCATGACGACCATTATGACATCATCGTCGCCATGACGACCATTATGACATCATCGTCGCCATGGCAACCATTATGACATCATATTCGCCAAGGCGACCATTATGACATCACCATCGCCATGACGACCATTATGACATCATCATAGCCATTACGACCATTATTAAATCACAGTCGCCATGACAACCTTTATGACATCTTCGTCGCCATGACGACCATTATGACATCATGACATCACCGTTGCCATGACGGCCATTATGACATCACCGTTGCCATGACGACCATTATGACATCATCGTCGCCATGACGACCATTATGACATCATCGTCACTATGACAACCATTATGACATCACAATCGCCATGACGACCATTATGACATCATCGTCGCCATGGCGACCATTATGACATCATCATCGCCATGATGACCGTTATGACAATATCGTCCCAATGACGACCCTTATAACATCATCGTCGCCATGGCAACCATTATGACATCATCATCACCATAACAACCAATATGATATCATTGTCGCCATGACAACCATTATGACATCATCGTCGCCATGGCAACCATTATTACATTACGGTCGCCATGTCGACCATTATGACATCATCGTAGCCATTACGACCATTATTAAATCACAGTCTCCATGACAACCATTGTGACATCTTCGTCGCCATGACGACCATTATGACATCACCGTTCCTATGACGACCATTATGACATCACCGTTGCCATGACGACCATTATGACATCATCGTAGCCATTACGACCATTATTAAATCACAGTCGCCATGACAACCATTATGACATCTTCGTCGCCATGACGACCATTATGACATCATGACATCACCGTTGCCATGACGACCATTATGACATCATCGTCGCCATGACAACCATTATGACATCACCGTCGCCATCGCGACCATTATGACACCACCGTTGCCATGACGACCATTATGACATCATCGCCGCCTTGACGACAATTATGACATCATCATCGCCATGACGACCATTATGACATCATCATCGCCATGATGACCGTTATGACATTATCGTCGCCATGATGACCCTTATGACATCATCGTCGCCATGGCAACCATTATGACATCATCATCGCCATGACGACCATTATGACATCATCATCGCCATGATGACCGTTATGACACTATCGTCGCCATGATGACCATTATGACATCATCGTCGCCATGACAACCATTATGACATCATCGTCGCCATGACGACCATTATGACATCACCGTAGCCATTACGACCATTATTAAATCACAGTCGCCATGACAACCATTATGACATCTTCGTCGCCATGACGACCATTATGACATCATGACATCACCGTTGCCATGACGACCATCATGACATCATCGTCGCCATGACAACCATTATGACATCACAATCGCCATGACGACCATTATGGCATCATCATCGCCATGATGACCCTTTATGACATTATCGTCGCCATGACGACCCTTATGACATCATCGTCGCCATGGCAACCATTATGACATCATCATCACCATGACAACCAATATGATATCATCGTCGCCATGATGACCATTGTGATATCATCGTCGCCATGACAACCATTATGACATCATCGTCGCCATGACGACCATTATGACATCACCGTTGCCATGACGACCATTATGACATCATCGTAGCCATTACGACCATTATTAAATCACAGTCGCCATGACAACCATTATGACATCTTTGTCGCCATGACGACCATTATGACATCATGACATCACCGTTGCCATGATGACCATTATGACATCATCGTCGCTATGACGACCATTATGACATCATCGTCACCATGACGACCATTATGACATCATTGTCGCCATGACAACCATTGTGACATCATCATCGCCATGATGACCGTTATGACAATATCGTCGCCATGACGACCCTTATGACATCATCGTCGCCATGGCAACCATTATGACATCATCGCCATGACAACCAATATGATATCATTGTCGCCATGACAACCATTATGACATCATCGTCGCCATGGCAACCATTATGACATCACGGTCGCCATGTCGACCATTATGACATCATCGTAGCCATTACGATCATTATTAAATCACAGTCGCCATGACAACCATTATGACATCTTCGTCGCCATGACGACCAATATGACATCATGACATCACCATTGCTATGACGACCATTATGACATCACCGTTGCCATGACGACCATTATGACATCATCGAAGCCATTACGACCATTATCACAGTCGCCATGACAACCATTATGACATCTTCGTCGCCATGACCACCATTATGACATCATGACATCACCATTGCCATGACGACCATTATGACATCATCGTCGCCATGACAACCATTATGACATCATCGTCGCCATGGCGACCATTATGACACCACCGTTGCCATGACGACCATTATGACATCATTGTCGCCTTGACGACAATTATGACATTATCATCGCCATGACGACCATTATGACATCATCATCGCCATGATGACCGTTATGACATTATCGTCGCCATGACGACCCTTATGACATCATCGTCGCCATGGAAACCATTATGACATCATCATCGCCATGACAACCAATATGATATCATCGTCGCCATGATGACCATTATGACATCATCGTCGCCATGATGACCATTATGACATCATCGTTGCCATGGTGACCATTATGACATCACCGTCGCCATGACGACCATTATGACATCATCGTAGCCATTATGACCATTATTAAATCAAAGTCGCCATGACAACCATTATGACATCTTCGTCGCCATGACGACCATTATGACATCATGACATCACCGTTGCCATGACGACCATTATGACATCACCGTTGCCATGACGACCATTATGACATCACCGTCACCATGACGACCATTATGACATAATCGTCGCCATGACAACCATTATGACATCACAATCGCCATGACGACCATTATGGCATCATCATCGCCATGATGACCCTTTATGACATTATCGTCGCCATGACGACCCCTATTACATCATCGTCGCCATGGCAACCATTATGACATCATCATCGCCATGACAACCAATATGATATCATCGTCGCCATGATGACCATTGTGATATCATCGTCGCCATGACAACCATTATGACATCATCGTCGCCATGACCACCATTATGACATCACCGTTGCCATGACGACCATTATGACATCATCGTAGCCATTACGACTATTATTAAATCACAGTCGCCATGACAACCATTATGACATCTTCGTCGCCATGACGACCATTATGACATCATGACATCACCGTTGCCATGACGACCATTATGACATCACCGTTGCTATGACGACCATTATGACATCATCGTCGCCATGACGACCATTATGACATCATCGTAGCCATGACAACCATTATGACATCATCGTCGCCATGGCTACCATTATGACATCATATTCGCCATGGCGACCATTATGACATCACCATCGCCATGACGACCATTATGACATCATCATATGCATTACGACCATTATTAAAGCACAGTCGCCATGACAACCATTATGACATCTTCGTCGCCATGACGACCATTATGACATCATGACATCACCGTTGCCATGACGACCATTATGACATCACCGTTGCCATGACGACCATTATGACATCATCGTCGCCATGACGACCATTATGACATCATCGTCGCTATGACAACCATTATGACATCACAATCGCCATGACGACCATTATGACATCATCGTCGCCATGGCGACCATTATGACATCATCATCGCCATGATGACCTTTATGACAATATCGTCCCAATGACGACCCTTATAACATCATCGTCGCCATGGCAACCATTATGACATCATCATCGCCATGACAACTAATATGATATCATTGTCGCCATGACAACCATTATGAAATCATCGTCGCCATGGCAACCATTATGACATTACGGTCGCCATGTCGACCATTATGACATCATAGTAGCCATTACGACCATTATTAAATCACAGTCTCCATGACAACCATTGTGACATCTTCGTCGCCATGACGACCATTATGACATCACCGTTCCTATGACGACCATTATGACATCACCGTTGCCATGACGACCATTATGACATCATCGTAGCCATTACGACCATTATTAAATCACAGTCGCCATGACAACCATTATGACATCTTCGTCGCCATGACGACCATTATGACATCATGACATCACCGTTGCCATGACGACCATTATGACATCATCGTCGCCATGACAACCATTATGACATCATCGTCGCCATCGCGACCATTATGACACCACCGTTGCCATGACGACCATTATGACATCATCGCCGCCTTGACGACAATTATGACATCATCATCGCCATGATGACCGTTATGACATTATCGTCGCCATGATGACCCTTATGACATCATCGTCGCCATGGCAACCATTATGACATCATCATCGCCATGACGACCATTATGACATCATCATCGCCATGATGACCGTTATGAAATTATCGTCGCCATGATGACCACTATGACATCATCATCGCCATGACAACCATTATGACATCATCGTCGCCATGACGACCATTATGACATCACCGTAGCCATTACGACCATTATTAAATCACAGTCGCCATGACAACCATTATGACATCTTCGTCGCCATGACGACCATTATGACATCATGACATCACCGTTGCCATGACGACCATTATGACATCATCGTCGCCATGACAACCATTATGACATCACAATCGCCATGACGACCATTATGGCATCATCATCGCCATGATGACCCTTTATGACATTATCGTCGCCATGACGACCCTTATGACATCATCGTCGCCATGGCAACCATTATGACATCATCATCACCATGACAACCAATATGATATCATCGTCGCCATGATGACTATTGTGATATCATCGTCGCCATGACAACCATTATGACATCATCGTCGCCATGACGACCATTATGACATCACCGTTGCCATGACGACCATTATGACATCATCGTAGCCATTACGACCATTATTAAATCACAGTCGCCATGACAACCATTATGACATCTTTGTCGCCATGACGACCATTATGACATCATGACATCACCGTTGCCATGACGACCATTATGACATCATCGTCGCCATGACGACCATTATGACATCATCGTCGCCATGACGACCATTATGACATCATCGTCGCCATGACAACCATTATGACATCATCGTCGCCATGACGACCATTATGACATCATCGTCGCCATGGCGACCATTATGACATCATCATCGCCATGATGACCGTTATGACAATATCGTCGCCATGACGACCCTTATGACATCATCGTCGCCATGGCAACCATTATGACATCATCGCCATGACAACCAATATGATATCATTGTCGCCATGACAACCATTATGACATCATCGTCGCCATGGCAACCATTATGACATCACGGTCGCCATGTCGACCATTATGACATCATCGTAGCCATTACGATCATTATTAAATCACAGTCGCCATGACAACCATTATGACATCTTCGTCGCCATGACGACCATTATGACATCATGACATCACCATTGCTATGACGACCATTATGACATCACCGTTGCCATGACGACCATTATGACATCATCGTAGCCATTACGACCATTATCACAGTCGCCATGACAACCATTATGACATCTTCGTCGCCATGACCACCATTATGACATCATGACATCACCATTGCCATGACGACCATTATGACATCATCGTCGCCATGACAACCATTATGACATCATCGTCGCCCTGGCGACCATTATGACACCACCGTTGCCATGACGACCATTATGACATCATTGTCGCCTTGACGACAATTATGACATTATCATCGCCATGACGACCATTATGACATCATCATCGCCATGATGACCGTTATGACATTATCGTCGCCATGACGACCCTTATGACATCATCGTCGCCATGGAAACCATTATGACATCATCATCGCCATGACAACCAATATGATATCATCGTCGCCATGATGACCATTATGACATCATCGTCGCCATGGTGACCATTATGACATCACCGTCGCCATGACGACCATTATGACATCATCGTAGCCATTATGACCATTATTAAATCAAAGTCGCCATGACAACCATTATGACATCATGACATCACCGTTGCCATGACGACCATTATGACATCACCGTCACCATGACGACCATTATGACATAATCGTCGCCATGACAACCATTATGACATCACAATCGCCATGACGACCATTATGGCATCATCATCGCCATGATGACCCTTTATGACATTATCGTCACCATGACGACCCTTATTACATCATCGTCGCCATGGCAACCATTATGACATCATCATCGCCATGACAACCAATATGATATCATCGTCGCCATGATGACCATTGTGATATCATCGTCGCCATGACAACCATTATGACATCATCGTCGCCATGACCACCATTATGACATCACCGTTGCCATGACGACCATTATGACATCATCGTAGCCATTACGACTATTATTAAATCACAGTCGCCATGACAACCATTATGACATCTTCGTCGCCATGACGACCATTATGACATCATGACATCACCGTTGCCATGACGACCATTATGACATCACCGTTGCTATGACGACCATTATGACATCATCGTCGCCATGACGACCATTATGACATCATCGTAGCCATGACAACCATTATGACATCATCGTCGCCATGGCAACCATTATGACATCATATTCGCCATGGCGACCATTATGACATCACCATCGCCATGACGACCATTATGACATCATCATACGCATTACGACCATTATTAAAGCACAGTCGCCATGACAACCATTATGACATCTTCGTCGCCATGACGACCATTATGACATCATGACATCACCCTTGCCATGACGACCATTATGACATCACCGTTGCCATGACGACCATTATGACATCATCGTCGCCATGACGACCATTATGACATCATCGTCGCTATGACAACCATTATGACATCACAATCGCCATGACGACCATTATGACATCATCGTCGCCATGGCGACCATTATGACATCATCATCGCCATGATGACCTTTATGACAATATCGTCCCAATGACGACCCTTATAACATCATCGTCGCCATGGCAACCATTATGACATCATCATCGCCATGACAACTAATATGATATCATTGTCGCCATGACAACCATTATGAAATCATCGTCGCCATGGCAACCATTATGACATTACGGTCGCCATGTCGACCATTATGACATCATAGTAGCCATTACGACCATTATTAAATCACAGTCTCCATGACAACCATTGTGACATCTTCGTCGCCATGACGACCATTATGACATCACCGTTCCTATGACGACCATTATGACATCACCGTTGCCATGACGACCATTATGACATCATCGTAGCCATTACGACCATTATTAAATCACAGTCGCCATGACAACCATTATGACATCTTCGTCGCCATGACGACCATTATGACATCATGACATCACCGTTGCCATGACGACCATTATGACATCATCGTCGCCATGACGACCATTATGACATCATCGTCGCCATGACGACCATTATGACATCATCGTCGCCATCGCGACCATTATGACACCACCGTTGCCATGACGACCATTATGACATCATCGCCGCCTTGACGACAATTATGACATCATCATCGCCATGACGACCATTATGACATCATCATCGCCATGATGACCGTTATGACATTATCGTCGCCATGATGACCCTTATGACATCATCGTCGCCATGGCAACCATTATGACATCATCATCGCCATGACGACCATTATGACATCATCATCGCCATGATGACCGTTATGAAATTATCGTCGCCATGATGACCATTATGACATCATCATCGCCATGACAACCATTATGACATCATCGTCGCCATGGCGACCATTATGACATCACCTTCGCCATGACGACCATTATGACATCACCGTAGCCATTACGACCATTATTATATCACAGTCGCCATGACAACCATTATGACATCTTCGTCGCCATGACGACCATTATGACATCATGACATCACCGTTGCCATGACGACCATTATGACATCATCGTCGCCATGACAACCATTATGACATCACAATCGCCATGACGACCATTATGGCATCATCATCGCCATGATGACCCTTTATGACATTATCGTCGCCATGACGACCCTTATGACATCATCGTCGCCATGGCAACCATTATGACATCATCATCACCATGACAACCAATATGATATCATCGTCGCCATGATGACTATTGTGATATCATCGTCGCCATGACAACCATTATGACATCATCGTCGCCATGACGACCATTATGACATCACCGTTGCCATGACGACCATTATGACATCATCGTAGCCATTACGACCATTATTAAATCACAGTCGCCATGACAACCATTATGACATCTTTGTCGCCATGACGACCATTATGACATCATGACATCACCGTTGCCATGATGACCATTATGACATCATCGTTGCCATGACGACCATTATGACATCATCGTCGCCATGACGACCATTATGACATCATCGTCGCCATGACAACCATTATGACATCATCGTCGCCATGACGACCATTATGACATCATCGTCGCCATGGCGACCATTATGACATCATCATCGCCATGATGACCGTTATGACAATATCGTCGCCATGGCAACCATTATGACATCATCATCGCCATGACAACCAATATGATATCATTGTCGCCATGACAACCATTATGACATCATCGTCGCCATGGCAACCATTATGACATCACGGTCGCCATGTCGACCATTATGACATCATCGTAGCCATTACGATCATTATTAAATCACAGTCGCCATGACAACCATTATGACATCTTCGTCGCCATGACGACCATTATGACATCATGACATCACCATTGCTATGACGACCATTATGACATCACCGTTGCCATCACGACCATTATGACATCATCGTAGCCATTACGACCATTATCACAGTCGCCATGACAACCATTATGACATCTTCGTCGCCATGACCACCATTATGACATAATGACATCACCGTTGCCATGACGACCATTATGACATCATCGTCGCCATGACAACCATTATGACATCATCGTCGCCATGGCGACCCTTATGACATCATCGTCGCCATGGAAACCATTATGACATCATCATCGCCATGACAACCAATATGATATCATCGTCGCCATGATGACCATTATGACATCATCGTCGCCATGGTAACCATTATGACATCACCATCGCCATGACGACCATTATGACATCATCGTAGCCATTACGACCATTATTAAATCACAGTCACCATGACAACCATTATGACATCTTCGTCGCCATGACGACCATTATGACATCATGACATCACCGTTGCCATGACGACCATTATGACATCACCGTTGCCATGACGACCATTATGACATCACCGTCACCATGACGACCATTATGACATAATCGTCGCCATGACAACCATTATGACATCACAATCGCCATGACGACCATTATGGCATCATCATCGCCATGATGACCCTTTATGACATTATCGTCGCCATGACGACCCTTATTACATCATCGTCGCCATGGCAACCATTATGACATCATCATCTACATGACAACCAATATGATATCATCGTCGCCATGATGACCATTGTGATATCATCGTCGCCATGACAACCATTATGACATCATCGTCGCCATGACCACCATTATGACATCACCGTTGCCATGACGACAATTATGACATCATCGTAGCCATTACGACTATTATTAAATCACAGTCGCCATGACAACCATTATGACATCTTCGTCGCCATGACGACCATTATGACATCATGACATCACCGTTGCCATGACGACCATTATGACATCACCGTTGCTATGACGACCATTATGACATCATCGTCGCCATGACGACCATTATGACATCATCGTCGCCATGACGACCATTATGACATCATCGTAGCCATGACAACCATTATGACATCATCGTCGCCATGGCAACCATTATGACATCATATTCGCCATGGCGACCATTATGACATCACCATCGCCATGACGACCATTATGACATCATCATAGCCATTACGACCATTATTAAATCACAATCGCCATGACAACCATTATGACATCTTCGTCGCCATGACGACCATTATGACATCATGACATCACCGTTGCCATGACGACCATTATGACATCACCGTTGCCATGACGACCATTATGACATCATCGTCGCCATGACGACCATTATGACATCATCGTCGCTATGACAACCATTATGACATCACAATCGCCATGACGACCATTATGACATCATCGTCGCCATGGCGACCATTATGACATCATCATCGCCATGATGACCTTTATGACAATATCGTCCCAATGACGACCCTTATAACATCATCGTCGCCATGGCAACCATTATGACATCATCATCGCCATGACAACTAATATGATATCATTGTCGCCATGACAACCATTATGACATCATCGTCGCCATGGCAACCATTATGACATTACGGTCGCCATGTCGACCATTATGACATCATAGTAGCCATTACGACCATTATTAAATCACAGTCTCCATGACAACCATTGTGACATCTTCGTCGCCATGACGACCATTATGACATCACCGTTCCTATGACGACCATTATGACATCACCGTTGCCATGACGACCATTATGACATCATCGTAGCCATTACGACCATTATTAAATCACAGTCGCCATGACAACCATTATGACATCTTCGTCGCCATGACGACCATTATGACATCATGACATCACCGTTGCCATGACGACCATTATGACATCATCGTCGCCATGACAACCATTATGACATCATCGTCGCCATCGCGACCATTATGACACCACCGTTGCCATGACGACCATTATGACATCATCGCCGCCTTGACGACAATTATGACATCATCATCGCCATGACGACCATTATGACATCATCATCGCCATGATGACCGTTATGACATTATCGTCGCCATGATGACCCTTATGACATCATCGTCGCCATGGCAACCATTATGACATCATCATCGCCATGACGACCATTATGACATCATCATCGCCATGATGACCGTTATGACATTATCGTCGCCATGATGACCATTATGACATCATCGTCGCCATGACAACCATTATGACATCATCGTCGCCATGGCGACCATTATGACATCACCTTCGCCATGACGACCATTATGACATCACCGTAGCCATTACGACCATTATTAAATCACAGTCGCCATGACAACCATTATGACATCTTCGTCGCCATGACGACCATTATGACATCATGACATCACCGTTGCCATGACGACCATTATGACATCATCGTCGCCATGACAACCATTATGACATCACAATCGCCATGACGACCATTATGGCATCATCATCGCCATGATGACCCTTTATGACATTATCGTCGCCATGACGACCCTTATGACATCATCGTCGCCATGGCAACCATTATGACATCATCATCACCATGACAACCAATATGATATCATCGTCGCCATGATGACTATTGTGATATCATCGTCGCCATGACAACCATTTTGACATCATCGTCGCCATGACGACCATTATGACATCACCGTTGCCATGACGACCATTATGACATCATCGTAGCCATTACGACCATTATTAAATCACAGTCGCCATGACAACCATTATGACATCTTTGTCGCCATGACGACCATTATGACATCATGACATCACCGTTGCCATGACGACCATTATGACATCATCGTCGCCATGACGACCATTATGACATCATCGTCGCCATGACGACCATTATGACATCATCGTCGCCATGACAACCATTATGACATCATCGTCGCCATGACGACCATTATGACATCATCGTCGCCATGGCGACCATTATGACATCATCATCGCCATGATGACCGTTATGACAATATCGTCGCCATGACGACCCTTATGACATCATCGTCGCCATGGCAACCATTATGACATCATCATCGCCATGACAACCAATATGATATCATTGTCGCCATGACAACCATTATGACATCATCGTCGCCATGGCAACCATTATGACATCACGGTCGCCATGTCGACCATTATGACATCATCGTAGCCATTACGATCATTATTAAATCACAGTCGCCATGACAACCATTATGACATCTTCGTCGCCATGACGACCATTATGACATCATGACATCACCATTGCTATGACGACCATTATGACATCACCGTTGCCATGACGACCATTATGACATCATCGTAGCCATTACGACCATTATCACAGTCGCCATGACAACCATTATGACATCTTCGTCGCCATGACCACCATTATGACATAATGACATCACCGTTGCCATGACGACCATTATGACATCATCGTCGCCATGACAACCATTATGACATCATCGTCGCCATGGAAACCATTATGACATCATCATCGCCATGACAACCAATATGATATCATCGTCGCCATGATGACCATTATGACATCATCGTCGCCATGGTAACCATTATGACATCACCATCGCCATGACGACCATTATGACATCATCGTAGCCATTACGACCATTATGACATCATCGTCGCCATGGCAACCATTATGACATCATCGTCGCCATGGCAACCATTATGACATCACGGTCGCCATGTCGACCATTATGACATCATCGTAGCCATTACGATCATTATTAAATCACAGTCGCCATGACAACCATTATGACATCTTCGTCGCCATGACGACCATTATGACATCATGACATCACCATTGCTATGACGACCATTATGACATCACCGTTGCCATGACGACCATTATGACATCATCGTAGCCATTACGACCATTATCAAAGTCGCCATGACCACCATTATGACATCATGACATCACCGTTGCCATGACGACCATTATTACATCATCGTCGCCATGACAACCATTATGACATCATCGTCGCCATGGCGACCATTATGACACCACCGTTGCCATGACGACCATTATGACATCATTGTCGCCTTGACGACAATTATGACATTATCATCGCCATGACGACCATTATGACATCATCATCGCCATGATGACCGTTATGACATTATCGTCGCCATGACGACCCTTATGACATCATCGTCGCCATGGAAACCATTATGACATCATCATCGCCATGACAACCAATATGATATCATCGTCGCCATGATGACCATTATGACATCATCGTCGCCATGACAACCATTATGACATCATCGTCGCCATGGTGACCATTATGACATCACCGTCGCCATGACGACCATTATGACATCATCGTAGCCATTACGACCATTATTAAATCACAGTCGCCATGACAACCATTATGACATCTTCGTCGCCATGACGACCATTATGACATCATGACATCACCGTTGCCATGACGACCATTATGACATCACCGTTGCTATGACGACCATTATGACATCATCGTCGCCATGACGACCATTATGACATCATCGTAGCCATGACAACCATTATGACATCATCGTCGCCATGGCAACCATTATGACATCATATTCGCCATGGCGACCATTATGACATCACCGTCGCCATGACGACCATTATGACATCATCGTAGCCATTACGACCATTATTAAATCACAGTCGCCATGACAACCATTATGATATCTTCGTCGCCATGACGACCATTATGACATCATGACATCACCGTTGCCATGACGACCATTATGACATCACCGTTGCCATGACGACCATTATGACATCATCGTCGCCATGACGACCATTATGACATCATCGTCGCTATGACAACCATTATGACATCACAATCGCCATGACGACCATTATGACATTATCGTCGCCATGGCGACCATTATGACATCATCATCGCCATGATGACCATTATGACAATATCGTCCCAATGACGACCCTTATAACATCATCGTCGCCATGGCAACCATTATGACATCATCATCGCCATGACAACCAATATGATATCATTGTCGCCATGACAACCATTATGACATTACGGTCGCCATGTCGACCATTATGACATCATCGTAGCCATTACGACCATTATTAAATCACAGTCTCCATGACAACCATTGTGACATCTTCGTCGCCATGACGACCATTATGACATCACCGTTCCTATGACGAACATTATGACATCACCGTTGCCATGACGACCATTATGACATCATCGTAGCCATTACGACCATTATTAAATCACAGTCGCCATGACAACCATTATGACATCTTCGTCGCCATGACGACCATTATGACATCATGACATCACCGTTGCCATGACGACCATTATGACATCATCGTCGCCATGACAACCATTATGACATCATCGTCGCCATGGCGACCATTATGACACCACCGTTGCCATGACGACCATTATGACATCATTGTCGCCTTGACGACAATTATGACATCATCATCGCCATGACGACCATTATGACATCATCATCGCCATGATGACCGTTATGACATTATCGTCGCCATGATGACCCTTATGACATCATCGTCGCCATGGCAACCATTATGACATCATCGTCGCCATGGCGACCATTATGACATCACCTTCACCATGACGACCATTATGACATCACCGTAGCCATTACGACCATTATTAAATCACAGTCGCCATGACAACCATTATGACATCATGACATCACCGTTGCCATGACGACCATTATGACATCACCGTTGCCATGACGACCATTATGACATCATCGTCGCCATGACACCCATTATGACATCACAATCGCCATGACGACCATTATGGCATCATCATCGCCATGATAACCCTTTATGACATTATCGTCGCCATGACGACCCTTATGACATCATCGTCGCCATGGCAACCATTATGACATCATCATCGCCATGACAACCAATATGATATCATCGTCGCCATGATGACCATTATGATATCATCGTCGCCATGACAACCATTATGACATCATCGTCGCCATGACAACCATTATGACATCATTGTCGCCATGGCGACCATTATGACATCACCGTTGCCATGACGACCATTATGACATCATCGTAGCCATTATGACCATTATTAAATCACAGTCGCCATGACAACCATTATGACATTTTCGTCGCCATGACGACCATTATGACATCATGACATCACCGTTGCCATGACGACCATTATGACATCACTGTTGCCATGACGACCATTATGACATCATCGTCGCCATGACGACCATTATGACATCATCGTCGCCATGACAACCATTATGACATCACAATCGCCATGACGACCATTATGGCATCATCATCGCCATGATGACCCTTTATGACATTATCGTCGCCATGACGACCCTTATGACATCATCGTCGCCATGGCAACCATTATGACGTCATCATCGCCATGACAACCAATATGATATCATCGTCGCCATGATGACCATTATGATATCATCATCGCCATGACAACCAATATGATATCATCGTCGCCATGATGACCATTATGACATCATCGTCGCCATGACAACCATTATGACATCATATTCGCCATGGCGACCATTATGACATCACTGTCGCCATGACGACCATTATGACATCACCGTCGCCATGACGACCATTATTAAATCACAGTCGCCATGACAACCATTATGACATCTTAGTCGCCATGACGACCATTATGACATCATGACATCACCGTTGCCATGACGACCATTATGACATCACCGTTGCCATGACGACCATTATGACATCATCGTCGCCATGACGACCATTATGACATCATCGTCGCCATGACAACCATTATGACATCACAATCGCCATGACGACCATTATGACATCATCGTCGCCATGGCGACCATTATGACATCATCATCGCCATGATGACCGTTATGACATCATCATCGCCATGATGACCGTTATGACAATATCGTTGCCATGACGACCCTTATGACATCATCGTCGCCATGGCAACCATTATGACATCATCATCGCCATGACAACCATTATGACATCATCGTCGCCATGGCAACCATTATGACATCATCGTCGCCATGGCAACCATTACGACATCACGGTCACCATGTCGACCATTATGACATCATCGTAGCCATTACGACCATTATTAAATCACAGTCGACATGACAACCATTATGACATCTTCGTCGCCATGACGACCATTATGACATCATGACATCACCGTTGCTATGACGACCATTATGACATCACCGTTGCCATGACGACCATTATGACATCATTGTAGCCATTACGACCATTATTAAATCACAGTCGCCATGACACCCATTATGACATCTTCGTCGCCATGACGACCATTATGACATCATGACATCACCGTTGCCATGACGACCATTATGACATCATCGTCGCCATGACAACCATTATGACATCATCGTCGCCATGGCGACCATTATGACACCACCGTTGCCATGACGACCATTATGATATCATCGTCGCCTTGACGACAATTATGACATCATCATCGCCATGACGACCATTATGACATCATCATCGACATGATGACCGTTATGACATTATCGTCGCTATCACGACCCTTATGAAATCATCGTCGCCATGGCAACCATTATGACATCACAATCGCCATGACGACCATTATGGCATCATCTTCGCCATGATGACCCTTTATGACATTATCGTCGCCATGACGACCCTTATGACATCATCGTCGCCATGGCAACCATTATGACATCATCATCACCATGACAACCAATATGATATCATCGTCGCCATGATGACTATTGTGATATCATCGTCGCCATGACAACCATTATGACATCACCGTCGCCATGACGACCATTATGACATCACCGTTGCCATGACGACCATTATGACATCATCGTAGCCATTACGACCATTATTAAATCACAGTCGCCATGACAACCATTATGACATCTTTGTCGCCATGACGACCATTATGACATCATGACATCACCGTTGCCATGACGACCATTATGACATCATCGTCGCCATGACGACCATTATGACATCATCGTCGCCATGACGACCATTATGACATCATCGTCGCCATGACGACCATTATGACATCATCCTCGCCATGACGACCATTATGACATCATCGTCGCCATGGCGACCATTATGACATCATCCTCGCCATGATGACCGTTATGACAATATCGTCGCCATGACGACCCTTATGACATCATCGTCGCCATGGCAACCATTATGACATCATCATCGCCATGACAACCAATGTGATATCATTGTCGCCATGACAACCATTATGACATCATCGTCGCCATGGCAACCATTATGACATCACGGTCACCATGTCGACCATTATGACATCATCGTAGCCATTACGATCATTATTAAATCACAGTCGCCATGACAACCATTATGACATCTTCGTCGCCATGATGACCATTATGACATCATGACATCACCATTGCTATGACGACCATTATGACATCACCGTTGCCATGACGACCATTATGACATCATCGTAGCCATTACGACCATTATCACAGTCGCCATGACAACCATTATGACATCTTCGTCGCCATGACCACCATTATGACATCATCGTCGCCATGACAACCATTATGACATCATCGTCGCCATCGCGACCATTATGACACCACCGTCGCCATGACGACCATTATGACATCATCGTAGCCATTACGACCATTATTAAATCACAGTCGCCATGACAACCATTATGACATCTGCGTCGCCATGACGACCATTATGACATCATGACATCACCGTTGCCATGACGACCATTATGACATCACCGTTGCAATGACGACCATTATGAAATCACCGTCACCATGACGACCATTATGACATAATCGTCGCCATGACAACCATTATGACATCACAATCGCCATGACGACCATTATGGCATCATCATCGCCATGATGACCCTGTATGACATTATCGTCGCCATGACGACCCTTATGACATCATCGTCGCCATGGCAACCATTATGACATCATCATCGCCATGACAACCAATATGATATCATCGTCGCCATGATGACCATTGTGATATCATCGTCGCCATGACAACCATTATGACATCATCGTCGCCATGACCACCATTATGACATCACCGTTGCCATGACGACCATTATGACATCATCGTAGCCATTACGACTATTATTAAATCACAGTCGCCATGACAACCATTATGACATCTTCGTCGCCATGACGACCATTATGACATCATGACATCACCGTTGCTATGACGACCATTATGACATCATCGTCGCCATGACGACCATTATGACATCATCGTAGCCATGACAACCATTATGACATCATCGTCGCCATGGCAACCATTATGACATCATATTCGCCATGGCGACCATTATGACATCACCGTCGCCATGACGACCATTATGACATCATCGTAGCCATTACGACCATTATTAAATCACAGTCGCCATGACAACCATTATGACATCTTCGTCGCCATGACGACCATTATGACATCATGACATCACCGTTGCCATGACGACCATTATGACATCACCGTTGCCATGACGACCATTATGACATCATCGTCGCCATGACGACCATTATGACATCATCGTCGCTATGACAACCATTATGACATCACAATCGCCATGACGACCATTATGACATTATCGTCGCCATGGCGACCATTATGACATCATCATCGCCATGATGACCATTATGACAATATCGTCCCAATGACGACCCTTATAACATCATCGTCGCCATGGCAACCATTATGACATCATCATCGCCATGACAACCAATATGATATCATTGTCGCCATGACAACCATTATGACATTACGGTCGCCATGTCGACCATTATGACATCATCGTAGCCATTACGACCATTATTAAATCACAGTCTCCATGACAACCATTGTGACATCTTCGTCGCCATGACGACCATTATGACATCACCGTTCCTATGACGAACATTATGACATCACCGTTGCCATGACGACCATTATGACATCATCGTAGCCATTACGACCATTATTAAATCACAGTCGCCATGACAACCATTATGACATCTTCGTCGCCATGACGACCATTATGACATCATGACATCACCGTTGCCATGACGACCATTATGACATCATCGTCGCCATGACAACCATTATGACATCATCGTCGCCATGGCGACCATTATGACACCACCGTTGCCATGACGACCATTATGACATCATCGTCGCCTTGACGACAATTATGACATCATCATCGCCATGACGACCATTATGACATCATCATCGCCATGATGACTGTTATGACATTATCGTCGCCATGATGACCCTTATGACATCATCGTCGCCATGGCAACCATTATGACATCATCATCGCCATGACGACCATTATGACATCATCATCGCCATGATGACCGTTATGACATTATCGTCGCCATGATGACCATTATGACATCATCGTCGCCATGACAACCATTATGACATCATCGTCGCCATGGCGACCATTATGACATCACCTTCACCATGACGACCATTATGACATCACCGTAGCCATTACGACCATTATTAAATCACAGTCGCCATGACAACCATTATGACATCATGACATCACCGTTGCCATGACGACCATTATGACATCACCGTTGCCATGACGACCATTATGACATCATCGTCGCCATGACACCCATTATGACATCACAATCGCCATGACGACCATTATGGCATCATCATCGCCATGATAACCCTTTATGACATTATCGTCGCCATGACGACCCTTATGACATCATCGTCGCCATGGCAACCATTATGACATCATCATCGCCATGACAACCAATATGATATCATCGTCGCCATGATGACCATTATGATATCATCGTCGCCATGACAACCATTATGACATCATCGTCGCCATGACAACCATTATGACATCATTGTCGCCATGGCGACCATTATGACATCACCGTTGCCATGACGACCATTATGACATCATCGTAGCCATTATGACCATTATTAAATCACAGTCGCCATGACAACCATTATGACATCTTCGTCGCCATGACGACCATTATGACATCATGACATCACCGTTGCCATGACGACCATTATGACATCACCGTTGCCATGACGACCATTATGACATCATCGTCGCCATGACGACCATTATGACATCATCGTCGCCATGACAACCATTATGACATCACAATCGCCATGACGACCATTATGGCATCATCATCGCCATGATGACCCTTTATGACATTATCGTCGCCATGACGACCCTTATGACATCATCGTCGCCATGGCAACCATTATGACGTCATCATCGCCATGACAACCAATATGATATCATCGTCGCCATGATGACCATTATGATATCATCATCGCCATGACAACCAATATGATATCATCGTCGCCATGATGACCATTATGACATCATCGTCGCCATGACAACCATTATGACATCATATTCGCCATGGCGACCATTATGACATCACCGTCGCCATGACGACCATTATTAAATCACAGTCGCCATGACAACCATTATGACATCTTAGTCGCCATGACGACCATTATGACATCATGACATCACCGTTGCCATGACGACCATTATGACATCACCGTTGCCATGACGACCATTATGACATCATCGTCGCCATGACGACCATTATGACATCATCGTCGCCATGACAACCATTATGACATCACAATCGCCATGACGACCATTATGACATCATCGTCGCCATGGCGACCATTATGACATCATCATCGCCATGATGACCGTTATGACATCATCATCGCCATGATGACCGTTATGACAATATCGTTGCCATGACGACCCTTATGACATCATCGTGCCATGGCAACCATTATGACATCATCATCGCCATGACAACCAATATGATATCATTGTCGCCATGACAACCATTATGGCATCATCGTCGCCATGGCAACCATTACGACATCACGGTCACCATGTCGACCATTATGACATCACCGTTGCTATGACGACCATTATGACATCACCGTTGCCATGACGACCATTATGACATCATTGTAGCCATTACGACCATTATTAAATCACAGTCGCCATGACACCCATTATGACATCTTCGTCGCCATGACGACCATTATGACATCATGACATCACCGTTGCCATGACGACCATTATGACATCATCGTCGCCATGACAACCATTATGACATCATCGTCGCCATGGCGACCATTATGACACCACCGTTGCCATGACGACCATTATGACATCATCGTCGCCTTGACGACAATTATGACATCATCATCGCCATGACGACCATTATGACATCATGATCGACATGATGACCGTTATGACATTATCGTCGCTATCACGACCCTTATGAAATCATCGTCGCCATGGCAACCATTATGACATCACAATCGCCATGACGACCATTATGGCATCATCTTCGCCATGATGACCCTTTATGACATTATCGTCGCCATGACGACCCTTATGACATCATCGTCGCCATGGCAACCATTATGACATCATCATCACCATGACAACCAATATGATATCATCGTCGCCATGATGACTATTGTGATATCATCGTCGCCATGACAACCATTATGACATCACCGTCGCCATGACGACCATTATGACATCACCGTTGCCATGACGACCATTATGACATCATCGTAGCCATTACGACCATTATTAAATCACAGTCGCCATGACAACCATTATGACATCTTTGTCGCCATGACGACCATTATGACATCATGACATCACCGTTGCCATGACGACCATTATGACATCATCGTCGCCATGACGACCATTATGACATCATCGTCGCCATGACGACCATTATGACATCATCGTCGCCATGACGACCATTATGACATCATCCTCGCCATGACGACCATTATGACATCATCGTCGCCATGGCGACCATTATGACATCATCATCGCCATGATGACCGTTATGACAATATCGTCGCCATGACGACCCTTATGACATCATCGTCGCCATGGCAACCATTATGACATCATCATCGCCATGACAACCAATGTGATATCATTGTCGCCATGACAACCATTATGACATCATCGTCGCCATGGCAACCATTATGACATCACGGTCACCATGTCGACCATTATGACATCATCGTAGCCATTACGATCATTATTAAATCACAGTCGCCATGACAACCATTATGACATCTTCGTCGCCATGACGACCATTATGACATCATGACATCACCATTGCTATGACGACCATTATGACATCACCGTTGCCATGACGACCATTATGACATCATCGTAGCCATTACGACCATTATCACAGTCGCCATGACAACCATTATGACATCTTCGTCGCCATGACCACCATTATGAGATCATCGTCGCCATGACAACCATTATGACATCATCGTCGCCATCGCGACCATTATGACACCACCGTTGCCATGACGACCATTATGACATCATCGCCGCCTTGACGACAATTATGACATCATCATCGCCATGACGACCATTATGACATCATCATCGCCATGATGACCGTTATGACATTATCGTCGCCATGATGACCCTTATGACATCATCATCGCCATGGCAACCATTATGACATCATCATCGCCATGACGACCATTATGACATCATCATCGCCATGATGACCGTTATGACATTATCGTCGCCATGACGACCATTATGACATCATCGTAGCCATTACGACCATTATCACAGTCGCCATGACAACCATTATGACATCTTCGTCGCCATGACCACCATTATGACATCATCGTCGCCATGACAACCATTATGACATCATCGTCGCCATCGCGACCATTATGACACCACCGTCGCCATGACGACCATTATGACATCATCGTAGCCATTACGACCATTATTAAATCACAGTCGCCATGACAACCATTATGACATCTGCGTCGCCATGACGACCATTATGACATCATGACATCACCGTTGCCATGACGACCATTATGACATCACCGTTGCAATGACGACCATTATGAAATCACCGTCACCATGACGACCATTATGACATAATCGTCGCCATGACAACCATTATGACATCACAATCGCCATGACGACCATTATGGCATCATCATCGCCATGATGACCCTGTATGACATTATCGTCGCCATGACGACCCTTATGACATCATCGTCGCCATGGCAACCATTATGACATCATCATCGCCATGACAACCAATATGATATCATCGTCGCCATGATGACCATTGTGATATCATCGTCGCCATGACAACCATTATGACATCATCGTCGCCATGACCACCATTATGACATCACCGTTGCCATGACGACCATTATGACATCATCGTAGCCATTACGACTATTATTAAATCACAGTCGCCATGACAACCATTATGACATCTTCGTCGCCATGACGACCATTATGACATCATGACATCACCGTTGCTATGACGACCATTATGACATCATCGTCGCCATGACGACCATTATGACATCATCGTAGCCATGACAACCATTATGACATCATCGTCGCCATGGCAACCATTATGACATCATATTCGCCATGGCGACCATTATGACATCACCGTCGCCATGACGACCATTATGACATCATCGTAGCCATTACGACCATTATTAAATCACAGTCGCCATGACAACCATTATGACATCTTCGTCGCCATGACGACCATTATGACATCATGACATCACCGTTGCCATGACGACCATTATGACATCACCGTTGCCATGACGACCATTATGACATCATCGTCGCCATGACGACCATTATGACATCATCGTCGCTATGACAACCATTATGACATCACAATCGCCATGACGACCATTATGACATTATCGTCGCCATGGCGACCATTATGACATCATCATCGCCATGATGACCATTATGACAATATCGTCCCAATGACGACCCTTATAACATCATCGTCGCCATGGCAACCATTATGACATCATCATCGCCATGACAACCAATATGATATCATTGTCGCCATGACAACCATTATGACATTACGGTCGCCATGTCGACCATTATGACATCATCGTAGCCATTACGACCATTATTAAATCACAGTCTCCATGACAACCATTGTGACATCTTCGTCGCCATGACGACCATTATGACATCACCGTTCCTATGACGAACATTATGACATCACCGTTGCCATGACGACCATTATGACATCATCGTAGCCATTACGACCATTATTAAATCACAGTCGCCATGACAACCATTATGACATCTTCGTCGCCATGACGACCATTATGACATCATGACATCACCGTTGCCATGACGACCATTATGACATCATCGTCGCCATGACAACCATTATGACATCATCGTCGCCATGGCGACCATTATGACACCACCGTTGCCATGACGACCATTATGACATCATCGTCGCCTTGACGACAATTATGACATCATCATCGCCATGACGACCATTATGACATCATCATCGCCATGATGACTGTTATGACATTATCGTCGCCATGATGACCCTTATGACATCATCGTCGCCATGGCAACCATTATGACATCATCATCGCCATGACGACCATTATGACATCATCATCGCCATGATGACCGTTATGACATTATCGTCGCCATGATGACCATTATGACATCATCGTCGCCATGACAACCATTATGACATCATCGTCGCCATGGCGACCATTATGACATCACCTTCACCATGACGACCATTATGACATCACCGTAGCCATTACGACCATTATTAAATCACAGTCGCCATGACAACCATTATGACATCATGACATCACCGTTGCCATGACGACCATTATGACATCACCGTTGCCATGACGACCATTATGACATCATCGTCGCCATGACACCCATTATGACATCACAATCGCCATGACGACCATTATGGCATCATCATCGCCATGATAACCCTTTATGACATTATCGTCGCCATGACGACCCTTATGACATCATCGTCGCCATGGCAACCATTATGACATCATCATCGCCATGACAACCAATATGATATCATCGTCGCCATGATGACCATTATGATATCATCGTCGCCATGACAACCATTATGACATCATCGTCGCCATGACAACCATTATGACATCATTGTCGCCATGGCGACCATTATGACATCACCGTTGCCATGACGACCATTATGACATCATCGTAGCCATTATGACCATTATTAAATCACAGTCGCCATGACAACCATTATGACATCTTCGTCGCCATGACGACCATTATGACATCATGACATCACCGTTGCCATGACGACCATTATGACATCACCGTTGCCATGACGACCATTATGACATCATCGTCGCCATGACGACCATTATGACATCATCGTCGCCATGACAACCATTATGACATCACAATCGCCATGACGACCATTATGGCATCATCATCGCCATGATGACCCTTTATGACATTATCGTCGCCATGACGACCCTTATGACATCATCGTCGCCATGGCAACCATTATGACGTCATCATCGCCATGACAACCAATATGATATCATCGTCGCCATGATGACCATTATGATATCATCATCGCCATGACAACCAATATGATATCATCGTCGCCATGATGACCATTATGACATCATCGTCGCCATGACAACCATTATGACATCATATTCGCCATGGCGACCATTATGACATCACCGTCGCCATGACGACCATTATTAAATCACAGTCGCCATGACAACCATTATGACATCTTAGTCGCCATGACGACCATTATGACATCATGACATCACCGTTGCCATGACGACCATTATGACATCACCGTTGCCATGACGACCATTATGACATCATCGTCGCCATGACGACCATTATGACATCATCGTCGCCATGACAACCATTATGACATCACAATCGCCATGACGACCATTATGACATCATCGTCGCCATGGCGACCATTATGACATCATCATCGCCATGATGACCGTTATGACATCATCATCGCCATGATGACCGTTATGACAATATCGTTGCCATGACGACCCTTATGACATCATCGTGCCATGGCAACCATTATGACATCATCATCGCCATGACAACCAATATGATATCATTGTCGCCATGACAACCATTATGGCATCATCGTCGCCATGGCAACCATTACGACATCACGGTCACCATGTCGACCATTATGACATCACCGTTGCTATGACGACCATTATGACATCACCGTTGCCATGACGACCATTATGACATCATTGTAGCCATTACGACCATTATTAAATCACAGTCGCCATGACACCCATTATGACATCTTCGTCGCCATGACGACCATTATGACATCATGACATCACCGTTGCCATGACGACCATTATGACATCATCGTCGCCATGACAACCATTATGACATCATCGTCGCCATGGCGACCATTATGACACCACCGTTGCCATGACGACCATTATGACATCATCGTCGCCTTGACGACAATTATGACATCATCATCGCCATGACGACCATTATGACATCATGATCGACATGATGACCGTTATGACATTATCGTCGCTATCACGACCCTTATGAAATCATCGTCGCCATGGCAACCATTATGACATCACAATCGCCATGACGACCATTATGGCATCATCTTCGCCATGATGACCCTTTATGACATTATCGTCGCCATGACGACCCTTATGACATCATCGTCGCCATGGCAACCATTATGACATCATCATCACCATGACAACCAATATGATATCATCGTCGCCATGATGACTATTGTGATATCATCGTCGCCATGACAACCATTATGACATCACCGTCGCCATGACGACCATTATGACATCACCGTTGCCATGACGACCATTATGACATCATCGTAGCCATTACGACCATTATTAAATCACAGTCGCCATGACAACCATTATGACATCTTTGTCGCCATGACGACCATTATGACATCATGACATCACCGTTGCCATGACGACCATTATGACATCATCGTCGCCATGACGACCATTATGACATCATCGTCGCCATGACGACCATTATGACATCATCGTCGCCATGACGACCATTATGACATCATCCTCGCCATGACGACCATTATGACATCATCGTCGCCATGGCGACCATTATGACATCATCATCGCCATGATGACCGTTATGACAATATCGTCGCCATGACGACCCTTATGACATCATCGTCGCCATGGCAACCATTATGACATCATCATCGCCATGACAACCAATGTGATATCATTGTCGCCATGACAACCATTATGACATCATCGTCGCCATGGCAACCATTATGACATCACGGTCACCATGTCGACCATTATGACATCATCGTAGCCATTACGATCATTATTAAATCACAGTCGCCATGACAACCATTATGACATCTTCGTCGCCATGACGACCATTATGACATCATGACATCACCATTGCTATGACGACCATTATGACATCACCGTTGCCATGACGACCATTATGACATCATCGTAGCCATTACGACCATTATCACAGTCGCCATGACAACCATTATGACATCTTCGTCGCCATGACCACCATTATGAGATCATCGTCGCCATGACAACCATTATGACATCATCGTCGCCATCGCGACCATTATGACACCACCGTTGCCATGACGACCATTATGACATCATCGCCGCCTTGACGACAATTATGACATCATCATCGCCATGACGACCATTATGACATCATCATCGCCATGATGACCGTTATGACATTATCGTCGCCATGATGACCCTTATGACATCATCATCGCCATGGCAACCATTATGACATCATCATCGCCATGACGACCATTATGACATCATCATCGCCATGATGACCGTTATGACATTATCGTCGCCATGATGACCATTATGACATCATCGTCTCCATGACAACCATTATGACATCATCGTTGCCATGGCGACCATTATGACATCACCTTCGCCATGACGACCATTATGACATCACCGTAGCCATTACGACCATTATTAAATCACAGTCGCCATGACAACCATTATGACATCTTCGTCGCCATGACGACCATTATGACATCATGACATCACCGTTGCCATGACGACCATTATGACATCATCGTCGCCATGACAACCATTATGACATCACAATCGCCATGACGACCATTATGGCATCATCATCGCCATGATGACCCTTTATGACATTATCGTCGCCATGACGACCCTTATGACATCATCGTCGCCATGGCAACCATTATGACATCATCGTCGCCATGACGACCATTATGACATCATCGTCGCCATGACGACCATTATGACATCATCGTCGCCATGACAACCATTATGACATCATCGTCGCCATGACGACCATTATGACATCATCGTCGCCATGGCGACCATTATGACATTATCATCGCCATGATGACCGTTATGACAATATCGTCGCCATGACGACCCTTATGACATCATCGTCGCCATGGCAACCATTATGACATCATCATCGCCATGACAACCAATATGATATCATTGTCACCATGACAACCATTATGACATCATCGTCGCCATGGCAACCATTATGACATCACGGTCACCATGTCGACCATTATGACATCATCGTAGCCATTACGATCATTATTAAATCACAGTCGCCATGACAACCATTATGACATCTTCGTCGCCATGACGACCATCATGACATCACCATTGCTATGACGACCATTATGACATCACCGTTGCCATGACGACCATTATGACATCATCGTAGTCATTACGACCACTATCACAGTCGCCATGACAACCATTATGACATCTTCGTCGCCATGACCACCATTATGACATCATGACATCACCGTTGCCATGACGACCATTATGACATCATCGTCGCCATGACAACCATTATGACATCATCGTCGCCATGGCGACCATTATGACACCACCGTTGCCATGACGACCATTATGACATCATTGTCGCCTTGACGACAATTATGACATTATCATCGCCATGACGACCATTATGACATCATCATCGCCATGATGACCGTTATGACATTATCGTCGCCATGACGACCCTTATGACATCATCGTCGCCATGGAAACCATTATGACATCATCATCGCCATGACAACCAATATGATATCATCGTCGCCATGATGACCATTATGACATCATCGTCGCCATGGTGACCATTATGACATCACCATCGCCATGACGACCATTATGACATCATCGTAGCCATTACGACCATTATTAAATCACAGTCGCCATGACAACCATTATGACATCTTCGTCGCCATGATGACCATTATGACATCATGACATCACCGTTGCCATGACGACCATTATGACATCACCGTCACCATGACGACCATTATGACATAATCGTCGCCATGACAACCATTATGACATCACAATCGCCATGACGACCATTATGGCATCATCATCGCCATGATGACCCTTTATGACATTATCGTCGCCATGACGACCCTTATGACATCATCGTCGCCATGGCAACCATTATGACATCATCATCGCCATGACAACCAATATGATATCATCGTCGCCATGATGACCATTGTGATATCATCGTCGCCATGACAACCATTATGACATCATCGTCGCCATGACCACCATTATGACATCACCGTTGCCATGACGACCATTATGACATCATCGTAGCCATTACGACTATTATTAAATCACAGTCGCCATGACAACCATTATGACATCTTCGTCGCCATGACGACCATTATGACATCATCGTCGCCATGGCAACCATTATGACATCATCGTCGCCATGGCAACCATTATGACATCATATTCGCCATGGCGACCATTATGACAACACCGTCGCCATGACGACCATTATGACATCATCATAGCCATTACGACCATTGTTAAATCACAGTCGCCATGACAACCATTATGACATCTTCGTCGCCATGACGACCATTATGACATCATGACATCACCGTTGCCATGACGACCATTATGACATCACCGTTGCCATGACGACCATTATGACATCATCGTCGCCATGACGACCATTATGACATCATCGTCGCTATGACAACCATTATGACATCACAATCGCCATGACGACCATTATGACATCATCGTCGCCATGGCGACCATTATGACATCATCGTCGCCATGGCGACCGTTATGACATCATCATCGCCATGATGACCGTTATGACAATATCGTCCCAATGACGACCCTTATAACATCATCGTCGCCATGGCAACCATTATGACATCATCATCGCCATGACAACCAATATGATATCATTGTCGCCATGACAACCATTATGACATCATCGTCGCCATGGCAACCATTATGACATTACGGTCGCCATGTCGACCATTATGACATCATCGTAGCCATTACGACCATTATTAAATCACAGTCTCCATGACAACCATTGTGACATCTTCGTCGCCATGACGACCATTATGACATCACCGTTGCCATGACGACCATTATGACATCACCGTTGCCATGACGACCATTATGACATCATCGTAGCCATTACGACCATTATTAAATCACAGTCGCCATGACAACCATTATGACATCTTCGTCGCCATGACGACCATTATGACATCATGACATCACCGTTGCCATGACGACCATTATGACATCATCGTCGCCATGACAACCATTATGACATCATCGTCGCCATCGCGACCATTATGACACCACCGTTGCCATGACGACCATTATGACATCATCGTCGCCTTGACGACAATTATGACATCATCATCGCCATGACGACCATTATGACATCATCATCGCCATGATGACCGTTATGACATTATCGTCGCCATGATGACCCTTATGACATCATCGTCGCCATGGCAACCATTATGACATCATCATCGCCATGACGACCATTATGACATCATCATCGCCATGATGACCGTTATGACATTATCGTCGCCATGATGACCATTATGACATCATCGTCGCCATGACAACCATTATGACATCATCGTCGCCATGGCGACCATTATGACATCACCTTCGCCATGACGACCATTATGACATCACCGTAGCCATTACGACCATTATTAAATCACAGTCGCCATGACAACCATTATGACATCTTCGTCGCCATGACGACCATTATGACATCATGACATCACCGTTGCCATGACGACCATTATGACATCACCGTTGCCATGACGACCATTATTACATCATCGTCGCCATGACGACCATTATGACATCATCGTCGCCATGACACCCATTATGACATCACAATCGCCATGACGACCATTATGGCATCATCATCGCCATGATGACCCTTTATGACATTATCGTCGCCATGACGACGCTTATGACATCATCGTCGCCATGGCAACCATTATGACATAATCATCGCCATGACAACCAATATGATATCATCGTCGCCATGATGACCATTATGATATCATCGTTGCCATGACGACCATTATGACATCATCGTCGCCATGACAACCATTATGACATCTTCGTCGCCATGACGACCATTATGACATCATGACATCACCGTTGCCATGACGACCATTATGACATCATCGTCGCCATGACAACCATTATGACATCATCGTCGCCATCGCGACCATTATGACACCACCGTTGCCATGACGACCATTATGACATCATCGTCGCCTTGACGACAATTATGACATCATCATCGCCATGACGACCATTATGACATCATCATCGCCATGATGACCGTTATGACATTATCGTCGCCATGATGACCCTTATGACATCATCGTCGCCATGGCAACCATTATGACATCATCATCGCCATGACGACCATTATGACATCATCATCGCCATGATGACCGTTATGACATTATCGTCGCCATGATGACCATTATGACATCATCGTCGCCATGACAACCATTATGACATCATCGTCGCCATGGCGACCATTATGACATCACCTTCGCCATGACGACCATTATGACATCACCGTAGCCATTACGACCATTATTAAATCACAGTCGCCATGACAACCATTATGACATCTTCGTCGCCATGACGACCATTATGACATCATGACATCACCGTTGCCATGACGACCATTATGACATCACCGTTGCCATGACGACCATTATTACATCATCGTCGCCATGACGACCATTATGACATCATCGTCGCCATGACACCCATTATGACATCACAATCGCCATGACGACCATTATGGCATCATCATCGCCATGATGACCCTTTATGACATTATCGTCGCCATGACGACCCTTATGACATCATCGTCGCCATGGCAACCATTATGACATAATCATCGCCATGACAACCAATATGATATCATCGTCGCCATGATGACCATTATGATATCATCGTTGCCATGACGACCATTATGACATCATCGTCGCCATGACAACCATTATGACATCATCGTCGCCATGGCGACCATCATGACATCACCGTTGCCATGACGACCATTATGACATCATCGTAGCCATTACGACCATTATTAAATCACAGTCTCCATGACAACCATTATGACATCTTCGTCGCCATGACGACCATTATGACATCATGACATCACCGTTGCCATGACGACCATTATGACATCACCGTTGCCATGACGACCATTATGACATCATCGTCGCCATGACGACCATTATGACATCATCGTCGCCATGACAACCATTATGACATCATCATCGCCATGATGACCGTTATGACAATATCGTCGCCATGACGACCCTTATGACATCATCGTCGCCATGGCAACCATTGTGACATCATCATCGCCATGACAACCAATATGATATCATTGTCGCCATGACAACCATTATGACATCATCGTCGCCATGGCAACCATTATGACATCACGGTCGCCATGTCGACGATTATGACATCATCGTAGCCATTACGATCATTATTAAATCACAGTCGCCATGACAACCATTATGACATCTTCGTCGCCATGACGACCATTATGACATCATGACATCACCATTGCTATGACGACCATTATGACATCACCGTTGCCATGACGACCATTATGACATCATCGTAGCCATTACGACCATTATCACAGTCGCCATGACAACCATTATGACATCTTTGTCGCCATGACCACCATTATGACATCATGACATCACCGTTGCCATGACGACCATTATGACATCATCGTCGCCATGACAACCATTATGACATCATCGTCGCCATGGCGACCATTACGACACCACAGTTGCCATGACGAACATTATGACATCATTGTCGCCTTGACGACAATTATGACATTATCATCGCCATGACGACCATTATGACATCATCATCGCCATGATGACCGTTATGACATTATCGTCGCCATGACGACCCTTATGACATCATCGTCGCCATGGAAACCATTATGACATCATCATCGCCATGACAACCAATATGATATCATCGTCGCCATGATGACCATTATGACATCACCATCGCCATGACGACCATTATGACATCATCGTAGCCATTACGACCATTATTAAATCACAGTCGCCATGACAACCATTATGACATCATGACATCACCGTTGCCATGACGACCATTATGACATCACCATTGCCATGACGACCATTATGACATCACCGTCACCATGACGACCATTATGACATAATCGTCGCCATGACAACCATTATGACATCACAATCGCCATGACGACCATTATGGCATCATCATCGCCATGATGACCCTTTATGACATTATCGTCGCCATGACGACCCTTATGACATCATCGTCGCCATGGCAACCATTATGACATCATCATCGCCATGACAACCAATATGATATCATCGTCGCCATGATGACCATTGTGATATGATCGTCGCCATGACAACCATTATGACATCATCGTCGCCATGACCACCATTATGACATCTTCGTCGCCATGACGACCATTATGACATCATGACATCACCGTTGCCATGACGACCATTATGACATCACCGTTGCTATGACGACCATTATGACATCATCGTCGCCATGACGACCATTATGACATCATCGTAGCCATGACAACCATTATGACATCATCGTCGCCATGGCAACCATTATGACATCATATTCGCCATGGCGACCATTATGACATCACCGTCGCCATGACGACCATTATGACATCATCATAGCCATTACGACCATTGTTAAATCACAGTCGCCATGACAACCATTATGACATCTTCGTCGCCATGACGACCATTATGACATCATGACATCACCATTGCTATGACGACCATTATGACATCACCGTTGCCATGACGACCATTATGACATCATCGTAGCCATTACGACCATTATCACAGTCGCCATGACAACCATTATGACATCTTCGTCGCCATGACCACCATTATGAGATCATCGTCGCCATGACAACCATTATGACATCATCGTCGCCATCGCGACCATTATGACACCACCGTTGCCATGACGACCATTATGACATCATCGCCGCCTTGACGACAATTATGACATCATCATCGCCATGACGACCATTATGACATCATCATCGCCATGATGACCGTTATGACATTATCGTCGCCATGATGACCCTTATGACATCATCATCGCCATGGCAACCATTATGACATCATCATCGCCATGACGACCATTATGACATCATCATCGCCATGATGACCGTTATGACATTATCGTCGCCATGATGACCATTATGACATCATCGTCTCCATGACAACCATTATGACATCATCGTTGCCATGGCGACCATTATGACATCACCTTCGCCATGACGACCATTATGACATCACCGTAGCCATTACGACCATTATTAAATCACAGTCGCCATGACAACCATTATGACATCTTCGTCGCCATGACGACCATTATGACATCATGACATCACCGTTGCCATGACGACCATTATGACATCATCGTTGCCATGACAACCATTATGACATCACAATCGCCATGACGACCATTATGGCATCATCATCGCCATGATGACCCTTTATGACATTATCGTCGCCATGACGACCCTTATGACATCATCGTCGCCATGGCAACCATTATGACATCATCGTCGCCATGACGACCATTATGACATCATCGTCGCCATGACGACCATTATGACATCATCGTCGCCATGACAACCATTATGACATCATCGTCGCCATGACGACCATTATGACATCATCGTCGCCATGGCGACCATTATGACATCATCATCGCCATGATGACCGTTATGACAATATCGTCGCCATGACGACCCTTATGACATCATCGTCGCCATGGCAACCATTATGACATCATCATCGCCATGACAACCAATATGATATCATTGTCACCATGACAACCATTATGACATCATCGTCGCCATGGCAACCATTATGACATCACGGTCACCATGTCGACCATTATGACATCATCGTAGCCATTACGATCATTATTAAATCACAGTCGCCATGACAACCATTATGACATCTTCGTCGCCATGACGACCATCATGACATCACCATTGCTATGACGACCATTATGACATCACCGTTGCCATGACGACCATTATGACATCATCGTAGTCATTACGACCATTATCACAGTCGCCATGACAACCATTATGACATCTTCGTCGCCATGACCACCATTATGACATCATGACATCACCGTTGCCATGACGACCATTATGACATCATCGTCGCCATGACAACCATTATGACATCATCGTCGCCATGGCGACCATTATGACACCACCGTTGCCATGACGACCATTATGACATCATTGTCGCCTTGACGACAATTATGACATTATCATCGCCATGACGACCATTATGACATCATCATCGCCATGATGACCGTTATGACATTATCGTCGCCATGACGACCCTTATGACATCATCGTCGCCATGGAAACCATTATGACATCATCATCGCCATGACAACCAATATGATATCATCGTCGCCATGATGACCATTATGACATCATCGTCGCCATGGTGACCATTATGACATCACCATCGCCATGACGACCATTATGACATCATCGTAGCCATTACGACCATTATTAAATCACAGTCGCCATGACAACCATTATGACATCTTCGTCGCCATGATGACCATTATGACATCATGACATCACCGTTGCCATGACGACCATTATGACATCACCGTTGCCATGACGACCATTATGACATCACCGTCACCATGACGACCATTATGACATAATCGTCGCCATGACAACCATTATGACATCACAATCGCCATGACGACCATTATGGCATCATCATCGCCATGATGACCCTTTATGACATTATCGTCGCCATGACGACCCTTATGACATCATCGTCGCCATGGCAACCATTATGACATCATCATCGCCATGACAACCAATATGATATCATCGTCGCCATGATGACCATTGTGATATCATCGTCGCCATGACAACCATTATGACATCATCGTCGCCATGACCACCATTATGACATCACCGTTGCCATGACGACCATTATGACATCATCGTAGCCATTACGACTATTATTAAATCACAGTCGCCATGACAACCATTATGACATCTTCGTCGCCATGACGACCATTATGACATCATCGTCGCCATGGCAACCATTATGACATCATCGTCGCCATGGCAACCATTATGACATCATATTCGCCATGGCGACCATTATGACAACACCGTCGCCATGACGACCATTATGACATCATCATAGCCATTACGACCATTGTTAAATCACAGTCGCCATGACAACCATTATGACATCACCGTTGCCATGACGACCATTATGACATCACCGTTGCCATGACGACCATTATGACATCATCGTCGCCATGACGACCATTATGACATCATCGTCGCCATGACGACCATTATGACATCATCGTCGCTATGACAACCATTATGACATCACAATCGCCATGACGACCATTATGACATCATCGTCGCCATGGCGACCATTATGACATCATCGTCGCCATGGCGACCATTATGACATCATCATCGCCATGATGACCGTTATGACAATATCGTCCCAATGACGACCCTTATAACATCATCGTCGCCATGGCAACCATTATGACATCATCATCGCCATGACAACCAATATGATATCATTGTCGCCATGACAACCATTATGACATCATCGTCGCCATGGCAACCATTATGACATTACGGTCGCCATGTCGACCATTATGACATCATCGTAGCCATTACGACCATTATTAAATCAGAGTCTCCATGACAACCATTGTGACATCTTCGTCGCCATGATGACCATTATGACATCACCATTCCTATGACGACCATTATGACATCACCGTTGCCATGACGACCATTATGACATCATCGTAGCCATTACGACCATTATTAAATCACAGTCGCCATGACAACCATTATGACATCTTCGTCGCCATGACGACCATTATGACATCATGACATCACCGTTGCCATGACGACCATTATGACATCATCGTCGCCATGACAACCATTATGACATCATCGTCGCCATCGCGACCATTATGACACCACCGTTGCCATGACGACCATTATGACATCATCGTCGCCTTGACGACAATTATGACATCATCATCGCCATGACGACCATTATGACATCATCATCGCCATGATGACCGTTATGACATTATCGTCGCCATGATGACCCTTATGACATCATCGTCGCCATGGCAACCATTATGACATCATCATCGCCATGACGACCATTATGACATCATCATCGCCATGATGACCGTTATGACATTATCGTCGCCATGATGACCATTATTAAATCACAGTCGCCATGACAACCATTATGACATCTTCGTCGCCATGACGACCATTATGACATCATGACATCACCGTTGCCATGACGACCATTATGACATCACCGTTGCCATGACGACCATTATTACATCATCGTCGCCATGACGACCATTATGACATCATCGTCGCCATGACACCCATTATGACATCACAATCGCCATGACGACCATTATGGCATCATCATCGCCATGATGACCCTTTATGACATTATCGTCGCCATGACGACCCTTATGACATCATCGTCGCCATGGCAACCATTATGACATAATCATCGCCATGACAACCAATATGATATCATCGTCGCCATGATGACCATTATGATATCATCGTTGCCATGACGACCATTATGACATCATCGTCGCCATGACAACCATTATGACATCATCGTCGCCATGGCGACCATCATGACATCACCGTTGCCATGACGACCATTATGACATCATCGTAGCCATTACGACCATTATTAAATCACAGTCTCCATGACAACCATTATGACATCTTCGTCGCCATGACGACCATTATGACATCATGACATCACCGTTGCCATGACGACCATTATGACATCACCGTTGCCATGACGACCATTATGACATCATCGTCGCCATGACGACCATTATGACATCATCGTCGCCATGACAACCATTATGACATCATCATCGCCATGATGACCGTTATGACAATATCGTCGCCATGACGACCCTTATGACATCATCGTCGCCATGGCAACCATTGTGACATCATCATCGCCATGACAACCAATATGATATCATTGTCGCCATGACAACCATTATGACATCATCGTCGCCATGGCAACCATTATGACATCACGGTCGCCATGTCGACGATTATGACATCATCGTAGCCATTACGATCATTATTAAATCACAGTCGCCATGACAACCATTATGACATCTTCGTCGCCATGACGACCATTATGACATCATGACATCACCATTGCTATGACGACCATTATGACATCACCGTTGCCATGACGACCATTATGACATCATCGTAGCCATTACGACCATTATCACAGTCGCCATGACAACCATTATGACATCTTTGTCGCCATGACCACCATTATGACATCATGACATCACCGTTGCCATGACGACCATTATGACATCATCGTCGCCATGACAACCATTATGACATCATCGTCGCCATGGCGACCATTACGACACCACAGTTGCCATGACGAACATTATGACATCATTGTCGCCTTGACGACAATTATGACATTATCATCGCCATGACGACCATTATGACATCATCATCGCCATGATGACCGTTATGACATTATCGTCGCCATGACGACCCTTATGACATCATCGTCGCCATGGAAACCATTATGACATCATCATCGCCATGACAACCAATATGATATCATCGTCGCCATGATGACCATTATGACATCACCATCGCCATGACGACCATTATGACATCATCGTAGCCATTACGACCATTATTAAATCACAGTCGCCATGACAACCATTATGACATCATGACATCACCGTTGCCATGACGACCATTATGACATCACCGTTGCCATGACGACCATTATGACATCACCGTCACCATGACGACCATTATGACATAATCGTCGCCATGACAACCATTATGACATCACAATCGCCATGACGACCATTATGGCATCATCATCGCCATGATGACCCTTTATGACATTATCGTCGCCATGACGACCCTTATGACATCATCGTCGCCATGGCAACCATTATGACATCATCATCGCCATGACAACCAATATGATATCATCGTCGCCATGATGACCATTGTGATATGATCGTCGCCATGACAACCATTATGACATCATCGTCGCCATGACCACCATTATGACATCTTCGTCGCCATGACGACCATTATGACATCATGACATCACCGTTGCCATGACGACCATTATGACATCATCGTTGCTATGACGACCATTATGACATCATCGTCGCCATGACGACCATTATGACATCATCGTAGCCATGACAACCATTATGACATCATCGTCGCCATGGCAACCATTATGACATCATATTCGCCATGGCGACCATTATGACATCACCGTCGCCATGACGACCATTATGACATCATCATAGCCATTACGACCATTGTTAAATCACAGTCGCCATGACAACCATTATGACATCTTCGTCGCCATGACGACCATTATGACATCATGACATCACCGTTGCCATGACGACCATTATGACATCACCGTTGCCATGACGACCATTATGACATCATCGTCACCATGACGACCATTATGACATCATCGTCGCTATGACAACCATTATGACATCACAATCGCCATGACGACCATTATGACATCATCGTCGCCATGGCGACCATTATGACATCATCATCGCCATGATGACCGTTATGACAATATCGTCCCAATGACGACCCTTATAACATCATCGTCGCCATGGCAACCATTATGACATCATCATCGCCATGACAACCAATATGATATCATTGTCGCCATGACAACCATTATGACATCATCGTCGCCATGGCAACCATTATGACATTACGGTCGCCATGTCGACCATTATGACATCATCGTAGCCATTACGACCATTATTAAATCAGAGTCTCCATGACAACCATTGTGACATCTTCGTCGCCATGATGACCATTATGACATCACCATTCCTATGACGACCATTATGACATCACCGTTGCCATGACGACCATTATGACATCATCGTAGCCATTACGACCATTATTAAATCACAGTCGCCATGACAACCATTATGACATCTTCGTCGCCATGACGACCATTATGACATCATGACATCACCGTTGCCATGACGACCATTATGACATCATCGTCGCCATGACAACCATTATGACATCATCGTCGCCATCGCGACCATTATGACACCACCGTTGCCATGACGACCATTATGACATCATCGTCGCCTTGACGACAATTATGACATCATCATCGCCATGACGACCATTATGACATCATCATCGCCATGATGACCGTTATGACATTATCGTCGCCATGATGACCCTTATGACATCATCGTCGCCATGGCAACCATTATGACATCATCATCGCCATGACGACCATTATGACATCATCATCGCCATGATGACCGTTATGACATTATCGTCGCCATGATGACCATTATTAAATCACAGTCGCCATGACAACCATTATGACATCTTCGTCGCCATGACGACCATTATGACATCATGACATCACCGTTGCCATGACGACCATTATGACATCACCGTTGCCATGACGACCATTATTACATCATCGTCGCCATGACGACCATTATGACATCATCGTCGCCATGACACCCATTATGACATCACAATCGCCATGACGACCATTATGGCATCATCATCGCCATGATGACCCTTTATGACATTATCGTCGCCATGACGACCCTTATGACATCATCGTCGCCATGGCAACCATTATGACATAATCATCGCCATGACAACCAATATGATATCATCGTCGCCATGATGACCATTATGATATCATCGTTGCCATGACGACCATTATGACATCATCGTCGCCATGACAACCATTATGACATCATCGTCGCCATGGCGACCATCATGACATCACCGTTGCCATGACGACCATTATGACATCATCGTAGCCATTACGACCATTATTAAATCACAGTCTCCATGACAACCATTATGACATCTTCGTCGCCATGACGACCATTATGACATCATGACATCACCGTTGCCATGACGACCATTATGACATCACCGTTGCCATGACGACCATTATGACATCATCGTCGCCATGACGACCATTATGACATCATCGTCGCCATGACAACCATTATGACATCATCATCGCCATGATGACCGTTATGACAATATCGTCGCCATGACGACCCTTATGACATCATCGTCGCCATGGCAACCATTGTGACATCATCATCGCCATGACAACCAATATGATATCATTGTCGCCATGACAACCATTATGACATCATCGTCGCCATGGCAACCATTATGACATCACGGTCGCCATGTCGACGATTATGACATCATCGTAGCCATTACGATCATTATTAAATCACAGTCGCCATGACAACCATTATGACATCTTCGTCGCCATGACGACCATTATGACATCATGACATCACCATTGCTATGACGACCATTATGACATCACCGTTGCCATGACGACCATTATGACATCATCGTAGCCATTACGACCATTATCACAGTCGCCATGACAACCATTATGACATCTTTGTCGCCATGACCACCATTATGACATCATGACATCACCGTTGCCATGACGACCATTATGACATCATCGTCGCCATGACAACCATTATGACATCATCGTCGCCATGGCGACCATTACGACACCACAGTTGCCATGACGAACATTATGACATCATTGTCGCCTTGACGACAATTATGACATTATCATCGCCATGACGACCATTATGACATCATCATCGCCATGATGACCGTTATGACATTATCGTCGCCATGACGACCCTTATGACATCATCGTCGCCATGGAAACCATTATGACATCATCATCGCCATGACAACCAATATGATATCATCGTCGCCATGATGACCATTATGACATCACCATCGCCATGACGACCATTATGACATCATCGTAGCCATTACGACCATTATTAAATCACAGTCGCCATGACAACCATTATGACATCATGACATCACCGTTGCCATGACGACCATTATGACATCACCGTTGCCATGACGACCATTATGACATCACCGTCACCATGACGACCATTATGACATAATCGTCGCCATGACAACCATTATGACATCACAATCGCCATGACGACCATTATGGCATCATCATCGCCATGATGACCCTTTATGACATTATCGTCGCCATGACGACCCTTATGACATCATCGTCGCCATGGCAACCATTATGACATCATCATCGCCATGACAACCAATATGATATCATCGTCGCCATGATGACCATTGTGATATGATCGTCGCCATGACAACCATTATGACATCATCGTCGCCATGACCACCATTATGACATCTTCGTCGCCATGACGACCATTATGACATCATGACATCACCGTTGCCATGACGACCATTATGACATCATCGTTGCTATGACGACCATTATGACATCATCGTCGCCATGACGACCATTATGACATCATCGTAGCCATGACAACCATTATGACATCATCGTCGCCATGGCAACCATTATGACATCATATTCGCCATGGCGACCATTATGACATCACCGTCGCCATGACGACCATTATGACATCATCATAGCCATTACGACCATTGTTAAATCACAGTCGCCATGACAACCATTATGACATCTTCGTCGCCATGACGACCATTATGACATCATGACATCACCGTTGCCATGACGACCATTATGACATCACCGTTGCCATGACGACCATTATGACATCATCGTCACCATGACGACCATTATGACATCATCGTCGCTATGACAACCATTATGACATCACAATCGCCATGACGACCATTATGACATCATCGTCGCCATGGCGACCATTATGACATCATCATCGCCATGATGACCGTTATGACAATATCGTCCCAATGACGACCCTTATAACATCATCGTCGCCATGGCAACCATTATGACATCATCATCGCCATGACAACCAATATGATATCATTGTCGCCATGACAACCATTATGACATCATCGTCGCCATGGCAACCATTATGACATTACGGTCGCCATGTCGACCATTATGACATCATCGTAGCCATTACGACCATTATTAAATCACAGTCTCCATGACAACCATTGTGACATCTTCGTCGCCATGACGACCATTATGACATCACCGTTCCTATGACGACCATTATGACATCACCGTTGCCATGACGACCATTATGACATCATCGTAGCCATTACGACCATTATTAAATCACAGTCGCCATGACAACCATTATGACATCTTCGTCGCCATGACGACCATTATGACATCATGACATCACCGTTGCCATGACGACCATTATGACATCATCGTCGCCATGACAACCATTATGACATCATCGTCGCCATCGCGACCATTATGACACCACCGTTGCCATGACGACCATTATGACATCATCGTCGCCTTGACGACAATTATGACATCATCATCGCCATGACGACCATTATGACATCATCATCGCCATGATGACCGTTATGACATTATCGTCGCCATGATGACCCTTATGACATCATCGTCGCCATGGCAACCATTATGACATCATCGTCGCCATGGCAACCATTATGACATCATCATCGCCATGACGACCATTATGACATCATCATCGCCATGATGACCGTTATGACATTATCGTCGCCATGATGACCATTATGACATCATCGTCGCCATGACAACCATTATGACATCTTCGTCGCCATGACGACCATTATGACATCATGACATCACCGTTGCCATGACGACCATTATGACATCACCGTTGCCATGACGACCATTATGACATCATCGTCGCCATGACGACCATTATGACATCATCGTCGCTATGACAACCATTATGACATCACAATCGCCATGACGACCATTATGACATCATCGTCGCCATGGCGACCATTATGACATCATCATCGCCATGATGACCGTTATGACAATATCGTCCCAATGACGACCCTTATAACATCATCGTCGCCATGGCAACCATTATGACATCATCATCGCCATGACAACCAATATGGTATCATTGTCGCCATGACAACCATTATGACATCATCGTCGCCATGGCAACCATTATGACATTACGGTCGCCATGTCGACCATTATGACATCATCGTAGCCATTACGACCATTATTAAATCACAGTCTCCATGACAACCATTGTGACATCTTCGTCGCCATGACGACCATTATGACATCACCGTTCCTATGACGACCATTATGACATCACCGTTGCCATGACGACCATTATGACATCATCGTAGCCATTACGACCATTATTAAATCACAGTCGCCATGACAACCATTATGACATCTTCGTCGCCATGACGACCATTATGACATCATGACATCACCGTTGCCATGACGACCATTATGACATCATCGTCGCCATGACAACCATTATGACATCATCGTCGCCATCGCGACCATTATGACACCACCGTTGCCATGACGACCATTATGACATCATCGTCGCCTTGACAACAATTATGACATCATCATCGCCATGACGACCATTTTGACATCATCATCGCCATGATGACCGTTATGACATTATCGTCGCCATGATGACCCTTATGACATCATCGTCGCCATTTCAACCATTATGACATCATCATCGCCATGATGACCGTTATGACATTATCGTCGCCATGATGACCATTATGACATCATCGTCGCCATGACAACCATTATGACATCATCGTCGCCATGGCGACCATTATGACATCACCTTCGCCATGACGACCATTATGACATCACCGTAGCCATTACGACCATTATTAAATCACAGTCGCCATGACAACCATTATGACATCTTCGTCGCCATGACGACCATTATGACATCATGACATCACCGTTGCCATGACGACCATTATGACATCACCGTTGCCATGACGACCATTATGACATCATCGTCGCCATGACGACCATTATGACATCATCGTCGCCATGACACCCATTATGACATCACAATCGCCATGACGACCATTATGGCATCATCATCGCCATGATGACCCTTTATGACATTATCGTCGCCATGACGACCCTTATGACATCATCGTCGCCATGGCAACCATTATGACATCATCATCGCCATGACAACCAATATGATATCATCGTCGCCATGACGACCATTATGACATCATCGTCGCCATGACAACCATTATGACATCATCGTCGCCATGGCGACCATCATGACATCACCGTTGCCATGACGACCATTATGACATCATCGTAGCCATTACGACCATTATTAAATCACAGTCGCCATGACAACCATTATGACATCTTCGTCGCCATGACGACCATTATGACATCATGACATCACCGTTGCCATGATGACCATTATGACATCACCGTTGCCATGACGACCATTATGACATCATCGTCGCCATGACGACCATTATGACATCATCGTCGCCATGACAACCATTATGACATCATCGTCGCCATGACAACCATTATGACATCATATTCGCCATGGCGACCATTATGACATCATCGTCGCCATGACGACCATTATGACATCATCGTCGCCATGGCGACCATTATGACATCATCATCGCCATGATGACCGTTATGACAATATCGTCGCCATGACGACCCTTATGACATCATCGTCGCCATGGCAACCATTATGACATCATCATCGCCATGACAACCAATATGATATCATTGTCGCCATGACAACCATTATGACATCATCGTCGCCATGGCAACCATTATGACATCACGGTCGCCATGTCGACCATTATGACATCATCGTAGCCATTACGATCATTATTAAATCACAGTCGCCATGACAACCATTATGACATCTTCGTCGCCATGACGACCATTATGACATCATGACATCACCATTGCTATGACGACCATTATGACATCACCGTTGCCATGACGACCATTATGACATCATCGTAGCCATTACGACCATTATCACAGTCGCCATGACAACCATTATGACATCTTTGTCGCCATGACCACCATTATGACATCATGACATCACCGTTGCCATGACGACCATTATGACATCATCGTCGCCATGACAACCATTATGACATCATCGTCGCCATGGCGACCATTATGACACCACCGTTGCCATGACGACCATTATGACATCATTGTCGCCTTGACGACAATTATGACATTATCATCGCCATGACGACCATTATGACATCATCATCGCCATGATGACCGTTATGACATTATCGTCGCCATGACGACCCTTATGACATCATCGTCGCCATGGAAACCATTATGACATCATCATCGATATGACAACCAATATGATATCATCGTCGCCATGATGACCATTATGACATCATCGTCGCCATGATGACCATTATGACATCACCATCGCCATGACGACCATTATGACATCATCGTAGCCATTACGACCATTATTAAATCACAGTCGCCATGACAACCATTATGACATCTTCGTCGCCATGATGACCATTATGACATCATGACATCACCGTTGCCATGACGACCATTATGACATCACCGTTGCCATGACGACCAGTATGACATCATCGTCGCCATGACGACCATTATGACATCATCGTCGCCATGACAACCATTATGACATCACAATCGCCATGACGACCATTATGGCATCATCATCGCCATGATGACCCTTTATGACATTATCGTCGCCATGACGACCCTTATGACATCATCGTCGCCATGGCAACCATTATGACATCATCATCGCCATGACAACCAATATGATATTATTCGCGCCATGATGACCATTGTGATATGATCGTCGCCATGACAACCATTATGACATCGTCTCGCCATGACCACCATTATGACATCACCGTTGCCATGACGACCATTATGACATCATCGTAGCCATTACGACTATTATTAAATCACAGTCGCCATGACAACCATTATGACATCTTCGTCGCCATGACGACCATTATGACATCATGACATCACCGTTGCCATGACGACCATTATGACATCACCGTTGCTATGACGACCATTAAGACATCATCGTCGCCATGACGACCATTATGACATCATCGTAGCCATGACAACCATTATGACATCATCGTCGCCATGGCAACCATTATGACATCATATTCGCCATGGCGACCATTATGACATCATCATAGCCATTACGACCATTGTTAAATCACCGTTGCCATGACGACCATTATGACATCACCGTTGCCATGACGACCATTATGACATCACCGTTGCCATGACGACCATTATGACATCATCGTCGCCATGACGACCATTATGACATCATCGTCGCTATGACAACCATTATGACATCACAATCGCCATGACGACCATTATGACATCATCGTCGCCATGGCGACCATTATGACATCATCATCGCCATGTTGACCGTTATGACAATATCGTCCCAATGACGACCCTTATAACATCATCGTCGCCATGGCAACCATTATGACATCATCATCGCCATGACAACCAATATGATATCATTGTCGCCATGACAACCATTATGACATCATCGTCGCCATGGCAACCATTATGACATTACGGTCGCCATGTCGACCATTATGACATCATCGTAGCCATTACGACCATTATTAAATCACAGTCTCCATGACAACCATTGTGACATCTTCGTCGCCATGACGACCATTATGACATCACCGTTCCTATGACGACCATTATGACATCACCGTTGCCATGACGACCATTATGACATCATCGTAGCCATTACGACCATTATTAAATCACAGTCGCCATGACAACCATTATGACATCTTCGTCGCCATGACGACCATTATGACATCATGACATCACCGTTGCCATGACGACCATTATGACATCATCGTCGCCATGACAACCATTATGACATCATCGTCGCCATCGCGACCATTATGACACCACCGTTGCCATGACGACCATTATGACATCATCGTCGCCTTGACGACAATTATGACATCATCATCGCCATGACGACCATTATGACATCATCATCGCCATGATGACCGTTATGACATTATCGTCGCCATGATGACCCTTATGACATCATCGTCGCCATGGCAACCATTATGACATCATCATCGCCATGACGACCATTATGACATCATCATCGCCATGATGACCGTTATGACATTATCGTCGCCATGATGACCATTATGACATCATCGTCGCCATGACAACCATTATGACATCATCGTCGCCATGGCGACCATTATGACATCACCTTCGCCATGACGACCATTATGACATCACCGTAGCCATTACGACCATTATTAAATCACAGTCGCCATGACAACCATTATGACATCTTCGTCGCCATGACGACCATTATGACATCATGACATCACCGTTGCCATGGCGACCATTATGACATCATCGTCGCCATGACGACCATTATGACATCATCGTCGCCATGACACCCATTATGACATCACAATCGCCATGACGACCATTATGGCATCATCATCGCCATGATGACCCTTTATGACATTATCGTCGCCATGACGACCCTTATGACATCATCGTCGCCATGGCAACCATTATGACATAATCATCGCCATGACAACCAATATGATATCATCGTCGCCATGATGACCATTATGATATCATCGTCGCCATGACGACCATTATGACATCATCGTCGCCATGACAACCATTATGACATCATCGTCGCCATGGCGACCATCATGACATCACCGTTGCCATGACGACCATTATGACATCATCGTAGCCATTACGACCATTATTAAATCACAGTCGCCATGACAACCATTATGACATCTTCGTCGCCATGACGACCATTATGACATCATGACATCACCGTTGCCATGACGACCATTATGACATCACCGTTGCCATGACGACCATTATGACATCATCGTCGCCATGACGACCATTATGACATCATCGTCGCCATGACAACCATTATGACATCATCGTCGCCATGACAACCATTATGACATCATATTCGCCATGGCGACCATTATGACATCATCGTCGCCATGACGACCATTATGACATCATCGTCGCCATGGCGACCATTATGACATCATCATCGCCATGATGACCGTTATGACAATATCGTCGCCATGACGACCCTTATGACATCATCGTCGCCATGGCAACCATTGTGACATCATCATCGCCATGACAACCAATATGATATCATTGTCGCCACGACAACCATTATGACATCATCGTCGCCATGGCAACCATTATGACATCACGGTCGCCATGTCGACCATTATGACATCATCGTAGCCATTACGATCATTATTAAATCACAGTCGCCATGACAACCATTATGACATCTTCGTCGCCATGACGACCATTATGACATCATGACATCACCATTGCTATGACGACCATTATGACATCACCGTTGCCATGACGACCATTATGACATCATCGTAGCCATTACGACCATTATCACAGTCGCCATGACAACCATTATGACATCTTCGTCACCATGACCACCATTATGACATCATGACATCACCGTTGCCATGACGACCATTATGACATCACCGTTGCTATGACGACCATTATGACATCATCGTCGCCATGACGACCATTATGACATCATCGTAGCCATGACAACCATTATGACATCATCGTCGCCATGGCAACCATTATGACATCATATTCGCCATGGCGACCATTATGACATCACCGTCGCCATGACGACCATTATGACATCATCATAGCCATTACGACCATTGTTAAATCACAGTCGCCATGACAACCATTATGACATCTTCGTCGCCATGACGACCATTATGACATCATGACATCACCGTTGCCATGACGACCATTATGACATCACCGTTGCCATGACGACCATTATGACATCATCGTCACCATGACGACCATTATGACATCATCGTCGCTATGACAACCATTATGACATCACAATCGCCATGACGACCATTATGACATCATCGTCGCCATGGCGACCATTATGACATCATCATCGCCATGATGACCGTTATGACAATATCGTCCCAATGACGACCCTTATAACATCATCGTCGCCATGGCAACCATTATGACATCATCATCGCCATGACAACCAATATGATATCATTGTCGCCATGACAACCATTATGACATCATCGTCGCCATGGCAACCATTATGACATTACGGTCGCCATGTCGACCATTATGACATCATCGTAGCCATTACGACCATTATTAAATCACAGTCTCCATGACAACCATTGTGACATCTTCGTCGCCATGACGACCATTATGACATCACCGTTCCTATGACGACCATTATGACATCACCGTTGCCATGACGACCATTATGACATCATCGTAGCCATTACGACCATTATTAAATCACAGTCGCCATGACAACCATTATGACATCTTCGTCGCCATGACGACCATTATGACATCATGACATCACCGTTGCCATGGCGACCATTATGACATCATCGTCGCCATGACGACCATTATGACATCATCGTCGCCATGACACCCATTATGACATCACAATCGCCATGACGACCATTATGGCATCATCATCGCCATGATGACCCTTTATGACATTATCGTCGCCATGACGACCCTTATGACATCATCGTCGCCATGGCAACCATTATGACATAATCATCGCCATGACAACCAATATGATATCATCGTCGCCATGATGACCATTATGATATCATCGTCGCCATGACGACCATTATGACATCATCGTCGCCATGACAACCATTATGACATCATCGTCGCCATGGCGACCATCATGACATCACCGTTGCCATGACGACCATTATGACATCATCGTAGCCATTACGACCATTATTAAATCACAGTCGCCATGACAACCATTATGACATCTTCGTCGCCATGACGACCATTATGACATCATGACATCACCGTTGCCATGACGACCATTATGACATCACCGTTGCCATGACGACCATTATGACATCATCGTCGCCATGACGACCATTATGACATCATCGTCGCCATGACAACCATTATGACATCATCGTCGCCATGACAACCATTATGACATCATATTCGCCATGGCGACCATTATGACATCATCGTCGCCATGACGACCATTATGACATCATCGTCGCCATGGCGACCATTATGACATCATCATCGCCATGATGACCGTTATGACAATATCGTCGCCATGACGACCCTTATGACATCATCGTCGCCATGGCAACCATTGTGACATCATCATCGCCATGACAACCAATATGATATCATTGTCGCCACGACAACCATTATGACATCATCGTCGCCATGGCAACCATTATGACATCACGGTCGCCATGTCGACCATTATGACATCATCGTAGCCATTACGATCATTATTAAATCACAGTCGCCATGACAACCATTATGACATCTTCGTCGCCATGACGACCATTATGACATCATGACATCACCATTGCTATGACGACCATTATGACATCACCGTTGCCATGACGACCATTATGACATCATCGTAGCCATTACGACCATTATCACAGTCGCCATGACAACCATTATGACATCTTCGTCACCATGACCACCATTATGACATCATGACATCACCGTTGCCATGACGACCATTATGACATCACCGTTGCTATGACGACCATTATGACATCATCGTCGCCATGACGACCATTATGACATCATCGTAGCCATGACAACCATTATGACATCATCGTCGCCATGGCAACCATTATGACATCATATTCGCCATGGCGACCATTATGACATCACCGTCGCCATGACGACCATTATGACATCATCATAGCCATTACGACCATTGTTAAATCACAGTCGCCATGACAACCATTATGACATCTTCGTCGCCATGACGACCATTATGACATCATGACATCACCGTTGCCATGACGACCATTATGACATCACCGTTGCCATGACGACCATTATGACATCATCGTCACCATGACGACCATTATGACATCATCGTCGCTATGACAACCATTATGACATCACAATCGCCATGACGACCATTATGACATCATCGTCGCCATGGCGACCATTATGACATCATCATCGCCATGATGACCGTTATGACAATATCGTCCCAATGACGACCCTTATAACATCATCGTCGCCATGGCAACCATTATGACATCATCATCGCCATGACAACCAATATGATATCATTGTCGCCATGACAACCATTATGACATCATCGTCGCCATGGCAACCATTATGACATTACGGTCGCCATGTCGACCATTATGACATCATCGTAGCCATTACGACCATTATTAAATCACAGTCTCCATGACAACCATTGTGACATCTTCGTCGCCATGACGACCATTATGACATCACCGTTCCTATGACGACCATTATGACATCACCGTTGCCATGACGACCATTATGACATCATCGTAGCCATTACGACCATTATTAAATCACAGTCGCCATGACAACCATTATGACATCTTCGTCGCCATGACGACCATTATGACATCATGACATCACCGTTGCCATGACGACCATTATGACATCATCGTCGCCATGACAACCATTATGACATCATCGTCGCCATCGCGACCATTATGACACCACCGTTGCCATGACGACCATTATGACATCATCGTCGCCTTGACGACAATTATGACATCATCATCGCCATGACGACCATTATGACATCATCATCGCCATGATGACCGTTATGACATTATCGTCGCCATGATGACCCTTATGACATCATCGTCGCCATGGCAACCATTATGACATCATCATCGCCATGACGACCATTATGACATCATCATCGCCATGATGACCGTTATGACATTATCGTTGCCATGATGACCATTATGACATCATCGTCGCCATGACAACCATTATGACATCTTCGTCGCCATGACGACCATTATGACATCATGACATCACCGTTGCCATGACGACCATTATGACATCACCGTTGCCATGACGACCATTATGACATCATCGTCGCCATGACGACCATTATGACATCATCGTCGCTATGACAACCATTATGACATCACAATCGCCATGACGACCATTATGACATCATCGTCGCCATGGCGACCATTATGACATCATCATCGCCATGATGACCGTTATGACAATATCGTCCCAATGACGACCCTTATAACATCATCGTCGCCATGGCAACCATTATGACATCATCATCGCCATGACAACCAATATGATATCATTGTCGCCATGACAACCATTATGACATCATCGTCGCCATGGCAACCATTATGACATTACGGTCGCCATGTCGACCATTATGACATCATCGTAGCCATTACGACCATTATTAAATCACAGTCTCCATGACAACCATTGTGACATCTTCGTCGCCATGACGACCATTATGACATCACCGTTCCTATGACGACCATTATGACATCACCGTTGCCATGACGACCATTATGACATCATCGTAGCCATTACGACCATTATTAAATCACAGTCGCCATGACAACCATTATGACATCTTTGTCGCCATGACGACCATTATGACATCATGACATCACCGTTGCCATGACGACCATTATGACATCATCGTCGCCATGACAACCATTATGACATCATCATCGCCATCGCGACCATTATGACACCACCGTTGCCATGACGACCATTATGACATCATCGTCGCCTTGACGACAATTATGACATCATCATCGCCATGACGACCATTATGACATCATCATCGCCATGATGACCGTTATGACATTATCGTCGCCATGATGACCCTTATGACATCATCGTCGCCATGACACCCATTATGACATCACAATCGCCATGACGACCATTATGGCATCATCATCGCCATGATGACCCTTTATGACATTATCGTCGCCATGACGACCCTTATGACATCATCGTCGCCATGGCAACCATTATGACATCATCATCGCCATGACAACCAATATGATATCATCGTCGCCATGACGACCATTATGACATCATCGTCGCCATGACAACCATTATGACATCATCGTCGCCATGGCGACCATCATGACATCACCGTCGCCATGACGACCATTATGACATCATCGTAGCCATTACGACCATTATTAAATCACAGTCGCCATGACAACCATTATGACATCTTCGTCGCCATGACGACCATTATGACATCATGACATCACCGTTGCCATGATGACCATTATGACATCACCGTTGCCATGACGACCATTATGACATCATCGTCGCCATGACGACCATTGTTAAATCACAGTCGCCATGACAACCATTATGACATCTTCGTCGCCATGATGACCATTATGACATCATGACATCACCGTTGCCATGACGACCATTATGACATCACCGTTGCCATGACGACCAGTATGACATCATCGTCGCCATGACGACCATTATGACATCATCGTCGCCATGACAACCATTATGACATCACAATCGCCATGACGACCATTATGGCATCATCATCGCCATGATGACCCTTTATGACATTATCGTCGCCATGACGACCCTTATGACATCATCGTCGCCATGGCAACCATTATGACATCATCATCGCCATGACAACCAATATGATATCATCGTCGCCATGATGACCATTGTGATATGATCGTCGCCATGACAACCATTATGACATCATCTCGCCATGACCACCATTATGACATCACCGTTGCCATGACGACCATTATGACATCATCGTAGCCATTACGACTATTATTAAATCACAGTCGCCATGACAACCATTATGACATCATGACATCACCGTTGCCATGACGACCATTAAGACATCATCGTCGCCATGACGACCATTATGACATCATCGTAGCCATGACAACCATTATGACATCATCGTCGCCATGGAACCATTATGACATCATATTCGCCATGGCGACCATTATGACATCACCGTCGCCATGACGACCATTATGACATCATCATAGCCATTACGACCATTGTTAAATCACAGTCGCCATGACAACCATTATGACATCATGACATCACCGTTGCCATGACGACCATTATGACATCACCGTTGCCATGACGACCATTATGACATCATCGTCGCCCTGACGACCATTATGACATCATCGTCGCTATGACAACCATTATGACATCACAATCGCCATGACGACCATTATGACATCATCGTCGCCATGGCGACCATTATGACATCATCATCGCCATGTTGACCGTTATGACAATATCGTCCCAATGACGACCCTTATAACATCATCGTCGCCATGGCAACCATTATGACATCATCATCGCCATGACAACCAATATGATATCATTGTCGCCATGACAACCATTATGACATCATCGTCGCCATGGCAACCATTATGACATTACGGTCGCCATGTCGACCATTATGACATCATCGTAGCCATTACGACCATTATTAAATCACAGTCTCCATGACAACCATTGTGACATCTTCGTCGCCATGACGACCATTATGACATCACCGTTCCTATGACGACCATTATGACATCACCGTTGCCATGACGACCATTATGACATCATCGTAGCCATTACGACCATTATGAAATCACAGTCGCCATGACAACCATTATGACATCTTCGTCGCCATGACGACCATTATGACATCATGACATCACCGTTGCCATGACGACCATTATGACATCATCGTCGCCATGACAACCATTATGACATCATCGTCGCCATCGCGACCATTATGACACCACCGTTGCCATGACGACCATTATGACATCATCGTCGCCTTGACGACAATTATGACATCATCATCGCCATGACGACCATTATGACATCATCATCGCCATGATGACCGTTATGACATTATCGTCGCCATGATGACCCTTATGACATCATCGTCGCCATGGCAACCATTATGACATCATCATCGCCATGACGACCATTATGACATCATCATCGCGATGATGACCGTTATGACATTATCGTCGCCATGATGACCATTATGACATCATCGTCGCCATGACAACCATTATGACATCATCGTCGCCATGGCGACCATTATGACATCATCTTCGCCATGACGACCATTATGACATCACCGTAGCCATTACGACCATTATTAAATCACAGTCGCCATGACAACCATTATGACATCTTCGTCGCCATGACGACCATTATGACATCATGACATCACCGTTGCCATGACGACCATTATGACATCACCGTTGCCATGACGACCATTATGACATCATCGTCGCCATGACGACCATTATGACATCATCGTCGAAATGACACCCATTATGACATCACAATCGCCATGACGACCATTATGGCATCATCATCGCCATGATGACCCTTTATGACATTATCGTCGCCATGACGACCCTTATGACATCATCGTCGCCATGGCAACCATTATGACATAATCATCGCCATGACAACCAATATGATATCATCGTCGCCATGATGACCATTATGATATCATCGTCGCCATGACGACCATTATGACATCATCGTCGCCATGACAACCATTATGACATCATCGTCGCCATGGCGACCATCATGACATCACCGTTGCCATGACGACCATTATGACATCATCGTAGCCATTACGACCATTATTAAATCACAGTCGCCATGACAACCATTATGACATCTTCGTCGCCATGACGACCATTATGACATCATGACATCACCGTTGCCATGACGACCATTATGACATCATCGTCGCCATGACAACCATTATGACATCATCGTCGCCATGACAACCATTATGACATCATATTCGCCATGGCGACCATTATGACATCATCGTCGCCATGACGACCATTATGACATCATCGTCGCCATGGCGACCATTATGACATCATCATCGCCATGATGACCGTTATGACAATATCGTCGCCATGACGACCCTTATGACATCATCGTCGCCATGGCAACCATTGTGACATCATCATCGCCATGACAACCAATATGATATCATTGTCGCCACGACAACCATTATGACATCATCGTCGCCATGGCAACCATTATGACATCACGGTCGCCATGTCGACCATTATGACATCATCGTAGCCATTACGATCATTATTAAATCACAGTCGCCATGACAACCATTATGACATCTTCGTCGCCATGACGACCATTATGACATCATGACATCACCATTGCTATGACGACCATTATGACATCACCGTTGCCATGACGACCATTATGACATCATCGTAGCCATTACGACCATTATCACAGTCGCCATGACAACCATTATGACATCTTCGTCACCATGACCACCATTATGACATCATGACATCACCGTTGCCATGACGACCATTATGACATCACCGTTGCTATGACGACCATTATGACATCATCGTCGCCATGACGACCATTATGACATCATCGTCGCCATGACAACCATTATGACATCATCGTCGCCATGGCAACCATTATGACATCATATTCGCCATGGCGACCATTATGACATCACCGTCGCCATGACGACCATTATGACATCATCATAGCCATTACGACCATTGTTAAATCACAGTCGCCATGACAACCATTATGACATCTTCGTCGCCATGACGACCATTATGACATCATGACATCACCGTTGCCATGACGACCATTATGACATCACCGTTGCCATGACGACCATTATGACATCATCGTCACCATGACGACCATTATGACATCATCGTCGCTATGACAACCATTATGACATCACAATCGCCATGACGACCATTATGACATCATCGTCGCCATGGCGACCATTATGACATCATCATCGCCATGATGACCGTTATGACAATATCGTCCCAATGACGACCCTTATAACATCATCGTCGCCATGGCAACCATTATGACATCATCATCGCCATGACAACCAATATGATATCATTGTCGCCATGACAACCATTATGACATCATCGTCGCCATGGCAACCATTATGACATTACGGTCGCCATGTCGACCATTATGACATCATCGTAGCCATTACGACCATTATTAAATCACAGTCTCCATGACAACCATTGTGACATCTTCGTCGCCATGACGACCATTATGACATCACCGTTCCTATGACGACCATTATGACATCACCGTTGCCATGACGACCATTATGACATCATCGTAGCCATTACGACCATTATTAAATCACAGTCGCCATGACAACCATTATGACATCTTCGTCGCCATGACGACCATTATGACATCATGACATCACCGTTGCCATGACGACCATTATGACATCATCGTCGCCATGACAACCATTATGACATCATCGTCGCCATCGCGACCATTATGACACCACCGTTGCCATGACGACCATTATGACATCATCGTCGCCTTGACGACAATTATGACATCATCATCGCCATGACGACCATTATGACATCATCATCGCCATGATGACCGTTATGACATTATCGTCGCCATGATGACCCTTATGACATCATCGTCGCCATGGCAACCATTATGACATCATCATCGCCATGACGACCATTATGACATCATCATCGCCATGATGACCGTTATGACATTATCGTCGCCATGATGACCATTATGACATCATCGTCGCCATGACAACCATTATGACATCATCGTCGCCATGGCGACCATTATGACATCACCTTCGCCATGACGACCATTATGACATCACCGTAGCCATTACGACCATTATTAAATCACAGTCGCCATGACAACCATTATGACATCTTCGTCGCCATGACGACCATTATGACATCATGACATCACCGTTGCCATGACGACCATTATGACATCACCGTTGCCATGACGACCATTATGACATCATCGTCGCCATGACGACCATTATGACATCATCGTCGCCATGACACCCATTATGACATCACAATCGCCATGACGACCATTATGGCATCATCATCGCCATGATGACCCTTTATGACATTATCGTCGCCATGACGACCCTTATGACATCATCGTCGCCATGGCAACCATTATGACATAATCATCGCCATGACAACCAATATGATATCATCGTCGCCATGATGACCATTATGATATCATCGTCGCCATGACGACCATTATGACATCATCGTCGCCATGACAACCATTATGACATCATCGTCGCCATGGCGACCATCATGACATCACCGTTGCCATGACGACCATTATGACATCATCGTAGCCATTACGACCATTATTAAATCACAGTCGCCATGACAACCATTATGACATCTTCGTCGCCATGACGACCATTATGACATCATGACATCACCGTTGCCATGACGACCATTATGACATCACCGTTGCCATGACGACCATTATGACATCATCGTCGCCATGACGACCATTATGACATCATCGTCGCCATGACAACCATTATGACATCATCGTCGCCATGACAACCATTATGACATCATATTCGCCATGGCGACCATTATGACATCATCGTCGCCATGACGACCATTATGACATCATCGTCGCCATGGCGACCATTATGACATCATCATCGCCATGATGACCGTTATGACAATATCGTCGCCATGACGACCCTTATGACATCATCGTCGCCATGGCAACCATTGTGACATCATCATCGCCATGACAACCAATATGATATCATTGTCGCCACGACAACCATTATGACATCATCGTCGCCATGGCAACCATTATGACATCACGGTCGCCATGTCGACCATTATGACATCATCGTAGCCATTACGATCATTATTAAATCACAGTCGCCATGACAACCATTATGACATCTTCGTCGCCATGACGACCATTATGACATCATGACATCACCATTGCTATGACGACCATTATGACATCACCGTTGCCATGACGACCATTATGACATTATCGTAGCCATTACGACCATTATCACAGTCGCCATGACAACCATTATGACATCTTCGTCACCATGACCACCATTATGACATCATGACATCACCGTTGCCATGACGACCATTATGACATCACCGTTGCTATGACGACCATTATGACATCATCGTCGCCATGACGACCATTATGACATCATCGTCGCCATGACGACCATTATGACATCATCGTCGCCATGACAACCATTATGACATCATCGTCGCCATGGCAACCATTATGACATCATATTCGCCATGGCGACCATTATGACATCACCGTCGCCATGACGACCATTATGACATCATCATAGCCATTACGACCATTGTTAAATCACAGTCGCCATGACAACCATTATGACATCTTCGTCGCCATGACGACCATTATGACATCATGACATCACCGTTGCCATGACGACCATTATGACATCACCGTTGCCATGACGACCATTATGACATCATCGTCACCATGACGACCATTATGACATCATCGTCGCTATGACAACCATTATGACATCACAATCGCCATGACGACCATTATGACATCATCGTCGCCATGGCGACCATTATGACATCATCATCGCCATGATGACCGTTATGACAATATCGTCCCAATGACGACCCTTATAACATCATCGTCGCCATGGCAACCATTATGACATCATCATCGCCATGACAACCAATATGATATCATTGTCGCCATGACAACCATTATGACATCATCGTCGCCATGACAACCATTATGACATTACGGTCGCCATGTCGACCATTATGACATCATCGTAGCCATTACGACCATTATTAAATCACAGTCTCCATGACAACCATTGTGACATCTTCGTCGCCATGACGACCATTATGACATCACCGTTCCTATGACGACCATTATGACATCACCGTTGCCATGACGACCATTATGACATCATCGTAGCCATTACGACCATTATTAAATCACAGTCGCCATGACAACCATTATGACATCTTCGTCGCCATGACGACCATTATGACATCATGACATCACCGTTGCCATGACGACCATTATGACATCATCGTCGCCATGACAACCATTATGACATCATCGTCGCCATCGCGACCATTATGACACCACCGTTGCCATGATGACCATTATGACATCATCGTCGCCTTGACGACAATTATGACATCATCATCGCCATGACGACCATTATGACATCATCATCGCCATGATGACCGTTATGACATTATCGTCGCCATGATGACCCTTATGACATCATCGTCGCCATGGCAACCATTATGACATCATCATCGCCATGACGACCATTATGACATCATCATCGCCATGATGACCGTTATGACATTATCGTTGCCATGATGACCATTATGACATCATCGTCGCCATGACAACCATTATGACATCTTCGTCGCCATGACGACCATTATGACATCATGACATCACCGTTGCCATGACGACCATTATGACATCACCGTTGCCATGACGACCATTATGACATCATCGTCGCCATGACGACCATTATGACATCATCGTCGCTATGACAACCATTATGACATCACAATCGCCATGACGACCATTATGACATCATCGTCGCCATGGCGACCATTATGACATCATCATCGCCATGATGACTGTTATGACAATATCGTCCCAATGACGACCCTTATAACATCATCGTCGCCATGGCAACCATTATGACATCATCATCGCCATGACAACCAATATGATATCATTGTCGCCATGACAACCATTATGACATCATCGTCGCCATGGCAACCATTATGACATTACGGTCGCCATGTCGACCATTATGACATCATCGTAGCCATTACGACCATTATTAAATCCCAGTCTCCATGACAACCATTGTGACATCTTCGTCGCCATGACGACCATTATGACATCACCGTTCCTATGACGACCATTATGACATCACCGTTGCCATGACGACCATTATGACATCATCGTAGCCATTACGACCATTATTAAATCACAGTCGCCATGACAACCATTATGACATCTTTGTCGCCATGACGACCATTATGACATCATGACATCACCGTTGCCATGACGACCATTATGACATCATCGTCGCCATGACAACCATTATGACATCATCGTCGCCATCGCGACCATTATGACACCACCGTTGCCATGACGACCATTATGACATCATCGTCGCCTTGACGACAATTATGACATCATCATCGCCATGACGACCATTATGACATCATCATCGCCATGATGACCGTTATGACATTATCGTCGCCATGATGACCCTTATGACATCATCGTCGCCATGACACCCATTATGACATCACAATCGCCATGACGACCATTATGGCATCATCATCGCCATGATGACCCTTTATGACATTATCGTCGCCATGACGACCCTTATGACATCATCGTCGCCATGGCAACCATTATGACATCATCATCGCCATGACAACCAATATGATATCATCGTCGCCATGACGACCATTATGACATCATCGTCGCCATGACAACCATTATGACATCATCGTCGCCATGGCGACCATCATGACATCACCGTCGCCATGACGACCATTATGACATCATCGTAGCCATTACGACCATTATTAAATCACAGTCGCCATGACAACCATTATGACATCTTCGTCGCCATGACGACCATTATGACATCATGACATCACCGTTGCCATGATGACCATTATGACATCACCGTTGCCATGACGACCATTATGACATCATCGTCGCCATGACGACCATTATGACATCATCGTCGCCATGACAACCATTATGACATCATATTCGCCATGGCGACCATTATGACATCATCGTCGCCATGACGACCATTATGACATCATCATCGCCATGATGACCGTTATGACAATATCGTCGCCATGACGACCCTTATGACATCATCGTCGCCATGGCAAACATTATGACATCATCATCGCCATGACAACCAATATGATATCATTGTCGCCATGACAACCATTATGACATCATCGTCGCCATGGCAACCATTATGACATCACGGTCGCCATGTCGACCATTATGACATCATCGTAGCCATTACGATCATTATTAAATCACAGTCGCCATGACAACCATTATGACATCTTCGTCGCCATGACGACCATTATGACATCATGACATCACCGTTGCCATGACGACCATTATGACATCACCGTTGCCATGACGACCATTATGACATCATCGTAGCCATTACGACCATTATCACAGTCGCCATGACAACCATTATGACATCTTTGTCGCCATGACCACCATTATGACATCATGACATCACCGTTGCCATGACGACCATTATGACATCATCGTCGCCATGACAACCATTATGACATCATCGTCACCATGGCGACCATTATGACACCACCGTTGCCATGACGACCATTATGACATCATTGTCGCCTTGACGACAATTATGACATTATCATCGCCATGACGACCATTATGACATCATCATCGCCATGATGACCGTTATGACATTATCGTCGCCATGACGACCCTTATGACATCATCGTCGCCATGGAAACCATTATGACATCATCATCGCCATGACAACCAATATGATATAATCGTCGCCATGATGACCATTATGACATCATCGTCGCCATGGTGACCATTATGACATCACCATCGCACATGACGACCATTATGACATCATCGTAGCCATTACGACCATTATTAAATCACAGTCGCCATGACAACCATTATGACATCTTCGTCGCCATGATGACCATTATGACATCATGACATCACCGTTGCCATGACGACCATTATGACATCACCGTTGCCATGACGACCAGTATGACATCATCGTCGCCATGACGACCATTATGACATCATCGTCGCCATGACAACCATTATGACATCACAATCGCCATGACGACCATTATGGCAACATCATCGCCATGATGACCCTTTATGACATTATCGTCGCCATGACGACCCTTATGACATCATCGTCGCCATGGCAACCATTATGACATCATCATCGCCATGATAACCAATATGATATCATCGTCGCCATGATGACCATTGTGATATGATCGTCGCCATGACAACCATTATGACATCATCGTCGCCATGACCACCATTATGACATCACCGTTGCCATGACGACCATTATGACATCATCGTACCCATTACGACTATTATTAAATCACAGTCGCCATGACAACCATTATGACATCTTCGTCGCCATGACGACCATTATGACATCATGACATCACCGTTGCCATGACGACCATTATGACATCACCGTTGCTATGACGACCATTAAGACATCATCGTCGCCATGACGACCATTATGACATCATGACATCACCGTTGCCATGACGACCATTATGACATCATCGTCGCCGTGACAACCATTATGACATCATCGTCGCCATGGCGACCATTATGACACCACCGTTGCCTTGACGATCATTATGACATCATCGTCTCCATGACGACCATTATGACATCATCATCGCCATGATGACCGTTATGACATCATCGTCGCCATGGCGACCATTATGACACCACCGTTGCCATGACGACCATTATGACATCATCGTCGCCATGGCGACCATTATGACATCATCGCCATGATGACCATTATGACATTATCGTCGCCATGACGACCCTTATGATATCATCGTCGCCATGGCAACCATTATGACATCATCATCGCCATGACAACCAATATGATATCATCGTCGCCATGATGACAATTATGACATCATCGTCGCCATGACAACCATTATGACATCATCGCCATGGCGACCATTATGACATCAACGTCGCCATGGCGACCATTATGACATCACCGTCGCCATGACGACCATTATTAAATCATCGTAGCCATTTCGACCATTATTAAATCACAGTCGCCATGACAACCATTATGACATCTTCGTCGCCATGATGACTATTATGACATCATGACATCACCGTTGCCATGACGACCATTATGACACCACCATTGCCATGTCGACCATTATGACATCATCGTAGCCATTACGACCATTATTAAATCACAGTCTCCATGACAACCATTGTGACATCTTCGTCGCCATGACGACCATTATGACATCACCGTTCCTATGACTACCATTATGACATCACCGTTGCCATGACGACCATTATGACATCATCGTAGCCATTACGACCATTATTAAATCACAGTCGCCATGACAACCATTATGACATCTTCGTCGCCATGACGACCATTATGACATCATGACATCACCGTTGCCATGACGACCATTATGACATCATCGTCGCCATGACAACCATTATGACATCATCGTCGCCATCGCGACCATTATGACACCACCGTTGCCATGACGACCATTATGACATCATCGTCGCCTTGACGACAATTATGACATCATCATCGCCATGACGACCATTATGACATCATCATCGCCATGTTGACCGTTATGACAATATCGTCCCAATGACGACCCTTATAACATCATCGTCGCCATGGCAACCATTATGACATCATCATCGCCATGACAACCAATATGATATCATTGTCGCCATGACAACCATTATGACATCAACGTCGCCATGGCAACCATTATGACATTACGGTCGCCATGTCGACCATTATGACATCATCGTAGCCATTACGACCATTATTAAATCACAGTCTCCATGACAACCATTGTGACATCTTCGTCGCCATGACGACCATTATGACATCACCGTTCCTATGACTACCATTATGACATCACCGTTGCCATGACGACCATTATGACATCATCGTAGCCATTACGACCATTATTAAATCACAGTCGCCATGACAACCATTATGACATCTTCGTCGCCATGACGACCATTATGACATCATGACATCACCGTTGCCATGACGACCATTATGACATCATCGTCGCCATGACAACCATTATGACATCATCGTCGCCATCGCGACCATTATGACACCACCGTTGCCATGACGACCATTATGACATCATCGTCGCCTTGACGACAATTATGACATCATCATCGCCATGACGACCATTATGACATCATCATCGCCATGATGACCGTTATGACATTATCGTCGCCATGGCAACCATTATGACATCATCATCGCCATGACGACCCTTATGACATCATCGTCGCCATGGCAACCATTATGACATCATCATCGCCATGACGACCATTATGACATCATCATCGCCATGATGACCGTTATGACATTATCGTCGCCATGATGACCATTATGACATCATCATCGCCATGACAACCATTATGACTATTATGACATCACCGTTCCTATGACTACCATTATGACATCACCGTTGCCATGACGACCATTATGACATCATCGTAGCCATTACGACCATTATTAAATCACAGTCGCCATGACAACCATTATGACATCTTCGTCGCCATGACGACCATTATGACATCATGACATCACCGTTGCCATGACGACCATTATGACATCATCGTCGCCATGACAACCATTATGACATCATCGTCGTCATCGCGACCATTATGACACCACCGTTGCCATGACGACCATTATGACATCATCGTCGCCTTGACGACAATTATGACATCATCATCGCCATGACGACCATTATGACATCATCATCGCCATGATGACCGTTATGACATTATCGTCGCCATGGCAACCATTATGACATCATCATCGCCATGACGACCCTTATGACATCATCGTCGCCATGGCAACCATTATGACATCATCATCGCCATGACGACCATTATGACATCATCATCGCCATGATGACCGTTATGACATTATCGTCGCCATGATGACCATTATGACATCATCATCGCCATGACAACCATTATGACATCATCGTCGCCATGGCGACCATTATGACATCATCATAGCCATTACGACCATTATTAAATCACAGTCTCCATGACAACCATTGTGACATCTTCGTCGCCATGACGACCATTATGACATCACCGTGCCTATGACGACCATTATGACATCACCGTTGCCATGACGACCATTATGACATCATCGTAGCCATTACGACCATTATTAAATCACAGTCGCCATGACAACCATTATGACATCTTCGTCGCCATGACGACCATTATGACATCATGACATCACCGTTGCCATGACGACCATTATGACATCATCGTCGCCATGACAACCATTATGACATCATCGTCGCCATCGCGAACATTATGACACCACCGTTGCCATGACGACCATTATGACATCATCGCCGCCTTGACGACAATTATGACATCATCATCGCCATGACGACCATTATGACATCATCATCGCCATGATGATCGTTATGACATTATCGTCGCCATGATGACCCTTATGACATCATCGTCGCCATGGCAACCATTATGACATCATCATCGCCATGACGACCATTATGACATCATCGTCGCCATGACAACCATTATGACATCATCGTCGCCATGGCGACCATTATGACATCACCTTCGCCATGACGACCATTATGACATCACCGTAGCCATTACGACCATTATTAAATCACAGTCGCCATGACAACCATTATGACATCTTCGTCGCCATGACGACCATTATGACATCATGACATCACCGTTGCCATGACGACCATTATGACATCACCGTTGCCATGACGACCATTATGACATCACCGTCACCATGACGACCATTATGACATAATCGTCGCCATGACAACCATTATGACATCACAATCGCCATGACGACCATTATGGCATCATCATCGCCATGATGACCCTGTATGACATTATCGTCGCCATGACGACCCTTATGACATCATCGTCGCCATGGCAACCATTATGACATCATCATCGCCATGACAACCAATATGATATCATCGTCGCCATGATGACCATTGTGATATCATCGTCGCCATGACAACCATTATGACATCATCGTCGCCATGACCACCATTATGACATCACCTTTGCCATGACGACCATTATGACATCATCGTAGCCATTACGACTATTATTAAATCACAGTCGCCATGACAACCATTATGACATCTTCGTCGCCATGACGACCATTATGACATCATGACATCACCGTTGCCATGACGACCATTATGACACCACCGTTGCTATGACGACCATTATGACATCATCGTCGCCATGACGACCATTATGACATCATCGTAGCCATGACAACCATTATGACATCATCGTCGCCATGGCAACCATTATGACATCATATTCGCCATGGCGACCATTATGACATCACCGTCGCCATGACGACCATTTTGACATCATCGTAGCCATTACGACCATTATTAAATCACAGTCGCCATGACAACCATTATGACATCTTCGTCGCCATGACGACCATTATGACATCACCGTTGCCATGACGACCATTATGACATCATCGTCGCCATGACGACCATTATGACATCATCATCGCTATGACAACCATTATGACATCACAATCGCCATGACGACCATTATGACATAATCGTCGCCATGGCGACCATTATGGCATCATCATCGCCATGATGACCGTTATGACAATATCGTCCCAATGACGACCCTTATAACATCATCGTCGCCATGGCAACCATTATGACATCATCATCGCCATGACAACCAATATGATATCATTGTCGCCATGACAACCATTATGACATCATCGTCGCCATGGCAACCATTATGACATTACGGTCGCCATGTCGACCATTATGACATCATCGTAGCCATTACGACCATTATTAAATCACAGTCTCCATGACAACCATTGTGACATCTTCGTCGCCATGACGACCATTATGACATCACCCTTCCTATGACGACCATTATGACATCACCGTTGCCATGACGACCATTATGACATCATCGTAGCCATTACGACCATTATTAAATCACAGTCGCCATGACAACCATTATGACATCTTCGTCGCCATGACGACCATTATGACATCATGACATCACCGTTGCCATGACGACCATTATGACATCATCGTCGCCATGACAACCATTATGACATCATCGTCGCCATGGCGACCATTATGACACCACCGTTGCCATGACGACCATTATGACATCATCGTCGCCTTGACGACAATTATGACATCATCATCGCCATGACGACCATTATGACATCATCATCGCCATGATGACCGTTATGACATTATCGTCGCCATGATGACCCTTATGACATCATCGTCGCCATGGCAACCATTATGACATCATCATCGCCATGACGACCATTATGACATCATCATCGCCATGATGACCGTTATGACATTATCGTCGCCATGATGACCATTATGACATCATCGTCGCCATGACAACCATTATGACATCATCGTCGCCATGGCGACCATTATGACATCACCTTCACCATGACGACCATTATGACATCACCGTAGCCATTACGACCATTATTAAATCACAGTCGCCATGACAACCATTATGACATCTTCGTCGCCATGACGACCATTATGACATCATGACATCACCGTTGCCATGACGACCATTATGACATCACCGTTGCCATGACGACCATTATGACATCATCGTCGCCATGACGACCATTATGACATCATCGTCGCCATGACACCCATTATGACATCACAATCGCCATGACGACCATTATGGCATCATCATCGCCATGATGACCCTTTATGACATTATCGTCGCCATGACGACCCTTATGACATCATCGTCGCCATGGCAACCATTATGACATCATCATCGCCATGACAACCAATATGATATCATCGTCGCCATGATGACCATTATGATATCATCGTCGCCATGACGACCATTATGACATCATCGTCGCCATGACAACCATTATGACATCATCGTCGCCATGGCGACCATTATGACATCACCGTTGCCATGACGACCATTATGACATCACCGTTGCCATGACGACCATTATTAAATCACAGTCGCCATGACAACCATTATGACATCTTCGTCGCCATGACGACCATTATGACATCACCGTTGCCATGATGACCATTATGACATCATCGTCGCCATGACGACCATTATGACATCATCGTCGCCATGACAACCATTATGACATCACAATCGCCATGACGACCATTATGGCATCATCATCGCCATGATGACCCTTTATGACATTATCGTCGCCATGACGACCCTTATGACATCATCGTCGCCATGGCAACCATTATGACATCATCATCGCCAAGACAACCAATATGATATCATCGTCGCCATGATGACCATTATGATATCATCATCGCCATGACAACCAATATGATATCATCGTCGCCATGATGACCATTATGACATCATCGTCGCCATGACAACCATTATGACATCATATTCGCCATGGCGACCATTATGACATCACCGTCGCCATGACGACCATTATGACATCACCGTCGCCATGACGACCATTATTAAATCACAGTCGCCATGACAACCATTATGACATCTTCGTCGCCATGACGACCATTATGACATCATGACATCAACGTTGCCATGACGACCATTATGACATCACCGTTGCCATGACGACCATTATGACATCATCGTCGCCATGACGACCATTATGACATCATCGTCGCCATGACGACCATTATGACATCATCGTCGCCATGACAACCATTATGACATCACAATCGCCATGACGACCATTATGACATCATCGTCGCCATGGCGACCATTATGACATCATCATCGCCATGATGACCGTTATGACATCATCATTGCCATGATGACCGTTATGACATCATCATCGCCATGATGACCGTTATGACAATATCGTTGCCATGACGACCCTTATGACATCATCGTCGCCATGGCAACCATTATGACATCATCATCGCCATGACAACCAATATGATATCATTGTCGCCATGACAACCATTACGACATCACGGTCACCATGTCGACCATTATGACATCATCGTAGCCATTACGACCATTATTAAATCACAGTCGCCATGACACCCATTATGACATCTTCGTCGCCATGACGACCATTATGACATCATGACATCACCGTTGCCATGACGACCATTATGACATCATCGTCGCCATGACAACCATTATGACATCATCGTCGCCATGGCGACCATTATGACACCACCGTTGCCATGACGACCATTATGACATCATCGTCGCCTTGACGACAATTATGACATCATCATCGCCATGACGACCATTATGACATCATCATCGACATGATGACCGTTATGACATTATCGTCGCCATGACGACCCTCATGAAATCATCGTCGCCATGGCAACCATTATGACATAATCATCGCCATGACAACCAATATGATATCATCGTCGCCATGATGACCATTATGACATCATCGTCGCCATGACAATCATTATGACATCATCGTCGCCATGGCGACCATTATGACATCACCGTCGCCATGACGACCATTATGACATCATCGTAGCCATTACGACCATTATTAAATCACAGTCGCCATGACAACCATTATGACATCTTCGTCGCCATGACGACCATTATGACATCATGACATCACCATTGCTATGAAGACCATTATGACATCACCGTTGCCATGACGACCATTATGACATCATCGTAGCCATTACGACCATTATCACAGTCGCCATGACAACCATTATGACATCTTCGTCGCCATGACCACCATTATGACATCATGACATCACCGTTGCCATGACGACCATTATGACATCATCGTCGCCATGACAACCATTATGACATCATCGTTGCCATGGCGACCATTATGACACCACCGTTGCCATGACGACCATTATGACATCATTGTCGCCTTGACGACAATTATGACATTATCATCGCCATGACGACCATTATGACATCATCATCGCCATGATGACCGTTATGACATTATCGTCGCCATGACGACCCTTATGACATCATCGTCACCATGGAAACCATTATGACATCATCATCGCCATAACAACCAATATGATATCATCGTCGCCATGATGACCATTATGACATCATCGTCGCCATGGTGACCATTATGACATCACCGTCGCCATGACGACCATTATGACATCATCGTAGCCATTACGACCATTATTAAATCACAGTCGCCATGACAACCATTATGACATCTTCGTCGCCATGACGACCATTATGACATCATGACATCACCGTTGCCATGACGACCATTATGACATCACCGTTGCCATGACGACCATTATGACATCACCGTCACCATGACGACCATTATGACATAATCGTCGCCATGACAACCATTATGACATCACAATCGCCATGACGACCATTATGGCATCATCATCGCCATGATGACCCTTTATGACATTATCGTCGCCATGACGACCCTTATGACATCATCGTCGCCATGGCAACCATTATGACATCATCATCGCCATGACAACCAATATGATATCATAGTCGCCATGATGACCATTGTGATATCATCGTCGCCATGACAACCATTATGACATCATCGTCGCCATGACCACCATTATGACATCACCGTTGCCATGACGACCATTATGACATCATCGTAGCCATTACGACTATTATTAAATCACAGTCGCCATGACAACCATTATGACATCTTCGTCGCCATGACGACCATTATGACATCATGACATCACCGTTGCCATGACGACCATTATGACATCACCGTTGCTATGACGACCATTATGACATCATCGTCGCCATGACGACCATTATGACATCATCGTAGCCATGACAACCATTATGATATCATCGTCGCCATGGCAACCATTATGACATCATATTCGCCAAGGCGACCATTATGACATCACCGTCACCATGACGACCATTATGACATCATCATAGCCATTACGACCATTATTAAATCACAGTCGCCATGACAACCATTATGACATCTTCGTCGCCATGACGACCATTATGACATCATGACATCACCGTTGCCATGACGGCCATTATGACATCACCGTTGCCATGACGACCATTATGACATCATCGTCGCCATGACGACCATTATGACATCATCGTCGCTATGACAACCATTATGACATCACAATCGCCATGACGACCATTATGACATCATCGTCGCCATGGCGACCATTATGACATCATCATCGCCATGATGACCGTTATGACAATATCGTCCCAATGACGACCCTTATAACATCATCGTCGCCATGGCAACCATTATGACATCATCATCGCCATGACAACCAATATGATATCATTGTCGCCATGACAACCATTATGACATCATCGTCGCCATGGCAACCATTATGACATTACGGTCGCCATGTCGACCATTATGACATCATCGTAGCCATTACGACCATTATTAAATCACAGTCTCCATGACAACCATTGTGACATCTCCGTCGCCATGACGACCATTATGACATCACCGTTCCTATGACGACCATTATGACATCACCGTTGCCATGACGACCATTATGACATCATCGTAGCCATTACGACCATTATTAAATCACAGTCGCCATGACAACCATTATGACATCTTCGTCGCCATGACGACCATTATGACATCATGACATCACCGTTGCCATGACGACCATTATGACATCATCGTCGCCATGACAACCATTATGACATCATCGTCGCCATCGCGAACATTATGACACCACCGTTGCCATGACGACCATTATGACATCATCGCCGCCTTGACGACAATTATGACATCATCATCGCCATGACGACCATTATGACATCATCATCGCCATGATGATCGTTATGACATTATCGTCGCCATGATGACCCTTATGACATCATCGTCGCCATGGCAACCATTATGACATCATCATCGCCATGACGACCATTATGACATCATCATCGCCATGATGACCGTTATGACATTATCGTCGCCATGATGACCATTATGACATCATCGTCGCCATGACAACCATTATGACATCATCGTCGCCATGGCGACCATTATGACATCACCTTCGCCATGACGACCATTATGACATCACCGTAGCCATTACGACCATTATTAAATCACAGTCGCCATGACAACCATTATGACATCTTCGTCGCCATGACGACCATTATGACATCATGACATCACCGTTGCCATGACGACCATTATGACATCACCGTTGCCATGACGACCATTATGACATCACCGTCACCATGACGACCATTATGACATAATCGTCGCCATGACAACCATTATGACATCACAATCGCCATGACGACCATTATGGCATCATCATCGCCATGATGACCCTGTATGACATTATCGTCGCCATGACGACCCTTATGACATCATCGTCGCCATGGCAACCATTATGACATCATCATCGCCATGACAACCAATATGATATCATCGTCGCCATGATGACCATTGTGATATCATCGTCGCCATGACAACCATTATGACATCATCGTCGCCATGACCACCATTATGACATCACCTTTGCCATGACGACCATTATGACATCATCGTAGCCATTACGACTATTATTAAATCACAGTCGCCATGACAACCATTATGACATCTTCGTCGCCATGACGACCATTATGACATCATGACATCACCGTTGCCATGACGACCATTATGACACCACCGTTGCTATGACGACCATTATGACATCATCGTCGCCATGACGACCATTATGACATCATCGTAGCCATGACAACCATTATGACATCATCGTCGCCATGGCAACCATTATGACATCATATTCGCCATGGCGACCATTATGACATCACCGTCGCCATGACGACCATTATGACATCATCGTAGCCATTACGACCATTATTAAATCACAGTCGCCATGACAACCATTATGACATCTTCGTCGCCATGACGACCATTATGACATCATGACATCACCGTTGCCATGACGACCATTATGACATCATCGTTGCCATGACGACCATTATGACATCATCGTCGCCATGACGACCATTATGACATCATCGTCGCTATGACAACCATTATGACATCACAATCGCCATGACGACCATTATGACATCATCGTCGCCATGGCGACCATTATGGCATCATCATCGCCATGATGACCGTTATGACAATATCGTCCCAATGACGACCCTTATAACATCATCGTCGCCATGGCAACCATTATGACATCTTCGTCGCCATGACGACCATTATGACATCATGACATCACCGTTGCCATGACGACCATTATGACATCACCGTTGCCATGACGACCATTATGACATCACCGTCACCATGACGACCATTATGACATAATCGTCGCCATGACAACCATTATGACATCACAATCGCCATGACGACCATTATGGCATCATCATCGCCATGATGACCCTGTATGACATTATCGTCGCCATGACGACCCTTATGACATCATCGTCGCCATGGCAACCATTATGACATCATCATCGCCATGACAACCAATATGATATCATCGTCGCCATGATGACCATTGTGATATCATCGTCGCCATGACAACCATTATGACATCATCGTCGCCATGACCACCATTATGACATCACCTTTGCCATGACGACCATTATGACATCATCGTAGCCATTACGACTATTATTAAATCACAGTCGCCATGACAACCATTATGACATCTTCGTCGCCATGACGACCATTATGACATCATGACATCACCGTTGCCATGACGACCATTATGACACCACCGTTGCTATGACGACCATTATGACATCATCGTCGCCATGACGACCATTATGACATCATCGTAGCCATGACAACCATTATGACATCATCGTCGCCATGGCAACCATTATGACATCATATTCGCCATGGCGACCATTATGACATCACCGTCGCCATGACGACCATTATGACATCATCGTAGCCATTACGACCATTATTAAATCACAGTCGCCATGACAACCATTATGACATCTTCGTCGCCATGACGACCATTATGACATCATGACATCACCGTTGCCATGACGACCATTATGACATCATCGTTGCCATGACGACCATTATGACATCATCGTCGCCATGACGACCATTATGACATCATCGTCGCTATGACAACCATTATGACATCACAATCGCCATGACGACCATTATGACATCATCGTCGCCATGGCGACCATTATGGCATCATCATCGCCATGATGACCGTTATGACAATATCGTCCCAATGACGACCCTTATAACATCATCGTCGCCATGGCAACCATTATGACATCATCATCGCCATGACAACCAATATGATATCATTGTCGCCATGACAACCATTATGACATCATCGTCGCCATGGCAACCATTATGACATTACGGTCGCCATGTCGACCATTATGACATCATCGTAGCCATTACGACCATTATTAAATCACAGTCTCCATGACAACCATTGTGACATCTTCGTCGCCATGACGACCATTATGACATCACCGTTCCTATGACGACCATTATGACATCACCGTTGCCATGACGACCATTATGACATCATCGTAGCCATTACGACCATTATTAAATCACGGTCGCCATGACAACCATTATGACATCTTCGTCGCCATGACGACCATTATGACATCATGACATCACCGTTGCTATGACGACCATTATGACATCATCGTCGCCATGACAACCATTATGACATCATCGTCGCCATGGCGACCATTATGACACCACCGTTGCCATGACGACCATTATGACATCATCGTCGCCTTGACGACAATTATGACATCATCATCGCCATGACGACCATTATGACATCATCATCGCCATGATGACCGTTATGACATTATCGTCGCCATGATGACCCTTATGACATCATCGTCGCCATGGCAACCATTATGACATCATCATCGCCATGACGACCATTATGACATCATCATCGCCATGATGACCGTTATGACATTATCGTCGCCATGATGACCATTATGACATCATCGTCGCCATGACAACCATTATGACATCATCGTCGCCATGGCGACCATTATGACATCACCTTCACCATGACGACCATTATGACATCACCGTAGCCATTACGACCATTATTAAATCACAGTCGCCATGACAACCATTATGACATCTTCGTCGCCATGACGACCATTATGACATCATGACATCACCGTTGCCATGACGACCATTATGACATCACCGTTGCCATGACGACCATTATGACATCATCGTCGCCATGACGACCATTATGACATCATCGTCGCCATGACACCCATTATGACATCACAATCGCCATGACGACCATTATGGCATCATCATCGCCATGATGACCCTTTATGACATTATCGTCGCCATGACGACCCTTATGACATCATCGTCGCCATGGCAACCATTATGACATCATCATCGCCATGACAACCAATATGATATCATCGTCGCCATGATGACCATTATGATATCATCGTCGCCATGACGACCATTATGACATCATCGTCGCCATGACAACCATTATGACATCATCGTCGCCATGGCGACCATTATGACATCACCGTTGCCATGACGACCATTATGACATCACCGTTGGCATGACGACCATTATTAAATCACAGTCGCCATGACAACCATTATGACATCTTCGTCGCCATGACGACCATTATGACATCATGACATCACCGTTGCCATGACGACCATTATGACATCACCGTTGCCATGATGACCATTATGACATCATCGTCGCCATGACGACCATTATGACATCATCGTCGCCATGACAACCATTATGACATCACAATCGCCATGACGACCATAATGGCATCATCATCGCCATGATGACCCTTTATGACATTATCGTCGCCATGACGACCCTTATGACATCATCGTCGCCATGGCAACCATTATGACATCATCATCGCCATGACAACCAATATGATATCATCGTCGCCATGATGACCATTATGATATCATCATCGCCATGACAACCAATATGATATCATCGTCGCCATGATGACCATTATGACATCATCGTCGCCATGACAACCATTATGACATCATATTCGCCATGGCGAACATTATGACATCACCGTCGCCATGACGACCATTATGACATCACCGTCGCCATGACGACCATTATTAAATCACAGTCGCCATGACAACCATTATGACATCTTCGTCGCCATGACGACCATTATGACATCATGACATCAACGTTGCCATGACGACCATTATGACATCACCGTTGCCATGACGACCATTATGACATCATCGTCGCCATGACGACCATTATGACATCATCGTCGCCATGACAACCATTATGACATCACAATCGCCATGACGACCATTATGACATCATCGTCGCCATGGCGACCATTATGACATCATCATCGCCATGATGACCGTTATGACATCATCATCGCCATGATGACCGTTATGACATCATCATCGCCATAATGACCGTTATGACAATATCGTTGCCATGACGACCCTTATGACATCATCGTCGCCATGGCAACCATTATGACATCATCATCGCCATGACAACCAATATGATATCATTGTCGCCATGACAACCATTATGACATCATCGTCGCCATGGCAACCATTACGACATCACGGTCACCATGTCGACCATTATGACATCATCGTAGCCATTACGACCATTATTAAATCACAGTCGCCATGACAACCATTATGACATCTTCGTCGCCATGACGACCATTATGACATCATGACATCACCGTTGCTATGACGACCATTATGACATCACCGTTGCCATGACGACCATTATGACATCATCGTAGCCATTACGACCATTATTAAATCACAGTCGCCATGACACCCATTATGACATCTTCGTCGCCATGACGACCATTATGACATCATGACATCACCGTTGCCATGACGACCATTATGACATCATGACATCATCGTCGCCTTGACGACAATTATGACATCATCATCGCCATGACGACCATTATGACATCATCATCGACATGATGACCGTTATGACATTATCGTCGCCATGACGACCCTTATGAAATCATCGTCGCCATGGCAACCATTATGACATAATCATCGCCATGACAACCAATATGATATCATCGTCGCCATGATGACCATTATGACATCATCGTCGCCATGACAATCATTATGACATCATCGTCGCCATGGCGACCATTATGACATCACCGTCGCCATGACGACCATTATGACATCATCGTAGCCATTACGACCATTATTAAATCACAGTCGCCATGACAACCATTATGACATCTTCGTCGCCATGACGATCATTATGACATCATGACATCACCGTTGCCATGACGACCATTATGACATCATCGTCGCCATGACAACCATTATGACATCACAATCGCCATGACGAACATTATGGCATCATCATCGCCATGATGACCCTTTATGACATTATCGTCGCCATGACGACCCTTATGACATCATCGTCACCATGGCAACCATTATGACATCATCATCACCATGACAACCAATATGATATCATCGTCGCCATGACGACCATTATGACATCATGACATCACCGTTGCCATGACGACCATTATGACATCATCGTCGCCATGACGACCATTATGACATCATCGTCGCCATGACGACCATTATGACATCATCGTCGCCATGACGACCATTATGACATCATCGTCGCCATGATGATCATTATGACATCATCGTCGCCATGGCGACCATTATGACATCATCATCGCCATGATGACCGTTATGACAATATCGTCGCCATGACGACCCTTATGACATCATCGTCGCCATGGCAACCATTATGACATCATCATCGCCATGACAACCAATATGATATCATTGTCGCCATGACAACCATTATGACATCATCGTCGCCATGGCAACCATTATGACATCACGGTCGCCATGTCGACCATTATGACATCATCGTAGCCATTACGATCATTATTAAATCACAGTCGCCATGACAACCATTATGACATCTTCGTCGCCATGACGACCATTATGACATCATGACATCACCATTGCTATGACGACCATTATGACATCACCGTTGCCATGACGACCATTATGACATCATCGTAGCCATTACGACCATTATCACAGTCGCCATGACAACCATTATGACATCTTCGTCGCCATGACCACCATTATGACATCATGACATCACCGTTGCCATGACGACCATTATGACATCATCGTCGCCATGACAACCATTATGACATCATCGTCGCCATGGCGACCATTATGACACCACCGTTGCCATGACGACCATTATGACATCATTGTCGCCTTGACGACAATTATGACATTATCATCGCCATGACGACCATTATGACATCATCATCGCCATGATGACCGTTATGACATTATCGTCGCCATGACGACCCTTATGACATCATCGTCACCATGGAAACCATTATGACATCATCATCGCCATGACAACCAATATGATATCATCGTCGCCATGATGACCATTATGACATCATCGTCGCCATGGTGACCATTATGACATCACCGTCGCCATGACGACCATTATGACATCATCGTAGCCATTACGACCATTATTAAATCACAGTCGCCATGACAACCATTATGACATCTTCGTTGCCATGACGACCATTATGACATCATGACATCACCGTTGCCATGACGACCATTATGACATCACCGTTGCCATGACGACCATTATGACATCACCGTCACCATGACGACCATTATGACATAATCGTCGCCATGACAACCATTATGACATCACAATCGCCATGACGACCATTATGGCATCATCATCGCCATGATGACCCTTTATGACATTATCGTCGCCATGACGACCCTTATGACATCATCGTCGCCATGGCAACCATTATGACATCATCATCGCCATGACAACCAATATGATATCATCGTCGCCATGATGACCATTGTGATATCATCGTCGCCATGACAACCATTATGACATCATCGTCGCCATGACCACCATTATGACATCACCGTTGCCATGACGACCATTATGACATCATCGTAGCCATTACGACTATTATTAAATCACAGTCGCCATGACAACCATTATGACATCTTCGTCGCCATGACGACCATTATGACATCATGACATCACCGTTGCCATGACGACCATTATGACATCACCGTTGCTATGACGACCATTATGACATCATCGTCGCCATGACGACCATTATGACATCATCGTAGCCATGACAACCATTATGACATCATCGTCGCCATGGCAACCATTATGACATCATATTCGCCAAGGCGACCATTATGACATCACCGTCACCATGACGACCATTATGACATCATCATAGCCATTACGACCATTATTAAATCACAGTCGCCATGACAACCATTATGACATCTTCATCGCCATGACGACCATTATGACATCATGACATCACCGTTGCCATGACGGCCATTATGACATCACCGTTGCCATGACGACCATTATGACATCATCGTTGCCATGACGACCATTATGACATCATCGTCGCTATGACAACCATTATGACATCACAATCGCCATGACGACCATTATGACTTCATCGTCGCCATGGCGACCATTATGACATCATCATCGCCATGATGACCGTTATGACAATATCGTCCCAATGACGACCCTTATAACATCATCGTCGCCATGGCAACCATTATGACATCATCATCGCCATGACAACCAATATGATATCATTGTCGCCATGACAACCATTATGACATCATCGTCGCCATGGCAACCATTATGACATTACGGTCGCCATGTCGACCATTATGACATCATCGTAGCCATTACGACCATTATTAAATCACAGTCTCCATGACAACCATTGTGACATCTTCGTCGCCATGACGACCATTATGACACCACCGTTCCTATGACGACCATTATGACATCACCGTTGCCATGACGACCATTATGACATCATCGTAGACATTACGACCATTATTAAATCACAGTCGCCATGACAACCATTATGACATCTTCGTCGCCATGACGACCATTATGACATCATGACATCACCGTTGCCATGACGACCATTATGACATCATCGTCGCCATGACAACCATTATGACATCATCATCGCCATCGCGACCATTATGACACCACCGTTGCCATGACGACCATTATGACATCATCGCCGCCTTGACGACAATTATGACATCATCATCGCCATGATGACCGTTATGACATTATCGTCGCCATGATGACCCTTATGACATCATCGTCGCCATGGCAACCATTATGACATCATCATCGCCATGACGACCATTATGACATCATCATCGCCATGATGACCGTTATGACATTATCGTCGCCATGATGACCATTATGACATCATCGTCGCCATGACAACCATTATGACATCATCGTCGCCATGGCGACCATTATGACATCACCTTCGCCATGACGACCATTATGACATCACCGTAGCCATTACGACCATTATTAAATCACAGTCGCCATGACAACCATTATGACATCTTCGTCGCCATGACGACCATTATGACATCATGACATCACCGTTGCCATGACGACCATTATGACATCATCGTCGCCATGACAACCATTATGACATCACAATCGCCATGACGACCATTATGGCATCATCATCGCCATGATGACCCTTTATGACATTATCGTCGCCATGACGACCCTTATGACATCATCGTCGCCATGGCAACCATTATGACATCATCATCACCATGACAACCAATATGATATCATCGTCGCCATGACGACCATTATGACATCATGACATCACCGTTGCCATGACGACCATTATGACATCATCGTCGCCATGACGACCATTATGACATCATCGTCGCCATGACGACCATTATGACATCATCGTCGCCATGATGACCATTATGACATCATCGTCGCCATGGCGACCATTATGACATCATCATCGCCATGATGACCGTTATGACAATATCGTCGCCATGACGACCGTTATGACATCATCGTCGCCATGGCAACCATTATGACATCATCATCGCCATGACAACCAATATGATATCATTGTCGCCATGACAACCATTATGACATCATCGTCGCCATGGCAACCATTATGACATCACGGTCGCCATGTCGACCATTATGACATCAACGTAGCCATTACGATCATTATTAAATCACAGTCGCCATGACAACCATTATGACATCTTCGTCGCCATGACGACCATTATGACATCATGACATCACCATTGCTATGACGACCATTATGACATCACCGTTGCCATGACGACCATTATGACATCATCGTAGCCATTACGACCATTATCACAGTCGCCATGACAACCATTATGACATCTTCGTCGCCATGACCACCATTATGACATCATGACATCACCATTGCTATGACGACCATTATGACATCACCGTTGCCATGACGACCATTATGACATCATCGTAGCCATTACGACCATTATCACAGTCGCCATGACGACCATTATGACATCATCGTCGCCATGACAACCATTATGACATCATCGTCGCCATGGCGACCATTATAACACCACCGTTGCCATGACGACCATTATGACATCATTGTCGCCTTGACGACAATTATGACATTATCATCGCCATGACGACCATTATGACATCATCATCGCCATGATGACCGTTATGACATTATCGTCGCCATGACGACCCTTATGACATCATCGTCACCATGGAAACCATTATGACATCATCATCGCCATGACAACCAATATGATATCATCGTCGCCATGATGACCATTATGACATCATCGTCGCCATGGTGACCATTATGACATCACCGTCGCCATGACGACCATTATGACATCATCGTAGCCATTACGACCATTATTAAATCACAGTCGCCATGACAACCATTATGACATCTTCGTCGCCATGACGACCATTATGACATCATGACATCACCGTTGCCATGACGACCATTATGACATCACCGTTGCCATGACGACCATTATGACATCACCGTCACCATGACGACCATTATGACATAATCGTCGCCATGACAACCATTATGACATCACAATCGCCATGACGACCATTATGGCATCATCATCGCCATGATGACCCTTTATGACATTATCGTCGCCATGACGACCCTTATGACATCATCGTCGCCATGGCAACCATTATGACATCATCATCGCCATGACAACCAATATGATATCATAGTCGCCATGATGACCATTGTGATATCATCGTCGCCATGACAACCATTATGACATCATCGTCGCCATGACCACCATTATGACATCACCGTTGCCATGACGACCATTATGACATCATCGTAGCCATTACGACTATTATTAAATCACAGTCGCCATGACAACCATTATGACATCTTCGTCGCCATGACGACCATTATGACATCATGACATCACCGTTGCCATGACGACCATTATGACATCACCGTTGCTATGACGACCATTATGACATCATCGTCGCCATGACGACCATTATGACATCATCGTAGCCATGACAACCATTATGATATCATCGTCGCCATGGCAACCATTATGACATCATATTCGCCAAGGCGACCATTATGACATCACCGTCACCATGACGACCATTATGACATCATCATAGCCATTACGACCATTATTAAATCACAGTCGCCATGACAACCATTATGACATCTTCGTCGCCATGACGACCATTATGACATCATGACATCACCGTTGCCATGACGGCCATTATGACATCACCGTTGCCATGACGACCATTATGACATCATCGTCGCCATGACGACCATTATGACATCATCGTCGCTATGACAACCATTATGACATCACAATCGCCATGACGACCATTATGACATCATCGTCGCCATGGCGACCATTATGACATCATCATCGCCATGATGACCGTTATGACAATATCGTCCCAATGACGACCCTTATAACATCATCGTCGCCATGGCAACCATTATGACATCATCATCGCCATGACAACCAATATGATATCATTGTCGCCATGACAACCATTATGACATCATCGTCGCCATGGCAACCATTATGACATTACGGTCGCCATGTCGACCATTATGACATCATCATAGCCATTACGACCATTATTAAATCACAGTCTCCATGACAACCATTGTGACATCTTCGTCGCCATGACGACCATTATGACATCACCGTGCCTATGACGACCATTATGACATCACCGTTGCCATGACGACCATTATGACATCATCGTAGCCATTACGACCATTATTAAATCACAGTCGCCATGACAACCATTATGACATCTTCGTCGCCATGACGACCATTATGACATCATGACATCACCGTTGCCATGACGACCATTATGACATCATCGTCGCCATGACAACCATTATGACATCATCGTCGCCATCGCGAACATTATGACACCACCGTTGCCATGACGACCATTATGACATCATCGCCGCCTTGACGACAATTATGACATCATCATCGCCATGACGACCATTATGACATCATCATCGCCATGATGATCGTTATGACATTATCGTCGCCATGATGACCCTTATGACATCATCGTCGCCATGGCAACCATTATGACATCATCATCGCCATGACGACCATTATGACATCATCATCGCCATGATGACCGTTATGACATTATCGTCGCCATGATGACCATTATGACATCATCGTCGCCATGACAACCATTATGACATCATCGTCGCCATGGCGACCATTATGACATCACCTTCGCCATGACGACCATTATGACATCATCGTAGCCATGACAACCATTATGATATCATCGTCGCCATGGCAACCATTATGACATCATATTCGCCAAGGCGACCATTATGACATCACCGTCACCATGACGACCATTATGACATCATCATAGCCATTACGACCATTATTAAATCACAGTCGCCATGACAACCATTATGACATCTTCGTCGCCATGACGACCATTATGACATCATGACATCACCGTTGCCATGACGGCCATTATGACATCACCGTTGCCATGACGACCATTATGACATCATCGTCGCCATGACGACCATTATGACATCATCGTCGCTATGACAACCATTATGACATCACAATCGCCATGACGACCATTATGACATCATCGTCGCCATGGCGACCATTATGACATCATCATCGCCATGATGACCGTTATGACAATATCGTCCCAATGACGACCCTTATAACATCATCGTCGCCATGGCAACCATTATGACATCATCATCGCCATGACAACCAATATGATATCATTGTCGCCATGACAACCATTATGACATCATCGTCGCCATGGCAACCATTATGACATTACGGTCGCCATGTCGACCATTATGACATCATCATAGCCATTACGACCATTATTAAATCACAGTCTCCATGACAACCATTGTGACATCTTCGTCGCCATGACGACCATTATGACATCACCGTGCCTATGACGACCATTATGACATCACCGTTGCCATGACGACCATTATGACATCATCGTAGCCATTACGACCATTATTAAATCACAGTCGCCATGACAACCATTATGACATCTTCGTCGCCATGACGACCATTATGACATCATGACATCACCGTTGCCATGACGACCATTATGACATCATCGTCGCCATGACAACCATTATGACATCATCGTCGCCATCGCGAACATTATGACACCACCGTTGCCATGACGACCATTATGACATCATCGCCGCCTTGACGACAATTATGACATCATCATCGCCATGACGACCATTATGACATCATCATCGCCATGATGATCGTTATGACATTATCGTCGCCATGATGACCCTTATGACATCATCGTCGCCATGGCAACCATTATGACATCATCATCGCCATGACGACCATTATGACATCATCATCGCCATGATGACCGTTATGACATTATCGTCGCCATGATGACCATTATGACATCATCGTCGCCATGACAACCATTATGACATCATCGTCGCCATGGCGACCATTATGACATCACCTTCGCCATGACGACCATTATGACATCACCGTAGCCATTACGACCATTATTAAATCACAGTCGCCATGACAACCATTATGACATCTTCGTCGCCATGACGACCATTATGACATCATGACATCACCGTTGCCATGACGACCATTATGACATCACCGTTGCCATGACGACCATTATGACATCACCGTCACCATGACGACCATTATGACATAATCGTCGCCATGACAACCATTATGACATCACAATCGCCATGACGACCATTATGGCATCATCATCGCCATGATGACCCTGTATGACATTATCGTCGCCATGACGACCCTTATGACATCATCGTCGCCATGGCAACCATTATGACAGCATCATCGCCATGACAACCAATATGATATCATCGTCGCCATGACGACCATTGTGATATCATCGTCGCCATGACAACCATTATGACATCATCGTCGCCATGACCACCATTATGACATCACCTTTGCCATGACGACCATTATGACATCATCGTAGCCATTACGACTATTATTAAATCACAGTCGCCATGACAACCATTATGACATCTTCGTCGCCATGACGACCATTATGACATCATGACATCACCGTTGCCATGACGACCATTATGACACCACCGTTGCTATGACGACCATTATGACATCATCGTCGCCATGACGACCATTATGACATCATCGTAGCCATGACAACCATTATGACATCATCGTCGCCATGGCAACCATTATGACATCATATTCGCCATGGCGACCATTATGCCATCACCGTCGCCATGACGACCATTATGACATCATCGTAGCCATTACGACCATTATTAAATCACAGTCGCCATGACAACCATTATGACATCTTCGTCGCCATGACGACCATTATGACATCATGACATCACCGTTGCCATGACGACCATTATGACATCACCGTTGCCATGACGACCATTATGACATCATCGTCGCCATGACGACCATTATGACATCATAGTCGCTATGACAACCATTATGACATCACAATCGCCATGACGACCATTATGACATAATCGTCGCCATGGCGACCATTATGGCATCATCATCGCCATGATGACCGTTATGACAATATCGTCCCAATGACGACCCTTATAACATCATCGTCGCCATGGCAACCATTATGACATCATCATCGCCATGACAACCAATATGATATCATTGTCGCCATGACAACCATTATGACATCATCGTCGCCATGGCAACCATTATGACATTACGGTCGCCATGTCGACCATTATGACATCATCGTAGCCATTACGACCATTATTAAATCACAGTCTCCATGACAACCATTGTGACATCTTCGTCGCCATGACGACCATTATGACATCACCGTTCCTATGACGACCATTATGACATCACCGTTGCCATGACGACCATTATGACATCATCGTAGCCATTACGACCATTATTAAATCACAGTCGCCATGACAACCATTATGACATCTTCGTCGCCATGACGACCATTATGACATCATGACGACCATTATGACATCATCGTCGCCATGACAACCATTATGACATCATCGTCGCCATGGCGACCATTATGACACCACCTTTGCCATGACGACCATTATGACATCATCGTCGCCTTGACGACAATTATGACATCATCATCGCCATGACGACCATTATGACATCATCATCGCCATGATGACCGTTATGACATTATCGTCGCCATGATGACCCTTATGACATCATCGTCGCCATGGCAACCATTATGACATCATCATCGCCATGACGACCATTATGACATCATCATCGCCATGATGACCGTTATGACATTATCGTCGCCATGATGACCATTATGACATCATCGTCGCCATGACAACCATTATGACATCATCGTCGCCATGGCGACCATTATGACATCACCTTCACCATGACGACCATTATGACATCACCGTAGCCATTACGACCATTATTAAATCACAGTCGCCATGACAACCATTATGACATCTTCGTCGCCATGACGACCATTATGACATCATGACATCACCGTTGCCATGACGACCATTATGACATCACCGTTGCCATGACGACCATTATGACATCATCGTCGCCATGACGACCATTATGACATCATCGTCGCCATGACACCCATTATGACATCACAATCGCCATGACGACCATTATGGCATCATCATCGCCATGATGACCCTTTATGACATTATCGTCGCCATGACGACCCTTATGACATCATCGTCGCCATGGCAACCATTATGACATCATCATCGCCATGACAACCAATATGATATCATCGTCGCCATGATGACCATTATGATATCATCGTCGCCATGACGACCATTATGACATCATCGTCGCCATGACAACCATTATGACATCATCGTCGCCATGGCGACCATTATGACATCACCGTTGCCATGACGACCATTATGACATCACCGTTGCCATGACGACCATTATTAAATCACAGTCGCCATGACAACCATTATGACATCTTCGTCGCCATGACGACCATTATGACATCATGACATCACCGTTGCCATGACGACCATTATGACATCACCGTTGCCATGATGACCATTATGATATCATCGTCGCCATGACGACCATTATGACATCATCGTCGCCATGACAACCATTATGACATCACAATCGCCATGACGACCATTATGGCATCATCATCGCCATGATGACCCTTTATGACATTATCGTCGCCATGACGACCCTTATGACATCATCGTCGCCATGGCAACCATTATGACATCATCATCGCCAAGACAACCAATATGATATCATCGTCGCCATGATGACCATTATGATATCATCATCGCCATGACAACCAATATGATATCATCGTCGCCATGATGACCATTATGACATCATCGTCGCCATGACAACCATTATGACATCATATTCGCCATGGCGACCATTATGACATCACCGTCGCCATGACGACCATTATGACATCACCGTCGCCATGACGACCATTATTAAATCACAGTCGCCATGACAACCATTATGACATCTTCGTCGCCATGACGACCATTATGACATCATGACATCAACGTTGCCATGACGACCATTATGCCATCATCGTCGCCATGACGACCATTATGACATCATCGTCGCCATGACAACCATTATGACATCACAATCGCCATGACGACCATTATGACATCATCGTCGCCATGGCGACCATTATGACATCATCATCGCCATGATGACCGTTATGACATCATCATCGCCATGATGACCGTTATGACATCATCATCGCCATGATGACCGTTATGACAATATCGTTGCCATGACGACCCTTATGACATCATCGTCGCCATGGCAACCATTATGACATCATCATCGCCATGACAACCAATATGATATCATTGTCGCCATGACAACCATTATGACATCATCGTCGCCATGGCAACCATTACGACATCACGGTCACCATGTCGACCATTATGACATCATCGTAGCCATTACGACCATTATTAAATCACAGTCGCCATGACAACCATTATGACATCTTCGTCGCCATGACGACCATTATGACATCATGACATCACCGTTGCTATGACGACCATTATGACATCACCGTTGCCATGACGACCATTATGACATCATCGTAGCCATTACGACCATTATTAAATCACAGTCGCCATGACACCCATTATGACATCTTCGTCGCCATGACGACCATTATGACATCATGACATCACCGTTGCCATGACGACCATTATGACATCATCGTCGCCATGACAACCATTATGACATCATCGTCGCCATGGCGACCATTATGACACCACCGTTGCCATGACGACCATTATGACATCATCGTCGCCTTGACGACAATTATGACATCATCATCGCCATGACGACCATTATGACATCATCATCGACATGATGACCGTTATGACATTATCGTCGCCATGACGACCCTCATGAAATCATCGTCGCCATGGCAACCATTATGACATAATCATCGCCATGACAACCAATATGATATCATCGTCGCCATGATGACCATTATGACATCATCGTCGCCATGACAATCATTATGACATCATCGTCGCCATGGCGACCATTATGACATCACCGTCGCCATGACGACCATTATGACATCATCGTAGCCATTACGACCATTATTAAATCACAGTCGCCATGACAACCATTATGACATCTTCGTCGCCATGACGACCATTATGACATCATGACATCACCATTGCTATGAAGACCATTATGACATCACCGTTGCCATGACGAACATTATGACATCATCGTAGCCATTACGACCATTATCACAGTCGCCATGACAACCATTATGACATCTTCGTCGCCATGACCACCATTATGACATCATGACATCACCGTTGCCATGACGACCATTATGACATCATCGTCGCCATGACAACCATTATGACATCATCGTCGCCATGGCAACCATTATGACATCATCGTCGCCATGACAACCAATATGATATCATCGTCGCCATGATGACCATTATGATATCATCGTCGCCATGACGACCATTATGACATCATCGTCGCCATGACAACCATTATGACATCATCGTCGCCATGGCGACCATTATGACATCACCGTTGCCATGACGACCATTATGACATCACCGTTGCCATGACGACCATTATTAAATCACAGTCGCCATGACAACCATTATGACATCTTCGTCGCCATGACGACCATTATGACATCATGACATCACCGTTGCCATGACGACCATTATGACATCACCGTTGCCATGATGACCATTATGACATCATCGTCGCCATGACGACCATTATGACATCATCGTCGCCATGACAACCATTATGACATCACAATCGCCATGACGACCATTATGGCATCATCATCGCCATGATGACCCTTTATGACATTATCGTCGCCATGACGACCCTTATGACATCATCGTCGCCATGGCAACCATTATGACATCATCATCGCCATGACAACCAATATGATATCATCGTCGCCATGATGACCATTATGATATCATCATCGCCATGACAACCAATATGATATCATCGTCGCCATGATGACCATTATGACATCATCGTCGCCATGACAACCATTATGACATCATATTCGCCATGGCGACCATTATGACATCACCGTCGCCATGACGACCATTATGACATCACCGTCGCCATGACGACCATTATTAAATCACAGTCGCCATGACAACCATTATGACATCTTCGTCGCCATGACGACCATTATAACATCATGACATCAACGTTGCCATGACGACCATTATGACATCACCGTTGCCATGACGACCATTATGACATCATCGTCGCCATGACGACCATTATGACATCATCGTCGCCATGACAACCATTATGACATCACAATCGCCATGACGACCATTATGACATCATCGTCGCCATGGCGACCATTATGACATCATCATCGCCATGATGACCGTTATGACATCATCATCGCCATGATGACCGTTATGACATCATCATCGCCATAATGACCGTTATCACAATATCGTTGCCATGACGACCCTTATGACATCATCGTCGCCATGGCAACCATTATGACATCATCATCGCCATGACAACCAATATGATATCATTGTCGCCATGACAACCATTATGACATCATCGTCGCCATGGCAACCATTACGACATCACGGTCACCATGTCGACCATTATGACATCATCGTAGCCATTACGACCATTATTAAATCACAGTCGCCATGACAACCATTATGACATCTTCGTCGCCATGACGACCATTATGACATCATGACATCACCGTTGCTATGACGACCATTATGACATCACCGTTGCCATGACGACCATTATGACATCATCGTAGCCATTACGACCATTATTAAATCACAGTCGCCATGACACCCATTATGACATCTTCGTCGCCATGACGACCATTATGACATCATGACATCACCGTTGCCATGACGACCATTATGACATCATCGTCGCCATGACAACCATTATGACATCATCGTCGCCATGGCGACCATTATGACACCACCGTTGCCATGACGACCATTATGACATCATCGTCGCCTTGACGACAATTATGACATCATCATCGCCATGACGACCATTATGACATCATCATCGACATGATGACCGTTATGACATTATCGTCGCCATGACGACCCTTATGAAATCATCGTCGCCATGGCAACCATTATGACATAATCATCGCCATGACAACCAATATGATATCATCGTCGCCATGATGACCATTATGACATCATCGTCGCCATGACAATCATTATGACATCATCGTCGCCATGGCGACCATTATGACATCACCGTCGCCATGACGAACATTATGACATCATCGTAGCCATTACGACCATTATTAAATCACAGTCGCCATGACAACCATTATGACATCTTCGTCGCCATGACGACCATTATGACATCATGACATCACCGTTGCCATGACGACCATTATGACATCATCGTCGCCATGACAACCATTATGACATCACAATCGCCATGACGACCATTATGGCATCATCATCGCCATGATGACCCTTTATGACATTATCGTCGCCATGACGACCCTTATGACATCATCGTCACCATGGCAACCATTATGACATCATCATCACCATGACAACCAATATGATATCATCGTCGCCATGACGACCATTATGACATCATGACATCACCGTTGCCATGACGACCATTATGACATCATCGTCGCCATGACGACCATTATGACATCATCGTCGCCATGACGACCATTATGACATCATCGTCGCCATGACGACCATTATGACATCATCGTCGCCATGATGATCATTATGACATCATCGTCGCCATGGCGACCATTATGACATCATCATCGCCATGATGACCGTTATGACAATATCGTCGCCATGACGACCCTTATGACATCATCGTCGCCATGGCAACCATTATGACATCATCATCGCCATGACAACCAATATGATATCATTGTCGCCATGACAACCATTATGACATCATCGTCGCCATGGCAACCATTATGACATCACGGTCGCCATGTCGACCATTATGACATCATCGTAGCCATTACGATCATTATTAAATCACAGTCGCCATGACAACCATTATGACATCTTCGTCGCCATGACGACCATTATGACATCATGACATCACCATTGCTATGACGACCATTATGACATCACCGTTGCCATGACGACCATTATGACATCATCGTAGCCATTACAACCATTATCACAGTCGCCATGACAACCATTATGACATCTTCGTCGCCATGACCACCATTATGACATCATGACATCACCGTTGCCATGACGACCATTATGACATCATCGTCGCCATGACAACCATTATGACATCATCGTCGCCATGGCGACCATTATGACACCACCGTTGCCATGACGACCATTATGACATCATTGTCGCCTTGACGACAATTATGACATTATCATCGCCATGACGACCATTATGACATCATCATCGCCATGATGACCGTTATGACATTATCGTCGCCATGACGACCCTTATGACATCATCGTCACCATGGAAACCATTATGACATCATCATCGCCATGACAACCAATATGATATCATCGTCGCCATGATGACCATTATGACATCATCGTCGCCATGGTGACCATTATGACATCACCGTCGCCATGACGACCATTATGACATCATCGTAGCCATTACGACCATTATTAAATCACAGTCGCCATGACAACCATTATGACATCTTCGTCGCCATGACGACCATTATGACATCATGACATCACCGTTGCCATGACGACCATTATGACATCACCGTTGCCATGACGACCATTATGACATCACCGTCACCATGACGACCATTATGACATAATCGTCGCCATGACAACCATTATGACATCACAATCGCCATGACGACCATTATGGCATCATCATCGCCATGATGACCCTTTATGACATTATCGTCGCCATGACGACCCTTATGACATCATCGTCGCCATGGCAACCATTATGACATCATCATCGCCATGACAACCAATATGATATCATCGTCGCCATGATGACCATTGTGATATCATCGTCGCCATGACAACCATTATGACATCATCGTCGCCATGACCACCATTATGACATCACCGTTGCCATGACGACCATTATGACATCATCGTAGCCATTACGACTATTATTAAATCACAGTCGCCATGACAACCATTATGACATCTTTGTCGCCATGACGACCATTATGACATCATGACATCACCGTTGCCATGACGACCATTATGACATCACCGTTGCTATGACGACCATTATGACATCATCGTCGCCATGACGACCATTATGACATCATCGTAGCCATGACAACCATTATGACATCATCGTCGCCATGGCAACCATTATGACATCATATTCGCCAAGGCGACCATTATGACATCACCGTCACCATGACGACCATTATGACATCATCATAGCCATTACGACCATTATTAAATCACAGTCGCCATGACAACCATTATGACATCTTCGTCGCCATGACGACCATTATGACATCATGACATCACCGTTGCCATGACGGCCATTATGACATCACCATTGCCATGACGACCATTATGACATCATCGTTGCCATGACGACCATTATGACATCATCGTCGCTATGACAACCATTATGACATCACAATCGCCATGACGACCATTATGACTTCATCGTCGCCATGGCGACCATTATGACATCATCATCGCCATGATGACCGTTATGACAATATCGTCCCAATGACGACCCTTATAACATCATCGTCGCCATGGCAACCATTATGACATCATCATCGCCATGACAACCAATATGATATCATTGTCGCCATGACAACCATTATGACATCATCGTCGCCATGGCAACCATTATGACATTACGGTCGCCATGTCGACCATTATGACATCATCGTAGCCATTACGACCATTATTAAATCACAGTCTCCATGACAACCATTGTGACATCTTCGTCGCCATGACGACCATTATGACACCACCGTTCCTATGAGGACCATTATGACATCACCGTTGCCATGACGACCATTATGACATCATCGTAGACATTACGACCATTATTAAATCACAGTCGCCATGACAACCATTATGACATCTTCGTCGCCATGACGACCATTATGACATCATGACATCACCGTTGCCATGACGACCATTATGACATCATCGTCGCCATGACAACCATTATGACATCATCGTCGCCATCGCGACCATTATGACACCACCGTTGCCATGACGACCATTATGACATCATCGCCGCCTTGACGACAATTATGACATCATCATCGCCATGACGACCATTATGACATCATCATCGCCATGATGACCGTTATGACATTATCGTCGCCATGATGACCCTTATGACATCATCGTCGCCATGGCAACCATTATGACATCATCATCGCCATGACGACCATTATGACATCATCATCGCCATGATGACCGTTATGACATTATCGTCGCCATGATGACCATTATGACATCATCGTCGCCATGACAACCATTATGACATCATCGTCGCCATGGCGACCATTATGACATCACCTTCGCCATGACGACCATTATGACATCACCGTAGCCATTACGACCATTATTAAATCACAGTCGCCATGACAACCATTATGACATCTTCGTCGCCATGACGACCATTATGACATCATGACATCACCGTTGCCATGACGACCATTATGACATCATCGTCGCCATGACAACCATTATGACATCACAATCGCCATGACGACCATTATGGCATCATCATCGCCATGATGACCCTTTATGACATTATCGTCGCCATGACGACCATTATGACATCATCATCACCATGACAACCAATATGATATCATCGTCGCCATGACGACCATTATGACATCATGACATCACCGTTGCCATGACGACCATTATGACATCATCGTCGCCATGACGACCATTATGACATCATCGTCGCCATGACGACCATTATGACATCATCGTCGCCATGACAACCATTATGACATCATCGTCGCCATGATGACCATTATGACATCATCGTCGCCATGGCGACCATTATGACATCATCATCGCCATGATGACCGTTATGACAATATCGTCGCCATGACGACCGTTATGACATCATCGTCGCCATGGCAACCATTATGACATCATCATCGCCATGACAACCAATATGATATCATTGTCGCCATGACAACCATTATGACATCATCGTCGCCATGGCAACCATTATGACATCACGGTCGCCATGTCGACCATTATGACATCATCGTAGCCATTACGATCATTATTAAATCACAGTCGCCATGACAACCATTATGACATCTTCGTCGCCATGACGACCATTATGACATCATGACATCACCATTGCTATGACGACCATTATGACATCACCGTTGCCATGACGACCATTATGACATCATCGTAGCCATTACGACCATTATCACAGTCGCCATGACAACCATTATGACATCTTCGTCGCCATGACCACCATTATGGCATCATGACATCACCGTTGCCATGACGACCATTATGACATCATCGTCGCCATGACAACCATTATGACATCATCGTCGCCATGGCGACCATTATAACACCACCGTTGCCATGACGACCATTATGACATCATTGTCGCCTTGACGACAATTATGACATTATCATCGCCATGACGACCATTATGACATCATCATCGCCATGATGACCGTTATGACATTATCGTCGCCATGACGACCCTTATGACATCATCGTCACCATGGAAACCATTATGACATCATCATCGCCATGACAACCAATATGATATCATCGTCGCCATGATGACCATTATGACATCATCGTCGCCATGGTGACCATTATGACATCACCGTCACCATGACGACCATTATGACATCATCGTAGCCATTACGACCATTATTAAATCACAGTCGCCATGACAACCATTATGACATCTTCGTCGCCATGACGACCATTATGACATCATGACATCACCGTTGCCATGACGACCATTATGACATCACCGTTGCCATGACGACCATTATGACATCACCGTCACCATGACGACCATTATGACATAATCGTCGCCATGACAACCATTATGACATCACAATCGCCATGACGACCATTATGGCATCATCATCGCCATGATGACCCTTTATGACATTATCGTCGCCATGACGACCCTTATGACATCATCGTCGCCATGGCAACCATTATGACATCATCATCGCCATGACAACCAATATGATATCATAGTCGCCAGGATGACCATTGTGATATCATCGTCGCCATGACAACCATTATGACATCATCGTCGCCATGACCACCATTATGACATCACCGTTGCCATGACGACCATTATGACATCATCGTAGCCATTACGACTATTATTAAATCACAGTCGCCATGACAACCATTATGACATCATGACATCACCGTTGCCATGACGACCATTATGACATCATCGTCGCCATGACAACCATTATGACATCACAATCGCCATGACGACCATTATGGCATCATCATCGCCATGATGACCCTTTATGACATTATCGTCGCCATGACGACCATTATGACATCATCATCACCATGACAACCAATATGATATCATCGTCGCCATGACGACCATTATGACATCATGACATCACCGTTGCCATGACGACCATTATGACATCATCGTCGCCATGACGACCATTATGACATCATCGTCGCCATGACGACCATTATGACATCATCGTCGCCATGACAACCATTATGACATCATCGTCGCCATGATGACCATTATGACATCATCGTCGCCATGGCGACCATTATGACATCATCATCGCCATGATGACCGTTATGACAATATCGTCGCCATGACGACCGTTATGACATCATCGTCGCCATGGCAACCATTATGACATCATCATCGCCATGACAACCAATATGATATCATTGTCGCCATGACAACCATTATGACATCATCGTCGCCATGGCAACCATTATGACATCACGGTCGCCATGTCGACCATTATGACATCATCGTAGCCATTACGATCATTATTAAATCACAGTCGCCATGACAACCATTATGACATCTTCGTCGCCATGACGACCATTATGACATCATGACATCACCATTGCTATGACGACCATTATGACATCACCGTTGCCATGACGACCATTATGACATCATCGTAGCCATTACGACCATTATCACAGTCGCCATGACAACCATTATGACATCTTCGTCGCCATGACCACCATTATGACATCATGACATCACCGTTGCCATGACGACCATTATGACATCATCGTCGCCATGACAACCATTATGACATCATCGTCGCCATGGCGACCATTATAACACCACCGTTGCCATGACGACCATTATGACATCATTGTCGCCTTGACGACAATTATGACATTATCATCGCCATGACGACCATTATGACATCATCATCGCCATGATGACCGTTATGACATTATCGTCGCCATGACGACCCTTATGACATCATCGTCACCATGGAAACCATTATGACATCATCATCGCCATGACAACCAATATGATATCATCGTCGCCATGATGACCATTATGACATCATCGTCGCCATGGTGACCATTATGACATCACCGTCACCATGACGACCATTATGACATCATCGTAGCCATTACGACCATTATTAAATCACAGTCGCCATGACAACCATTATGACATCTTCGTCGCCATGACGACCATTATGACATCATGACATCACCGTTGCCATGACGACCATTATGACATCACCGTTGCCATGACGACCATTATGACATCACCGTCACCATGACGACCATTATGACATAATCGTCGCCATGACAACCATTATGACATCACAATCGCCATGACGACCATTATGGCATCATCATCGCCATGATGACCCTTTATGACATTATCGTCGCCATGACGACCCTTATGACATCATCGTCGCCATGGCAACCATTATGACATCATCATCGCCATGACAACCAATATGATATCATAGTCGCCAGGATGACCATTGTGATATCATCGTCGCCATGACAACCATTATGACATCATCGTCGCCATGACCACCATTATGACATCACCGTTGCCATGACGACCATTATGACATCATCGTAGCCATTACGACTATTATTAAATCACAGTCGCCATGACAACCATTATGACATCTTCGTCGCCATGACGACCATTATGACATCATGACATCACCGTTGCAATGACGACCATTATGACATCACCGTTGCTATGACGACCATTATGACATCATCGTCGCCATGACGACCATTATGACATCATCGTAGCCATGACAACCATTATGATATCATCGTCGCCATGGCAACCATTATGACATCATATTCGCCAAGGCGACCATTATGACATCACCGTCACCATGACGACCATTATGACATCATCATAGCCATTACGACCATTATTAAATCACAGTCGCCATGACAACCATTATGACATCTTCGTCGCCATGACGACCATTATGACATCATGACATCACCGTTGCCATGACGGCCATTATGACATCACCGTTGCCATGACGACCATTATGACATCATCGTCGCCATGACGACCATTATGACATCATCGTCGCTATGACAACCATTATGACATCACAATCGCCATGACGACCATTATGACATCATCGTCGCCATGGCGACCATTATGACATCATCATCGCCATGATGACCGTTATGACAATATCGTCCCAATGACGACCCTTATAACATCATCGTCGCCATGTCAACCATTATGACATCATCATCGCCATGACAACCAATATGATATCATTGTCGCCATGACAACCATTATGACATCATCGTCGCCATGGCAACCATTATGACATTACGGTCGCCATGTCGACCATTATGACATCATCGTAGCCATTACGACCATTATTAAATCACAGTCTCCATGACAACCATTGTGACATCTTCGTCGCCATGACGACCATTATGACATCACCGTTCCTATGACGACCATTATGACATCACCGTTGCCATGACGACCATTATGACATCATCGTAGCCATTACGACCATTATTAAATCACAGTCGCCATGACAACCATTATGACATCTTCGTCGCCATGACGACCATTATGACATCATGACATCACCGTTGCCATGACGACCATTATGACATCATCGTCGCCATGACAACCATTATGACATCATCGTCGCCATCGCGAACATTATGACACCACCGTTGCCATGACGACCATTATGACATCATCACCGCCTTGACGACAATTATGACATCATCATCGCCATGACGACCATTATGACATCATCATCGCCATGATGATCGTTATGACATTATCGTCGCCATGATGACCCTTATGACATCATCGTCGCCATGGCAACCATTATGACATCATCATCGCCATGACGACCATTATGACATCATCATCGCCATGATGACCGTTATGACATTATCGTCGCCATGATGACCATTATGACATCATCGTAGCCATGACAACCATTATGACATCATCGTCGCCATGGCGACCATTATGACATCACCTTCGCCATGACGACCATTATGACATCACCGTAGCCATTACGACCATTATTAAATCACAGTCGCCATGACAACCATTATGACATCTTCGTCGCCATGACGACCATTATGACATCATGACATCACCGTTGCCATGACGACCATTATGACATCACCGTTGCCATGACGACCATTATGACATCACCGTCACCATGACGACCATTATGACATAATCGTCGCCATGACAACCATTATGACATCACAATCGCCATGACGACCATTATGGCATCATCATCGCCATGATGACCCTGTATGACATTATCGTCGCCATGACGACCCTTATGACATCATCGTCGCCATGGCAACCATTATGACATCATCATCGCCATGACAACCAATATGATATCATCGTCGCCATGATGACCATTGTGATATCATCGTCGCCATGACAACCATTATGACATCATCGTCGCCATGACCACCATTATGACATCACCTTTGCCATGACGACCATTATGACATCATCGTAGCCATTACGACTATTATTAAATCACAGTCGCCATGACAACCATTATGACATCTTCGTCGCCATGACGACCATTATGACATCATGACATCACCGTTGCCATGACGACCATTATGACACCACCGTTGCTATGACGACCATTATGACATCATCGTCGCCATGACGACCATTATGACATCATCGTCGCTATGACAACCATTATGACATCACAATCGCCATGACGACCATTATGACATAATCGTCGCCATGGCGACCATTATGGCATCATCATCGCCATGATGACCGTTATGACAATATCGTCCCAATGACGACCCTTATAACATCATCGTCGCCATGGCAACCATTATGACATCATCATCGCCATGACAACCAATATGATATCATTGTCGCCATGACAACCATTATGACATCATCGTCGCCATGGCAACCATTATGACATTACGGTCGCCATGTCGACCATTATGACATCATCGTAGCCATTACGACCATTATTAAATCACAGTCTCCATGACAACCATTGTGACATCTTCGTCGCCATGACGACCATTATGACATCACCGTTCCTATGACGACCATTATGACATCACCGTTGCCATGACGACCATTATGACATCATCGTAGCCATTACGACCATTATTAAATCACAGTCGCCATGACAACCATTATGACATATTCGTCGCCATGACGACCATTATGACATCATGACATCACCGTTGCCATGACGACCATTATGACATCATCGTCGCCATGACAACCATTATGACATCATCGTCGCCATGGCGACCATTATGACACCACCGTTGCCATGACGACCATTATGACATTATCGTCGCCTTGACGACAATTATGACATCATCATCGCCATGACGACCATTATGACATCATCATCGCCATGATGACCGTTATGACATTATCGTCGCCATGATGACCCTTATGACATCATCGTCGCCATGGCAACCATTATGACATCATCATCGCCATGACGACCATTATGACATCATCATCGCCATGATGACCGTTATGACATTATCGTCGCCATGATGACCATTATGACATCATCGTCGCCATGACAACCATTATGACATCATCGTCGCCATGGCGACCATTATGACATCACCTTCGCCATGACGACCATTATGACATCACCGTAGCCATTACGACCATTATTAAATCACAGTCGCCATGACAACCATTATGACATCTTCGTCGCCATGACGACCATTATGACATCATGACATCACCGTTGCCATGACGACCATTATGACATCATCGTCGCCATGACAACCATTATGACATCACAATCGCCATGACGACCATTATGGCATCATCATCGCCATGATGACCCTTTATGACATTATCGTCGCCATGACGACCCTTATGACATCATCGTCGCCATGGCAACCATTATGACATCATCATCACCATGACAACCAATATGATATCATCGTCGCCATGACGACCATTATGACATCATGACATCACCGTTGCCATGACGACCATTATGACATCATCGTCGCCATGACGACCATTATGACATCATCGTCGCCATGACGACCATTATGACATCATCGTCGCCATGACAACCATTATGACATCATCGTCGCCATGATGACCATTATGACATCATCGTCGCCATGGCGACCATTATGACATCATCATCGCCATGATGACCGTTATGACAATATCGTCGCCATGACGACCGTTATGACATCATCGTCGCCATGGCAACCATTATGACATCATCATCGCCATGACAACCAATATGATATCATTGTCGCCATGACAACCATTATGACATCATCGTCGCCATGGCAACCATTATGACATCACGGTCGCCATGTCGACCATTATGACATCATCGTAGCCATTACGATCATTATTAAATCACAGTCGCCATGACAACCATTATGACATCTTCGTCGCCATGACGACCATTATGACATCATGACATCACCATTGCTATGACGACCATTATGACATCACCGTTGCCATGACGACCATTATGACATCATCGTAGCCATTACGACCATTATCACAGTCGCCATGACAACCATTATGACATCTTCGTCGCCATGACCACCATTATGACATCATGACATCACCGTTGCCATGACGACCATTATGACATCATCGTCGCCATGACAACCATTATGACATCATCGTCGCCATGGCGACCATTATAACACCACCGTTGCCATGACGACCATTATGACATCATTGTCGCCTTGACGACAATTATGACATTATCATCGCCATGACGACCATTATGACATCATCATCGCCATGATGACCGTTATGACATTATCGTCGCCATGACGACCCTTATGACATCATCGTCACCATGGAAACCATTATGACATCATCATCGCCATGACAACCAATATGATATCATCGTCGCCATGATGACCATTATGACATCATCGTCGCCATGGTGACCATTATGACATCACTGTCGCCATGACGACCATTATGACATCATCGTAGCCATTACGACCATTATTAAATCACAGTCGCCATGACAACCATTATGACATCTTCGTCGCCATGACGACCATTATGACATCATGACATCACCGTTGCCATGACGACCATTATGACATCACCGTTGCCATGACGACCATTATGACATCACCGTCACCATGACGACCATTATGACATAATCGTCGCCATGACAACCATTATGACATCACAATCGCCATGACGACCATTATGGCATCATCATCGCCATGATGACCCTTTATGACATTATCGTCGCCATGACGACCCTTATGACATCATCGTCGCCATGGCAACCATTATGACATCATCATCGCCATGACAACCAATATGATATCATAGTCGCCAGGATGACCATTGTGATATCATCGTCGCCATGACAACCATTATGACATCATCGTCGCCATGACCACCATTATGACATCACCGTTGCCATGACGACCATTATGACATCATCGTAGCCATTACGACTATTATTAAATCACAGTCGCCATGACAACCATTATGACATCTTCGTCGCCATGACGACCATTATGACATCATGACATCACCGTTGCAATGACGACCATTATGACATCACCGTTGCTATGACGACCATTATGACATCATCGTCGCCATGACGACCATTATGACATCATCGTAGCCATGACAACCATTATGATATCATCGTCGCCATGGCAACCATTATGACATCATATTCGCCAAGGCGACCATTATGACATCACCGTCACCATGACGACCATTATGACATCATCATAGCCATTACGACCATTATTAAATCACAGTCGCCATGACAACCATTATGACATCTTCGTCGCCATGACGACCATTATGACATCATGACATCACCGTTGCCATGACGGCCATTATGACATCACCGTTGCCATGACGACCATTATGACATCATCGTCGCCATGACGACCATTATGACATCATCGTCGCTATGACAACCATTATGACATCACAATCGCCATGACGACCATTATGACATCATCGTCGCCATGGCGACCATTATGACATCATCATCGCCATGATGACCGTTATGACAATATCGTCCCAATGACGACCCTTATAACATCATCGTCGCCATGGCAACCATTATGACATCATCATCGCCATGACAACCAATATGATATCATTGTCGCCATGACAACCATTATGACATCATCGTCGCCATGGCAACCATTATGACATTACGGTCGCCATGTCGACCATTATGACATCATCGTAGCCATTACGACCATTATTAAATCACAGTCTCCATGACAACCATTGTGACATCTTCGTCGCCATGACGACCATTATGACATCACCGTTCCTATGACGACCATTATGACATCACCGTTGCCATGACGACCATTATGACATCATCGTAGCCATTACGACCATTATTAAATCACAGTCGCCATGACAACCATTATGACATCTTCGTCGCCATGACGACCATTATGACATCATGACATCACCGTTGCCATGACGACCATTATGACATCATCGTCGCCATGACAACCATTATGACATCATCGTCGCCATCGCGAACATTATGACACCACCGTTGCCATGACGACCATTATGACATCATCGCCGCCTTGACGACAATTATGACATCATCATCGCCATGACGACCATTATGACATCATCATCGCCATGATGATCGTTATGACATTATCGTCGCCATGATGACCCTTATGACATCATCGTCGCCATGGCAACCATTATGACATCATCATCGCCATGACGACCATTATGACATCATCATCGCCATGATGACCGTTATGACATTATCGTCGCCATGATGACCATTATGACATCATCGTCGCCATGACAACCATTATGACATCATCGTCGCCATGGCGACCATTATGACATCACCTTCGCCATGACGACCATTATGACATCACCGTAGCCATTACGACCATTATTAAATCACAGTCGCCATGACAACCATTATGACATCTTCGTCGCCATGACGACCATTATGACATCATGACATCACCGTTGCCATGACGACCATTATGACATCACCGTTGCCATGACGACCATTATGACATCACCGTCACCATGACGACCATTATGACATAATCGTCGCCATGACAACCATTATGACATCACAATCGCCATGACGACCATTATGGCATCATCATCGCCATGATGACCCTGTATGACATTATCGTCGCCATGACGACCCTTATGACATCATCGTCGCCATGGCAACCATTATGACATCATCATCGCCATGACAACCAATATGATATCATCGTCGCCATGATGACCATTGTGATATCATCGTCGCCATGACAACCATTATGACATCATCGTCGCCATGACCACCATTATGACATCACCTTTGCCATGACGACCATTATGACATCATCGTAGCCAATACGACTATTATTAAATCACAGTCGCCATGACAACCATTATGACATCTTCGTCGCCATGACGACCATTATGACATCATGACATCACCGTTGCCATGACGACCATTATGACACCACCGTTGCTATGACGACCATTATGACATCATCGTCGCCATGACGACCATTATGACATCATCGTAGCCATGACAACCATTATGACATCATTGTCGCCATGGCAACCATTATGACATCATATTCGCCATGGCGACCATTATGACATCACCGTCGCCATGACGACCATTATGACATCATCGTAGCCATTACGACCATTATTAAATCACAGTCGCCATGACAACCATTATGACATCTTCGTCGCCATGACGACCATTATGACATCATGACATCACCGTTGCCAAGACGACCATTATGACATCACCGTTGCCATGACGACCATTATGACATCATCGTCGCCATGACGACCATTATGACATCATCGTCGCTATGACAACCATTATGACATCACAATCGCCATGACGACCATTATGACATAATCGTCGCCATGGCGACCATTATGGCATCATCATCGCCATGATGACCGTTATGACAATATCGTCCCAATGACGACCCTTATAACATCATCGTCGCCATGGCAACCATTATGACATCATCATCGCCATGACAACCAATATGATATCATTGTCGCCATGACAACCATTATGACATCATCGTCGCCATGGCAACCATTATGACATTACGGTCGCCATGTCGACCATTATGACATCATCGTAGCCATTACGACCATTATTAAATCACAGTCTCCATGACAACCATTGTGACATCTTCGTCGCCATGACGACCATTATGACATCACCGTTCCTATGACGACCATTATGACATCACCGTTGCCATGACGACCATTATGACATCATCGTAGCCATTACGACCATTATTAAATCACAGTCGCCATGACAACCATTATGACATCTTCGTCGCCATGACGACCATTATGACATCATGACATCACCGTTGCCATGACGACCATTATGACATCATCGTCGCCATGACAACCATTATGACATCATCGTCGCCATGGCGACCATTATGACACCACCGTTGCCATGACGACCATTATGACATCATCGTCGCCTTGACGACAATTATGACATCATCATCGCCATGACGACCATTATGACATCATCATCGCCATGATGACCGTTATGACATTATCGTCGCCATGATGACCCTTATGACATCATCGTCGCCATGGCAACCATTATGACATCATCATCGCCATGACGACCATTATGACATCATCATCGCCATGATGACCGTTATGACATTATCGTCGCCATGATGACCATTATGACATCATCGTCGCCATGACAACCATTATGACATCATCGTCGCCATGGCGACCATTATGACATCACCTTCACCATGACGACCATTATGACATCACCGTAGCCATTACGACCATTATTAAATCACAGTCGCCATGACAACCATTATGACATCTTCGTCGCCATGACGACCATTATGACATCATGACATCACCGTTGCCATGACGACCATTATGACATCACCGTTGCCATGACGACCATTATGACATCATCGTCGCCATGACGACCATTATGACATCATCGTCGCCATGACACCCATTATGACATCACAATCGCCATGACGACCATTATGGCATCATCATCGCCATGATGACCCTTTATGACATTATCGTCGCCATGACGACCCTTATGACATCATCGTCGCCATGGCAACCATTATGACATCATCATCGCCATGACAACCAATATGATATCATCGTCGCCATGATGACCATTATGATATCATCGTCGCCATGACGACCATTATGACATCATCGTCGCCATGACAACCATTATGACATCATCGTCGCCATGGCGACCATTATGACATCACCGTTGCCATGACGACCATTATGACATCATCGTAGCCATTACGACCATTATTAAATCACAGTCGCCATGACAACCATTATGACATCTTCGTCGCCATGACGACCATTATGACATCATGACATCACCGTTGCCATGACGACCATTATGACATCACCGTTGCCATGACGACCATTATGACATCATCGTCGCCATGACGACCATTATGACATCATCGTCGCCATGACAACCATTATGACATCACAATCGCCATGACGACCATTATGGCATCATCATCGCCATGATGACCCTTTATGACATTATCGTCGCCATGACGACCCTTATGACATCATCGTCGCCATGGCAACCATTATGACATCATCATCGCCAAGACAACCAATATGATATCATCGTCGCCATGATGACCATTATGATATCATCATCGCCATGACAACCAATATGATATCATCGTCGCCATGATGACCATTATGACATCATCGTCGCCATGACAACCATTATGACATCATATTCGCCATGGCGACCATTATGACATCACCGTCGCCATGACGACCATTATGACATCACCGTCGCCATGACGACCATTATTAAATCACAGTCGCCATGACAACCATTATGACATCTTCGTCGCCATGACGACCATTATGACATCATGACATCAACGTTGCCATGACGACCATTATGACATCACCGTTGCCATGACGACCATTATGACATCATCGTCGCCATGACGACCATTATGACATCATCGTCGCCATGACAACCATTATGACATCACAATCGCCATGACGACCATTATGACATCATCGTCGCCATGGCGACCATTATGACATCATCATCGCCATGATGACCGTTATGACATCATCATCGCCATGATGACCGTTATGACATCATCATCGCCATGATGACCGTTATGACAATATCGTTGCCATGACGACCCTTATGACATCATCGTCGCCATGGCAACCATTATGACATCATCATCGCCATGACAACCAATATGATATCATTGTCGCCATGACAACCATTATGACATCATCGTCGCCATGGCAACCATTACGACATCACGGTCACCATGTCGACCATTATGACATCATCGTAGCCATTACGACCATTATTAAATCACAGTCGCCATGACAACCATTATGACATCTTCGTCGCCATGACGACCATTATGACATCATGACATCACCGTTGCTATGACGACCATTATGACATCACCGTTGCCATGACGACCATTATGACATCATCGTAGCCATTACGACCATTATTAAATCACAGTCGCCATGACACCCATTATGACATCTTCGTCGCCATGACGACCATTATGACATCATGACATCACCGTTGCCATGACGACCATTATGACATCATCGTCGCCATGACAACCATTATGACATCATCGTCGCCATGGCGACCATTATGACACCACCGTTGCCATGACGACCATTATGACATCATCGTCGCCTTGACGACAATTATGACATCATCATCGCCATGACGACCATTATGACATCATCATCGACATGATGACCGTTATGACATTATCGTCGCCATGACGACCCTCATGAAATCATCGTCGCCATGGCAACCATTATGACATAATCATCGCCATGACAACCAATATGATATCATCGTCGCCATGATGACCATTATGACATCATCGTCGCCATGACAATCATTATGACATCATCGTCGCCATGGCGACCATTATGACATCACCGTCGCCATGACGACCATTATGACATCATCGTAGCCATTACGACCATTATTAAATCACAGTCGCCATGACAACCATTATGACATCTTCGTCGCCATGACGACCATTATGACATCATGACATCACCGTTGCCATGACGACCATTATGACATCATCGTCGCCATGACAACCATTATGACATCACAATCGCCATGACGACCATTATGGCATCATCATCGCCATGATGACCCTTTATGACATTATCGTCGCCATGACGACCCTTATGACATCATCGTCGCCATGGCAACCATTATGACATCATCATCACCATGACAACCAATATGATATCATCGTCGCCATGACGACCATTATGACATCATGACATCACCGTTGCCATGACGACCATTATGACATCATCGTCGCCATGACGACCATTATGACATCATCGTCGCCATGACGACCATTATGACATCATCGTCGCCATGACAACCATTATGACATCATCGTCGCCATGATGACCATTATGACATCATCGTCGCCATGGCGACCATTATGACATTAGCATCGCCATGATGACCGTTATGACAATATCGTCGCCATGACGACCGTTATGACATCATCGTCGCCATGGCAACCATTATGACATCATCATCGCCATGACAACCAATATGATATCATTGTCGCCATGACAACCATTATGACATCATCGTCGCCATGGCAACCATTATGACATCACGGTCGCCATGTCGACCATTATGACATCATCGTAGCCATTACGATCATTATTAAATCACAGTCGCCATGACAACCATTATGACATCTTCGTCGCCATGACGACCATTATGACATCATGACATCACCATTGCTATGACGACCATTATGACATCACCGTTGCCATGACGACCATTATGACATCATCGTAGCCATTACGACCATTATCACAGTCGCCATGACAACCATTATGACATCTTCGTCGCCATGACCACCATTATGACATCATGACATCACCGTTGCCATGACGACCATTATGACATCATCGTCGCCATGACAACCATTATGACATCATCGTCGCCATGGCGACCATTATGACACCACCGTTGCCATGACGACCATTATGACATCATTGTCGCCTTGCCGACAATTATGACATTATCATCGCCATGACGACCATTATGACATCATCATCGCCATGATGACCGTTATGACATTATCGTCGCCATGACGACCCTTATGACATCATCGTCACCATGGAAACCATTATGACATCATCATCGCCATGACAACCAATATGATATCATCGTCGCCATGATGACCATTATGACATCATCGTCGCCATGGTGACCATTATGACATCACCGTCGCCATGACGACCATTATGACATCATCGTAGCCATTACGACCATTATTAAATCACAGTCGCCATGACAACCATTATGACATCTTCGTCGCCATGACGACCATTATGACATCATGACATCACCGTTGCCATGACGACCATTATGACATCACCGTTGCCATGACGACCATTATGACATCACCGTCACCATGACGACCATTATGACATAATCGTCGCCATGACAACCATTATGACATCACAATCGCCATGACGACCATTATGGCATCATCATCGCCATGATGACCCTTTATGACATTATCGTCGCCATGACGACCCTTATGACATCATCGTCGCCATGGCAACCATTATGACATCATCATCGCCATGACAACCAATATGATATCATAGTCGCCATGATGACCATTGTGATATCATCGTCGCCATGACAACCATTATGACATCATCGTCGCCATGACCACCATTATGACATCACCGTTGCCATGACGACCATTATGACATCATCGTAGCCATTACGACTATTATTAAATCACAGTCGCCATGACAACCATTATGACATCTTCGTCGCCATGACGACCATTATGACATCATGACATCACCGTTGCCATGACGACCATTATGACATCACCGTTGCTATGACGACCATTATGACATCATCGTCGCCATGACGACCATTATGACATCATCGTAGCCATGACAACCATTATGATATCATCGTCGCCATGGCAACCATTATGACATCATATTCGCCAAGGCGACCATTATGACATCACCGTCACCATGACGACCATTATGACATCATCATAGCCATTACGACCATTATTAAATCACAGTCGCCATGACAACCATTATGACATCTTCGTCGCCATGACGACCATTATGACATCATGACATCACCGTTGCCATGACGGCCATTATGACATCACCGTTGCCATGACGACCATTATGACATCATCGTCGCCATGACGACCATTATGACATCATCGTCGCTATGACAACCATTATGACATCACAATCGCCATGACGACCATTATGACATCATCGTCGCCATGGCGACCATTATGACATCATCATCGCCATGATGACCGTTATGACAATATCGTCCCAATGACGACCCTTATAACATCATCGTCGCCATGGCAACCATTATGACATCATCATCGCCATGACAACCAATATGATATCATTGTCGCCATGACAACCATTATGACATCATCGTCGCCATGGCCACCATTATGACATTACGGTCGCCATGTCGACCATTATGACATCATCGTAGCCATTACGACCATTATTAAATCACAGTCTCCATGACAACCATTGTGACATCTTCGTCGCCATGACGACCATTATGACATCACCGTTCCTATGACGACCATTATGACATCACCGTTGCCATGACGACCATTATGACATCATCGTAGCCATTACGACCATTATTAAATCACAGTCGCCATGACAACCATTATGACATCTTCGTCGCCATGACGACCATTATGACATCATGACATCACCGTTGCCATGACGACCATTATGACATCATCGTCGCCATGACAACCATTATGACATCATCGTCGCCATCGCGAACATTATGACACCACCGTTGCCATGACGACCATTATGACATCATCGCCGCCTTGACGACAATTATGACATCATCATCGCCATGACGACCATTATGACATCATCATCGCCATGATGACCGTTATGACATTATCGTCGCCATGATGACCCTTATGACATCATCGTCGCCATGGCAACCATTATGACATCATCATCGCCATGACGACCATTATGACATCATCATCGCCATGATGACCGTTATGACATTATCGTCGCCATGATGACCATTATGACATCATCGTCGCCATGACAACCATTATGACATCATCGTCGCCATGGCGACCATTATGACATCACCTTCACCATGACGACCATTATGACATCACCGTAGCCATTACGACCATTATTAAATCACAGTCGCCATGACAACCATTATGACATCTTCGTCGCCATGACGACCATTATGACATCATGACATCACCGTTGCCATGACGACCATTATGACATCACCGTTGCCATGACGACCATTATGACATCATCGTCGCCATGACGACCATTATGACATCATCGTCGCCATGACACCCATTATGACATCACAATCGCCATGACGACCATTATGGCATCATCATCGCCATGATGACCCTTTATGACATTATCGTCGCCATGACGACCCTTATGACATCATCGTCGCCATGGCAACCATTATGACATCATCATCGCCATGACAACCAATATGATATCATCGTCGCCATGATGACCATTATGATATCATCGTCGCCATGACGACCATTATGACATCATCGTCGCCATGACAACCATTATGACATCATCGTCGCCATGGCGACCATTATGACATCACCGTTGCCATGACGACCATTATGACATCATCGTAGCCATTACGACCATTATTAAATCACAGTCGCCATGACAACCATTATGACATCTTCGTCGCCATGACGACCATTATGACATCATGACATCACCGTTGCCATGACGACCATTATGACATCACCGTTGCCATGACGACCATTATGACATCATCGTCGCCATGACGACCATTATGACATCATCGTCGCCATGACAACCATTATGACATCACAATCGCCATGACGACCATTATGGCATCATCATCGCCATGATGACCCTTTATGACATTATCGTCGCCATGACGACCCTTATGACATCATCGTCGCCATGGCAACCATTATGACATCATCATCGCCAAGACAACCAATATGATATCATCGTCGCCATGATGACCATTATGATATCATCATCGCCATGACAACCAATATGATATCATCGTCGCCATGATGACCATTATGACATCATCGTCGCCATGACAACCATTATGACATCATATTCGCCATGGCGACCATTATGACATCACCGTCGCCATGACGACCATTATGACATCACCGTCGCCATGACGACCATTATTAAATCACAGTCGCCATGACAACCATTATGACATCTTCGTCGCCATGACGACCATTATGACATCATGACATCAACGTTGCCATGACGACCATTATGACATCACCGTTGCCATGACGACCATTATGACATCATCGTCGCCATGACGACCATTATGACATCATCGTCGCCATGACAACCATTATGACATCACAATCGCCATGACGACCATTATGACATCATCGTCGCCATGGCGACCATTATGACATCATCATCGCCATGATGACCGTTATGACATCATCATCGCCATGATGACCGTTATGACATCATCATCGCCATGATGACCGTTATGACAATATCGTTGCCATGACGACCCTTATGACATCATCGTCGCCATGGCAACCATTATGACATCATCATCGCCATGACAACCAATATGATATCATTGTCGCCATGACAACCATTATGACATCATCGTCGCCATGGCAACCATTACGACATCACGGTCACCATGTCGACCATTATGACATCATCGTAGCCATTACGACCATTATTAAATCACAGTCGCCATGACAACCATTATGACATCTTCGTCGCCATGACGACCATTATGACATCATGACATCACCGTTGCTATGACGACCATTATGACATCACCGTTGCCATGACGACCATTATGACATCATCGTAGCCATTACGACCATTATTAAATCACAGTCGCCATGACACCCATTATGACATCTTCGTCGCCATGACGACCATTATGACATCATGACATCACCGTTGCCATGACGACCATTATGACATCATCGTCGCCATGACAACCATTATGACATCATCGTCGCCATGGCGACCATTATGACACCACCGTTGCCATGACGACCATTATGACATCATCGTCGCCTTGACGACAATTATGACATCATCATCGCCATGACGACCATTATGACATCATCATCGACATGATGACCGTTATGACATTATCGTCGCCATGACGACCCTCATGAAATCATCGTCGCCATGGCAACCATTATGACATAATCATCGCCATGACAACCAATATGATATCATCGTCGCCATGATGACCATTATGACATCATCGTCGCCATGACAATCATTATGACATCATCGTCGCCATGGCGACCATTATGACATCACCGTCGCCATGACGACCATTATGACATCATCGTAGCCATTACGACCATTATTAAATCACAGTCGCCATGACAACCATTATGACATCTTCGTCGCCATGACGACCATTATGACATCATGACATCACCGTTGCCATGACGACCATTATGACATCATCGTCGCCATGACAACCATTATGACATCACAATCGCCATGACGACCATTATGGCATCATCATCGCCATGATGACCCTTTATGACATTATCGTCGCCATGACGACCCTTATGACATCATCGTCGCCATGGCAACCATTATGACATCATCATCACCATGACAACCAATATGATATCATCGTCGCCATGACGACCATTATGACATCATGACATCACCGTTGCCATGACGACCATTATGACATCATCGTCGCCATGACGACCATTATGACATCATCGTCGCCATGACGACCATTATGACATCATCGTCGCCATGACAACCATTATGACATCATCGTCGCCATGATGACCATTATGACATCATCGTCGCCATGGCGACCATTATGACATTAGCATCGCCATGATGACCGTTATGACAATATCGTCGCCATGACGACCGTTATGACATCATCGTCGCCATGGCAACCATTATGACATCATCATCGCCATGACAACCAATATGATATCATTGTCGCCATGACAACCATTATGACATCATCGTCGCCATGGCAACCATTATGACATCACGGTCGCCATGTCGACCATTATGACATCATCGTAGCCATTACGATCATTATTAAATCACAGTCGCCATGACAACCATTATGACATCTTCGTCGCCATGACGACCATTATGACATCATGACATCACCATTGCTATGACGACCATTATGACATCACCGTTGCCATGACGACCATTATGACATCATCGTAGCCATTACGACCATTATCACAGTCGCCATGACAACCATTATGACATCTTCGTCGCCATGACCACCATTATGACATCATGACATCACCGTTGCCATGACGACCATTATGACATCATCGTCGCCATGACAACCATTATGACATCATCGTCGCCATGGCGACCATTATGACACCACCGTTGCCATGACGACCATTATGACATCATTGTCGCCTTGCCGACAATTATGACATTATCATCGCCATGACGACCATTATGACATCATCATCGCCATGATGACCGTTATGACATTATCGTCGCCATGACGACCCTTATGACATCATCGTCACCATGGAAACCATTATGACATCATCATCGCCATGACAACCAATATGATATCATCGTCGCCATGATGACCATTATGACATCATCGTCGCCATGGTGACCATTATGACATCACCGTCGCCATGACGACCATTATGACATCATCGTAGCCATTACGACCATTATTAAATCACAGTCGCCATGACAACCATTATGACATCTTCGTCGCCATGACGACCATTATGACATCATGACATCACCGTTGCCATGACGACCATTATGACATCACCGTTGCCATGACGACCATTATGACATCACCGTCACCATGACGACCATTATGACATAATCGTCGCCATGACAACCATTATGACATCACAATCGCCATGACGACCATTATGGCATCATCATCGCCATGATGACCCTTTATGACATTATCGTCGCCATGACGACCCTTATGACATCATCGTCGCCATGGCAACCATTATGACATCATCATCGCCATGACAACCAATATGATATCATAGTCGCCATGATGACCATTGTGATATCATCGTCGCCATGACAACCATTATGACATCATCGTCGCCATGACCACCATTATGACATCACCGTTGCCATGACGACCATTATGACATCATCGTAGCCATTACGACTATTATTAAATCACAGTCGCCATGACAACCATTATGACATCTTCGTCGCCATGACGACCATTATGACATCATGACATCACCGTTGCCATGACGACCATTATGACATCACCGTTGCTATGACGACCATTATGACATCATCGTCGCCATGACGACCATTATGACATCATCGTAGCCATGACAACCATTATGATATCATCGTCGCCATGGCAACCATTATGACATCATATTCGCCAAGGCGACCATTATGACATCACCGTCACCATGACGACCATTATGACATCATCATAGCCATTACGACCATTATTAAATCACAGTCGCCATGACAACCATTATGACATCTTCGTCGCCATGACGACCATTATGACATCATGACATCACCGTTGCCATGACGGCCATTATGACATCACCGTTGCCATGACGACCATTATGACATCATCGTCGCCATGACGACCATTATGACATCATCGTCGCTATGACAACCATTATGACATCACAATCGCCATGACGACCATTATGACATCATCGTCGCCATGGCGACCATTATGACATCATCATCGCCATGATGACCGTTATGACAATATCGTCCCAATGACGACCCTTATAACATCATCGTCGCCATGGCAACCATTATGACATCATCATCGCCATGACAACCAATATGATATCATTGTCGCCATGACAACCATTATGACATCATCGTCGCCATGGCCACCATTATGACATTACGGTCGCCATGTCGACCATTATGACATCATCGTAGCCATTACGACCATTATTAAATCACAGTCTCCATGACAACCATTGTGACATCTTCGTCGCCATGACGACCATTATGACATCACCGTTCCTATGACGACCATTATGACATCACCGTTGCCATGACGACCATTATGACATCATCGTAGCCATTACGACCATTATTAAATCACAGTCGCCATGACAACCATTATGACATCTTCGTCGCCATGACGACCATTATGACATCATGACATCACCGTTGCCATGACGACCATTATGACATCATCGTCGCCATGACAACCATTATGACATCATCGTCGCCATCGCGAACATTATGACACCACCGTTGCCATGACGACCATTATGACATCATCGCCGCCTTGACGACAATTATGACATCATCATCGCCATGACGACCATTATGACATCATCATCGCCATGATGATCGTTATGACATTATCGTCGCCATGATGACCCTTATGACATCATCGTCGCCATGGCAACCATTATGACATCATCATCGCCATGACGACCATTATGACATCATCATCGCCATGATGACCGTTATGACATTATCGTCGCCATGATGACCATTATGACATCATCGTTGCCATGACAACCATTATGACATCATCGTCGCCATGGCGACCATTATGACATCACCTTCGCCATGACGACCATTATGACATCACCGTAGCCATTACGACCATTATTAAATCACAGTCGCCATGACAACCATTATGACATCTTCGTCGCCATGACGACCATTATGACATCATGACATCACCGTTGCCATGACGACCATTATGACATCACCGTTGCCATGACGACCATTATGACATCACCGTCACCATGACGACCATTATGACATAATCGTCGCCATGACAACCATTATGACATCACAATCGCCATGACGACCATTATGGCATCTTCATCGCCATGATGACCCTGTATGACATTATCGTCGCCATGACGACCCTTATGACATCATCGTCGCCATGGCAACCATTATGACATCATCATCGCCATGACAACCAATATGATATCATCGTCGCCATGATGACCATTGTGATATCATCGTCGCCATGACAACCATTATGACATCATCGTCGCCATGACCACCATTATGACATCACCTTTGCCATGACGACCATTATGACATCATCGTAGCCATTACGACTATTATTAAATCACAGTCGCCATGACAACCATTATGACATCTTCGTCGCCATGACGACCATTATGACATCATGACATCACCGTTGCCATGACGACCATTATGACACCACCGTTGCTATGACGACCATTATGACATCATCGTCGCCATGACGACCATTATGACATCATCGTAGCCATGACAACCATTATGACATCATCGTCGCCATGGCAACCATTATGACATCATATTCGCCATGGCGACCATTATGACATCACCGTCGCCATGACGACCATTATGACATCATCGTAGCCATTACGACCATTATTAAATCACAGTCGCCATGACAACCATTATGACATCTTCGTCGCCATGACGACCATTATGACATCATGACATCACCGTTGCCATGACGACCATTATGACATCATCGTTGCCATGACGACCATTATGACATCATCGTCGCCATGACGACCATTATGACATCATCGTCGCTATGACAACCATTATGACATCACAATCGCCATGACGACCATTATGACATCATCGTCGCCATGGCGACCATTATGGCATCATCATCGCCATGATGACCGTTATGACAATATCGTCCCAATGACGACCCTTATAACATCATCGTCGCCATGGCAACCATTATGACATCATCATCGCCATGACAACCAATATGATATCATTGTCGCCATGACAACCATTATGACATCATCGTCGCCATGGCAACCATTATGACATTACGGTCGCCATGTCGACCATTATGACATCATCGTAGCCATTACGACCATTATTAAATCACAGTCTCCATGACAACCATTGTGACATCTTCGTCGCCATGACGACCATTATGACATCACCGTTCCTATGACGACCATTATGACATCACCGTTGCCATGACGACCATTATGACATCATCGTAGCCATTACGACCATTATTAAATCACAGTCGCCATGACAACCATTATGACATCTTCGTCGCCATGACGACCATTATGACATCATGACATCACCGTTGCCATGACGACCATTATGACATCATCGTCGCCATGACAACCATTATGACATCATCGTCGCCATGGCGACCATTATGACACCACCGTTGCCATGACGATCATTATGACATCATCGTCGCCTTGACGACAATTATGACATCATCATCGCCATGACGACCATTATGACATCATCATCGCCATGATGACCGTTATGACATTATCGTCGCCATGATGACCCTTATGACATCATCGTCGCCATGGCAACCATTATGACATCATCATCGCCATGACGACCATTATGACATCATCATCGCCATGATGACCGTTATGACATTATCGTCGCCATGATGACCATTATGACATCATCGTCGCCATGACAACCATTATGACATCATCGTCGCCATGGCGACCATTATGACATCACCTTCACCATGACGACCATTATGACATCACCGTAGCCATTACGACCATTATTAAATCACAGTCGCCATGACAACCATTATGACATCTTCGTCGCCATGACGACCATTATGACATCATGACATCACCGTTGCCATGACGACCATTATGACATCACCGTTGCCATGACGACCATTATGACATCATCGTCGCCATGACGACCATTATGACATCATCGTCGCCATGACACCCATTATGACATCACAATCGCCATGACGACCATTATGGCATCATCATCGCCATGATGACCCTTTATGACATTATCGTCGCCATGACGACCCTTATGACATCATCGTCGCCATGGCAACCATTATGACATCATCATCGCCATGACAACCAATATGATATCATCGTCGCCATGATGACCATTATGATATCATCGTCGCCATGACGACCATTATGACATCATCGTCGCCATGACAACCATTATGACATCATCGTGGCCATGGCGACCATTATGACATCACCGTTGCCATGACGACCATTATGACATCACCGTTGCCATGACGACCATTATTAAATCACAGTCGCCATGACAACCATTATGACATCTTCGTCGCCATGACGACCATTATGACATCATGACATCACCGTTGCCATGACGACCATTATGACATCACCGTTGCCATGATGACCATTATGACATCATCGTCGCCATGATGACCATTATGACATCATCGTCGCCATGACAACCATTATGACATCACAATCGCCATGACGACCATTATGGCATCATCATCGCCATGATGACCCTTTATGACATTATCGTCGCCATGACGACCCTTATGACATCATCGTCGCCATGGCAACCATTATGACATCATCATCGCCATGACAACCAATATGATATCATCGTCGCCATGATGACCATTATGATATCATCATCGCCATGACAACCAATATGATATCATCGTCGCCATGATGACCATTATGACATCATCGTCGCCATGACAACCATTATGACATCATATTCGCCATGGCGACCATTATGACATCACCGTCGCCATGACGACCATTATGACATCACCGTCGCCATGACGACCATTATTAAATCACAGTCGCCATGACAACCATTATGACATCTTCGTCGCCATGACGACCATTATGACATCATGACATCAACGTTGCCATGACGACCATTATGACATCACCGTTGCCATGACGACCATTATGACATCATCGTCGCCATGACGACCATTATGACATCATCGTCGCCATGACAACCATTATGACATCACAATCGCCATGACGACCATTATGACATCATCGTCGCCATGGCGACCATTATGACATCATCATCGCCATGATGACCGTTATGACATCATCATCGCCATGATGACCGTTATGACATCATCATCGCCATGATGACCGTTATGACAATATCGTTGCCATGACGACCCTTATGACATCATCGTCGCCATGGCAACCATTATGACATCATCATCGCCATGACAACCAATATGATATCATTGTCGCCATGACAACCATTATGACATCATCGTCGCCATGGCAACCATTACGACATCACGGTCACCATGTCGATCATTATGACATCATCGTAGCCATTACGACCATTATTAAATCACAGTCGCCATGACAACCATTATGACATCTTCGTCGCCATGACGACCATTATGACATCATGACATCACCGTTGCTATGACGACCATTATGACATCACCGTTGCCATGACGACCATTATGACATCATCGTAGCCATTACGACCATTATTAAATCACAGTCGCCATGACACCCATTATGACATCTTCGTCGCCATGACGACCATTATGACATCATGACATCACCGTTGCCATGACGACCATTATGACATCATCGTCGCCATGACAACCATTATGACATCATCGTCGCCTTGACGACAATTATGACATCATCATCGCCATGACGACCATTATGACATCATCATCGACATGATGACCGTTATGACATTATCGTCGCCATGACGACCCTTATGAAATCATCGTCGCCATGGCAACCATTATGACATAATCATCGCCATGACAACCAATATGATATCATCGTCGCCATGATGACCATTATGACATCATCGTCGCCATGACAATCATTATGACATCATCGTCGCCATGGCGACCATTATGACATCACCGTCGCCATGACGACCATTATGACATCATCGTAGCCATTACGACCATTATTAAATCACAGTCGCCATGACAACCATTATGACATCTTCGTCGCCATGACGACCATTATGACATCATGACATCACCGTTGCCATGACGACCATTATGACATCATCATCGCCATGACAACCATTATGACATCACAATCGCCATGACGACCATTATGGCATCATCATCGCCATGATGACCGTTATGACAATATCGTCGCCATGACGACCCTTATGACATCATCGTCGCCATGGCAACCATTATGACATCATCATCGCCATGACAACCAATATGATATCATTGTCGCCATGACAACCATTATGACATCATCGTCGCCATGGCAACCATCATGACATCACGGTCGCCATGTCGACCATTATGACATCATCGTAGCCATTACGATCATTATTAAATCACAGTCGCCATGACAACCATTATGACATCTTCGTCGCCATGACGACCATTATGACATCATGACATCACCATTGCTATGACGACCATTATGACATCACCGTTGCCATGACGACCATTATGACATCATCGTAGCCATTACGACCATTATCACAGTCGCCATGACAACCATTATGACATCTTCGTCGCCATGACCACCATTATGACATCATGACATCACCGTTGCCATGACGACCATTATGACATCATCGTCGCCATGACAACCATTATGACATCATCGTCGCCATGGCGACCATTATGACACCACCGTTGCCATGACGACCATTATGACATCATTGTCGCCTTGATGACAATTATGACATTATCATCGCCATGACGACCATTATGACATCATCATCGCCATGATGACCGTTATGACATTATCGTCGCCATGACGACCCTTATGACATCATCGTCACCATGGAAACCATTATGACATCATCATCGCCATGACAACCAATATGATATCATCGTCGCCATGATGACCATTATGACATCATCGTCGCCATGGTGACCATTATGACATCACCGTCGCCATGACGACCATTATGACATCATCGTAGCCATTACGACCATTATTAAATCACAGTCGCCATGACAACCATTATGACATCTTCGTCGCCATGACGACCATTATGACATCATGACATCACCGTTGCCATGACGACCATTATGACATCACCGTTGCCATGACGACCATTATGACATCACCGTCACCATGACGACCATTATGACATAATCGTCGCCATGACAACCATTATGACATCACAATCGCCATGACGACGATTATGGCATCATCATCGCCATGATGACCCTTTATGACATTATCGTCGCCATGACGACCCTTATGACATCATCGTCGCCATGGCAACCATTATGACATCATCATCGCCATGACAACCAATATGATATCATCGTCGCCATGATGACCATTGTGATATCATCGTCGCCATGACGACCATTATGACATCATCGTAGACATTACGACCATTATTAAATCACAGTCGCCATGACAACCATTATGACATCTTCGTCGCCATGACGACCATTATGACATCATGACATCACCGTTGCCATGACGACCATTATGACATCATCGTCGCCATGACAACCATTATGACATCATCGTCGCCATCGCGACCATTATGACACCACCGTTGCCATGACGACCATTATGACATCATCGCCGCCTTGACGACAATTATGACATCATCATCGCCATGACGACCATTATGACATCATCATCGCCATGATGACCGTTATGACATTATCGTCGCCATGATGACCCTTATGACATCATCGTCGCCATGGCAACCATTATGACATCATCATCGCCATGACGACCATTATGACATCATCATCGCCATGATGACCGTTATGACATTATCGTCGCCATGATGACCATTATGACATCATCGTCGCCATGACAACCATTATGACATCATCGTCGCCATGGCGACCATTATGACATCACCTTCGCCATGACGACCATTATGACATCACCGTAGCCATTACGACCATTATTAAATCACAGTCGCCATGACAACCATTATGACATCTTCGTCGCCATGACGACCATTATGACATCATGACATCACCGTTGCCATGACGACCATTATGACATCATCGTCGCCATGACAACCATTATGACATCACAATCGCCATGACGACCATTATGGCATCATCATCGCCATGATGACCCTTTATGACATTATCGTCGCCATGACGACCCTTATGACATCATCGTCGCCATGGCAACCATTATGACATCATCATCGCCATGACAACCAATATGATATCATCGTCGCCATGATGACCATTGTGATATCATCGTCGCCATGACAACCATTATGACATCATCGTCGCCATGACGACCATTATGACATCACCGTTGCCATGACGACCATTATGACATCATCGTCGCCATGACGACCATTATGACATCATCGTCGCCATGATGATCATTATGACATCATCGTCGCCATGGCGACCATTATGACATCATCATCGCCATGATGACCGTTATGACAATATCGTCGCCATGACGACCCTTATGACATCATCGTCGCCATGGCAACCATTATGACATCATCATCGCCATGACAACCAATATGATATCATTGTCGCCATGACAACCATTATGACATCATCGTCGCCATGGCAACCATCATGACATCACGGTCGCCATGTCGACCATTATGACATCATCGTAGCCATTACGATCATTATTAAATCACAGTCGCCATGACAACCATTATGACATCTTCGTCGCCATGACGACCATTATGACATCATGACATCACCATTGCTATGACGACCATTATGACATCACCGTTGCCATGACGACCATTATGACATCATCGTAGCCATTACGACCATTATCACAGTCGCCATGACAACCATTATGACATCTTCGTCGCCATGACCACCATTATGACATCATGACATCACCGTTGCCATGACGACCATTATGACATCATCGTCGCCATGACAACCATTATGACATCATCGTCGCCATGGCGACCATTATGACACCACCGTTGCCATGACGACCATTATGACATCATTGTCGCCTTGATGACAATTATGACATTATCATCGCCATGACGACCATTATGACATCATCATCGCCATGATGACCGTTATGACATTATCGTCGCCATGACGACCCTTATGACATCATCGTCACCATGGAAACCATTATGACATCATCATCGCCATGACAACCAATATGATATCATCGTCGCCATGATGACCATTATGACATCATCGTCGCCATGGTGACCATTATGACATCACCGTCGCCATGACGACCATTATGACATCATCGTAGCCATTACGACCATTATTAAATCACAGTCGCCATGACAACCATTATGACATCTTCGTCGCCATGACGACCATTATGACATCATGACATCACCGTTGCCATGACGACCATTATGACATCACCGTTGCCATGACGACCATTATGACATCACCGTCACCATGACGACCATTATGACATAATCGTCGCCATGACAACCATTATGACATCACAATCGCCATGACGACGATTATGGCATCATCATCGCCATGATGACCCTTTATGACATTATCGTCGCCATGACGACCCTTATGACATCATCGTCGCCATGGCAACCATTATGACATCATCATCGCCATGACAACCAATATGATATCATCGTCGCCATGATGACCATTGTGATATCATCGTCGCCATGACAACCATTATGACATCATCGTCGCCATGACCACCATTATGACATCACCGTTGCCATGACGACCATTATGACATCATCGTAGCCATTACGACTATTATTAAATCACAGTCGCCATGACAACCATTATGACATCTTCGTCGCCATGACGACCATTATGACATCATGACATCACCGTTGCCATGACGACCATTATGACATCACCGTTGCTATGACGACCATTATGACATCATCGTCGCCATGACGACCATTATGACATCATCGTAGCCATGACAACCATTATGACATCATCGTCGCCATGGCAACCATTATGACATCATATTCGCCAAGGCGACCATTATGACATCACCGTCACCATGACGACCATTATGACATCATCATAGCCATTACGACCATTATTAAATCACAGTCGCCATGACAACCATTATGACATCTTCGTCGCCATGACGACCATTATGACATCATGACATCACCGTTGCCATGACGGCCATTATGACATCACCGTTGCCATGACGACCATTATGACATCATCGTTGCCATGACGACCATTATGACATCATCGTCGCTATGACAACCATTATGACATCACAATCGCCATGACGACCATTATGACTTCATCGTCGCCATGGCGACCATTATGACATCATCATCGCCATGATGACCGTTATGACAATATCGTCCCAATGACGACCCTTATAACATCATCGTCGCCATGGCAACCATTATGACATCATCATCGCCATGACAACCAATATGATATCATTGTCGCCATGACAACCATTATGACATCATCGTCGCCATGGCAACCATTATGACATTACGGTCGCCATGTCGACCATTATGACATCATCGTAGCCATTACGACCATTATTAAATCACAGTCTCCATGACAACCATTGTGACATCTTCGTCGCCATGACGACCATTATGACACCACCGTTCCTATGACGACCATTATGACATCACCGTTGCCATGACGACCATTATGACATCATCGTAGACATTACGACCATTATTAAATCACAGTCGCCATGACAACCATTATGACATCTTCGTCGCCATGACGACCATTATGACATCATGACATCACCGTTGCCATGACGACCATTATGACATCATCGTCGCCATGACAACCATTATGACATCATCGTCGCCATCGCGACCATTATGACACCACCGTTGCCATGACGACCATTATGACATCATCGCCGCCTTGACGACAATTATGACATCATCATCGCCATGACGACCATTATGACATCATCATCGCCATGATGACCGTTATGACATTATCGTCGCCATGATGACCCTTATGACATCATCGTCGCCATGGCAACCATTATGACATCATCATCGCCATGACGACCATTATGACATCATCATCGCCATGATGACCGTTATGACATTATCGTCGCCATGATGACCATTATGACATCATCGTCGCCATGACAACCATTATGACATCATCGTCGCCATGGCGACCATTATGACATCACCTTCGCCATGACGACCATTATGACATCACCGTAGCCATTACGACCATTATTAAATCACAGTCGCCATGACAACCATTATGACATCTTCGTCGCCATGACGACCATTATGACATCATGACATCACCGTTGCCATGACGACCATTATGACATCATCGTCGCCATGACAACCATTATGACATCACAATCGCCATGACGACCATTATGGCATCATCATCGCCATGATGACCCTTTATGACATTATCGTCGCCATGACGACCCTTATGACATCATCGTCGCCATGGCAACCATTATGACATCATCATCGCCATGACAACCAATATGATATCATCGTCGCCATGATGACCATTGTGATATCATCGTCGCCATGACAACCATTATGACATCATCGTCGCCATGACGACCATTATGACATCACCGTTGCCATGACGACCATTATGACATCATCGTAGCCATTACGACCATTATTAAATCACAGTCGCCATGACAACCATTATGACATCTTTGTCGCCATGACGACCATTATGACATCATGACATCACCGTTGCCATGACGACCATTATGACATCATCGTCGCTATGACGACCATTATGACATCATCGTCGCCATGACGACCATTATGACATCATCGTCGCCATGACAACCATTATGACATCATCGTCGCCATGACGACCATTATGACATCATCGTCGCCATGGCGACCATTATGACATCATCATCGCCATGATGACCGTTATGACATCATCGTAGCCATTACGACCATTATCACAGTCGCCATGACAACCATTATGACATCTTCGTCGCCATGACCACCATTATGACATAATGACATCACCGTTGCCATGACGACCATTATGACATCATCGTCGCCATGACAACCATTATGACATCATCGTCGCCATGGCGACCCTTATGACATCATCGTCGCCATGGAAACCATTATGACATCATCATCGCCATGACAACCAATATGATATCATCGTCGCCATGATGACCATTATGACATCATCGTCGCCATGGTGACCATTATGACATCACCATCGCCATGACGACCATTATGACATCATCGTAGCCATTACGACCATTATGACATCATCGTCGCCATGGCAACCATTATGACATCATCGTCGCCATGGCAACCATTATGACATCACGGTCGCCATGTCGACCATTATGACATCATCGTAGCCATTACGATCATTATTAAATCACAGTCGCCATGACAACCATTATGACATCTTCGTCGCCATGACGACCATTATGACATCATGACATCACCATTGCTATGACGACCATTATGACATCACCGTTGCCATGACGACCATTATGACATCATCGCAGCCATTACGACCATTATCAAAGTCGCCATGACCACCATTATGACATCATGACATCACCGTTGCCATGACGACCATTATTACATCATCGTCGCCATGACAACCATTATGACATCATCGTCGCCATGGCGACCATTATGACAACACCGTTGCCATGACGACCATTATGACATCATTGTCGCCTTGACGACAATTATGACATTATCATCGCCATGACGACCATTATGACATCATCATCGCCATGATGACCGTTATGACATTATTGTCGCCATGACGACCCTTATGACATCATCGTCGCCATGGAAACCATTATGACATCATCATCGCCATGACAACCAATATGATATCATCGTCGCCATGATGACCATTATGACATCATCGTCGCCATGACAACCATTATGACATCATCGTCGCCATGGTGACCATTATGACATCACCGTCGCCATGACGACCATTATGACATCATCGTAGCCATTACGACCATTATTAAATCACAGTCGCCATGACAACCATTATGACATCTTCGTCGCCATGACGACCATTATGACATCATGACATCACTGTTGCCATGACGACCATTATGACATCACCGTTGCCATGACGACCATTATGACATCACCGTCACCATGACGACCATTATGACATAATCGTCGCCATGACAACCATTATGATATCACAATCGCCATGACGACCATTATGGCATCATCATCGCCATGATGACCCTGTATGACATTATCGTCGCCATGACGACCCTTATGACATCATCGTCGCCATGGCAACCATTATGACATCATCATCGACATGGCAACCAATATGATATCATCGTCGCCATGATGACCATTGTGATATCATCGTCGCCATGACAACCATTATGACATCATCGTCGCCATGACCACCATTATGACATCACCGTTGCCATGACGACCATTATGACATCATCGTAGCCATTACGACTATTATTAAATCACAGTCGCCATGACAACCATTATGACATCTTCGTCGCCATGACGACCATTATGACATCATGACATCACCGTTGCCATGACGACCATTATGACATCACCGTTGCTATGACGACCATTATGACATCATCGTCGCCATGACGACCATTATGACATCATCGTAGCCATGACAACCATTATGACATCATCGTCGCCATGGCAACCATTATGACATCATATTCGCCATGGCGACCATTATGACATCACCGTCGCCATGACGACCATTATGACATCATCGTAGCCATTACGACCATTATTAAATCACAGTCGCCATGACAACCATTATGACATCTTCGTCGCCATGACGACCATTATGACATCATGACATCACCGTTGCCATGACGACCATTATGACATCACCGTTGCCATGACGACCATTATGACATCATCGTCGCCATGACGACCATTATGACATCATCGTCGCTATGACAACCATTATGACATCACAATCGCCATGACGACCATTATGACATCATCGTCGCCATGGCGACCATTATGACATCATCATCGCCATGATGACCGTTATGACAATATCGTCCCAATGACGACCCTTATAACATCATCGTCGCCATGGCAACCATTATGACATCATCATCGCCATGACAACCAATATGATATCATTGTCGCCATGACAACCATTATGACATCATCGTCGCCATGGCAACCATTATGACATTACGGTCGCCATGTCGACCATTATGACATCATCGTAGCCATTACGACCATTATTAAATCACAGTCTCCATGACAACCATTGTGACATCTTCGTCGCCATGACGACCTTTATGACACCACCGTTCCTATGACGACCATTATGACATCACCGTTGCCATGACGACCATTATGACATCATCGTAGACATTACGACCATTATTAAATCACAGTCGCCATGACAACCATTATGACATCTTTGTCGCCATGACGACCATTATGACATCATGACATCACCGTTGCCATGACGACCATTATGACATCATCGTCGCCATGACAACCATTATGACATCATCGTCGCCATCGCGACCATTATGACACCACCGTTGCCATGACGACCATTATGACATCATCGCCGCCTTGACGACAATTATGACATCATCATCGCCATGACGACCATTATGACATCATCATCGCCATGATGACCGTTATGACATTATCGTCGCCATGATGACCCTTATGACATCATCGTCGCCATGGCAACCATTATGACATCATCATCGCCATGACGACCTTTATGACATCATCATCGCCATGATGACCGTTATGACATTATCGTCGCCATGATGACCATTATGACATCATCGTCGCCATGACAACCATTATGACATCATCGTCGCCATGGCGACCATTATGACATCACCTTCGCCATGACGACCATTATGACATCACCGTAGCCATTACGACCATTATTAAATCACAGTCGCCATGACAACCATTATGACATCTTCGTCGCCATGACGACCATTATGACATCATGACATCACCGTTGCCATGACGACCATTATGACATCATCGTCGCCATGACAACCATTATGACATCACAATCGCCATGACGACCATTATGGCATCATCATCGCCATGATGACCCTTTATGACATTATCGTCGCCATGACGACCCTTATGACATCATCGTCGCCATGGCAACCATTATGACATCATCATCGCCATGACAACCAATATGATATCATCGTCGCCATGATGACCATTGTGATATCATCGTCGCCATGACAACCATTATGACATCATCGTCGCCATGACGACCATTGTGACATCACCGTTGCCATGACGACCATTATGACATCATCGTAGCCATTACGACCATTATTAAATCACAGTCGCCATGACAACCATTATGACATCTTTGTCGCCATGACGACCATTATGACATCATGACATCACCGTTGCCATGACGACCATTATGACATCATCGTCGCTATGACGACCATTATGACATCATCGTCGCCATGACGACCATTATGACATCATCGTCGCCATGACGACCATTATGACATCATCGTCGCCATGACGACCATTATGACATCATCGTCGCCGTGGCGACCATTATGACATCATCATCGCCATGATGACCGTTATGACAATATTGTCGCCATGACGACCCTTATGACATCATCGTCGCCATGGCAACCATTATGACATCATCATCGCCATGACAACCAATATGATATCATTGTCGCCATGACAACCATTATGACATCATCGTCGCCATGGCAACCATTATGACATCACGGTCGCCATGTCGACCATTATGACATCATCATAGCCATTACGATCATTATTAAATCACAGTCGCCATGACAACCATTATGACATCTTCGTCGCCATGACGACCATTATGACATCATGACATCACCATTGCTATGACGACCATTATGACATCACCGTTGCCATGACGACCATTATGACATCATCGTAGCCATTACGACCATTATCACAGTCGCCATGACAACCATTATGACATCTTCGTCGCCATGACCACCATTATGACATAATGACATCACCGTTGCCATGACGACCATTATGACATCATCGTCGCCATGACAACCATTATGACATCATCGTCGCCATGGCGACCCTTATGACATCATCGTCGCCATGGAAACCATTATGACATCATCATCGCCATGACAACCAATATGATATCATCGTCGCCATGATGACCATTATGACATCATCGTCGCCATGGTGACCATTATGACATCACCATCGCCATGACGACCATTATGACATCATCGTAGCCATTACGACCATTATGACATCATCGTCGCCATGGCAACCATTATGACATCATCGTCGCCATGGCAACCATTATGACATCACGGTCGCCATGTCGACCATTATGACATCATCGTAGCCATTACGATCATTATTAAATCACAGTCGCCATGACAACCATTATGACATCTTCGTCGCCATGACGACCATTATGACATCATGACATCACCATTGCTATGACGACCATTATGACATCACCGTTGCCATGACGACCATTATGACATCATCGTAGCCATTACGACCATTATCAAAGTCGCCATGACCACCATTATGACATCATGACATCACCGTTGCCATGACGACCATTATTACATCATCGTCGCCATGACAACCATTATGACATCATCGTCGCCATGGCGACCATTATGACACCACCGTTGCCATGACGACCATTATGACATCATTGTCGCCTTGACGACAATTATGACCTTATCATCGCCATGACGACCATTATGACATCATCATCGCCATGATGACCGTTATGACATTATCGTCGCCATGACGACCCTTATGACATCATCGTCGCCATGGAAACCATTATGACATCATCATCGCCATGACAACCAATATGATATCATCGTCGCCATGATGACCATTATGACATCATCGTCGCCATGACAACCATTATGACATCATCGTCACCATGGTGACCATTATGACATCACCATCGCCATGACGACCATTATGACATCATCGTAGCCATTACGACCATTATTAAATCACAGTCGCCATGACAACCATTATGACATCTTCGTCGCCATGACGACCATTATGACATCATGACATCACCGTTGCCATGACGACCATTATGACATCACCGTTGCCATGACGACCATTATGACATCACCGTCACCATGACGACCATTATGACATAATCGTCGCCATGACAACCATTATGACATCACAATCGCCATGACGACCATTATGGCATCATCATCGCCATGATGACCCTGTATGACATTATCGTCGCCATGACGACCCTTATGACATCATCGTCGCCATGGCAACCATTATGACATCATCATCGCCATGGCAACCAATATGATATCATCGTCGCCATGATGACCATTGTGATATCATCGTCGCCATGACAACCATTATGACATCATCGTCGCCATGACCACCATTATGACATCACCGTTGCCATGACGACCATTATGACATCATCGTAGCCATTACGACTATTATTAAATCACAGTCGCCATGACAACCATTATGACATCTTCGTCGCCATGACGACCATTATGACATCATGACATCACCGTTGCCATGACGACCATTATGACATCACCGTTGCTATGACGACCATTATGACATCATCTTCGCCATGACGACCATTATGACATCATCGTAGCCATGACAACCATTATGACATCATCGTCGCCATGGCAACCATTATGACATCATATTCGCCATGGCGACCATTATGACATCACCGTCGCCATGACGACCATTATGACATCATCGTAGCCATTACGACCATTATTAAATCACAGTCGCCATGACAACCATTATGACATCTTCGTCGCCATGACGACCATTATGACATCATGACATCACCGTTGCCATGACGACCATTATGACATCACCGTTGCCATGACGACCATTATGACATCATCGTCGCCATGACGACCATTATGACATCATCGTCGCTATGACAACCATTATGACATCACAATCGCCATGACGACCATTATGACATCATCGTCGCCATGGCGACCATTATGACATCATCATCGCCATGATGACCGTTATGACAATATCGTCCCAATGACGACCCTTATAACATCATCGTCGCCATGGCAACCATTATGACATCATCATCGCCATGACAACCAATATGATATCATTGTCGCCATGACAACCATTATGACATCATCGTCGCCATGGCAACCATTATGACATTACGGTCGCCATGTCGACCATTATGACATCATCGTAGCCATTACGACCATTATTAAATCACAGTCTCCATGACAACCATTGTGACATCTTCGTCGCCATGACGACCTTTATGACACCACCGTTCCTATGACGACCATTATGACATCACCGTTGCCATGACGACCATTATGACATCATCGTAGACATTACGACCATTATTAAATCACAGTCGCCATGACAACCATTATGACATCTTTGTCGCCATGACGACCATTATGACATCATGACATCACCGTTGCCATGACGACCATTATGACATCATCGTCGCCATGACAACCATTATGACATCATCGTCGCCATCGCGACCATTATGACACCACCGTTGCCATGACGACCATTATGACATCATCGCCGCCTTGACGACAATTATGACATCATCATCGCCATGACGACCATTATGACATCATCATCGCCATGATGACCGTTATGACATTATCGTCGCCATGATGACCCTTATGACATCATCGTCGCCATGGCAACCATTATGACATCATCATCGCCATGACGACCTTTATGACATCATCATCGCCATGATGACCGTTATGACATTATCGTCGCCATGATGACCATTATGACATCATCGTCGCCATGACAACCATTATGACATCATCGTCGCCATGGCGACCATTATGACATCACCTTCGCCATGACGACCATTATGACATCACCGTAGCCATTACGACCATTATTAAATCACAGTCGCCATGACAACCATTATGACATCTTCGTCGCCATGACGACCATTATGACATCATGACATCACCGTTGCCATGACGACCATTATGACATCATCGTCGCCATGACAACCATTATGACATCACAATCGCCATGACGACCATTATGGCATCATCATCGCCATGATGACCCTTTATGACATTATCGTCGCCATGACGACCCTTATGACATCATCGTCGCCATGGCAACCATTATGACATCATCATCGCCATGACAACCAATATGATATCATCGTCGCCATGATGACCATTGTGATATCATCGTCGCCATGACAACCATTATGACATCATCGTCGCCATGACGACCATTGTGACATCACCGTTGCCATGACGACCATTATGACATCATCGTAGCCATTACGACCATTATTAAATCACAGTCGCCATGACAACCATTATGACATCTTTGTCGCCATGACGACCATTATGACATCATGACATCACCGTTGCCATGACGACCATTATGACATCATCGTCGCTATGACGACCATTATGACATCATCGTCGCCATGACGACCATTATGACATCATCGTCGCCATGACGACCATTATGACATCATCGTCGCCATGACGACCATTATGACATCATCGTCGCCGTGGCGACCATTATGACATCATCATCGCCATGATGACCGTTATGACAATATTGTCGCCATGACGACCCTTATGACATCATCGTCGCCATGGCAACCATTATGACATCATCATCGCCATGACAACCAATATGATATCATTGTCGCCATGACAACCATTATGACATCATCGTCGCCATGGCAACCATTATGACATCACGGTCGCCATGTCGACCATTATGACATCATCATAGCCATTACGATCATTATTAAATCACAGTCGCCATGACAACCATTATGACATCTTCGTCGCCATGACGACCATTATGACATCATGACATCACCATTGCTATGACGACCATTATGACATCACCGTTGCCATGACGACCATTATGACATCATCGTAGCCATTACGACCATTATCACAGTCGCCATGACAACCATTATGACATCTTCGTCGCCATGACCACCATTATGACATAATGACATCACCGTTGCCATGACGACCATTATGACATCATCGTCGCCATGACAACCATTATGACATCATCGTCGCCATGGCGACCCTTATGACATCATCGTCGCCATGGAAACCATTATGACATCATCATCGCCATGACAACCAATATGATATCATCGTCGCCATGATGACCATTATGACATCATCGTCGCCATGGTGACCATTATGACATCACCATCGCCATGACGACCATTATGACATCATCGTAGCCATTACGACCATTATGACATCATCGTCGCCATGGCAACCATTATGACATCATCGTCGCCATGGCAACCATTATGACATCACGGTCGCCATGTCGACCATTATGACATCATCGTAGCCATTACGATCATTATTAAATCACAGTCGCCATGACAACCATTATGACATCTTCGTCGCCATGACGACCATTATGACATCATGACATCACCATTGCTATGACGACCATTATGACATCACCGTTGCCATGACGACCATTATGACATCATCGTAGCCATTACGACCATTATCAAAGTCGCCATGACCACCATTATGACATCATGACATCACCGTTGCCATGACGACCATTATTACATCATCGTCGCCATGACAACCATTATGACATCATCGTCGCCATGGCGACCATTATGACACCACCGTTGCCATGACGACCATTATGACATCATTGTCGCCTTGACGACAATTATGACCTTATCATCGCCATGACGACCATTATGACATCATCATCGCCATGATGACCGTTATGACATTATCGTCGCCATGACGACCCTTATGACATCATCGTCGCCATGGAAACCATTATGACATCATCATCGCCATGACAACCAATATGATATCATCGTCGCCATGATGACCATTATGACATCATCGTCGCCATGACAACCATTATGACATCATCGTCACCATGGTGACCATTATGACATCACCATCGCCATGACGACCATTATGACATCATCGTAGCCATTACGACCATTATTAAATCACAGTCGCCATGACAACCATTATGACATCTTCGTCGCCATGACGACCATTATGACATCATGACATCACCGTTGCCATGACGACCATTATGACATCACCGTTGCCATGACGACCATTATGACATCACCGTCACCATGACGACCATTATGACATAATCGTCGCCATGACAACCATTATGACATCACAATCGCCATGACGACCATTATGGCATCATCATCGCCATGATGACCCTGTATGACATTATCGTCGCCATGACGACCCTTATGACATCATCGTCGCCATGGCAACCATTATGACATCATCATCGCCATGGCAACCAATATGATATCATCGTCGCCATGATGACCATTGTGATATCATCGTCGCCATGACAACCATTATGACATCATCGTCGCCATGACCACCATTATGACATCACCGTTGCCATGACGACCATTATGACATCATCGTAGCCATTACGACTATTATTAAATCACAGTCGCCATGACAACCATTATGACATCTTCGTCGCCATGACGACCATTATGACATCATGACATCACCGTTGCCATGACGACCATTATGACATCACCGTTGCTATGACGACCATTATGACATCATCTTCGCCATGACGACCATTATGACATCATCGTAGCCATGACAACCATTATGACATCATCGTCGCCATGGCAACCATTATGACATCATATTCGCCATGGCGACCATTATGACATCACCGTCGCCATGACGACCATTATGACATCATCGTAGCCATTACGACCATTATTAAATCACAGTCGCCATGACAACCATTATGACATCTTCGTCGCCATGACGACCATTATGACATCATGACATCACCGTTGCCATGACGACCATTATGACATCACCGTTGCCATGACGACCATTATGACATCATCGTCGCCATGACGACCATTATGACATCATCGTCGCCATGACGACCATTATGACATCATCGTCGCTATGACAACCATTATGACATCACAATCGCCATGACGACCATTATGACATCATCGTCGCCATGGCGACCATTATGACATCATCATCGCCATGATGACCGTTATGACAATATCGTCCCAATGACGACCCTTATAACATCATCGTCGCCATGGCAACCATTATGACATCATCATCGCCATGACAACCAATATGATATCATTGTCGCCATGACAACCATTATGACATCATCGTCGCCATGGCAACCATTATGACATTACGGTCGCCATGTCGACCATTATGACATCATCGTAGCCATTACGACCATTATTAAATCACAGTCTCCATGACAACCATTGTGACATCTTCGTCGCCATGACGACCATTATGACATCACCGTTCCTATGACGACCATTATGACATCACCGTTGCCATGACGACCATTATGACATCATCGTAGCAATTACGACCATTATTAAATCACAGTCGCCATGACAACCATTATGACATCTTCGTCGCCATGACGACCATTATGACATCATGACATCACCGTTGCCATGACGACCATTATGACATCACCGTTGCCATGACGACCATTATGACATCACCGTCACCATGACGACCATTATGACATAATCGTCGCCATGACAACCATTATGACATCACAATCGCCATGACGACCATTATGGCATCATCATCGCCATGATGACCCTGTATGACATTATCGTCGCCATGACGACCCTTATGACATCATCGTCGCCATGGCAACCATTATGACATCATCATCGCCATGGCAACCAATATGATATCATCGTCGCCATGATGACCATTGTGATATCATCGTCGCCATGACAACCATTATGACATCATCGTCGCCATGACCACCATTATGACATCACCGTTGCCATGACGACCATTATGACATCATCGTAGCCATTACGACTATTATTAAATCACAGTCGCCATGACAACCATTATGACATCTTCGTCGCCATGACGACCATTATGACATCATGACATCACCGTTGCCATGACGACCATTATGACATCACCGTTGCTATGACGACCATTATGACATCATCTTCGCCATGACGACCATTATGACATCATCGTAGCCATGACAACCATTATGACATCATCGTCGCCATGGCAACCATTATGACATCATATTCGCCATGGCGACCATTATGACATCACCGTCGCCATGACGACCATTATGACATCATCGTAGCCATTACGACCATTATTAAATCACAGTCGCCATGACAACCATTATGACATCTTCGTCGCCATGACGACCATTATGACATCATGACATCACCGTTGCCATGACGACCATTATGACATCACCGTTGCCATGACGACCATTATGACATCATCGTCGCCATGACGACCATTATGACATCATCGTCGCTATGACAACCATTATGACATCACAATCGCCATGACGACCATTATGACATCATCGTCGCCATGGCGACCATTATGACATCATCATCGCCATGATGACCGTTATGACAATATCGTCCCAATGACGACCCTTATAACATCATCGTCGCCATGGCAACCATTATGACATCATCATCGCCATGACAACCAATATGATATCATTGTCGCCATGACAACCATTATGACATCATCGTCGCCATGGCAACCATTATGACATTACGGTCGCCATGTCGACCATTATGACATCATCGTAGCCATTACGACCATTATTAAATCACAGTCTCCATGACAACCATTGTGACATCTTCGTCGCCATGACGACCATTATGACATCACCGTTCCTATGACGACCATTATGACATCACCGTTGCCATGACGACCATTATGACATCATCGTAGCAATTACGACCATTATTAAATCACAGTCGCCATGACAACCATTATGACATCTTCGTCGCCATGACGACCATTATGACATCATGACATCACCGTTGCCATGACGACCATTATGACATCATCGTCGCCATGACAACCATTATGACATCATCGTCGCCATGGCGACCATTATGACACCACCGTTGCCATGACGACCATTATGACATCATCGTCGCCTTTACGACAATTATGACATCATCATCGCCATGACGACCATTATGACATCATCATCGCCATGATGACCGTTATGACATTATCGTCGCCATGATGACCCTTATGACATCATCGTCGCCATGGCAACCATTATGACATCATCATCGCCATGACGACCACTATGACATCATCATCGCCATGATGACCGTTATGACATTATCGTCGCCATGATGACCATTATGACATCATCGTCGCCATGACAACCATTATGACATCATCGTCGCCATGGCGACCATTATGACATCACCTTCACCATGACGACCATTATGACATCACCGTAGCCATTACGACCATTATTAAATCACAGTCGCCATGACAACCATTATGACATCTTCGTCGCCATGACGACCATTATGACATCATGACATCACCGTTGCCATGACGACCATTATGACATCACCGTCGCCATGACGACCATTATGACATCATCGTCGCCATGACGACCATTATGACATCATCGTCGCCATGACACCCATTATGACATCACAATCGCCATGACGACCATTATGGCATCATCATCGCCATGATGACCCTTTATGACATTATCGTCGCCATGACGACCCTTATGACATCATCGTCGCCATGGCAACCATTATGACATCATCATCGCCATGACAACCAATATGATATCATCGTCGCCATGATGACCATTATGATATCATCGTCTCCATGACAACCATTATGACATCATCGTCGCCATGACAACCATTATGACATCATTGTCGCCATGGCGACCATTATGACATCACCGTTGCCATGACGACCATTATGACATCATCGTAGCCATTATGACCATTATTAAATCACAGTCGCCATGACAACCATTGTGACATTTTCGTCGCCATGACGACCATTATGACATCATGACATCACCGTTGCCATGACGACCATTATGACATCACCGTTGCCATGACGACCATTATGACATCATCGTCGCCATGACGACCATTATGACATCATCGTCGCCATGACAACCATTATGACATCACAATCGCCATGACGACCATTATGGCATCATTATCGCCATGATGACCCTTTATGACATTATCTTCGCCATGACGACCATTATGACATCATCGTCGCCATGGCAACCATTATGACATCATCATCGCCATGACAACCAATATGATATCATCGTCGCCATGATGACCATTATGATATCATCATCGCCATGACAACCAATATGATATCATCGTCGCCATGATGACCATTATGACATCATCGTCGCCATGACAACCATTATGACATCATATTCGTCATGGCGACCATTATGACATCACTGTCGCCATGACGACCATTATGACATCACCGTCGCCATGACGACCATTATGACATCATCATCGCCATGATGACCGTTATGACAATATCGTCGCCATGACGACCCTTATGACATCATTGTCGCCATGGCAACCATTATGACATCATCATCGCCATGACAACCAATATGATATCATTGTCGCCATGACAGCCATTATGACATCATCGTCGCCATGTCGACCATTATGACATCATCGTAGCCATTACGATCATTATTAAATCACAGTCGCCATGAAAACCATTATGACATCTTCGTCGCCATGACGACCATTATGACATCATGACATCACCATTGCTATGACGACCATTATGACATCACCGTCGCCATGACGACCATTATGACATCATCGTAGCCATTACGACCATTATCACAGTCGCCATGACAACCATTATGACATCTTCGTCGCCATGACGACCATTATGACATCATGGTCGCCATGACAACCATTATGACATCATCGTCGCCATGGCGACCATTATGACACCACCGTTGCCATGACGACCATTATGACATCATTGTCGCCATGATGACCGTTATGACATTATCGTCGCCATGACGACCCTTATGACATCATCGTCGCCATGGCAACCATTATGACATCATCATCGCCATGACAACCAATATGATATCACCGTCGCCATGATGACCATTATGACATCATCATCGCCATGACAACCATTATGACATCATCGTCGCCATGGTGACCATTATGACATCACCGTCGCCATGACGACCATTATGACATCATCGTAGCCATGACGACCATTATTAAATTACAGTCGCCATGACAACCATTATGACATCTTCGTCGTCAAGACGACCATTATGACATCATGACATCACCGTTGCAATGACGACCATTATGACATCATCGTCGCCATGACAACCATTATGACATCACCATCGCCATGACGACCATTATGGCATCATCATCGCCATGATGACCCTTTATGACATTATCGTCGCCATGACGAACCTTATGACATCATCGTCGCCATGGCAACCATTATGACATCATCATCACCATGACAACCAATATGATATCATCGTCGCCATGATGACCATTGTGATATCATCGTCGCCATGACAACCATCATGACATCATCGTCGCCATGACGACCATTATGACATCACCGTTGCCATGACGACCATTATGACATCATCGTAGCCATTACGACCATTATTAAATCACAGTCGCCATGACAACCATTATGACATCTTCGTCGCCATGACGACCATTATGACATCATGACATCACCGTTGCCATGACGACCATTATGACATCACCGTTGCCATGACGACCATTATGACATCATCGTCGCCATGACGACCATTATGACATCATCGTCGCCATGACGACCATTATGACATCATCGTCGCCATGACAACCATTATGACATCATCGTCGCCATGACGACCATTATGACATCATCGTCGACATGACGACCATTATGACATCATCGTCGCCATGGCGACCATTATGACATCATCATCGCCATGATGACCGTTATGACAATATCGTCGCCATGACGACCCTTATGACATCATCGTCGCCATGGCAACCATTATGACATCATCATCGCCATGACAACCAATATGATATCATTGTCGCCATGACAACCATTATGACATCATCGTCGCCATGACAACCATTATGACATCACGGTCGCCATGTCGACCATTATGACATCATCGTAGCCATTACGATCATTATTAAATCACAGTCGCCATGACAACCATTATGACATCTTCGTCGCCATGACGACCATTATGACATCATGACATCACCATTGCTATGACGACCATTATGACATCACCGTTGCCATGATGACCATTATGACATCATCGTCGCCATGACAACCATTATGACATCATCGTCGCCATGGTGACCATTATGACACCACCGTTGCCATGACGACCATTATGACATCATCGTCGCCTTGATGACAATTATGACATCATCATCGCCATGACGACCATTATGACATCATCATCGCCATGATGACCCTTTATGACATTATCGTCGCCATGACGACCCTTATGACATCATCGTCGCCATGGCAACCATTATGACATCATCGTCGCCATGGCAACCATTATGACATCATCGTCGCCATGACGACCATTATGACATCATCATCGCCATGACAACCAATATGATATCATCGTCGCCATGATGACCATTATGACATCATCGTCGCCATGACAACCATTATGACATCATCGTCGCCATGGCGACCATTATGACATCACCGTTGCCATGACGACCATTATGACATCATCGTAGCCATTACGACCATTATTAAATCACAGTCGCCATGACAACCATTATGACATCTTCGTCGCCATGACGACCATTATGACATCATGACATCACCGTTGCCATGACGACCATTATTACATTAGCGTCGCCATGACGACCATTATGACATCATCGTCGCCATGACAACCATTATGACAACATCGTCGCCATGGCAACCATTATGACATCATCATCGAAATGACAACCATTATGACATCATTGTCGCCATGACGACCATTATGACATCATTGTCGCCATGACGACCATTATGACATCATCGTCGCCATGGCGACCATTATGACATCATCATCGCCATGATGACCGTTATGACAATATCGTCGCCATGACGACCCTTATGACATCATCGTCGCCATGGCAACCATTATGACATCATCATCGCCATGACAACCAATATGATATCATTGTCGCCATGACAACCATTATGACATCATCGTCGCCATGGCAACCATTATGACATCACGGTCGCCATGTCGACCATTATGACATCATCGTAGCCTTTACGATCATTATTAAATCACAGTCGCCATGAAAACCATTATGACATCTTCGTCGCCATGACGACCATTATGACATCATGACATCACCATTGCTATGACGACCATTATGACATCACCGTTGCCATGACGACCATTATGACATCATCGTAGCCATTACGACCATTATCACAGTCGCCATGACAACCATTATGACATCTTCGTCGCCATGACGACCATTATGACATCATCGTCGCCATGACAACCATTATGACATCATCGTCGCCTTGGCGACCACTATGACACCACCGTTGCCATGACGACCATTATGACATCATTGTCGTCATGATGACCTTTATGACATTATCCTCGCCATGACGAACCTTATGACATCATCATCGCCATGACAACCATTATGACATCATCGTCGCCATGGTGACCATTATGACATCACCGTCGCCATGACGACCATTATGACATCATCGTAGCCATTACGACCATTATTAAATTACAGTCGCCATGACAACCATTATGACATCTTCGTCGTCATGACGACCATTATGACATCATGACATCACCGTTGCCATGACGACCATTATGACATCATCGTCGCCATGACAACCATTATGACATCACAATCGCCATGACGACCATTATGGCATCATCATCGCCATGGCAACCATTATGACATCATCATCACCATGACAACCAATAAGATATCATCGTCGCCATGATGACCATTGTGATATCATCGTCGCCATGACAACCATTATGACATCATCGTCGCCATGACGACCATTATGACATCACCGTTGCCATGACGACCATTATGACATCATCGTAGCCATTACGACCATTATTAAATCACAGTCGCCATGACAACCATTATGACATCTTCGTCGCCATGACGACCATTATGACATCATGACATCACCGTTGCCATGATGACCATTATGACATCACCGTTGCCATGACGACCATTATGACATCATTGTCGCCATGACGACCATTATGACATCATCGTCGCCATGACAACCATTATAACATCATCATCGCCATGATGACCGTTATGACAATATCGTCGCCATGACGACACTTATGACATCATCGTCTCCATGGCAACCATTATGACATCATCATCGCCATGACAACCAATATGATATAATTGTCGCCATGACAACCATTATGACATCATCGTCGCCTTGGCAACCATTATGACATCACGGTCGCCATGTCGACCATTATGACATCATCGTAGCTATTACGACCATTATTAAATCACAGTCGCCATGACAACCATTATGACATCTTCGTCGCCATGTCGACCATTATGACATCATGACATCACCGTTGCTATGACGACCATTATGACATCACCGTTGCCATGACGACCATTATGACATCATCGTCGCCATTACGACCATTATTAAATCACAGTCGCCATGACAACCATTATGACATCTTCGTCGCCATGACGACCATTAGACATCATGACATCACCGTTGCCATGACGACCATTATGACATCATCGTCGCCATGACAACCATTATGACATCATCGTCGCCATGGTGACCATTATGACACCACCGTTGCCATGACGACCATTATGACATCATCGTCGCCTTGATGACAATTATGACATCATCATCGCCATGACGACCATTATGACATCATCATCGCCATGATGACCCTTTATGACATTATCGTCGCCATGACGACCCTTATGACATCATCGTCGCCATGGCAACCATTATGACATCATCGTCGCCATGGCAACCATTATGACATAATCGTCGCCATGACGACCATTATGACATCATCATCGCCATGGCAACCAATATGATATCATCGTCCCCATTATGACACCATCGTCGCCATGACAACCATTATGACATCATCGTCGCCATGGCGACCATTATGACATCACCGTTGCCATGACGACCATTATGACATCATGGTAGCCATTACGACCATTATTAAATCACAGTCGCCATGACAACCATTATGACATCTTCGTCGCCATGACGACCATTATGACATCATGACATCACCGTTGCCATGACGACCATTATTACATTAGCGTCGCCATGACGACCATTATGACATCATCGTCGCCATGACAACCATTATGACAACATCGTCGCCATGGCAACCATTATGACATCATCATCGCCATGACAACCAATATGATATCATTGTCGCCATGACAACCATTATGACATCATTGTCGCCATGACGACCATTATGACATCATCGTCGCCATGGCGACCATTATGACATCATCATCGCCATGATGACCGTTATGACAATATTGTCGCCATGACGACCCTTATGACATCATCGTCGCCATGGCAACCATTATGACATCATCATCGCCATGACAACCAATATGATATCATTGTCGCCATGACAGCCATTATGACATCATCGTCGCCATGTCGACCATTATGACATCATCGTAGCCATTACGATCATTATTAAATCACAGTCGCCATGAAAACCATTATGACATCTTCGTCGCCATGACGACCATTATGACATCATGACATCACCATTGCTATGACGACCATTATGACATCACCGTTGCCATGACGACCATTATGACATCATCGTAGCCATTACGACCATTATCACAGTCGCCATGACAACCATTATGACATCTTCGTCGCCATGACGACCATTATGACATCATCGTCGCCATGACAACCATTATGACATCATCGTTGCCATGGCGACCATTATGACACCACCGTTGCCATGACGACCATTATGACATGATTGTCGCCATGATGACCGTTATGACATTATCGTCGCCATGACGACCCTTATGACATCATCATCGCCATGGCAACCATTATGACATCATCATCGCCATGACAACCAATATGATATCATCATCGCCATGATGACCATTATGACATCATCGTCGCCATGACAACCATTATGACATCATCGTCGCCATGGCGACCATTATGACACCACCGTTGCCATGACGACCATTATGACATCATCGTCGCCTTGACGACAATTATGACATCATCATCGCCATGACGACCATTATGACATCATCATCGCCATGATGACCGTTATGACATTATCGTCGCCATGATGACCCTTATGACATCATCGTCGCCATGGCAACCATTATGACATCATCATCGCCATGACGACCATTATGACATCATCATCGCCATGATGACCCTTTATGACATTATCGTCGCCATGACGACCGTTATGACATCAACGTCGCCATGGCAACCATTATGACATCATCATCGCCATGACAACCAATATGATATCATCGTCGCCATGATGACCATTATGATATCATCGTCGCCATGACAACCATTATGACATCATCGTCGCCATGACAACCATTATGACATCATTGTCGCCATGGCGACCATTATGACATCACCGTTGCCATGACGACCATTATGACATCATCGTAGCCATTATGACCATTATTAAATCACAGTCGCCATGACAACCATTATGACATCTTCGTCGCCATGACGACCATTATGACATCATGACATCACCGTTGCCATGACGACCATTATGACATCACCGTTGCCATGACGACCATTATGACATCATCGTCGCCATGACGACCATTATGACATCATCGTCGCCATGACAACCATTATGACATCACAATCGCCATGACGACCATTATGGCATCATTATCGCCATGATGACCCTTTATGACATTATCGTCGCCATGACGACCCTTATGACATCATCGTCGCCATGGCAACCATTATGACATCATCATCGCCATGACAACCAATATGATATCATTGTCGCCATGACAACCATTATGACATCATCGTCGCCATGGCAACCATTATGACATCACGGTCGCCATGTCGACCATTATGACATCATCGTAGCCATTACGATCATTATTAAATCACAGTCGCCATGACAACCATTATGACATCTTCGTCGCCATGACGACCATTATGACATCATGACATCACCATTGCTATGACGACCATTATGACATCACCGTTGCCATGATGACCATTATGACATCATCGTCGCCATGACAACCATTATGACATCATCGTCGCCATGGTGACCATTATGACACCACCGTTGCCATGACGACCATTATGACATCATCGTCGCCTTGATGAGAATTATGACATCATCATCGCCATGACGACCATTATGACATCATCATCGCCATGATGACCCTTTATGACATTATCGTCGCCATGACGACCCTTATGACATCATCGTCGCCATGGCAACCATTATGACATCATCGTCGCCATGACGACCATTATGACATCATCATCGCCATGACAACCAATATGATATCATCGTCGCCATGATGACCATTATGACATCATCGTCGCCATGACAACCATTTTGACATCATCGTCGCCATGGCGACCATTATGACATCACCGTTGCCATGACGACCATTATGACATCATCGTAGCCATTACGACCATTATTAAATCACAGTCGCCATGACAACCATTATGACATCTTCGTCGCCATGACGACCATTATGACATCATGACATCACCGTTGCCATGACGACCATTATTACATTAGCGTCGCCATGACGACCATTATGACATCATCGTCGCCATGACAACCATTATGACAACATCGTCGCCATGGCAACCATTATGACATCATCATCGCCATGACAACCAATATGATATCATTGTCGCCATGACAACCATTATGACATCATTGTCGCCATGACGACCATTATGACATCATCGTCGCCATGGCGACCATTATGACATCATCATCGCCATGATGACCGTTATGACAATATTGTCGCCATGACGACCCTTATGACATCATCGTCGCCATGGCAACCATTATGACATCATCATCGCCATGACAACCAATATGATATCATTGTCGCCATGACAGCCATTATGACATCATCGTCGCCATGTCGACCATTATGACATCATCGTAGCCATTACGATCATTATTAAATCACAGTCGCCATGAAAACCATTATGACATCTTCGTCGCCATGACGACCATTATGACATCATGACATCACCATTGCTATGACGACCATTATGACATCACCGTTGCCATGACGACCATTATGACATCATTGTAGCCATTACGACCATTATCACAGTCGCCATGACAACCATTATGACATCTTCGTCGCCATGACGACCATTATGACATCATCGTCGCCATGACAACCATTATGACATCATCGTCGCCATGGCGACCATTATGACACCACCGTTGCCATGACGACCATTATGACATCATTGTCGCCATGATGACCGTTATGACATTATCGTCGCCATGACGACCCTTATGACATCATCGTCGCCATGGCAACCATTATGACATCATCATCGCCATGACAACCAATATGATATCATCGTCGCCATGATGACCATTGTGATATCATCGTCGCCATGACAACCATTATGACATCATCGTCGCCATGACAACCATTATGACATCATCGTCGCCATGACGACCATTATGACATCACCGTTGCCATGACGACCATTATGACATCATCGTAGCCATTACGACCATTATTAAATCACAGTCGCCATGACAACCATTATGACATCTTCGTCGCCATGACGACCATTATGACATCATGACATCACCGTTGCCATGACGACCATTATGACATCACCGTTGCCATGACGACCATTATGACATCATCGTCGCCATGACGACCATTATGACATCATCGTCGCCATGACACCCATTATGACATCACAATCGCCATGACGACCATTATGGCATCATCATCGCCATGATGACCCTTTATGACATTATCGTCGCCATGACGACCCTTATGACATCATCGTCGCCATGGCAACCATTATGACATCATCATCGCCATGACAACCAATATGATATCATCGTCGCCATGATGACCATTATGATATCATCGTCGCCATGACGACCATTATGACATCATGACATCACCGTTGCCATGACGACCATTATGACATCATCGTCGCCATGACGACCATTATGACATCATCGTCGCCATGACGACCATTATGACATCATCGTCGCCATGACAACCATTATGACATCATCGTCGCCATGATGACCATTATGACATCATCGTCGCCATGGCGACCATTATGACATCATCATCGCCATGATGACCGTTATGACAATATCGTCGCCATGACGACCGTTATGACATCATCGTCGCCATGGCAACCATTATGACATCATCATCGCCATGACAACCAATATGATATCATTGTCGCCATGACAACCATTATGACATCATCGTCGCCATGGCAACCATTATGACATCACGGTCGCCATGTCGACCATTATGACATCATCGTAGCCATTACGATCATTATTAAATCACAGTCGCCATGACAACCATTATGACATCTTCGTCGCCATGACGACCATTATGACATCATGACATCACCATTGCTATGACGACCATTATGACATCACCGTTGCCATGACGACCATTATGACATCATCGTAGCCATTACGACCATTATCACAGTCGCCATGACAACCATTATGACATCTTCGTCGCCATGACCACCATTATGACATCATGACATCACCGTTGCCATGACGACCATTATGACATCATCGTCGCCATGACAACCATTATGACATCATCGTCGCCATGGCGACCATTATAACACCACCGTTGCCATGACGACCATTATGACATCATTGTCGCCTTGACGACAATTATGACATTATCATCGCCATGACGACCATTATGACATCATCATCGCCATGATGACCGTTATGACATTATCGTCGCCATGACGACCCTTATGACATCATCGTCACCATGGAAACCATTATGACATCATCATCGCCATGACAACCAATATGATATCATCGTCGCCATGATGACCATTATGACATCATCGTCGCCATGGTGACCATTATGACATCACCGTCGCCATGACGACCATTATGACATCATCGTAGCCATTACGACCATTATTAAATCACAGTCGCCATGACAACCATTATGACATCTTCGTCGCCATGACGACCATTATGACATCATGACATCACCGTTGCCATGACGACCATTATGACATCACCGTTGCCATGACGACCATTATGACATCACCGTCACCATGACGACCATTATGACATAATCGTCGCCATGACAACCATTATGACATCACAATCGCCATGACGACCATTATGGCATCATCATCGCCATGATGACCCTTTATGACATTATCGTCGCCATGACGACCCTTATGACATCATCGTCGCCATGGCAACCATTATGACATCATCATCGCCATGACAACCAATATGATATCATAGTCGCCAGGATGACCATTGTGATATCATCGTCGCCATGACAACCATTATGACATCATCGTCGCCATGACCACCATTATGACATCACCGTTGCCATGACGACCATTATGACATCATCGTAGCCATTACGACTATTATTAAATCACAGTCGCCATGACAACCATTATGACATCTTCGTCGCCATGACGACCATTATGACATCATGACATCACCGTTGCAATGACGACCATTATGACATCACCGTTGCTATGACGACCATTATGACATCATCGTCGCCATGACGACCATTATGACATCATCGTAGCCATGACAACCATTATGATATCATCGTCGCCATGGCAACCATTATGACATCATATTCGCCAAGGCGACCATTATGACATCACCGTCACCATGACGACCATTATGACATCATCATAGCCATTACGACCATTATTAAATCACAGTCGCCATGACAACCATTATGACATCTTCGTCGCCATGACGACCATTATGACATCATGACATCACCGTTGCCATGACGGCCATTATGACATCACCGTTGCCATGACGACCATTATGACATCATCGTCGCCATGACGACCATTATGACATCATCGTCGCTATGACAACCATTATGACATCACAATCGCCATGACGACCATTATGACATCATCGTCGCCATGGCGACCATTATGACATCATCATCGCCATGATGACCGTTATGACAATATCGTCCCAATGACGACCCTTATAACATCATCGTCGCCATGGCAACCATTATGACATCATCATCGCCATGACAACCAATATGATATCATTGTCGCCATGACAACCATTATGACATCATCGTCGCCATGGCAACCATTATGACATTACGGTCGCCATGTCGACCATTATGACATCATCGTAGCCATTACGACCATTATTAAATCACAGTCTCCATGACAACCATTGTGACATCTTCGTCGCCATGACGACCATTATGACATCACCGTTCCTATGACGACCATTATGACATCACCGTTGCCATGACGACCATTATGACATCATCGTAGCCATTACGACCATTATTAAATCACAGTCGCCATGACAACCATTATGACATCTTCGTCGCCATGACGACCATTATGACATCATGACATCACCGTTGCCATGACGACCATTATGACATCATCGTCGCCATGACAACCATTATGACATCATCGTCGCCATCGCGAACATTATGACACCACCGTTGCCATGACGACCATTATGACATCATCGCCGCCTTGACGACAATTATGACATCATCATCGCCATGACGACCATTATGACATCATCATCGCCATGATGATCGTTATGACATTATCGTCGCCATGATGACCCTTATGACATCATCGTCGCCATGGCAACCATTATGACATCATCATCGCCATGACGACCATTATGACATCATCATCGCCATGATGACCGTTATGACATTATCGTCGCCATGATGACCATTATGACATCATCGTCGCCATGACAACCATTATGACATCATCGTCGCCATGGCGACCATTATGACATCACCTTCGCCATGACGACCATTATGACATCACCGTAGCCATTACGACCATTATTAAATCACAGTCGCCATGACAACCATTATGACATCTTCGTCGCCATGACGACCATTATGACATCATGACATCACCGTTGCCATGACGACCATTATGACATCACCGTTGCCATGACGACCATTATGACATCACCGTCACCATGACGACCATTATGACATAATCGTCGCCATGACAACCATTATGACATCACAATCGCCATGACGACCATTATGGCATCATCATCGCCATGATGACCCTGTATGACATTATCGTCGCCATGACGACCCTTATGACATCATCGTCGCCATGGCAACCATTATGACATCATCATCGCCATGACAACCAATATGATATCATCGTCGCCATGATGACCATTGTGATATCATCGTCGCCATGACAACCATTATGACATCATCGTCGCCATGACCACCATTATGACATCACCTTTGCCATGACGACCATTATGACATCATCGTAGCCATTACGACTATTATTAAATCACAGTCGCCATGACAACCATTATGACATCTTCGTCGCCATGACGACCATTATGACATCATGACATCACCGTTGCCATGACGACCATTATGACACCACCGTTGCTATGACGACCATTATGACATCATCGTCGCCATGACGACCATTATGACATCATCGTAGCCATGACAACCATTATGACATCATCGTCGCCATGGCAACCATTATGACATCATATTCGCCATGGCGACCATTATGACATCACCGTCGCCATGACGACCATTATGACATCATCGTAGCCATTACGACCATTATTAAATCACAGTCGCCATGACAACCATTATGACATCTTCGTCGCCATGACGACCATTATGACATCATGACATCACCGTTGCCAAGACGACCATTATGACATCACCGTTGCCATGACGACCATTATGACATCATCGTCGCCATGACGACCATTATGACATCATCGTCGCTATGACAACCATTATGACATCACAATCGCCATGACGACCATTATGACATAATCGTCGCCATGGCGACCATTATGGCATCATCATCGCCATGATGACCGTTATGACAATATCGTCCCAATGACGACCCTTATAACATCATCGTCGCCATGGCAACCATTATGACATCATCATCGCCATGACAACCAATATGATATCATTGTCGCCATGACAACCATTATGACATCATCGTCGCCATGGCAACCATTATGACATTACGGTCGCCATGTCGACCATTATGACATCATCGTAGCCATTACGACCATTATTAAATCACAGTCTCCATGACAACCATTGTGACATCTTCGTCGCCATGACGACCATTATGACATCACCGTTCCTATGACGACCATTATGACATCACCGTTGCCATGACGACCATTATGACATCATCGTAGCCATTACGACCATTATTAAATCACAGTCGCCATGACAACCATTATGACATCTTCGTCGCCATGACGACCATTATGACATCATGACATCACCGTTGCCATGACGACCATTATGACATCATCGTCGCCATGACAACCATTATGACATCATCGTCGCCATGGCGACCATTATGACACCACCGTTGCCATGACGACCATTATGACATCATCGTCGCCTTGACGACAATTATGACATCATCATCGCCATGACGACCATTATGACATCATCATCGCCATGATGACCGTTATGACATTATCGTCGCCATGATGACCCTTATGACATCATCGTCGCCATGGCAACCATTATGACATCATCATCGCCATGACGACCATTATGACATCATCATCGCCATGATGACCGTTATGACATTATCGTCGCCATGATGACCATTATGACATCATCGTCGCCATGACAACCATTATGACATCATCGTCGCCATGGCGACCATTATGACATCACCTTCACCATGACGACCATTATGACATCACCGTAGCCATTACGACCATTATTAAATCACAGTCGCCATGACAACCATTATGACATCTTCGTCGCCATGACGACCATTATGACATCATGACATCACCGTTGCCATGACGACCATTATGACATCACCGTTGCCATGACGACCATTATGACATCATCGTCGCCATGACGACCATTATGACATCATCGTCGCCATGACACCCATTATGACATCACAATCGCCATGACGACCATTATGGCATCATCATCGCCATGATGACCCTTTATGACATTATCGTCGCCATGACGACCCTTATGACATCATCGTCGCCATGGCAACCATTATGACATCATCATCGCCATGACAACCAATATGATATCATCGTCGCCATGATGACCATTATGATATCATCGTCGCCATGACGACCATTATGACATCATGACATCACCGTTGCTATGACGACCATTATGACATCACCGTTGCCATGACGACCATTATGACATCATCGTAGCCATTACGACCATTATTAAATCACAGTCGCCATGACACCCATTATGACATCTTCGTCGCCATGACGACCATTATGACATCATGACATCACCGTTGCCATGACGACCATTATGACATCATCGTCGCCATGACAACCATTATGACATCATCGTCGCCATGGCGACCATTATGACACCACCGTTGCCATGACGACCATTATGACATCATCGTCGCCTTGACGACAATTATGACATCATCATCGCCATGACGACCATTATGACATCATCATCGACATGATGACCGTTATGACATTATCGTCGCCATGACGACCCTCATGAAATCATCGTCGCCATGGCAACCATTATGACATAATCATCGCCATGACAACCAATATGATATCATCGTCGCCATGATGACCATTATGACATCATCGTCGCCATGACAATCATTATGACATCATCGTCGCCATGGCGACCATTATGACATCACCGTCGCCATGACGACCATTATGACATCATCGTAGCCATTACGATCATTATTAAATCACAGTCGCCATGACAACCATTATGACATCTTCGTCGCCATGACGACCATTATGACATCATGACATCACCGTTGCCATGACGACCATTATGACATCATCGTCGCCATGACAACCATTATGACATCACAATCGCCATGACGACCATTATGGCATCATCATCGCCATGATGACCCTTTATGACATTATCGTCGCCATGACGACCCTTATGACATCATCGTCGCCATGGCAACCATTATGACATCATCATCACCATGACAACCAATATGATATCATCGTCGCCATGACGACCATTATGACATCATGACATCACCGTTGCCATGACGACCATTATGACATCATCGTCGCCATGACGACCATTATGACATCATCGTCGCCATGACGACCATTATGACATCATCGTCGCCATGACAACCATTATGACATCATCGTCGCCATGATGACCATTATGACATCATCGTCGCCATGGCGACCATTATGACATTAGCATCGCCATGATGACCGTTATGACAATATCGTTGCCATGACGACCGTTATGACATCATCGTCGCCATGGCAACCATTATGACATCATCATCGCCATGACAACCAATATGATATCATTGTCGCCATGACAACCATTATGACATCATCGTCGCCATGGCAACCATTATGACATCACGGTCGCCATGTCGACCATTATGACATCATCGTAGCCATTACGATCATTATTAAATCACAGTCGCCATGACAACCATTATGACATCTTCGTCGCCATGACGACCATTATGACATCACCATTGCTATGACGACCATTATGACATCACCGTTGCCATGACGACCATTATCACAGTCGCCATGACAACCATTATGACATCTTCGTCGCCATGACCACCATTATGACATCATGACATCACCGTTGCCATGACGACCATTATGACATCATCGTCGCCATGACAACCATTATGACATCATCGTCGCCATGGCGACCATTATGACACCACCGTTGCCATGACGACCATTATGACATCATTGTCGCCTTGACGACAATTATGACATTATCATCGCCATGACGACCATTATGACATCATCATCGCCATGATGACCGTTATGACATTATCGTCGCCATGACGACCCTTATGACATCATCGTCACCATGGAAACCATTATGACATCATCATCGCCATGACAACCAATATGATATCATCGTCGCCATGATGACCATTATGACATCATCGTCGCCATGGTGACCATTATGACATCACCGTCGCCATGACGACCATTATGACATCATCGTAGCCATTACGACCATTATTAAATCACAGTCGCCATGACAACCATTATGACATCTTCGTCGCCATGACGACCATTATGACATCATGACATCACCGTTGCCATGACGACCATTATGACATCACCGTTGCCATGACGACCATTATGACATCACCGTCACCATGACGACCATTATGACATAATCGTCGCCATGACAACCATTATGACATCACAATCGCCATGACGACCATTATGGCATCATCATCGCCATGATGACCCTTTATGACATTATCGTCGCCATGACGACCCTTATGACATCATCGTCGCCATGGCAACCATTATGACATCATCATCGCCATGACAACCAATATGATATCATAGTCGCCATGATGACCATTGTGATATCATCGTCGCCATGACAACCATTATGACATCATCGTCGCCATGACCACCATTATGACATCACCGTTGCCATGACGACCATTATGACATCATCGTAGCCATTACGACTATTATTAAATCACAGTCGCCATGACAACCATTATGACATCTTCGTCGCCATGACGACCATTATGACATCATGACATCACCGTTGCCATGACGACCATTATGACATCACCGTTGCTATGACGACCATTATGACATCATCGTCGCCATGACGACCATTATGACATCATCGTAGCCATGACAACCATTATGATATCATCGTCGCCATGGCAACCATTATGACATCATATTCGCCAAGGCGACCATTATGACATCACCGTCACCATGACGACCATTATGACATCATCATAGCCATTACGACCATTATTAAATCACAGTCGCCATGACAACCATTATGACATCTTCGTCGCCATGACGACCATTATGACATCATGACATCACCGTTGCCATGACGGCCATTATGACATCACCGTTGCCATGACGACCATTATGACATCATCGTCGCCATGACGACCATTATGACATCATCGTCGCTATGACAACCATTATGACATCACAATCGCCATGACGACCATTATGACATCATCGTCGCCATGGCGACCATTATGACATCATCATCGCCATGATGACCGTTATGACAATATCGTCCCAATGACGACCCTTATAACATCATCGTCGCCATGGCAACCATTATGACATCATCATCGCCATGACAACCAATATGATATCATTGTCGCCATGACAACCATTATGACATCATCGTCGCCATGGCCACCATTATGACATTACGGTCGCCATGTCGACCATTATGACATCATCGTAGCCATTACGACCATTATTAAATCACAGTCTCCATGACAACCATTGTGACATCTTCGTCGCCATGACGACCATTATGACATCACCGTTCCTATGACGACCATTATGACATCACCGTTGCCATGACGACCATTATGACATCATCGTAGCCATTACGACCATTATTAAATCACAGTCGCCATGACAACCATTATGACATCTTCGTCGCCATGACGACCATTATGACATCATGACATCACCGTTGCCATGACGACCATTATGACATCATCGTCGCCATGACAACCATTATGACATCATCGTCGCCATCGCGAACATTATGACACCACCGTTGCCATGACGACCATTATGACATCATCGCCGCCTTGACGACAATTATGACATCATCATCGCCATGACGACCATTATGACATCATCATCGCCATGATGATCGTTATGACATTATCGTCGCCATGATGACCCTTATGACATCATCGTCGCCATGGCAACCATTATGACATCATCATCGCCATGACGACCATTATGACATCATCATCGCCATGATGACCGTTATGACATTATCGTGGCCATGATGACCATTATGACATCATCGTTGCCATGACAACCATTATGACATCATCGTCGCCATGGCGACCATTATGACATCACCTTCGCCATGACGACCATTATGACATCACCGTAGCCATTACGACCATTATTAAATCACAGTCGCCATGACAACCATTATGACATCTTCGTCGCCATGACGACCATTATGACATCATGACATCACCGTTGCCATGACGACCATTATGACATCACCGTTGCCATGACGACCATTATGACATCACCGTCACCATGACGACCATTATGACATAATCGTCGCCATGACAACCATTATGACATCACAATCGCCATGACGACCATTATGGCATCTTCATCGCCATGATGACCCTGTATGACATTATCGTCGCCATGACGACCCTTATGACATCATCGTCGCCATGGCAACCATTATGACATCATCATCGCCATGACAACCAATATGATATCATCGTCGCCATGATGACCATTGTGATATCATCGTCGCCATGACAACCATTATGACATCATCGTCGCCATGACCACCATTATGACATCACCTTTGCCATGACGACCATTATGACATCATCGTAGCCATTACGACTATTATTAAATCACAGTCGCCATGACAACCATTATGACATCTTCGTCGCCATGACGACCATTATGACACCACCGTTGCTATGACGACCATTATGACATCATCGTCGCCATGACGACCATTATGACATCATCGTAGCCATGACAACCATTATGACATCATCGTCGCCATGGCAACCATTATGACATCATATTCGCCATGGCGACCATTATGACATCACTGTCGCCATGACGACCATTATGACATCATCGTAGCCATTACGACCATTATTAAATCACAGTCGCCATGACAACCATTATGACATCTTCGTCGCCATGACGACCATTATGACATCATGACATCACCGTTGCCATGACGACCATTATGACATCATCGTTGCCATGACGACCATTATGACATCATCGTCGCCATGACGACCATTATGACATCATCGTCGCTATGACAACCATTATGACATCACAATCGCCATGACGACCATTATGACATCATCGTCGCCATGGCGACCATTATGGCATCATCATCGCCATGATGACCGTTATGACAATATCGTCCCAATGACGACCCTTATAACATCATCGTCGCCATGGCAACCATTATGACATCATCATCGCCATGACAACCAATATGATATCATTGTCGCCATGACAACCATTATGACATCATCGTCGCCATGGCAACCATTATGACATTACGGTCGCCATGTCGACCATTATGACATCATCGTAGCCATTACGACCATTATTAAATCACAGTCTCCATGACAACCATTGTGACATCTTCGTCGCCATGACGACCATTATGACATCACCGTTCCTATGACGACCATTATGACATCACCGTTGCCATGACGACCATTATGACATCATCGTAGCCATTACGACCATTATTAAATCACAGTCGCCATGACAACCATTATGACATCTTCGTCGCCATGACGACCATTATGACATCATGACATCACCGTTGCCATGACGACCATTATGACATCATCGTCGCCATGACAACCATTATGACATCATCGTCGCCATGGCGACCATTATGACACCACCGTCGCCATGACGATCATTATGACATCATCGTCGCCTTGACGACAATTATGACATCATCATCGCCATGACGACCATTATGACATCATCATCGCCATGATGACCGTTATGACATTATCGTCGCCATGATGACCCTTATGACATCATCGTCGCCATGGCAACCATTATGACATCATCATCGCCATGACGACCATTATGACATCATCATCGCCATGATGACCGTTATGACATTATCGTCGCCATGATGACCATTATGACATCATCGTCGCCATGACAACCATTATGACATCATCGTCGCCATGGCGACCATTATGACATCACCTTCACCATGACGACCATTATGACATCACCGTAGCCATTACGACCATTATTAAATCACAGTCGCCATGACAACCATTATGACATCTTCGTCGCCATGACGACCATTATGACATCATGACATCACCGTTGCCATGACGACCATTATGACATCACCGTTGCCATGACGACCATTATGACATCATCGTCGCCATGACGACCATTATGACATCATCGTCGCCATGACACCCATTATGACATCACAATCGCCATGACGACCATTATGGCATCATCATCGCCATGATGACCCTTTATGACATTATCGTCGCCATGACGACCCTTATGACATCATCGTCGCCATGGCAACCATTATGACATCATCATCGCCATGACAACCAATATGATATCATCGTCGCCATGATGACCATTATGATATCATCGTCGCCATGACGACCATTATGACATCATCGTCGCCATGACAACCATTATGACATCATCGTGGCCATGGCGACCATTATGACATCACCGTTGCCATGACGACCATTATGACATCACCGTTGCCATGACGACCATTATTAAATCACAGTCGCCATGACAACCATTATGACATCTTCGTCGCCATGACGACCATTATGACATCATGACATCACCGTTGCCATGACGACCATTATGACATCACCGTTGCCATGATGACCATTATGACATCATCGTCGCCATGACGACCATTATGACATCATCGTCGCCATGACAACCATTATGACATCACAATCGCCATGACGACCATTATGGCATCATCATCGCCATGATGACCCTTTATGACATTATCGTCGCCATGACGACCCTTATGACATCATCGTCGCCATGGCAACCATTATGACATCATCATCGCCATGACAACCAATATGATATCATCGTCGCCATGATGACCATTATGATATCATCATCGCCATGACAACCAATATGATATCATCGTCGCCATGATGACCATTATGACATCATCGTCGCCATGACAACCATTATGACATCATATTTGCCATGGCGACCATTATGACATCACCGTCGCCATGACGACCATTATGACATCACCGTCGCCATGACGACCATTATTAAATCACAGTCGCCATGACAACCATTATGACATCTTCGTCGCCATGACGACCATTATGACATCATGACATCAACGTTGCCATGACGACCATTATGACATCACCGTTGCCATGACGACCATTATGACATCATCGTCGCCATGACGACCATTATGACATCATCGTCGCCATGACAACCATTATGACATCACAATCGCCATGACGACCATTATGACATCATCGTCGCCATGGCGACCATTATGACATCATCATCGCCATGATGACCGTTATGACATCATCATCGCCATGATGACCGTTATGACATCATCATCGCCATGATGACCGTTATGACAATATCGTTGCCATGACGACCCTTATGACATCATCGTCGCCATGGCAACCATTATGACATCATCATCGCCATGACAACCAATATGATATCATTGTCGCCATGACAACCATTATGACATCATCGTCGCCATGGCAACCATTACGACATCACGGTCACCATGTCGATCATTATGACATCATCGTAGCCATTACGACCATTATTAAATCACAGTCGCCATGACAACCATTATGACATCTTCGTCGCCATGACGACCATTATGACATCATGACATCACCGTTGCTATGACGACCATTATGACATCACCGTTGCCATGACGACCATTATGACATCATCGTAGCCATTACGACCATTATTAAATCACAGTCGCCATGACACCCATTATGACATCTTCGTCGCCATGACGACCATTATGACATCATGACATCACCGTTGCCATGACGACCATTATGACATCATCGTCGCCATGACAACCATTATGACATCATCGTCGCCTTGACGACAATTATGACATCATCATCGCCATGACGACCATTATGACATCATCATCGACATGATGACCGTTATGACATTATCGTCGCCATGTCGACCCTTATGAAATCATCGTCGCCATGGCAACCATTATGACATAATCATCGCCATGACAACCAATATGATATCATCGTCGCCATGATGACCATTATGACATCATCGTCGCCATGACAATCATTATGACATCATCGTCGCCATGGCGACCATTATGACATCACCGTCGCCATGACGACCATTATGACATCATCGTAGCCATTACGACCATTATTAAATCACAGTCGCCATGACAACCATTATGACATCTTCGTCGCCATGACGACCATTATGACATCATGACATCCATTATGACATCATCGTCGCCATGACAACCATTATGACATCACAATCGCCATGACGACCATTATGGCATCATCATCGCCATGATGACCCTTTATGACATTATCGTCGCCATGACGACCCTTATGACATCATCGTCACCATGGCAACCATTATGACATCATCATCACCATGACAACCAATATGATATAATCGTCGCCATGACGACCATTATGACATCATCGTCGCCATGGCGACCATTATGATATCATCATCGCCATGACGACCATTATGACATCATCGTCGCCATGACGACCATTATGACATCATCGTCGCCATGACGACCATTATGACATCATCGTCGCCATGATGATCATTATGACATCATCGTCGCCATGGCGACCATTATGACATCATCATCGCCATGATGACCGTTATGACAATATCGTCGCCATGACGACCCTTATGACATCATCGTCGCCATGGCAACCATTATGACATCATCATCGCCATGACAACCAATATGATATCATTGTCGCCATGACAACCATTATGACATCATCGTCGCCATGGCAACCATTATGACATCACGGTCGCCATGTCGACCATTATGACATCATCGTAGCCATTACGATCATTATTAAATCACAGTCGCCATGACAACCATTATGACATCTTCGTCGCCATGACGACCATTATGACATCATGACATCACCATTGCTATGACGACCATTATGACATCACCGTTGCCATGACGACCATTATGACATCATCGTAGCCATTACGACCATTATCACAGTCGCCATGACAACCATTATGACATCTTCGTCGCCATGACCACCATTATGACATCATGACATCACCGTTGCCATGACGACCATTATGACATCATCGTCGCCATGACAACCATTATGACATCATCGTCGCCATGGCGACCATTATGACACCACCGTTGCCATGACGACCATTATGACATCATTGTCGCCTTGATGACAATTATGACATTATCATCGCCATGACGACCATTATGACATCATCATCGCCATGATGACCGTTATGACATTATCGTCGCCATGACGACCCTTATGACATCATCGTCACCATGGAAACCATTATGACATCATCATCGCCATGACAACCAATATGATATCATCGTCGCCATGATGACCATTATGACATCATCGTCGCCATGGTGACCATTATGACATCACCGTCGCCATGACGACCATTATGACATCATCGTAGCCATTACGACCATTATTAAATCACAGTCGCCATGACAACCATTATGACATCTTCGTCGCCATGACGACCATTATGACATCATGACATCACCGTTGCCATGACGACCATTATGACATCACCGTTGCCATGACGACCATTATGACATAATCGTCGCCATGACAACCATTATGACATCACAATCGCCATGACGACGATTATGGCATCATCATCGCCATGATGACCCTTTATGACATTATCGTCGCCATGACGACCCTTATGACATCATCGTCGCCATGGCAACCATTATGACATCATCATCGCCATGACAACCAATATGATATCATCGTCGCCATGATGACCATTGTGATATCATCGTCGCCATGACAACCATTATGACATCATCGTCGCCATGACCACCATTATGACATCACCGTTGCCATGACGACCATTATGACATCATCGTAGCCATTACGACTATTATTAAATCACAGTCGCCATGACAACCATTATGACATCTTCGTCGCCATGACGACCATTATGACATCATGACATCACCGTTGCCATGACGACCATTATGACATCAACGTTGCTATGACGACCATTATGACATCATCGTCGCCATGACGACCATTATGACATCATCGTAGCCATGGCAACCATTATGACATCATATTCGCCAAGGCGACCATTATGACATCACCGTCACCATGACGACCATTATGACATCATCATAGCCATTACGACCATTATTAAATCACAGTCGCCATGACAACCATTATGACATCTTCGTCGCCATGACGACCATTATGACATCATGACATCACCGTTGCCATGACGGCCATTATGACATCACCGTTGCCATGACGACCATTATGACATCATCGTTGCCATGACGACCATTATGACATCATCGTCGCTATGACAACCATTATGACATCACAATCGCCATGACGACCATTATGACTTCATCGTCGCCATGGCGACCATTATGACATCATCATCGCCATGATGACCGTTATGACAATATCGTCCCAATGACGACCCTTATAACATCATCGTCGCCATGGCAACCATTATGACATCATCATCGCCATGACAACCAATATGATATCATTGTCGCCATGACAACCATTATGACATCATCGTCGCCATGGCAACCATTATGACATTACGGTCGCCATGTCGACCATTATGACATCATCGTAGCCATTACGACCATTATTAAATCACAGTCTCCATGACAACCATTGTGACATCTTCGTCGCCATGACGACCATTATGACACCACCGTTCCTATGACGACCATTATGACATCACCGTTGCCATGACGACCATTATGACATCATCGTAGACATTACGACCATTATTAAATCACAGTCGCCATGACAACCATTATGACATCTTCGTCGCCATGACGACCATTATGACATCATGACATCACCGTTGCCATGACGACCATTATGACATCATCGTCGCCATGACAACCATTATGACATCATCGTCGCCATCGCGACCATTATGACACCACCGTTGCCATGACGACCATTATGACATCATCGCCGCCTTGACGACAATTATGACATCATCATCGCCATGACGACCATTATGACATCATCATCGCCATGATGACCGTTATGACATTATCGTCGCCATGATGACCCTTATGACATCATCGTCGCCATGGCAACCATTATGACATCATCATCGCCATGACGACCATTATGACATCATCATCGCCATGATGACCGTTATGACATTATCGTCGCCATGATGACCATTATGACATCATCGTCGCCATGACAACCATTATGACATCATCGTCGCCATGGCGACCATTATGACATCACCTTCGCCATGACGACCATTATGACATCACCGTAGCCATTACGACCATTATTAAATCACAGTCGCCATGACAACCATTATGACATCTTCGTCGCCATGACGACCATTATGACATCATGACATCACCGTTGCCATGACGACCATTATGACATCATCGTCGCCATGACAACCATTATGACATCACAATCGCCATGACGACCATTATGGCATCATCATCGCCATGATGACCCTTTATGACATTATCGTCGCCATGACGACCCTTATGACATCATCGTCGCCATGGCAACCATTATGACATCATCATCGCCATGACAACCAATATGATATCATCGTCGCCATGATGACCATTGTGATATCATCGTCGCCATGACAACCATTATGACATCATCGTCGCCATGACGACCATTATGACATCACCGTTGCCATGACGACCATTATGACATCATCGTAGCCATTACGACCATTATTAAATCACAGTCGCCATGACAACCATTATGACATCTTTGTCGCCATGACGACCATTATGACATCATGACATCACCGTTGCCATGACGACCATTATGACATCATCGTCGCTATGACGACCATTATGACATCATCGTCGCCATGACGACCATTATGACATCATCGTCGCCATGACAACCATTATGACATCATCGTCGCCATGACGACCATTATGACATCATCGTCGCCATGGCGACCATTATGACATCATCATCGCCATGATGACCGTTATGACATCATCGTAGCCATTACGACCATTATCACAGTCGCCATGACAACCATTATGACATCTTCGTCGCCATGACCACCATTATGACATAATGACATCACCGTTGCCATGACGACCATTATGACATCATCGTCGCCATGACAACCATTATGACATCATCGTCGCCATGGCGACCCTTATGACATCATCGTCGCCATGGAAACCATTATGACATCATCATCGCCATGACAACCAATATGATATCATCGTCGCCATGATGACCATTATGACATCATCGTCGCCATGGTGACCATTATGACATCACCATCGCCATGACGACCATTATGACATCATCGTAGCCATTACGACCATTATGACATCATCGTCGCCATGGCAACCATTATGACATCATCATCGCCATGGCAACCATTATGACATCACGGTCGCCATGTCGACCATTATGACATCATCGTAGCCATTACGATCATTATTAAATCACAGTCGCCATGACAACCATTATGACATCTTCGTCGCCATGACGACCATTATGACATCATGACATTACCATTGCTATGACGACCATTATGACATCACCGTTGCCATGACGACCATTATGACATCATCGTAGCCATTACGACCATTATCAAAGTCGCCATGACCACCATTATGACATCATGACATCACCGTTGCCATGACGACCATTATTACATCATCGTCGCCATGACAACCATTATGACATCATCGTCGCCATGGCGACCATTATGACACCACCGTTGCCATGACGACCATTATGACATCATTGTCGCCTTGACGACAATTATGACATTATCATCGCCATGACGACCATTATGACATCATCATCGCCATGATGACCGTTATGACATTATTGTCGCCATGACGACCCTTATGACATCATCGTCGCCATGGAAACCATTATGACATCATCATCGCCATGACAACCAATATGATATCATCGTCGCCATGATGACCATTATGACATCATCGTCGCCATGACAACCATTATGACATCATCGTCGCCATGGTGACCATTATGACATCACCGTCGCCATGACGACCATTATGACATCATCGTAGCCATTACGACCATTATTAAATCACAGTCGCCATGACAACCATTATGACATCTTCGTCGCCATGACGACCATTATGACATCATGACATCACTGTTGCCATGACGACCATTATGACATCACCGTTGCCATGACGACCATTATGACATCACCGTCACCATGACGACCATTATGACATAATCGTCGCCATGACAACCATTATGACATCACAATCGCCATGACGACCATTATGGCATCATCATCGCCATGATGACCCTGTATGACATTATCGTCGCCATGACGACCCTTATGACATCTTCGTCGCCATGGCAACCATTATGACATCATCATCGACATGGCAACCAATATGATATCATCGTCGCCATGATGACCATTGTGATATCATCGTCGCCATGACAACCATTATGACATCATCGTCGCCATGACCACCATTATGACATCACCGTTGCCATGACGACCATTATGACATCATCGTAGCCATTACGACTATTATTAAATCACAGTCGCCATGACAACCATTATGACATCTTCGTCGCCATGACGACCATTATGACATCATGACATCACCGTTGCCATGACGACCATTATGACATCACCGTTGCTATGACGACCATTATGACATCATCGTCGCCATGACGACCATTATGACATCATCGTAGCCATGACAACCATTATGACATCATCGTCGCCATGGCAACCATTATGACATCATATTCGCCATGGCGACCATTATGACATCACCGTCGCCATGACGACCATTATGACATCATCGTAGCCATTACGACCATTATTAAATCACAGTCGCCATGACAACCATTATGACATCTTCGTCGCCATGACGACCATTATGACATCATGACATCACCGTTGCCATGACGACCATTATGACATCATCGTCGCCATGACGACCATTATGACATCATCGTCGCTATGACAACCATTATGACATCACAATCGCCATGACGACCATTATGACATCATCGTCGCCATGGCGACCATTATGACATCATCATCGCCATGATGACCGTTATGACAATATCGTCCCAATGACGACCCTTATAACATCATCGTCGCCATGGCAACCATTATGACATCATCATCGCCATGACAACCAATATGATATCATTGTCGCCATGACAACCATTATGACATCATCGTCGCCATGGCAACCATTATGACATTACGGTCGCCATGTCGACCATTATGACATCATCGTAGCCATTACGACCATTATTAAATCACAGTCTCCATGACAACCATTGTGACATCTTCGTCGCCATGACGACCTTTATGACACCACCGTTCCTATGACGACCATTATGACATCACCGTTGCCATGACGACCATTATGACATCATCGTAGACATTACGACCATTATTAAATCACAGTCGCCATGACAACCATTATGACATCTTTGTCGCCATGACGACCATTATGACATCATGACATCACCGTTGCCATGACGACCATTATGACATCATCGTCGCCATCGCGACCATTATGACACCACCGTTGCCATGACGACCATTATGACATCATCGCCGCCTTGACGACAATTATGACATCATCATCGCCATGACGACCATTATGACATCATCATCGCCATGATGACCGTTATGACATTATCGTCGCCATGATGACCCTTATGACATCATCGTCGCCATGGCAACCATTATGACATCATCATCGCCATGACGACCATTATGACATCATCATCGCCATGATGACCGTTATGACATTATCGTCGCCATGATGACCATTATGACATCATCGTCGCCATGACAACCATTATGACATCATCGTCGCCATGGCGACCATTATGACATCACCTTCGCCATGACGACCATTATGACATCACCGTAGCCATTACGACCATTATTAAATCACAGTCGCCATGACAACCATTATGACATCTTCGTCGCCATGACGACCATTATGACATCATGACATCACCGTTGCCATGACGACCATTATGACATCATCGTCGCCATGACAACCATTATGACATCACAATCGCCATGACGACCATTATGGCATCATCATCGCCATGATGACCCTTTATGACATTATCGTCGCCATGACGACCCTTATGACATCATCGTCGCCATGGCAACCATTATGACATCATCATCGCCATGACAACCAATATGATATCATCGTCGCCATGATGACCATTGTGATATCATCGTCGCCATGACAACCATTATGACATCATCGTCGCCATGACGACCATTATGACATCACCGTTGCCATGACGACCATTATGACATCATCGTAGCCATTACGACCATTATTAAATCACAGTCGCCATGACAACCATTATGACATCTTTGTCGCCATGACGACCATTATGACATCATGACATCACCGTTGCCATGACGACCATTATGACATCATCGTCGCTATGACGACCATTATGACATCATCGTCGCCATGACGACCATTATGACATCATCGTCGCCATGACGACCATTATGACATCATCGTCGCCATGATGACCATTATGACATCATCGTCGCCGTGGCGACCATTATGACATCATCATCGCCATGATGACCGTTATGACAATATCGTCGCCATGACGACCCTTATGACATCATCGTCGCCATGGCAACCATTATGACATCATCATCGCCATGACAACCAATATGATATCATTGTCGCCATGACAACCATTATGACATCATCGTCGCCATGGCAACCATTATGACATCACGGTCGCCATGTCGACCATTATGACATCATCATAGCCATTACGATCATTATTAAATCACAGTCGCCATGACAACCATTATGACATCTTCGTCGCCATGACGACCATTATGACATCATGACATCACCATTGCTATGACGACCATTATGACATCACCGTTGCCATGACGACCATTATGACATCATCGTAGCCATTACGACCATTATCACAGTCGCCATGACAACCATTATGACATCTTCGTCGCCATGACGACCATTATGACATCATGACATCACCGTTGCCATGACGACCATTATGACATCACCGTCGCCATGACGACCATTATGACATCATCGTCGCCATGACGACCATTATGACATCATCGTCGCCATGACACCCATTATGACATCACAATCGCCATGACGACCATTATGGCATCATCATCGCCATGATGACCCTTTATGACATTATCGTCGCCATGACGACCCTTATGACATCATCGTCGCCATGGCAACCATTATGACATCATCATCGCCATGACAACCAATATGATATCATCGTCGCCATGATGACCATTATGATATCATCGTCTCCATGACAACCATTATGACATCATCGTCGCCATGACAACCATTATTACTTCATTGTCGCCATGGCGACCATTATGACATCACCGTTGCCATGACGACCATTATGACATCATCGTAGCCATTATGACCATTATTAAATCACAGTCGCCATGACAACCATTGTGACATTTTCGTCGCCATGACGACCATTATGACATCATGACATCACCGTTGCCATGACGACCATTATGACATCACCGTTGCCATGACGACCATTATGACATCATCGTCGCCATGACGACCATTATGACATCATCGTCGCCATGACAACCATTATGACATCACAATCGCCATGACGACCATTATGGCATCATTATCGCCATGATGACCCTTTATGACATTATCTTCGCCATGACGACCATTATGACATCATCGTCGCCATGGCAACCATTATGACATCATCATCGCCATGACAACCAATATGATATCATCGTCGCCATGATGACCATTATGATATCATCATCGCCATGACAACCAATATGATATCATCGTCGCCATGATGACCATTATGACATCATCGTCGCCATGACAACCATTATGACATCATATTCGTCATGGCGACCATTATGACATCACTGTCGCCATGACGACCATTATGACATCACCGTCGCCATGACGACCATTATGACATCATCATCGCCATGATGACCGTTATGACAATATCGTCGCCATGACGACCCTTATGACATCATCGTCGCCATGGCAACCATTATGACATCATCATCGCCATGACAACCAATATGATATCATTGTCGCCATGACAGCCATTATGACATCATCGTCGCCATGTCGACCATTATGACATCATCGTAGCCATTACGATCATTATTAAATCACAGTCGCCATGAAAACCATTATGACATCTTCGTCGCCATGACGACCATTATGACATCATGACATCACCATTGCTATGACGACCATTATGACATCACCGTTGCCATGACGACCATTATGACATCATCGTAGCCATTACGACCATTATCACAGTCGCCATGACAACCATTATGACATCTTCGTCGCCATGACGACCATTATGACATCATGGTCGCCATGACAACCATTATGACATCATCGTCGCCATGGCGACCATTATGACACCACCGTTGCCATGACGACCATTATGACATCATTGTCGCCATGATGACCGTTATGACATTATCGTCGCCATGACGACCAATATGATATCACCGTCGCCATGATGACCATTATGACATCATCATCGCCATGACAACCATTATGACATCATCGTCGCCATGGTGACCATTATGACATCACCGTCGCCATGACGACCATTATGACATCATCGTAGCCATGACGACCATTATTAAATTACAGTCGCCATGACAACCATTATGACATCTTCGTCGTCATGACGACCATTATGACATCATGACATCACCGTTGCAATGACGACCATTATGACATCATCGTCGCCATGACAACCATTATGACATCACCATCGCCATGACGACCATTATGGCATCATCATCGCCATGATGACCCTTTATGACATTATCGTCGCCATGACGACCCTTATGACATCATCGTCGCCATGGCAACCATTATGACATCATCATCACCATGACAACCAATATGATATCATCGTCGCCATGATGACCATTGTGATATCATCGTCGCCATGACAACCATCATGACATCATCGTCGCCATGACGACCATTATGACATCACCGTTGCCATGACGACCATTATGACATCATCGTAGCCATTACGACCATTATCACAGTCGCCATGACAACCATTATGACATCTTCGTCGCCATGACGACCATTATGACATCATCGTCGCCATGACAACCATTATGACATCATCGTCGCCTTGGCGACCACTATGACACCACCGTTGCCATGACGACCATTATGACATCATTGTCGTCATGATGACCTTTATGACATTATCCTCGCCATGACGAACCTTATGACATCATCGTCGCCATGGCAACCATTATGACATCATTATCGCCATGACAACCAATATGATATCATCGTCGCCATGATGACCATTATGACATCATCATCGCCATGACAACCATTATGACATCATCGTCGCCATGGTGACCATTATGACATCACCGTCGCCATGACGACCATTATGACATCATCGTAGCCATTACGACCATTATTAAATTACAGTCGCCATGACAACCATTATGACATCTTCGTCGTCATGACGACCATTATGACATCATGACATCACCGTTGCCATGACGACCATTATGACATCATCGTCGCCATGACGACCATTATGACATCATCGTCGCCATGACGACCATTATGACATCATCGTCGCCATGACAACCATTATGACATCATCGTCGCCATGACGACCATTATGACATCATCGTCGACATGACGACCATTATGACATCATCGTCGCCATGGCGACCATTATGACATCATCATCGCCATGATGACCGTTATGACAATATCGTCGCCATGACGACCCTTATGACATCATCGTCGCCATGGCAACCATTATGACATCATCATCGCCATGACAACCAATATGATATCATTGTCGCCATGACAACCATTATGACATCATCGTCGCCATGACAACCATTATGACATCACGGTCGCCATGTCGACCATTATGACATCATCGTAGCCATTACGATCATTATTAAATCACAGTCGCCATGACAACCATTATGACATCTTCGTCGCCATGACGACCATTATGACATCATGACATCACCATTGCTATGACGACCATTATGACATCACCGTTGCCATGATGACCATTATGACATCATCGTCGCCATGACAACCATTATGACATCATCGTCGCCATGGTGACCATTATGACACCACCGTTGCCATGACGACCATTATGACATCATCGTCGCCTTGATGACAATTATGACATCATCATCGCCATGACGACCATTATGACATCATCATCGCCATGATGACCCTTTATGACATTATCGTCGCCATGACGACCCTTATGACATCATCGTCGCCATGGCAACCATTATGACATCATCGTCGCCATGGCAACCATTATGACATCATCGTCGCCATGACGACCATTATGACATCATCATCGCCATGACAACCAATATGATATCATCGTCGCCATGATGACCATTATGACATCATCGTCGCCATGACAACCATTATGACATCATCGTCGCCATGGCGACCATTATGACATCACCGTTGCCATGACGACCATTATGACATCATCGTAGCCATTACGACCATTATTAAATCACAGTCGCCATGACAACCATTATGACATCTTCGTCGCCATGACGACCATTATGACATCATGACATCACCGTTGCCATGACGACCATTATTACATTAGCGTCGCCAGGACGACCATTATGACATCATCGTCGCCATGACAACCATTATGACAACATCGTCGCCATGGCAACCATTATGACATCATCATCGAAATGACAACCAATATGATATCATTGTCGCCATGACAACCATTATGACATCATTGTCGCCATGACGACCATTATGACATCATCGTCGCCATGGCGACCATTATGACATCATCATCGCCTCGATGACCGTTATGACAATATCGTCGCCATGACGACCCTTATGACATCATCGTCGCCATGGCAACCATTATGACATCATCATCGCCATGACAACCAATATGATATCATTGTCGCCATGACAACCATTATGACATCATCGTCGCCATGGCAACCATTATGACATCACGGTCGCCATGTCGACCATTATGACATCATCGTAGCCATTACGATCATTATTAAATCACAGTCGCCATGAAAACCATTATGACATCTTCGTCGCCATGACGACCATTATGACATCATGACATCACCATTGCTATGACGACCATTATGACATCACCGTTGCCATGACGACCATTATGACATCATCGTAGCCATTACGACCATTATCACAGTCGCCATGACAACCATTATGACATCTTCGTCGCCATGACGACCATTATGACATCATCGTCGCCATGACAACCATTATGACATCATCGTCGCCTTGGCGACCACTATGACACCACCGTTGCCATGACGACCATTATGACATCATTGTCGTCATGATGACCTTTATGACATTATCCTCGCCATGACGAACCTTATGACATCATCGTCGCCATGGCAACCATTATGACATCATTATCGCCATGACAACCAATATGATATCATCGTCGCCATGATGACCATTATGACATCATCATCGCCATGACAACCATTATGACATCATCGTCGCCATGGTGACCATTATGACATCACCGTCGCCATGACGACCATTATGACATCATCGTAGCCATTACGACCATTATTAAATTACAGTCGCCATGACAACCATTATGACATCTTCGTCGTCATGACGACCATTATGACATCATGACATCACCGTTGCCATGACGACCATTATGACATCATCGTCGCCATGACGACCATTATGACATCATCGTCGCCATGACGACCATTATGACATCATCGTCGCCATGACAACCATTATGACATCATCGTCGCCATGACGACCATTATGACATCATCGTCGACATGACGACCATTATGACATCATCGTCGCCATGGCGACCATTATGACATCATCATCGCCATGATGACCGTTATGACAATATCGTCGCCATGACGACCCTTATGACATCATCGTCGCCATGGCAACCATTATGACATCATCATCGCCATGACAACCAATATGATATCATTGTCGCCATGACAACCATTATGACATCATCGTCGCCATGACAACCATTATGACATCACGGTCGCCATGTCGACCATTATGACATCATCGTAGCCATTACGATCATTATTAAATCACAGTCGCCATGACAACCATTATGACATCTTCGTCGCCATGACGACCATTATGACATCATGACATCACCATTGCTATGACGACCATTATGACATCACCGTTGCCATGATGACCATTATGACATCATCGTCGCCATGACAACCATTATGACATCATCGTCGCCATGGTGACCATTATGACACCACCGTTGCCATGACGACCATTATGACATCATCGTCGCCTTGATGACAATTATGACATCATCATCGCCATGACGACCATTATGACATCATCATCGCCATGATGACCCTTTATGACATTATCGTCGCCATGACGACCCTTATGACATCATCGTCGCCATGGCAACCATTATGACATCATCGTCGCCATGGCAACCATTATGACATCATCGTCGCCATGACGACCATTATGACATCATCATCGCCATGACAACCAATATGATATCATCGTCGCCATGATGACCATTATGACATCATCGTCGCCATGACAACCATTATGACATCATCGTCGCCATGGCGACCATTATGACATCACCGTTGCCATGACGACCATTATGACATCATCGTAGCCATTACGACCATTATTAAATCACAGTCGCCATGACAACCATTATGACATCTTCGTCGCCATGACGACCATTATGACATCATGACATCACCGTTGCCATGACGACCATTATTACATTAGCGTCGCCAGGACGACCATTATGACATCATCGTCGCCATGACAACCATTATGACAACATCGTCGCCATGGCAACCATTATGACATCATCATCGAAATGACAACCAATATGATATCATTGTCGCCATGACAACCATTATGACATCATTGTCGCCATGACGACCATTATGACATCATCGTCGCCATGGCGACCATTATGACATCATCATCGCCTCGATGACCGTTATGACAATATCGTCGCCATGACGACCCTTATGACATCATCGTCGCCATGGCAACCATTATGACATCATCATCGCCATGACAACCAATATGATATCATTGTCGCCATGACAACCATTATGACATCATCGTCGCCATGGCAACCATTATGACATCACGGTCGCCATGTCGACCATTATGACATCATCGTAGCCATTACGATCATTATTAAATCACAGTCGCCATGAAAACCATTATGACATCTTCGTCGCCATGACGACCATTATGACATCATGACATCACCATTGCTATGACGACCATTATGACATCACCGTTGCCATGACGACCATTATGACATCATCGTAGCCATTACGACCATTATCACAGTCGCCATGACAACCATTATGACATCTTCGTCGCCATGACGACCATTATGACATCATCGTCGCCATGACAACCATTATGACATCATCGTCGCCTTGGCGACCACTATGACACCACCGTTGCCATGACGACCATTATGACATCATTGTCGTCATGATGACCTTTATGACATTATCCTCGCCATGACGAACCTTATGACATCATCGTCGCCATGGCAACCATTATGACATCATTATCGCCATGACAACCAATATGATATCATCGTCGCCATGATGACCATTATGACATCATCATCGCCATGACAACCATTATGACATCATCGTCGCCATGGTGACCATTATGACATCACCGTCGCCATGACGACCATTATGACATCATCGTAGCCATTACGACCATTATTAAATTACAGTCGCCATGACAACCATTATGACATCTTCGTCGTCATGACGACCATTATGACATCATGACATCACCGTTGCCATGACGACCATTATGACATCATCGTCGCCATGACAACCATTATGACATCACAATCGCCATGACGACCATTATGGCATCATCATCGCCATGGCAACCATTATGACATCATCATCACCATGACAACCAATAAGATATCATCGTCGCCATGATGACCATTGTGATATCATCGTCGCCATGACAACCATTATGACATCATCGTCGCCATGACGACCATTATGACATCACCGTTGCCATGACGACCATTATGACATCATCGTAGCCATTACGACCATTATTAAATCACAGTCGCCATGACAACCATTATGACATCTTCGTCGCCATGACGACCATTATGACATCATGACATGACCGTTGCCATGATGACCATTATGACATCACCGTTGCCATGACGACCATTATGACATCATTGTCGCCATGACGACCATTATGACATCATCGTCGCCATGACAACCATTATAACATCATCATCGCCATGATGACCGTTATGACAATATCGTCGCCATGACGACACTTATGACATCATCGTCTCCATGGCAACCATTATGACATCATCATCGCCATGACAACCAATATGATATAATTGTCGCCATGACAACCATTATGACATCATCGTCGCCTTGGCAACCATTATGACATCACGGTCGCCATGTCGACCATTATGACATCATCGTAGCTATTACGACCATTATTAAATCACAGTCGCCATGACAACCATTATGACATCTTCGTCGCCATGTCGACCATTATGACATCATGACATCACCGTTGCTATGACGACCATTATGACATCACCGTTGCCATGACGACCATTATGACATCATCGTCGCCATTACGACCATTATTAAATCACAGTCGCCATGACAACCATTATGACATCTTCGTCGCCATGACGACCATTAGACATCATGACATCACCGTTGCCATGACGACCATTATGACATCATCGTCGCCATGACAACCATTATGACATCATCGTCGCCATGGTGACCATTATGACACCACCGTTGCCATGACGACCATTATGACATCATCGTCGCCTTGATGACAATTATGACATCATCATCGCCATGACGACCATTATGACATCATCATCGCCATGATGACCCTTTATGACATTATCGTCGCCATGGCAACCATTATGACATCATCGTCGCCATGGCAACCATTATGACATAATCGTCGCCATGACGACCATTATGACATCATCATCGCCATGGCAACCAATATGATATCATCGTCCCCATTATGACACCATCGTCGCCATGACAACCATTATGACATCATCGTCGCCATGGCGACCATTATGACATCACCGTTGCCATGACGACCATTATGACATCATGGTAGCCATTACGACCATTATTAAATCACAGTCGCCATGACAACCATTATGACATCTTCGTCGCCATGACGACCATTATGACATCATGACATCACCGTTGCCATGACGACCATTATTACATTAGCGTCGCCATGACGACATCATCGTCGCCATGACAACCATTATGACAACATCGTCGCCATGGCAACCATTATGACATCATCATCGCCATGACAACCAATATGATATCATTGTCGCCATGACAACCATTATGACATCATTGTCGCCATGACGACCATTATGACATCATCGTCGCCATGGCGACCATTATGACATCATCATCGCCATGATGACCGTTATGACAATATTGTCGCCATGACGACCCTTATGACATCATCGTCGCCATGGCAACCATTATGACATCATCATCGCCATGACAACCAATATGATATCATTGTCGCCATGACAGCCATTATGACATCATCGTCGCCATGTCGACCATTATGACATCATCGTAGCCATTACGATCATTATTAAATCACAGTCGCCATGAAAACCATTATGACATCTTCGTCGCCATGACGACCATTATGACATCATGACATCACCATTGCTATGACGACCAATATGACATCACCGTTGCCATGACGACCATTATGACATCATCGTAGCCATTACGACCATTATCACAGTCGCCATGACAACCATTATGACATCTTCGTCGCCATGACGACCATTATGACATCATCGTCGCCATGACAACCATTATGACATCATCGTTGCCATGGCGACCATTATGACACCACCGTTGCCATGACGACCATTATGACATGATTGTCGCCATGATGACCGTTATGACATTATCGTCGCCATGACGACCCTTATGACATCATCATCGCCATGGCAACCATTATGACATCATCATCGCCATGACAACCAATATGATATCATCATCGCCATGATGACCATTATGACATCATCGTCGCCATGACAACCATTATGACATCATCGTCGCCATGGCGACCATTATGACACCACCGTTGCCATGACGACCATTATGACATCATCGTCGCCTTGACGACAATTATGACATCATCATCGCCATGATGACCGTTATGACATTATCGTCGCCATGATGACCCTTATGACATCATCGTCGCCATGGCAACCATTATGACATCATCATCGCCATGACGACCATTATGACATCATCATCGCCATGATGACCCTTTATGACATTATCGTCGCCATGACGACCGTTATGACATCAACGTCGCCATGGCAACCATTATGACATCATCATCGCCATGACAACCAATATGATATCATCGTCGCCATGATGACCATTATGATATCATCGTCGCCATGACAACCATTATGACATCATCGTCGCCATGACAACCATTATGACATCATTGTCGCCATGGCGACCATTATGACATCACCGTTGCCATGACGACCATTATGACATCATCGTAGCCATTATGACCATTATTAAATCACAGTCGCCATGACAACCATTATGACATCTTCGTCGCCATGACGACCATTATGACATCATGACATCACCGTTGCCATGACGACCATTATGACATCACCGTTGCCATGACGACCATTATGACATCATCGTCGCCATGACGACCATTATGACATCATCGTCGCCATGACAACCATTATGACATCACAATCGCCATGACGACCATTATGGCATCATTATCGCCATGATGACCCTTTATGACATTATCGTCGCCATGACGACCCTTATGACATCTTCGTCGCCATGGCAACCATTATGACATCATCATCGCCATGACAACCAATATGATATCATTGTCGCCATGACAACCATTATGACATCATCGTCGCCATGGCAACCATTATGACATCACGGTCGCCATGTCGACCATTATGACATCATCGTAGCCATTACGATCATTATTAAATCACAGTCGCCATGACAACCATTATGACATCTTCGTCGCCATGACGACCTTATGACATCATGACATCACCATTGCTATGACGACCATTATGACATCACCGTTGCCATGATGACCATTATGACATCATCGTCGCCATGACAACCATTATGACATCATCGTCGCCATGGTGACCATTATGACACCACCGTTGCCATGACGACCATTATGACATCATCGTCGCCTTGATGAGAATTATGACATCATCATCGCCATGACGACCATTATGACATCATCATCGCCATGATGACCCTTTATGACATTATCGTCGCCATGACGACCCTTATGACATCATCGTCGCCATGGCAACCATTATGACATCATCGTCGCCATGACGACCATTATGACATCATCATCGCCATGACAACCAATATGATATCATCGTCGCCATGATGACCATTATGACATCATCGTCGCCATGACAACCATTTTGACATCATCGTCGCCATGGCGACCATTATGACATCACCGTTGCCATGACGACCATTATGACATCATCGTAGCCATTACGACCATTATTAAATCACAGTCGCCATGACAACCATTATGACATCTTCGTCGCCATGACGACCATTATGACATCATGACATCACCGTTGCCATGACGACCATTATTACATTAGCGTCGCCATGACGACCATTATGACATCATCGTCGCCATGACAACCATTATGACAACATCGTCGCCATGGCAACCATTATGACATCATCATCGCCATGACAACCAATATGATATCATTGTCGCCATGACAACCATTATGACATCATTGTCGCCATGACGACCATTATGACATCATCGTCGCCATGGCGACCATTATGACATCATCATCGCCATGATGACCGTTATGACAATATTGTCGCCATGACGACCCTTATGACATCATCGTCGCCATGGCAACCATTATGACATCATCATCGCCATGACAACCAATATGATATCATTGTCGCCATGACAGCCATTATGACATCATCGTCGCCATGTCGACCATTATGACATCATCGTAGCCATTACGATCATTATTAAATCACAGTCGCCATGAAAACCATTATGACATCTTCGTCGCCATGACGACCATTATGACATCATGACATCACCATTGCTATGACGACCATTATGACATCACCGTTGCCATGACGACCATTATGACATCATCGTAGCCATTACGACCATTATCACAGTCGCCATGACAACCATTATGACATCTTCGTCGCCATGACGACCATTATGACATCATCGTCGCCATGACAACCATTATGACATCATCGTCGCCATGGCGACCATTATGACACCACCGTTGCCATGACGACCATTATGACATCATTGTCGCCATGATGACCGTTATGACATTATCGTCGCCATGACGACCCTTATGACATCATCGTCGCCATGGCAACCATTATGACATCATCATCGCCATGACAACCAATATGATATCATCGTCGCCATGATGACCATTATGACATCATCATCGCCATAACAACCATTATGACATCATCGTCGCCATGGTGACCATTATGACATCACCGTCGCCATGACGACCATTATGACATCATCGCAGCCATTACGACCATTATTAAATTACAGTCGCCATGACAACCATTATGACATCTTCGTCGTCATGACGACCATTATGACATCATGACATCACCGTTGCCATGACGACCATTATGACATCATCGTCGCCATGACAACCATTATGACATCACAATCGCCATGACGACCATTATGGCATCATCATCGCCATGATGACCCTTTATGACATTATCGTCGCCATGACGACCCTTATGACATCATCGTCGCCATGGCAACCATTATGACATCATCATCACCATGACAACCAATATGATATCATCGTCGCCATGATGACCATTGTGATATCATCGTCGCCATGACAACCATTATGACATCATCGTCGCCATGACGACCATTATGACATCACCGTTGCCATGACGACCATTATGACATCATCGTAGCCATTACGACCATTATTAAATCACAGTCGCCATGACAACCATTATGACATCTTCGTCGCCATGACGACCATTATGACATCATGACATCACCGTTGCCATGACGACCATTATGACATCACCGTTGCCATGACGACCATTATGACATCATCGTCGCCATGACGACCATTATGACATCATCGTCGCCATGACACCCATTATGACATCACAATCGCCATGACGACCATTATGGCATCATCATCGCCATGATGACCCTTTATGACATTATCGTCGCCATGACGACCCTTATGACATCATCGTCGCCATGGCAACCATTATGACATCATCATCGCCATGACAACCAATATGATATCATCGTCGCCATGATGACCATTATGATATCATCGTCGCCATGACGACCATTATGACATCATCGTCGCCATGACAACCATTATGACATCATCGTGGCCATGACAACCATTATGATATCATCGTCGCCATGACGACCATTATGACATCATCATCGCCATGACAACCAATATGATATCATCGTCGCCATGATGACCATTATGATATCATCATCGCCATGACAACCAATATGATATCATCGTCGCCATGATGACCATTATGACATCATCGTCGCCATGACAACCATTATGACATCATATTCGCCATGGCGACCATTATGACATCACCGTCGCCATGACGACCATTATGACATCACCGTCGCCATGACGACCATTATTAAATCACAGTTGCCATGACAACCATTATGACATCTTCGTCGCCATGACGACCATTATGACATCATGACATCAACGTTGCCATGACGACCATTATGACATCACTGTTGCCATGACGACCATTATGACATCATCGTCGCCATGACGACCATTATGACATCATCGTCGCCATGACAACCATTATGACATCACAATCGCCATGACGACCATTATGACATCATCATCGCCATGATGACCGTTATGACATCATCATCGCCATGATGACCGTTATGACATCATCATCGCCATGATGACCGTTATGACAATATCGTTGCCATGACGACCCTTATGACATCATCGTCGCCATGGCAACCATTATGACATCATCATCGCCATGACAACCAATATGATATCATTGTCGCCATGACAACCATTATGACATCATCGTCGCCATGGCAACCATTACGACATCACGGTCACCATGTCGACCATTATGACATCATCGTAGCCATTACGACCATTATTAAATCACAGTCGCCATGACAACCATTATGACATCTTCGTCGCCATGACGACCATTATGACATCATGACATCACCGTTGCTATGACGACCATTATGACATCACCGTTGCCATGACGACCATTATGACATCATCGTAGCCATTATGACCATTATTAAATCACAGTCGCCATGACACCCATTATGACATCTTCGTCGCCATGACGACCATTATGACATCATGACATCACCGTTGCCATGACGACCATTATGACATCATCGTCACCATGACAACCATTATGACATCATCGTCGCCATGGCGACCATTATGACACCACCGTTGCCATGACGACCATTATGACATCATCGTCGCCTTGACGACAATTATGACATCATCATCGCCATGACGACCATTATGACATCATCATCGACATGATGACCGTTATGACATTATCGTCGTCATGACGACCCTTATGAAATCATCGTCGCCATGGCAACCATTATGACATAATCATCGCCATGACAACCAATATGATATCATCGTCGCCATGATGACCATTATGACATCATCGTCGCCATGACAATCATTATGACATCATCGTCGCCATGGCGACCATTATGACATCACCGTCGCCATGACGACCATTATGACATCATCGTAGCCATTACGACCATTATTAAATCACAGTCGCCATGACAACCATTATGACATCTTCGTCGCCATGACGACCATTATGACATCATGACATCACCGTTGCCATGACGACCATTATGACATCATCGTCGCCATGACAACCATTATGACATCACAATCGCCATGACGACCATTATGGCATCATCATCGCCATGATGACCCTTTATGACATTATCGTCGCCATGACGACCCTTATGACATCATCGTCACCATGGCAACCATTATGACATCATCATCACCATGACAACCAATATGATATCATCGTCGCCATGACGACCATTATGACATCATGACATCACCGTTGCCATGACGACCATTATGACATCATCGTCGCCATGACGACCATTATGACATCATCGTCGCCATGACGACCATTATGACATCATCGTCGCCATGACGACCATTATGACATCATCGTCGCCATGATGATCATTATGACATCATCGTCGCCATGGCGACCATTATGACATCATCATCGCCATGATGACCGTTATGACAATATCGTCGCCATGACGACCCTTATGACATCATCGTCGCCATGGCAACCATTATGACATCATCATCGCCATGACAACCAATATGATATCATTGTCGCCATGACAACCATTATGACATCATCGTCGCCATGGCAACCATTATGACATCACGGTCGCCATGTCGACCATTATGACATCATCGTAGCCATTACGATCATTATTAAATCACAGTCGCCATGACAACCATTATGACATCTTCGTCGCCATGACGACCATTATGACATCATGACATCACCATTGCTATGACGACCATTATGACATCACCGTTGCCATGACGACCATTATGACATCATCGTAGCCATTACGACCATTATCACAGTCGCCATGACAACCATTATGACATCTTCGTCGCCATGACCACCATTATGACATCATGACATCACCGTTGCCATGACGACCATTATGACATCATCGTCGCCATGACAACCATTATGACATCATCGTCGCCATGGCGACCATTATGACACCACCGTTGCCATGACGACCATTATGACATCATTGTCGCCTTGATGACAATTATGACATTATCATCGCCATGACGACCATTATGACATCATCATCGCCATGATGACCGTTATGACATTATCGTCGCCATGACGACCCTTATGACATCATCGTCACCATGGAAACCATTATGACATCATCATCGCCATGACAACCAATATGATATCATCGTCGCCATGATGACCATTATGACATCATCGTCGCCATGGTGACCATTATGACATCACCGTCGCCATGGTGACCATTATGACATCACCGTCGCCATGACGACCATTATGACATCATCGTAGCCATTACGACCATTATTAAATCACAGTCGCCATGACAACCATTATGACATCTTCGTCGCCATGACGACCATTATGACATCATGACATCACCGTTGCCATGACGACCATTATGACATCACCGTCACCATGACGACCATTATGACATAATCGTCGCCATGACAACCATTATGACATCACAATCGCCATGACGACGATTATGGCATCATCATCGCCATGATGACCCTTTATGACATTATCGTCGCCATGACGACCCTTATGACATCATCGTCGCCATGGCAACCATTATGACATCATCATCGCCATGACAACCAATATGATATCATCGTCGCCATGATGACCATTGTGATATCATCGTCGCCATGACAACCATTATGACATCATCGTCGCCATGACCACCATTATGACATCACCGTTGCCATGACGACCATTATGACATCATCGTAGCCATTACGACTATTATTAAATCACAGTCGCCATGACAACCATTATGACATCTTCGTCGCCATGACGACCATTATGACATCATGACATCACCGTTGCCATGACGACCATTATGACATCACCGTTGCTATGACGACCATTATGACATCATCGTCGCCATGACGACCATTATGACATCATCGTAGCCATGACAACCATTATGACATCATCGTCGCCATGGCAACCATTATGACATCATATTCGCCAAGGCGACCATTATGACATCACCGTCACCATGACGACCATTATGACATCATCATAGCCATTACGACCATTATTAAATCACAGTCGCCATGACAACCATTATGACATCTTCGTCGCCATGACGACCATTATGACATCATGACATCACCGTTGCCATGACGGCCATTATGACATCACCGTTGCCATGACGACCATTATGACATCATCGTTGCCATGACGACCATTATGACATCATCGTCGCTATGACAACCATTATGACATCACAATCGCCATGACGACCATTATGACTTCATCGTCGCCATGGCGACCATTATGACATCATCATCGCCATGATGACCGTTATGACAATATCGTCCCAATGACGACCCTTATAACATCATCGTCGCCATGGCAACCATTATGACATCATCATCGCCATGACAACCAATATGATATCATTGTCGCCATGACAACCATTATGACATCATCGTCGCCATGGCAACCATTATGACATTACGGTCGCCATGTCGACCATTATGACATCATCGTAGCCATTACGACCATTATTAAATCACAGTCTCCATGACAACCATTGTGACATCTTCGTCGCCATGACGACCATTATGACACCACCGTTCCTATGACGACCATTATGACATCACCGTTGCCATGACGACCATTATGACATCATCGTAGACATTACGACCATTATTAAATCACAGTCGCCATGACAACCATTATGACATCTTCGTCGCCATGACGACCATTATGACATCATGACATCACCGTTGCCATGACGACCATTATGACATCATCGTCGCCATGACAACCATTATGACATCATCGTCGCCATCGCGACCATTATGACACCACCGTTGCCATGACGACCATTATGACATCATCGCCGCCTTGACGACAATTATGACATCATCATCGCCATGAAGACCATTATGACATCATCATCGCCATGATGACCGTTATGACATTATCGTCGCCATGATGACCCTTATGACATCATCGTCGCCATGGCAACCATTATGACATCATCATCGCCATGACGACCATTATGACATCATCATCGCCATGATGACCGTTATGACATTATCGTCGCCATGATGACCATTATGACATCATCGTCGCCATGACAACCATTATGACATCATCGTCGCCATGGCGACCATTATGACATCACCTTCGCCATGACGACCATTATGACATCACCGTAGCCATTACGACCATTATTAAATCACAGTCGCCATGACAACCATTATGACATCTTCGTCGCCATGACGACCATTATGACATCATGACATCACCGTTGCCATGACGACCATTATGACATCATCGTCGCCATGACAACCATTATGACATCACAATCGCCATGACGACCATTATGGCATCATCATCGCCATGATGACCCTTTATGACATTATCGTCGCCATGACGACCCTTATGACATCATCGTCGCCATGGCAACCATTATGACATCATCATCGCCATGACAACCAATATGATATCATCGTCGCCATGATGACCATTGTGATATCATCGTCGCCATGACAACCATTATGACATCATCGTCGCCATGACGACCATTATGACATCACCGTTGCCATGACGACCATTATGACATCATCGTAGCCATTACGACCATTATTAAATCACAGTCGCCATGACAACCATTATGACATCTTTGTCGCCATGACGACCATTATGACATCATGACATCACCGTTGCCATGACGACCATTATGACATCATCGTCGCTATGACGACCATTATGACATCATCGTCGCCATGACGACCATTATGACATCATCGTCTCCATGACAACCATTATGACATCATCGTCGCCATGACGACCATTATGACATCATCGTCGCCATGGCGACCATTATGACATCATCATCGCCATGATGACCGTTATGACAATATCGTCGCCATGACGACCCTTATGACATCATCATCGCCATGGCAACCATTATGACATCATCATCGCCATGACAACCAATATGATATCATTGTCGCCATGACAACCATTATGACATCATCGTCGCCATGGCAACCATTATGACATCACGGTCGCCATGTCGACCATTATGACATCATCATAGCCATTACGATCATTATTAAATCACAGTCGCCATGACAACCATTATGACATCTTCGTCGCCATGACGACCATTATGACATCATGACATCACCATTGCTATGACGACCATTATGACATCACCGTTGCCATGACGACCATTATGACATCATCGTAGCCATTACGACCATTATCACAGTCGCCATGACAACCATTATGACATCTTCGTCGCCATGACCACCATTATGACATAATGACATCACCGTTGCCATGACGACCATTATGACATCATCGTCGCCATGACAACCATTATGATATCATCGTCGCCATGGCGGCCCTTATGACATCATCGTCGCCATGGAAACCATTATGACATCATCATCGCCATGACAACCAATATGATATCATCGTCGCCATGATGACCATTATGACATCATCGTCGCCATGGTGACCATTATGACATCACCATCGCCATGACGACCATTATGACATCATCGTAGCCATTACGACCATTATGACATCATCGTCGCCATGGCAACCATTATGACATCATCGTCGCCATGGCAACCATTATGACATCACGGTCGCCATGTCGACCATTATGACATCATCGTAGCCATTACGATCATTATTAAATCACAGTCGCCATGACAACCATTATGACATCTTCGTCGCCATGACGACCATTATGACATCATGACATCACCATTGCTATGACGACCATTATGACATCACCGTTGCCATGACGACCATTATGACATCATCGTAGCCATTACGACCATTATCAAAGTCGCCATGACCACCATTATGACATCATGACATCACCGTTGCCATGACGACCATTATTACATCATCGTCGCCATGACAACCATTATGACATCATCGTCGCCATGGCGACCATTATGACACCACCGTTGCCATGACGACCATTATGACATCATTGTCGCCTTGACGACAATTATGACATTACCATCGCCATGACGACCATTATGACATCATCATCGCCATGATGACCGTTATGACATTATTGTCGCCATGACGACCCTTATGACATCATCGTCGCCATGGAAACCATTATGACATCATCATCGCCATGACAACCAATATGATATCATCGTCGCCATGATGACCATTATGACATCATCGTCGCCATGACAACCATTATGACATCATCGTCGCCATAGTGACCATTATGACATCACCGTCGCCATGACGACCATTATGACATCATCGTAGCCATTACGACCATTATTAAATCACAGTCGCCATGACAACCATTATGACATCTTCGTCGCCATGACGACCATTATGACATCATGACATCACTGTTGCCATGACGACCATTATGACATCACCGTTGCCATGACGACCATTATGACATCACCGTCACCATGACGACCATTATGACATAATCGTCGCCATGACAACCATTATGACATCACAATCGCCATGACGACCATTATGGCATCATCATCGCCATGATGACCCTGTATGACATTATCGTCGCCATGACGACCCTTATGACATCATCGTCGCCATGGCAACCATTATGACATCATCATAGCCATGGCAACCAATATGATATCATCGTCGCCATGATGACCATTGTGATATCATCGTCGCCATGACAACCATTATGACATCATCGTCGCCATGACCACCATTATGACATCACCGTTGCCATGACGACCATTATGACATCATCGTAGCCATTACGACTATTATTAAATCACAGTCGCCATGGCAACCATTATGACATCTTCGTCGCCATGACGACCATTATGACATCATGACATCACCGTTGCCATGACGACCATTATGACATCACCGTTGCTATGACGACCATTATGACATCATCGTCGCCATGACGACCATTATGACATCATCGTAGCCATGACAACCATTATGACATCATCGTCGCCATGGCAACCATTATGACATCATATTCGCCATGGCGACCATTATGACATCACCGTCGCCATGACGACCATTATGACATCATCGTAGCCATTACGACCATTATTAAATCACAGTCGCCATGACAACCATTATGACATCTTCGTCGCCATGACGACCATTATGACATCATGACATCACCGTTGCCATGACGACCATTATGACATCACCGTTGCCATGACGACCATTATGACATCATCGTCGCCATGACGACCATTATGACATCATCGTCGCTATGACAACCATTATGACATCACAATCGCCATGACGACCATTATGACATCATCGTCGCCATGGCGACCATTATGACATCATCATCGCCATGACAACCAATATGATATCATTGTCGCCATGACAACCATTATGACATCATCGTCGCCATGGCAACCATTATGACATTACGGTCGCCATGTCGACCATTATGACATCATCGTAGCCATTACGACCATTATTAAATCACAGTCTCCATGACAACCATTGTGACATCTTCGTCGCCATGACGACCTTTATGACACCACCGTTCCTATGACGACCATTATGACATCACCGTTGCCATGACGACCATTATGACATCATCGTAGACATTACGACCATTATTAAATCACAGTCGCCATGACAACCATTATGACATCTTTGTCGCCATGACGACCATTATGACATCATGACATCACCGTTGCCATGACGACCATTATGACATCATCGTCGCCATGACAACCATTATGACATCATCGTCGCCATCGCGACCATTATGACACCACCGTTGCCATGACGACCATTATGACATCATCGCCGCCTTGACGACAATTATGACATCATCATCGCCATGACGACCATTATGACATCATCATCGCCATGATGACCGTTATGACATTATCGTCGCCATGATGACCCTTATGACATCATCGTCGCCATGGCAACCATTATGACATCATCATCGCCATGACGACCATTATGACATCATCATCGCCATGATGACCGTTATGACATTATCGTCGCCATGATGACCATTATGACATCATCGTCGCCATGACAACCATTATGACATCATCGTCGCCATGGCGACCATTATGACATCACCTTTGCCATGACGACCATTATGACATCACCGTAGCCATTACGACCATTATTAAATCACAGTCGCCATGACAACCATTATGACATCTTCGTCGCCATGACGACCATTATGACATCATGACATCACCGTTGCCATGACGACCATTATGACATCATTGTCGCCATGACAACCATTATGACATCACAATCGCCATGACGACCATTATGGCATCATCATCGCCATGATGACCCTTTATGACATTATCGTCGCCATGACGACCCTTATGACATCATCGTCGCCATGGCAACCATTATGACATCATCATCGCCATGACAACCAATATGATATCATCGTCGCCATGATGACCATTGTGATATCATCGTCGCCATGACAACCATTATGACATCATCGTCGCCATGACGACCATTATGACATCACCGTTGCCATGACGACCATTATGACATCATCGTAGCCATTACGACCATTATTAAATCACAGTCGCCATGACAACCATTATGACATCTTTGTCGCCATGACGACCATTATAACATCATGACATCACCGTTGCCATGACGACCATTATGACATCATCGTCGCTATGACGACCATTATGACATCATCGTCGCCATGACGACCATTATGACATCATCGTCGCCATGACGACCATTATGACATCATCGTCGCCATGACGACCATTATGACATCATCGTCGCCATGGCGACCATTATGACATCATCATCGCCATGATGACCGTTATGACAATATCGTCGCCATGACGACCCTTATGACATCATCGTCGCCATGGCAACCATTATGACATCATCATCGCCATGACAACCAATATGATATCATTGTCGCCATGACAACCATTATGACATCATCGTCGCCATGGCAACCATTATGACATCACGGTCGCCATGTCGACCATTATGACATCATCATAGCCATTACGATCATTATTAAATCACAGTCGCCATGACAACCATTATGACATCTTCGTCGCCATGACGACCATTATGACATCATGACATCACCATTGCTATGACGACCATTATGACATCACCGTTGCCATGACGACCATTATGATATCATCGTAGCCATTACGACCATTATCACAGTCGCCATGACAACCATTATGACATCTTCGTCGCCATGACCACCATTATGACATAATGACATCACCGTTGCCATGACGACCATTATGACATCATCGTCGCCATGACAACCATTATGACATCATCGTCGCCATGGCGACCCTTATGACATCATCGTCGCCATGGAAACCATTATGACATCATCATCGCCATGACAACCAATATGATATCATCGTCGCCATGATGACCATTATGACATCATCGTCGCCATGGTGACCATTATGACATCACCATCGCCATGACGACCATTATGACATCATCGTAGCCATTACGACCATTATGACATCATCGTCGCCATGGCAACCATTATGACATCATCGTCGCCATGGCAACCATTATGACATCACGGTCGCCATGTCGACCATTATGACATCATCGTAGCCATTACGATCATTATTAAATCACAGTCGCCATGACAACCATTATGACATCTTCGCCGCCATGACGACCATTATGACATCATGACATCACCATTGCTATGACGACCATTATGACATCACCGTTGCCATGACGACCATTATGACATCATCGTAGCCATTACGACCATTATCAAAGTCGCCATGACCACCATTATGACATCATGACATCACCGTTGCCATGACGACCATTATTACATCATCGTCGCCATGACAACCATTATGACATCATCGTCGCCATGGCGACCATTATGACACCACCGTTGCCATGACGACCATTATGACATCATTGTCGCCTTGACGACAATTATGACATTATCATCGCCATGACGACCATTATGACATCATCATCGCCATGATGACCGTTATGACATTATCGTCGCCATGACGACCCTTATGACATCATCGTCGCCATGGAAACCATTATGACATCATCATCGCCATGACAACCAATATGATATCATCGTCGCCATGATGACCATTATGACATCATCGTCGCCATGACAACCATTATGACATCATCGTCGCCATGGTGACCATTATGACATCACCGTCGCCATGACGACCATTATGACATCATCGTAGCCATTACGACCATTATTAAATCACAGTCGCCATAACAACCATTATGACATCTTCGTCGCCATGACGACCATTATGACATCATGACATCACCGTTGCCATGACGACCATTATGACATCACCGTTGCCATGACGACCATTATGACATCACCGTCACCATGACGACCATTATGACATAATCGTCGCCATGACAACCATTATGACATCACAATCGCCATGACGACCATTATGGCATCATCATCGCCATGATGACCCTGTATGACATTATCGTCGCCATGACGACCCTTATGACATCATCGTCGCCATGGCAACCATTATGACATCATCATCGCCATGGCAACCAATATGATATCATCGTCGCCATGATGACCATTGTGATATCATCGTCGCCATGACAACCATTATGACATCATCGTCGCCATGACCAGCATTATGACATCACCGTTGCCATGACGACCATTATGACATCATCGTAGCCATTACGACTATTATTAAATCACAGTCGCCATGACAACCATTATGACATCTTCGTCGCCATGACGACCATTATGACATCATGACATCACCGTTGCCATGACGACCATTATGACATCACCGTTGCTATGACGACCATTATGACATCATCGTCGCCATGACGACCATTATGACATCATCGTAGCCATGACAACCATTATGACATCATCGTCGCCATGGCAACCATTATGACATCATATTCGCCATGGCGACCATTATGACATCACCGTCGCCATGACGACCATTATGACATCATCGTAGCCATTACGACCATTATTAAATCACAGTCGCCATGACAACCATTATGACATCTTCGTCGCCATGACGACCATTATGACATCATGACATCACCGTTGCCATGACGACCATTATGACATCACCGTTGCCATGACGACCATTATGACATCATCGTCGCCATGACGACCATTATGACATCATCGTCGCTATGACAACCATTATGACATCACAATCGCCATGACGACCATTATGACATCATCGTCGCCATGGCGACCATTATGACATCATCATCGCCATGATGACCGTTATGACAATATCGTCCCAATGACGACCCTTATAACATCATCGTCGCCATGGCAACCATTATGACATCATCATCGCCATGACAACCAATATGATATCATTGTCGCCATGACAACCATTATGACATCATCGTCGCCATGGCAACCATTATGACATTACGGTCGCCATGTCGACCATTATGACATCATCGTAGCCATTACGACCATTATTAAATCACAGTCTCCATGACAACCATTGTGACATCTTCGTCGCCATGACGACCATTATGACATCACCGTTCCTATGACGACCATTATGACATCACCGTTGCCATGACGACCATTATGACATCATGACATCACCGTTGCCATGACGACCATTATGACATCATCGTCGCCATGACAACCATTATGACATCATCGTCGCCATGGCGACCATTATGACACCACCGTTGCCATGACGACCATTATGACATCATCGTCGCCTTGACGACAATTATGACATCATCATCGCCATGACGACCATTATGACATCATCATCGCCATGATGACCGTTATGACATTATCGTCGCCATGATGACCCTTATGACATCATCGTCGCCATGGCAACCATTATGACATCATCATCGCCATGACGACCATTATGACATCATCATCGCCATGATGACCGTTATGACATTATCGTCGCCATGATGACCATTATGACATCATCGTCGCCATGACAACCATTATGACATCATCGTCGCCATGGCGACCATTATGACATCACCTTCACCATGACGACCATTATGACATCACCGTAGCCATTACGACCATTATTAAATCACAGTCGCCATGACAACCATTATGACATCTTCGTCGCCATGACGACCATTATGACATCATGACATCACCGTTGCCATGACGACCATTATGACATCACCGTCGCCATGACGACCATTATGACATCATCGTCGCCATGACGACCATTATGACATCATCGTCGCCATGACACCCATTATGACATCACAATCGCCATGACGACCATTATGGCATCATCATCGCCATGATGACCCTTTATGACATTATCGTCGCCATGACGACCCTTATGACATCATCGTCGCCATGGCAACCATTATGACATCATCATCGCCATGACAACCAATATGATATCATCGTCGCCATGATGACCATTATGATATCATCGTCTCCATGACAACCATTATGACATCATCGTCGCCATGACAACCATTATGACATCATTGTCGCCATGGCGACCATTATGACATCACCGTTGCCATGACGACCATTATGACATCATCGTAGCCATTATGACCATTATTAAATCACAGTCGCCATGACAACCATTGTGACATTTTCGTCGCCATGACGACCATTATGACATCATGACATCACCGTTGCCATGACGACCATTATGACATCACCGTTGCCATGACGACCATTATGACATCATCGTCGCCATGACGACCATTATGACATCATCGTCGCCATGACAACCATTATGACATCACAATCGCCATGACGACCATTATGGCATCATTATCGCCATGATGACCCTTTATGACATTATCTTCGCCATGACGACCATTATGACATCATCGTCGCCATGGCAACCATTATGACATCATCATCGCCATGACAACCAATATGATATCATCGTCGCCATGATGACCATTATGATATCATCATCGCCATGACAACCAATATGATATCATCGTCGCCATGATGACCATTATGACATCATCGTCGCCATGACAACCATTATGACATCATATTCGTCATGGCGACCATTATGACATCACTGTCGCCATGACGACCATTATGACATCACCGTCGCCATGACGACCATTATGACATCATCATCGCCATGATGACCGTTATGACAATATCGTCGCCATGACGACCCTTATGACATCATCGTCGCCATGGCAACCATTATGACATCATCATCGCCATGACAACCAATATGATATCATTGTCGCCATGACAGCCATTATGACATCATCGTCGCCATGTCGACCATTATGACATCATCGTAGCCATTACGATCATTATTAAATCACAGTCGCCATGAAAACCATTATGACATCTTCGTCGCCATGACGACCATTATGACATCATGACATCACCATTGCTATGACCACCATTATGACATCACCGTTGCCATGACGACCATTATGACATCATCGTAGCCATTACGACCATTATCACAGTCGCCATGACAACCATTATGACATCTTCGTCGCCATGACGACCATTATGACATCATCGTCGCCATGACAACCATTATGACATCATCGTCGCCATGGCGACCATTATGACACCACCGTTGCCATGACGACCATTATGACATCATTGTCGCCATGATGACCGTTATGACATTATCGTCGCCATGACGACCCTTATGACATCATCGTCGCCATGGCAACCATTATGACATCATCATCGCCATGACAACCAATATGATATCACCGTCGCCATGATGACCATTATGACATCATCATCGCCATGACAACCATTATGACATCATCGTCGCCATGGTGACCATTATGACATCACCGTCGCCATGACGACCATTATGACATCATCGTAGCCATGACGACCATTATTAAATTACAGTCGCCATGACAACCATTATGACATCTTCGTCGTCATGACGACCATTATGACATCATGACATCACCGTTGCAATGACGACCATTATGACATCATCGTGGCCATGACAACCATTATGACATCACCATCGCCATGACGACCATTATGGCATCATCATCGCCATGATGACCCTTTATGACATTATCGTCGCCATGACGACCCTTATGACATCATCGTCGCCATGGCAACCATTATGACATCATCATCACCATGACAACCAATATGATATCATCGTCGCCATGACGACCATTGTGATATCATCGTCGCCATGACAACCATCATGACATCGTCGCCATGACGACCATTATGACATCACCGTTGCCATGACGACCATTATGACATCATCGTAGCCATTACGACCATTATTAAATCACAGTCGCCATGACAACCATTATGACATCTTCGTCGCCATGACGACCATTATGACATCATGACATCACCGTTGCCATGACGACCATTATGACATCACCGTTGCCATGACGACCATTATGACATCATCGTCGCCATGACGACCATTATGACATCATCGTCGCCATGACGACCATTATGACATCATCGTCGCCATGACAACCATTATGACATCATCGTCGCCATGACAACCATTATGACATCATCGTCGACATGACGACCATTATGACATCATCGTCGCCATGGCGACCATTATGACATCATCATCGCCATGATGACCGTTATGACAATATCGTCGCCATGACGACCCTTATGACATCATCGTCGCCATGGCAACCATTATGACATCATCATCGCCATGACAACCAATATGATATCATTGTCGCCATGACAACCATTATGACATCATCGTCGCCATGACAACCATTATGACATCACGGTCGCCATGTCGACCATTATGACATCATCGTAGCCATTACGATCATTATTAAATCACAGTCGCCATGACAACCATTATGACATCTTCGTCGCCATGACGACCATTATGACATCATGACATCACCATTGCTATGACGACCATTATGACATCACCGTTGCCATGATGACCATTATGACATCATCGTCGCCATGACAACCATTATGACATCATCGTCGCCATGGTGACCATTATGACACCACCGTTGCCATGACGACCATTATGACATCATCGTCGCCTTGATGACAATTATGACATCATCATCGCCATGATGACCCTTTATGACATTATCGTCGCCATGACGACCCTTATGACATCATCGTCGCCATGGCAACCATTATGACATCATCGTCGCCATGGCAACCATTATGACATCATCGTCGCCATGACGACCATTATGACATCATCATCGCCATGACAACCAATATGATATCATCGTCGCCATGATGACCATTATGACATCATCGTCGCCATGACAACCATTATGACATCATCGTCGCCATGGCGACCATTATGACATCACCGTTGCCATGACGACCATTATGACATCATCGTAGCCATTACGACCATTATTAAATCACAGTAGCCATGACAACCATTATGACATCTTCGTCGCCATGACGACCATTATGACATCATGACATCACCGTTGCCATGACGACCATTATTACATTAGCGTCACCATGACGACCATTATGACATCATCGTCGCCATGACAACCATTATGACAACATCGTCGCCATGGCAACCATTATGACATCATCATCGAAATGACAACCAATATGATATCATTGTCGCCATGACAACCATTATGACATCATTGTCGCCATGACGACCATTATGACATCATCGTCGCCATGGCGACCATTATGACATCATCATCGCCATGATGACCGTTATGACAATATCGTCGCCATGACGACCCTTATGACATCATCGTCGCCATGGCAACCATTATGACATCATCATCGCCATGACAACCAATATGATATCATTGTCGCCATGACAACCATTATGACATCATCGTCGCCATGGCAACCATTATGACATCACGGTCGCCATGTCGACCATTATGACATCATCGTAGCCATTACGATCATTATTAAATCACAGTCGCCATGACAACCATTATGACATCTTCGTCGCCATGACGACCATTATGACATCATGACATCACCATTGCTATGACGACCATTATGACATCACCGTTGCCATGACGACCATTATGACATCATCGTAGCCATTACGACCATTATCACAGTCGCCATGACGACCATTATGACATCATCGTCGCCATGACAACCATTATGACATCATCGTCGCCATGGCGACCACTATGACACCACCGTTGCCATGACGACCATTATGACATCATTGTCGTCATGATGACCTTTATGACATTATCCTCGCCATGACGACCCTTATGACATCATCGTCGCCATGGCAACCATTATGACATCATCATCGCCATGACAACCAATATGATATCATCGTCGCCATGATGACCATTATGACATCATCATTGCCATGACAACCATTATGACATCATCGTCGCCATGGTGACCATTATGACATCACCGTCGCCATGACGACCATTATGACATCATCGTAGCCATTACGACCATTATTAAATTACAGTCGCCATGACAACCATTATGACATCTTCGTCTTCATGACGACCATTATGACATCATGACATCACCGTTGCCATGACGACCATTATGACATCATCGTCGCCATGACAACCATTATGACATCACAATCGCCATGACGACCATTATGGCATCATCATCGCCATGATGACCCTTTATGACATTATCGTCGCCATGACGACCCTTATGACATCATCGTCGCCATGGCAACCATTATGACATCATCATCACCATGACAACCAATATGATATCATCGTCGCCATGATGACCATTGTGATATCATCGTCGCCATGACAACCATTATGACATCATCGTCGCCATGACGACCATTATGACATCACCGTTGCCATGACGACCATTATGACATCATCGTAGCCATTACGACCATTATTAAATCACAGTCGCCATGACAACCATTATGACATCTTCGTCGCCATGACGACCATTATGACATCATGACATCACCGTTGCCATGATGACCATTATGACATCACCGCTGCCATGACGACCATTATTACATCATCGTCGCCATGACGACCATTATGACATCATCGTCGCCATGACAACCATTATAACATCATCATCGCCATGATGACCGTTATGACAATATCGTCGCCATGACGACACTTATGACATCATCGTCTCCATGGCAACCATTATGACATCATCATCGCCATGACAACCAATATGATATAATTGTCGTCATGACAACCATTATGACATCATCGTCGCCTTGGCAACCATTATGACATCACGGTCGCCATGTCGACCATTATGACATCATCGTAGCTATTACGACCATTATTAAATCACAGTCGCCATGACAACCATTATGACATCTTCGTCGCCATGTCGACCATTATGACATCATGACATCACCGTTGCCATGACGACCATTATGACATCACCGTTGCCATGACGACCATTATGACATCATCGTCACCATTACGACCATTATTAAATCACAGTCGCCATGACAACCATTATGACATCTTCGTCGCCATGACGACCATTAGACATCATGACATCACCGTTGCCATGACGACCATTATGACATCATCGTCGCCATGACAACCATTATGACATCTTCGTCGCCATGACGACCATTATGACATCATGACATCACCGTTGCCATGACGACCATTATGACATCACCGTTGCCATGACGACCATTATGACATCATCGTCGCCATGACGACCATTATGACATCATCGTCGCTATGACAACCATTATGACATCACAATCGCCATGACGACCATTATGACATCATCGTCGCCATGGCGACCATTATGACATCATCATCGCCATGATGACCGTTATGACAATATCGTCCCAATGACGACCCTTATAACATCATCGTCGCCATGGCAACCATTATGACATCATCATCGCCATGACAACCAATATGATATCATTGTCGCCATGACAACCATTATGACATCATCGTCGCCATGGCAACCATTATGACATTACGGTCGCCATGTCGACCATTATGACATCATCGTAGCCATTACGACCATTATTAAATCACAGTCTCCATGACAACCATTGTGACATCTTCGTCGCCATGACGACCATTATGACATCACCGTTCCTATGACGACCATTATGACATCACCGTTGCCATGACGACCATTATGACATCATCGTAGCCATTACGACCATTATTAAATCACAGTCGCCATGACAACCATTATGACATCTTCGTCGCCATGACGACCATTATGACATCATGACATCACCGTTGCCATGACGACCATTATGACATCATCGTCGCCATGACAACCATTATGACATCATCGTCGCCATGGCGACCATTATGACACCACCGTTGCCATGACGACCATTATGACATCATCGTCGCCTTGACGACAATTATGACATCATCATCGCCATGACGACCATTATGACATCATCATCTCCATGATGACCGTTATGACATTATCGTCGCCATGATGACCCTTATGACATCATCGTCGCCATGGCAACCATTATGACATCATCATCGCCATGACGACCATTATGACATCATCATCGCCATGATGACCGTTATGACATTATCGTCGCCATGATGACCATTATGACATCATCGTCGCCATGACAACCATTATGACATCATCGTCGCCATGGCGACCATTATGACATCACCTTCACCATGACGACCATTATGACATCACCGTAGCCATTACGACCATTATTAAATCACAGTCGCCATGACAACCATTATGACATCTTCGTCGCCATGACGACCATTATGACATCATGACATCACCGTTGCCATGACGACCATTATGACATCACCGTCGCCATGACGACCATTATGACATCATCGTCGCCATGACGACCATTATGACATCATCGTCGCCATGACACCCATTATGACATCACAATCGCCATGACGACCATTATGGCATCATCATCGCCATGATGACCCTTTATGACATTATCGTCGCCATGACGACCCTTATGACATCATCGTCGCCATGGCAACCATTATGACATCATCATCGCCATGACAACCAATATGATATCATCGTCGCCATGATGACCATTATGATATCATCGTCTCCATGACAACCATTATGACATCATTGTCGCCATGACAACCATTATGACATCATTGTCGCCATGGCGACCATTATGACATCACCGTTGCCATGACGACCATTATGACATCATCGTAGCCATTATGACCATTATTAAATCACAGTCGCCATGACAACCATTGTGACATTTTCGTCGCCATGACGACCATAATGACATCATGACATCACCGTTGCCATGACGACCATTATGACATCACCGTTGCCATGACGACCATTATGACATCATCGTCGCCATGACGACCATTATGACATCATCGTCGCCATGACAACCATTATGACATCACAATCGCCATGACGACCATTATGGCATCATTATCGCCATGATGACCCTTTATGACATTATCTTCGCCATGACGACCCTTATGACATCATCGTCGCCATGGCAACCATTATGACATCATCATCGCCATGACAACCAATATGATATCATCGTCGCCATGATGACCATTATGATATCATCATCGCCATGACAACCAATATGATATCATCGTCGCCATGATGACCATTATGACATCATCGTCGCCATGACAACCATTATGACATCATATTCGTCATGGCGACCATTATGACATCACTGTCGCCATGACGACCATTATGACATCACCGTCGCCATGACGACCATTATGACATCATCATCGCCATGATGACCGTTATGACAATATCGTCGCCATGACGACCCTTATGACATCATCGTCGCCATGGCAACCATTATGACATCATCATCGCCATGACAACCAATATGATATCATTGTCGCCATGACAGCCATTATGACATCATCGTCGCCATGTCGACCATTATGACATCATCGTAGCCATTACGATCATTATTAAATCACAGTCGCCATGAAAACCATTATGACATCTTCGTCGCCATGACGACCATTATGACATCATGACATCACCATTGCTATGACGACCATTATGACATCACCGTTGCCATGACGACCATTATGACATCATCGTAGCCATTACGACCATTATCACAGTCGCCATGACAACCATTATGACATCTTCGTCGCCATGACGACCATTATGACATCATCGTCGCCATGACAACCATTATGACATCATCGTCGCCATGGCGACCATTATGACACCACCGTTGCCATGACGACCATTATGACATCATTGTCGCCATGATGACCGTTATGACATTATCGTCGCCATGACGACCCTTATGACATCATCGTCGCCATGGCAACCATTATGACATCATCATCGCCATGACAACCAATATGATATCACCGTCGCCATGATGACCATTATGACATCATCATCGCCATGACAACCATTATGACATCATCGTCGCCATGGTGACCATTATGACATCACCGTCGCCATGACGACCATTATGACATCATCGTAGCCAAGACGACCATTATTAAATTACAGTCGCCATGACAACCATTATGACATCTTCGTCGTCATGACGACCATTATGACATCATGACATCACCGTTGCAATGACGACCATTATGACATCATCGTCGCCATGACAACCATTATGACATCACCATCGCCATGACGACCATTATGGCATCATCATCGCCATGATGACCCTTTATGACATTATCGTCGCCATGACGACCCTTATGACATCATCGTCGCCATGGCAACCATTATGACATCATCATCACCATGACAACCAATATGATATCATCGTCGCCATGATGACCATTGTGATATCATCGTCGCCATGACAACCATCATGACATCATCATCGCCATGACGACCATTATGACATCACCGTTGCCATGACGACCATTATGACATCATCGTAGCCATTACGACCATTATTAAATCACAGTCGCCATGACAACCATTATGACATCTTCGTCGCCATGACGACCATTATGACATCATGACATCACCGTTGCCATGACGACCATTATGACATCACCGTTGCCATGACGACCATTATGACATCATCGTCGCCATGACGACCATTATGACATCATCGTCGCCATGACGACCATTATGACATCATCGTCGCCATGACAACCATTATGACATCATCGTCGCCATGACGACCATTATGACATCATCGTCGCCATGACGACCATTATGACATCATCGTCGCCATGGCGACCATTATGACATCATCATCGCCATGATGACCGTTATGACAATATCGTCGCCATGACGACCCTTATGACATCATCGTCGCTATGGCAACCATTATGACATCATCATCGCCATGACGACCCTTATGACATCATCGTCGCCATGGCAACCATTATGACATCATCATCGCCATGACAACCAATATGATATCATTGTCGCCATGACAACCATTATGACATCATCGTCGCCATGACAACCATTATGACATCACGGTCGCCATGTCGACCATTATGACATCATCGTAGCCATTACGATCATTATTAAATCACAGTCGCCATGACAACCATTATGACATCTTCGTCGCCATGACGACCATTATGACATCATGACATCACCATTGCTATGACGACCATTATGACATCACCGTTGCCATGATGACCATTATGACATCATCGTCGCCATGACAACCATTATGACATCATCGTCGCCATGGTGACCATTATGACACCACCGTTGCCATGACGACCATTATGACATCATCGTCGCCTTGATGACAATTATGACATCATCATCGCCATGACGACCATTATGACATCATCATCGCCATGATGACCCTTTATGACATTATCGTCGCCATGACGACCCTTATGACATCATCGTCGCCATGGCAACCATTATGACATCATCGTCGCCATGGCAACCAATATGATATAATTGTCGTCATGACAACCATTATGACATCATCGTCGCCTTGGCAACCATTATGACATCACGGTCGCCATGTCGACCATTATGACATCATCGTAGCTATTACGACCATTATTAAATCACAGTCGCCATGACAACCATTATGACATCTTCGTCGCCATGTCGACCATTATGACATCATGACATCACCGTTGCTATGACGACCATTATGACATCACCGTTGCCATGACGACCATTATGACATCATCGTCACCATTACGACCATTATTAAATCACAGTCGCCATGACAACCATTATGACATCTTCGTCGCCATGACGACCATTAGACATCATGACATCACCGTTGCCATGACGACCATTATGACATCATCGTCGCCATGACAACCATTATGACATCATCGTCGCCATGGTGACCATTATGACACCACCGTTGCCATGACGACCATTATGACATCATCGTCGCCTTGATGACAATTATGACATCATCATCGCCATGACGACCATTATGACATCATCATCGCCATGATGACCCTTTATGACATTATCGTCGCCATGACGACCCTTATGACATCATCGTCGCCATGGCAACCACTATGACATCATCGTCGCCATGGCAACCATTATGACATCATCGTCGCCATGACGACCATTATGACATCATGATCGCCATGGCAACCAATATGATATCATCGTCACCATTATGACATCATCGGCGCCATGACAACCATTATGACATCATCGTCGCCATGGCGACCATTATGACATCACCGTTGCCATGACGACCATTATGACATCATCGTAGCCATTACGACCATTATTAAATCACAGTCGCCATGACAACCATTATGACATCTTCGTCGCCATGACGACCATTATGACATCATGACATCACCGTTGCCATGACGACCATTATGACATCATCGTCGCCATGACAACCATTATGACATCATCGTCGCCATGGCAACCATTATGACATCATCATCGCCATGACGACCATTATGACATCATCATCGCCATGATGACCGTTATGACATTATCGTCGCCATGATGACCATTATGACATCATCGTCGCCATGACAACCATTATGACATCATCGTCGCCATGGCGACCATTATGACATCACCTTCGCCATGACGACCATTATGACATCACCGTAGCCATTACGACCATTATTAAATCACAGTCGCCATGACAACCATTATGACATCTTCGTCGCCATGACGACCATTATGACATCATGACATCACCGTTGCCATGACGACCATTATGACATCATCGTCGCCATGACAACCATTATGACATCACAATCGCCATGACGACCATTATGGCATCATCATCGCCATGATGACCCTTTATGACATTATCGTCGCCATGGCATCCATTATGACATCATCATCACCATGACAACCAATATGATATCATCGTCGCCATGATGACCATTGTGATATCATCGTCGCCATGACAACCATTATGACATCATCGTCGCCATGACGACCATTATGACATCACCGTTGCCATGACGACCATTATGACATCATCGTAGCAATTACGACCATTATTAAATCACAGTCGCCATGACAACCATTATGACATCTTTGTCGCCATGACGACCATTATGACATCATGACATCACCGTTGCCATGACGACCATTATGACATCATCGTCGCTATGACGACCATTATGACATCATCGTCACCATGACGACCATTATGACATCATCGTCGCCATGACAAGCATTATGACATCATCATCGCCATGATGACCGTTATGACAATATCGTCGCCATGACGACCCTTATGACATCATCGTCGCCATGGCAACCATTATGACATCATCATCGCCATGACAACCAATATGATATCATTGTCGCCATGACAACCATTATGACATCTTCGTCGCCATGACGACCATTATGACATCATGACATCACCGTTGCCATGACGACCATTATGACATCATCGTCGCCATGACAACCATTATGACATCATCGTCGCCATGGCGACCATTATGACACCACCGTTGCCATGACGACCATTATGACATCATCGTCGCCTTGACGACAATTATGACATCATCATCGCCATGACGACCATTATGACATCATCATCGCCATGATGACCGTTATGACATTATCGTCGCCATGATGACCCTTATGACATCATCGTCGCCATGGCAACCATTATGACATCATCATCGCCATGACGACCATTATGACATCATCATCGCCATGATGACCGTTATGACATTATCGTCGCCATGATGACCATTATGACATCATCGTCGCCATGACAACCATTATGACATCATCGTCGCCATGGCGACCATTATGACATCACCTTCACCATGACGACCATTATGACATCACCGTAGCCATTACGACCATTATTAAATCACAGTCGCCATGACAACCATTATGACATCTTCGTCGCCATGACGACCATTATGACATCATGACATCACCGTTGCCATGACGACCATTATGACATCACCGTCGCCATGACGACCATTATGACATCATCGTCGCCATGACGACCATTATGACATCATCGTCGCCATGACACCCATTATGACATCACAATCGCCATGACGACCATTATGGCATCATCATCGCCATGATGACCCTTTATGACATTATCGTCGCCATGACGACCCTTATGACATCATCGTCGCCATGGCAACCATTATGACATCATCATCGCCATGACAACCAATATGATATCATCGTCGCCATGATGACCATTATGATATCATCGTCTCCATGACAACCATTATGACATCATCGTCGCCATGACAACCATTATGACATCATTGTCGCCATGGCGACCATTATGACATCACCGTTGCCATGACGACCATTATGACATCATCGTAGCCATTATGACCATTATTAAATCACAGTCGCCATGACAACCATTGTGACATTTTCGTCGCCATGACGACCATAATGACATCATGACATCACCGTTGCCATGACGACCATTATGACATCACCGTTGCCATGACGACCATTATGACATCATCGTCGCCATGACGACCATTATGACATCATCGTCGCCATGACAACCATTATGACATCACAATCGCCATGACGACCATTATGGCATCATTATCGCCATGATGATCCTTTATGACATTATCTTCGCCATGACGACCCTTATGACATCATCGTCGCCATGGCAACCATTATGACATCATCATCGCCATGACAACCAATATGATATCATCGTCGCCATGATGACCATTATGATATCATCATCGCCATGACAACCAATATGATATCATCGTCGCCATGATGACCATTATGACATCATCGTCGCCATGACAACCATTATGACATCATATTCGTCATGGCGACCATTATGACATCACTGTCGCCATGATGACCATTATGACATCACCGTCGCCATGATGACCGTTATGACAATATCGTCGCCATGACGACCCTTATGACATCATCGTCGCCATGGCAACCATTATGACATCATCATCGCCATGACAACCAATATGATATCATTGTCGCCATGACAGCCATTATGACATCATCGTCGCCATGTCGACCATTATGACATCATCGTAGCCATTACGATCATTATTAAATCACAGTCGCCATGAAAACCATTATGACATCTTCGTCGCCATGACGACCATTATGACATCATGACATCACCATTGCTATGACGACCATTATGACATCACCGTTGCCATGACGACCATTATGACATCATCGTAGCCATTACGACCATTATCACAGTCGCCATGACAACCATTATGACATCTTCGTCGCCATGACGACCATTATGACATCATCGTCGCCATGACAACCATTATGACATCATCGTCGCCATGGCGACCATTATGACACCACCGTTGCCATGACGACCATTATGACATCATTGTCGCCATGATGACCATTATGACATTATTGTCGCCATGACGACCCTTATGACATCATCGTCGCCATGGCAACCATTATGACATCATCATCGCCATGACAACCAATATGATATCACCGTCGCCATGATGACCATTATGACATCATCATCGCCATGACAACCATTATGACATCATCGTCGCCATGGTGACCATTATGACATCACCGTCGCCATGACGACCATTATGACATCATCGTAGCCAAGACGACCATTATTAAATTACAGTCGCCATGACAACCATTATGACATCTTCGTCGTCATGACGACCATTATGACATCATGACATCACCGTTGCAATGACGACCATTATGACATCATCGTCGCCATGACAACCATTATGACATCACCATCGCCATGACGACCATTATGGCATCATCATCGCCATGATGACCCTTTATGACATTATCGTCGCCATGACGACCCTTATGACATCATCGTCGCCATGGCAACCATTATGACATCATCATCACCATGACAACCAATATGATATCATCGTCGCCATGATGACCATTGTGATATCATCGTCGCCATGACAACCATCATGACATCATCGTCGCCATGACGACCATTATGACATCACCGTTGCCATGACGACCATTATGACATCATCGTAGCCATTACGACCATTATTAAATCACAGTCGCCATGACAACCATTATGACATCTTCGTCGCCATGAGGACCATTATGACATCATGACATCACCGTTGCCATGACGACCATTATGACATCACCGTTGCCATGACGACCATTATGACATCATCGTCGCCATGACGACCATTATGACATCATCGTCGCCATGACGACCATTATGACATCATCGTCGCCATGACAACCATTATGACATCATCGTCGCCATGACGACCATTATGACATCATCGTCGCCATGACGACCATTATGACATCATCGTCGCCATGGCGACCATTATGACATCATCATCGCCATGATGACCGTTATGACAATATCGTCGCCATGACGACCCTTATGACATCATCGTCGCCATGGCAACCATTATGACATCATCATCGCCATGACAACCAATATGATATCATTGTCGCCATGACAACCATTATGACATCATCGTCGCCATGACAACCATTATGACATCACGGTCGCCATGTCGACCATTATGACATCATCGTAGCCATTACGATCATTATTAAATCACAGTCGCCATGACAACCATTATGACATCTTCGTCGCCATGACGACCATTATGACATCATGACATCACCATTGCTATGACGACCATTATGACATCACCGTTGCCATGATGACCATTATGACATCATCGTCGCCATGACAACCATTATGACATCATCGTCGCCATGGTGACCATTATGACACCACCGTTGCCATGACGACCATTATGACATCATCGTCGCCTTGATGACAATTATGACATCATCATCGCCATGACGACCATTATGACATCATCATCGCCATGATGACCCTTTATGACATTATCGTCGCCATGACGACCCTTATGACATCATCGTCGCCATGGCAACCATTATGACATCATCGTCGCCATGGCAACCAATATGATATAATTGTCGTCATGACAACCATTATGACATCATCGTCGCCTTGGCAACCATTATGACATCACGGTCGCCATGTCGACCATTATGACATCATCGTAGCTATTACGACCATTATTAAATCACAGTCGCCATGACAACCATTATGACATCTTCGTCGCCATGTCGACCATTATGACATCATGACATCACCGTTGCTATGACGACCATTATGACATCACCGTTGCCATGACGACCATTATGACATCATCGTCACCATTACGACCATTATTAAATCACAGTCGCCATGACAACCATTATGACATCTTCGTCGCCATGACGACCATTAGACATCATGACATCACCGTTGCCATGACGACCATTATGACATCATCGTCGCCATGACAACCATTATGACATCATCGTCGCCATGGTGACCATTATGACACCACCGTTGCCATGACGACCATTATGACATCATCGTCGCCTTGATGACAATTATGACATCATCATCGCCATGACGACCATTATGACATCATCATCGCCATGATGACCCTTTATGACATTATCGTCGCCATGACGACCCTTATGACATCATCGTCGCCATGGCAACCACTATGACATCATCGTCGCCATGGCAACCATTATGACATCATCGTCGCCATGACGACCATTATGACATCATGATCGCCATGGCAACCAATATGATATCATCGTCACCATTATGACATCATCGTCGCCATGACAACCATTATGACATCATCGTCGCCATGGCGACCATTATGACATCACCGTTGCCATGACGACCATTATGACATCATCGTAGCCATTACGACCATTATTAAATCACAGTCGCCATGACAACCATTATGACATCTTCGTCGCCATGACGACCATTATGACATCATGACATCACCGTTGCCATGACGACCATTATGACATCATCGTCGCCATGACAACCATTATGACATCATCGTCGCCATGGCAACCATTATGACATCATCATCGCCATGACGACCATTATGACATCATCATCGCCATGATGACCGTTATGACATTATCGTCGCCATGATGACCATTATGACATCATCGTCGCCATGACAACCATTATGACATCATCGTCGCCATGGCGACCATTATGACATCACCTTCGCCATGACGACCATTATTACATCACCGTAGCCATTACGACCATTATTAAATCACAGTCGCCATGACAACCATTATGACATCTTCGTCGCCATGACGACCATTATGACATCATGACATCACCGTTGCCATGACGACCATTATGACATCATCGTCGCCATGACAACCATTATGACATCACAATCGCCATGACGACCATTATGGCATCATCATCGCCATGATGACCCTTTATGACATTATCGTCGCCATGGCAACCATTATGACATCATCATCACCATGACAACCAATATGATATCATCGTCGCCATGATGACCATTGTGATATCATCGTCGCCATGACAACCATTATGACATCATCGTCGCCATGACGACCATTATGACATCACCGTTGCCATGACGACCATTATGACATCATCGTAGCAATTACGACCATTATTAAATCACAGTCGCCATGACAACCATTATGACATCTTTGTCGCCATGACGACCATTATGACATCATGACATCACCGTTGCCATGACGACCATTATGACATCATCGTCGCTATGACGACCATTATGACATCATCGTCACCATGACGACCATTATGACATCATCGTCGCCATGACAAGCATTATGACATCATCATCGCCATGATGACCGTTATGACAATATCGTCGCCATGACGACCCTTATGACATCATCGTCGCCATGGCAACCATTATGACATCATCATCGCCATGACAACCAATATGATATCATTGTCGCCATGACAACCATTATGACATCATCGTCGCCATGGCAACCATTATGACATCACGGTCGCCATGTCGACCATTATGACATCATCGTAGCCATTACGATCATTATTAAATCACAGTCGCCATGACAACCATTATGACATCTTCGTCGCCATGACGACCATTATGACATCACCATTGCTATGACGACCATTATGACATCACCGTTGCCATGATGACCATTATGACATCATCGTCGCCATGACAACCATTATGACATGATCGTCGCCATGGTGACCATTATGACACCACCGTTGCCATGACGACCATTATGACATCATCGTCGCCTTGATGACAATTATGACATCATCATCGCCATGACGACCATTATGACATCATCATCTCCATGATGACCCTTTATGACATTATCGTCGCCATGACGACCCTTATGACATCATCGTCGCCATGGCAACCATTATGACATCATCGTCGCCATGGCAACCAATATGATATAATTGTCGTCATGACAACCATTATGACATCATCGTCGCCTTGGCAACCATTATGACATCACGGTCGCCATGTCGACCATTATGACATCATCGTAGCTATTACGACCATTATTAAATCACAGTCGCCATGACAACCATTATGACATCTTCGTCGCCATGTCGACCATTATGACATCATGACATCACCGTTGCTATGACGACCATTATGACATCACCGTTGCCATGACGACCATTATGACATCATCGTCACCATTACGACCATTATTAAATCACAGTCGCCATGACAACCATTATGACATCTTCGTCGCCATGACGACCATTAGACATCATGACATCACCGTTGCCATGACGACCATTATGACATCATCGTCGCCATGACAACCATTATGACATCATCGTCGCCATGGTGACCATTATGACACCACCGTTGCCATGACGACCATTATGACATCATCGTCGCCTTGATGACCATTATGACATCATCATCGCCATGACGACCATTATGACATCATCATCGCCATGATGACCCTTTATGACATTATCGTCGCCATGACGACCCTTATGACATCATCGTCGCCATGGCAACCACTATGACATCATCGTCGCCATGGCAACCATTATGACATCATCGTCGCCATGACGACCATTATGACATCATGATCGCCATGGCAACCAATATGATATCATCGTCACCATTATGACATCATCGTCGCCATGACAACCATTATGACATCATCGTCGCCATGGCGACCATTATGACATCACCGTTGCCATGACGACCATTATGACATCATCGTAGCCATTACGACCATTATTAAATCACAGTCGCCATGACAACCATTATGACATCTTCGTCGCCATGACGACCATTATGACATCATGACATCACCGTTGCCATGACGACCATTATGACATCATCGTCGCCATGACAACCATTATGACATCATCGTCGCCATGGCAACCATTATGACATCATCATCGCCATGACGACCATTATGACATCATCATCGCCATGATGACCGTTATGACATTATCGTCGCCATGATGACCATTATGACATCATCGTCGCCATGACAACCATTATGACATCATCGTCGCCATGGCGACCATTATGACATCACCTTCGCCATGACGACCATTATGACATCACCGTAGCCATTACGACCATTATTAAATCACAGTCGCCATGACAACCATTATGACATCTTCGTCGCCATGACGACCATTATGACATCATGACATCACCGTTGCCATGACGACCATTATGACATCATCGTCGCCATGACAACCATTATGACATCACAATCGCCATGACGACCATTATGGCATCATCATCGCCATGATGACCCTTTATGACATTATCGTCGCCATGGCAACCATTATGACATCATCATCACCATGACAACCAATATGATATCATCGTCGCCATGATGACCATTGTGATATCATCGTCGCCATGACAACCATTATGACATCATCGTCGCCATGACGACCATTATGACATCACCGTTGCCATGACGACCATTATGACATCATCGTAGCAATTACGACCATTATTAAATCACAGTCGCCATGACAACCATTATGACATCTTTGTCGCCATGACGACCATTATGACATCATGACATCACCGTTGCCATGACGACCATTATGACATCATCGTCGCTATGACGACCATTATGACATCATCGTCACCATGACGACCATTATGACATCATCGTCGCCATGACAAGCATTATGACATCATCATCGCCATGATGACCGTTATGACAATATCGTCGCCATGACGACCCTTATGACATCATCGTCGCCATGGCAACCATTATGACATCATCATCGCCATGACAACCAATATGATATCATTGTCGCCATGACAACCATTATGACATCATCGTCGCCATGGCAACCATTATGACATCACGGTCGCCATGTCGACCATTATGACATCATCGTAGCCATTACGATCATTATTAAATCACAGTCGCCATGACAACCATTATGACATCTTCGTCGCCATGACGACCATTATGACATCATGACATCACCATTGCTATGACGACCATTATGACATCACCGTTGCCATGACGACCATTATGACATCATCGTAGCCATTACGACCATTATCACAGTCGCCATGACAACCATTATGACATCTTCGTCGCCATGACCACCATTATGACATCATGACATCACCGTTGCCATGACGACCATTATGACATCATCGTCGCCATGACAACCATTATGACATTATCGTCGCCATGGTGACCATTATGACACCACCGTTGCCATGACGACCATTATGACATCATTGTCGCCTTGACGACAATTATGACATTATCATCGCCATGACGACCATTATGACATCATCATCGCCATGATGACCGTTATGACAAAATCGTCGCCATGACGACCCTTATGACATCATCGTCGCCATGGAAACCATTATGACATCATCATCGCCATGACAACCAATATGATATCATCGTCGCCATGATGACCATTATGACATCATCGTCGCCATGGTGACCATTATGACATCACCGTCGCCATGACGACCATTATGACATCATCGTAGCCATTACGACCATTATTAAATCACAGTCGCCATGACAACCATTATGACATCTTCGTCGCCATGACGACCATTATGACATCATGACATCACCGTTGCCATGACGACCATTATGACATCACCGTTGCCATGACGACCATTATGACATCACCGTCACCATGACGACCATTATGACATAATCGTCGCCATGACAACCATTATGACATCACAATCGCCATGACGACCATTATGGCATCATCATCGCCATGATGACCCTTTATGACATTATCGTCGCCATGACGACCCTTATGACATCATCGTCGCCATGGCAACCATTATGACATCATCATCGCCATGACAACCAATATGATATCATCGTCGCCATGATGACCATTGTGATATAATCGTCGCCATGACAACCATTATGACATCATCGTCGCCATGACCACCATTATGACATCACCGTTGCCATGACGACCATTATGACATCATCGTAGCCATTACGACTATTATTAAATCACAGTCGCCATGACAACCATTATGACATCTTCGTCGCCATGACGACCATTATGACATCATGACATCACCGTTGCCATGACGACCATTATGACATCACCGTTGCTATGACGACCATTATGACATCATCGTCGCCATGACGACCATTATGACATCATCGTAGCCATGACAACCATTATGACATCATCGTCGCCATGGCAACCATTATGACATCATATTCGCCAAGGCGACCATTATGACATCACCGTCACCATGATGACCATTATGACATCATCATAGCCATTACGACCATTATTAAATCACAGTCGCCATGACAACCATTATGACATCTTCGTCGCCATGACGACCATTATGACATCATGACATCACCGTTGCCATGACGGCCATTATGACATCACCGTTGCCATGACGACCATTATGACATCATCGTCGCCATGACGACCATTATGACATCATCGTCGCTATGACAACCATTATGACATCACAATCGCCATGACGACCATTATGACTTCATCGTCGCCATGGCGACCATTATGACATCATCATCGCCATGATGACCGTTATGACAATATCGTCCCAATGACGACCCTTATAACATCATCGTCGCCATGGCAACCATTATGACATGATCATCGCCATGACAACCAATATGATATCATTGTCGCCATGACAACCATTATGACATCATCGTCGCCATTGCAACCATTATGACATTACGGTCGCCATGTCGACCATTATGACATCATCGTAGCCATTACGACCATTATTAAATCACAGTCTCCATGACAACCATTGTGACATCTTCGTCGCCATGACGACCATTATGACATCACCGTTCCTATGACGACCATTATGACATCACCGTTGCCATGACGACCATTATGACATCATCGTAGCCATTACGACCATTATTAAATCACAGTCGCCATGACAACCATTATGACATCTTCGTCGCCATGACGACCATTATGACATCATGACATCACCGTTGCCATGACGACCATTATGACATCATCGTCGCCATGACAACCATTATGACATCATCGTCGCCATCGCGACCAGTATGACACCACCGTTGCCATGACGACCATTATGACATCATCGCCGCCTTGACGACAATTATGACATCATCATCGCCATGACGACCATTATGACATCATCATCGCCATGATGACCGTTATGACATTATCGTCGCCATGATGACCCTTATGACATCATCGTCGCCATGGCAACCATTATGACATCATCATCGCCATGACGACCATTATGACATCATCATCGCCATGATGACCGTTATGACATTATCGTCGCCATGATGACCATTATGACATCATCATCGCCATGACAACCATTATGACATCATCGTCGCCATGGCGACCATTATGACATCACCTTCGCCATGACGACCATTATGACATCACCGTAGCCATTACGACCATTATTAAATCACAGTCGCCATGACAACCATTATGACATCTTCGTCGCCATGACGACCATTATGACATCATGACATCACCGTCGCCATGACGACCCTTATGACATCATCGTCGCCATGGCAACCATTATGACATCATCATCACCATGACAACCAATATGATATCATCGTCGCCATGATGACCATTGTGATATCATCGTCGCCATGACAACCATTATGACATCATCGTCGCCATGACGACCATTATGACATCACCGTTGCCATGACGACCATTATGACATCATCGTAGCAATTACGACCATTATTAAATCACAGTCGCCATGACAACCATTATGACATCTTTGTCGCCATGACGACCATTATGACATCATGACATCACCGTTGCCATGATGACCATTATGACATCATCGTCGCTATGACGACCATTATGACATCATCGTCACCATGACGACCATTATGACATCATCGTCGCCATGACAAGCATTATGACATCATCATCGCCATGATGACCGTTATGACAATATCGTCGCCATGACGACCCTTACGACATCATCGTCGCCATGGCAACCATTATGACATCATCATCGCCATGACAACCAATATGATATCATTGTCGCCATGACAACCATTATGACATCATCGTCGCCATGGCAACCATTATGACATCACGGTCGCCATGTCGACCATTATGACATCATCGTAGCCATTATGATCATTATTAAATCACAGTCGCCATGACAACCATTATGACATCTTCGTCGCCATGACGACCATTATGACATCATGACATCACCATTGCTATGACGACCATTATGACATCACCGTTGCCATGACGACCATTATGACATCATCGTAGCCATTACGACCATTATCACAGTCGCCATGACAACCATTATGACATCTTCGTTGCCATGACCACCATTATGACATCATGACATCACCGTTGCCATGACGACCATTATGACAACATCGTCGCCATGACAACCATTATGACATCATCGTCGCCATGGCGACCATTATGACACCACCGTTGCCATGACGACCATTATGACATCATTGTCGCCTTGACGACAATTATGACATTATCATCGCCATGACGACCATTATGACATCATCATCGCCATGATGACCGTTATGACAAAATCGTCGCCATGACGACCCTTATGACATCATCGTCGCCATGGAAACCATTATGACATCATCATCGCCATGACAACCAATATGATATCATCGTCGCCATGATGACCATTATGACATCATCGTCACCATGGTGACCATTATGACATCACCGTCGCCATGACGACCATTATGACATCATCGTAGCCATTACAACCATTATTAAATCACAGTCGCCATGACAACCATTATGACATCTTCGTCGCCATGACGACCATTATGACATCATGACATCACCGTTGCCATGATGACCATTATGACATCACCGTCACCATGACGACCATTATGACATAATCGTCGCCATGACAACCATTATGACATCACAATCGCCATGACGACCATTATGGCATCATCATCGCCATGATGACCCTTTATGACATTATCGTCGCCATGACGACCCTTATTACATCATCGTCGCCATGGCAACCATTATGACATCATCATCGCCATGACAACCAATATGATATCATCGTCGCCATGATGACCATTGTGATATCATCGTCGCCATGACAACCATTATGACATCATCGTCGCCATGATCACCATTATGACATCACCGTTGCCATGACGACCATTATGACATCATCGTAGCCATTACGACTATTATTAAATCACAGTCGCCATGACAACCATTATGACATCTTCGTCGCCATGACGACCATTATGACATCATGACATCACCGTTGCCATGACGACCATTATGACATCACCGTTGCTATGACGACCATTATGACATCATCGTCGCCATGACGACCATTATGACATCATCGTAGCCATGACAACCATTATGACATCATCGTCGCCATTTCAACCATTATGACATCATATTCGCCATGGTGACCATTATGACATCACCGTCGCCATGACGACCATTATGACATCATCATAGCCATTACGACCATTATTAAATCACAGTCGCCATGACAACCATTATGACATCTTCGTCGCCATGACGACCATTATGACATCATGACATCACCGTTGCCATGACGACCATTATGACATCACCGTTGCCATGACGACCATTATGACATCATCGTCGCCATGACGACCATTATGACATCATCGTCGCCATGACAACCATTATGACATCACAATCGCCATGACGACCATTATGACATCATCATCGCCATGATGACCGTTATGACAATATCGTCCCAATGACGACCCTTATAACATCATCGTCGCCATGGCAACCATTATGACATCATCATCGCCATGACAACCAATATGATATCATTGTCGCCATGACAACCATTATGACATCATCGTCGCCATGGCAACCATTATGACATTACGGTCGCCATGTCGACCATTATGACATCATCGTAGCCATTACGACCATTATTAAATCACAGTCTCCATGACAACCATTGTGACATCTTCGTCGCCATGACGACCATTATGACATCACCGTTCCTATGACGACCATTATGACATCACCGTTGCCATGACGACCATTATGACATCATCGTAGCCATTACGACCATTATTAAATCACAGTCGCCATGACAACCATTATGACATCTTCGTCGCCATGACGACCATTATGACATCATGACATCACCGTTGCCATGACGACCATTATGACATCATCGTCGCCATGACAACCATTATGACATCATCGTCGCCATCGCGACCATTATGACACCACCGTTGCCATGACGACCATTATGACATCATCGCCGCCTTGACGACAATTATGACATCATCATCGCCATGACGACCATTATGACATCATCATCGCCATGATGACCGTTATGACATTATCGTCGCCATGATGACCCTTATGACATCATCGTCGCCATGGCAACCATTATGACATCATCATCGCCATGACGACCATTATGACATCATCATCGCCATGATGACCGTTATGACATTATCGTCGCCATGATGACCATTATGACATCATCGTCGCCATGACAACCATTATGACATCTTCGTCGCCATGACGACCATTATGACATCATGACATCACCGTTGCCATGACGACCATTATGACATCATCGTCGCCATGACAACCATTATGACATCACAATCGCCATGACGACCATTATGGCATCATCATCGCCATGATGACCCTTTATGACATTATCGTCGCCATGACGACCCTTATGACATCATCGTCGCCATGGCAACCATTATGACATCATCATCACCATGACAACCAATATGATATCGTCGCCATGATGACTATTGTGATATCATCGTCGCCATGACAAACATTATGACATCATCGTCGCCATAACGACCATTATGACATCACCGTTGCCATGACGACCATTATGACATCATCGTAGCCATTACGACCATTATGACATCATGACATCACCGTTGCCATGACGACCATTATGACATCAGCGTCGCCATGACGACCATTATGACATCATCGTCGCCATGACGACCATTATGACATCATCGTCGCCATGACGACCATTATGACATCATCGTCGCCATGTCAACCATTATGACATCATCGTCGCCATGACGACCATTATGACATCATCGTCGCCATGGCGACCATTATGACATCATCATCGCCATGATGACCGTTATGACAATATCGTCGCCATGACGACCCTTATGACATCATCGTCGCCATGGCAACCATTATGACATCATCATCGCCATGACAACCAATATGATATCATTGTCGCCATGACAACCATTATGACATCATCGTCGCCATGGCAACCATTTTGACATCACGGTCGCCATGTCGACCATTATGACATCATCATAGCCATTACGATCATTATTAAATCACAGTCGCCATGACAACCATTATGACATCTTCGTCGCCATGACGACCATTATGACATCATGACATCACCATTGCTATGACGACCATTATGACATCACCGTTGCCATGACGACCATTATGACATCATTGTAGCCATTACGACCATTATCACAGTCGCCATGACAACCATTATGACATCTTCGTCGCCATGACCACCATTATGACATAATGACATCACCGTTGCCATGACGACCATTATGACATCATCGTCGCCATGACAACCATTATGACATCTTCGTCGCCATGACGACCATTATGACATCATGACATCACCATTGCTATGACGACCATTATGACATCACCGTTGCCATGACGACCATTATGACATCATCGTAGCCATTACGACCATTATCAAAGTCGCCATGACCACCATTATGACATCATGACATCACCGTTGCCATGACGACCATTATTACATCATCGTCGCCATGACAACCATTATGACATCATCGTCGCCATGGCGACCATTATGACACCACCGTTGCCATGACGACCATTATGACATCATTGTCGCCTTGTTGACAATTATGACATTATCATCGCCATGACGACCATTATGACATCATCATCGCCATGATGACCGTTATGACATTATCGTCGCCATGACGACCCTTATGACATCATCGTCGCCATGGAAACCATTATGACATCATCGTCGCCATGGTGACCATTATGACATCACCGTCGCCATGACGACCATTATGACATCATCGTAGCCATTACGACCATTATTAAATCACAGTCGCCATGACAACCATTATGACATCTTCGTCGCCATGACGACCATTATGACATCATGACATCACCGTTGCCATGACGACCATTATGACATCACCGTTGCCATGACGACCATTATGACATCACCGTCACCATGACGACCATTATGACATAATCGTCGCCATGACAACCATTATGACATCACAATCGCCATGACGACCATTATGGCATCATCATCGCCATGATGACCCTGTATGACATTATCGTCGCCATGACGACCCTTATGACATCATCGTCGCCATGGCAACCATTATGACATCATCATCGCCATGACAACCAATATGATATCATAGTCACCATGATGACCATTGTGATATCATCGTCGCCATGACAACCATTATGACATCATCGTCGCCATGACCACCATTATGACAACACCGTTGCCATGACGACCATTATGACATCATCGTAGCCATTACGACTATTATTAAATCACAGTCGCCATGACAACCATTATGACATCTTCGTCGCCATGACGACCATTATGACATCATGACATCACCGTTGCCATGACGACCATTATGACATCACCGTTGCTATGACGACCATTATGACATCATCGTCGCCATGACGACCATTATGACATCATCGTAGCCATGACAACCATTATGACATCATCGTCGCCATGGCAACCATTATGACATCATATTCGCCATGGTGACCATTATGACATCACCGTCGCCATGACGACCATTATGACATCATCATAGCCATTACGACCATTATTAAATCACAGTCGCCATGACAACCATTATGACATCTTCGTCGCCATGACGACCATTATGACATCATGACATCACCGTTGCCATGACGACCATTATGACATCACCGTTGTCATGACGACCATTATGACATCATCGTCGCCATGACGACCATTATGACATCATCGTCGCTATGACAACCATTATGACATCACAATCGCCATGACGACCATTATGACATCATCGTCGCCATGGCGACCATTATGACATCATCATCGCCATGATGACCGTTATGACAATATCGTCCCAATGACGACCCTTATAACATCATCGTCGCCATGGCAACCATTATGACATCATCATCGCCATGACAACCAATATGATATCATTGTCGCCATGACAACCATTATGACATCATCGTCGCCATGGCAACCATTATGACATTACGGTCGCCATGTCGACCATTATGACATCATCGTAGCCATTACGACCATTATTAAATCACAGTCTCCATGACAACCATTGTGACATCTTCGTCGCCATGACGACCATTATGACATCACCGTTCCTATGACGACCATTATGACATCACCGTTGCCATGACGACCATTATGACATCATCGTAGCCATTACGACCATTATTAAATCACAGTCGCCATGACAACCATTATGACATCTTCGTCGCCATGACGACCATTATGACATCATGACATCACCGTTGCCATGACGACCATTATGACATCATCGTCGCCATGACAACCATTATGACATCATCGTCGCCATGGCGACCATTATGACACCACCGTTGCCATGACGACCATTATGACATCATCGTCGCCTTGACGACAATTATGACATCATCATCGCCATGACGACCATTATGACATCATCATCGCCATGATGACCGTTATGACATTATCGTCGCCATGATGACCCTTATGACATCATCGTCGCCATGGCAACCATTATGACATCATCATCGCCATGACGACCATTATGACATCATCATCGCCATGATGACCCTTTATGACATTATCGTCGCCATGACGACCCTTATGACATCAACGTCGCCATGGCAACCATTATGACATCATCATCAATATGACAACCAATATGATATCATCGTCGCCATGATGACCATTATGACATCATCGTAGCCATTATGACCATTATTAAATCACAGTCGCCATGACAACCATTATGACATCTTCGTCGCCATGACGACCATTATGACATCATGACATCACCGTTGCCATGACGACCATTATGACATCACCGTTGCCATGACGACCATTATGACATCATCGTCGCCATGACGACCATTATGACATCATCGTCGCCATGACAACCATTATGACATCACAATCGCCATGACGACCATTATGGCATCATTATCGCCATGATGACCCTTTATGACATTATCGTCGCCATGACGACCCTTATGACATCATCGTCGCCATGGCAACCATTATGACATCATCATCGCCATGACAACCAATATGATATCATCGTCGCCATGATGACCATTATGATATCATCATCGCCATGACAACCAATATGATATCATCGTCGCCATGATGACCATTATGACATCATCGTCGCCATGACAACCATTATGACATCATATTCGCCATGGCGACCATTATGACATCACTGTTGCCATGACGACCATTATGACATCACCGTCGCCATGACGACCATTATGACATCATCATCGCCATGATGACCGTTATGACAATATCGTCGCCATGACGACCCTTATGACATCATCGTCGCCATGGCAACCATTATGACATCATCATCGCCATGACAACCAATATGATATCATTGTCGCCATGACAGCCATTATGACATCATCGTCGCCATGTCGACCATTATGACACCACCGTTGCCATGACGACCATTATGACATCATCGTCGCCTTGACGACAATTATGACATCATCATCGCCATGACGACCATTATGACATCATCATCGCCATGATGACCGTTATGACATTATCGTCGCCATGATGACCCTTATGACATCATCGTCGCCATGGCAACCATTATGACATCATCATCGCCATGACGACCATTATGACATCATCATCGCCATGATGACCCTTTATGACATTATCGTCGCCATGACGACCCTTATGACATCAACGTCGCCATGGCAACCATTATGACATCATCATCGCCATGACAACCAATATGATATCATCGTCGCCATGATGACCATTATGACATCATCGTAGCCATTATGACCATTATTAAATCACAGTCGCCATGACAACCATTATGACATCTTCGTCGCCATGACGACCATTATGACATCATGACATCACCGTTGCCATGACGACCATTATGACATCACCGTTGCCATGACGACCATTATGACATCATCGTCGCCATGACGACCATTATGACATCATCGTCGCCATGACAACCATTATGACATCACAATCGCCATGACGACCATTATGGCATTATTATCGCCATGATGACCCTTTATGACATTATCGTCGCCATGACGACCCTTATGACATCATCGTCGCCATGGCAACCATTATGACATCATCATCGCCATGACAACCAATATGATATCATCGTCGCCATGATGACCATTATGATATCATCATCGCCATGACAACCAATATGATATCATCGTCGCCATGATGACCATTATGACATCATCGTCGCCATGACAACCATTATGACATCATATTCGCCATGGCGACCATTATGACATCACTGTTGCCATGACGACCATTATGACATCACCGTCGCCATGACGACCATTATGACATCATCATCGCCATGATGACCGTTATGACAATATCGTCGCCATGACGACCCTTATGACATCATCGTCGCCATGGCAACCATTATGACATCATCATCGCCATGACAACCAATATGATATCATTGTCGCCATGACAGCCATTATGACATCATCATCGCCATGTCGACCATTATGACATCATCGTAGCCATTACGATCATTATTAAATCACAGTCGCCATGAAAACCATTATGACATCTTCGTCGCCATGACGACTATTATGACATCATGACATCACCATTGCTATGACGACCATTATGACATCACCGTTGCCATGACGACCATTATGACATCATCGTAGCCATTACGACCATTATCACAGTCGCCATGACAACCATTATGACATCTTCGTCGCCATGACGACCATTATGACATCATCGTCGCCATGACAACCATTATGACATCATCGTCGCCATGGCGACCATTATGACACCACCGTTGCCCTGACGACCATTATGACATCATTGTCGCCTTGATGACCGTTATGACATTATCGTCGCCATGACGACCCTTATGACATCATCGTCGCCATGGCAACCATTATGACATCATCATCGCCATGACAACCAATATGATATCACCGTCGCCATGATGACCATTATGACATCATCATCGCCATGACAACCATTATGACATCATCGTCGCCATGGTGACCATTATGACATCACCGTCGCCATGACGACCATTATGACATCATCGTAGCCATGACGACCATTATGACATCATGACATCACCGTTGCAATGACGACCATTATGACATCATCGTCGCCATGACAACCATTATGACATCACCATCGCCATGACGACCATTATGGCATCATCATCGCCATGATGACCCATTATGACATTATCGTCGCCATGACGACCCTTATGACATCATCGTCGCCATGACAACCATTATGACATCACCATCGCCATGACGACCATTATGGCATCATCATCGCCATGATGACCCATTATGACATTATCGTCGCCATGACGACCCTTATGACATCATCGTCGCCATGGCAACCATTATGACATCATCATCACCATGACAACCAATATGATATTATCGTCGCCATGATGACCATTGTGATATCATCGTCGCCATGACAACCATTATGACATCATCGTCGCCATGACGACCATTATGACATCACCGTTGCCATGACGACCATTATGACATCATCGTAGCCATTACGACCATTATTAAATCACAGTCGCCATGACAACCATTATGACATCTTCGTCGCCATGACGACCATTATGACATCATGACATCACCGTTGCCATGACGACCATTATGACATCACCGTTGCTATGACGACCATTATGACATCATCGTCGCCATGACGACCATTATGACATCATCGTAGCCATGACAACCATTATGACATCATCGTCGCCATGGCAACCATTATGACATCATATTCGCCATGGTGACCATTATGACATCACCGTCGCCATGACGACCATTATGACATCATCATAGCCATTACGACCATTATTAAATCACAGTCGCCATGACAACCATTATGACATCTTCGTCGCCATGACGACCATTATGACATCATGACATCACCGTTGCCATGACGACCATTATGACATCACCGTTGCCATGACGACCATTATGACATCATCGTCGCCATGACGACCATTATGACATCATCGTCGCTATGACAACCATTATGACATCACAATCGCCATGACGACCATTATGACATCATCGTCGCCATGGCGACCATTATGACATCATCATCGCCATGATGACCGTTATGACAATATCGTCCCAATGACGACCCTTATAACATCATCGTCGCCATGGCAACCATTATGACATCATCATCGCCATGACAACCAATATGATATAATTGTCGCCATGACAACCATTATGACATCATCGTCGCCTTGGCAACCATTATGACATCACGGTCGCCATGTCGACCATTATGACATCATCGTAGCTATTACGACCATTATTAAATCACAGTCGCCATGACAACCATTATGACATCTTCGTCGCCATGTCGACCATTATGACATCATGACATCACCGTTGCTATGACGACCATTATGACATCACCGTTGCCATGACGACCATTATGACATCATCGTCGCCATTACGACCATTATTAAATCACAGTCGCCATGACAACCATTATGACATCTTCGTCGCCATGACGACCATTAGACATCATGACATCACCGTTGCTATGACGACCATTATGACATCATCGTCGCCATGACAACCATTATGACATCATCGTCGCCATGGTGACCATTATGACACCACCGTTGCCATGACGACCATTATGACATCATCGTCGCCTTGATGACAATTATGACATCATCATCGCCATGACGACCATTATGACATCATCATCGCCATGATGACCCTTTATGACATTATCGTCGCCATGACGACCCTTATGACATCATCGTCGCCATGGCAACCATTATGACATCATCGTCGCCATGGCAACCATTATGACATAATCGTCGCCATGACGACCATTATGACATCATCATCGCCATGGCAACCAATATGATATCATCGTCACCATTATGACACCATCGTCGCCATGACAACCATTATGACATCATCGTCGCCATGGCGACCATTATGACATCACCGTTGCCATGACGACCATTATGACATCATGGTAGCCATTACGACCATTATTAAATCACAGTCGCCATGACAACCATTATGACATCTTCGTCGCCATGACGACCATTATGACATCATGACATCACCGTTGCCATGACGACCATTATTACATTAGCGTCGCCATGACGACCATTATGACATCATCGTCGCCATGACAACCATTATGACAACATCGTCGCCATGGCAACCATTATGACATCATCATCGCCATGACAACCAATATGATATCATTGTCGCCATGACAACCATTATGACATCATTGTCGCCATGACGACCATTATGACATCATCGTCGCCATGGCGACCATTATGACATCATCATCGCCATGATGACCGTTATGACAATATTGTCGCCATGACGACCCTTATGACATCATCGTCGCCATGGCAACCATTATGACATCATCATCGCCATGACAACCAATATGATATCATTGTCGCCATGACAGCCATTATGACATCATCGTCGCCATGTCGACCATTATGACATCATCGTAGCCATTACGATCATTATTAAATCACAGTCGCCATGAAAACCATTATGACATCTTCGTCGCCATGACGACCATTATGACATCATGACATCACCATTGCTATGACGACCATTATGACATCACCGTTGCCATGACGACCATTATGACATCATCGTAGCCATTACGACCATTATCACAGTCGCCATGACGACCATTATGACATCATCGTCGCCATGACGACCATTATGACATCATCGTCGCCATGACAACCATTATGACATCATCGTCGCCATGGCGACCATTATGACACCACCGTTGCCATGACGACCATTATGACATGATTGTCGCCATGATGACCGTTATGACATTATCGTCGCCATGACGACCCTTATGACATCATCATCGCCATGGCAACCATTATGACATCATCATCGCCATGACAACCAATATGATATCATCATCGCCATGATGACCATTATGACATCATCATCGCCATGACAACCATTATGACATCATCGTCGCCATGGTGACCATTATGACATCACCGTCGCCATGACGACCATTATGATATCATCGTAACCATTACGACCATTATTAAATTACAGTCGCCATGACAACCATTATGACATCTTCGTCGTCATGACGACCATTATGACATCATGACATCACCGTTGCCATGACGACCATTATGACATCATCGTCGCCATGACAACCATTATGACATCACAATCGCCATGACGACCATTATGGCATCATCATCGCCATGATGACCCTTTATGACATTATCGTCGCCATGACGACCCTTATGACATCATCGTCGCCATGGCAACCATTATGACATCATCATCAATATGACAACCAATATGATATCATCGTCGCCATGATGACCATTGTGATATCATCGTCGCCATGACAACCATTATGACATCATCGTCGCCATGACGTCCATTATGACATCACCGTTGCCATGACGACCATTATGACATCATCGTAGCCATTACGACCATTATTAAATCACAGTCGCCATGACAACCATTATGACATCTTCGTCGCCATGACGACCATTATGACATCATGACATCACCGTTGCCATGACGACCATTATGACATCACCGTTGCCATGACGACCATTATGACATCATCGTCGCCATGACGACCATTATGACATCATCGTCGCCATGACAACCATTATGACATCACAATCGCCATGACGACCATTATGACATCATCATCGCCATGATGACCGTTATGACAATATCGTCCCAATGACGACCCTTATAACATCATCGTCGCCATGGCAACCATTATGACATCATCATCGCCATGACAACCAATATGATATCATTGTCGCCATGACAACCATTATGACATCATCGTCGCCATGGCAACCATTATGACATTACGGTCGCCATGTCGACCATTATGACATCATCGTAGCCATTACGACCATTATTAAATCACAGTCTCCATGACAACCATTGTGACATCTTCGTCGCCATGACGACCATTATGACATCACCGTTCCTATGACGACCATTATGACATCACCGTTGCCATGACGACCATTATGACATCATCGTAGCCATTACGACCATTATTAAATCACAGTCGCCATGACAACCATTATGACATCTTCGTCGCCATGACGACCATTATGACATCATGACATCACCGTTGCCATGACGACCATTATGACATCATCGTCGCCATGACAACCATTATGACATCATCGTCGCCATCGCGACCATTATGACACCACCGTTGCCATGACGACCATTATGACATCATCGCCGCCTTGACGACAATTATGACATCATCATCGCCATGACGACCATTATGACATCATCATCGCCATGATGACCGTTATGACATTATCGTCGCCATGATGACCCTTATGACATCATCGTCGCCATGGCAACCATTATGACATCATCATCGCCATGACGACCATTATGACATCATCATCGCCATGATGACCGTTATGACATTATCGTCGCCATGATGACCATTATGACATCATCGTCGCCATGACAACCATTATGACATCTTCGTCGCCATGACGACCATTATGACATCATGACATCACCGTTGCCATGACGACCATTATGACATCATCGTCGCCATGACAACCATTATGACATCACAATCGCCATGACGACCATTATGGCATCATCATCGCCATGATGACCCTTTATGACATTATCGTCGCCATGACGACCCTTATGACATCATCGTCGCCATGGCAACCATTATGACATCATCATCACCATGACAACCAATATGATATCGTCGCCATGATGACTATTGTGATATCATCGTCGCCATGACAACCATTATGACATCATCGTCGCCATAACGACCATTATGACATCACCGTTGCCATGACGACCATTATGACATCATCGTAGCCATTACGACCATTATTAAATCACAGTCGCCATGACAACCATTATGACATCTTTGTCGCCATGACGACCATTATGACATCATGACATCACCGTTGCCATGACGACCATTATGACATCAGCGTCGCCATGACGACCATTATGACATCATCGTCGCCATGACGACCATTATGACATCATCGTCGCCATGACGACCATTATGACATCATCGTCGCCATGACAACCATTATGACATCATCGTCGCCATGACGACCATTATGACATCATCGTCGCCATGGCGACCATTATGACATCATCATCGCCATGATGACCGTTATGACAATATCGTCGCCATGACGACCCTTATGACATCATCGTCGCCATGGCAACCATTATGACATCATCATCGCCATGACAACCAATATGATATCATTGTCGCCATGACAACCATTATGACATCATCGTCGCCATGGCAACCATTTTGACATCACGGTCGCCATGTCGACCATTATGACATCATCATAGCCATTACGATCATTATTAAATCACAGTCGCCATGACAACCATTATGACATCTTCGTCGCCATGACGACCATTATGACATCACCGTTGCCATGACGACCATTATGACATCATTGTAGCCATTACGACCATTATCACAGTCGCCATGACAACCATTATGACATCTTCGTCGCCATGACCACCATTATGACATAATGACATCACCGTTGCCATGACGACCATTATGACATCATCGTCGCCATGACAACCATTATGACATCTTCGTCGCCATGACGACCATTATGACATCATGACATCACCATTGCTATGACGACCATTATGACATCACCGTTGCCATGACGACCATTATGACATCATCGTAGCCATTACGACCATTATCAAAGTCGCCATGACCACCATTATGACATCATGACATCACCGTTGCCATGACGACCATTATTACATCATCGTCGCCATGACAACCATTATGACATCATCGTCGCCATGGCGACCATTATGACACCACCGTTGCCATGACGACCATTATGACATCATTGTCGCCTTGTTGACAATTATGACATTATCATCGCCATGACGACCATTATGACATCATCATCGCCATGATGACCGTTATGACATTATCGTCGCCATGACGACCCTTATGACATCATCGTCGCCATGGAAACCATTATGACATCATCGTCGCCATGGTGACCATTATGACATCACCGTCGCCATGACGACCATTATGACATCATCGTAGCCATTACGACCATTATTAAATCACAGTCGCCATGACAACCATTATGACATCTTCGTCGCCATGACGACCATTATGACATCATGACATCACCGTTGCCATGACGACCATTATGACATCACCGTTGCCATGACGACCATTATGACATCACCGTCACCATGACGACCATTATGACATAATCGTCGCCATGACAACCATTATGACATCACAATCGCCATGACGACCATTATGGCATCATCATCGCCATGATGACCCTGTATGACATTATCGTCGCCATGACGACCCTTATGACATCATCGTCGCCATGGCAACCATTATGACATCATCATCGCCATGACAACCAATATGATATCATAGTCACCATGATGACCATTGTGATATCATCGTCGCCATGACAACCATTATGACATCATCGTCGCCATGACCACCATTATGACAACACCGTTGCCATGACGACCATTATGACATCATCGTAGCCATTACGACTATTATTAAATCACAGTCGCCATGACAACCATTATGACATCTTCGTCGCCATGACGACCATTATGACATCATGACATCACCGTTGCCATGACGACCATTATGACATCACCGTTGCTATGACGACCATTATGACATCATCGTCGCCATGACGACCATTATGACATCATCGTAGCCATGACAACCATTATGACATCATCGTCGCCATGGCAACCATTATGACATCATATTCGCCATGGTGACCATTATGACATCACCGTCGCCATGACGACCATTATGACATCATCATAGCCATTACGACCATTATTAAATCACAGTCGCCATGACAACCATTATGACATCTTCGTCGCCATGACGACCATTATGACATCATGACATCACCGTTGCCATGACGACCATTATGACATCACCGTTGCCATGACGACCATTATGACATCATCGTCGCCATGACGACCATTATGACATCATCGTCGCTATGACAACCATTATGACATCACAATCGCCATGACGACCATTATGACATCATCGTCGCCATGGCGACCATTATGACATCATCATCGCCATGATGACCGTTATGACAATATCGTCCCAATGACGACCCTTATAACATCATCGTCGCCATGGCAACCATTATGACATCATCATCGCCATGACAACCAATATGATATCATTGTCGCCATGACAACCATTATGACATCATCGTCGCCATGGCAACCATTATGACATTACGGTCGCCATGTCGACCATTATGACATCATCGTAGCCATTACGACCATTATTAAATCACAGTCTCCATGACAACCATTGTGACATCTTCGTCGCCATGACGACCATTATGACATCACCGTTCCTATGACGACCATTATGACATCACCGTTGCCATGACGACCATTATGACATCATCGTAGCCATTACGACCATTATTAAATCACAGTCGCCATGACAACCATTATGACATCTTCGTCGCCATGACGACCATTATGACATCATGACATCACCGTTGCCATGACGACCATTATGACATCATCGTCGCCATGACAACCATTATGACATCATCGTCGCCATGGCGACCATTATGACACCACCGTTGCCATGACGACCATTATGACATCATCGTCGCCTTGACGACAATTATGACATCATCATCGCCATGACGACCATTGTGACATCATCATCGCCATGATGACCGTTATGACATTATCGTCGCCATGATGACCCTTATGACATCATCGTCGCCATGGCAACCATTATGACATCATCATCGCCATGACGACCATTATGACATCATCATCGCCATGATGACCCTTTATGACATTATCGTCGCCATGACGACCCTTATGACATCAACGTCGCCATGGCAACCATTATGACATCATCATCGCCATGACAACCAATATGATATCATCGTCGCCATGATGACCATTATGACATCATCGTAGCCATTATGACCATTATTAAATCACAGTCGCCATGACAACCATTATGACATCTTCGTCGCCATGACGACCATTATGACATCATGACATCACCGTTGCCATGACGACCATTATGACATCACCGTTGCCATGACGACCATTATGACATCATCGTCGCCATGACGACCATTATGACATCATCGTCGCCATGACAACCATTATGACATCACAATCGCCATGACGACCATTATGGCATCATTATCGCCATGATGACCCTTTATGACATTATCGTCGCCATGACGACCCTTATGACATCATCGTCGCCATGGCAACCATTATGACATCATCATCGCCATGACAACCAATATGATATCATCGTCGCCATGATGACCATTATGATATCATCATCGCCATGACAACCAATATGATATCATCGTCGCCATGATGACCATTATGACATCATCGTCGCCATGACAACCATTATGACATCATATTCGCCATGGCGACCATTATGACATCACTGTTGCCATGACGACCATTATGACATCACCGTCGCCATGACGACCATTATGACATCATCATCGCCATGATGACCGTTATGACAATATCGTCGCCATGACGACCCTTATGACATCATCGTCGCCATGGCAACCATTATGACATCATCATCGCCATGACAACCAATATGATATCATTGTCGCCATGACAGCCATTATGACATCATCGTCGCCATGTCGACCATTATGACACCACCGTTGCCATGACGACCATTATGACATCATCGTCGCCTTGACGACAATTATGACATCATCATCGCCATGACGACCATTATGACATCATCATCGCCATAATGACCGTTATGACATTATCGTCGCCATGATGACCCTTATGACATCATCGTCGCCATGGCAACCATTATGACATCATCATCGCCATGACGACCATTATGACATCATCATCGCCATGATGACCCTTTATGACATTATCGTCGCCATGACGACCCTTATGACATCAACGTCGCCATGGCAACCATTATGACATCATCATCGCCATGACAACCAATATGATATCATCGTCGCCATGATGACCATTATGACATCATCGTAGCCATTATGACCATTATTAAATCACAGTCGCCATGACAACCATTATGACATCTTCGTCGCCATGACGACCATTATGACATCATGACATCACCGTTGCCATGACGACCATTATGACATCACCGTTGCCATGACGACCATTATGACATCATCGTCGCCATGACGACCATTATGACATCATCGTCGCCATGACAACCATTATGACATCACAATCGCCATGACGACCATTATGGCATTATTATCGCCATGATGACCCTTTATGACATTATCGTCGCCATGACGACCCTTATGACATCATCGTCGCCATGGCAACCATTATGACATCATCATCGCCATGACAACCAATATGATATCATCGTCGCCATGATGACCATTATGATATCATCATCGCCATGACAACCAATATGATATCATCGTCGCCATGATGACCATTATGACATCATCGTCGCCATGACAACCATTATGACATCATATTCGCCATGGCGACCATTATGACATCACTGTTGCCATGACGACCATTATGACATCACCGTCGCCATGACGACCATTATGACATCATCATCGCCATGATGACCGTTATGACAATATCGTCGCCATGACGACCCTTATGACATCATCGTCGCCATGGCAACCATTATGACATCATCATCGCCATGACAACCAATATGATATCATTGTCGCCATGACAGCCATTATGACATCATCATCGCCATGTCGACCATTATGACATCATCGTAGCCATTACGATCATTATTAAATCACAGTCGCCATGAAAACCATTATGACATCTTCGTCGCCATGACGACTATTATGACATCATGACATCACCATTGCTATGACGACCATTATGACATCACCGTTGCCATGACGACCATTATGACATCATCGTAGCCATTACGACCATTATCACAGTCGCCATGACAACCATTATGACATCTTCGTCGCCATGACGACCATTATGACATCATCGTCGCCATGACAACCATTATGACATCATCGTCGCCATGGCGACCATTATGACACCACCGTTGCCCTGACGACCATTATGACATCATTGTCGCCTTGATGACCGTTATGACATTATCGTCGCCATGACGACCCTTATGACATCATCGTCGCCATGGCAACCATTATGACATCATCATCGCCATGACAACCAATATGATATCACCGTCGCCATGATGACCATTATGACATCATCATCGCCATGACAACCATTATGACATCATCGTCGCCATGGTGACCATTATGACATCACCGTCGCCATGACGACCATTATGACATCATCGTAGCCATGACGACCATTATGACATCATGACATCACCGTTGCAATGACGACCATTATGACATCATCGTCGCCATGACAACCATTATGACATCACCATCGCCATGACGACCATTATGGCATCATCATCGCCATGATGACCCATTATGACATTATCGTCGCCATGACGACCCTTATGACATCATCGTCGCCATGACAACCATTATGACATCACCATCGCCATGACGACCATTATGGCATCATCATCGCCATGATGACCCATTATGACATTATCGTCGCCATGACGACCCTTATGACATCATCGTCGCCATGGCAACCATTATGACATCATCATCACCATGACAACCAATATGATATCATCGTCGCCATGATGACCATTGTGATATCATCGTCGCCATGACAACCATTATGACATCATCGTCGCCATGACGACCATTATGACATCACCGTTGCCATGACGACCATTATGACATCATCGTAGCCATTACGACCATTATTAAATCACAGTCGCCATGACAACCATTATGACATCTTCGTCGCCATGACGACCATTATGACATCATGACATCACCGTTGCCATGACGACCATTATGACATCACCGTTGCTATGACGACCATTATGACATCATCGTCGCCATGACGACCATTATGACATCATCGTAGCCATGACAACCATTATGACATCATCGTCGCCATGGCAACCATTATGACATCATATTCGCCATGGTGACCATTATGACATCACCGTCGCCATGACGACCATTATGACATCATCATAGCCATTACGACCATTATTAAATCACAGTCGCCATGACAACCATTATGACATCTTCGTCGCCATGACGACCATTATGACATCATGACATCACCGTTGCCATGACGACCATTATGACATCACCGTTGCCATGACGACCATTATGACATCATCGTCGCCATGACGACCATTATGACATCATCGTCGCTATGACAACCATTATGACATCACAATCGCCATGACGACCATTATGACATCATCGTCGCCATGGCGACCATTATGACATCATCATCGCCATGATGACCGTTATGACAATATCGTCCCAATGACGACCCTTATAACATCATCGTCGCCATGGCAACCATTATGACATCATCATCGCCATGACAACCAATATGATATAATTGTCGCCATGACAACCATTATGACATCATCGTCGCCTTGGCAACCATTATGACATCACGGTCGCCATGTCGACCATTATGACATCATCATAGCTATTACGACCATTATTAAATCACAGTCGCCATGACAACCATTATGACATCTTCGTCGCCATGTCGACCATTATGACATCATGACATCACCGTTGCTATGACGACCATTATGACATCACCGTTGCCATGACGACCATTATGACATCATCGTCGCCATTACGACCATTATTAAATCACAGTCGCCATGACAACCATTATGACATCTTCGTCGCCATGACGACCATTAGACATCATGACATCACCGTTGCCATGACGACCATTATGACATCATCGTCGCCATGACAACCATTATGACATCATCGTCGCCATGGTGACCATTATGACACCACCGTTGCCATGACGACCATTATGACATCATCGTCGCCTTGATGACAATTATGACATCATCATCGCCATGACGACCATTATGACATCATCATCGCCATGATGACCCTTTATGACATTATCGTCGCCATGACGACCCTTATGACATCATCGTCGCCATGGCAACCATTATGACATCATCGTCGCCATGGCAACCATTATGACATAATCGTCGCCATGACGACCATTATGACATCATCATCGCCATGGCAACCAATATGATATCATCGTCACCATTATGACACCATCGTCGCCATGACAACCATTATGACATCATCGTCGCCATGGCGACCATTATGACATCACCGTTGCCATGACGACCATTATGACATCATGGTAGCCATTACGACCATTATTAAATCACAGTCGCCATGACAACCATTATGACATCTTCGTCGCCATGACGACCATTATGACATCATGACATCACCGTTGCCATGACGACCATTATTACATTAGCGTCGCCATGACGACCATTATGACATCATCGTCGCCATGACAACCATTATGACAACATCGTCGCCATGGCAACCATTATGACATCATCATCGCCATGACAACCAATATGATATCATTGTCGCCATGACAACCATTATGACATCATTGTCGCCATGACGACCATTATGACATCATCGTCGCCATGGCGACCATTATGACATCATCATCGCCATGATGACCGTTATGACAATATTGTCGCCATGACGACCCTTATGACATCATCGTCGCCATGGCAACCATTATGACATCATCATCGCCATGACAACCAATATGATATCATTGTCGCCATGACAGCCATTATGACATCATCGTCGCCATGTCGACCATTATGACATCATCGTAGCCATTACGATCATTATTAAATCACAGTCGCCATGAAAACCATTATGACATCTTCGTCGCCATGACGACCATTATGACATCATGACATCACCATTGCTATGACGACCATTATGACATCACCGTTGCCATGACGACCATTATGACATCATCGTAGCCATTACGACCATTATCACAGTCGCCATGACAACCATTATGACATCTTCGTCGCCATGACGACCATTATGACATCATCGTCGCCATGACAACCATTATGACATCATCGTCGCCATGGCGACCATTATGACACCACCGTTGCCATGACGACCATTATGACATGATTGTCGCCATGATGACCGTTATGACATTATCGTCGCCATGACGACCCTTATGACATCATCATCGCCATGGCAACCATTATGACATCATCATCGCCATGACAACCAATATGATATCATCATCGCCATGATGACCATTATGACATCATCATCGCCATGACAACCATTATGACATCATCGTCGCCATGGTGACCATTATGACATCACCGTCGCCATGACGACCATTATGATATCATCGTAACCATTACGACCATTATTAAATTACAGTCGCCATGACAACCATTATGACATCTTCGTCGTCATGACGACCATTATGACATCATGACATCACCGTTGCCATGACGACCATTATGACATCATCGTCGCCATGACAACCATTATGACATCACAATCGCCATGACGACCATTATGGCATCATCATCGCCATGATGACCCTTTATGACATTATCGTCGCCATGACGACCCTTATGACATCATCGTCGCCATGGCAACCATTATGACATCATCATCAATATGACAACCAATATGATATCATCGTCGCCATGATGACCATTGTGATATCATCGTCGCCATGACAACCATTATGACATCATCGTCGCCATGACGTCCATTATGACATCACCGTTGCCATGACGACCATTATGACATCATCGTAGCCATTACGACCATTATTAAATCACAGTCGCCATGACAACCATTATGACATCTTCGTCGCCATGACGACCATTATGACATCATGACATCACCGTTGCCATGACGACCATTATGACATCACCGTTGCCATGACGACCATTATGACATCATCGTCGCCATGACGACCATTATGACATCATCGTCGCCATGACAACCATTATGACATCACAATCGCCATGACGACCATTATGACATCATCATCGCCATGATGACCGTTATGACAATATCGTCCCAATGACGACCCTTATAACATCATCATCGCCATGGCAACCATTATGACATCATCATCGCCATGACAACCAATATGATATCATTGTCGCCATGACAACCATTATGACATCATCGTCGCCATGGCAACCATTATGACATTACGGTCGCCATGTCGACCATTATGACATCATCGTAGCCATTACGACCATTATTAAATCACAGTCTCCATGACAACCATTGTGACATCTTCGTCGCCATGACGACCATTATGACATCACCGTTCCTATGACGACCATTATGACATCACCGTTGCCATGACGACCATTATGACATCATCGTAGCCATTACGACCATTATTAAATCACAGTCGCCATGACAACCATTATGACATCTTCGTCGCCATGACGACCATTATGACATCATGACATCACCGTTGCCATGACGACCATTATGACATCATCGTCGCCATGACAACCATTATGACATCATCGTCGCCATGGCGACCATTATGACACCACCGTTGCCATGACGACCATTATGACATCATCGCCGCCTTGACGACAATTATGACATCATCATCGCCATGACGACCATTATGACATCATCATCGCCATGATGACCGTTATGACATTATCGTCGCCATGATGACCCTTATGACATCATCGTCGCCATGGCAACCATTATGACATTATCATCGCCATGACGACCATTATGACATCATCATCGCCATGATGACCGTTATGACATTATCGTCGCCATGATGACCATTATGACATCATCGTCGCCATGACAACCATTATGACATCTTCGTCGCCATGACGACCATTATGACATCATGACATCACCGTTGCCATGACGACCATTATGACATCATCGTCGCCATGACAACCATTATGACATCACAATCGCCATGACGACCATTATGGCATCATCATCGCCATGATGACCCTTTATGACATTATCGTCGCCATGACGACCCTTATGACATCATCGTCGCCATGGCAACCATTATGACATCATCATCACCATGACAACCAATATGATATCGTCGCCATGATGACTATTGTGATATCATCGTCGCCATGACAACCATTATGACATCATCGTCGCCATAACGACCATTATGACATCACCGTTGCCATGACGACCATTATGACATCATCGTAGCCATTACGACCATTATTAAATCACAGTCGCCATGACAACCATTATGACATCTTTGTCGCCATGACGACCATTATGACATCATGACATCACCGTTGCCATGACGACCATTATGACATCAGCGTCGCCATGACGACCATTATGACATCATCGTCGCCATGACGACCATTATGACATCATCGTCGCCATGACGACCATTATGACATCATCGTCGCCATGACAACCATTATGACATCATCGTCGCCATGACGACCATTATGACATCATCGTCGCCATGGCGACCATTATGACATCATCATCGCCATGATGACCGTTATGACAATATCGTCGCCATGACGACCCTTATGACATCATCGTCGCCATGGCAACCATTATGACATCATCATCGCCATGACAACCAATATGATATCATTGTCGCCATGACAACCATTATGACATCATCGTCGCCATGGCAACCATTTTGACATCACGGTCGCCATGTCGACCATTATGACATCATCATAGCCATTACGATCATTATTAAATCACAGTCGCCATGACAACCATTATGACATCTTCGTCGCCATGACGACCATTATGACATCATGACATCACCATTGCTATGACGACCATTATGACTTCACCGTTGCCATGACGACCATTATGACATCATTGTAGCCATTACGACCATTATCACAGTCGCCATGACAACCATTATGACATCTTCGTCGCCATGACCACCATTATGACATAATGACATCACCGTTGCCATGACGACCATTATGACATCATCGTCGCCATGACAACCATTATGACATCTTCGTCGCCATGACGACCATTATGACATCATGACATCACCATTGCTATGACGACCATTATGACATCACCGTTGCCATGACGACCATTATGACATCATCGTAGCCATTACGACCATTATCAAAGTCGCCATGACCACCATTATGACATCATGACATCACCGTTGCCATGACGACCATTATTACATCATCGTCGCCATGACAACCATTATGACATCATCGTCGCCATGGCGACCATTATGACACCACCGTTGCCATGACGACCATTATGACATCATTGTCGCCTTGTTGACAATTATGACATTATCATCGCCATGACGACCATTATGACATCATCATCGCCATGATGACCGTTATGACATTATCGTCGCCATGACGACCCTTATGACATCATCGTCGCCATGGAAACCATTATGACATCATCGTCGCCATGGTGACCATTATGACATCACCGTCGCCATGACGACCATTATGACATCATCGTAGCCATTACGACCATTATTAAATCACAGTCGCCATGACAACCATTATGACATCTTCGTCGCCATGACGACCATTATGACATCATGACATCACCGTTGCCATGACGACCATTATGACATCACCGTTGCCATGACGACCATTATGACATCACCGTCACCATGACGACCATTATGACATAATCGTCGCCATGACAACCATTATGACATCACAATCGCCATGACGACCATTATGGCATCATCATCGCCATGATGACCCTGTATGACATTATCGTCGCCATGACGACCCTTATGACATCATCGTCGCCATGGCAACCATTATGACATCATCATCGCCATGACAACCAATATGATATCATAGTCACCATGATGACCAATGTGATATCATCGTCGCCATGACAACCATTATGACATCATCGTCGCCATGACCACCATTATGACAACACCGTTGCCATGACGACCATTATGACATCATCGTAGCCATTACGACTATTATTAAATCACAGTCGCCATGACAACCATTATGACATCTTCGTCGCCATGACGACCATTATGACATCATGACATCACCGTTGCCATGACGACCATTATGACATCACCGTTGCTATGACGACCATTATGACATCATTGTCGCCATGACGACCATTATGACATCATCGTAGCCATGACAACCATTATGACATCATCGTCGCCATGGCAACCATTATGACATCATATTCGCCATGGTGACCATTATGACATCACCGTCGCCATGACGACCATTATGACATCATCATAGCCATTACGACCATTATTAAATCACAGTCGCCATGACAACCATTATGACATCTTCGTCGCCATGACGACCATTATGACATCATGACATCACCGTTGCCATGACGACCATTATGACATCACCGTTGCCATGACGACCATTATGACATCATCGTCGCCATGACGACCATTATGACATCATCGTCGCTATGACAACCATTATGACATCACAATCGCCATGACGACCATTATGACATCATCGTCGCCATGGCGACCATTATGACATCATCATCGCCATGATGACCGTTATGACAATATCGTCCCAATGACGACCCTTATAACATCATCGTCGCCATGGCAACCATTATGACATCATCATCGCCATGACAACCAATATGATATAATTGTCGCCATGACAACCATTATGACATCATCGTCGCCTTGGCAACCATTATGACATCACGGTCGCCATGTCGACCATTATGACATCATCGTAGCTATTACGACCATTATTAAATCACAGTCGCCATGACAACCATTATGACATCTTCGTCGCCATGTCGACCATTATGACATCATGACATCACCGTTGCTATGACGACCATTATGACATCACCGTTGCCATGACGACCATTATGACATCATCGTCGCCATTACGACCATTATTAAATCACAGTCGCCATGACAACCATTATGACATCTTCGTCGCCATGACGACCATTAGACATCATGACATCACCGTTGCCATGACGACCATTATGACATCATCGTCGCCATGACAACCATTATGACATCATCGTCGCCATGGTGACCATTATGACACCACCGTTGCCATGACGACCATTATGACATCATCGTCGCCTTGATGACAATTATGACATCATCATCGCCATGACGACCATTATGACATCATCATCGCCATGATGACCCTTTATGACATTATCGTCGCCATGACGACCCTTATGACATCATCGTCGCCATGGCAACCATTATGACATCATCGTCGCCATGGCAACCATTATGACATAATCGTCGCCATGACGACCATTATGACATCATCATCGCCATGGCAACCAATATGATATCATCGTCACCATTATGACACCATCGTCGCCATGACAACCATTATGACATCATCGTCGCCATGGCGACCATTATGACATCACCGTTGCCATGACGACCATTATGACATCATGGTAGCCATTACGACCATTATTAAATCACAGTCGCCATGACAACCATTATGACATCTTCGTCGCCATGACGACCATTATGACATCATGACATCACCGTTGCCATGACGACCATTATTACATTAGCGTCGCCATGACGACCATTATGACATCATCGTCGCCATGACAACCATTATGACAACATCGTCGCCATGGCAACCATTATGACATCATCATCGCCATGACAACCAATATGATATCATTGTCGCCATGACAACCATTATGACATCATTGTCGCCATGACGACCATTATGACATCATCGTCGCCATGGCGACCATTATGACATCATCATCGCCATGATGACCGTTATGACAATATTGTCGCCATGACGACCCTTATGACATCATCGTCGCCATGGCAACCATTATGACATCATCATCGCCATGACAACCAATATGATATCATTGTCGCCATGACAGCCATTATGACATCATCGTCGCCATGTCGACCATTATGACATCATCGTAGCCATTACGACCAATATTAAATCACAGTCGCCATGACAACCATTATGACATCTTCATCGCCATGACGACCATTATGACATCATGACATCACCGTTGCTATGACGACCATTATGACATCACCGTTGCCATGACGACCATTATGACATCATCGTAGCCATTACGACCATTATCACAGTCGCCATGACAACCATTATGACATCTTCGTCGCCATGACGACCATTATGACATCATCGTCGCCATGACAACCATTATGACATCATCGTCGCCATGGCGACCATTATGACACCACCGTTGCCATGACGACCATTATGACATGATTGTCGCCATGATGACCGTTATGACATTATCGTCGCCATGACGACCCTTATGACATCATCATCGCCATGGCAACCATTATGACATCATCATCGCCATGACAACCAATATGATATCATCATCGCCATGATGACCATTATGACATCATCATCGCCATGACAACCATTATGACATCATCGTCGCCATGGTGACCATTATGACATCACCGTCGCCATGACGACCATTATGATATCATCGTAACCATTACGACCATTATTAAATTACAGTCGCCATGACAACCATTATGACATCTTCGTCGTCATGACGACCATTATGACATCATGACATCACCGTTGCCATGACGACCATTATGACATCATCGTCGCCATGACAACCATTATGACATCACAATCGCCATGACGACCATTATGGCATCATCATCGCCATGATGACCCTTTATGACATTATCGTCGCCATGACGACCCTTATGACATCATCGTCGCCATGGCAACCATTATGACATCATCATCAATATGACAACCAATATGATATCATCGTCGCCATGATGACCATTGTGATATCATCGTCGCCATGACAACCATTATGACATCATCGTCGCCATGACGTCCATTATGACATCACCGTTGCCATGACGACCATTATGACATCATCGTAGCCATTACGACCATTATTAAATCACAGTCGCCATGACAACCATTATGACATCTTCGTCGCCATGACGACCATTATGACATCATGACATCACCGTTGCCATGACGACCATTATGACATCACCGTTGCCATGACGACCATTATGACATCATCGTCGCCATGACGACCATTATGACATCATCGTCGCCATGACAACCATTATGACATCACAATCGCCATGACGACCATTATGACATCATCATCGCCATGATGACCGTTATGACAATATCGTCCCAATGACGACCCTTATAACATCATCGTCGCCATGGCAACCATTATGACATCATCATCGCCATGACAACCAATATGATATCATTGTCGCCATGACAACCATTATGACATCATCGTCGCCATGGCAACCATTATGACATTACGGTCGCCATGTCGACCATTATGACATCATCGTAGCCATTACGACCATTATTAAATCACAGTCTCCATGACAACCATTGTGACATCTTCGTCGCCATGACGACCATTATGACATCACCGTTCCTATGACGACCATTATGACATCACCGTTGCCATGACGACCATTATGACATCATCGTAGCCATTACGACCATTATTAAATCACAGTCGCCATGACAACCATTATGACATCTTCGTCGCCATGACGACCATTATGACATCATGACATCACCGTTGCCATGACGACCATTATGACATCATCGTCGCCATGACAACCATTATGACATCATCGTCGCCATCGCGACCATTATGACACCACCGTTGCCATGACGACCATTATGACATCATCGCCGCCTTGACGACAATTATGACATCATCATCGCCATGACGACCATTATGACATCATCATCGCCATGATGACCGTTATGACATTATCGTCGCCATGATGACCCTTATGACATCATCGTCGCCATGGCAACCATTATGACATCATCATCGCCATGACGACCATTATGACATCATCATCGCCATGATGACCGTTATGACATTATCGTCGCCATGATGACCATTATGACATCATCGTCGCCATGACAACCATTATGACATCTTCGTCGCCATGACGACCATTATGACATCATGACATCACCGTTGCCATGACGACCATTATGACATCATCGTCGCCATGACAACCATTATGACATCACAATCGCCATGACGACCATTATGGCATCATCATCGCCATGATGACCCTTTATGACATTATCGTCGCCATGACGACCCTTATGACATCATCGTCGCCATGGCAACCATTATGACATCATCATCACCATGACAACCAATATGATATCGTCGCCATGATGACTATTGTGATATCATCGTCGCCATGACAACCATTATGACATCATCGTCGCCATAACGACCATTATGACATCACCGTTGCCATGACGACCATTATGACATCATCGTAGCCATTACGACCATTATTAAATCACAGTCGCCATGACAACCATTATGACATCTTTGTCGCCATGACGACCATTATGACATCATGACATCACCGTTGCCATGACGACCATTATGACATCAGCGTCGCCATGACGACCATTATGACATCATCGTCGCCATGACGACCATTATGACATCATCGTCGCCATGACGACCATTATGACATCATCGTCGCCATGACAACCATTATGACATCATCGTCGCCATGACGACCATTATGACATCATCGTCGCCATGGCGACCATTATGACATCATCATCGCCATGATGACCGTTATGACAATATCGTCGCCATGACGACCCTTATGACATCATCGTCGCCATGGCAACCATTATGACATCATCATCGCCATGACAACCAATATGATATCATTGTCGCCATGACAACCATTATGACATCATCGTCGCCATGGCAACCATTTTGACATCACGGTCGCCATGGCAACCATTTTGACATCACGGTCGCCATGTCGACCATTATGACATCATCATAGCCATTACGATCATTATTAAATCACAGTCGCCATGACAACCATTATGACATCTTCGTCGCCATGACGACCATTATGACATCATGACATCACCATTGCTATGACGACCATTATGACATCACCGTTGCCATGACGACCATTATGACATCATTGTAGCCATTACGACCATTATCACAGTCGCCATGACAACCATTATGACATCTTCGTCGCCATGACCACCATTATGACATAATGACATCACCGTTGCCATGACGACCATTATGACATCATCGTCGCCATGACAACCATTATGACATCTTCGTCGCCATGACGACCATTATGACATCATGACATCACCATTGCTATGACGACCATTATGACATCACCGTTGCCATGACGACCATTATGACATCATCGTAGCCATTACGACCATTATCAAAGTCGCCATGACCACCATTATGACATCATGACATCACCGTTGCCATGACGACCATTATTACATCATCGTCGCCATGACAACCATTATGACATCATCGTCGCCATGGCGACCATTATGACACCACCGTTGCCATGACGACCATTATGACATCATTGTCGCCTTGTTGACAATTATGACATTATCATCGCCATGACGACCATTATGACATCATCATCGCCATGATGACCGTTATGACATTATCGTCGCCATGACGACCCTTATGACATCATCGTCGCCATGGAAACCATTATGACATCATCGTCGCCATGGTGACCATTATGACATCACCGTCGCCATGACGACCATTATGACATCATCGTAGCCATTACGACCATTATTAAATCACAGTCGCCATGACAACCATTATGACATCTTCGTCGCCATGACGACCATTATGACATCATGACATCACCGTTGCCATGACGACCATTATGACATCACCGTTGCCATGACGACCATTATGACATCACCGTCACCATGACGACCATTATGACATAATCGTCGCCATGACAACCATTATGACATCACAATCGCCATGACGACCATTATGGCATCATCATCGCCATGATGACCCTGTATGACATTATCGTCGCCATGACGACCCTTATGACATCATCGTCGCCATGGCAACCATTATGACATCATCATCGCCATGACAACCAATATGATATCATAGTCACCGTGATGACCATTGTGATATCATCGTCGCCATGACAACCATTATGACATCATCGTCGCCATGACCACCATTATGACAACACCGTTGCCATGACGACCATTATGACATCATCGTAGCCATTACGACTATTATTAAATCACAGTCGCCATGACAACCATTATGACATCTTCGTCGCCATGACGACCATTATGACATCATGACATCACCGTTGCCATGACGACCATTATGACATCACCGTTGCCATGACGACCATTATGACATCGTCGTCGCCATGACGACCATTATGACATCATCGTCGCTATGACAACCATTATGACATCACAATCGCCATGACGACCATTATGACATCATCGTCGCCATGGCGACCATTATGACATCATCATCGCCATGATGACCGTTATGACAATATCGTCCCAATGACGACCCTTATAACATCATCGTCGCCATGGCAACCATTATGACATCATCATCGCCATGACAACCAATATGATATCATTGTCGCCATGACAACCATTATGACATCATCGTCGCCATGGCAACCATTATGACATTACGGTCGCCATGTCGACCATTATGACATCATCGTAGCCATTACGACCATTATTAAATCACAGTCTCCATGACAACCATTGTGACATCTTCGTCGCCATGACGACCATTATGACATCACCGTTCCTATGACGACCATTATGACATCACCGTTGCCATGACGACCATTATGACATCATCGTAGCCATTACGACCATTATTAAATCACAGTCGCCATGACAACCATTATGACATCTTCGTCGCCATGACGACCATTATGACATCATGACATCACCGTTGCCATGACGACCATTATGACATCATCGTCGCCATGACAACCATTATGACATCATCGTCGCCATGGCGACCATTATGACACCACCGTTGCCATGACGACCATTATGACATCATCGTCGCCTTGACGACAATTATGACATCATCATCGCCATGACGACCATTATGACATCATCATCGCCATGATGACCGTTATGACATTATCGTCGCCATGATGACCCTTATGACATCATCGTCGCCATGGCAACCATTATGACATCATCATCGCCATGACGACCATTATGACATCATCATCGCCATGATGACCCTTTATGACATTATCGTCGCCATGACGACCCTTATGACATCAACGTCGCCATGGCAACCATTATGACATCATCATCGCCATGACAACCAATATGATATCATCGTCGCCATGATGACCATTATGACATCATCGTAGCCATTATGACCATTATTAAATCACAGACGCCATGACAACCATTATGACATCTTCGTCGCCATGACGACCATTATGACATCATGACATCACCGTTGCCATGACGACCATTATGACATCACCGTTGCCATGACGACCATTATGACATCATCGTCGCCATGACGACCATTATGACATCATCGTCGCCATGACAACCATTATGACATCACAATCGCCATGACGACCATTATGGCATCATTATCGCCATGATGACCCTTTATGACATTATCGTCGCCATGACGACCCTTATGACATCATCGTCGCCATGGCAACCATTATGACATCATCATCGCCATGACAACCAATATGATATCATCGTCGCCATGATGACCATTATGATATCATCATCGCCATGACAACCAATATGATATCATCGTCGCCATGATGACCATTATGACATCATCGTCGCCATGACAACCATTATGACATCATATTCGCCATGGCGACCATTATGACATCACTGTTGCCATGACGACCATTATGACATCACCGTCGCCATGACGACCATTATGACATCATCATCGCCATGATGACCGTTATGACAATATCGTCGCCATGACGACCCTTATGACATCATCGTCGCCATGGCAACCATTATGACATCATCATCGCCATGACAACCAATATGATATCATTGTCGCCATGACAGCCATTATGACATCATCGTCGCCATGTCGACCATTATGACACCACCGTTGCCATGACGACCATTATGACATCATCGTCGCCTTGACGACAATTATGACATCATCATCGCCATGACGACCATTATGACATCATCATCGCCATGATGACCGTTATGACATTATCGTCGCCATGATGACCCTTATGACATCATCGTCGCCATGGCAACCATTATGACATCATCATCGCCATGACGACCATTATGACATCATCATCGCCATGATGACCCTTTATGACATTATCGTCGCCATGACGACCCTTATGACATCAACGTCGCCATGGCAACCATTATGACATCATCATCGCCATGACAACCAATATGATATCATCGTCGCCATGATGACCATTATGACATCATCGTAGCCATTATGACCATTATTAAATCACAGTCGCCATGACAACCATTATGACATCTTCGTCGCCATGACGACCATTATGACATCATGACATCACCGTTGCCATGACGACCATTATGACATCACCGTTGCCATGACGACCATTATGACATCATCGTCGCCATGACGACCATTATGACATCATCGTCGCCATGACAACCATTATGACATCACAATCGCCATGACGACCATTATGGCATCATTATCGCCATGATGACCCTTTATGACATTATCGTCGCCATGACGACCCTTATGACATCATCGTCGCCATGGCAACCATTATGACATCATCATCGCCATGACAACCAATATGATATCATCGTCGCCATGATGACCATTATGATATCATCATCGCCATGACAACCAATATGATATCATCGTCGCCATGATGACCATTATGACATCATCGTCGCCATGACAACCATTATGACATCATATTCGCCATGGCGACCATTATGACATCACTGTTGCCATGACGACCATTATGACATCACCGTCGCCATGACGACCATTATGACATCATCATCGCCATGATGACCGTTATGACAATATCGTCGCCATGACGACCCTTATGACATCATCGTCGCCATGGCAACCATTATGACATCATCATCGCCATGACAACCAATATGATATCATTGTCGCCATGACAGCCATTATGACATCATCATCGCCATGTCGACCATTATGACATCATCGTAGCCATTACGATCATTATTAAATCACAGTCGCCATGAAAACCATTATGACATCTTCGTCGCCATGACGACTATTATGACATCATGACATCACCATTGCTATGACGACCATTATGACATCACCGTTGCCATGACGACCATTATGACATCATCGTAGCCATTACGACCATTATCACAGTCGCCATGACAACCATTATGACATCTTCGTCGCCATGACGACCATTATGACATCATCGTCGCCATGACAACCATTATGACATCATCGTCGCCATGGCGACCATTATGACACCACCGTTGCCCTGACGACCATTATGACATCATTGTCGCCTTGATGACCGTTATGACATTATCGTCGCCATGACGACCCTTATGACATCATCGTCGCCATGGCAACCATTATGACATCATCATCGCCATGACAACCAATATGATATCACCGTCGCCATGATGACCATTATGACATCATCATCGCCATGACAACCATTATGACATCATCGTCGCCATGGTGACCATTATGACATCACCGTCGCCATGACGACCATTATGACATCATCGTAGCCATGACGACCATTATGACATCATGACATCACCGTTGCAATGACGACCATTATGACATCATCGTCGCCATGACAACCATTATGACATCACCATCGCCATGACGACCATTATGGCATCATCATCGCCATGATGACCCATTATGACATTATCGTCGCCATGACGACCCTTATGACATCATCGTCGCCATGACAACCATTATGACATCACCATCGCCATGACGACCATTATGGCATCATCATCGCCATGATGACCCATTATGACATTATCGTCGCCATGACGACCCTTATGACATCATCGTCGCCATGGCAACCATTATGACATCATCATCACCATGACAACCAATATGATATCATCGTCGCCATGATGACCATTGTGATATCATCGTCGCCATGACAACCATTATGACATCATCGTCGCCATGACGACCATTATGACATCACCGTTGCCATGACGACCATTATGACATCATCGTAGCCATTACGACCATTATTAAATCACAGTCGCCATGACAACCATTATGACATCTTCGTCGCCATGACGACCATTATGACATCATGACATCACCGTTGCCATGACGACCATTATGACATCACCGTTGCTATGACGACCATTATGACATCATCGTCGCCATGACGACCATTATGACATCATCGTAGCCATGACAACCATTATGACATCATCGTCGCCATGGCAACCATTATGACATCATATTCGCCATGGTGACCATTATGACATCACCGTCGCCATGATGACCATTATGACATCATCATAGCCATTACGACCATTATTAAATCACAGTCGCCATGACAACCATTATGACATCTTCGTCGCCATGACGACCATTATGACATCATGACATCACCGTTGCCATGACGACCATTATGACATCACCGTTGCCATGACGACCATTATGACATCATCGTCGCCATGACGACCATTATGACATCATCGTCGCTATGACAACCATTATGACATCACAATCGCCATGACGACCATTATGACATCATCGTCGCCATGGCGACCATTATGACATCATCATCGCCATGATGACCGTTATGACAATATCGTCCCAATGACGACCCTTATAACATCATCGTCGCCATGGCAACCATTATGACATCATCATCGCCATGACAACCAATATGATATAATTGTCGCCATGACAACCATTATGACATCATCGTCGCCTTGGCAACCATTATGACATCACGGTCGCCATGTCGACCATTATGACATCATCGTAGCTATTACGACCATTATTAAATCACAGTCGCCATGACAACTATTATGACATCTTCGTCGCCATGTCGACCATTATGACATCATGACATCACCGTTGCTATGACGACCATTATGACATCACCGTTGCCATGACGACCATTATGACATCATCGTCGCCATTACGACCATTATTAAATCACAGTCGCCATGACAACCATTATGACATCTTCGTCGCCATGACGACCATTAGACATCATGACATCACCGTTGCCATGACGACCATTATGACATCATCGTCGCCATGACAACCATTATGACATCATCGTCGCCATGGTGACCATTATGACACCACCGTTGCCATGACGACCATTATGACATCATCGTCGCCTTGATGACAATTATGACATCATCATCGCCATGACGACCATTATGACATCATCATCGCCATGATGACCCTTTATGACATTATCGTCGCCATGACGACCCTTATGACATCATCGTCGCCATGGCAACCATTATGACATCATCGTCGCCATGGCAACCATTATGACATAATCGTCGCCATGACGACCATTATGACATCATCATCGCCATGGCAACCAATATGATATCATCGTCACCATTATGACACCATCGTCGCCATGACAACCATTATGACATCATCGTCGCCATGGCGACCATTATGACATCACCGTTGCCATGACGACCATTATGACATCATGGTAGCCATTACGACCATTATTAAATCACAGTCGCCATGACAACCATTATGACATCTTCGTCGCCATGACGACCATTATGACATCATGACATCACCGTTGCCATGACGACCATTATTACATTAGCGTCGCCATGACGACCATTATGACATCATCGTCGCCATGACAACCATTATGACAACATCGTCGCCATGGCAACCATTATGACATCATCATCGCCATGACAACCAATATGATATCATTGTCGCCATGACAACCATTATGACATCATTGTCGCCATGACGACCATTATGACATCATCGTCGCCATGGCGACCATTATGACATCATCATCGCCATGATGACCGTTATGACAATATTGTCGCCATGACGACCCTTATGACATCATCGTCGCCATGGCAACCATTATGACATCATCATCGCCATGACAACCAATATGATATCATTGTCGCCATGACAGCCATTATGACATCATCGTCGCCATGTCGACCATTATGACATCATCGTAGCCATTACGATCATTATTAAATCACAGTCGCCATGAAAACCATTATGACATCTTCGTCGCCATGACGACCATTATGACATCATGACATCACCATTGCTATGACGACCATTATGACATCACCGTTGCCATGACGACCATTATGACATCATCGTAGCCATTACGACCATTATCACAGTCGCCATGACAACCATTATGACATCTTCGTCGCCATGACGACCATTATGACATCATCGTCGCCATGACAACCATTATGACATCATCGTCGCCATGGCGACCATTATGACACCACCGTTGCCATGACGACCATTATGACATGATTGTCGCCATGATGACCGTTATGACATTATCGTCGCCATGACGACCCTTATGACATCATCATCGCCATGGCAACCATTATGACATCATCATCGCCATGACAACCAATATGATATCATCATCGCCATGATGACCATTATGACATCATCATCGCCATGACAACCATTATGACATCATCGTCGCCATGGTGACCATTATGACATCACCGTCGCCATGACGACCATTATGATATCATCGTAACCATTACGGCCATTATTAAATTACAGTCGCCATGACAACCATTATGACATCTTCGTCGTCATGACGACCATTATGACATCATGACATCACCGTTGCCATGACGACCATTATGACATCATCGTCGCCATGACAACCATTATGACATCACAATCGCCATGACGACCATTATGGCATCATCATCGCCATGATGACCCTTTATGACATTATCGTCGCCATGACGACCCTTATGACATCATCGTCGCCATGGCAACCATTATGACATCATCATCAATATGACAACCAATATGATATCATCGTCGCCATGATGACCATTGTGATATCATCGTCGCCATGACAACCATTATGACATCATCGTCGCCATGACGTCCATTATGACATCACCGTTGCCATGACGACCATTATGACATCATCGTAGCCATTACGACCATTATTAAATCACAGTCGCCATGACAACCATTATGACATCTTCGTCGCCATGACGACCATTGTGACATCATGACATCACCGTTGCCATGACGACCATTATGACATCACCGTTGCCATGACGACCATTATGACATCATCGTCGCCATGACGACCATTATGACATCATCGTCGCCATGACGACCATTAAGACATCATCGTCGCCATGACAACCATTATGACATCATCGTCGCCATGACGACCATTATGACATCATCGTCGCCATGACGACCATTATGACATCATCGTCGCCATGGCGACCATTATGACATCATGATCGCCATGACGACCCTTATGACATCATCGTTGCCATGGCAACCATTATGACATCATCATCGCCATGACAACCAATATGATATCATTGTCGCCATGACAACCATTATGACATCATCGTTGCCATGGCAACCATTATGACATCATCGTAGCCATTACGATCATTATTAAATCACAGTCGCCATGACAACCATTATGACATCTTCGTCGCCATGACGACCATTATGACATCATGACATCACCATTGCTATGACGACCATTATGACATCACCGTTGCCATGATGACCATTATGACATCATCGTCGCCATGACAACCATTATGACATCATCGTCGCCATGGTGACCATTATGACACCACCGTTGCCATGACGACCATTATGACATCATCGTCGCCTTGATGAGAATTATGACATCATCATCGCCATGACGACCATTATGACATCATCATCGCCATGATGACCCTTTATGACATTATCGTCGCCATGACGACCCTTATGACATCATCGTCGCCATGGCAACCATTATGACATCATCGTCGCCATGACGACCATTATGACATCATCATCGCCATGACAACCAATATGATATCATCGTCGCCATGATGACCATTATGACATCATCGTCGCCATGACAACCATTTTGACATCATCGTCGCCATGGCGACCATTATGACATCACCGTTGCCATGACGACCATTATGACATCATCGTAGCCATTACGACCATTATTAAATCACAGTCGCCATGACAACCATTATGACATCTTCGTCGCCATGACGACCATTATGACATCATGACATCACCGTTGCCATGACGACCATTATTACATTAGCGTCGCCATGACGACCATTATGACATCATCGTCGCCATGACAACCATTATGACAACATCGTCGCCATGGCAACCATTATGACATCATCATCGCCATGACAACCAATATGATATCATTGTCGCCATGACAACCATTATGACATCATTGTCGCCATGACGACCATTATGACATCATCGTCGCCATGGCGACCATTATGACATCATCATCGCCATGATGACCGTTATGACAATATCGTCGCCATGACGACCCTTATGACATCATCGTCGCCATGGCAACCATTATGACATCATCATCGCCATGACAACCAATATGATATCATTGTCGCCATGACAACCATTATGACATCATCGTCGCCATGGCAACCATTATGACATCACGGTCGCCATGTCGACCATTATGACATCATCGTAGCCATTACGATCATTATTAAATCACAGTCGCCATGAAAACCATTATGACATCTTCGTCGCCATGACGACCATTATGACATCATGACATCACCATTGCTATGACGACCATTATGACATCACCGTTGCCATGACGACCATTATGACATCACCGTTGCCATGACGACCCTTATGACATCATCGTCGCCATGGCAACCATTATGACATCATCATCGCCATGACAACCAATATGATATCATTGTCGCCATGACAGCCATTATGACATCATCGTCGCCATGTCGACCATTATGAAATCATCGTAGCCATTACGATCATTATTAAATCACAGTCGCCATGAAAACCATTATGACATCTTCGTCGCCATGACGACCATTATGACATCATGACATCACCATTGCTATGACGACCATTATGACATCACCGTTGCCATGACGACCATTATGACATCATCGTAGCCATTACGACCATTATCACAGTCGCCATGACAACCATTATGACATCTTCGTCGCCATGACGACCATTATGACATCATCGTCGCCATGACAACCATTATGACATCATCGTCGCCATGGCGACCATTATGACACCACCGTTGCCATGACGACCATTATGACATCATTGTCGCCATGATGACCGTTATGACATTATCGTCGCCATGACGACCCTTATGACATCATCGTCGCCATGGCAACCATTATGACATCATCATCACCATGACAACCAATATGATATCATCGTCGCCATGATGACCATTGTGATATCATCGTCGCCATGACAACCATTATGACATCATCGTCGCCATGACGACCATTATGACATCACCGTTGCCATGACGACCATTATGACATCATCGTAGCCATTGCGACCATTATTAAATCACAGTCGCCATGACAACCATTATGACATCTTCGTCGCCATGACGACCATTATGACATCATGACATCACTGTTGCCATGACGACCATTATGACATCACCGTTGCCATGACGATAATTATGACATCATCGTCGCCATGACGACCATTATGACATCATCGTCGCCATGACGACCATTATGACATCATCGTCGTCGCCATGACGACCATTATGACATCATCGTCGCCATGACGACCATTATGACATCATCGTCGCCATGGCGACCATTATGACATCATCATCGCCATGATGACCGTTATGACAATATCGTCGCCATGACAACCCTTATGACATCATCGTCGCCATGGCAACCATTATGACATCACGGTCGCCATGTCGACCATTATGACATCATCGTAGCCATTATGATCATTATTAAATCACAGTCGCCATGAAAACCATTATGACATCTTCGTCGCCATGACGACCATTATGACATCATGACATCACCATTGCTATGACGACCATTATGACATCACCGTTGCCATGACGACCATTATGACATCATCGTAGCCATTACGACCATTATCACAGTCGCCATGACAACCATTATGACATCTTCGTCGCCATGACGACCATTATGACATCATCGTCGCCATGACAACCATTATGACATCATCGTCGCCATGGCGACCATTATGACACCACCGTTGCCATGACGACCATTATGACATGATTGTCGCCATGATGACCGTTATGACATTATCGTCGCCATGACGACCCTTATGACATCATCATCGCCATGGCAACCATTATGACATCATCATCGCCATGACAACCAATATGATATCATCATCGCCATGATGACCATTATGACATCATCATCGCCATGACAACCATTATGACATCATCGTCGCCATGGTGACCATTATGACATCACCGTCGCCATGACGACCATTATGATATCATCGTAACCATTACGACCATTATTAAATTACAGTCGCCATGACAACCATTATGACATCTTCGTCATCATGACGACCATTATGACATCATGACATCACCGTTGCCATGACGACCATTATGACATCATCGTCGCCATGACAACCATTATGACATCACAATCGCCATGACGACCATTATGGCATCATCATCGCCGTGATGACCCTTTATGACATTATCGTCGCCATGACGACCCTTATGACATCATCGTCGCCATGGCAACCATTATGACATCATCATCAATATGACAACCAATATGATATCATCGTCGCCATGATGACCATTGTGATATCATCGTCGCCATGACAACCATTATGACATCATCGTCGCCATGACGACCATTATGACATCACCGTTGCCATGACGACCATTATGACATCATCGTAGCCATTACGACCATTATTAAATCACAGTCGCCATGACAACCATTATGACATCTTCGTCGCCATGACGACCATTGTGACATCATGACATCACCGTTGCCATGACGACCATTATGACATCACCGTTGCCATGACGACCATTATGACATCATCGTCGCCATGACGACCATTATGACATCATCGTCGCCATGACGACCATTAAGACATCATCGTCGCCATGACAACCATTATGACATCATCGTCGCCATGACGACCATTATGACATCATCGTCGCCATGACGACCATTATGACATCATCGTCGCCATGGCGACCATTATGACATCATCATCGCCATGACGACCCTTATGACATCATCGTTGCCATGGCAACCATTATGACATCATCATCGCCATGACAACCAATATGATATCATTGTCGCCATGACAACCATTATGACATCATCGTCGCCATGGCAACCATTATGACATCATCGTAGCCATTACGATCATTATTAAATCACAGTCGCCATGACAACCATTATGACATCTTCGTCGCCATGACGACCATTATGACATCATGACATCACCATTGCTATGACGACCATTATGACATCACCGTTGCCATGATGACCATTATGACATCATCGTCGCCATGACAACCATTATGACATCATCGTCGCCATGGTGACCATTATGACACCACCGTTGCCATGACGACCATTATGACATCATCGTCGCCTTGATGAGAATTATGACATCATCATCGCCATGACGACCATTATGACATCATCATCGCCATGATGACCCTTTATGACATTATCGTCGCCATGACGACCCTTATGACATCATCGTCGCCATGGCAACCATTATGACATCATCGTCGCCATGACGACCATTATGACATCATCATCGCCATGACAACCAATATGATATCATCGTCGCCATGATGACCATTATGATATCATCATCGCCATGACAACCAATATGATATCATTGTCGCCATGATGACCATTATGACATCATCGTCGCCATGACAACCATTATGACATCATATTCGCCATGGCGACCATTATGACATCACTGTTGCCATGACGACCATTATGACATCACCGTCGCCATGACGACCATTATGACATCATCATCGCCATGATGACCGTTATGACAATATCGTCGCCATGACGACCCTTATGACATCATCGTCGCCATGGCAACCATTATGACATCATCATCGCCATGACAACCAATATGATATCATTGTCGCCATGACAGCCATTATGACATCATCATCGCCATGTCGACCATTATGACATCATCGTAGCCATTACGATCATTATTAAATCACAGTCGCCATGAAAACCATTATGACATCTTCGTCGCCATGACGACTATTATGACATCATGACATCACCATTGCTATGACGACCATTATGACATCACCGTTGCCATGACGACCATTATGACATCATCGTAGCCATTACGACCATTATCACAGTCGCCATGACAACCATTATGACATCTTCGTCGCCATGACGACCATTATGACATCATCGTCGCCATGACAACCATTATGACATCATCGTCGCCATGGCGACCATTATGACACCACCGTTGCCCTGACGACCATTATGACATCATTGTCGCCTTGATGACCGTTATGACATTATCGTCGCCATGACGACCCTTATGACATCATCGTCGCCATGGCAACCATTATGACATCATCATCGCCATGACAACCAATATGATATCACCGTCGCCATGATGACCATTATGACATCATCATCGCCATGACAACCATTATGACATCATCGTCGCCATGGTGACCATTATGACATCACCGTCGCCATGACGACCATTATGACATCATCGTAGCCATGACGACCATTATGACATCATGACATCACCGTTGCAATGACGACCATTATGACATCATCGTCGCCATGACAACCATTATGACATCACCATCGCCATGACGACCATTATGGCATCATCATCGCCATGATGACCCATTATGACATTATCGTCGCCATGACGACCCTTATGACATCATCGTCGCCATGACAACCATTATGACATCACCATCGCCATGACGACCATTATGGCATCATCATCGCCATGATGACCCATTATGACATTATCGTCGCCATGACGACCCTTATGACATCATCGTCGCCATGGCAACCATTATGACATCATCATCACCATGACAACCAATATGATATCATCGTCGCCATGATGACCATTGTGATATCATCGTCGCCATGACAACCATTATGACATCATCGTCGCCATGACGACCATTATGACATCACCGTTGCCATGACGACCATTATGACATCATCGTAGCCATTACGACCATTATTAAATCACAGTCGCCATGACAACCATTATGACATCTTCGTCGCCATGACGACCATTATGACATCATGACATCACCGTTGCCATGACGACCATTATGACATCACCGTTGCTATGACGACCATTATGACATCATCGTCGCCATGACGACCATTATGACATCATCGTAGCCATGACAACCATTATGACATCATCGTCGCCATGGCAACCATTATGACATCATATTCGCCATGGTGACCATTATGACATCACCGTCGCCATGATGACCATTATGACATCATCATAGCCATTACGACCATTATTAAATCACAGTCGCCATCACAACCATTATGACATCTTCGTCGCCATGACGACCATTATGACATCATGACATCACCGTTGCCATGACGACCATTATGACATCACCGTTGCCATGACGACCATTATGACATCATCGTCGCCATGACGACCATTATGACATCATCGTCGCTATGACAACCATTATGACATCACAATCGCCATGACGACCATTATGACATCATCGTCGCCATGGCGACCATTATGACATCATCATCGCCATGATGACCGTTATGACAATATCGTCCCAATGACGACCCTTATAACATCATCGTCGCCATGGCAACCATTATGACATCATCATCGCCATGACAACCAATATGATATAATTGTCGCCATGACAACCATTATGACATCATCGTCGCCTTGGCAACCATTATGACATCACGGTCGCCATGTCGACCATTATGACATCATCGTAGCTATTACGACCATTATTAAATCACAGTCGCCATGACAACTATTATGACATCTTCGTCGCCATGTCGACCATTATGACATCATGACATCACCGTTGCTATGACGACCATTATGACATCACCGTTGCCATGACGACCATTATGACATCATCGTCGCCATTACGACCATTATTAAATCACAGTCGCCATGACAACCATTATGACATCTTCGTCGCCATGACGACCATTAGACATCATGACATCACCGTTGCCATGACGACCATTATGACATCATCGTCGCCATGACAACCATTATGACATCATCGTCGCCATGGTGACCATTATGACACCACCGTTGCCATGACGACCATTATGACATCATCGTCGCCTTGATGACAATTATGACATCATCATCGCCATGACGACCATTATGACATCATCATCGCCATGATGACCCTTTATGACATTATCGTCGCCATGACGACCCTTATGACATCATCGTCGCCATGGCAACCATTATGACATCATCGTCGCCATGGCAACCATTATGACATAATTGTCGCCATGACGACCATTATGACATCATCATCGCCATGGCAACCAATATGATATCATCGTCACCATTATGACACCATCGTCGCCATGACAACCATTATGACATCATCGTCGCCATGGCGACCATTATGACATCACCGTTGCCATGACGACCATTATGACATCATGGTAGCCATTACGACCATTATTAAATCACAGTCGCCATGACAACCATTATGACATCTTCGTCGCCATGACGACCATTATGACATCATGACATCACCGTTGCCATGACGACCATTATTACATTAGCGTCGCCATGACGACCATTATGACATCATCGTCGCCATGACAACCATTATGACAACATCGTCGCCATGGCAACCATTATGACATCATCATCGCCATGACAACCAATATGATATCATTGTCGCCATGACAACCATTATGACATCATTGTCGCCATGACGACCATTATGACATCATCGTCGCCATGGCGACCATTATGACATCATCATCGCCATGATGACCGTTATGACAATATTGTCGCCATGACGACCCTTATGACATCATCGTCGCCATGGCAACCATTATGACATCATCATCGCCATGACAACCAATATGATATCATTGTCGCCATGACAGCCATTATGACATCATCGTCGCCATGTCGACCATTATGACATCATCGTAGCCATTACGATCATTATTAAATCACAGTCGCCATGAAAACCATTATGACATCTTCGTCGCCATGACGACCATTATGACATCATGACATCACCATTGCTATGACGACCATTATGACATCACCGTTGCCATGACGACCATTATGACATCATCGTAGCCATTACGACCATTATCACAGTCGCCATGACAACCATTATGACATCTTCGTCGCCATGACGACCATTATGACATCATCGTCGCCATGACAACCATTATGACATCATCGTCGCCATGGCGACCATTATGACACCACCGTTGCCATGACGACCATTATGACATGATTGTCGCCATGATGACCGTTATGACATTATCGTCGCCATGACGACCCTTATGACATCATCATCGCCATGGCAACCATTATGACATCATCATCGCCATGACAACCAATATGATATCATCATCGCCATGATGACCATTATGACATCATCATCGCCATGACAACCATTATGACATCATCGTCGCCATGGTGACCATTATGACATCACCGTCGCCATGACGACCATTATGATATCATCGTAACCATTACGACCATTATTAAATTACAGTCGCCATGACAACCATTATGACATCTTCGTCGTCATGACGACCATTATGACATCATGACATCACCGTTGCCATGACGACCATTATGACATCATCGTCGCCATGACAACCATTATGACATCACAATCGCCATGACGACCATTATGGCATCATCATCGCCATGATGACCCTTTATGACATTATCGTCGCCATGACGACCCTTATGACATCATCGTCGCCATGGCAACCATTATGACATCATCATCAATATGACAACCAATATGATATCATCGTCGCCATGATGACCATTGTGATATCATCGTCGCCATGACAACCATTATGACATCATCGTCGCCATGACGTCCATTATGACATCACCGTTGCCATGACGACCATTATGACATCATCGTAGCCATTACGACCATTATTAAATCACAGTCGCCATGACAACCATTATGACATCTTCGTCGCCATGACGACCATTGTGACATCATGACATCACCGTTGCCATGACGACCATTATGACATCACCGTTGCCATGACGACCATTATGACATCATCGTCGCCATGACGACCATTATGACATCATCGTCGCCATGACGACCATTAAGACATCATCGTCGCCATGACAACCATTATGACATCATCGTCGCCATGACGACCATTATGACATCATCGTCGCCATGACGACCATTATGACATCATCGTCGCCATGGCGACCATTATGACATCATCATCGCCATGACGACCCTTATGACATCATCGTTGCCATGGCAACCATTATGACATCATCATCGCCATGACAACCAATATGATATCATTGTCGCCATGACAACCATTATGACATCATCGTCGCCATGGCAACCATTATGACATCATCGTAGCCATTACGATCATTATTAAATCACAGTCGCCATGACAACCATTATGACATCTTCGTCGCCATGACGACCATTATGACATCATGACATCACCATTGCTATGACGACCATTATGACATCACCGTTGCCATGATGACCATTATGACATCATCGTCGCCATGACAACCATTATGACATCATCGTCGCCATGGTGACCATTATGACACCACCGTTGCCATGACGACCATTATGACATCATCGTCGCCTTGATGAGAATTATGACATCATCATCGCCATGACGACCATTATGACATCATCATCGCCATGATGACCCTTTATGACATTATCGTCGCCATGACGACCCTTATGACATCATCGTCGCCATGGCAACCATTATGACATCATCGTCGCCATGACGACCATTATGACATCATCATCGCCATGACAACCAATATGATATCATCGTCGCCATGATGACCATTATGACATCATCGTCGCCATGACAACCATTTTGACATCATCGTCGCCATGGCGACCATTATGACATCACCGTTGCCATGACGACCATTATGACATCATCGTAGCCATTACGACCATTATTAAATCACAGTCGCCATGACAACCATTATGACATCTTCGTCGCCATGACGACCATTATGACATCATGACATCACCGTTGCCATGACGACCATTATTACATTAGCGTCGCCATGACGACCATTATGACATCATCGTCGCCATGACAACCATTATGACAACATCGTCGCCATGGCAACCATTATGACATCATCATCGCCATGACAACCAATATGATATCATTGTCGCCATGACAACCATTATGACATCATTGTCGCCATGACGACCATTATGACATCATCGTCGCCATGGCGACCATTATGACATCATCATCGCCATGATGACCGTTATGACAATATCGTCGCCATGACGACCCTTATGACATCATCGTCGCCATGGCAACCATTATGACATCATCATCGCCATGACAACCAATATGATATCATTGTCGCCATGACAACCATTATGACATCATCGTCGCCATGGCAACCATTATGACATCACGGTCGCCATGTCGACCATTATGACATCATCGTAGCCATTACGATCATTATTAAATCACAGTCGCCATGAAAACCATTATGACATCTTCGTCGCCATGACGACCATTATGACATCATGACATCACCATTGCTATGACGACCATTATGACATCACCGTTGCCATGACGACCATTATGACATCACCGTTGCCATGACGACCCTTATGACATCATCGTCGCCATGGCAACCATTATGACATCATCATCGCCATGACAACCAATATGATATCATTGTCGCCATGACAGCCATTATGACATCATCGTCGCCATGTCGACCATTATGAAATCATCGTAGCCATTACGATCATTATTAAATCACAGTCGCCATGAAAACCATTATGACATCTTCGTCGCCATGACGACCATTATGACATCATGACATCACCATTGCTATGACGACCATTATGACATCACCGTTGCCATGACGACCATTATGACATCATCGTAGCCATTACGACCATTATCACAGTCGCCATGACAACCATTATGAAATCTTCGTCGCCATGACGACCATTATGACATCATCGTCGCCATGACAACCATTATGACATCATCGTCGCCATGGCGACCATTATGACACCACCGTTGCCATGACGACCATTATGACATCATTGTCGCCATGATGACCGTTATGACATTATCGTCGCCATGACGACCCTTATGACATCATCGTCGCCATGGCAACCATTATGACATCATCATCACCATGACAACCAATATGATATCATCGTCGCCATGATGACCATTGTGATATCATCGTCGCCATGACAACCATTATGACATCATCGTCGCCATGACGACCATTATGACATCACCGTTGCCATGACGACCATTATGACATCATCGTAGCCATTGCGACCATTATTAAATCACAGTCGCCATGACAACCATTATGACATCTTCGTCGCCATGACGACCATTATGACATCATGACATCACTGTTGCCATGACGACCATTATGACATCACCGTTGCCATGACGATAATTATGACATCATCGTCGCCATGACGACCATTATGACATCATCGTCGCCATGACGACCATTATGACATCATCGTCGTCGCCATGACGACCATTATGACATCATCGTCGCCATGACGACCATTATGACATCATCGTCGCCATGGCGACCATTATGACATCATCATCACCATGATGACCGTTATGACAATATCGTCGCCATGACAACCCTTATGACATCATCGTCGCCATGGCAACCATTATGACATCACGGTCGCCATGTCGACCATTATGACATCATTGTAGCCATTATGATCATTATTAAATCACAGTCGCCATGAAAACCATTATGACATCTTCGTCGCCATGACGACCATTATGACATCATGACATCACCATTGCTATGACGACCATTATGACATCACCGTTGCCATGACGACCATTATGACATCATCGTAGCCATTACGACCATTATCACAGTCGCCATGACAACCATTATGACATCTTCGTCGCCATGACGACCATTATGACATCATCGTCGCCATGACAACCATTATGACATCATCGTCGCCATGGCGACCATTATGACACCACCGTTGCCATGACGACCATTATGACATGATTGTCGCCATGATGACCGTTATGACATTATCGTCGCCATGACGACCCTTATGACATCATCATCGCCATGGCAACCATTATGACATCATCATCGCCATGACAACCAATATGATATCATCATCGCCATGATGACCATTATGACATCATCATCGCCATGACAACCATTATGACATCATCGTCGCCATGGTGACCATTATGACATCACCGTCGCCATGACGACCATTATGATATCATCGTAACCATTACGACCATTATTAAATTACAGTCGCCATGACAACCATTATGACATCTTCGTCATCATGACGACCATTATGACATCATGACATCACCGTTGCCATGACGACCATTATGACATCATCGTCGCCATGACAACCATTATGACATCACAATCGCCATGACGACCATTATGGCATCATCATCGCCGTGATGACCCTTTATGACATTATCGTCGCCATGACGACCCTTATGACATCATCGTCGCCATGGCAACCATTATGACATCATCATCAATATGACAACCAATATGATATCATCGTCGCCATGATGACCATTGTGATATCATCGTCGCCATGACAACCATTATGACATCATCGTCGCCATGACGACCATTATGACATCACCGTTGCCATGACGACCATTATGACATCATCGTAGCCATTACGACCATTATTAAATCACAGTCGCCATGACAACCATTATGACATCTTCGTCGCCATGACGACCATTGTGACATCATGACATCACCGTTGCCATGACGACCATTATGACATCACCGTTGCCATGACGACCATTATGACATCATCGTCGCCATGACGACCATTATGACATCATCGTCGCCATGACGACCATTAAGACATCATCGTCGCCATGACAACCATTATGACATCATCGTCGCCATGACGACCATTATGACATCATCGTCGCCATGACGACCATTATGACATCATCGTCGCCATGGCGACCATTATGACATCATCATCGCCATGACGACCCTTATGACATCATCGTTGCCATGGCAACCATTATGACATCATCATCGCCATGACAACCAATATGATATCATTGTCGCCATGACAACCATTATGACATCATCGTCGCCATGGCAACCATTATGACATCATCGTAGCCATTACGATCATTATTAAATCACAGTCGCCATGACAACCATTATGACATCTTCGTCGCCATGACGACCATTATGACATCATGACATCACCATTGCTATGACGACCATTATGACATCACCGTTGCCATGATGACCATTATGACATCATCGTCGCCATGACAACCATTATGACATCATCGTCGCCATGGTGACCATTATGACACCACCGTTGCCATGACGACCATTATGACATCATCGTCGCCTTGATGAGAATTATGACATCATCATCGCCATGACGACCATTATGACATCATCATCGCCATGATGACCCTTTATGACATTATCGTCGCCATGACGACCCTTATGACATCATCGTCGCCATGGCAACCATTATGACATCATCGTCGCCATGACGACCATTATGACATCATCATCGCCATGACAACCAATATGATATCATCGTCGCCATGATGACCATTATGACATCATCGTCGCCATGACAACCATTTTGACATCATCGTCGCCATGGCGACCATTATGACATCACCGTTGCCATGACGACCATTATGACATCATCGTAGCCATTACGACCATTATTAAATCACAGTCGCCATGACAACCATTATGACATCTTCGTCGCCATGACGACCATTATGACATCATGACATCACCGTTGCCATGACGACCATTATTACATTAGCGTCGCCATGACGACCATTATGACATCATCGTCGCCATGACAACCATTATGACAACATCGTCGCCATGGCAACCATTATGACATCATCATCGCCATGACAACCAATATGATATCATTGTCGCCATGACAACCATTATGACATCATTGTCGCCATGACGACCATTATGACATCATCGTCGCCATGGCGACCATTATGACATCATCATCGCCATGATGACCGTTATGACAATATCGTCGCCATGACGACCCTTATGACATCATCGTCGCCATGGCAACCATTATGACATCATCATCGCCATGACAACCAATATGATATCATTGTCGCCATGACAACCATTATGACATCATCGTCGCCATGGCAACCATTATGACATCACGGTCGCCATGTCGACCATTATGACATCATCGTAGCCATTACGATCATTATTAAATCACAGTCGCCATGAAAACCATTATGACATCTTCGTCGCCATGACGACCATTATGACATCATGACATCACCATTGCTATGACGACCATTATGACATCACCGTTGCCATGACGACCATTATGACATCACCGTTGCCATGACGACCCTTATGACATCATCGTCGCCATGGCAACCATTATGACATCATCATCGCCATGACAACCAATATGATATCATTGTCGCCATGACAGCCATTATGACATCATCGTCGCCATGTCGACCATTATGAAATCATCGTAGCCATTACGATCATTATTAAATCACAGTCGCCATGAAAACCATTATGACATCTTCGTCGCCATGACGACCATTATGACATCATGACATCACCATTGCTATGACGACCATTATGACATCACCGTTGCCATGACGACCATTATGACATCATCGTAGCCATTACGACCATTATCACAGTCGCCATGACAACCATTATGACATCTTCGTCGCCATGACGACCATTATGACATCATCGTCGCCATGACAACCATTATGACATCATCGTCGCCATGGCGACCATTATGACACCACCGTTGCCATGACGACCATTATGACATCATTGTCGCCATGATGACCGTTATGACATTATCGTCGCCATGACGACCCTTATGACATCATCGTCGCCATGGCAACCATTATGACATCATCATCACCATGACAACCAATATGATATCATCGTCGCCATGATGACCATTGTGATATCATCGTCGCCATGACAACCATTATGACATCATCGTCGCCATGACGACCATTATGACATCACCGTTGCCATGACGACCATTATGACATCATCGTAGCCATTGCGACCATTATTAAATCACAGTCGCCATGACAACCATTATGACATCTTCGTCGCCATGACGACCATTATGACATCATGACATCACTGTTGCCATGACGACCATTATGACATCACCGTTGCCATGACGATAATTATGACATCATCGTCGCCATGACGACCATTATGACATCATCGTCGCCATGACGACCATTATGACATCATCGTCGCCATGGTGACCATTATGACATCACCGTCGCCATGACGACCATTATGACATCATCGTAGCCATGACGACCATTATGACATCATGACATCACCGTTGCAATGACGACCATTATGACATCATCGTCGCCATGACAACCATTATGACATCACCATCGCCATGACGACCATTATGGCATCATCATCGCCATGATGACCCATTATGACATTATCGTCGCCATGACGACCCTTATGACATCATCGTCGCCATGACAACCATTATGACATCACCATCGCCATGACGACCATTATGGCATCATCATCGCCATGATGACCCATTATGACATTATCGTCGCCATGACGACCCTTATGACATCATCGTCGCCATGGCAACCATTATGACATCATCATCACCATGACAACCAATATGATATCATCGTCGCCATGATGACCATTGTGATATCATCGTCGCCATGACAACCATTATGACATCATCGTCGCCATGACGACCATTATGACATCACCGTTGCCATGACGACCATTATGACATCATCGTAGCCATTACGACCATTATTAAATCACAGTCGCCATGACAACCATTATGACATCTTCGTCGCCATGATGACCATTATGACATCATGACATCACCGTTGCCATGACGACCATTATGACATCACCGTTGCTATGACGACCATTATGACATCATCGTCGCCATGACGACCATTATGACATCATCGTAGCCATGACAACCATTATGACATCATCGTCGCCATGGCAACCATTATGACATCATATTCGCCATGGTGACCATTATGACATCACCGTCGCCATGATGACCATTATGACATCATCATAGCCATTACGACCATTATTAAATCACAGTCGCCATGACAACCATTATGACATCTTCGTCGCCATGACGACCATTATGACATCATGACATCACCGTTGCCATGACGACCATTATGACATCACCGTTGCCATGACGACCATTATGACATCATCGTCGCCATGACGACCATTATGACATCATCGTCGCTATGACAACCATTATGACATCACAATCGCCATGACGACCATTATGACATCATCGTCGCCATGGCGACCATTATGACATCATCATCGCCATGATGACCGTTATGACAATATCGTCCCAATGACGACCCTTATAACATCATCGTCGCCATGGCAACCATTATGACATCATCATCGCCATGACAACCAATATGATATAATTGTCGCCATGACAACCATTATGACATCATCGTCGCCTTGGCAACCATTATGACATCATCGTAGCTATTACGACCATTATTAAATCACAGTCGCCATGACAACTATTATGACATCTTCGTCGCCATGTCGACCATTATGACATCATGACATCACCGTTGCTATGACGACCATTATGACATCACCGTTGCCATGACGACCATTATGACATCATCGTCGCCATTACGACCATTATTAAATCACAGTCGCCATGACAACCATTATGACATCTTCGTCGCCATGACGACCATTAGACATCATGACATCACCGTTGCCATGACGACCATTATGACATCATCGTCGCCATGACAACCATTATGACATCATCGTCGCCATGGTGACCATTATGACACCACCGTTGCCATGACGACCATTATGACATCATCGTCGCCTTGATGACAATTATGACATCATCATCGCCATGACGACCATTATGACATCATCATCGCCATGATGACCCTTTATGACATTATCGTCGCCATGACGACCCTTATGACATCATCGTCGCCATGGCAACCATTATGACATAATCGTCGCCATGACGACCATTATGACATCATCATCGCCATGGCAACCAATATGATATCATCGTCACCATTATGACACCATCGTCGCCATGACAACCATTATGACATCATCGTCGCCATGGCGACCATTATGACATCACCGTTGCCATGACGACCATTATGACATCATGGTAGCCATTACGACCATTATTAAATCACAGTCGCCATGACAACCATTATGACATCTTCGTCGCCATGACGACCATTATGACATCATGACATCACCGTTGCCATGACGACCATTATTACATTAGCGTCGCCATGACGACCATTATGACATCATCGTCGCCATGACAACCATTATGACAACATCGTCGCCATGGCAACCATTATGACATCATCATCGCCATGACAACCAATATGATATCATTGTCGCCATGACAACCATTATGACATCATTGTCGCCATGACGACCATTATGACATCATCGTCGCCATGGCGACCATTATGACATCATCATCGCCATGATGACCGTTATGACAATATTGTCGCCATGACGACCCTTATGACATCATCGTCGCCATGGCAACCATTATGACATCATCATCGCCATGACAACCAATATGATATCATTGTCGCCATGACAGCCATTATGACATCATCGTCGCCATGTCGACCATTATGACATCATCGTAGCCATTACGATCATTATTAAATCACAGTCGCCATGAAAACCATTATGACATCTTCGTCGCCATGACGACCATTATGACATCATGACATCACCATTGCTATGACGACCATTATGACATCACCGTTGCCATGACGACCATTATGACATCATCGTAGCCATTACGACCATTATCACAGTCGCCATGACAACCATTATGACATCTTCGTCGCCATGACGACCATTATGACATCATCGTCGCCATGACAACCATTATGACATCATCGTCGCCATGGCGACCATTATGACACCACCGTTGCCATGACGACCATTATGACATGATTGTCGCCATGATGACCGTTATGACATTATCGTCGCCATGACGACCCTTATGACATCATCATCGCCATGGCAACCATTATGACATCATCATCGCCATGACAACCAATATGATATCATCATCGCCATGATGACCATTATGACATCATCATCGCCATGACAACCATTATGACATCATCGTCGCCATGGTGACCATTATGACATCACCGTCGCCATGACGACCATTATGATATCATCGTAACCATTACGACCATTATTAAATTACAGTCGCCATGACAACCATTATGACATCTTCGTCGTCATGACGACCATTATGACATCATGACATCACCGTTGCCATGACGACCATTATGACATCATCGTCGCCATGACAACCATTATGACATCACAATCGCCATGACGACCATTATGGCATCATCATCGCCATGATGACCCTTTATGACATTATCGTCGCCATGACGACCCTTATGACATCATCGTCGCCATGGCAACCATTATGACATCATCATCAATATGACAACCAATATGATATCATCGTCGCCATGATGACCATTGTGATATCATCGTCGCCATGACAACCATTATGACATCATCGTCGCCATGACGTCCATTATGACATCACCGTTGCCATGACGACCATTATGACATCATCGTAGCCATTACGACCATTATTAAATCACAGTCGCCATGACAACCATTATGACATCTTCGTCGCCATGACGACCATTGTGACATCATGACATCACCGTTGCCATGACGACCATTATGACATCACCGTTGCCATGACGACCATTATGACATCATCGTCGCCATGACGACCATTATGACATCATCGTCGCCATGACGACCATTAAGACATCATCGTCGCCATGACAACCATTATGACATCATCGTCGCCATGACGACCATTATGACATCATCGTCGCCATGACGACCATTATGACATCATCGTCGCCATGGCGACCATTATGACATCATCATCGCCATGACGACCCTTATGACATCATCGTTGCCATGGCAACCATTATGACATCATCATCGCCATGACAACCAATATGATATCATTGTCGCCATGACAACCATTATGACATCATCGTCGCCATGGCAACCATTATGACATCATCGTAGCCATTACGATCATTATTAAATCACAGTCGCCATGACAACCATTATGACATCTTCGTCGCCATGACGACCATTATGACATCATGACATCACCATTGCTATGACGACCATTATGACATCACCGTTGCCATGATGACCATTATGACATCATCGTCGCCATGACAACCATTATGACATCATCGTCGCCATGGTGACCATTATGACACCACCGTTGCCATGACGACCATTATGACATCATCGTCGCCTTGATGAGAATTATGACATCATCATCGCCATGACGACCATTATGACATCATCATCGCCATGATGACCCTTTATGACATTATCGTCGCCATGACGACCCTTATGACATCATCGTCGCCATGGCAACCATTATGACATCATCGTCGCCATGACGACCATTATGACATCATCATCGCCATGACAACCAATATGATATCATCGTCGCCATGATGACCATTATGACATCATCGTCGCCATGACAACCATTTTGACATCATCGTCGCCATGGCGACCATTATGACATCACCGTTGCCATGACGACCATTATGACATCATCGTAGCCATTACGACCATTATTAAATCACAGTCGCCATGACAACCATTATGACATCTTCGTCGCCATGACGACCATTATGACATCATGACATCACCGTTGCCATGACGACCATTATTACATTAGCGTCGCCATGACGACCATTATGACATCATCGTCGCCATGACAACCATTATGACAACATCGTCGCCATGGCAACCATTATGACATCATTGTCGCCATGACGACCATTATGACATCATCGTCGCCATGGCGACCATTATGACATCATCATCGCCATGATGACCGTTATGACAATATCGTCGCCATGACGACCCTTATGACATCATCGTCGCCATGGCAACCATTATGACATCATCATCGCCATGACAACCAATATGATATCATTGTCGCCATGACAACCATTATGACATCATCGTCGCCATGGCAACCATTATGACATCACGGTCGCCATGTCGACCATTATGACATCATCGTAGCCATTACGATCATTATTAAATCACAGTCGCCATGAAAACCATTATGACATCTTCGTCGCCATGACGACCATTATGACATCATGACATCACCATTGCTATGACGACCATTATGACATCACCGTTGCCATGACGACCATTATGACATCACCGTTGCCATGACGACCCTTATGACATCATCGTCGCCATGGCAACCATTATGACATCATCATCGCCATGACAACCAATATGATATCATTGTCGCCATGACAGCCATTATGACATCATCGTCGCCATGTCGACCATTATGAAATCATCGTAGCCATTACGATCATTATTAAATCACAGTCGCCATGAAAACCATTATGACATCTTCGTCGCCATGACGACCATTATGACATCATGACATCACCATTGCTATGACGACCATTATGACATCACCGTTGCCATGACGACCATTATGACATCATCGTAGCCATTACGACCATTATCACAGTCGCCATGACAACCATTATGACATCTTCGTCGCCATGACGACCATTATGACATCATCGTCGCCATGACAACCATTATGACATCATCGTCGCCATGGCGACCATTATGACACCACCGTTGCCATGACGACCATTATGACATCATTGTCGCCATGATGACCGTTATGACATTATCGTCGCCATGACGACCCTTATGACATCATCGTCGCCATGGCAACCATTATGACATCATCATCACCATGACAACCAATATGATATCATCGTCGCCATGATGACCATTGTGATATCATCGTCGCCATGACAACCATTATGACATCATCGTCGCCATGACGACCATTATGACATCACCGTTGCCATGACGACCATTATGACATCATCGTAGCCATTGCGACCATTATTAAATCACAGTCGCCATGACAACCATTATGACATCTTCGTCGCCATGACGACCATTATGACATCATGACATCACTGTTGCCATGACGACCATTATGACATCACCGTTGCCATGACGATAATTATGACATCATCGTCGCCATGACGACCATTATGACATCATCGTCGCCATGACGACCATTATGACATCATCGTCGTCGCCATGACGACCATTATGACATCATCGTCGCCATGACGACCATTATGACATCATCGTCGCCATGGCGACCATTATGACATCATCATCGCCATGATGACCGTTATGACAATATCGTCGCCATGACAACCCTTATGACATCATCGTCGCCATGGCAACCATTATGACATCACGGTCGCCATGTCGACCATTATGACATCATCGTAGCCATTATGATCATTATTAAATCACAGTCGCCATGAAAACCATTATGACATCTTCGTCGCCATGACGACCATTATGACATCATGACATCACCATTGCTATGACGACCATTATGACATCACCGTTGCCATGGCGACCATTATGACATCATCGTAGCCATTACGACCATTATCACAGTCGCCATGACAACCATTATGACATCTTCGTCGCCATGACGACCATTATGACATCATCGTCGCCATGACAACCATTATGACATCATCGTCGCCATGGCGACCATTATGACACCACCGTTGCCATGACGACCATTATGACATGATTGTCGCCATGATGACCGTTATGACATTATCGTCGCCATGACGACCCTTATGACATCATCATCGCCATGGCAACCATTATGACATCATCATCGCCATGACAACCAATATGATATCATCATCGCCATGATGACCATTATGACATCATCATCGCCATGACAACCATTATGACATCATCGTCGCCATGGTGACCATTATGACATCACCGTCGCCATGACGACCATTATGATATCATCGTAACCATTACGACCATTATTAAATTACAGTCGCCATGACAACCATTATGACATCTTCGTCATCATGACGACCATTATGACATCATGACATCACCGTTGCCATGACGACCATTATGACATCATCGTCGCCATGACAACCATTATGACATCACAATCGCCATGACGACCATTATGGCATCATCATCGCCGTGATGACCCTTTATGACATTATCGTCGCCATGACGACCCTTATGACATCATCGTCGCCATGGCAACCATTATGACATCATCATCAATATGACAACCAATATGATATCATCGTCGCCATGATGACCATTGTGATATCATCGTCGCCATGACAACCATTATGACATCATCGTCGCCATGACGACCATTATGACATCACCGTTGCCATGACGACCATTATGACATCATCGTAGCCATTACGACCATTATTAAATCACAGTCGCCATGACAACCATTATGACATCTTCGTCGCCATGACGACCATTGTGACATCATGACATCACCGTTGCCATGACGACCATTATGACATCACCGTTGCCATGACGACCATTATGACATCATCGTCGCCATGACGACCATTATGACATCATCGTCGCCATGACGACCATTAAGACATCATCGTCGCCATGACAACCATTATGACATCATCGTCGCCATGACGACCATTATGACATCATCGTCGCCATGACGACCATTATGACATCATCGTCGCCATGGCGACCATTATGACATCATCATCGCCATGACGACCCTTATGACATCATCGTTGCCATGGCAACCATTATGACATCATCATCGCCATGACAACCAATATGATATCATTGTCGCCATGACAACCATTATGACATCATCGTCGCCATGGCAACCATTATGACATCATCGTAGCCATTACGATCATTATTAAATCACAGTCGCCATGACAACCATTATGACATCTTCGTCGCCATGACGACCATTATGACATCATGACATCACCATTGCTATGACGACCATTATGACATCACCGTTGCCATGATGACCATTATGACATCATCGTCGCCATGACAACCATTATGACATCATCGTCGCCATGGTGACCATTATGACACCACCGTTGCCATGACGACCATTATGACATCATCGTCGCCTTGATGAGAATTATGACATCATCATCGCCATGACGATCATTATGACATCATCATCGCCATGATGACCCTTTATGACATTATCGTCGCCATGACGACCCTTATGACATCATCGTCGCCATGGCAACCATTATGACATCATCGTCGCCATGACGACCATTATGACATCATCATCGCCATGACAACCAATATGATATCATCGTCGCCATGATGACCATTATGACATCATCGTCGCCATGACAACCATTTTGACATCATCGTCGCCATGGCGACCATTATGACATCACCGTTGCCATGACGACCATTATGACATCATCGTAGCCATTACGACCATTATTAAATCACAGTCGCCATGACAACCATTATGACATCTTCGTCGCCATGACGACCATTATGACATCATGACATCACCGTTGCCATGACGACCATTATTACATTAGCGTCGCCATGACGACCATTATGACATCATCGTCGCCATGACAACCATTATGACAACATCGTCGCCATGGCAACCATTATGACATCATCATCGCCATGACAACCAATATGATATCATTGTCGCCATGACAACCATTATGACATCATTGTCGCCATGACGACCATTATGACATCATCGTCGCCATGGCGACCATTATGACATCATCATCGCCATGATGACCGTTATGACAATATCGTCGCCATGACGACCCTTATGACATCATCGTCGCCATGGCAACCATTATGACATCATCATCGCCATGACAACCAATATGATATCATTGTCGCCATGACAACCATTATGACATCATCGTCGCCATGGCAACCATTATGACATCACGGTCGCCATGTCGACCATTATGACATCATCGTAGCCATTACGATCATTATTAAATCACAGTCGCCATGAAAACCATTATGACATCTTCGTCGCCATGACGACCATTATGACATCATGACATCACCATTGCTATGACGACCATTATGACATCACCGTTGCCATGACGACCATTATGACATCACCGTTGCCATGACGACCCTTATGACATCATCGTCGCCATGGCAACCATTATGACATCATCATCGCCATGACAACCAATATGATATCATTGTCGCCATGACAGCCATTATGACATCATCGTCGCCATGTCGACCATTATGAAATCATCGTAGCCATTACGATCATTATTAAATCACAGTCGCCATGAAAACCATTATGACATCTTCGTCGCCATGACGACCATTATGACATCATGACATCACCATTGCTATGACGACCATTATGACATCACCGTTGCCATGACGACCATTATGACATCATCGTAGCCATTACGACCATTATCACAGTCGCCATGACAACCATTATGACATCTTCGTCGCCATGACGACCATTATGACATCATCGTCGCCATGACAACCATTATGACATCATCGTCGCCATGGCGACCATTATGACACCACCGTTGCCATGACGACCATTATGACATCATTGTCGCCATGATGACCGTTATGACATTATCGTCGCCATGACGACCCTTATGACATCATCGTCGCCATGGCAACCATTATGACATCATCATCACCATGACAACCAATATGATATCATCGTCGCCATGATGACCATTGTGATATCATCGTCGCCATGACAACCATTATGACATCATCGTCGCCATGACGACCATTATGACATCACCGTTGCCATGACGACCATTATGACATCATCGTAGCCATTGCGACCATTATTAAATCACAGTCGCCATGACAACCATTATGACATCTTCGTCGCCATGACGACCATTATGACATCATGACATCACTGTTGCCATGACGACCATTATGACATCACCGTTGCCATGACGATAATTATGACATCATCGTCGCCATGACGACCATTATGACATCATCGTCGCCATGACGACCATTATGACATCATCGTCGTCGCCATGACGACCATTATGACATCATCGTCGCCATGACGACCATTATGACATCATCGTCGCCATGGCGACCATTATGACATCATCATCGCCATGATGACCGTTATGACAATATCGTCGCCATGACAACCCTTATGACATCATCGTCGCCATGGCAACCATTATGACATCACGGTCGCCATGTCGACCATTATGACATCATCGTAGCCATTATGATCATTATTAAATCACAGTCGCCATGAAAACCATTATGACATCTTCGTCGCCATGACGACCATTATGACATCATGACATCACCATTGCTATGACGACCATTATGACATCACCGTTGCCATGACGACCATTATGACATCATCGTAGCCATTACGACCATTATCACAGTCGCCATGACAACCATTATGACATCTTCGTCGCCATGACGACCATTATGACATCATCGTCGCCATGACAACCATTATGACATCATCGTCGCCATGGCGACCATTATGACACCACCGTTGCCATGACGACCATTATGACATGATTGTCGCCATGATGACCGTTATGACATTATCGTCGCCATGACGACCCTTATGACATCATCATCGCCATGGCAACCATTATGACATCATCATCGCCATGACAACCAATATGATATCATCATCGCCATGATGACCATTATGACATCATCATCGCCATGACAACCATTATGACATCATCGTCGCCATGGTGACCATTATGACATCACCGTCGCCATGACGACCATTATGATATCATCGTAACCATTACGACCATTATTAAATTACAGTCGCCATGACAACCATTATGACATCTTCGTCGTCATGACGACCATTATGACATCATGACATCACCGTTGCCATGACGACCATTATGACATCATCGTCGCCATGACAACCATTATGACATCACAATCGCCATGACGACCATTATGGCATCATCATCGCCATGATGACCCTTTATGACATTATCGTCGCCATGACGACCCTTATGACATCATCATCGCCATGGCAACCATTATGACATCATCATCAATATGACAACCAATATGATATCATCGTCGCCATGATGACCATTGTGATATCATCGTCGCCATGACAACCATTATGACATCATCGTCGCCATGACGACCATTATGACATCACCGTTGCCATGACGACCATTATGACATCATCGTAGCCATTACGACCATTATTAAATCACAGTCGCCATGACAACCATTATGACATCTTCGTCGCCATGACGACCATTGTGACATCATGACATCACCGTTGCCATGACGACCATTATGACATCACCGTTGCCATGACGACCATTATGACATCATCGTCGCCATGACGACCATTATGACATCATCGTCGCCATGACGACCATTAAGACATCATCGTCGCCATGACAACCATTATGACATCATCGTCGCCATGACGACCATTATGACATCATCGTCGCCATGACGACCATTATGACATCATCGTCGCCATGGCGACCATTATGACATCATCATCGCCATGACGACCCTTATGACATCATCGTTGCCATGGCAACCATTATGACATCATCATCGCCATGACAACCAATATGATATCATTGTCGCCATGACAACCATTATGACATCATCGTCGCCATGGCAACCATTATGACATCATCGTAGCCATTACGATCATTATTAAATCACAGTCGCCATGACAACCATTATGACATCTTCGTCGCCATGACGACCATTATGACATCATGACATCACCATTGCTATGACGACCATTATGACATCACCGTTGCCATGATGACCATTATGACATCATCGTCGCCATGACAACCATTATGACATCATCGTCGCCATGGTGACCATTATGACACCACCGTTGCCATGACGACCATTATGACATCATCGTCGCCTTGATGAGAATTATGACATCATCATCGCCATGACGACCATTATGACATCATCATCGCCATGATGACCCTTTATGACATTATCGTCGCCATGACGACCCTTATGACATCATCGTCGCCATGGCAACCATTATGACATCATCGTCGCCATGACGACCATTATGACATCATCATCGCCATGACAACCAATATGATATCATCGTCGCCATGATGACCATTATGACATCATCGTCGCCATGACAACCATTTTGACATCATCGTCGCCATGGCGACCATTATGACATCACCGTTGCCATGACGACCATCATGACATCATCGTAGCCATTACGACCATTATTAAATCACAGTCGCCATGACAACCATTATGACATCTTCGTCGCCATGACGACCATTATGACATCATGACATCACCGTTGCCATGACGACCATTATTACATTAGCGTCGCCATGACGACCATTATGACATCATCGTCGCCATGACAACCATTATGACAACATCGTCGCCATGGCAACCATTATGACATCATCATCGCCATGACAACCAATATGATATCATTGTCGCCATGACAACCATTATGACATCATTGTCGCCATGACGACCATTATGACATCATCGTCGCCATGGCGACCATTATGACATCATCATCGCCATGATGACCGTTATGACAATATCGTCGCCATGACGACCCTTATGACATCATCGTCGCCATGGCAACCATTATGACATCATCATCGCCATGACAACCAATATGATATCATTGTCGCCATGACAACCATTATGACATCATCGTCGCCATGGCAACCATTATGACATCACGGTCGCCATGTCGACCATTATGACATCATCGTAGCCATTACGATCATTATTAAATCACAGTCGCCATGAAAACCATTATGACATCTTCGTCGCCATGACGACCATTATGACATCATGACATCACCATTGCTATGACGACCATTATGACATCACCGTTGCCATGACGACCATTATGACATCACCGTTGCCATGACGACCCTTATGACATCATCGTCGCCATGGCAACCATTATGACATCATCATCGCCATGACAACCAATATGATATCATTGTCGCCATGACAGCCATTATGACATCATCGTCGCCATGTCGACCATTATGACATCATCGTAGCCATTACGATCATTATTAAATCACAGTCGCCATGAAAACCATTATGACATCTTCGTCGCCATGACGACCATTATGACATCATGACATCACCATTGCTATGACGACCATTATGACATCACCGTTGCCATGACGACCATTATGACATCATCGTAGCCATTACGACCATTATCACAGTCGCCATGACAACCATTATGACATCTTCGTCGCCATGACGACCATTATGACATCATCGTCGCCATGACAACCATTATGACATCATCGTCGCCATGGCGACCATTATGACACCACCGTTGCCATGACGACCATTATGACATCATTGTCGCCATGATGACCGTTATGACATTATCGTCGCCATGACGACCCTTATGACATCATCGTCGCCATGGCAACCATTATGACATCATCATCACCATGACAACCAATATGATATCATCGTCGCCATGATGACCATTGTGATATCATCGTCGCCATGACAACCATTATGACATCATCGTCGCCATGACGACCATTATGACATCACCGTTGCCATGACGACCATTATGACATCATCGTAGCCATTACGACCATTATTAAATCACAGTCGCCATGACAACCATTATGACATCTTCGTCGCCATGACGACCATTATGACATCATGACATCACTGTTGCCATGACGACCATTATGACATCACCGTTGCCATGACGATAATTATGACATCATCGTCGCCATGACGACCATTATGACATCATCGTCGCCATGACGACCATTATGACATCATCGTCGTCGCCATGACGACCATTATGACATCATCGTCGCCATGACGACCATTATGACATCATCGTCGCCATGGCGACCATTATGACATCATCATCGCCATGATGACCGTTATGACAATATCGTCGCCATGACAACCCTTATGACATCATCGTCGCCATGGCAACCATTATGACATCACGGTCGCCATGTCGACCATTATGACATCATCGTAGCCATTATGATCATTATTAAATCACAGTCGCCATGAAAACCATTATGACATCTTCGTCGCCATGACGACCATTATGACATCATGACATCACCATTGCTATGACGACCATTATGACATCACCGTTGCCATGACGACCATTATGACATCATCGTAGCCATTACGACCATTATCACAGTCGCCATGACAACTATTATGACATCTTCGTCGCCATGACGACCATTATGACATCATCGTCGCCATGACAACCATTATGACATCATCGTCGCCATGGCGACCATTATGACACCACCGTTGCCATGACGACCATTATGACATGATTGTCGCCATGATGACCGTTATGACATTATCGTCGCCATGACGACCCTTATGACATCATCATCGCCATGGCAACCATTATGACATCATCATCGCCATGACAACCAATATGATATCATCATCGCCATGATGACCATTATGACATCATCATCGCCATGACAACCATTATGACATCATCGTCGCCATGGTGACCATTATGACATCACCGTCGCCATGACGACCATTATGATATCATCGTAACCATTACGACCATTATTAAATTACAGTCGCCATGACAACCATTATGACATCTTCGTCATCATGACGACCATTATGACATCATGACATCACCGTTGCCATGACGACCATTATGACATCATCGTCGCCATGACAACCATTATGACATCACAATCGCCATGACGACCATTATGGCATCATCATCGCCGTGATGACCCTTTATGACATTATCGTCGCCATGACGACCCTTATGACATCATCGTCGCCATGGCAACCATTATGACATCATCATCAATATGACAACCAATATGATATCATCGTCGCCATGATGACCATTGTGATATCATCGTCGCCATGACAACCATTATGACATCATCGTCGCCATGACGACCATTATGACATCACCGTTGCCATGACGACCATTATGACATCATCGTAGCCATTACGACCATTATTAAATCACAGTCGCCATGACAACCATTATGACATCTTCGTCGCCATGACGACCATTGTGACATCATGACATCACCGTTGCCATGACGACCATTATGACATCACCGTTGCCATGACGACCATTATGACATCATCGTCGCCATGACGACCATTATGACATCATCGTCGCCATGACGACCATTAAGACATCATCGTCGCCATGACAACCATTATGACATCATCGTCGCCATGACGACCATTATGACATCATCGTCGCCATGACGACCATTATGACATCATCGTCGCCATGGCGACCATTATGACATCATCATCGCCATGACGACCCTTATGACATCATCGTTGCCATGGCAACCATTATGACATCATCATCGCCATGACAACCAATATGATATCATTGTCGCCATGACAACCATTATGACATCATCGTCGCCATGGCAACCATTATGACATCATCGTAGCCATTACGATCATTATTAAATCACAGTCGCCATGACAACCATTATGACATCTTCGTCGCCATGACGACCATTATGACATCATGACATCACCATTGCTATGACGACCATTATGACATCACCGTTGCCATGATGACCATTATGACATCATCGTCGCCATGACAACCATTATGACATCATCGTCGCCATGGTGACCATTATGACACCACCGTTGCCATGACGACCATTATGACATCATCGTCGCCTTGATGAGAATTATGACATCATCATCGCCATGACGACCATTATGACATCATCATCGCCATGATGACCCTTTATGACATTATCGTCGCCATGACGACCCTTATGACATCATCGTCGCCATGGCAACCATTATGACATCATCGTCGCCATGACGACCATTATGACATCATCATCGCCATGACAACCAATATGATATCATCGTCGCCATGATGACCATTATGACATCATCGTCGCCATGACAACCATTTTGACATCATCGTCGCCATGGCGACCATTATGACATCACCGTTGCCATGACGACCATTATGACATCATCGTAGCCATTACGACCATTATTAAATCACAGTCGCCATGACAACCATTATGACATCTTCGTCGCCATGACGACCATTATGACATCATGACATCACCGTTGCCATGACGACCATTATTACATTAGCGTCGCCATGACGACCATTATGACATCATCATCGCCATGACAACCATTATGACAACATCGTCGCCATGGCAACCATTATGACATCATCATCGCCATGACAACCAATATGATATCATTGTCGCCATGACAACCATTATGACATCATTGTCGCCATGACGACCATTATGACATCATCGTCGCCATGGCGACCATTATGACATCATCATCGCCATGATGACCGTTATGACAATATCGTCGCCATGACGACCCTTATGACATCATCGTCGCCATGGCAACCATTATGACATCATCATCGCCATGACAACCAATATGATATCATTGTCGCCATGACAACCATTATGACATCATCGTCGCCATGGCAACCATTATGACATCACGGTCGCCATGTCGACCATTATGACATCTTCGTCGCCATGACGACCATTATGACATCATGACATCACCATTGCTATGACGACCATTATGACATCACCGTTGCCATGACGACCATTATGACATCACCGTTGCCATGACGACCCTTATGACATCATCGTCGCCATGGCAACCATTATGACATCATCATCGCCATGACAACCAATATGATATCATTGTCGCCATGACAGCCATTATGACATCATCGTCGCCATGTCGACCATTATGACATCATCGTAGCCATTACGATCATTATTAAATCACAGTCGCCATGAAAACCATTATGACATCTTCGTCGCCATGACGACCATTATGACATCATGACATCACCATTGCTATGACGACCATTATGACATCACCGTTGCCATGACGACCATTATGACATCATCGTAGCCATTACGACCATTATCACAGTCGCCATGACAACCATTATGACATCTTCGTCGCCATGACGACCATTATGACATCATCGTCGCCATGACAACCATTATGACATCATCGTCGCCATGGCGACCATTATGACACCACCGTTGCCATGACGACCATTATGACATCATTGTCGCCATGATGACCGTTATGACATTATCGTCGCCATGACGACCCTTATGACATCATCGTCGCCATGGCAACCATTATGACATCATCATCACCATGACAACCAATATGATATCATCGTCGCCATGATGACCATTGTGATATCATCGTCGCCATGACAACCATTATGACATCATCGTCGCCATGACGACCATTATGACATCACCGTTGCCATGACGACCATTATGACATCATCGTAGCCATTACGACCATTATTAAATCACAGTCGCCATGACAACCATTATGACATCTTCGTCGCCATGACGACCATTATGACATCATGACATCACTGTTGCCATGACGACCATTATGACATCACCGTTGCCATGACGATAATTATGACATCATCGTCGCCATGACGACCATTATGACATCATCGTCGCCATGACGACCATTATGACATCATCGTCGTCGCCATGACGACCATTATGACATCATCGTCGCCATGACGACCATTATGACATCATCGTCGCCATGGCGACCATTATGACATCATCATCGCCATGATGACCGTTATGACAATATCGTCGCCATGACAACCCTTATGACATCATCGTCGCCATGGCAACCATTATGACATCACGGTCGCCATGTCGACCATTATGACATCATCGTAGCCATTATGATCATTATTAAATCACAGTCGCCATGAAAACCATTATGACATCTTCGTCGCCATGACGACCATTATGACATCATGACATCACCATTGCTATGACGACCATTATGACATCACCGTTGCCATGACGACCATTATGACATCATCGTAGCCATTACGACCATTATCACAGTCGCCATGACAACTATTATGACATCTTCGTCGCCATGACGACCATTATGACATCATCGTCGCCATGACAACCATTATGACATCATCGTCGCCATGGCGACCATTATGACACCACCGTTGCCATGACGACCATTATGACATGATTGTCGCCATGATGACCGTTATGACATTATCGTCGCCATGACGACCCTTATGACATCATCATCGCCATGGCAACCATTATGACATCATCATCGCCATGACAACCAATATGATATCATCATCGCCATGATGACCATTATGACATCATCATCGCCATGACAACCATTATGACATCATCGTCGCCATGGTGACCATTATGACATCACCGTCGCCATGACGACCATTATGATATCATCGTAACCATTACGACCATTATTAAATTACAGTCGCCATGACAACCATTATGACATCTTCGTCATCATGACGACCATTATGACATCATGACATCACCGTTGCCATGACGACCATTATGACATCATCGTCGCCATGACAACCATTATGACATCACAATCGCCATGACGACCATTATGGCATCATCATCGCCGTGATGACCCTTTATGACATTATCGTCGCCATGACGACCCTTATGACATCATCGTCGCCATGGCAACCATTATGACATCATCATCAATATGACAACCAATATGATATCATCGTCGCCATGATGACCATTGTGATATCATCGTCGCCATGACAACCATTATGACATCATCGTCGCCATGACGACCATTATGACATCACCGTTGCCATGACGACCATTATGACATCATCGTAGCCATTACGACCATTATTAAATCACAGTCGCCATGACAACCATTATGACATCTTCGTCGCCATGACGACCATTGTGACATCATGACATCACCGTTGCCATGACGACCATTATGACATCACCGTTGCCATGACGACCATTATGACATCATCGTCGCCATGACGACCATTATGACATCATCGTCGCCATGACGACCATTAAGACATCATCGTCGCCATGACAACCATTATGACATCATCGTCGCCATGACGACCATTATGACATCATCGTCGCCATGACGACCATTATGACATCATCGTCGCCATGGCGACCATTATGACATCATCATCGCCATGACGACCCTTATGACATCATCGTTGCCATGGCAACCATTATGACATCATCATCGCCATGACAACCAATATGATATCATTGTCGCCATGACAACCATTATGACATCATCGTCGCCATGGCAACCATTATGACATCATCGTAGCCATTACGATCATTATTAAATCACAGTCGCCATGACAACCATTATGACATCTTCGTCGCCATGACGACCATTATGACATCATGACATCACCATTGCTATGACGACCATTATGACATCACCGTTGCCATGATGACCATTATGACATCATCGTCGCCATGACAACCATTATGACATCATCGTCGCCATGGTGACCATTATGACACCACCGTTGCCATGACGACCATTATGACATCATCGTCGCCTTGATGAGAATTATGACATCATCATCGCCATGACGACCATTATGACATCATCATCGCCATGATGACCCTTTATGACATTATCGTCGCCATGACGACCCTTATGACATCATCGTCGCCATGGCAACCATTATGACATCATCGTCGCCATGACGACCATTATGACATCATCATCGCCATGACAACCAATATGATATCATCGTCGCCATGATGACCATTATGACATCATCGTCGCCATGACAACCATTTTGACATCATCGTCGCCATGGCGACCATTATGACATCACCGTTGCCATGACGACCATTATGACATCATCGTAGCCATTACGACCATTATTAAATCACAGTCGCCATGACAACCATTATGACATCTTCGTCGCCATGACGACCATTATGACATCATGACATCACCGTTGCCATGACGACCATTATTACATTAGCGTCGCCATGACGACCATTATGACATCATCATCGCCATGACAACCATTATGACAACATCGTCGCCATGGCAACCATTATGACATCATCATCGCCATGACAACCAATATGATATCATTGTCGCCATGACAACCATTATGACATCATTGTCGCCATGACAACCATTATGACATCATCGTCGCCATGACGACCATTATGACATCATCGTCGCCATGGCGACCATTATGACATCATCATCGCCATGATGACCGTTATGACAATATCGTCGCCATGACGACCCTTATGACATCATCGTCGCCATGGCAACCATTATGACATCATCATCGCCATGACAACCAATATGATATCATTGTCGCCATGACAACCATTATGACATCATCGTCGCCATGGCAACCATTATGACATCACGGTCGCCATGTCGACCATTATGACATCATCGTAGCCATTACGATCATTATTAAATCACAGTCGCCATGAAAACCATTATGACATCTTCGTCGCCATGACGACCATTATGACATCATGACATCACCATTGCTATGACGACCATTATGACATCACCGTTGCCATGACGACCATTATGACATCACCGTTGCCATGACGACCCTTATGACATCATCGTCGCCATGGCAACCATTATGACATCATCATCGCCATGACAACCAATATGATATCATTGTCGCCATGACAGCCATTATGACATCATCGTCGCCATGTCGACCATTATGACATCATCGTAGCCATTACGATCATTATTAAATCACAGTCGCCATGAAAACCATTATGACATCTTCGTCGCCATGACGACCATTATGACATCATGACATCACCATTGCTATGACGACCATTATGACATCACCGTTGCCATGACGACCATTATGACATCATCGTAGCCATTACGACCATTATCACAGTCGCCATGACAACCATTATGACATCTTCGTCGCCATGACGACCATTATGACATCATCGTCGCCATGACAACCATTATGACATCATCGTCGCCATGGCGACCATTATGACACCACCGTTGCCATGACGACCATTATGACATCATTGTCGCCATGATGACCGTTATGACATTATCGTCGCCATGACGACCCTTATGACATCATCGTCGCCATGGCAACCATTATGACATCATCATCACCATGACAACCAATATGATATCATCGTCGCCATGATGACCATTGTGATATCATCGTCGCCATGACAACCATTATGACATCATCGTCGCCATGACGACCATTATGACATCACCGTTGCCATGACGACCATTATGACATCATCGTAGCCATTACGACCATTATTAAATCACAGTCGCCATGACAACCATTATGACATCTTCGTCGCCATGACGACCATTATGACATCATGACATCACTGTTGCCATGACGACCATTATGACATCACCGTTGCCATGACGATAATTATGACATCATCGTCGCCATGACGACCATTATGACATCATCGTCGCCATGACGACCATTATGACATCATCGTCGTCGCCATGACGACCATTATGACATCATCGTCGCCATGACGACCATTATGACATCATCGTCGCCATGGCGACCATTATGACATCATCATCGCCATGATGACCGTTATGACAATATCGTCGCCATGACAACCCTTATGACATCATCGTCGCCATGGCAACCATTATGACATCACGGTCGCCATGTCGACCATTATGACATCATCGTAGCCATTATGATCATTATTAAATCACAGTCGCCATGAAAACCATTATGACATCTTCGTCGCCATGACGACCATTATGACATCATGACATCACCATTGCTATGACGACCATTATGACATCACCGTTGCCATGACGACCATTATGACATCATCGTAGCCATTACGACCATTATCACAGTCGCCATGACAACTATTATGACATCTTCGTCGCCATGACGACCATTATGACATCATCGTCGCCATGACAACCATTATGACATCATCGTCGCCATGGCGACCATTATGACACCACCGTTGCCATGACGACCATTATGACATGATTGTCGCCATGATGACCGTTATGACATTATCGTCGCCATGACGACCCTTATGACATCATCATCGCCATGGCAACCATTATGACATCATCATCGCCATGACAACCAATATGATATCATCATCGCCATGATGACCATTATGACATCATCATCGCCATGACAACCATTATGACATCATCGTCGCCATGGTGACCATTATGACATCACCGTCGCCATGACGACCATTATGATATCATCGTAACCATTACGACCATTATTAAATTACAGTCGCCATGACAACCATTATGACATCTTCGTCGTCATGACGACCATTATGACATCATGACATCACCGTTGCCATGACGACCATTATGACATCATCGTCGCCATGACAACCATTATGACATCACAATCGCCATGACGACCATTATGGCATCATCATCGCCATGATGACCCTTTATGACATTATCGTCGCCATGACGACCCTTATGACATCATCATCGCCATGGCAACCATTATGACATCATCATCAATATGACAACCAATATGATATCATCGTCGCCATGATGACCATTGTGATATCATCGTCGCCATGACAACCATTATGACATCATCGTCGCCATGACGACCATTATGACATCACCGTTGCCATGACGACCATTATGACATCATCGTAGCCATTACGACCATTATTAAATCACAGTCGCCATGACAACCATTATGACATCTTCGTCGCCATGACGACCATTGTGACATCATGACATCACCGTTGCCATGACGACCATTATGACATCACCGTTGCCATGACGACCATTATGACATCATCGTCGCCATGACGACCATTATGACATCATCGTCGCCATGACGACCATTAAGACATCATCGTCGCCATGACAACCATTATGACATCATCGTCGCCATGACGACCATTATGACATCATCGTCGCCATGACGACCATTATGACATCATCGTCGCCATGGCGACCATTATGACATCATCATCGCCATGACGACCCTTATGACATCATCGTTGCCATGGCAACCATTATGACATCATCATCGCCATGACAACCAATATGATATCATTGTCGCCATGACAACCATTATGACATCATCGTCGCCATGGCAACCATTATGACATCATCGTAGCCATTACGATCATTATTAAATCACAGTCGCCATGACAACCATTATGACATCTTCGTCGCCATGACGACCATTATGACATCATGACATCACCATTGCTATGACGACCATTATGACATCACCGTTGCCATGATGACCATTATGACATCATCGTCGCCATGACAACCATTATGACATCATCGTCGCCATGGTGACCATTATGACACCACCGTTGCCATGACGACCATTATGACATCATCGTCGCCTTGATGAGAATTATGACATCATCATCGCCATGACGACCATTATGACATCATCATCGCCATGATGACCCTTTATGACATTATCGTCGCCATGACGACCCTTATGACATCATCGTCGCCATGGCAACCATTATGACATCATCGTCGCCATGACGACCATTATGACATCATCATCGCCATGACAACCAATATGATATCATCGTCGCCATGATGACCATTATGACATCATCGTCGCCATGACAACCATTTTGACATCATCGTCGCCATGGCGACCATTATGACATCACCGTTGCCATGACGACCATCATGACATCATCGTAGCCATTACGACCATTATTAAATCACAGTCGCCATGACAACCATTATGACATCTTCGTCGCCATGACGACCATTATGACATCATGACATCACCGTTGCCATGACGACCATTATTACATTAGCGTCGCCATGACGACCATTATGACATCATCGTCGCCATGACAACCATTATGACAACATCGTCGCCATGGCAACCATTATGACATCATCATCGCCATGACAACCAATATGATATCATTGTCGCCATGACAACCATTATGACATCATTGTCGCCATGACGACCATTATGACATCATCGTCGCCATGGCGACCATTATGACATCATCATCGCCATGATGACCGTTATGACAATATCGTCGCCATGACGACCCTTATGACATCATCGTCGCCATGGCAACCATTATGACATCATCATCGCCATGACAACCAATATGATATCATTGTCGCCATGACAACCATTATGACATCATCGTCGCCATGGCAACCATTATGACATCACGGTCGCCATGTCGACCATTATGACATCATCGTAGCCATTACGATCATTATTAAATCACAGTCGCCATGAAAACCATTATGACATCTTCGTCGCCATGACGACCATTATGACATCATGACATCACCATTGCTATGACGACCATTATGACATCACCGTTGCCATGACGACCATTATGACATCACCGTTGCCATGACGACCCTTATGACATCATCGTCGCCATGGCAACCATTATGACATCATCATCGCCATGACAACCAATATGATATCATTGTCGCCATGACAGCCATTATGACATCATCGTCGCCATGTCGACCATTATGAAATCATCGTAGCCATTACGATCATTATTAAATCACAGTCGCCATGAAAACCATTATGACATCTTCGTCGCCATGACGACCATTATGACATCATGACATCACCATTGCTATGACGACCATTATGACATCACCGTTGCCATGACGACCATTATGACATCATCGTAGCCATTACGACCATTATCACAGTCGCCATGACAACCATTATGACATCTTCGTCGCCATGACGACCATTATGACATCATCGTCGCCATGACAACCATTATGACATCATCGTCGCCATGGCGACCATTATGACACCACCGTTGCCATGACGACCATTATGACATCATTGTCGCCATGATGACCGTTATGACATTATCGTCGCCATGACGACCCTTATGACATCATCGTCGCCATGGCAACCATTATGACATCATCATCACCATGACAACCAATATGATATCATCGTCGCCATGATGACCATTGTGATATCATCGTCGCCATGACAACCATTATGACATCATCGTCGCCATGACGACCATTATGACATCACCGTTGCCATGACGACCATTATGACATCATCGTAGCCATTATGACCATTATTAAATCACAGTCGCCATGACAACCATTATGACATCTTCGTCGCCATGACGACCATTATGACATCATGACATCACTGTTGCCATGACGACCATTATGACATCACCGTTGCCATGACGATAATTATGACATCATCGTCGCCATGACGACCATTATGACATCATCGTCGCCATGACGACCATTATGACATCATCGTCGTCGCCATGACGACCATTATGACATCATCGTCGCCATGACGACCATTATGACATCATCGTCGCCATGGCGACCATTATGACATCATCATCGCCATGATGACCGTTATGACAATATCGTCGCCATGACAACCCTTATGACATCATCGTCGCCATGGCAACCATTATGACATCACGGTCGCCATGTCGACCATTATGACATCATCGTAGCCATTACGATCATTATTAAATCACAGTCGCCATGACAACCATTATGACATCTTCGTCGCCATGACGACCATTATGACATCATGACATCACCATTGCTATGACGACCATTATGACATCACCGTTGCCATGATGACCATTATGACATCATCGTCGCCATGACAACCATTATGACATCATCGTCGCCATGGTGACCATTATGACACCACCGTTGCCATGACGGCCATTATGACATCATCGTCGCCTTGATGACAATTATGACATCATCATCGCCTTGACGACCATTATGAAATCATCATCGCCATGATGACCCTTTATGACATTATCGTCGCCATGACGACCCTAATGACATCATCGTCGCCATGGCAACCATTATGACATAATCGTCGCCATGGCAACCATTATGACATCATCGTCGCCATGACGACCATTATGACATCATCATCGCCATGACAACCAATATGATATCATCGTCGCCATGATGACCATTATGACATCATCGTCGCCATGACAACCATTATGACATCATCGTCGCCATGGCGACCATTATGACATCACCGTTGCCATGACGACCATTATGAAATCATCGTAGCCATTACGACCATTATTAAATCACAGTCGCCATGACAACCATTATGACATCTTCGTCGCCATGACGACCATTATGACATCATGACATCACCGTTGCCATGACGACCATTATTACATTAGCGTCGCCATGACGACCATTATGACATCATCGTCGTCATGACAACCATTATGACAACATTGTCGCCATGGCAACCATTATGACATCATCATCGCCATGACAACCAATATGATATCATTGTCGCCATGACAACCATTATGACATCATTGTCGCCATGACGACCATTATGACATCATCATCGCCATGGCGACCATTATGACATCATCATCGCCATGATGACCGTTATGACAATATCGTCGCCATGACGACCCTTATGACATCATCGTCGCCATGGCAACCATTATGACATCATCATCGCCATGACAACCAATATGATATCATTGTCGCCATGACAACCATTATGACATCATCGTCGCCATGGCAACCATTATGACATCACGGTCGCCATGGCAACCATTATGACATCACGGTCGCCATGTCGACCATTATGACATCATCGTAGCCATTACGATCATTATTAAATCACAGTCGCCATGAAAACCATTATGACATCTTCGTCGCCATGACGACCATTATGACATCATGACATCACCATTGCTATGACGACCATTATGACATCACCGTTGCCATGACGACCATTATGACATCATCGTAGCCATTACGACCATTATCACAGTCGCCATGACAACCATTATGACATTATCGTCGCCATGACGACCATTATGACATCATCGTCGCCATGACAACCATTATGACATCATCGTCGCCATGGCGACCATTATGACACCACCGTTGCCATGACGACCATTATGACATCATTGTCGCCATGATGACCGTTATGACATTATCGTCGCCATGACGACCCTTATGACATCATCGTCGCCATGGCAACCATTATGACATTATCATCGCCATGACAACCAATATGATATCATCGTCGCCATGATGACCATTATGACATCATCATCGCCATGACAACCATTATGACATCATCGTCGCCATGGTGACCATTATGACATCACCGTCGCCATGACGACCATTATGACATCATCGTAGCCATTACGACCATTATTAAATTACAGTCGCCATGACAACCATTATGACATCTTCGTCGTCATGACGACCATTATGACATCATGACATCACCGTTGCCATGACGACCATTATGACATCATCGTCGCCATGACAACCATTATGACATCACAATCGCCATGACGACCATTATGGCATCATCATCGCCATGATGACCCTTTATGACATTATCGTCGCCATGACGACCCTTATGACATCATCGTCGCCATGGCAACCATTATGACATCATCATCACCATGACAACCAATATGATATCATCGTCGCCATGATGACCATTGTGATATCATCGTCGCCATGACAACCATTATGACATAATCGTCGCCATGACGACCATTATGACATCACCGTTGCCATGACGACCATTATGACATCATCGTAGCCATTACGACCATTATTAAATCACAGTCGCCATGACAACCATTATGACATCTTCGTCGCAATGACGACCATTATGACATCATGACATCACCGTTGCCATGATGACCATTATGACATCACCGTTGCCATGACGACCATTATGACATCATCGTAGCCATTACGACCATTATCACAGTCGCCATGACAACCATTATGACATCATCGTCGCCATGACAACCATTATGACATCATCATCGCCATGATGACCGTTATGACAATATCGTCGCCATGACGACACTTATGACATCATCGTCTCCATGGCAACCATTATGACATCATCATCGCCATGACAACCAATATGATATAATTGTCGCCATGACAACCATTATGACATCATCATCGCCTTGGCAACCATTATGACATCATCGTCGCCATGACGACCATTATGACATCACCGTTGCCATGTCGACCATTATGACATCATCGTAGCTATTACGACCATTATTAAATCACAGTCGCCATGACAACCATTATGACATCTTCGTCGCCATGTCGACCATTATGACATCATGACATCACCGTTGCTATGACGACCATTATGACATCACCGTTGCCATGACGACCATTATGACATCATCGTAGCCATTACGACCATTATTAAATCACAGTCGCCATGACAACCATTATGACATCTTCGTCGCCATGACGACCATTAGACATCATGACATCACCGTTGCCATGACGACCATTATGACATCATCGTCGCCATGACAACCATTATGACATCATCGTCGCCATGGTGACCATTATGACACCACCGTTGCCATGACGACCATTATGACATCATCGTCGCCTTGATGACAATTATGACATCATCATCGCCATGACGACCATTATGACATCATCATCGCCATGATGACCCTTTATGACATTATCATCGTCATGACGACCCTTATGACATCATCGTCGCCATGGCAACCATTATGACATCATCGTCGCCATGGCAACCATTATGACATCATCGTCGCCATGACAACCATTATGACATCATCGTCGCCATGGCGACCATTATGACATCACCGTTGCCATGACGACCATTATGACATCATCGTAGCCATTACGACCATTATTAAATCACAGTCGCCATGACAACCATTATGACATCTTCGTCGCCATGACGACCATTATGACATCATGACATCACCGTTGCCATGACGACCATTATTACATTAGCGTCGCCATGACGACCATTATGACATCATCGTCGCCATGACAACCATTATGACAACATTGTCGCCATGGCAACCATTATGACATCATCATCGCCATGACAACCATTATGATATCATTGTCGCCATGACAACCATTATGACATCATTGTCGCCATGACGACCATTATGACATCATTGTCGCCATGGCGACCATTATGACATCATCATCGCCATGATGACCGTTATGACAATATTGTCGCCATGACGACCCTTATGACATCATCGTCGCCATGGCAACCATTATGACATCATCATCGCCATGACAACCAATATGATATCATTGTCGCCATGACAGCCATTATGACATCATCGTCGCCATGTCGACCATTATGAAATCATCGTAGCCATTACGATCATTATTAAATCACAGTCGCCATGAAAACCATTATGACATCTTCGTCGCCATGACGACCATTATGACATCATGACATCACCATTGCTATGACGACCATTATGACATCACCGTTGCCATGACGACCATTATGACATCATCGTAGCCATTACGACCATTATCACAGTCGCCATGACAACCATTATGACATCTTCGTCGCCATGACGACCATTATGACATCATCGTCGCCATGACAACCATTATGACATCATCGTCGCCATGGCGACCATTATGACACCACCGTTGCCATGACGACCATTATGACATCATTGTCGCCATGATGACCGTTATGACATTATCGTCGCCATGACGACCCTTATGACATCATCATCGCCATGGCAACCATTATGACATCATCATCGCCATGACAACCAATATGATATCATCATCACCATGATGACCATTATGACATCATCATCGCCATGACAACCATTATGACATCATCGTCGCCATGGTGACCATTATGACATCACCGTCGCCATGACGACCATTATGATATCATCGTAACCATTACGACCATTATTAAATTACAGTCGCCATGACAACCATTATGACATCTTCGTCGTCATGACGACCATTATGACATCATGACATCACCGTTGCCATGACGACCATCATGACATCATCGTCGCCATGACAACCATTATGACATCACAATCGCCATGACGACCATTATGGCATCATCATCGCCATGATGACCCTTTATGACATTATCGTCGCCATGACGACCCTTATGACATCATCGTCACCATGGCAACCATTATGACATCATCATCAATATGACAACCAATATGATATCATCGTCGCCATGATGACCATTGTGATATCATCGTCGCCATGACAACCATTATGACATCATCGTCGCCATGACGACCATTATGACATCACCGTTGCCATGACGACCATTATGACATCATCGTAGCCATTACGACCATTATTAAATCACAGTCGCCATGACAACAATTATGACATCTTCGTCGCCATGACGACCATTGTGACATCATGACATCACCGTTGCCGTGACGACCATTATGACATCACCGTTGCCATGACGACCATTATGACATCATCGTCGCCATGACGACCATTATGACATCATCGTAGCAATTACGACCATTATTAAATCACAGTCGCCATGACAACCATTATGACATCTTCGTCGCCATGACGACCATTATGACATCATGACATCACCGTTGCCATGACGACCATTATGACATCATCGTCGCCATGACAACCATTATGACATCATCGTCGCCATGGCGACCATTATGACACCACCGTTGCCATGACGACCATTATGACATCATCGTCGCCTTGACGACAATTATGACATCATCATCGCCATGACGACCATTATGACATCATCGTCGCCATGGTGACCATTATGACATCACCGTCGCCATGACGACCATTATGATATCATCGTAACCATTACGACCTTTATTAAATTACAGTCGCCATGACAACCATTATGACATCTTCGTCGCCATGACAACCATTATGACATCATTGTCGCCATGACGACCATTATGACATCATCGTCGCCATGACGACCATTATGACATCATCGTCGCCATGGCGACCATTATGACAATATCGTCGCCATGACGACCCTTATGACATCATCGTCGCCATGGCAACCATTATGACATCATCATCGCCATGACAACCAATATGATATCATTGTCGCCATGACAACCATTATGACATCATGACATCACCATTGCTATGACGACCATTATGACATCACCGTTGCCATGACGACCATTATGACATCATCGTAGCCATTACGACCATTATCACAGTCGCCATGACAACCATTATGACATCTTCGTCGCCATGACGACCATTATGACATCATCGTCGCCATGACAACCATTATGACATCATCGTCGCCATGGCGACCATTATGACACCACCGTTGCCATGACGACCATTATGACATCATTGTCGCCATGATGACCGTTATGACATTATCGTCGCCATGACGACCCTTATGACATCATCGTCGCCATGGTGACCATTATGACATCACCGTCGCCATGACGACCATTATGACATCATCGTAGCCATGACGACCATTATTAAATTACAGTCGCCATGACAACCATTATGACATCTTCGTCGTCATGACGACCATTATGACATCATGACATCACCGTTGCAATGACGACCATTATGACATCATCGTGGCCATGACAACCATTATGACATCACCATCGCCATGACGACCATTATGGCATCATCATCGCCATGATGACCCTTTATGACATTATCGTCGCCATGACGACCCTTATGACATCATCGTCGCCATGGCAACCATTATGACATCATCATCACCATGACAACCAATATGATATCATCGTCGCCATGATGACCATTGTGATATCATCGTCGCCATGACAACCATCATGACATCATCGTCGCCATGACGACCATTATGACATCACCGTTGCCATGACGACCATTATGACATCATCGTAGCCATTACGACCATTATTAAATCACAGTCGCCATGACAACCATTATGACATCATGACATCACCGTTGCCATGACGACCATTATGACATCACCGTTGCCATGACGACCATTATGACATCATCGTCGCCATGACGACCATTATGACATCATCGTCGCCATGACAACCATTATGACATCATCGTCGCCATGACGACCATTATGACATCATCGTCGACATGACGACCATTATGACATCATCGTCGCCATGGCGACCATTATGACATCATCATCGCCATGATGACCGTTATGACAATATCGTCGCCATGACGACCCTTATGACATCATCGTCGCCATGGCAACCATTATGACATCATCATCGCCATGACAACCAATATGATATCATTGTCGCCATGACAACCATTATGACATCATCGTCGCCATGACAACCATTATGACATCACGGTCGCCATGTCGACCATTATGACATCATCGTAGCCATTACGATCATTATTAAATCACAGTCGCCATGACAACCATTATGACATCTTCGTCGCCATGACGACCATTATGACATCATGACATCACCATTGCTATGACGACCATTATGACATCACCGTTGCCATGATGACCATTATGACATCATCGTCGCCATGACAACCATTATGACATCATCGTCGCCATGGTGACCATTATGACACCACCGTTGCCATGACGACCATTATGACATCATCGTCGCCTTGATGACAATTATGACATCATCATCGCCATGATGACCCTTTATGACATTATCGTCGCCATGACGACCCTTATGACATCATCGTCGCCATGGCAACCATTATGACATCATCGTCGCCATGGCAACCATTATGACATCATCGTCGCCATGACGACCATTATGACATCATCATCGCCATGACAACCAATATGATATCATCGTCGCCATGATGACCATTATGACATCATCGTCGCCATGACAACCATTATGACATCATCGTCGCCATGGCGACCATTATGACATCACCGTTGCCATGACGACCATTATGACATCATCGTAGCCATTACGACCATTATTAAATCACAGTCGCCATGACAACCATTATGACATCTTCGTCGCCATGACGACCATTATGACATCATGACATCACCGTTGCCATGACGACCATTATTACATTAGCGTCACCATGACGACCATTATGACATCATCGTCGCCATGACAACCATTATGACAACATCGTCGCCATGGCAACCATTATGACATCATCATCGAAATGACAACCAATATGATATCATTGTCGCCATGACAACCATTATGACATCATTGTCGCCATGACGACCATTATGACATCATCATCGCCATGATGACCGTTATGACAATATCGTCGCCATGACGACCCTTATGACATCATCGTCGCCATGGCAACCATTATGACATCATCATCGCCATGACAACCAATATGATATCATTGTCGCCATGACAACCATTATGACATCATCGTCGCCATGGCAAACATTATGACATCACGGTCGCCATGTCGACCATTATGACATCATCGTAGCCATTACGATCATTATTAAATCACAGTCGCCATGAAAACCATTATGACATCTTCGTCGCCATGACGACCATTATGACATCATGACATCACCATTGCTATGACGACCATTATGACATCACCGTTGCCATGACGACCATTATGACATCATCGTAGCCATTACGACCATTATCACAGTCGCCATGACGACCATTATGACATCATCGTCGCCATGACAACCATTATGACATCATCGTCGCCATGGCGACCACTATGACACCACCGTTGCCATGACGACCATTATGACATCATTGTCGTCATGATGACCTTTATGACATTATCCTCGCCATGACGACCCTTATGACATCATCGTCGCCATGGCAACCATTATGACATCATCATCGCCATGACAACCAATATGATATCATCGTCGCCATGATGACCATTATGACATCATCATTGCCATGACAACCATTATGACATCATCGTCGCCATGGTGACCATTATGACATCACCGTCGCCATGACGACCATTATGACATCATCGTAGCCATTACGACCATTATTAAATTACAGTCGCCATGACAACCATTATGACATCTTCGTCTTCATGACGACCATTATGACATCATGACATCACCGTTGCCATGACGACCATTATGACATCATCGTCGCCATGACAACCATTATGACATCACAATCGCCATGACGACCATTATGGCATCATCATCGCCATGATGACCCTTTATGACATTATCGTCGCCATGACGACCCTTATGACATCATCGTCGCCATGGCAACCATTATGACATCATCATCACCATGACAACCAATATGATATCATCGTCGGCATGATGACCATTGTGATATCATCGTCGCCATGACAACCATTATGACATCATCGTCGCCATGACGACCATTATGACATCACCGTTGCCATGACGACCATTATGACATCATCGTAGCCATTACGACCATTATTAAATCACAGTCGCCATGACAACCATTATGACATCTTCGTCGCCATGACGACCATTATGACATCATGACATCACCGTTGCCATGATGACCATTATGACATCACCGTTGCCATGACGACCATTATGACATCATCGTCGCCATGACGACCATTATGACATCATCGTCGCCATGACAACCATTATAACATCATCATCGCCATGATGACCGTTATGACAATATCGTCGCCATGACGACACTTATGACATCATCGTCTCCATGGCAACCATTATGACATCATCATCGCCATGACAACCAATATGATATAATTGTCGTCATGACAACCATTATGACATCATCGTCGCCTTGGCAACCATTATGACATCACGGTCGCCATGTCGACCATTATGACATCATCGTAGCTATTACGACCATTATTAAATCACAGTCGCCATGACAACCATTATGACATCTTCGTCGCCATGTCGACCATTATGACATCATGACATCACCGTTGCCATGACGACCATTATGACATCACCGTTGCCATGACGACCATTATGACATCATCGTCACCATTACGACCATTATTAAATCACAGTCGCCATGACAACCATTATGACATCTTCGTCGCCATGACGACCATTAGACATCATGACATCACCGTTGCCATGACGACCATTATGACATCATCGTCGCCATGACAACCATTATGACATCTTCGTCGCCATGACGACCATTATGACATCATGACATCACCGTTGCCATGACGACCATTATGACATCACCGTTGCAATGACGACCATTATGACATCATCGTCGCCATGACGACTATTATGACATCATCGTCGCTATGACAACCATTATGACATCACAATCGCCATGACGACCATTATGACATCATCGTCGCCATGGCGACCATTATGACATCATCATCGCCATGATGACCGTTATGACAATATCGTCCCAATGACGACCCTTATAACATCATCGTCGCCATGGCAACCATTATGACATCATCATCGCCATGACAACCAATATGATATCATTGTCGCCATGACAACCATTATGACATCATCGTCGCCATGGCAACCATTATGACATTACGGTCGCCATGTCGACCATTATGACATCATCGTAGCCATTACGACCATTATTAAATCACAGTCTCCATGACAACCATTGTGACATCTTCGTCGCCATGACGACCATTATGACATCACCGTTCCTATGACGACCATTATGACATCACCGTTGCCATGACGACCATTATGACATCATCGTAGCCATTACGACCATTATTAAATCACAGTCGCCATGACAACCATTATGACATCTTCGTCGCCATGACGACCATTATGACATCATGACATCACCGTTGCCATGACAACCATTATGACATCATCGTCGCCATGGCGACCATTATGACACCACCGTTGCCATGACGACCATTATGACATCATCGTCGCCTTGACGACAATTATGACATCATCATCGCCATGACGACCATTATGACATCATCATCGCCATGATGACCGTTATGACATTATCGTCGCCATGATGACCCTTATGACATCATCGTCGCCATGGCAACCATTATGACATCATCATCGCCATGACGACCATTATGACATCATCATCGCCATGATGACCGTTATGACATTATCGTCGCCATGATGACCATTATGACATCATCGTCGCCATGACAACCATTATGACATCATCGTCGCCATGGCGACCATTATGACATCACCTTCACCATGACGACCATTATGACATCACCGTAGCCATTACGACCATTATTAAATCACAGTCGCCATGACAACCATTATGACATCTTCGTCGCCATGACGACCATTATGACATCATGACATCACCGTTGCCATGACGACCATTATGACATCACCGTCGCCATGACGACCATTATGACATCATCGTCGCCATGACGACCATTATGACATCATCGTCGCCATGACACCCATTATGACATCACAATCGCCATGACGACCATTATGGCATCATCATCGCCATGATGACCCTTTATGACATTATCGTCGCCATGACGACCCTTATGACATCATCGTCGCCATGGCAACCATTATGACATCATCATCGCCATGACAACCAATATGATATCATCGTCGCCATGATGACCATTATGATATCATCGTCTCCATGACAACCATTATGACATCATCGTCGCCATGACAACCATTATGACATCATTGTCGCCATGGCGACCATTATGACATCACCGTTGCCATGACGACCATTGTGACATCATCGTAGCCATTATGACCATTATTAAATCACAGTCGCCATGACAACCATTGTGACATTTTCGTCGCCATGACGACCATAATGACATCATGACATCACCGTTGCCATGACGACCATTATGACATCACCGTTGCCATGACGACCATTATGACATCATCGTCGCCATGACGACCATTATGACATCATCGTCGCCATGACAACCATTATGACATCACAATCGCCATGACGACCATTATGGCATCATTATCGCCATGATGACCCTTTATGACATTATCTTCGCCATGACGACCCTTATGACATCATCGTCGCCATGGCAACCATTATGACATCATCATCGCCATGACAACCAATATGATATCATCGTCGCCATGATGACCATTATGATATCATCATCGCCATGACAACCAATATGATATCATCGTCGCCATGATGACCATTATAACATCATCGTCGCCATGACAACCATTATGACATCATATTCGTCATGGCGACCATTATGACATCACTGTCGCCATGACGACCATTATGACATCACCGTCGCCATGACGACCATTATGACATCATCATCGCCATGATGACCGTTATGACAATATCGTCGCCATGACGACCCTTATGACATCATCGTCGCCATGGCAACCATTATGACATCATAATCGCCATGACAACCAATATGATATCATTGTCGCCATGACAGCCATTATGACATCATCGTCGCCATGTCGACCATTATGACATCATCGTAGCCATTACGATCATTATTAAATCACAGTCGCCATGAAAACCATTATGACATCTTCGTCGCCATGACGACCATTATGACATCATGACATCACCATTGCTATGACGACCATTATGACATCACCGTTGCCATGACGACCATTATGACATCATCGTAGCCATTACGACCATTATCACAGTCGCCATGACAACCATTATGACATCTTCGTCGCCATGACGACCATTATGACATCATCGTCGCCATGACAACCATTATGACATCATCGTCGCCATGGCGACCATTATGACACCACCGTTGCCATGACGACCATTATGACATCATTGTCGCCATGATGACCGTTATGACATTATCGTCGCCATGACGACCCTTATGACATCATCGTCGCCATGGCAACCATTATGACATCATCATCGCCATGACAACCAATATGATATCACCGTCGCCATGATGACCATTATGACATCATCATCGCCATGACAACCATTATGACATCATCGTCGCCATGGTGACCATTATGACATCACCGTCGCCATGACGACCATTATGACATCATCGTAGCCAAGACGACCATTATTAAATTACAGTCGCCATGACAACCATTATGACATCTTCGTCGTCATGACGACCATTATGACATCATGACATCACCGTTGCAATGACGACCATTATGACATCATCGTCGCCATGACAACCATTATGACATCACCATCGCCATGACGACCATTATGGCATCATCATCGCCATGATGACCCTTTATGACATTATCGTCGCCATGACGACCCTTATGACATCATCGTCGCCATGGCAACCATTATGACATCATCATCACCATGACAACCAATATGATATCATCGTCGCCATGATGACCATTGTGATATCATCGTCGCCATGACAACCATCATGACATCATCGTCGCCATGACGACCATTATGACATCACCGTTGCCATGACGACCATTATGACATCATCGTAGCCATTACGACCATTATTAAATCACAGTCGCCATGACAACCATTATGACATCTTCGTCGCCATGACGACCATTATGACATCATGACATCACCGTTGCCATGACGACCATTATGACATCACCGTTGCCATGACGACCATTATGACATCATCGTCGCCATGACGACCATTATGACATCATCGTCGCCATGACGACCATTATGACATCATCGTCGCCATGACAACCATTATGACATCATCGTCGCCATGACGACCATTATGACATCATCGTCGCCATGACGACCATTATGACATCATCGTCGCCATGGCGACCATTATGACATCATCATCGCCATGATGACCGTTATGACAATATCGTCGCCATGACGACCCTTATGACATCATCGTCGCTATGGCAACCATTATGACATCATCATCGCCATGACGACCCTTATGACATCATCGTCGCCATGGCAACCATTATGACATCATCATCGCCATGACAACCAATATGATATCATTGTCGCCATGACAACCATTATGACATCATCGTCGCCATGACAACCATTATGACATCACGGTCGCCATGTCGACCATTATGACATCATCGTAGCCATTACGATCATTATTAAATCACAGTCGCCATGACAACCATTATGACATCTTCGTCGCCATGACGACCATTATGACATCATGACATCACCATTGCTATGACGACCATTATGACATCACCGTTGCCATGATGACCATTATGACATCATCGTCGCCATGACAACCATTATGACATCATCGTCGCCATGGTGACCATTATGACACCACCGTTGCCATGACGACCATTATGACATCATCGTCGCCTTGATGACAATTATGACATCATCATCGCCATGACGACCATTATGACATCATCATCGCCATGATGACCCTTTATGACATTATCGTCGCCATGACGACCCTTATGACATCATCGTCGCCATGGCAACCATTATGACATCATCGTCGCCATGGCAACCAATATGATATAATTGTCGTCATGACAACCATTATGACATCATCGTCGCCTTGGCAACCATTATGACATCACGGTCGCCATGTCGACCATTATGACATCATCGTAGCTATTACGACCATTATTAAATCACAGTCGCCATGACAACCATTATGACATCTTCGTCGCCATGTCGACCATCATGACATCACCGTTGCTATGACGACCATTATGACATCACCGTTGCCATGACGACCATTATGACATCATCGTCACCATTACGACCATTATTAAATCACAGTCGCCATGACAACCATTATGACATCTTCGTCGCCATGACGACCATTAGACATCATGACATCACCGTTGCCATGACGACCATTATGACATCATCGTCGCCATGACAACCATTATGACATCATCGTCGCCATGGTGACCATTATGACACCACCGTTGCCATGACGACCATTATGACATCATCGTCGCCTTGATGACAATTATGACATCATCATCGCCATGACGACCATTATGACATCATCATCGCCATGATGACCCTTTATGACATTATCGTCGCCATGACGACCCTTATGACATCATCGTCGCCATGGCAACCACTATGACATCATCGTCGCCATGGCAACCATTATGACATCATCGTCGCCATGACGACCATTATGACATCATGATCGCCATGGCAACCAATATGATATCATCGTCACCATTATGACATCATCGTCGCCATGACAACCATTATGACATCATCGTCGCCATGGCGACCATTATGACATCACCGTTGCCATGACGACCATTATGACATCATCGTAGCCATTACGACCATTATTAAATCACAGTCGCCATGACAACCATTATGACATCTTCGTCGCCATGACGACCATTATGACATCATGACATCACCGTTGCCATGACGACCATTATGACATCATCGTCGCCATGACAACCATTATGACATCATCGTCGCCATGGCAACCATTATGACATCATCATCGCCATGACGACCATTATGACATCATCATCGCCATGATGACCGTTATGACATTATCGTCGCCATGATGACCATTATGACATCATCGTCGCCATGACAACCATTATGACATCATCGTCGCCATGGCGACCATTATGACATCACCGTTGCCATGACGACCATTATGACATCACCGTAGCCATTACGACCATTATTAAATCACAGTCGCCATGACAACCATTATGACATCTTCGTCGCCATGACGACCATTATGACATCATGACATCACCGTTGCCATGACGACCATTATGACATCATCGTCGCCATGACAACCATTATGACATCACAATCGCCATGACGACCATTATGGCATCATCATCGCCATGATGACCCTTTATGACATTATCGTCGCCATGGCATCCATTATGACATCATCATCACCATGACAACCAATATGATATCATCGTCGCCATGATGACCATTGTGATATCATCGTCGCCATGACAACCATTATGACATCATCGTCGCCATGACGACCATTATGACATCACCGTTGCCATGACGACCATTATGACATCATCGTAGCAATTACGACCATTATTAAATCACAGTCGCCATGACAACCATTATGACATCTTTGTCGCCATGACGACCATTATGACATCATGACATCACCGTTGCCATGACGACCATTATGACATCATCGTCGCTATGACGACCATTATGACATCATCGTCACCATGACGACCATTATGACATCATCGTCGCCATGACAAGCATTATGACATCATCATCACCATGATGACCGTTATGACAATATCGTCGCCATGACGACCCTTATGACATCATCGTCGCCATGGCAACCATTATGACATCATCATCGCCATGACAACCAATATGATATCATTGTCGCCATGACAACCATTATGACATCTTCGTCGCCATGACGACCATTATGACATCATGACATCACCGTTGCCATGACGACCATTATGACATCATCGTCGCCATGACAACCATTATGACATCATCGTCGCCATGGCGACCATTATGACACCACCGTTGCCATGACGACCATTATGACATCATCGTCGCCTTGACGACAATTATGACATCATCATCGCCATGACGACCATTATGACATCATCATCGCCATGATGACCGTTATGACATTATCGTCGCCATGATGACCCTTATGACATCATCGTCGCCATGGCAACCATTATGACATCATCATCGCCATGACGACCATTATGACATCATCATCGCCATGATGACCGTTATGACATTATCGTCGCCATGATGACCATTATGACATCATCGTCGCCATGACAACCATTATGACATCATCGTCGCCATGGCGACCATTATGACATCACCTTCACCATGACGACCATTATGACATCACCGTAGCCATTACGACCATTATTAAATCACAGTCGCCATGACAACCATTATGACATCTTCGTCGCCATGACGACCATTATGACATCATGACATCACCGTTGCCATGACGACCATTATGACATCACCGTCGCCATGACGACCATTATGACATCATCGTCGCCATGACGACCATTATGACATCATCGTCGCCATGACACCCATTATGACATCACAATCGCCATGACGACCATTATGGCATCATCATCGCCATGATGACCCTTTATGACATTATCGTCGCCATGACGACCCTTATGACATCATCGTCGCCATGGCAACCATTATGACATCATCATCGCCATGACAACCAATATGATATCATCGTCGCCATGATGACCATTATGATATCATCGTCTCCATGACAACCATTATGACATCATCGTCGCCATGACAACCATTATGACATCATTGTCGCCATGGCGACCATTATGACATCACCGTTGCCATGACGACCATTATGACATCATCGTAGCCATTATGACCATTATTAAATCACAGTCGCCATGACAACCATTGTGACATTTTCGTCGCCATGACGACCATAATGACATCATGACATCACCGTTGCCATGACGACCATTATGACATCACCGTTGCCATGACGACCATTATGACATCATCGTCGCCATGACGACCATTATGACATCATCGTCGCCATGACAACCATTATGACATCACAATCGCCATGACGACCATTATGGCATCATTATCGCCATGATGACCCTTTATGACATTATCTTCGCCATGACGACCCTTATGACATCATCGTCGCCATGGCAACCATTATGACATCATCATCGCCATGACAACCAATATGATATCATCGTCGCCATGATGACCATTATGATATCATCATCGCCATGACAACCAATATGATATCATCGTCGCCATGATGACCATTATGACATCATCGTCGCCATGACAACCATTATGACATCATATTCGTCATGGCGACCATTATGACATCACTGTCGCCATGACGACCATTATGACATCACCGTCGCCATGACGACCATTATGACATCATCATCGCCATGATGACCGTTATGACAATATCGTCGCCATGACGACCCTTATGACATCATCGTCGCCATGGCAACCATTATGACATCATCATCGCCATGACAACCAATATGATATCATTGTCGCCATGACAGCCATTATGACATCATCGTCGCCATGTCGACCATTATGACATCATCGTAGCCATTACGATCATTATTAAATCACAGTCGCCATGAAAACCATTATGACATCTTCGTCGCCATGACGACCATTATGACATCATGACATCACCATTGCTATGACGACCATTATGACATCACCGTTGCCATGACGACCATTATGACATCATCGTAGCCATTACGACCATTATCACAGTCGCCATGACAACCATTATGACATCTTCGTCGCCATGACGACCATTATGACATCATCGTCGCCATGACAACCATTATGACATCATCGTCGCCATGGCGACCATTATGACACCACCGTTGCCATGACGACCATTATGACATCATTGTCGCCATGATGACCATTATGACATTATTGTCGCCATGACGACCCTTATGACATCATCGTCGCCATGGCAACCATTATGACATCATCATCGCCATGACAACCAATATATCACCGTCGCCATGATGACCATTATGACATCATCATCGCCATGACAACCATTATGACATCATCGTCGCCATGGTGACCATTATGACATCACCGTCGCCATGACGACCATTATGACATCATCGTAGCCAAGACGACCATTATTAAATTACAGTCGCCATGACAACCATTATGACATCTTCGTCGTCATGACGACCATTATGACATCATGACATCACCGTTGCAATGACGACCATTATGACATCATCGTCGCCATGACAACCATTATGACATCACCATCGCCATGACGACCATTATGGCATCATCATCGCCATGATGACCCTTTATGACATTATCGTCGCCATGACGACCCTTATGACATCATCGTCGCCATGGCAACCATTATGACATCATCATCACCATGACAACCAATATGATATCATCGTCGCCATGATGACCATTGTGATATCATCGTCGCCATGACAACCATCATGACATCATCGTCGCCATGACGACCATTATGACATCACCGTTGCCATGACGACCATTATGACATCATCGTAGCCATTACGACCATTATTAAATCACAGTCGCCATGACAACCATTATGACATCATCGTCGCCATGACAACCATTATGACATCATCGTCGCCATGGCGACCATTATGACACCACCGTTGCCATGACGACCATTATGACATCATTGTCGCCATGATGACCATTATGACATTATTGTCGCCATGACGACCCTTATGACATCATCGTCGCCATGGCAACCATTATGACATCATCATCGCCATGACAACCAATATATCACCGTCGCCATGATGACCATTATGACATCATCATCGCCATGACAACCATTATGACATCATCGTCGCCATGGTGACCATTATGACATCACCGTCGCCATGACGACCATTATGACATCATCGTAGCCAAGACGACCATTATTAAATTACAGTCGCCATGACAACCATTATGACATCTTCGTCGTCATGACGACCATTATGACATCATGACATCACCGTTGCAATGACGACCATTATGACATCATCGTCGCCATGACAACCATTATGACATCACCATCGCCATGACGACCATTATGGCATCATCATCGCCATGATGACCCTTTATGACATTATCGTCGCCATGACGACCCTTATGACATCATCGTCGCCATGGCAACCATTATGACATCATCATCACCATGACAACCAATATGATATCATCGTCGCCATGATGACCATTGTGATATCATCGTCGCCATGACAACCATCATGACATCATCGTCGCCATGACGACCATTATGACATCACCGTTGCCATGACGACCATTATGACATCATCGTAGCCATTACGACCATTATTAAATCACAGTCGCCATGACAACCATTATGACATCTTCGTCGCCATGACGACCATTATGACATCATGACATCACCGTTGCCATGACGACCATTATGACATCACCGTTGCCATGACGACCATTATGACATCATCGTCGCCATGACGACCATTATGACATCATCGTCGCCATGACGACCATTATGACATCATCGTCGCCATGACAACCATTATGACATCATCGTCGCCATGACGACCATTATGACATCATCGTCGCAATGACGACCATTATGACATTATCGTCGCCATGGCGACCATTATGACATCATCATCGCCATGATGACCGTTATGACAATATCGTCGCCATGACGACCCTTATGACATCATCGTCGCCATGGCAACCATTATGACATCATCATCGCCATGACAACCAATATGATATCATTGTCGCCATGACAACCATTATGACATCATCGTCGCCATGACAACCATTATGACATCACGGTCGCCATGTCGACCATTATGACATCATCGTAGCCATTACGATCATTATTAAATCACAGTCGCCATGACAACCATTATGACATCTTCGTCGCCATGACGACCATTATGACATCATGACATCACCATTGCTATGACGACCATTATGACATCACCGTTGCCATGATGACCATTATGACATCATCGTCGCCATGACAACCATTATGACATCATCGTCGCCATGGTGACCATTATGACACCACCGTTGCCATGACGACCATTATGACATCATCGTCGCCTTGATGACAATTATGACATCATCATCGCCATGACGACCATTATGACATCATCATCGCCATGATGACCCTTTATGACATTATCGTCGCCATGACGACCCTTATGACATCATCGTCACCATGGCAACCATTATGACATCATCGTCGCCATGGCAACCAATATGATATAATTGTCGTCATGACAACCATTATGACATCATCGTCGCCTTGGCAACCATTATGACATCACGGTCGCCATGTCGACCATTATGACATCATCGTAGCTATTACGACCATTATTAAATCACAGTCGCCATGACAACCATTATGACATCTTCGTCGCCATGTCGACCATTATGACATCATGACATCACCGTTGCTATGACGACCATTATGACATCACCGTTGCCATGACGACCATTATGACATCATCGTCACCATTACGACCATTATTAAATCACAGTCGCCATGACAACCATTATGACATCTTCGTCGCCATGACGACCATTAGACATCATGACATCACCGTTGCCATGACGACCATTATGACATCATCGTCGCCATGACAACCATTATGACATCATCGTCGCCATGGTGACCATTATGACACCACCGTTGCCATGACGACCATTATGACATCATCGTCGCCTTGATGACAATTATGACATCATCATCGCCATGACGACCATTATGACATCATCATCGCCATGATGACCCTTTATGACATTATCGTCGCCATGACGACCCTTATGACATCATCGTCGCCATGGCAACCACTATGACATCATCGTCGCCATGGCAACCATTATGACATCATCGTCGCCATGACGACCATTATGACATCATGATCGCCATGGCAACCAATATGATATCATCGTCACCATTATGACATCATCGTCGCCATGACAACCATTATGACATCATCGTCGCCATGGCGACCATTATGACATCACCGTTGCCATGACGACCATTATGACATCATCGTAGCCATTACGACCATTATTAAATCACAGTCGCCATGACAACCATTATGACATCTTCGTCGCCATGACGACCATTATGACATCATGACATCACCGTTGCCATGACGACCATTATGACATCATCGTCGCCATGACAACCATTATGACATCATCGTCGCCATGGCAACCATTATGACATCATCATCGCCATGACGACCATTATGACATCATCATCGCCATGATGACCGTTATGACATTATCGTCGCCATGATGACCATTATGACATCATCGTCGCCATGACAACCATTATGACATCATCGTCGCCATGGCGACCATTATGACATCACCTTCGCCATGACGACCATTATGACATCACCGTAGCCATTACGACCATTATTAAATCACAGTCGCCATGACAACCATTATGACATCTTCGTCGCCATGACGACCATTATGACATCATGACATCACCGTTGCCATGACGACCATTATGACATCATCGTCGCCATGACAACCATTATGACATCACAATCGCCATGACGACCATTATGGCATCATCATCGCCATGATGACCCTTTATGACATTATCGTCGCCATGGCAACCATTATGACATCATCATCACCATGACAACCAATATGATATCATCGTCGCCATGATGACCATTGTGATATCATCGTCGCCATGACAACCATTATGACATCATCGTCGCCATGACGACCATTATGACATCACCGTTGCCATGACGACCATTATGACATCATCGTAGCAATTACGACCATTATTAAATCACAGTCGCCATGACAACCATTATGACATCTTTGTCGCCATGACGACCATTATGACATCATGACATCACCGTTGCCATGACGACCATTATGACATCATCGTCGCTATGACGACCATTATGACATCATCGTCACCATGACGACCATTATGACATCATCGTCGCCATGACAAGCATTATGACATCATCATCGCCATGATGACCGTTATGACAATATCGTCGCCATGACGACCCTTATGACATCATCGTCGCCATGGCAACCATTATGACATCATCATCGCCATGACAACCAATATGATATCATTGTCGCCATGACAACCATTATGACATCATCGTCGCCATGGCAACCATTATGACATCACGGTCGCCATGTCGACCATTATGACATCATCGTAGCCATTACGATCATTATTAAATCACAGTCGCCATGACAACCATTATGACATCTTCGTCGCCATGACGACCATTATGACATCATGACATCACCATTGCTATGACGACCATTATGACATCACCGTTGCCATGATGACCATTATGACATCATCGTCGCCATGACAACCATTATGACATCATCGTCGCCATGGTGACCATTATGACACCACCGTTGCCATGACGACCATTATGACATCATCGTCGCCTTGATGACAATTATGACATCATCATCGCCATGACGACCATTATGACATCATCATCGCCATGATGACCCTTTATGACATTATCGTCGCCATGACGACCCTTATGACATCATCGTCGCCATGGCAACCATTATGACATCATCGTCGCCATGGCAACCAATATGATATAATTGTCGTCATGACAACCATTATGACATCATCGTCGCCTTGGCAACCATTATGACATCACGGTCGCCATGTCGACCATTATGACATCATCGTAGCTATTACGACCATTATTAAATCACAGTCGCCATGACAACCATTATGACATCTTCGTCGCCATGTCGACCATTATGACATCATGACATCACCGTTGCTATGACGACCATTATGACATCACCGTTGCCATGACGACCATTATGACATCATCGTCACCATTACGACCATTATTAAATCACAGTCGCCATGACAACCATTATGACATCTTCGTCGCCATGACGACCATTAGACATCATGACATCACCGTTGCCATGACGACCATTATGACATCATCGTCGCCATGACAACCATTATGACATCATCGTCGCCATGGTGACCATTATGACACCACCGTTGCCATGACGACCATTATGACATCATCGTCGCCTTGATGACAATTATGACATCATCATCGCCATGACGACCATTATGACATCATCATCGCCATGATGACCCTTTATGACATTATCGTCGCCATGACGACCCTTATGACATCATCGTCGCCATGGCAACCACTATGACATCATCGTCGCCATGGCAACCATTATGACATCATCGTCGCCATGGCGACCATTATGACATCATGATCGCCATGGCAACCAATATGATATCATCGTCACCATTATGACATCATCGTCGCCATGACAACCATTATGACATCATCGTCGCCATGGCGACCATTATGACATCACCGTTGCCATGACGACCATTATGACATCATCGTAGCCATTACGACCATTATTAAATCACAGTCGCCATGACAACCATTATGACATCTTCGTCGCCATGACGACCATTATGACATCATGACATCACCGTTGCCATGACGACCATTATGACATCATCGTCGCCATGACAACCATTATGACATCATCATCGCCATGGCAACCATTATGACATCATCATCGCCATGACGACCATTATGACATCATCATCGCCATGATGACCGTTATGACATTATCGTCGCCATGATGACCATTATGACATCATCGTCGCCATGACAACCATTATGACATCATCGTCGCCATGGCGACCATTATGACATCACCTTCGCCATGACGACCATTATGACATCACCGTAGCCATTACGACCATTATTAAATCACAGTCGCCATGACAACCATTATGACATCTTCGTCGCCATGACGACCATTATGACATCATGACATCACCGTTGCCATGACGACCATTATGACATCATCGTCGCCATGACAACCATTATGACATCACAATCGCCATGACGACCATTATGGCATCATCATCGCCATGATGACCCTTTATGACATTATCGTCGCCATGGCAACCATTATGACATCATCATCACCATGACAACCAATATGATATCATCGTCGCCATGATGACCATTGTGATATCATCGTCGCCATGACAACCATCATGACATCATCGTCGCCATGACGACCATTATGACATCACCGTTGCCATGACGACCATTATGACATCATCGTAGCCATTACGACCATTATTAAATCACAGTCGCCATGACAACCATTATGACATCTTCGTCGCCATGACGACCATTATGACATCATGACATCACCGTTGCCATGACGACCATTATGACATCACCGTTGCCATGACGACCATTATGACATCATCGTCGCCATGACGACCATTATGACATCATCGTCGCCATGACGACCATTATGACATCATCGTCGCCATGACAACCATTATGACATCATCGTCGCCATGACGACCATTATGACATCATCGTCGCAATGACGACCATTATGACATCATCGTCGCCATGGCGACCATTATGACATCATCATCGCCATGATGACCGTTATGACAATATCGTCGCCATGACGACCCTTATGACATCATCGTCGCCATGGCAACCATTATGACATCATCATCGCCATGACAACCAATATGATATCATTGTCGCCATGACAACCATTATGACATCATCGTCGCCATGACAACCATTATGACATCACGGTCGCCATGTCGACCATTATGACATCATCGTAGCCATTACGATCATTATTAAATCACAGTCGCCATGACAACCATTATGACATCTTCGTCGCCATGACGACCATTATGACATCATGACATCACCATTGCTATGACGACCATTATGACATCACCGTTGCCATGATGACCATTATGACATCATCGTCGCCATGACAACCATTATGACATCATCGTCGCCATGGTGACCATTATGACACCACCGTTGCCATGACGACCATTATGACATCATCGTCGCCTTGATGACAATTATGACATCATCATCGCCATGACGACCATTATGACATCATCATCGCCATGATGACCCTTTATGACATTATCGTCGCCATGACGACCCTTATGACATCATCGTCGCCATGGCAACCATTATGACATCATCGTCGCCATGGCAACCAATATGATATAATTGTCGTCATGACAACCATTATGACATCATCGTCGCCTTGGCAACCATTATGACATCACGGTCGCCATGTCGACCATTATGACATCATCGTAGCTATTACGACCATTATTAAATCACAGTCGCCATGACAACCATTATGACATCTTCGTCGCCATGTCGACCATTATGACATCATGACATCACCGTTGCTATGACGACCATTATGACATCACCGTTGCCATGACGACCATTATGACATCATCGTCACCATTACGACCATTATTAAATCACAGTCGCCATGACAACCATTATGACATCTTCGTCGCCATGACGACCATTAGACATCATGACATCACCGTTGCCATGACGACCATTATGACATCATCGTCGCCATGACAACCATTATGACATCATCGTCGCCATGGTGACCATTATGACACCACCGTTGCCATGACGACCATTATGACATCATCGTCGCCTTGATGACAATTATGACATCATCATCGCCATGACGACCATTATGACATCATCATCGCCATGATGACCCTTTATGACATTATCGTCGCCATGACGACCCTTATGACATCATCGTCGCCATGGCAACCACTATGACATCATCGTCGCCATGGCAACCATTATGACATCATCGTCGCCATGACGACCATTATGACATCATGATCGCCATGGCAACCAATATGATATCATCGTCACCATTATGACATCATCGTCGCCATGACAACCATTATGACATCATCGTCGCCATGGCGACCATTATGACATCACCGTTGCCATGACGACCATTATGACATCATCGTAGCCATTACGACCATTATTAAATCACAGTCGCCATGACAACCATTATGACATCTTCGTCGCCATGACGACCATTATGACATCATGACATCACCGTTGCCATGACGACCATTATGACATCATCGTCGCCATGACAACCATTATGACATCATCGTCGCCATGGCAACCATTATGACATCATCATCGCCATGACGACCATTATGACATCATCATCGCCATGATGACCGTTATGACATTATCGTCGCCATGATGACCATTATGACATCATCGTCGCCATGACAACCATTATGACATCATCGTCGCCATGGCGACCATTATGACATCACCTTCGCCATGACGACCATTATGACATCACCGTAGCCATTACGACCATTATTAAATCACAGTCGCCATGACAACCATTATGACATCTTCGTCGCCATGACGACCATTATGACATCATGACATCACCGTTGCCATGACGACCATTATGACATCATCGTCGCCATGACAACCATTATGACATCACAATCGCCATGACGACCATTATGGCATCATCATCGCCATGATGACCCTTTATGACATTATCGTCGCCATGGCAACCATTATGACATCATCATCACCATGACAACCAATATGATATCATCGTCGCCATGATGACCATTGTGATATCATCGTCGCCATGACAACCATTATGACATCATCGTCGCCATGACGACCATTATGACATCACCGTTGCCATGACGACCATTATGACATCATCGTAGCAATTACGACCATTATTAAATCACAGTCGCCATGACAACCATTATGACATCTTTGTCGCCATGACGACCATTATGACATCATGACATCACCGTTGCCATGACGACCATTATGACATCATCGTCGCTATGACGACCATTATGACATCATCGTCACCATGACGACCATTATGACATCATCGTCGCCATGACAAGCATTATGACATCATCATCGCCATGATGACCGTTATGACAATATCGTCGCCATGACGACCCTTATGACATCATCGTCGCCATGGCAACCATTATGACATCATCATCGCCATGACAACCAATATGATATCATTGTCGCCATGACAACCATTATGACATCATCGTCGCCATGGCAACCATTATGACATCACGGTCGCCATGTCGACCATTATGACATCATCGTAGCCATTACGATCATTATTAAATCACAGTCGCCATGACAACCATTATGACATCTTCGTCGCCATGACGACCATTATGACATCATGACATCACCATTGCTATGACGACCATTATGACATCACCGTTGCCATGATGACCATTATGACATCATCGTCGCCATGACAACCATTATGACATCATCGTCGCCATGGTGACCATTATGACACCACCGTTGCCATGACGACCATTATGACATCATCGTCGCCTTGATGACAATTATGACATCATCATCGCCATGACGACCATTATGACATCATCATCGCCATGATGACCCTTTATGACATTATCGTCGCCATGACGACCCTTATGACATCATCGTCGCCATGGCAACCATTATGACATCATCGTCGCCATGGCAACCAATATGATATAATTGTCGTCATGACAACCATTATGACATCATCGTCGCCTTGGCAACCATTATGACATCACGGTCGCCATGTCGACCATTATGACATCATCGTAGCTATTACGACCATTATTAAATCACAGTCGCCATGACAACCATTATGACATCTTCGTCGCCATGTCGACCATTATGACATCATGACATCACCGTTGCTATGACGACCATTATGACATCACCGTTGCCATGACGACCATTATGACATCATCGTCACCATTACGACCATTATTAAATCACAGTCGCCATGACAACCATTATGACATCTTCGTCGCCATGACGACCATTAGACATCATGACATCACCGTTGCCATGACGACCATTATGACATCATCGTCGCCATGACAACCATTATGACATCATCGTCGCCATGGTGACCATTATGACACCACCGTTGCCATGACGACCATTATGACATCATCGTCGCCTTGATGACAATTATGACATCATCATCGCCATGACGACCATTATGACATCATCATCGCCATGATGACCCTTTATGACATTATCGTCGCCATGACGACCCTTATGACATCATCGTCGCCATGGCAACCACTATGACATCATCGTCGCCATGGCAACCATTATGACATCATCGTCGCCATGGCGACCATTATGACATCATGATCGCCATGGCAACCAATATGATATCATCGTCACCATTATGACATCATCGTCGCCATGACAACCATTATGACATCATCGTCGCCATGGCGACCATTATGACATCACCGTTGCCATGACGACCATTATGACATCATCGTAGCCATTACGACCATTATTAAATCACAGTCGCCATGACAACCATTATGACATCTTCGTCGCCATGACGACCATTATGACATCATGACATCACCGTTGCCATGACGACCATTATGACATCATCGTCGCCATGACAACCATTATGACATCATCGTCGCCATGGCAACCATTATGACATCATCATCGCCATGACGACCATTATGACATCATCATCGCCATGATGACCGTTATGACATTATCGTCGCCATGATGACCATTATGACATCATCGTCGCCATGACAACCATTATGACATCATCGTCGCCATGGCGACCATTATGACATCACCTTCGCCATGACGACCATTATGACATCACCGTAGCCATTACGACCATTATTAAATCACAGTCGCCATGACAACCATTATGACATCTTCGTCGCCATGACGACCATTATGACATCATGACATCACCGTTGCCATGACGACCATTATGACATCATCGTCGCCATGACAACCATTATGACATCACAATCGCCATGACGACCATTATGGCATCATCATCGCCATGATGACCCTTTATGACATTATCGTCGCCATGGCAACCATTATGACATCATCATCACCATGACAACCAATATGATATCATCGTCGCCATGATGACCATTGTGATATCATCGTCGCCATGACAACCATTATGACATCATCGTCGCCATGACGACCATTATGACATCACCGTTGCCATGACGACCATTATGACATCATCGTAGCAATTACGACCATTATTAAATCACAGTCGCCATGACAACCATTATGACATCTTTGTCGCCATGACGACCATTATGACATCATGACATCACCGTTGCCATGACGACCATTATGACATCATCGTCGCTATGACGACCATTATGACATCATCGTCACCATGACGACCATTATGACATCATCGTCGCCATGACAAGCATTATGACATCATCATCGCCATGATGACCGTTATGACAATATCGTCGCCATGACGACCCTTATGACATCATCGTCGCCATGGCAACCATTATGACATCATCATCGCCATGACAACCAATATGATATCATTGTCGCCATGACAACCATTATGACATCATCGTCGCCATGGCAACCATTATGACATCACGGTCGCCATGTCGACCATTATGACATCATCGTAGCCATTACGATCATTATTAAATCACAGTCGCCATGACAACCATTATGACATCTTCGTCGCCATGACGACCATTATGACATCATGACATCACCATTGCTATGACGACCATTATGACATCACCGTTGCCATGACGACCATTATGACATCATCGTAGCCATTACGACCATTATCACAGTCGCCATGACAACCATTATGACATCTTCGTCGCCATGACCACCATTATGACATCATGACATCACCGTTGCCATGACGACCATTATGACATCATCGTCGCCATGACAACCATTATGACATTATCGTCGCCATGGTGACCATTATGACACCACCGTTGCCATGACGACCATTATGACATCATTGTCGCCTTGACGACAATTATGACATTATCATCGCCATGACGACCATTATGACATCATCATCGCCATGATGACCGTTATGACAAAATCGTCGCCATGACGACCCTTATGACATCATCGTCGCCATGGAAACCATTATGACATCATCATCGCCATGACAACCAATATGATATCATCGTCGCCATGATGACCATTATGACATCATCGTCGCCATGGTGACCATTATGACATCACCGTCGCCATGACGACCATTATGACATCATCGTAGCCATTACGACCATTATTAAATCACAGTCGCCATGACAACCATTATGACATCTTCGTCGCCATGACGACCATTATGACATCATGACATCACCGTTGCCATGACGACCATTATGACATCACCGTTGCCATGACGACCATTATGACATCACCGTCACCATGACGACCATTATGACATAATCGTCGCCATGACAACCATTATGACATCACAATCGCCATGACGACCATTATGGCATCATCATCGCCATGATGACCCTTTATGACATTATCGTCGCCATGACGACCCTTATGACATCATCGTCGCCATGGCAACCATTATGACATCATCATCGCCATGACAACCAATATGATATCATCGTCGCCATGATGACCATTGTGATATCATCGTCGCCATGACAACCATTATGACATCATCGTCGCCATGACCACCATTATGACATCACCGTTGCCATGACGACCATTATGACATCATCGTAGCCATTACGACTATTATTAAATCACAGTCGCCATGACAACCATTATGACATCTTCGTCGCCATGACGACCATTATGACATCATGACATCACCGTTGCCATGACGACCATTATGACATCACCGTTGCTATGACGACCATTATGACATCATCGTCGCCATGACGACCATTATGACATCATCGTAGCCATGACAACCATTATGACATCATCGTCGCCATGGCAACCATTATGACATCATATTCGCCAAGGCGACCATTATGACATCACCGTCACCATGATGACCATTATGACATCATCATAGCCATTACGACCATTATTAAATCACAGTCGCCATGACAACCATTATGACATCTTCGTCGCCATGACGACCATTATGACATCATGACATCACCGTTGCCATGACGGCCATTATGACATCACCGTTGCCATGACGACCATTATGACATCATCGTCGCCATGACGACCATTATGACATCATCGTCGCTATGACAACCATTATGACATCACAATCGCCATGACGACCATTATGACTTCATCGTCGCCATGGCGACCATTATGACATCATCATCGCCATGATGACCGTTATGACAATATCGTCCCAATGACGACCCTTATAACATCATCGTCGCCATGGCAACCATTATGACATGATCATCGCCATGACAACCAATATGATATCATTGTCGCCATGACAACCATTATGACATCATCGTCGCCATTGCAACCATTATGACATTACGGTCGCCATGTCGACCATTATGACATCATCGTAGCCATTACGACCATTATTAAATCACAGTCTCCATGACAACCATTGTGACATCTTCGTCGCCATGACGACCATTATGACATCACCGTTCCTATGACGACCATTATGACATCACCGTTGCCATGACGACCATTATGACATCATCGTAGCCATTACGACCATTATTAAATCACAGTCGCCATGACAACCATTATGACATCTTCGTCGCCATGACGACCATTATGACATCATGACATCACCGTTGCCATGACGACCATTATGACATCATCGTCGCCATGACAACCATTATGACATCATCGTCGCCATCGCGACCAGTATGACACCACCGTTGCCATGACGACCATTATGACATTATCGCCGCCTTGACGACAATTATGACATCATCATCGCCATGACGACCATTATGACATCATCATCGCCATGATGACCGTTATGACATTATCGTCGCCATGATGACCCTTATGACATCATCGTCGCCATGGCAACCATTATGACATCATCATCGCCATGACGACCATTATGACATCATCATCGCCATGATGACCGTTATGACATTATCGTCGCCATGATGACCATTATGACATCATCATCGCCATGACAACCATTATGACATCATCGTCGCCATGGCGACCATTATGACATCACCTTCGCCATGACGACCATTATGACATCACCGTAGCCATTACGACCATTATTAAATCACAGTCGCCATGACAACCATTATGACATCTTCGTCGCCATGACGACCATTATGACATCATGACATCACCGTCGCCATGACGACCCTTATGACATCATCGTCGCCATGGCAACCATTATGACATCATCATCACCATGACAACCAATATGATATCATCGTCGCCATGATGACCATTGTGATATCATCGTCGCCATGACAACCATTATGACATCATCGTCGCCATGACGACCATTATGACATCACCGTTGCCATGACGACCATTATGACATCATCGTAGCAATTACGACCATTATTAAATCACAGTCGCCATGACAACCATTATGACATCTTTGTCGCCATGACGACCATTATGACATCATGACATCACCGTTGCCATGATGACCATTATGACATCATCGTCGCTATGACGACCATTATGACATCATCGTCACCATGACGACCATTATGACATCATCGTCGCCATGACAAGCATTATGACATCATCATCGCCATGATGACCGTTATGACAATATCGTCGCCATGACGACCCTTACGACATCATCGTCGCCATGGCAACCATTATGACATCATCATCGCCATGACAACCAATATGATATCATTGTCGCCATGACAACCATTATGACATCATCGTCGCCATGGCAACCATTATGACATCACGGTCGCCATGTCGACCATTATGACATCATCGTAGCCATTACGATCATTATTAAATCACAGTCGCCATGACAACCATTATGACATCTTCGTCGCCATGACGACCATTATGACATCATGACATCACCATTGCTATGACGACCATTATGACATCACCGTTGCCATGATGACCATTATGACATCATCGTCGCCATGACAACCATTATGACATCATCGTCGCCATGGTGACCATTATGACACCACCGTTGCCATGACGACCATTATGACATCATCGTCGCCTTGATGACAATTATGACATCATCATCGCCATGACGACCATTATGACATCATCATCGCCATGATGACCCTTTATGACATTATCGTCGCCATGACGACCCTTATGACATCATCGTCGCCATGGCAACCATTATGACATCATCGTCGCCATGGCAACCAATATGATATAATTGTCGTCATGACAACCATTATGACATCATCGTCGCCTTGGCAACCATTATGACATCACGGTCGCCATGTCGACCATTATGACATCATCGTAGCTATTACGACCATTATTAAATCACAGTCGCCATGACAACCATTATGACATCTTCGTCGCCATGTCGACCATTATGACATCATGACATCACCGTTGCTATGACGACCATTATGACATCACCGTTGCCATGACGACCATTATGACATCATCGTCACCATTACGACCATTATTAAATCACAGTCGCCATGACAACCATTATGACATCTTCGTCGCCATGACGACCATTAGACATCATGACATCACCGTTGCCATGACGACCATTATGACATCATCGTCGCCATGACAACCATTATGACATCATCGTCGCCATGGTGACCATTATGACACCACCGTTGCCATGACGACCATTATGACATCATCGTCGCCTTGATGACAATTATGACATCATCATCGCCATGACGACCATTATGACATCATCATCGCCATGATGACCCTTTATGACATTATCGTCGCCATGACGACCCTTATGACATCATCGTCGCCATGGCAACCACTATGACATCATCGTCGCCATGGCAACCATTATGACATCATCGTCGCCATGGCGACCATTATGACATCATGATCGCCATGGCAACCAATATGATATCATCGTCACCATTATGACATCATCGTCGCCATGACAACCATTATGACATCATCGTCGCCATGGCGACCATTATGACATCACCGTTGCCATGACGACCATTATGACATCATCGTAGCCATTACGACCATTATTAAATCACAGTCGCCATGACAACCATTATGACATCTTCGTCGCCATGACGACCATTATGACATCATGACATCACCGTTGCCATGACGACCATTATGACATCATCGTCGCCATGACAACCATTATGACATCATCGTCGCCATGGCAACCATTATGACATCATCATCGCCATGACGACCATTATGACATCATCATCGCCATGATGACCGTTATGACATTATCGTCGCCATGATGACCATTATGACATCATCGTCGCCATGACAACCATTATGACATCATCGTCGCCATGGCGACCATTATGACATCACCTTCGCCATGACGACCATTATGACATCACCGTAGCCATTACGACCATTATTAAATCACAGTCGCCATGACAACCATTATGACATCTTCGTCGCCATGACGACCATTATGACATCATGACATCACCGTTGCCATGACGACCATTATGACATCATCGTCGCCATGACAACCATTATGACATCACAATCGCCATGACGACCATTATGGCATCATCATCGCCATGATGACCCTTTATGACATTATCGTCGCCATGGCAACCATTATGACATCATCATCACCATGACAACCAATATGATATCATCGTCGCCATGATGACCATTGTGATATCATCGTCGCCATGACAACCATTATGACATCATCGTCGCCATGACGACCATTATGACATCACCGTTGCCATGACGACCATTATGACATCATCGTAGCAATTACGACCATTATTAAATCACAGTCGCCATGACAACCATTATGACATCTTTGTCGCCATGACGACCATTATGACATCATGACATCACCGTTGCCATGACGACCATTATGACATCATCGTCGCTATGACGACCATTATGACATCATCGTCACCATGACGACCATTATGACATCATCGTCGCCATGACAAGCATTATGACATCATCATCGCCATGATGACCGTTATGACAATATCGTCGCCATGACGACCCTTATGACATCATCGTCGCCATGGCAACCATTATGACATCATCATCGCCATGACAACCAATATGATATCATTGTCGCCATGACAACCATTATGACATCATCGTCGCCATGCAACCATTATGACATCACGGTCGCCATGTCGACCATTATGACATCATCGTAGCCATTACGATCATTATTAAATCACAGTCGCCATGACAACCATTATGACATCTTCGTCGCCATGACGACCATTATGACATCATGACATCACCATTGCTATGACGACCATTATGACATCACCGTTGCCATGACGACCATTATGACATCATCGTAGCCATTACGACCATTATCACAGTCGCCATGACAACCATTATGACATCTTCGTCGCCATGACCACCATTATGACATCATGACATCACCGTTGCCATGACGACCATTATGACATCATCGTCGCCATGACAACCATTATGACATTATCGTCGCCATGGTGACCATTATGACACCACCGTTGCCATGACGACCATTATGACATCATTGTCGCCTTGACGACAATTATGACATTATCATCGCCATGACGACCATTATGACATCATCATCGCCATGATGACCGTTATGACAAAATCGTCGCCATGACGACCCTTATGACATCATCGTCGCCATGGAAACCATTATGACATCATCATCGCCATGACAACCAATATGATATCATCGTCGCCATGATGACCATTATGACATCATCGTCGCCATGGTGACCATTATGACATCACCGTCGCCATGACGACCATTATGACATCATCGTAGCCATTACGACCATTATTAAATCACAGTCGCCATGACAACCATTATGACATCTTCGTCGCCATGACGACCATTATGACATCATGACATCACCGTTGCCATGACGACCATTATGACATCACCGTTGCCATGACGACCATTATGACATCACCGTCACCATGACGACCATTATGACATAATCGTCGCCATGACAACCATTATGACATCACAATCGCCATGACGACCATTATGGCATCATCATCGCCATGATGACCCTTTATGACATTATCGTCGCCATGACGACCCTTATGACATCATCGTCGCCATGGCAACCATTATGACATCATCATCGCCATGACAACCAATATGATATCATCGTCGCCATGATGACCATTGTGATATCATCGTCGCCATGACAACCATTATGACATCATCGTCGCCATGACCACCATTATGACATCACCGTTGCCATGACGACCATTATGACATCATCGTAGCCATTACGACTATTATTAAATCACAGTCGCCATGACAACCATTATGACATCTTCGTCGCCATGACGACCATTATGACATCATGACATCACCGTTGCCATGACGACCATTATGACATCACCGTTGCTATGACGACCATTATGACATCATCGTCGCCATGACGACCATTATGACATCATCGTAGCCATGACAACCATTATGACATCATCGTCGCCATGGCAACCATTATGACATCATATTCGCCAAGGCGACCATTATGACATCACCGTCACCATGATGACCATTATGACATCATCATAGCCATTACGACCATTATTAAATCACAGTCGCCATGACAACCATTATGACATCTTCGTCGCCATGACGACCATTATGACATCATGACATCACCGTTGCCATGACGGCCATTATGACATCACCGTTGCCATGACGACCATTATGACATCATCGTCGCCATGACGACCATTATGACATCATCGTCGCTATGACAACCATTATGACATCACAATCGCCATGACGACCATTATGACTTCATCGTCGCCATGGCGACCATTATGACATCATCATCGCCATGATGACCGTTATGACAATATCGTCCCAATGACGACCCTTATAACATCATCGTCGCCATGGCAACCATTATGACATGATCATCGCCATGACAACCAATATGATATCATTGTCGCCATGACAACCATTATGACATCATCGTCGCCATTGCAACCATTATGACATTACGGTCGCCATGTCGACCATTATGACATCATCGTAGCCATTACGACCATTATTAAATCACAGTCTCCATGACAACCATTGTGACATCTTCGTCGCCATGACGACCATTATGACATCACCGTTCCTATGACGACCATTATGACATCACCGTTGCCATGACGACCATTATGACATCATCGTAGCCATTACGACCATTATTAAATCACAGTCGCCATGACAACCATTATGACATCTTCGTCGCCATGACGACCATTATGACATCATGACATCACCGTTGCCATGACGACCATTATGACATCATCGTCGCCATGACAACCATTATGACATCATCGTCGCCATCGCGACCAGTATGACACCACCGTTGCCATGACGACCATTATGACATTATCGCCGCCTTGACGACAATTATGACATCATCATCGCCATGACGACCATTATGACATCATCATCGCCATGATGACCGTTATGACATTATCGTCGCCATGATGACCCTTATGACATCATCGTCGCCATGGCAACCATTATGACATCATCATCGCCATGACGACCATTATGACATCATCATCGCCATGATGACCGTTATGACATTATCGTCGCCATGATGACCATTATGACATCATCATCGCCATGACAACCATTATGACATCATCGTCGCCATGGCGACCATTATGACATCACCTTCGCCATGACGACCATTATGACATCACCGTAGCCATTACGACCATTATTAAATCACAGTCGCCATGACAACCATTATGACATCTTCGTCGCCATGACGACCATTATGACATCATGACATCACCGTCGCCATGACGACCCTTATGACATCATCGTCGCCATGGCAACCATTATGACATCATCATCACCATGACAACCAATATGATATCATCGTCGCCATGATGACCATTGTGATATCATCGTCGCCATGACAACCATTATGACATCATCGTCGCCATGACGACCATTATGACATCACCGTTGCCATGACGACCATTATGACATCATCGTAGCAATTACGACCATTATTAAATCACAGTCGCCATGACAACCATTATGACATCTTTGTCGCCATGACGACCATTATGACATCATGACATCACCGTTGCCATGATGACCATTATGACATCATCGTCGCTATGACGACCATTATGACATCATCGTCACCATGACGACCATTATGACATCATCGTCGCCATGACAAGCATTATGACATCATCATCGCCATGATGACCGTTATGACAATATCGTCGCCATGACGACCCTTACGACATCATCGTCGCCATGGCAACCATTATGACATCATCATCGCCATGACAACCAATATGATATCATTGTCGCCATGACAACCATTATGACATCATCGTCGCCATGGCAACCATTATGACATCACGGTCGCCATGTCGACCATTATGACATCATCGTAGCCATTATGATCATTATTAAATCACAGTCGCCATGACAACCATTATGACATCTTCGTCGCCATGACGACCATTATGACATCATGACATCACCATTGCTATGACGACCATTATGACATCACCGTTGCCATGACGACCATTATGACATCATCGTAGCCATTACGACCATTATCACAGTCGCCATGACAACCATTATGACATCTTCGTTGCCATGACCACCATTATGACATCATGACATCACCGTTGCCATGACGACCATTATGACAACATCGTCGCCATGACAACCATTATGACATCATCGTCGCCATGGCGACCATTATGACACCACCGTTGCCATGACGACCATTATGACATCATTGTCGCCTTGACGACAATTATGACATTATCATCGCCATGACGACCATTATGACATCATCATCGCCATGATGACCGTTATGACAAAATCGTCGCCATGACGACCCTTATGACATCATCGTCGCCATGGAAACCATTATGACATCATCATCGCCATGACAACCAATATGATATCATCGTCGCCATGATGACCATTATGACATCATCGTCACCATGGTGACCATTATGACATCACCGTCGCCATGACGACCATTATGACATCATCGTAGCCATTACAACCATTATTAAATCACAGTCGCCATGACAACCATTATGACATCTTCGTCGCCATGACGACCATTATGACATCATGACATCACCGTTGCCATGATGACCATTATGACATCACCGTCACCATGACGACCATTATGACATAATCGTCGCCATGACAACCATTATGACATCACAATCGCCATGACGACCATTATGGCATCATCATCGCCATGATGACCCTTTATGACATTATCGTCGCCATGACGACCCTTATTACATCATCGTCGCCATGGCAACCATTATGACATCATCATCGCCATGACAACCAATATGATATCATCGTCGCCATGATGACCATTGTGATATCATCGTCGCCATGACAACCATTATGACATCATCGTCGCCATGATCACCATTATGACATCACCGTTGCCATGACGACCATTATGACATCATCGTAGCCATTACGACTATTATTAAATCACAGTCGCCATGACAACCATTATGACATCTTCGTCGCCATGACGACCATTATGACATCATGACATCACCGTTGCCATGACGACCATTATGACATCACCGTTGCTATGACGACCATTATGACATCATCGTCGCCATTTCAACCATTATGACATCATATTCGCCATGGTGACCATTATGACATCACCGTCGCCATGACGACCATTATGACATCATCATAGCCATTACGACCATTATTAAATCACAGTCGCCATGACAACCATTATGACATCTTCGTCGCCATGACGACCATTATGACATCATGACATCACCGTTGCCATGACGACCATTATGACATCACCGTTGCCATGACGACCATTATGACATCATCGTCGCCATGACGACAATTATGACATCATCGTCGCCATGACAACCATTATGACATCACAATCGCCATGACGACCATTATGACATCATCATCGCCATGATGACCGTTATGACAATATCGTCCCAATGACGACCCTTATAACATCATCGTCGCCATGGCAACCATTATGACATCATCATCGCCATGACAACCAATATGATATCATTGTCGCCATGACAACCATTATGACATCATCGTCGCCATGGCAACCATTATGACATTACGGTCGCCATGTCGACCATTATGACATCATCGTAGCCATTACGACCATTATTAAATCACAGTCTCCATGACAACCATTGTGACATCTTCGTCGCCATGACGACCATTATGACATCACCGTTCCTATGACGACCATTATGACATCACCGTTGCCATGACGACCATTATGACATCATCGTAGCCATTACGACCATTATTAAATCACAGTCGCCATGACAACCATTATGACATCTTCGTCGCCATGACGACCATTATGACATCATGACATCACCGTTGCCATGACGACCATTATGACATCATCGTCGCCTTGATGACAATTATGACATCATCATCGCCATGACGACCATTATGACATCATCATCGCCATGATGACCCTTTATGACATTATCATCGTCATGACGACCCTTATGACATCATCGTCGCCATGGCAACCATTATGACATCATCGTCGCCATGGCAACCATTATGACATCATCGTCGCCATGACAACCATTATGACATCATCGTCGCCATGGCGACCATTATGACATCACCGTTGCCATGACGACCATTATGACATCATCGTAGCCATTACGACCATTATTAAATCACAGTCGCCATGACAACCATTATGACATCTTCGTCGCCATGACGACCATTATGACATCATGACATCACCGTTGCCATGACGACCATTATTACATTAGCGTCGCCATGACGACCATTATGACATCATCGTCGCCATGACAACCATTATGACAACATTGTCGCCATGGCAACCATTATGACATCATCATCGCCATGACAACCATTATGATATCATTGTCGCCATGACAACCATTATGACATCATTGTCGCCATGACGACCATTATGACATCATTGTCGCCATGGCGACCATTATGACATCATCATCGCCATGATGACCGTTATGACAATATTGTCGCCATGACGACCCTTATGACATCATCGTCGCCATGGCAACCATTATGACATCATCATCGCCATGACAACCAATATGATATCATTGTCGCCATGACAGCCATTATGACATCATCGTCGCCATGTCGACCATTATGAAATCATCGTAGCCATTACGATCATTATTAAATCACAGTCGCCATGAAAACCATTATGACATCTTCGTCGCCATGACGACCATTATGACATCATGACATCACCATTGCTATGACGACCATTATGACATCACCGTTGCCATGACGACCATTATGACATCATCGTAGCCATTACGACCATTATCACAGTCGCCATGACAACCATTATGACATCTTCGTCGCCATGACGACCATTATGACATCATCGTCGCCATGACAACCATTATGACATCATCGTCGCCATGGCGACCATTATGACACCACCGTTGCCATGACGACCATTATGACATCATTGTCGCCATGATGACCGTTATGACATTATCGTCGCCATGACGACCCTTATGACATCATCATCGCCATGGCAACCATTATGACATCATCATCGCCATGACAACCAATATGATATCATCATCACCATGATGACCATTATGACATCATCATCGCCATGACAACCATTATGACATCATCGTCGCCATGGTGACCATTATGACATCACCGTCGCCATGACGACCATTATGATATCATCGTAACCATTACGACCATTATTAAATTACAGTCGCCATGACAACCATTATGACATCTTCGTCGTCATGACGACCATTATGACATCATGACATCACCGTTGCCATGACGACCATCATGACATCATCGTCGCCATGACAACCATTATGACATCACAATCGCCATGACGACCATTATGGCATCATCATCGCCATGATGACCCTTTATGACATTATCGTCGCCATGACGACCCTTATGACATCATCGTCACCATGGCAACCATTATGACATCATCATCAATATGACAACCAATATGATATCATCGTCGCCATGATGACCATTGTGATATCATCGTCGCCATGACAACCATTATGACATCATCGTCGCCATGACGACCATTATGACATCACCGTTGCCATGACGACCATTATGACATCATCGTAGCCATTACGACCATTATTAAATCACAGTCGCCATGACAACAATTATGACATCTTCGTCGCCATGACGACCATTGTGACATCATGACATCACCGTTGCCGTGACGACCATTATGACATCACCGTTGCCATGACGACCATTATGACATCATCGTCGCCATGACGACCATTATGACATCATCGTAGCAATTACGACCATTATTAAATCACAGTCGCCATGACAACCATTATGACATCTTCGTCGCCATGACGACCATTATGACATCATGACATCACCGTTGCCATGACGACCATTATGACATCATCGTCGCCATGACAACCATTATGACATCATCGTCGCCATGGCGACCATTATGACACCACCGTTGCCATGACGACCATTATGACATCATCGTCGCCTTGACGACAATTATGACATCATCATCGCCATGACGACCATTATGACATCATCGTCGCCATGGTGACCATTATGACATCACCGTCGCCATGACGACCATTATGATATCATCGTAACCATTACGACCTTTATTAAATTACAGTCGCCATGACAACCATTATGACATCTTCGTCGCCATGACAACCATTATGACATCATTGTCGCCATGACGACCATTATGACATCATCGTCGCCATGACGACCATTATGACATCATCGTCGCCATGGCGACCATTATGACAATATCGTCGCCATGACGACCCTTATGACATCATCGTCGCCATGGCAACCATTATGACATCATCATCGCCATGACAACCAATATGATATCATTGTCGCCATGACAACCATTATGACATCATGACATCACCATTGCTATGACGACCATTATGACATCACCGTTGCCATGACGACCATTATGACATCATCGTAGCCATTACGACCATTATCACAGTCGCCATGACAACCATTATGACATCTTCGTCGCCATGACGACCATTATGACATCATCGTCGCCATGACAACCATTATGACATCATCGTCGCCATGGCGACCATTATGACACCACCGTTGCCATGACGACCATTATGACATCATTGTCGCCATGATGACCGTTATGACATTATCGTCGCCATGACGACCCTTATGACATCATCGTCGCCATGGTGACCATTATGACATCACCGTCGCCATGACGACCATTATGACATCATCGTAGCCATGACGACCATTATTAAATTACAGTCGCCATGACAACCATTATGACATCTTCGTCGTCATGACGACCATTATGACATCATGACATCACCGTTGCAATGACGACCATTATGACATCATCGTGGCCATGACAACCATTATGACATCACCATCGCCATGACGACCATTATGGCATCATCATCGCCATGATGACCCTTTATGACATTATCGTCGCCATGACGACCCTTATGACATCATCGTCGCCATGGCAACCATTATGACATCATCATCACCATGACAACCAATATGATATCATCGTCGCCATGATGACCATTGTGATATCATCGTCGCCATGACAACCATCATGACATCATCGTCGCCATGACGACCATTATGACATCACCGTTGCCATGACGACCATTATGACATCATCGTAGCCATTACGACCATTATTAAATCACAGTCGCCATGACAACCATTATGACATCATGACATCACCGTTGCCATGACGACCATTATGACATCACCGTTGCCATGACGACCATTATGACATCATCGTCGCCATGACGACCATTATGACATCATCGTCGCCATGACAACCATTATGACATCATCGTCGCCATGACGACCATTATGACATCATCGTCGACATGACGACCATTATGACATCATCGTCGCCATGGCGACCATTATGACATCATCATCGCCATGATGACCGTTATGACAATATCGTCGCCATGACGACCCTTATGACATCATCGTCGCCATGGCAACCATTATGACATCATCATCGCCATGACAACCAATATGATATCATTGTCGCCATGACAACCATTATGACATCATCGTCGCCATGACAACCATTATGACATCACGGTCGCCATGTCGACCATTATGACATCATCGTAGCCATTACGATCATTATTAAATCACAGTCGCCATGACAACCATTATGACATCTTCGTCGCCATGACGACCATTATGACATCATGACATCACCATTGCTATGACGACCATTATGACATCACCGTTGCAATGACGACCATTATGACATCATCGTGGCCATGACAACCATTATGACATCACCATCGCCATGACGACCATTATGGCATCATCATCGCCATGATGACCCTTTATGACATTATCGTCGCCATGACGACCCTTATGACATCATCGTCGCCATGGCAACCATTATGACATCATCATCACCATGACAACCAATATGATATCATCGTCGCCATGATGACCATTGTGATATCATCGTCGCCATGACAACCATCATGACATCATCGTCGCCATGACGACCATTATGACATCACCGTTGCCATGACGACCATTATGACATCATCGTAGCCATTACGACCATTATTAAATCACAGTCGCCATGACAACCATTATGACATCATGACATCACCGTTGCCATGACGACCATTATGACATCACCGTTGCCATGACGACCATTATGACATCATCGTCGCCATGACGACCATTATGACATCATCGTCGCCATGACAACCATTATGACATCATCGTCGCCATGACGACCATTATGACATCATCGTCGACATGACGACCATTATGACATCATCGTCGCCATGGCGACCATTATGACATCATCATCGCCATGATGACCGTTATGACAATATCGTCGCCATGACGACCCTTATGACATCATCGTCGCCATGGCAACCATTATGACATCATCATCGCCATGACAACCAATATGATATCATTGTCGCCATGACAACCATTATGACATCATCGTCGCCATGACAACCATTATGACATCACGGTCGCCATGTCGACCATTATGACATCATCGTAGCCATTACGATCATTATTAAATCACAGTCGCCATGACAACCATTATGACATCTTCGTCGCCATGACGACCATTATGACATCATGACATCACCATTGCTATGACGACCATTATGACATCACCGTTGCCATGATGACCATTATGACATCATCGTCGCCATGACAACCATTATGACATCATCGTCGCCATGGTGACCATTATGACACCACCGTTGCCATGACGACCATTATGACATCATCGTCGCCTTGATGACAATTATGACATCATCATCGCCATGATGACCCTTTATGACATTATCGTCGCCATGACGACCCTTATGACATCATCGTCGCCATGGCAACCATTATGACATCATCGTCGCCATGGCAACCATTATGACATCATCGTCGCCATGACGACCATTATGACATCATCATCGCCATGACAACCAATATGATATCATCGTCGCCATGATGACCATTATGACATCATCGTCGCCATGACAACCATTATGACATCATCGTCGCCATGGCGACCATTATGACATCACCGTTGCCATGACGACCATTATGACATCATCGTAGCCATTACGACCATTATTAAATCACAGTCGCCATGACAACCATTATGACATCTTCGTCGCCATGACGACCATTATGACATCATGACATCACCGTTGCCATGACGACCATTATTACATTAGCGTCACCATGACGACCATTATGACATCATCGTCGCCATGACAACCATTATGACAACATCGTCGCCATGGCAACCATTATGACATCATCATCGAAATGACAACCAATATGATATCATTGTCGCCATGACAACCATTATGACATCATTGTCGCCATGACGACCATTATGACATCATCATCGCCATGATGACCGTTATGACAATATCGTCGCCATGACGACCCTTATGACATCATCGTCGCCATGGCAACCATTATGACATCATCATCGCCATGACAACCAATATGATATCATTGTCGCCATGACAACCATTATGACATCATCGTCGCCATGGCAAACATTATGACATCACGGTCGCCATGTCGACCATTATGACATCATCGTAGCCATTACGATCATTATTAAATCACAGTCGCCATGAAAACCATTATGACATCTTCGTCGCCATGACGACCATTATGACATCATGACATCACCATTGCTATGACGACCATTATGACATCACCGTTGCCATGACGACCATTATGACATCATCGTAGCCATTACGACCATTATCACAGTCGCCATGACGACCATTATGACATCATCGTCGCCATGACAACCATTATGACATCATCGTCGCCATGGCGACCACTATGACACCACCGTTGCCATGACGACCATTATGACATCATTGTCGTCATGATGACCTTTATGACATTATCCTCGCCATGACGACCCTTATGACATCATCGTCGCCATGGCAACCATTATGACATCATCATCGCCATGACAACCAATATGATATCATCGTCGCCATGATGACCATTATGACATCATCATTGCCATGACAACCATTATGACATCATCGTCGCCATGGTGACCATTATGACATCACCGTCGCCATGACGACCATTATGACATCATCGTAGCCATTACGACCATTATTAAATTACAGTCGCCATGACAACCATTATGACATCTTCGTCTTCATGACGACCATTATGACATCATGACATCACCGTTGCCATGACGACCATTATGACATCATCGTCGCCATGACAACCATTATGACATCACAATCGCCATGACGACCATTATGGCATCATCATCGCCATGATGACCCTTTATGACATTATCGTCGCCATGACGACCCTTATGACATCATCGTCGCCATGGCAACCATTATGACATCATCATCACCATGACAACCAATATGATATCATCGTCGGCATGATGACCATTGTGATATCATCGTCGCCATGACAACCATTATGACATCATCGTCGCCATGACGACCATTATGACATCACCGTTGCCATGACGACCATTATGACATCATCGTAGCCATTACGACCATTATTAAATCACAGTCGCCATGACAACCATTATGACATCTTCGTCGCCATGACGACCATTATGACATCATGACATCACCGTTGCCATGATGACCATTATGACATCACCGTTGCCATGACGACCATTATGACATCATCGTCGCCATGACGACCATTATGACATCATCGTCGCCATGACAACCATTATAACATCATCATCGCCATGATGACCGTTATGACAATATCGTCGCCATGACGACACTTATGACATCATCGTCTCCATGGCAACCATTATGACATCATCATCGCCATGACAACCAATATGATATAATTGTCGTCATGACAACCATTATGACATCATCGTCGCCTTGGCAACCATTATGACATCACGGTCGCCATGTCGACCATTATGACATCATCGTAGCTATTACGACCATTATTAAATCACAGTCGCCATGACAACCATTATGACATCTTCGTCGCCATGTCGACCATTATGACATCATGACATCACCGTTGCCATGACGACCATTATGACATCACCGTTGCCATGACGACCATTATGACATCATCGTCACCATTACGACCATTATTAAATCACAGTCGCCATGACAACCATTATGACATCTTCGTCGCCATGACGACCATTAGACATCATGACATCACCGTTGCCATGACGACCATTATGACATCATCGTCGCCATGACAACCATTATGACATCTTCGTCGCCATGACGACCATTATGACATCATGACATCACCGTTGCCATGACGACCATTATGACATCACCGTTGCAATGACGACCATTATGACATCATCGTCGCCATGACGACTATTATGACATCATCGTCGCTATGACAACCATTATGACATCACAATCGCCATGACGACCATTATGACATCATCGTCGCCATGGCGACCATTATGACATCATCATCGCCATGATGACCGTTATGACAATATCGTCCCAATGACGACCCTTATAACATCATCGTCGCCATGGCAACCATTATGACATCATCATCGCCATGACAACCAATATGATATCATTGTCGCCATGACAACCATTATGACATCATCGTCGCCATGGCAACCATTATGACATTACGGTCGCCATGTCGACCATTATGACATCATCGTAGCCATTACGACCATTATTAAATCACAGTCTCCATGACAACCATTGTGACATCTTCGTCGCCATGACGACCATTATGACATCACCGTTCCTATGACGACCATTATGACATCACCGTTGCCATGACGACCATTATGACATCATCGTAGCCATTACGACCATTATTAAATCACAGTCGCCATGACAACCATTATGACATCTTCGTCGCCATGACGACCATTATGACATCATGACATCACCGTTGCCATGACAACCATTATGACATCATCGTCGCCATGGCGACCATTATGACACCACCGTTGCCATGACGACCATTATGACATCATCGTCGCCTTGACGACAATTATGACATCATCATCGCCATGACGACCATTATGACATCATCATCGCCATGATGACCGTTATGACATTATCGTCGCCATGATGACCCTTATGACATCATCGTCGCCATGGCAACCATTATGACATCATCATCGCCATGACGACCATTATGACATCATCATCGCCATGATGACCGTTATGACATTATCGTCGCCATGATGACCATTATGACATCATCGTCGCCATGACAACCATTATGACATCATCGTCGCCATGGCGACCATTATGACATCACCTTCACCATGACGACCATTATGACATCACCGTAGCCATTACGACCATTATTAAATCACAGTCGCCATGACAACCATTATGACATCTTCGTCGCCATGACGACCATTATGACATCATGACATCACCGTTGCCATGACGACCATTATGACATCACCGTCGCCATGACGACCATTATGACATCATCGTCGCCATGACGACCATTATGACATCATCGTCGCCATGACACCCATTATGACATCACAATCGCCATGACGACCATTATGGCATCATCATCGCCATGATGACCCTTTATGACATTATCGTCGCCATGACGACCCTTATGACATCATCGTCGCCATGGCAACCATTATGACATCATCATCGCCATGACAACCAATATGATATCATCGTCGCCATGATGACCATTATGATATCATCGTCTCCATGACAACCATTATGACATCATCGTCGCCATGACAACCATTATGACATCATTGTCGCCATGGCGACCATTATGACATCACCGTTGCCATGACGACCATTGTGACATCATCGTAGCCATTATGACCATTATTAAATCACAGTCGCCATGACAACCATTGTGACATTTTCGTCGCCATGACGACCATAATGACATCATGACATCACCGTTGCCATGACGACCATTATGACATCACCGTTGCCATGACGACCATTATGACATCATCGTCGCCATGACGACCATTATGACATCATCGTCGCCATGACAACCATTATGACATCACAATCGCCATGACGACCATTATGGCATCATTATCGCCATGATGACCCTTTATGACATTATCTTCGCCATGACGACCCTTATGACATCATCGTCGCCATGGCAACCATTATGACATCATCATCGCCATGACAACCAATATGATATCATCGTCGCCATGATGACCATTATGATATCATCATCGCCATGACAACCAATATGATATCATCGTCGCCATGATGACCATTATAACATCATCGTCGCCATGACAACCATTATGACATCATATTCGTCATGGCGACCATTATGACATCACTGTCGCCATGACGACCATTATGACATCACCGTCGCCATGACGACCATTATGACATCATCATCGCCATGATGACCGTTATGACAATATCGTCGCCATGACGACCCTTATGACATCATCGTCGCCATGGCAACCATTATGACATCATAATCGCCATGACAACCAATATGATATCATTGTCGCCATGACAGCCATTATGACATCATCGTCGCCATGTCGACCATTATGACATCATCGTAGCCATTACGATCATTATTAAATCACAGTCGCCATGAAAACCATTATGACATCTTCGTCGCCATGACGACCATTATGACATCATGACATCACCATTGCTATGACGACCATTATGACATCACCGTTGCCATGACGACCATTATGACATCATCGTAGCCATTACGACCATTATCACAGTCGCCATGACAACCATTATGACATCTTCGTCGCCATGACGACCATTATGACATCATCGTCGCCATGACAACCATTATGACATCATCGTCGCCATGGCGACCATTATGACACCACCGTTGCCATGACGACCATTATGACATCATTGTCGCCATGATGACCGTTATGACATTATCGTCGCCATGACGACCCTTATGACATCATCGTCGCCATGGCAACCATTATGACATCATCATCGCCATGACAACCAATATGATATCACCGTCGCCATGATGACCATTATGACATCATCATCGCCATGACAACCATTATGACATCATCGTCGCCATGGTGACCATTATGACATCACCGTCGCCATGACGACCATTATGACATCATCGTAGCCAAGACGACCATTATTAAATTACAGTCGCCATGACAACCATTATGACATCTTCGTCGTCATGACGACCATTATGACATCATGACATCACCGTTGCAATGACGACCATTATGACATCATCGTCGCCATGACAACCATTATGACATCACCATCGCCATGACGACCATTATGGCATCATCATCGCCATGATGACCCTTTATGACATTATCGTCGCCATGACGACCCTTATGACATCATCGTCGCCATGGCAACCATTATGACATCATCATCACCATGACAACCAATATGATATCATCGTCGCCATGATGACCATTGTGATATCATCGTCGCCATGACAACCATCATGACATCATCGTCGCCATGACGACCATTATGACATCACCGTTGCCATGACGACCATTATGACATCATCGTAGCCATTACGACCATTATTAAATCACAGTCGCCATGACAACCATTATGACATCTTCGTCGCCATGACGACCATTATGACATCATGACATCACCGTTGCCATGACGACCATTATGACATCACCGTTGCCATGACGACCATTATGACATCATCGTCGCCATGACGACCATTATGACATCATCGTCGCCATGACGACCATTATGACATCATCGTCGCCATGACAACCATTATGACATCATCGTCGCCATGACGACCATTATGACATCATCGTCGCCATGACGACCATTATGACATCATCGTCGCCATGGCGACCATTATGACATCATCATCGCCATGATGACCGTTATGACAATATCGTCGCCATGACGACCCTTATGACATCATCGTCGCTATGGCAACCATTATGACATCATCATCGCCATGACGACCCTTATGACATCATCGTCGCCATGGCAACCATTATGACATCATCATCGCCATGACAACCAATATGATATCATTGTCGCCATGACAACCATTATGACATCATCGTCGCCATGACAACCATTATGACATCACGGTCGCCATGTCGACCATTATGACATCATCGTAGCCATTACGATCATTATTAAATCACAGTCGCCATGACAACCATTATGACATCTTCGTCGCCATGACGACCATTATGACATCATGACATCACCATTGCTATGACGACCATTATGACATCACCGTTGCCATGATGACCATTATGACATCATCGTCGCCATGACAACCATTATGACATCATCGTCGCCATGGTGACCATTATGACACCACCGTTGCCATGACGACCATTATGACATCATCGTCGCCTTGATGACAATTATGACATCATCATCGCCATGACGACCATTATGACATCATCATCGCCATGATGACCCTTTATGACATTATCGTCGCCATGACGACCCTTATGACATCATCGTCGCCATGGCAACCATTATGACATCATCGTCGCCATGGCAACCAATATGATATAATTGTCGTCATGACAACCATTATGACATCATCGTCGCCTTGGCAACCATTATGACATCACGGTCGCCATGTCGACCATTATGACATCATCGTAGCTATTACGACCATTATTAAATCACAGTCGCCATGACAACCATTATGACATCTTCGTCGCCATGTCGACCATCATGACATCACCGTTGCTATGACGACCATTATGACATCACCGTTGCCATGACGACCATTATGACATCATCGTCACCATTACGACCATTATTAAATCACAGTCGCCATGACAACCATTATGACATCTTCGTCGCCATGACGACCATTAGACATCATGACATCACCGTTGCCATGACGACCATTATGACATCATCGTCGCCATGACAACCATTATGACATCATCGTCGCCATGGTGACCATTATGACACCACCGTTGCCATGACGACCATTATGACATCATCGTCGCCTTGATGACAATTATGACATCATCATCGCCATGACGACCATTATGACATCATCATCGCCATGATGACCCTTTATGACATTATCGTCGCCATGACGACCCTTATGACATCATCGTCGCCATGGCAACCACTATGACATCATCGTCGCCATGGCAACCATTATGACATCATCGTCGCCATGACGACCATTATGACATCATGATCGCCATGGCAACCAATATGATATCATCGTCACCATTATGACATCATCGTCGCCATGACAACCATTATGACATCATCGTCGCCATGGCGACCATTATGACATCACCGTTGCCATGACGACCATTATGACATCATCGTAGCCATTACGACCATTATTAAATCACAGTCGCCATGACAACCATTATGACATCTTCGTCGCCATGACGACCATTATGACATCATGACATCACCGTTGCCATGACGACCATTATGACATCATCGTCGCCATGACAACCATTATGACATCATCGTCGCCATGGCAACCATTATGACATCATCATCGCCATGACGACCATTATGACATCATCATCGCCATGATGACCGTTATGACATTATCGTCGCCATGATGACCATTATGACATCATCGTCGCCATGACAACCATTATGACATCATCGTCGCCATGGCGACCATTATGACATCACCTTCGCCATGACGACCATTATGACATCACCGTAGCCATTACGACCATTATTAAATCACAGTCGCCATGACAACCATTATGACATCTTCGTCGCCATGACGACCATTATGACATCATGACATCACCGTTGCCATGACGACCATTATGACATCATCGTCGCCATGACAACCATTATGACATCACAATCGCCATGACGACCATTATGGCATCATCATCGCCATGATGACCCTTTATGACATTATCGTCGCCATGGCATCCATTATGACATCATCATCACCATGACAACCAATATGATATCATCGTCGCCATGATGACCATTGTGATATCATCGTCGCCATGACAACCATTATGACATCATCGTCGCCATGACGACCATTATGACATCACCGTTGCCATGACGACCATTATGACATCATCGTAGCAATTACGACCATTATTAAATCACAGTCGCCATGACAACCATTATGACATCTTTGTCGCCATGACGACCATTATGACATCATGACATCACCGTTGCCATGACGACCATTATGACATCATCGTCGCTATGACGACCATTATGACATCATCGTCACCATGACGACCATTATGACATCATCGTCGCCATGACAAGCATTATGACATCATCATCACCATGATGACCGTTATGACAATATCGTCGCCATGACGACCCTTATGACATCATCGTCGCCATGGCAACCATTATGACATCATCATCGCCATGACAACCAATATGATATCATTGTCGCCATGACAACCATTATGACATCTTCGTCGCCATGACGACCATTATGACATCATGACATCACCGTTGCCATGACGACCATTATGACATCATCGTCGCCATGACAACCATTATGACATCATCGTCGCCATGGCGACCATTATGACACCACCGTTGCCATGACGACCATTATGACATCATCGTCGCCTTGACGACAATTATGACATCATCATCGCCATGACGACCATTATGACATCATCATCGCCATGATGACCGTTATGACATTATCGTCGCCATGATGACCCTTATGACATCATCGTCGCCATGGCAACCATTATGACATCATCATCGCCATGACGACCATTATGACATCATCATCGCCATGATGACCGTTATGACATTATCGTCGCCATGATGACCATTATGACATCATCGTCGCCATGACAACCATTATGACATCATCGTCGCCATGGCGACCATTATGACATCACCTTCACCATGACGACCATTATGACATCACCGTAGCCATTACGACCATTATTAAATCACAGTCGCCATGACAACCATTATGACATCTTCGTCGCCATGACGACCATTATGACATCATGACATCACCGTTGCCATGACGACCATTATGACATCACCGTCGCCATGACGACCATTATGACATCATCGTCGCCATGACGACCATTATGACATCATCGTCGCCATGACACCCATTATGACATCACAATCGCCATGACGACTATTATGGCATCATCATCGCCATGATGACCCTTTATGACATTATCGTCGCCATGACGACCCTTATGACATCATCGTCGCCATGGCAACCATTATGACATCATCATCGCCATGACAACCAATATGATATCATCGTCGCCATGATGACCATTATGATATCATCGTCTCCATGACAACCATTATGACATCATCGTCGCCATGACAACCATTATGACATCATTGTCGCCATGGCGACCATTATGACATCACCGTTGCCATGACGACCATTATGACATCATCGTAGCCATTATGACCATTATTAAATCACAGTCGCCATGACAACCATTGTGACATTTTCGTCGCCATGACGACCATAATGACATCATGACATCACCGTTGCCATGACGACCATTATGACATCACCGTTGCCATGACGACCATTATGACATCATCGTCGCCATGACGACCATTATGACATCATCGTCGCCATGACAACCATTATGACATCACAATCGCCATGACGACCATTATGGCATCATTATCGCCATGATGACCCTTTATGACATTATCTTCGCCATGACGACCCTTATGACATCATCGTCGCCATGGCAACCATTATGACATCATCATCGCCATGACAACCAATATGATATCATCGTCGCCATGATGACCATTATGATATCATCATCGCCATGACAACCAATATGATATCATCGTCGCCATGATGACCATTATGACATCATCGTCGCCATGACAACCATTATGACATCATATTCGTCATGGCGACCATTATGACATCACTGTCGCCATGACGACCATTATGACATCACCGTCGCCATGACGACCATTATGACATCATCATCGCCATGATGACCGTTATGACAATATCGTCGCCATGACGACCCTTATGACATCATCGTCGCCATGGCAACCATTATGACATCATCATCGCCATGACAACCAATATGATATCATTGTCGCCATGACAGCCATTATGACATCATCGTCGCCATGTCGACCATTATGACATCATCGTAGCCATTACGATCATTATTAAATCACAGTCGCCATGAAAACCATTATGACATCTTCGTCGCCATGACGACCATTATGACATCATGACATCACCATTGCTATGACGACCATTATGACATCACCGTTGCCATGACGACCATTATGACATCATCGTAGCCATTACGACCATTATCACAGTCGCCATGACAACCATTATGACATCTTCGTCGCCATGACGACCATTATGACATCATCGTCGCCATGACAACCATTATGACATCATCGTCGCCATGGCGACCATTATGACACCACCGTTGCCATGACGACCATTATGACATCATTGTCGCCATGATGACCATTATGACATTATTGTCGCCATGACGACCCTTATGACATCATCGTCGCCATGGCAACCATTATGACATCATCATCGCCATGACAACCAATATATCACCGTCGCCATGATGACCATTATGACATCATCATCGCCATGACAACCATTATGACATCATCGTCGCCATGGTGACCATTATGACATCACCGTCGCCATGACGACCATTATGACATCATCGTAGCCAAGACGACCATTATTAAATTACAGTCGCCATGACAACCATTATGACATCTTCGTCGTCATGACGACCATTATGACATCATGACATCACCGTTGCAATGACGACCATTATGACATCATCGTCGCCATGACAACCATTATGACATCACCATCGCCATGACGACCATTATGGCATCATCATCGCCATGATGACCCTTTATGACATTATCGTCGCCATGACGACCCTTATGACATCATCGTCGCCATGGCAACCATTATGACATCATCATCACCATGACAACCAATATGATATCATCGTCGCCATGATGACCATTGTGATATCATCGTCGCCATGACAACCATCATGACATCATCGTCGCCATGACGACCATTATGACATCACCGTTGCCATGACGACCATTATGACATCATCGTAGCCATTACGACCATTATTAAATCACAGTCGCCATGACAACCATTATGACATCATCGTCGCCATGACAACCATTATGACATCATCGTCGCCATGGCGACCATTATGACACCACCGTTGCCATGACGACCATTATGACATCATTGTCGCCATGATGACCATTATGACATTATTGTCGCCATGACGACCCTTATGACATCATCGTCGCCATGGCAACCATTATGACATCATCATCGCCATGACAACCAATATATCACCGTCGCCATGATGACCATTATGACATCATCATCGCCATGACAACCATTATGACATCATCGTCGCCATGGTGACCATTATGACATCACCGTCGCCATGACGACCATTATGACATCATCGTAGCCAAGACGACCATTATTAAATTACAGTCGCCATGACAACCATTATGACATCTTCGTCGTCATGACGACCATTATGACATCATGACATCACCGTTGCAATGACGACCATTATGACATCATCGTCGCCATGACAACCATTATGACATCACCATCGCCATGACGACCATTATGGCATCATCATCGCCATGATGACCCTTTATGACATTATCGTCGCCATGACGACCCTTATGACATCATCGTCGCCATGGCAACCATTATGACATCATCATCACCATGACAACCAATATGATATCATCGTCGCCATGATGACCATTGTGATATCATCGTCGCCATGACAACCATCATGACATCATCGTCGCCATGACGACCATTATGACATCACCGTTGCCATGACGACCATTATGACATCATCGTAGCCATTACGACCATTATTAAATCACAGTCGCCATGACAACCATTATGACATCTTCGTCGCCATGACGACCATTATGACATCATGACATCACCGTTGCCATGACGACCATTATGACATCACCGTTGCCATGACGACCATTATGACATCATCGTCGCCATGACGACCATTATGACATCATCGTCGCCATGACGACCATTATGACATCATCGTCGCCATGACAACCATTATGACATCATCGTCGCCATGACGACCATTATGACATCATCGTCGCAATGACGACCATTATGACATTATCGTCGCCATGGCGACCATTATGACATCATCATCGCCATGATGACCGTTATGACAATATCGTCGCCATGACGACCCTTATGACATCATCGTCGCCATGGCAACCATTATGACATCATCATCGCCATGACAACCAATATGATATCATTGTCGCCATGACAACCATTATGACATCATCGTCGCCATGACAACCATTATGACATCACGGTCGCCATGTCGACCATTATGACATCATCGTAGCCATTACGATCATTATTAAATCACAGTCGCCATGACAACCATTATGACATCTTCGTCGCCATGACGACCATTATGACATCATGACATCACCATTGCTATGACGACCATTATGACATCACCGTTGCCATGATGACCATTATGACATCATCGTCGCCATGACAACCATTATGACATCATCGTCGCCATGGTGACCATTATGACACCACCGTTGCCATGACGACCATTATGACATCATCGTCGCCTTGATGACAATTATGACATCATCATCGCCATGACGACCATTATGACATCATCATCGCCATGATGACCCTTTATGACATTATCGTCGCCATGACGACCCTTATGACATCATCGTCACCATGGCAACCATTATGACATCATCGTCGCCATGGCAACCAATATGATATAATTGTCGTCATGACAACCATTATGACATCATCGTCGCCTTGGCAACCATTATGACATCACGGTCGCCATGTCGACCATTATGACATCATCGTAGCTATTACGACCATTATTAAATCACAGTCGCCATGACAACCATTATGACATCTTCGTCGCCATGTCGACCATTATGACATCATGACATCACCGTTGCTATGACGACCATTATGACATCACCGTTGCCATGACGACCATTATGACATCATCGTCACCATTACGACCATTATTAAATCACAGTCGCCATGACAACCATTATGACATCTTCGTCGCCATGACGACCATTAGACATCATGACATCACCGTTGCCATGACGACCATTATGACATCATCGTCGCCATGACAACCATTATGACATCATCGTCGCCATGGTGACCATTATGACACCACCGTTGCCATGACGACCATTATGACATCATCGTCGCCTTGATGACAATTATGACATCATCATCGCCATGACGACCATTATGACATCATCATCGCCATGATGACCCTTTATGACATTATCGTCGCCATGACGACCCTTATGACATCATCGTCGCCATGGCAACCACTATGACATCATCGTCGCCATGGCAACCATTATGACATCATCGTCGCCATGACGACCATTATGACATCATGATCGCCATGGCAACCAATATGATATCATCGTCACCATTATGACATCATCGTCGCCATGACAACCATTATGACATCATCGTCGCCATGGCGACCATTATGACATCACCGTTGCCATGACGACCATTATGACATCATCGTAGCCATTACGACCATTATTAAATCACAGTCGCCATGACAACCATTATGACATCTTCGTCGCCATGACGACCATTATGACATCATGACATCACCGTTGCCATGACGACCATTATGACATCATCGTCGCCATGACAACCATTATGACATCATCGTCGCCATGGCAACCATTATGACATCATCATCGCCATGACGACCATTATGACATCATCATCGCCATGATGACCGTTATGACATTATCGTCGCCATGATGACCATTATGACATCATCGTCGCCATGACAACCATTATGACATCATCGTCGCCATGGCGACCATTATGACATCACCTTCGCCATGACGACCATTATGACATCACCGTAGCCATTACGACCATTATTAAATCACAGTCGCCATGACAACCATTATGACATCTTCGTCGCCATGACGACCATTATGACATCATGACATCACCGTTGCCATGACGACCATTATGACATCATCGTCGCCATGACAACCATTATGACATCACAATCGCCATGACGACCATTATGGCATCATCATCGCCATGATGACCCTTTATGACATTATCGTCGCCATGGCAACCATTATGACATCATCATCACCATGACAACCAATATGATATCATCGTCGCCATGATGACCATTGTGATATCATCGTCGCCATGACAACCATTATGACATCATCGTCGCCATGACGACCATTATGACATCACCGTTGCCATGACGACCATTATGACATCATCGTAGCAATTACGACCATTATTAAATCACAGTCGCCATGACAACCATTATGACATCTTTGTCGCCATGACGACCATTATGACATCATGACATCACCGTTGCCATGACGACCATTATGACATCATCGTCGCTATGACGACCATTATGACATCATCGTCACCATGACGACCATTATGACATCATCGTCGCCATGACAAGCATTATGACATCATCATCGCCATGATGACCGTTATGACAATATCGTCGCCATGACGACCCTTATGACATCATCGTCGCCATGGCAACCATTATGACATCATCATCGCCATGACAACCAATATGATATCATTGTCGCCATGACAACCATTATGACATCATCGTCGCCATGGCAACCATTATGACATCACGGTCGCCATGTCGACCATTATGACATCATCGTAGCCATTACGATCATTATTAAATCACAGTCGCCATGACAACCATTATGACATCTTCGTCGCCATGACGACCATTATGACATCATGACATCACCATTGCTATGACGACCATTATGACATCACCGTTGCCATGATGACCATTATGACATCATCGTCGCCATGACAACCATTATGACATCATCGTCGCCATGGTGACCATTATGACACCACCGTTGCCATGACGACCATTATGACATCATCGTCGCCTTGATGACAATTATGACATCATCATCGCCATGACGACCATTATGACATCATCATCGCCATGATGACCCTTTATGACATTATCGTCGCCATGACGACCCTTATGACATCATCGTCGCCATGGCAACCATTATGACATCATCGTCGCCATGGCAACCAATATGATATAATTGTCGTCATGACAACCATTATGACATCATCGTCGCCTTGGCAACCATTATGACATCACGGTCGCCATGTCGACCATTATGACATCATCGTAGCTATTACGACCATTATTAAATCACAGTCGCCATGACAACCATTATGACATCTTCGTCGCCATGTCGACCATTATGACATCATGACATCACCGTTGCTATGACGACCATTATGACATCACCGTTGCCATGACGACCATTATGACATCATCGTCACCATTACGACCATTATTAAATCACAGTCGCCATGACAACCATTATGACATCTTCGTCGCCATGACGACCATTAGACATCATGACATCACCGTTGCCATGACGACCATTATGACATCATCGTCGCCATGACAACCATTATGACATCATCGTCGCCATGGTGACCATTATGACACCACCGTTGCCATGACGACCATTATGACATCATCGTCGCCTTGATGACAATTATGACATCATCATCGCCATGACGACCATTATGACATCAACATCGCCATGATGACCCTTTATGACATTATCGTCGCCATGACGACCCTTATGACATCATCGTCGCCATGGCAACCACTATGACATCATCGTCGCCATGGCAACCATTATGACATCATCGTCGCCATGGCGACCATTATGACATCATGATCGCCATGGCAACCAATATGATATCATCGTCACCATTATGACATCATCGTCGCCATGACAACCATTATGACATCATCGTCGCCATGGCGACCATTATGACATCACCGTTGCCATGACGACCATTATGACATCATCGTAGCCATTACGACCATTATTAAATCACAGTCGCCATGACAACCATTATGACATCTTCGTCGCCATGACGACCATTATGACATCATGACATCACCGTTGCCATGACGACCATTATGACATCATCGTCGCCATGACAACCATTATGACATCATCATCGCCATGGCAACCATTATGACATCATCATCGCCATGACGACCATTATGACATCATCATCGCCATGATGACCGTTATGACATTATCGTCGCCATGATGACCATTATGACATCATCGTCGCCATGACAACCATTATGACATCATCGTCGCCATGGCGACCATTATGACATCACCTTCGCCATGACGACCATTATGACATCACCGTAGCCATTACGACCATTATTAAATCACAGTCGCCATGACAACCATTATGACATCTTCGTCGCCATGACGACCATTATGACATCATGACATCACCGTTGCCATGACGACCATTATGACATCATCGTCGCCATGACAACCATTATGACATCACAATCGCCATGACGACCATTATGGCATCATCATCGCCATGATGACCCTTTATGACATTATCGTCGCCATGGCAACCATTATGACATCATCATCACCATGACAACCAATATGATATCATCGTCGCCATGATGACCATTGTGATATCATCGTCGCCATGACAACCATCATGACATCATCGTCGCCATGACGACCATTATGACATCACCGTTGCCATGACGACCATTATGACATCATCGTAGCCATTACGACCATTATTAAATCACAGTCGCCATGACAACCATTATGACATCTTCGTCGCCATGACGACCATTATGACATCATGACATCACCGTTGCCATGACGACCATTATGACATCACCGTTGCCATGACGACCATTATGACATCATCGTCGCCATGACGACCATTATGACATCATCGTCGCCATGACGACCATTATGACATCATCGTCGCCATGACAACCATTATGACATCATCGTCGCCATGACGACCATTATGACATCATCGTCGCAATGACGACCATTATGACATCATCGTCGCCATGGCGACCATTATGACATCATCATCGCCATGATGACCGTTATGACAATATCGTCGCCATGACGACCCTTATGACATCATCGTCGCCATGGCAACCATTATGACATCATCATCGCCATGACAACCAATATGATATCATTGTCGCCATGACAACCATTATGACATCATCGTCGCCATGACAACCATTATGACATCACGGTCGCCATGTCGACCATTATGACATCATCGTAGCCATTACGATCATTATTAAATCACAGTCGCCATGACAACCATTATGACATCTTCGTCGCCATGACGACCATTATGACATCATGACATCACCATTGCTATGACGACCATTATGACATCACCGTTGCCATGATGACCATTATGACATCATCGTCGCCATGACAACCATTATGACATCATCGTCGCCATGGTGACCATTATGACACCACCGTTGCCATGACGACCATTATGACATCATCGTCGCCTTGATGACAATTATGACATCATCATCGCCATGACGACCATTATGACATCATCATCGCCATGATGACCCTTTATGACATTATCGTCGCCATGACGACCCTTATGACATCATCGTCGCCATGGCAACCATTATGACATCATCGTCGCCATGGCAACCAATATGATATAATTGTCGTCATGACAACCATTATGACATCATCGTCGCCTTGGCAACCATTATGACATCACGGTCGCCATGTCGACCATTATGACATCATCGTAGCTATTACGACCATTATTAAATCACAGTCGCCATGACAACCATTATGACATCTTCGTCGCCATGTCGACCATTATGACATCATGACATCACCGTTGCTATGACGACCATTATGACATCACCGTTGCCATGACGACCATTATGACATCATCGTCACCATTACGACCATTATTAAATCACAGTCGCCATGACAACCATTATGACATCTTCGTCGCCATGACGACCATTAGACATCATGACATCACCGTTGCCATGACGACCATTATGACATCATCGTCGCCATGACAACCATTATGACATCATCGTCGCCATGGTGACCATTATGACACCACCGTTGCCATGACGACCATTATGACATCATCGTCGCCTTGATGACAATTATGACATCATCATCGCCATGACGACCATTATGACATCATCATCGCCATGATGACCCTTTATGACATTATCGTCGCCATGACGACCCTTATGACATCATCGTCGCCATGGCAACCACTATGACATCATCGTCGCCATGGCAACCATTATGACATCATCGTCGCCATGACGACCATTATGACATCATGATCGCCATGGCAACCAATATGATATCATCGTCACCATTATGACATCATCGTCGCCATGACAACCATTATGACATCATCGTCGCCATGGCGACCATTATGACATCACCGTTGCCATGACGACCATTATGACATCATCGTAGCCATTACGACCATTATTAAATCACAGTCGCCATGACAACCATTATGACATCTTCGTCGCCATGACGACCATTATGACATCATGACATCACCGTTGCCATGACGACCATTATGACATCATCGTCGCCATGACAACCATTATGACATCATCGTCGCCATGGCAACCATTATGACATCATCATCGCCATGACGACCATTATGACATCATCATCGCCATGATGACCGTTATGACATTATCGTCGCCATGATGACCATTATGACATCATCGTCGCCATGACAACCATTATGACATCATCGTCGCCATGGCGACCATTATGACATCACCTTCGCCATGACGACCATTATGACATCACCGTAGCCATTACGACCATTATTAAATCACAGTCGCCATGACAACCATTATGACATCTTCGTCGCCATGACGACCATTATGACATCATGACATCACCGTTGCCATGACGACCATTATGACATCATCGTCGCCATGACAACCATTATGACATCACAATCGCCATGACGACCATTATGGCATCATCATCGCCATGATGACCCTTTATGACATTATCGTCGCCATGGCAACCATTATGACATCATCATCACCATGACAACCAATATGATATCATCGTCGCCATGATGACCATTGTGATATCATCGTCGCCATGACAACCATTATGACATCATCGTCGCCATGACGACCATTATGACATCACCGTTGCCATGACGACCATTATGACATCATCGTAGCAATTACGACCATTATTAAATCACAGTCGCCATGACAACCATTATGACATCTTTGTCGCCATGACGACCATTATGACATCATGACATCACCGTTGCCATGACGACCATTATGACATCATCGTCGCTATGACGACCATTATGACATCATCGTCACCATGACGACCATTATGACATCATCGTCGCCATGACAAGCATTATGACATCATCATCGCCATGATGACCGTTATGACAATATCGTCGCCATGACGACCCTTATGACATCATCGTCGCCATGGCAACCATTATGACATCATCATCGCCATGACAACCAATATGATATCATTGTCGCCATGACAACCATTATGACATCATCGTCGCCATGGCAACCATTATGACATCACGGTCGCCATGTCGACCATTATGACATCATCGTAGCCATTACGATCATTATTAAATCACAGTCGCCATGACAACCATTATGACATCTTCGTCGCCATGACGACCATTATGACATCATGACATCACCATTGCTATGACGACCATTATGACATCACCGTTGCCATGATGACCATTATGACATCATCGTCGCCATGACAACCATTATGACATCATCGTCGCCATGGTGACCATTATGACACCACCGTTGCCATGACGACCATTATGACATCATCGTCGCCTTGATGACAATTATGACATCATCATCGCCATGACGACCATTATGACATCATCATCGCCATGATGACCCTTTATGACATTATCGTCGCCATGACGACCCTTATGACATCATCGTCGCCATGGCAACCATTATGACATCATCGTCGCCATGGCAACCAATATGATATAATTGTCGTCATGACAACCATTATGACATCATCGTCGCCTTGGCAACCATTATGACATCACGGTCGCCATGTCGACCATTATGACATCATCGTAGCTATTACGACCATTATTAAATCACAGTCGCCATGACAACCATTATGACATCTTCGTCGCCATGTCGACCATTATGACATCATGACATCACCGTTGCTATGACGACCATTATGACATCACCGTTGCCATGACGACCATTATGACATCATCGTCACCATTACGACCATTATTAAATCACAGTCGCCATGACAACCATTATGACATCTTCGTCGCCATGACGACCATTAGACATCATGACATCACCGTTGCCATGACGACCATTATGACATCATCGTCGCCATGACAACCATTATGACATCATCGTCGCCATGGTGACCATTATGACACCACCGTTGCCATGACGACCATTATGACATCATCGTCGCCTTGATGACAATTATGACATCATCATCGCCATGACGACCATTATGACATCATCATCGCCATGATGACCCTTTATGACATTATCGTCGCCATGACGACCCTTATGACATCATCGTCGCCATGGCAACCACTATGACATCATCGTCGCCATGGCAACCATTATGACATCATCGTCGCCATGGCGACCATTATGACATCATGATCGCCATGGCAACCAATATGATATCATCGTCACCATTATGACATCATCGTCGCCATGACAACCATTATGACATCATCGTCGCCATGGCGACCATTATGACATCACCGTTGCCATGACGACCATTATGACATCATCGTAGCCATTACGACCATTATTAAATCACAGTCGCCATGACAACCATTATGACATCTTCGTCGCCATGACGACCATTATGACATCATGACATCACCGTTGCCATGACGACCATTATGACATCATCGTCGCCATGACAACCATTATGACATCATCGTCGCCATGGCAACCATTATGACATCATCATCGCCATGACGACCATTATGACATCATCATCGCCATGATGACCGTTATGACATTATCGTCGCCATGATGACCATTATGACATCATCGTCGCCATGACAACCATTATGACATCATCGTCGCCATGGCGACCATTATGACATCACCTTCGCCATGACGACCATTATGACATCACCGTAGCCATTACGACCATTATTAAATCACAGTCGCCATGACAACCATTATGACATCTTCGTCGCCATGACGACCATTATGACATCATGACATCACCGTTGCCATGACGACCATTATGACATCATCGTCGCCATGACAACCATTATGACATCACAATCGCCATGACGACCATTATGGCATCATCATCGCCATGATGACCCTTTATGACATTATCGTCGCCATGGCAACCATTATGACATCATCATCACCATGACAACCAATATGATATCATCGTCGCCATGATGACCATTGTGATATCATCGTCGCCATGACAACCATTATGACATCATCGTCGCCATGACGACCATTATGACATCACCGTTGCCATGACGACCATTATGACATCATCGTAGCAATTACGACCATTATTAAATCACAGTCGCCATGACAACCATTATGACATCTTTGTCGCCATGACGACCATTATGACATCATGACATCACCGTTGCCATGACGACCATTATGACATCATCGTCGCTATGACGACCATTATGACATCATCGTCACCATGACGACCATTATGACATCATCGTCGCCATGACAAGCATTATGACATCATCATCGCCATGATGACCGTTATGACAATATCGTCGCCATGACGACCCTTATGACATCATCGTCGCCATGGCAACCATTATGACATCATCATCGCCATGACAACCAATATGATATCATTGTCGCCATGACAACCATTATGACATCATCGTCGCCATGGCAACCATTATGACATCACGGTCGCCATGTCGACCATTATGACATCATCGTAGCCATTACGATCATTATTAAATCACAGTCGCCATGACAACCATTATGACATCTTCGTCGCCATGACGACCATTATGACATCATGACATCACCATTGCTATGACGACCATTATGACATCACCGTTGCCATGACGACCATTATGACATCATCGTAGCCATTACGACCATTATCACAGTCGCCATGACAACCATTATGACATCTTCGTCGCCATGACCACCATTATGACATCATGACATCACCGTTGCCATGACGACCATTATGACATCATCGTCGCCATGACAACCATTATGACATTATCGTCGCCATGGTGACCATTATGACACCACCGTTGCCATGACGACCATTATGACATCATTGTCGCCTTGACGACAATTATGACATTATCATCGCCATGACGACCATTATGACATCATCATCGCCATGATGACCGTTATGACAAAATCGTCGCCATGACGACCCTTATGACATCATCGTCGCCATGGAAACCATTATGACATCATCATCGCCATGACAACCAATATGATATCATCGTCGCCATGATGACCATTATGACATCATCGTCGCCATGGTGACCATTATGACATCACCGTCGCCATGACGACCATTATGACATCATCGTAGCCATTACGACCATTATTAAATCACAGTCGCCATGACAACCATTATGACATCTTCGTCGCCATGACGACCATTATGACATCATGACATCACCGTTGCCATGACGACCATTATGACATCACCGTTGCCATGACGACCATTATGACATCACCGTCACCATGACGACCATTATGACATAATCGTCGCCATGACAACCATTATGACATCACAATCGCCATGACGACCATTATGGCATCATCATCGCCATGATGACCCTTTATGACATTATCGTCGCCATGACGACCCTTATGACATCATCGTCGCCATGGCAACCATTATGACATCATCATCGCCATGACAACCAATATGATATCATCGTCGCCATGATGACCATTGTGATATCATCGTCGCCATGACAACCATTATGACATCATCGTCGCCATGACCACCATTATGACATCACCGTTGCCATGACGACCATTATGACATCATCGTAGCCATTACGACTATTATTAAATCACAGTCGCCATGACAACCATTATGACATCTTCGTCGCCATGACGACCATTATGACATCATGACATCACCGTTGCCATGACGACCATTATGACATCACCGTTGCTATGACGACCATTATGACATCATCGTCGCCATGACGACCATTATGACATCATCGTAGCCATGACAACCATTATGACATCATCGTCGCCATGGCAACCATTATGACATCATATTCGCCAAGGCGACCATTATGACATCACCGTCACCATGATGACCATTATGACATCATCATAGCCATTACGACCATTATTAAATCACAGTCGCCATGACAACCATTATGACATCTTCGTCGCCATGACGACCATTATGACATCATGACATCACCGTTGCCATGACGACCATTATGACATCACCGTTGCCATGACGACCATTATGACATCATCGTCGCCATGACGACCATTATGACATCATCGTCGCCATGACGACCATTATGACATCATCGTCGCCATGACAACCATTATGACATCATCGTCGCCATGACGACCATTATGACATCATCGTCGCAATGACGACCATTATGACATCATCGTCGCCATGGCGACCATTATGACATCATCATCGCCATGATGACCGTTATGACAATATCGTCGCCATGACGACCCTTATGACATCATCGTCGCCATGGCAACCATTATGACATCATCATCGCCATGACAACCAATATGATATCATTGTCGCCATGACAACCATTATGACATCATCGTCGCCATGACAACCATTATGACATCACGGTCGCCATGTCGACCATTATGACATCATCGTAGCCATTACGATCATTATTAAATCACAGTCGCCATGACAACCATTATGACATCTTCGTCGCCATGACGACCATTATGACATCATGACATCACCATTGCTATGACGACCATTATGACATCACCGTTGCCATGATGACCATTATGACATCATCGTCGCCATGACAACCATTATGACATCATCGTCGCCATGGTGACCATTATGACACCACCGTTGCCATGACGACCATTATGACATCATCGTCGCCTTGATGACAATTATGACATCATCATCGCCATGACGACCATTATGACATCATCATCGCCATGATGACCCTTTATGACATTATCGTCGCCATGACGACCCTTATGACATCATCGTCGCCATGGCAACCATTATGACATCATCGTCGCCATGGCAACCAATATGATATAATTGTCGTCATGACAACCATTATGACATCATCGTCGCCTTGGCAACCATTATGACATCACGGTCGCCATGTCGACCATTATGACATCATCGTAGCTATTACGACCATTATTAAATCACAGTCGCCATGACAACCATTATGACATCTTCGTCGCCATGTCGACCATTATGACATCATGACATCACCGTTGCTATGACGACCATTATGACATCACCGTTGCCATGACGACCATTATGACATCATCGTCACCATTACGACCATTATTAAATCACAGTCGCCATGACAACCATTATGACATCTTCGTCGCCATGACGACCATTAGACATCATGACATCACCGTTGCCATGACGACCATTATGACATCATCGTCGCCATGACAACCATTATGACATCATCGTCGCCATGGTGACCATTATGACACCACCGTTGCCATGACGACCATTATGACATCATCGTCGCCTTGATGACAATTATGACATCATCATCGCCATGACGACCATTATGACATCATCATCGCCATGATGACCCTTTATGACATTATCGTCGCCATGACGACCCTTATGACATCATCGTCGCCATGGCAACCACTATGACATCATCGTCGCCATGGCAACCATTATGACATCATCGTCGCCATGACGACCATTATGACATCATGATCGCCATGGCAACCAATATGATATCATCGTCACCATTATGACATCATCGTCGCCATGACAACCATTATGACATCATCGTCGCCATGGCGACCATTATGACATCACCGTTGCCATGACGACCATTATGACATCATCGTAGCCATTACGACCATTATTAAATCACAGTCGCCATGACAACCATTATGACATCTTCGTCGCCATGACGACCATTATGACATCATGACATCACCGTTGCCATGACGACCATTATGACATCATCGTCGCCATGACAACCATTATGACATCATCGTCGCCATGGCAACCATTATGACATCATCATCGCCATGACGACCATTATGACATCATCATCGCCATGATGACCGTTATGACATTATCGTCGCCATGATGACCATTATGACATCATCGTCGCCATGACAACCATTATGACATCATCGTCGCCATGGCGACCATTATGACATCACCTTCGCCATGACGACCATTATGACATCACCGTAGCCATTACGACCATTATTAAATCACAGTCGCCATGACAACCATTATGACATCTTCGTCGCCATGACGACCATTATGACATCATGACATCACCGTTGCCATGACGACCATTATGACATCATCGTCGCCATGACAACCATTATGACATCACAATCGCCATGACGACCATTATGGCATCATCATCGCCATGATGACCCTTTATGACATTATCGTCGCCATGGCAACCATTATGACATCATCATCACCATGACAACCAATATGATATCATCGTCGCCATGATGACCATTGTGATATCATCGTCGCCATGACAACCATTATGACATCATCGTCGCCATGACGACCATTATGACATCACCGTTGCCATGACGACCATTATGACATCATCGTAGCAATTACGACCATTATTAAATCACAGTCGCCATGACAACCATTATGACATCTTTGTCGCCATGACGACCATTATGACATCATGACATCACCGTTGCCATGACGACCATTATGACATCATCGTCGCTATGACGACCATTATGACATCATCGTCACCATGACGACCATTATGACATCATCGTCGCCATGACAAGCATTATGACATCATCATCGCCATGATGACCGTTATGACAATATCGTCGCCATGACGACCCTTATGACATCATCGTCGCCATGGCAACCATTATGACATCATCATCGCCATGACAACCAATATGATATCATTGTCGCCATGACAACCATTATGACATCATCGTCGCCATGGCAACCATTATGACATCACGGTCGCCATGTCGACCATTATGACATCATCGTAGCCATTACGATCATTATTAAATCACAGTCGCCATGACAACCATTATGACATCTTCGTCGCCATGACGACCATTATGACATCATGACATCACCATTGCTATGACGACCATTATGACATCACCGTTGCCATGATGACCATTATGACATCATCGTCGCCATGACAACCATTATGACATCATCGTCGCCATGGTGACCATTATGACACCACCGTTGCCATGACGACCATTATGACATCATCGTCGCCTTGATGACAATTATGACATCATCATCGCCATGACGACCATTATGACATCATCATCGCCATGATGACCCTTTATGACATTATCGTCGCCATGACGACCCTTATGACATCATCGTCGCCATGGCAACCATTATGACATCATCGTCGCCATGGCAACCAATATGATATAATTGTCGTCATGACAACCATTATGACATCATCGTCGCCTTGGCAACCATTATGACATCACGGTCGCCATGTCGACCATTATGACATCATCGTAGCTATTACGACCATTATTAAATCACAGTCGCCATGACAACCATTATGACATCTTCGTCGCCATGTCGACCATTATGACATCATGACATCACCGTTGCTATGACGACCATTATGACATCACCGTTGCCATGACGACCATTATGACATCATCGTCACCATTACGACCATTATTAAATCACAGTCGCCATGACAACCATTATGACATCTTCGTCGCCATGACGACCATTAGACATCATGACATCACCGTTGCCATGACGACCATTATGACATCATCGTCGCCATGACAACCATTATGACATCATCGTCGCCATGGTGACCATTATGACACCACCGTTGCCATGACGACCATTATGACATCATCGTCGCCTTGATGACAATTATGACATCATCATCGCCATGACGACCATTATGACATCATCATCGCCATGATGACCCTTTATGACATTATCGTCGCCATGACGACCCTTATGACATCATCGTCGCCATGGCAACCACTATGACATCATCGTCGCCATGGCAACCATTATGACATCATCGTCGCCATGGCGACCATTATGACATCATGATCGCCATGGCAACCAATATGATATCATCGTCACCATTATGACATCATCGTCGCCATGACAACCATTATGACATCATCGTCGCCATGGCGACCATTATGACATCACCGTTGCCATGACGACCATTATGACATCATCGTAGCCATTACGACCATTATTAAATCACAGTCGCCATGACAACCATTATGACATCTTCGTCGCCATGACGACCATTATGACATCATGACATCACCGTTGCCATGACGACCATTATGACATCATCGTCGCCATGACAACCATTATGACATCATCGTCGCCATGGCAACCATTATGACATCATCATCGCCATGACGACCATTATGACATCATCATCGCCATGATGACCGTTATGACATTATCGTCGCCATGATGACCATTATGACATCATCGTCGCCATGACAACCATTATGACATCATCGTCGCCATGGCGACCATTATGACATCACCTTCGCCATGACGACCATTATGACATCACCGTAGCCATTACGACCATTATTAAATCACAGTCGCCATGACAACCATTATGACATCTTCGTCGCCATGACGACCATTATGACATCATGACATCACCGTTGCCATGACGACCATTATGACATCATCGTCGCCATGACAACCATTATGACATCACAATCGCCATGACGACCATTATGGCATCATCATCGCCATGATGACCCTTTATGACATTATCGTCGCCATGGCAACCATTATGACATCATCATCACCATGACAACCAATATGATATCATCGTCGCCATGATGACCATTGTGATATCATCGTCGCCATGACAACCATTATGACATCATCGTCGCCATGACGACCATTATGACATCACCGTTGCCATGACGACCATTATGACATCATCGTAGCAATTACGACCATTATTAAATCACAGTCGCCATGACAACCATTATGACATCTTTGTCGCCATGACGACCATTATGACATCATGACATCACCGTTGCCATGACGACCATTATGACATCATCGTCGCTATGACGACCATTATGACATCATCGTCACCATGACGACCATTATGACATCATCGTCGCCATGACAAGCATTATGACATCATCATCGCCATGATGACCGTTATGACAATATCGTCGCCATGACGACCCTTATGACATCATCGTCGCCATGGCAACCATTATGACATCATCATCGCCATGACAACCAATATGATATCATTGTCGCCATGACAACCATTATGACATCATCGTCGCCATGGCAACCATTATGACATCACGGTCGCCATGTCGACCATTATGACATCATCGTAGCCATTACGATCATTATTAAATCACAGTCGCCATGACAACCATTATGACATCTTCGTCGCCATGACGACCATTATGACATCATGACATCACCATTGCTATGACGACCATTATGACATCACCGTTGCCATGACGACCATTATGACATCATCGTAGCCATTACGACCATTATCACAGTCGCCATGACAACCATTATGACATCTTCGTCGCCATGACCACCATTATGACATCATGACATCACCGTTGCCATGACGACCATTATGACATCATCGTCGCCATGACAACCATTATGACATTATCGTCGCCATGGTGACCATTATGACACCACCGTTGCCATGACGACCATTATGACATCATTGTCGCCTTGACGACAATTATGACATTATCATCGCCATGACGACCATTATGACATCATCATCGCCATGATGACCGTTATGACAAAATCGTCGCCATGACGACCCTTATGACATCATCGTCGCCATGGAAACCATTATGACATCATCATCGCCATGACAACCAATATGATATCATCGTCGCCATGATGACCATTATGACATCATCGTCGCCATGGTGACCATTATGACATCACCGTCGCCATGACGACCATTATGACATCATCGTAGCCATTACGACCATTATTAAATCACAGTCGCCATGACAACCATTATGACATCTTCGTCGCCATGACGACCATTATGACATCATGACATCACCGTTGCCATGACGACCATTATGACATCACCGTTGCCATGACGACCATTATGACATCACCGTCACCATGACGACCATTATGACATAATCGTCGCCATGACAACCATTATGACATCACAATCGCCATGACGACCATTATGGCATCATCATCGCCATGATGACCCTTTATGACATTATCGTCGCCATGACGACCCTTATGACATCATCGTCGCCATGGCAACCATTATGACATCATCATCGCCATGACAACCAATATGATATCATCGTCGCCATGATGACCATTGTGATATCATCGTCGCCATGACAACCATTATGACATCATCGTCGCCATGACCACCATTATGACATCACCGTTGCCATGACGACCATTATGACATCATCGTAGCCATTACGACTATTATTAAATCACAGTCGCCATGACAACCATTATGACATCTTCGTCGCCATGACGACCATTATGACATCATGACATCACCGTTGCCATGACGACCATTATGACATCACCGTTGCTATGACGACCATTATGACATCATCGTCGCCATGACGACCATTATGACATCATCGTAGCCATGACAACCATTATGACATCATCGTCGCCATGGCAACCATTATGACATCATATTCGCCAAGGCGACCATTATGACATCACCGTCACCATGATGACCATTATGACATCATCATAGCCATTACGACCATTATTAAATCACAGTCGCCATGACAACCATTATGACATCTTCGTCGCCATGACGACCATTATGACATCATGACATCACCGTTGCCATGACGGCCATTATGACATCACCGTTGCCATGACGACCATTATGACATCATCGTCGCCATGACGACCATTATGACATCATCGTCGCTATGACAACCATTATGACATCACAATCGCCATGACGACCATTATGACTTCATCGTCGCCATGGCGACCATTATGACATCATCATCGCCATGATGACCGTTATGACAATATCGTCCCAATGACGACCCTTATAACATCATCGTCGCCATGGCAACCATTATGACATGATCATCGCCATGACAACCAATATGATATCATTGTCGCCATGACAACCATTATGACATCATCGTCGCCATTGCAACCATTATGACATTACGGTCGCCATGTCGACCATTATGACATCATCGTAGCCATTACGACCATTATTAAATCACAGTCTCCATGACAACCATTGTGACATCTTCGTCGCCATGACGACCATTATGACATCACCGTTCCTATGACGACCATTATGACATCACCGTTGCCATGACGACCATTATGACATCATCGTAGCCATTACGACCATTATTAAATCACAGTCGCCATGACAACCATTATGACATCTTCGTCGCCATGACGACCATTATGACATCATGACATCACCGTTGCCATGACGACCATTATGACATCATCGTCGCCATGACAACCATTATGACATCATCGTCGCCATCGCGACCAGTATGACACCACCGTTGCCATGACGACCATTATGACATTATCGCCGCCTTGACGACAATTATGACATCATCATCGCCATGACGACCATTATGACATCATCATCGCCATGATGACCGTTATGACATTATCGTCGCCATGATGACCCTTATGACATCATCGTCGCCATGGCAACCATTATGACATCATCATCGCCATGACGACCATTATGACATCATCATCGCCATGATGACCGTTATGACATTATCGTCGCCATGATGACCATTATGACATCATCATCGCCATGACAACCATTATGACATCATCGTCGCCATGGCGACCATTATGACATCACCTTCGCCATGACGACCATTATGACATCACCGTAGCCATTACGACCATTATTAAATCACAGTCGCCATGACAACCATTATGACATCTTCGTCGCCATGACGACCATTATGACATCATGACATCACCGTCGCCATGACGACCCTTATGACATCATCGTCGCCATGGCAACCATTATGACATCATCATCACCATGACAACCAATATGATATCATCGTCGCCATGATGACCATTGTGATATCATCGTCGCCATGACAACCATTATGACATCATCGTCGCCATGACGACCATTATGACATCACCGTTGCCATGACGACCATTATGACATCATCGTAGCAATTACGACCATTATTAAATCACAGTCGCCATGACAACCATTATGACATCTTTGTCGCCATGACGACCATTATGACATCATGACATCACCGTTGCCATGATGACCATTATGACATCATCGTCGCTATGACGACCATTATGACATCATCGTCACCATGACGACCATTATGACATCATCGTCGCCATGACAAGCATTATGACATCATCATCGCCATGATGACCGTTATGACAATATCGTCGCCATGACGACCCTTACGACATCATCGTCGCCATGGCAACCATTATGACATCATCATCGCCATGACAACCAATATGATATCATTGTCGCCATGACAACCATTATGACATCATCGTCGCCATGGCAACCATTATGACATCACGGTCGCCATGTCGACCATTATGACATCATCGTAGCCATTATGATCATTATTAAATCACAGTCGCCATGACAACCATTATGACATCTTCGTCGCCATGACGACCATTATGACATCATGACATCACCATTGCTATGACGACCATTATGACATCACCGTTGCCATGACGACCATTATGACATCATCGTAGCCATTACGACCATTATCACAGTCGCCATGACAACCATTATGACATCTTCGTTGCCATGACCACCATTATGACATCATGACATCACCGTTGCCATGACGACCATTATGACAACATCGTCGCCATGACAACCATTATGACATCATCGTCGCCATGGCGACCATTATGACACCACCGTTGCCATGACGACCATTATGACATCATTGTCGCCTTGACGACAATTATGACATTATCATCGCCATGACGACCATTATGACATCATCATCGCCATGATGACCGTTATGACAAAATCGTCGCCATGACGACCCTTATGACATCATCGTCGCCATGGAAACCATTATGACATCATCATCGCCATGACAACCAATATGATATCATCGTCGCCATGATGACCATTATGACATCATCGTCACCATGGTGACCATTATGACATCACCGTCGCCATGACGACCATTATGACATCATCGTAGCCATTACAACCATTATTAAATCACAGTCGCCATGACAACCATTATGACATCTTCGTCGCCATGACGACCATTATGACATCATGACATCACCGTTGCCATGATGACCATTATGACATCACCGTCACCATGACGACCATTATGACATAATCGTCGCCATGACAACCATTATGACATCACAATCGCCATGACGACCATTATGGCATCATCATCGCCATGATGACCCTTTATGACATTATCGTCGCCATGACGACCCTTATTACATCATCGTCGCCATGGCAACCATTATGACATCATCATCGCCATGACAACCAATATGATATCATCGTCGCCATGATGACCATTGTGATATCATCGTCGCCATGACAACCATTATGACATCATCGTCGCCATGATCACCATTATGACATCACCGTTGCCATGACGACCATTATGACATCATCGTAGCCATTACGACTATTATTAAATCACAGTCGCCATGACAACCATTATGACATCTTCGTCGCCATGACGACCATTATGACATCATGACATCACCGTTGCCATGACGACCATTATGACATCACCGTTGCTATGACGACCATTATGACATCATCGTCGCCATTTCAACCATTATGACATCATATTCGCCATGGTGACCATTATGACATCACCGTCGCCATGACGACCATTATGACATCATCATAGCCATTACGACCATTATTAAATCACAGTCGCCATGACAACCATTATGACATCTTCGTCGCCATGACGACCATTATGACATCATGACATCACCGTTGCCATGACGACCATTATGACATCACCGTTGCCATGACGACCATTATGACATCATCGTCGCCATGACGACAATTATGACATCATCGTCGCCATGACAACCATTATGACATCACAATCGCCATGACGACCATTATGACATCATCATCGCCATGATGACCGTTATGACAATATCGTCCCAATGACGACCCTTATAACATCATCGTCGCCATGGCAACCATTATGACATCATCATCGCCATGACAACCAATATGATATCATTGTCGCCATGACAACCATTATGACATCATCGTCGCCATGGCAACCATTATGACATTACGGTCGCCATGTCGACCATTATGACATCATCGTAGCCATTACGACCATTATTAAATCACAGTCTCCATGACAACCATTGTGACATCTTCGTCGCCATGACGACCATTATGACATCACCGTTCCTATGACGACCATTATGACATCACCGTTGCCATGACGACCATTATGACATCATCGTAGCCATTACGACCATTATTAAATCACAGTCGCCATGACAACCATTATGACATCTTCGTCGCCATGACGACCATTATGACATCATGACATCACCGTTGCCATGACGACCATTATGACATCATCGTCGCCATCACAACCATTATGACATCATCGTCGCCATCGCGACCATTATGACACCACCGTTGCCATGACGACCATTATGACATCATCGCCGCCTTGACGACAATTATGACATCATCATCGCCATGACGACCATTATGACATCATCATCGCCATGATGACCGTTATGACATTATCGTCGCCATGATGACCCTTATGACATCATCGTCGCCATGGCAACCATTATGACATCATCATCGCCATGACGACCATTATGACATCATCATCGCCATGATGACCGTTATGACATTATCGTCGCCATGATGACCATTATGACATCATCGTCGCCATGACAACCATTATGACATCTTCGTCGCCATGACGACCATTATGACATCATGACATCACCGTTGCCATGACGACCATTATGACATCATCGTCGCCATGACAACCATTATGACATCACAATCGCCATGACGACCATTATGGCATCATCATCGCCATGATGACCCTTTATGACATTATCGTCGCCATGACGACCCTTATGACATCATCGTCGCCATGGCAACCATTATGACATCATCATCACCATGACAACCAATATGATATCGTCGCCATGATGACTATTGTGATATCATCGTCGCCATGACAACCATTATGACATCATCGTCGCCATAACGACCATTATGACATCACCGTTGCCATGACGACCATTATGACATCATCGTAGCCTTTACGACCATTATTAAATCACAGTCGCCATGACAACCATTATGACATCTTTGTCGCCATGACGACCATTATGACATCATGACATCACCGTTGCCATGACGACCATTATGACATCAGCGTCGCCATGACGACCATTATGACATCATCGTCGCCATGACGACCATTATGACATCATCGTCGCCATGACGACCATTATGACATCATCGTCGCCATGACAACCATTATGACATCATCGTCGCCATGACGACCATTATGACATCATCGTCGCCATGGCGACCATTATGACATCATCATCGCCATGATGACCGTTATGACAATATCGTCGCCATGACGACCCTTATGACATCATCGTCGCCATGGCAACCATTATGACATCATCATCGCCATGACAACCAATATGATATCATTGTCGCCATGACAACCATTATGACATCATCGTCGCCATGGCAACCATTATGACATCACGGTCGCCATGTCGACCATTATGACATCATCATAGCCATTACGATCATTATTAAATCACAGTCGCCATGACAACCATTATGACATCTTCGTCGCCATGACGACCATTATGACATCATGACATCACCATTGCTATGACGACCATTATGACATCACCGTTGCCATGACGACCATTATGACATCATTGTAGCCATTACGACCATTATCACAGTCGCCATGACAACCATTATGACATCTTCGTCGCCATGACCACCATTATGACATAATGACATCACCGTTGCCATGACGACCATTATGACATCATCGTCGCCATGACAACCATTATGACATCTTCGTCGCCATGACGACCATTATGACATCATGACATCACCATTGCTATGACGACCATTATGACATCACCGTTGCCATGACGACCATTATGACATCATCGTAGCCATTACGACCATTATCAAAGTCGCCATGACCACCATTATGACATCATGACATCACCGTTGCCATGACGACCATTATTACATCATCGTCGCCATGACAACCATTATGACATCATCGTCGCCATGGCGACCATTATGACACCACCGTTGCCATGACGACCATTATGACATCATTGTCGCCTTGTTGACAATTATGACATTATCATCGCCATGACGACCATTATGACATCATCATCGCCATGATGACCGTTATGACATTATCGTCGCCATGACGACCCTTATGACATCATCGTCGCCATGGAAACCATTATGACATCATCGTCGCCATGGTGACCATTATGACATCACCGTCGCCATGACGACCATTATGACATCATCGTAGCCATTACGACCATTATTAAATCACAGTCGCCATGACAACCATTATGACATCTTCGTCGCCATGACGACCATTATGACATCATGACATCACCGTTGCCATGACGACCATTATGACATCACCGTTGCCATGACGACCATTATGACATCACCGTCACCATGACGACCATTATGACATAATCGTCGCCATGACAACCATTATGACATCACAATCGCCATGACGACCATTATGGCATCATCATCGCCATGATGACCCTGTATGACATTATCGTCGCCATGACGACCCTTATGACATCATCGTCGCCATGACAACCAATATGATATCATAGTCACCATGATGACCATTGTGATATCATCGTCGCCATGACAACCATTATGACATCATCGTCGCCATGACCACCATTATGACAACACCGTTGCCATGACGACCATTATGACATCATCGTAGCCATTACGACTATTATTAAATCACAGTCGCCATGACAACCATTATGACATCTTCGTCGCCATGACGACCATTATGACATCATGACATCACCGTTGCCATGACGACCATTATGACATCACCGTTGCTATGACGACCATTATGACATCATCGTCGCCATGACGACCATTATGACATCATCGTAGCCATGACAACCATTATGACATCATCGTCGCCATGGCAACCATTATGACATCATATTCGCCATGGTGACCATTATGACATCACCGTCGCCATGACGACCATTATGACATCATCATAGCCATTACGACCATTATTAAATCACAGTCGCCATGACAACCATTATGACATCTTCGTCGCCATGACGACCATTATGACATCATGACATCACCGTTGCCATGACGACCATTATGACATCACCGTTGCCATGACGACCATTATGACATCACCGTCGCCATGACGACCATTATGACATCATCGTCGCCATGACGACCATTATGACATCATCGTCGCTATGACAACCATTATGACATCACAATCGCCATGACGACCATTATGACATCATCGTCGCCATGGCGACCATTATGACATCATCATCGCCATGATGACCGTTATGACAATATCGTCCCAATGACGACCCTTATAACATCATCGTCGCCATGGCAACCATTATGACATCATCATCGCCATGACAACCAATATGATATCATTGTCGCCATGACAACCATTATGACATCATCGTCGCCATGGCAACCATTATGACATTACGGTCGCCATGTCGACCATTATGACATCATCGTAGCCATTACGACCATTATTAAATCACAGTCTCCATGACAACCATTGTGACATCTTCGTCGCCATGACGACCATTATGACATCACCGTTCCTATGACGACCATTATGACATCACCGTTGCCATGACGACCATTATGACATCATCGTAGCCATTACGACCATTATTAAATCACAGTCGCCATGACAACCATTATGACATCTTCGTCGCCATGACGACCATTATGACATCATGACATCACCGTTGCCATGACGACCATTATGACATCATCGTCGCCATGACAACCATTATGACATCATCGTCGCCATGGCGACCATTATGACACCACCGTTGCCATGACGACCATTATGACATCATCGTCGCCTTGACGACAATTATGACATCATCATCGCCATGACGACCATTATGACATCATCATCGCCATGATGACCGTTATGACATTATCGTCGCCATGATGACCCTTATGACATCATCGTCGCCATGGCGACTATTATGACACCACCGTTGCCATGACGACCATTATGACATCATTGTCGCCTTGACGACAATTATGACATTATCATCGCCATGATGACCATTATGACATCATCATCGCCATGATGACCGTTATGACAAAATCGTCGCCATGACGACCCTTATGACATCATCGTCGCCATGGAAACCATTATGACATCATCATCGCCATGACAACCAATATGATATCATCGTCGCCATGATGACCATTATGACATCATCGTCACCATGGTGACCATTATGACATCACCGTCGCCATGACGACCATTATGACATCATCGTAGCCATTACAACCATTATTAAATCACAGTCGCCATGACAACCATTATGACATCTTCGTCGCCATGACGACCATTATGACATCATGACATCACCGTTGCCATGATGACCATTATGACATCACCGTCACCATGACGACCATTATGACATAATCGTCGCCATGACAACCATTATGACATCATCATCGCCATGATGACCCTTTATGACATTATCGTCGCCATGACGACCCTTATGACATCAACGTCGCCATGGCAACCATTATGACATCATCATCGCCATGACAACCAATATGATATCATCGTCGCCATGATGACCATTATGACATCATCGTAGCCATTATGACCATTATTAAATCACAGTCGCCATGACAACCATTATGACATCTTCGTCGCCATGACGACCATTATGACATCATGACATCACCGTTGCCATGACGACCATTATGACATCACCGTTGCCATGACGACCATTATGACATCATCGTCGCCATGACGACCATTATGACATCATCGTCGCCATGACAACCATTATGACATCACAATCGCCATGACGACCATTATGGCATCATTATCGCCATGATGACCCTTTATGACATTATCGTCGCCATGACGACCCTTATGACATCATCGTCGCCATGGCAACAATTATGACATCATCATCGCCATGACAACCAATATGATATCATCGTCGCCATGATGACCATTATGATATCATCATCGCCATGACAACCAATATGATATCATCGTCGCCATGATGACCATTATGACATCATCGTCGCCATGACAACCATTATGACATCATATTCGCCATGGCGACCATTATGACATCACTGTTGCCATGACGACCATTATGACATCACCGTCGCCATGACGACCATTATGACATCATCATCGCCATGATGACCGTTATGACAATATCGTCGCCATGACGACCCTTATGACATCATCGTCGCCATGGCAACCATTATGACATCATCATCGCCATGACAACCAATATGATATCATTGTCGCCATGACAGCCATTATGACATCATCGTCGCCATGTCGACCATTATGACACCACCGTTGCCATGACGACCATTATGACATCATCGTCGCCTTGACGACAATTATGACATCATCATCGCCATGACGACCATTATGACATCATCATCGCCATGATGACCCTTATGACATCATCGTCGCCATGGCAACCATTATGACATCATCATCGCCATGACGACCATTATGACATCATCATCGCCATGATGACCCTTTATGACATTATCGTCGCCATGACGACCCTTATGACATCAACGTCGCCATGGCAACCATTATGACATCATCATCGCCATGACAACCAATATGATATCATCGTCGCCATGATGACCATTATGACATCATCGTAGCCATTATGACCATTATTAAATCACAGTCGCCATGACAACCATTATGACATCTTCGTCGCCATGACGACCATTATGACATCATGACATCACCGTTGCCATGACGACCATTATGACATCACCGTTGCCATGACGACCATTATGACATCATCGTCGCCATGACGACCATTATGACATCATCGTCGCCATGACAACCATTATGACATCACAATCGCCATGACGACCATTATGGCATCATTATCGCCATGATGACCCTTTATGACATTATCGTCGCCATGACGACCCTTATGACATCATCGTCGCCATGGCAACCATTATGACATCATCATCGCCATGACAACCAATATGATATCATCGTCGCCATGATGACCATTATGATATCATCATCGCCATGACAACCAATATGATATCATCGTCGCCATGATGACCATTATGACATCATCGTCGCCATGACAACCATTATGACATCATATTCGCCATGGCGACCATTATGACATCACTGTTGCCATGACGACCATTATGACATCACCGTCGCCATGACGACCATTATGACATCATCATCGCCATGATGACCGTTATGACAATATCGTCGCCATGACGACCCTTATGACATCATCGTCGCCATGGCAACCATTATGACATCATCATCGCCATGACAACCAATATGATATCATTGTCGCCATGACAGCCATTATGACATCATCATCGCCATGTCGACCATTATGACATCATCGTAGCCATTACGATCATTATTAAATCACAGTCGCCATGAAAACCATTATGACATCTTCGTCGCCATGACGACTATTATGACATCATGACATCACCATTGCTATGACGACCATTATGACATCACCGTTGCCATGACGACCATTATGACATCATCGTAGCCATTACGACCATTATCACAGTCGCCATGACAACCATTATGACATCTTCGTCGCCATGACGACCATTATGACATCATCGTCGCCATGACAACCATTATGACATCATCGTCGCCATGGCGACCATTATGACACCACCGTTGCCCTGACGACCATTATGACATCATTGTCGCCTTGATGACCGTTATGACATTATCGTCGCCATGACGACCCTTATGACATCATCGTCGCCATGGCAACCATTATGACATCATCATCGCCATGACAACCAATATGATATCACCGTCGCCATGATGACCATTATGACATCATCATCGCCATGACAACCATTATGACATCATCGTCGCCATGGTGACCATTATGACATCACCGTCGCCATGACGACCATTATGACATCATCGTAGCCATGACGACCATTATGACATCATGACATCACCGTTGCAATGACGACCATTATGACATCATCGTCGCCATGACAACCATTATGACATCACCATCGCCATGACGACCATTATGGCATCATCATCGCCATGATGACCCATTATGACATTATCGTCGCCATGACGACCCTTATGACATCATCGTCGCCATGACAACCATTATGACATCACCATCGCCATGACGACCATTATGGCATCATCATCGCCATGATGACCCATTATGACATTATCGTCGCCATGACGACCCTTATGACATCATCGTCGCCATGGCAACCATTATGACATCATCATCACCATGACAACCAATATGATATCATCGTCGCCATGATGACCATTGTGATATCATCGTCGCCATGACAACCATTATGACATCATCGTCGCCATGACGACCATTATGACATCACCGTTGCCATGACGACCATTATGACATCATCGTAGCCATTACGACCATTATTAAATCACAGTCGCCATGACGACCATTATGACATCATCGCCGCCTTGACGACAATTATGACATCATCATCGCCATGACGACCATTATGACATCATCATCGCCATGATGACCGTTATGACATTATCGTCGCCATGATGACCCTTATGACATCATCGTCGCCATGGCAACCATTATGACATCATCATCGCCATGACGACCATTATGACATCATCATCGCCATGACGACCATTATGACATCATCATCGCCATGATGACCGTTATGACATTATCGTCGCCATGATGACCATTATGACATCATCGTCGCCATGACAACCATTATGACATCTTCGTCGCCATGACGACCATTATGACATCATGACATCACCGTTGCCATGACGACCATTATGACATCATCGTCGCCATGACAACCATTATGACATCACAATCGCCATGACGACCATTATGGCATCATCATCGCCATGATGACCCTTTATGACATTATCGTCGCCATGACGACCCTTATGACATCATCGTCGCCATGGCAACCATTATGACATCATCATCACCATGACAACCAATATGATATCGTCGCCATGATGACTATTGTGATATCATCGTCGCCATGACAACCATTATGACATCATCGTCGCCATAACGACCATTATGACATCACCGTTGCCATGACGACCATTATGACATCATCGTAGCCATTACGACCATTATTAAATCACAGTCGCCATGACAACCATTATGACATCTTTGTCGCCATGACGACCATTATGACATCATGACATCACCGTTGCCATGACGACCATTATGACATCAGCGTCGCCATGACGACCATTATGACATCATCGTCGCCATGACGACCATTATGACATCATCGTCGCCATGACGACCATTATGACATCATCGTCGCCATGACAACCATTATGACATCATCGTCGCCATGACGACCATTATGACATCATCGTCGCCATGGCGACCATTATGACATCATCATCGCCATGATGACCGTTATGACAATATCGTCGCCATGACGACCCTTATGACATCATCGTCGCCATGGCAACCATTATGACATCATCATCGCCATGACAACCAATATGATATCATTGTCGCCATGACAACCATTATGACATCATCGTCGCCATGGCAACCATTATGACATCACGGTCGCCATGTCGACCATTATGACATCATCATAGCCATTACGATCATTATTAAAACACAGTCGCCATGACAACCATTATGACATCTTCGTCGCCATGACGACCATTATGACATCATGACATCACCATTGCTATGACGACCATTATGACATCACCGTTGCCATGACGACCATTATGACATCATTGTAGCCATTACGACCATTATCACAGTCGCCATGACAACCATTATGACATCTTCGTCGCCATGACCACCATTATGACATAATGACATCACCGTTGCCATGACGACCATTATGACATCATCGTCGCCATGACAACCATTATGACATCTTCGTCGCCATGACGACCATTATGACATCATGACATCACCATTGCTATGACGACCATTATGACATCACCGTTGCCATGACGACCATTATGACATCATCGTAGCCATTACGACCATTATCAAAGTCGCCATGACCACCATTATGACATCATGACATCACCGTTGCCATGACGACCATTATTACATCATCGTCGCCATGACAACCATTATGACATCATCGTCGCCATGGCGACCATTATGACACCACCGTTGCCATGACGACCATTATGACATCATTGTCGCCTTGTTGACAATTATGACATTATCATCGCCATGACGACCATTATGACATCATCATCGCCATGATGACCGTTATGACATTATCGTCGCCATGACGACCCTTATGACATCATCGTCGCCATGGAAACCATTATGACATCATCGTCGCCATGGTGACCATTATGACATCACCGTCGCCATGACGACCATTATGACATCATCGTAGCCATTACGACCATTATTAAATCACAGTCGCCATGACAACCATTATGACATCTTCGTCGCCATGACGACCATTATGACATCATGACATCACCGTTGCCATGACGACCATTATGACATCACCGTTGCCATGACGACCATTATGACATCACCGTCACCATGACGACCATTATGACATAATCGTCGCCATGACAACCATTATGACATCACAATCGCCATGACGACCATTATGGCATCATCATCGCCATGATGACCCTGTATGACATTATCGTCGCCATGACGACCCTTATGACATCATCGTCGCCATGACAACCAATATGATATCATAGTCACCATGATGACCATTGTGATATCATCGTCGCCATGACAACCATTATGACATCATCGTCGCCATGACCACCATTATGACAACACCGTTGCCATGACGACCATTATGACATCATCGTAGCCATTACGACTATTATTAAATCACAGTCGCCATGACAACCATTATGACATCTTCGTCGCCATGACGACCATTATGACATCATGACATCACCGTTGCCATGACGACCATTATGACATCACCGTTGCTATGACGACCATTATGACATCATCGTCGCCATGACGACCATTATGACATCATCGTAGCCATGACAACCATTATGACATCATCGTCGCCATGGCAACCATTATGACATCATATTCGCCATGGTGACCATTATGACATCACCGTCGCCATGACGACCATTATGACATCATCATAGCCATTACGACCATTATTAAATCACAGTCGCCATGACAACCATTATGACATCTTCGTCGCCATGACGACCATTATGACATCATGACATCACCGTTGCCATGACGACCATTATGACATCACCGTTGCCATGACGACCATTATGACATCATCGTCGCCATGACGACCATTATGACATCATCGTCGCTATGACAACCATTATGACATCACAATCGCCATGACGACCATTATGACATCATCGTCGCCATGGCGACCATTATGACATCATCATCGCCATGATGACCGTTATGACAATATCGTCCCAATGACGACCCTTATAACATCATCGTCGCCATGGCAACCATTATGACATCATCATCGCCATGACAACCAATATGATATCATTGTCGCCATGACAACCATTATGACATCATCGTCGCCATGGCAACCATTATGACATTACGGTCGCCATGTCGACCATTATGACATCATCGTAGCCATTACGACCATTATTAAATCACAGTCTCCATGACAACCATTGTGACATCTTCGTCGCCATGACGACCATTATGACATCACCGTTCCTATGACGACCATTATGACATCACCGTTGCCATGACGACCATTATGACATCATCGTAGCCATTACGACCATTATTAAATCACAGTCGCCATGACAACCATTATGACATCTTCGTCGCCATGACGACCATTATGACATCATGACATCACCGTTGCCATGACGACCATTATGACATCATCGTCGCCATGACAACCATTATGACATCATCGTCGCCATGGCGACCATTATGACACCACCGTTGCCATGACGACCATTATGACATCATCGTCGCCTTGACGACAATTATGACATCATCATCGCCATGACGACCATTATGACATCATCATCGCCATGATGACCGTTATGACATTATCGTCGCCATGATGACCCTTATGACATCATCGTCGCCATGGCGACCATTATGACACCACCGTTGCCATGACGACCATTATGACATCATTGTCGCCTTGACGACAATTATGACATTATCATCGCCATGACGACCATTATGACATCATCATCGCCATGATGACCGTTATGACAAAATCGTCGCCATGACGACCCTTATGACATCATCGTCGCCATGGAAACCATTATGACATCATCATCGCCATGACAACCAATATGATATCATCGTCGCCATGATGACCATTATGACATCATCGTCACCATGGTGACCATTATGACATCACCGTCGCCATGACGACCATTATGACATCATCGTAGCCATTACAACCATTATTAAATCACAGTCGCCATGACAACCATTATGACATCTTCGTCGCCATGACGACCATTATGACATCATGACATCACCGTTGCCATGATGACCATTATGACATCACCGTCACCATGACGACCATTATGACATAATCGTCGCCATGACAACCATTATGACATCATCATCGCCATGATGACCCTTTATGACATTATCGTCGCCATGACGACCCTTATGACATCAACGTCGCCATGGCAACCATTATGACATCATCATCGCCATGACAACCAATATGATATCATCGTCGCCATGATGACCATTATGACATCATCGTAGCCATTATGACCATTATTAAATCACAGTCGCCATGACAACCATTATGACATCTTCGTCGCCATGACGACCATTATGACATCATGACATCACCGTTGCCATGACGACCATTATGACATCACCGTTGCCATGACGACCATTATGACATCATCGTCGCCATGACGACCATTATGACATCATCGTCGCCATGACAACCATTATGACATCACAATCGCCATGACGACCATTATGGCATCATTATCGCCATGATGACCCTTTATGACATTATCGTCGCCATGACGACCCTTATGACATCATCGTCGCCATGGCAACAATTATGACATCATCATCGCCATGACAACCAATATGATATCATCGTCGCCATGATGACCATTATGATATCATCATCGCCATGACAACCAATATGATATCATCGTCGCCATGATGACCATTATGACATCATCGTCGCCATGACAACCATTATGACATCATATTCGCCATGGCGACCATTATGACATCACTGTTGCCATGACGACCATTATGACATCACCGTCGCCATGACGACCATTATGACATCATCATCGCCATGATGACCGTTATGACAATATCGTCGCCATGACGACCCTTATGACATCATCGTCGCCATGGCAACCATTATGACATCATCATCGCCATGACAACCAATATGATATCATTGTCGCCATGACAGCCATTATGACATCATCGTCGCCATGTCGACCATTATGACACCACCGTTGCCATGACGACCATTATGACATCATCGTCGCCTTGACGACAATTATGACATCATCATCGCCATGACGACCATTATGACATCATCATCGCCATGATGACCGTTATGACATTATCGTCGCCATGATGACCCTTATGACATCATCGTCGCCATGGCAACCATTATGACATCATCATCGCCATGACGACCATTATGACATCATCATCGCCATGATGACCCTTTATGACATTATCGTCGCCATGACGACCCTTATGACATCAACGTCGCCATGGCAACCATTATGACATCATCATCGCCATGACAACCAATATGATATCATCGTCGCCATGATGACCATTATGACATCATCGTAGCCATTATGACCATTATTAAATCACAGTCGCCATGACAACCATTATGACATCTTCGTCGCCATGACGACCATTATGACATCATGACATCACCGTTGCCATGACGACCATTATGACATCACCGTTGCCATGACGACCATTATGACATCATCGTCGCCATGACGACCATTATGACATCATCGTCGCCATGACAACCATTATGACATCACAATCGCCATGACGACCATTATGGCATCATTATCGCCATGATGACCCTTTATGACATTATCGTCGCCATGACGACCCTTATGACATCATCGTCGCCATGGCAACCATTATGACATCATCATCGCCATGACAACCAATATGATATCATCGTCGCCATGATGACCATTATGATATCATCATCGCCATGACAACCAATATGATATCATCGTCGCCATGATGACCATTATGACATCATCGTCGCCATGACAACCATTATGACATCATATTCGCCATGGCGACCATAATGCATCACTGTTGCCATGACGACCATTATGACATCACCGTCGCCATGACGACCATTATGACATCATCATCGCCATGATGACCGTTATGACAATATCGTCGCCATGACGACCCTTATGACATCATCGTCGCCATGGCAACCATTATGACATCATCATCTCCATGACAACCAATATGATATCATTGTCGCCATGACAGCCATTATGACATCATCATCGCCATGTCGACCATTATGACATCATCGTAGCCATTACGATCATTATTAAATCACAGTCGCCATGAAAACCATTATGACATCTTCGTCGCCATGACGACTATTATGACATCATGACATCACCATTGCTATGACGACCATTATGACATCACCGTTGCCATGACGACCATTATGACATCATCGTAGCCATTACGACCATTATCACAGTCGCCATGACAACCATTATGACATCTTCGTCGCCATGACGACCATTATGACATCATCGTCGCCATGACAACCATTATGACATCATCGTCGCCATGGCGACCATTATGACACCACCGTTGCCCTGACGACCATTATGACATCATTGTCGCCTTGATGACCGTTATGACATTATCGTCGCCATGACGACCCTTATGACATCATCGTCGCCATGGCAACCATTATGACATCATCATCGCCATGACAACCAATATGATATCACCGTCGCCATGATGACCATTATGACATCATCATCGCCATGACAACCATTATGACCTCATCGTCGCCATGGTGACCATTATGACATCACCGTCGCCATGACGACCATTATGACATCATCGTAGCCATGACGACCATTATGACATCATGACATCACCGTTGCAATGACGACCATTATGACATCATCGTCGCCATGACAACCATTATGACATCACCATCGCCATGACGACCATTATGGCATCATCATCGCCATGATGACCCATTATGACATTATCGTCGCCATGACGACCCTTATGACATCATCGTCGCCATGGCAACCATTATGACATCATCATCACCATGACAACCAATATGATATCATCGTCGCCATGATGACCATTGTGATATCATCGTCGCCATGACAACCATTATGACATCATCGTCGCCATGACGACCATTATGACATCACCGTTGCCATGACGACCATTATGACATCATCGTAGCCATTACGACCATTATTAAATCACAGTCGCCATGACAACCATTATGACATCTTCGTCGCCATGACGACCATTATGACATCATGACATCACCGTTGCCATGACGACCATTATGACATCACCGTTGCTATGACGACCATTATGACATCATCGTCGCCATGACGACCATTATGACATCATCGTAGCCATGACAACCATTATGACATCATCGTCGCCATGGCAACCATTATGACATCATATTCGCCATGGTGACCATTATGACATCACCGTCGCCATGACGACCATTATGACATCATCATAGCCATTACGACCATTATTAAATCACAGTCGCCATGACAACCATTATGACATCTTCGTCGCCATGACGACCATTATGACATCATGACATCACCGTTGCCATGACGACCATTATGACATCACCGTTGCCATGACGACCATTATGACATCATCGTCGCCATGACGACCATTATGACATCATCGTCGCTATGACAACCATTATGACATCACAATCGCCATGACGACCATTATGACATCATCGTCGCCATGGCGACCATTATGACATCATCATCGCCATGATGACCGTTATGACAATATCGTCCCAATGACGACCCTTATAACATCATCGTCGCCATGGCAACCATTATGACATCATCATCGCCATGACAACCAATATGATATAATTGTCGCCATGACAACCATTATGACATCATCGTCGCCTTGGCAACCATTATGACATCACGGTCGCCATGTCGACCATTATGACATCATCGTAGCTATTACGACCATTATTAAATCACAGTCGCCATGACAACCATTATGACATCTTCGTCGCCATGTCGACCATTATGACATCATGACATCACCGTTGCTATGACGACCATTATGACATCACCGTTGCCATGACGACCATTATGACATCATCGTCGCCATTACGACCATTATTAAATCACAGTCGCCATGACAACCATTATGACATCTTCGTCGCCATGACGACCATTAGACATCATGACATCACCGTTGCCATGACGACCATTATGACATCATCGTCGCCATGACAACCATTATGACATCATCGTCGCCATGGTGACCATTATGACACCACCGTTGCCATGACGACCATTATGACATCATCGTCGCCTTGATGACAATTATGACATCATCATCGCCATGACGACCATTATGACATCATCATCGCCATGATGACCCTTTATGACATTATCGTCGCCATGACGACCCTTATGACATCATCGTCGCCATGGCAACCATTATGACATCATCGTCGCCATGGCAACCATTATGACATAATCGTCGCCATGACGACCATTATGACATCATCATCGCCATGGCAACCAATATGATATCATCGTCACCATTATGACACCATCGTCGCCATGACAACCATTATGACATCATCGTCGCCATGGCGACCATTATGACATCACCGTTGCCATGACGACCATTATGACATCATGGTAGCCATTACGACCATTATTAAATCACAGTCGCCATGACAACCATTATGACATCTTCGTCGCGATGACGACCATTATGACATCATGACATCACCGTTGCCATGACGACCATTATTACATTAGCGTCGCCATGACGACCATTATGACATCATCGTCGCCATGACAACCATTATGACAACATCGTCGCCATGGCAACCATTATGACATCATCATCGCCATGACAACCAATATGATATCATTGTCGCCATGACAACCATTATGACATCATTGTCGCCATGACGACCATTATGACATCATCGTCGCCATGGCGACCATTATGACATCATCATCGCCATGATGACCGTTATGACAATATTGTCGCCATGACGACCCTTATGACATCATCGTCGCCATGGCAACCATTATGACATCATCATCGCCATGACAACCAATATGATATCATTGTCGCCATGACAGCCATTATGACATCATCGTCGCCATGTCGACCATTATGACATCATCGTAGCCATTACGATCATTATTAAATCACAGTCGCCATGAAAACCATTATGACATCTTCGTCGCCATGACGACCATTATGACATCATGACATCACCATTGCTATGACGACCATTATGACATCACCGTTGCCATGACGACCATTATGACATCATCGTAGCCATTACGACCATTATCACAGTCGCCATGACAACCATTATGACATCTTCGTCGCCATGACGACCATTATGACATCATCGTCGCCATGACAACCATTATGACATCATCGTCGCCATGGCGACCATTATGACACCACCGTTGCCCTGACGACCATTATGACATCATTGTCGCCTTGATGACCGTTATGACATTATCGTCGCCATGACGACCCTTATGACATCATCGTCGCCATGGCAACCATTATGACATCATCATCGCCATGACAACCAATATGATATCACCGTCGCCATGATGACCATTATGACATCATCATCGCCATGACAACCATTATGACATCATCGTCGCCATGGTGACCATTATGACATCACCGTCGCCATGACGACCATTATGACATCATCGTAGCCATGACGACCATTATGACATCATGACATCACCGTTGCAATGACGACCATTATGACATCATCGTCGCCATGACAACCATTATGACATCACCATCGCCATGACGACCATTATGGCATCATCATCGCCATGATGACCCATTATGACATTATCGTCGCCATGACGACCCTTATGACATCATCGTCGCCATGACAACCATTATGACATCACCATCGCCATGACGACCATTATGGCATCATCATCGCCATGATGACCCATTATGACATTATCGTCGCCATGACGACCCTTATGACATCATCGTCGCCATGGCAACCATTATGACATCATCATCACCATGACAACCAATATGATATCATCGTCGCCATGATGACCATTGTGATATCATCGTCGCCATGACAACCATTATGACATCATCGTCGCCATGACGACCATTATGACATCACCGTTGCCATGACGACCATTATGACATCATCGTAGCCATTACGACCATTATTAAATCACAGTCGCCATGACAACCATTATGACATCTTCGTCGCCATGACGACCATTATGACATCATGACATCACCGTTGCCATGACGACCATTATGACATCACCGTTGCTATGACGACCATTATGACATCATCGTCGCCATGACGACCATTATGACATCATCGTAGCCATGACAACCATTATGACATCATCGTCGCCATGGCAACCATTATGACATCATATTCGCCATGGTGACCATTATGACATCACCGTCGCCATGACGACCATTATGACATCATCATAGCCATTACGACCATTATTAAATCACAGTCGCCATGACAACCATTATGACATCTTCGTCGCCATGACGACCATTATGACATCATGACATCACCGTTGCCATGACGACCATTATGACATCACCGTTGCCATGACGACCATTATGACATCATCGTCGCCATGACGACCATTATGACATCATCGTCGCTATGACAACCATTATGACATCACAATCGCCATGACGACCATTATGACATCATCGTCGCCATGGCGACCATTATGACATCATCATCGCCATGATGACCGTTATGACAATATCGTCCCAATGACGACCCTTATAACATCATCGTCGCCATGGCAACCATTATGACATCATCATCGCCATGACAACCAATATGATATAATTGTCGCCATGACAACCATTATGACATCATCGTCGCCTTGGCAACCATTATGACATCACGGTCGCCATGTCGACCATTATGACATCATCGTAGCTATTACGACCATTATTAAATCACAGTCGCCATGACAACCATTATGACATCTTCGTCGCCATGTCGACCATTATGACATCATGACATCACCGTTGCTATGACGACCATTATGACATCACCGTTGCCATGACGACCATTATGACATCATCGTCGCCATTACGACCATTATTAAATCACAGTCGCCATGACAACCATTATGACATCTTCGTCGCCATGACGACCATTAGACATCATGACATCACCGTTGCCATGACGACCATTATGACATCATCGTCGCCATGACAACCATTATGACATCATCGTCGCCATGGTGACCATTATGACACCACCGTTGCCATGACGACCATTATGACATCATCGTCGCCTTGATGACAATTATGACATCATCATCGCCATGACGACCATTATGACATCATCATCGCCATGATGACCCTTTATGACATTATCGTCGCCATGACGACCCTTATGACATCATCGTCGCCATGGCAACCATTATGACATCATCGTCGCCATGGCAACCATTATGACATAATCGTCGCCATAACGACCATTATGACATCATCATCGCCATGGCAACCAATATGATATCATCGTCACCATTATGACACCATCGTCGCCATGACAACCATTATGACATCATCGTCGCCATGGCGACCATTATGACATCACCGTTGCCATGACGACCATTATGACATCATGGTAGCCATTACGACCATTATTAAATCACAGTCGCCATGACAACCATTATGACATCTTCGTCGCGATGACGACCATTATGACATCATGACATCACCGTTGCCATGACGACCATTATTACATTAGCGTCGCCATGACGACCATTATGACATCATCGTCGCCATGACAACCATTATGACAACATCGTCGCCATGGCAACCATTATGACATCATCATCGCCATGACAACCAATATGATATCATTGTCGCCATGACAACCATTATGACATCATTGTCGCCATGACGACCATTATGACATCATCGTCGCCATGGCGACCATTATGACATCATCATCGCCATGATGACCGTTATGACAATATTGTCGCCATGACGACCCTTATGACATCATCGTCGCCATGGCAACCATTATGACATCATCATCGCCATGACAACCAATATGATATCATTGTCGCCATGACAGCCATTATGACATCATCGTCGCCATGTCGACCATTATGACATCATCGTAGCCATTACGATCATTATTAAATCACAGTCGCCATGAAAACCATTATGACATCTTCGTCGCCATGACGACCATTATGACATCATGACATCACCATTGCTATGACGACCATTATGACATCACCGTTGCCATGACGACCATTATGACATCATCGTAGCCATTACGACCATTATCACAGTCGCCATGACAACCATTATGACATCTTCGTCGCCATGACGACCATTATGACATCATCGTCGCCATGACAACCATTATGACATCATCGTCGCCATGGCGACCATTATGACACCACCGTTGCCATGACGACCATTATGACATGATTGTCGCCATGATGACCGTTATGACATTATCGTCGCCATGACGACCCTTATGACATCATCATCGCCATGGCAACCATTATGACATCATCATCGCCATGACAACCAATATGATATCATCATCGCCATGATGACCATTATGACATCATCATCGCCATGACAACCATTATGACATCATCGTCGCCATGGTGACCATTATGACATCACCGTCGCCATGATGACCATTATGATATCATCGTAACCATTACGACCATTATTAAATTACAGTCGCCATGACAACCATTATGACATCTTCGTCGTCATGACGACCATTATGACATCATGACATCACCATTGCCATGACGACCATTATGACATCATCGTCGCCATGACAACCATTGTGACATCACAATCGCCATGACGACCATTATGGCATCATCATCGCCATGATGACCCTTTATGACATTATCGTCGCCATGACGACCCTTATGACATCATCGTCGCCATGGCAACCATTATGACATCATCATCAATATGACAACCAATATGATATCATCGTCGCCATGATGACCATTGTGATATCATCGTCGCCATGACAACCATTATGACATCATCGTCGCCATGACGTCCATTATGACATCACCGTTGCCATGACGACCATTATGACATCATCGTAGCCATTACGACCATTATTAAATCACAGTCGCCATGACAACCATTATGACATCTTCGTCGCCATGACGACCATTGTGACATCATGACATCACCGTTGCCATGACGACCATTATGACATCACCGTTGCCATGACGACCATTATGACATCATCGTCGCCATGACGACCATTATGACATCATCGTCGCCATGACGACCATTAAGACATCATCGTCGCCATGACAACCATTATGACATCATCGTCGCCATGACGACCATTATGACATCATCGTCGCCATGACGACCATTATGACATCATCGTCGCCATGGCGACCATTATGACATCATCATCGCCATGACGACCCTTATGACATCATCGTTGCCATGGCAACCATTATGACATCATCATCGCCATGACAACCAATATGATATCATTGTCGCCATGACAACCATTATGACATCATCGTCGCCATGGCAACCATTATGACATCATCGTAGCCATTACGATCATTATTAAATCACAGTCGCCATGACAACCATTATGACATCTTCGTCGCCATGACGACCATTATGACATCATGACATCACCATTGCTATGACGACCATTATGACATCACCGTTGCCATGATGACCATTATGACATCATCGTCGCCATGACAACCATTATGACATCATCGTCGCCATGGTGACCATTATGACACCACCGTTGCCATGACGACCATTATGACATCATCGTCGCCTTGATGAGAATTATGACATCATCATCGCCATGACGACCATTATGACATCATCATCGCCATGATGACCCTTTATGACATTATCGTCGCCATGACGACCCTTATGACATCATCGTCGCCATGGCAACCATTATGACATCATCGTCGCCATGACGACCATTATGACATCATCATCGCCATGACAACCAATATGATATCATCGTCGCCATGATGACCATTATGACATCATCGTCGCCATGACAACCATTTTGACATCATCGTCGCCATGGCGACCATTATGGCATCACCGTTGCCATGACGACCATTATGACATCATCGTAGCCATTACGACCATTATTAAATCACAGTCGCCATGACAACCATTATGACATCTTCGTCGCCATGACGACCATTATGACATCATGACATCACCGTTGCCATGACGACCATTATTACATTAGCGTCGCCATGACGACCATTATGACATCATCGTCGCCATGACAACCATTATGACAACATCGTCGCCATGGCAACCATTATGACATCATCATCGCCATGACAACCAATATGATATCATTGTCGCCATGACAACCATTATGACATCATTGTCGCCATGACGACCATTATGACATCATCGTCGCCATGGCGACCATTATGACATCATCATCGCCATGATGACCGTTATGACAATATCGTCGCCATGACGACCCTTATGACATCATCGTCGCCATGGCAACCATTATGACATCATCATCGCCATGACAACCAATATGATATCATTGTCGCCATGACAACCATTATGACATCATCGTCGCCATGGCAACCATTATGACATCACGGTCGCCATGTCGACCATTATGACATCATCGTAGCCATTACGATCATTATTAAATCACAGTCGCCATGAAAACCATTATGACATCTTCGTCGCCATGACGACCATTATGACATCATGACATCACCATTGCTATGACGACCATTATGACATCACCGTTGCCATGACGACCATTATGACATCACCGTTGCCATGACGACCCTTATGACATCATCGTCGCCATGGCAACCATTATGACATCATCATCGCCATGACAACCAATATGATATCATTGTCGCCATGACAGCCATTATGACATCATCGTCGCCATGTCGACCATTATGAAATCATCGTAGCCATTACGATCATTATTAAATCACAGTCGCCATGAAAACCATTATGACATCTTCGTCGCCATGACGACTATTATGACATCATGACATCACCATTGCTATGACGACCATTATGACATCACCGTTGCCATGACGACCATTATGACATCATCGTAGCCATTACGACCATTATCACAGTCGCCATGACAACCATTATGACATCTTCGTCGCCATGACGACCATTATGACATCATCGTCGCCATGACAACCATTATGACATCATCGTCGCCATGGCGACCATTATGACACCACCGTTGCCCTGACGACCATTATGACATCATTGTCGCCTTGATGACCGTTATGACATTATCGTCGCCATGACGACCCTTATGACATCATCGTCGCCATGGCAACCATTATGACATCATCATCGCCATGACAACCAATATGATATCACCGTCGCCATGATGACCATTATGACATCATCATCGCCATGACAACCATTATGACATCATCGTCGCCATGGTGACCATTATGACATCACCGTCGCCATGACGACCATTATGACATCATCGTAGCCATGACGACCATTATGACATCATGACATCACCGTTGCAATGACGACCATTATGACATCATCGTCGCCATGACAACCATTATGACATCACCATCGCCATGACGACCATTATGGCATCATCATCGCCATGATGACCCATTATGACATTATCGTCGCCATGACGACCCTTATGACATCATCGTCGCCATGACAACCATTATGACATCACCATCGCCATGACGACCATTATGGCATCATCATCGCCATGATGACCCATTATGACATTATCGTCGCCATGACGACCCTTATGACATCATCGTCGCCATGGCAACCATTATGACATCATCATCACCATGACAACCAATATGATATCATCGTCGCCATGATGACCATTGTGATATCATCGTCGCCATGACAACCATTATGACATCATCGTCGCCATGACGACCATTATGACATCATCGTAGCCATTACGACCATTATTAAATCACAGTCGCCATGACAACCATTATGACATCTTCGTCGCCATGACGACCATTATGACATCATGACATCACCGTTGCCATGACGACCATTATGACATCACCGTTGCTATGACGACCATTATGACATCATCGTCGCCATGACGACCATTATGACATCATCGTAGCCATGACAACCATTATATCATCATAGTCGCCATGGCAACCATTATGACATCATATTCGCCATGGTGACCATTATGACATCACCGTCGCCATGACGACCATTATGACATCATCATAGCCATTACGACCATTATTAAATCACAGTCGCCATGACAACCATTATGACATCTTCGTCGCCATGACGACCATTATGACATCATGACATCACCGTTGCCATGACGACCATTATTACATCACCGTTGCCATGACGACCATTATGACATCATCGTCGCCATGACGACCATTATGACATCATCGTCGCTATGACAACCATTATGACATCACAATCGCCATGACGACCATTATGACATCATCGTCGCCATGGCGACCATTATGACATCATCATCGCCATGATGACCGTTATGACAATATCGTCCCAATGACGACCCTTATAACATCATCGTCGCCATGGCAACCATTATGACATCATCATCGCCATGACAACCAATATGATATAATTGTCGCCATGACAACCATTATGACATCATCGTCGCCTTGGCAACCATTATGACATCACGGTCGCCATGTCGACCATTATGACATCATCGTAGCTATTACGACCATTATTAAATCACAGTCGCCATGACAACCATTATGACATCTTCGTCGCCATGTCGACCATTATGACATCATGACATCACCGTTGCTATGACGACCATTATGACATCACCGTTGCCATGACGACCATTATGACATCATCGTCGCCATTACGACCATTATTAAATCACAGTCGCCATGACAACCATTATGACATCTTCGTCGCCATGACGACCATTAGACATCATGACATCACCGTTGCCATGACGACCATTATGACATCATCGTCGCCATGACAACCATTATGACATCATCGTCGCCATGGTGACCATTATGACACCACCGTTGCCATGACGACCATTATGACATCATCGTCGCCTTGATGACAATTATGACATCATCATCGCCATGACGACCATTATGACATCATCATCGCCATGATGACCCTTTATGACATTATCGTCGCCATGACGACCCTTATGACATCATCGTCGCCATGGCAACCATTATGACATCATCGTCGCCATGGCAACCATTATGACATAATCGTCGCCATGACGACCATTATGACATCATCATCGCCATGGCAACCAATATGATATCATCGTCACCATTATGACACCATCGTCACCATGACAACCATTATGACATCATCGTCGCCATGGCGACCATTATGACATCACCGTTGCCATGACGACCATTATGACATCATGGTAGCCATTACGACCATTATTAAATCACAGTCGCCATGACAACCATTATGACATCTTCGTCGCGATGACGACCATTATGACATCATGACATCACCGTTGCCATGACGACCATTATTACATTAGCGTCGCCATGACGACCATTATGACATCATCGTCGCCATGACAACCATTATGACAACATCGTCGCCATGGCAACCATTATGACATCATCATCGCCATGACAACCAATATGATATCATTGTCGCCATGACAACCATTATGACATCATTGTCGCCATGACGACCATTATGACATCATCGTCGCCATGGCGACCATTATGACATCATCATCGCCATGATGACCGTTATGACAATATTGTCGCCATGACGACCCTTATGACATCATCGTCGCCATGGCAACCATTATGACATCATCATCGCCATGACAACCAATATGATATCATTGTCGCCATGACAGCCATTATGACATCATCGTCGCCATGTCGACCATTATGACATCATCGTAGCCATTACGATCATTATTAAATCACAGTCGCCATGAAAACCATTATGACATCTTCGTCGCCATGACGACCATTATGACATCATGACATCACCATTGCTATGACGACCATTATGACATCACCGTTGCCATGACGACCATTATGACATCATCGTAGCCATTACGACCATTATCACAGTCGCCATGACAACCATTATGACATCTTCGTCGCCATGACGACCATTATGACATCATCGTCGCCATGACAACCATTATGACATCATCGTCGCCATGGCGACCATTATGACACCACCGTTGCCATGACGACCATTATGACATGATTGTCGCCATGATGACCGTTATGACATTATCGTCGCCATGACGACCCTTATGACATCATCATCGCCATGGCAACCATTATGACATCATCATCGCCATGACAACCAATATGATATCATCATCGCCATGATGACCATTATGACATCATCATCGCCATGACAACCATTATGACATCATCGTCGCCATGGTGACCATTATGACATCACCGTCGCCATGACGACCATTATGATATCATCGTAACCATTACGACCATTATTAAATTACAGTCGCCATGACAACCATTATGACATCTTCGTCGTCATGACGACCATTATGACATCATGACATCACCGTTGCCATGACGACCATTATGACATCATCGTCGCCATGACAACCATTATGACATCACAATCGCCATGACGACCATTATGGCATCATCATCGCCATGATGACCCTTTATGACATTATCGTCGCCATGACGACCCTTATGACATCATCGTCGCCATGGCAACCATTATGACATCATCATCAATATGACAACCAATATGATATCATCGTCGCCATGATGACCATTGTGATATCATCGTCGCCATGACAACCATTATGACATCATCGTCGCCATGACGTCCATTATGACATCACCGTTGCCATGACGACCATTATGACATCATCGTAGCCATTACGACCATTATTAAATCACAGTCGCCATGACAACCATTATGACATCTTCGTCGCCATGACGACCATTGTGACATCATGACATCACCGTTGCCATGACGACCATTATGACATCACCGTTGCCATGACGACCATTATGACATCATCGTCGCCATGACGACCATTATGACATCATCGTCGCCATGACGACCATTAAGACATCATCGTCGCCATGACAACCATTATGACATCATCGTCGCCATGACGACCATTATGACATCATCGTCGCCATGACGACCATTATGACATCATCGTCGCCATGGCGACCATTATGACATCATCATCGCCATGACGACCCTTATGACATCATCGTTGCCATGGCAACCATTATGACATCATCATCGCCATGACAACCAATATGATATCATTGTCGCCATGACAACCATTATGACATCATCGTCGCCATGGCAACCATTATGACATCATCGTAGCCATTACGATCATTATTAAATCACAGTCGCCATGACAACCATTATGACATCTTCGTCGCCATGACGACCATTATGACATCATGACATCACCATTGCTATGACGACCATTATGACATCACCGTTGCCATGATGACCATTATGACATCATCGTCGCCATGACAACCATTATGACATCATCGTCGCCATGGTGACCATTATGACACCACCGTTGCCATGACGACCATTATGACATCATCGTCGCCTTGATGAGAATTATGACATCATCATCGCCATGACGACCATTATGACATCATCATCGCCATGATGACCCTTTATGACATTATCGTCGCCATGACGACCCTTATGACATCATCGTCGCCATGGCAACCATTATGACATCATCGTCGCCATGACGACCATTATGACATCATCATCGCCATGACAACCAATATGATATCATCGTCGCCATGATGACCATTATGACATCATCGTCGCCATGACAACCATTTTGACATCATCGTCGCCATGGCGACCATTATGACATCACCGTTGCCATGACGACCATTATGACATCATCGTAGCCATTACGACCATTATTAAATCACAGTCGCCATGACAACCATTATGACATCTTCGTCGCCATGACGACCATTATGACATCATGACATCACCGTTGCCATGACGACCATTATTACATTAGCGTCGCCATGACGACCATTATGACATCATCGTCGCCATGACAACCATTATGACAACATCGTCGCCATGGCAACCATTATGACATCATCATCGCCATGACAACCAATATGATATCATTGTCGCCATGACAACCATTATGACATCATTGTCGCCATGACGACCATTATGACATCATCGTCGCCATGGCGACCATTATGACATCATCATCGCCATGATGACCGTTATGACAATATCGTCGCCATGACGACCCTTATGACATCATCGTCGCCATGGCAACCATTATGACATCATCATCGCCATGACAACCAATATGATATCATTGTCGCCATGACAACCATTATGACATCATCGTCGCCATGGCAACCATTATGACATCACGGTCGCCATGTCGACCATTATGACATCATCGTAGCCATTACGATCATTATTAAATCACAGTCGCCATGAAAACCATTATGACATCTTCGTCGCCATGACGACCATTATGACATCATGACATCACCATTGCTATGACGACCATTATGACATCACCGTTGCCATGACGACCATTATGACATCACCGTTGCCATGACGACCCTTATGACATCATCGTCGCCATGGCAACCATTATGACATCATCATCGCCATGACAACCAATATGATATCATTGTCGCCATGACAGCCATTATGACATCATCGTCGCCATGTCGACCATTATGAAATCATCGTAGCCATTACGATCATTATTAAATCACAGTCGCCATGAAAACCATTATGACATCTTCGTCGCCATGACGACCATTATGACATCATGACATCACCATTGCTATGACGACCATTATGACATCACCGTTGCCATGACGACCATTATGACATCATCGTAGCCATTACGACCATTATCACAGTCGCCATGACAACCATTATGACATCTTCGTCGCCATGACGACCATTATGACATCATCGTCGCCATGACAACCATTATGACATCATCGTCGCCATGGCGACCATTATGACACCACCGTTGCCATGACGACCATTATGACATCATTGTCGCCATGATGACCGTTATGACATTATCGTCGCCATGACGACCCTTATGACATCATCGTCGCCATGGCAACCATTATGACATCATCATCACCATGACAACCAATATGATATCATCGTCGCCATGATGACCATTGTGATATCATCGTCGCCATGACAACCATTATGACATCATCGTCGCCATGACGACCATTATGACATCACCGTTGCCATGACGACCATTATGACATCATCGTAGCCATTACGACCATTATTAAATCACAGTCGCCATGACAACCATTATGACATCTTCGTCGCCATGACGACCATTATGACATCATGACATCACTGTTGCCATGACGACCATTATGACATCACCGTTGCCATGACGATAATTATGACATCATCGTCGCCATGACGACCATTATGACATCATCGTCGCCATGACGACCATTATGACATCATTGTCGTCGCCATGACGACCATTATGACATCATCGTCGCCATGACGACCATTATGACATCATCGTCGCCATGGCGACCATTATGACATCATCATCGCCATGATGACCGTTATGACAATATCGTCGCCATGACAACCCTTATGACATCATCGTCGCCATGGCAACCATTATGACATCACGGTCGCCATGTCGACCATTATGACATCTTCGTCGCCATGACGACCATTATGACATCATCGTCGCCATGACAACCATTATGACATCATCGTCGCCATGGCGACCATTATGACACCACCGTTGCCATGACGACCATTATGACATGATTGTCGCCATGATGACCGTTATGACATTATCGTCGCCATGACGACCCTTATGACATCATCATCGCCATGGCAACCATTATGACATCATCATCGCCATGACAACCAATATGATATCATCATCGCCATGATGACCATTATGACATCATCATCGCCATGACAACCATTATGACATCATCGTCGCCATGGTGACCATTATGACATCACCGTCGCCATGACGACCATTATGATATCATCGTAACCATTACGACCATTATTAAATTACAGTCGCCATGACAACCATTATGACATCTTCGTCGTCATGACGACCATTATGACATCATGACATCACCGTTGCCATGACGACCATTATGACATCATCGTCGCCATGACAACCATTATGACATCACAATCGCCATGACGACCATTATGGCATCATCATCGCCATGATGACCCTTTATGACATTATCGTCGCCATGACGACCCTTATGACATCATCGTCGCCATGGCAACCATTATGACATCATCATCAATATGACAACCAATATGATATCATCGTCGCCATGATGACCATTGTGATATCATCGTCGCCATGACAACCATTATGACATCATCGTCGCCATGACGTCCATTATGACATCACCGTTGCCATGACGACCATTATGACATCATCGTAGCCATTACGACCATTATTAAATCACAGTCGCCATGACAACCATTATGACATCTTCGTCGCCATGACGACCATTGTGACATCATGACATCACCGTTGCCATGACGACCATTATGACATCACCGTTGCCATGACGACCATTATGACATCATCGTCGCCATGACGACCATTATGACATCATCGTCGCCATGACGACCATTAAGACATCATCGTCGCCATGACAACCATTATGACATCATCGTCGCCATGACGACCATTATGACATCATCGTCGCCATGACGACCATTATGACATCATCGTCGCCATGGCGACCATTATGACATCATCATCGCCATGACGACCCTTATGACATCATCGTTGCCATGGCAACCATTATGACATCATCATCGCCATGACAACCAATATGATATCATTGTCGCCATGACAACCATTATGACATCATCGTCGCCATGGCAACCATTATGACATCATCGTAGCCATTACGATCATTATTAAATCACAGTCGCCATGACAACCATTATGACATCTTCGTCGCCATGACGACCATTATGACATCATGACATCACCATTGCTATGACGACCATTATGACATCACCGTTGCCATGATGACCATTATGACATCATCGTCGCCATGACAACCATTATGACATCATCGTCGCCATGGTGACCATTATGACACCACCGTTGCCATGACGACCATTATGACATCATCGTCGCCTTGATGAGAATTATGACATCATCATCGCCATGACGACCATTATGACATCATCATCGCCATGATGACCCTTTATGACATTATCGTCGCCATGACGACCCTTATGACATCATCGTCGCCATGGCAACCATTATGACATCATCGTCGCCATGACGACCATTATGACATCATCATCGCCATGACAACCAATATGATATCATCGTCGCCATGATGACCATTATGACATCATCGTCGCCATGACAACCATTTTGACATCATCGTCGCCATGGCGACCATTATGACATCACCGTTGCCATGACGACCATTATGACATCATCGTAGCCATTACGACCATTATTAAATCACAGTCGCCATGACAACCATTATGACATCTTCGTCGCCATGACGACCATTATGACATCATGACATCACCGTTGCCATGACGACCATTATTACATTAGCGTCGCCATGACGACCATTATGACATCATCGTCGCCATGACAACCATTATGACAACATCGTCGCCATGGCAACCATTATGACATCATCATCGCCATGACAACCAATATGATATCATTGTCGCCATGACAACCATTATGACATCATTGTCGCCATGACGACCATTATGACATCATCGTCGCCATGGCGACCATTATGACATCATCATCGCCATGATGACCGTTATGACAATATCGTCGCCATGACGACCCTTATGACATCATCGTCGCCATGGCAACCATTATGACATCATCATCGCCATGACAACCAATATGATATCATTGTCGCCATGACAACCATTATGACATCATCGTCGCCATGGCAACCATTATGACATCACGGTCGCCATGTCGACCATTATGACATCATCGTAGCCATTACGATCATTATTAAATCACAGTCGCCATGAAAACCATTATGACATCTTCGTCGCCATGACGACCATTATGACATCATGACATCACCATTGCTATGACGACCATTATGACATCACCGTTGCCATGACGACCATTATGACATCACCGTTGCCATGACGACCCTTATGACATCATCGTCGCCATGGCAACCATTATGACATCATCATCGCCATGACAACCAATATGATATCATTGTCGCCATGACAGCCATTATGACATCATCGTCGCCATGTCGACCATTATGAAATCATCGTAGCCATTACGATCATTATTAAATCACAGTCGCCATGAAAACCATTATGACATCTTCGTCGCCATGACGACCATTATGACATCATGACATCACCATTGCTATGACGACCATTATGACATCACCGTTGCCATGACGACCATTATGACATCATCGTAGCCATTACGACCATTATCACAGTCGCCATGACAACCATTATGACATCTTCGTCGCCATGACGACCATTATGACATCATCGTCGCCATGACAACCATTATGACATCATCGTCGCCATGGCGACCATTATGACACCACCGTTGCCATGACGACCATTATGACATCATTGTCGCCATGATGACCGTTATGACATTATCGTCGCCATGACGACCCTTATGACATCATCGTCGCCATGGCAACCATTATGACATCATCATCACCATGACAACCAATATGATATCATCGTCGCCATGATGACCATTGTGATATCATCGTCGCCATGACAACCATTATGACATCATCGTCGCCATGACGACCATTATGACATCACCGTTGCCATGACGACCATTATGACATCATCGTAGCCATTACGACCATTATTAAATCACAGTCGCCATGACAACCATTATGACATCTTCGTCGCCATGACGACCATTATGACATCATGACATCACTGTTGCCATGACGACCATTATGACATCACCGTTGCCATGACGATAATTATGACATCATCGTCGCCATGACGACCATTATGACATCATCGTCGCCATGACGACCATTATGACATCATTGTCGTCGCCATGACGACCATTATGACATCATCGTCGCCATGACGACCATTATGACATCATCGTCGCCATGGCGACCATTATGACATCATCATCGCCATGATGACCGTTATGACAATATCGTCGCCATGACAACCCTTATGACATCATCGTCGCCATGGCAACCATTATGACATCACGGTCGCCATGTCGACCATTATGACATCATCGTAGCCATTATGATCATTATTAAATCACAGTCGCCATGAAAACCATTATGACATCTTCGTCGCCATGACGACCATTATGACATCATGACATCACCATTGCTATGACGACCATTATGACATCACCGTTGCCATGACGACCATTATGACATCATCGTAGCCATTACGACCATTATCACAGTCGCCATGACAACCATTATGACATCTTCGTCGCCATGACGACCATTATGACATCATCGTCGCCATGACAACCATTATGACATCATCGTCGCCATGGCGACCATTATGACACCACCGTTGCCATGACGACCATTATGACATGATTGTCGCCATGATGACCGTTAAGACATTATCGTCGCCATGACGACCCTTATGACATCATCATCGCCATGGCAACCATTATGACATCATCATCGCCATGACAACCAATATGATATCATCATCGCCATGATGACCATTATGACATCATCATCGCCATGACAACCATTATGACATCATCGTCGCCATGGTGACCATTATGACATCACCGTCGCCATGACGACCATTATGATATCATCGTAACCATTACGACCATTATTAAATTACAGTCGCCATGACAACCATTATGACATCTTCGTCATCATGACGACCATTATGACATCATGACATCACCGTTGCCATGACGACCATTATGACATCATCGTCGCCATGACAACCATTATGACATCACAATCGCCATGACGACCATTATGGCATCATCATCGCCATGATGACCCTTTATGACATTATCGTCGCCATGACGACCCTTATGACATCATCGTCGCCATGGCAACCATTATGACATCATCATCAATATGACAACCAATATGATATCATCGTCGCCATGATGACCATTGTGATATCATCGTCGCCATGACAACCATTATGACATCATCGTCGCCATGACGACCATTATGACATCACCGTTGCCATGACGACCATTATGACATCATCGTAGCCATTACGACCATTATTAAATCACAGTCGCCATGACAACCATTATGACATCTTCGTCGCCATGACGACCATTGTGACATCATGACATCACCGTTGCCATGACGACCATTATGACATCACCGTTGCCATGACGACCATTATGACATCATCGTCGCCATGACGACCATTATGACATCATCGTCGCCATGACGACCATTAAGACATCATCGTCGCCATGACAACCATTATGACATCATCGTCGCCATGACGACCATTATGACATCATCGTCGCCATGACGACCATTATGACATCATCGTCGCCATGGCGACCATTATGACATCATCATCGCCATGACGACCCTTATGACATCATCGTTGCCATGGCAACCATTATGACATCATCATCGCCATGACAACCAATATGATATCATTGTCGCCATGACAACCATTATGACATCATCGTCGCCATGGCAACCATTATGACATCATCGTAGCCATTACGATCATTATTAAATCACAGTCGCCATGACAACCATTATGACATCTTCGTCGCCATGACGACCATTATGACATCATGACATCACCATTGCTATGACGACCATTATGACATCACCGTTGCCATGATGACCATTATGACATCATCGTCGCCATGACAACCATTATGACATCATCGTCGCCATGGTGACCATTATGACACCACCGTTGCCATGACGACCATTATGACATCATCGTCGCCTTGATGAGAATTATGACATCATCATCGCCATGACGACCATTATGACATCATCATCGCCATGATGACCCTTTATGACATTATCGTCGCCATGACGACCCTTATGACATCATCGTCGCCATGGCAACCATTATGACATCATCGTCGCCATGACGACCATTATGACATCATCATCGCCATGACAACCAATATGATATCATCGTCGCCATGATGACCATTATGACATCATCGTCGCCATGACAACCATTTTGACATCATCGTCGCCATGGCGACCATTATGACATCACCGTTGCCATGACGACCATTATGACATCATCGTAGCCATTACGACCATTATTAAATCACAGTCGCCATGACAACCATTATGACATCTTCGTCGCCATGACGACCATTATGACATCATGACATCACCGTTGCCATGACGACCATTATTACATTAGCGTCGCCATGACGACCATTATGACATCATCGTCGCCATGACAACCATTATGACAACATCGTCGCCATGGCAACCATTATGACATCATCATCGCCATGACAACCAATATGATATCATTGTCGCCATGACAACCATTATGACATCATTGTCGCCATGACGACCATTATGACATCATCGTCGCCATGGCGACCATTATGACATCATCATCGCCATGATGACCGTTATGACAATATCGTCGCCATGACGACCCTTATGACATCATCGTCGCCATGGCAACCATTATGACATCATCATCGCCATGACAACCAATATGATATCATTGTCGCCATGACAACCATTATGACATCATCGTCGCCATGGCAACCATTATGACATCACGGTCGCCATGTCGACCATTATGACATCATCGTAGCCATTACGATCATTATTAAATCACAGTCGCCATGAAAACCATTATGACATCTTCGTCGCCATGACGACCATTATGACATCATGACATCACCATTGCTATGACGACCATTATGACATCACCGTTGCCATGACGACCATTATGACATCACCGTTGCCATGACGACCCTTATGACATCATCGTCGCCATGGCAACCATTATGACATCATCATCGCCATGACAACCAATATGATATCATTGTCGCCATGACAGCCATTATGACATCATCGTCGCCATGTCGACCATTATGAAATCATCGTAGCCATTACGATCATTATTAAATCACAGTCGCCATGAAAACCATTATGACATCTTCGTCGCCATGACGACCATTATGACATCATGACATCACCATTGCTATGACGACCATTATGACATCACCGTTGCCATGACGACCATTATGACATCATCGTAGCCATTACGACCATTATCACAGTCGCCATGACAACCATTATGACATCTTCGTCGCCATGACGACCATTATGACATCATCGTCGCCATGACAACCATTATGACATCATCGTCGCCATGGCGACCATTATGACACCACCGTTGCCATGACGACCATTATGACATCATTGTCGCCATGATGACCGTTATGACATTATCGTCGCCATGACGACCCTTATGACATCATCGTCGCCATGGCAACCATTATGACATCATCATCACCATGACAACCAATATGATATCATCGTCGCCATGATGACCATTGTGATATCATCGTCGCCATGACAACCATTATGACATCATCGTCGCCATGACGACCATTATGACATCACCGTTGCCATGACGACCATTATGACATCATCGTAGCCATTACGACCATTATTAAATCACAGTCGCCATGACAACCATTATGACATCTTCGTCGCCATGACGACCATTATGACATCATGACATCACCGTTGCCATGACGACCATTATGACATCATCGTAGCCATTACGACCATTATTAAATCACAGTCGCCATGACAACCATTATGACATCTTCGTCGCCATGACGACCATTATGACATCATGACATCACTGTTGCCATGACGACCATTATGACATCACCGTTGCCATGACGATAATTATGACATCATCGTCGCCATGACGACCATTATGACATCATCGTCGCCATGACGACCATTATGACATCATCGTCGCCATGACGACCATTATGACATCATCGTCGTCGCCATGACGACCATTATGACATCATCGTCGCCATGACGACCATTATGACATCATCGTCGCCATGGCGACCATTATGACATCATCATCGCCATGATGACCGTTATGACAATATCGTCGCCATGACAACCCTTATGACATCATCGTCGCCATGGCAACCATTATGACATCACGGTCGCCATGTCGACCATTATGACATCATCGTAGCCATTATGATCATTATTAAATCACAGTCGCCATGAAAACCATTATGACATCTTCGTCGCCATGACGACCATTATGACATCATGACATCACCATTGCTATGACGACCATTATGACATCACCGTTGCCATGACGACCATTATGACATCATCGTAGCCATTACGACCATTATCACAGTCGCCATGACAACCATTATGACATCTTCGTCGCCATGACGACCATTATGACATCATCGTCGCCATGACAACCATTATGACATCATCGTCGCCATGGCGACCATTATGACACCACCGTTGCCATGACGACCATTATGACATGATTGTCGCCATGATGACCGTTAAGACATTATCGTCGCCATGACGACCCTTATGACATCATCATCGCCATGGCAACCATTATGACATCATCATCGCCATGACAACCAATATGATATCATCATCGCCATGATGACCATTATGACATCATCATCGCCATGACAACCATTATGACATCATCGTCGCCATGGTGACCATTATGACATCACCGTCGCCATGACGACCATTATGATATCATCGCAACCATTACGACCATTATTAAATTACAGTCGCCATGACAACCATTATGACATCTTCGTCATCATGACGACCATTATGACATCATGACATCACCGTTGCCATGACGACCATTATGACATCATCGTCGCCATGACAACCATTATGACATCACAATCGCCATGACGACCATTATGGCATCATCATCGCCATGATGACCCTTTATGACATTATCGTCGCCATGACGACCCTTATGACATCATCGTCGCCATGGCAACCATTATGACATCATCATCAATATGACAACCAATATGATATCATCGTCGCCATGATGACCATTGTGATATCATCGTCGCCATGACAACCATTATGACATCATCGTCGCCATGACGACCATTATGACATCACCGTTGCCATGACGACCATTATGACATCATCGTAGCCATTACGACCATTATTAAATCACAGTCGCCATGACAACCATTATGACATCTTCGTCGCCATGACGACCATTGTGACATCATGACATCACCGTTGCCATGACGACCATTATGACATCACCGTTGCCATGACGACCATTATGACATCATCGTCGCCATGACGACCATTATGACATCATCGTCGCCATGACGACCATTAAGACATCATCGTCGCCATGACAACCATTATGACATCATCGTCGCCATGACGACCATTATGACATCATCGTCGCCATGACGACCATTATGACATCATCGTCGCCATGGCGACCATTATGACATCATCATCGCCATGACGACCCTTATGACATCATCGTTGCCATGGCAACCATTATGACATCATCATCGCCATGACAACCAATATGATATCATTGTCGCCATGACAACCATTATGACATCATCGTCGCCATGGCAACCATTATGACATCATCGTAGCCATTACGATCATTATTAAATCACAGTCGCCATGACAACCATTATGACATCTTCGTCGCCATGACGACCATTATGACATCATGACATCACCATTGCTATGACGACCATTATGACATCACCGTTGCCATGATGACCATTATGACATCATCGTCGCCATGACAACCATTATGACATCATCGTCGCCATGGTGACCATTATGACACCACCGTTGCCATGACGACCATTATGACATCATCGTCGCCTTGATGAGAATTATGACATCATCATCGCCATGACGACCATTATGACATCATCATCGCCATGATGACCCTTTATGACATTATCGTCGCCATGACGACCCTTATGACATCATCGTCGCCATGGCAACCATTATGACATCATCGTCGCCATGACGACCATTATGACATCATCATCGCCATGACAACCAATATGATATCATCGTCGCCATGATGACCATTATGACATCATCGTCGCCATGACAACCATTTTGACATCATCGTCGCCATGGCGACCATTATGACATCACCGTTGCCATGACGACCATTATGACATCATCGTAGCCATTACGACCATTATTAAATCACAGTCGCCATGACAACCATTATGACATCTTCGTCGCCATGACGACCATTATGACATCATGACATCACCGTTGCCATGACGACCATTATTACATTAGCGTCGCCATGACGACCATTATGACATCATCGTCGCCATGACAACCATTATGACAACATCGTCGCCATGGCAACCATTATGACATCATCATCGCCATGACAACCAATATGATATCATTGTCGCCATGACAACCATTATGACATCATTGTCGCCATGACGACCATTATGACATCATCGTCGCCATGGCGACCATTATGACATCATCATCGCCATGATGACCGTTATGACAATATCGTCGCCATGACGACCCTTATGACATCATCGTCCCCATGGCAACCATTATGACATCATCATCGCCATGACAACCAATATGATATCATTGTCGCCATGACAACCATTATGACATCATCGTCGCCATGGCAACCATTATGACATCACGGTCGCCATGTCGACCATTATGACATCATCGTAGCCATTACGATCATTATTAAATCACAGTCGCCATGAAAACCATTATGACATCTTCGTCGCCATGACGACCATTATGACATCATGACATCACCATTGCTATGACGACCATTATGACATCACCGTTGCCATGACGACCATTATGACATCACCGTTGCCATGACGACCCTTATGACATCATCGTCGCCATGGCAACCATTATGACATCATCATCGCCATGACAACCAATATGATATCATTGTCGCCATGACAGCCATTATGACATCATCGTCGCCATGTCGACCATTATGAAATCATCGTAGCCATTACGATCATTATTAAATCACAGTCGCCATGAAAACCATTATGACATCTTCGTCGCCATGACGACCATTATGACATCATGACATCACCATTGCTATGACGACCATTATGACATCACCGTTGCCATGACGACCATTATGACATCATCGTAGCCATTACGACCATTATCACAGTCGCCATGACAACCATTATGACATCTTCGTCGCCATGACGACCATTATGACATCATCGTCGCCATGACAACCATTATGACATCATCGTCGCCATGGCGACCATTATGACACCACCGTTGCCATGACGACCATTATGACATCATTGTCGCCATGATGACCGTTATGACATTATCGTCGCCATGACGACCCTTATGACATCATCGTCGCCATGGCAACCATTATGACATCATCATCACCATGACAACCAATATGATATCATCGTCGCCATGATGACCATTGTGATATCATCGTCGCCATGACAACCATTATGACATCATCGTCGCCATGACGACCATTATGACATCACCGTTGCCATGACGACCATTATGACATCATCGTAGCCATTACGACCATTATTAAATCACAGTCGCCATGACAACCATTATGACATCTTCGTCGCCATGACGACCATTATGACATCATGACATCACTGTTGCCATGACGACCATTATGACATCACCGTTGCCATGACGATAATTATGACATCATCGTCGCCATGACGACCATTATGACATCATCGTCGCCATGACGACCATTATGACATCATCGTCGTCGCCATGACGACCATTATGACATCATCGTCGCCATGACGACCATTATGACATCATCGTCGCCATGGCGACCATTATGACATCATCATCGCCATGATGACCGTTATGACAATATCGTCGCCATGACAACCCTTATGACATCATCGTCGCCATGGCAACCATTATGACATCACGGTCGCCATGTCGACCATTATGACATCATCGTAGCCATTATGATCATTATTAAATCACAGTCGCCATGAAAACCATTATGACATCTTCGTCGCCATGACGACCATTATGACATCATGACATCACCATTGCTATGACGACCATTATGACATCACCGTTGCCATGACGACCATTATGACATCATCGTAGCCATTACGACCATTATCACAGTCGCCATGACAACCATTATGACATCTTCGTCGCCATGACGACCATTATGACATCATCGTCGCCATGATAACCATTATGACATCATCGTCGCCATGGCGACCATTATGACACCACCGTTGCCATGACGACCATTATGACATGATTGTCGCCATGATGACCGTTATGACATTATCGTCGCCATGACGACCCTTATGACATCATCATCGCCATGGCAACCATTATGACATCATCATCGCCATGACAACCAATATGATATCATCATCGCCATGATGACCATTATGACATCATCATCGCCATGACAACCATTATGACATCATCGTCGCCATGGTGACCATTATGACATCACCGTCGCCATGACGACCATTATGATATCATCGTAACCATTACGACCATTATTAAATTACAGTCGCCATGACAACCATTATGACATCTTCGTCGTCATGACGACCATTATGACATCATGACATCACCGTTGCCATGACGACCATTATGACATCATCGTCGCCATGACAACCATTATGACATCACAATCGCCATGACGACCATTATGGCATCATCATCGCCATGATGACCCTTTATGACATTATCGTCGCCATGACGACCCTTATGACATCATCGTCGCCATGGCAACCATTATGACATCATCATCAATATGACAACCAATATGATATCATCGTCGCCATGATGACCATTGTGATATCATCGTCGCCATGACAACCATTATGACATCATCGTCGCCATGACGACCATTATGACATCACCGTTGCCATGACGACCATTATGACATCATCGTAGCCATTACGACCATTATTAAATCACAGTCGCCATGACAACCATTATGACATCTTCGTCGCCATGACGACCATTGTGACATCATGACATCACCGTTGCCATGACGACCATTATGACATCACCGTTGCCATGACGACCATTATGACATCATCGTCGCCATGACGACCATTATGACATCATCGTCGCCATGACGACCATTAAGACATCATCGTCGCCATGACAACCATTATGACATCATCGTCGCCATGACGACCATTATGACATCATCGTCGCCATGACGACCATTATGACATCATCGTCGCCATGGCGACCATTATGACATCATCATCGCCATGACGACCCTTATGACATCATCGTTGCCATGGCAACCATTATGACATCATCATCGCCATGACAACCAATATGATATCATTGTCGCCATGACAACCATTATGACATCATCGTCGCCATGACGACCATTATGACATCATCGTCGCCATGACGACCATTATGACATCATCGTCGTCGCCATGACGACCATTATGACATCATCGTCGCCATGACGACCATTATGACATCATCGTCGCCATGGCGACCATTATGACATCATCATCGCCATGATGACCGTTATGACAATATCGTCGCCATGACAACCCTTATGACATCATCGTCGCCATGGCAACCATTATGACATCACGGTCGCCATGTCGACCATTATGACATCATCGTAGCCATTATGATCATTATTAAATCACAGTCGCCATGAAAACCATTATGACATCTTCGTCGCCATGACGACCATTATGACATCATGACATCACCATTGCTATGACGACCATTATGACATCACCGTTGCCATGACGACCATTATGACATCATCGTAGCCATTACGACCATTATCACAGTCGCCATGACAACCATTATGACATCTTCGTCGCCATGACGACCATTATGACATCATCGTCGCCATGACAACCATTATGACATCATCGTCGCCATGGCGACCATTATGACACCACCGTTGCCATGACGACCATTATGACATGATTGTCGCCATGATGACCGTTAAGACATTATCGTCGCCATGACGACCCTTATGACATCATCATCGCCATGGCAACCATTATGACATCATCATCGCCATGACAACCAATATGATATCATCATCGCCATGATGACCATTATGACATCATCATCGCCATGACAACCATTATGACATCATCGTCGCCATGGTGACCATTATGACATCACCGTCGCCATGACGACCATTATGATATCATCGCAACCATTACGACCATTATTAAATTACAGTCGCCATGACAACCATTATGACATCTTCGTCATCATGACGACCATTATGACATCATGACATCACCGTTGCCATGACGACCATTATGACATCATCGTCGCCATGACAACCATTATGACATCACAATCGCCATGACGACCATTATGGCATCATCATCGCCATGATGACCCTTTATGACATTATCGTCGCCATGACGACCCTTATGACATCATCGTCGCCATGGCAACCATTATGACATCATCATCAATATGACAACCAATATGATATCATCGTCGCCATGATGACCATTGTGATATCATCGTCGCCATGACAACCATTATGACATCATCGTCGCCATGACGACCATTATGACATCACCGTTGCCATGACGACCATTATGACATCATCGTAGCCATTACGACCATTATTAAATCACAGTCGCCATGACAACCATTATGACATCTTCGTCGCCATGACGACCATTGTGACATCATGACATCACCGTTGCCATGACGACCATTATGACATCACCGTTGCCATGACGACCATTATGACATCATCGTCGCCATGACGACCATTATGACATCATCGTCGCCATGACGACCATTAAGACATCATCGTCGCCATGACAACCATTATGACATCATCGTCGCCATGACGACCATTATGACATCATCGTCGCCATGACGACCATTATGACATCATCGTCGCCATGGCGACCATTATGACATCATCATCGCCATGACGACCCTTATGACATCATCGTTGCCATGGCAACCATTATGACATCATCATCGCCATGACAACCAATATGATATCATTGTCGCCATGACAACCATTATGACATCATCGTCGCCATGGCAACCATTATGACATCATCGTAGCCATTACGATCATTATTAAATCACAGTCGCCATGACAACCATTATGACATCTTCGTCGCCATGACGACCATTATGACATCATGACATCACCATTGCTATGACGACCATTATGACATCACCGTTGCCATGATGACCATTATGACATCATCGTCGCCATGACAACCATTATGACATCATCGTCGCCATGGTGACCATTATGACACCACCGTTGCCATGACGACCATTATGACATCATCGTCGCCTTGATGAGAATTATGACATCATCATCGCCATGACGACCATTATGACATCATCATCGCCATGATGACCCTTTATGACATTATCGTCGCCATGACGACCCTTATGACATCATCGTCGCCATGGCAACCATTATGACATCATCGTCGCCATGACGACCATTATGACATCATCATCGCCATGACAACCAATATGATATCATCGTCGCCATGATGACCATTATGACATCATCGTCGCCATGACAACCATTTTGACATCATCGTCGCCATGGCGACCATTATGACATCACCGTTGCCATGACGACCATTATGACATCATCGTAGCCATTACGACCATTATTAAATCACAGTCGCCATGACAACCATTATGACATCTTCGTCGCCATGACGACCATTATGACATCATGACATCACCGTTGCCATGACGACCATTATTACATTTGCGTCGCCATGACGACCATTATGACATCATCGTCGCCATGACAACCATTATGACAACATCGTCGCCATGGCAACCATTATGACATCATCATCGCCATGACAACCAATATGATATCATTGTCGCCATGACAACCATTATGACATCATTGTCGCCATGACGACCATTATGACATCATCGTCGCCATGGCGACCATTATGACATCATCATCGCCATGATGACCGTTATGACAATATCGTCGCCATGACGACCCTTATGACATCATCGTCCCCATGGCAACCATTATGACATCATCATCGCCATGACAACCAATATGATATCATTGTCGCCATGACAACCATTATGACATCATCGTCGCCATGGCAACCATTATGACATCACGGTCGCCATGTCGACCATTATGACATCATCGTAGCCATTACGATCATTATTAAATCACAGTCGCCATGAAAACCATTATGACATCTTCGTCGCCATGACGACCATTATGACATCATGACATCACCATTGCTATGACGACCATTATGACATCACCGTTGCCATGACGACCATTATGACATCACCGTTGCCATGACGACCCTTATGACATCATCGTCGCCATGGCAACCATTATGACATCATCATCGCCATGACAACCAATATGATATCATTGTCGCCATGACAGCCATTATGACATCATCGTCGCCATGTCGACCATTATGAAATCATCGTAGCCATTACGATCATTATTAAATCACAGTCGCCATGAAAACCATTATGACATCTTCGTCGCCATGACGACCATTATGACATCATGACATCACCATTGCTATGACGACCATTATGACATCACCGTTGCCATGACGACCATTATGACATCATCGTAGCCATTACGACCATTATCACAGTCGCCATGACAACCATTATGACATCTTCGTCGCCATGACGACCATTATGACATCATCGTCGCCATGACAACCATTATGACATCATCGTCGCCATGGCGACCATTATGACACCACCGTTGCCATGACGACCATTATGACATCATTGTCGCCATGATGACCGTTATGACATTATCGTCGCCATGACGACCCTTATGACATCATCGTCGCCATGGCAACCATTATGACATCATCATCACCATGACAACCAATATGATATCATCGTCGCCATGATGACCATTGTGATATCATCGTCGCCATGACAACCATTATGACATCATCGTCGCCATGACGACCATTATGACATCACCGTTGCCATGACGACCATTATGACATCATCGTAGCCATTACGACCATTATTAAATCACAGTCGCCATGACAACCATTATGACATCTTCGTCGCCATGACGACCATTATGACATCATGACATCACTGTTGCCATGACGACCATTATGACATCACCGTTGCCATGACGATAATTATGACATCATCGTCGCCATGACGACCATTATGACATCATCGTCGCCATGACGACCATTATGACATCATCGTCGTCGCCATGACGACCATTATGACATCATCGTCGCCATGACGACCATTATGACATCATCGTCGCCATGGCGACCATTATGACATCATCATCGCCATGATGACCGTTATGACAATATCGTCGCCATGACAACCCTTATGACATCATCGTCGCCATGGCAACCATTATGACATCACGGTCGCCATGTCGACCATTATGACATCATCGTAGCCATTATGATCATTATTAAATCACAGTCGCCATGAAAACCATTATGACATCTTCGTCGCCATGACGACCATTATGACATCATGACATCACCATTGCTATGACGACCATTATGACATCACCGTTGCCATGACGACCATTATGACATCATCGTAGCCATTACGACCATTATCACAGTCGCCATGACAACCATTATGACATCTTCGTCGCCATGACGACCATTATGACATCATCGTCGCCATGATAACCATTATGACATCATCGTCGCCATGGCGACCATTATGACACCACCGTTGCCATGACGACCATTATGACATGATTGTCGCCATGATGACCGTTATGACATTATCGTCGCCATGACGACCCTTATGACATCATCATCGCCATGGCAACCATTATGACATCATCATCGCCATGACAACCAATATGATATCATCATCGCCATGATGACCATTATGACATCATCATCGCCATGACAACCATTATGACATCATCGTCGCCATGGTGACCATTATGACATCACCGTCGCCATGACGACCATTATGATATCATCGTAACCATTACGACCATTATTAAATTACAGTCGCCATGACAACCATTATGACATCTTCGTCGTCATGACGACCATTATGACATCATGACATCACCGTTGCCATGACGACCATTATGACATCATCGTCGCCATGACAACCATTATGACATCACAATCGCCATGACGACCATTATGGCATCATCATCGCCATGATGACCCTTTATGACATTATCGTCGCCATGACGACCCTTATGACATCATCGTCGCCATGGCAACCATTATGACATCATCATCAATATGACAACCAATATGATATCATCGTCGCCATGATGACCATTGTGATATCATCGTCGCCATGACAACCATTATGACATCATCGTCGCCATGACGACCATTATGACATCACCGTTGCCATGACGACCATTATGACATCATCGTAGCCATTACGACCATTATTAAATCACAGTCGCCATGACAACCATTATGACATCTTCGTCGCCATGACGACCATTGTGACATCATGACATCACCGTTGCCATGACGACCATTATGACATCACCGTTGCCATGACGACCATTATGACATCATCGTCGCCATGACGACCATTATGACATCATCGTCGCCATGACGACCATTAAGACATCATCGTCGCCATGACAACCATTATGACATCATCGTCGCCATGACGACCATTATGACATCATCGTCGCCATGACGACCATTATGACATCATCGTCGCCATGGCGACCATTATGACATCATCATCGCCATGACGACCCTTATGACATCATCGTTGCCATGGCAACCATTATGACATCATCATCGCCATGACAACCAATATGATATCATTGTCGCCATGACAACCATTATGACATCATCGTCACCATGGCAACCATTATGACATCATCGTAGCCATTACGATCATTATTAAATCACAGTCGCCATGACAACCATTATGACATCTTCGTCGCCATGACGACCATTATGACATCATGACATCACCATTGCTATGACGACCATTATGACATCACCGTTGCCATGATGACCATTATGACATCATCGTCGCCATGACAACCATTATGACATCATCGTCGCCATGGTGACCATTATGACACCACCGTTGCCATGACGACCATTATGACATCATCGTCGCCTTGATGAGAATTATGACATCATCATCGCCATGACGACCATTATGACATCATCATCGCCATGATGACCCTTTATGACATTATCGTCGCCATGACGACCCTTATGACATCATCGTCGCCATGGCAACCATTATGACATCATCGTCGCCATGACGACCATTATGACATCATCATCGCCATGACAACCAATATGATATCATCGTCGCCATGATGACCATTATGACATCATCGTCGCCATGACAACCATTTTGACATCATCGTCGCCATGGCGACCATTATGACATCACCGTTGCCATGACGACCATCATGACATCATCGTAGCCATTACGACCATTATTAAATCACAGTCGCCATGACAACCATTATGACATCTTCGTCGCCATGACGACCATTATGACATCATGACATCACCGTTGCCATGACGACCATTATTACATTAGCGTCGCCATGACGACCATTATGACATCATCGTCGCCATGACAACCATTATGACAACATCGTCGCCATGGCAACCATTATGACATCATCATCGCCATGACAACCAATATGATATCATTGTCGCCATGACAACCATTATGACATCATTGTCGCCATGACGACCATTATGACATCATCGTCGCCATGGCGACCATTATGACATCATCATCGCCATGATGACCGTTATGACAATATCGTCGCCATGACGACCCTTATGACATCATCGTCGCCATGGCAACCATTATGACATCATCATCGCCATGACAACCAATATATCATTGTCGCCATGACAACCATTATGACATCATCGTCGCCATGGCAACCATTATGACATCACGGTCGCCATGTCGACCATTATGACATCATCGTAGCCATTACGATCATTATTAAATCACAGTCGCCATGAAAACCATTATGACATCTTCGTCGCCATGACGACCATTATGACATCATGACATCACCATTGCTATGACGACCATTATGACATCACCGTTGCCATGACGACCATTATGACATCACCGTTGCCATGACGACCCTTATGACATCATCGTCGCCATGGCAACCATTATGACATCATCATCGCCATGACAACCAATATGATATCATTGTCGCCATGACAGCCATTATGACATCATCGTCGCCATGTCGACCATTATGAAATCATCGTAGCCATTACGATCATTATTAAATCACAGTCGCCATGAAAACCATTATGACATCTTCGTCGCCATGACGACCATTATGACATCATGACATCACCATTGCTATGACGACCATTATGACATCACCGTTGCCATGACGACCATTATGACATCATCGTAGCCATTACGACCATTATCACAGTCGCCATGACAACCATTATGACATCTTCGTCGCCATGACGACCATTATGACATCATCGTCGCCATGACAACCATTATGACATCATCGTCGCCATGGCGACCATTATGACACCACCGTTGCCATGACGACCATTATGACATCATTGTCGCCATGATGACCGTTATGACATTATCGTCGCCATGACGACCCTTATGACATCATCGTCGCCATGGCAACCATTATGACATCATCATCACCATGACAACCAATATGATATCATCGTCGCCATGATGACCATTGTGATATCATCGTCGCCATGACAACCATTATGACATCATCGTCGCCATGACGACCATTATGACATCACCGTTGCCATGACGACCATTATGACATCATCGTAGCCATTACGACCATTATTAAATCACAGTCGCCATGACAACCATTATGACATCTTCGTCGCCATGACGACCATTATGACATCATGACATCACTGTTGCCATGACGACCATTATGACATCACCGTTGCCATGACGATAATTATGACATCATCGTCGCCATGACGACCATTATGACATCATCGTCGCCATGACGACCATTATGACATCATCGTCGTCGCCATGACGACCATTATGACATCATCGTCGCCATGACGACCATTATGACATCATCGTCGCCATGGCGACCATTATGACATCATCATCGCCATGATGACCGTTATGACAATATCGTCGCCATGACAACCCTTATGACATCATCGTCGCCATGGCAACCATTATGACATCACGGTCGCCATGTCGACCATTATGACATCATCGTAGCCATTACGATCATTATTAAATCACAGTCGCCATGACAACCATTATGACATCTTCGTCGCCATGACGACCATTATGACATCATGACATCACCATTGCTATGACGACCATTATGACATCACCGTTGCCATGATGACCATTATGACATCATCGTCGCCATGACAACCATTATGACATCATCGTCGCCATGGTGACCATTATGACACCACCGTTGCCATGACGGCCATTATGACATCATCGTCGCCTTGATGACAATTATGACATCATCATCGCCTTGACGACCATTATGAAATCATCATCGCCATGATGACCCTTTATGACATTATCGTCGCCATGACGACCCTAATGACATCATCGTCGCCATGGCAACCATTATGACATAATCGTCGCCATGGCAACCATTATGACATCATCGTCGCCATGACGACCATTATGACATCATCATCGCCATGACAACCAATATGATATCATCGTCGCCATGATGACCATTATGACATCATCGTCGCCATGACAACCATTATGACATCATCGTCGCCATGGCGACCATTATGACATCACCGTTGCCATGACGACCATTATGAAATCATCGTAGCCATTACGACCATTATTAAATCACAGTCGCCATGACAACCATTATGACATCTTCGTCGCCATGACGACCATTATGACATCATGACATCACCGTTGCCATGACGACCATTATTACATTAGCGTCGCCATGACGACCATTATGACATAATCGTCGTCATGACAACCATTATGACAACATTGTCGCCATGGCAACCATTATGACATCATCATCGCCATGACAACCAATATGATATCATTGTCGCCATGACAACCATTATGACATCATTGTCGCCATGACGACCATTATGACATCATCATCGCCATGGCGACCATTATGACATCATCATCGCCATGATGACCGTTATGACAATATCGTCGCCATGACGACCCTTATGACATCATCGTCGCCATGGCAACCATTATGACATCATCATCGCCATGACAACCAATATGATATCATTGTCGCCATGACAACCATTATGACATCATCGTCGCCATGGCAACCATTATGACATCACGGTCGCCATGTCGACCATTATGACATCATCGTAGCCATTACGATCATTATTAAATCACAGTCGCCATGAAAACCATTATGACATCTTCGTCGCCATGACGACCATTATGACATCATGACATCACCATTGCTATGACGACCATTATGACATCACCGTTGCCATGACGACCATTATGACATCATCGTAGCCATTACGACCATTATCACAGTCGCCATGACAACCATTATGACATTATCGTCGCCATGACGACCATTATGACATCATCGTCGCCATGACAACCATTATGACATCATCGTCGCCATGGCGACCATTATGACACCACCGTTGCCATGACGACCATTATGACATCATTGTCGCCATGATGACCGTTATGACATTATCGTCGCCATGACGACCCTTATGACATCATCGTCGCCATGGCAACCATTATGACATTATCATCGCCATGACAACCAATATGATATCATCGTCGCCATGATGACCATTATGACATCATCATCGCCATGACAACCATTATGACATCATCGTCGCCATGGTGACCATTATGACATCACCGTCGCCATGACGAGCATTATGACATCATCGTAGCCATTACGACCATTATTAAATTACAGTCGCCATGACAACCATTATGACATCTTCGTCGTCATGACGACCATTATGACATCATGACATCACCGTTGCCATGACGACCATTATGACATCATCGTCGCCATGACAACCATTATGACATCACAATCGCCATGACGACCATTATGGCATCATCATCGCCATGATGACCCTTTATGACATTATCGTCGCCATGACGACCCTTATGACATCATCGTCGCCATGGCAACCATTATGACATCATCATCACCATGACAACCAATATGATATCATCGTCGCCATGATGACCATTGTGATATCATCGTCGCCATGACAACCATTATGACATCATCGTCGCCATGACGACCATTATGACATCACCGTTGCCATGACGACCATTATGACATCATCGTAGCCATTACGACCATTATTAAATCACAGTCGCCATGACAACCATTATGACATCTTCGTCGCAATGACGACCATTATGACATCATGACATCACCGTTGCCATGATGACCATTATGACATCACCGTTGCCATGACGACCATTATGACATCATCGTAGCCATTACGACCATTATCACAGTCGCCATGACAACCATTATGACATCATCGTCGCCATGACAACCATTATGACATCATCATCGCCATGATGACCGTTATGACAATATCGTCGCCATGACGACACTTATGACATCATCGTCTCCATGGCAACCATTATGACATCATCATCGCCATGACAACCAATATGATATAATTGTCGCCATGACAACCATTATGACATCATCATCGCCTTGGCAACCATTATGACATCATCGTCGCCATGACGACCATTATGACATCACCGTTGCCATGTCGACCATTATGACATCATCGTAGCTATTACGACCATTATTAAATCACAGTCGCCATGACAACCATTATGACATCTTCGTCGCCATGTCGACCATTATGACATCATGACATCACCGTTGCTATGACGACCATTATGACATCACCGTTGCCATGACGACCATTATGACATCATCGTAGCCATTACGACCATTATTAAATCACAGTCGCCATGACAACCATTATGACATCTTCGTCGCCATGACGACCATTAGACATCATGACATCACCGTTGCCATGACGACCATTATGACATCATCGTCGCCATGACAACCATTATGACATCATCGTCGCCATGGTGACCATTATGACACCACCGTTGCCATGACGACCATTATGACATCATCGTCGCCTTGATGACAATTATGACATCATCATCGCCATGACGACCATTATGACATCATCATCGCCATGATGACCCTTTATGACATTATCATCGTCATGACGACCCTTATGACATCATCGTCGCCATGGCAACCATTATGACATCATCGTCGCCATGGCAACCATTATGACATCATCGTCGCCATGACAACCATTATGACATCATCGTCGCCATGGCGACCATTATGACATCACCGTTGCCATGACGACCATTATGACATCATCGTAGCCATTACGACCATTATTAAATCACAGTCGCCATGACAACCATTATGACATCTTCGTCGCCATGACGACCATTATGACATCATGACATCACCGTTGCCATGACGACCATTATTACATTAGCGTCGCCATGACGACCATTATGACATCATCGTCGCCATGACAACCATTATGACAACATTGTCGCCATGGCAACCATTATGACATCATCATCGCCATGACAACCATTATGATATCATTGTCGCCATGACAACCATTATGACATCATTGTCGCCATGACGACCATTATGACATCATTGTCGCCATGGCGACCATTATGACATCATCATCGCCATGATGACCGTTATGACAATATTGTCGCCATGACGACCCTTATGACATCATCGTCGCCATGGCAACCATTATGACATCATCATCGCCATGACAACCAATATGATATCATTGTCGCCATGACAGCCATTATGACATCATCGTCGCCATGTCGACCATTATGAAATCATCGTAGCCATTACGATCATTATTAAATCACAGTCGCCATGAAAACCATTATGACATCTTCGTCGCCATGACGACCATTATGACATCATGACATCACCATTGCTATGACGACCATTATGACATCACCGTTGCCATGACGACCATTATGACATCATCGTAGCCATTACGACCATTATCACAGTCGCCATGACAACCATTATGACATCTTCGTCGCCATGACGACCATTATGACATCATCGTCGCCATGACAACCATTATGACATCATCGTCGCCATGGCGACCATTATGACACCACCGTTGCCATGACGACCATTATGACATCATTGTCGCCATGATGACCGTTATGACATTATCGTCGCCATGACGACCCTTATGACATCATCATCGCCATGGCAACCATTATGACATCATCATCGCCATGACAACCAATATGATATCATCATCACCATGATGACCATTATGACATCATCATCGCCATGACAACCATTATGACATCATCGTCGCCATGGTGACCATTATGACATCACCGTCGCCATGACGACCATTATGATATCATCGTAACCATTACGACCATTATTAAATTACAGTCGCCATGACAACCATTATGACATCTTCGTCGTCATGACGACCATTATGACATCATGACATCACCGTTGCCATGACGACCATCATGACATCATCGTCGCCATGACAACCATTATGACATCACAATCGCCATGACGACCATTATGGCATCATCATCGCCATGATGACCCTTTATGACATTATCGTCGCCATGACGACCCTTATGACATCATCGTCACCATGGCAACCATTATGACATCATCATCAATATGACAACCAATATGATATCATCGTCGCCATGATGACCATTGTGATATCATCGTCGCCATGACAACCATTATGACATCATCGTCGCCATGACGACCATTATGACATCACCGTTGCCATGACGACCATTATGACATCATCGTAGCCATTACGACCATTATTAAATCACAGTCGCCATGACAACAATTATGACATCTTCGTCGCCATGACGACCATTGTGACATCATGACATCACCGTTGCCATGACGACCATTATGACATCACCGTTGCCATGACGACCATTATGACATCATCGTCGCCATGACGACCATTATGACATCATCGTCGCCATGACGACCATTATGACATCATCGTCGCCATGACGACCATTATGACATCATCGTCGCCATGACGACCATTATGACATCATCGTCGCCATGACGACCATTATGACATCATCGTCGCCATGGCGACCATTATGACATCATCATCGCCATGACGACCCTTATGACATCATCGTCGCCATGGCAACCATTATGACATCATCATCGCCATGACAACCAATATGATATCATTGTCGCCATGACAACCATTATGACATCATCGTCGCCATGGCAACCATTATGACATCACGGTCGCCATGTCGACCATTATGACATCATCGTAGCCATTACGATCATTATTAAATCACAGTCGCCATGACAACCATTATGACATCTTCGTCGCCATGACGACCATTATGACATCATGACATCACCATTGCTATGACGACCATTATGACATCACCGTTGCCATGATGACCATTATGACATCATCGTCGCCATGACAACCATTATGACATCATCGTCGCCATGGTGACCATTATGACACCACCGTTGCCATGACGACCATTATGACATCATCGTCGCCTTGATGACAATTATGACATCATCATCGCCATGACGACCATTATGACATCATCATCGCCATGATGACCCTTTATGACATTATCGTCGCCATGACGACCCTTATGACATCATCGTCGCCATGGCAACCATTATGACATCATCGTCGCCATGGCAACCATTATGACATCATCGTCGCCATGACGACCATTATGACATCATCATCGCCATGACAACCAATATGATATCATCGTCGCCATGATGACCATTATGACATCATCGTCGCCATGACAACCATTATGACATCATCGTCGCCATGGCGACCATTATGACATCACCGTTGCCATGACGACCATTATGACATCATCGTAGCCATTACGACCATTATTAAATCACAGTCGCCATGACAACCATTATGACATCTTCGTCGCCATGACGACCATTATGACATCATGACATCACCGTTGCCATGACGACCATTATTACATTAGCGTCGCCATGACAACCATTATGACATCATCGTCGCCATGACAACCATTATGACAACATCGTCGCCATGGCAACCATTATGACATCATCATCGCCATGACAACCATTATGACATCATTGTCGCCATGACGACCATTATGACATCATCGTCGCCATGACGACCATTATGACATCATCGTCGCCATGGCGACCATTATGACAATATCGTCGCCATGACGACCCTTATGACATCATCGTCGCCATGGCAACCATTATGACATCACGGTCGCCATGTCGACCATTATGACATCATCGTAGCCATTACGATCATTATTAAATCACAGTCGCCATGACAACCATTATGACATCTTCGTCGCCATGACGACCATTATGACATCATGACATCACCATTGCTATGACGACCATTATGACATCACCGTTGCCATGATGACCATTATGACATCATCGTCGCCATGACAACCATTATGACATCATCGTCGCCATGGTGACCATTATGACACCACCGTTGCCATGACGGCCATTATGACATCATCGTCGCCTTGATGACAATTATGACATCATCATCGCCTTGACGACCATTATGAAATCATCATCGCCATGATGACCCTTTATGACATTATCGTCGCCATGACGACCCTAATGACATCATCGTCGCCATGGCAACCATTATGACATAATCGTCGCCATGGCAACCATTATGACATCATCGTCGCCATGACGACCATTATGACATCATCATCGCCATGACAACCAATATGATATCATCGTCGCCATGATGACCATTATGACATCATCGTCGCCATGACAACCATTATGACATCATCGTCGCCATGGCGACCATTATGACATCACCGTTGCCATGACGACCATTATGACATCATCGTAGCCATTACGACCATTATCACAGTCGCCATGACAACCATTATGACATCTTCGTCGCCATGACGACCATTATGACATCATCGTCGCCATGACAACCATTATGACATCATCGTCGCCATGGCGACCATTATGACACCACCGTTGCCATGACGACCATTATGACATCATTGTCGCCATGATGACCGTTATGACATTATCGTCGCCATGACGACCCTTATGACATCATCGTCGCCATGGCAACCATTATGACATCATCATCGCCATGATGACCATTATGACATCATCATCGCCATAACAACCATTATGACATCATCGTCGCCATGGTGACCATTATGACATCACCGTCGCCATGACGACCATTATGACATCATCGTAGCCATTACGACCATTATTAAATTACAGTCGCCATGACAACCATTATAACATCTTCGTCGTCATGACGACCATTATGACATCATGACATCACCGTCGCCATGACGACCATTATGACATCATCGTCGCCATGACAACCATTATGACATCACAATCGCCATGACGACCATTATGGCATCATCATCGCCATGATGACCCTTTATGACATTATCGTCGCCATGACGACCCTTATGACATCATCGTCGCCATGGCAACCATTATGACATCATCATCACCATGACAACCAATATGATATCATCGTCGCCATGATGACCATTGTGATATCATCGTCGCCATGACAACCATTATGACATCATCGTCGCCATGATGACCATTATGACATCACCGTTGCCATGACGACCATTATGACATCATCGTAGCCATTACGACCATTATTAAATCACAGTCGCCATGACAACCATTATGACATCTTCGTCGCCATGACGACCATTATGACATCATGACATCACCGTTGCCATGACGACCATTATGACATCACCGTTGCCATGACGACCATTATGACATCATCGTCGCCATGACGACCATTATGACATCATCGTCGCCATGACGACCATTATGACATCATCGTCGCCATGACAACCATTATGACATCATCGTCGCCATGACGACCATTATGACATCATCGTCGCCATGGCGACCTTTATGACATCATCATCGCCATGATGACCGTTATGACAATATCGTCGCCATTACGACCCTTATGACATCATCGTCGCCATGGCAACCATTATGACATCATCATCGCCATGACAACCAATATGATATCATTGTCGCCATGACAACCATTATGACATCATCGTTGCCATGGCAACCATTATGACATCACGGTCGCCATGTCGACCATTATGACATCATCGTAGCCATTACGATCATTATTAAATCACAGTCGCCATGACAACCATTATGACATCTTCGTCGCCATGACGACCATTATGACATCATGACATCACCATTGCTATGACGACCATTATGACATCATCGTAGCCATTACGACCATTATCAAAGTCGCCATGACCACCATTATGACATCTTGACATCACCGTTGCCATGACGACCATTATTACATCATCGTCGCCATGACAACCATTATGACATCATCGTCGCCATGGCGACCATTACGACACCACCGTTGCCATGACGACCATTATGACATCATTGTTGCCTTGACGACAATTATGACATTATCATCGCCATGACGACCATTATGACATCATCATCGCCATGATGACCGTTATGACATTATCGTCGCCATGACGACCCTTATGACATCATCGTCGCCATGGAAACCATTATGACATCATCATCGCCATGACAACCAATATGATATCATCGTCGCCATGATGACCATTATGACATCATCGTCGCCATGACAACCATTATGACATCATCGTCGCCATGGTGACCATTATGACATCACCGTCGCCATGACGACCATTATGACATCATCGTAGCCATTACGACCATTATTAAATCACAGTCGCCATGACAACCATTATGACATCTTCGTCGCCATGACGACCATTATGACATCATGACATCACCGTTGCCATGACGACCATTATGACATCACCGTTGCCATGACGACCATTATGACATCACCGTCACCATGACGACCATTATGACATAATCGTCGCCATGACAACCATTATGACATCACAATCGCCATGACGACCATTATGGCATCATCATCGCCATGATGACCCTGTATGACATTATCGTCGCCATGACGACCCTTATGACATCATCGTCGCCATGGCAACCATTATGACATCATCATCGCCATGACAACCAATATGATATCATCGTCGCCATGATGACCATTGTGATATCATCGTCGCCATGACAACCATTATGACATCATCGTCGCCATGACCACCATTATGACATCACCGTTGCCATGACGACCATTATGACATCATCGTAGCCATTACGACTATTATTAAATCACAGTCGCCATGACAACCATTATGACATCTCCGTTGCCATGACGACCATTATGACACCACCGTTGCTATGACGACCATGATGACATCATCGTCGCCATAACGACCATTATGACATCATCGTAGCCATGACAACCATTATGACATCATCGTCGCCATGGCAACCATTATGACATCATATTCGCCATGGCGACCATTATGACATCACCGTCGCCATGACGACCATTATGACATCATCGTAGCCATTACGACCATTATTAAATCACAGTCGCCATGACAACCATTATGACATCTTCGTCGCCATGACGACCATTATGACATCATCGTCGCTATGACAACCATTATGACATCACAATCGCCATGACGACCATTATGACATCATCGTCGCCATGGCGACCATTATGGCATCATCATCGCCGTGATGACCGTTATGACAATATCGTCCCAATGACGACCCTTATAACATCATCGTCGCCATGGCAACCATTATGACATCATCATCGCCATGACAACCAATATGATATCATTGTCGCCATGACAACCATTATGACATCATCGTCGCCATGGCAACCATTATGACATTACGGTCGCCATGTCGACCATTATGACATCATCGTAGCCATTACGACCATTATTAAATCACAGTCTCCATGACAACCATTGTGACATCTTCGTCGCCATGACGACCATTATGACATCACCGTTCCTATGACGAACATTATGACATCACCGTTGCCATGACGACCATTATGACATCATCGTAGCCATTACGACCATTATTAAATCACAGTCACCATGACAACCATTATGACATCTTCGTCGCCATGACGACCATTATGACATCATGACATCACCGTTGCCATGACGACCATTATGACATCATCGTCGCCATGACAACCATTATGACATCATCGTCGCCATGGCGACCATTATGACACCACCGTTGCCATGACGACCATTATGACATCATCGTCGCCTTGACGACAATTATGACATCATCATCGCCATGACGACCATTATGACATCATCATCGCCATGATGACCGTTATGACATTATCGTCGCCATGATGACCCTTATGACATCATCGTCGCCATGGCAACCATTATGACATCATCGTCGCCATGGCGACCATTATGACATCACCTTCACCATGACGACCATTATGACATCACCGTAGCCATTACGACCATTATTAAATCACAGTCGCCATGACAACCATTATGACATCTTCGTCGCCATGACGACCATTATGACATCATGACATCACCGTTGCCATGACGACCATTATGACATCACCGTTGCCATGACGACCATTATGACATCATCGTCGCCATGACGACCGTTATGACATCATCGTCGCCATGACACCCATTATGACATCACAATCGCCATGACGACCATTATGGCATCATCATCGCCATGATGACCCTTTATGACATCATCGTCGCCATGACACCCATTATGACATCACAATCGCCATGACAACCATTATGACATCATCATCGCCATGACAACCAATATGATATCATCATCACCATGATGACCATTATGACATCATCATCGCCATGACAACCATTATGACATCATCGTCGCCATGGTAACCATTATGACATCACCGTCGCCATGACGACCATTATGATATCATCGTAACCATTACGACCATTATTAAATTACAGTCGCCATGACAACCATTATGACATCTTCGTTGTCATGACGACCATTATGACATCATGACATCACCGTTGCCATGACGACCATCATGACATCATCGTCGCCATGACAACCATTATGACATCACAATCGCCATGACGACCATTATGGCATCATCATCGCCATGATGACCCTTTATGACATTATCGTCGCCATGACGACCCTTATGACATCATCGTCACCATGGCAACCATTATGACATCATCATCAATATGACAACCAATATGATATCATCGTCGCCATGATGACCATTGTGATATCATCGTCGCCATGACAACCATTATGACATCATCGTCGCCATGACGACCATTATGACATCACCGTTGCCATGACGACCATTATGACATCATCGTAGCCATTACGACCATTATTAAATCACAGTCGCCATGACAACAATTATGACATCTTCGTCGCCATGACGACCATTGTGACATCATGACATCACCGTTGCCATGACGACCATTATGACATCACCGTTGCCATGACGACCATTATGACATCATCGTCGCCATGACGACCATTATGACATCATCGTCGCCATGACGACCATTATGACATCATCGTCGCCATGACAACCATTATGACATCATCGTCGCCATGACGACCATTATGACATCATCGTCGCCATGACGACCATTATGACATCATCGTCGCCATGGCGACCATTATGACATCATCATCGCCATGACGACCCTTATGACATCATCGTCGCCATGGCAACCATTATGACATCATCATCGCCATGACAACCAATATGATATCATTGTCGCCATGACAACCATTATGACATCATCGTCGCCATGGCAACCATTATGACATCACGGTCGCCATGTCGACCATTATGACATCATCGTAACCATTACGATCATTATTAAATCACAGTCGCCATGACAACCATTATGACATCTTCGTCGCCATGACGACCATTATGACATCATGACATCACCATTGCTATGACGACCATTATGACATCACCGTTGCCATGATGACCATTATGACATCATCGTCGCCATGACAACCATTATGACATCATCGTCGCCATGGTGACCATTATGACACCACCGTTGCCATGACGACCATTATGACATCATCGTCGCCTTGATGACAATTATGACATCATCATCGCCATGACGACCATTATGACATCATCATCGCCATGATGACCCTTTATGACATTATCGTCGCCATGACGACCCTTATGACATCATCGTCGCCATGGCAACCATTATGACATCATCGTCGCCATGGCAACCATTATGACATCATCGTCGCCATGACGACCATTATGACATCATCATCGCCATGACAACCAATATGATATCATCGTCGCCATGATGACCATTATGACATCATCGTCGCCATGACAACCATTATGACATCATCGTCGCCATGGCGACCATTATGACATCACCGTTGCCATGACGACCATTATGACATCATCGTAGCCATTACGACCATTATTAAATCACAGTCGCCATGACAACCATTATGACATCTTCGTCGCCATGACGACCATTATGACATCATGACATCACCGTTGCCATGACGACCATTATTACATTAGCGTCGCCATGACAACCATTATGACATCATCGTCGCCATGACAACCATTATGACAACATTGTCGCCATGGCAACCATTATGACATCATCATCGCCATGACAACCATTATGACATCATTGTCGCCATGACGACCATTATGACATCATCGTCGCCATGACGACCATTATGACATCATCGTCGCCATGGCGACCATTATGACAATATCGTCGCCATGACGACCCTTATGACATCATCGTCGCCATGGCAACCATTATGACATCATCATCGCCATGACAACCAATATGATATCATTGTCGCCATGACAACCATTATGACATCATGACATCACCATTGCTATGACGACCATTATGACATCACCGTTGCCATGACGACCATTATGACATCATCGTAGCCATTACGACCATTATCACAGTCGCCATGACAACCATTATGACATCTTCGTCGCCATGACGACCATTATGACATCATCGTCGCCATGACAACCATTATGACATCATCGTCGCCATGGCGACCATTATGACACCACCGTTGCCATGACGACCATTATGACATCATTGTCGCCATGATGACCGTTATGACATTATCGTCGCCATGACGACCCTTATGACATCATCGTCGCCATGGCAACCATTATGACATCATCATCGCCATGACAACCAATATGATATCATCGTCGCCATGATGACCATTATGACATCATCATCGCCATAACAACCATTATGACATCATCGTCGCCATGGTGACCATTATGACATCACCGTCGCCATGACGACCATTATGACATCATCGTAGCCATTACGACCATTATTAAATTACAGTCGCCATGACAACCATTATGACATCTTCGTCGTCATGACGACCATTATGACATCATGACATCACCGTTGCCATGACGACCATTATGACATCATCGTCGCCATGACAACCATTATGACATCACAATCGCCATGACGACCATTATGGCATCATCATCGCCATGATGACCCTTTATGACATTATCGTCGCCATGACGACCCTTATGACATCATCGTCGCCATGGCAACCATTATGACATCATCATCACCATGACAACCAATATGATATCATCGTCGCCATGATGACCATTGTGATATCATCGTCGCCATGACAACCATTATGACATCATCGTCGCCATGACGACCATTATGACATCACCGTTGCCATGACGACCATTATGACATCATCGTAGCCATTACGACCATTATTAAATCACAGTCGCCATGACAACCATTATGACATCTTCGTCGCCATGACGACCATTATGACATCATGACATCACCGTTGCCATGACAACCATTATGACATCACCGTTGCCATGACGACCATTATGACATCATCGTCGCCATGACGACCATTATGACATCATCGTCGCCATGACGACCATTATGACATCATCGTCGCCATGAGAACCATTATAACATCATCGTCGCCATGGCGACCTTTATGACATCATCATCGCCATGATGACCGTTATGACAATATCGTCGCCATGACGACCCTTATGACATCATCGTCGCCATGGCAACCATTATGACATCATCATCGCCATGACAACCAATATGATATCATTGTCGCCATGACAACCATTATGACATCATCGTTGCCATGGCAACCATTATGACATCACGGTCGCCATGTCGACCATTATGACATCATCGTAGCCATTACGATCATTATTAAATCACAGTCGCCATGACAACCATTATGACATCTTCGTCGCCATGACGACCATTATGACATCATGACATCACCATTGCTATGACGACCATTATGACATCACCGTTGCCATGACGACCATTATGACATCATCGTAGCCATTACGACCATTATCAAAGTCGCCATGACCACCATTATGACATCTTGACATCACCGTTGCCATGACGACCATTATTACATCATCGTCGCCATGACAACCATTATGACATCATCGTCGCCATGGCGACCATTACGACACCACCGTTGCCATGACGACCATTATGTCATCATTGTTGCCTTGACGACAATTATGACATTATCATCGCCATGACGACCATTATGACATCATCATCGCCATGATGACCGTTATGACATTATCGTCGCCATGACGACCCTTATGACATCATCGTCGCCATGGAAACCATTATGACATCATCATCGCCATGACAACCAATATGATATCATCGTCGCCATGATGACCATTATGACATCATCGTCGCCATGACAACCATTATGACATCATCATCGCCATGGTGACCATTATGACATCACCGTCGCCATGACGACCATTATGACATCATCGTAGCCATTACGACCATTATTAAATCACAGTCGCCATGACAACCATTATGACATCTTCGTCGCCATGACGACCATTATGACATCATGACATCACCGTTGCCATGACGACCATTATGACATCACCGTTGCCATGACGACCATTATGACATCACCGTCACCATGACGACCATTATGACATAATCGTCGCCATGACAACCATTATGACATCACAATCGCCATGACGACCATTATGGCATCATCATCGCCATGATGACCCTGTATGACATTATCGTCGCCATGACGACCCTTATGACATCATCGTCGCCATGGCAACCATTATGACATCATCATCGCCATGACAACCAATATGATATCATCGTCGCCATGATGACCATTGTGATATCATCGTCGCCATGACAACCATTATGACATCATCGTCGCCATGACCACCATTATGACATCACCGTTGCCATGACGACCATTATGACATCATCGTAGCCATTACGACTATTAAATCACAGTCGCCATGACAACCATTATGACATCTCCGTTGCCATGACGACCATTATGACACCACCGTTGCTATGACGACCATGATGACATCATCGTCGCCATAACGACCATTATGACATCATCGTAGCCATGACAACCATTATGACATCATCGTCGCCATGGCAACCATTATGACATCATATTCGCCATGGCGACCATTATGACATCACCGTCGCCATGACGACCATTATGACATCATCGTAGCCATTACGACCATTATTAAATCACAGTCGCCATGACAACCATTATGACATCATCGTCGCCATGACGACCATTATGACATCATCGTCGCTATGACAACCATTATGACATCACAATCGCCATGACGACCATTATGACATCATCGTCGCCATGGCGACCATTATGGCATCATCATCGCCGTGATGACCGTTATGACAATATCGTCCCAATGACGACCCTTATAACATCATCGTCGCCATGGCAACCATTATGACATCATCATCGCCATGACAACCAATATGATATCATTGTCGCCATGACAACCATTATGACATCATCGTCGCCATGGCAACCATTATGACATTACGGTCGCCATGTCGACCATTATGACATCATCGTAGCCATTACGACCATTATTAAATCACAGTCTCCATGACAACCATTGTGACATCTTCGTCGCCATGACGACCATTATGACATCACCGTTCCTATGACGAACATTATGACATCACCGTTGCCATGACGACCATTATGACATCATCGTAGCCATTACGACCATTATTAAATCACAGTCACCATGACAACCATTATGACATCTTCGTCGCCATGACGACCATTATGACATCATGACATCACCGTTGCCATGACGACCATTATGACATCATCGTCGCCATGACAACCATTATGACATCATCGTCGCCATGGCGACCATTATGACACCACCGTTGCCATGACGACCATTATGACATCATCGTCGCCTTGACGACAATTATGACATCATCATCGCCATGACGACCATTATGACATCATCATCGCCATGATGACCGTTATGACATTATCGTCGCCATGATGACCCTTATGACATCATCGTCGCCATGGCAACCATTATGACATCATCATCGCCATGACGACCATTATGACATCATCATCGCCATGATGACCGTTATGACATTATCGTCGCCATGATGACCATTATGACATCATCGTCGCCATGACAACCATTATGACATCATCGTCACCATGGCGACCATTATGACATCACCTTCACCATGACGACCATTATGACATCACCGTAGCCATTACGACCATTATTAAATCACAGTCGCCATGACAACCATTATGACATCTTCGTCGCCATGACGACCATTATGACATCATGACATCACCGTTGCCATGACGACCATTATGACATCACCGTTGCCATGACGACCATTATGACATCATCGTCGCCATGACGACCATTATGACATCATCGTCGCCATGACACCCATTATGACATCACAATCGCCATGACGACCATTATGGCATCATCATCGCCATGATGACCCTTTATGACATTATCGTCGCCATGACGACCCTTATGACATCATCGTCGCCATGGCAACCATTATGACATCATCATCGCCATGACAACCAATATGATATCATCGTCGCCATGATGACCATTATGATATCATCGTCGCCATGACGACCATTATGACATCATCGTCGCCATGACAACCATTATGACATCATCGTCGCCATGGCGACCATTATGACATCACCGTTGCCATGACGACCATTATGACATCATCGTAGCCATTACGACCATTATTAAATCACAGTCGCCATGACAACCATTATGACATCTTCGTCGCCATGACGACCATTATGACATCATGACATCACCGTTGCCATGACGACCATTATGACATCACCGTTGCCATGACGACCATTATGACATCATCGTCGCCATGACGACCATTATGACATCATCGTCGCCATGACAACCATTATGACATCACAATCGCCATGACGACCATTATGGCATCATCATCGCCATGATGACCCTTTATGACATTATCGTCGCCATGACGACCCTTATGACATCATCGTCGCCATGGCAACCATTATGACATCATCATCGCCATGACAACCAATATGATATCATCGTCGCCATGATGACCATTATATCATCATCGCCATGACAACCAATATGATATCATCGTCGCCATGATGACCATTATGACATCATCGTCGCCATGACAACCATTATGACATCATATTCGCCATGGCGACCATTATGACATCACCGTCGCCATGACAACCATTATGACATCACCGTCGCCATGACGACCATTATTAAATCACAGTCGCCATGACAACCATTATGACATCTTCGTCGCCATGACGACCATTATGACATCATGACATCAACGTTGCCATGACGACCATTATGACATCACCGTTGCCATGACGACCATTATGACATCATCGTCGCCATGACAACCATTATGACATCACAATCGCCATGACGACCATTATGACATCATCGTCGCCATGGCGACCATTATGACATCATCATCGCCATGATGACCGTTATGACATCATCATCGCCATGATGACCGTTATGACATCATCATCGCCATGATGACCGTTATGACAATATCGTTGCCATGACGACCCTTATGACATCATCGTCGCCATGGCAACCATTATGACATCATCATCGCCATGACAACCAATATGATATCATTGTCGCCATGACAACCATTATGACATCATCGTCGCCATGGCAACCATTACGACATCACGGTCACCATGTCGACCATTATGACATCATCGTAGCCATTACGACCATTATTAAATCACAGTCGCCATGACAACCATTATGACATCTTCGTTGCCATGACGACCATTATGACATCATGACATCACCGTTGCTATGACGACCATTATGACATCACCGTTGCCATGACGACCATTATGACATCATCGTAGCCATTACGACCATTATTAAATCACAGTCGCCATGACACCCATTATGACATCTTCGTCGCCATGACGACCATTATGACATCATGACATCACCGTTGCCATGACGACCATTATGACATCATCGTCGCCATGACAACCATTATGACATCATCGTCGCCATGGCGACCATTATGACACCACCGTTGCCATGACGACCATTATGACATCATCGTCGCCTTGACGACAATTATGACATCATCATCGCCATGACGACCATTATGACATCATCATCGACATGATGACCGTTATGACATTATCGTCGCCATGACGACCCTTATGAAATCATCGTCGCCATGGCAACCATTATGACATAATCATCGCCATGACAACCAATATGATATCATCGTCACCATGATGACCATTATGACATCATCGTCGCCATGACAATCATTATGACATCATCGTCGCCATGGCGACCATTATGACATCACCGTCACCATGACGACCATTATGACATCATCGTAGCCATTACGACCATTATTAAATCACAGTCGCCATGACAACCATTATGACATCTTCGTCGCCATGACGACCATTATGACATCATGACATCACCGTTGCCATGACGACCATTATGACATCATCGTCGCCATGACAACCATTATGACATCACAATCGCCATGACGACCATTATGGCATCATCATCGCCATGATGACCCTTTATGACATTATCATCGCCATGACGACCCTTATGACATCAACGTCGCCATGGCAACCATTATGACATCATCATCACCATGACAACCAATATGATATCATCGTCGCCATGACGACCATTATGACATCATGACATCACCGTTGCCATGACGACCATTATGACATCATCGTCGCCATGACGACCATTATGACATCATCGTCGCCATGACGACCATTATGACATCATCGTCGCCATGACAACCATTATGACATCATCGTCGCCATGATGACCATTATGACATCATCGTCGCCATGGCGACCATTATGACATCATCATCGCCATGATGACCGTTATGACAATATCGTCGCCATGACGACCCTTATGACATCATCATCGCCATGGCAACCATTATGACATCATCATCGCCATGACAACCAATATGATATCATTGTCGCCATGACAACCATTATGACATCATCGTCGCCATGGCAACCATTATGACATCACGGTCGCCATGTCGACCATTATGACATCATCGTAGCCATTACGATCATTATTAAATCACAGTCGCCATGACAACCATTATGACATCTTCGTCGCCATGACGACCATTATCACATCATGACATCACCGTTGCCATGACGACCATTATGACATCACCGTTGCCATGACGACCATTATGACATCATCGTCGCCATGACGACCATTATGACATCATCGTCGCTATGACAACCATTATGACATCACAATCGCCATGACGACCATTATGACATCATCGTCGCCATGGCGACCATTATGACATCATCATCGCCATGATGACCGTTATGACAATATCGTCCCAATGACGACCCTTATAACATCATCGTCGCCATGACAACCATTATGACATCATCGTCGCCATGGTGACCATTATGACACCACCGTTGCCATGACGACCATTATGACATCATTGTCGCCTTGACGACAATTATGACATTATCATCGCCATGACGACCATTATTACATCATCATCGCCATGATGACCGTTATGACATTATCGTCGCCATGACGACCCTTATGACATCATCGTCACCATGGAAACCATTATGACATCATCATCGCCATGACAACCAATATGATATCATCGTCGCCATGATGACCATTATGACATCATCGTCGCCATGGTGACCATTATGACATCACCGTCGCCATGACGACCATTATGACATCATCGTAGCCATTACGACCATTATTAAATCACAGTCGCCATGACAACCATTATGACATCTTCGTCGCCATGACGACCATTATGACATCATGACATCACCGTTGCCATGACGACCATTATGACATCACCGTTGCCATGACGACCATTATGACATCACCGTCACCATGATGACCATTATGACATAATCGTCGCCATGACAACCATTATGACATCACAATCGCCATGACGACCATTATGGCATCATCATCGCCATGATGACCCTTTATGACATTATCGTCGCCATGACGACCCTTATGACATCATCGTCGCCATGGCAACCATTATGACATCATCATCGCCATGACAACCAATATGATATCATCGTCGCCATGATGACCATTGTGATATCATCGTCGCCATGACAACCATTATGACATCATCGTCGCCATGACCACCATTATGACATCACCGTTGCCATGACGACCATTATGACATCATCGTAGCCATTACGACTATTATTAAATCACAGTCGCCATGACAACCATTATGACATCTTCGTCGCCATGACGACCATTATGACATCATGACATCACCGTTGCCATGACGAACATTATGACATCACCGTTGCTATGACGACCATTATGACATCATCGTCGCCATGACGACCATTATGACATCATCGTAGCCATGACAACCATTATGACATCATCGTCGCCATGGCAACCATTATGACATCATATTCGCCAAGGCGACCATTATGACATCACCGTCACCATGACGACCATTATGACATCATCATAGCCATTACGACCATTATTAAATCACAGTCGCCATGACAACCTTTATGACATCTTCGTCGCCATGACGACCATTATGACATCATGACATCACCGTTGCCATGACGGCCATTATGACATCACCGTTGCCATGACGACCATTATGACATCATCGTCGCCATGACGACCATTATGACATCATCGTCGCTATGACAACCATTATGACATCACAATCGCCATGACGACCATTATGACATCATCGTCGCCATGGCGACCATTATGACATCATCATCGCCATGATGACCGTTATGACAATATCGTCCCAATGACGACCCTTATAACATCATCGTCGCCATGGCAACCATTATGACATCATCATCACCATAACAACCAATATGATATCATTGTCGCCATGACAACCATTATGACATCATCGTCGCCATGGCAATCATTATGACATTACGGTCGCCATGTCGACCATTATGACATCATCGTAGCCATTACGACCATTATTAAATCACAGTCTCCATGACAACCATTGTGACATCTTCGTCGCCATGACGACCATTATGACATCACCGTTCCTATGACGACCATTATGACATCACCGTTGCCATGACGACCATTATGACATCATCGTAGCCATTACGACCATTATTAAATCACAGTCGCCATGACAACCATTATGACATCTTCGTCGCCATGACGACCATTATGACATCATGACATCACCGTTGCCATGATGACCATTATGACATCATCGTCGCCATGACAACCATTATGACATCACCGTCGCCATCGCGACCATTATGACACCACCGTTGCCATGACGACCATTATGACATCATCGCCGCCTTGACGACAATTATGACATCATCATCGCCATGACGACCATTATGACATCATCATCGCCATGATGACCGTTATGACATTATCGTCGCCATGATGACCCTTATGACATCATCGTCGCCATGGCAACCATTATGACATCATCATCGCCATGACGACCATTATGACATCATCATCAGCATGATGACCGTTATGACACTATCGTCGCCATGATGACCATTATGACATCATCGTCGCCATGACAACCATTATGACATCATCGTCGCCATGACGACCATTATGACATCACCGTAGCCATTACGACCATTATTAAATCACAGTCGCCATGACAACCATTATGACATCTTCGTCGCCATGACGACCATTATGACATCATGACATCACCGTTGCCATGACGACCATTATGACATCATCGTCGCCATGACGACCATTATGACATCATCGTAGCCATGATGACCCTTTATGACATTATCGTCGCCATGACGACCCTTATGACATCATCGTCGCCATGGCAACCATTATGACATCATCATCACCATGACAACCAATATGATATCATCGTCGCCATGATGACCATTGTGATATCATCGTCGCCATGACAACCATTATGACATCATCGTCGCCATGACGACCATTATGACATCACCGTTGCCATGACGACCATTATGACATCATCGTAGCCATTACGACCATTATTAAATCACAGTCGCCATGACAACCATTATGACATCTTTGTCGCCATGACGACCATTATGACATCATGACATCACCGTTGCCATGACGACCATTATGACATCATCGTCGCTATGACGACCATTATGACATCATCGTCACCATGACGACCATTATGACATCATTGTCGCCATGACAACCATTATGACATCATCATCGCCATGATGACCGTTATGACAATATCGTCGCCATGATGACCCTTATGACATCATCGTCGCCATGGCAACCATTATGACATCATCGCCATGACAACCAATATGATATCATTGTCGCCATGACAACCATTATGACATCATCGTCGCCATGGCAACCATTATGACATCACGGTCGCCATGTCGACCATTATGACATCATCGTAGCCATTACGATCATTATTAAATCACAGTCGCCATGACAACCATTATGACATCTTCGTCGCCATGACGACCATTATGACATCATGACATCACCATTGCTATGACGACCATTATGACATCACCGTTGCCATGACGACCATTATGACATCATCGTAGCCATTTCGACTATTATCACAGTCGCCATGACAACCATTATGACATCTTCGTCGCCATGACCACCATTATGACATCATGACATCACCGTTGCCATGACGACCATTATGACATCATCGTCGCTATGACGACCATTATGACATCATCGTCACCATGACGACCATTATGACATCATTGTCGCCATGACAACCATTATGACATCATCATCGCCATGATGACCGTTATGACAATATCGTCGCCATGACGACCCTTATGACATCATCGTCGCCATGGCAACCATTATGACATCATCATCGCCATGACAACCAATATGATATCATTGTCGCCATGACAACCATTATGACATCATCGTCGCCATGGCAACCATTATGACATCACGGTCGCCATGTCGACCATTATGACATCATCGTAGCCATTACGATCATTATTAAATCACAGTCGCCATGACAACCATTATGACATCTTCGTCGCCATGACGACCATTATGACATCATGACATCACCATTGCTATGACGACCATTATGACATCACCGTTGCCATGACGACCATTATGACATCATCGTAGCCATTACGACCATTATCACAGTCGCCATGACAACCATTATGACATCTTCGTCGCCATGACCACCATTATGACATCATGACATCACCGTTGCCATGACGACCATTATGACATCATCGTCGCCATGACAACCATTATGACATCATCGTCGCCATGGCGACCATTATGACACCACCGTTGCCATGACGACCATTATGACATCATTGTCGCCTTGACGACAATTATGACATTATCATCGCCATGACGACCATTATGACATCATCATCGCCATGATGACCGTTATGACATTATCGTCGCCATGACGACCCTTATGACATCATCGTCGCCATGGAAACCATTATGACATCATCATCGCCATGACAACCAATATGATATCATCGTCGCCATGATGACCATTATGACATCATCGTCGCCATGGTGACCATTATGACATCACCGTCGCCATGACGACCATTATGACATCATCGTAGCCATTACGACCATTATTAAATCACAGTCGCCATGACAACCATTATGACATCTTCGTCGCCATGACGACCATTATGACATCATGACATCACCGTTGCCATGACGACCATTATGACATCACCGTTGCCATGACGACCATTATGACATCACCGTCACCATGATGACCATTATGACATAATCGTCGCCATGACAACCATTATGACATCACAATCGCCATGACGACTATTATGGCATCATCATCGCCATGATGACCCTTTATGACATTATCGTCGCCATGACGACCCTTATGACATCATCGTCGCCATGGCAACCATTATGACATCATCATCGCCATGACAACCAATATGATATCATCGTCGCCATGATGACCATTGTGATATCATCGTCGCCATGACAACCATTATGACATCATCGTCGCCATGACCACCATTATGACATCACCGTTGCCATGACGACCATTATGACATCATCGTAGCCATTACGACTATTATTAAATCACAGTCGCCATGACAACCATTATGACATCTTCGTCGCCATGACGACCATAATGACATCATGACATCACCGTTGCCATGACGAACATTATGACATCACCGTTGCTATGACGACCATTATGACATCATCGTCGCCATGACGACCATTATGACATCATCGTAGCCATGACAACCATTATGACATCATCGTCGCCATGGCAACCATTATGACATCATATTCGCCAAGGCGACCATTATGACATCACCATCGCCATGACGACCATTATGACATCATCATAGCCATTACGACCATTATTAAATCACAGTCGCCATGACAACCTTTATGACATCTTCGTCGCCATGACGACCATTATGACATCATGACATCACCGTTGCCATGACGGCCATTATGACATCACCGTTGCCATGACGACCATTATGACATCATCGTCGCCATGACGACCATTATGACATCATCGTCGCTATGACAACCATTATGACATCACAATCGCCATGACGACCATTATGACATCATCGTCGCCATGGCGACCATTATGACATCATCATCGCCATGATGACCGTTATGACAATATCGTCCCAATGACGACCCTTATAACATCATCGTCGCCATGGCAACCATTATGACATCATCATCACCATAACAACCAATATGATATCATTGTCGCCATGACAACCATTATGACATCATCGTCGCCATGGCAATCATTATTACATTACGGTCGCCATGTCGACCATTATGACATCATCGTAGCCATTACGACCATTATTAAATCACAGTCTCCATGACAACCATTGTGACATCTTCGTCGCCATGACGACCATTATGACATCACCGTTCCTATGACGACCATTATGACATCACCGTTGCCATGACGACCATTATGACATCATCGTAGCCATTACGACCATTATTAAATCACAGTCGCCATGACAACCATTATGACATCTTCGTCGCCATGACGACCATTATGACATCATGACATCACCGTTGCCATGACGACCATTATGACATCATCGTCGCCATGACAACCATTATGACATCACCGTCGCCATCGCGACCATTATGACACCACCGTTGCCATGACGACCATTATGACATCATCGCCGCCTTGACGACAATTATGACATCATCATCGCCATGACGACCATTATGACATCATCATCGCCATGATGACCGTTATGACATTATCGTCGCCATGATGACCCTTATGACATCATCGTCGCCATGGCAACCATTATGACATCATCATCGCCATGACGACCATTATGACATCATCATCGCCATGATGACCGTTATGACACTATCGTCGCCATGATGACCATTATGACATCATCGTCGCCATGACAACCATTATGACATCATCGTCGCCATGACGACCATTATGACATCACCGTAGCCATTACGACCATTATTAAATCACAGTCGCCATGACAACCATTATGACATCTTCGTCGCCATGACGACCATTATGACATCATGACATCACCGTTGCCATGACGACCATCATGACATCATCGTCGCCATGACAACCATTATGACATCACAATCGCCATGACGACCATTATGGCATCATCATCGCCATGATGACCCTTTATGACATTATCGTCGCCATGACGACCCTTATTACATCATCGTCGCCATGGCAACCATTATGACATCATCATCACCATGACAACCAATATGATATCATCGTCGCCATGATGACCATTGTGATATCATCGTCGCCATGACAACCATTATGACATCATCGTCGCCATGACGACCATTATGACATCACCGTTGCCATGACGACCATTATGACATCATCGTAGCCATTACGACCATTATTAAATCACAGTCGCCATGACAACCATTATGACATCTTTGTCGCCATGACGACCATTATGACATCATGACATCACCGTTGCCATGATGACCATTATGACATCATCGTCGCTATGACGACCATTATGACATCATCGTCACCATGACGACCATTATGACATCATTGTCGCCATGACAACCATTATGACATCATCATCGCCATGATGACCGTTATGACAATATCGTCGCCATGACGACCCTTATGACATCATCGTCGCCATGGCAACCATTATGACATCATCGCCATGACAACCAATATGATATCATTGTCGCCATGACAACCATTATGACATCATCGTCGCCATGGCAACCATTATGACATCACGGTCGCCATGTCGACCATTATGACATCATCGTAGCCATTACGATCATTATTAAATCACAGTCGCCATGACAACCATTATGACATCTTCGTCGCCATGACGACCAATATGACATCATGACATCACCATTGCTATGACGACCATTATGACATCACCGTTGCCATGACGACCATTATGACATCATCGTAGCCATTACGACCATTATCACAGTCGCCATGACAACCATTATGACATCTTCGTCGCCATGACCACCATTATGACATCATGACATCACCATTGCCATGACGACCATTATGACATCATCGTCGCCATGACAACCATTATGACATCATCGTCGCCATGGCGACCATTATGACACCACCGTTGCCATGACGACCATTATGACATCATTGTCGCCTTGACGACAATTATGACATTATCATCGCCATGACGACCATTATGACATCATCATCGCCATGATGACCGTTATGACATTATCGTCGCCATGACGACCCTTATGACATCATCGTCGCCATGGAAACCATTATGACATCATCATCGCCATGACAACCAATATGATATCATCGTCGCCATGATGACCATTATGACATCATCGTCGCCATGATGACCATTATGACATCATCGTCGCCATGGTGACCATTATGACATCACCGTCGCCATGACGACCATTATGACATCATCGTAGCCATTATGACCATTATTAAATCAAAGTCGCCATGACAACCATTATGACATCTTCGTCGCCATGACGACCATTATGACATCATGACATCACCGTTGCCATGACGACCATTATGACATCACCGTTGCCATGACGACCATTATGACATCACCGTCACCATGACGACCATTATGACATAATCGTCGCCATGACAACCATTATGACATCACAATCGCCATGACGACCATTATGGCATCATCATCGCCATGATGACCCTTTATGACATTATCGTCGCCATGACGACCCTTATTACATCATCGTCGCCATGGCAACCATTATGACATCATCATCGCCATGACAACCAATATGATATCATCGTCGCCATGATGACCATTGTGATATCATCGTCGCCATGACAACCATTATGACATCATCGTCGCCATGACCACCATTATGACATCACCGTTGCCATGACGACCATTATGACATCATCGTAGCCATTACGACTATTATTAAATCACAGTCGCCATGACAACCATTATGACATCTTCGTCGCCATGACGACCATTATGACATCATGACATCACCGTTGCCATGACGACCATTATGACATCACCGTTGCTATGACGACCATTATGACATCATCGTCGCCATGACGACCATTATGACATCATCGTAGCCATGACAACCATTATGACATCATCGTCGCCATGGCAACCATTATGACATCATATTCGCCATGGCGACCATTATGACATCACCATCGCCATGACGACCATTATGACATCATCATACGCATTACGACCATTATTAAAGCACAGTCGCCATGACAACCATTATGACATCTTCGTCGCCATGACGACCATTATGACATCATGACATCACCGTTGCCATGACGACCATTATGACATCACCGTTGCCATGACGACCATTATGACATCATCGTCGCCATGACGACCATTATGACATCATCGTCGCTATGACAACCATTATGACATCACAATCGCCATGACGACCATTTTGACATCATCGTCGCCATGGCGACCATTATGACATCATCATCGCCATGATGACCTTTATGACAATATCGTCCCAATGACGACCCTTATAACATCATCGTCGCCATGGCAACCATTATGACATCATCATCGCCATGACAACTAATATGATATCATTGTCGCCATGACAACCATTATGAAATCATCGTCGCCATGGCAACCATTATGACATTACGGTCGCCATGTCGACCATTATGACATCATAGTAGCCATTACGACCATTATTAAATCACAGTCTCCATGACAACCATTGTGACATCTTCGTCGCCATGACGACCATTATGACATCACCGTTCCTATGACGACCATTATGACATCACCGTTGCCATGACGACCATTATGACATCATCGTAGCCATTACGACCATTATTAAATCACAGTCGCCATGACAACCATTATGACATCTTCGTCGCCATGACGACCATTATGACATCATGACATCACCGTTGCCATGACGACCATTATGACATCATCGTCGCCATGACAACCATTATGACATCATCGTCGCCATCGCGACCATTATGACACCACCGTTGCCATGACGACCATTATGACATCATCGCCGCCTTGACGACAATTATGACATCATCATCGCCATGACGACCATTATGACATCATCATCGCCATGATGACCGTTATGACATTATCGTCGCCATGATGACCCTTATGACATCATCGTCGCCATGGCAACCATTATGACATCATCATCGCCATGACGACCATTATGACATCATCATCGCCATGATGACCGTTATGACACTATCGTCGCCATGATGACCATTATGACATCATCGTCGCCATGACAACCATTATGACATCATCGTCGCCATGACGACCATTATGACATCACCGTAGCCATTACGACCATTATTAAATCACAGTCGCCATGACAACCATTATGACATCTTCGTCGCCATGACGACCATTATGACATCATGACATCACCGTTGCCATGACGACCATTATGACATCATCGTCGCCATGACAACCATTATGACATCACAATCGCCATGACGACCATTATGGCATCATCATCGCCATGATGACCCTTTATGACATTATCGTCGCCATGACGACCCTTATGACATCATCGTCGCCATGGCAACCATTATGACATCATCATCACCATGACAACCAATATGATATCATCGTCGCCATGATGACCATTGTGATATCATCGTCGCCATGACAACCATTATGACATCATCGTCGCCATGACGACCATTATGACATCACCGTTGCCATGACGACCATTATGACATCATCGTAGCCATTACGACCATTATTAAATCACAGTCGCCATGACAACCATTATGACATCTTTGTCGCCATGACGACCATTATGACATCATGACATCACCGTTGCCATGACGACCATTATGACATCATCGTCGCTATGACGACCATTATGACATCATCGTCACCATGACGACCATTATGACATCATTGTCGCCATGACAACCATTATGACATCATCATCGCCATGATGACCGTTATGACAATATCGTCGCCATGATGACCCTTATGACATCATCGTCGCCATGGCAAGCATTATGACATCATCGCCATGACAACCAATATGATATCATTGTCGCCATGACAACCATTATGACATCATCGTCGCCATGGCAACCATTATGACATCACGGTCGCCATGTCGACCATTATGACATCATCGTAGCCATTACGATCATTATTAAATCACAGTCGCCATGACAACCATTATGACATCTTCGTCGCCATGACGACCATTATGACATCATGACATCACCATTGCTATGACGACCATTATGACATCACCGTTGCCATGACGACCATTATGACATCATCGTAGCCATTACGACCATTATCACAGTCGCCATGACAACCATTATGACATCTTCGTCGCCATGACCACCATTATGACATCATGACATCACCGTTGCCATGACGACCATTATGACATCATCGTCGCTATGACGACCATTATGACATCATCGTCACCATGACGACCATTATGACATCATTGTCGCCATGACAACCATTATGACATCATCATCGCCATGATGACCGTTATGACAATATCGTCGCCATGACGACCCTTATGACATCATCGTCGCCATGGCAACCATTATGACATCATCATCGCCATGACAACCAATATGATATCATTGTCGCCATGACAACCATTATGACATCATCGTCGCCATGGCAACCATTATGACATCACGGTCGCCATGTCGACCATTATGACATCATCGTAGCCATTACGATCATTATTAAATCACAGTCGCCATGACAACCATTATGACATCTTCGTCGCCATGACGACCATTATGACATCATGACATCACCATTGCTATGACGACCATTATGACATCACCGTTGCCATGACGACCATTATGACATCATCGTAGCCATTACGACCATTATCACAGTCGCCATGACAACCATTATGACATCTTCGTCGCCATGACCACCATTATGACATCATGACATCACCGTTGCCATGACGACCATTATGACATCATCGTCGCCATGACAACCATTATGACATCATCGTCGCCATGGCGACCATTATGACACCACCGTTGCCATGACGACCATTATGACATCATTGTCGCCTTGACGACAATTATGACATTATCATCGCCATGACGACCATTATGACATCATCATCGCCATGATGACCGTTATGACATTATCGTCGCCATGACGACCCTTATGACATCATCGTCGCCATGGAAACCATTATGACATCATCATCGCCATGACAACCAATATGATATCATCGTCGCCATGATGACCATTATGACATCATCGTCGCCATGGTGACCATTATGACATCACCGTCGCCATGACGACCATTATGACATCATCGTAGCCATTACGACCATTATTAAATCACAGTCGCCATGACAACCATTATGACATCTTCGTCGCCATGACGACCATTATGACATCATGACATCACCGTTGCCATGACGACCATTATGACATCACCGTTGCCATGACGACCATTATGACATCACCGTCACCATGATGACCATTATGACATAATCGTCGCCATGACAACCATTATGACATCACAATCGCCATGACGACCATTATGGCATCATCATCGCCATGATGACCCTTTATGACATTATCGTCGCCATGACGACCCTTATGACATCATCGTCGCCATGGCAACCATTATGACATCATCATCGCCATGACAACCAATATGATATCATCGTCGCCATGATGACCATTGTGATATCATCGTCGCCATGACAACCATTATGACATCATCGTCGCCATGACCACCATTATGACATCACCGTTGCCATGACGACCATTATGACATCATCGTAGCCATTACGACTATTATTAAATCACAGTCGCCATGACAACCATTATGACATCTTCGTCGCCATGACGACCATTATGACATCATGACATCACCGTTGCCATGACGAACATTATGACATCACCGTTGCTATGACGACCATTATGACATCATCGTCGCCATGACGACCATTATGACATCATCGTAGCCATGACAACCATTATGACATCATCGTCGCCATGGCAACCATTATGACATCATATTCGCCAAGGCGACCATTATGACATCACCATCGCCATGACGACCATTATGACATCATCATAGCCATTACGACCATTATTAAATCACAGTCGCCATGACAACCTTTATGACATCTTCGTCGCCATGACGACCATTATGACATCATGACATCACCGTTGCCATGACGGCCATTATGACATCACCGTTGCCATGACGACCATTATGACATCATCGTCGCCATGACGACCATTATGACATCATCGTCGCTATGACAACCATTATGACATCACAATCGCCATGACGACCATTATGACATCATCGTCGCCATGGCGACCATTATGACATCATCATCGCCATGATGACCGTTATGACAATATCGTCCCAATGACGACCCTTATAACATCATCGTCGCCATGGCAACCATTATGACATCATCATCACCATAACAACCAATATGATATCATTGTCGCCATGACAACCATTATGACATCATCGTCGCCATGGCAACCATTATTACATTACGGTCGCCATGTCGACCATTATGACATCATCGTAGCCATTACGACCATTATTAAATCACAGTCTCCATGACAACCATTGTGACATCTTCGTCGCCATGACGACCATTATGACATCACCGTTCCTATGACGACCATTATGACATCACCGTTGCCATGACGACCATTATGACATCATCGTAGCCATTACGACCATTATTAAATCACAGTCGCCATGACAACCATTATGACATCTTCGTCGCCATGACGACCATTATGACATCATGACATCACCGTTGCCATGACGACCATTATGACATCACCGTCGCCATCGCGACCATTATGACACCACCGTTGCCATGACGACCATTATGACATCATCGCCGCCTTGACGACAATTATGACATCATCATCGCCATGACGACCATTATGACATCATCATCGCCATGATGACCGTTATGACATTATCGTCGCCATGATGACCCTTATGACATCATCGTCGCCATGGCAACCATTATGACATCATCATCGCCATGACGACCATTATGACATCATCATCGCCATGATGACCGTTATGACACTATCGTCGCCATGATGACCATTATGACATCATCGTCGCCATGACAACCATTATGACATCATCGTCGCCATGACGACCATTATGACATCACCGTAGCCATTACGACCATTATTAAATCACAGTCGCCATGACAACCATTATGACATCTTCGTCGCCATGACGACCATTATGACATCATGACATCACCGTTGCCATGACGACCATCATGACATCATCGTCGCCATGACAACCATTATGACATCACAATCGCCATGACGACCATTATGGCATCATCATCGCCATGATGACCCTTTATGACATTATCGTCGCCATGACGACCCTTATGACATCATCGTCGCCATGGCAACCATTATGACATCATCATCACCATGACAACCAATATGATATCATCGTCGCCATGATGACCATTGTGATATCATCGTCGCCATGACAACCATTATGACATCATCGTCGCCATGACGACCATTATGACATCACCGTTGCCATGACGACCATTATGACATCATCGTAGCCATTACGACCATTATTAAATCACAGTCGCCATGACAACCATTATGACATCTTTGTCGCCATGACGACCATTATGACATCATGACATCACCGTTGCCATGATGACCATTATGACATCATCGTCGCTATGACGACCATTATGACATCATCGTCACCATGACGACCATTATGACATCATTGTCGCCATGACAACCATTATGACATCATCATCGCCATGATGACCGTTATGACAATATCGTCGCCATGACGACCCTTATGACATCATCGTCGCCATGGCAACCATTATGACATCATCGCCATGACAACCAATATGATATCATTGTCGCCATGACAACCATTATGACATCATCGTCGCCATGGCAACCATTATGACATCACGGTCGCCATGTCGACCATTATGACATCATCGTAGCCATTACGATCATTATTAAATCACAGTCGCCATGACAACCATTATGACATCTTCGTCGCCATGACGACCAATATGACATCATGACATCACCATTGCTATGACGACCATTATGACATCACCGTTGCCATGACGACCATTATGACATCATCGTAGCCATTACGACCATTATCACAGTCGCCATGACAACCATTATGACATCTTCGTCGCCATGACCACCATTATGACATCATGACATCACCATTGCCATGACGACCATTATGACATCATCGTCGCCATGACAACCATTATGACATCATCGTCGCCATGGCGACCATTATGACACCACCGTTGCCATGACGACCATTATGACATCATTGTCGCCTTGACGACAATTATGACATTATCATCGCCATGACGACCATTATGACATCATCATCGCCATGATGACCGTTATGACATTATCGTCGCCATGACGACCCTTATGACATCATCGTCGCCATGGAAACCATTATGACATCATCATCGCCATGACAACCAATATGATATCATCGTCGCCATGATGACCATTATGACATCATCGTCGCCATGATGACCATTATGACATCATCGTCGCCATGGTGACCATTATGACATCACCGTCGCCATGACGACCATTATGACATCATCGTAGCCATTATGACCATTATTAAATCAAAGTCGCCATGACAACCATTATGACATCTTCGTCGCCATGACGACCATTATGACATCATGACATCACCGTTGCCATGACGACCATTATGACATCACCGTTGCCATGACGACCATTATGACATCACCGTCACCATGACGACCATTATGACATAATCGTCGCCATGACAACCATTATGACATCACAATCGCCATGACGACCATTATGGCATCATCATCGCCATGATGACCCTTTATGACATTATCGTCGCCATGACGACCCTTATTACATCATCGTCGCCATGGCAACCATTATGACATCATCATCGCCATGACAACCAATATGATATCATCGTCGCCATGATGACCATTGTGATATCATCGTCGCCATGACAACCATTATGACATCATCGTCGCCATGACCACCATTATGACATCACCGTTGCCATGACGACCATTATGACATCATCGTAGCCATTACGACTATTATTAAATCACAGTCGCCATGACAACCATTATGACATCTTCGTCGCCATGACGACCATTATGACATCATGACATCACCGTTGCCATGACGACCATTATGACATCATCGTCGCCATGACGACCATTATGACATCATCGTAGCCATGACAACCATTATGACATCATCGTCGCCATGGCAACCATTATGACATCATATTCGCCAAGGCGACCATTATGACATCACCATCGCCATGACGACCATTATGACATCATCATAGCCATTACGACCATTATTAAATCACAGTCGCCATGACAACCTTTATGACATCTTCGTCGCCATGACGACCATTATGACATCATGACATCACCGTTGCCATGACGGCCATTATGACATCACCGTTGCCATGACGACCATTATGACATCATCGTCGCCATGACGACCATTATGACATCATCGTCGCCATGGCAACCATTATGACATCATATTCGCCAAGGCGACCATTATGACATCACCATCGCCATGACGACCATTATGACATCATCATAGCCATTACGACCATTATTAAATCACAGTCGCCATGACAACCTTTATGACATCTTCGTCGCCATGACGACCATTATGACATCATGACATCACCGTTGCCATGACGGCCATTATGACATCACCGTTGCCATGACGACCATTATGACATCATCGTCGCCATGACGACCATTATGACATCATCGTCGCTATGACAACCATTATGACATCACAATCGCCATGACGACCATTATGACATCATCGTCGCCATGGCGACCATTATGACATCATCATCGCCATGATGACCGTTATGACAATATCGTCCCAATGACGACCCTTATAACATCATCGTCACCATGGCAACCATTATGACATCATCATCACCATAACAACCAATATGATATCATTGTCGCCATGACAACCATTATGACATCATCGTCGCCATGGCAACCATTATTACATTACGGTCGCCATGTCGACCATTATGACATCATCGTAGCCATTACGACCATTATTAAATCACAGTCTCCATGACAACCATTGTGACATCTTCGTCGCCATGACGACCATTATGACATCACCGTTCCTATGACGACCATTATGACATCACCGTTGCCATGACGACCATTATGACATCATCGTAGCCATTACGACCATTATTAAATCACAGTCGCCATGACAACCATTATGACATCTTCGTCGCCATGACGACCATTATGACATCATGACATCACCGTTGCCATGACGACCATTATGACATCATCGTCGCCATGACAACCATTATGACATCACCGTCGCCATCGCGACCATTATGACACCACCGTTGCCATGACGACCATTATGACATCATCGCCGCCTTGACGACAATTATGACATCATCATCGCCATGACGACCATTATGACATCATCATCGCCATGATGACCGTTATGACATTATCGTCGCCATGATGACCCTTATGACATCATCGTCGCCATGGCAACCATTATGACATCATCATCGCCATGACGACCATTATGACATCATCATCGCCATGATGACCGTTATGACACTATCGTCGCCATGATGACCATTATGACATCATCGTCGCCATGACAACCATTATGACATCATCGTCGCCATGACGACCATTATGACATCACCGTAGCCATTACGACCATTATTAAATCACAGTCGCCATGACAACCATTATGACATCTTCGTCGCCATGACGACCATTATGACATCATGACATCACCGTTGCCATGACGACCATCATGACATCATCGTCGCCATGACAACCATTATGACATCACAATCGCCATGACGACCATTATGGCATCATCATCGCCATGATGACCCTTTATGACATTATCGTCGCCATGACGACCCTTATGACATCATCGTCGCCATGGCAACCATTATGACATCATCATCACCATGACAACCAATATGATATCATCGTCGCCATGATGACCATTGTGATATCATCGTCGCCATGACAACCATTATGACATCATCGTCGCCATGACGACCATTATGACATCACCGTTGCCATGACGACCATTATGACATCATCGTAGCCATTACGACCATTATTAAATCACAGTCGCCATGACAACCATTATGACATCTTTGTCGCCATGACGACCATTATGACATCATGACATCACCGTTGCCATGATGACCATTATGACATCATCGTCGCTATGACGACCATTATGACATCATCGTCACCATGACGACCATTATGACATCATTGTCGCCATGACAACCATTATGACATCATCATCGCCATGATGACCGTTATGACAATATCGTCGCCATGACGACCCTTATGACATCATCGTCGCCATGGCAACCATTATGACATCATCGCCATGACAACCAATATGATATCATTGTCGCCATGACAACCATTATGACATCATCGTCGCCATGGCAACCATTATGACATCACGGTCGCCATGTCGACCATTATGACATCATCGTAGCCATTACGATCATTATTAAATCACAGTCGCCATGACAACCATTATGACATCTTCGTCGCCATGACGACCAATATGACATCATGACATCACCATTGCTATGACGACCATTATGACATCACCGTTGCCATGACGACCATTATGACATCATCGAAGCCATTACGACCATTATCACAGTCGCCATGACAACCATTATGACATCTTCGTCGCCATGACCACCATTATGACATCATGACATCACCATTGCCATGACGACCATTATGACATCATCGTCGCCATGACAACCATTATGACATCATCGTCGCCATGGCGACCATTATGACACCACCGTTGCCATGACGACCATTATGACATCATTGTCGCCTTGACGACAATTATGACATTATCATCGCCATGACGACCATTATGACATCATCATCGCCATGATGACCGTTATGACATTATCGTCGCCATGACGACCCTTATGACATCATCGTCGCCATGGAAACCATTATGACATCATCATCGCCATGACAACCAATATGATATCATCGTCGCCATGATGACCATTATGACATCATCGTCGCCATGATGACCATTATGACATCATCGTCGCCATGGTGACCATTATGACATCACCGTCGCCATGACGACCATTATGACATCATCGTAGCCATTATGACCATTATTAAATCAAAGTCGCCATGACAACCATTATGACATCTTCGTCGCCATGACGACCATTATGACATCATGACATCACCGTTGCCATGACGACCATTATGACATCACCGTTGCCATGACGACCATTATGACATCACCGTCACCATGACGACCATTATGACATAATCGTCGCCATGACAACCATTATGACATCACAATCGCCATGACGACCATTATGGCATCATCATCGCCATGATGACCCTTTATGACATTATCGTCGCCATGACGACCCTTATTACATCATCGTCGCCATGGCAACCATTATGACATCATCATCGCCATGACAACCAATATGATATCATCGTCGCCATGATGACCATTGTGATATCATCGTCGCCATGACAACCATTATGACATCATCGTCGCCATGACCACCATTATGACATCACCGTTGCCATGACGACCATTATGACATCATCGTAGCCATTACGACTATTATTAAATCACAGTCGCCATGACAACCATTATGACATCTTCGTCGCCATGACGACCATTATGACATCATGACATCACCGTTGCCATGACGACCATTATGACATCATCGTCGCCATGACGACCATTATGACATCATCGTAGCCATGACAACCATTATGACATCATCGTCGCCATGGCAACCATTATGACATCATATTCGCCAAGGCGACCATTATGACATCACCATCGCCATGACGACCATTATGACATCATCATAGCCATTACGACCATTATTAAATCACAGTCGCCATGACAACCTTTATGACATCTTCGTCGCCATGACGACCATTATGACATCATGACATCACCGCTGCCATGACGGCCATTATGACATCACCGTTGCCATGACGACCATTATGACATCATCGTCGCCATGACGACCATTATGACATCATCGTCGCCATGGCAACCATTATGACATCATATTCGCCAAGGCGACCATTATGACATCACCATCGCCATGACGACCATTATGACATCATCATAGCCATTACGACCATTATTAAATCACAGTCGCCATGACAACCTTTATGACATCTTCGTCGCCATGACGACCATTATGACATCATGACATCACCGTTGCCATGACGGCCATTATGACATCACCGTTGCCATGACGACCATTATGACATCATCGTCGCCATGACGACCATTATGACATCATCGTCGCTATGACAACCATTATGACATCACAATCGCCATGACGACCATTATGACATCATCGTCGCCATGGCGACCATTATGACATCATCATCGCCATGATGACCGTTATGACAATATCGTCCCAATGACGACCCTTATAACATCATCGTCGCCATGGCAACCATTATGACATCATCATCACCATAACAACCAATATGATATCATTGTCGCCATGACAACCATTATGACATCATCGTCGCCATGGCAACCATTATTACATTACGGTCGCCATGTCGACCATTATGACATCATCGTAGCCATTACGACCATTATTAAATCACAGTCTCCATGACAACCATTGTGACATCTTCGTCGCCATGACGACCATTATGACATCACCGTTCCTATGACGACCATTATGACATCACCGTTGCCATGACGACCATTATGACATCATCGTAGCCATTACGACCATTATTAAATCACAGTCGCCATGACAACCATTATGACATCTTCGTCGCCATGACGACCATTATGACATCATGACATCACCGTTGCCATGACGACCATTATGACATCATCGTCGCCATGACAACCATTATGACATCACCGTCGCCATCGCGACCATTATGACACCACCGTTGCCATGACGACCATTATGACATCATCGCCGCCTTGACGACAATTATGACATCATCATCGCCATGACGACCATTATGACATCATCATCGCCATGATGACCGTTATGACATTATCGTCGCCATGATGACCCTTATGACATCATCGTCGCCATGGCAACCATTATGACATCATCATCGCCATGACGACCATTATGACATCATCATCGCCATGATGACCGTTATGACACTATCGTCGCCATGATGACCATTATGACATCATCGTCGCCATGACAACCATTATGACATCATCGTCGCCATGACGACCATTATGACATCACCGTAGCCATTACGACCATTATTAAATCACAGTCGCCATGACAACCATTATGACATCTTCGTCGCCATGACGACCATTATGACATCATGACATCACCGTTGCCATGACGACCATCATGACATCATCGTCGCCATGACAACCATTATGACATCACAATCGCCATGACGACCATTATGGCATCATCATCGCCATGATGACCCTTTATGACATTATCGTCGCCATGACGACCCTTATGACATCATCGTCGCCATGGCAACCATTATGACATCATCATCACCATGACAACCAATATGATATCATCGTCGCCATGATGACCATTGTGATATCATCGTCGCCATGACAACCATTATGACATCATCGTCGCCATGACGACCATTATGACATCACCGTTGCCATGACGACCATTATGACATCATCGTAGCCATTACGACCATTATTAAATCACAGTCGCCATGACAACCATTATGACATCTTTGTCGCCATGACGACCATTATGACATCATGACATCACCGTTGCCATGATGACCATTATGACATCATCGTCGCTATGACGACCATTATGACATCATCGTCACCATGACGACCATTATGACATCATTGTCGCCATGACAACCATTATGACATCATCATCGCCATGATGACCGTTATGACAATATCGTTGCCATGACGACCCTTATGACATCATCGTCGCCATGGCAACCATTATGACATCATCGCCATGACAACCAATATGATATCATTGTCGCCATGACAACCATTATGACATCATCGTCGCCATGGCAACCATTATGACATCACGGTCGCCATGTCGACCATTATGACATCATCGTAGCCATTACGATCATTATTAAATCACAGTCGCCATGACAACCATTATGACATCTTCGTCGCCATGACGACCAATATGACATCATGACATCACCATTGCTATGACGACCATTATGACATCACCGTTGCCATGACGACCATTATGACATCATCGAAGCCATTACGACCATTATCACAGTAGCCATGACAACCATTATGACATCTTCGTCGCCATGACCACCATTATGACATCATGACATCACCATTGCCATGACGACCATTATGACATCATCGTCGCCATGACAACCATTATGACATCATCGTCGCCATGGCGACCATTATGACACCACCGTTGCCATGACGACCATTATGACATTATCATCGCCATGACGACCATTATGACATCATCATCGCCATGATGACCGTTATGACATTATCGTCGCCATGACGACCCTTATGACATCATCGTCGCCATGGAAACCATTATGACATCATCATCGCCATGACAACCAATATGATATCATCGTCGCCATGATGACCATTATGACATCATCGTCGCCATGATGACCATTATGACATCATCGTCGCCATGGTGACCATTATGACATCACCGTCGCCATGACGACCATTATGACATCATCGTAGCCATTATGACCATTATTAAATCAAAGTCGACATGACAACCATTATGACATCTTCGTCGCCATGACGACCATTATGACATCATGACATCACCGTTGCCATGACGACCATTATGACATGACCGTTGCCATGACGACCATTATGACATCACCGTCACCATGACGACCATTATGACATAATCGTCGCCATGACAACCATTATGACATCACAATCGCCATGACGACCATTATGGCATCATCATCGCCATGATGACCCTTTATGACATTATCGTCGCCATGACGACCCTTATTACATCATCGTCGCCATGGCAACCATTATGACATCATCATCGCCATGACAACCAATATGATATCATCGTCGCCATGATGACCATTGTGATATCATCGTCGCCATGACAACCATTATGACATCATCGTCGCCATGACCACCATTATGACATCACCGTTGCCATGACGACCATTATGACATCATCGTAGCCATTACGACTATTATTAAATCACAGTCGCCATGACAACCATTATGACATCTTCGTCGCCATGACGACCATTATGACATCATGACATCACCGTTGCCATGACGACCATTATGACATCACCGTTGCTATGACGACCATTATGACATCATCGTCGCCATGACGACCATTATGACATCATCGTAGCCATGACAACCATTATGACATCATCGTCGCCATGGCAACCATTATGACATCATATTCGCCATGGCGACCATTATGACATCACCATCGCCATGACGACCATTATGACATCATCATATGCATTACGACCATTATTAAAGCACAGTCGCCATGACAACCATTATGACATCTTCGTCGCCATGACGACCATTATGACATCATGACATCACCGTTGCCATGACGACCATTATGACATCATCGTCGCCATGACAACCATTATGACATCACCGTCGCCATCGCGACCATTATGACATCATCGTCGCTATGACAACCATTATGACATCACAATCGCCATGACGACCATTATGACATCATCGTCGCCATGGCGACCATTATGACATCATCATCGCCATGATGACCTTTATGACAATATCGTCCCAATGACGACCCTTATAACATCATCGTCGCCATGGCAACCATTATGACATCATCATCGCCATGACAACTAATATGATATCATTGTCGCCATGACAACCATTATGAAATCATCGTCGCCATGGCAACCATTATGACATTACGGTCGCCATGTCGACCATTATGACATCATAGTAGCCATTACGACCATTATTAAATCACAGTCTCCATGACAACCATTGTGACATCTTCGTCGCCATGACGACCATTATGACATCACCGTTCCTATGACGACCATTATGACATCACCGTTGCCATGACGACCATTATGACATCATCGTAGCCATTACGACCATTATTAAATCACAGTCGCCATGACAACCATTATGACATCTTCGTCGCCATGACGACCATTATGACATCATGACATCACCGTTGCCATGACGACCATTATGACATCATCGTCGCCATGACAACCATTATGACATCATCGTCGCCATCGCGACCATTATGACACCACCGTTGCCATGACGACCATTATGACATCATCGCCGCCTTGACGACAATTATGACATCATCATCGCCATGATGACCGTTATGACATTATCGTCGCCATGATGACCCTTATGACATCATCGTCGCCATGGCAACCATTATGACATCATCATCGCCATGACGACCATTATGACATCATCATCGCCATGATGACCGTTATGAAATAATCGTCGCCATGATGACCACTATGACATCATCATCGCCATGACAACCATTATGACATCATCGTCGCCATGACGACCATTATGACATCACCGTAGCCATTACGACCATTATTAAATCACAGTCGCCATGACAACCATTATGACATCTTCGTCGCCATGACGACCATTATGACATCATGACATCACCGTTGCCATGACGACCATTATGACATCATCGTCGCCATGACAACCATTATGACATCACAATCGCCATGACGACCATTATGGCATCATCATCGCCATGATGACCCTTTATGACATTATCGTCGCCATGACGACCCTTATGACATCATCGTCGCCATGGCAACCATTATGACATCATCATCACCATGACAACCAATATGATATCATCGTCGCCATGATGACTATTGTGATATCATCGTCGCCATGACAACCATTATGACATCATCGTCGCCATGACGACCATTATGACATCACCGTTGCCATGACGACCATTATGACATCATCGTAGCCATTACGACCATTATTAAATCACAGTCGCCATGACAACCATTATGACATCTTTGTCGCCATGACGACCATTATGACATCATGACATCACCGTTGCCATGACGACCATTATGACATCATCGTTGCCATGACGACCATTATGACATCATCGTCGCCATGACGACCATTTTGACATCATCGTCGCCATGACAACCATTATGACATCATCGTCGCCATGACGACCATTATGACATCATCGTCGCCATGGCGACCATTATGACATCATCATCGCCATGATGACCGTTATGACAATATCGTCGCCATGACGACCCTTATGACATCATCGTCGCCATGGCAACCATTATAACATCATCGCCATGACAACCAATATGATATCATTGTCGCCATGACAACCATTATGACATCATCGTCGCCATGGCAACCATTATGACATCACGGTCGCCATGTCGACCATTATGACATCATCGTAGCCATTACGATCATTATTAAATCACAGTCGCCATGACAACCATTATGACATCTTCGTCGCCATGACGACCATTATGACATCATGACATCACCATTGCTATGACGACCATTATGACATCACCGTTGCCATGACGACCATTATGACATCATCGTAGCCATTACGACCATTATCACAGTCGCCATGACAACCATTATGACATCTTCGTCGCCATGACCACCATTATGACATCATGACATCACCATTGCCATGACGACCATTATGACATCATCGTCGCCATGACAACCATTATGACATCATCGTCGCCCTGGCGACCATTATGACACCACCGTTGCCATGACGACCATTATGACATCATTGTCGCCTTGACGACAATTATGACATTATCATCGCCATGACGACCATTATGACATCATCATCGCCATGATGACCGTTATGACATTATCGTCGCCATGACGACCCTTATGACATCATCGTCGCCATGGAAACCATTATGACATCATCATCGCCATGACAACCAATATGATATCATCATCGCCATGATGACCATTATGACATCATCGTCTCCATGGTGACCATTATGACATCACCGTCGCCATGACGACCATTATGACATCATCGTAGCCATTATGACCATTATTAAATCAAAGTCGCCATGACAACCATTATGACATCATGACATCACCGTTGCCATGACGACCATTATGACATCACCGTCACCATGACGACCATTATGACATAATCGTCGCCATGACAACCATTATGACATCACAATCGCCATGACGACCATTATGGCATCATCATCGCCATGATGACCCTTTATGACATTATCGTCGCCATGACGACCCTTATTACATCATCGTCGCCATGGCAACCATTATGACATCATCATCGCCATGACAACCAATATGATATCATCGTCGCCATGATGACCATTGTGATATCATCGTCGCCATGACAACCATTATGACATCATCATCGCCATGACCACCATTATGACATCACCATTGCCATGACGACCATTATGACATCATCGTAGCCATTACGACTATTATTAAATCACAGTCGCCATGACAACCATTATGACATCTTCGTCGCCATGACGACCATTATGACATCATGACATCACCGTTGCCATGACGACCATTATGACATCACAGTTGCTATGACGACCATTATGACATCATCGTCGCCATGACGACCATTATGACATCATCGTAGCCATGACAACCATTATGACATCATCGTCGCCATGGCAACCATTATGACATCATATTCGCCATGGCGACCATTATGACATCACCATCGCCATGACGACCATTATGACATCATCATACGCATTACGACCATTATTAAAGCACAGTCGCCATGACAACCATTATGACATCTTCGTCGCCATGACGACCATTATGACATCATGACATCACCCTTGCCATGACGACCATTATGACATCACCGTTGCCATGACGACCATTATGACATCATCGTCGCCATGACGACCATTATGACATCATCGTCGCTATGACAACCATTATGACATCACAATCGCCATGACGACCATTATGACATCATCGTCGCCATGGCGACCATTATGACATCATCATCGCCATGATGACCTTTATGACAATATCGTCCCAATGACGAACCTTATAACATCATCGTCGCCATGGCAACCATTATGACATCATCATCGCCATGACAACTAATATGATATCATTGTCGCCATGACAACCATTATGAAATCATCGTCGCCATGGCAACCATTATGACATTACGGTCGCCATGTCGACCATTATGACATCATAGTAGCCATTACGACCATTATTAAATCACAGTCTCCATGACAACCATTGTGACATCTTCGTCGCCATGACGACCATTATGACATCACCGTTCCTATGACGACCATTATGACATCACCGTTGCCATGACGACCATTATGACATCATAGTAGCCATTACGACCATTATTAAATCACAGTCGCCATGACAACCATTATGACATCTTCGTCGCCATGACGACCATTATGACATCATGACATCACCGTTGCCATGATGACCATTATGACATCATCGTCGCCATGACGACCATTATGACATCATCGTCGCCATGACGACCATTATGACATCATCGTCGCCATCGCGACCATTATGACACCACCGTTGCCATGACGACCATTATGACATCATCGCCGCCTTGACGACAATTATGACATCATCATCGCCATGACGACCATTATGACATCATCATCGCCATGATGACCGTTATGACATTATCGTCGCCATGATGACCCTTATGACATCATCGTCGCCATGGCAACCATTATGACATCATCATCGCCATGACGACCATTATGACATCATCATCGCCATGATGACCGTTATGAAATTATCGTCGCCATGATGACCATTATGACATCATCATCGCCATGACAACCATTATGACATCATCGTCGCCATGGCGACCATTATGACATCACCTTCGCCATGACGACCATTATGACATCACCGTAGCCATTACGACCATTATTAAATCACAGTCGCCATGACAACCATTATGACATCTTCGTCGCCATGACGACCATTATGACATCATGACATCACCGTTGCCATGACGACCATTATGACATCATCGTCGCCATGACAACCATTATGACATCACAATCGCCATGACGACCATTATGGCATCATCATCGCCATGATGACCCTTTATGACATTATCGTCGCCATGACGACCCTTATGACATCATCGTCGCCATGGCAACCATTATGACATCATCATCACCATGACAACCAATATGATATCATCGTCGCCATGATGACCATTGTGATATCATCGTCGCCATGACAACCATTATGACATCATCGTCGCCATGACCACCATTATGACATCACCGTTGCCATGACGACCATTATGACATCATCGTAGCCATTACGACTATTATTAAATCACAGTCGCCATGACAACCATTATGACATCTTCGTCGCCATGACGACCATTATGACATCATGACATCACCGTTGCCATGACGACCATTATGACATCACCGTTGCTATGACGACCATTATGACATCATCGTCGCCATGACGACCATTATGACATCATCGTAGCCATGACAACCATTATGACATCATCGTCGCCATGGCAACCATTATGACATCATATTCGCCATGGCGACCATTATGACATCACCATCGCCATGACGACCATTATGACATCATCATATGCATTACGACCATTATTAAAGCACAGTCGCCATGACAACCATTATGACATCTTCGTCGCCATGACGACCATTATGACATCATGACATCACCGTTGCCATGACGACCATTATGACATCACCGTTGCCATGACGACCATTATGACATCATCGTCGCCATGACGACCATTATGACATCATCGTCGCTATGACAACCATTATGACATCACAATCGCCATGACGACCATTATGACATCATCGTCGCCATGGCGACCATTATGACATCATCATCGCCATGATGACCTTTATGACAATATCGTCCCAATGACGACCCTTATAACATCATCGTCGCCATGGCAACCATTATGACATCATCATCGCCATGACAACTAATATGATATCATTGTCGCCATGACAACCATTATGAAATCATCGTCGCCATGGCAACCATTATGACATTACGGTCGCCATGTCGACCATTATGACATCATAGTAGCCATTACGACCATTATTAAATCACAGTCTCCATGACAACCATTGTGACATCTTCGTCGCCATGACGACCATTATGACATCACCGTTCCTATGACGACCATTATGACATCACCGTTGCCATGACGACCATTATGACATCATCGTAGCCATTACGACCATTATTAAATCACAGTCGCCATGACAACCATTATGACATCTTCGTCGCCATGACGACCATTATGACATCATGACATCACCGTTGCCATGACGACCATTATGACATCATCGTCGCCATGACAACCATTATGACATCATCGTCGCCATCGCGACCATTATGACACCACCGTTGCCATGACGACCATTATGACATCATCGCCGCCTTGACGACAATTATGACATCATCATCGCCATGATGACCGTTATGACATTATCGTCGCCATGATGACCCTTATGACATCATCGTCGCCATGGCAACCATTATGACATCATCATCGCCATGACGACCATTATGACATCATCATCGCCATGATGACCGTTATGAAATTATCGTCGCCATGATGACCACTATGACATCATCATCGCCATGACAACCATTATGACATCATCGTCGCCATGACGACCATTATGACATCACCGTAGCCATTACGACCATTATTAAATCACAGTCGCCATGACAACCATTATGACATCTTCGTCGCCATGACGACCATTATGACATCATGACATCACCGTTGCCATGACGACCATTATGACATCATCGTCGCCATGACAACCATTATGACATCACAATCGCCATGACGACCATTATGGCATCATCATCGCCATGATGACCCTTTATGACATTATCGTCGCCATGACGACCCTTATGACATCATCGTCGCCATGGCAACCATTATGACATCATCATCACCATGACAACCAATATGATATCATCGTCGCCATGATGACTATTGTGATATCATCGTCGCCATGACAACCATTATGACATCATCGTCGCCATGACGACCATTATGACATCACCGTTGCCATGACGACCATTATGACATCATCGTAGCCATTACGACCATTATTAAATCACAGTCGCCATGACAACCATTATGACATCTTTGTCGCCATGACGACCATTATGACATCATGACATCACCGTTGCCATGACGACCATTATGACATCATCGTTGCCATGACGACCATTATGACATCATCGTCGCCATGACGACCATTATGACATCATCGTCGCCATGACAACCATTATGACATCATCGTCGCCATGGCGACCATTATGACATCATCGTCGCCATGGCGACCATTATGACATCATCATCGCCATGATGACCGTTATGACAATATCGTCGCCATGACGACCCTTATGACATCATCGTCGCCATGGCAACCATTATGACATCATCGCCATGACAACCAATATGATATCATTGTCGCCATGACAACCATTATGACATCATCGTCGCCATGGCAACCATTATGACATCACGGTCGCCATGTCGACCATTATGACATCATCGTAGCCATTACGATCATTATTAAATCACAGTCGCCATGACAACCATTATGACATCTTCGTCGCCATGACGACCATTATGACATCATGACATCACCATTGCTATGACGACCATTATGACATCACCGTTGCCATGACGACCATTATGACATCATCGTAGCCATTACGACCATTATCACAGTCGCCATGACAACCATTATGACATCTTCGTCGCCATGACCACCATTATGACATCATGACATCACCATTGCCATGACGACCATTATGACATCATCGTCGCCATGACAACCATTATGACATCATCGTCGCCCTGGCGACCATTATGACACCACCGTTGCCATGACGACCATTATGACATCATTGTCGCCTTGACGACAATTATGACATTATCATCGCCATGACGACCATTATGACATCATCATCGCCATGATGACCGTTATGACATTATCGTCGCCATGACGACCCTTATGACATCATCGTCGCCATGGAAACCATTATGACATCATCATCGCCATGACAACCAATATGATATCATCATCGCCATGATGACCATTATGACATCATCGTCTCCATGGTGACCATTATGACATCACCATCGCCATGACGACCATTATGACATCATCGTAGCCATTATGACCATTATTAAATCAAAGTCGCCATGACAACCATTATGACATCATGACATCACCGTTGCCATGACGACCATTATGACATCACCGTCACCATGACGACCATTATGACATAATCGTCGCCATGACAACCATTATGACATCACAATCGCCATGACGACCATTATGGCATCATCATCGCCATGATGACCCTTTATGACATTATCGTCGCCATGACGACCCTTATTACATCATCGTCGCCATGGCAACCATTATGACATCATCATCGCCATGACAACCAATATGATATCATCGTCGCCATGATGACCATTGTGATATCATCGTCGCCATGACAACCATTATGACATCATCGTCGCCATGACCACCATTATGACATCACCATTGCCATGACGACCATTATGACATCATCGTAGCCATTACGACTATTATTAAATCACAGTCGCCATGACAACCATTATGACATCTTCGTCGCCATGACGACCATTATGACATCATGACATCACCGTTGCCATGACGACCATTATGACATCACAGTTGCTATGACGACCATTATGACATCATCGTCGCCATGACGACCATTATGACATCATCGTAGCCATGACAACCATTATGACATCATCGTCGCCATGGCAACCATTATGACATCATATTCGCCATGGCGACCATTATGACATCACCATCGCCATGACGACCATTATGACATCATCATACGCATTACGACCATTATTAAAGCACAGTCGCCATGACAACCATTATGACATCTTCGTCGCCATGACGACCATTATGACATCATGACATCACCCTTGCCATGACGACCATTATGACATCACCGTTGCCATGACGACCATTATGACATCATCGTCGCCATGACGACCATTATGACATCATCGTCGCTATGACAACCATTATGACATCACAATCGCCATGACGACCATTATGACATCATCGTCGCCATGGCGACCATTATGACATCATCATCGCCATGATGACCTTTATGACAATATCGTCCCAATGACGAACCTTATAACATCATCGTCGCCATGGCAACCATTATGACATCATCATCGCCATGACAACTAATATGATATCATTGTCGCCATGACAACCATTATGAAATCATCGTCGCCATGGCAACCATTATGACATTACGGTCGCCATGTCGACCATTATGACATCATAGTAGCCATTACGACCATTATTAAATCACAGTCTCCATGACAACCATTGTGACATCTTCGTCGCCATGACGACCATTATGACATCACCGTTCCTATGACGACCATTATGACATCACCGTTGCCATGACGACCATTATGACATCATAGTAGCCATTACGACCATTATTAAATCACAGTCGCCATGACAACCATTATGACATCTTCGTCGCCATGACGACCATTATGACATCATGACATCACCGTTGCCATGACGACCATTATGACATCATCGTCGCCATGACGACCATTATGACATCATCGTCGCCATGACGACCATTATGACATCATCGTCGCCATCGCGACCATTATGACACCACCGTTGCCATGACGACCATTATGACATCATCGCCGCCTTGACGACAATTATGACATCATCATCGCCATGACGACCATTATGACATCATCATCGCCATGATGACCGTTATGACATTATCGTCGCCATGATGACCCTTATGACATCATCGTCGCCATGGCAACCATTATGACATCATCATCGCCATGACGACCATTATGACATCATCATCGCCATGATGACCGTTATGAAATTATCGTCGCCATGATGACCATTATGACATCATCATCGCCATGACAACCATTATGACATCATCGTCGCCATGGCGACCATTATGACATCACCTTCGCCATGACGACCATTATGACATCACCGTAGCCATTACGACCATTATTAAATCACAGTCGCCATGACAACCATTATGACATCTTCGTCGCCATGACGACCATTATGACATCATGACATCACCGTTGCCATGACGACCATTATGACATCATCGTCGCCATGACAACCATTATGACATCACAATCGCCATGACGACCATTATGGCATCATCATCGCCATGATGACCCTTTATGACATTATCGTCGCCATGACGACCCTTATGACATCATCGTCGCCATGGCAACCATTATGACATCATCATCACCATGACAACCAATATGATATCATCGTCACCATGATGACTATTGTGATATCATCGTCGCCATGACAACCATTATGACATCATCGTCGCCATGACGACCATTATGACATCACCGTTGCCATGACGACCATTATGACATCATCGTAGCCATTACGACCATTATTAAATCACAGTCGCCATGACAACCATTATGACATCTTTGTCGCCATGACGACCATTATGACATCATGACATCACCGTTGCCATGACGACCATTATGACATCATCGTTGCCATGACGACCATTATGACATCATCGTCGCCATGACGACCATTATGACATCATCGTCGCCATGACAACCATTATGACATCATCGTCGCCATGACGACCATTATGACATCATCGTCGCCATGGCGACCATTATGACATCATCATCGCCATGATGACCGTTATGACAATATCGTCGCCATGACGACCCTTATGACATCATCGTCGCCATGGCAACCATTATGACATCATCATCGCCATGACAACCAATATGATATCATTGTCGCCATGACAACCATTATGACATCATCGTCGCCATGGCAACCATTATGACATCACGGTCGCCATGTCGACCATTATGACATCATCGTAGCCATTACGATCATTATTAAATCACAGTCGCCATGACAACCATTATGACATCTTCGTCGCCATGACGACCATTATGACATCATGACATCACCATTGCTATGACGACCATTATGACATCACCGTTGCCATCACGACCATTATGACATCATCGTAGCCATTACGACCATTATCACAGTCGCCATGACAACCATTATGACATCTTCGTCGCCATGACCACCATTATGACATAATGACATCACCGTTGCCATGACGACCATTATGACATCATCGTCGCCATGACAACCATTATGACATCATCGTCGCCATGGCGACCCTTATGACATCATCGTCGCCATGGAAACCATTATGACATCATCATCGCCATGACAACCAATATGATATCATCGTCGCCATGATGACCATTATGACATCATCGTCGCCATGGTAACCATTATGACATCACCATCGCCATGACGACCATTATGACATCATCGTAGCCATTACGACCATTATTAAATCACAGTCACCATGACAACCATTATGACATCTTCGTCGCCATGACTACCATTATGACATCATGACATCACCGTTGCCATGACGACCATTATGACATCACCGTTGCCATGACGACCATTATGACATCACCGTCACCATGACGACCATTATGACATAATCGTCGCCATGACAACCATTATGACATCACAATCGCCATGACGACCATTATGGCATCATCATCGCCATGATGACCCTTTATGACATTATCGTCGCCATGACGACCCTTATTACATCATCGTCGCCATGGCAACCATTATGACATCATCATCTACATGACAACCAATATGATATCATCGTCGCCATGATGACCATTGTGATATCATCGTCGCCATGACAACCATTATGACATCATCGTCGCCATGACCACCATTATGACATCACCGTTGCCATGACGACAATTATGACATCATCGTAGCCATTACGACTATTATTAAATCACAGTCGCCATGACAACCATTATGACATCTTCGTCGCCATGACGACCATTATGACATCATGACATCACCGTTGCCATGACGACCATTATGACATCACCGTTGCTATGACGACCATTATGACATCATCGTCGCCATGACGACCATTATGACATCATCGTAGCCATGACAACCATTATGACATCATCGTCGCCATGGCAACCATTATGACATCATATTCGCCATGGCGACCATTATGACATCACCATCGCCATGACGACCATTATGACATCATCATAGCCATTACGACCATTATTAAATCACAATCGCCATGACAACCATTATGACATCTTCGTCGCCATGACGACCATTATGACATCATGACATCACCGTTGCCATGACGACCATTATGACATCACCGTTGCCATGACGACCATTATGACATCATCGTCGCCATGACGACCATTATGACATCATCGTCGCTATGACAACCATTATGACATCACAATCGCCATGACGACCATTATGACATCATCGTCGCCATGGCGACCATTATGACATCATCATCGCCATGATGACCTTTATGACAATATCGTCCCAATGACGACCCTTATAACATCATCGTCGCCATGGCAACCATTATGACATCATCATCGCCATGACAACTAATATGATATCATTGTCGCCATGACAACCATTATGACATCATCGTCGCCATGGCAACCATTATGACATTACGGTCGCCATGTCGACCATTATGACATCATAGTAGCCATTACGACCATTATTAAATCACAGTCTCCATGACAACCATTGTGACATCTTCGTCGCCATGACGACCATTATGACATCACCGTTCCTATGACGACCATTATGACATCACCGTTGCCATGACGACCATTATGACATCATCGTAGCCATTACGACCATTATTAAATCACAGTCGCCATGACAACCATTATGACATCTTCGTCGCCATGACGACCATTATGACATCATGACATCACCGTTGCCATGACGACCATTATGACATCATCGTCGCCATGACAACCATTATGACATCATCGTCGCCATCGCGACCATTATGACACCACCGTTGCCATGACGACCATTATGACATCATCGCCGCCTTGACGACAATTATGACATCATCATCGCCATGACGACCATTATGACATCATCATCGCCATGATGACCGTTATGACATTATCGTCGCCATGATGACCCTTATGACATCATCGTCGCCATGGCAACCATTATGACATCATCATCGCCATGACGACCATTATGACATCATCGCCATGATGACCGTTATGACATTATCGTCGCCATGATGACCATTATGACATCATCGTCGCCATGACAACCATTATGACATCATCGTCGCCATGGCGACCATTATGACATCACCTTCGCCATGACGACCATTATGACATCACCGTAGCCATTACGACCATTATTAAATCACAGTCGCCATGACAACCATTATGACATCTTCGTCGCCATGACGACCATTATGACATCATGACATCACCGTTGCCATGACGACCATTATGACATCATCGTCGCCATGACAACCATTATGACATCACAATCGCCATGACGACCATTATGGCATCATCATCGCCATGATGACCCTTTATGACATTATCGTCGCCATGACGACCCTTATGACATCATCGTCGCCATGGCAACCATTATGACATCATCATCACCATGACAACCAATATGATATCATCGTCGCCATGATGACTATTGTGATATCATCGTCGCCATGACAACCATTTTGACATCATCGTCGCCATGACGACCATTATGACATCACCGTTGCCATGACGACCATTATGACATCATCGTAGCCATTACGACCATTTTTAAATCACAGTCGCCATGACAACCATTATGACATCTTTGTCGCCATGACGACCATTATGACATCATGACATCACCGTTGCCATGACGACCATTATGACATCATCGTCGCCATGACGACCATTATGACATCATCGTCGCCATGACGACCATTATGACATCATCGTCGCCATGAAAACCATTATGACATCATCGTCGCCATGACGACCATTATGACATCATCGTCGCCATGGCGACCATTATGACATCATCATCGCCATGATGACCGTTATGACAATATCGTCGCCATGACGACCCTTATGACATCATCGTCGCCATGGCAACCATTATGACATCATCATCGCCATGACAACCAATATGATATCATTGTCGCCATGACAACCATTATGACATCATCGTCGCCATGGCAACCATTATGACATCACGGTCGCCATGTCGACCATTATGACATCATCGTAGCCATTACGATCATTATTAAATCACAGTCGCCATGACAACCATTATGACATCTTCGTCGCCATGACGACCATTATGACATCATGACATCACCATTGCTATGACGACCATTATGACATCACCGTTGCCATGACGACCATTATGACATCATCGTAGCCATTACGACCATTATCACAGTCGCCATGACAACCATTATGACATCTTCGTCGCCATGACCACCATTATGACATAATGACATCACCGTTGCCATGACGACCATTATGACATCATCGTCGCCATGACAACCATTATGACATCATCGTCGCCATGGAAACCATTATGACATCATCATCGCCATGACAACCAATATGATATCATCGTCGCCATGATGACCATTATGACATCATCGTCGCCATGGTAACCATTATGACATCACCATCGCCATGACGACCATTATGACATCATCGTAGCCATTACGACCATTATGACATCATCGTCGCCATGGCAACCATTATGACATCATCGTCGCCATGGCAACCATTATGACATCACGGTCGCCATGTCGACCATTATGACATCATCGTAGCCATTACGATCATTATTAAATCACAGTCGCCATGACAACCATTATGACATCTTCGTCGCCATGACGACCATTATGACATCATGACATCACCATTGCTATGACGACCATTATGACATCACCGTTGCCATGACGACCATTATGACATCATCGTAGCCATTACGACCATTATCAAAGTCGCCATGACCACCATTATGACATCATGACATCACCGTTGCCATGACGACCATTATTACATCATCGTCGCCATGACAACCATTATGACATCATCGTCGCCATGGCGACCATTATGACACCACCGTTGCCATGACGACCATTATGACATCATTGTCGCCTTGACGACAATTATGACATTATCATCGCCATGACGACCATTATGACATCATCATCGCCATGATGACCGTTATGACATTATCGTCGCCATGACGACCCTTATGACATCATCGTCGCCATGGAAACCATTATGACATCATCATCGCCATGACAACCAATATGATATCATCGTCGCCATGATGACCATTATGACATCATCGTCGCCATGACAACCATTATGACATCATCGTCGCCATGGTGACCATTATGACATCACCGTCGCCATGACGACCATTATGACATCATCGTAGCCATTACGACCATTATTAAATCACAGTCGCCATGACAACCATTATGACATCTGCGTCGCCATGACGACCATTATGACATCATGACATCACCGTTGCCATGACGACCATTATGACATCACCGTTGCAATGACGACCATTATGAAATCACCGTCACCATGACGACCATTATGACATAATCGTCGCCATTACAACCATTATGACATCACAATCGCCATGACGACCATTATGGCATCATCATCGCCATGATGACCCTGTATGACATTATCGTCGCCATGACGACCCTTATGACATCATCGTCGCCATGGCAACCATTATGACATCATCATCGCCATGACAACCAATATGATATCATCGTCGCCATGATGACCATTGTGATATCATCGTCGCCATGACAACCATTATGACATCATCGTCGCCATGACCACCATTATGACATCACCGTTGCCATGACGACCATTATGATATCATCGTAGCCATTACGACTATTATTAAATCACAGTCGCCATGACAACCATTATGACATCTTCGTCGACATGACGACCATTATGACATCATGACATCACCGTTGACATGACGACCATTATGACATCACCGTTGCTATGACGACCATTATGACATCATCGTCGCCATGACGACCATTATGACATCATCGTAGCCATGACAACCATTATGACATCATCGTCGCCATGGCAACCATTATGACATCATATTCGCCATGGCGACCATTATGACATCACCGTCGCCATGACGACCATTATGACATCATCGTAGCCATTACGACCATTATTAAATCACAGTCGCCATGACAACCATTATGACATCTTCGTCGCCATGACGACCATTATGACATCATGACATCACCGTTGCCATGACGACCATTATGACATCACCGTTGCCATGACGACCATTATGACATCATCGTCGCCATGACGACCATTATGACATCATCGTCGCTATGACAACCATTATGACATCACAATCGCCATGACGACCATTATGACATTATCGTCGCCATGGCGACCATTATGACATCATCATCGCCATGATGACCATTATGACAATATCGTCCCAATGACGACCCTTATAACATCATCGTCGCCATGGCAACCATTATGACATCATCATCGCCATGACAACCAATATGATATCATTGTCGCCATGACAACCATTATGACATTACGGTCGCCATGTCGACCATTATGACATCATCGTAGCCATTACGACCATTATTAAATCACAGTCTCCATGACAACCATTGTGACATCTTCGTCGCCATGACGACCATTATGACATCTCCGTTCCTATGACGAACATTATGACATCACCGTTGCCATGACGACCATTATGACATCATCGTAGCCATTACGACCATTATTAAATCACAGTCGCCATGACAACCATTATGACATCTTCGTCGCCATGACGACCATTATGACATCATGACATCACCGTTGCCATGACGACCATTATGACATCATCATCGCCATGACAACCATTATGACATCATCGTCGCCATGGCGACCATTATGACACCACCGTTGCCATGACGACCATTATGACATCATCGTCGCCTTGACGACAATTATGACATCATCATCGCCATGACGACCATTATGACATCATCATCGCCATGATGACCGTTATGACATTATCGTCGCCATGATGACCCTTATGACATCATCGTCGCCATGGCAACCATTATGACATCATCATCGCCATGACGACCATTATGACATCATCATCGCCATGATGACCGTTATGACATTATCGTCGCCATGATGACCATTATGACATCATCGTCGCCATGACAACCATTATGACATCATCGTCGCCATGGCGACCATTATGACATCACCTTCACCATGACGACCATTATGACATCACCGTAGCCATTACGACCATTATTAAATCACAGTCGCCATGACAACCATTATGACATCATGACATCACCGTTGCCATGACGACCATTATGACATCACCGTTGCCATGACGACCATTATGACATCATCGTCGCCATGACACCCATTATGACATCACAATCGCCATGACGACCATTATGGCATCATCATCGCCATGATAACCCTTTATGACATTATCGTCGCCATGACGACCCTTATGACATCATCGTCGCCATGGCAACCATTATGACATCATCATCGCCATGACAACCAATATGATATCATCGTCGCCATGATGACCATTATGATATCATCGTCGCCATGACAACCATTATGACATCATCGTCGCCATGACAACCATTATGACATCATTGTCGCCATGGCGACCATTATGACATCACCGTTGCCATGACGACCATTATGACATCATCGTAGCCATTATGACCATTATTAAATCACAGTCGCCATGACAACCATTATGACATTTTCGTCGCCATGACGACCATTATGACATCATGACATCACCGTTGCCATGACGACCATTATGACATCACTGTTGCCATGACGACCATTATGACATCATCGTCGCCATGACGACCATTATGACATCATCGTCGCCATGACAACCATTATGACATCACAATCGCCATGACGACCATTATGGCATCATCATCGCCATGATGACCCTTTATGACATTATCGTCGCCATGACGACCCTTATGACATCATCGTCGCCATGGCAACCATTATGACGTCATCATCGCCATGACAACCAATATGATATCATCGTCGCCATGATGACCATTATGATATCATCATCGCCATGACAACCAATATGATATCATCGTCGCCATGATGACCATTATGACATCATCGTCGCCATGACAACCATTATGACATCATATTCGCCATGGCGACCATTATGACATCACTGTCGCCATGACGACCATTATGACATCACCGTCGCCATGACGACCATTATTAAATCACAGTCGCCATGACAACCATTATGACATCTTAGTCGCCATGACGACCATTATGACATCATGACATCACCGTTGCCATGACGACCATTATGACATCACCGTTGCCATGACGACCATTATGACATCATCGTCGCCATGACGACCATTATGACATCATCGTCGCCATGACAACCATTATGACATCACAATCGCCATGACGACCATTATGACATCATCGTCGCCATGGCGACCATTATGACATCATCATCGCCATGATGACCGTTATGACATCATCATCGCCATGATGACCGTTATGACAATATCGTTGCCATGACGACCCTTATGACATCATCGTCGCCATGGCAACCATTATGACATCATCATCGCCATGACAACCATTATGACATCATCGTCGCCATGGCACCATTATGACATCATCGTCGCCATGGCAACCATTACGACATCACGGTCACCATGTCGACCATTATGACATCATCGTAGCCATTACGACCATTATTAAATCACAGTCGACATGACAACCATTATGACATCTTCGTCGCCATGACGACCATTATGACATCATGACATCACCGTTGCTATGACGACCATTATGACATCACCGTTGCCATGACGACCATTATGACATCATTGTAGCCATTACGACCATTATTAAATCACAGTCGCCATGACACCCATTATGACATCTTCGTCGCCATGACGACCATTATGACATCATGACATCACCGTTGCCATGACGACCATTATGACATCATCGTCGCCATGACAACCATTATGACATCATCGTCGCCATGGCGACCATTATGACACCACCGTTGCCATGACGACCATTATGACATCATCGTCGCCTTGACGACAATTATGACATCATCATCGCCATGACGACCATTATGACATCATCATCGACATGATGACCGTTATGACATTATCGTCGCTATCACGACCCTTATGAAATCATCGTCGCCATGGCAACCATTATGACATCACAATCGCCATGACGACCATTATGGCATCATCTTCGCCATGATGACCCTTTATGACATTATCGTCGCCATGACGACCCTTATGATATCATCGTCGCCATGATGACTATTGTGATATCATCGTCGCCATGACAACCATTATGACATCACCGTCGCCATGACGACCATTATGACATCACCGTTGCCATGACGACCATTATGACATCATCGTAGCCATTACGACCATTATTAAATCACAGTCGCCATGACAACCATTATGACATCTTTGTCGCCATGACGACCATTATGACATCATGACATCACCGTTGCCATGACGACCATTATGACATCATCGTCGCCATGACGACCATTATGACATCATCGTCGCCATGACGACCATTATGACATCATCGTCGCCATGACGACCATTATGACATCATCCTCGCCATGACGACCATTATGACATCATCGTCGCCATGGCGACCATTATGACATCATCATCGCCATGATGACCGTTATGACAATATCGTCGCCATGACGACCCTTATGACATCATCGTCGCCATGGCAACCATTATGACATCATCATCGCCATGACAACCAATGTGATATCATTGTCGCCATGACAACCATTATGACATCATCGTCGCCATGGCAACCATTATGACATCACGGTCACCATGTCGACCATTATGACATCATCGTAGCCATTACGATCATTATTAAATCACAGTCGCCATGACAACCATTATGACATCTTCGTCGCCATGACGACCATTATGACATCATGACATCACCATTGCTATGACGACCATTATGACATCACCGTTGCCATGACGACCATTATGACATCATCGTAGCCATTACGACCATTATCACAGTCGCCATGACAACCATTATGACATCTTCGTCGCCATGACCACCATTATGACATCATCGTCGCCATGACAACCATTATGACATCATCGTCGCCATCGCGACCATTATGACACCACCGTCGCCATGACGACCATTATGACATCATCGTAGCCATTACGACCATTATTAAATCACAGTCGCCATGACAACCATTATGACATCTGCGTCGCCATGACGACCATTATGACATCATGACATCACCGTTGCCATGACGACCATTATGACATCACCGTTGCAATGGCGACCATTATGAAATCACCGTCACCATGACGACCATTATGACATAATCGTCGCCATGACAACCATTATGACATCACAATCGCCATGACGACCATTATGGCATCATCATCGCCATGATGACCCTGTATGACATTATCGTCGCCATGACGACCCTTATGACATCATCGTCGCCATGGCAACCATTATGACATCATCATCGCCATGACAACCAATATGATATCATCGTCGCCATGATGACCATTGTGATATCATCGTCGCCATGACAACCATTATGACATCATCGTCGCCATGACCACCATTATGACATCACCGTTGCCATGACGACCATTATGACATCATCGTAGCCATTACGACTATTATTAAATCACAGTCGCCATGACAACCATTATGACATCTTCGTCGCCATGACGACCATTATGACATCATGACATCACCGTTGCTATGACGACCATTATGACATCATCGTCGCCATGACGACCATTATGACATCATCGTAGCCATGACAACCATTATGACATCATCGTCGCCATGGCAACCATTATGACATCATATTCGCCATGGCGACCATTATGACATCACCGTCGCCATGACGACCATTATGACATCATCGTAGCCATTACGACCATTATTAAATCACAGTCGCCATGACAACCATTATGACATCTTCGTCGCCATGACGACCATTATGACATCATGACATCACCGTTGCCATGACGACCATTATGACATCACCGTTGCCATGACGACCATTATGACATCATCGTCGCTATGACAACCATTATGACATCACAATCGCCATGACGACCATTATGACATTATCGTCGCCATGGCGACCATTATGACATCATCATCGCCATGATGACCATTATGACAATATCGTCCCAATGACGACCCTTATAACATCATCGTCGCCATGGCAACCATTATGACATCATCATCGCCATGACAACCAATATGATATCATTGTCGCCATGACAACCATTATGACATTACGGTCGCCATGTCGACCATTATGACATCATCGTAGCCATTACGACCATTATTAAATCACAGTCTCCATGACAACCATTGTGACATCTTCGTCGCCATGACGACCATTATGACATCACCGTTCCTATGACGAACATTATGACATCACCGTTGCCATGACGACCATTATGACATCATCGTAGCCATTACGACCATTATTAAATCACTGTCGCCATGACAACCATTATGACATCTTCGTCGCCATGACGACCATTATGACATCATGACATCACCGTTGCCATGACGACCATTATGACATCATCGTCGCCATGACAACCATTATGACATCATCGTCGCCATGGCGACCATTATGACACCACCGTTGCCATGACGACCATTATGACATCATCGTCGCCTTGACGACAATTATGACATCATCATCGCCATGACGACCATTATGACATCATCATCGCCATGATGACCGTTATGACATTATCGTCGCCATGATGACCCTTATGACATCATCGTCGCCATGGCAACCATTATGACATCATCATCGCCATGACGACCATTATGACATCATCATCGCCATGATGACCGTTATGACATTATCGTCGCCATGATGATCATTATGACATCATCGTCGCCATGACAACCATTATGACATCATCGTCGCCATGGCGACCATTATGACATCACCTTCACCATGACGACCATTATGACATCACCGTAGCCATTACGACCATTATTAAATCACAGTCGCCATGACAACCATTATGACATCATGACATCACCGTTGCCATGACGACCATTATGACATCACCGTTGCCATGACGACCATTATGACATCATCGTCGCCATGACACCCATTATGACATCACAATCGCCATGACGACCATTATGGCATCATCATCGCCATGATAACCCTTTATGACATTATCGTCGCCATGACGACCCTTATGACATCATCGTCGCCATGGCAACCATTATGACATCATCATCGCCATGACAACCAATATGATATCATCGTCGCCATGATGACCATTATGATATCATCGTCGCCATGACAAGCATTATGACATCATCGTCGCCATGACAACCATTATGACATCATTGTCGCCATGGCGACCATTATGACATCACCGTTGCCATGACGACCATTATGACATCATCGTAGCCATTATGACCATTATTAAATCACAGTCGCCATGACAACCATTATGACATCTTCGTCGCCATGACGACCATTATGACATCATGACATCACCGTTGCCATGACGACCATTATGACATCACCGTTGCCATGACGACCATTATGACATCATCGTCGCCATGACGACCATTATGACATCATCGTCGCCATGACAACCATTATGACATCACAATCGCCATGACGACCATTATGGCATCATCATCGCCATGATGACCCTTTATGACATTATCGTCGCCATGACGACCCTTATGACATCATCGTCGCCATGGCAACCATTATGACGTCATCATCGCCATGACAACCAATATGATATCATCGTCGCCATGATGACCATTATGATATCATCATCGCCATGACAACCAATATGATATCATCGTCGCCATGATGACCATTATGACATCATCGTCGCCATGACAACCATTATGACATCATATTCGCCATGGCGACCATTATGACATCACTGTCGCCATGACGACCATTATGACATCACCGTCGCCATGACGACCATTATTAAATCACAGTCGCCATGACAACCATTATGACATCTTAGTCGCCATGACGACCATTATGACATCATGACATCACCGTTGCCATGACGACCATTATGACATCACCGTTGCCATGACGACCATTATGACATCATCGTCGCCATGACGACCATTATGACATCATCGTCGCCATGACAACCATTATGACATCACAATCGCCATGACGACCATTATGACATCATCATCGCCATGATGACCGTTATGACATCATCATCGCCATGATGACCGTTATGACAATATCGTTGCCATGACGACCCTTATGACATCATCGTCGCCATGGCAACCATTATGACATCATCATCGCCATGACAACCAATATGATATCATTGTCGCCATGACAACCATTATGGCATCATCGTCGCCATGGCAACCATTACGACATCACGGTCACCATGTCGACCATTATGACATCATCGTAGCCATTACGACCATTATTAAATCACAGTCGACATGACAACCATTATGACATCTTCGTCGCCATGACGACCATTATGACATCATGACATCACCGTTGCTATGACGACCATTATGACATCACCGTTGCCATGACGACCATTATGACATCATTGTAGCCATTACGACCATTATTAAATCACAGTCGCCATGACACCCATTATGACATCTTCGTCGCCATGACGACCATTATGACATCATGACATCACCGTTGCCATGACGACCATTATGACATCATCGTCGCCATGACAACCATTATGACATCATCGTCGCCATGGCGACCATTATGACACCACCGTTGCCATGACGACCATTATGACATCATCGTCGCCTTGACGACAATTATGACATCATCATCGCCATGTCGACCATTATGACATCATGATCGACATGATGACCGTTATGACATTATCGTCGCTATCACGACCCTTATGAAATCATCGTCGCCATGGCAACCATTATGACATCACAATCGCCATGACGACCATTATGGCATCATCTTCGCCATGATGACCCTTTATGACATTATCGTCGCCATGACGACCCTTATGACATCATCGTCGCCATGGCAACCATTATGACATCATCATCACCATGACAACCAATATGATATCATCGTCGCCATGATGACTATTGTGATATCATCGTCGCCATGACAACCATTATGACATCACCGTCGCCATGACGACCATTATGACATCACCGTTGCCATGACGACCATTATGACATCATCGTAGCCATTACGACCATTATTAAATCACAGTCGCCATGACAACCATTATGACATCTTTGTCGCCATGACGACCATTATGACATCATGACATCACCGTTGCCATGACGACCATTATGACATCATCGTCGCCATGACGACCATTATGACATCATCGTCGCCATGACGACCATTATGACATCATCATCGCCATGATGACCGTTATGACAATATCGTCGCCATGACGACCCTTATGACATCATCGTCGCCATGGCAACCATTATGACATCATCATCGCCATGACAACCAATGTGATATCATTGTCGCCATGACAACCATTATGACATCATCGTCGCCATGGCAACCATTATGACATCACGGTCACCATGTCGACCATTATGACATCATCGTAGCCATTACGATCATTATTAAATCACAGTCGCCATGACAACCATTATGACATCTTCGTCGCCATGACGACCATTATGACATCATGACATCACCATTGCTATGACGACAATTATGACATCACCGTTGCCATGACGACCATTATGACATCATCGTAGCCATTACGACCATTATCACAGTCGCCATGACAACCATTATGACATCTTCGTCGCCATGACCACCATTATGAGATCATCGTCGCCATGACAACCATTATGACATCATCGTCGCCATCGCGACCATTATGACACCACCGTTGCCATGACGACCATTATGACATCATCGCCGCCTTGACGACAATTATGACATCATCATCGCCATGACGACCATTATGACATCATCATCGCCATGATGACCGTTATGACATTATCGTCGCCATGATGACCCTTATGACATCATCATCGCCATGGCAACCATTATGACATCATCATCGCCATGACGACCATTATGACATCATCATCGCCATGATGACCGTTATGACATTATCGTCGCCATGATGACCATTATGACATCATCGTTGCCATGGCGACCATTATGACATCACCTTCGCCATGACGACCATTATGACATCACCGTAGCCATTACGACCATTATTAAATCACAGTCGCCATGACAACCATTATGACATCTTCGTCGCCATGACGACCATTATGACATCATGACATCACCGTTGCCATGACGACCATTATGACATCATCGTCGCCATGACAACCATTATGACATCACAATCGCCATGACGACCATTATGGCATCATCATCGCCATGATGACCCTTTATGACATTATCGTCGCCATGACGACCCTTATGACATCATCGTCGCCATGGCAACCATTATGACATCATCGTCGCCATGACGACCATTATGACATCATCGTCGCCATGACGACCATTATGACATCATCGTCGCCATGACAACCATTATGACATCATCGTCGCCATGACGACCATTATGACATCATCGTCGCCATGGCGACCATTATGACATCATCATCGCCATGATGACCGTTATGACAATATCGTCGCCATGACGACCCTTATGACATCATCGTCGCCATGGCAACCATTATGACATCATCATCGCCATGACAACCAATATGATATCATTGTCACCATGACAACCATTATGACATCATCGTCGCCATGGCAACCATTATGACATCACGGTCACCATGTCGACCATTATGACATCATCGTAGCCATTACGATCATTATTAAATCACAGTCGCCATGACAACCATTATGACATCTTCGTCGCCATGACGACCATCATGACATCACCATTGCTATGACGACCATTATGACATCACCGTTGCCATGACGACCATTATGACATCATCGTAGCCATTACGACCATTATCACAGTCGCCATGACAACCATTATGACATCTTCGTCGCCATGACCACCATTATGACATCATGACATCACCGTTGCCATGACGACCATTATGACATCATCGTCGCCATGACAACCATTATGACATCATCGTCGCCATGGCGACCATTATGACACCACCGTTGCCATGACGACCATTATGACATCATTGTCGCCTTGACGACAATTATGACATTATCATCGCCATGACGACCATTATGACATCATCATCGCCATGATGACCGTTATGACATTATCGTCGCCATGACGACCCTTATGACATCATCGTCGCCATGGAAACCATTATGACATCATCATCGCCATGACAACCAATATGATATCATCGTCGCCATGATGACCATTATGACATCATCGTCGCCATGGTGACCATTATGACATCACCATCGCCATGACGACCATTATGACATCATCGTAGCCATTACGACCATTATTAAATCACAGTCGCCATGACAACCATTATGACATCTTCGTCGCCATGATGACCATTATGACATCATGACATCACCGTTGCCATGACGACCATTATGACATCACCGTTGCCATGACGACCATTATGACATCACCGTCACCATGACGACCATTATGACATAATCGTCGCCATGGCAACCATTATGACATCATCATCGCCATGACAACCAATATGATATCATCGTCGCCATGATGACCATTGTGATATCATCGTCGCCATGACAACCATTATGACATCATCGTCGCCATGACCACCATTATGACATCACCGTTGCCATGACGACCATTATGACATCATCGTAGCCATTACGACTATTATTAAATCACAGTCGCCATGACAACCATTATGACATCTTCGTCGCCATGACGACCATTATGACATCATCATAGCCATGACAACCATTATGACATCATCGTCGCCATGGCAACCATTATGACATCATATTCGCCATGGCGACCATTATGACAACACCGTCGCCATGACGACCATTATGACATCATCATAGCCATTACGACCATTGTTAAATCACAGTCGCCATGACAACCATTATGACATCTTCGTCGCCATGACGACCATTATGACATCATGACATCACCGTTGCCATGACGACCATTATGACATCACCGTTGCCATGACGACCATTATGACATCATCGTCGCCATGACGACCATTATGACATCATCGTCGCTATGACAACCATTATGACATCACAATCGCCATGACGACCATTATGACATCATCATCGCCATGGCGACCATTATGACATCATCGTCGCCATGGCGACCATTATGACATCATCATCGCCATGATGACCGTTATGACAATATCGTCCCAATGACGACCCTTATAACATCATCGTCGCCATGGCAACCATTATGACATCATCATCGCCATGACAACCAATATGATATCATTGTCGCCATGACAACCATTATGACATCATCGTCGCCATGGCAACCATTATGACATTACGGTCGCCATGTCGACCATTATGACATCATCGTAGCCATTACGACCATTATTAAATCACAGTCTCCATGACAACCATTGTGACATCTTCGTCGCCATGACGACCATTATGACATCACCATTCCTATGACGACCATTATGACATCACCGTTGCCATGACGACCATTATGACATCATCGTAGCCATTACGACCATTATTAAATCACAGTCGCCATGACAACCATTATGACATCTTCGTCGCCATGACGACCATTATGACATCATGACATCACCGTTGCCATGACGACCATTATGACATCATCGTCGCCATGACAACCATTATGACATCATCGTCGCCATCGCGACCATTATGACACCACCGTTGCCATGACGACCATTATGACATCATCGTCGCCTTGACGACAATTATGACATCATCATCGCCATGACGACCATTATGACATCATCATCGCCATGATGACCGTTATGACATTATCGTCGCCATGATGACCCTTATGACATCATCGTCGCCATGGCAACTATTATGACATCATCATCGCCATGACGACCATTATGACATCATCATCGCCATGATGACCGTTATGACATTATCGTCGCCATGATGACCATTATGACATCATCGTCGCCATGACAACCATTATGACATCATCGTCGCCATGGCGACCATTATGACATCACCTTCGCCATGACGACCATTATGACATCACCGTAGCCATTACGACCATTATTAAATCACAGTCGCCATGACAACCATTATGACATCTTCGTCGCCATGACGACCATTATGACATCATGACATCACCGTTGCCATGACGACCATTATGACATCACCGTTGCCATGACGACCATTATTACATCATCGTCGCCATGACGACCATTATGACATCATCGTCGCCATGACACCCATTATGACATCACAATCGCCATGACGACCATTATGGCATCATCATCGCCATGATGACCCTTTATGACATTATCGTCGCCATGACGACCCTTATGACATCATCGTCGCCATGGCAACCATTATGACATAATCATCGCCATGACAACCATTATGACATCATCGTCGCCATGGCGACCATTATGACACCACCGTTGCCATGACGACCATTATGACATCATCGTCGCCTTGACGACAATTATGACATCATCATCGCCATGTCGACCATTATGACATCATGATCGACATGATGACCGTTATGACATTATCGTCGCTATCACGACCCTTATGAAATCATCGTCGCCATGGCAACCATTATGACATCACAATCGCCATGACGACCATTATGGCATCATCTTCGCCATGATGACCCTTTATGACATTATCGTCGCCATGACGACCCTTATGACATCATCGTCGCCATGGCAACCATTATGACATCATCATCACCATGACAACCAATATGATATCATCGTCGCCATGATGACTATTGTGATATCATCGTCGCCATGACAACCATTATGACATCACCGTCGCCATGACGACCATTATGACATCACCGTTGCCATGACGACCATTATGACATCATCGTAGCCATTACGACCATTATTAAATCACAGTCGCCATGACAACCATTATGACATCTTTGTCGCCATGACGACCATTATGACATCATGACATCACCGTTGCCATGACGACCATTATGACATCATCGTCGCCATGACGACCATTATGACATCATCGTCGCCATGACGACCATTATGACATCATCATCGCCATGATGACCGTTATGACAATATCGTCGCCATGACGACCCTTATGACATCATCGTCGCCATGGCAACCATTATGACATCATCATCGCCATGACAACCAATGTGATATCATTGTCGCCATGACAACCATTATGACATCATCGTCGCCATGGCAACCATTATGACATCACGGTCACCATGTCGACCATTATGACATCATCGTAGCCATTACGATCATTATTAAATCACAGTCGCCATGACAACCATTATGACATCTTCGTCGCCATGACGACCATTATGACATCATGACATCACCATTGCTATGACGACAATTATGACATCACCGTTGCCATGACGACCATTATGACATCATCGTAGCCATTACGACCATTATCACAGTCGCCATGACAACCATTATGACATCTTCGTCGCCATGACCACCATTATGAGATCATCGTCGCCATGACAACCATTATGACATCATCGTCGCCATCGCGACCATTATGACACCACCGTTGCCATGACGACCATTATGACATCATCGCCGCCTTGACGACAATTATGACATCATCATCGCCATGACGACCATTATGACATCATCATCGCCATGATGACCGTTATGACATTATCGTCGCCATGATGACCCTTATGACATCATCATCGCCATGGCAACCATTATGACATCATCATCGCCATGACGACCATTATGACATCATCATCGCCATGATGACCGTTATGACATTATCGTCGCCATGATGACCATTATGACATCATCGTTGCCATGGCGACCATTATGACATCACCTTCGCCATGACGACCATTATGACATCACCGTAGCCATTACGACCATTATTAAATCACAGTCGCCATGACAACCATTATGACATCTTCGTCGCCATGACGACCATTATGACATCATGACATCACCGTTGCCATGACGACCATTATGACATCATCGTCGCCATGACAACCATTATGACATCACAATCGCCATGACGACCATTATGGCATCATCATCGCCATGATGACCCTTTATGACATTATCGTCGCCATGACGACCCTTATGACATCATCGTCGCCATGGCAACCATTATGACATCATCGTCGCCATGACGACCATTATGACATCATCGTCGCCATGACGACCATTATGACATCATCGTCGCCATGACAACCATTATGACATCATCGTCGCCATGACGACCATTATGACATCATCGTCGCCATGGCGACCATTATGACATCATCATCGCCATGATGACCGTTATGACAATATCGTCGCCATGACGACCCTTATGACATCATCGTCGCCATGGCAACCATTATGACATCATCATCGCCATGACAACCAATATGATATCATTGTCACCATGACAACCATTATGACATCATCGTCGCCATGGCAACCATTATGACATCACGGTCACCATGTCGACCATTATGACATCATCGTAGCCATTACGATCATTATTAAATCACAGTCGCCATGACAACCATTATGACATCTTCGTCGCCATGACGACCATCATGACATCACCATTGCTATGACGACCATTATGACATCACCGTTGCCATGACGACCATTATGACATCATCGTAGCCATTACGACCATTATCACAGTCGCCATGACAACCATTATGACATCTTCGTCGCCATGACCACCATTATGACATCATGACATCACCGTTGCCATGACGACCATTATGACATCATCGTCGCCATGACAACCATTATGACATCATCGTCGCCATGGCGACCATTATGACACCACCGTTGCCATGACGACCATTATGACATCATTGTCGCCTTGACGACAATTATGACATTATCATCGCCATGACGACCATTATGACATCATCATCGCCATGATGACCGTTATGACATTATCGTCGCCATGACGACCCTTATGACATCATCGTCGCCATGGAAACCATTATGACATCATCATCGCCATGACAACCAATATGATATCATCGTCGCCATGATGACCATTATGACATCATCGTCGCCATGGTGACCATTATGACATCACCATCGCCATGACGACCATTATGACATCATCGTAGCCATTACGACCATTATTAAATCACAGTCGCCATGACAACCATTATGACATCTTCGTCGCCATGATGACCATTATGACATCATGACATCACCGTTGCCATGACGACCATTATGACATCACCGTTGCCATGACGACCATTATGACATCACCGTCACCATGACGACCATTATGACATAATCGTCGCCATGGCAACCATTATGACATCATCATCGCCATGACAACCAATATGATATCATCGTCGCCATGATGACCATTGTGATATCATCGTCGCCATGACAACCATTATGACATCATCGTCGCCATGACCACCATTATGACATCACCGTTGCCATGACGACCATTATGACATCATCGTAGCCATTACGACTATTATTAAATCACAGTCGCCATGACAACCATTATGACATCTTCGTCGCCATGACGACCATTATGACATCATCATAGCCATGACAACCATTATGACATCATCGTCGCCATGGCAACCATTATGACATCATATTCGCCATGGCGACCATTATGACAACACCGTCGCCATGACGACCATTATGACATCATCATAGCCATTACGACCATTGTTAAATCACAGTCGCCATGACAACCATTATGACATCTTCGTCGCCATGACGACCATTATGACATCATGACATCACCGTTGCCATGACGACCATTATGACATCACCGTTGCCATGACGACCATTATGACATCATCGTCGCCATGACGACCATTATGACATCATCGTCGCTATGACAACCATTATGACATCACAATCGCCATGACGACCATTATGACATCATCATCGCCATGGCGACCATTATGACATCATCGTCGCCATGGCGACCATTATGACATCATCATCGCCATGATGACCGTTATGACAATATCGTCCCAATGACGACCCTTATAACATCATCGTCGCCATGGCAACCATTATGACATCATCATCGCCATGACAACCAATATGATATCATTGTCGCCATGACAACCATTATGACATCATCGTCGCCATGGCAACCATTATGACATTACGGTCGCCATGTCGACCATTATGACATCATCGTAGCCATTACGACCATTATTAAATCACAGTCTCCATGACAACCATTGTGACATCTTCGTCGCCATGACGACCATTATGACATCACCATTCCTATGACGACCATTATGACATCACCGTTGCCATGACGACCATTATGACATCATCGTAGCCATTACGACCATTATTAAATCACAGTCGCCATGACAACCATTATGACATCTTCGTCGCCATGACGACCATTATGACATCATGACATCACCGTTGCCATGACGACCATTATGACATCATCGTCGCCATGACAACCATTATGACATCATCGTCGCCATCGCGACCATTATGACACCACCGTTGCCATGACGACCATTATGACATCATCGTCGCCTTGACGACAATTATGACATCATCATCGCCATGACGACCATTATGACATCATCATCGCCATGATGACCGTTATGACATTATCGTCGCCATGATGACCCTTATGACATCATCGTCGCCATGGCAACTATTATGACATCATCATCGCCATGACGACCATTATGACATCATCATCGCCATGATGACCGTTATGACATTATCGTCGCCATGATGACCATTATGACATCATCGTCGCCATGACAACCATTATGACATCATCGTCGCCATGGCGACCATTATGACATCACCTTCGCCATGACGACCATTATGACATCACCGTAGCCATTACGACCATTATTAAATCACAGTCGCCATGACAACCATTATGACATCTTCGTCGCCATGACGACCATTATGACATCATGACATCACCGTTGCCATGACGACCATTATGACATCACCGTTGCCATGACGACCATTATTACATCATCGTCGCCATGACGACCATTATGACATCATCGTCGCCATGACACCCATTATGACATCACAATCGCCATGACGACCATTATGGCATCATCATCGCCATGATGACCCTTTATGACATTATCGTCGCCATGACGACCCTTATGACATCATCGTCGCCATGGCAACCATTATGACATAATCATCGCCATGACAACCAATATGATATCATCGTCGCCATGATGACCATTATGATATCATCGTCGCCATGACGACCATTATGACATCATCGTCTCCATGACAACCATTATGACATCATCGTCGCCATGGCGACCATCATGACATCACCGTTGCCATGACGACCATTATGACATCATCGTAGCCATTACGACCATTATTAAATCACAGTCTCCATGACAACCATTATGACATCTTCGTCGCCATGACGACCATTATGACATCATGACATCACCGTTGCCATGACGACCATTATGACATCACCGTTGCCATGACGACCATTATGACATCATCGTCGCCATGACGACCATTATGACATCATCGTCGCCATGACAACCATTATGACATCATCATCGCCATGATGACCGTTATGACAATATCGTCGCCATGACGACCCTTATGACATCATCGTCGCCATGGCAACCATTGTGACATCATCATCGCCATGACAACCAATATGATATCATTGTCGCCATGACAACCATTATGACATCATCGTCGCCATGGCAACCATTATGACATCACGGTCGCCATGTCGACGATTATGACATCATCGTAGCCATTACGATCATTATTAAATCACAGTCGCCATGACAACCATTATGACATCTTCGTCGCCATGACGACCATTATGACATCATGACATCACCATTGCTATTACGACCATTATGACATCACCGTTGCCATGACGACCATTATGACATCATCGTAGCCATTACGACCATTATCACAGTCGCCATGACAACCATTATGACATCTTTGTCGCCATGACCACCATTATGACATCATGACATCACCGTTGCCATGACGACCATTATGACACCATCGTCGCCATGACAACCATTATGACATCATCGTCGCCATGGCGACCATTACGACACCACAGTTGCCATGACGAACATTATGACATCATTGTCGCCTTGACGACAATTATGACATTATCATCGCCATGACGACCATTATGACATCATCATCGCCATGATGACCGTTATGACATTATCGTCGCCATGACGACCCTTATGACATCATCGTCGCCATGGAAACCATTATGACATCATCATCGCCATGACAACCAATATGATATCATCGTCGCCATGATGACCATTATGACATCACCATCGCCATGATGACCATTATGACATCATCGTAGCCATTACGACCATTATTAAATCACAGTCGCCATGACAACCATTATGACATCATGACATCACCGTTGCCATGACGACCATTATGACATCACCGTTGCCATGACGACCATTATGACATCACCGTCACCATGACGACCATTATGACATAATCGTCGCCATGACAACCATTATGACATCACAATCGCCATGACGACCATTATGGCATCATCATCGCCATGATGACCCTTTATGACATTATCGTCGCCATGACGACCCTTATGACATCATCGTCGCCATGGCAACCATTATGACATCATCATCGCCATGACAACCAATATGATATCATCGTCGCCATGATGACCATTGTGATATGATCGTCGCCATGACCACCATTATGACATATTCGTCGCCATGACGACCATTATGACATCATGACATCACCGTTGCCATGACGACCATTATGACATCACCGTTGCTATGACGACCATTATGACATCATCGTCGCCATGACGACCATTATGACATCATCGTAGCCATGACAACCATTATGACATCATCGTCGCCATGGCAACCATTATGACATCATATTCGCCATGGCGACCATTATGACATCACCGTCGCCATGACGACCATTATGACATCATCATAGCCATTACGACCATTGTTAAATCACAGTCGCCATGACAACCATTATGACATCTTCGTCGCCATGACGACCATTATGACATCATGACATCACCGTTGCCATGACGACCATTATGACATCACCGTTGCCATGACGACCATTATGACATCATCGTCACCATGACGACCATTATGACATCATCGTCGCTATGACAACCATTATGACATCACAATCGCCATGACGACCATTATGACATCATCGTCGCCATGGCGACCATTATGACATCATCATCGCCATGATGACCGTTATGACAATATCGTCCCAATGACGACCCTTATAACATCATCGTCGCCATGGCAACCATTATGACATCATCATCGCCATGACAACCAATATGATATCATTGTCGCCATGACAACCATTATGACATCATCGTCGCCATGGCAACCATTATGACATTACGGTCGCCATGTCGACCATTATGACATCATCGTAGCCATTACGACCATTATTAAATCACAGTCTCCATGACAACCATTGTGACATCTTCGTCGCCATGACGACCATTATGACATCACCGTTCCTATGACGACCATTATGACATCACCGTTGCCATGACGACCATTATGACATCATCGTAGCCATTACGACCATTATTAAATCACAGTCGCCATGACAACCATTATGACATCTTCGTCGCCATGACGACCATTATGACATCATGACATCACCGTTGCCATGACGACCATTATGACATCATCGTCGCCATGACAACCATTATGACATCATCGTCGCCATCGCGACCATTATGACACCACCGTTGCCATGACGACCATTATGACATCATCGTCGCCTTGACGACAATTATGACATCATCATCGCCATGACGACCATTATGACATCATCATCGCCATGATGACCGTTATGACATTATCGTCGCCATGATGACCCTTATGACATCATCGTCGCCATGGCAACCATTATGACATCATCATCGCCATGACGACCATTATGACATCATCATCGCCATGATGACCGTTATGACATTATCGTCGCCATGATGACCATTATGACATCATCGTCGCCATGACAACCATTATGACATCTTCGTCGCCATGACGACCATTATGACATCATGACATCACCGTTGCCATGACGACCATTATGACATCACCGTTGCCATGACGACCATTATGACATCACCGTCGCCATGACGACCATTATGACATCATCGTCGCTATGACAACCATTATGACATCACAATCGCCATGACGACCATTATGACATCATCGTCGCCATGGCGACCATTATGACATCATCATCGCCATGATGACCGTTATGACAATATCGTCCCAATGACGACCCTTATAACATCATCGTCGCCATGGCAACCATTATGACATCATCATCGCCATGACAACCAATATGGTATCATTGTCGCCATGACAACCATTATGACATCATCGTCGCCATGGCAACCATTATGACATTACGGTCGCCATGTCGACCATTATGACATCATCGTAGCCATTACGACCATTATTAAATCACAGTCTCCATGACAACCATTGTGACATCTTCGTCGCCATGACGACCATTATGACATCACCGTTCCTATGACGACCATTATGACATCACCGTTGCCATGACGACCATTATGACATCATCGTAGCCATTACGACCATTATTAAATCACAGTCGCCATGACAACCATTATGACATCTTCGTCGCCATGACGACCATTATGACATCATGACATCACCGTTGCCATGACGACCATTATGACATCATCGTCGCCATGACAACCATTATGACATCATCGTCGCCATCGCGACCATTATGACACCACCGTTGCCATGACGACCATTATGACATCATCGTCGCCTTGACGACAATTATGACATCATCATCGCCATGACGACCATTATGACATCATCATCGCCATGATGACCGTTATGACATTATCGTCGCCATGATGACCCTTATGACATCATCGTCGCCATTTCAACCATTATGACATCATCATCGCCATGATGACCGTTATGACATTATCGTCGCCATGATGACCATTATGACATCATCGTCGCCATGACAACCATTATGACATCATCGTCGCCATGGCGACCATTATGACATCACCTTCGCCATGACGACCATTATGACATCACCGTAGCCATTACGACCATTATTAAATCACAGTCGCCATGACAACCATTATGACATCTTCGTCGCCATGACGACCATTATGACATCATGACATCACCGTTGCCATGACGACCATTATGACATCACCGTTGCCATGACGACCATTATGACATCATCGTCGCCATGACGACCATTATGACATCATCGTCGCCATGACACCCATTATGACATCACAATCGCCATGACGACCATTATGGCATCATCATCGCCATGATGACCCTTTATGACATTATCGTCGCCATGACGACCCTTATGACATCATCGTCGCCATGGCAACCATTATGACATCATCATCGCCATGACAACCAATATGATATCATCGTCGCCATGACGACCATTATGACATCATCGTCGCCATGACAACCATTATGACATCATCGTCGCCATGGCGACCATCATGACATCACCGTTGCCATGACGACCATTATGACATCATCGTAGCCATTACGACCATTATTAAATCACAGTCGCCATGACAACCATTATGACATCTTCGTCGCCATGACGACCATTATGACATCATGACATCACCGTTGCCATGATGACCATTATGACATCACCGTTGCCATGACGACCATTATGACATCATCGTCGCCATGACGACCATTATGACATCATCGTCGCCATGACAACCATTATGACATCATCGTCGCCATGACAACCATTATGACATCATATTCGCCATGGCGACCATTATGACATCATCGTCGCCATGACGACCATTATGACATCATCGTCGCCATGGCGACCATTATGACATCATCATCGCCATGATGACCGTTATGACAATATCGTCGCCATGACGACCCTTATGACATCATCGTCGCCATGGCAACCATTATGACATCATCATCGCCATGACAACCAATATGATATCATTGTCGCCATGACAACCATTATGACATCATCGTCGCCATGGCAACCATTATGACATCACGGTCGCCATGTCGACCATTATGACATCATCGTAGCCATTACGATCATTATTAAATCACAGTCGCCATGACAACCATTATGACATCTTCGTCGCCATGACGACCATTATGACATCATGACATCACCATTGCTATGACGACCATTATGACATCACCGTTGCCATGACGACCATTATGACATCATCGTAGCCATTACGACCATTATCACAGTCGCCATGACAACCATTATGACATCTTTGTCGCCATGACCACCATTATGACATCATGACATCACCGTTGCCATGACGACCATTATGACATCATCGTCGCCATGACAACCATTATGACATCATCGTCGCCATGGCGACCATTATGACACCACCGTTGCCATGACGACCATTATGACATCATTGTCGCCTTGACGACAATTATGACATTATCATCGCCATGACGACCATTATGACATCATCATCGCCATGATGACCGTTATGACATTATCGTCGCCATGACGACCCTTATGACATCATCGTCGCCATGGAAACCATTATGACATCATCATCGCCATGACAACCAATATGATATCATCGTCGCCATGATGACCATTATGACATCATCGTCGCCATGGTGACCATTATGACATCACCATCGCCATGACGACCATTATGACATCATCGTAGCCATTACGACCATTATTAAATCACAGTCGCCATGACAACCATTATGACATCTTCGTCGCCATGATGACCATTATGACATCATGACATCACCGTTGCCATGACGACCATTATGACATCACCGTTGCCATGACGACCAGTATGACATCATCGTCGCCATGACGACCATTATGACATCATCGTCGCCATGACAACCATTATGACATCACAATCGCCATGACGACCATTATGGCATCATCATCGCCATGATGACCCTTTATGACATTATCGTCGCCATGACGACCCTTATGACATCATCGTCGCCATGGCAACCATTATGACATCATCATCGCCATGACAACCAATATGATATCATCGTCGCCATGATGACCATTGTGATATGATCGTCGCCATGACAACCATTATGACATCATCTCGCCATGACCACCATTATGACATCACCGTTGCCATGACGACCATTATGACATCATCGTAGCCATTACGACTATTATTAAATCACAGTCGCCATGACAACCATTATGACATCTTCGTCGCCATGACGACCATTATGACATCATGACATCACCGTTGCCATGACGACCATTATGACATCACCGTTGCTATGACGACCATTAAGACATCATCGTCGCCATGACGACCATTATGACATCATCGTAGCCATGACAACCATTATGACATCATCGTCGCCATGGCAACCATTATGACATCATATTCGCCATGGCGACCATTATGACATCATCATAGCCATTACGACCATTGTTAAATCACAGTCGCCATGACAACCATTATGACATCATGACATCACCGTTGCCATGACGACCATTATGACATCACCGTTGCCATGACGACCATTATGACATCATCGTCGCCATGACGACCATTATGACATCATCGTCGCTATGACAACCATTATGACATCACAATCGCCATGACGACCATTATGACATCATCGTCGCCATGGCGACCATTATGACATCATCATCGCCATGTTGACCGTTATGACAATATCGTCCCAATGACGACCCTTATAACATCATCGTCGCCATGGCAACCATTATGACATCATCATCGCCATGACAACCAATATGATATCATTGTCGCCATGACAACCATTATGACATCATCGTCGCCATGGCAACCATTATGACATTACGGTCGCCATGTCGACCATTATGACATCATCGTAGCCATTACGACCATTATTAAATCACAGTCTCCATGACAACCATTGTGACATCTTCGTCGCCATGACGACCATTATGACATCACCGTTCCTATGACGACCATTATGACATCACCGTTGCCATGACGACCATTATGACATCATCGTAGCCATTACGACCATTATTAAATCACAGTCGCCATGACAACCATTATGACATCTTCGTCGCCATGACGACCATTATGACATCATGACATCACCGTTGCCATGACGACCATTATGACATCATCGTCGCCATGACAACCATTATGACATCATCGTCGCCATCGCGACCATTATGACACCACCGTTGCCATGACGACCATTATGACATCATCGTCGCCTTGACGACAATTATGACATCATCATCGCCATGACGACCATTATGACATCATCATCGCCATGATGACCGTTATGACATTATCGTCGCCATGATGACCCTTATGACATCATCGTCGCCATGGCAACCATTATGACATCATCATCGCCATGACGACCATTATGACATCATCATCGCCATGATGACCGTTATGACATTATCGTCGCCATGATGACCATTATGACATCATCGTCGCCATGACAACCATTATGACATCATCGTCGCCATGGCGACCATTATGACATCACCTTCGCCATGACGACCATTATGACATCACCGTAGCCATTACGACCATTATTAAATCACAGTCGCCATGACAACCATTATGACATCTTCGTCGCCATGACGACCATTATGACATCATGACATCACCGTTGCCATGACGACCATTATGACATCACCGTCGCCATGACGACCATTATGACATCATCGTCGCCATGACACCCATTATGACATCACAATCGCCATGACGACCATTATGGCATCATCATCGCCATGATGACCCTTTATGACATTATCGTCGCCATGACGACCCTTATGACATCATCGTCGCCATGGCAACCATTATGACATAATCATCGCCATGACAACCAATATGATATCATCGTCGCCATGATGACCATTATGATATCATCGTCGCCATGACGACCATTATGACATCATCGTCGCCATGACAACCATTATGACATCATCGTCGCCATGGCGACCATCATGACATCACCGTTGCCATGACGACCATTATGACATCATCGTAGCCATTACGACCATTATTAAATCACAGTCGCCATGACAACCATTATGACATCTTCGTCGCCATGACGACCATTATGACATCATGACATCACCGTTGCCATGACGACCATTATGACATCACCGTTGCCATGACGACCATTATGACATCATCGTCGCCATGACAACCATTATGACATCATCGTCGCCATGACAACCATTATGACATCATATTCGCCATGGCGACCTTATGACATCATCGTCGCCATGACGACCATTATGACATCATCGTCGCCATGGCGACCATTATGACATCATCATCGCCATGATGACCGTTATGACAATATCGTCGCCATGACGACCCTTATGACATCATCGTCGCCATGGCAACCATTGTGACATCATCATCGCCATGACAACCAATATGATATCATTGTCGCCACGACAACCATTATGACATCATCGTCGCCATGGCAACCATTATGACATCACGGTCGCCATGTCGACCATTATGACATCATCGTAGCCATTACGATCATTATTAAATCACAGTCGCCATGACAACCATTATGACATCTTCGTCGCCATGACGACCATTATGACATCATGACATCACCATTGCTATGACGACCATTATGACATCACCGTTGCCATGACGACCATTATGACATCATCGTAGCCATTACGACCATTATCACAGTCGCCATGACAACCATTATGACATCTTCGTCACCATGACCACCATTATGACATCATGACATCACCGTTGCCATGACGACCATTATGACATCACCGTTGCTATGACGACCATTATGACATCATCGTCGCCATGACGACCATTATGACATCATCGTAGCCATGACAACCATTATGACATCATCGTCGCCATGGCAACCATTATGACATCATATTCGCCATGGCGACCATTATGACATCACCGTCGCCATGACGACCATTATGACATCATCATAGCCATTACGACCATTGTTAAATCACAGTCGCCATGACAACGATTATGACATCTTCGTCGCCATGACGACCATTATGACATCATGACATCACCGTTGCCATGACGACCATTATGACATCACCGTTGCCATGACGACCATTATGACATCATCGTCACCATGACGACCATTATGACATCATCGTCGCTATGACAACCATTATGACATCACAATCGCCATGACGACCATTATGACATCATCGTCGCCATGGCGACCATTATGACATCATCATCGCCATGATGACCGTTATGACAATATCGTCCCAATGACGACCCTTATAACATCATCGTCGCCATGGCAACCATTATGACATCATCATCGCCATGACAACCAATATGATATCATTGTCGCCATGACAACCATTATGACATCATCGTCGCCATGGCAACCATTATGACATTACGGTCGCCATGTCGACCATTATGACATCATCGTAGCCATTACGACCATTATTAAATCACAGTCTCCATGACAACCATTGTGACATCTTCGTCGCCATGACGACCATTATGACATCACCGTTCCTATGACGACCATTATGACATCACCGTTGCCATGACGACCATTATGACATCATCGTAGCCATTACGACCATTATTAAATCACAGTCGCCATGACAACCATTATGACATCTTCGTCGCCATGACGACCATTATGACATCATGACATCACCGTTGCCATGACGACCATTATGACATCATCGTCGCCATGACAACCATTATGACATCATCGTCGCCATCGCGACCATTATGACACCACCGTTGCCATGACGACCATTATGACATCATCGTCGCCTTGACGACAATTATGACATCATCATCGCCATGACGACCATTATGACATCATCATCGCCATGATGACCGTTATGACATTATCGTCGCCATGATGACCCTTATGACATCATCGTCGCCATGGCAACCATTATGACATCATCATCGCCATGACGACCATTATGACATCATCATCGCCATGATGACCGTTATGACATTATCGTTGCCATGATGACCATTATGACATCATCGTCGCCATGACAACCATTATGACATCTTCGTCGCCATGACGACCATTATGACATCATGACATCACCGTTGCCATGACGACCATTATGACATCACCGTTGCCATGACGACCATTATGACATCATCGTCGCCATGACGACCATTATGACATCATCGTCGCTATGACAACCATTATGACATCACAATCGCCATGACGACCATTATGACATCATCGTCGCCATGGCGACCATTATGACATCATCATCGCCATGATGACCGTTATGACAATATCGTCCCAATGACGACCCTTATAACATCATCGTCGCCATGGCAACCATTATGACATCATCATCGCCATGACAACCAATATGATATCATTGTCGCCATGACAACCATTATGACATCATCGTCGCCATGGCAACCATTATGACATTACGGTCGCCATGTCGACCATTATGACATCATCGTAGCCATTACGACCATTATTAAATCACAGTCTCCATGACAACCATTGTGACATCTTCGTCGCCATGACGACCATTATGACATCACCGTTCCTATGACGACCATTATGACATCACCGTTGCCATGACGACCATTATGACATCATCGTAGCCATTATGACCATTATTAAATCACAGTCGCCATGACAACCATTATGACATCTTTGTCGCCATGACGACCATTATGACATCATGACATCACCGTTGCCATGACGACCATTATGACATCATCGTCGCCATGACAACCATTATGACATCATCGCCATCGCGACCATTATGACACCACCGTTGCCATGACGACCATTATGACATCATCGTCGCCTTGACGACAATTATGACATCATCATCGCCATGACGACCATTATGACATCATCATCGCCATGATGACCGTTATGACATTATCGTCGCCATGATGACCCTTATGACATCATCGTCGCCATGACACCCATTATGACATCACAATCGCCATGACGACCATTATGGCATCATCATCGCCATGATGACCCTTTATGACATTATCGTCGCCATGACGACCCTTATGACATCATCGTCGCCATGGCAACCATTATGACATCATCATCGCCATGACAACCAATATGATATCATCGTCACCATGACGACCATTATGACATCATCGTCGCCATGACAACCATTATGACATCATCGTCGCCATGGCGACCATCATGACATCACCGTCGCCATGACGACCATTATGACATCATCGTAGCCATTACGACCATTATTAAATCACAGTCGCCATGACAACCATTATGACATCTTCGTCGCCATGACGACCATTATGACATCATGACATCACCGTTGCCATGATGACCATTATGACATCACCGTTGCCATGACGACCATTATGACATCATCGTCGCCATGACGACCATTGTTAAATCACAGTCGCCATGACAACCATTATGACATCTTCGTCGCCATGATGACCATTATGACATCATGACATCACCGTTGCCATGACGACCATTATGACATCACCGTTGCCATGACGACCAGTATGACATCATCGTCGCCATGACGACCATTATGACATCATCGTCGCCATGACAACCATTATGACATCACAATCGCCATGACGACCATTATGGCATCATCATCGCCATGATGACCCTTTATGACATTATCGTCGCCATGACGACCCTTATGACATCATCGTCGCCATGGCAACCATTATGACATCATCATCGCCATGACAACCAATATGATATCATCGTCGCCATGATGACCATTGTGATATGATCGTCGCCATGACAACCATTATGACATCATCTCGCCATGACCACCATTATGACATCACCGTTGCCATGACGACCATTATGACATCATCGTAGCCATTACGACTATTATTAAATCACAGTCGCCATGACAACCATTATGACATCATGACATCACCGTTGCCATGACGACCATTAAGACATCATCGTCGCCATGACGACCATTATGACATCATCGTAGCCATGACAACCATTATGACATCATCGTCGCCATGGAAACCATTATGACATCATATTCGCCATGGCGACCATTATGACATCACCGTCGCCATGACGACCATTATGACATCATCATAGCCATTACGACCATTGTTAAATCACAGTCGCCATGACAACCATTATGACATCATCGTCGCCATGACGACCATTATGACATCATCGTCGCTATGACAACCATTATGACATCACAATCGCCATGACGACCATTATGACATCATCGTCGCCATGGCGACCATTATGACATCATCATCGCCATGTTGACCGTTATGACAATATCGTCCCAATGACGACCCTTATAACATCATCGTCGCCATGGCAACCATTATGACATCATCATCGCCATGACAACCAATATGATATCATTGTCGCCATGACAACCATTATGACATCATCGTCGCCATGGCAACCATTATGACATTACGGTCGCCATGTCGACCATTATGACATCATCGTAGCCATTACGACCATTATTAAATCACAGTCTCCATGACAACCATTGTGACATCTTCGTCGCCATGACGACCATTATGACATCACCGTTCCTATGACGACCATTATGACATCACCGTTGCCATGACGACCATTATGACATCATCGTAGCCATTACGACCATTATTAAATCACAGTCGCCATGACAACCATTATGACATCTTCGTCGCCATGACGACCATTATGACATCATGACATCACCGTTGCCATGACGACCATTATGACATCATCGTCGCCATGACAACCATTATGACATCATCGTCGCCATCGCGACCATTATGACACCACCGTTGCCATGACGACCATTATGACATCATCGTCGCCTTGACGACAATTATGACATCATCATCGCCATGACGACCATTATGACATCATCATCGCCATGATGACCGTTATGACATTATCGTCGCCATGATGACCCTTATGACATCATCGTCGCCATGGCAACCATTATGACATCATCATCGCCATGACGACCATTATGACATCATCATCGCCATGATGACCGTTATGACATTATCGTCGCCATGATGACCATTATGACATCATCGTCGCCATGACAACCATTATGACATCATCGTCGCCATGGCGACCATTATGACATCACCTTCGCCATGACGACCATTATGACATCACCGTAGCCATTACGACCATTATTAAATCACAGTCGCCATGACAACCATTATGACATCTTCGTCGCCATGACGACCATTATGACATCATGACATCACCGTTGCCATGACGACCATTATGACATCACCGTTGCCATGACGACCATTATGACATCATCGTCGCCATGACGACCATTATGACATCATCGTCGCCATGACACCCATTATGACATCACAATCGCCATGACGACCATTATGGCATCATCATCGCCATGATGACCCTTTATGACATTATCGTCGCCATGACGACCCTTATGACATCATCGTCGCCATGGCAACCATTATGACATAATCATCGCCATGACAACCAATATGATATCATCGTCGCCATGATGACCATTATGATATCATCGTCGCCATGACGACCATTATGACATCATCGTCGCCATGACAACCATTATGACATCATCGTCGCCATGGCGACCATCATGACATCACCGTTGCCATGACGACCATTATGACATCATCGTAGCCATTACGACCATTATTAAATCACAGTCGCCATGACAACCATTATGACATCTTCGTCGCCATGACGACCATTATGACATCATGACATCACCGTTGCCATGACGACCATTATGACATCACCGTCGCCATGACGACCATTATGACATCATCGTCGCCATGACGACCATTATGACATCATCGTCGCCATGACAACCATTATGACATCATCGTCGCCATGACAACCATTATGACATCATATTCGCCATGGCGACCATTATGACATCATCGTCGCCATGACGACCATTATGACATCATCGTCGCCATGGCGACCATTATGACATCATCATCGCCATGATGACCGTTATGACAATATCGTCGCCATGACGACCCTTATGACATCATCGTCGCCATGGCAACCATTGTGACATCATCATCGCCATGACAACCAATATGATATCATTGTCGCCACGACAACCATTATGACATCATCGTCGCCATGGCAACCATTATGACATCACGGTCGCCATGTCGACCATTATGACATCATCGTAGCCATTACGATCATTATTAAATCACAGTCGCCATGACAACCATTATGACATCTTCGTCGCCATGACGACCATTATGACATCATGACATCACCATTGCTATGACGACCATTATGACATCACCGTTGCCATGACGACCATTATGACATCATCGTAGCCATTACGACCATTATCACAGTCGCCATGACAACCATTATGACATCTTCGTCACCATGACCACCATTATGACATCATGACATCACCGTTGCCATGACGACCATTATGACATCACCGTTGCTATGACGACCATTATGACATCATCGTCGCCATGACGACCATTATGACATCATCGTAGCCATGACAACCATTATGACATCATCGTCGCCATGGCAACCATTATGACATCATATTCGCCATGGCGACCATTATGACATCACCGTCGCCATGACGACCATTATGACATCATCATAGCCATTACGACCATTGTTAAATCACAGTCGCCATGACAACCATTATGACATCTTCGTCGCCATGACGACCATTATGACATCATGACATCACCGTTGCCATGACGACCATTATGACATCACCGTTGCCATGACGACCATTATGACATCATCGTCACCATGACGACCATTATGACATCATCGTCGCTATGACAACCATTATGACATCACAATCGCCATGACGACCATTATGACATCATCGTCGCCATGGCGACCATTATGACATCATCATCGCCATGATGACCGTTATGACAATATCGTCCCAATGACGACCCTTATAACATCATCGTCGCCATGGCAACCATTATGACATCATCATCGCCATGACAACCAATATGATATCATTGTCGCCATGACAACCATTATGACATCATCGTCGCCATGGCAACCATTATGACATTACGGTCGCCATGTCGACCATTATGACATCATCGTAGCCATTACGACCATTATTAAATCACAGTCTCCATGACAACCATTGTGACATCTTCGTCGCCATGACGACCATTATGACATCACCGTTCCTATGACGACCATTATGACATCACCGTTGCCATGACGACCATTATGACATCATCGTAGCCATTACGACCATTATTAAATCACAGTCGCCATGACAACCATTATGACATCTTCGTCGCCATGACGACCATTATGACATCATGACATCACCGTTGCCATGACGACCATTATGACATCATCGTCGCCATGACAACCATTATGACATCATCGTCGCCATCGCGACCATTATGACACCACCGTTGCCATGATGACCATTATGACATCATCGTCGCCTTGACGACAATTATGACATCATCATCGCCATGACGACCATTATGACATCATCATCGCCATGATGACCGTTATGACATTATCGTCGCCATGATGACCCTTATGACATCATCGTCGCCATGGCAACCATTATGACATCATCATCGCCATGACGACCATTATGACATCATCATCGCCATGATGACCGTTATGACATTATCGTTGCCATGATGACCATTATGACATCATCGTCGCCATGACAACCGTTATGACATCTTCGTCGCCATGACGACCATTATGACATCATGACATCACCGTTGCCATGACGACCATTATGACATCACCGTCGCCATGACGACCATTATGACATCATCGTCGCCATGACGACCATTATGACATCATCGTCGCTATGACAACCATTATGACATCACAATCGCCATGACGACCATTATGACATCATCGTCGCCATGGCGACCATTATGACATCATCATCGCCATGATGACTGTTATGACAATATCGTCCCAATGACGACCCTTATAACATCATCGTCGCCATGGCAACCATTATGACATCATCATCGCCATGACAACCAATATGATATCATTGTCGCCATGACAACCATTATGACATCATCGTCGCCATGGCAACCATTATGACATTACGGTCGCCATGTCGACCATTATGACATCATCGTAGCCATTACGACCATTATTAAATCCCAGTCTCCATGACAACCATTGTGACATCTTCGTCGCCATGACGACCATTATGACATCACCGTTCCTATGACGACCATTATGACATCACCGTTGCCATGACGACCATTATGACATCATCGTAGCCATTACGACCATTATTAAATCACAGTCGCCATGACAACCATTATGACATCTTTGTCGCCATGACGACCATTATGACATCATGACATCACCGTTGCCATGACGACCATTATGACATCATCGTCGCCATGACAACCATTATGACATCATCGTCGCCATCGCGACCATTATGACACCACCGTTGCCATGACGACCATTATGACATCATCGTCGCCTTGACGACAATTATGACATCATCATCGCCATGACGACCATTATGACATCATCATCGCCATGATGACCGTTATGACATTATCGTCGCCATGATGACCCTTATGACATCATCGTCGCCATGACACCCATTATGACATCACAATCGCCATGACGACCATTATGGCATCATCATCGCCATGATGACCCTTTATGACATTATCGTCGCCATGACGACCCTTATGACATCATCGTCGCCATGGCAACCATTATGACATCATCATCGCCATGACAACCAATATGATATCATCGTCGCCATGACGACCATTATGACATCATCGTCGCCATGACAACCATTATGACATCATCGTCGCCATGGCGACCATCATGACATCACCGTCGCCATGACGACCATTATGACATCATCGTAGCCATTACGACCATTATTAAATCACAGTCGCCATGACAACCATTATGACATCTTCGTCGCCATGACGACCATTATGACATCATGACATCACCGTTGCCATGATGACCATTATGACATCACCGTTGCCATGACGACCATTATGACATCATCGTCGCCATGACGACCATTATGACATCATCGTCGCCATGACAACCATTATGACATCATATTCGCCATGGCGACCATTATGACATCATCGTCGCCATGACGACCATTATGACATCATCATCGCCATGATGACCGTTATGACAATATCGTCGCCATGACGACCCTTATGACATCATCGTCGCCATGGCAAACATTATGACATCATCATCGCCATGACAACCAATATGATATCATTGTCGCCATGACAACCATTATGACATCATCGTCGCCATGGCAACCATTATGACATCACGGTCGCCATGTCGACCATTATGACATCATCGTAGCCATTACGATCATTATTAAATCACAGTCGCCATGACAACCATTATGACATCTTCGTCGCCATGACGACCATTATGACATCATGACATCACCATTGCTATGACGACCATTATGACATCACCGTTGCCATGACGACCATTATGACATCATCGTAGCCATTACGACCATTATCACAGTCGCCATGACAACCATTATGACATCTTTGTCGCCATGACCACCATTATGACATCATGACATCACCGTTGCCATGACGACCATAATGACATCATCGTCGCCATGACAACCATTATGACATCATCGTCACCATGGCGACCATTATGACACCACCGTTGCCATGACGACCATTATGACATCATTGTCGCCTTGACGACAATTATGACATTATCATCGCCATGACGACCATTATGACATCATCATCGCCATGATGACCGTTATGACATTATCGTCGCCATGACGACCCTTATGACATCATCGTCGCCATGGAAACCATTATGACATCATCATCGCCATGACAACCAATATGATATCATCGTCGCCATGATGACCATTATGACATCATCGTCGCCATGGTGACCATTATGACATCACCATCGCCATGACGACCATTATGACATCATCGTAGCCATTACGACCATTATTAAATCACAGTCGCCATGACAACCATTATGACATCTTCGTCGCCATGATGACCATTATGACATCATGACATCACCGTTGCCATGACGACCATTATGACATCACCGTTGCCATGACGACCAGTATGACATCATCGTCGCCATGACGACCATTATGACATCATCGTCGCCATGACAACCATTATGACATCACAATCGCCATGACGACCATTATGGCATCATCATCGCCATGATGACCCTTTATGACATTATCGTCGCCATGACGACCCTTATGACATCATCGTCGCCATGGCAACCATTATGACATCATCATCGCCATGATAACCAATATGATATCATCGTCGCCATGATGACCATTGTGATATGATCGTCGCCATGACAACCATTATGACATCATCGTCGCCATGACCACCATTATGACATCACCGTTGCCATGACGACCATTATGACATCATCGTACCCATTACGACTATTATTAAATCACAGTCGCCATGACAACCATTATGACATCTTCGTCGCCATGACGACCATTATGACATCATGACATCACCGTTGCCATGACGACCATTATGACATCACCGTTGCTATGACGACCATTAAGACATCATCGTCGCCATGACGACCATTATGACATCATCGTAGCCATGACAACCATTATGACATCATCGTCGCCATGGCAACCATTATGACATCATATTCGCCATGGCGACCATTATGACATCACCGTCGCCATGACGACCATTATGACATCATCATAGCCATTACGACCATTGTTAAATCACAGTCGCCATGACAACCATTATGACATCATGACATCACCGTTGCCATGACGACCATTATGACATCACCGTTGCCATGACGACCATTATGACATCATCGTCGCCATGACGACCATTATGACATCATCGTCGCCATGGCGACCATTATGACATCATCATCGCCATGTTGACCGTTATGACAATATCGTCCCAATGACGACCCTTATAACATCATCGTCGCCATGGCAACCATTATGACATTATCATCGCCATGACAACCAATATGATATCATTGTCGCCATGACAACCATTATGACATCAACGTCGCCATGGCAACCATTATGACATTACGGTCGCCATGTCGACCATTATGACATCATCGTAGCCATTACGACCATTATTAAATCACAGTCTCCATGACAACCATTGTGACATCTTCGTCGCCATGACGACCATTATGACATCACCGTTCCTATGACTACCATTATGACATCACCGTTGCCATGACGACCATTATGACATCATCGTAGCCATTACGACCATTATTAAATCACAGTCGCCATGACAACCATTATGACATCTTCGTCGCCATGACGACCATTATGACATCATGACATCACCGTTGCCATGACGACCATTATGACATCATCGTCGCCATGACAACCATTATGACATCATCGTCGCCATCGCGACCATTATGACACCACCGTTGCCATGACGACCATTATGACATCATCGTCGCCTTGACGACAATTATGACATCATCATCGCCATGACGACCATTATGACATCATCATCGCCATGATGACCGTTATGACATTATCGTCGCCATGGCAACCATTATGACATCATCATCGCCATGACGACCCTTATGACATCATCGTCGCCATGGCAACCATTATGACATCATCATCGCCATGACGACCATTATGACATCATCATCGCCATGATGACCGTTATGACATTATCGTCGCCATGATGACCATTATGACATCATCATCGCCATGACAACCATTATGACTATTATGACATCACCGTTCCTATGACTACCATTATGACATCACCGTTGCCATGACGACCATTATGACATCATCGTAGCCATTACGACCATTATTAAATCACAGTCGCCATGACAACCATTATGACATCTTCGTCGCCATGACGACCATTATGACATCATGACATCACCGTTGCCATGACGACCATTATGACATCATCGTCGCCATGACAACCATTATGACATCATCGTCGTCATCGCGACCATTATGACACCACCGTTGCCATGACGACCATTATGACATCATCGTCGCCTTGACGACAATTATGACATCATCATCGCCATGACGACCATTATGACATCATCATCGCCATGATGACCGTTATGACATTATCGTCGCCATGGCAACCATTATGACATCATCATCGCCATGACGACCCTTATGACATCATCGTCGCCATGGCAACCATTATGACATCATCATCGCCATGACGACCATTATGACATCATCATCGCCATGATGACCGTTATGACATTATCGTCGCCATGATGACCATTATGACATCATCATCGCCATGACAACCATTATGACATCATCGTCGCCATGGCGACCATTATGACATCACCTTCGCCATGACGACCATTATGACATCACCGTAGAAATTACGACCATTATTAAATCACAGTCGCCATGACAACCATTATGACATCTTCGTCGCCATGACGACCATTATGACATCATGACATCACCGTTGCCATGACGACCATTATGACATCACCGTTGCCATGACGACCATTATGACATCATCGTCGCCATGACGACCATTATGACATCATCGTCGCCATGACAACCATTATGACATCACAATCGCCATGACGACCATTATGGCATCATCATCGCCATGATGACCCTTTATGACATTATCGTCGCCATGACGACCCTTATGAAATCATCGTCGCCATGGCAACCATTATGACATCATCATCGCCATGACAACCAATATGATATCATCGTCGCCATGACGACCATTATGACATCATCATAGCCATTACGACCATTGTTAAATCACAGTCGCCATGACAACCATTATGACATCTTCGTCGCCATGACGACCATTATGACATCATGACATCACCGTTGCCATGACGACCATTATGACATCACCGTTGCCATGACGACCATTATGACATCATCGTCACCATGACGACCATTATGACATCATCGTCGCTATGACAACCATTATGACATCACAATCGCCATGACGACCATTATGACATCATCGTCGCCATGGCGACCATTATGACATCATCATCGCCATGATGACCGTTATGACAATATCGTCCCAATGACGACCCTTATAACATCATCGTCGCCATGGCAACCATTATGACATCATCATCGCCATGACAACCAATATGATATCATTGTCGCCATGACAACCATTATGACATCATCGTCGCCATTACGACCATTATTAAATCACAGTCTCCATGACAACCATTGTGACATCTTCGTCGCCATGACGACCATTATGACATCACCGTTCCTATGACGACCATTATGACATCACCGTTGCCATGACGACCATTATGACATCATCGTAGCCATTACGACCATTATTAAATCACAGTCGCCATGACAACCATTATGACATCTTCGTCGCCATGACGACCATTATGACATCATGACATCACCGTTGCCATGACGACCATTATGACATCATCGTCGCCATGACAACCATTATGACATCATCGTCGCCATCGCGACCATTATGACACCACCATTGCCATGACGACCATTATGACATCATCGTCGCCTTGACGACAATTATGACATCATCATCGCCATGACGACCATTATGACATCATCATCGCCATGATGACCGTTATGACATTATCGTCGCCATGATGACCCTTATGACATCATCGTCGCCATGGCAACCATTATGACATCATCATCGCCATGACGACCATTATGACATCATCATCGCCATGATGACCGTTATGACATTATCGTCGCCATGATGACCATTATGACATCATCGTCGCCATGACAACCATTATGACATCTTCGTCGCCATGACGACCATTATGACATCATGACATCACCGTTGCCATGACGACCATTATGACATCACCGTTGCCATGACGACCATTATGACATCATCGTCGAAATGACGACCATTATGACATCATCGTCGCTATGACAACCATTATGACATCACAATCGCCATGACGACCATTATGACATCATCGTCGCCATGGCGACCATTATGACATCATCATCGCCATGATGACCGTTATGACAATATCGTCCCAATGACGACCCTTATAACATCATCGTCGCCATGGCAACCATTATGACATCATCATCGCCATGACAACCAATATGATATCATTGTCGCCATGACAACCATTATGACATCATCGTCGCCATGGCAACCATTATGACATTACGGTCGCCATGTCGACCATTATGACATCATCGTAGCCATTACGACCATTATTAAATCACAGTCTCCATGACAACCATTGTGACATCTTCGTCGCCATGACGACCATTATGACATCACCGTTCCTATGACGACCATTATGACATCACCGTTGCCATGACGACCATTATGACATCATCGTAGCCATTACGACCATTATTAAATCACAGTCGCCATGACAACCATTATGACATCTTCGTCGCCATGACGACCATTATGACATCATGACATCACCGTTGCCATGACGACCATTATGACATCATCGTCGCCATGACAACCATTATGACATCATCGTCGCCATCGCGACCATTATGACACCACCGTTGCCATGACGACCATTATGACATCATCGTCGCCTTGACGACAATTATGACATCATCATCGCCATGACGACCATTATGACATCATCATCGCCATGATGACCGTTATGACATTATCGTCGCCATGATGACCCTTATGACATCATCGTCGCCATGGCAACCATTATGACATCATCATCGCCATGACGACCATTATGACATCATCATCGCCATGATGACCGTTATGACATCATCGTCGCCATGATGACCATTATGACATCATCGTCGCCATGACAACCATTATGACATCATCGTCGCCATGGCGACCATTATGACATCACCTTCGCCATGACGACCATTATGACATCACCGTAGCCATTACGACCATTATTAAATCACAGTCGCCATGACAACCATTATGACATCTTCGTCGCCATGACGACCATTATGACATCATGACATCACCGTTGCCATTACGACCATTATGACATCACCGTTGCCATGACGACCATTATGACATCATCGTCGCCATGACGACCATTATGACATCATCGTCGCCATGACACCCATTATGACATCACAATCGCCATGACGACCATTATGGCATCATCATCGCCATGATGACCCTTTATGACATTATCGTCGCCATGACGACCCTTATGACATCATCGTCGCCATGGCAACCATTATGACATCATCATCGCCATGACAACCAATATGATATCATCGTCGCCATGACGACCATTATGACATCATCGTCGCCATGACAACCATTATGACATCATCGTCGCCATGGCGACCATCATGACATCACCGTTGCCATGACGACCATTATGACATCATCGTAGCCATTACGACTATTATTAAATCACAGTCGCCATGACAACCATTATGACATCTTCGTCGCCATGACGACCATTATGACATCATGACATCACCGTTGCCATGACGACCATTTTGACATCACCGTTGCTATGACGACCATTAAGACATCATCGTCGCCATGACGACCATTATGACATCATCGTAGCCATGACAACCATTATGACATCATCGTCGCCATGACGACCATTATGACATCATCGTCGCTATGACAACCATTATGACATCACAATCGCCATGACGACCATTATGACATCATCGTCGCCATGGCGACCATTATGACATCATCATCGCCATGTTGACCGTTATGACAATATAGTCCCAATGACGACCCTTATAACATCATCGTCGCCATGGCAACCATTATGACATCATCATCGCCATGACAACCAATATGATATCATTGTCGCCATGACAACCATTATGACATCATCGTCGCCATGGCAACCATTATGACATTACGGTCGCCATGTCGACCATTATGACATCATCGTAGCCATTACGACCATTATTAAATCACAGTCTCCATGACAACCATTGTGACATCTTCGTCGCCATGACGACCATTATGACATCACCGTTCCTATGACTACCATTATGACATCACCGTTGCCATGACGACCATTATGACATCATCGTAGCCATTACGACCATTATTAAATCACAGTCGCCATGACAACCATTATGACATCTTCGTCGCCATGACGACCATTATGACATCATGACATCACCGTTGCCATGACGACCATTATGACATCATCGTCGCCATGACAACCATTATGACATCATCGTCGCCATCGCGACCATTATGACACCACCGTTGCCATGACGACCATTATGACATCATCGTCGCCTTGACGACAATTATGACATCATCATCGCCATGACGACCATTATGACATCATCATCGCCATGATGACCGTTATGACATTATCGTCGCCATGATGACCCTTATGACATCATCGTCGCCATGGCAACCATTATGACATCATCATCGCCATGACGACCATTATGACATCATCATCGCCATGATGACCGTTATGACATTATCGTCGCCATGATGACCATTATGACATCATCATCGCCATGACAACCATTATGACATCATCGTCGCCATGGCGACCATTATGACATCACCTTCGCCATGACGACCATTATGACATCACCGTAGCCATTACGACCATTATTAAATCACAGTCGCCATGACAACCATTATGACATCTTCGTCGCCATGACGACCATTATGACATCATGACATCACCGTTGCCATGACGACCATTATGACATCACCGTTGCCATGACGACAATTATGACATCATCGTCGCCATGACGACCATTATGACATCATCGTCGCCATGACAACCATTATGACATCACAATCGCCATGACGACCATTATGGCATCATCATCGCCATGATGACCCTTTATGACATTATCGTCGCCATGACGACCCTTATGAAATCATCGTCGCCATGGCAACCATTATGACATCATCATCGCCATGACAACCAATATGATATCATCGTCGCCATGACGACCATTATGACATCATCATAGCCATTACGACCATTGTTAAATCACAGTCGCCATGACAACCATTATGACATCTTCGTCGCCATGACGACCATTATGACATCATGACATCACCGAAGCCATGACGACCATTATGACATCACCGTTGCCATGACGACCATTATGACATCATCGTCACCATGACGACCATTATGACATCATCGTCGCTATGACAACCATTATGACATCACAATCGCCATGACGACCATTATGACATCATCGTCGCCATGGCGACCATTATGACATCATCATCGCCATGATGACCGTTATGACAATATCGTCCCAATGACGACCCTTATAACATCATCGTCGCCATGGCAACCATTATGACATCATCATCGCCATGACAACCAATATGATATCATTGTCGCCATGACAACCATTATGACATCATCGTCGCCATGGCAACCATTATGACATTACGGTCGCCATGTCGACCATTATGACATCATCGTAGCCATTACGACCATTATTAAATCACAGTCTCCATGACAACCATTGTGACATCTTCGTCGCCATGACGACCATTATGACATCACCGTTCCTATGACGACCATTATGACATCACCGTTGCCATGACGACCATTATGACATCATCGTAGCCATTACGACCATTATTAAATCACAGTCGCCATGACAACCATTATGACATCTTCGTCGCCATGACGACCATTATGACATCATGACATCACCGTTGCCATGACGACCATTATGACATCATCGTCGCCATGACAACCATTATGACATCATCGTCGCCATCGCGACCATTATGACACCAACGTTGCCATGACGACCATTATGACATCATCGTCGCCTTGACGACAATTATGACATCATCATCGCCATGACGACCATTATGACATCATCATCGCCATGATGACCGTTATGACATTATCGTCGCCATGATGACCCTTATGACATCATCGTCGCCATGGCAACCATTATGACATCATCATCGCCATGACGACCATTATGACATCATCATCGCCATGATGACCGTTATGACATTATCGTCGCCATGATGACCATTATGACATCATCGTCGCCATGACAACCATTATGACATCTTCGTCGCCATGACGACCATTATGACATCATGACATCACCGTTGCCATGACGACCATTATGACATCACCGTTGCCATGACGACCATTATGACATCATCGTCGCCATGACGACCATTATGACATCATCGTCGCTATGACAACCATTATGACATCACAATCGCCATGACGACCATTATGACATCATCGTCGCCATGGCGACCATTATGACATCATCATCGCCATGATGACCGTTATGACAATATCGTCCCAATGACGACCCTTATAACATCATCGTCGCCATGGCAACCATTATGACATCATCATCGCCATGACAACCAATATGATATCATTGTCGCCATGACAACCATTATGACATCATCGTCGCCATGGCAACCATTATGACATTACGGTCGCCATGTCGACCATTATGACATCATCGTAGCCATTACGACCATTATTAAATCACAGTCTCCATGACAACCATTGTGACATCTTCGTCGCCATGACGGCCATTATGACATCACCGTTCCTATGACGACCATTATGACATCACCGTTGCCATGACGACCATTATGACATCATCGTAGCCATTACGACCATTATTAAATCACAGTCGCCATGACAACCATTATGACATCTTCGTCGCCATGACGACCATTATGACATCATGACATCACCGTTGCCATGACGACCATTATGACATCATCGTCGCCATGACAACCATTATGACATCATCGTCGCCATCGCGACCATTATGACACCACCGTTGCCATGACGACCATTATGACATCATCGTCGCCTTGACGACAATTATGACATCATCATCGCCATGACGACCATTATGACATCATCATCGCCATGATGACCGTTATGACATTATCGTCGCCATGATGACCCTTATGACATCATCGTCGCCATGGCAACCATTATGACATCATCATCGCCATGACGACCATTATGACATCATCATCGCCATGATGACCGTTATGACATTATCGTCGCCATGATGACCATTATGACATCATCGTCGCCATGACAACCATTATGACATCATCGTCGCCATGGCGACCATTATGACATCACCTTCGCCATGACGACCATTATGACATCACCGTAGCCATTACGACCATTATTAAATCACAGTCGCCATGACAACCATTATGACATCTTCGTCGCCATGACGACCATTATGACATCATGACATCACCGTTGCCATGACGACCATTATGACATCACCGTTGCCATGACGACCATTATGACATCATCGTCGCCATGACGGCCATTATGACATCATCGTCGCCATGACACCCATTATGACATCACAATCGCCATGACGACCATTATGGCATCATCATCGCCATGATGACCCTTTATGACATTATCGTCGCCATGACGACCCTTATGACATCATCATCGCCATGACAACCAATATGATATCATCGTCGCCATGACGACCATTATGACATCATCGTCGCCATGACAACCATTATGACATCATCGTCGCCATGGCGACCATCATGACATCACCGTTGCCATGACGACCATTATGACATCATCGTAGCCATTACGACCATTATTAAATCACAGTCGCCATGACAACCATTATGACATCTTCGTCGCCATGACGACCATTATGACATCATGACATCACCGTTGCCATGATGACCATTATGACATCACCGTTGCCATGACGACCATTATGACATCATCGTCGCCATGACAACCATTATGACATCATCGTCGCCATGACAACCATTATGACATCATATTCGCCATGGCGACCATTATGACATCATCGTCGCCATGACGACCATTATGACATCATCGTCGCCATGGCGACCATTATGACATCATCATCGCCATGATGACCGTTATGACAATATCGTCGCCATGACGACCCTTATGACATCATCGTCGCCATGGCAACCATTATGACATCATCATCGCCATGACAACCAATATGATATCATTGTCGCCATGACAACCATTATGACATCATCGTCGCCATGGCAACCATTATGACATCACGGTCGCCATGTCGACCATTATGACATCATCGTAGCCATTACGATCATTATTAAATCACAGTCGCCATGACAACCATTATGACATCTTCGTCGCCATGACGACCATTATGACATCATGACATCACCATTGCTATGACGACCATTATGACATCACCGTTGCCATGACGACCATTATGACATCATCGTAGCCATTACGACCATTATCACAGTCGCCATGACAACCATTATGACATCTTTGTCGCCATGACCACCATTATGACATCATGACATCACCGTTGCCATGACGACCATTATGACATCATCGTCGCCATGTCAACCATTATGACATCATCGTCGCCATGGCGACCATTATGACACCACCGTTGCCATGACGACCATTATGACATCATTGTCGCCTTGACGACAATTATGACATTATCATCGCCATGACGACCATTATGACATCATCATCGCCATGATGACCGTTATGACATTATCGTCGCCATGACGACCGTTATGACATCATCGTCGCCATGGAAACCATTATGACATCATCATCGCCATGACAACCAATATGATATCATCGTCGCCATGATGACCATTATGACATCATCGTCGCCATGGTGACCATTATGACATCACCATCGCCATGACGACCATTATGACATCATCGTAGCCATTACGACCATTATTAAATCACAGTCGCCATGACAACCATTATGACATCTTCGTCGCTATGATGACCATTATGACATCATGACATCACCGTTGCCATGACGACCATTATGACATCACCGTTGCCATGACGACCAGTATGACATCATCGTCGCCATGACGACCATTATGACATCATCGTCGCCATGACAACCATTATGACATCACAATCGCCATGACGACCATTATGGCATCATCATCGCCATGATGACCCTTTATGACATTATCGTCGCCATGACGACCCTTATGACATCATCGTCGCCATGGCAACCATTATGACATCATCATCGCCATGACAACCAATATGATATCATCGTCGCCATGATGACCATTGTGATATGATCGTCGCCATGACAACCATTATGACATCATCTCGCCATGACCACCATTATGACATCACCGTTGCCATGACGACCATTATGACATCATCGTAGCCATTACGACTATTATTAAATCACAGTCGCCATGACAACCATTATGACATCTTCGTCGCCATGACGACCATTATGACATCATGACATCACCGTTGCCATGACGACCATTATGACATCACCGTTGCCATGACGACCATTATGACATCATCGTCGCCATGACGGCCATTATGACATCATCGTCGCCATGACACCCATTATGACATCACAATCGCCATGACGACCATTATGGCATCATCATCGCCATGATGACCCTTTATGACATTATCGTCGCCATGACGACCCTTATGACATCATCATCGCCATGACAACCAATATGATATCATCGTCGCCATGACGACCATTATGACATCATCGTCGCCATGACAACCATTATGACATCATCGTCGCCATGGCGACCATCATGACATCACCGTTGCCATGACGACCATTATGACATCATCGTAGCCATTACGACCATTATTAAATCACAGTCGCCATGACAACCATTATGACATCTTCGTCGCCATGACGACCATTATGACATCATGACATCACCGTTGCCATGACGACCATTATGACATCACCGTTGCCATGACGACCATTATGACATCATCGTCGCCATGACGACCATTATGACATCATCGTCGCCATGACAACCATTATGACATCATCGTCGCCATGACAACCATTATGACATCATATTCGCCATGGCGACCATTATGACATCATCGTCGCCATGACGACCATTATGACATCATCGTCGCCATGGCGACCATTATGACATCATCATCGCCATGATGACCGTTATGACAATATCGTCGCCATGACGACCCTTATGACATCATCGTCGCCATGGCAACCATTATGACATCATCATCGCCATGACAACCAATATGATATCATTGTCGCCATGACAACCATTATGACATCATCGTCGCCATGGCAACCATTATGACATCACGGTCGCCATGTCGACCATTATGACATCATCGTAGCCATTACGATCATTATTAAATCACAGTCGCCATGACAACCATTATGACATCTTCGTCGCCATGACGACCATTATGACATCATGACATCACCATTGCTATGACGACCATTATGACATCACCGTTGCCATGACGACCATTATGACATCATCGTAGCCATTACGACCATTATCACAGTCGCCATGACAACCATTATGACATCTTTGTCGCCATGACCACCATTATGACATCATGACATCACCGTTGCCATGACGACCATTATGACATCATCGTCGCCATGTCAACCATTATGACATCATCGTCGCCATGGCGACCATTATGACACCACCGTTGCCATGACGACCATTATGACATCATTGTCGCCTTGACGACAATTATGACATTATCATCGCCATGACGACCATTATGACATCATCATCGCCATGATGACCGTTATGACATTATCGTCGCCATGACGACCCTTATGACATCATCGTCGCCATGGAAACCATTATGACATCATCATCGCCATGACAACCAATATGATATCATCGTCGCCATGATGACCATTATGACATCATCGTCGCCATGGTGACCATTATGACATCACCATCGCCATGACGACCATTATGACATCATCGTAGCCATTACGACCATTATTAAATCACAGTCGCCATGACAACCATTATGACATCTTCGTCGCCATGATGACCATTATGACATCATGACATCACCGTTGCCATGACGACCATTATGACATCACCGTTGCCATGACGACCAGTATGACATCATCGTCGCCATGACGACCATTATGACATCATCGTCGCCATGACAACCATTATGACATCACAATCGCCATGACGACCATTATGGCATCATCATCGCCATGATGACCCTTTATGACATTATCGTCGCCATGACGACCCTTATGACATCATCGTCGCCATGGCAACCATTATGACATCATCATCGCCATGACAACCAATATGATATCATCGTCGCCATGATGACCATTGTGATATGATCGTCGCCATGACAACCATTATGACATCATCTCGCCATGACCACCATTATGACATCACCGTTGCCATGACGACCATTATGACATCATCGTAGCCATTACGACTATTATTAAATCACAGTCGCCATGACAACCATTATGACATCTTCGTCGCCATGACGACCATTATGACATCATGACATCACCGTTGCCATGACGACCATTATGACATCACCGTTGCTATGACGACCATTAAGACATCATCGTCGCCATGACGACCATTATGACATCATCGTAGCCATGGCGACCATTATGACATCACCGTCGCCATGACGACCATTATGACATCATCATAGCCATTACGACCATTGTTAAATCACAGTCGCCATGACAACCATTATGACATCATGACATCACCGTTGCCATGACGACCATTATGACATCACCGTTGCCATGACGACCATTATGACATCATCGTCGCCATGACGACCATTATGACATCATCATCGCCATGATGACCGTTATGACATCATCGTCGCTATGACAACCATTATGACATCACAATCGCCATGACGACCATTATGACATCATCGTCGCCATGGCGACCATTATGACATCATCATCGCCATGATGACCGTTATGACAATATCGTCCCAATGACGACCCTTATAACATCATCGTCGCCATGGCAACCATTATGACATCATCATCGCCATGACAACCAATATGATATCATTGTCGCCATGACAACCATTATGACATCATCGTCGCCATGGCAACCATTATGACATTACGGTCGCCATGTCGACCATTATGACATCATCGTAGCCATTACGACCATTATTAAATCACAGTCTCCATGACAACCATTGTGACATCTTCGTCGCCATGACGACCATTATGACATCACCGTTCCTATGACGACCATTATGACATCACCGTTGCCATGACGACCATTATGACATCATCGTAGCCATTACGACCATTATTAAATCACAGTCGCCATGACAACCATTATGACATCTTCGTCGCCATGACGACCATTATGACATCATGACATCACCGTTGCCATGACGACCATTATGACATCATCGTCGCCGTGACAACCATTATGACATCATCGTCGCCATCGCGACCATTATGACACCACCGTTGCCATGACGACCATTATGACATCATCGTCGCCTTGACGACAATTATGACATCATCATCGCCATGACGACCATTATGACATCATCATCGCCATGATGACCGTTATGACATTATCGTCGCCATGATGACCCTTATGACATCATCGTCGCCATGCCAACCATTATGACATCATCATCGCCATGACGACCATTATGACATCATCATCGCCATGATGACCGTTATGACATTATCGTCGCCATGATGACCATTATGACATCATCGTCGCCATGACAACCATTATGACATCATCGTCGCCATGGCGACCATTATGACATCACCTTCGCCATGACGACCATTATGACATCACCGTAGCCATTACGACCATTATTAAATCACAGTCGCCATGACAACCATTATGACATCTTCGTCGCCATGACGACCATTATGACATCATGACATCACCGTTGCCATGACGACCATTATGACATCACCGTTGCCATGACGACCATTATGACATCATCGTCGCCATGACGACCATTATGACATCATCGTCGCCATGACAACCATTATGACATCATCGTCGCCATGACAACCATTATGACATCATATTCGCCATGGCGACCATTATGACATCATCGTCGCCATGACGACCATTATGACATCATCGTCGCCATGGCGACCATTATGACATCATCATCGCCATGATGACCGTTATGACAATATCGTCGCCATGACGACCCTTATGACATCATCGTCGCCATGGCAACCATTGTGACATCATCATCGCCATGACAACCAATATGATATCATTGTCGAAATGACAACCATTATGACATCATCGTCGCCATGGCAACCATTATGACATCACGGTCGCCATGTCGACCATTATGACATCATCGTAGCCATTACGATCATTATTAAATCACAGTCGCCATGACAACCATTATGACATCTTCGTCGCCATGACGACCATTATGACATCATGACATCACCATTGCTATGACGACCATTATGACATCACCGTTGCCATGACGACCATTATGACATCATCGTAGCCATTACGACCATTATCACAGTCGCCATGACAACCATTATGACATCTTTGTCGCCATGACCACCATTATGACATCATGACATCACCGTTGCCATGACGACCATTATGACATCATCATCGCCATGATGACCGTTATGACATCATCGTCGCTATGACAACCATTATGACATCACAATCGCCATGACGACCATTATGACATCATCGTCGCCATGGCGACCATTATGACATCATCATCGCCATGATGACCGTTATGACAATATCGTCCCAATGACGACCCTTACAACATCATCGTCGCCATGGCAACCATTATGACATCATCATCGCCATGACAACCAATATGATATCATTGTCGCCATGACAACCATTATGACATCATCGTCGCCATGGCAACCATTATGACACCACCGTTGCCATGATGACCATTATGACATCATTGTCGCCTTGACGACAATTATGACATTATCATCGCCATGACGACCATTATGACATCATCATCGCCATGATGACCGTTATGACATTATCGTCGCCATGACGACCCTTATGACATCATCGTCGCCATGGAAACCATTATGACATCATCATCGCCATGACAACCAATATGATATCATCGTCGCCATGATGACCATTATGACATCATCGTAGCCATGGTGACCATTATGACATCACCATCGCCATGACGACCATTATGACATAATCGTAGCCATTACGACCATTATTAAATCACAGTCGCCATGACAACCATTATGACATCTTCGTCGCCATGATGACCATTATGACATCATGACATCACCGTTGCCATGACGACCATTATGACATCACCGTTGCCATGACGACCAGTATGACATCATCGTCGCCATGACGACCATTATGACATCATCGTCGCCATGACAACCATTATGACATCACAATCGCCATGACGACCATTATGGCATCATCATCGCCATGATGACCCTTTATGACATTATCGTCGCCATGACGACCCTTATGACATCATCGTCGCCATGGCAACCATTATGACATCATCATCGCCATGACAACCAATATGATATCATCGTCGCCATGATGACCATTGTGATATGATCGTCGCCATGACAACCATTATGACATCATCGTCGCCATGACCACCATTATGACATCACCGTTGCCATGACGACCATTATGACATCATCGTAGCCATTACGACTATTATTAAATCACAGTCGCCATGACAACCATTATGACATCTTCGTCGCCATGACGACCATTATGACATCATGACATCACCGTTCCATGACGACCATTATGACATCACCGTTGCTATGACGACCATTAAGACATCATCGTCGAAATGACGACCATTATGACATCATCGTAGCCATGACAACCATTATGACATCATCGTCGCCATGGCAACCATTATGACATCATATTCGCCATGGCGACCATTATGACATCAGCGTCGCCATGACGACCATTATGACATCATCATAGCCATTACGACCATTGTTAAATCACAGTCGCCATGACAACCATTATGACATCATGACATCACCGTTGCCATGACGACCATTATGACATCACCGTTGCCATGACGACCATTATGACATCATCGTCGCCATGACGACCATTATGACATCATCGTCGCTATGACAACCATTATGACATCACAATCGCCATGACGACCATTATGACATCATCGTCGCCATGGCGACCATTATGACATCATCATCGCCATGTTGACCGTTATGACAATATCGTCCCAATGACGACCCTTATAACATCATCGTCGCCATGGCAACCATTATGACATCATCATCGCCATGACAACCAATATGATATCATTGTCGCCATGACAACCATTATGACATCATCGTCGCCATGGCAACCATTATGACATTACGGTCGCCATGTCGACCATTATGACATCATCGTAGCCATTACGACCATTATTAAATCACAGTCTCCATGACAACCATTGTGACATCTTCGTCGCTATGACGACCATTATGACATCACCGTTCCTATGACGACCATTATGACATCACCGTTGCCATGACGACCATTATGACATCATCGTAGCCATTACGACCATTATTAAATCACAGTCGCCATGACAACCATTATGACATCTTCGTCGCCATGACGACCATTATGACATCATGACATCACCGTTGCCATGACGACCATTATGACATCATCGTCGCCATGACAACCATTATGACATCATCGTCGCCATCGCGACCATTATGACACCACCGTTGCCATGACGACCATTATGACATCATCGTCGCCTTGACGACAATTATGACATCATCATCGCCATGACGACCATTATGACATCATCATCGCCATGATGACCGTTATGACATTATCGTCGCCATGATGACCCTTATGACATCATCGTCGCCATGGCAACCATTATGACATCATCATCGCCATGACGACCATTATGACATCATCATCGCCATGATGACCGTTATGACATTATCGTCGCCATGATGACCATTATGACATCATCATCGCCATGACAACCATTATGACATCATCGTCGCCATGGCGACCATTATGACATCACCTTCGCCATGACGACCATTATGACATCACCGTAGCCATTACGACCATTATTAAATCACAGTCGCCATGACAACCATTATGACATCTTCGTCGCCATGACGACCATTATGACATCATGACATCACCGTTGCCATGACGACCATTATGACATCACCGTTGCCATGACGACCATTATGACATCATCGTCGCCATGACGACCATTATGACATCATCGTCGCCATGACAACCATTATGACATCACAATCGCCATGACGACCATTATGGCATCATCATCGCCAAGATGACCCTTTATGACATTATCGTCGCCATGACGACCCTTATGAAATCATCGTCGCCATGGCAACCATTATGACATCATCATCGCCATGACAACCAATATGATATCATCGTCGCCATGATGACCATTATGATATCATCGTCGCCATGACGACCATTATGACATCATCGTCGCCATGACAAACATTATGACATCATCGTCGCCATGGCGATCATTATGACATCACCGTTGCCATAACGACCATTATGACATCATCGTAGCCATTACGACCATTATTAAATCACAGTCGCCATGACAACCATTATGACATCTTCGTCGCCATGACGACCATTATGACATCATGACATCACCGTTGCCATGACGACCATTATGACATCATCGTCGCCATGACGACCATTATGACATCATCGTCGCCATGACAACCATTATGACATCATCGTCGCCATGACAACCATTATGACATCATATTCGCCATGGCGACCATTATGACATCACCGTCGCCATGACGACCATTATGACATCATCGTAGCTATTACGAATATTATTAAATCACAGTCGCCATGACAACCATTATGACATCTTCGTCGCCATGACGACCATTATGACATCATGACATCACCGTTGCCATGACGACCATTATTACATCACCGTTGCCATGACGACCATTATGACATCATCGTCGCCATGACGACCATTATGACATCATCGTCGCCATGACAACCATTATGACATCACAATCGCCATGACGACCATTATGACATCATCGTCGCCATGGCGACCATTATGAAATCATCATCGCCATGATGACCGTTATGACATCATCATCGCCATGATGACCGTTATGACAATATCGTTGCCATGACGACCCTTATGACATCATCGTCGCCATGGCAACCATTATGACATCATCATCGCCATGACAACCAATATGATATCATTGTCGCCATGACAACCATTATGACATCATCGTCGCCATGGCAACCATTATGACATCACGGTCGCCATGTCGACCATTATGACATCATCGTAGCCATTACGACCATTATTAAATCACAGTCGCCATGACAACCATTATGACATCTTCGTCGCCATGACGACCATTATGACATCATGACATCACCGTTCCTATGACGACCATTATGACATCACCGTTGCCATGACGACCATTATGACATCATCGTAGCCATTATGACCATTATTAAATCACAGTCGCCATGACACCCATTATGACATCTTCGTCGCCATGACGACCATTATGACATCATGACATCATGACATCACCGTTGCCATGACGACCATTATGACATCATCATCGCCATGACAACCATTATGACATCATCGTCGCCATGGCGACCATTATGACACCACCGTTGCCATGACGACCATTATGACATCATCGTCGCCTTGACGACAATTATGACATCATCATCGCCATGACGACCATTATGACATCATCATCGCCATGATGACCATTATGACATCATCGTCACCATGACAATCATTATGACATCATCATCGTTATGACAACCAATATGATATCATCGTCGCCATGATGACCATTATGACATCATCGTCGCCATGACAATCATTATGACATCATCGTCGCCATGGCGACCATTATGACATCACCGTCGCCATGACGACCATTATGACATCATCGTAGCCATTACGACCATTATTAAATCACAGTCGCCATGACAACCATTATGACATCTTCGTCGCCATGACGACCATTATGACATCATGACATCACCGTTGCCATGACGACCATTATGACATCACCGTTGCCATGACGACCATTATGACATCATCGTCGCCATGACGACCATTATGACATCATCGTCGCCATGACAACCATTATGACATCACAATCGCCATGACGACCATTATGGCATCATCATCGCCATGATGACCCTTTATGACATTATCGTCGCCATGACGACCCTTATGACATCATCGTCGCCATGGCAACAATTATAACATCATCATCGCCATGACAACCAATATGATATCATCGTCGCCATGATGACCATTATGACATCATCGTCGCCATGACAACCATTATGACATCATCGTCGCCATGGCGACCATTATGACATCACCTTTGCCATGACGACCATTATGACATCATGACATCACCGTTGCCATGACGACCATTATGACATCACCGTTGCCATGACGACCATTATTACATTAGCGTCGCCATGATGACCATTATGACATCATCGTCGCCATGACAACCATTATGACATCATCGTCACCATGGCAACCATTATGACATCATCATCGCCATGACAACCAATATGATATCATCGTCGCCATGACAACCATTATGACATCATATTCGCCATGACGACCATTATGACATCATCGTCGCCATGGCGACCATTATGACATCATCGTCGCCATGACGACCATTATGACATCATGATATCACCGTTGCCATGACGACCATTATGACATCACCGTTGCCATGACGACCATTATGACATCATCGTAGCCATTACGACCATTATTAAATCACAGTCGCCATGACAACCATTATGACATCTTCGTCGTCATGACGACCATTATGACATCATGACATCACCGTTGCCACGATGACCATTATGACATCACCGTTGCCATGACGACCATTATGACATCATCGTCGCCATGACGACCATTATGACATCATCGTCGCCATGACAACCATTATGACATCACAATCGCCATGACGACCATTATGACATCACCGTCGCCATGGCGACCATTATGACATCATCATCGCCATGATGACCGTTATGACATCATCATCGCCATGATGACCGGTATGACAATATCGTTGCCATGACGACCCTTATGACATCATCGTCGCCATGGCAACCATTATGACATCATCATCGCCATGACAACCAATATGATATCATTGTCGCCATGACAACCATTATGACATCATCGTCGCCATGGCAACCATTATGACATCACGGTCGCCATGTCGACCATTATGACATCATCGTAGCCATTACGACCATTATTAAATCACAGTCGCCATGACAACCATTATGACATCTTCGTCGCCATGACGACCATTATGACATCATGACATCACCGTTGCTATGACGACCATTATGACATCACCGTTGCCATGACGACCATTATGACATCATCGTAGCCATTACGACCATTATTAAATCACAGTCGCCATGACACCCATTATGACATCTTCGTCGCCATGACGACCATTATGACATCATGACATCACCGTTGCCATGACAACCATTATGACATCATCGTCGCCATGACAACCATTATGACATCATCGTCGCCATGGCGACCATTATGACACCACCGTTGTCATGACGACCATTATGACATCATCATCGCCATGATGACCGTTATGACATTATCGTCGCCATGACGACCCTTATGACATCATCGTCGCCCTGGCAACCATTATGACATCATCATCGCCATGACAACCAATATGATATCATCGTCGCCATGATGACCATTATGACATCATCGTAGCCATTACGACCATTATTAAATCACAGTCGCCATGACAACCATTATGACATCTTCGTCGCCATGACGACCATTATGACATCATGACATCACCGTTGCCATGACGACCATTATGACATCACCGTTGCCATAACGACCATTATGACATCATCGTCGCCATGACGACCATTATGACATCATCGTCGCCATGACAACCATTATGACATCACAATCGCCATGACGACCATTATGACATCATCGTCGCCATGGCGGCCATGATGACCATTATGACAACATCATCGCCATGATGACCGTTATGACAGTATCGTTGCCATGACGACCCTTATGACATCATCGTCGCCATGGCAACCATTATGACATCATCATCGCCATGACAACCAATATGATATCATTGTCACCATGACAACCATTATGACATCATCGTCACCATGGCAACCATTATGACATCACGGTCGCCATGTCGACCATTATGACATCATCGTAGCCATTACGACCATTATTAAATCACAGTCGCCATGACAACCATTATGACATCTTCGTCGCCATGACGACCATTATGACATCATGACATCACCGTTGCTATGACGACCATTATGACATCACAGTTGCCATGACGACCATTATGACATCATCGTAGCCATTACGACCATTATTAAATCACAGTCGCCATGACACCCATTATGACATCTTCGTCGCCATGACGACCATTATGACATCATCGTCACCATGACAACCATTATGACATCATCGTCGCCATGGCGACCATTATGACACCACCGTTGCCATGACGACCATTATGACATCATCGTCGCCTTGACGACAATTATGACTTCATCGTCGCCATGACAACCATTATGACATCATCATCGCCATGACAACCATTATGACATCATCATCGCCATTATGACATCATCGTCGCCATGACAACCATTATGACATCATCGTCGCCATGACAGCCATTATGACATCATCGTTGCCATGGCGACCATTATGACATCATCGTTGCCATGACGACCATTATGACATCATCGTAGCCATTACGACCATTATTAAATCACAGTCGCCATGACAACCATTATGACATCTTCGTCGCCATGACGACCATTATGACATCATGACATCACCGTTGCCATGACGACCATTATGACATCACCGTTGCCATGACGACCATTATTACATTAGCGTCGCCATGACGACCATTATGACATCATCGTCGCCATGACAACCATTATGACATCATCGTCGCCATGGCAACCATTATGACATCATCATCGCCATGACAACCAATATGATATTATTGTCGCCATGACAACCATTATGACATCATCGTCGCCATGACAACCATTATGACATCATATTCGCCATGACGACCATTATGACATCATCGTCGCCATGGCGACCATTATGACATCATCATAGCCATGATGACCGTTATGACAATATCGTCGCCATGACGACCCTTATGACATCATCGTCGCCATGGCAACCATTATGACATCATCATCGCCATGACAACAAATATGATATCATTGTCGCCATGACAACCATTATGACATCATCGTCGCCTTGGCAACCATTATGACATCACGGTCGCCATGTCGACCATTATGACATCATCGTAGCCATTACGACCATTATTAAATCACAGTCGCCATGACAACCATTATGACATCTTCGTCGCCATGACGACCATTATGACATCATGACATCACCGTTGCCATGACGACCATTATGACATCATCGTCGCCATGACGACCATTATGACATCATCGTCGCCATGACAACCATTATGACATCATCGTCGCCATGACAACCATTATGACATCATATTCGCCATGGCGACCATTATGACATCACCGTCGCCATGACGACCATTATGACATCATCGTAGCTATTACGAATATTATTAAATCACAGTCGCCATGACAACCATTATGACATCTTCGTCGCCATGACGACCATTATGACATCATCGTCGCCATGACAACCATTATGACATCATCGTCACCATGGCAACCATTATGACATCATCATCGCCATGACAACCAATATGATATCATCGTCGCCATGACAACCATTATGACATCATATTCGCCATGACGACCATTATGACATCATCGTCGCCATGGCGACCATTATGACATCATCGTCGCCATGACGACCATTATGACATCATGATATCACCGTTGCCATGACGACCATTATGACATCACCGTTGCCATGACGACCATTATGACATCATCGTAGCCATTACGACCATTATTAAATCACAGTCGCCATGACAACCATTATGACATCTTCGTCGTCATGACGACCATTATGACATCATGACATCACCGTTGCCACGATGACCATTATGACATCACCGTTGCCATGACGACCAGTATGACATCATCGTCGCCATGACGACCATTATGACATCATCGTCGCCATGACAACCATTATGACATCACAATCGCCATGACGACCATTATGACATCACCGTCGCCATGGCGACCATTATGACATCATCATCGCCATGATGACCGTTATGACATCATCATCGCCATGATGACCGGTATGACAATATCGTTGCCATGACGACCCTTATGACATCATCGTCGCCATGGCAACCATTATGACATCATCATCGCCATGACAACCAATATGATATCATTGTCGCCATGACAACCATTATGACATCATCGTCGCCATGGCAACCATTATGACATCACGGTCGCCATGTCGACCATTATGACATCATCGTAGCCATTACGACCATTATTAAATCACAGTCGCCATGACAACCATTATGACATCTTCGTCGCCATGACGACCATTATGACATCATGACATCACCGTTGCTATGACGACCATTATGACATCACCGTTGCCATGACGACCATTATGACATCATCGTAGCCATTACGACCATTATTAAATCACAGTCGCCATGACACCCATTATGACATCTTCGTCGCCATGACGACCATTATGACATCATGACATCACCGTTGCCATGACAACCATTATGACATCATCGTCGCCATGACAACCATTATGACATCATCGTCGCCATGGCGACCATTATGACACCACCGTTGTCATGACGACCATTATGACATCATCATCGCCATGATGACCATTATGACATCATCATCGCCATGATGACCGTTATGACATTATCGTCGCCATGACGACCCTTATGACATCATCGTCGCCCTGGCAACCATTATGACATCATCATCGCCATGACAACCAATATGATATCATCGTCGCCATGATGACCATTATGACATCATCGTAGCCATTACGACCATTATTAAATCACAGTCGCCATGACAACCATTATGACATCTTCATCGCCATGACGACCATTATGACATCATGACATCACCGTTGCCATGACGACCATTATGACATCACCGTTGCCATAACGACCATTATGACATCATCGTCGCCATGACGACCATTATGACATCATCGTCGCCATGACAACCATTATGACATCACAATCGCCATGACGACCATTATGACATCATCGTCGCCATGGCGACCATTATGACATCATCATCGCCATGATGACCATTATGACAACATCATCGCCATGATGACCGTTATGACAGTATCGTTGCCATGACGACCCTTATGACATCATCGTCGCCATGGCAACCATTATGACATCATCATCGCCATGACAACCAATATGATATCATTGTCACCATGACAACCATTATGACATCATCGTCGCCATGGCAACCATTATGACATCACGGTCGCCATGTCGACCATTATGACATCATCGTAGCCATTACGACCATTATTAAATCACAGTCGCCATGACAACCATTATGACATCTTCGTCGCCATGACGACCATTATGACATCATGACATCACCGTTGCTATGACGACCATTATGACATCACCGTTGCCATGACGACCATTATGACATCATCGTAGCCATTACGACCATTATTAAATCACAGTCGCCATGACACCCATTATGACATCTTCGTCGCCATGACGACCATTATGACATCATCGTCACCATGACAACCATTATGACATCATCGTCGCCATGGCGACCATTATGACACCACCGTTGCCATGACGACCATTATGACATCATCGTCGCCTTGACGACAATTATGACATCATCGTCGCCATGACAACCATTATGACATCATCATCGCCATGACAACCATTATGACATCATTATCGCCATTATGACATCATCGTCGCCATGACAACCATTATGACATCATCGTCGCCATGACAGCCATTATGACATCATCGTTGCCATGGCGACCATTATGACATCACCGTTGCCATGACGACCATTATGACATCATCGTAGCCATTACGACCATTATTAAATCACAGTCGCCATGACAACCATTATGACATCTTCGTCGCCATGACGACCATTATGACATCATGACATCACCGTTGCCATGACGACCATTATGACATCACCGTTGCCATGACGACCATTATTACATTAGCGTCGCCATGACGACCATTATGACATCATCGTCGCCATGACAACCATTATGACATCATCGTCGCCATGGCAACCATTATGACATCATCATCGCCATGACAACCAATATGATATTATTGTCGCCATGACAACCATTATGACATCATCGTCGCCATGACAACCATTATGACATCATATTCGCCATGACGACCATTATGACATCATCGTCGCCATGGCGACCATTATGACATCATCATAGCCATGATGACCGTTATGACAATATCGTCGCCATGACGACCCTTATGACATCATCGTCGCCATGGCAACCATTATGACATCATCATCGCCATGACAACAAATATGATATCATTGTCGCCATGACAACCATTATGACATCATCGTCGCCTTGGCAACCATTATGACATCACGGTCGCCATGTCGACCATTATGACATCATCGTAGCCATTACGACCATTATTAAATCACAGTCGCCATGACAACCATTATGACATCTTCGTCGCCATGACGACCATTATGACATCATGACATCACCGTTGCCATGACGACCATTATGACATCATCGTCGCCATGACGACCATTATGACATCATCGTCGCCATGACAACCATTATGACATCATCGTCGCCATGACAACCATTATGACATCATATTCGCCATGGCGACCATTATGACATCACCGTCGCCATGACGACCATTATGACATCATCGTAGCTATTACGAATATTAATAAATCACAGTCGCCATGACAACCATTATGACATCTTCGTCGCCATGACGACCATTATGACATCATCGTCGCCATGACAACCATTATGACATCATCGTCACCATGGCAACCATTATGACATCATCATCGCCATGACAACCAATATGATATCATCGTCGCCATGACAACCATTATGACATCATATTCGCCATGACGACCATTATGACATCATCGTCGCCATGGCGACCATTATGACATCATCGTCGCCATGACGACCATTATGACATCATGATATCACCGTTGCCATGACGACCATTATGACATCACCGTTGCCATGACGACCATTATGACATCATCGTAGCCATTACGACCATTATTAAATCACAGTCGCCATGACAACCATTATGACATCTTCGTCGTCATGACGACCATTATGACATCATGACATCACCGTTGCCACGATGACCATTATGACATCACCGTTGCCATGACGACCATTATGACATCATCGTCGCCATGACGACCATTATGACATCATCGTCGCCATGACAACCATTATGACATCACAATCGCCATGACGACCATTATGACATCACCGTCGCCATGGCGACCATTATGACATCATCATCGCCATGATGACCGTTATGACATCATCATCGCCATGATGACCGGTATGACAATATCGTTGCCATGACGACCCTTATGACATCATCGTCGCCATGGCAACCATTATGACATCATCATCGCCATGACAACCAATATGATATCATTGTCGCCATGACAACCATTATGACATCATCGTCGCCATGGCAACCATTATGACATCACGGTCGCCATGTCGACCATTATGACATCATCGTAGCCATTACGACCATTATTAAATCACAGTCGCCATGACAACCATTATGACATCTTCGTCGCCATGACGACCATTATGACATCATGACATCACCGTTGCTATGACGACCATTATGACATCACCGTTGCCATGACGACCATTATGACATCATCGTAGCCATTACGACCATTATTAAATCACAGTCGCCATGACACCCATTATGACATCTTCGTCGCCATGACGACCATTATGACATCATGACATCACCGTTGCCATGACAACCATTATGACATCATCGTCGCCATGACAACCATTATGACATCATCGTCGCCATGGCGACCATTATGACACCACCGTTGTCATGACGACCATTATGACATCATCATCGCCATGATGACCATTATGACATCATCATCGCCATGATGACCGTTATGACATTATCGTCGCCATGACGACCCTTATGACATCATCGTCGCCCTGGCAACCATTATGACATCATCATCGCCATGACAACCAATATGATATCATCGTCGCCATGATGACCATTATGACATCATCGTAGCCATTACGACCATTATTAAATCACAGTCGCCATGACAACCATTATGACATCTTCATCGCCATGACGACCATTATGACATCATGACATCACCGTTGCCATGACGACCATTATGACATCACCGTTGCCATAACGACCATTATGACATCATCGTCGCCATGACGACCATTATGACATCATCGTCGCCATGACAACCATTATGACATCACAATCGCCATGACGACCATTATGACATCATCGTCGCCATGGCGACCATTATGACATCATCATCGCCATGATGACCATTATGACAACATCATCGCCATGATGACCGTTATGACAGTATCGTTGCCATGACGACCCTTATGACATCATCGTCGCCATGGCAACCATTATGACATCATCATCGCCATGACAACCAATATGATATCATTGTCACCATGACAACCATTATGACATCATCGTCGCCATGGCAACCATTATGACATCACGGTCGCCATGTCGACCATTATGACATCATCGTAGCCATTACGACCATTATTAAACCACAGTCGCCATGACAACCATTATGACATCTTCGTCGCCATGACGACCATTATGACATCATGACATCACCGTTGCTATGACGACCATTATGACATCACCGTTGCCATGACGACCATTATGACATCATCGTAGCCATTACGACCATTATTAAATCACAGTCGCCATGACACCCATTATGACATCTTCGTCGCCATGACGACCATTATGACATCATCGTCACCATGACAACCATTATGACATCATCGTCGCCATGGCGACCATTATGACACCACCGTTGCCATGACGACCATTATGACATCATCGTCGCCTTGACGACAATTATGACATCATCGTCGCCATGACAACCATTATGACATCATCATCGCCATTATGACATCATCGTCGCCATGACAACCATTATGACATCATCGTCGCCATGACAGCCATTATGACATCATCGTTGCCATGGCGACCATTATGACATCACCGTTGCCATGACGACCATTATGACATCATCGTAGCCATTACGACCATTATTAAATCACAGTCGCCATGACAACCATTATGACATCTTCGTCGCCATGACGACCATTATGACATCATGACATCACCGTTGCCATGACGACCATTATGACATCACCGTTGCCATGACGACCATTATTACATTAGCGTCGCCATGACGACCATTATGACATCATCGTCGCCATGACAACCATTATGACATCATCGTCGCCATGCCAACCATTATGACATCATCATCGCCATGACAACCAATATGATATTATTGTCGCCATGACAACCATTATGACATCATCGTCGCCATGACAACCATTATGACATCATATTCGCCATGGCGACCATTATGACATCATCATAGCCATGATGACCGTTATGACAATATCGTCGCCATGACGACCCTTATGACATCATCGTCGCCATGGCAACCATTATGACATCATCATCGCCATGACAACAAATATGATATCATTGTCGCCATGACAACCATTATGACATCATCGTCGCCTTGGCAACCATTATGACATCACGGTCGCCATGTCGACCATTATGACATCATCGTAGCCATTACGACCATTATTAAATCACAGTCGCCATGACAACCATTATGACATCTTCGTCGCCATGACGACCATTATGACATCATGACATCACCGTTGCCATGACGACCATTATGACATCATCGTCGCCATGACGACCATTATGACATCATCGTCGCCATGACAACCATTATGACATCATCGTCGCCATGACAACCATTATGACATCATATTCGCCATGGCGACCATTATGACATCACCGTCGCCATGACGACCATTATGACATCATCGTAGCTATTACGAATATTATTAAATCACAGTCGCCATGACAACCATTATGACATCTTCGTCGCCATGACGACCATTATGACATCATGACATCACCGTTGCCATGACGACCATTATTACATCACCGTTGCCATGACGACCATTATGACATCATCGTCGCCATGACGACCATTATGACATCATCGTCGCCATGACAACCATTATGACATCACAATCGCCATGACGACCATTATGACATCATCGTCGCCATGGCGACCATTATGAAATCATCATCGCCATGATGACCGTTATGACATCATCATCGCCATGATGACCGTTATGACAATATCGTTGCCATGACGACCCTTATGACATCATCGTCGCCATGGCAACCATTATGACATCATCATCGCCATGACAACCAATATGATATCATTGTCGCCATGACAACCATTATGACATCATCGTCGCCATGGCAACCATTATGACATCACGGTCGCCATGTCGACCATTATGACATCATCGTAGCCATTACGACCATTATTAAATCACAGTCGCCATGACAACCATTATGACATCTTCGTCGCCATGACGACCATTATGACATCATGACATCACCGTTCCTATGACGACCATTATGACATCACCGTTGCCATGACGACCATTATGACATCATCGTAGCCATTATGACCATTATTAAATCACAGTCGCCATGACACCCATTATGACATCTTCGTCGCCATGACGACCATTATGACATCATGACATCATGACATCACCGTTGCCATGACGACCATTATGACATCATCATCGCCATGACAACCATTATGACATCATCGTCGCCATGGCGACCATTATGACACCACCGTTGCCATGACGACCATTATGACATCATCGTCGCCTTGACGACAATTATGACATCATCATCGCCATGATGACCATTATGACATCATCATCGCCATGATGACCATTATGACATCATCGTCGCCATGACAATCATTATGACATCATCATCGCCATGACAACCAATATGATATCATCGTCGCCATGATGACCATTATGACATCATCGTCGCCATGACAATCATTATGACATCATCGTCGCCATGGCGACCATTATGACATCACCGTCGCCATGACGACCATTATGACATCATCGTAGCCATTACGACCATTATTAAATCACAGTCGCCATGACAACCATTATGACATCTTCGTCGCCATGACGACCATTATGACATCATGACATCACCGTTGCCATGACGACCATTATGACATCACCGTTGCCATGACGACCATTATGACATCATCGTCGCCATGACGACCATTATGACATCATCGTCGCCATGACAACCATTATGACATCACAATCGCCATGACGACCATTATGGCATCATCATCGCCATGATGACCCTTTATGACATTATCGTCGCCATGACGACCCTTATGACATCATCGTCGCCATGGCAACCATTATAACATCATCATCGCCATGACAACCAATATGATATCATCGTCGCCATGATGACCATTATGACATCATCGTCGCCATGACAACCATTATGACATCATCGTCGCCATGGCGACCATTATGACATCACCTTTGCCATGACGACCATTATGACATCATGACATCACCGTTGCCATGACGACCATTATGACATCACCGTTGCCATGACGACCATTATTACATTAGCGTCGCCATGATGACCATTATGACATCATCGTCGCCATGACAACCATTATGACATCATCGTCACCATGGCAACCATTATGACATCATCATCGCCATGACAACCAATATGATATCATCGTCGCCATGACAACCATTATGACATCATATTCGCCATGACGACCATTATGACATCATCGTCGCCATGGCGACCATTATGACATCATCGTCGCCATGACGACCATTATGACATCACCGTTGCCATGACGACCATTATGACATCATCGTAGCCATTACGACCATTATTAAATCACAGTCGCCATGACAACCATTATGACATCTTCGTCGTCATGACGACCATTATGACATCATGACATCACCGTTGCCACGATGACCATTATGACATCACCGTTGCCATGACGACCATTATGACATCATCGTCGCCATGACGACCATTATGACATCATCGTCGCCATGACAACCATTATGACATCACAATCGCCATGACGACCATTATGACATCACCGTCGCCATGATGACCGTTATGACATCATCATCGCCATGATGACCGGTATGACAATATCGTTGCCATGACGACCCTTATGACATCATCGTCGCCATGGCAACCATTATGACATCATCATCGCCATGACAACCAATATGATATCATTGTCGCCATGACAACCATTATGACATCATCGTCGCCATGGCAACCATTATGACATCACGGTCGCCATGTCGACCATTATGACATCATCGTAGCCATTACGACCATTATTAAATCACAGTCGCCATGACAACCATTATGACATCTTCGTCGCCATGACGACCATTATGACATCATGACATCACCGTTGCTATGACGACCATTATGACATCACCGTTGCCATGACGACCATTATGACATCATCGTAGCCATTACGACCATTATTAAATCACAGTCGCCATGAGACCCATTATGACATCTTCGTCGCCATGACGACCATTATGACATCATGACATCACCGTTGCCATGACAACCATTATGACATCATCGTCGCCATGACAACCATTATGACATCATCGTCGCCATGGCGACCATTATGACACCACCGTTGTCATGACGACCATTATGACATCATCATCGCCATGATGACCATTATGACATCATCATCGCCATGATGACCGTTATGACATTATCGTCGCCATGACGACCCTTATGACATCATCGTCGCCCTGGCAACCATTATGACATCATCATCGCCATGACAACCAATATGATATCATCGTCGCCATGATGACCATTATGACATCATCGTAGCCATTACGACCATTATTAAATCACAGTCGCCATGACAACCATTATGACATCTTCGTCGCCATGACGACCATTATGACATCATGACATCACCGTTGCCATGACGACCATTATGACATCACCGTTGCCATAACGACCATTATGACATCATCGTCGCCATGACGACCATTATGACATCATCGTCGCCATGACAACCATTATGACATCACAATCGCCATGACGACCATTATGACATCATCGTCGCCATGGCGACCATTATGACATCATCATCGCCATGATGACCATTATGACAACATCATCGCCATGATGACCGTTATGACAGTATCGTTGCCATGACGACCCTTATGACATCATCGTCGCCATGGCAACCATTATGACATCATCATCGCCATGACAACCAATATGATATCATTGTCACCATGACAACCATTATGACATCATCGTCGCCATGGCAACCATTATGACATCACGGTCGCCATGTCGACCATTATGACATCATCGTAGCCATTACGACCATTATTAAATCACAGTCGCCATGACAACCATTATGACATCTTCGTCGCCATGACGACCATTATGACATCATGACATCACCGTTGCTATGACGACCATTATGACATCACCGTTGCCATGACGACCATTATGACATCATCGTAGCCATTACGACCATTATTAAATCACAGTCGCCATGACACCCATTATGACATCTTCGTCGCCATGACGACCATTATGACATCATCGTCACCATGACAACCATTATGACATCATCGTCGCCATGGCGACCATTATGACACCACCGTTGCCATGACGACCATTATGACATCATCGTCGCCTTGACGACAATTATGACATCATCGTCGCCATGACAACCATTATGACATCATCATCGCCATGACAACCATTATGACATCATCATCGCCATTATGACATCATCGTCGCCATGACAACCATTATGACATCATCGTCGCCATGACAGCCATTATGACATCATCGTTGCCATGGCGACCATTATGACATCACCGTTGCCATGACGACCATTATGACATCATCGTAGCCATTACGACCATTATTAAATCACAGTCGCCATGACAACCATTATGACATCTTCGTCGCCATGACGACCATTATGACATCATGACATCACCGTTGCCATGACGACCATTATGACATCATCGTTGCCATGACGACCATTATTACATTAGCGTCGCCATGACGACCATTATGACATCATCGTCGCCATGACAACCATTATGACATCATCGTCGCCATGGCAACCATTATGACATCATCATCGCCATGACAACCAATATGATATTATTGTCGCCATGACAACCATTATGACATCATCGTCGCCATGACAACCATTATGACATCATATTCGCCATGACGACCATTATGACATCATCGTCGCCATGGCGACCATTATGACATCATCATAGCCATGATGACCGTTATGACAATATCGTCGCCATGACGACCCTTATGACATCATCGTCGCCATGGCAACCATTATGACATCATCATCGCCATGACAACAAATATGATATCATTGTCGCCATGACAACCATTATGACATCATCGTCGCCTTGGCAACCATTATGACATCACGGTCGCCATGTCGACCATTATGACATCATCGTAGCCATTACGACCATTATTAAATCACAGTCGCCATGACAACCATTATGACATCTTCGTCGCCATGTCGACCATTATGACATCATGACATCACCGTTGCTATGACGACCATTATGACATCACCGTTGCCATGACGACCATTATGACATCATCGTAGCCATTACGACCATTATTAAATCACAGTCGCCATGACAACCATTATGACATCTTCATCACCATGACAACCATTATGAGATCATGACATCACCGTTGCCATGACGATCATTATGACATCATCGTCGCCATGACAACCCTTATGACATCATCGTCGCCATGGTGACCATTATGACACCACCGTTGCCATGACAACCATTATGACATCATCGTCCCCTTGACGACAATTATGACATCATCATCGCCATGACGAACATTATGACATCATCATCGCCATGATGACCATTATGACATCATGACATCACCGTTGCCATGACGACCATTATGACATCACCGTTGCCATGACGACCATTATTACATTAGCGTCGCCATGACGACCATTATGACATCATCGTCGCCATGACAATCATTATGACATCATCGTCGCCATGGCAACCATTATGACATCATCATCGCCATGACAACCAATATGATATCATTGTCGCCATGACAACCATTATGACATCATCGTCGCCATGACAACCATTATGACATCATATTCGCCATGACGACCATTATGACATCATCGTCGCCATGGCGACCATTATGACATCATCATCGCCATGATGACCGTTATGACAATATCGTCGCCATGACGACCCTTATGACATCATCGTCGCCATGGCAACCATTATGACATCATCATCGCCATGACAACCAATATGATATCATTGTCGCCATGACAACCATTATGACATCATCGTCGCCATGACAACCATTATGACATCACGGTCGCCATGTCGACCATTATGACATCATCGTAGCCATTACGACCATTATTAAATCACAGTCGCCATGACAACCATTATGACATCTTCGTCGCCATGTCGACCATTATGACATCATGACATCACCGTTGCTATGACGACCATTATGACATCACCGTTGCCATGACGACCATTATGACATCATCGTAGCCATTACGACCATTATTAAATCACAGTCGCCATGACAACCATTATGACATCTTCGTCACCATGACAACCATTATGACATCATGACATCACCGTTGCCATGACGACCATTATGACATCATCGTCGCCATAACAACCCTTATGACATCATCGTCGCCATGGTGACCATTATGACACCACCGTTGCCATGACAACCATTATGACATCATCGTCCCCTTGACGACAATTATGACATCATCATCGCCATGACGAACATTATGACATCATCATCGCCATGATGACCCTTTATGACATTATCGTCGCCATGACAACCCTTATGACATCATCGTCGCCATGGCAACCATTATGACATCATCATCGCCATGACAACCAATATGATATCATCGTCGCCATGATGACCATTATGACATCATCGTCGCCATGACAACCATTATGACATCATCGTCGCCATGACAACCATTATGACATCATCGTAGCCATTACGACCATTATTAAATCACAGTCGCCATGACAACCATTATGACATCTTCGTCGCCATGACGACCATTATGACATCATGACATCACCGTTGCCATGACGACCATTATGACATCACCGTTGCCATGACGACCATTATTACATTAGCGTCGCCATGACGACCATTATGACATCATCGTCGCCATGACAACCATTATGACATCATCGTCGCCATGGCAACCATTATGACATCATCATCGCCATGACAACCAATATGATATCATTGTCGCCATGACAACCATTATGACATCAAATTCGCCATGACGACCATTATGACATCATCGTCGCCATGGCGACCATTATGACATCATGACATCACCGTTGCCATGACGACCATTATGACATCACCGTCGCCATGACGACCATTATGACATCATCGTCGCCATGACGACCATTATGACATCATCGTCGCCATGACAACCATTATGACATCATAATCGCCATGACGACCATTATGGCATCATCATCGCCATGATGACCCTTTATGACATTATCGTCGCCATGACGACCCTTATGACATCATCGTCGCCATGGCAACCATTATGACATCATCATCGCCATGACAACCAATATGATATCATTGTCGCCATGATGACCATTATGACATCATCGTCGCCATGGCGACCATTATGACATCACCATTGCCATAACGACCATTATGACATCATCGTAGCCATTACGACCATTATTAAATCACAGTCGCCATGACAACCATTATGACATCTTCGTCGCCATGACGACCATTATGACATCACGACATCACCGTTGCCATGACGACCATTATTACATTAGCGTCGCCATGACGACCATTATGACATCATCGTCGCCATGACAACCATCATGACATCATCGTCGCCATGGTAACCATTATGACATCATCATCGCCATGACAACCAATATGATATCATTGTCGCCATGACAACCATTATGACATCATCGTCGCCATGACAACCATTATGACATCATATTCGCCATGACGACCATTATGACATCATCGTCGCCATGGCGACCATTATGACATCATCATCGCCATGATGACCGTTATGACAATATCGTCGCCATGACGACCCTTATGACATCATCGTCGCCATGGCAACCATTATGACATCATCATCGCCAGGACAACAAATATGATATCATTGTCGCCATGACAACCATTATGACATCATCATCGCCTTGGCAACCATTATGACATCACGGTCGCCATGTCGACCATTATGACATCATCATAGCCATTACGACCATTATTAAATCACAGTCGCCATGACAACCATTATGACATCTTCGTCGCCATGTCCACCATTATGACATCATGACATCACCGTTGCTATGACGACCATTATGACATCACCATTGCCATGACGACCATTATGACATCATCGTAGTCATTACGACCATTATTAAATCACAGTCGCCATGACGACCATTATGACATCATGACGTCACCGTTGCCATGACGACCATTATGACATCATCGTCGCCATGACAACCATTATGACATCATCGTCGCCATGGTGACCATTATGACACCACCGTTGCCATGACGACCATTATGACATCATCGTCGCCTTGACGACAATTATGACATCATCATCGCCATGACGACCATTATGACATCATCAACGCCATGATGACCCTTTATGACATTATCGTCGCCATGACGACCCTTATGACATCATCGTCGCCATGGCAACCATTATGACATCATCATCGCCATGACAACCAATATGATATCATCGTCGCCATGATAACCATTATGACATCATCGTCGCCATGAAAACCATTATGACATCATCGTCGCCATGGCGACCATTATGACATCACCGTTGCCATGACGACCATTATGACATCATCGTAGCCATTACGACCATTATTAAATCACAGTCGCCATGACAACCATTATGACATCTTCGTCGCCATGACGACCATTATGACATCATGACATCACCGTTGCCATGACGACCATTATGACATCACCATTGCCATGACGATCATTATTACATTAGCGTCGCCATGACGACCATTATGACATCATCGTCGCCATGGCAACCATTATGACATCATCATCGCCATGACAACCAATATGATATCATTGTCGCCATGACAACCATTATGACATCATTGTCGCCATGACGACCATTATGACATCATCGTCGCCATGGCGACCATTATGACATCATCATCGCCATGATAACCGTTATGACAATATCGTCGCCATGACGACCCTTATGACATCATCGTCGCCATGGCAACCATTATGACATCATCATCGCCATGACAACCAATATGATATCATTGTCGCCATGACAACCATTATGACATCATCGTCGCCATGGCAACCATTATGACATCACGGTCGCCATGTCGACCATTATGACATCATCGTAGCCATTACGATCATTATTAAATCACAGTCGCCATGACAACCATTATGACATCATGACATCACCATTGCTATGACGACCATTATGACATCACCGTTGCCATGACGACCATTATGACATCATCGTAGCCATTACGACCATTATCACAGTCGCCATGACAACCATTATGACATCTTCGTCGCCCTGACCACCATTATGACATCATGACATCACCGTTGCCATGACGACCATTATGACATCATCGTCGCCATGACAACCATTATGACATCATCGTCGCCATGGCGACCATTATGACACCACCGTTGCCATGACGACCATTATGACATCATTGTCGCCTTGACGACAATTATGACATCATCATCGCCATGATGACCATTATGACATCATCATCGCCATGATGACCGTTATGACATTATCGTCGCCATGACGACCCTTATGACATCATCGTCGCCATGGCAACCATTATGACATCATCATCGCCATGATGACCATTATGACATCATCGTCGCCATGACAACCATTATGACATCATCGTCGCCATGGTGACCATTATGACATCGCCGTCGCCATGACGACCATTATGACATCATCGTAGCCATTACGACCATTATTAAATTACAGTCGCCATGACAACTATTATGACATCTTCGTCGCCATGACGACCATTATGACATCATGACATCACCGTTGCCATGACGACCATTATGACATCACCGTCGCCATGACGACCATTATGACATCACCGTCGCCATGACGACCATTATGACATCATTGTCGCCATGACAACCATTATGACATCACAATCGCCATGACGACCATTATGGCATCATCATCGCCATGATGACCCTTTATGACATTATCGTCGCCATGACGACCCTTATGACATCATCGTCGCCATGGCAACCATTATGACATCATCATCGCCATGACAACCAATATGATATCATCGTCGCCATGATGACCATTGTGATATCATCGTCGCCATGACAACCATTATGACATCATCGTCGCCATGACAACCATTATGACATCATCGTAGCCATTACGACCATTATTAAATCACAGTCGCCATGACAACCATTATGACATCTTCGTCACCATGACGACCATTATGACATCACCGTTGCCATGACGACCATTATTACATTAGCGTCGCCATGACGACCATTATGACATCATCGTCGCCATGACAACCATTATGACATCATCGTCGCCATGGCAACCATTATGACATCATCATCGCCATGACAACCAATATGATATCATTGTCGCCATGACAACCATTATGACATCATCATCGCCATGACAACCATTATGACATCATATTCGCCATGACGACCATTATGACATCATCGTCGCCATGGCGACCATTATGACATCATCTTCGCCATGACGACGATTATGACATCATGACATCACCGTTGCCATGACGACCATTATGACATCACCGTCGCCATGACGACCATTATGACATCATCGTCGCCATGACGACCATTATGACATCATCGTCGCCATGACAACCATTATGACATCATAATCGCCATGACGACCATTATGGCATCATCATCGCCATGATGACCCTTTATGACATTGTCGTCGCCATGACGACCCTTATGACATCATCGTTGCCATGGCAACCATTATGACATCATCATAGCCATGACAACCAATATGATATCATTGTCGCCATGATGACCATTATGACATCATCGTCGCCATGACAACCATTATGACATCATCGTCGCCATGGCGACCATTATTAAATCACAGTCGCCATGACAACCATTATGACATCTTCGTCGCCATGACGACCATTATGACATCATGACATCACCGTTGCCATGACGACCATTATTACATTAGCGTCGCCATGACGACCATTATGACATCATCGTCGCCATGACAACCATTATGACATCATCGTCGCCATGGCAACCATTATGACATCATCATCGCCATGACAACTAATATGATATCATTGTCGCCATGACAACCATTATGACATCATCGTCGCCATGACGACCCTTATGACATCATCGTCGCCATGGCAACCATTATGACATCATCATCGCCAGGACAACCAATATGATATCATTGTCGCCATGACAACCATTATGACATCATCATCGCCTTGGCAACCATTATGACATCACGGTCGCCATGTCGACCATTATGACATCATCGTAGCCATTACGACCATTATAAAATCACAGTCGCCATGACAACCATTATGACATCTTCGTCGCCATGTCCACCATTATGACATCATGACATCACCGTTGCCATGACGACCATTATGACATCATGACATCACCATTGCTATGACGACCATTATGACATCACCGTTGCCATGACGACCATTATGACATCATCGTAGCCATTACGACCATTATCACAGTCGCCATGACAACCATTATGACATCTTCGTCGCCATGACCACCATTATGACATCATGACATCACCGTTGCCATGACGACCATTATGACCTCATTGTCGCCATGACAACCATTATGACATCATCGTAGCCATTACGACCATTATTAAATCACAGTCGCCATGACAACCATTATGACATTTTCGTCGCCATGTCCACCATTATGACATCATGACATCACCGTTGCTATGACGACCATTATGACATCACCATTGCCATGACGACCATTATGACATCATCGTAGCCATTACGACCATTATTAAATCACAGTCGCCATGACGACCATTATGACATCATGACGTCACCGTTGCCATGACGACCATTATGACATCATCGTCGCCATGACAACCATTATGACATCATCGTCGCCATGGTGACCATTATGACACCACCGTTGCCATGACGACCATTATGACATCATCGTCGCCTTGACGACAATTATGACATCATCATCGCCATGACGACCATTATGACATCATCATCGCCATGATGACCCTTTATGACATTATCGTCGCCATGACGACCCTTATGACATCATCGTCGCCATGGCAACCATTATGACATCATCATCGCCATGACAACCAATATGATATCATCGTCGCCATGAAGACCATTATGACATCATCGTCGCCATGAAAACCATTATGACATCATCGTCGCCATGGCGACCATTATGACATCACCGTTGCCATGACGACCATTATGACATCATCGTAGCCATTACGATCATTATTAAATCACAGTCGCCATGACAACCATTATGACATCATGACATCACCATTGCTATGACGACCATTATGACATCACCGTTGCCATGACGACCATTATGACATCATCGTAGCCATTACGACCATTATCACAGTCGCCATGACAACCATTATGACATCTTCGTCGCCATGACCACCATTATGACATCATGACATCACCGTTGCCATGACGACCATTATGACATCATCGTCGCCATGACAACCATTATGACATCATCGTCGCCATGGCGACCATTATGACACCACCGTTGCCATGACGACCATTATGACATCATTGTCGCCTTGACGACAATTATGACATCATCATCGCCATGATGACCATTATGACATCATCATCGCCATGATGACCGTTATGACATTATCGTCGCCATGACGACCCTTATGACATCATCGTCGCCATGGCAACCATTATGACATCATGGTCGCCATGATGACCATTATGACATCATGGTCGCCATGACAACCAATATGACATCATCGTCGCCATGGTGACCATTATGACATCGCCGTCGCCATGACGACCATTATGACATCATGACATCACCGTTGCCATGACGACCATTATGACATCATTGTCGCCATGACAACCATTATGACATCATCGTAGCCATTACGACCATTATTAAATCACAGTCGCCATGACAACCATTATGACATCTTCGTCGCCATGACGACCATTATGACATCATGACATCACCGTTGCCATGACGACCATTATGACATCATCGTTGCCATGACGACCATTATTACATTAGCGTCGCCATGACGACCATTATGACATCATCGTCGCCATGACAACCATTATGACATCATCGTCGCCATGGCAACCATTATGACATCATCATCGCCATGACAACCAATATGATATTATTGTCGCCATGACAACCATTATGACATCATCGTCGCCATGACAACCATTATGACATCATATTCGCCATGACGACCATTATGACATCATCGTCGCCATGGCGACCATTATGACATCATCATAGCCATGATGACCGTTATGACAATATCGTCGCCATGACGACCCTTATGACATCATCGTCGCCATGGCAACCATTATGACATCATCATCGCCATGACAACAAATATGATATCATTGTCGCCATGACAACCATTATGACATCATCGTCGCCTTGGCAACCATTATGACATCACAGTCGCCATGTCGACCATTATGACATCATCGTAGCCATTACGACCATTATTAAATCACAGTCGCCATGACAACCATTATGACATCTTCGTCGCCATGTCGACCATTATGACATCATGACATCACCGTTGCTATGACGACCATTATGACATCACCGTTGCCATGACGACCATTATGACATCATCGTAGCCATTACGACCATTATTAAATCACAGTCGCCATGACAACCATTATGACATCTTCATCACCATGACAACCATTATGAGATCATGACATCACCGTTGCCATGACGATCATTATGACATCATCGTCGCCATGACAACCCTTATGACATCATCGTCGCCATGGTGACCATTATGACACCACCGTTGCCATGACAACCATTATGACATCATCGTCGCCATGGCAACCATTATGACATCATCATCGCCATGACAACCAATATGATATCATTGTCGCCATGACAACCATTATGACATCATCATCGCCATGACAACCATTATGACATCATATTCGCCATGACGACCATTATGACATCATCGTCGCCATGGCGACCATTATGACATCATCTTCGCCATGACGACGATTATGACATCATGACATCACCGTTGCCATGACGACCATTATGACATCACCGTCGCCATGACGACCATTATGACATCATCGTCGCCATGACGACCATTATGACATCATCGTCGCCATGACAACCATTATGACATCATAATCGCCATGACGACCATTATGGCATCATCATCGCCATGATGACCCTTTATGACATTGTCGTCGCCATGACGACCCTTATGACATCATCGTTGCCATGGCAACCATTATGACATCATCATAGCCATGACAACCAATATGATATCATTGTCGCCATGATGACCATTATGACATCATCGTCGCCATGACAACCATTATGACATCATCGTCGCCATGGCGACCATTATTAAATCACAGTCGCCATGACAACCATTATGACATCTTCGTCGCCATGACGACCATTATGACATCATGACATCACCGTTGCCATGACGACCATTATTACATTAGCGTCGCCATGACGACCATTATGACATCATCGTCGCCATGACAACCATTATGACATCATCGTCGCCATGGCAACCATTATGACATCATCATCGCCATGACAACTAATATGATATCATTGTCGCCATGACAACCATTATGACATCATCGTCGCCATGACGACCCTTATGACATCATCGTCGCCATGGCAACCATTATGACATCATCATCGCCAGGACAACCAATATGATATCATTGTCGCCATGACAACCATTATGACATCATCATCGCCTTGGCAACCATTATGACATCACGGTCGCCATGTCGACCATTATGACATCATCGTAGCCATTACGACCATTATAAAATCACAGTCGCCATGACAACCATTATGACATCTTCGTCGCCATGTCCACCATTATGACATCATGACATCACCGTTGCCATGACGACCATTATGACATCATGACATCACCATTGCTATGACGACCATTATGACATCACCGTTGCCATGACGACCATTATGACATCATCGTAGCCATTACGACCATTATCACAGTCGCCATGACAACCATTATGACATCTTCGTCGCCATGACCACCATTATGACATCATGACATCACCGTTGCCATGACGACCATTATGACATCATTGTCGCCATGACAACCATTATGACATCATCGTAGCCATTACGACCATTATTAAATCACAGTCGCCATGACAACCATTATGACATTTTCGTCGCCATGTCCACCATTATGACATCATGACATCACCGTTGCTATGACGACCATTATGACATCACCATTGCCATGACGACCATTATGACATCATCGTAGCCATTACGACCATTATTAAATCACAGTCGCCATGACGACCATTATGACATCATGACGTCACCGTTGCCATGACGACCATTATGACATCATCGTCGCCATGACAACCATTATGACATCATCGTCGCCATGGTGACCATTATGACACCACCGTTGCCATGACGACCATTATGACATCATCGTCGCCTTGACGACAATTATGACATCATCATCGCCATGACGACCATTATGACATCATCATCGCCATGATGACCCTTTATGACATTATCGTCGCCATGACGACCCTTATGACATCATCGTCGCCATGGCAACCATTATGACATCATCATCGCCATGACAACCAATATGATATCATCGTCGCCATGATAACCATTATGACATCATCGTCGCCATGAAAACCATTATGACATCATCGTCGCCATGGCGACCATTATGACATCACCGTTGCCATGACGACCATTATGACATCATCGTAGCCATTACGACCATTATTAAATCACAGTCGCCATGACAACCATTATGACATCTTCGTCGCCATGACGACCATTATGACATCATGACATCACCGTTGCCATGACGACCATTATGACATCACTATTGCCATGACGATCATTATTACATTAGCGTCGCCATGACGACCATTATGACATCATCGTCGCCATGGCAACCATTATGACATCATCATCGCCATGACAACCAATATGATATCATTGTCGCCATGACAACCATTATGACATCATTGTCGCCATGACGACCATTATGACATCATCGTCGCCATGGCGACCATTATGACATCATCATCGCCATGATAACCGTTATGACAATATCGTCGCCATGACGACCCTTATGACATCATCGTCGCCATGGCAACCATTATGACATCATCATCGCCATGACAACCAATATGATATCATTGTCGCCATGACAACCATTATGACATCATCGTCGCCATGGCAACCATTATGACATCACGGTCGCCATGTCGACCATTATGACATCATCGTAGCCATTACGATCATTATTAAATCACAGTCGCCATGACAACCATTATGACATCATGACATCACCATTGCTATGACGACCATTATGACATCACCGTTGCCATGACGACCATTATGACATCATCGTAGCCATTACGACCATTATCACAGTCGCCATGACAACCATTATGACATCTTCGTCACCCTGACCACCATTATGACATCATGACATCACCGTTGCCATGACGACCATTATGACATCATCGTCGCCATGACAACCATTATGACATCATCGTCGCCATGGCGACCATTATGACACCACCGTTGCCATGACGACCATTATGACATCATTGTCGCCTTGACGACAATTATGACATCATCATCGCCATGATGACCATTATGACATCATCATCGCCATGATGACCGTTATGACATTATCGTCGCCATGACGACCCTTATGACATCATCGTCGCCATGGCAACCATTATGACATCATCATCGCCATGATGACCATTATGACATCATCGTCGCCATGACAACCATTATGACATCATCGTCGCCATGGTGACCATTATGACATCGCCGTCGCCATGACGACCATTATGACATCATCGTAGCCATTACGACCATTATTAAATTACAGTCGCCATGACAACTATTATGACATCTTCGTCGCCATGACGACCATTATGACATCATGACATCACCGTTGCCATGACGACCATTATGACATCACCGTCGCCATGACGACCATTATGACATCACCGTCGCCATGACGACCATTATGACATCATTGTCGCCATGACAACCATTATGACATCACAATCGCCATGACGACCATTATGGCATCATCATCGCCATGATGACCCTTTATGACATTATCGTCGCCATGACGACCCTTATGACATCATCGTCGCCATGGCAACCATTATGACATCATCATCGCCATGACAACCAATATGATATCATCGTCGCCATGATGACCATTGTGATATCATCGTCGCCATGACAACCATTATGACATCATCGTCGCCATGACAACCATTATGACATCATCGTAGCCATTACGACCATTATTAAATCACAGTCGCCATGACAACCATTATGACATCTTCGTCACCATGACGACCATTATGACATCACCGTTGCCATGACGACCATTATTACATTAGCGTCGCCATGACGACCATTATGACATCATCGTCGCCATGACAACCATTATGACATCATCGTCGCCATGGCAACCATTATGACATCATCATCGCCATGACAACCAATATGATATCATTGTCGCCATGACAACCATTATGACATCATCATCGCCATGACAACCATTATGACATCATATTCGCCATGACGACCATTATGACATCATCGTCGCCATGGCGACCATTATGACATCATCTTCGCCATGACGACGATTATGACATCATGACATCACCGTTGCCATGACGACCATTATGACATCACCGTCGCCATGACGACCATTATGACATCATCGTCGCCATGACGACCATTATGACATCATCGTCGCCATGACAACCATTATGACATCATAATCGCCATGACGACCATTATGGCATCATCATCGCCATGATGACCCTTTATGACATTGTCGTCGCCATGACGACCCTTATGACATCATCGTTGCCATGGCAACCATTATGACATCATCATAGCCATGACAACCAATATGATATCATTGTCGCCATGATGACCATTATGACATCATCGTCGCCATGACAACCATTATGACATCATCGTCGCCATGGCGACCATTATTAAATCACAGTCGCCATGACAACCATTATGACATCTTCGTCGCCATGACGACCATTATGACATCATGACATCACCGTTGCCATGACGACCATTATTACATTAGCGTCGCCATGACGACCATTATGACATCATCGTCGCCATGACAACCATTATGACATCATCGTCGCCATGGCAACCATTATGACATCATCATCGCCATGACAACTAATATGATATCATTGTCGCCATGACAACCATTATGACATCATCGTCGCCATGACGACCCTTATGACATCATCGTCGCCATGGCAACCATTATGACATCATCATCGCCAGGACAACCAATATGATATCATTGTCGCCATGACAACCATTATGACATCATCATCGCCTTGGCAACCATTATGACATCACGGTCGCCATGTCGACCATTATGACATCATCGTAGCCATTACGACCATTATAAAATCACAGTCGCCATGACAACCATTATGACATCTTCGTCGCCATGTCCACCATTATGACATCATGACATCACCGTTGCCATGACGACCATTATGACATCATGACATCACCATTGCTATGACGACCATTATGACATCACCGTTGCCATGACGACCATTATGACATCATCGTAGCCATTACGACCATTATCACAGTCGCCATGACAACCATTATGACATCTTCGTCGCCATGACCACCATTATGACATCATGACATCACCGTTGCCATGACGACCATTATGACATCATTGTCGCCATGACAACCATTATGACATCATCGTAGCCATTACGACCATTATTAAATCACAGTCGCCATGACAACCATTATGACATTTTCGTCGCCATGTCCACCATTATGACATCATGACATCACCGTTGCTATGACGACCATTATGACATCACCATTGCCATGACGACCATTATGACATCATCGTAGCCATTACGACCATTATTAAATCACAGTCGCCATGACGACCATTATGACATCATGACGTCACCGTTGCCATGACGACCATTATGACATCATCGTCGCCATGACAACCATTATGACATCATCGTCGCCATGGTGACCATTATGACACCACCGTTGCCATGACGACCATTATGACATCATCGTCGCCTTGACGACAATTATGACATCATCATCGCCATGACGACCATTATGACATCATCATCGCCATGATGACCCTTTATGACATTATCGTCGCCATGACGACCCTTATGACATCATCGTCGCCATGGCAACCATTATGACATCATCATCGCCATGACAACCAATATGATATCATCGTCGCCATGAAGACCATTATGACATCATCGTCGCCATGAAAACCATTATGACATCATCGTCGCCATGGCGACCATTATGACATCACCGTTGCCATGACGACCATTATGACATCATCGTAGCCATTACGATAATTATTAAATCACAGTCGCCATGACAACCATTATGACATCATGACATCACCATTGCTATGACGACCATTATGACATCACCGTTGCCATGACGACCATTATGACATCATCGTAGCCATTACGACCATTATCACAGTCGCCATGACAACCATTATGACATCTTCGTCGCCATGACCACCATTATGACATCATGACATCACCGTTGCCATGACGACCATTATGACATCATCGTCGCCATGACAACCATTATGACATCATCGTCGCCATGGCGACCATTATGACACCACCGTTGCCATGACGACCATTATGACATCATTGTCGCCTTGACGACAATTATGACATCATCATCGCCATGATGACCATTATGACATCATCATCGCCATGATGACCGTTATGACATTATCGTCGCCATGACGACCCTTATGACATCATCGTCGACATGGCAACCATTATGACATCATGGTCGCCATGATGACCATTATGACATCATGGTCGCCATGACAACCAATATGACATCATCGTCGCCATGGTGACCATTATGACATCGCCGTCGCCATGACGACCATTATGACATCATGACATCACCGTTGCCATGACGACCATTATGACATCATTGTCCGCATGACAACCATTATGACATCATCGTAGCCATTACGACCATTATTAAATCACAGTCGCCATGACAACCATTATGACATCTTCGTCGCCATGACGACCATTATGACATCATGACATCACCGTTGCCATGACGACCATTATGACATCATCGTTGCCATGACGACCATTATTACATTAGCGTCGCCATGACGACCATTATGACATCATCGTCGCCATGACAACCATTATGACATCATCGTCGCCATGGCAACCATTATGACATCATCATCGCCATGACAACCAATATGATATTATTGTCGCCATGACAACCATTATGACATCATCGTCGCCATGACAACCATTATGACATCATATTCGCCATGACGACCATTATGACATCATCGTTGCCATGGCGACCATTATGACATCATCATAGCCATGATGACCGTTATGACAATATCGTCGCCATGACGACCCTTATGACATCATCGTCGCCATGGCAACCATTATGACATCATCATCGCCATGACAACAAATATGATATCATTGTCGCCATGACAACCATTATGACATCATCGTCGCCTTGGCAACCATTATGACATCACGGTCGCCATGTAGACCATTATGACATCATCGTAGCCATTACGACCATTATTAAATCACAGTCGCCATGACAACCATTATGACATCTTCGTCGCCATGTCGACCATTATGACATCATGACATCACCGTTGCTATGACGACCATTATGACATCACCGTTGCCATGACGACCATTATGACATCATCGTAGCCATTACGACCATTATTAAATCACAGTCGCCATGACAACCATTATGACATCTTCATCACCATGACAACCATTATGAGATCATGACATCACCGTTGCCATGACGATCATTATGACATCATCGTCGCCATGACAACCCTTATGACATCATCGTCGCCATGGTGACCATTATGACACCACCGTTGCCATGACAACCATTATGACATCATCGTCCCCTTGACGACAATTATGACATCATCATCGCCATGACGAACATTATGACATCATCATCGCCATGATGACCATTATGACATCATGACATCACCGTTGCCATGACGACCATTATGACATCACCGTTGCCATGACGACCATTATTACATTAGCGTCGCCATGACGACCATTATGACATCATCGTCGCCATGACAATCATTATGACATCATCGTCGCCATGGCAACCATTATGACATCATCATCGCCATGACAACCAATATGATATCATTGTCGCCATGACAACCATTATGACATCATCGTCGCCATGACAACCATTATGACATCATATTCGCCATGACGACCATTATGACATCATCGTCGCCATGGCGACCATTATGACATCATCATCGCCATGATGACCGTTATGACAATATCGTCGCCATGACGACCCTTATGACATCATCGTCGCCATGGCAACCATTATGACATCATCATCGCCATGACAACAAATATGATATCATTGTCGCCATGACAATCATTATGACATCATCGTCGCCTTGGCAACCATTATGACATCACGGTCGCCATGTCGACCATTATGACATCATCGTAGCCATTACGACCATTATTAAATCACAGTCGCCATGACAACCATTATGACATCTTCGTCGCCATGTCGACCATTATGACATCATGACATCACCGTTGCTATGACGACCATTATGACATCACCGTTGCCATGACGACCATTATGACATCATCGTAGCCATTACGACCATTATTAAATCACAGTCGTCATGACAACCATTATGACATCTTCGTCACCATGACAACCATTATGACATCATGACATCACCGTTGCCATGACGACCATTATGACATCATCGTCGCCATAACAACCCTTATGACATCATCGTCGCCATGGTGACCATTATGACACCACCGTTGCCATGACAACCATTATGACATCATCGTCCCCTTGACGACAATTATGACATCATCATCGCCATGACGAACATTATGACATCATCATCGCCATGATGACCCTTTATGACATTATCGTCGCCATGACAACCCTTATGACATCATCGTCGCCATGGCAACCATTATGACATCATCATCGCCATGACAACCAATATGATATCATCGTCGCCATGATGACCATTATGACATCATCGTCGCCATGACAACCATTATGACATCATCGTCGCCATGACAACCATTATGACATCATCGTAGCCATTACGACCATTATTAAATCACAGTCGCCATGACAACCATTATGACATCTTCGTCGCCATGACGACCATTATGACATCATGACATCACCGTTGCCATGACGACCATTATGACATCACCGTTGCCATGACGACCATTATTACATTAGCGTCGCCATGACGACCATTATGACATCATCGTCGCCATGACAACCATTATGACATCATCGTCGCCATGGCAACCATTATGACATCATCATCGCCATGACAACCAATATGATATCATTGTCGCCATGACAACCATTATGACATCAAATTCGCCATGACGACCATTATGACATCATCGTCGCCATGGCGACCATTATGACATCATGACATCACCGTTGCCATGACGACCATTATGACATCACCGTCGCCATGACGACCATTATGACATCATCGTCGCCATGACGACCATTATGACATCATCGTCGCCATGACAACCATTATGACATCATAATCGCCATGACGACCATTATGGCATCATCATCGCCATGATGACCCTTTATGACATTATCGTCGCCATGACGACCCTTATGACATCATCGTCGCCATGGCAACCATTATGACATCATCATCGCCATGACAACCAATATGATATCATTGTCGCCATGATGACCATTATGACATCATCGTCGCCATGGCGACCATTATGACATCACCATTGCCATAACGACCATTATGACATCATCGTAGCCATTACGACCATTATTAAATCACAGTCGCCATGACAACCATTATGACATCTTCGTCGCCATGACGACCATTATGACATCACGACATCACCGTTGCCATGACGACCATTATTACATTAGCGTCGCCATGACGACCATTATGACATCATCGTCGCCATGACAACCATCATGACATCATCGTCGCCATGGTAACCATTATGACATCATCATCGCCATGACAACCAATATGATATCATTGTCGCCATGACAACCATTATGACATCATCGTCGCCATGACAACCATTATGACATCATATTCGCCATGACGACCATTATGACATCATCGTCGCCATGGCGACCATTATGACATCATCATCGCCATGATGACCGTTATGACAATATCGTCGCCATGACGACCCTTATGACATCATCGTCGCCATGGCAACCATTATGACATCATCATCGCCAGGACAACAAATATGATATCATTGTCGCCATGACAACCATTATGACATCATCATCGCCTTGGCAACCATTATGACATCACGGTCGCCATGTCGACCATTATGACATCATCATAGCCATTACGACCATTATTAAATCACAGTCGCCATGACAACCATTATGACATCTTCGTCGCCATGTCCACCATTATGACATCATGACATCACCGTTGCTATGACGACCATTATGACATCACCATTGCCATGACGACCATTATGACATCATCGTAGCCATTACGACCATTATTAAATCACAGTCGCCATGACGACCATTATGACATCATGACGTCACCGTTGCCATGACGACCATTATGACATCATCGTCGCCATGACAACCATTATGACATCATCGTCGCCATGGTGACCATTATGACACCACCGTTGCCATGACGACCATTATGACATCATCGTCGCCTTGACGACAATTATGACATCATCATCGCCATGACGACCATTATGACATCATCAACGCCATGATGACCCTTTATGACATTATCGTCGCCATGACGACCCTTATGACATCATCGTCGCCATGGCAACCATTATGACATCATCATCGCCATGACAACCAATATGATATCATCGTCGCCATGATAACCATTATGACATCATCGTCGCCATGAAAACCATTATGACATCATCGTCGCCATGGCGACCATTATGACATCACCGTTGCCATGACGACCATTATGACATCATCGTAGCCATTACGACCATTATTAAATCACAGTCGCCATGACAACCATTATGACATCTTCGTCGCCATGACGACCATTATGACATCATGACATCACCGTTGCCATGACGACCATTATGACATCACCATTGCCATGACGATCATTATTACATTAGCGTCGCCATGACGACCATTATGACATCATCGTCGCCATGGCAACCATTATGACATCATCATCGCCATGACAACCAATATGATATCATTGTCGCCATGACAACCATTATGACATCATTGTCGCCATGACGACCATTATGACATCATCGTCGCCATGGCGACCATTATGACATCATCATCGCCATGATAACCGTTATGACAATATCGTCGCCATGACGACCCTTATGACATCATCGTCGCCATGGCAACCATTATGACATCATCATCGCCATGACAACCAATATGATATCATTGTCGCCATGACAACCATTATGACATCATCGTCGCCATGGCAACCATTATGACATCACGGTCGCCATGTCGACCATTATGACATCATCGTAGCCATTACGATCATTATTAAATCACAGTCGCCATGACAACCATTATGACATCATGACATCACCATTGCTATGACGACCATTATGACATCACCGTTGCCATGACGACCATTATGACATCATCGTAGCCATTACGACCATTATCACAGTCGCCATGACAACCATTATGACATCTTCGTCGCCCTGACCACCATTATGACATCATGACATCACCGTTGCCATGACGACCATTATGACATCATCGTCGCCATGACAACCATTATGACATCATCGTCGCCATGGCGACCATTATGACACCACCGTTGCCATGACGACCATTATGACATCATTGTCGCCTTGACGACAATTATGACATCATCATCGCCATGATGACCATTATGACATCATCATCGCCATGATGACCGTTATGACATTATCGTCGCCATGACGACCCTTATGACATCATCGTCGCCATGGCAACCATTATGACATCATCATCGCCATGATGACCATTATGACATCATCGTCGCCATGACAACCATTATGACATCATCGTCGCCATGGTGACCATTATGACATCGCCGTCGCCATGACGACCATTATGACATCATCGTAGCCATTACGACCATTATTAAATTACAGTCGCCATGACAACTATTATGACATCTTCGTCGCCATGACGACCATTATGACATCATGACATCACCGTTGCCATGACGACCATTATGACATCACCGTCGCCATGACGACCATTATGACATCACCGTCGCCATGACGACCATTATGACATCATTGTCGCCATGACAACCATTATGACATCACAATCGCCATGACGACCATTATGGCATCATCATCGCCATGATGACCCTTTATGACATTATCGTCGCCATGACGACCCTTATGACATCATCGTCGCCATGGCAACCATTATGACATCATCATCGCCATGACAACCAATATGATATCATCGTCGCCATGATGACCATTGTGATATCATCGTCGCCATGACAACCATTATGACATCATCGTCGCCATGACAACCATTATGACATCATCGTAGCCATTACGACCATTATTAAATCACAGTCGCCATGACAACCATTATGACATCTTCGTCACCATGACGACCATTATGACATCACCGTTGCCATGACGACCATTATTACATTAGCGTCGCCATGACGACCATTATGACATCATCGTCGCCATGACAACCATTATGACATCATCGTCGCCATGGCAACCATTATGACATCATCATCGCCATGACAACCAATATGATATCATTGTCGCCATGACAACCATTATGACATCATCATCGCCATGACAACCATTATGACATCATATTCGCCATGACGACCATTATGACATCATCTTCGCCATGGCGACCATTATGACATCATCTTCGCCATGACGACGATTATGACATCATGACATCACCGTTGCCATGACGACCATTATGACATCACCGTCGCCATGACGACCATTATGACATCATCGTCGCCATGACGACCATTATGACATCATCGTCGCCATGACAACCATTATGACATCATAATCGCCATGACGACCATTATGGCATCATCATCGCCATGATGACCCTTTATGACATTGTCGTCGCCATGACGACCCTTATGACATCATCGTTGCCATGGCAACCATTATGACATCATCATAGCCATGACAACCAATATGATATCATTGTCGCCATGATGACCATTATGACATCATCGTCGCCATGACAACCATTATGACATCATCGTCGCCATGGCGACCATTATTAAATCACAGTCGCCATGACAACCATTATGACATCTTCGTCGCCATGACGACCATTATGACATCATGACATCACCGTTGCCATGACGACCATTATTACATTAGCGTCGCCATGACGACCATTATGACATCATCGTCGCCATGACAACCATTATGACATCATCGTCGCCATGGCAACCATTATGACATCATCATCGCCATGACAACTAATATGATATCATTGTCGCCATGACAACCATTATGACATCATCGTCGCCATGACGACCCTTATGACATCATCGTCGCCATGGCAACCATTATGACATCATCATCGCCATGACAACCAATATGATATCATTGTCGCCATGACAACCATTATGACATCATCGTCGCCATGACAACCATTATGACATCATATTCGCCATGACGACCATTATGACATCATCGTCGCCATGGCGACCATTATGACATCATCATCGCCATGATGACCGTTATGACAATATCGTCGCCATGACGACCCTTATGACATCATCGTCGCCATGGCAACCATTATGACATCATCATCGCCATGACAACAAATATGATATCATTGTCGCCATGACAATCATTATGACATCATCGTCGCCTTGGCAACCATTATGACATCACGGTCGCCATGTCGACCATTATGACATCATCGTAGCCATTACGACCATTATTAAATCACAGTCGCCATGACAACCATTATGACATCTTCGTCGCCATGTCGACCATTATGACATCATGACATCACCGTTGCTATGACGACCATTATGACATCACCGTTGCCATGACGACCATTATGACATCATCGTAGCCATTACGACCATTATTAAATCACAGTCGCCATGACAACCATTATGACATCTTCGTCACCATGACAACCATTATGACATCATGACATCACCGTTGCCATGACGACCATTATGACATCATCGTCGCCATAACAACCCTTATGACATCATCGTCGCCATGGTGACCATTATGACACCACCGTTGCCATGACAACCATTATGACATCATCGTCCCCTTGACGACAATTATGACATCATCATCGCCATGACGAACATTATGACATCATCATCGCCATGATGACCCTTTATGACATTATCGTCGCCATGACAACCCTTATGACATCATCGTCGCCATGGCAACCATTATGACATCATCATCGCCATGACAACCAATATGATATCATCGTCGCCATGATGACCATTATGACATCATCGTCGCCATGACAACCATTATGACATCATCGTCGCCATGACAACCATTATGACATCATCGTAGCCATTACGACCATTATTAAATCACAGTCGCCATGACAACCATTATGACATCTTCGTCGCCATGACGACCATTATGACATCATGACATCACCGTTGCCATGACGACCATTATGACATCACCGTTGCCATGACGACCATTATTACATTAGCGTCGCCATGACGACCATTATGACATCATCGTCGCCATGACAACCATTATGACATCATCGTCGCCATGGCAACCATTATGACATCATCATCGCCATGACAACCAATATGATATCATTGTCGCCATGACAACCATTATGACATCAAATTCGCCATGACGACCATTATGACATCATCGTCGCCATGGCGACCATTATGACATCATGACATCACCGTTGCCATGACGACCATTATGACATCACCGTCGCCATGACGACCATTATGACATCATCGTCGCCATGACGACCATTATGACATCATCGTCGCCATGACAACCATTATGACATCATAATCGCCATGACGACCATTATGGCATCATCATCGCCATGATGACCCTTTATGACATTATCGTCGCCATGACGACCCTTATGACATCATCGTCGCCATGGCAACCATTATGACATCATCATCGCCATGACAACCAATATGATATCATTGTCGCCATGATGACCATTATGACATCATCGTCGCCATGGCGACCATTATGACATCACCATTGCCATAACGACCATTATGACATCATCGTAGCCATTACGACCATTATTAAATCACAGTCGCCATGACAACCATTATGACATCTTCGTCGCCATGACGACCATTATGACATCACGACATCACCGTTGCCATGACGACCATTATTACATTAGCGTCGCCATGACGACCATTATGACATCATCGTCGCCATGACAACCATCATGACATCATCGTCGCCATGGTAACCATTATGACATCATCATCGCCATGACAACCAATATGATATCATTGTCGCCATGACAACCATTATGACATCATCGTCGCCATGACAACCATTATGACATCATATTCGCCATGACGACCATTATGACATCATCGTCGCCATGGCGACCATTATGACATCATCATCGCCATGATGACCGTTATGACAATATCGTCGCCATGACGACCCTTATGACATCATCGTCGCCATGGCAACCATTATGACATCATCATCGCCAGGACAACAAATATGATATCATTGTCGCCATGACAACCATTATGACATCATCATCGCCTTGGCAACCATTATGACATCACGGTCGCCATGTCGACCATTATGACATCATCATAGCCATTACGACCATTATTAAATCACAGTCGCCATGACAACCATTATGACATCTTCGTCGCCATGTCCACCATTATGACATCATGACATCACCGTTGCTATGACGACCATTATGACATCACCATTGCCATGACGACCATTATGACATCATCGTAGCCATTACGACCATTATTAAATCACAGTCGCCATGACGACCATTATGACATCATGACGTCACCGTTGCCATGACGACCATTATGACATCATCGTCGCCATGACAACCATTATGACATCATCGTCGCCATGGTGACCATTATGACACCACCGTTGCCATGACGACCATTATGACATCATCGTCGCCTTGACGACAATTATGACATCATCATCGCCATGACGACCATTATGACATCATCAACGCCATGATGACCCTTTATGACATTATCGTCGCCATGACGACCCTTATGACATCATCGTCGCCATGGCAACCATTATGACATCATCATCGCCATGACAACCAATATGATATCATCGTCGCCATGATAACCATTATGACATCATCGTCGCCATGGCGACCATTATGACATCATCGTCGCCATGGCGACCATTATGACATCATCGTAGCCATTACGACCATTATTAAATCACAGTCGCCATGACAACCATTATGACATCTTCGTCGCCATGACGACCATTATGACATCATGACATCACCGTTGCCATGACGACCATTATGACATCACCATTGCCATGACGATCATTATTACATTAGCGTCGCCATGACGACCATTATGACATCATCGTCGCCATGGCAACCATTATGACATCATCATCGCCATGACAACCAATATGATATCATTGTCGCCATGACAACCATTATGACATCATTGTCGCCATGACGACCATTATGACATCATCGTCGCCATGGCGACCATTATGACATCATCATCGCCATGATAACCGTTATGACAATATCGTCGCCATGACGACCCTTATGACATCATCGTCGCCATGGCAACCATTATGACATCATCATCGCCATGACAACCAATATGATATCATTGTCGCCATGACAACCATTATGACATCATCGTCGCCATGGCAACCATTATGACATCACGGTCGCCATGTCGACCATTATGACATCATCGTAGCCATTACGATCATTATTAAATCACAGTCGCCATGACAACCATTATGACATCATGACATCACCATTGCTATGACGACCATTATGACATCACCGTTGCCATGACGACCATTATGACATCATCGTAGCCATTACGACCATTATCACAGTCGCCATGACAACCATTATGACATCTTCGTCGCCCTGACCACCATTATGACATCATGACATCACCGTTGCCATGACGACCATTATGACATCATCGTCGCCATGACAACCATTATGACATCATCGTCGCCATGGCGACCATTATGACACCACCGTTGCCATGACGACCATTATGACATCATTGTCGCCTTGACGACAATTATGACATCATCATCGCCATGATGACCATTATGACATCATCATCGCCATGATGACCGTTATGACATTATCGTCGCCATGACGACCCTTATGACATCATCGTCGCCATGGCAACCATTATGACATCATCATCGCCATGATGACCATTATGACATCATCGTCGCCATGACAACCATTATGACATCATCGTCGCCATGGTGACCATTATGACATCGCCGTCGCCATGACGACCATTATGACATCATCGTAGCCATTACGACCATTATTAAATTACAGTCGCCATGACAACTATTATGACATCTTCGTCGCCATGACGACCATTATGACATCATGACATCACCGTTGCCATGACGACCATTATGACATCACCGTCGCCATGACGACCATTATGACATCACCGTCGCCATGACGACCATTATGACATCATTGTCGCCATGACAACCATTATGACATCACAATCGCCATGACGACCATTATGGCATCATCATCGCCATGATGACCCTTTATGACATTATCGTCGCCATGACGACCCTTATGACATCATCGTCGCCATGGCAACCATTATGACATCATCATCGCCATGACAACCAATATGATATCATCGTCGCCATGATGACCATTGTGATATCATCGTCGCCATGACAACCATTATGACATCATCGTCGCCATGACAACCATTATGACATCATCGTAGCCATTACGACCATTATTAAATCACAGTCGCCATGACAACCATTATGACATCTTCGTCACCATGACGACCATTATGACATCACCGTTGCCATGACGACCATTATTACATTAGCGTCGCCATGACGACCATTATGACATCATCGTCGCCATGACAACCATTATGACATCATCGTCGCCATGGCAACCATTATGACATCATCATCGCCATGACAACCAATATGATATCATTGTCGCCATGACAACCATTATGACATCATCATCGCCATGACAACCATTATGACATCATATTCGCCATGACGACCATTATGACATCATCGTCGCCATGGCGACCATTATGACATCATCTTCGCCATGACGACGATTATGACATCATGACATCACCGTTGCCATGACGACCATTATGACATCACCGTCGCCATGACGACCATTATGACATCATCGTCGCCATGACGACCATTATGACATCATCGTCGCCATGACAACCATTATGACATCATAATCGCCATGACGACCATTATGGCATCATCATCGCCATGATGACCCTTTATGACATTGTCGTCGCCATGACGACCCTTATGACATCATCGTTGCCATGGCAACCATTATGACATCATCATAGCCATGACAACCAATATGATATCATTGTCGCCATGATGACCATTATGACATCATCGTCGCCATGACAACCATTATGACATCATCGTCGCCATGGCGACCATTATTAAATCACAGTCGCCATGACAACCATTATGACATCTTCGTCGCCATGACGACCATTATGACATCATGACATCACCGTTGCCATGACGACCATTATTACATTAGCGTCGCCATGACGACCATTATGACATCATCGTCGCCATGACAACCATTATGACATCATCGTCGCCATGGCAACCATTATGACATCATCATCGCCATGACAACTAATATGATATCATTGTCGCCATGACAACCATTATGACATCATCGTCGCCATGACGACCCTTATGACATCATCGTCGCCATGGCAACCATTATGACATCATCATCGCCAGGACAACCAATATGATATAATTGTCGCCATGACAACCATTATGACATCATCATCGCCTTGGCAACCATTATGACATCACGGTCGCCATGTCGACCATTATGACATCATCGTAGCCATTACGACCATTATAAAATCACAGTCGCCATGACAACCATTATGACATCTTCGTCGCCATGTCCACCATTATGACATCATGACATCACCAATGCCATGACGACCATTATGACATCATGACATCACCATTGCTATGACGACCATTATGACATCACCGTTGCCATGACGACCATTATGACATCATCGTAGCCATTACGACCATTATCACAGTCGCCATGACAACCATTATGACATCTTCGTCGCCATGACCACCATTATGACATCATGACATCACCGTTGCCATGACGACCATTATGACATCATTGTCGCCATGACAACCATTATGACATCATCGTAGCCATTACGACCATTATTAAATCACAGTCGCCATGACAACCATTATGACATTTTCGTCGCCATGTCCACCATTATGACATCATGACATCACCGTTGCTATGACGACCATTATGACATCACCATTGCCATGACGACCATTATGACATCATCGTAGCCATTACGACCATTATTAAATCACAGTCGCCATGACGACCATTATGACATCATGACGTCACCGTTGCCATGACGACCATTATGACATCATCGTCGCCATGACAACCATTATGACATCATCGTCGCCATGGTGACCATTATGACACCACCGTTGCCATGACGACCATTATGACATCATCGTCGCCTTGACGACAATTATGACATCATCATCGCCATGACGACCATTATGACATCATCATCGCCATGATGACCCTTTATGACATTATCGTCGCCATGACGACCCTTATGACATCATCGTCGCCATGGCAACCATTATGACATCATCATCGCCATGACAACCAATATGATATCATCGTCGCCATGAAGACCATTATGACATCATCGTCGCCATGAAAACCATTATGACATCATCGTCGCCATGGCGACCATTATGACATCACCGTTGCCATGACGACCATTATGACATCATCGTAGCCATTACGATCATTATTAAATCACAGTCGCCATGACAACCATTATGACATCATGACATCACCATTGCTATGACGACCATTATGACATCACCGTTGCCATGACGACCATTATGACATCATCGTAGCCATTACGACCATTATCACAGTCGCCATGACAACCATTATGACATCTTCGTCGCCATGACCACCATTATGACATCATGACATCACCGTTGCCATGACGACCATTATGACATCATCGTCGCCATGACAACCATTATGACATCATCGTCGCCATGGCGACCATTATGACACCACCGTTGCCATGACGACCATTATGACATCATTGTCGCCTTGACGACAATTATGACATCATCATCGCCATGATGACCATTATGACATCATCATCGCCATGATGACCGTTATGACATTATCGTCGCCATGACGACCCTTATGACATCATCGTCGCCATGGCAACCATTATGACATCATGGTCGCCATGATGACCATTATGACATCATGGTCGCCATGACAACCAATATGACATCATCGTCGCCATGGTGACCATTATGACATCGCCGTCGCCATGACGACCATTATGACATCATCGTAGCCATTACGACCATTATTAAATTACAGTCGCCATGACAACTATTATGACATCTTCGTCGCCATGACGACCATTATGACATCATGACATCACCGTTGCCATGACGACCATTATGACATCACCGTCGCCATGACGACCATTATGACATCATTGTCGCCATGACAACCATTATGACATCACAATCGCCATGACGACCATTATGGCATCATCATCGCCATGATGACCCTTTATGACATTATCGTCGCCATGACGACCCTTATGACATCATTGTCGCCATGGCAACCATCATGACATCATCATCGCCATGACAACCAATATGATATCATCGTCGCCATGATGACCATTGTGATATCATCGTCGCCATGACAACCATTATGACATCATCGTCGCCATGACAACCATTATGACATCATCGTAGCCATTACGACCATTATTAAATCACAGTCGCCATGACAACCATTATGACATCTTCGTCACCATGACGACCATTATGACATCACCGTTGCCATGACGACCATTATTACATTAGCGTCGCCATGACGACCATTATGACATCATCGTCGCCATGACAACCATTATGACATCATCGTCGCCATGGCAACCATTATGACATCATCATCGCCATGACAACCAATATGATATCATTGTCGCCATGACAACCATTATGACATCATCATCGCCATGACAACTATTATGACATCATATTCGCCATGACGACCATTATGACATCATCGTCGCCATGGCGACCATTATGACATCATCTTCGCCATGACGACGATTATGACATCATGACATCACCGTTGCCATGACGACCATTATGACATCACCGTCGCCATGACGACCATTATGACATCATCGTCGCCATGATGACCATTATGACATCATCGTCGCCATGACAACCATTATGACATCATAATCGCCATGACGACCATTATGGCATCATCATCGCCATGATGACCCTTTATGACATTGTCGTCACCATGACGACCCTTATGACATCATCGTTGCCATGGCAACCATTATGACATCATCATAGCCATGACAACCAATATGATATCATTGTCGCCATGATGACCATTATGACATCATCGTCGCCATGACAACCATTATGACATCATCGTCGCCATGGCGACCATTATGACATCACCATTGCCATAACGACCATTATGACATAATCGTAGCCATTACGACCATTATTAAATCACAGTCGCCATGACAACCATTATGACATCTTCGTCGCCATGACGACCATTATGACATCATGACATCACCGTTGCCATGACGACCATTATTACATTAGCGTCGCCATGACGACCATTATGACATCATCGTCGCCATGACAACCATTATGACATCATCGTCGCCATGGCAACCATTATGACATCATGATCCCCATGACAACTAATATGATATCATTGTCGCCATGACAACCATTATGACATCATCGTCGCCATGACGACCCTTATGACATCATCGTCGCCATGGCAACCATTATGACATCATCATCGCCAGGACAACCAATATGATATCATTGTCGCCATGACAACCATTATGACATCATCATCGCCTTGGCAACCATTATGACATCACGGTCGCCATGTCGACCATTATGACATCATCGTAGCCATTACGACCATTATTAAATCACAGTCGCCATGACAACCATTATGACATCTTCGTCGCCATGTCCACCATTATGACATCATGACATCACCGTTGCTATGACGACAATTATGACATCACCGTTGCCATGACGACCATTATGACATCATCGTAGCCATTACGACCATTATTAAATCACAGTCGCCATGACAACCATTATGACATCTTCGTCGCCTTGACGACCATTATGACATCATGACATCACCATTGCTATGACGACCATTATGACATCACCGTTGCCATGACGACCATTATGACATCATCGTAGCCATTACGACCATTATCACAGTCGCCATGACAACCATTATGACATCTTCGTCGCCATGACCACCATTATGACATCATGACATCACCGTTGCCATGACGACCATTATGACATCATTGTCGCCATGACAACCATTATGACATCATCGTCGCCATGGCGACCATTATGACACCACCGTTGCCATGACGACCATTATGACATCATTGTCGCCTTGACCACAATTATGACATCATCATCGCCATGACGACCATTATGACATCATCATCGCCATGATGACCGTTATGACATTATCGTCGCCATGACGACCCTTATGACATCATCGTCGCCATGGCAACCATTATGACATCATCATCGCCATGACAACCAATATGATATCATCGTCGCCATGATGACCATTATGACATCATCGTCGCCATGACAACCATTATGACATCATCGTCGCCATGGTGACCATTATGACATCACCGTTGCGATGACGACCATTATGACATCATCGTAGCCATTACGACCATTATTAAATTACAGTCGCCATGACAACCATTATGACATCTTTGTCGCCATGACGACCCTTATGACATCATCGTCGCCATGGCAACCATTATGACATCATCATCGCCATGACAACCAATATGATATCATTGTCGCCATGACAACCATTATGACATCACAATCGCCATGACGACCATTATGGCATCATCATCGCCATGATGACCCTTTATGACATTATCTTCGCCATGACGACCCTTATGACATCATCGTCGCCATGACGACCATTATGACATCATCGTCGCCATGACAACCATTATGACATCATCGTCGCCATGACGACCATTATGACATCATCATCGCCATGGCGACCATTATGACATCATCATCACCATGATGACCGTTTTGACAATATCGTCGCCATGACGACCCTTATGACATCATCGTCGCCATGGCAACCATTATGACATCATCATCGCCATGACAACCAATATGATATCATTGTCGCCATGACAACCATTATGACATCATTGTCGCCATGGCAACCATTATGACATCACGGTCGCCATGTCGACCATTATGACATCATCGTAGCCATTACGATCATTATTAAATCACAGTCGCCATGACAACCATTATGACATCTTCGTCGCCATGACGACCATTATGACATCATGACATCACCATTGCTATGACGACCATTATGACATCACCGTTGCCATGACGACCATTATGACATCATCGTAGCCATTACGACCATTATCACAGTCGCCATGACAACCATTATGACATCTTCGTCGCCATGACCACCATTATGACATCATGACATCACCGTTGCCATGACGACCATTATGACATCATTGTCGCCATGACAACCATTATGACATCATCGTCGCCATGGCGACCATTATGACACCACCGTTGCCATGACGACCATTATGACATCATTGTCGCCTTGACGACAATTATGACATCATCATCGCCATGACGACCATTATGACATCATCATCGCCATAATGACCCTTATGACATTATCGTCGCCATGACGACCCTTATGACATCATCGTCGCCATGGCAACCATTATGACATCATCATCGCCATGACAACCAATATGATATCATCGTCGCCATGATGACCATTATGACATCATCGTCGCCATGACAACCATTATGACATCATCGTCGCCATGGTGACCATTATGACATCACCGTCGCCATAACGACCATTATGACATCATCGTAGCCATTACGACCATTATTAAATCACAGTCGCCATGACAACCATTATGACATCTTCGTCGCCATGACGACCATTATGACATCATGACATCACCGTTGCCATGACGACCATTATGACATCACCGTTGCCATGACGACCATTATGACATCATCGTCGCCATGACAACCATTATGACATCATCGTCGCCATGGCAACCATTATGACATCATCATCGCCATGACAACCAATATGATATCATTGTCGCCATGACAACCATTATGACATCATCATCGCCATGACAACCATTATGACATCATATTCGCCATGACGACCATTATGACATCATCGTCGCCATGGCGACCATTATGACATCATCTTCGCCATGACGACGATTATGACATCATGACATCACCGTTGCCATGACGACCATTATGACATCACCGTCGCCATGACGACCATTATGACATCATCGTCGCCATGACGACCATTATGACATCATCGTCGCCATGACAACCATTATGACATCATAATCGCCATGACGACCATTATGGCATCATCATCGCCATGATGACCCTTTATGACATTGTCGTCGCCATGACGACCCTTATGACATCATCGTTGCCATGGCAACCATTATGACATCATCATAGCCATGACAACCAATATGATATCATTGTCGCCATGATGACCATTATGACATCATCGTCGCCATGACAACCACTATGACATCATCGTCGCCATGGCGACCATTATGACATCATCGTAGCCATAACGACCATTATGACATCATCGTAGCCATTACGACCATTATTAAATCACAGTCGCCATGACAACCATTATGACATCTTCGTCGCCATGACGACCATTATGACATCATGACATCACCGTTGCCATGACGACCATTATTACATTAGCGTCGCCATGACGACCATTATGACATCATCGTCGCCATGACAACCATTATGACATCATCGTCGCCATGGCAACCATTATGACATCATCATCGCCATGACAACTAATATGATATCATTGTCGCCATGACAACCATTATGACATCATCGTCGCCATGACGACCCTTATGACATCATCGTCGCCATGGCAACCATTATGACATCATCATCGCCAGGACAACCAATATGATATCATTGTCGCCATGACAACCATTATGACATCATCATCGCCTTGGCAACCATTATGACATCACGGTCGCCATGTCGACCATTATGACATCATCGTAGCCATTACGACCATTATTAAATCACAGTCGCCATGACAACCATTATGACATCTTCGTCGCCATGACGACCATTATGACATCATGACATCACCGTTGCCATGACGACCATTATGACATCACCGTCGCCATGACGACCATTATGACATCATTGTCGCCATGACAACCATTATGACATCACAATCGCCATGACGACCATTATGGCATCATCATCGCCATGATGACCCTTTATGACATTATCTTCGCCATGACGACCCTTATGACATCATCGTCGCCATGACGACCATTATGTCATCATCGTCGCCATGACAACCATTATGACATCATCGTCGCCATGACGACCATTATGACATCATCGTCGCCATGGCGACCATTATGACATCATCATCGCCATGATGACCGTTTTGACAATATCGTCGCCATGACGACCCTTATGACATCATCGTCGCCATGGCAACCATTATGACATCATCATCGCCATGACAACCAATATGATATCATTGTCGCCATGACAACCATTATGACATCATTGTCGCCATGGCAACCATTATGACATCACGGTCGCCATGTCGACCATTATGACATCATCGTAGCCATTACGATCATTATTAAATCACAGTCGCCATGACAACCATTATGACATCTTCGTCGCCATGACGACCATTATGACATCATGACATCACCATTGCTATGACGACCATTATGACATCACCGTTGCCATGACGACCATTATGACATCATCGTAGCCATTACGACCATTATCACAGTCGCCATGACAACCATTATGACATCTTCGTCGCCATGACCACCATTATGACATCATGACATCACCGTTGCCATGACGACCATTATGACATCATTGTCGCCATGACAACCATTATGACATCATCGTCGCCATGGCGACCATTATGACACCACCGTTGCCATGACGACCATTATGACATCATTGTCGCCTTGACGACAATTATGACATCATCATCGCCATGACGACCATTATGACATCATCATCGCCATAATGACCCTTATGACATTATCGTCGCCATGACGACCCTTATGACATCATCGTCGCCATGGCAACCATTATGACATCATCATCGCCATGACAACCAATATGATATCATCGTCGCCATGATGACCATTATGACATCATCGTCGCCATGACAACCATTATGACATCATCGTCGCCATGGTGACCATTATGACATCACCGTCGCCATAACGACCATTATGACATCATCGTAGCCATTACGACCATTATTAAATCACAGTCGCCATGACAACCATTATGACATCTTCGTCGCCATGACGACCATTATGACATCATGACATCACCGTTGCCATGACGACCATTATGACATCACCGTTGCCATGACGACCATTATGACATCATCGTCGCCATGACAACCATTATGACATCATCGTCGCCATGGCAACCATTATGACATCATCATCGCCATGACAACCAATATGATATCATTGTCGCCATGACAACCATTATGACATCATCATCGCCATGACAACCATTATGACATCATATTCGCCATGACGACCATTATGACATCATCGTCGCCATGGCGACCATTATGACATCATCTTCGCCATGACGACGATTATGACATCATGACATCACCGTTGCCATGACGACCATTATGACATCACCGTCGCCATGACGACCATTATGACATCATCGTCGCCATGACGACCATTATGACATCATCGTCGCCATGACAACCATTATGACATCATAATCGCCATGACGACCATTATGGCATCATCATCGCCATGATGACCCTTTATGACATTGTCGTCGCCATGACGACCCTTATGACATCATCGTTGCCATGGCAACCATTATGACATCATCATAGCCATGACAACCAATATGATATCATTGTCGCCATGATGACCATTATGACATCATCGTCGCCATGACAACCACTATGACATCATCGTCGCCATGGCGACCATTATGACATCATCGTAGCCATAACGACCATTATGACATCATCGTAGCCATTACGACCATTATTAAATCACAGTCGCCATGACAACCATTATGACATCTTCGTCGCCATGACGACCATTATGACATCATGACATCACCGTTGCCATGACGACCATTATGACATCACCGTCGCCATGACGACCATTATGACATCATTGTCGCCATGACAACCATTATGACATCACAATCGCCATGACGACCATTATGGCATCATCATCGCCATGATGACCCTTTATGACATTATCTTCGCCATGACGACCCTTATGACATCATCGTCGCCATGACGACCATTATGTCATCATCGTCGCCATGACAACCATTATGACATCATCGTCGCCATGACGACCATTATGACATCATCGTCGCCATGGCGACCATTATGACATCATCATCGCCATGATGACCGTTTTGACAATATCGTCGCCATGACGACCCTTATGACATCATCGTCGCCATGGCAACCATTATGACATCATCATCGCCATGACAACCAATATGATATCATTGTCGCCATGACAACCATTATGACATCATTGTCGCCATGGCAACCATTATGACATCACGGTCGCCATGTCGACCATTATGACATCATCGTAGCCATTACGATCATTATTAAATCACAGTCGCCATGACAACCATTATGACATCTTCGTCGCCATGACGACCATTATGACATCATGACATCACCATTGCTATGACGACCATTATGACATCACCGTTGCCATGACGACCATTATGACATCATCGTAGCCATTACGACCATTATCACAGTCGCCATGACAACCATTATGACATCTTCGTCGCCATGACCACCATTATGACATCATGACATCACCGTTGCCATGACGACCATTATGACATCATTGTCGCCATGACAACCATTATGACATCATCGTCGCCATGGCGACCATTATGACACCACCGTTGCCATGACGACCATTATGACATCATTGTCGCCTTGACGACAATTATGACATCATCATCGCCATGACGACCATTATGACATCATCATCGCCATAATGACCCTTATGACATTATCGTCGCCATGACGACCCTTATGACATCATCGTCGCCATGGCAACCATTATGACATCATCATCGCCATGACAACCAATATGATATCATCGTCGCCATGATGACCATTATGACATCATCGTCGCCATGACAACCATTATGACATCATCGTCGCCATGGTGACCATTATGACATCACCGTCGCCATAACGACCATTATGACATCATCGTAGCCATTACGACCATTATTAAATCACAGTCGCCATGACAACCATTATGACATCTTCGTCGCCATGACGACCATTATGACATCATGACATCACCGTTGCCATGACGACCATTATGACATCACCGTTGCCATGACGACCATTATGACATCATCGTCGCCATGACAACCATTATGACATCATCGTCGCCATGGCAACCATTATGACATCATCATCGCCATGACAACCAATATGATATCATTGTCGCCATGACAACCATTATGACATCATCATCGCCATGACAACCATTATGACATCATATTCGCCATGACGACCATTATGACATCATCGTCGCCATGGCGACCATTATGACATCATCTTCGCCATGACGACGATTATGACATCATGACATCACCGTTGCCATGACGACCATTATGACATCACCGTCGCCATGACGACCATTATGACATCATCGTCGCCATGACGACCATTATGACATCATCGTCGCCATGACAACCATTATGACATCATAATCGCCATGACGACCATTATGGCATCATCATCGCCATGATGACCCTTTATGACATTGTCGTCGCCATGACGACCCTTATGACATCATCGTTGCCATGGCAACCATTATGACATCATCATAGCCATGACAACCAATATGATATCATTGTCGCCATGATGACCATTATGACATCATCGTCGCCATGACAACCACTATGACATCATCGTCGCCATGGCGACCATTATGACATCATCGTAGCCATAACGACCATTATGACATCATCGTAGCCATTACGACCATTATTAAATCACAGTCGCCATGACAACCATTATGACATCTTCGTCGCCATGACGACCATTATGACATCATGACATCACCGTTGCCATGACGACCATTATTACATTAGCGTCGCCATGACGACCATTATGACATCATCGTCGCCATGACAACCATTATGACATCATCGTCGCCATGGCAACCATTATGACATCATCATCGCCATGACAACTAATATGATATCATTGTCGCCATGACAACCATTATGACATCATCGTCGCCATGACGACCCTTATGACATCATCGTCGCCATGGCAACCATTATGACATCATCATCGCCAGGACAACCAATATGATATCATTGTCGCCATGACAACCATTATGACATCATCATCGCCTTGGCAACCATTATGACATCACGGTCGCCATGTCGACCATTATGACATCATCGTAGCCATTACGACCATTATTAAATCACAGTCGCCATGACAACCATTATGACATCTTCGTCGCCATGACGACCATTATGACATCATGACATCACCGTTGCCATGACGACCATTATGACATCACCGTCGCCATGACGACCATTATGACATCATTGTCGCCATGACAACCATTATGACATCACAATCGCCATGACGACCATTATGGCATCATCATCGCCATGATGACCCTTTATGACATTATCTTCGCCATGACGACCCTTATGACATCATCGTCGCCATGACGACCATTATGTCATCATCGTCGCCATGACAACCATTATGACATCATCGTCGCCATGACGACCATTATGACATCATCGTCGCCATGGCGACCATTATGACATCATCATCGCCATGATGACCGTTTTGACAATATCGTCGCCATGACGACCCTTATGACATCATCGTCGCCATGGCAACCATTATGACATCATCATCGCCATGACAACCAATATGATATCATTGTCGCCATGACAACCATTATGACATCATTGTCGCCATGGCAACCATTATGACATCACGGTCGCCATGTCGACCATTATGACATCATCGTAGCCATTACGATCATTATTAAATCACAGTCGCCATGACAACCATTATGACATCTTCGTCGCCATGACGACCATTATGACATCATGACATCACCATTGCTATGACGACCATTATGACATCACCGTTGCCATGACGACCATTATGACATCATCGTAGCCATTACGACCATTATCACAGTCGCCATGACAACCATTATGACATCTTCGTCGCCATGACCACCATTATGACATCATGACATCACCGTTGCCATGACGACCATTATGACATCATTGTCGCCATGACAACCATTATGACATCATCGTCGCCATGGCGACCATTATGACACCACCGTTGCCATGACGACCATTATGACATCATTGTCGCCTTGACGACATATATGACATCATCGCCATGACGACCATTATGACATCATCATCGCCATAATGACCGTTATGACATTATCGTCGCCATGACGACCCTTATGACATCATCGTCGCCATGGCAACCATTATGACATCATCATCGCCATGACAACCAATATGATATCATCGTCGCCATGATGACCATTATGACATCATCGTCGCCATGACAACCATTATGACATCATCGTCGCCATGGTGATCATTATGACATCACCGTCGCCATAACGACCATTATGACATCATCGTAGCCATTACGACCATTATTAAATCACAGTCGCCATGACAACCATTATGACATCTTCGTCGCCATGACGACCATTATGACATCATGACATCACCGTTGCCATGACGACCATTATGACATCACCGTTGCCATGACGACCATTATGACATCATCGTCGCCATGACAACCATTATGACATCATCGTCGCCATGGCAACCATTATGACATCATCATCGCCATGACAACCAATATGATATCATTGTCGCCATGACAACCATTATGACATCATCATCGCCATGACAACCATTATGACATCATATTCGCCATGACGACCATTATGACATCATCGTCGCCATGGCGACCATTATGACATCATCTTCGCCATGACGACGATTATGACATCATGACATCACCGTTGCCATGACGACCATTATGACATCACCGTCGCCATGACGACCATTATGACATCATCGTCGCCATGACGACCATTATGACATCATCGTCGCCATGACAACCATTATGACATCATAATCGCCATGACGACCATTATGGCATCATCATCGCCATGATGACCCTTTATGACATTGTCGTCGCCATGACGACCCTTATGACATCATCGTTGCCATGGCAACCATTATGACATCATCATAGCCATGACAACCAATATGATATCATTGTCGCCATGATGACCATTATGACATCATCGTCGCCATGACAACCACTATGACATCATCGTCGCCATGGCGACCATTATGACATCACCATTGCCATAACGACCATTATGACATCATCGTAGCCATTACGACCATTATTAAATCACAGTCGCCATGACAACCATTATGACATCTTCGTCGCCATGACGACCATTATGACATCATGACATCACCGTTGCCATGACGACCATTATTACATTAGCGTCGCCATGACGACCATTATGACATCATCATCGCCATGACAACCATTATGACATCATCGTCGCCATGGCAACCATTATGACATCATCATCGCCATGACAACTAATATGATATCATTGTCGCCATGACAACCATTATGACATCATCGTCGCCATGACGACCCTTATGACATCATCGTCGCCATGGCAACCATTATGACATCATCATCGCCAGGACAACCAATATGATATCATTGTCGCCATGACAACCATTATGACATCATCATCGCCTTGGCAACCATTATGACATCACGGTCGCCATGTCGACCATTATGACATCATCGTAGCCATTACGACCATTATTAAATCACAGTCGCCATGACAACCATTATGACATCTTCGTCGCCATGTCCACCATTATGACATCATGACATCACCGTTGCTATGACGACAATTATGACATCACCGTTGCCATGACGACCATTATGACATCATCGTAGCCATTACGACCATTATTAAATCACAGTCGCCATGACAACCATTATGACATCTTCGTCGCCATGACGACCATTATGACATCATGACATCACCATTGCTATGACGACCATTATGACATCACCGTTGCCATGACGACCATTATGACATCATCGTAGCCATTACGACCATTATCACAGTCGCCATGACAACCATTATGACATCTTCGTCGCCATGACCACCATTATGACATCATGACATCACCGTTGCCATGACGACCATTATGACATCATCGTCGCCATGACAACCATTATGACATCATCGTCGCCATGGCGACCATTATGACACCACCGTTGCCATGACGACCATTATGACATCATTGTCGCCTTGACCACAATTATGACATCATCATCGCCATGACGACCATTATGACATCATCATCGCCATGATGACCGTTATGACATTATCGTCGCCATGACGACCCTTATGACATCATCGTCGCCATGGCAACCATTATGACATCATCGCCATGACAACCAATATGATATCATCGTCGCCATGATGACCATTATGACATCATCGTCGCCATGACAACAATTATGACATCATCGTCGCCATGGTGACCATTATGACATCACCGTCGCCATGACGACCATTATGACATCATCGTAGCCATTACGACCATTATTAAATTACAGTCGCCATGACAACCATTATGACATCTTCGTCGCCATGACGACCATTATGACATCATGACATCACCGTTGCCATGACGACCATTATGACATCACCGTCGCCATGACGACCATTATGACATCATTGTCGCCATGACAACCATTATGACATCACAATCGCCATGACGACCATTATGGCATCATCATCGCCATGATGACCCTTTATGACATTATCTTCGCCATGACGACCCTTATGACATCATCGTCGCCATGACGACCATTATGACATCATCGTCGCCATGACAACCATTATGACATCATCGTCGCCATGACGACCATTATGACATCATCGTCGCCATGGCGACCATTATGACATCATCGTCGCCATGATGACCGTTTTGACAATATCGTCGCCATGACGACCCTTATGACATCATCGTCGCCATGGCAACCATTATGACATCATCATCGCCATGGCAACCATTATGACATCACGGTCGCCATGTCGACCATTATGACATCATCGTAGCCATTACGATCATTATTAAATCACAGTCGCCATGACAACCATTATGACATCTTCGTCGCCATGACGACCATTATGACATCATGACATCACCATTGCTATGACGACCATTATGACATCACCGTTGCCATGACGACCATTATGACATCATCGTAGCCATTACGACCATTATCACAGTCGCCATGACAACCATTATGACATCTTCGTCGCCATGACCACCATTATGACATCATGACATCACCGTTGCCATGACGACCATTATGACATCATTGTCGCCATGACAACCATTATGACATCATCGTCGCCATGGCGACCATTATGACACCACCGTTGCCATGACGACCATTATGACATCATTGTCGCCTTGACGACAATTATGACATCATCATCGCCATGACGACCATTATGACATCATCATCGCCATAATGACCGTTATGACATTATCGTCGCCATGACGACCCTTATGACATCATCGTCGCCATGGCAACCATTATGACATCATCATCGCCATGACAACCAATATGATATCATCGTCGCCATGATGACCATTATGACATCATCGTCGCCATGACAACCATTATGACATCATCGTCGCCATGGTGACCATTATGACATCACCGTCGCCATAACGACCATTATGACATCATCGTAGCCATTACGACCATTATTAAATCACAGTCGCCATGACAACCATTATGACATCTTCCTCGCCATGACGACCATTATGACATCATGACATCACCGTTGCCATGACGACCATTATGACATCACCGTTGCCATGACGACCATTATGACATCACCGTCACCATGACGACCATTATGACATCATCGTCGCCATGACAACCATTATGACATCACAGTCGCCATGACGACCATTATGGCATCATCATCGCCATGATGACCCTTTATGACATTATCGTCGCCATGACGACCCTTATGACATCATCGTCGCCATGGCAACCATTATGACATCATCATCGCCATGACAACCAATATGATATCATCGTCGCCATGATGACCATTGTGATATCATCGTCGCCATGACAACCATTATGACATCATTGTCGCCATGACGACGATTATGACATCACCGTTGCCATGACGACCATTATGACATCATCGTAGCCATTACGACCATTATTAAATCACAGTCGCCATGACAACCATTATGACGTCTTCGTCGCCATGACGACCATTATGACATCATGACATCACCGTTGCCATGACGATCATTATGACATCACCGTTGCCATGACGACCATTATGACATCATCGTCGCCATGACGACCATTATGACATCATCGTCGCCATGACAACCATTATGACATCACAATCACATTGACGACCATTATGACATCATCGTCGCCATGGCGACCATTATGACATCATCATCGCCATGATGACCGTTATGACAATATCGTCCCAATGACGACCCTTATGACATCATCGTCGCCATGGCAACCATTATGACATCATCATCGCCATGACAACCAATATGATATCATTGTCGCCATGACAACCATTATGACATCATCGTCGCCATGGCAACCATTATGACATCACGGTCGCCATGTCGACCATTATGACATCATCGTAGCCATTACGACCATTATTAAATCACAGTCTCCATGACAACCATTGTGACATCTTCGTCGCCATGACGACCATTATGACATCATGACATCACCGTTGCTATGACGACCATTATGACATCACCGTTGCCATGACGACCATTATGACATCATCGTAGCCATTACGACCATTATTAAATCACAGTCGCCATGACAACCATTATGACATCTTCGTCGCCATGACGACCATTATGACATCATGACATCACCGTCGCCATGACGACCATTATGACATCATTGTCGCCATGACAACCATTATGACATCACAATCGCCATGACGACCATTATGGCATCATCATCGCCATGATGACCCTTTATGACATTATCGTCGCCATGACGACCCTTATGACATCATCGTCGCCATGGCAACCATTATGACATCATCATCGCCATGACAACCAATATGATATCATCGTCGCCATGATGACCATTGTGATATCATCGTCGCCATGACAACCATTATGACATCATCGTCGCCATGACAACCATTATGACATTATCGTAGCCATTACGACCATTATTAAATCACAGTCGCCATGACAACCATTATGACATCTTCGTCACCATGACGACCATTATGACATCACCGTTGCCATGACGACCATTATTACATTAGCGTCGCCATGACGACCATTATGACATCATCGTCGCCATGACAACCATTATGACATCATCGTCGCCATGGCAACCATTATGACATCATCATCGCCATGACAACCAATATGATATCATTGTCGCCATGACAACCATTATGACATCATCATCGCCATGACAACCATTATGACATCATATTCGCCATGACGACCATTATGACATCATCGTCGCCATGGCGACCATTATGACATCATCTTCGCCATGACGACGATTATGACATCATGACATCACCGTTGCCATGACGACCATTATGACATCACCGTCGCCATGACGACCATTATGACATCATCGTCGCCATGACGACCATTATGACATCATCGTCGCCATGACAACCATTATGACATCATAATCGCCATGACGACCATTATGGCATCACCATCGCCATGATGACCCTTTATGACATTGTCGTCGCCATGACGACCCTTATGACATCATCGTTGCCATGGCAACCATTATGACATCATCATAGCCATGACAACCAATATGATATCATTGTCGCCATGATGACCATTATGACATCATCGTCGCCATGACAACCATTATGACATCATCGTCGCCATGGCGACCATTATGACATCACCATTGCCATAACGACCATTATGACATCATCATAGCCATTACGACCATTATTAAATCACAGTCGCCATGACAACCATTATGACATCTTCGTCGCCATGACGACCATTATGACATCATGACATCACCGTTGCCATGACGACCATTATTACATTAGCGTCGCCATGACGACCATTATGACATCATCGTCGCCATGACAACCATTATGACATCATCGTCGCCATGGCAACCATTATGACATCATCATCGCCATGACAACTAATATGATATCATTGTCGCCATGACAACCATTATGACATCATCGTCGCCATGACGACCCTTATGACATCATCGTCGCCATGGCAACCATTATGACATCATCATCGCCAGGACAACCAATATGATATCATTGTCGCCATGACAACCATTATGACATCATCATCGCCTTGGCAACCATTATGACATCACGGTCGCCATGTCGACCATTATGACATCATCGTAGCCATTACGACCATTATTAAATCACAGTCGCCATGACAACCATTATGACATCTTCGTCGCCATGTCCACCATTATGACATCATGACATCACCGTTGCTATGACGACAATTATGACATCACCGTTGCCATGACGACCATTATGACATCATCGTAGCCATTACGACCATTATTAAATCACAGTCGCCATGACAACCATTATGACATCTTCGTCGCCATGACGACCATTATGACATCATGACATCACCGTTGCCATGACGACCATTATGACATCACCGTTGCCATGACGACCATTATGACATCACCGTCACCATGACGACCATTATGACATCATCGTCGCCATGACAACCATTATGACATCACAGTCGCCATGACGACCATTATGGCATCATCATCGCCATGATGACCCTTTATGACATTATCGTCGCCATGACGACCCTTATGACATCATCGTCGCCATGGCAACCATTATGACATCATCATCGCCATGACAACCAATATGATATCATCGTCGCCATGATGACCATTGTGATATCATCGTCGCCATGACAACCATTATGACATCATTGTCGCCATGACGACGATTATGACATCACCGTTGCCATGACGACCATTATGACATCATCGTAGCCATTACGACCATTATTAAATCACAGTCGCCATGACAACCATTATGACGTCTTCGTCGCCATGACGACCATTATGACATCATGACATCACCGTTGCCATGACGATCATTATGACATCACCGTTGCCATGACGACCATTATGACATCATCGTCGCCATGACGACCATTATGACATCATCGTCGCCATGACAACCATTATGACATCACAATCACATTGACGACCATTATGACATCATCGTCGCCATGGCGACCATTATGACATCATCATCGCCATGATGACCGTTATGACAATATCGTCCCAATGACGACCCTTATGACATCATCGTCGCCATGGCAACCATTATGACATCATCATCGCCATGACAACCAATATGATATCATTGTCGCCATGACAACCATTATGACATCATCGTCGCCATGGCAACCATTATGACATCACGGTCGCCATGTCGACCATTATGACATCATCGTAGCCATTACGACCATTATTAAATCACAGTCTCCATGACAACCATTGTGACATCTTCGTCGCCATGACGACCATTATGACATCATGACATCACCGTTGCTATGACGACCATTATGACATCACCGTTGCCATGACGACCATTATGACATCATCGTAGCCATTACGACCATTATTAAATCACAGTCGCCATGACAACCATTATGACATCTTCGTCGCCATGACGACCATTATGACATCATGACATCACCGTCGCCATGACGACCATTATGACATCATTGTCGCCATGACAACCATTATGACATCACAATCGCCATGACGACCATTATGGCATCATCATCGCCATGATGACCCTTTATGACATTATCGTCGCCATGACGACCCTTATGACATCATCGTCGCCATGGCAACCATTATGACATCATCATCGCCATGACAACCAATATGATATCATCGTCGCCATGATGACCATTGTGATATCATCGTCGCCATGACAACCATTATGACATCATCGTCGCCATGACAACCATTATGACATCATCGTAGCCATTACGACCATTATTAAATCACAGTCGCCATGACAACCATTATGACATCTTCGTCACCATGACGACCATTATGACATCACCGTTGCCAGGACGACCATTATTACATTAGCGTCGCCATGACGACCATTATGACATCATCGTCGCCATGACAACCATTATGACATCATCGTCGCCATGGCAACCATTATGACATCATCATCGCCATGACAACCAATATGATATCATTGTCGCCATGACAACCATTATGACATCATCATCGCCATGACAACCATTATGACATCATATTCGCCATGACGACCATTATGACATCATCGTCGCCATGGCGACCATTATGACATCATCTTCGCCATGACGACGATTATGACATCATGACATCACCGTTGCCATGACGACCATTATGACATCACCGTCGCCATGACGACCATTATGACATCATCGTCGCCATGACGACCATTATGACATCATCGTCGCCATGACAACCATTATGACATCATAATCGCCATGACGACCATTATGGCATCACCATCGCCATGATGACCCTTTATGACATTGTCGTCGCCATGACGACCCTTATGACATCATCGTTGCCATGGCAACCATTATGACATCATCATAGCCATGACAACCAATATGATATCATTGTCGCCATGATGACCATTATGACATCATCGTCGCCATGACAACCATTATGACATCATCGTCGCCATGGCGACCATTATGACATCACCATTGCCATAACGACCATTATGACATCATCATAGCCATTACGACCATTATTAAATCACAGTCGCCATGACAACCATTATGACATCTTCGTCGCCATGACGACCATTATGACATCATGACATCACCGTTGCCATGACGACCATTATTACATTAGCGTCGCCATGACGACCATTATGACATCATCGTCGCCATGACAACCATTATGACATCATCGTCGCCATGGCAACCATTATGACATCATCATCGCCATGACAACTAATATGATATCATTGTCGCCATGACAACCATTATGACATCATCGTCGCCATGACGACCCTTATGACATCATCGTCGCCATGGCAACCATTATGACATCATCATCGCCAGGACAACCAATATGATATCATTGTCGCCATGACAACCATTATGACATCATCATCGCCTTGGCAACCATTATGACATCACGGTCGCCATGTCGACCATTATGACATCATCGTAGCCATTACGACCATTATTAAATCACAGTCGCCATGACAACCATTATGACATCTTCGTCGCCATGTCCACCATTATGACATCATGACATCACCGTTGCTATGACGACAATTATGACATCACCGTTGCCATGACGACCATTATGACATCATCGTAGCCATTACGACCATTATTAAATCACAGTCGCCATGACAACCATTATGACATCTTCGTCGCCTTGACGACCATTATGACATCATGACATCACCATTGCTATGACGACCATTATGACATCACCGTTGCCATGACGACCATTATGACATCATCGTAGCCATTACGACCATTATCACAGTCGCCATGACAACCATTATGACATCTTCGTCGCCATGACCACCATTATGACATCATGACATCACCGTTGCCATGACGACCATTATGACATCATCGTCGCCATGACAACCATTATGACATCATCGTCGCCATGGCGACCATTATGACACCACCGTTGCCATGACGACCATTATGACATCATTGTCGCCTTGACCACAATTATGACATCATCATCGCCATGACGACCATTATGACATCATCATCGCCATGATGACCGTTATGACATTATCGTCGCCATGACGACCCTTATGACATCATCGTCGCCATGGCAACCATTATGACATCATCATCGCCATGACAATCAATATGATATCATCGTCGCCATGATGACCATTATGACATCATCGTCGCCATGACAACCATTATGACATCATCGTCGCCATGGTGACCATTATGACATCACCGTCGCGATGACGACCATTATGACATCATCGTAGCCATTACGACCATTATTAAATTACAGTCGCCATGACAACCATTATGACATCTTCGTCGCCATGACGACCATTATGACATCATGACATCACCGTTGCCATGACGACCATTATGACATCACCGTCGCCATGACGACCATTATGACATCATTGTCGCCATGACAACCATTATGACATCACAATCGCCATGACGACCATTATGGCATCATCATCGCCATGATGACCCTTTATGACATTATGTTCGCCATGACGACCCTTATGACATCATCGTCGCCATGACGACCATTATGACATCATCGTCGCCATGACGACCATTATGACATCATCGTCGCCATGACAACCATTATGACATCATCGTCGCCATGACGACCATTATGACATCATCGTCGCCATGGCGACCATTATGACATCATCATCGCCATGATGACCGTTTTGACAATATCGTCGCCATGACGACCCTTATGACATCATCGTCGCCATGGCAACCATTATGACATCATCATCGCCATGACAACCAATATGATATCATTGTCGCCATGACAACCATTATGACATCATTGTCGCCATGGCAACCATTATGACATCACGGTCGCCATGTCGACCATTATGACATCATCGTAGCCAATACGATCATTATTAAATCACAGTCGCCATGACAACCATTACGACATCTTCGTCGCCATGACGACCATTATGACATCATGACATCACCATTGCTATGACGACCATTATGACATCACCGTTGCCATGACGACCATTATGACATCATCGTAGCCATTACGACCATTATCACAGTCGCCATGACAACCATTATGACATCTTCGTCGCCATGACCACCATTATGACATCATGACATCACCGTTGCCATGACGACCATTATGACATCATTGTCGCCATGACAACCATTATGACATCATCGTAGCCATTACGACCATTATTAAATCACAGTCGCCATGACAACCATTATGACATCTTCGTCGCCATGTCCACTATTATGACATCATGACATCACCGTTGCTATGACGACCATTATGACATCACCATTGCCATGACGACCATTATGACATCATCGTAGCCATTACGACCATTATTAAATCACAGTCGCCATGACGACCATTATGACATCATGACGTCACCGTTGCCATGACGACCATTATGACATCATCGTCGCCATGACAACCATTATGACATCATCGTCGCCATGGTGACCATTATGACACCACCGTTGCCATGACGACCATTATGACATCATCGTCGCCTTGACGACAATTATGACATCATCATCGCCATGACGACCATTATGACATCATCATCGCCATGATGACCCTTTATGACATTATCGTCGCCATGACGACCCTTATGACATCATCGTCGCCATGGCAACCATTATGACATCATCATCGCCATGACAACCAATATGATATCATCGTCGCCATGATGACCATTATGACATCATCGTCGCCATGAAAACCATTATGACATCATCGTCGCCATGGCGACCATTATGACATCACCGTTGCCATGACGACCAATATGACATCATCGTAGCCATTACGACCATTATTAAATCACAGTCGCCATGACAACCATTATGACATCTTCGTCGCCATGACGACCATTATGACATCATGACATCACCGTTGCCATGACGACCATTATGACATCACCGTTGCCATGACGATCATTATTACATTAGCGTCGCCATGACGACCATTATGACATCATCGTCGCCATGACAACCATTATGACATCATCGTCGCCATGGCAACCATTATGACATCATCATCGCCATGACAACCAAAATGATATCATTGTCGCCATGACAACCATTATGACATCATTGTCGCCATGACGACCATTATGACATCATCGTCGCCATGGCGACCATTATGACATCATCATCGCCATGATAACCGTTATGACAATATCGTCGCCACGACGACCCTTATGACATCATCGTCGCCATGGCAACCATTATGACATCATCATCGCCATGACAACCAATATGATATCATTGTCGCCATGACAACCATTATGACATCATCGTCGCCATGGCAACCATTATGACATCACGGTCGCCATGTCGACCATTATGACATCATCGTAGCCATTACGATCATTATTAAATCACAGTCGCCATGACAACCATTATGACATCATGACATCACCATTGCTATGACGACCATTATGACATCACCGTTGCCATGACGACCATTATGACATCATCGTAGCCATTACGACCATTATCACAGTCGCCATGACAACCATTATGACATCTTCGTCGCCATGACCACCATTATGACATCATGACATCACCGTTGCCATGACGACCATTATGACATCATCGTCGCCATGACAACCATTATGACATCATCGTCGCCATGGCGACCATTATGACACCACCGTTGCCATGACGACCATTATGACATCATTGTCGCCTTGACGACAATTATGACATCATCATCGCCATGATGACCATTATGACATCATCATCGCCATGATGACCGTTATGACATTATCGTCGCCATGACGACCCTTATGACATCATCGTCGCCATGGCAACCATTATGACATCATCATCGCCATGATGACCATTATGACATCATCGTCGCCATGACAACCATTATGACATCATCGTCGCCATGGTGACCATTATGACATCGCCGTCGCCATGACGACCATTATGACATCATCGTAGCCATTACGACCATTATTAAATTACAGTCGCCATGACAACTATTATGACATCTTCGTCGCCATGACGACCATTATGACATCATGACATCACCGTTGCCATGACGACCATTATGACATCACCGTCGCCATGACGACCATTATGACATCATTGTCGCCATGACAACCATTATGACATCACAATCGCCATGACGACCATTATGGCATCATCATCGCCATGATGACCCTTTATGACATTATCGTCGCCATGACGACCCTTATGACATCATCGTCGCCATGGCAACCATTATGACATCATCATCGCCATGACAACCAATATGATATCATCGTCGCCATGATGACCATTGTGATATCATCGTCGCCATGACAACCATCATGACATCATCGTCGCCATGACAACCATTATGACATCATCGTAGCCATTACGACCATTATTAAATCACAGTCGCCATGACAACCATTATGACATCTTCGTCACCATGACGACGATTATGACATCTCCGTTGCCATGACGACCATTATTACATTAGCATCGCCATGACGACCATTATGACATCATCGTCGCCATGACAACCATTATGACATCATCGTCGCCATGGCAACCATTATGACATCATCATCGCCATGACAACCAATATGATATCATTGTCGCCATGACAACCATTATGACATCATCATCGCCATGACAACCATTATGACATCATATTCGCCATGACGACCATTATGACATCATCGTCGCCAGGGCGACCATTATGACATCATCTTCGCCATGACGACGATTATGACATCATGACATCACCGTTGCCATGACGACCATTATGACATCACCGTCGCCATGACGACCATTATGACATCATCGTCGCCATGACGACCATTATGACATCATCGTCGCCATGACAACCATTATGACATCATAATCGCCATGACGACCATTATGGCATCATCATCGCCATGATGACCCTTTATGACATTGTCGTCGCCATGACGACCCTTATGACATCATCGTTGCCATGGCAACCATTATGACATCATCATAGCCATGACAACCAATATGATATCATTGTCGCCATGATGACCATTATGACATCATCGTCGCCATGACAACCATTATGACATCATCGTCGCCATGGCGACCATTATGACATCACCATTGCCATAACGACCATTATGACATCATCGTAGCCATTACGACCATTATTAAATCACAGTCGCCATGACAACCATTATGACATCTTCGTCGCCATGACGACCATTATGACATCATGACATCACCGTTGCCATGACGACCATTATTACATTAGCGTCGCCATGACGACCATTATGACATCATCGTCGCCATGACAACCATTATGACATCATCGTCGCCATGGCAACCATTATGACATCATCATCGCCATGACAACTAATATGATATCATTGTCGCCATGACAACCATTATGACATCATCGTCGCCATGACGACCCTTATGACATCATCGTCGCCATGGCAACCATTATGACATCATCATCGCCAGGACAACCAATATGATATCATTGTCGCCATGACAACCATTATGACATCATCATCGCCTTGGCAACCATTATGACATCACGGTCGCCATGTCGACCATTATGACATCATCGTAGCCATTACGACCATTATTAAATCACAGTCGCCATGACAACCATTATGACATCTTCGTCGCCATGTCCACCATTATGACATCATGACATCACCGTTGCTATGACGACAATTATGACATCACCGTTGCCATGACGACCATTATGACATCATCGTAGCCATTACGACCATTATTAAATCACAGTCGCCATGACAACCATTATGACATCTTCGTCGCCTTGACGACCATTATGACATCATGACATCACCATTGCTATGACGACCATTATGACATCACCGTTGCCATGACGACCATTATGACATCATCGTAGCCATTACGACCATTATCACAGTCGCCATGACAACCATTATGACATCTTCGTCGCCATGACCACCATTATGACATCATGACATCACCGTTGCCATGACGACCATTATGACATCATCGTCGCCATGACAACCATTATGACATCATCGTCGCCATGGCGACCATTATAACACCACCGTTGCCATGACGACCATTATGACATCATTGTCGCCTTGACCACAATTATGACATCATCATCGCCATGACGACCATTATGACATCATCATCGCCATGATGACCGTTATGACATTATCGTCGCCATGACGACCCTTATGACATCATCGTCGCCATGGCAACCATTATGACATCATCATCGCCATGACAACCAATATGATATCATCGTCGCCATGATGACCATTATGACATCATCGTCGCCATGACAACCATTATGACATCATCGTCGCCATGGTGACCATTATGACATCACCGTCGCGATGACGACCATTATGACATCATCGTAGCCATTACGACCATTATTAAATTACAGTCGCCATGACAACCATTATGACATCTTCGTCGCCATGACGACCATTATGACATCATGACATCACCGTTGCCATGACGACCATTATGACATCACCGTCGCCATGACGACCATTATGACATCATTGTCGCCATGACAACCATTATGACATCACAATCGCCATGACGACCATTATGGCATCATCATCGCCATGATGACCCTTTATGACATTATCTTCGCCATGACGACCCTTATGACATCATCGTCGCCATGACGACCATTATGACATCATCGTCGCCATGACAACCATTATGACATCATCGTCGCCATGACGACCATTATGACATCATCGTCGCCATGGCGACCATTATGACATCATCATCGCCATGATGACCGTTTTGACAATATCGTCGCCATGACGACCCTTATGACATCATCGTCGCCATGGCAACCATTATGACATCATCATCGCCATGACAACCAATATGATATCATTGTCGCCATGACAACCATTATGACATCATTGTCGCCATGGCAACCATTATGACATCACGGTCGCCATGTCGACCATTATGACATCATCGTAGCCATTACGATCATTATTAAATCACAGTCGCCATGACAACCATTATGACATCTTCGTCGCCATGACGACCATTATGACATCATGACATCACCATTGCTATGACGACCATTATGACATCACCGTTGCCATGACGACCATTATGACATCATCGTAGCCATTACGACCATTATCACAGTCGCCATGACAACCATTATGACATCTTCGTCGCCATGACCACCATTATGACATCATGACATCACCGTTGCCATGACGACCATTATGACATCATTGTCGCCATGACAACCATTATGACATCATCGTCGCCATGGCGACCATTATGACACCACCGTTGCCATGACGACCATTATGACATCATTGTCGCCTTGACGACAATTATGACATCATCATCGCCATGACGACCATTATGACATCATCATCGCCATAATGACCGTTATGACATTATCGTCGCCATGACGACCCTTATGACATCATCGTCGCCATGGCAACCATTATGACATCATCATCGCCATGACAACCAATATGATATCATCGTCGCCATGATGACCATTATGACATCATCGTCGCCATGACAACCATTATGACATCATCGTCGCCATGGTGACCATTATGACATCACCGTCGCCATAACGACCATTATGACATTATCGTAGCCATTACGACCATTATTAAATCACAGTCGCCATGACAACCATTATGACATCTTCGTCGCCATGACGACCATTATGACATCATGACATCACCGTTGTCATGACGACCATTATGACATCATCGTTGCCATGACGACCATTATGACATCATCGTCGCCATGACAACCATTATGACATCATCGTCGCCATGGCAACCATTATGACATCATCATCGCCATGACAACCAATATGATATCATTGTCGCCATGACAACCATTATGACATCATCATCGCCATGACAACCATTATGACATCATATTCGCCATGACGACCATTATGACATCATCGTCGCCATGGCGACCATTATGACATCATCTTCGCCATGACGACGATTATGACATCATGACATCACCGTTGCCATGACGACCATTATGACATCACCGTCGCCATGACGACCATTATGACATCATCGTCGCCATGACGACCATTATGACATCATCGTCGCCATGACAACCATTATGACATCATAATCGCCATGACGACCATTATGGCATCATCATCGCCATGATGACCCTTTATGACATTGTCGTCGCCATGACGACCCTTATGACATCATCGTTGCCATGGCAACCATTATGACATCATCATAGCCATGACAACCAATATGATATCATTGTCGCCATGATGACCATTATGACATCATCGTCGCCATGACAACCACTATGACATCATCGTCGCCATGGCGACCATTATGACATCACCATTGCCATAACGACCATTATGACATCATCGTAGCCATTACGACCATTATTAAATCACAGTCGCCATGACAACCATTATGACATCTTCGTCGCCATGACGACCATTATGACATCATGACATCACCGTTGCCATGACGACCATTATTACATTAGCGTCGCCATGACGACCATTATGACATCATCGTCGCCATGACAACCATTATGACATCATCGTCGCCATGGCAACCATTATGACATCATCATCGCCATGACAACTAATATGATATCATTGTCGCCATGACAACCATTATGACATCATCGTCGCCATGACGACCCTTATGACATCATCGTCGCCATGGCAACCATTATGACATCATCATCGCCAGGACAACCAATATGATATCATTGTCGCCATGACAACCATTATGACATCATCATCGCCTTGGCAACCATTATGACATCACGGTCGCCATGTCGACCATTATGACATCATCGTAGCCATTACGACCATTATTAAATCACAGTCGCCATGACAACCATTATGACATCTTCGTCGCCATGTCCACCATTATGACATCATGACATCACCGTTGCTATGACGACAATTATGACATCACCGTTGCCATGACGACCATTATGACATCATCGTAGCCATTACGACCATTATTAAATCACAGTCGCCATGACAACCATTATGACATCTTCGTCGCCATGACGACCATTATGACATCATGACATCACCATTGCTATGACGACCATTATGACATCACCGTTGCCATGACGACCATTATAACATCATCGTAGCCATTACGACCATTATCACAGTCGCCATGACAACCATTATGACATCTTCGTCGCCATGACCACCATTATGACATCATGACATCACCGTTGCCATGACGACCATTATGACATCATCGTCGCCATGACGACCATTATGACATCATCGTCGCCATGGCGACCATTATGACACCACCGTTGCCATGACGACCATTATGACATCATTGTCGCCTTGACCACAATTATGACATCATCATCGCCATGACGACCATTATGACATCATCATCGCCATGATGACCGTTATGACATAATCGTCGCCATGACGACCCTTATGACATGATCGTCGCCATGGCAACCATTATGACATCATCGCCATGACAACCAATATGATATCATCGTCGCCATGATGACCATTATGACATCATCGTCGCCATGACAACAATTATGACATCATCGTCGCCATGGTGACCATTATGACATCACCGTCGCCATGACGACCATTATGACATCATCGTAGCCATTACGACCATTATTAAATTACAGTCGCCATGACAACCATTATGACATCTTCGTCGCCATGACGACCATTATGACATCATGACATCACCGTTGCCATGACGACCATTATGACATCACCGTCGCCATGACGACCATTATGATATCACCGTCGCCATGACGACCATTATGACATCATTGTCGCCATGACAACCATCATGACATCACAATCGCCATGACGACCATTATGGCATCATCATCGCCATGATGACCCTTTATGACATTATCTTCGCCATGACGACCCTTATGACATCATCGTCGCCATGACGACCATTATGACATCATCGTCGCCATGACAACCATTATGACATCATCATCGCCATGACGACCATTATGACATCATCGTCGCCATGGCGACCATTATGACATCATCATCGCCATGATGACCGTTTTGACAATATCGTCGCCATGACGACCCTTATGACATCATCGTCGCCATGGCAACCATTATGACATCATCATCGCCATGACAACCAATATGATATCATTGTCGCCATGACAACCATTATGACATCATTGTCGCCATGGCAACCATTATGACATCACGGTCGCCATGTCGACCATTATGACATCATCGTAGCCATTACGATCATTATTAAATCACAGTCGCCATGACAACCATTATGACATCTTCGTCGCCATGACGACCATTATGACATCATGACATCACCATTGCTATGACGACCATTATGACATCACCGTTGCCATGACGACCATTATGACATCATCGTAGCCATTACGACCATTATCACAGTCGCCATGACAACCATTATGACATCTTCGTCGCCATGACCACCATTATGACATCATGACATCACCGTTGCCATGACGACCATTATGACATCATTGTCGCCATGACAACCATTATGACATCATCGTCGCCATGGCGACCATTATGACACCACCGTTGCCATGACGACCATTATGACATCATTGTCGCCTTGACGACAATTATGACATCATCATCGCCATGACGACCATTATGACATCATCATCGCCATAATGACCGTTATGACATTATCGTCGCCATGACGACCCTTATGACATCATCGTCGCCATGGCAACCATTATGACATCATCATCGCCATGACAACCAATATGATATCATCGTCGCCATGATGACCATTATGACATCATCGTCGCCATGACAACCATTATGACATCATCGTCGCCATGGTGACCATTATGACATCACCGTCGCCATAACGACCATTATGACATCATCGTAGCCATTACGACCATTATTAAATCACAGTCGCCATGACAACCATTATGACATCTTCGTCGCCATGACGACCATTATGACATCATGACATCACCGTTGCCATGACGACCATTATGACATCACCGTTGCCATGACGACCATTATGACATCACCGTCACCATGACGACCATTATGACATCATCGTCGCCATGACAACCATTATGACATCACAGTCGCCATGACGACCATTATGGCATCATCATCGCCATGATGACCCTTTATGACATTATCGTCGCCATGACGACCCTTATGACATCATCGTCGCCATGGCAACCATTATGACATCATCATCGCCATGACAACCAATATGATATCATCGTCGCCATGATGACCATTGTGATATCATCGTCGCCATGACAACCATTATGACATCATTGTCGCCATGACGACCATTATGACATCACCGTTGCCATGACGACCATTATGACATCATCGTAGCCATTACGACCATTATTAAATCACAGTCGCCATGACAACCATTATGACGTCTTCGTCGCCATGACGACCATTATGACATCATGACATCACCGTTGCCATGACGATCATTATGACATCACCGTTGCCATGACGACCATTATGACATCATCGTCGCCATGACGACCATTATGACATCATCGTCGCCATGACAACCATTATGACATCACAATCACATTGACGACCATTATGACATCATCGTCGCCATGGCGACCATTATGACATCATCATCGCCATGATGACCGTTATGACAATATCGTCCCAATGACGACCCTTATGACATCATCGTCGCCATGGCAACCATTATGACATCATCATCGCCATGACAACCAATATGATATCATTGTCGCCATGACAACCATTATGACATCATCGTCGCCATGGCAACCATTATGACATCACGGTCGCCATGTCGACCATTATGACATCATCGTAGCCATTACGACCATTATTAAATCACAGTCTCCATGACAACCATTGTGACATCTTCGTCGCCATGACGACCATTATGACATCATGACATCACCGTTGCTATGACGACCATTATGACATCACCGTTGCCATGACGACCATTATGACATCATCGTAGCCATTACGACCATTATTAAATCACAGTCGCCATGACAACCATTATGACATCTTCGTCGCCATGACGACCATTATGACATCATGACATCACCGTTGCCATGACGACCATTATGACATCATCGTCGCCATGACAACCATTATGACATCATCGTCGCCATGGCGACCATTATGACACCACCCTTGCCATGACGACCATTATGACATCGTCGTCGCCTTGACGACAATTATGACATCATCATCGCCATGACGACCATTATGACATCATCATCGCCATGATGACCGTTATGACATTATCGTCGCCATGATGACCCTTATAACATCATCGTCGCCATGGCAACCATTATGACATCATCATCGCCATGACGACCATTATGACATCATCATCGCCATGATGACCGTTATGACATTATCGTCGCCATGATGACCATTATGACATCATCGTCGCCATGACAACCATTATGACATCATCGTCGCCATGGCGACCATTATGACATCACCTTCGCCATGACGACCATTATGACATCACCGTAGCCATTACGACCATTATTAAATCACAGTCGCCATGACAACCATTATGACATCTTCGTCGCCATGACGACCATTATGGTATCATGACATCACCGTTGCCATGACGACCATTATGACATCACCGTTGCCATGATGACCATTATGACATCATCGTCGCCATGACGACCATTATGACATCATCGTCGCCATGACACCCATTATGACATCACAATCGCCATGACGACCATTATGGCATCATCATCGCCATGATGACCCTTTATGACATTATCGTCGCCATGACGACCCTTATGACATCATCGTCGCCATGTCAACCATTATGACATCATCATCGCCATGACAACCAATATGATATCATCGTCGCCATGATGACCATTATGATATCATCGTCGCCATGACAACCATTATGACATCATCGTCGCCATGACAACCATTATGACATCATCGTCGCCATGGCGACCATTATGACATCACCGTTGCCATGACGACCATTATGACATCATCGTAGCCATTACGACCATTATTAAATCACAGTCGCCATGACAACCATTATGACATCGCCGTCGCCATGACGACCATTATGACATCATGACATCACCGTTGCTATGACGACCATTATTACATTAGCGTCGCCATGACGACCATTATGACATCATCGTCGCCATGACAACCATTATGACATCATCGTCGCCATGACAACCATTATGACATCATCGTCGCCATGGTAACCATTATGACATCATCATCGCCATGACAACCAATATGATATCATTGTCGCCATGACAACCATTATGACATCATCGTCGCCATGACAACCATTATGACATCATATTCGCCATGACGACCATTATGACATCATCGTCGCCATGGCGACCATTATGACATCATCATCGCCATGACAACCAATATGATATCATTGTCGCCATGACAACCATTATGACATCATTGTCGCCATGACGACCATTATGACATCATCGTCGCCATGGCGACCATTATGACATCATCATCGCCATGATAACCGTTATGACAATATCGTCGCCATGACGACCCTTATGACATCATCGTCGCCATGGCAACCATTATGACATCATCATCGCCATGACAACCAATATGATATCATTGTCGCCATGACAACCATTATGACAACATCGTCGCCATGGCAACCATTATGACATCACGGTCGCTATGTCGACCATTATGACATCATCGTAGCCATTACGATCATTATTAAATCACAGTCGCCATGACAACCATTATGACATCTTCGTCGCCATGACGACCATTATGACATCATGACATCACCATTGCTATGACGACCATTATGACATCACCGTTGCCATGACGACCATTATGACATCATCGTAGCCATTACGACCATTATCACAGTCGCCATGACAACCATTATGACATCTTCGTCGCCATGACCACCATTATGACATCATGACATCACCGTTGCCATGACGACCATTATGACATCATCGTCGCCATGACAACCATTATGACATCATCGTCGCCATGGCGACCATTATGACACCACCGTTGCCATGACGACCATTATGACATCATTGTCGCCTTGACCACAATTATGACATCATCATCGCCATGACGACCATTATGACATCATCATCGCCATGATGACCGTTATGACATTATCGTCGCCATGACGACCCTTATGACATCATCGTCGCCATGGCAACCATTATGACATCATCATCGCCATGACAACCAATATGATATCATCGTCGCCATGATGACCATTATGACATCATCGTCGCCATGACAACCATTATGACATCATCGTCGCCATGGTGACCATTATGACATCACCGTCGCCATGACGACCATTATGACATCATCGTAGCCATTACGACCATTATTAAATTACAGTCGCCATGACAACTATTATGACATCTTCGTCGCCATGACGACCATTATGACATCATGACATCACCGTTGCCATGACGACCATTATGACATCACCGTCGCCATGATGACCATTATGACATCATTGTCGCCATGACAACCATTATGACATCACAATCGCCATGACGACCATTATGGCATCATCATCGCCATGATGACCCTTTATGACATTATCGTCGCCATGACGACCCTTATGACATCATCGTCGCCATGGCAACCATTATGACATCATCATCGCCATGACAACCAATATGATATCATCGTCGCCATGATGACCATTGTGATATCATCGTCGCCATGACAACCATTATGACATCATCGTCGCCATGACAACCATTATGACATCATCGTAGCCATTACGACCATTATTAAATCACAGTCGCCATGACAACCATTATGACATCTTCGTCACCATGACGACCATTATGACATCATCGTTGCCATGACGACCATTATTACATTAGCGTCGCCATGACGACCATTATGACATCATCGTCGCCATGACAACCATTATGACATCATCGTCGCCATGGCAACCATTATGACATCATCATCGCCATGACAACCAACATGATATCATTGTCGCCATGACAACCATTATGACATCATCATCGCCATAACAACCATTATGACATCATATTCGCCATGACGACCATTATGACATCATCGTCGCCATGGCGACCATTATGACATCATCTTCGCCATGACGACGATTATGACATCATGACATCACCGTTGCCATGACGACCATTATGACATCACCGTCGCCATGACGACCGTTATGACATCATCGTCGCCATGACGACCATTATGACATCATCGTCGCCATGACAACCATTATGACATCATAATCGCCATGACGACCATTATGGCATCATCATCGCCATGATGACCCTTTATGACATTATCGTCGCCATGACGACCCTTATGACATCATCGTCGCCATGGCAACCATTATGACATCATCATAGCCATGACAACCAATATGATATCATTGTCGCCATGATGACCATTATGACATCATCGTCGCCATGACAACCATTATGACATCATCGTCGCCATGGCGACCATTATGACATCACCATTGCCATAACGACCATTATGACATCATCGTAGCCATTACGACCATTATTAAATCACAGTCGCCATGACAACCATTATGACATCTTCGTCGCCATGACGACCATTATGACATCATGACATCACCGTTGCCATGACGACCATTATTACATCATCGTCGCCATGACAACCATTATGACATCATCGTCGCCATGGTAACCATTATGACATCATCGTCGCCATGACAAACATTATGACAATATCGTCGCCATGACGACCCTTATGACATAATCGTCGCCATGGCAACCATTATGACATCATCATCGCCATGACAACCAATATGATATCATTGTCGCCATGACAACCATTATGACATCATCGTCGCCATGGCAACCATTATGACATCACGGTCGCCATGTCGACCATTATGACATCATCGTAGCCATTACGATCATTATTAAATCACAGTCGCCATGACAACCATTATGACATCTTCGTCGCCATGACGACCATTATGACATCATGACATCACCATTGCTATGACGACCATTATGACATCACCGTTGCCATGACGACCATTATGACATCATCGTAGCCATTACGACCATTATCACAGTCGCCATGACAACCATTATGACATCTTCGTCGCCATGACCACCATTATGACATCATGACATCACCGTTGCCATGACGACCATTATGACATCATCGTCGCCATGACAACCATTATGACATCATCGTCGCCATGGCGACCATTATGACACCACCGTTGCCATGACGACCATTATGACATCATTGTCGCCTTGACCACAATTATGACATCATCATCGCCATGACGACCATTATGACATCATCATCGCCATGATGACCGTTATGACATCATCGTCGCCATGACGACCCTTATGACATCATCGTCGCCATGGCAACCATTATGACATCATCATCGCCATGACAACCAATATGATATCATCGTCGCCATGATGACCATTATGACATCATCGTCGCCATGACAACCATTGTGACATCATCGTCGCCATGGTGACCATTATGACATCACCGTCGCCATGACGACCATTATGACATCATCGTAGCCATTACGACCATTATTAAATTACAGTCGCCATGACAACTATTATGACATCTTCGTCGCCATGACGACCATTATGACATCATGACATCACCGTTGCCATGACGACCATTATGACATCACCGTCGCCATGATGACCATTATGACATCATTGTCGCCATGACAACCATTATGACATCACAATCGCCATGACGACCATTATGGCATCATCATCGCCATGATGACCCTTTATGACATTATCGTCGCCATGACGACCCTTATGACATCATCGTCGCCATGGCAACCATTATGACATCATCATCGCCATGACAACCAATATGATATCATCGTCGCCATGATGACCATTGTGATATCATCGTCGCCATGACAACCATTATGACATCATCGTCGCCATGACAACCATTATGACATCATCGTAGCCATTACGACCATTATTAAATCACAGTCGCCATGACAACCATTATGACATCTTCGTCACCATGACGACCATTATGACATCACCGTTGCCATGACGACCATTATTACATTAGCGTCGCCATGACGACCATTATGACATCATCGTCGCCATGACAACCATTATGACATCATCGTCGCCATGGCAACCATTATGACATCATCATCGCCATGACAACCAACATGATATCATTGTCGCCATGACAACCATTATGACATCATCATCGCCATGACAACCATTATGACATCATATTCGCCATGACGACCATTATGACATCATCGTCGCCATGGCGACCATTATGACATCATCTTCGCCATGACGACGATTATGACATCATGACATCACCGTTGCCATGACGACCATTATGACATCACCGTCGCCATGACGACCGTTATGACATCATCGTCGCCATGACGACCATTATGACATCATCGTCGCCATGACAACCATTATGACATCATAATCGCCATGACGACCATTATGGCATCATCATCGCCATGATGACCCTTTATGACATTATCGTCGCCATGACGACCCTTATGACATCATCGTCGCCATGGCAACCATTATGACATCATCATAGCCATGACAACCAATATGATATCATTGTCGCCATGATGACCATTATGACATCATCGTCGCCATGACAACCATTATGACATCATCGTCGCCATGGCGACCATTATGACATCACCATTGCCATAACGACCATTATGACATCATCGTAGCCATTACGACCATTATTAAATCACAGTCGCCATGACAACCATTATGACATCTTCGTCGCCATGACGACCATTATGACATCATGACATCACCGTTGCCATGACGACCATTATTACATTAGCGTCGCCATGACGACCATTATTACATCATCGTCGCCATGACAACCATTATGACATCATTGTCGCCATGGCAACCATTATGACATCATCGTCGCCATGACAACCAATATGATATCATTGTCGCCATGACAACCATTATGACAACATCGTCGCCATGGCAACCATTATGACATCACGGTCGCTATGTCGACCATTATGACATCATCGTAGCCATTACGATCATTATTAAATCACAGTCGCCATGACAACCATTATGACATCTTCGTCGCCATGACGACCATTATGACATCATGACATCACCATTGCTATGACGACCATTATGACATCACCGTTGCCATGACGACCATTATGACATCATCGTAGCCATTACGACCATTATCACAGTCGCCATGACAACCATTATGACATCTTCGTCGCCATGACCACCATTATGACATCATGACATCACCGTTGCCATGACGACCATTATGACATCATCGTCGCCATGACAACCATTATGACATCATCGTCGCCATGGCGACCATTATGACACCACCGTTGCCATGACGACCATTATGACATCATTGTCGCCTTGACCACAATTATGACATCATCATCGCCATGACGACCATTATGACATCATCATCGCCATGATGACCGTTATGACATTATCGTCGCCATGACGACCCTTATGACATCATCGTCGCCATGGCAACCATTATGACATCATCATCGCCATGACAACCAATATGATATCATCGTCGCCATGATGACCATTATGACATCATCGTCGCCATGACAACCATTATGACATCATCGTCGCCATGGTGACCATTATGACATCACCGTCGCCATGACGACCATTATGACATCATCGTAGCCATTACCACCATTATAAAATTACAGTCGCCATGACAACTATTATGACATCTTCGTCGCCATGACGACCATTATGACATCATGACATCACCGTTGCCATGACGACCATTATGACATCACCGTCGCCATGATGACCATTATGACATCATTGTCGCCATGACAACCATTATGACATCACAATCGCCATGACGACCATTATGGCATCATCATCGCCATGATGACCCTTTATGACATTATCGTCGCCATGACGACCCTTATGACATCATCGTCGCCATGGCAACCATTATGACATCATCATCGCCATGACAACCAATATGATATCATCGTCGCCATGATGACCATTGTGATATCATCGTCGCCATGACAACCATTATGACATAATCGTCGCCATGACAACCATTATGACATCATCGTAGCCATTACGACCATTATTAAATCACAGTCGCCATGACAACCATTATGACATCTTCGTCACCATGACGACCATTATGACATCACCGTTGCCATGACGACCATTATTACATTAGCGTCGCCATGACGACCATTATGACATCATCGTCGCCATGACGACCATTATGACATCATCGTCGCCATGGCAACCATTATGACATCATCATCGCCATGACAACCAACATGATATCATTGTCGCCATGACAACCATTATGACATCATCATCGCCATGACAACCATTATGACATCATATTCGCCATGACGACCATTATGACATCATCGTCGCCATGGCGACCATTATGACATCATCTTCGCCATGACGACGATTATGACATCATGACATCACCGTTGCCATGACGACCATTATGACATCACCGTCGCCATGACGACCGTTATGACATCATCGTCGCCATGACGACCATTATGACATCATCGTCGCCATGACAACCATTATGACATCATAATCGCCATGACGACCATTATGGCATCATCATCGCCATGATGACCCTTTATGACATTATCGTCGCCATGACGACCCTTATGACATCATCGTCGCCATGGCAACCATTATGACATCATCATAGCCATGACAACCAATATGATATCATTGTCGCCATGATGACCATTATGACATCATCGTCGCCATGACAACCATTATGACATCATCGTCGCCATGGCGACCATTATGACATCACCATTGCCATAACGACCATTATGACATCATCGTAGCCATTACGACCATTATTAAATCACAGTCGCCATGACAACCATTATGACATCTTCGTCGCCATGACGACCATTATGACATCATGACATCACCGTTGCCATGACGACCATTATTACATTAGCGTCGCCATGACGACCATTATTACATCATCGTCGCCATGACAACCATTATGACATCATCGTCGCCATGGCAACCATTATGACATCATCGTCGCCATGACAACCAATATATCATTGTCGCCATGACAACCATTATGACATCATCGTCGCCATGACAACCATTATGACAATATCGTCGCCATGATGACCCTTATGACATCATCGTCGCCATGGCAACCATTATGACATCATCATCGCCATGACAACCAATATGATATCATTGTCGCCATGACAACCATTATGACATCATCGTCGCCATGGCAACCATTATGACATCACGGTCGCCATGTCGACCATTATGACATCATCGTAGCCATTACGATCATTATTAAATCACAGTCGCCATGACAACCATTATGACATCTTCGTCGCCATGACGACCATTATGACATCATGACATCACCATTGCTATGACGACCATTATGACATCACCGTTGCCATGACGACCATTATGACATCATCGTAGCCATTACGACCATTATCACAGTCGCCATGACAACCATTATGACATCTCCGTCGCCATGACCACCATTATGACATCATGACATCACCATTGCCATGACGACCATTATGACATCATCGTCGCCATGACAACCATTATGACATCATCGTCGCCATGGCGACCATTATGACACCACCGTTGCCATGACGACCATTATGACATCATTGTCGCCTTGACCACAATTATGACATCATCATCGCCATGACGACCATTATGACATCATCATCGCCATGATGACCGTTATGACATTATCATCGCCATGACGACCCTTATGACATCATCGTCGCCATGGCAACCATTATGACATCATCATCGCCATGACAACCAATATGATATCATCGTCGCCATGATGACCATTATGACATCATCGTCGCCATGACAACCATTATGACATCATCGTCGCCATGGTGACCATTATGACATCACCGTCGCCATGACGACCATTATGACATCATCGTAGCCATTACGACCATTATTAAATTACAGTCGCCATGACAACTATTATGACATCTTCGTCGCCATGACGACCATTATGACATCATGACATCACCGTTGCCATGACGACCATTATGACATCATCGTAGCCATTACGACCATTATTAAATCACAGTCGCCATGACAACCATTATGACATCTTCGTCACCATGACGACCATTATGACATCACCGTTGCCATGACGACCATTATTACATTAGCGTCGCCATGACGAGCATTATGACATCATCGTCGCCATGACAACCATTATGACATCATCGTCGCCATGGCAACCATTATGACATCATCATCGCCATGACAACCAACATGATATCATTGTCGCCATGACAACCATTATGACATCATCATCGCCATGACAACCATTATGACATCATATTCGCCATGACGACCATTATGACATCATCGTCGCCATGGCGACCATTATGACATCATCTTCGCCATGACGACGATTATGACATCATGACATCACCGTTGCCATGACGACCATTATGACATCACCGTCGCCATGACGACCGTTATGACATCATCGTCGCCATGACGACCATTATGACATCATCGTCGCCATGACAACCATTATGACATCATAATCGCCATGACGACCATTATGGCATCATCATCGCCATGATGACCCTTTATGACATTATCGTCGCCATGACGACCCTTATGACATCATCGTCGCCATGGCAACCATTATGACATCATCATAGCCATGACAACAAATATGATATCATTGTCGCCATGATGACCATTATGACATCATCGTCGCCATGACAACCATTATGACATCATCGTCGCCATGGCGACCATTATGACATCACCATTGCCATAACGACCATTATGACATCATCGTAGCCATTACGACCATTATTAAATCACAGTCGCCATGACAACCATTATGACATCTTCGTCGCCATGACGACCATTATGACATCATGACATCACCGTTGCCATGACGACCATTATTACATTAGCGTCGCCATGACGACCATTATTACATCATCGTCGCCATGACAACCATTATGACATCATCGTCGCCATGGCAACCATTATGACATCATCGTCGCCATGACAACCAATATATCATTGTCGCCATGACAACCATTATGACATCATCGTCGCCATGACAACCATTATGACAATATCGTCGCCATGACGACCCTTATGACATCATCGTCGCCATGGCAACCATTATGACATCATCATCGCCATGACAACCAATATGATATCATTGTCGCCATGACAACCATTATGACATCATCGTCGCCATGGCAACCATTATGACATCACGGTCGCCATGTCGACCATTATGACATCATCGTAGCCATTACGATCATTATTAAATCACAGTCGCCATGACAACCATTATGACATCTTCGTCGCCATGACGACCATTATGACATCATGACATCACCGTTGCTATGACGACCATTATGACATCACCGTTGCCATGACGACCATTATGACATCATCGTAGCCATTACGACCATTATCACAGTCGCCATGACAACCATTATGACATCTTCGTCGCCATGACCACCATTATGACATCATGACATCACCGTTGCCATGACGACCATTATGACATCATCGTCGCCATGACAACCATTATGACATCATCGTCGCCATGGCGACCATTATGACACCACCGTTGCCATGACGACCATTATGACATCATTGTCGCCTTGACCACAATTATGACATCATCATCGCCATGACGACCATTATGACATCATCATCGCCATGATGACCGTTATGACATTATCATCGCCATGACGACCCTTATGACATCATCGTCGCCATGGCAACCATTATGACATCATCATCGCCATGACAACCAATATGATATCATCGTCGCCATGATGACCATTATGACATCATCGTCGCCATGACAACCATTATGACATCATCGTCGCCATGGTGACCATTATGACATCACCGTCGCCATGACGACCATTATGACATCATCGTAGCCATTACGACCATTATTAAATTACAGTCGCCATGACAACTATTATGACATCTTCGTCGCCATGACGACCATTATGACATCATGACATCACCGTTGCCATGACGACCATTATGACATCACCGTCGCCATGATGACCATTATGACATCATTGTCGCCATGACAACCATTATGACATCACAATCGCCATGACGACCATTATGGCATCATCATCGCCATGATGACCCTTTATGACATTATCGTCGCCATGACGACCCTTATGACATCATCGTCGCCATGGCAACCATTATGACATCATCATCGCCATGACAACCAATATGATATCATCGTCGCCATGATGACCATTGTGATATCATCGTCGCCATGACAACCATTATGACATCATCGTAGCCATTACGACCATTATTAAATCACAGTCGCCATGACAACCATTATGACATCTTCGTCACCATGACGACCATTATGACATCACCGTTGCCATGACGACCATTATTACATTAGCGTCGCCATGACGACCATTATGACATCATCGTCGCCATGACAACCATTATGACATCATCGTCGCCATGGCAACCATTATGACATCATCATCGCCATGACAACCAACATGATATCATTGTCGCCATGACAACCATTATGACATCATCATCGGCATGACAACCATTATGACATCATATTCGCCATGACGACCATTATGACATCATCTTCGCCATGACGACGATTATGACATCATGACATCACCGTTGCCATGACGACCATTATGACATCACCGTCGCCATGACGACCGTTATGACATCATCGTCGCCATGACGACCATTATGACATCATCGTCGCCATGACAACCATTATGACATCATAATCGCCATGACGACCATTATGGCATCATCATCGCCATGATGACCCTTTATGACATTATCGTCGCCATGACGACCCTTATGACATCATCGTCGCCATGGCAACCATTATGACATCATCATAGCCATGACAACCAATATGATATCATTGTCGCCATGATGACCATTATGACATCATCGTCGCCATGACAACCATTATGACATCATCGTCGCCATGGCGACCATTATGACATCACCATTGCCATAACGACCATTATGACATCATCGTAGCCATTACGACCATTATTAAATCACAGTCGCCATGACAACCATTATGACATCTTCGTCGCCATGACGACCATTATGACATCATGACATCACCGTTGCCATGACGACCATTATTACATTAGCGTCGCCATGACGACCATTATTACATCATCGTCGCCATGACAACCATTATGACATCATCGTCGCCATGGCAACCATTATGACATCATCGTCGCCATGACAACCAATATGATATCATTGTCGCCATGACAACCATTATGACATCATCGTCGCCATGACAACCATTATGACAATATCGTCGCCATGACGACCCTTATGACATCATCGTCGCCATGGCAACCATTATGACATCATCATCGCCATGACAACCAATATGATATCATTGTCGCCATGACAACCATTATGACATCATCGTCGCCATGGCAACCATTATGACATCACGGTCGCCATGTCGACCATTATGACATCATCGTAGCCATTACGATCATTATTAAATCACAGTCGCCATGACAACCATTATGACATCTTCGTCGCCATGACGACCATTATGACATCACCATTGCTATGACGACCATTATGACATCACCGTTGCCATGACGACCATTATGACATAATCGTAGCCATTACGACCATTATCACAGTCGCCATGACAACCATTATGACATCTTCGTCGCCATGACCACCATTATGACATCATGACATCACCGTTGCCATGACGACCATTATGACATCATCGTCGCCATGGCGACCATTATGACACCACCGTTGCCATGACGACCATTATGACATCATTGTCGCCTTGACGACAATTATGACATCATCATCGCCATGACGACCATTATGACATCATCATCGCCATGATGACCGTTATGACATTTTCGTCGCCATGACAACCCTTATGACATCATCGTCGCCATGGCAACCATTATGACATCATCATCGCCATGACAACCAATATGATATCATAGTCGCCATGATGACCATTATGACATCATCGTCGCCATGACAACCATTATGACATCATCGTCGCCATGGTGACCATTATGACATCACCGTCGCCATGACGACCATTATGACATCATCGTAGCCATTACGACCATTATTAAATTACAGTCGCCATGACAACTATTATGACATCTTCGTCGCCATGACGACCATTATGACATCATGACATCACCGTTGCCATGACGACCATTATGACATCTCCGTCGCCATGACGACCATTATGACATCATTGTCGCCATGACAACCATTATGACATCACAATCGCCATGACGACCATTATGGCATCATCATCGCCATGATGAACCTTTATGACATTATCGTCGCCATGACGACCCTTATGACATCATCGTCGCCATGGCAACCATTTTGACATCATCATCGCCATGACAACCAATATGATATCATCGTCGCCATGATGACCATTGTGATATCATCGTCGCCATGATGACCATTGTGATATCATCGTCGCCATGACAACCATTATGACATCATCGTCGCCATGACAACCATTATGACATCTTCGTCACCATGACGACCATTATGACATCACCGTTGCCATGACGACCATTATTACATTAGCGTCGCCATGACGACCATTATGACATCATCGTCGCCATGACAACCATTATGACATCATCGTCGCCATGGCAACCATTATGACATCATCATCGCCATGACAACCAACATGATATCATTGTCGCCATGACAACCATTATGACATCATCATCGCCATGACAACCATTATGACATCATATTCGCCATGACGACCATTATGACATCATCGTCGCCATGGCGACCATTATGACATCATGACATCACCGTTGCCATGACGACCATTATGACATCTCCGTCACCATGACGACCGTTATGACATCATCGTCGCCATGACGACCATTATGACGTCATCGTCGCCATGACAACCATTATGACATCATAATCGCCATGACGACCATTATGGCATCATCATCGCCATGATGACCCTTTATGACATTATCGTCGCCATGACGACCCTTATGACATCATCGTCGCCATGGCAACCATTATGACATCATCATCGCCATGACAACCAATATGATATCATTGTCGCCATGATGACCATTATGACATCATCGTCGCCATGACAACCATTATGACATCATCGTCGCCATGGCGACCATTATGACATCACCATTGCCATAACGACCATTATGACATCATCGTAGCCATTACGACCATTATTAAATCACAGTCGCCATGACAACCATTATGACATCTTCGTCGCCATGACGACCATTATGACATCATGACATCACGTTGCCATGACGACCATTATTACATTAGCGTCGCCATGACGACCATTATGACATCATCGTCGCCATGACAACCATTATGACATCATCATCGCCATGACAACCAATATGATATCATTGTCGCCATGACAACCATTATGACATCATCGTCGCCATGACAACCATTATGACATCATATTCGCCATGACGACCATTATGACATCATCGTCGCCATGGCGACCATTATGACATCATCATCGCCATGATGACCGTTATGACAATATCGTCGCCATGACGACCCTTATGACATCATTGTCGCCATGGCAACCATTATGACATCATCATCGCCAGGACAACCAATATGATATCATTGTCGCCATGACAACCATTATGACATCATCATCGCCTTGGCAACCATTATGACATCACGGTCGCCATGTCGACCATTATGACATCATCGTAGCCATTACGACCATTATTAAATCACAGTCGCCATGACAACCATTATGACATCTTTGTCGCCATGTCCACCATTATGACATCATGACATCACCGTTGCTATGACGACCATTATGACATCACCGTTGCCATGACGACCATTATGACATCATCGTAGCCATTACGACCATTATTAAATCACAGTCGCCATGACAACCATTATGACATCTTCGTCGCCATGACGACCATTATGACATCATGACATCACCGTTGCCATGACGACCATTATGACATCATCGTCGCCATGACAACCATTATGACATCATCGTCGCCATGGTGACCATTATGACACCACCATTGCCATGACGACCATTATGACATCATCGTCGCCTTGACGACAATTATGACATCATCATCGCCATGACGACCATTATGACATCATCATCGCCATGATGACCCTTTATGACATTATCGTCGCCATGACGACCCTTATGACATCATCGTCGCCATGGCAACCATTATGACATCATCATCGCCATGACAACCAATATGATATCATCGTCGCCATGATGACCATTATGACATCATCGTCGCCATGACAACCATTATGACATCATCGTCGCCATGGCGACCATTATGACATCACCGTTGCCATGACGACCATTATGACATCATCGTAGCCATTACGAACATTATTAAATCACAGTCGCCATGACAACCATTATGACATCTTCGTCGCCATGACGACCATTATGACATCATGACATCACCGTTGCCATGACGACCATTATGACATCACCGTTGCCATGACGATCATTATTACATTAGCGTCGCCATGACGACCATTATGACATCATCGTCGCCATGACAACCATTATAACATCATCGTCGCCATGGCAACCATTATGACATCATCATCGCCATGACAACCAATATGATATCATTGTCGCCATGACAACCATTATGACATCATTGTCGCCATGACGACCATTATGACATCATCGTCGCCATGGCGACCATTGTGACATCATCATCGCCATGATAACCGTTATGACAATATCGTCGCCATGACGACCCTTATGACATCATCGTCGCCATGGCAACCATTATGACATCATCATCGCCATGACAACCAATATGATATCATTGTCGCCATGACAACCATTATGACATCATCGTCGCCATGGCAACCATTATAACATCACGGTCGCCATGTCGACCATTATGACATCATCGTAGCCATTACGATCATTATTAAATCACAGTCGCCATGACAACCATTATGACATCTTCGTCGCCATGACGACCATTATGACATCATGACATCACCATTGCTATGACGACCATTATGACATCACCGTTGCCATGACGACCATTATGACATCATCGTAGCCATTACGACCATTATCACAGTCGCCATGACAACCATTATGACATCTTCGTCGCCATGACCACCATTATGACATCATGACATCACCGTTGCCATGACGACCATTATGACATCATCGTCGCCATGACGACCATTATGACATCATCGTCGCCATGGCGACCATTATGACACCACCGTCGCCATGGCGACCATTATGACACCACCGTTGCCATGACGACCATTATGACATCATTGTCGCCTTGACGACAATTATGACATCATCATCGCCATGACGACCATTATGACATCATCATCGCCATGATGACCGTTATGACATTATCGTCGCCATGACGACCCTTATGACATCATCGTCGCCATGGCAACCATTATGACATCATCATCGCCATGACAACCAATATGATATCATCGTCGCCATGATGACCATTATGACATCATCGTCGCCATGACAACCATTATGACATCATCGTCGCCATGGTGACCATTATGACATCACCGTCGCCATGACGACCATTATGACATCATCGTAGCCATTACGACCATTATTAAATTACAGTCGCCATGACAACCATTATGACATCTTCGTCGCCATGACGACCATTATGACATCATGACATCACCGTTGCCATGACGACCATTATGACATCACCGTCGCCATGACGACCATTATGACATCATTGTCGCCATGACAACCATTATGACATCACAATCGCCATGACGACCATTATGGCATCATCATCGCCATGATGACCCTTTATGACATTCTCTTCGCCATGACGACCCTTATGACATCATCGTCGCCATGACAACCATTATGACATCATCGTCGCCATGACGACCATTATGACATCATCGTCGCCATGGCGACCATTATGACATCATCATCGCCATGATGACCGTTTTGACAATATCGTCGCCATGACGACCCTTATAACATCATCGTCGCCATGGCAACCATTATGACATCATCATCGCCATGACAACCAATATGATATCATTGTCGCCATGACAACCATTATGACATCACAATCGCCATGACGACCATTATGGCATCATCATCGCCATGATGACCCTTTATGACATTCTCTTCGCCATGACGACCATTATGACATCATCGTCGCCATGACAACCATTATGACATCATCGTCGCCATGACGACCATTATGACATCATCGTCGCCATGGCGACCATTATGACATCATCATCGCCATGATGACCGTTTTGACAATATCGTCGCCATGACGACCCTTATTACATCATCGTCGCCATGGCAACCATTATGACATCATCATCGCCATGACAACCAATATGATATCATTGTCGCCATGACAACCATTATGACATCATTGTCGCCATGGCAACCATTATGACATCACGGTCGCCATGTCGACCATTATGACATCATCATAGCCATTACGATCATTATTAAATCACAGTCGCCATGACAACCATTATGACATCTTCGTCGCCATGACGACCATTATGACATCATGACATCACCATTGCTATGACGACCATTATGACATCACCGTTGCCATGACGACCATTATGACATCATCGTAGCCATTACGACCATTATCACAGTCGCCATGACAACCATTATGACATCTTCGTCGCCATGACCACCATTATGACATCATGACATCACCGTTGCCATGACGACCATAATGACATCATTGTCGCCATGACAACCATTATGACATCATCGTCGCCATGGCGACCATTATGACACCACAGTTGCCATGACGACCATTATGACATCATTGTCGCCTTGACGACAATTATGACATCATCATCGCCATGACGACCATTATGACATCATCATCGCCATAATGACCGTTATGACATTATCGTCGCCATGACGACCCTTATGACATCATCGTCGCCATGGCAACCATTATGACATCATCATCGCCATGACAACCAATATGATATCATCGTCGCCATGGCGACCATTATGACACCACCGTTGCCATGACGACCATTATGACATCATTGTCGCCTTGACGACAATTATGACATCATCATCGCCATGACGACCATTATGACATCATCATCGCCATGATGACCGTTATGACATTATCGTCGCCATGACGACCCTTATGACATCATCGTCGCCATGGCAACCATTATGACATCATCATCGCCATGACAACCAATATGATATCATCGTCGCCATGATGACCATTATGACATCATCGTCGCCATGACAACCATTATGACATCATCGTCGCCATGGTGACCATTATGACATCACCGTCGCCATGACGACCATTATGACATCATCGTAGCCATTACGACCATTATTAAATTACAGTCGCCATGACAACCATTATGACATCTTCGTCGCCATGACGACCATTATGACATCATGACATCACCGTTGCCATGACGACCATTATGACATCACCGTCGCCATTACGACCATTATGACATCATTGTCGCCATGACAACCATTATGACATCACAATCGCCATGACGACCATTATGGCATCATCATCGCCATGATGACCCTTTATGACATTCTCTTCGCCATGACGACCCTTATGACATCATCGTCGCCATGACGACCATTATGACATCATCGTCGCCATGACAACCATTATGACATCATCGTCGCCATGACGACCATTATGACATCATCGTCGCCATGGCGACCATTATGACATCATCGTCGCCATGGCGACCATTATGACATCATCATCGCCATGATGACCGTTATGACAATATCGTCCCAATGACGACCCTTATGACATCATCGTCGCCATGGCAACCATTATGACATCATCATCGCCATGACAACCAATATGATATCATTGTCGCCATGACAACCATTATGACATCATCGTCGCCATGGCAACCATTATGACATCACGGTCGCCATGTCGACCATTATGACATCATCGTAGCCATTACGACCATTATTAAATCACAGTCGCCATGACAACCATTGTGACATCTTCGTCGCCATGACGACCATTATGACATCATGACATCACCATTGCTATGACGACCATTATGACATCACCGTTGCCATGACGACCATTATGACATCATCGTAGCCATTACGAGCATTATTAAATCACAGTCGCCATGACAACCATTATGACATCTTTGTCGCCATGACGACCATTATGACATCATGACATCACCGTTGCCATGACGACCATAATGACATCATCGTCGCCATGACAACCATTATGACATCATCGTCGCCATGGCGACCATTATGACACCACCGTTGCCATGACGACCATTATGACATCATCGTCGCCTTGACGACAATTATGACATCATCATCGCCATGACGACCATTATGACATCATCATCGCCATGATGACCGTTATGACATTATCGTCGCCATGATGACCCTTATGACATCATCGTCGCCATGGCAACCATTATGACATCATCATCGCCATGACGACCATTATGACATCATCATCGCCATGATGACCGTTAAGACATTATCGTCGCCATGATGACCATTATGACATCATCGTCGCCATGACAACCATTATGACATCATCGTCGCCATGGCGACCATTATGACATCACCTTCGCCATGACGACCATTATGACATCACCGTAGCCATTACGACCATTATTAAATCACAGTCGCCATGACAACCATTATGACATCTTCGTCGCCATGACGACCATTATGACATCATGACATCACCGTTGCCATGACGACCATTATGACATCACCGTTGCCATGACAACCATTATGACATCATCGTCGCCATGACGACCATTATGACATCATCGTCGCCATGACACCCATTATGACATCACAATCGCCATGACGACCATTATGGCATCATCATCGCCATGATGATCCTTTATGACATTATCGTCGCCATGACGACCCTTATGACATCATCGTCGCCATGGCAACCATTATGACATCATCATCGCCATGACAACCAATATGATATCATCGTCGCCATGATGACCATTATGATATCATCGTCGCCATGACAACCATTATGACATCATCGTCGCCATGACAACCATTATGACATCATCGTCGCCATGGCGACCATTATGACATCACCGTCGCCATGGCGACCATTATGACATCATCGTAGCCATTACGACCATTATTAAATCACAGTCGCCATGACAACCATTATGACATCTTCGTCGCCATGACGACCATTATGACATCATGACATCACCGTTGCCATGACGACCATTATGACATCACCGTTGCCATGACGACCATTATGACATCATCGTCGCCATGACGACCATTATGACATCATCATCGCCATGATGACCCTTTATGACATTATCGTCGCCATGACAACCCTTATGACATCATCGTCGCCATGGCAACCATTATGACATCATCATCGCCATGACAACCAATATGATATCATCGTCGCCATGATGACCATTATGACATCATCGTCGCCATGACAACCATTATGACATCATCGTCGCCATGGCAACCATTATGACATCACCGTTGCCATGACGACCATTATGACATCATCGTAGCCATTACGTCCATTATTAAATCACAGTCGCCATGACAACCATTATGACATCTTCGTCGCCATGACAACCATTATGACATCATGACATCACCGTTGCCATGACGACCATTATGACATCACCGTTGCCATGACGACCATTATTACATTAGCGTCGCCATGACGACCATTATGACATCATCGTCGCCATGACAACCATTATGACATCATCGTCGCCATGGCAACCATTATGACATCATCATCGCCATGACAACCAATATGATATCATCGTCACCATGACAACCATTATGACATCATATTCGCCATGGCGACCATTATGACATCATCGTCGCCATGACGACCATTATGACATCATGACATCACCGTTGCCATGGCGACCATTATGACATCATCGTCGCCATGACGACCATTATGACATCATCGTCGCCATGACAACCATTATGACATCACAATCGCCATGACGACCATTATGGCATCATCATCGCCATGATGACAATTTATGACATTATCGTCGCCATGACGACCCTTATGATATCATCGTCGCCATGATGACCATTATGACATCATCGTCGCCATGACAACCAATATGATATCATCGTCACCATGACAACCATTATGACATCATATTCGCCATGACAACCATTATGACATCATCGTCGCCATGACGACCATTATGACATCATGACATCACCGTTGCCATGACAACCATTATGACATCACCGTTGCCATGACGACCATTATTACATTAGCGTCGCCATGACGACCATTATGACATCATCGTCGCCATGACAACCATTATGACATCATCGTCGCCATGGCAACTATTATGACATCATCATCGCCATGACAACCAATATGATATCATTGTCGCCATGACAACCATTATGACATCATCGTCGCCATGAAAACCATTATGACATCATATTCGCCATGACGACCATTATGACATCATCGTCGCCATGGCGACCATTATGACATCATCATCACCATGATGACCGTTATGACAATATCGTCGCCATGACGAACCTTATGACATCATCGTCGCCATGGCAACCATTATGACATCGTCATCGCCATGACAACCAATATGATATCATTGTCGCCATGACAACCATTATGACATCATCGTCGCCTTGGCAACCATTATGACATCACGGTCGCCATGTCGACCATTATGACATCATCGTAGCCATTACAACATTATTAAATCACAGTCGCCATGACAACCATTATGACAACTTCGTCGCCATGTCGACCATTATGACATCATGACATCACCGTTGCTATGACGACCATTATGACATCACAGTTGCCATGACGACCATTATGACATCATCGTAGCCATTACGACCATTATTAAATCACAGTCGCCATGACAACCATTATGACATCTTCGTCGCCATGACGACCATTATGACATCATCGTCGCCATGACAACCATTATGACATCACAATCGCCATGACGACCATTATGGCATCATCATCGCCATGATGACCCTTTATGACATTATCGTCGCCATGACGACCCTTATGACATCATCATCGCCATGGCAACCATTATGACATCATCATCGCCATGACAACCAATATGATATCATCGTCGCCATGATGACCATTATGATATCATCGTCGCCATGACAACCATTATGACATCATCGTCGCCATGACAACCATTATGACATCATCGTCGCCATGGCGACCATTATGACATCACCGTTGCCATGACGACCATTATGACATCATCGTAGCCATTACGACCATTATTAAATCACAGTCGCCATGACAAAAATTATGACATCTTCGTCGCCATGACGACCATTATGACATCATGACATCACCGTTGCCATGACGACCATTATGACATCACCGTCGCCATGACGACCATTATGACATCATCGTCGCCATGACAACCATTATGACATCATCGTCGCCATGGCAACCATTATGACATCATCATCGCCATGACAACCAATATGGTATCATCGTCGCCATGATGACCATTATGACATCATCGTCGCCATGACAACGATTACGACATCATATTCGCCATGGCGACCATTATGACATCACCGTCGCCATGACGACCATTATGACATCATCGTAGCCATTACGACCATTATTAAATCACAGTCGCCATGACAACCATTATGACATCTTTGTTGCCATGACGACCATTATGACATCATAACATCACCGCTGCCATGACGACCATTATGACATCACCGTTGCCATGACGACCATTATGACATCATCGTCGCCGTGACGACCATTATGACATCATCGTCGCCATGACAACCATTATGACATCACAATCGCCATGACGACCATTATGACATCATCGTCGCCATGGCTACCATTATGACATCATCATCGCAAAGATGACCGTTATGAGAATATCGTCGCCATGACGACCCTTATGACATCATCGTCGCCATGGCAACCATTATGACATCATCATCGCCATGACAACCAATATGATATCATTGTCGCCATGACAACCATTATGACATCATCGTCGCCATGGCAACCATTATGACATCACGGTCGCCATGTCGACCATTATGACATCATCGTCGCCATGACAACCATTATGACATCATCATCGCCATGATGACCCTTTATGACATTATCGTCGCCATGACGACCATTATGGCATCATCATCGCCATGATGACCCTTTATGACATTATCGTCGCCATGACGACCCTTATGACATCATCGTCGCCATGGCAACCATTATGACATCACCATCGCCATGACAACCAATATGATATCATCGTCGCCATGATGACCATTGTGATATCATCGTCGCCATGACAACCATTATGACATCATCGTCGCCATGACCACCATTATGACATCACCGTTGCCATGACGACCATTATGACATCATCGTAGCCATGACGACTATTATTAAATCACAGTCGCCATGACAACCATTATGACATCTTCGTCGCCATGACGACCATTATGACATCATGACATCACCGTTGCCATGACGACCATTATGACATCACCGTTGCCATGACGACCATTATGACATCATCGTCACCATGACGACCATTATGACATCATCGTCGCTATGACAACCATTATGACATCACAATCGCCATGACGACCATTATGACATCATCGTCGCCATGGCGACCATTATGACATCATCATCGCCATGATGACCGTTATGACAATATCGTCCCAATGACGACCCTTATGACATCATCGTCGCCATGGCAACCATTATGACATCATCATCGCCATGACAACCAATATGATATCATTGTCGCCATGACAACCATTATGACATCATCGTCGCCATGGCAACCATTATGACATCACGGTCGCCATGTCGACCATTATGACATCTTCGTAGCCATTACGACCATTATTAAATCACAGTCGCCATGACAACCATTGTGACATCTTCGTCGCCATGACGACCATTATGACATCATGACATCACCATTGCTATGACGACCATTATGACATCACCGTTGCCATGACGACCATTATGACATCATCGTAGCCGTTACGACCATTATTAAATCACAGTCGCCATGACAACCATTATGACATCTTCGTCGCCATGACGACCATTATGACATCATGACATCACCGTTGCAATGACGACCATAATGACATCATCGTCGCCATGACAACCATTATGACATCATCGTCGCCATGGCGACCATTATGACACCACCGTTGCCATGACGACCATTATGACATCATCGTCGCCTTGACGACAATTATGACATCATCATCGCCATGACGACCATTATGACATCATCATCGCCATGATGATCGTTATGACATTATCGTCGCCATGATGACCCTTATGACATCATCGTCGCCATGGCAACCATTATGACATCATCATCGCCATGACGACCATTATGACATCATCATCGCCATGATGAACGTTAAGACATTATCGTCGCCATGATGACCATTATGACATCATCGTCGCCATGACAACCATTATGACATCATCGTCGCCATGGCGACCATTATGACATCACCTTCGCCATGACGACCATTATGACATCACCGTAGCCATTACGACCATTATTAAATCACAGTCGCCATGACAACCATTATGACATCTTCGTCGCCATGACGACCATTATGACATCATGACATCACCGTTGCCATGACGACCATTATGACATCACCGTTGCCATGACGACCATTATGACATCATCGTCGCCATGACGACCATTATGACATCATCGTCGCCATGACACCCATTATGACATCACAATCGCCATGACGACCATTATGGCATCATCATCGCCATGATGACCCTTTATGACATTATCGTCGCCATGACGACCCTTATGACATCATCGTCGCCATGGCAACCATTATGACATCATCATCGCCATGACAACCAATATGATATCATCGTCGCCATGATGACCATTATGATATCATCGTCGCCATGACAACCATTATGACATCATCGTCGCCATGGCAACCATTATGACATCATCATCGCCATGACAACCAATATGATATCATCGTCGCCATGATGACCATTATGACATCATCGTCGCCATGACAACCATTATGACATCATCGTCGCCATGGCGACCATTATGACATCACCGTTGCCATGACGACCATTATGACATCATCGTAGCCATTACGTCCATTATTAAATCACAGTCGCCATGACAACCATTATGACATCTTCGTCGCCATGACAACCATTATGACATCATGACATCACCGTTGCCATGACGACCATTATGACATCACCGTTGCCATGACGACCATTATTACATTAGCGTCGCCATGACGACCATTATGACATCATCGTCGCCATGACAACCATTATGACATCATCGTCGCCATGGCAACCATTATGACATCATCATCGCCATGACAACCAATATGATATCATCGTCACCATGACAACCATTATGACATCATATTCGCCATGACGACCATTATGACATCATCGTCGCCATGGCGACCATTATGACATCATCGTCGCCATGACGACCATTATGACATCATGACATCACCGTTGCCATGGCAACCATTATGACATCATCGTCGCCATGACGACCATTATGACATCATCGTCGCCATGACAACCATTATGACATCACAATCGCCATGACGACCATTATGGCATCATCATCGCCATGATGACAATTTATGACATTATCGTCGCCATAACGACCCTTATGATATCATCGTCGCCATGGCAACCATTATGACATCATCATCGCCATGACAACCAATATGATATCATCGTCGCCATGATGACCATTATGACATCATCGTCGCCATGACAACCAATATGATATCATCGTCACCATGACAACCATTATGACATCATATTCGCCATGACAACCATTATGACATCATCGTCGCCATGACGACCATTATGACATCATGACATCACCGTTGCCATGACAACCATTATGACATCACCGTTGCCATGACGACCATTATTACATTAGCGTCGCCATGACGACCATTATGACATCATCGTCGCCATGACAACCATTATGACATCATCGTCGCCATGGCAACCATTATGACATCATCATCGCCATGACAACCAATATGATATCATTGTCGCCATGACAACCATTATGACATCATCGTCGCCATGAAAACCATTATGACATCATATTCGCCATGACGACCATTATGACATCATCGTCGCCATGGCGACCATTATGACATCATCATCACCATGATGACCGTTATGACAATATCGTCGCCATGAAGAACCTTATGACATCATCGTCGCCATGGCAACCATTATGACATCGTCATCGCCATGACAACCAATATGATATCATTGTCGCCATTACAACCATTATGACATCATCGTCGCCTTGGCAACCATTATGACATCACGGTCGCCATGTCGACCATTATGACATCATCGTAGCCATTACAACATTATTAAATCACAGTCGCCATGACAACCATTATGACAACTTCGTCGCCATGTCGACCATTATGACATCATGACATCACCGTTGCCATGACGACCATTATGACATCATCGTCGCCTTGACGACAATTATGACATCATCATCGCCATGACGACCATTATGACATCATCATCGCCATGATGACCCTTTATGACATTATCGTCGCCATGACGACCCTTATGACATCATCGTCGCCATGGCAACCATTATGACATCATCATCGCCATGACAACCAATATGATATCATCGTCGCCATGATGACCATTATGACATCATCGTCGCCATGACAACCATTATGACATCATCGTCGCCATGGCGACCATTATGACATCACCGTTGCCATGACGACCATTATGACATCATCGTAGCCATTACGAACATTATTAAATCACAGTCGCCATGACAACCATTATGACATCTTCGTCGCCATGACGACCATTATGACATCATGACATCACCGTTGCCATGACGACCATTATGACATCACCGTTGCCATGACGATCATTATTACATTAGCGTTGCCATGACGACCATTATGACATCATCGTCGCCATGACAACCATTATAACATCATCGTCGCCATGGCAACCATTATGACATCATCATCGCCATGACAACCAATATGATATCATTGTCGCCATGACAACCATTATGACATCATTGTCGCCATGACGACCATTATGACATCATCGTCGCCATGGCGACCATTGTGACATCATCATCGCCATGATAACCGTTATGACAATATCGTCGCCATGACGACCCTTATGACATCATCGTCGCCATGGCAACCATTATGACATCATCATCGCCATGACGACCATTATGACATCATCATCGCCATGATGAACGTTAAGACATTATCGTCGCCATGATGACCATTATGACATCATCGTCGCCATGACAACCATTATGACATCATCGTCGCCATGGCGACCATTATGACATCACCTTCGCCATGACGACCATTATGACATCACCGTAGCCATTACGACCATTATTAAATCACAGTCGCCATGACAACCATTATGACATCTTCGTCGCCATGACGACCATTATGACATCATGACATCACCGTTGCCATGACGACCATTATGACATCACCGTTGCCATGACGACCATTATGACATCATCGTCGCCATGACGACCATTATGACATCATCGTCGCCATGACACCCATTATGACATCACAATCGCCATGACGACCATTATGGCATCATCATCGCCATGATGACCCTTTATGACATTATCGTCGCCATGACGACCCTTATGACATCATCGTCGCCATGGCAACCATTATGACATCATCATCGCCATGACAACCAATATGATATCATCGTCGCCATGATGACCATTATGATATCATCGTCGCCATGACAACCATTATGACATCATCGTCGCCATGGCAACCATTATGACATCATCATCGCCATGACAACCAATATGATATCATCGTCGCCATGATGACCATTATGACATCATCGTCGCCATGACAACCATTATGACATCATCGTCGCCATGGCGACCATTATGACATCACCGTTGCCATGACGACCATTATGACATCATCGTAGCCATTACGTCCATTATTAAATCACAGTCGCCATGACAACCATTATGACATCTTCGTCGCCATGACAACCATTATGACATCATGACATCACCGTTGCCATGACGACCATTATGACATCACCGTTGCCATGACGACCATTATTACATTAGCGTCGCCATGACGACCATTATGACATCATCGTCGCCATGACAACCATTATGACATCATCGTCGCCATGGCAACCATTATGACATCATCATCGCCATGACAACCAATATGATATCATCGTCACCATGACAACCATTATGACATCATATTCGCCATGACGACCATTATGACATCATCGTCGCCATGGCGACCATTATGACATCATCGTCGCCATGACGACCATTATGACATCATGACATCACCGTTGCCATGGCAACCATTATGACATCATCGTCGCCATGACGACCATTATGACATCATCGTCGCCATGACAACCATTATGACATCACAATCGCCATGACGACCATTATGGCATCATCATCGCCATGATGACAATTTATGACATTATCGTCGCCATAACGACCCTTATGATATCATCGTCGCCATGGCAACCATTATGACATCATCATCGCCATGACAACCAATATGATATCATCGTCGCCATGATGACCATTATGACATCATCGTCGCCATGACAACCAATATGATATCATCGTCACCATGACAACCATTATGACATCATATTCGCCATGACAACCATTATGACATCATCGTCGCCATGACGACCATTATGACATCATGACATCACCGTTGCCATGACAACCATTATGACATCACCGTTGCCATGACGACCATTATTACATTAGCGTCGCCATGACGACCATTATGACATCATCGTCGCCATGACAACCATTATGACATCATCGTCGCCATGGCAACCATTATGACATCATCATCGCCATGACAACCAATATGATATCATTGTCGCCATGACAACCATTATGACATCATCGTCGCCATGAAAACCATTATGACATCATATTCGCCATGACGACCATTATGACATCATCGTCGCCATGGCGACCATTATGACATCATCATCACCATGATGACCGTTATGACAATATCGTCGCCATGAAGAACCTTATGACATCATCGTCGCCATGGCAACCATTATGACATCGTCATCGCCATGACAACCAATATGATATCATTGTCGCCATTACAACCATTATGACATCATCGTCGCCTTGGCAACCATTATGACATCACGGTCGCCATGTCGACCATTATGACATCATCGTAGCCATTACAACATTATTAAATCACAGTCGCCATGACAACCATTATGACAACTTCGTCGCCATGTCGACCATTATGACATCATGACATCACCGTTGCCATGACGACCATTATGACATCATCGTCGCCTTGACGACAATTATGACATCATCATCGCCATGACGACCATTATGACATCATCATCGCCATGATGACCCTTTATGACATTATCGTCGCCATGACGACCCTTATGACATCATCGTCGCCATGGCAACCATTATGACATCATCATCGCCATGACAACCAATATGATATCATCGTCGCCATGATGACCATTATGACATCATCGTCGCCATGACAACCATTATGACATCATCGTCGCCATGGCGACCATTATGACATCACCGTTGCCATGACGACCATTATGACATCATCGTAGCCATTACGAACATTATTAAATCACAGTCGCCATGACAACCATTATGACATCTTCGTCGCCATGACGACCATTATGACATCATGACATCACCGTTGCCATGACGACCATTATGACATCACCGTTGCCATGACGATCATTATTACATTAGCGTTGCCATGACGACCATTATGACATCATCGTCGCCATGACAACCATTATAACATCATCGTCGCCATGGCAACCATTATGACATCATCATCGCCATGACAACCAATATGATATCATTGTCGCCATGACAACCATTATGACATCATTGTCGCCATGACGACCATTATGACATCATCGTCGCCATGGCGACCATTGTGACATCATCATCGCCATGATAACCGTTATGACAATATCGTCGCCATGACGACCCTTATGACATCATCGTCGCCATGGCAACCATTATGACATCATCATCGCCATGACAACCAATATGATATCATTGTCGCCATGACAACCATTATGACATCATCGTCGCCATGGCAACCATTATAACATCACGGTCGCCATGTCGACCATTATGACATCATCGTAGCCATTACGATCATTATTAAATCACAGTCGCCATGACAACCATTATGACATCTTCGTCGCCATGACGACCATTATGACATCATGACATCACCATTGCTATGACGACCATTATGACATCACCGTTGCCATGACGACCATTATGACATCATCGTAGCCATTACGACCATTATCACAGTCGCCATGACAACCATTATGACATCTTCGTCGCCATGACCACCATTATGACATCATGACATCACCGTTGCCATGACGACCATTATGACATCATCGTCGCCATGACAACCATTATGACATCATCGTCGCCATGGCGACCATTATGACACCACCGTTGCCATGACGACCATTATGACATCATTGTCGCCTTGACGACAATTATGACATCATCATCGCCATGACGACCATTATGACATCATCATCGCCATGATGACCGTTATGACATTATCGTCGCCATGACGACCCTTATGACATCATCGTCGCCATGGCAACCATTATGACATCATCATCGCCATGACAACCAATATGATATCATCGTCGCCATGATGACCATTATGACATCATCGTCGCCATGGCAACCATTATGACATCATCATCGCCATGACAACCAATATGATATCATCGTCGCCATGATGACCATTATGACATCATCGTCGCCATGACAACCATTATGACATCATCGTAGCCATTACGACCATTATTAAATTACAGTCGCCATGACAACCATTATGACATCTTCGTCGCCATGACGACCATTATGACATCATGACATCACCGTTGCCATGACGACCATTATGACATCTTCGTCGCCATGACGACCATTATGACATCATTGTCGCCATGACAACCATTATGACATCACAATCGCCATGACGACCATTATGGCATCATCATCGCCATGATGACCCTTTATGACATTCTCTTCGCCATGACGACCCTTATGACATCATCGTCGCCATGACAACCATTATGACATCATCGTCGCCATGACGACCATTATGACATCATCGTCGCCATGGCGACCATTATGACATCATCATCGCCATGATGACCGTTTTGACAATATCGTCGCCATGACGACCCTTATTACATCATCGTCGCCATGGCAACCATTATGACATCATCATCGCCATGACAACCAATATGATATCATTGTCGCCATGACAACCATTATGACATCACAATCGCCATGACGACCATTATGGCATCATCATCGCCATGATGACCCTTTATGACATTCTCTTCGCCATGACGACCATTATGACATCATCGTCGCCATGACAACCATTATGACATCATCGTCGCCATGACGACCATTATGACATCATCGTCGCTATGGCGACCATTATGACATCATCGTCGCCATGATGACCGTTTTGACAATATCGTCGCCATGACGACCCTTATTACATCATCGTCGCCATGGCAACCATTATGACATCATCATCGCCATGACAACCAATATGATATCATTGTCGCCATGACAACCATTATGACATCATTGTCGCCATGGCAACCATTATGACATCACGGTCGCCATGTCGACCATTATGACATCATCATAGCCATTACGATCATTATTAAATCACAGTCGCCATGACAACCATTATGACATCTTCGTCGCCATGACGACCATTATGACATCATGACATCACCATTGCTATGACGACCATTATGACATCACCGTTGCCATGACGACCATTATGACATCATCGTAGCCATTACGACCATTATCACAGTCGCCATGACAAACATTATGACATCTTCGTCGCCATGACCACCATTATGACATCATGACATCACCGTTGCCATGACGACCATAATGACATCATTGTCGCCATGACAACCATTATGACATCATCGTCGCCATGGCGACCATTATGACACCACAGTTGCCATGACGACCATTATGACATCATTGTCGCCTTGACGACAATTATGACATCATCATCGCCATGACGACCATTATGACATCATCATCGCCATAATGACCGTTATGACATTATCGTCGCCATGACGACCCTTATGACATCATCGTCGCCATGGCAACCATTATGACATCATCATCGCCATGACAACCAATATGATATCATCGTCGCCATGGCGACCATTATGACACCACCGTTGCCATGACGACCATTATGACATCATTGTCGCCTTGACGACAATTATGACATCATCATCGCCATGACGACCATTATGACATCATCATCGCCATGATGACCGTTATGACATTATCGTCGCCATGACGACCCTTATGACATCATCGTCGCCATGGCAACCATTATGACATCATCATCGCCATGACAACCAATATGATATCATCGTCGCCATGATGACCATTATGACATCATCGTCGCCATGACAACCATTATGACATCATCGTCGCCATGGTGACCATTATGACATCACCGTCGCCATGACGACCATTATGACATCATCGTAGCCATTACGACCATTATTAAATTACAGTCGCCATGACAACCATTATGACATCTTCGTCGCCATGACGACCATTATGACATCATGACATCACCGTTGCCATGACGACCATTATGACATCACCGTCGCCATTACGACCATTATGACATCATTGTCGCCATGACAACCATTATGACATCACAATCGCCATGACGACCATTATGGCATCATCATCGCCATGATGACCCTTTATGACATTCTCTTCGCCATGACGACCCTTATGACATCATCGTCGCCATGACGACCATTATGACATCATCGTCGCCATGACAACCATTATGACATCATCGTCGCCATGACGACCATTATGACATCATCGTCGCCATGGCGACCATTATGACATCATCGTCGCCATGGCGACCATTATGACATCATCATCGCCATGATGACCGTTATGACAATATCGTCCCAATGACGACCCTTATGACATCATCGTCGCCATGGCAACCATTATGACATCATCATCGCCATGACAACCAATATGATATCATTGTCGCCATGACAACCATTATGACATCATCGTCGCCATGGCAACCATTATGACATCACGGTCGCCATGTCGACCATTATGACATCATCGTAGCCATTACGACCATTATTAAATCACAGTCGCCATGACAACCATTGTGACATCTTCGTCGCCATGACGACCATTATGACATCATGACATCACCATTGCTATGACGACCATTATGACATCACCGTTGCCATGACGACCATTATGACATCATCGTAGCCATTACGACCATTATTAAATCACAGTCGCCATGACAACCATTATGACATCTTCATCGCCATGACGACCATTATGACATCATGACATCACCGTTGCCATGACGACCATTATGACATCACCGTTGCCATAACGACCATTATTACATCATCGTCGCCATGACGAGCATTATGACATCATCGTCGCCATGACAACCATTATGACATCATCGTCGCCATGGCAACCATTATGACATCATCATCGCCATGACAACCAATATGATATTATCGTCGCCATGACAACCATTATGACATCATCGCCGCCATGACAACCATTATGACATCATATTCGCCATGGCGACCATTATGACATCACCGTCGCCATGACGACCATTATGACATCACCATAGCCATTACGACCATTATTAAATCACTGTCGCCATGACAACCATTATGACATCACCGTCGCCATGACGACCATTATGACATCATGACATCACCATTGCCATGACGACCATTATGACATCACCGTTGCCATGATGACCATTATGACATCATCGTCGCCATGACGACCATTATGACATCATCGTCGCCATGACAACCATTATGACATCACAATCGCCATGACGACCATTATGACATCATCGTCGCCATGGCGACCATTATGACATCATCATCGCCAAGATGACCGTTATGAGAATATCGTCGCCATGACGACCCTTATGACATCATCGTCGCCATGGCAACCATTATGACATCATCATCGCCATGACAACCAATATGATATCATTGTCGCCATGACAACCATTATGACATCATCGTCGCAATGGCAACCATTATGACATCACGGTTGCCATGTCGACCATTATGACATCATCGTAGCCATTACGACCATTATTAAATCACAGTCGCCATGACAACCATTATGACATCTTCGTCGCCATGACGACCATTATGACATCACCGTTGCTATGACGACCATTATGACATCACCGTTGCCATGACGACCATTATGACATCATCGTAGCCATTACGACCATTATTAAATCACAGTCGCCATGACAACCATTATGACATCACCGTTGCCATGCCGACCATTATGACATTATGACATCACCATTGCCATGCCGACCATTATGACATCACCGTTGCCATGACGACCGTTATGACATCATCGTAGCCATTACGACCATTATTAAATCACAGTCGCCATGACAACCATTATGACATCTTCATCGCCATGACGACCATTATGTCATCATGACATCACCGTTGCCATGACGACCATTATGACATCACCGTTGCCATGACGACCATTATGACATCATCGTCGCCATGGCGACCGTTATGACAATATCGTCGCCATGACGACCCTTATGACATCATCGTCGCCATGGCAACCATTATGACATCATCATCTCCATGACAACCAATATGATATCATTGTCGCCATGACAACCATTATGACATCATCGTCGCCATGGCAACCATTATGACATCACGGTCGCCATGTCGACCATTATGACATCATCGTAGCCATTACGACCATTATGACATCTTCGTCGCCATGACGACCATTATGACATCATGACATCACCGTTGCTATGACGACCATTATGACATCATCGTCGCCATGACAACCATTATGACATCATCGTCACCATGGCGACCATTATGACACCACCGTTGCCATGACGACCATTATGACATCATCGTCGTCTTGACGACAATTATGACATCATCATCGCCATGACGACCATTATGGCATCATCATCGTCATGATGACCGTTATGACATTATCATCGCCATGACGACCCTTATGAAATCATCGTCGCCATGGCAACCAATATGACATCATCATCGCCATGACAACCAATATGATATCATCGTCGCCATGATGACCATTATGACATCATCGTCGCCATGACAACCATTATGACATCATCGTCGCCATGGCGACCATTATGACATCACCGTTGCCATGACGACCATTATGACATCATCGTAGCCATTACGACCATTATTAAATCACAGTCGCCATGACAACCATTATGACATCTTCGTCGCCATGACGACCATTATGACATCATGACATCACCGTTGCCATGACGATCATTATTACATCATCGTCGCCATGACGACCATTATGACATCATCGTCGCCATGACAACCATTATGACATCGTCGTCGCCATGGCAACCATTATGACATCATCATCGCCATGACAACCAATCTGATATCATCGTTGTCGTGACAACCATTATGACATCATATTCGCCATGGCGACCATTATGACATCACCGTCGCCATGACGACCATTATGACATCATTGTAGCCATTACGACCATTATTAAATCACAGTCGCCATGACAACCATTATGACATCTTCGTTGCCATGACGACCATTATGACATCACCGTTGCTATGACGACCATTATGACATCACCGTTGCCATGACGACCATTATGACATCATGACATCATCGTAGCCATTACGACCATTATTAAATCACAGTCGCCATGACAACTATTATGACATCTTCGTCGCCATGATGACCATTATGACATCATGACATCACCGTTGCCATGACGACCATTATGACATCATCGTCGCCATGACAACCTTTATGACATCATCGTCGCCATGGCGACCATTCTGACACCACCGTTGCCATGACGACCATTATGACATCATCGTCGCCTTGACGACAATTATGACATCATCATCGCCATGACGAACATTATGACATCATCATCGCCATGATGACCGTTATGACATTATCGTCGCCATGACGACCCTTATGACATCATCGTCGCCATGACAACCATTATGACATCATCATCGCCATGACAACCAATATGATATCATCGTCGCCATGATGACCATTATGACATCATCGACGCCATGACAACCATTATGACATCATCGTCGCCATGACGACCATTATGACATCATCGTAGCCATTACGACCATTATTAAATCACAGTCGCCATGACAACCATTATGACATCTTCGTCGCCATGACGACCATTATGACATCACAGTTGCCATGACGACCATTATGACATCACCGTTGCCATGACGACGATTATGACATCACCGTTGCCATGACGACCATTATGGCATCATCATCGCCATGATGACCCTTTATGACATTATCGTCGCCATGACGACCCTTATGACATCATCGTCGCCATGGCAACCATTATGACATCATCATCGCCATGACAACCAATATGATATCATCGTCGCCATGATGACCATTATGACATCATCGTCGCGATGACAACCATTATGACATCATCGTCGCCATGGCGACCATTATGACATCATCGTAGCCATTACGACCATTATTAAATCACAGTCGCCATGACAACCATTATGACATCATGACATCACCGTTGCCATGACGACCATTATGACATCACCGTTGCCATGACGACCATTATTACATTAGCGTCGCCATGACGAACATTATGACATCTTCGTCGCCATGACGACCATTATGACATCACCGTTGCTATGACGACCATTATGACATCACCGTTGCCATGACGACCATTATGACATCATCGTAGCCATTACGACCATTATTAAATCACAGTCGCCATGACAACCATTATGACATCTTCGTCGCCATGACGACCATTATGACATCATGACATCACCGTTGCCATGACGACCATTATGACATCATCGTCGCCATGACAACCATTATGACATCATCGTCGCCATGGCGACCATTATGACACCACCGTTGCCATGACGACCATTATGACATCATCGTCGCCTTAACGACAATTATGACATCATCATCGCCATGTCGAACATTATGACATCATCATCGCCATGATGACCGTTATGACAATATCGTCGCCATGACGACCCTTATGACATCATCGTCGCCATGGCAACAATTATGACATCTTCATCGCCATGACAACCAATATGATATCATTGTCGCCATGACAACCATTATGACATTATCGTCGCCATGGCAACCATTATGACATCACGGTCGCCATGTCGACCATTATGACATCATCGTAGCCATTACGACCATTATTAAATCACAGTCGTCATGACAACAATTATGACATCTTCGTCGCCATGTCGACCATTATGACATCATGACATCACCGTTGCCATGACAACCATTATGACATCATTGTCGCCATGACAACCATTATGACATCATCGTCGCCATGGCAACCATTATGACATCATCATCGCCATGACAACCAATATGATATCATCGTCGCCATGATGACCATTATGACATCATCGTCGCCATGACAACCATTATGACATCATCGTCGCCATGGCGACCATTATGGCATCACCGTCGCCATGACGACCATTATGACCATTATTAAATCACAGTCGCCATGACAACCATTATGACATATTCGTCGCCATGACGACCATTATGACATCATGATATCACCGTTGCCATGACGACCATTATGACATCACCATTGCCATGATGACCATTATGACATCATCGTCGCCATGACGACCATTATGACATCATCGTCGCCATGACAACCATTATGACATCACAATCACAATGACAACCATTATGGCATCATCATCGCCATGATGACCCTTTATGACATTATCGTCGCCATGACGACCCTTATGACATCATTGTCGCCATGGCAACCATTATGACATTATCATCGCCATGACAACCAATATGATATCATCGTCGCCATGATGACCATTATGACATCATCGTCGCCATGACAACCATTATGACATCATCGTCGCAATGGCGACCATTATGACATCACCGTCGCCATGACGACCATTATGACATCATCGTAGCCATTACGACCATTATTAAATCACAGTCGCCATGACAACCATTATGACATCTTCGTCGCCATGACGACCATTATGACATCATGACATCACCGTTGCCATGACGACCATTATGACATCACCGTTGCCATGACGACCATTATTACATCATCGTCGCCATGACGACCATTATGACATCATCGTCGCCATGACAACAATTATAACATCATCGTCGCCATGGCAACCATTATGACAACATCAACGCCATGACAACCAATATGATATCATTGTCACCATGACAACCATTATGACATCATCGTCGCCATGACAACCATTATGACATCATATTCGCCATGACGACCATTATGACATCATAGTCGCCATGGCGACCATTATGACATCATCATCGCCATGATGACCGTTATGACAATATCGTCGCCATGACGACCCTTATGACATCATCGTCGCCATGGCAACCATTATGACATCATCGTCGCCATGGCAACCATTATGACATCATCATCGCCATGACAACCAATATGATATCATCGTCGCCATGATGACCATTATGACATCATCGTCGCGATGACAACCATTATGACATCATCGTCGCCATGGCGACCATTATGACATCATCGTAGCCATTACGACCATTATTAAATCACAGTCGCCATGACAACCATTATGACATCATGACATCACCGTTGCCATGACGACCATTATGACATCACCGTTGCCATGACGACCATTATTACATTAGCGTCGCCATGACGAACATTATGACATCTTCGTCGCCATGACGACCATTATGACATCACCGTTGCTATGACGACCATTATGACATCACCGTTGCCATGACGACCATTATGACATCATCGTAGCCATTACGACCATTATTAAATCACAGTCGCCATGACAACCATTATGACATCTTCGTCGCCATGACGACCATTATGACATCATGACATCACCGTTGCCATGACGACCATTATGACATCATCGTCGCCATGACAACCATTATGACATCATCGTCGCCATGGCGACCATTATGACACCACCGTTGCCATGACGACCATTATGACATCATCGTCGCCTTAACGACAATTATGACATCATCATCGCCATGTCGAACATTATGACATCATCATCGCCATGATGACCGTTATGACAATATCGTCGCCATGACGACCCTTATGACATCATCGTCGCCATGGCAACAATTATGACATCTTCATCGCCATGACAACCAATATGATATCATTGTCGCCATGACAACCATTATGACATTATCGTCGCCATGGCAACCATTATGACATCACGGTCGCCATGTCGACCATTATGACATCATCGTAGCCATTACGACCATTATTAAATCACAGTCGTCATGACAACAATTATGACATCTTCGTCGCCATGTCGACCATTATGACATCATGACATCACCGTTGCCATGACAACCATTATGACATCATTGTCGCCATGACAACCATTATGACATCATCGTCGCCATGGCAACCATTATGACATCATCATCGCCATGACAACCAATATGATATCATCGTCGCCATGATGACCATTATGACATCATCGTCGCCATGACAACCATTATGACATCATCGTCGCCATGGCGACCATTATGGCATCACCGTCGCCATGACGACCATTATGACCATTATTAAATCACAGTCGCCATGACAACCATTATGACATATTCGTCGCCATGACGACCATTATGACATCATGATATCACCGTTGCCATGACGACCATTATGACATCACCATTGCCATGATGACCATTATGACATCATCGTCGCCATGACGACCATTATGACATCATCGTCGCCATGACAACCATTATGACATCACAATCACAATGACAACCATTATGGCATCATCATCGCCATGATGACCCTTTATGACATTATCGTCGCCATGACGACCCTTATGACATCATTGTCGCCATGGCAACCATTATGACATTATCATCGCCATGACAACCAATATGATATCATCGTCGCCATGATGACCATTATGACATCATCGTCGCCATGACAACCATTATGACATCATCGTCGCAATGGCGACCATTATGACATCACCGTCGCCATGACGACCATTATGACATCATCGTAGCCATTACGACCATTATTAAATCACAGTCGCCATGACAACCATTATGACATCTTCGTCGCCATGACGACCATTATGACATCATGACATCACCGTTGCCATGACGACCATTATGACATCACCGTTGCCATGACGACCATTATTACATCATCGTCGCCATGACGACCATTATGACATCATCGTCGCCATGACAACAATTATAACATCATCGTCGCCATGGCAACCATTATGACAACATCAACGCCATGACAACCAATATGATATCATTGTCACCATGACAACCATTATGACATCATCGTCGCCATGACAACCATTATGACATCATATTCGCCATGACGACCATTATGACATCATAGTCGCCATGGCGACCATTATGACATCATCATCGCCATGATGACCGTTATGACAATATCGTCGCCATGACGACCCTTATGACATCATCGTCGCCATGGCAACCATTATGACATCACGGTCGCCATGTCAACCATTATGACATCATATTAGCCATTATGACCATTATTAAATCACAGTCGCCATGACAACCATTATGACATCTTCGTCGCCATAACGACCATTATGACATCATGACATCACCGTTGCTATGACGACCATTATGACATAATCGTCGCCATGACAACCATTATGACATCATCGTCGCCATGGCGACCATTATGACACCACCGTTGCCATGACGACCATTATGACATCATCGTAGCCTTGATGACAATTATGACATCATCATCGCCATGACGACCATTATGACATCATCATCGCCATGATGACCGTTATGACATTATCGTCGCCATGACGACCCTTATGACATCATCGTCGCCATGACGACCCTTATGACATCATCGTCGCCATGGCAACCATTATGACATCATCATCGCCATGACAACCAATATGATATCATCGTCGCCATGATGACCATTATGACATCATCGTCGCCATGACAACCATTATGACATCATATTTGCCATGGCGACCATTGTGACATCACCGTCGCCATGACGACCAGTATGACATCACCGTCGCCATTACGACCATTATTAAATCACAGTCGCCATGACAACCATTATGACATCTTCGTCGCCATGACAACCATTATGACATCTTCGTCGCCATGACGACCATTATGACATCATGACATCACCGTTGCCATGATGACCATTATGACATCACCGTTGCCATGACGACCATTATGAGATCATCGTCGCCATGATGACCCTTTATGACATTATCGTCGCCATGACGACCCTTATGACATCATCGTCGCCATGGCAACCATTATGACATAATCGCCATGACAACCAATATGATATCATCGTCGCCATGATGACCATTATGACATCATTGTCGCCATGACAACCATTATGACATCATATTCGCCATGGCGACCATTATGACATCACCGTCGCCATGACGACCATTATGACATCATCGCAGCCATTACGACCATTATTAAATCACAGTCGCCATGACAACCATTATGACATCTTCGTCGCCATGACGACCATTATGACATCACCGTTGCCATGACGACCATTATGACATCACCATTGCCATGACGACCATTATGACATCATCGTCGCCATGACGACCATTATGACATCATCGTCGCCATGACAACCATTATGACATCACAATCGCCATGGCGACCATTATGACATCATCGTCACCATGGCAACCATTATGACATCTTCATCGCCATGACAACCAATGTGATATCATCGTCGCCAGGATGACCATTATGACATCATCGTCGCCATGACAACCATTATGACATCATCGTCGCCATGGCAACCATTATGACATCACCGTTGCCATGACGACCATTATGATATCATCGTAGCCATTACGACCATTATTAGATCACAGTCGCCATGACAACCATTATGACATCTTCATCGCCATGACGACCATTATGACATCATGACATCACCGTTGCCATGACGACCATTATGACATCACCGTTGCCATAACGACCATTATTACATCATCGTCGCCATGACGAGCATTATGACATCATCGTCGCCATGACAACCATTATGACATCATCGTCGCCATGGCAACCATTATGACATCATCATCGCCATGACAACCAATATGATATTATCGTCGCCATGACAACCATTATGACATCATCGCCGCCATGACAACCATTATGACATCATATTCGCCATGGCGACCATTATGACATCACCGTCGCCATGACGACCATTATGACATCACCATAGCCATTACGACCATTATTAAATCACTGTCGCCATGACAACCATTATGACATCACCGTCGCCATGACGACCATTATGACATCATGACATCACCATTGCCATGACGACCATTATGACATCACCGTTGCCATGATGACCATTATGACATCATCGTCGCCATGACGACCATTATGACATCATCGTCGCCATGACAACCATTATGACATCACAATCGCCATGACGACCATTATGACATCATCGTCGCCATGGCGACCATTATGACATCATCATCGCCAAGATGACCGTTATGAGAATATCGTCGCCATGACGACCCTTATGACATCATCGTCGCCATGGCAACCATTATGACATCATCATCGCCATGACAACCAATATGATATCATTGTCGCCATGACAACCATTATGACATCATCGTCGCAATGGCAACCATTATGACATCACGGTCGCCATGTCGACCATTATGACATCATCGTAGCCATTACGACCATTATTAAATCACAGTCGCCATGACAACCATTATGACATCTTCGTCGCCATGACGACCATTATGACATCACCGTTGCTATGACGACCATTATGACATCACCGTTGCCATGACGACCATTATGACATCATCGTAGCCATTACGACCATTATTAAATCACAGTCGCCATGACAACCATTATGACATCACCGTTGCCATGCCGACCATTATGACATTATGACATCACCATTGCCATGCCGACCATTATGACATCACCGTTGCCATGACGACCGTTATGACATCATCGTAGCCATTACGACCATTATTAAATCACAGTCGCCATGACAACCATTATGACATCTTCATCGCCATGACGACCATTATGACATCATGACATCACCGTTGCCATGACGACCATTATGACATCACCGTTGCCATGACGACCATTATGACATCATCGTCGCCATGGCGACCGTTATGACAATATCGTCGCCATGACGACCCTTATGACATCATCGTCGCCATGGCAACCATTATGACATCATCATCTCCATGACAACCAATATGATATCATTGTCGCCATGACAACCATTATGACATCATCGTCGCCATGGCAACCATTATGACATCACGGTCGCCATGTCGACCATTATGACATCATCGTAGCCATTACGACCATTATGACATCTTCGTCGCCATGACGACCATTATGACATCATGACATCACCGTTGCTATGACGACCATTATGACATCATCGTCGCCATGACAACCATTATGACATCATCGTCACCATGGCGACCATTATGACACCACCGTTGCCATGACGACCATTATGACATCATCGTCGTCTTGACGACAATTATGACATCATCATCGCCATGACGACCATTATGGCATCATCATCGTCATGATGACCGTTATGACATTATCATCGCCATGACGACCCTTATGACATCATCGTCGCCATGGCAACCAATATGACATCATCATCGCCATGACAACCAATATGATATCATCGTCGCCATGATGACCATTATGACATCATCGTCGCCATGACAACCATTATGACATCATCGTCGCCATGGCGACCATTATGACATCACCGTTGCCATGACGACCATTATGACATCATCGTAGCCATTACGACCATTATTAAATCACAGTCGCCATGACAACCATTATGACATCTTCGTCGCCATGACGACCATTATGACATCATGACATCACCGTTGCCATGACGACCATTATTACATCATCGTCGCCATGACGACCATTATGACATCATCGTCGCCATGACAACCATTATGACATCGTCGTCGCCATGGCAACCATTATGACATCATCATCGCCATGACAACCAATCTGATATCATCGTTGTCGTGACAACCATTATGACATCATATTCGCCATGGCGACCATTATGACATCACCGTCGCCATGACGACCATTATGACATCATTGTAGCCATTACGACCATTATTAAATCACAGTCGCCATGACAACCATTATGACATCTTCGTTGCCATGACGACCATTATGACATCACCGTTGCTATGACGACCATTATGACATCACCGTTGCCATGACGACCATTATGACATCATCGTAGCCATTACGACCATTATTAAATCACAGTCGCCATGACAACTATTATGACATCTTCGTCGCCATGATGACCATTATGACATCATAACATCACCGTTGCCATGACGACCATTATGACATCATCGTCGCCATGACAACCTTTATGACATCATCGTCGCCATGGCGACCATTCTGACACCACCGTTGCCATGACGACCATTATGACATCATCGTCGCCTTGACGACAATTATGACATCATCATCGCCATGACGAACATTATGACATCATCATCGCCATGATGTCCGTTATGACATTATCGTCGCCATGACGACCCTTATGACATCATCGTCGCCATGACAACCATTATGACAACATCATCGCCATGACAACCAATATGATATCATCGTCGCCATGATGACCATTATGACATCATCGACGCCATGACAACCATTATGACATCATCGTCGCCATGACGACCATTATGACATCATCGTAGCCATTACGACCATTATTAAATCACAGTCGCCATGACAACCATTATGACATCTTCGTCGCCATGACGACCATTATGACATCACAGTTGCCATGACGACCATTATGACATCACCGTTGCCATGACGACGATTATGACATCACCGTTGCCATGACGACCATTATGGCATCATCATCGCCATGATGACCCTTTATGACATTATCGTCGCCATGACGACCCTTATGACATCATCGTCGCCATGGCAACCATTATGACATCATCATCGCCATGACAACCAATATGATATCATCGTCGCCATGATGACCATTATGACATCATCGTCGCGATGACAACCATTATGACATCATCGTCGCCATGGCGACCATTATGACATCATCGTAGCCATTACGACCATTATTAAATCACAGTCGCCATGACAACCATTATGACATCATGACATCACCGTTGCCATGACGACCATTATGACATCACCGTTGCCATGACGACCATTATTACATTAGCGTCGCCATGACGAACATTATGACATCTTCGTCGCCATGACGACCATTATGACATCACCGTTGCTATGACGACCATTATGACATCACCGTTGCCATGACGACCATTATGACATCATCGTAGCCATTACGACCATTATTAAATCACAGTCGCCATGACAACCATTATGACATCTTCGTCGCCATGACGACCATTATGACATCATGACATCACCGTTGCCATGACGACCATTATGACATCATCGTCGCCATGACAACCATTATGACATCATCGTCGCCATGGCGACCATTATGACACCACCGTTGCCATGACGACCATTATGACATCATCGTCGCCTTAACGACAATTATGACATCATCATCGCCATGTCGAACATTATGACATCATCATCGCCATGATGACCGTTATGACATTATCGTCGCCATGACGACCCTTATGACATCATCGTCGCCATGGCAACCATTATGACATCATCATCGCCATGACAACCAATATGATATCATCGTCGCCATGATGACCATCATGACATCATCGTCGCCATGACAACCATTATGACATCATCGTCGCCATGGCGACCATTATGACATCACCGTTGGCATGACGACCATTACGACCATTATTAAATCACAGTCGCCATGACAACCATTATGACATCTTCGTCGCCATGACGACCATTATGACATCATGACATCACCATTGCCATGACGACCATTATGACATCACCGTTGCCATGACGACCATTATTACATTAGCGTCGCCATGACGACCATTATGACATCTTCGTCGCCATGACGACCATTATGACATCACCGTTGCTATGACGACCATTATGACATCACCGTTGCCATGACGACCATTATGACATCATCGTAGCCATTACGACCATTATTAAATCACAGTCGCCATGACAACCATTATGACATTTTCGTCGCCATGACGACCATTATGACATCATGACATCACCGTTGCCATGACGACCATTATGACATCATCGTCGCCATGACAACCATTATGACATCATCGTCACCATGGCGACCATTATGACACCACCGTTGCCATGACGACCATTATGACATCATCGTCGCCTTAACGACAATTATGACATCATGATCGCCATGACGAACATTATGACATCATCATCGCCATGGCAACCATTATGACATCATCATCGCCATGACAACCAATATGATATCATCGTCGCCATGATGACCATTATGACATTATCGTCGCCATGACGACCCTTATGACATCATCGTCGCCATGGCAACCATTATGACATCATCATCGCCATGACAACCAATATGATATCATCGTCGCCATGATGACCATTATGACATCATCGTCGCCATGACAACCATTATGACATCATCGTCACCATGGCGACCATTATGACATCACCGTCGCCATGACGACCACTATGACATCATCGTAGCCATTACGACCATTATTAAATCACAGTCGCCATGACAACCATTATGACATCTTCGTCGCCATGACGACCATTATGACATCACCGTTGCCATGACGACCATTATGACATCACCTTTGTCATGACAACCATTATGACATCATCGTCGCCATGACGACCATTATGACATCATCGTCGCCATGACAACCATTATGACATCACAATCGCCATGACGACCATTATGGCATCATCATCGCCATGATGACCCTTTATGACATTATCGTCGCCATGACGACCCTTATGACATCATCGTCGCCATGGCAACCATTATGACATCATCATCGCCATGACAACCAATATGATATCATCGTCGCCATGATGACCATTATGACATCATCGTCGCGATGACAACCATTATGACATCATCGTCGCCATGGCGACCATTATGACATCACCGTTGGCATGACGACCATTATGACATCATCGTAGCCATTACGACCATTATTAAATCACAGTCGCCATGACAACCATTATGGCATCTTTGTCGCCATGACGACCATTATGACATCATGACATCACCGTTGCCATGACGACCATTATGACATCACCGTTGCCATGACGACCATTATTACATTAGCGTCGCCATGACGACCATTATGACATCATCGTCACCATGACAACCATTATGACATAATCGTCGCCATGACAAACATTATGACATCATCGCCATGACAACCAATATGATATCATCGTCGCCATGACAACCATTATGACATCATCGTCGCCATGACAACCATTATGACATCATCGTCGCCATGACGACCATTATGACATCATCGTCGCCATGACGACCGTTATGACAATATCGTCGCCATGACTACCCTTATGACATCATCGTCGCCATGGCAACCATTATGACATCATCATCGCCATGACAACCAATATGATATCATTGTCGCCATGACAACCATTGTGAAATCACGGTCGCCATGTCGACCATTATGACATCATCGTAGCCATTACGACCATTATTAAATCACAGTCGCCATGACAACCATTATGACATGTTCGTCGCCATGACGACCATTATGACATCATGACATCACCGTTGCTATGACGACCATTATGACATCACCGTTGCCATGACGACCATTATGACATCATCGTAGCCATTACGACCATTATTAAATCAAAGTCGCCATGCCAACCATTATGACATCTTCGTCGCCATGACGACCATTATGACTTCATAACATCACCGTTGCTATGACGACCATTATGACATCACCGTTGCCATGACGACCATTATGACATCACCGTTGCCATGGCGACCATTATGACACCACCATTGACATGACGACCATTATGACATCATCGTCGCCTTGACGACAATTATGACATCATCGTCACCATGACAACCATTATGACATCATCGTCGCCATGGCGACCATTATGACATCACCGTCGCCATGACGACCATTATGACATCATCGTAGCCATTACGACCATTATTAAATCACAGTCGCCATGACAACCATTATGACATCTTCGTCGCCATGACGACCATTATGACATCATGACATCACCGTTGCCATGACGACCATTATGACATCACCGTTGCCATGACGACCATTATGACATCATCGTCGCCATGACGACCATTATGACATCATCGTCGCCATGACGACCATTATGACATCACAATCGCCATGACGACCATTATGGCATCATCATCGCCATGATGACCCTTTATGACATTATCGTCGCCATGACGACACTTATGACATCATCGTCGCCATGGCAACCATTATGACATCATCATCGCCATGACAACCAATATGATATCATCGTCGCCATGATGACCATTATGACATCATCGTCGCCATGACAACCATTATGACATCATATTCGCCATGGCGACCATTATGACATCACCGTCGCCATGACGACCATTATGACATCATGACATCACCGTTGCCATGACGACCATTATGACAACACCGTTGCCATGACGTCCATTATGACATCATCGTCGCCATGACGACCATTATGACATCATTGTCGCCATGACAACCATTATGACATCACAATCGCCATGACGACCATTATGGCATCATCATCGCCATGACGACCCTTTATGACATTATCGTCGCCATGACGACCCTTATGACATCATCGTCGCCATGGCAACCATTATGACATCATCATCGCCATGACAACCAATATGATATCATCGTCGCCATGACGACCATTATGACATCATCGTCGCCATGGCGACCATTATGACATCATGACATCACCGTTGCTATGACGACCATTATGACATCATCGTCGCCATGACAACCATTATGACATCATCGTCACCATGGCGACCATTATGACACCACCGTTGCCATGACGACCATTATGACATCATCGTCGCCTTGACGACAATTATGACATCATCATCGCCATGACGACCATTATGGCATCATCATCGTCATGATGACCGTTATGACATTATCATCGCCATGACGACCCTTATGACATCATCGTCGCCATGGCAACCAATATGACATCATCATCGCCATGACAACCAATATGATATCATCGTCGCCATGATGACCATTATGACATCATCGTCGCCATGACAAAAATTATGACATCATCGTCGCCATGACGACCATTATGACATCATCGTCGCCATGACAAAAATTATGACATCATCGTCGCCATGGCGACCATTATTAAATCAGTCGCCATGACAACCATTATGACATCTTCGTCGCCATGACGACCATTATGACATCATGACATCACCGTTGCCATGACGACCATTATGACATCACCGTTGCCATGACGACCATTATGACATCATCGTCGCCATGACGACCATTATGACATCATCGTCGCCATGACGACCATTATGACATCATCGTCGCCATGACAACCATTATGACATCATCGTCGCCATGGCAACCATTATGACATCATCATCGCCATGACAACCAATATGATATCATCGTCGTCGTGACAACCATTATGACATCATATTCGCCATGGCGACCATTATGACATCACCGTCGCCATGACGACCATTATGACATCATCGTAGGCATTACGACCATTATTAAATCACAGTCGCCATGACAACCATTATGACATCACCGTTGCTATGACGACCATTATGACATCACCGTTGCCATGACGACCATTATGACATCATCGTACCATTACGACCATTATTAAATCACAGTCGCCATGACAACCATTATGACATCTTCGTCGCCATGACGACCATTATGACATCATGACATCACCGTTGCCATGACGACCATTATGACATCATCGTCGCCATGACAACCATTATGACATCATCGTCGCCATGGCGACCATTATGACACCACCGTTGCCATGACGACCATTATGACATCATCGTCGCCATGACGACCATTATGACATCATCGTCGCCTTGACGACAATTATGACATCATCATCGCCATGACGAACATTATGACATCATCATCGCCATGATGACCGTTATGACATTATCGTCGCCATGACGACCCTTATGACATCATCGTCGCCATGGCAACCATTATGACATCATCATCGCCATGACAACGAATATGATATCATCGTCGCCATGATGACCATTATGACATCATCGTCGCCATGACAACCATTATGACATCATCGTCGCCATGGCGACCATTATGACATCACCGTCGCCATGACGACCATTATGACATCATCGTAGCCATTACGACCATTATTAAATCACAGTCGCCATGACAACCATTATGACATCATGACATCACCGTTGCCATGACGACCATTATGACAACACCGTTGCCATGACGTCCATTATGACATCATCGTCGCCATGACGACCATTATGACATCATTGTCGCCATGACAACCATTATGACATCACAATCGCCATGACGACCATTATGGCATCATCATCGCCATGACGACCCTTTATGACATTATCGTCGCCATGACGACCCTTATGACATCATCGTCGCCATGGCAACCATTATGACATCATCATCGCCATGACAACCAATATGATATCATCGTCGCCATGACGACCATTATGACATCATCGTCGCCATGGCGACCATTATGGCATCATCATCGTCATGATGACCGTTATGACATTATCATCGCCATGACGACCCTTATGACATCATCGTCGCCATGGCAACCAATATGACATCATCATCGCCATGACAACCAATATGATATCATCGTCGCCATGATGACCATTATGACATCATCGTCGCCATGACAAAAATTATGACATCATCGTCGCCATGGCGAAAATTATGACATCACCGTTGCCATGACGACCATTATGACATCATCGTAGCCATTACGACCATTATTAAATCAGTCGCCATGACAACCATTATGACATCTTCGTCGCCATGACGACCATTATGACATCATGACATCACCGTTGCCATGACGACCATTATGACATCACCGTTGCCATTATTACATCATCGTCGCCATGACGACCATTATGACATCATCGTCGCCATGACGACCATTATGACATCATCGTCGCCATGACAACCATTATGACATCATCGTCGCCATGGCAACCATTATGACATCATCATCGCCATGACAACCAATATGATATCATCGTCGTCGTGACAACCATTATGACATCATATTCGCCATGGCGACCATTATGACATCACCGTCGCCATGACGACCATTATGACATCATCGTAGGCATTACGACCATTATTAAATCACAGTCGCCATGACAACCATTATGACATCTTCGTCGCCATGACGACCATTATGACATCATGACATCACCGTTGCCATGACGACCATTATGACATCACCGTTGCCATGACGACCATTATGACATCATCGTCGCCATGACGACCATTATGACATCATCGTCGCCATGACGACCATTATGACATCACAATCGCCATGACGACCATTATGGCATCATCATCGCCATGATGACCCTTTATGACATTATCGTCGCCATGACGACACTTATGACATCATCGTCGCCATGGCAACCATTATGACATCATCATCGCCATGACAACCAATATGATATCATCGTCGCCATGATGACCATTATGACATCATCGTCGCCATGACAACCATTATGACATCATATTCGCCATGGCGACCATTATGACATCACCGTCGCCATGACGACCATTATGACATCATGACATCACCGTTGCCATGACGACCATTATGACAACACCGTTGCCATGACGTCCATTATGACATCATCGTCGCCATGACGACCATTATGACATCATTGTCGCCATGACAACCATTATGACATCACAATCGCCATGACGACCATTATGGCATCATCATCGCCATGACGACCCTTTATGACATTATCGTCGCCATGACGACCCTTATGACATCATCGTCGCCATGGCAACCATTATGACATCATCATCGCCATGACAACCAATATGATATCATCGTCGCCATGACGACCATTATGACATCATCGTCGCCATGGCGACCATTATGACATCATGACATCACCGTTGCTATGACGACCATTATGACATCATCGTCGCCATGACAACCATTATGACATCATCGTCACCATGGCGACCATTATGACACCACCGTTGCCATGACGACCATTATGACATCATCGTCGCCTTGACGACAATTATGACATCATCATCGCCATGACGACCATTATGGCATCATCATCGTCATGATGACCGTTATGACATTATCATCGCCATGACGACCCTTATGACATCATCGTCGCCATGGCAACCAATATGACATCATCATCGCCATGACAACCAATATGATATCATCGTCGCCATGATGACCATTATGACATCATCGTCGCCATGACAAAAATTATGACATCATCGTCGCCATGGCGACCATTATGACATCACCGTTGCCATGACGACCATTATGACATCATCGTAGCCATTACGACCATTATTAAATCAGTCGCCATGACAACCATTATGACATCTTCGTCGCCATGACGACCATTATGACATCATGACATCACCGTTGCCATGACGACCATTATGACATCACCGTTGCCATGACGACCATTATGACATCATCGTCGCCATGACGACCATTATGACATCATCGTCGCCATGACGACCATTATGACATCATCGTCGCCATGACAACCATTATGACATCATCGTCGCCATGGCAACCATTATGACATCATCATCGCCATGACAACCAATATGATATCATCGTCGTCGTGACAACCATTATGACATCATATTCGCCATGGCGACCATTATGACATCACCGTCGCCATGACGACCATTATGACATCATCGTAGGCATTACGACCATTATTAAATCACAGTCGCCATGACAACCATTATGACATCACCGTTGCTATGACGACCATTATGACATCACCGTTGCCATGACGACCATTATGACATCATCGTACCATTACGACCATTATTAAATCACAGTCGCCATGACAACCATTATGACATCTTCGTCGCCATGACGACCATTATGACATCATGACATCACCGTTGCCATGACGACCATTATGACATCATCGTCGCCATGACGACCATTATGACATCATCGTCGCCATGACAACCATTATGACATCATCGTCGCCATGGCGACCATTATGACACCACCGTTGCCATGACGACCATTATGACATCATCGTCGCCATGACGACCATTATGACATCATCGTCGCCTTGACGACAATTATGACATCATCATCGCCATGACGAACATTATGACATCATCATCGCCATGATGACCGTTATGACATTATCGTCGCCATGACGACCCTTATGACATCATCGTCGCCATGGCAACCATTATGACATCATCATCGCCATGACAACGAATATGATATCATCGTCGCCATGATGACCATTATGACATCATCGTCGCCATGACAACCATTATGACATCATCGTCGCCATGGCGACCATTATGACATCACCGTCGCCATGACGACCATTATGACATCATCGTAGCCATTACGACCATTATTAAATCACAGTCGCCATGACAACCATTATGACATCATGACATCACCGTTGCCATGACGACCATTATGACAACACCGTTGCCATGACGTCCATTATGACATCATCGTCGCCATGACGACCATTATGACATCATTGTCGCCATGACAACCATTATGACATCACAATCGCCATGACGACCATTATGGCATCATCATCGCCATGACGACCCTTTATGACATTATCGTCGCCATGACGACCCTTATGACATCATCGTCGCCATGGCAACCATTATGACATCATCATCGCCATGACAACCAATATGATATCATCGTCGCCATGACGACCATTATGACATCATCGTCGCCATGGCGACCATTATGGCATCATCATCGTCATGATGACCGTTATGACATTATCATCGCCATGACGACCCTTATGACATCATCGTCGCCATGGCAACCAATATGACATCATCATCGCCATGACAACCAATATGATATCATCGTCGCCATGATGACCATTATGACATCATCGTCGCCATGACAAAAATTATGACATCATCGTCGCCATGGCGAAAATTATGACATCACCGTTGCCATGACGACCATTATGACATCATCGTAGCCATTACGACCATTATTAAATCAGTCGCCATGACAACCATTATGACATCTTCGTCGCCATGACAACCATTATGACATCATGACATCACCGTTGCCATGACGACCATTATGACATCACCGTTGCCATTATTACATCATCGTCGCCATGACGACCATTATGACATCATCGTCGCCATGACGACCATTATGACATCATCGTCGCCATGACAACCATTATGACATCATCGTCGCCATGGCAACCATTATGACATCATCATCGCCATGACAACCAATATGATATCATCGTCGTCGTGACAACCATTATGACATCATATTCGCCATGGCGACCATTATGACATCACCGTCGCCATGACGACCATTATGACATCATCGTAGGCATTACGACCATTATTAAATCACAGTCGCCATGACAACCATTATGACATCTTCGTCGCCATGACGACCATTATGACATCATGACATCACCGTTGCCATGACGACCATTATGACATCACCGTTGCCATGACGACCATTATGACATCATCGTCGCCATGACGACCATTATGACATCATCGTCGCCATGACGACCATTATGACATCACAATCGCCATGACGACCATTATGGCATCATCATCGCCATGATGACCCTTTATGACATTATCGTCGCCATGACGACACTTATGACATCATCGTCGCCATGGCAACCATTATGACATCATCATCGCCATGACAACCAATATGATATCATCGTCGCCATGATGACCATTATGACATCATCGTCGCCATGACAACCATTATGACATCATATTCGCCATGGCGACCATTATGACATCACCGTCGCCATGACGACCATTATGACATCATGACATCACCGTTGCCATGACGACCATTATGACAACACCGTTGCCATGACGTCCATTATGACATCATCGTCGCCATGACGACCATTATGACATCATTGTCGCCATGACAACCATTATGACATCACAATCGCCATGACGACCATTATGGCATCATCATCGCCATGACGACCCTTTATGACATTATCGTCGCCATGACGACCCTTATGACATCATCGTCGCCATGGCAACCATTATGACATCATCATCGCCATGACAACCAATATGATATCATCGTCGCCATGACGACCATTATGACATCATCGTCGCCATGGCGACCATTATGACATCATGACATCACCGTTGCTATGACGACCATTATGACATCATCGTCGCCATGACAACCATTATGACATCATCGTCACCATGGCGACCATTATGACACCACCGTTGCCATGACGACCATTATGACATCATCGTCGCCTTGACGACAATTATGACATCATCATCGCCATGACGACCATTATGGCATCATCATCGTCATGATGACCGTTATGACATTATCATCGCCATGACGACCCTTATGACATCATCGTCGCCATGGCAACCAATATGACATCATCATCGCCATGACAACCAATATGATATCATCGTCGCCATGATGACCATTATGACATCATCGTCGCCATGACAAAAATTATGACATCATCGTCGCCATGGCGACCATTATGACATCACCGTTGCCATGACGACCATTATGACATCATCGTAGCCATTACGACCATTATTAAATCAGTCGCCATGACAACCATTATGACATCTTCGTCGCCATGACGACCATTATGACATCATGACATCACCGTTGCCATGACGACCATTATGACATCACCGTTGCCATGACGACCATTATGACATCATCGTCGCCATGACGACCATTATGACATCATCGTCGCCATGACGACCATTATGACATCATCGTCGCCATGACAACCATTATGACATCATCGTCGCCATGGCAACCATTATGACATCATCATCGCCATGACAACCAATATGATATCATCGTCGTCGTGACAACCATTATGACATCATATTCGCCATGGCGACCATTATGACATCACCGTCGCCATGACGACCATTATGACATCATCGTAGGCATTACGACCATTATTAAATCACAGTCGCCATGACAACCATTATGACATCACCGTTGCTATGACGACCATTATGACATCACCGTTGCCATGACGACCATTATGACATCATCGTACCATTACGACCATTATTAAATCACAGTCGCCATGACAACCATTATGACATCTTCGTCGCCATGACGACCATTATGACATCATGACATCACCGTTGCCATGACGACCATTATGACATCATCGTCGCCATGACGACCATTATGACATCATCGTCGCCATGACAACCATTATGACATCATCGTCGCCATGGCGACCATTATGACACCACCGTTGCCATGACGACCATTATGACATCATCGTCGCCATGACGACCATTATGACATCATCGTCGCCTTGACGACAATTATGACATCATCATCGCCATGACGAACATTATGACATCATCATCGCCATGATGACCGTTATGACATTATCGTCGCCATGACGACCCTTATGACATCATCGTCGCCATGGCAACCATTATGACATCATCATCGCCATGACAACGAATATGATATCATCGTCGCCATGATGACCATTATGACATCATCGTCGCCATGACAACCATTATGACATCATCGTCGCCATGGCGACCATTATGACATCACCGTCGCCATGACGACCATTATGACATCATCGTAGCCATTACGACCATTATTAAATCACAGTCGCCATGACAACCATTATGACATCATGACATCACCGTTGCCATGACGACCATTATGACAACACCGTTGCCATGACGTCCATTATGACATCATCGTCGCCATGACGACCATTATGACATCATTGTCGCCATGACAACCATTATGACATCACAATCGCCATGACGACCATTATGGCATCATCATCGCCATGACGACCCTTTATGACATTATCGTCGCCATGACGACCCTTATGACATCATCGTCGCCATGGCAACCATTATGACATCATCATCGCCATGACAACCAATATGATATCATCGTCGCCATGACGACCATTATGACATCATCGTCGCCATGGCGACCATTATGGCATCATCATCGTCATGATGACCGTTATGACATTATCATCGCCATGACGACCCTTATGACATCATCGTCGCCATGGCAACCAATATGACATCATCATCGCCATGACAACCAATATGATATCATCGTCGCCATGATGACCATTATGACATCATCGTCGCCATGACAAAAATTATGACATCATCGTCGCCATGGCGAAAATTATGACATCACCGTTGCCATGACGACCATTATGACATCATCGTAGCCATTACGACCATTATTAAATCAGTCGCCATGACAACCATTATGACATCTTCGTCGCCATGACAACCATTATGACATCATGACATCACCGTTGCCATGACGACCATTATGACATCACCGTTGCCATTATTACATCATCGTCGCCATGACGACCATTATGACATCATCGTCGCCATGACGACCATTATGACATCATCGTCGCCATGACAACCATTATGACATCATCGTCGCCATGGCAACCATTATGACATCATCATCGCCATGACAACCAATATGATATCATCGTCGTCGTGACAACCATTATGACATCATATTCGCCATGGCGACCATTATGACATCACCGTCGCCATGACGACCATTATGACATCATCGTAGGCATTACGACCATTATTAAATCACAGTCGCCATGACAACCATTATGACATCTTCGTCGCCATGACGACCATTATGACATCATGACATCACCGTTGCCATGACGACCATTATGACATCACCGTTGCCATGACGACCATTATGACATCATCGTCGCCATGACGACCATTATGACATCATCGTCGCCATGACGACCATTATGACATCACAATCGCCATGACGACCATTATGGCATCATCATCGCCATGATGACCCTTTATGACATTATCGTCGCCATGACGACACTTATGACATCATCGTCGCCATGGCAACCATTATGACATCATCATCGCCATGACAACCAATATGATATCATCGTCGCCATGATGACCATTATGACATCATCGTCGCCATGACAACCATTATGACATCATATTCGCCATGGCGACCATTATGACATCACCGTCGCCATGACGACCATTATGACATCATGACATCACCGTTGCCATGACGACCATTATGACAACACCGTTGCCATGACGTCCATTATGACATCATCGTCGCCATGACGACCATTATGACATCATTGTCGCCATGACAACCATTATGACATCACAATCGCCATGACGACCATTATGGCATCATCATCGCCATGACGACCCTTTATGACATTATCGTCGCCATGACGACCCTTATGACATCATCGTCGCCATGGCAACCATTATGACATCATCATCGCCATGACAACCAATATGATATCATCGTCGCCATGACGACCATTATGACATCATCGTCGCCATGGCGACCATTATGACATCATGACATCACCGTTGCTATGACGACCATTATGACATCATCGTCGCCATGACAACCATTATGACATCATCGTCACCATGGCGACCATTATGACACCACCGTTGCCATGACGACCATTATGACATCATCGTCGCCTTGACGACAATTATGACATCATCATCGCCATGACGACCATTATGGCATCATCATCGTCATGATGACCGTTATGACATTATCATCGCCATGACGACCCTTATGACATCATCGTCGCCATGGCAACCAATATGACATCATCATCGCCATGACAACCAATATGATATCATCGTCGCCATGATGACCATTATGACATCATCGTCGCCATGACAAAAATTATGACATCATCGTCGCCATGGCGACCATTATGACATCACCGTTGCCATGACGACCATTATGACATCATCGTAGCCATTACGACCATTATTAAATCAGTCGCCATGACAACCATTATGACATCTTCGTCGCCATGACGACCATTATGACATCATGACATCACCGTTGCCATGACGACCATTATGACATCACCGTTGCCATGACGACCATTATGACATCATCGTCGCCATGACGACCATTATGACATCATCGTCGCCATGACGACCATTATGACATCATCGTCGCCATGACAACCATTATGACATCATCGTCGCCATGGCAACCATTATGACATCATCATCGCCATGACAACCAATATGATATCATCGTCGTCGTGACAACCATTATGACATCATATTCGCCATGGCGACCATTATGACATCACCGTCGCCATGACGACCATTATGACATCATCGTAGGCATTACGACCATTATTAAATCACAGTCGCCATGACAACCATTATGACATCACCGTTGCTATGACGACCATTATGACATCACCGTTGCCATGACGACCATTATGACATCATCGTACCATTACGACCATTATTAAATCACAGTCGCCATGACAACCATTATGACATCTTCGTCGCCATGACGACCATTATGACATCATGACATCACCGTTGCCATGACGACCATTATGACATCATCGTCGCCATGACAACCATTATGACATCATCGTCGCCATGGCGACCATTATGACACCACCGTTGCCATGACGACCATTATGACATCATCGTCGCCATGACGACCATTATGACATCATCGTCGCCTTGACGACAATTATGACATCATCATCGCCATGACGAACATTATGACATCATCATCGCCATGATGACCGTTATGACATTATCGTCGCCATGACGACCCTTATGACATCATCGTCGCCATGGCAACCATTATGACATCATCATCGCCATGACAACGAATATGATATCATCGTCGCCATGATGACCATTATGACATCATCGTCGCCATGACAACCATTATGACATCATCGTCGCCATGGCGACCATTATGACATCACCGTCGCCATGACGACCATTATGACATCATCGTAGCCATTACGACCATTATTAAATCACAGTCGCCATGACAACCATTATGACATCATGACATCACCGTTGCCATGACGACCATTATGACAACACCGTTGCCATGACGTCCATTATGACATCATCGTCGCCATGACGACCATTATGACATCATTGTCGCCATGACAACCATTATGACATCACAATCGCCATGACGACCATTATGGCATCATCATCGCCATGACGACCCTTTATGACATTATCGTCGCCATGACGACCCTTATGACATCATCGTCGCCATGGCAACCATTATGACATCATCATCGCCATGACAACCAATATGATATCATCGTCGCCATGACGACCATTATGACATCATCGTCGCCATGGCGACCATTATGGCATCATCATCGTCATGATGACCGTTATGACATTATCATCGCCATGACGACCCTTATGACATCATCGTCGCCATGGCAACCAATATGACATCATCATCGCCATGACAACCAATATGATATCATCGTCGCCATGATGACCATTATGACATCATCGTCGCCATGACAAAAATTATGACATCATCGTCGCCATGGCGAAAATTATGACATCACCGTTGCCATGACGACCATTATGACATCATCGTAGCCATTACGACCATTATTAAATCAGTCGCCATGACAACCATTATGACATCTTCGTCGCCATGACGACCATTATGACATCATGACATCACCGTTGCCATGACGACCATTATGACATCACCGTTGCCATTATTACATCATCGTCGCCATGACGAACATTATGACATCATCGTCGCCATGACGACCATTATGACATCATCGTCGCCATGACAACCATTATGACATCATCGTCGCCATGGCAACCATTATGACATCATCATCGCCATGACAACCAATATGATATCATCGTCGTCGTGACAACCATTATGACATCATATTCGCCATGGCGACCATTATGACATCACCGTCGCCATGACGACCATTATGACATCATCGTAGGCATTACGACCATTATTAAATCACAGTCGCCATGACAACCATTATGACATCACCGTTGCTATGACGACCATTATGACATCACCGTTGCCATGACGACCATTATGACATCATCGTAGCCATTACGACCATTATTAAATCACAGTCGCCATGACAACCATTATGACATCTTCGTCGCCATGACGACCATTATGACATCATGACATCACCGTTGCCATGACGACCATTATGACATCATCGTCGCCATGACAACCATTATGACATCATCGTCGCCATGGCGACCATTATGACACCACCGTTGCCATGACGACCATTATGACATCATCGTCGCCATGACGACCATTATGACATCATCGTCGCCTTGACGACAATTATGACATCATCATCGCCATGACGAACATTATGACATCATCATCGCCATGATGACCGTTATGACAGTATCGTCGCCATGACGACCCTTATGACATCATCGTCGCCATGGCAACCATTATGACATTTTCATCGCCATGACAACCAATATGATATCATCGTCGCCATGATGACCATTATGACATCATCGTCGCCATGACAACCATTATGACATCATCGTCGCCATGGCAACCATTATGACATCATCATCGCCATGACAACCAATATGATATCATCGTCGTCGTGACAACCATTATGACATCATATTCGCCATGGCGACCATTATGTCATCACCGTCGCCATGACGACCATTATGACATCATCGTAGCCATTACGACCATTATTAAATCACAGTCGCCATGACAACCATTATGACATCTTCGTCGCCATGACGACCATTATGACATCATGACATCACCGTTGCCATGACGACCATTATGACATCATCGTCGCCATGACAACCATTATGACATCATCGTCGCCATGGCGACCATTATGACACCAACGTTGCCATGACGACCATTATGACATCATCGTCGCCTTGACGACAATTATGACATCATCATCGCCATGACGAACATTATGACATCATCATCGCCATGATGACCGTTATGACATTATCGTCGCCATGACGACCCTTATGACATCATCGTCGCCATGGCAACCATTATGACATCATCATCGCCATAACAACCAATATGATATCGTCGTCGCCATGATGACCATTATGACATCATCGTCGTCGTGACAACCATTATGACATCATATTCGCCATGGCGACCATTATGACATTACCGTCGCCATGACGACCATTATGACATCATCGTAGCCATTACGACCATTATTAAATCACAGTCGCCATGACAACCATTATGACATCTTCGTCGCCATGACGACCATTATGACATCACCGTTGCTATGACGACCATTATGACATCACCGTAGCCATTACGACCATTATTAAATCACAGTCGCCATGACAACCATTATGACATCTTTGTCGCCATGACGACCATTATGACATCATGACATCATCGTCGCCATGACGACCATTATGACATCATCGTCGCCATGGCGACCATTATGACACCAACGTTGCCATGACGACCATTATGACATCATCGTCGCCTTGACGACAATTATGACATCATCGTCGCCTTGACGACAATTATGACATCATCATCGCCATGACGAACATTATGACATCATCATCGCCATGATGACCGTTATGACATTATCGTCGCCATGACGACCCTTATGACATCATCGTCGCCATGGCAACCATTATGACATCATCATCGCCATGACAAACAATATGATATCATCGTCGCCATGATGACCATTATGACATCATCGTCGCCATGACAACCATTATGACATCATCGTCGCCATGGCGACCATTATGACATCACCGTCGCCATGACGACCATTATGACATCATCGTAGCCATTACGACCATTATTAAATCACAGTCGCCATGACAACCATTATGACATCTTCGTCGCCATGACGACCATTATGACATCACCGTTGCCATGACGACCATTATGGCATCACCGTTGCCATGACGACCATTATGACATCATCGTTGCCATGACGACCATTATGGCATCATCATCGCCATGATGACCCTTTATGACATTATCGTCGCAATGACGACCCTTATGACATCATCGTCGCCATGGCAACCATTATGACATCATCATCGCCATGACAACCAATATGATATCATCGTCGCCATGATGACCATTATGACATCATCATCGCCATGACAACCATTATGACATCATCGTCACCATGGCGACCATTATGACATCACCGTCGCCATGACGACCATTATGACATCATCGTAGCCATTACGACCATTATTAAATCACAGTCGCCATGACAACCATTATGACATCTTCGTCGCCATGACGACCATTATGACATCACCGTTGCCATGACGACCATTATGACATCACCGTTGTCATGACAACCATTATGACATCATCGTCGCCATGACGACCATTATGACATCATCGTCGCCATGACAACCATTATGACATCACAATCGCCATGACAACCATTATGGCATCATCATCGCCATGATGACCCTTTATTACATTATCGTCGCCATGACGACCCTTATGACATCATCGTCGCCATGGCAACCATTATGACATCATCATCGCCATGACAACCAATATGATATCATCATCGCCATGATGACCATTATGACATCATGGTCGCGATGACAACCATTATGACATCATCGTCGCCATGGCGACCATTATGACATCACCGTTGGCATGACGACCATTATGACATCATCGTAGCCATTACGACCATTATTAAATCACAGTCGCCATGACAACCATTATGGCATCTTCGTCGCCATGACGACCATTATGACATCATGACATCACCGTTGCCATGACGACCATTATGACATCACCGTTGCCATGACGACCATTATTACATTAGCGTCGCCATGACGACCATTATGACATCATCGTCACCATGACAACCATTATGACATAATCGTAGCCATGGCAAACATTATGACATCATCATCGCCATGACAACCAATATGATATCATAGTCGCCATGACAACCATTATGACATCATCGTCGCCATGAAAACCATTATGACATCATCGTCGCCATGACGACCATTATGACATCATCGTCGCCATGACGACCGTTATGACAATATCGTCGCCATGACGACCCTTATTACATCATCGTCGCCATGGCGACCATTATGACACCACCGTCGCCATGACGACCATTATGACATCATCGTAGCCATTACGACCATTATTAAATCACAGTCGCCATGACAACCATTATGACATCTTCGTCGCCATGACAACCATTATGACATCATGACATCACCGTTGCCATGACGACCATTATGACAACATCGTCGCCATGACAACCATTATGACATCATCGTCACCATGGCGACCATTATGACACCACCGTTGCCATGACGACCATTATGATATCATCGTCGCCTTAACGACAATTATGACATCATCATCGCCATGACGAACATTATGACATCATCATCGCCATGATGACCGTTATGACATTATCGTCGCCATGACGACCCTTATGACATCATCGTCGCCATGACAACCATTATGACATCATCGTCACCATGGCGACCATTATGACATCACCGTCGCCATGACGACCATTATGACATCATCGTAGCCATTACGACCATTATTAAATCACAGTCGCCATGACAACCATTATGACATCTTCGTCGCCATGACGACCATTATGACATCACCGTTGCCGTGACGACCATTATGACATCACCGTTGTCATGACGACCATTATGATATCATATTCGCCATGACGACCATTATAACATCATCGTCGCCATGACAACCATTATGACATCACAATCGCCATGACGACCATTATGGCATCATCATCGCCATGATGACCCTTTATGACATTATCGTCGCCATGACGACCCTTATGACATCATCGTCGCCATGGCAACCATTATGACATCATCATCGCCATGACAACCAATATGATATCATCGTCGCCATGATGACCATTATGACATCATCGTCGCTATGACAACCATTATGACATCATCGTCGCCATGGCGACCATTATGACATCACCGTTGCCATGACGACCATTATGACATCATCGTAGCCATTACGACCATTATTAAATCACAGTCGCCATGACAACCATTATGACATCTTCGTCGCCATGAAGACCATTATGACATCATGACATCTCCGTTGCCATGACGACCATTATGACATCACCGTTGCCATGACGACCATTATGACATCATCGTCGCCATGACGACCATTATGACATCATCATCGCCATGACAACCAATACGATATCATTGTCGCCATGACAACCATTATGACATCATCGTCGTCATGACAACCATTATGACATCATATTCGCCATGACGACCATTATGACATCATCGTCGCCATGATGACCGTTATGACAATATCGTCGCCATGACGACCCTTATGACATCATCGTCGCCATGGCAACCATTATGACATCATCATCGCCATGACAACCAATATGATATCATTGTCGCCATGACAACCATTATGACATCATCGTCGCCATGGCAACCATTTTGACATCACGGTCGCCATGTCAACCATTATGACATCATCGTAGCCATTGCGACCATTATTAAATCACAGTCGTCATGACAACCATTATGACATCTTCGTCGCCATGACGACCATTATGACATCACCGTTGCTATGACGACCATTATGACATACCGCTGCCATGACGACCATTATGACATCATCGTAGCCATTACGACCATTATTAAATCATAGTCGCCATGACAACCATTATGACATCTTCGTCGCCATGACGACCATTATGACATCATGACATCACCGTTGCCATGACGACCATTATGACTCCACCGTTGCCATGACGACCATTATTACATTAGCGTCGCCATGACGACCATTATGACATCATCGTCACCATGACAACCATTATGACATAATCGTCGCCATGGCAAACATTATGACATCATCATCGCCATGACAACCAATATGATATCATCGTCGCCATGACAACCATTATGACATCATCGTCGCCATGACAACCATTATAACATCATATTCTCCATGACGACCATTATGACATCATCGTCGCCATGACGACCATTATGACATCATCGTCGCCATGGCAACCATTATGACATCATCATCGCCATGACAACCAATATGATATCATTGTCGCCATGACAACCATTGTGAAATCACGGTCGCCATGTCGACCATTATGACATCATCGTAGCCATTACGACCATTATTAAATCACAGTCGCCATGACAAGCATTATGACATCTTCGTCGCCATGACGACCATTATGACATCATGACATCACCGTTGCTATGACGACCATTATGACATCACCGTTGCCATGACGACCATTATGACATCACCGTTGCCATGGCGACCATTATGACACCACCGTTGACATGACGACCATTATGACATCATCGTCGCCTTGACGACAATTATGACATCATCGTCGCCATGACAACCATTATGACATCATCGTCGCCATGACGACCATTATGACATCATCGTAGCCATTACGACCATTACTAAATCACAGTCGCCATGACAACCATTATGACATCTTCGTCGCCATGACGACCATTATGACATCATGACATCACCGTTGCCATGACGTCCATTATGACATCACCATTGCCATGATGACCATTATGACATCATCGTCGCCATGACGACCATTATGACATCATCATCGCCATGACAACCAATACGATATCATTGTCGCCATGACAACCATTATGACATCATCGTCGCCATGACAACTATTATGACATCATATTCGCCATGACGACCATTATGACATCATCGTCGCCATGATGACGGTTATGACAATATCGTCGCCATGACGACCCTTATGACATCATCGTCGCCATGGCAACCATTATGACATCATCATCGCCATGACAACCAATATGATATCATTGTCGCCATGACAACCATTATGACATCATCGTCGCCATGGCAACCATTTTGACATCACGGTCGCCATGTCAACCATTATGACATCATCGTAGTCATTACGACCATTATTAAATCACAGTCGTCATGACAACCATTATGACATCTTTGTCGCAATGACGACCATTATGACATCACTGTTGCTATGACGACCATTATGACATACCGCTGCCATGACGACCATTATGACATCATCGTAGCCATTACGACCATTATTAAATCACAATCGCCATGACAACCATTATGACATCTTCGTCGCCATGACGACCATTATGACATCATGACATCACCGTTGCCATGACGACCATTATGACATCACCGTTGCCATGACGACCATTATTACATTAGCGTCGCCATGACGACCATTATGACATCATCGTCACCATGACAACCATTATGACATAATCGTCGCCATGGCAAACATTATGACATCATCATCGCCATGACAACCAATATGATATCATCGTCGCCATGACAACCATTATGACATCATCGTCGCCATGACAACCATTATGACATCATATTCGCCATGACGACCATTATGACATCATCGTCGCCATGACGACCATTATGACATCATCGTCGCCATGGCAACCATTATGACATCATCATCGCCATGACAACCAATATGATATCATTGTCGCCATGACAACCATTGTGAAATCACGGTCGCCATGTCGACCATTATGACATCATCGTAGCCATTACGACCATTATTAAATCACAGTCGCCATGACAACCATTATGACATCTTCGTCGCCATGACGACCATTATGACATCATGACATCACCGTTGCTATGACGACCATTATGACATCACCGTTGCCATGACGACCATTATGACATCATCGTAGCCATTACGACCATTATTAAATCACAGTCGCCATGACAACCATTATGACATCTTCGTCGCCATGACGACCATTATGACATCATGACATCACCGTTGCTATGACGACCATTATGACATCACCGTTGCCATGACGAGCATTATGACATCACCGTTGCCATGGCGACCATTATGACACCACCGTTGACATGACGACCATTATGACATCATCGTCGCCTTGTCGACAATTATGACATCATCGTCGCCATGACAACCATTATGACATCATCGTCGCCATGGCGACCATTATGACATCACCGTCGCCATGACGACCATTATGACATCATCGTAGCCATTACGACCATTATTAAATCACAGTCGCCATGACAACCATTATGACATCTTCGTCGCCATGACGACCATTATGACATCATGACATCACCGTTGCCATGACGTCCATTATGACATAACCGTTGCCATGATGACCATTATGACATCATCGTCGCCATGACGACCATTATGACATCATCGTCGCCATGACAACCATTATGACATCACAATCGCCATGACGACCATTATGGCATCATCATCGCCATGATGACCCTTTATGACATTATCGTCGCCATGACGACCCTTATGACATCATCGTCGCCATGGCAACCATTATGACATCATCATCGCCATGACAACCAATATGATATCATCGTCGCCATGATGACCATTATGACATCATCGTCGCCATGACAACCATTATGACATCATATTCGCCATGGCGACCATTATGACATCACCGTCGCCATGACGACCATTATGACATCATCGCAGCCATTACGACCATTATTAAATCACAGTCGCCATGACAACCATTATGACATCTTCGTCGCCATGACGACCATTATGACATCATGACATCACCGTTGCCATGAGGTCCATTATGACATCACCGTTGCCATGACGTCCATTATGACATCATCGTCGCCATGACGACCATTATGACATCATTGTCGCCATGACAACCATTATGACATCACAATCGCCATGACGAGAATTATGGCATCATCATCGCCATGATGACCCTTTATGACATTATCGTCGCCATGACGACCCTTATGACATCATCGTCGCCATGGCAACCATTATGACATCATCATCGCCATGACAACCAATATGATATCATCGTCGCCATGATGACCATTATGACATCATCGTCGCCATGACAACCATTATGACATCATCGTCGCCATGGCGACCATTATGACATCACCGTTGCCATGACGACCATTATGACATCATCGTAGCCATTACGACCATTATTAAATCACAGTCGCCATGACAACCATTATGACATCTTCGTCGCCATGAAGACCATTATGACATCATGACATCACCGTTGCCATGACGACCATTATGACATCACCGTTGCCATGACGACCATTGTTACATCATCGTCGCCATGACGACCATTATGACATCATCATCGCCATGACAACCAATACGATATCATTGTCGCCATGACAACCATTATGACATCATCGTCGCCATGACAACCATTATGACATCATATTCGCCATGACGACCATTATGACATCATCGTTGCCATGATGACCGTTATGACAATATCGTCGCCATGACGACCCTTATGACATCATCGTCGCCATGGCAACCAATATGACATCATCATCGCCATGACAACCAATATGATATCATTGTCGCCATGACAACCATTATGACATCATCGTCGCCATGGCAACCATTTTGACATCACGGTCGCCATGTCAACCATTATGACATCATCGTAGCCATTACGACCATTATTAAATCACAGTCGTCATGACAACCATTATGACATCTTCGTCGCCATGACGACCATTATGACATCACCGTTGCTATGACGACCATTATGACATACCGCTGCCATGACGACCATTATGACATCATCGTAGCCATTACGACCATTATTAAATCACAGTCGCCATGACAACCATTATGACATCTTCGTCGCCATGACGACCATTATGACATCATGACATCACCGTTGCCATGACGACCATTATGACATAATCGTCGCCATGACAACCATTATGACATCATCGTCGCCATGGCGACCATTATGACACCACCGTTGCCATGACGACCATTATGACATCATCGTCGCCTTGACCACAATTATGACATCATCATCGCCATGACGACCATTATGACATCATCATCGCCATGATGACCGTTATGACATTATCGTCGCCATGACGACCCTTATGACATCATCGTCGCCATGGCAACCATTATGACATCATCATCGCCATGACAACCAATATGATATCATCGTCGCCAAGATGACCATTATGACATCATCGTCGCCATGACAACCATTATGACATCATATTCGCCATGGCAACCATTATGACATCACCGTCGCCATGACGACCAGTATGACATCATCGTAGCCATTACGACCATTATTAAATCACAGTCGCCATGACAACCATTATGACATCTTCGTCGCCATGTCGACCATTATGACATCATGACATCACCGTTGCTATGACGACCATTATGACATCACCGTTGCCATGACGACCATTATGACATTATCGTAGCCATTACGACCATTATAAAATCACAGTCGCCATGACAACCATTATGACATCTTCGTCGCCATGACGACCATTATGACATCATCGTCGCCATGGCAACCATTATAACATCATCATCGCCATGACAACCAATATGATATCATCGTCGCCATGACGACCATTATGACATCATATTCGCCATGGTGACCATTATGACATCATCATCGCCATGATGACCGTTATGACAATATCGTCGCCATGACGACCCTTATGACATCATCGTCGCCATGGCAACCATTATGACATCATCATCGCCATGACAACCAATATGATATCATTGTCGCCATGACAACCATTATGACATCATCGTCGCCTTGGCAACCATTATGACATCACGGTCGCCATGTCGACCATTATGACATCATCGTAGCCATTACGACCATTATTAAATCACAGTCGCCATGACAACCATTATGACATCTTCGTCGCCATGACAACCATTATGACATCATGACATCACCGTTGCTATGACGACCATTATGACATCACCGTTGCCATGACGACCATTATGACATTATCGTAGCCATTACGACCATTATTAAATCACAGTCGCCATGACGACCATTATGACATCATCGTCGCCATGACAACCATTATGACATCATCGTCGCCATGGTGACCATTATGACATCACCGTTGCCATGACGACCATTATAACATCATCGTCGCCTTGACGACAATTATGACATCATCATCGCCATGACGACCATTATGACATCATCATCGACATGATGACCCTTTATGACATTATCGTCGCCATGACAACCCTTATGACATCATCGTCGCCATGGCGACCATTATGACATCATCATCACCATGATGACCGTTATGACAATATCGTCGCCATGACGAACCTTATGACATCATCGTCGCCATGGCAACCATTATGACATCATCATCGCCATGACAACCAATATGATATCATTGTCGCCATGACAACCATTATGACATCATCGTCGCCTTGGCAACCATTATGACATCACGGTCACCATGTCGACCATTATGACATCATCGTAGCCATTACGAACATTATTAAATCACAGTCTCCATGACAACCATTATGACATCTTCGTCGCCATGTCGACCATTATGACATCATGACATCACCGTTGCTAGGACGACCATTATGACATCACAGTTGCCATGACGACCATTATGACATCATCGTAGCCATTATGACCATTATTAAATCACAGTCGCCATGACAACCATTATGACATCTTCGTCGCCATGACGACCATTATGACATCATCGTCGCCATGACAACCATTATGACATCACAATCGCCATGACGACCATTATGGCATCATCATCGCCATGATGACCCTTTATGACATTATCGTCGCCATGACGACCCTTATGACATCATCGTCGCCATGGCAACCATTATGATATCATCATCGCCATGACAACCAATATGATATCATCGTCGCCATGATGACCATTATGATATCATCGTCGCCATGACAACCATTATGACATCATCGTCGCCATGACAACCATTATGACATCATCATCGCCATGGCGACCATTATGACATCACCGTTGCCATGACGACCATTATGACATCATCGTAGCCATTACGACCATTATGACATCTTCGTCGCCATGACGACCATTATGACATCATGACATCACCGTTGCCATGATGACCATTATGACATCACCGTTGCCATGACGACCATTATGACATCATCGTCGCCATGACGACCATTATGACATCATCGTCGCCATGACAACCATTATGACATCATCGTCGCCATGGCAACCATTATGACATCATCATCGCCATGACAACCAATATGATATCATCGTCGCCATGACGACCATTATGACATCATATTCGCCATGGCGACCATTATGACATCATCATCGCCATGATGACCGTTATGACAATATCGTCGCCATGATGACCCTTATGACATCATCGTCGCCATGGCATCCATTATGACATCATCATCGCCATGACAACCAATATGATATCATTGTCGCCATGACAACCATTATGACATCATCATCGCCTTGGCAACCATTATGACATCACGGTCGCCATGTCGACCATTATGACATCATCGTAGCCATGTCGACTATTATGACATCATGACATCACCGTTGCTATGACGACCATTATGACATCACCGTTGCCATGACGACCATTATGACATCATCGTAGCCATTACGACCATTAATAAATCACAGTCGCCATGACAACCATTATGACATCTTCGTCGCCATGACGACCATTATGACAACATCACATCACCGTTGCCATGACGACCATTATGACATCATCGTCGCCATGACAACCATTATGACATCATCGTCGCCATGGTGACCATTATGACATCACCGTTGCCATGACGACCATTATGACATCATCGTCGCCTTGACGACAATTATGACATCATCATCGCCATGACGACCATTATGACATCATCATCGCCATGATGACCCTTTATGACATTATCGTCGCCATGACAACCCTTATGACATCATCGTCGCCATGGCAACCATTATGACATCATCATCGCCATGACAACCAATATGATATCATCGTCGCCATGATGACCATTATGACATCATCGTCGCCATGACAACCATTATGACATCATCGTCGCCATGGCGACCATTATGACATCACCGTTGCCATGACGACCATTATGACATCATCGTAGCCATTACGTCCATTATTAAATCACAGTCGCTATGACAACCATTATGACATCTTCGTCGCCATGACAACCATTATGACATCATGACATCACAGTTGCCATGACGACCATTATGACATCACCGTTGCCATGACGACCATTATTACATTAGTGTCGCCATGACGACCATTATGACATCATCGTCGCCATGACAACCATTATGACATCATCGTCGCCATGGCAACCATTATGACATCATCATCGCCATGACAACCAATATGATATCATCGTCACCATGACAAACATTATGACATCATATTCGCCATGACGACCATTATGACATCATAGTCGCCATGGCGACCATTATGACATCATCGTCGCCATGACGACCATTATGACATCATGACATCAACGTTGCCATGACGACCATTATGACATCATCGTCGCCATGACAACCATTATGACATCACAATCGCCATGACGACCATTATGGCATCATCATCGCCATGATGACAATTTATGACATTATCGTCGCCATGACGACCCTTATGATATCATCGTCGCCATGGCAACCATTATGACATCATCATCGCCATGACAACCAATATGATATCATCGTCGCCATGATGACCATTATGACATCATCGTCGCCATGACAACCAATATGATATCATCGTCTCCATGACAACCATTATGACATCATATTCGCCATGACAACCATTATGACATCATCGTCGCCATGACGACCATTATGACATCATGACATCACCGTTGCCATGACAACCATTATGACATCACCGTTGCCATGACGACCATTATTACATTAGCGTCGCCATGACGACCATTATGACATCATTCGTCGCCATGACAACCATTATGACATCATCGTCGCCATGGCAACCATTATGACATCATCATCGCCATGACAACCAATATGATATCATTGTCGCCATGACAACCATTATGACATCATCGTCGCCATGAAAACCATTATGACATCATATTCGCCATGAGGACCATTATGACATCATCGTCGCCATGGCGACCATTATGACATCATCATCACCATGATGACCGTTATGACAATATCGTCGCCATGACGAACCTTATGACATCATCGTCGCCATGGCAACCATTATGACATCATCATCGCCATGACAACCAATATGATATCATTGTCGCCATGACAACCATTATGACATCATCGTCGCCTTGGCAACCATTATGACATCACGGTCGCCATGTCGACCATTATGACATCATCGTAGCCATTACAACATTATTAAATCACAGTCGCCATGACAACCATTATGACAACTTCGTCGCCATGTCGACCATTATGACATCATGACATCACCGTTGCTATGACGACCATTATTAAATCACAGTCGCCATGACAACCATTATGACATCTTCGTCGCCATGATGACCATTATGACATCATCGTCGCCATGACAACCATTATGACATCACAATCGCCATGACGACCATTATGGCATCATCATCGCCATGATGACCCTTTATGACATTATCGTCGCCATGACGACCCTTATGACATCATCATCGCCATGGCAACCATTATGACATCATCATCGCCATGACAACCAATATGATATCATCGTCGCCATGATGACCATTATGATATCATCGTCGCCATGACAACCATTATGACATCATCGTCGCCATGACAACCATTATGACATCATCGTCGCCATGGCGACCATTATGACATCACCGTTGCCATGATGACCATTATGACATCATCGTAGCCATTACGACCATTATTAAATCACAGTCGCCATGACAACCATTATGACATCTTCGTCGCCATGACGACCATTATGACATCATGACATCACCGTTGCCATGACGACCATTATGACATCACCGTCGCCATGACGACCATTATGACATCATCTTCGCCATGACAACCATTATGACATCATCGTCGCCATGGCAACCATTATGACATCATCATCGCCATGACAACCAATATGATATCATCGTCGCCATGATGACCATTATGACATCATCGTCGCCATGACAACGATTACGACATCATATTCGCCATGGCGACCATTATGACATCACCGTCACCATGACGACCATTATGACATCATCGTAGCCGTTACGACCATTATTAAATCACAGTCGCCATGACAACCATTATGACATCTTTGTCGCCATGACGACCATTATGACATCATGACATCACCGCTGCCATGACGACCATTATGACATCACCGTTGCCATGACGACCATTATGACATCATCGTCGCCGTGACGACCATTATGACATCATCGTCGCCATGACAACCATTGTGACATCACAATCACCATGACGACCATTATGACATCATCGTCGCCATGGCGACCATTATGACATCATCATCGCCAAGATGACTGTTATGAGAATATCGTCGCCATGACGACCCTTATGACATCATCGTCGCCATGGCAACCATTATGACATCATCATCGCCATGACAACCAATATGATATCATTGTCGCCATGACAACCATTATGACATCATCGTCGCCATGGCAACCATTATGACATCACGGTCGCCATGTCGACCATTATGACATCATCGTAGCCATTACGACCATTATTAAATCACAGTCGCCATGGCAACCATTATGACATCATCATCGCCATGACAACCAATATGATATCATCGTCGCCATGATGACCATTATGACATCATCGTCGCCATGACAACCATTATGACATCATCGTCGCCATGGCGACCATTATGACATCACCGTTGCCATGACGACCATTATGACATCATCGTAGCCATTACGACCATTATTAAATCACAGTCGCCATGACAACCATTATGACATCTTCGTCGCCATGAAGACCATTATGACATCATGACATCACCGTTGCCATGACGACCATTATGACATCATCGTCGCCATGACAACCATTATGACATCATCGTCGCCATGACAACCATTATGACATCATATTCGCCATGACGACCATTATGACATCATCGTCGCCATGGCGACCATTATGACATCATCATCGCCATGATGACCGTTATGACAATATCGTCGCCATGACGACCCTTATGACATCATCGTCGCCATGGCAACCATTATGACATCTTCATCGCCATGACAACCAATATGATTTCATTGTCGCCATGACAACCATTATGACATTATCGTCGCCATGGCAACCATTATGACATCACGGTCGCCATGTCGACCATTATGACATCATCGTAGCCATTACGACCATTATTAAATCACAGTCGTCATGACAACAATTATGACATCTTCGTCGCCATGTCGACCATTATGACATCATGACATCACCGTTGCCATGACAACCATTATGACATCATTGTCGCCATGACAACCATTATGACATCATCGTCGCCATGGCAACCATTATGACATCATCATCGCCATGACAACCAATATGATATCATCGTCGCCATGATGACCATTATGACATCATCGTCGCCATGACAACCATTATGACATCATCGTCGCCATGGCGACCATTATGGCATCACCGTCGCCATGACGACCATTATGACATCATCATAGCCATTACGACCATTATTAAATCACAGTCGCCATGACAACCATTATGACATATTCGTCGCCATGACGACCATTATGACATCATGATATCACCGTTGCCATGACGACCATTATGACATCACCATTGCCATGATGACCATTATGACATCATCGTCGCCATGACGACCATTATGACATCATCGTCGCCATGACAACCATTATGACATCACAATCACAATGACAACCATTATGGCATCATCATCGCCATGATGACCCTTTATGACATTATCGTCGCCATGACGACCCTTATGACATCATTGTCGCCATGGCAACCATTATGACATTATCATCGCCATGACAACCAATATGATATCATCGTCGCCATGATGACCATTATGACATCATCGTCGCCATGACAACCATTATGACATCATCGTCGCAATGGCGACCATTATGACATCACCGTCGCCATGACGACCATTATGACATCATCGTAGCCATTACGACCATTATTAAATCACAGTCGCCATGACAACCATTATGACATCTTCGTCGCCATGACGACCATTATGACATCATGACATCACCGTTGCCATGACGACCATTATGACATCACCGTTGCCATGACGACCATTATTACATCATCGTCGCCATGACGACCATTATGACATCATCGTCGCCATGACAACAATTATAACATCATCGTCGCCATGGCAACCATTATGACAACATCAACGCCATGACAACCAATATGATATCATTGTCACCATGACAACCATTATGACATCATCGTCGCCATGACAACCATTATGACATCATATTCGCCATGACGACCATTATGACATCATAGTCGCCATGGCGACCATTATGACATCATCATCGCCATGATGACCGTTATGACAATATCGTCGCCATGACGACCCTTATGACATCATCGTCGCCATGGCAACCATTATGACATCACGGTCGCCATGTCAACCATTATGACATCATATTAGCCATTATGACCATTATTAAATCACAGTCGCCATGACAACCATTATGACATCTTCGTCGCCATAACGACCATTATGACATCATGACATCACCGTTGCTATGACGACCATTATGACATAATCGTCGCCATGACAACCATTATGACATCATCGTCGCCATGGCGACCATTATGACACCACCGTTGCCATGACGACCATTATGACATCATCGTAGCCTTGATGACAATTATGACATCATCATCGCCATGACGACCATTATGACATCATCATCGCCATGATGACCGTTATGACATTGTCGTCGCCATGACGACCCTTATGACATCATCGTCGCCATGACGACCCTTATGACATCATCGTCGCCATGGCAACCATTATGACATCATCATCGCCATGACAACCAATATGATATCATCGTCGCCATGATGACCATTATGACATCATCATCGCCATGACAACCATTATGACATCATATTTGCCATGGCGACCATTGTGACATCACCGTCGCCATGACGACCAGTATGACATCACCGTCGCCATGACGACCAGTATGACATCATCGTAGCCATTACGACCATTATTAAATCACAGTCGCCATGACAACCATTATGACATCTTCGTCGCCATGACAACCATTATGACATCTTCGTCGCCATGACGACCATTATGACATCATGACATCACCGTTGCCATGATGACCATTATGACATCACCGTTGCCATGACGACCATTATGAGATCATCGTCGCCATGATGACCCTTTATGACATTATCGTCGCCATGACGACCCTTATGACATCATCGTCGCCATGGCAACCATTATGACATAATCGCCATGACAACCAATATGATATCATCGTCGCCATGATGACCATTATGACATCATTGTCGCCATGACAACCATTATGCATCATATTCGCCATGGCGACCATTATGACATCACCGTCGCCATGACGACCATTATGACATCATCGCAGCCATTACGACCATTATTAAATCACAGTCGCCATGACAACCATTATGACATCTTCGTCGCCATGACGACCATTATGACATCACCGTTGCCATGACGACCATTATGACATCACCATTGCCATGACGACCATTATGACATCATCGTCGCCATGACGACCATTATGACATCATCGTCGCCATGACAACCATTATGACATCACAATCGCCATGGCGACCATTATGACATCATCGTCACCATGGCAACCATTATGACATCATCATCGCCATGACAACCAATGTGATATCATCGTCGCCAGGATGACCATTATGACATCATCGTCGCCATGACAACCATTATGACATCATCGTCACCATGGCAACCATTATGACATCACCGTTGCCATGACGACCATTATGATATCATCGTAGCCATTACGACCATTATTAGATCACAGTCGCCATGACAACCATTATGACATCTTCATCGCCATGACGACCATTATGACATCATGACATCACCGTTGCCATGACGACCATTATGACATCACCGTTGCCATAACGACCATTATTACATCATCGTCGCCATGACGAGCATTATGACATCATCGTCGCCATGACAACCATTATGACATCATCGTCGCCATGGCAACCATTATGACATCATCATCGCCATGACAACCAATATGATATTATCGTCGCCATGACAACCATTATGACATCATCGCCGCCATGACAACCATTATGACATCACATTCGCCATGGCGACCATTATGACATCACCGTCGCCATGACGACCATTATGACATCACCATAGCCATTACGACCATTATTAAATCACTGTCGCCATGACAACCATTATGACATCACCGTCGCCATGACGACCATTATGACATCATGACATCACCATTGCCATGACGACCATTATGACATCACCGTTGCCATGATGACCATTATGACATCATCGTCGCCATGACGACCATTATGACATCATCGTCGCCATGACAACCATTATGACATCACAATCGCCATGATGACCATTATGACATCATCGTCGCCATGGCGACCATTATGACATCATCATCGCCAAGATGACCGTTATGAGAATATCGTCGCCATGACGACCCTTATGACATCATCGTCGCCATGGCAACCATTATGACATCATCATCGCCATGACAACCAATATGATATCATTGTCGCCATGACAACCATTATGACATCATCGTCGCAATGGCAACCATTATGACATCACGGTCGCCATGTCGACCATTATGACATCATCGTAGCCATTACGACCATTATTAAATCACAGTCGCCATGACAACCATTATGACATCTTCGTCGCCATGACGACCATTATGACATCACCGTTGCTATGACGACCATTATGACATCACCGTTGCCATGACGACCATTATGACATCATCGTAGCCATTACGACCATTATTAAATCACAGTCGCCATGACAACCATTATGACATCACCGTTGCCATGCCGACCATTATGACATTATGACATCACCATTGCCATGCCGACCATTATGACATCACCGTTGCCATGACGACCGTTATGACATCATCGTAGCCATTACGACCATTATTAAATCACAGTCGCCATGACAACCATTATGACATCTTCATCGCCATGACGACCATTATGACATCATGACATCACCGTTGCCATGACGACCATTATGACATCACCGTTGCCATGACGACCATTATGACATCATCGTCGCCATGGCGACCGTTATGACAATATCGTCGCCATGACGACCCTTATGACATCATCGTCGCCATGGCAACCATTATGACATCATCATCTCCATGACAACCAATATGATATCATTGTCGCCATGACAACCATTTTGACATCATCGTCGCCATGGCAACCATTATGACATCACGGTCGCCATGTCGACCATTATGACATCATCGTAGCCATTACGACCATTATGACATCTTCGTCGCCATGACGACCATTATGACATCATGACATCACCGTTGCTATGACGACCATTATGACATCATCGTCGCCATGACAACCATTATGACATCATCGTCACCATGGCGACCATTATGACACCACCGTTGCCATGACGACCATTATGACATCATCGTCGTCTTGACGACAATTATGACATCATCATCGCCATGACGACCATTATGGCATCATCATTGTCATGATGACCGTTATGACATTATCATCGCCATGACGACCCTTATGACATCATCGTCGCCATGGCAACCAATATGACATCATCATCGCCATGACAACCAATATGATATCATCGTCGCCATGATGACCATTATGACATCATCGTCGCCATGACAACCATTATGACATCATCGTCGCCATGGCGACCATTATGACATCACCGTTGCCATGACGACCATTATGACATCATCGTAGCCATTACGACCATTATTAAATCACAGTCGCCATGACAACCATTATGACATCTTCGTCGCCATGACGACCATTATGACATCATGACATCACCGTTGCCATGACGACCATTATTACATCATCGTCGCCATGACGACCATTATGACATCATCGTCGCCATGACAACCATTATGACATCGTCGTCGCCATGGCAACCATTATGACATCATCATCGCCATGACAACCAATCTGATATCATCGTTGTCGTGACAACCATTATGACATCATATTCGCCATGGCGACCATTATGACATCACCGTCGCCATGACGACCATTATGACATCATTGTAGATATTACGACCATTATTAAATCACAGTCGCCATGACAACCATTATGACATCTTCGTTGCCATGACGACCATTATGACATCACCGTTGCTATGACGACCATTATGACATCACCGTTGCCATGACGACCATTATGACATCATCGTAGCCATTACGACCATTATTAAATCACAGTCGCCATGACAACTATTATGACATCTTCGTCGCCATGATGACCATTATGACATCATGACATCACCGTTGCCATGACGACCATTATGACATCATCGTCGCCATGACAACCTTTATGACATCATCGTCGCCATGGCGACCATTCTGACACCACCGTTGCCATGACGACCATTATGACATCATCGTCGCCTTGACGACAATTATGACATCATCATCGCCATGACGAACATTATGACATCATCATCGCCATGATGACCGTTATGACATTATCGTCGCCATGACGACCCTTATGACATCATCGTCGCCATGACAACCATTATGACATCATCATCGCCATGACAACCAATATGATATCATCGTCGCCATGATGACCATTATGACATCATCGACGCCATGACAACCATTATGACATCATCGTCGCCATGACGACCATTATGACATCATCGTAGCCATTACGACCATTATTAAATCACAGTCGCCATGACAACCATTATGACATCTTCGTCGCCATGACGACCATTATGACATCACAGTTGCCATGACGACCATTATGACATCACCGTTGCCATGACGACGATTATGACATCACCGTTGCCATGACGACCATTATGGCATCATCATCGCCATGATGACCCTTTATGACATTATCGTCGCCATGACGACCCTTATGACATCATCGTCGCCATGGCAACCATTATGACATCATCATCGCCATGACAACCAATATGATATCATCGTCGCCATGATGACCATTATGACATCATCGTCGTGATGACAACCATTATGACATCATCGTCGCCATGGCGACCATTATGACATCATCGTAGCCATTACGACCATTATTAAATCACAGTCGCCATGACAACCATTATGACATCATGACATCACCGTTGCCATGACGACCATTATGACATCACCGTTGCCATGACGACCATTATTACATTAGCGTCGCCATGACGAACATTATGACATCTTCGTCGCCATGACGACCATTATGACATCACCGTTGCTATGACGACCATTATGACATCACCGTTGCCATGACGACCATTATGACATCATCGTAGCCATTACGACCATTATTAAATCACAGTCGCCATGACAACCATTATGACATCTTCGTCGCCATGACGACCATTATGACATCATGACATCACCATTGCCATGACGACCATTATGACATCATCGTCGCCATGACAACCATTATGACATCATCGTCGCCATGGCGACCATTATGACACCACCGTTGCCATGACGACCATTATGACATCATCGTCGCCTTAACGACAATTATGACATCATCATCGCCATGTCGAACATTATGACATCATCATCGCCATGATGACCGTTATGACATTATCGTCGCCATGACGACCCTTATGACATCATCGTCGCCATGACAACCATTATGACATCATCGTCGCCATGGCGACCATTATGACATCACCGTTGGCATGACGACCATTACGACCATTATTAAATCACAGTCGCCATGACAACCATTATGACATCTTCGTCGCCATGACGACCATTATGACATCATGACATCACCATTGCCATGACGACCATTATGACATCACCGTTGCCATGACGACCATTATTACATTAGCGTCGCCATGACGACCATTATGACATCTTCGTCGCCATGACGACCATTATGACATCACCATTGCTATGACGACCATTATGACATCACCGTTGCCATGACGACCATTATGACATCATCGTAGCCACTACGACCATTATTAAATCACAGTCGCCATGACAACCATTATGACATTTTCGTCGCCATGACGACCATTATGACATCATGACATCACCGTTGCCATGACGACCATTATGACATCATCGTCGCCATGACAACCATTATGACATCATCGTCACCATGGCGACCATTATGACACCACCGTTGCCATGACGACCATTATGACATCATCGTCGCCTTAACGACAATTATGACATCATGATCGCCATGACGAACATTATGACATCATCATCGCCATGGCAACCATTATGACATCATCATCGCCATGACAACCAATATGATATCATCGTCGCCATGATGACCATTATGACATTATCGTCGCCATGACGACCCTTATGACATCATCGTCGCCATGGCAACCATTATGACATCATCATCGCCATGACAACCAATATGATATCATCGTCGCCATGATGACCATTATGACATCATCGTCGCCATGACAACCATTATGACATCATCGTCACCATGGCGACCATTATGACATCACCGTCGCCATGACGACCACTATGACATCATCGTAGCCATTACGACCATTATTAAATCACAGTCGCCATGACAACCATTATGACATCTTCGTCGCCATGACGACCATTATGACATCACCGTTGCCATGACGACCATTATGACATCACCTTTGTCATGACAACCATTATGACATCATCGTCGCCATGACGACCATTATGACATCATCGTCGCCATGACAACCATTATGACATCACAATCGCCATGACGACCATTATGGCATCATCATCGCCATGATGACCCTTTATGACATTATCGTCGCCATGACGACCCTTATGACATCATCGTCGCCATGGCAACCATTATGACATCATCATCGCCATGACAACCAATATGATATCATCGTCGCCATGATGACCATTATGACATCATCGTCGCGATGACAACCATTATGACATCATCGTCGCCATGGCGACCATTATGACATCACCGTTGGCATGACGACCATTATGACATCATCGTAGCCATTACGACCATTATTAAATCACAGTCGCCATGACAACCATTATGGCATCTTTGTCGCCATGACGACCATTATGACATCATGACATCACCGTTGCCATGACGACCATTATGACATCACCGTTGCCATGACGACCATTATTACATTAGCGTCGCCATGACGACCATTATGACATCATCGTCACCATGACAACCATTATGACATAATCGTCGCCATGACAAACATTATGACATCATCGCCATGACAACCAATATGATATCATCGTCGCCATGACAACCATTATGACATCATCGTCGCCATGACAACCATTATGACATCATCGTCGCCATGACGACCATTATGACATCATCGTCGCCATGACGACCGTTATGACAATATCGTCGCCATGACTACCCTTATGACATCATCGTCGCCATGGCAACCATTATGACATCATCATCGCCATGACAACCAATATGATATCATTGTCGCCATGACAACCATTGTGAAATCACGGTCGCCATGTCGACCATTATGACATCATCGTAGCCATTACGACCATTATTAAATCACAGTCGCCATGACAACCATTATGACATGTTCGTCGCCATGACGACCATTATGACATCATGACATCACCGTTGCTATGACGACCATTATGACATCACCGTTGCCATGACGACCATTATGACATCATCGTAGCCATTACGACCATTATTAAATCAAAGTCGCCATGCCAACCATTATGACATCTTCGTCGCCATGACGACCATTATGACTTCATAACATCACCGTTGCTATGACGACCATTATGACATCACCGTTGCCATGACGACCATTATGACATCACCGTTGCCATGGCGACCATTATGACACCACCATTGACATGACGACCATTATGACATCATCGTCGCCTTGACGACAATTATGACATCATCGTCACCATGACAACCATTATGACATCATCGTCGCCATGGCGACCATTATGACATCACCGTCGCCATGACGACCATTATGACATCATCGTAGCCATTACGACCATTATTAAATCACAGTCGCCATGACAACCATTATGACATCTTCGTCGCCATGACGACCATTATGACATCATGACATCACCGTTGCCATGACGACCATTATGACATCACCGTTGCCATGACGACCATTATGACATCGACGTCGCCATGACGACCATTATGACATCATCGTCGCCATGACGACCATTATGACATCACAATCGCCATGACGACCATTATGGCATCATCATCGCCATGATGACCCTTTATGACATTATCGTCGCCATGACGACACTTATGACATCATCGTCGCCATGGCAACCATTATGACATCATCATCGCCATGACAACCAATATGATATCATCGTCGCCATGATGACCATTATGACATCATCGTCGCCATGACAACCATTATGACATCATATTCGCCATGGCGACCATTATGACATCACCGTCGCCATGACGACCATTATGACATCATGACATCACCGTTGCCATGACGACCATTATGACAACACCGTTGCCATGACGTCCATTATGACATCATCGTCGCCATGACGACCATTATGACATCATTGTCGCCATGACAACCATTATGACATCACAATCGCCATGACGACCATTATGGCATCATCATCGCCATGACGACCCTTTATGACATTATCGTCGCCATGACGACCCTTATGACATCATCGTCGCCATGGCAACCATTATGACATCATCATCGCCATGACAACCAATATGATATCATCGTCGCCATGACGACCATTATGACATCATCGTCGCCATGACAACCATTATGACATCATCGTCACCATGGCGACCATTATGACACCACCGTTGCCATGACGACCATTATGACATCATCGTCGCCTTGACGACAATTATGACATCATCATCGCCATGACGACCATTTTGGCATCATCATCGTCATGATGACCGTTATGACATTATCATCGCCATGACGACCCTTATGACATCATCGTCGCCATGGCAACCAATATGACATCATCATCGCCATGACAACCAATATGATATCATCGTCACCATGATGACCATTATGACATCATCGTCGCCATGACAAAAATTATGACATCATCGTCGCCATGGCGACCATTATGACATCACCGTTGCCATGACGACCATTATGACATCATCGTAGCCATTACGACCATTATTAAATCAGTCGCCATGACAACCATTATGACATCACCGTTGCCATGACGACCATTATGACATCACTGTTGCCATGACGACCATTATTACATCATCGTCGCCATGACGACCATTATGACATCATCGTCGCCATGACGACCATTATGACATCATCGTCGCCATGACAACCATTATGACATCATCGTCGCCATGGCGACCATTATGACATCACCGTCGCCATGACGACCATTATGACATCATCGTAGCCATTACGACCATTATTAAATCACAGTCGCCATGACAACCATTATGACATCTTCGTCGCCATGACGACCATTATGACATCATGACATCACCGTTGCCATGACGACCATTATGACATCACCGTTGCCATGACGACCATTATGACATCGACGTCGCCATGACGACCATTATGACATCATCGTCGCCATGACGACCATTATGACATCACAATCGCCATGACGACCATTATGGCATCATCATCGCCATGATGACCCTTTATGACATTATCGTCGCCATGACGACACTTATGACATCATCGTCGCCATGGCAACCATTATGACATCATCGCCATGACAACCAATATGATATCATCGTCGCCATGATGACCATTATGACATCATCATCGCCATGACAACCATTATGACATCATATTCGCCATGGCGACCATTATGACATCACCGTCGCCATGACGACCATTATGACATCATGACATCACCGTTGCCATGACGACCATTATGACAACACCGTTGCCATGACGTCCATTATGACATCATCGTCGCCATGACGACCATTATGACATCATTGTCGCCATGACAACCATTATGACATCACAATCGCCATGACGACCATTATGGCATCATCATCGCCATGACGACCCTTTATGACATTATCGTCGCCATGACGACCCTTATGACATCATCGTCGCCATGGCAACCATTATGACATCATCATCGCCATGACAACCAATATGATATCATCGTCGCCATGACGACCATTATGACATCATCGTCGCCATGACAACCATTATGACATCATCGTCACCATGGCGACCATTATGACACCACCGTTGCCATGACGACCATTATGACATCATCGTCGCCTTGACGACAATTATGACATCATCATCGCCATGACGACCATTATGGCATCATCATCGTCATGATGACCGTTATGACATTATCATCGCCATGACGACCCTTATGACATCATCGTCGCCATGGCAACCAATATGACATCATCATCGCCATGACAACCAATATGATATCATCGTCGCCATGATGACCATTATGACATCATCGTCGCCATGACAAAAATTATGACATCATCGTCGCCATGGCGACCATTATGACATCACCGTTGCCATGACGACCATTATGACATCATCGTAGCCATTACGACCATTATTAAATCAGTCGCCATGACAACCATTATGACATCACCGTTGCCATGACGACCATTATGACATCACCGTTGCCATGACGACCATTATTACATCATCGTCGCCATGACGACCATTATGACATCATCGTCGCCATGACGACCATTATGACATCATCGTCGCCATGACAACCATTATGACATCATCATCGCCATGACAACCAATATGATATCATCGTCGTCGTGACAACCATTATGACATCATATTCGCCATGGCGACCATTATGACATCACCATCGCCATGACGACCATTATGACATCATCGTAGGCATTACGACCATTATTAAATCACAGTCGCCAGGACAACCATTATGACATCACCGTTGCTATGACGACCATTATGACATCACCGTTGCCATGACGACCATTATGACATCATCGTACCATTACGACCATTATTAAATCACAGTCGCCATGACAACCATTATGACATCTTCGTCGTCATGACGACCATTATGACATCATGACATCACCGTTGCCATGACGACCATTATGACATCATCGTCGCCATGACAACCATTATGACATCATCGTCGCCATGGCGACCATTATGACACCACCGTTGCCATGACGACCATTATGACATCATCGTCGCCATGACGACCATTATGACATCATCGTCGCCTTGACGACAATTATGACATCATCATCGCCATGACGAACATTATGACATCATCATCGCCATGATGACCGTTATGACATTATCGTCGCCATGACGACCCTTATGACATCATCGTCGCCATGGCAACCATTATGACATCATCATCGCCATGACAACCAATATGATATCATCGTCGCCATGATGACCATTATGACATCATCGTCGCCATGACAACCATTATGACATCATCGTCGCCATGGCGACCATTATGACATCACCGTCGCCATGACGACCATTATGACATCATCGTAGCCATTACGACCATTATTAAATCACAGTCGCCATGACAACCATTATGACATCATGACATCACCGTTGCCATGACGACCATTATGACAACACCGTTGCCATGACGTCCATTATGACATCATCGTCGCCATGACGACCATTATGACATCATTGTCGCCATGACAACCATTATGACATCACAATCGCCATGACGACCATTATGGCATCATCATCGCCATGACGACCCTTTATGACATTATCGTCGCCATGACGACCCTTATGACATCATCGTCGCCATGGCAACCATTATGACATCATCATCGCCATGACAACCAATATGATATCATCGTCGCCATGACGACCATTATGACATCATCGTCGCCATGGCGACCATTATGGCATCATCATCGTCATGATGACCGTTATGACATTATCATCGCCATGACGACCCTTATGACATCATCTTCGCCATGGCAACCAATATGACATCATCATCGCCATGACAACCAATATGATATCATCGTCGCCATGATGACCATTATGACATCATCGTCGCCATGACAAAAATTATGACATCATCGTCGCCATGGCGAAAATTATGACATCACCGTTGCCATGACGACCATTATGACATCATCGTAGCCATTACGACCATTATTAAATCAGTCGCCATGACAACCATTATGACATCTTCGTCGCCATGACGACCATTATGACATCATCGTCGCCATGACAACCATTATGACATCATCATCGCCATGACAACCAATATGATATCATCGTCGTCGTGACAACCATTATGACATCATATTCGCCATGGCGACCATTATGACATCACCGTCGCCATGACGACCATTATGACATCATCGTAGGCATTACGACCATTATTAAATCACAGTCGCCAGGACAACCATTATGACATCACCGTTGCTATGACGACCATTATGACATCACCGTTGCCATGACGACCATTATGACATCATCGTACCATTACGACCATTATTAAATCACAGTCGCCATGACAACCATTATGACATCTTCGTCGTCATGACGACCATTATGACATCATGACATCACCGTTGCCATGACGACCATTATGACATCATCGTCGCCATGACAACCATTATGACATCATCGTCGCCATGGCGACCATTATGACACCACCGTTGCCATGACGACCATTATGACATCATCGTCGCCATGACGACCATTATGACATCATCGTCGCCTTGACGACAATTATGACATCATCATCGCCATGACGAACATTATGACATCATCATCGCCATGATGACCGTTATGACATTATCGTCGCCATGACGACCCTTATGACATCATCGTCGCCATGGCAACCATTATGACATCATCATCGCCATGACAACCAATATGATATCATCGTCGCCATGATGACCATTATGACATCATCGTCGCCATGACAACCATTATGACATCATCGTCGCCATGGCGACCATTATGACATCACCGTCGCCATGACGACCATTATGACATCATCGTAGCCATTACGACCATTATTAAATCACAGTCGCCATGACAACCATTATGACATCATGACATCACCGTTGCCATGACGACCATTATGACAACACCGTTGCCATGACGTCCATTATGACATCATCGTCGCCATGACGACCATTATGACATCATTGTCGCCATGACAACCATTATGACATCACAATCGCCATGACGACCATTATGGCATCATCATCGCCATGACGACCCTTTATGACATTATCGTCGCCATGACGACCCTTATGACATCATCGTCGCCATGGCAACCATTATGACATCATCATCGCCATGACAACCAATATGATATCATCGTCGCCATGACGACCATTATGACATCATCGTCGCCATGGCGACCATTATGGCATCATCATCGTCATGATGACCGTTATGACATTATCATCGCCATGACGACCCTTATGACATCATCTTCGCCATGGCAACCAATATGACATCATCATCGCCATGACAACCAATATGATATCATCGTCGCCATGATGACCATTATGACATCATCGTCGCCATGACAAAAATTATGACATCATCGTCGCCATGGCGAAAATTATGACATCACCGTTGCCATGACGACCATTATGACATCATCGTAGCCATTACGACCATTATTAAATCAGTCGCCATGACAACCATTATGACATCTTCGTCGCCATGACGACCATTATGACATCATGACATCACCGTTGCCATGACGACCATTATGACATCACCGTTGCCATGACGACCATTATTACATCATCGTCGCCATGACGACCATTATGACATCATCGTCGCCATGACGACCATTATGACATCATCGTCGCCATGACAACCATTATGACATCATCGTCGCCATGGCAACCATTATGACATCATCATCGCCATGACAACCAATATGATATCATCGTCGTCGTGACTACCATTATGACATCATATTCGCCATGGCGACCATTATGACATCACCGTCGCCATGACGACCATTATGACATCATCGTAGGCATTACGACCATTATTAAATCACAGTCGCCATGACAACCATTATGACATCACCGTTGCTATGACGACCATTATGACATCACCGTTGCCATGACGACCATTATGACATCATCGTAGCCATTACGACCATTATTAAATCACAGTCGCCATGACAACCATTATGACATCTTCGTCGCCATGACGACCATTATGACATCATGACATCACCGTTGCCATGACGACCATTATGACATCATCGTCGCCATGACAACCATTATGACATCATCGTCGCCATGGCGACCATTATGACACCACCGTTGCCATGACGACCATTATGACATCATCGTCGCCATGACGACCATTATGACATCATCGTCGCCTTGACGACAATTATGACATCATCATCGCCATGACGAACATTATGACATCATCATCGCCATGATGACCGTTATGACAGTATCGTCGCCATGACGACCCTTATGACATCATCGTCGCCATGGCAACCATTATGACATCATCATCGCCATGACAACCAATATGATATCATCGTCGCCATGATGACCATTATGACATCATCGTCGCCATGACAACCATTATGACATCATCGTCGCCATGGCGACCATTATGACATCACCGTCGCCATGACGACCATTATGACATCATCGTAGCCATTACGACCATTATTAAATCACAGTCGCCATGACAACCATTATGACATCTTCGTCGCCATGACGACCATTATGACATCACCGTTGCCATGACGACCATTATGACATCACCGTTGCCATGACGACCATTATGACATCACCGTTGCCATGACGACCATTATGGCATCATCATCGCCATGATGACCCTTTATGACATTATCGTCGCAATGACGACCCTTATGACATCATCGTCGCCATGGCAACCATTATGACATCATCATCGCCATGACAACCAATATGATATCATCGTCGCCATGATGACCATTATGACATCATCGTTGCCATGACAACCATTATGACATCATCGTCACCATGGCGACCATTATGACATCACCGTCGCCATCACGACCATTATGACATCATCGTAGCCATTACGACCATTATTAAATCACAGTCGCCATGACAACCATTATGACATCTTCGTCGCCATGACGACCATTATGACATCACCGTTGCCATGACGACCATTATGACATCACCGTTGCCATGACGACCATTATTACATCGTCGTCGCCATGAGGACCATTATGACATCATCGTCGCCATGACAACCATTATGACATCATCGTCGCCATGGCAACCATTATGACATCATCATCGCCATGACAACCAATATGATATCATCGTCGTCGTGACAACCATTATGACATCATATTCGCCATGGCGACCATTATGTCATCACCGTCGCCATGACGACCATTATGACATCATCGTAGCCATTACGACCATTATTAAATCACAGTCGCCATGACAACCATTATGACATCTTCGTCGCCATGACGACCATTATGACATCATGACATCACCGTTGCCATGACGACCATTATGACATCATCGTCGCCATGACAACCATTATGACATCATCGTCGCCATGGCGACCATTATGACACCAACGTTGCCATGATGACCATTATGACATCATCGTCGCCTTGACGACAATTATGACATCATCATCGCCATGACGAACATTATGACATCATCATCGCCATGATGACCGTTATGACATTATCGTCGCCATGACGACCCTTATGACATCATCGTCGCCATGGCAACCATTATGACATCATCATCGCCATAACAACCAATATGATATCGTCGTCGCCATGATGACCATTATGACATCATCGTCGCCATGACAACCATTATGACATCATCATCGCCATGGCGACCATTATGACATCACCCTCGCCATGACGACCATTATGACATCATCGTAGCCATTACGACCATTATTAAATCACAGTCGCCATGACAACCATTATGACATCTTCGTCGCCATGACGACTATTATGACATCACCGTTGCCATGACGACCATTATGACATCACCGTTGCCATGACGACCATTATGACATCACCGTTGCCATGACGACCATTATGGCATCATCATCGCCATGATGACCCTTTATGACATTATCGTCGCAATGACGACCCTTATGACATCATCGTCGCCATGGCAACCATTATGACATCATCATCGCCATGACAACCAATATGATATCATCGCCGCCATGATGACCATTATGACATCATCGTCGCCATGACAACCATTATGACATCATCGTCACCATGGCGACCATTATGACATCACCGTCGCCATGACGACCATTATGACATCATCGTAGCCATTACGACCATTATTAAATCACAGTCGCCATGACAACCATTATGACATCTTCGTCGCCATGACGACCATTATGACATCACCGTTGCCATGACGACCATTATGACATCACCGTTGCCATGACGACCATTATTACATCATCGTCGCCATGACGACCATTATGACATCATCGTCGCCATGACAACCATTATGACATCATCGTCGCCATGGCAACCATTATGACATCATCATCGCCATGACAACCAATATGATATCATCGTCGTCGTGACAACCATTATGACATCATATTCGCCATGGCGACCATTATGACATTACCGTCGCCATGACGACCATTATGACATCATCGTAGCCATTACGACCATTATTAAATCACAGTCGCCATGACAACCATTATGACATCTTCGTCGCCATGACGACCATTATGACATCACCGTTGCTATGACGACCATTATGACATCACCGTTGCCATGACGACCATTATGACATCATCGTAGCCATTACGACCATTATTAAATCACAGTCGCCATGACAACCATTATGACATCTTTGTCGCCATGACGACCATTATGACATCATGACATCATCGTCGCCATGACGACCATTATGACATCATCGTCGCCATGGCGACCATTATGACACCAACGTTGCCATGACGACCATTATGACATCATCGTCGCCTTGACGACAATTATGACATCATCGTCGCCTTGACGACAATTATGACATCATCATCGCCATGACGAACATTATGACATCATCATCGCCATGATGACCGTTATGACATTATCGTCGCCATGACGACCCTTATGACATCATCGTCGCCATGGCAACCATTATGACATCATCATCGCCATGACAAACAATATGATATCATCGTCGCCATGATGACCATTATGACATCATCGTCGCCATGACAACCATTATGACATCATCGTCGCCATGGCGACCATTATGACATCACCGTCGCCATGACGACCATTATGACATCATCGTAGCCATTACGACCATTATTAAATCACAGTCGCCATGACAACCATTATGACATCTTCGTCGCCATGACGACCATTATGACATCACCGTTGCCATTACGGCATCACCGTTGCCATGACGACCATTATGACATCATCGTTGCCATGACGACCATTATGGCATCATCATCGCCATGATGACCCTTTATGACATTATCGTCGCAATGACGACCCTTATGACATCATCGTCGCCATGGCAACCATTATGACATCATCATCGCCATGACAACCAATATGATATCATCGTCGCCATGATGACCATTATGACATCATCATCGCCATGACAACCATTATGACATCATCGTCACCATGGCGACCATTATGACATCACCGTCGCCATGACGACCATTATGACATCATCGTAGCCATTACGACCATTATTAAATCACAGTCGCCATGACAACCATTATGACATCTTCGTCGCCATGACGACCATTATATCACCGTTGCCATGACGACCATTATGACATCACCGTTGTCATGACAACCATTATGACATCATCGTCGCCATGACGACCATTATGACATCATCGTCGCCATGACAACCATTATGACATCACAATCGCCATGACAACCATTATGGCATCATCATCGCCATGATGACCCTTTATTACATTATCGTCGCCATGACGACCCTTATGACATCATCGTCGCCATGGCAACCATTATGACATCATCATCGCCATGACAACCAATATGATATCATCATCGCCATGATGACCATTATGACATCATGGTCGCGATGACAACCATTATGACATCATCGTCGCCATGGCGACCATTATGACATCACCGTTGGCATGACGACCATTATGACATCATCGTAGCCATTACGACCATTATTAAATCACAGTCGCCATGACAACCATTATGGCATCTTCGTCGCCATGACGACCATTATGACATCATGACATCACCGTTGCCATGACGACCATTATGACATCACCGTTGCCATGACGACCATTATTACATTAGCGTCGCCATGACGACCATTATGACATCATCGTCACCATGACAACCATTATGACATAATCGTAGCCATGGCAAACATTATGACATCATCATCGCCATGACAACCAATATATCATCGTCGCCATGACAACCATTATGACATCATCGTCGCCATGAAAACCATTATGACATCATCGTCGCCATGACGACCATTATGACATCATCGTCGCCATGACGACCGTTATGACAATATCGTCGCCATGACGACCCTTATTACATCATCGTCGCCATGGCGACCATTATGACACCACCGTCGCCATGACGACCATTATGACATCATCGTAGCCATTACGACCATTATTAAATCACAGTCGCCATGACAACCATTATGACATCTTCGTCGCCATGACAACCATTATGACATCATGACATCACCGTTGCCATGACGACCATTATGACAACATCGTCGCCATGACAACCATTATGACATCATCGTCACCATGGCGACCATTATGACACCACCGTTGCCATGACGACCATTATGATATCATCGTCGCCTTAACGACAATTATGACATCATCATCGCCATGACGAACATTATGACATCATCATCGCCATGATGACCGTTATGACATTATCGTCGCCATGACGACCCTTATGACATCATCGTCGCCATGACAACCATTATGACATCATCGTCACCATGGCGACCATTATGACATCACCGTCGCCATGACGACCATTATGACATCATCGTAGCCATTACGACCATTATTAAATCACAGTCGCCATGACAACCATTATGACATCTTCGTCGCCATGACGACCATTATGACATCACCGTTGCCGTGACGACCATTATGACATCACCGTTGTCATGACGACCATTATGATATCATATTCGCCATAACGACCATTATAACATCATCGTCGCCATGACAACCATTATGACATCACAATCGCCATGACGACCATTATGGCATCATCATCGCCATGATGACCCTTTATGACATTATCGTCGCCATGACGACCCTTATGACATCATCGTCGCCATGGCAACCATTATGACATCATCATCGCCATGACAACCAATATGATATCATCGTCGCCATGATGACCATTATGACATCATCGTCGCCATGACAACCATTATGACATCATCGTCGCCATGGCGACCATTATGACATCACCGTTGCCATGACGACCATTATGACATCATCGTAGCCATTACGACCATTATTAAATCACAGTCGCCATGACAACCATTATGACATCTTCGTCGCCATGAAGACCATTATGACATCATGACATCTCCGTTGCCATGACGACCATTATGACATCACCGTTGCCATGACGACCATTATTACATCATCGTCGCCATGACGACCATTATGACATCATCATCGCCATGACAACCAATACGATATCATTGTCGCCATGACAACCATTATGACATCATCGTCGCCATGACAACCATTATGACATCATATTCGCCATGACGACCATTATGAAATCATCGTCGCCATGATGACCGTTATGACAATATCGTCGCCATGACGACCCTTATGACATCATCGTCGCCATGGCAACCATTATGACATCATCATCGCCATGACAACCAATATGATATCATTGTCGCCATGACAACCATTATGACATCATCGTCGCCATGGCAACCATTTTGACATCACGGTCGCCATGTCAACCATTATGACATCATCGTAGCCATTACGACCATTATTAAATCACAGTCGTCATGACAACCATTATGACATCTTCGTCGCCATGACGACCATTATGACATCACCGTTGCTATGACGACCATTATGACATACCGCTGCCATGACGACCATTATGACATCATCGTCGCCATGACGACCATTATGACATCATGACATCACCGTTGCCATGACGACCATTATGACTCCACCGTTGCCATGACGACCATTATTACATTAGCGTCGCCATGACGACCATTATGACATCATCGTCACCATGACAACCATTATGACATAATCGTCGCCATGGCAAACATTATGACATCATCATCGCCATGACAACCAATATGATATCATCGTCGCCATGACAACCATTATGACATCATCGTCGCCATGACAACCATTATGACATCATATTCGCCATGACGACCATTATGACATCATCGTCGCCATGACGACCATTATGACATCATCGTCGCCATGGCAACCATTATGACATCATCATCGCCATGACAACCAATATGATATCATTGTCGCCATGACAACCATTGTGAAATCACGGTCGCCATGTCGACCATTATGACATCATCGTAGCCATTACGACCATTATTAAATCACAGTCGCCATGACAACCATTATGATATCTTCGTCGCCATGACGACCATTATGACATCATGACATCACCGTTGCTATGACGACCATTATGACATCACCGTTGCCATGACGACCATTATGACATCATCGTAGCCATTACGACCATTATTAAATCACAGTCGCCATGACAAGCATTATGACATCTTCGTCGCCATGACGACCATTATGACATCATGACATCACCGTTGCTATGACGACCATTATGACATCACCGTTGCCATGACGACCATTATGACATCACCGTTGCCATGGCGACCATTATGACACCACCGTTGACATGACGACCATTATGACATCATCGTCGCCTTGACGACAATTATGACATCATCGTCGCCATGACAACCATTATGACATCATCGTCGCCATGACGACCATTATGACATCATCGTAGCCATTACGACCATTACTAAATCACAGTCGCCATGACAACCATTATGACATCTTCGTCGCCATGACGACCATTATGACATCATGACATCACCGTTGCCATGACGTCCATTATGACATCACCATTGCCATGATGACCATTATGACATCATCGTCGCCATGACGACCATTATGACATCATCATCGCCATGACAACCAATACGATATCATTGTCGCCATGACAACCATTATGACATCATCGTCGCCATGACAACTATTATGACATCATATTCGCCATGACGACCATTATGACATCATCGTCGCCATGATGACCGTTATGACAATATCGTCGCCATGACGACCCTTATGACATCATCGTCGCCATGGCAACCATTATGACATCATCATCGCCATGACAACCAATATGATATCATTGTCGCCATGACAACCATTATGACATCATCGTCGCCATGGCAACCATTTTGACATCACGGTCGCCATGTCAACCATTATGACATCATCGTAGTCATTACGACCATTATTAAATCACAGTCGTCATGACAACCATTATGACATCTTTGTCGCCATGACGACCATTATGACATCACTGTTGCTATGACGACCATTATGACATACCGCTGCCATGACGACCATTATGACATCATCGTAGCCATTACGACCATTATTAAATCACAATCGCCATGACAACCATTATGACATCTTCGTCGCCATGACGACCATTATGACATCATGACATCACCGTTGCCATGACGACCATTATGACATCACCGTTGCCATGACGACCATTATTACATTAGCGTCGCCATGACGACCATTATGACATCATCGTCACCATGACAACCATTATGACATAATCGTCGCCATGGCAAACATTATGACATCATCATCGCCATGACAACCAATATATCATCGTCGCCATGACAACCATTATGACATCATCGTCGCCATGACAACCATTATGACATCATATTCGCCATGACGACCATTATGACATCATCGTAGCCATGACGACCATTATTAAATCACAGTCGCCATGACAACCATTATGACATCTTCGTCGCCATGACGACCATTATGACATCATGACATCACCGTTGCTATGACGACCATTATGACATCACCGTTGCCATGACGACCATTATGACATCATCGTAGCCATTACGACCATTATTAAATCACAGTCGCCATGACAACCATTATGACATCTTCGTCGCCATGACGACCATTATGACATCATGACATCACCGTTGCTATGACGACCATTATGACATCACCGTTGCCATGACGAGCATTATGACATCACCGTTGCCATGGCGACCATTATGACACCACCGTTGACATGACGACCATTATGACATCATCGTCGCCTTGACGACAATTATGACATCATCGTCGCCATGACAACCATTATGACATCATCGTCGCCATGGCGACCATTATGACATCACCGTCGCCATGACGACCATTATGACATCATCGTAGCCATTACGACCATTATTAAATCACAGTCGCCATGACAACCATTATGACATCTTCGTCGCCATGACGACCATTATGACATCATGACATCACCGTTGCCATGACGTCCATTATGACATAACCGTTGCCATGATGACCATTATGACATCATCGTCGCCATGACGACCATTATGACATCATCGTCGCCATGACAACCATTATGACATCACAATCGCCATGACGACCATTATGGCATCATCATCGCCATGATGACCCTTTATGACATTATCGTCGCCATGACGACCCTTATGACATCATCGTCGCCATGGCAACCATTATGACATCATCATCGCCATGACAACCAATATGATATCATCGTCGCCATGATGACCATTATGACATCATCGTCGCCATGACAACCATTATGACATCATATTCGCCATGGCGACCATTATGACATCACCGTCGCCATGACGACCATTATGACATCATCGCAGCCATTACGACCATTATTAAATCACAGTCGCCATGACAACCATTATGACATCTTCGTCGCCATGACGACCATTATGACATCATGACATCACCGTTGCCATGAGGTCCATTATGACATCACCGTTGCCATGACGTCCATTATGACATCATCGTCACCATGACGACCATTATGACATCATTGTCGCCATGACAACCATTATGACATCACAATCGCCATGACGACCATTATGGCATCATCATCGCTATGATGACCCTTTATGACATTATCGTCGCCATGACGACCCTTATGACATCATCGTCGCCATGGCAACCATTATGACATCATCATCGCCATGACAACCAATATGATATCATCGTCGCCATGATGACCATTATGACATCATCGTCGCCATGACAACCATTATGACATCATCGTCGCCATGGCGACCATTATGACATCACCGTTGCCATGACGACCATTATGACATCATCGTAGCCATTACGACCATTATTAAATCACAGTCGCCATGACAACCATTATGACATCTTCGTCGCCATGAAGACCATTATGACATCATGACATCACCGTTGCCATGACGACCATTATGACATCACCGTTGCCATGACGACCATTGTTACATCATCGTCGCCATGACGACCATTATGACATCATCATCGCCATGACAACCAATACCATATCATTGTCGCCATGACAACCATTATGACATCATCGTCGCCATGACAACCATTATGACATCATATTCGCCATGACGACCATTATGACATCATCGTTGCCATGATGACCGTTATGACAATATCGTCGCCATGACGACCCTTATGACATCATCGTCGCCATGGCAACCAATATGACATCATCATCGCCATGACAACCAATATGATATCATTGTCGCCATGACAACCATTATGACATCATCGTCGCCATGGCAACCATTTTGACATCACGGTCGCCATGTCAACCATTATGACATCATCGTAGCCATTACGACCATTATTAAATCACAGTCGTCATGACAACCATTATGACATCTTCGTCGCCATGACGACCATTATGACATCACCGTTGCTATGACGACCATTATGACATACCGCTGCCATGACGACCATTATGACATCATCGTAGCCATTACGACCATTATTAAATCACAGTCGCCATGACAACCATTATGACATCTTCGTCGCCATGACGACCATTATGACATCATGACATCACCGTTGCCATGATGACCATTATGACATAATCGTCGCCATGACAACCATTATGACATCATCGTCGCCATGGCGACCATTATGACACCACCGTTGCCATGACGACCATTATGACATCATCGTCGCCTTGACCACAATTATGACATCATCATCGCCATGACGACCATTATGACATCATCATCGCCATGATGACCGTTATGACATTATCGTCGCCATGACGACCCTTATGACATCATCGTCGCCATGGCAACCATTATGACATCATCATCGCCATGACAACCAATATGATATCATCGTCGCCAAGATGACCATTATGACATCATCGTCGCCATGACAACCATTATGACATCATATTCGCCATGGCAACCATTATGACATCACCGTCGCCATGACGACCAGTATGACATCATCGTAGCCATTACGACCATTATTAAATCAAAGTCACCATGACAACCATTATGACATCTTCGTCGCCATGACGACCATTATGACATCATGACATCACCGTTGCCATGACGACCATTATGACATCACCGTTGCCATGACGACCATTATGACATCACCGTCGCCATGACGACCATTATGGCATGATCATCGCCATGATGACCCTTTATGACATTATCGTCGCCATGACGACCCTTATGACATCATCGTCGCCATGGCGACCATTATGACATCACCGTCGCCATGACGACCATTATGACATCATCGCAGCCATTACGACCATTATTAAATCACAGTCGCCATGACAACCATTATGACATCTTCGTCGCCATGACGACCATTATGACATCATGACATCACCATTGCCATGACGACCATTATGACATCACCGTTGCCATGACGACCATTATGACTTCATCGTCGCCATGACGACCATTATGACATCATCGTCGCCATGACAACCAATATGATATTATCTTCGCCATGATGACCATTATGACATCATCGTCGCCATGACAACCATTATGACATCATCGTCGCCATGGCGACCATTATGACATCACCGTTGCCATGACGACCATTATGATATCATCGTAGCCATTACGACCATTATTAAATCACAGTCGCCATGACAACCATTATGACATCTTCGTCGCCATGTCGACCATTATGACATCATGACATCACCGTCGCCATGACGACCATTATGACATCACCGTTGCCATGACGACCATTATTACATCATCGTCGCCATGACGAGCATTATGACATCATCGTCGCCATGACAACCATCATTGTCATAATGGTCGTCATGGCAACGGTGATGTCATAATGGTCGTCATGGCGACGATGATGTCATAATGGTTGTCATGGCGACGATGATGTCATAATGGTCATCATGGCGACGATGATATCATATTGGTTGTCATGGCGATGATGATGTCATATTGGTTGCCATGGCGACGATGATGTCATAAGGGTCGTCATGGCGATGATAATGTCATAACGGTCATCATGACGATGATGATGCCATCATGACGACCATTATGACATCATTGCAGCCATTACGACCATTATTAAATCACAGTCGCCATGACAACCATTATGACATCTTCGTCGCCATGACGACCATTATGACATCATGACATCACCGTTGCCATGACGACCATTATGACATCACCGTTGCCATGACGACCATTATGACATCATCGTCGCCATGACGACCATTATGATATCATTTTCGCCATGACAACCATTATGACATCACAATCGCCATGAAGACCATTATGGCATCATCATCGCCATGATGACCCTTTATGACATTATCGTCTCCCTGACGACCCTTATGACATCATCGTCGCCATGGCAACCATTACGACATCATCATCGCCATGACAACCAATATGATAACATCGTCGCCATGATGACCATTATGACATCATCGTCGCCATGACAACCATTATGACATCATCGTCGCCATGGCGACCATTATGACATCACCGTTGCCATGACGACCATTATGACATCATCATAGCCATTACGACCATTATTAAATCACAGTCGCCATGACAACCATTATGACATATTCGTCGCCATGAAGACCATTATGACATCATGACATCACCGTTGCCATGACGACCATTATGACATCACCGTTGCCATAACGACCATTATTACATCATCGTCGCCATGACGACCATTATAACATCATCTTCGCCATGACAACCAATATATCATTGTCGCCATGACAACCATTATGACATCATCGTCGCCATGACAACCATTATGACATCATCATCGCCATGATGACCGTTATGACAATATCGTCGCCATGACGACCCTTATGACATCATCGTCGCCATGGCAACCATTATGACATAATCATCGCCATGACAACCAATATGATATCATTGTCGCCATGACAACCATTATGACATCATCGTCGCCATGGCAACCATTATGACATCACGGTCGCCAAGTCAACCATTATGACATCATCGTAGCCATTACGACCATTGTTAAATCACAGTCGCCATGACAACCATTATGACATCTTCGTCGCCATGACGACCATTATGACATCACCGTTGCTATAACGACCATTAAGACATACCGTTGCCATGACGACCATTATGACATCATCGTAGCCATTACGACCATTATTAAATCACAGTCGCCATGACAACCATTATGACATCTTCGTCGCCATGACGACCATTATGACATTATGACATCACCGTTGCCATGACGACCATTATGACATAATCGTCGCCATGACAACCATTATGACATCATCGTCGCCATGGCGACCATTATGACACCACCGTTGCCATGACGACCATTATGACATCATCGTCGCCTTGACGACAATTATGACATCATCATCGCCATGACAACCATGATGACATCATCATCGCCATGATGACCGTTATGACATTATCGTCGCCATGACGACCCTTATGACATCAACATCGCCATGGCAACCATTATGACATCATCATCGCCATGACAACCAATATGATATCATCGTCGCCATGATGACCATTATGACATCATTGTCGCCATGGCGACCAATATGACATCACCATCGCCATGACGACCATTATGACATCATCGTAGCCATTACGACCATTATTAAATCACAGTCGCCATGACAACCATTATGACATCTTCGTCGCCATGACGACCATTATGACATCATGACATCACCGTTGCCATGACGACCATTATGACATCACCGTTGCCATGACGACCATTATGACATCATCGTCGCCATGACGACCATTATGACATCATCGTCGCCATGACAACCATTATGACATCACAATCGCCATGACGACCATTATGGCATCATCATCGCCATGATGACCCTTTATGACATTATCGTCGCCATGACGACCCTTATGACATCATCGTCGCCATGGCAACCATTATGACATCATCGCCATGACAACCTATATGATATCATCGTCGCCATGATGACCATTATGACATCATCGTCACCATGACAACCATTATGACATCATATTCGCCATGGCGACCATTATGACATCATCGTCGCCATGACGACCATTATGACATCATCGCAGCCATTACGACCATTATTAAATCACAGTCGCCATGACAACCATTATGACATCTTCGTCGCCATGACGACCATTATGACATCATGACATCACCGTTGCCATGACGACCATTATGACATCACCGTTGCCATGACGTCCATTATGACATCATCGTCGCCATGACGACCATTATGACATCATTGTCGCCATGACAACCATTATGACATCACAATCGCCATGACGACCATTATGGCATCATCATCGCCATGATGACCCTTTATGACATTATCGTCGCCATGACGACCCTTATGACATCATCGTCGCCATGGCAACCATTATGACATCATCATCGCCATGACAACCAATATGATATCATCGTCGCCATGATGACCATTATGACATCATCGTAGCCATGACAACCATTATGACATCATCTTTGCCATGGCGACCATTATGACATCATAACATCACCGTTGCTATGACGACCATTATGACATCATCGTCGCCATGATGACCATTATGACATCATCGTCGCCATGACAACCATTATGACATCATCTTTGCCATGGCGACCATTATGACATCATAACATCACCGTTGCTATGACGACCATTATGACATCATCGTCGCCATGACAACCATTATGACATCATCGTCGCCATGGCGACCATTATGACACCACCGTTGCCATGACGACCATTATGGCATCATCATCGCCATGATGACCCTTTATGACATTATCGTCGCCATGATGACCCTTATGACATCATCGTCGCCATGGCAACCATTATGACATCATCATCGCCATGACAACCAATATGATATCAACGTCGCCATGATGACCATTATGACATCATTGTCGCCATGACAACCATTATGACATCATCGTCGCCATGGCGACCATTATGACACCACCGTTGCCATGATGACCATTATGACATCATCGTCGCGATGACAACCATTATGACATCATCGTCGCCATGGCGACCATTATGACATCACCGTTGGCATGACGACCATTATGACATCATCGTAGCCATTACGACCATTATTAAATCACAGTCGCCATGACAACCATTATGACATCTTCGTCGCCATGACGACCATTATGACATCATGACATCACCGTTGCCATGACGACCATTATGACATCACCGTTGCCATGACGACCATTATTATATCACAGTCGCCATGACAACCATTATGACATCTTCGTTGCCATGACGACCATTATGACATCATTGTCGCCATGACAACCATTATGACATCATCGTCGCCATGGCGACCATTATGACACCACCGTTGCCATGATGACCATTATGACATCATCGTCGCGATGACAACCATTATGACATCATCGTCGCCATGGCGACCATTATGACATCACCGTTGGCATGACGACCATTATGACATCATCGTAGCCATTACGACCATTATTAAATCACAGTCGCCATGACAACCATTATGACATCTTCGTCGCCATGACGACCATTATGACATCATGACATCACCGTTGCCATGACGACCATTATGACATTAGCGTCGCCATGACGACCATTATGACATCTTCGTCGCCATGACGACCAATATGACATCACCGTTGCTATGACGACCATTATGACATCACCATTGCCATGACGACCATTATGACATCATCGTAGCCATTACGACCATTATTATATCACAGTCGCCATGACAACCATTATGACATCTTCGTCGCCATGACGACCATTATGACATCATCGTCGCCATGGCGACCATTATGACACCACCGTTGCCATGACGACCATTATGACATCATCGTCGCCTTAACGACTATTATAACATCATCATCGCCATGACGAGCATTATGACATCATCATCGCCATGATGACCGTTATGACATTATCGTCGCCATGACGACCCTTATGACATCATCTTCGCCATGGCAACCATTATGACATCATCATCGCCATGACAACCAATATGATATCATCGTCGCCATGATGACCATTATGACATCATCGTCGCCATGACAACCATTATGACATCATCGTCGCCATGGCGACCATTATGACATCACCGTTGGCATGACGACCATTATGACATCATCGTAGCCATTACGACCATTATTAAATCACAGTCGCCATGACAACCATTATGACATCTTCGTCGCCAAGACGACCATTATGACATCATGACATCACCGTTGCCATGACGACCATTATGACATCACCGTTGCCATGACGACCATTATTACATTAGCGTCGCCATGACGACCATTATGACATCACCGTTGCTATGACGACCATTATGACATCATCGTCGCCTTGACGACAATTATGACATCATCATCGCCATGACGACCATTATGACATCATCATCGTCATGATGACCGTTATGACATTATCGTCGCCATGACGACCCTTATGACATCATCATCGCCATGGCAACCATTATGACATTATCATCGCCATGACAACCAATATGATATCATCGTCGCCATGATGACCATTATGACATCATCGTCGCCATGGCAACCATTATGACATCATCGTCGCCATGACAACCAATATGATATCATCGTCGCCATGATGACCATTATGACATCATCGTCGCCATGACAACCATTATGACATCATATTCGCCATGTCGACCATTATGACATCACCGTTGCCATGACGACCATTATGACATCATCGTAGCCATTATCAAATCACAGTCGCCATGACAACCATTATGACATCATCGTCGCCATGGCGACCATTATGCCATCACCGTTGCCATGACGACCATTATGACATAATCGTCGCCATGACAACCATTATGACATCATCGTCGCCATGGCGACCATTATGACACCACCGTTGCCATGACGACCATTATGACATCATCGTCGCCTTGACCACAATTATGACATCATCATCGCCATGACGACCATTATGACATCATCATCGCCATGATGACCGTTATGACATTATCGTCGCCATGACGACCCTTATGACATCATCGTCGCCATGGCAACCATTATGACATCATCATCGCCATGACAACCAATATGATATCATCGTCGCCAAGATGACCATTATGACATCATCGTCGCCATGACAACCATTATGACATCATATTCGCCATGGCAACCATTATGACATCACCGTCGCCATGACGACCAGTATGACATCATCGTAGCCATTACGACCATTATTAAATCACAGTCACCATGACAACCATTATGACATCTTCGTCGCCATGACGACCATTATGACATCATGACATCACCGTTGCCATGACGACCATTATGACATCACCGTTGCCATGACGACCATTATGACATCACCGTCGCCATGACGACCATTATGGCATGATCATCGCCATGATGACCTTTTATGACATTATCGTCGCCATGACGACCCTTATGACATCATCGTCGCCATGGCGACCATTATGACATCACCGTCGCCATGACGACCATTATGACATCATCGCAGCCATTACGACCATTATTAAATCACAGTCGCCATGACAACCATTATGACATCTTCGTCGCCATGACGACCATTATGACATCATGACATCACCATTGCCATGACGACCATTATGACATCACCGTTGCCATGACGACCATTATGACTTCATCGTCGCCATGACGACCATTATGACATCATCGTTGCCATGACAACCAATATGATATTATCTTCGCCATGATGACCATTATGACATCATCGTCGCCATGACAACCATTATGACATCATCGTCGCCATGGCGACCATTATGACATCACCGTCGCCATGACGACCATTATGATATCATCGTAGCCATTACGACCATTATTAAATCACAGTCGCCATGACAACCATTATGACATCTTCGTCGCCATGACGACCATTATGACATCATGACATCACCGTTGCCATGACGACCATTATGACATCACCGTTGCCATGACGACCATTATGACATCATCGTCGCCATGACGACCATTATGACATCATTTTCGCCATGACAACCATTATGACATCACAATCGCCATGAAGACCATTATGGCATCATCATCGCCATGATGACCCTTTATGACATTATCGTCGCCCTGACGACCCTTATGACATCATCGTCGCCATGGCAACCATTATGACATCATCATCGCCATGACAACCAATATGATATCATCGTCGCCATGATGACCATTATAACATCATCGTCGCCATGACAACCATTATGACATCATCGTCGCCATGGCGACCATTATGACATCGCCGTTGCCTTGACGACCATTATGACATCATCATAGCCATTACGACCATTATTAAATCACAGTCGCCATGACAACCATTATGACATATTCGTCGCCATGAAGACCATTATGACATCATGACATCACCGTTGCCATGACGACCATTATGACATCACCGTTGCCATAACGACCATTATTACATCATCGTCGCCATGACGACCATTATAACATCATCATCGCCATGACAACCGATATGATATCATTGTCGCCATGACAACCATTATGACATCATCGTCGCCATGACAACCATTATGACATCATATTCGCCATGACGACCATTATGACATCATCGTCGCCATGGCGACCATTATGACATCATCATCGCCATGATGACCGTTATGACAATATCGTCGCCATGACGACCCTTATGACATCATCGTCGCCATGGCAACCATTATGACATAATCATCGCCATGACAACCAATATGATATCATTGTCGCCATGACAACCATTATGACATCATCGTCGCCATGGCAACCATTATGACATCACGGTCGCCAAGTCAACCATTATGACATCATCGTAGCCATTACGACCATTATTAAATCACAGTCGCCATGACAACCATTATGACATCTTCGTCGCCATGACGACCATTATGACATCACCGTTGCTATAACGACCATTAAGACATACCGTTGCCATGACGACCATTATGACATCATCGTAGCCATTACGACCATTATTAAATCACAGTCGCCATGACAACCATTATGACATCTTCGTCGCCATGACGACCATTATGACATCATGACATCACCGTTGCCATGACGACCATTATGACATAATCGTCGCCATGACAACAATTATGACATCATCGTCGCCATGGCGACCATTATGACACCACCGTTGCCATGACGACCATTATGACATCATCGTCGCCTTGACGACAATTATGACATCATCATCGCCATGACAACCATTATGACATCATCATCGCCATGATGACCGTTATGACATTATCGTCGCCATGACGACCCTTATGACATCATCATCGCCATGGCAACCATTATGACATCATCATCGCCATGACAACCAATATGATATCATCGTCGCCATGATGACCAATATGACATCACCGTCGCCATGACGACCATTATGACATCATCGTAGCCATTACGACCATTATTAAATCACAGTCGCCATGACAACCATTATGACATCTTCGTCGCCATGACGACCATTATGACATCATGACATCACCGTTGCCATGACGACCATTATGACATCACCGTTGCCATGACGACCATTATGACATCATCATCGCCATGACGACCATTATGACATCATCGTCGCCATGACAACCATTATGACATCACAATCGCCATGACGACCATTATGGCATCATCATCGCCATGATGACCCTTTATGACATTATCGTCGCCATGACGACCCTTATGACATCATCGTCGCCATGGCAACCATTATGACATCATCGCCATGACAACCAATATGATATCATCGTCGCCATGATGACCATTATGACATCATCGTCACCATGACAACCATTATAACATCATATTCGCCATGGCGACCATTATGACATCATCGTCGCCATGACGACCATTATGACATCATCGCAGCCATTACGACCATTATTAAATCACAGTCGCCATGACAACCATTATGACATCAGGACATCACCGTTGCCATGACGACCATTATGACATCACCGTTGCCATGACGTCCATTATGACATCATCGTCGCCATGACGACCATTATGACATCATTGTCGCCATGACAACCATTATGACATCATAATCGCCATGACGACCATTATGGCATCATCATCGCCATGATGACCCTTTATGACATTATCGTCGCCATGACGAAACTTATGACATCATCGTTGCCATGGCAACCATTATGACATCATCATCGCCATGACAACCAATATGATATCATCGTCGCCATGATGACCATTATGACATCATCGTCGCCATGACAACCATTATGACATCATCTTTGCCATGGCGACCATTATGACATCATAACATCACCGTTGCTATGACGACCATTATGACATCATCGTCGCCATGGCGACCATTATGACACCACCGTTGCCATGATGACCATTATGACATCATCGTCGCGATGACAACCATTATGACATCATCGTCGCCATGGCGACCATTATGACATCACCGTTGGCATGACGACCATTAGGCCATCATCGTAGCCATTACGACCATTATTAAATCACAGTCGCCATGACAACCATTATGACATCTTCGTCGCCATGACGACCATTATGACATCATGACATCACCGTTGCCATGACGACCATTATGACATCACCGTTGCCATGACGACCATTATTATATCACAGTCGCCATGACAACCATTATGACATCTTCGTCGCCATGACGACCATTATGACATCATTGTCGCCATGACAACCATTATGACATCATCGTCGCCATGGCGACCATTATGACACCACCGTTGCCATGACGACCATTATGACATCATCGTCGCCTTAACGACTATTATAACATCATCATCGCCATGACGAGCATTATGACATCATCATCGCCATGATGACCGTTATGACATTATCGTCGCCATGACGACCCTTATGACATCATCGTCGCCATGGCAACCATTATGACATCATCATCGCCATGACAACCAATATGATATCATCGTCGCCATGATGACCATTATGACATCATCGTCGCCATGACAACCATTATGACATCATCGTCGCCATGGCGACCATTATGACATCACCGTTGGCATGACGACCATTATGACATCATCGTAGCCATTACGACCATTATTAAATCACAGTCGCCATGACAACCATTATGACATCTTCGTCGCCATGACGACCATTATGACATCATGACATCACCGTTGCCATGACGACCATTATGACATCACCGTTGCCATGACGACCATTATTACATTAGCGTCGCCATGACGACCATTATGACATCACCGTTGCTATGACGACCATTATGACATCATCGTCGCCTTGACGACAATTATGACATCATCATCGCCATGACGACCATTATGACATCATCATCGTCATGATGACCGTTATGACATTATCGTCGCCATGACGACCCTTATGACATCATCATCGCCATGGCAACCATTATGACATCATCATAGCCATGACAACCAATATGATATCATCGTCGCCATGATGACCATTATGACATCATCGTCGCCATGACAACCAATATGATATCATCGTCGCCATGATGACCATTATGACATCATCGTCGCCATGACAACCATTATGACATCATATTCGCCATGTCGACCATTATGACATCACCGTTGCCATGACGACCATTATGACATCATCGTAGCCATTACGACCATTATTAAATCACAGTCGCCATGACAACCATTATGACATCATCGTCGCCATGGCGACCATTATGCCATCACCGTTGCCATGACGACCATTATGACATCACCGTTGCCATGACGACCATTATGACATCATCGTCGCCATGACGACCATTATGACATCATCGTCGCCATGACAACCATTATGACATCATCGTTGCCATGGCAAACATTATGACATCATCATCACCATGACAACCAATATGATATCATCGTCGCCATGACAACCATTATGACATCATCGTCGCCATGGCGACCATTATGACATCACCGTTGGCATGACGACCATTATGACATCATCGTAGCCATTACGACCATTATTAAATGACAGTCGCCATGACAACCATTATGACATCTTCGTCGCCATGACGACCATTATGACATCATGACATCACCGTTGCCATGACGACCATTATGACATCACCGTTGCCAAGACGACCATTATTACATTAGCGTCGCCATGACGACCATTATGACATCTTCGTCGCCATGACGACCAATATGACATCACCGTTGCTATGACGACCATTATGACATCACCGTTGCCATGACGACCATTATGACATCATCGTAGCCATTACGACCATTATTATATCACAGTCGCCATGACAACCATTATGACATCTTCGTCGCCATGACGACCATTATGACATCATTGTCGCCATGACAACCATTATGACATCATCGTCGCCATGGCGACCATTATGACACCACCGTTGCCATGACGACCATTATGACATCATCGTCGCCTTAACGACTATTATAACATCATCATCGCCATGACGAGCATTATGACATCATCATCGCCATGATGACCGTTATGACATTATCGTCGCCATGACGACCCTTATGACATCATCGTCGCCATGGCAACCATTATGACATCATCATCGCCATGACAACCAATATGATATCATCGTCGCCATGATGACCATTATGACATCATCGTCGCCATGACAACCATTATGACATCATCGTCGCCATGGCGACCATTATGACATCACCGTTGGCATGACGACCATTATGACATCATCGTAGCCATTACGACCATTATTAAATCACAGTCGCCATGACAACCATTATGACATCTTCGTCGCCATGACGACCATTATGACATCATGACATCACCGTTGCCATGACGACCATTATGACATCACCGTTGCCATGACGACCATTATTACATTAGCGTCGCCATGACGACCATTATGACATCACCGTTGCTATGACGACCATTATGACATCATCGTCGCCTTGACGACAATTATGACATCATCATCGCCATGACGACCATTATGACATCATCATCGTCATGATGACCGTTATGACATTATCGTCGCCATGACGACCCTTATGACATCATCATCGCCATGGCAACCATTATGACATCATCATAGCCATGACAACCAATATGATATCATCGTCGCCATGATGACCATTATGACATCATCGTCGCCATGACAACCAATATGATATCATCGTCGCCATGATGACCATTATGACATCATCGTCGCCATGACAACCATTATGACATCATATTCGCCATGTCGACCATTATGACATCACCGTTGCCATGACGACCATTATGACATCATCGTAGCCATTACGACCATTATTAAATCACAGTCGCCATGACAACCATTATGACATCATCGTCGCCATGGCGACCATTATGCCATCACCGTTGCCATGACGACCATTATGACATCACCGTTGCCATGACGACCATTATGACATCATCGTCGCCATGACGACCATTATGACATCATCGTCGCCATGACAACCATTATGACATCATCGTTGCCATGGCAAACATTATGACATCATCATCACCATGACAACCAATATGATATCATCGTCGCCATGATGACCATTATGACATCATCGTCGCCATGACAACCATTATGACATCATATTCGCAATGTCGACCATTATGACATCACCGTCGCCATGACGACCATTATGACATCATCGCAGCCATTACGACCATTATTAAATCACAGTCGCCATGACAACCATTATGACATCTTCGTCGCCATGACGACCATTATGACATCATGACATCACCGTTGCCATGACGACCATTATGACATCACCGTTGCCATGACGACCATTATGACATCACCGTCGCCATGACGACCATTGTGACATCATTGTCGCCATGACAACCATTATGACATCACAATCGCCATAACGACCCTTATGACATCATCGTCGCCATGGCAACCATTATGACATCATCATCGCCATGACAACCAATATGATATCATTGTCGCCATGACAACCATTATGACTTCATCGTCGCCATGTCAACCATTATGACATCACGGTCGCCATGTCGACCATTATGACATCAACGTAGCCATTATGACCATTATTAAATCACAGTCGCCATGACAACCATTATGACATCTTCGTCGCCATGATGACCATTATGACATCATGACATCACCGTTGCTATGACGACCATTATGACATCACCGTTGCCATGATGACCATCATGACATCATCGTAGCCATTACGACCATTATTAAATCACAGTCGCCATGACAACCATTATGACATCTTCGTCGCCATGACGACCATTATGACATCATGACATCACCGTTGCCATGACGACCATTATGACATCATCGTCGCCATGACGACCATTATGACATCATCGTCGCCATGACAACCATTATGACATCACAATCGCCATGACGACCATTATGACATCATCATCGCCAAGATGACCGTTATGACAATATCGTCGCCATGACGACCCTTATGACATCATTGTCGCCATGACAACCATTATGACATCATCATCGCCATGACAACCCATGTGATATCATCGTCGCCATGATGACCATTATGACATCATGACATCACCGTTGCTATGACGACCATTATGACATCACCGTTGCCATGGCAACCATTATGACACCACGGTCGCCATGTCGACCATTATCACATCATCGTAGCCATTACGACCATTATTAAATCACAGTTGCCATGACAACCATTATGACATCTTCGTCGCCATGACGTCCATTATGACATCATGACATCACCGTTGCTATGACGACCATTATGACATCACCGTTGCCATGACGACCATTATGACATCATCGTAGCCATTACGACCATTATTAAATCACAGTCGCCATGAAAACCATTATGACATCTTCGTCGCCATGACGACCATTATGACATCAAGACACCACCGTTGCCATGACGACTATTATGACATCATCGTCGCCTTGACGACAATTATGACATCATCATCGCCATGACGACCATTATGACATCATCATCGCCATGATGACCGTTATGACATTATCGTCGCCATGACGACCCTTATGACATCACAATCGCCATGACGACCATTATGGCATCATCATCGCCATGATGACCCTTTATGACATTATCGTCGCCATGACGACCCTTATGACATCATCGTCGCCATGGCAACCATTATGACATCATCATCGCCATGACAACCAATATGATATCTTCGTCGCCATGATGACCATTATGACATCATCGTCGCCATGACAACCATTATGACATCATCGTCGCCATGGCGACCATTATGACATCACCGTTGCCATGACGACCATTATGACATCATCGTAGCCATTACGACCATTATTAAATCACAGCTGCCATGACAACCATTATGACATCTTCGTCGCCATGACGACCATTATGACATCATGACATCACCGTTGCCATGACGACCATTATGACATCACCGTTGCCATGACGACCATTATGAAATCATCGTTGCCATGACAACCATTATGACATCATCGTCGCCATGACAACCATTATGACATCATCGTCGCCATGGCAACCATTATGACATCATCATCGCCATGACAACCAATATGATATCATCGTCGCCATGATGACCATTATGACATCATATTCGCCATGTCGACCATTATGAAATCACCGTCGCCATGACGACCATTATGACATCATCGCAGCCATTACGACCATTATTAAATCACAGTCGCCATGACAACCATTATGACATCTTCGTCGCCATGACGACCATTATGACATCATGACATCACCGTTGCCATGACGACCATTATGACATCACCGTTGCCATGACGACCATTATGACATCATCGTCGCCATGACGACCATTATGACATCATCGTCGCCATGACAACCATTATGACATCAAAATCGCCATGACGACCATTATGACATCATCGTCGCCATGGCGACCATTATGACATCATCATCGCCATGATGACCGTTATGACAATATCGTCGCCATGACGACCCTTATGACATCATCGTCGCCATGGCAATCATTATGACATCATCATCGCCATGACAACCAATATGATATCATTGTCGCCAAGACAACCATTATGACTTCATCGTCGCCATGGCAACCATTATGACATCACGGTCGCCATGTCGACCATTATGACATCATCATAGCCATTATGACCATTATTAAATCACAGTCGCCATGACAACCATTATGACATCTTCGTCGCCATGATGACCATTATGACATCATGACATCACCGTTGCTATGACGACCATTATGACATCACAGTTGCCATGACGACCATTATGACATCATCGTAGCCATTACGACCACTATTAAATCACAGTCGCCATGACAACCATTATGACATCTTCGTCGCCATGACGACCATTATGACATCATGACATCACCGTTGCCATGACGACCATTATGACATCATCGTCGCCATGGCGACCATTATGACATCATCGTCGCCATGGCGACCATTATGACACCACCGTTGCCATGACGACCATTATGACATCATCGTCGCCATGACGACCATTATGACATCATCATCGCCAGGTCGACCATTATGACATCATCGTCGCCATGACGACCGTTATGACATCATCATCGCCATGGCGACCAATATGATATCATCGTCGCCATGATGACCGTTATGTCATCATTGTCGCCATGGCAACCATTATGACATCATCATCGCCATGGCGACCATTATGACATCAACGTCGCCATGACGACCATTATTAAATCATCGTAGCCATTACGACCATTATTAAATCACAGTCGCCATGACAACCATTATGACATCTTCTTCGCCATGATGACCATTATGACATCATGACATCACCGTTGCCATGACGACCATTATGACATCACCGTTGCCATGAAGACCATTATGACATCATCGTCGCCATGACGACCATTATGACATCATCGTCGCCATGACAACCATTATGACATCACAATCGCCATGACGATCATTATGGCATCATCATAGCCATGATGACCCTTTATGACATTATCGTCGCCATGACGACCCTTATGACATCATCGTCGCCATGACAACCATTATGACATCATCATCGCCATGACAACCAATATGATATCATCGTCGCCATGATGACCATTATGACATCATCGTCGCCATGACAACCATTATGACATCTTCGTCGCCATGACGACCATTATGACATCATGACATCACCGTTGCCATGACGACCATTATGACATCACCGTTGCCATGACGACCATTATTACATTAGCGTCGCCATGACGACCATTATGACATCATCGTCGCCATGACAACCATTATGACATCATCGTCGCCATGGCAACCATTATGACATCATCATCGCCATGACAACCAATATGATATCATTGTTGCCATGACAACCATTATGACTTCATCGTCGCCATGGCAACCATTATGACATCACGGTCGCCATGGCAACCATTATGACATCAACGTAGCCATTATGACCATTATTAAATCACAGTCACCATGACAACCATTATGACATCTTCGTCGCCATGATGACCATTATGACATCATGATATCACCGTTGCTATGACGACCATTATGACATCACCGTTGCCATGACGACCATCATGACATCATCGTAGCCATTACGACCATTATTAAATCACAGTCGCCATGACAACCATTATGACATCTTCATCGCCATGACGACCATAATGACATCATGACATCACCGTTGCCATGACGACCATTATGACATCACCGTTGCCATGACGACCATTATGACATCATCGTCGCCATGACGACCATTATGACATCACAATCGCCATGACAACCATTATGACATCACAATCGCCATGACGACCATTATGACATCATCATCGCCAAGATGACCGTTATGAAAATATCGTCGCCATGACGACCCTAATGACATCATCGTCGCCATGGCAACCATTATGACATCATCATCGCCATGACAACCAATATGATATCATTGTCGCCATGACAACCATTATGACATCATCATCGCCATGACAACCAATGTGATATCATTGTCGCCATGATGACCATTATGACATCATGACATCACCGTTGCTATGACGACCATTATGACATCACCGTTGCCATGGCAACCATTATGACATCACGGTCGCCACGTCGACCATTATGACATCATCGTAGCCATTACGACCATTATTAAATCACAGTTGCCATGACAACCATTATGACATCTTCGTCGCCATGACGACCATTATGACATCATGACATCACCGTTGCTATGACGACCATTATGACATCACCGTTGCCATGACGACCATTATGACACCACCGTTGCCATGACGACTATTATGACATTATCGTCGCCTTGACGACAATTATGACATCATCATCGCCATGACGATCATTATGACATCATCATCGCCATGATGACCGTTATGACATTATCGTCGCCATGACGACCCTTATGACATCATCATCGCCATGACAACCAATATGATATCATTGTCGCCATGATGACCATTATGACATCATCGTCGCCATGACAACCATTATTACATCATCGTCGCCATGAAGACCATTATGACATCATCGTCGCCATGACAACCATTATGACATCACAATCGCCATGACGACCATTATGGCATCATCATCGCCATGATGACCCTTTATGACATTATCGTCGCCATGACGACCCTTATGACATCATCATCGCCATGACAACCAATATGATATCTTCGTCGCCATGATGACCAATATGACATCATCGTCGCCATGACAAACATTATGACATCATCGTCGCCATGGCGACCATTGTGACATCACCGTTGCCATGACGACCATTATGACATCATCGTAGCCATTACGACCATTATTAAATCACAGCCGCCATGACAACCATTATGACATCTTCGTCGCCATGACGACCATTATGACATCATGACATCACCGTTGCCATGACGACCATTATGACATCACCGTTGCCATGACGACCATTATGACATCACAATCGCCATGAAGACCATTATGACATCATCGTCGCCATGGCGACCATTATGACATCATCATCGCCATGATGACCGTTATGACAATATCGTCGCCATGACGACCCTTATGACATCATCGTCGCCATGGCAATCATTATGACATCATCATCGCCATGACAACCAATATGATATCATTGTCGCCATGACAACCATTATGACTTCATCGTCGCCATGGCAACCATTATGACATCACGGTCGCCATGTCGACCATTATGACATCATCGTAGCCATGATGACCATTATGACATCATGACATCACCGTTGCTATGACGACCATTATGACATTACCGTTGCCATGACGACCATTATGACATCATCGTAGCCATTACAACCATTATTAAATCACAGTCGCCATGACAACCATTATGACATCTTCGTCGCCATGACGACCATTATGACATCATGACATCACCGTTGCCATGACGAAGATTATGACATCATCGTCGCCATGGCGACCATTATGACACCACCGTTGCCATGATGACCATTATGACATCATTGTCGCCATGACGACCATTATGACATCATCATCGCCATGTCGACCATTATGACATCATCGTCGCCATGACGACCGTTATGACATCATCATCACCATGTCGACCATTATGACATCATCGTCGCCATGACGACCGTTATGACATCATCGTCGCCATGGCGACCATTATGACATCATCATCGCCATGGCGACCAATATGATACCATCGTCGCCATGATGACCATTATGTCATCATCGTCGCCATGGCAACCATTATGACATCATCATCGCCATGGCGACCATTATGACATCAATGTCGCCATGGCGACGTTTATGACATCACCGTCGCCATGACGACCATTATTAAATCATCGTAGCCATTACGACCATTATTAAATCACAGTCGCCATGACAACCATTATGACATCTTCGTAGCCATGATGACCATTATGACATCATGACATCACCGTTGCCATGACGACCATTATGACATCATCGTCGCCATGACGACCATTATGACATCATCGTCGTCATGACAACCATTATGACATCACAATCGCCATGACGACCATTATGGCATCATCATCGCCATGAAGACCCTTTATGACATTATCGTCGCCATGACGACCCTTATGACATCATCGTCGCCATGGCAACCATTATGACATCATCATCGCCATGACAACCAATATGATATCATCGTCGCCATGATGACCATTATGATATCATCGTCGCCATGACAACCATTATGACATCATCGTCGCCATGGCGACCATTATGACATCACCGTTGCCATGACGACCATTACGACATCATTGTAGCCATTACGACCATTATTAAATCACAGTCGCCATGACAACCATTATGACATCTTCGTCGCCATGACGACCATTATGACATCATGACATCACCGTTGCCATGACGACCATTATGACATCACCGTTGCCATGATGACCATTATTACATTAGCGTCGCCATGACGACCATTATGACATCATCGTCGCCATGACAACCATTATGACATCATCGTCGCCATGGCAACCATTATGACATCATCATCGCCATGACAACCAATATCATATCATTGTCGCCATGACAACCATTATGACATCATCGTCGCCATGACAACCATTATGACATCATATTCGCCATGACGACCATTATGACATCATCGTCGCCATGGCGACCATTATGACATCATCATCGCCATGATGACCGTTATGACAATATCGTCGCCATGACGACCCTTATGACATCATCGTCGCCATGGCAACTATTATGACATCATCATCGCCATGACAACCAATATGATATCATTGTCGCCATGACAACCATTATGACATCATCGTCGCCATGGCAACCATTATGACATCACGGTCGCCATGTCGACCATTATGACATCATCGCAGCCATTACGACCATTATTAAATCACAGTCGCCATGACAACCATTATGACATCATCGTCGCCATGGCAACCATTATGACATCATCATCGCCATGACAACCAATATGATATCATTGTCGCCATGACAACCATTATGACATCATCATCGCCATGACAACCAATGTGATATCATCGTCGCCATGATGAACAATATGACATCTTGACATCACCGTTGCTATGACGACCATTATGACATCACCTTTGCCATGGCAACCATTATGACATCACGGTCGCCATGTCGACCATTATGACATCATCGTAGCCATTACGACCATTATTAAATCACAGTTGCCATGACAACCATTATGACATCTTCGTCGCCATGACGACCATTATGACATCATGACATCATGACATCACCGTTGCTATGACGACCATTATGACATCACCGTTGCCATGACGACCATTATGACATCATCGTAGCCATTACGACCATTATTAAATCACAGTCGCCATGACAACCATTATGACATCTTCGTCGCCATGACGACCATTATGACATCATGACACCACCGTTGCCATGATGACTATTATGACATCATCGTCGCCTTGACGACAATTATGACATCATCATCGCCATGACGACCATTATGACATCATCATCGCCATGATGACCGTTATGACATTATCGTCGCCATGACGACCCTTATGACATCATCGTCGCCATGGCGACCATTATGACATCATCATCGCCATGGCGACCAATATGATACCATCGTCGCCATGATGACCATTATGTCATCATCGTCGCCATGGCAACCATTATGACATCATCATCGCCATGGCGACCATTATGACATCAACGTCGCAATGGCGACGTTTATGACATCACCGTCGCCATGACGACCATTATTAAATCATCGTAGCCATTACGACCATTATTAAATCACAGTCGCCATGACAACCATTATGACATCTTCGTAGCCATGATGACCATTATGACATCATGACATCACCGTTGCCATGACGACCATTATGACATCATCGTCGCCATGACGACCATTATGACATCATCGTCGCCATGACAACCATTATGACATCATCGTCGCCATGGCAACCATTATGACATCATCATCGCCATGACAACCAATATGATATCATCGTTGCCATGATGACCATTATGACATCATCGTCGCCATGACAACCATTATGACATCATATTTGCCATGTCGACCATTATGACATCACCGTCGCCATGACGACCATTATGACATCATCGCAGCCATTACGACCATTATTAAATCACAGTCGCCATGACAACCATTATGACATCTTCGTCGCCATGATGACCATTATGACATCATGATATCACCGTTGCCATAACGACCATTATGACATCACCGTTACCATGAAGACCATTATGACATCATCGTCGCCATGACGACCATTATGACATCATCGTCGCCATGACAACCATTATGACATTACAATCGCCATGACGACCATTATGGCATCATCATCGCCATGATGACCCTTTATGACATTATCGTCGCCATGACGACCCTTATGACATCATCGTCGCCATGGCAACCATTATGACATCATCATCGCCATGACAACCAATATGATATCATTGTCGCCATGACAACCATTATGACTTCATCGTCGCCATGGCAACCATTATGACATCACCGTTGCCATGACGACCATTATGACATCATCGCAGCCATTACGACCATTATTAAATCACAGTCGCCATGACAACCATTATGACATCTTTGTCGCCATGACGACCATTATGACATCATGACATCACCGTTGCCATGACGACCATTATGACATCACCGTTGCCATGACGACCATTATTACATTAGCGTCGCCATGACAACCATTATGACATCATCGACGCCATGGCAACCATTATGACATCATCGCCATGACAACCAATATGATATCATTGTCGCCATGACAACCATTATGACATCATCGTCGCCATGACAACCATTATGACATCATATTCGCCATGACGACCATTATGACATCATCGTCGCCATGGTGACCATTATGACATCATCATCGCCATGATGACCGTTATGACAATATCGTCGCCATGACGACCCTTATGACATCATCGTCGCCATGGCGACCATTATGACATCATAATCGCCATGACAACCAATATGATATCATTGTCGCCATGACAACCATTATGACATCATCGTAGCCATTACGACCATTATTAAATCACAGTCGCCATGACAACCATTATGACATCTTCGTCGCCATGACGACCATTATGACATCATGACATCACCGTTGCTATGATGACCATTATGACATCACCGTTGCCATGACGACCATTATGACATCATCTTAGCCATTACGACCATTATTAAATCACAGTCGCCATGACAACCATTATCACATCTTCGTCGCCATGACAACCATTATGACATCATCGTCGCCATGGCGACCATTATGACACCACCGTTGCCATGACGACCATTATGACATCATCGTCGCCTTGACGACAATTATGACATCATCATCGCCATGACGACCATTATGACATCATCATCGCCATGATGACCGTTATGACATTATCGTCGCCATGACGACCCTTATGACATCATCGTCGCCATGGCAACCATTATGACATCATTATCGCCATGACAACCAATATGATATCATCGTCGCCATGATGACCATTATGACATCATCGTCGCCATGACAACCATTATGACATCATCATCGCCATGGCGACCATTATGACATCACCGTCGCCATGACGACCATTATGGCATCGTCGTAGCCATTACGACCATTATTAAATCACAGTCGCCATGACAACCATTATGACATCTTCGTCGCCATGATGACCAATATGACATCATGACATCACCGTTGCCATGACGACCATTATGACATCACCGTTGCCATGACGACCATTATGACATCATCGTCGCCATGACAACCATTATGACATCATCGTCGCCATGGCAACCATTATGACATCATCGCAGACATTACGACCATTATTAAATCACAGTCGCCATGACAACCATTATGACATCTTCGTCGCCATGATGACCATTATGACATCATGACATCACCGTTGCCATGACGACCATTATGACATCACCGTTGCCATGAAGACCATTATGACATCATCGTCGCCATGACGACCATTATGACATCATCGTCGCCATGACAACCATTATGACATCACAATCGCCATGACGATTATTATGGCATCATCATAGCCATGATGACCCTTTATGACATTATCGTCGCCATGACGACCCTTATGACATCATCGTCGCCATGACAACCATTATGACATCATCATCGCCATGACAACCAATATGATATCATCGTCGCCATGATGACCATTATGACATCATCGTCGCCATGACAACCATTATGACATCTTCGTCGCCATGACGACCATTATGACATCATGACATCACCGTTGCCATGACGACCATTATGACATCACCGTTGCCATGACGACCATTATTACATTAGCGTCGCCATGACGACCATTATGACATCATCGTCGCCATGACAACCATTATGACATCATCGTCGCCATGGCAACCATTATGACATCATCGCAGACATTACGACCATTATTAAATCACAGTCGCCATGACAACCATTATGACATCTTCGTCGCCATGATGACCATTATGACATCATGACATCACCGTTGCCATGACGACCATTATGACATCACCGTTGCCATGAAGACCATTATGACATCATCGTCGCCATGACGACCATTATGACATCATCGTCGCCATGACAACCATTATGACATCACAATCGCCATGACGATTATTATGGCATCATCATAGCCATGATGACCCTTTATGACATTATCTTCGCCATGACGACCCTTATGACATCATCGTCGCCATGACAACCATTATGACATCATCATCACCATGACAACCAATATGATATCATCGTCACCATGATGACCATTATGACATCATCGTCGCCATGACAACCATTATGACATCTTCGTCGCCATGACGACCATTATGACATCATGACATCACCGTTGCCATGACGACCATTATGACATCACCGTTGCCATGACGACCATTATTACATTAGCGTCGCCATGACGACCATTATGACATCATCGTCGCCATGACAACCATTATGACATCATCGTCGCCATGGCAACCATTATGACATCATCATCGCCATGACAACCAATATGATATCATTGTCGCCATGACAACCATTATGACTTCATCGTCGCCATGGCAACCATTATGACATCACGGTCGCCATGTCGACCATTATGACATCAACGTAGCCATTATGACCATTATTAAATCACAGTCACCATGACAACCATTATGACATCTTCGTCGCCATGATGACCATTATGACATCATGACATCACCGTTGCTATGACGACCATTATGACATCACTGTTGCCATGACGACCATCATGACATCATCGTAGCCATTACGACCATTATTAAATCACAGTCGCCATGACAACCATTATGACATCTTCATCGCCATGACGACCATAATGACATCATGACATCACCGTTGCCATGACGACCATTATGACATCACCGTTGCCATGACGACCATTATGACATCATCGTCGCCATGACGACCATTATGACATCACAATCGCCATGACAACCATTATGACATCACAATCGCCATGACGACCATTATGACATCATCATCGCCAAGATGACCGTTATGACAATATCGTCGCCATGACGACCCTAATGACATCATCGTCGCCATGGCAACCATTATGACATCATCATCGCCATGACAACCAATATGATATCATTGTCGCCATGACAACCATTATGACATCATCATCGCCATGACAAACAATGTGATATCATTGTCGCCATGATGACCATTATGACATCATGACATCACCGTTGCTATGATGACCATTATGACATCACCGTTGCCATGGCAACCATTATGACATCACGGTCGCCACGTCGACCATTATGACATCACCGTAGCCATTACGACCATTATTAAATCACAGTTGCCATGACAACCATTATGACATCTTCGTCGCCATGACGACCATTATGACATCATGACATCACCGTTGCTATGACGACCATTATGACATCACCGTTGCCATAACGACCATTATGACACCACCGTTCCCATGACGACTATTATGACATCATCGTCGCCTTGACGACAATTATGACATCATCATCGCCATGACGACCATTATGACATCATCATCGCCATGATGACCGTTATGACATTATCGTCGCCATGACGACCCTTATGACATCATCATCGCCATGACAACCAATATGATATCATTGTCGCCATGATGACCATTATGACATCATCGTCGCCATGACAACCATTATTACATCATCGTCGCCATGACGACCATTATGACATCATCGTCGCCATGACAACCATTATGACATCACAATCGCCATGACGACCATTATGGCATCATCATCGCCATGATGACCCTTTATGACATTATCGTCGCCATGACGACCCTTATGACATCATCATCGCCATGACAACCAATATGATATCTTCGTCGCCATGATGACCATTATGACATCATCGTCGCCATGACAACCATTATGGCATCATCGTCGCCATGGCGACCATTGTGACATCACCGTTGCCATGACGACCATTATGACATCATCGTAGCCATTACGACCATTATTAAATCACAGCCGCCATGACAACCATTATGACATCTTCGTCGCCATGACGACCAATATGACATCATGACATCACCGTTGCCATGACGACCATTATGACATCACCGTTGCCATGACGACCATTATGGCATCATCGTCGCCATGACGACCATTATGACATCATCGTCGCCATGACAACCATTATGACATCACAATCGCCATGACGACCATTATGACATCATCGTCGCCATGGCGACCATTATGACATCATCATCGCCATGATGACCGTTATGACAATATCGTCGCCATGACGACCCTTATGACATCATCGTCGCCATGGCAATCATTATGACATCATCATCGCCATGACAACCAATATGATATCATTGTCGCCATGACAACCATTATGACTTCATCGTCGCCATGGCAACCATTATGACATCACGGTCGCCATGTCGACCATTATGACATCATCGTAGCCATGATGACCATTATGACATCATGACATCACCGTTGCTATGACGACCATTATGACATCACCGTTGCCATGACGACCATTATGACATCATCGTAGCCATTACGACCATTATTAAATCACAGTCGCCATGACAACCATTATGACATCTTCGTCGCCATGACGACCATTATGACATCATGACATCACCGTTGCCATGACGAAGATTATGACATCATCGTCGCCATGGCGACCATTATGACACCACCGTTGCCATGATGACCATTATGACATCATTGTCGCCATGACGACCATTATGACATCATCATCGCCATGTCGACCATTATGACATCATCGTCGCCATGACGACCGTTATGACATCATCATCGCCATGTCGACCATTATGACATCATCGTCGCCATGACGACCGTTATGACATCATCGTCGCCATGGCGACCATTATGACATCATCATCGCCATGGCGACCAATATGATACCATCGTCGCCATGATGACCATCATGACATCACCGTTGCCATGACGACCATTATGACATCATCGTCGCCATGACGACCATTATGACATCATCGTCGTCATGACAACCATTATGACATCACAATCGCCATGACGACCATTATGGCATCATCATCGCCATGAAGACCCTTTATGACATTATCGTCGCCATGACGACCCTTATGACATCATCGTCGCCATGGCAACCATTATGACATCATCATCGCCATGACAACCAATATGATATCATCGTCGCCATGATGACCATTATGATATCATCGTCGCCATGACAACCATTATGACATCATCGTCGCCATGGCGACCATTATGACATCACCGTTGCCATGACGACCATTATGACATCATTGTAGCCATTACGACCATTATTAAATCACAGTCGCCATGACAACCATTATGACATCTTCGTCGCCATGACGACCATTATGACATCATGACATCACCGTTGCCATGACGACCATTATGACATCACCGTTGCCATGACGACCATTATTACATTAGCGTCGCCATGACGACCATTATGACATCATCGTCGCCATGACAACCATTATGACATCATCGTCGCCATGGCAACCATTATGACATCATCATCGCCATGACAACCAATATGATATCATTGTCGCCATGACAACCATTATGACATCATCGTCGCCATGACAACCATTATGACATCATATTCGCCATGACGACCATTATGACATCATCGTCGCCATGGCGACCATTATGACATCATCATCGCCATGATGACCGTTATGACAATATCGTCGCCATGACGACCCTTATGACATCATCGTCGCCATGGCAACTATTATGACATCATCATCGCCATGACAACCAATATGATATCATTGTCGCCATGACAACCATTATGACATCATCGTCGCCATGGCAACCATTATGACATCACGGTCGCCATGTCGACCATTATGACATCATCGCAGCCATTACGACCATTATTAAATCAAAGTCGCCATGACAACCATTATGACATCATCGTCGCCATGGCAACCATTATGACATCATCATCGCCATGACAACCAATATGATATCATTGTCGCCATGACAACCATTATGACATCATCATCGCCATGACAACCAATGTGATATCACCGTCGCCATGATGAACAATATGACATCTTGACATCACCGTTGCTATGACGACCATTATGACATCACCGTTGCCATGGCAACCATTATGACATCACGGTCGCCATGTCGACCATTATGACATCATCGTAGCCATTACGACCATTATTAAATCACAGTTGCCATGACAACCATTATGACATCTTCGTCGCCATGACGACCATTATGACATCATGACATCACCGTTGCTATGACGACCATTATGACATCACCGTTGCCATGACGACCATTATGACATCATCGTAGCCATTACGACCATTATTAAATCACAGTCGCCATGACAACCATTATGACATCTTCGTCGCCATGACGACCATTATGACATCATGACACCACCGTTGCCATGACGACTATTATGACATCATCGTCGCCTTGACGACAATTATGACATCATCATCGCCATGACGACCATTATGACATCATCATCGCCATGATGACCGTTATGACATTATCGTCGCCATGACGACCCTTATGACATCATCGTCGCCATGGCGACCATTATGACATCATCATCGCCATGGCGACCAATATGATACCATCGTCGCCATGATGACCATTATGTCATCATCGTTGCCATGGCAACCATTATGACATCATCATCGCCATGGCGACCATTATGACATCAAGGTCGCAATGGCGACGTTTATGACATCACCGTCGCCATGACGACCATTATTAAATCATCGTAGCCACTACGACCATTATTAAATCACAGTCGCCATGACAACCATTATGACATCTTCGTAACCATGATGACCATTATGACATCATGACATCACCGTTGCCATGACGACCATTATGACATCATTGTCGCCATGACGACCATTATGACATCATCGTCGCCATGACAACCATTATGACATCATCGTCGCCATGGCAACCATTATGACATCATCATCGCCATGACAACCAATATGATATCATCGTCGCCATGATGACCATTATGACATCATCGTCGCCATGACAACCATTATGACATCATATTTGCCATGTCGACCATTATGACATCACCGTCGCCATGACGACCATTATGACATCATCGCAGCCATTACGACCATTATTAAATCACAGTCGCCATGACAACCATTATGACATCTTCGTCGCCATGATGACCATTATGACATCATGACATCACCGTTGCCATGACGACCATTATGACATCACCGTTACCATAAAGACCATTATGACATCATCGTCGCCATGACGACCATTATGACATCATCGTCGCCATGACAACCATTATGACATTACAATCGCCATGACGACCATTATGGCATCATCATCGCCATGATGACCCTTTATGACATTATCGTCGCCATGACGACCCTTATGACATCATCGTCGCCATGGCAACCATTATGACATCATCATCGCCATGACAACCAATATGATATCATCGTCGCCATGATGACCATTATGACATCATCGTCGCCATGACAACCATTATGACATCATCGTCGCCATGGCGACCATTATGACATCACCGTTGCCATGACGACCATTATGACATCATCGTAGCCATTACGACCATTATTAAATCACAGTCGCCATGACAACCATTATGACATCTTCGTCGCCATGACGACCATTATGACATCATGACATCACCGTTGCCATGACGACCATTATGACATCACCGTTGCCATGACGACCATTATTACATTAGCGTCGCCATGACAACCATTATGACATCATCGACGCCATGGCAACCATTATGACATCATCATCGCCATGACAACCAATATGATATCATTGTCGCCATGACAACCATTATGACATCATCGTCGCCATGACAACCATTATGACATCATATTCGCCATGACGACCATTATGACATCATCGTCGCCATGGTGACCATTATGACATCATCATCGCCATGATGACCGTTATGACAATATCGTCGCCATGACGACCCTTATGACATCATCGTCGCCATGGCGACCATTATGACATCATCATCGCCATGACATCCAATATGATATCATTGTCGCCATGACAACCATTATGACATCATCATCGCCATGGCAACCATTATGACATCATCGTAGCCATTACGACCATTATTAAATCACAGTCGCCATGACAACCATTATGACATCTTCGTCGCCATGACGACCATTATGACATCATGACATCACCGTTGCTATGACGACCATTATGACATCACCGTTGCCATGACGACCATTATGACATCATCATCGCCATGGCAACCATTATGACATCATCGTAGCCATTACGACCATTATTAAATCACAGTCGCCATGACAACCATTATCACATCTTCGTCGCCATGACAACCATTATGACATCATCGTCGCCATGGCGACCATTATGACACCACCGTTGCCATGACGACCATTATGACATCATCGTCGCCTTGACGACAATTATGACATCATCATCGCCATGACGACCATTATGACATCATCATCGCCATGATGACCGTTATGACATTATCGTCGCCATGACGACCCTTATGACATCATCGTCGCCATGGCAACCATTATGACATCATTATCGCCATGACAACCAATATGATATCATCGTCGCCATGATGACCATTATGACATCATCGTTGCCATGACGACCATTATGACATCATCTTAGCCATTACGACCATTATTAAATCACAGTCGCCATGACAACCATTATCACATCTTCGTCGCCATGACAACCATTATGACATCATCGTCGCCATGGCGACCATTATGACACCACCGTTGCCATGACGACCATTATGACATCATCGTCGCCTTGACGACAATTATGACATCATCATCGCCATGACGACCATTATGACATCATCATCGCCATGATGACCGTTATGACATTATCGTCGCCATGACGACCCTTATGACATCATCGTCGCCATGGCAACCATTATGACATCATTATCGCCATGACAACCAATATGATATCATCGTCGCCATGATGACCATTATGACATCATCGTCGCCATGACAACCATTATGACATCATCATCGCCATGGCGACCATTATGGCATCACCGTCGCCATGATGACCATTATGACATCGTCGTAGCCATTACTACCATTATTAAATCACAGTCGCCATGACAACCATTATGACATCTTCGTCGCCATGATGACCAATATGACATCATGACATCACCGTTGCCATGACGACCATTATGACATCACCGTTGCCATGACGACCATTATGACATCATCGTCGCCATGACGACCATTATGACATCATCGTCGCCATGACAACCATTATGACATCATCGTCGCCATGGCAACCATTATGACATCATCGCAGACATTACGACCATTATTAAATCACAGTCGCCATGACAACCATTATGACATCTTCGTCGCCATGATGACCATTATGACATCATGACATCAACGTTGCCATGACGACCATTATGACATCACCGTTGCCATGAAGACCATTATGACATCATCGTCGCCATGACGACCATTATGACATCATCGTCGCCATGACAACCATTATGACATTACAATCGCCATGACGACCATTATGGCATCATCATCGCCATGATGACCCTTTATGACATTATCGTCGCCATGACGACCCTTATGACATCATCGTCGCCATGGCAACCATTATGACATCATCATCGCCATGACAACCAATATGATATCATCGTCGCCATGATGACCATTATGACATCATCGTCGCCATGACAACCATTATGACATCATCGTCGCCATGGCGACCATTATGACATCACCGTTGCCATGACGACCATTATGACATCATCGTAGCCATTACGACCATTATTAAATCACAGTCGCCATGACAACCATTATGACATCTTCGTCGCCATGACGACCATTATGACATCATGACATCACCGTTGCCATGACGACCATTATGACATCACCGTTGCCATGACGACCATTATTACATTAGCGTCGCCATGACGACCATTATGACATCATCGTCGCCATGGCAACCATTATGACATCATCATCGCCATGACAAACAATATGATATCATTGTCGCCATGACAACCATTATGACATCATCGTCGCCATGACAACCATTATGACATCATATTCGCCATGACGACCATTATGACATCATCGTCGCCATGGCGACCATTATGACATCATCATCGCCATGATGACAGTTATGATAATATCGTCGCCATGACGACCCTTATGACATCATCGTCGCCATGGCAACCATTATGACATCATCATCGCCATGACAACCAATATGATATCATTGTCGCCATGACAACCATTATGACATCATCGTCGCCATGGCAACCATTATGACATCACTGTCGCCATGGCAACCATTATGACATCATCGTAGCCATTACGACCATTATTAAATCACAGTCGCCATGACAACCATTATGACATCTTCGTCGCCATGACGACCATTATGACATCATGACATCACCGTTGCTATGACGACCATTATGACATCACCGTTGCCATGACGACCATTATGACATCATCGTAGCCATTACGACCATTATTAAATCACAGTCGCCATGACAACCATTATCACATCTTCGTCGCCATGACAACCATTATGACATCATCGTCGCCATGGCGACCATTATGACACCACCGTTGCCATGACGACCATTATGACATCATCGTCGCCTTGACGACAATTATGACATCATCATCGCCATGACGACCATTATGACATCATCATCGCCATGATGACCGTTATGACATTATCGTCGCCATGACGACCCTTATGACATCATCGTCGCCATGGCAACCATTATGACATCATTATCGCCATGACAACCAATATGATATCATCGTCGCCATGATGACCATTATGACATCATCGTTGCCATGACGACCATTATGACATCATCTTAGCCATTACGACCATTATTAAATCACAGTCGCCATGACAACCATTATCACATCTTCGTCGCCATGACAACCATTATGACATCATCGTCGCCATGGCGACCATTATGACACCACCGTTGCCATGACGACCATTATGACATCATCGTCGCCTTGACGACAATTATGACATCATCATCGCCATGACGACCATTATGACATCATCATCGCCATGATGACCGTTATGACATTATCGTCGCCATGACGACCCTTATGACATCATCGTCGCCATGGCAACCATTATGACATCATTATCGCCATGACAACCAATATGATATCATCGTCGCCATGATGACCATTATGACATCATCGTCGCCATGACAACCATTATGACATCATCATCGCCATGGCGACCATTATGGCATCACCGTCGCCATGATGACCATTATGACATCGTCGTAGCCATTACTACCATTATTAAATCACAGTCGCCATGACAACCATTATGACATCTTCGTCGCCATGATGACCAATATGACATCATGACATCACCGTTGCCATGACGACCATTATGACATCACCGTTGCCATGACGACCATTATGACATCATCGTCGCCATGACGACCATTATGACATCATCGTCGCCATGACAACCATTATGACATCATCGTCGCCATGGCAACCATTATGACATCATCGCAGACATTACGACCATTATTAAATCACAGTCGCCATGACAACCATTATGACATCTTCGTCGCCATGATGACCATTATGACATCATGACATCAACGTTGCCATGACGACCATTATGACATCACCGTTGCCATGAAGACCATTATGACATCATCGTCGCCATGACGACCATTATGACATCATCGTCGCCATGACAACCATTATGACATTACAATCGCCATGACGACCATTATGGCATCATCATCGCCATGATGACCCTTTATGACATTATCGTCGCCATGACGACCCTTATGACATCATCGTCGCCATGGCAACCATTATGACATCATCATCGCCATGACAACCAATATGATATCATCGTCGCCATGATGACCATTATGACATCATCGTCGCCATGACAACCATTATGACATCATCGTCGCCATGGCGACCATTATGACATCACCGTTGCCATGACGACCATTATGACATCATCGTAGCCATTACGACCATTATTAAATCACAGTCGCCATGACAACCATTATGACATCTTCGTCGCCATGACGACCATTATGACATCATGACATCACCGTTGCCATGACGACCATTATGACATCACCGTTGCCATGACGACCATTATTACATTAGCGTCGCCATGACGACCATTATGACATCATCGTCGCCATGGCAACCATTATGACATCATCATCGCCATGACAAACAATATGATATCATTGTCGCCATGACAACCATTATGACATCATCGTCGCCATGACAACCATTATGACATCATATTCGCCATGACGACCATTATGACATCATCGTCGCCATGGCGACCATTATGACATCATCATCGCCATGATGACAGTTATGATAATATCGTCGCCATGACGACCCTTATGACATCATCGTCGCCATGGCAACCATTATGACATCATCATCGCCATGACAACCAATATGATATCATTGTCGCCATGACAACCATTATGACATCATCGTCGCCATGGCAACCATTATGACATCACTGTCGCCATGGCAACCATTATGACATCATCGTAGCCATTACGACCATTATTAAATCACAGTCGCCATGACAACCATTATGACATCTTCGTCGCCATGACGACCATTATGACATCATGACATCACCGTTGCTATGACGACCATTATGACATCACCGTTGCCATGACGACCATTATGACATCATCGTAGCCATTACGACCATTATTAAATCACAGTCGCCATGACAACCATTATGACATCTTCGTCGCCATGACAACCATTATGACATCATCGTCGCCATGGCGACCATTATGACACCACCGTTGCCATGACGACCATTATGACATCATCGTCGCCTTGACGGCAATTATGACATCATCATCGCCATGACGACCATTATGACATCATCATCGCCATGATGACCGTTATGACATTATCGTCGCCATGACGACCCTTATGACATCATCGTCGCCATGGCAACCATTATGACATCATCATCGCCATGACAACCAATATGATATCATCGTCGCCATGATGACCATTATGACATCATCGTCGCCATGACAACCATTATGACATCATCGTCGCCATGGCGACCATTATGACATCACCGTCGCCATGACGACCATTATGACATCATCGTAGCCATTACGACCATTATTAAATCACAGTCGCCATGAGAACCATTATGACATCTTCGTCGCCATGACGACCATTATGACATCATGACATCACCATTGCCATGACGACCATTATGACATCACCGTTGCCATGACGACCATTATGACATCATCGTCGCCATGACGACCATTATGGCATCATCATCGCCATGATGACCCTTTATGACATTATCGTCGCCATGACGACCCTTATGACATCATCGTCGCCATGGCACCCATTATGACATCATCATCGCCATGACAACCAATATGATATCTTCGTCGCCATGATGACTATTATGACATCATCGTCGCCATGACAACCATTATGACATCATCGTCGCCATGGCGACCATTATGACATCACCGTTGCCATGACGACCATTATGACATCATCGTAGCCATTACGACCATTATTAAATCACAGTCGCCATGACAACCATTATGACATCATCGTCGCCATCGCTAACCATTATGACATCACCGTTGCCATGACGACCATTATGACATCACCGTTGCCATGACGACCATTATGACATCATTGTCGCCATGACGACCATTATGACATCATCGTCGCCATGACAACCATTATGACATCATCGTCGCCATGGCAACCATTATGACATCATCATCGCCATGACAACCAATATGATATCAACGTCGCCATGATGACCATTATGACATCATCGTCGCCATGACAACCATTATGACATCATATTCGCAATGTCGACCATTATGACATCACCGTCGCCATGATGACCATTATGACATCACCGTCGCCATGACGACCATTATGACATCATCGCCGCCATGACAACCATTATGACATCACAATCGCCATGACAACCCTTATGACATCATCGTCGCCATGGCAACCATTATGACATCATCATCGCCATGACAACCAATATGATATCATTGTCGCCATGACAACCATTATGACTTCATCGTCGCCATGGCAACCATTATGACATCACGGTCGCCATGTCGACCATTATGACATCATCGTAGCCATTATGACCATTATTAAATCACAGTCGCCATGACAACCATTATGACATCTTCGTCTCCATGATGACCATTATGACATCATGACATCACCGTTGCTATGACGACCATTATGACATCACCGTTGCCATGACGACCATTATGACATCATCGTAGCCATTACGACCATTATTAAATCACATTCGCCATGACAACCATTATGACATCTTCGTCGCCATGACGACCATTATGACATCATGACATCACCGTTGCCATGACGACCATTATGACATCACCGTTGCCATGACGACCATTATGACATCATTGTCGCCATGACGACCATTATAACATCATCGTCGCCATGACAACCATTATGACATCACAATTGCCATGACGACCATTATGACATCATCATAGCCAAGATGACCGTTATGACAATATCGTCGCCATGACGACCCTTATGACATCATCGTCGCCATGGCAACCATTATGACATCATAATCGCCATGACAACCAATATGATATCATTGTCGCCATGACAACCATTATGACATCATCATCGCCATGACAACCAATGTGATATCATCGTCGCCATGATGAACAATATGACATCTTGACATCACCGTTGCTATGATGACCATTATGACATCACCGTTGCCATGGCAACCATTATGACATCACGGTCGCCATGTCGACCATTATGACATCATCGTAGCCATTACGACCATTATTAAATCACAGTTGCCATGACAACCATTATGACATCTTCGTTGCCATGACGACCATTATGACATCATGACATCACCGTTGCTATGACGACCATTATGACATCACCGTTGCCATGACGACCATTATGACATCATCGTAGCCATTACGACCATTATTAAATCACAGTCGCCATGACAACCATTATGACATCTTCGTCGCCATGACGACCATTATGACATCATGACACCACCGTTGCCATGACGACTATTATGACATCATCGTCGCCTTGACGACAATTATGACATCATCATCGCCATGACGACCATAATGACATCATCGTCGCCATGATGACCGTTATGACATTATCGTCGCCATGACGACCCTTATGACATCATCGTCGCCATGGCAACCATTATGACATCATCATCGCCATGACAACCAATATGATATCATCGTCGCCATGATGACCATTATGACATCATCGTCGCCATGACAACCATTATGACATCATGACATCACCGTTGCCATGACGACCATTATGACATCACCGTTGCCATGACGACCATTATGACATCATCGTCGCCATGACGACCATTATGACATCATCGTCGCCATGACAACCATTATGACATCACAATCGCCATGACGACCATTATGGCATCATCATCGCCATGATGACCCTTTATGACATTATCGTCGCCATGACGACCCTTATGACATCATTGTCGCCATGGCAACCATTATGACATCATCATCGCCATGACAACCAATATGATATCATCGTCGCCATGATGACATTATGACATCATCGTCGCCATGACAACCATTATGACATCATCGTCGCCATGGCGACCATTATGACATCACCGTTGCCATGACGACCATTATGACATCATCGTAGCCATTACGACCATTATTAAATCACAGTCGCCATGACAACCATTATGACATCTTCGTCGCCATGATGACCATTATGACATCATGACATCACCGTTGCTATGACGACCATTATGACATCACCGTTGCCATGACGACCATTATGACATTATCGTCGCCATGACGACCATTTTGACATCATCGTCGCCATGACAACCATTATGACATCACAATCGCCATGACGACCATTATGACATCATCGTCGCCATGGCGACCATTATGACATCATCGTCGCCATGATGACCGTTATGACAATATCGTCGCCATGACGACCCTTATGACATCATCGTCGCCATGGCAACCATTATGACATCATCATCGCCATGACAACCAATATGATATTATTGTCGCCATGACAACCATTATGACATCATCATCGCCAAGACAACCAATGTGATATCATCGTCGCCATGATGAACAATATGACATCATGACATCACCGTTGCTATGACGACCATTATGACATCACCGTTGCCATGGCAACCATTATGACATCACGGTCGCCATGTCGACCATTATGACATCATCGTAGCCATGACGACCATTATTAAATCACAGTCGCCATGACAACCATTATGACATCTTCGTCGCCATGACGACCATTATGACATCATCGTAGCCATTACGACCATTATTAAATCACAGTCGCCATGACAACCATTATGACATCTTCGTCGCCATGACAACCATTATGACATCATCGTCGCCATGGCGACCATTATGACACCACCGTTGCCATGACGACCATTATGACATCATCGTCGCCTTGACGACAATTATGACATCATCATCGCCATGACGAACATTATGACATCATCATCGCCATGATGACCGTTATGACATTATCGTCGCCATGACGACCCTTATGACATCATCGTCGCCATGGCAACCATTATGACATCATCATCGCCATGGCAACCATTATGACATCATCATCGCCATGACAACCAATATGATATCATCGTCGCCATGATGACCATTATGACATCATCGTCGCCATGACAACCATTATGACATCATCGTCGCCATGGCGACCATTATGACATCACCGTCGCCATGACGACCATTATGACATCGTCGTAGCCATTACGACCATTATTAAATCACAGTCGCCATGAGAACCATTATGACATCTTCGTCGCCATGACGACCATTATGACATCATGACATCACCATTGCCATGACGACCATTATGACATCACCGTTGCCATGACGACCATTATGACATCATCGTCGCCATGACGACCATTATGGAATCATCATCGCCATGATGACCCTTTATGACATTATCGTCGCCATGACGACCCTTATGACATCATCGTCGCCATGGCAATCATTATGACATCATCATCGCCATGACAACCAATATGATATCTTCGTCGCCATGATGACTATTATGACATCATCGTCGCCATGGCGACCATTATGACATCACCATTGCCCTGACGACCATTATGACATCACCGTTGCCATGACGACCATTATGACATCATCGTCGCCATGACGACCATTATGACATCATCGTCGCCATGACAACCATTATGACATCATCGTCGCCATGGCAACCATTATGACATCATCATCGCCATGACAACCAATATGATATCATCGTCGCCATGATGACCATTATGACATCATCGTCGCCATGACAACCATTATGACATCATCGTCGCCATGGCAACCATTATGACATCATCGCAGACATTACGACAATTATTAAATCACAGTCGCCATGACAACCATTATGACATCTTCGTCGCCATGATGACCATTATGACATCATGATATCAACGTTGCCATGACGACCATTATGACATCACCGTTGCCATGAAGACCATTATGACATCATCGTCGCCATGACGACCATTATGACATCATCGTCGCCATGACAACCATTATGACATTACAATCGCCATGACGACCATTATGGCATCATCATCGCCATGATGACCCTTTATGACATTATCGTCGCCATGACGACCCTTATGACATCATCGTCGCCATGGCAACCATTATGACATCATCATCGCCATGACAACCAATATGATATCATCGTCGCCATGATGACCATTATGACATCATCGTCGCCATGACAACCATTATGACATCATCGTCGCCATGGCGACCATTATGACATCACCGTTGCCATGACGACCATTATGACATCATCGTAGCCATTACGACCATTATTAAATCACAGTCGCCATGACAACCATTATGACATCTTCGTCGCCATGACGACCATTATGACATCATGACATCACCGTTGCCATGACGACCATTATGACATCACCGTTGCCATGACGACCATTATTACATTAGCGTCGCCATGACGACCATTATGACATCATCGTCGCCATGGCAACCATTATGACATCATCATCGCCATGACAAACAATATGATATCATTGTCGCCATGACAACCATTATGACATCATCGTCGCCATGACAACCATTATGACATCATATTCGCCATGACGACCATTATGACATCATCGTCGCCATGGCGACCATTATGACATCATCATCGCCATGATGACAGTTATGATAATATCGTCGCCATGACGACCCTTATGACATCATCGTCGCCATGGCAACCATTATGACATCATCATCGCCATGACAACCAATATGATATCATTGTCGCCATGACAACCATTATGACATCATCGTCGCCATGGCAACCATTATGACATCACGGTCGCCATGGCAACCATTATGACATCATCGTAGCCATTACGACCATTATTAAATCACAGTCGCCATGACAACCATTATGACATCTTCGTCGCCATGACGACCATTATGACATCATGACATCACCGTTGCTATGACGACCATTATGACATCACCGTTGCCATGACGACCATTATGACATCATCGTAGCCATTACGACCATTATTAAATCACAGTCGCCATGACAACCATTATGACATCTTCGTCGCCATGACAACCATTATGACATCATCGTCGCCATGGCGACCATTATGACACCACCGTTGCCATGACGACCATTATGACATCATCATCGCCATGATGACCGTTATGACATTATCGTCGCCATGACGACCCTTATGACATCATCGTCGCCATGGCAACCATTATGACATCATCATCGCCATGACAACCAATATGATATCATCGTCGCCATGACAACCATTATGACATCATCGTCGCCATGGCGACCATTATGACATCACCGTCGCCATGACGACCATTATGACATCGTCGTAGCCATTACGACCATTATTAAATCACAGTCGCCATGAGAACCATTATGACATCTTCGTCGCCATGACGACCATTATGACATCATGACATCACCATTGCCATGACGACCATTATGACATCACCGTTGCCATGACGACCATTATGACATCATCGTCGCCATGACGACCATTATGGCATCATCATCGCCATGATGACCCTTTATGACATTATCGTCGCCATGACGACCCTTATGACATCATCGTCGCCATGGCACCCATTATGACATCATCATCGCCATGACAACCAATATGATATCTTCGTCGCCATGATGACTATTATGACATCATCGTCGCCATGACAACCATTATGACATCATCGTCGCCATGGCGACCATTATGACATCACCGTTGCCATGACGACCATTATGACATCATCGTAGCCATTACGACCATTATTAAATCACAGTCGCCATGACAACCATTATGACATCATCGTCGCCATGGCGACCATTATGACATCACCGTTGCCATGACGACCATTATGACATCACCGTTGCCATGACGACCATTATGACATCATTGTCGCCATGACGACCATTATGACATCATCGTCGCCATGACAACCATTATGACATCATCGTCGCCATGGCAACCATTATGACATCATCATCGCCATGACAACCAATATGATATCATCGTCGCCATGATGACCATTATGACATCATCGTCGCCATGACAACCATTATGACATCATATTCGCAATGTCGACCATTATGACATCACCGTCGCCATGACGACCATTATGACATCATGACATCACCATTGCCATGACGACCATTATGACATCACCGTTGCCATGATGACCATTATGACATCACCGTCGCCATGACGACCATTATGACATCATCGCCGCCATGACAACCATTATGACATCACAATCGCCATGACAACCCTTATGACATCATCGTCGCCATGGCAACCATTATGACATCATCATCGCCATGACAACCAATATGATATCATTGTCGCCATGACAACCATTATGACTTCATCGTCGCCATGGCAACCATTATGACATCACGGTCGCCATGTCGACCATTATGACATCATCGTAGCCATTATGACCATTATTAAATCACAGTCGCCATGACAACCATTATGACATCTTCGTCTCCATGATGACCATTATGACATCATGACATCACCGTTGCTATGACGACCATTATGACATCACCGTTGCCATGACGACCATTATGACATCATCGTAGCCATTACGACCATTATTAAATCACATTCGCCATGACAACCATTATGACATCTTCGTCGCCATGACGACCATTATGACATCATGACATCACCGTTGCCATGACGACCATTATGACATCACCGTTGCCATGACGACCATTATGACATCATTGTCGCCATGACGACCATTATAACATCATCGTCGCCATGACAACCATTATGACATCACAATTGCCATGACGACCATTATGACATCATCATAGCCAAGATGACCGTTATGACAATATCGTCGCCATGACGACCCTTATGACATCATCGTCGCCATGGCAACCATTATGACATCATAATCGCCATGACAACCAATATGATATCATTGTCGCCATGACAACCATTATGACATCATCATCGCCATGACAACCAATGTGATATCATCGTCGCCATGATGAACAATATGACATCTTGACATCACCGTTGCTATGATGACCATTATGACATCACCGTTGCCATGGCAACCATTATGACATCACGGTCGCCATGTCGACCATTATGACATCATCGTAGCCATTACGACCATTATTAAATCACAGTTGCCATGACAACCATTATGACATCTTCGTTGCCATGACGACCATTATGACATCATGACATCACCGTTGCTATGACGACCATTATGACATCACCGTTGCCATGACGACCATTATGACATCATCGTAGCCATTACGACCATTATTAAATCACAGTCGCCATGACAACCATTATGACATCTTCGTCGCCATGACGACCATTATGACATCATGACACCACCGTTGCCATGACGACTATTATGACATCATCGTCGCCTTGACGACAATTATGACATCATCATCGCCATGACGACCATTATGACATCATCGTCGCCATGATGACCGTTATGACATTATCGTCGCCATGACGACCCTTATGACATCATCGTCGCCATGGCAACCATTATGACATCATCATCGCCATGACAACCAATATGATATCATCGTCGCCATGATGACCATTATGACATCATCGTCGCCATGACAACCATTATGACATCATGACATCACCGTTGCCATGACGACCATTATGACATCACCGTTGCCATGACGACCATTATGACATCATCATCGCCATGACGACCATTATGACATCATCGTCGCCATGACAACCATTATGACATCACAATCGCCATGACGACCATTATGGCATCATCATCGCCATGATGACCCTTTATGACATTATCGTCGCCATGACGACCCTTATGACATCATTGTCGCCATGGCAACCATTATGACATCATCATCGCCATGACAACCAATATGATATCATCGTCGCCATGATGACATTATGACATCATCGTCGCCATGACAACCATTATGACATCATCGTCGCCATGGCGACCATTATGACATCACCGTTGCCATGACGACCATTATGACATCATCGTAGCCATTACGACCATTATTAAATCACAGTCGCCATGACAACCATTATGACATCTTCGTCGCCATGATGACCATTATGACATCATGACATCACCGTTGCTATGACGACCATTATGACATCACCGTTGCCATGACGACCATTATGACATTATCTTCGCCATGACGACCATTTTGACATCATCGTCGCCATGACAACCATTATGACATCACAATCGCCATGACGACCATTATGACATCATCGTCGCCATGGCGACCATTATGACATCATCGTCGCCATGATGACCGTTATGACAATATCGTCGCCATGACGACCCTTATGACATCATCGTCGCCATGGCAACCATTATGACATCATCATCGCCATGACAACCAATATGATATTATTGTCGCCATGACAACCATTATGACATCATCATCGCCAAGACAACCAATGTGATATCATCGTCGCCATGATGAACAATATGACATCATGACATCACCGTTGCTATGACGACCATTATGACATCACCGTTGCCATGGCAACCATTATGACATCACGGTCGCCATGTCGACCATTATGACATCATCGTAGCCATTACGACCATTATTAAATCACAGTCGCCATGACAACCATTATGACATCTTCGTCGCCATGACGACCATTATGACATCATCGTAGCCATTACGACCATTATTAAATCACAGTCGCCATGACAACCATTATGACATCTTCGTCGCCATGACAACCATTATGACATCATCGTCGCCATGGCGACCATTATGACACCACCGTTGCCATGACGACCATTATGACATCATCGTCGCCTTGACGACAATTATGACATCATCATCGCCATGACGAACATTATGACATCATCATCGCCATGATGACCGTTATGACATTATCGTCGCCATGACGACCCTTATGACATCATCGTCGCCATGGCAACCATTATGACATCATCATCGCCATGGCAACCATTATGACATCATCATCGCCATGACAACCAATATGATATCATCGTCGCCATGATGACCATTATGACATCATCGTCGCCATGACAACCATTATGACATCATCGTCGCCATGGCGACCATTATGACATCACCGTCGCCATGACGACCATTATGACATCGTCGTAGCCATTACGACCATTATTAAATCACAGTCGCCATGAGAACCATTATGACATCTTCGTCGCCATGACGACCATTATGACATCATGACATCACCATTGCCATGACGACCATTATGACATCACCGTTGCCATGACGACCATTATGACATCATCGTCGCCATGACGACCATTATGGAATCATCATCGCCATGATGACCCTTTATGACATTATCGTCGCCATGACGACCCTTATGACATCATCGTCGACATGGCAATCATTATGACATCATCATCGCCATGACAACCAATATGATATCTTCGTCGCCATGATGACTATTATGACATCATCGTCGCCATGGCGACCATTATGACATCACCATTGCCATGACGACCATTATGACATCACCGTTGCCATGACGACCATTATGACATCATCGTTGCCATGACGACCATTATGACATCATCGTCGCCATGACAACCATTATGACATCATCGTCGCCATGGCAACCATTATGACATCATCATCGCCATGACAACCAATATGATATCATCGTCGCCATGATGACCATTATGACATCATCGTCGCCATGACAACCATTATGACATCATATTCGCAATGTCGACCATTATGACATCACCGTCGCCATGACGACCATTATGACATCATGACATCACCGTTGCCATGACGACCATTATGACATCACCGTTGCCATGACGACCATTATGACATCACCGTCGCCATGACGACCATTATGACATCATCGCCGCCATGACAACCATTATGACATCACAATCGCCATGACGACCATTATGACTTCATCGTCGCCATGGCGACCATTATGACATCATCATCGCAATGATGACCGTTATGACAATATCCTCGCCATGACGACCCTTATGACATCATCGTCGCCATGGCAACCATTATGACATCATCATCGCCATGACAACCAATATGATATCATTGTCGCCATGACAACCATTATGACTTCATCGTCACCATGGCAACCATTATGACATCATCGTAGCCATTACGACCATTATTAAATCACAGTCGCCATGACAACCATTATGACATCTTCGTCGCCATGACGACCATTATGACATCATGACATCACCGTTGCTATGACGACCATTATGACATCACCGTTGCCATGACGACCATTATGACATCATCTTAGCCATTACGACCATTATTAAATCACAGTCGCCATGACAACCATTATCACATCTTCGTCGCCATGACAACCATTATGACATCATCGTCGCCATGGCGACCATTATGACACCACCGTTGCCATGACGACCATTATGACATCATCGTCGCCTTGACGACAATTATGACATCATCATCGCCATGACGACCATTATGACATCATCATCGCCATGATGACCGTTATGACATTATCGTCGCCATGACGACCCTTATGACATCATCGTCGCCATGGCAACCATTATGACATCATTATCGCCATGACAACCAATATGATATCATCGTCGCCATGATGACCATTATGACATCATCGTCGCCATGACAACCATTATGACATCATCATCGCCATGGCGACCATTATGACATCACCGTCGCCATGACGACCATTATGACATCGTCGTAGCCATTACGACCATTATTAAATCACAGTCGCCATGACAACCATTATGACATCTTCGTCGCCATGATGACCAATATGACATCATGACATCACCGTTGCCATGACGACCATTATGACATCACCGTTGCCATGAAGACCATTATGACATCATCGTCGCCATGACGACCATTATGACATCATCGTCGCCATGACAACCATTATGACATTACAATCGCCATGACGACCATTATGGCATCATCATCGCCATGATGACCCTTTATGACATTATCGTCGCCATGACGACCCTTATGACATCATCGTCGCCATGGCAACCATTATGACATCATCATCGCCATGACAACCAATATGATATCATCGTCGCCATGATGACCATTATGACATCATCGTCGCCATGACAACCATTATGACATCATCGTCGCCATGGCGACCATTATGACATCACCGTTGCCATGACGACCATTATGACATCATCGTAGCCATGACGACCATTATGACATCACCGTTGCCATGACGACCATTATTACATTAGCGTCGCCATGACGACCATTATGACATCATCGTCGCCATGGCAACCATTATGACATCATCATCGCCATGACAACCAATATGATATCATTGTCGCCATGACAACCATTATGACATCATCGTCGCCATGACAACCATTATGACATCATATTCGCCATGACGACCATTATGACATCATCGTCGCCATGGCGACCATTATGACATCATCATCGCCATGATGACAGTTATGATAATATCGTCGCCATGACGACCCTTATGACATCATCGTCGCCATGGCAACCATTATGACATCATCATCGCCATGACAACCAATATGATATCATTGTCGCCATGACAACCATTATGACATCATCGTCGCCATGGCAACCATTATGACATCACGGTCGCCATGGCAACCATTATGACATCATCGTAGCCATTACGACCATTATTAAATCACAGTCGCCATGACAACCATTATGACATCTTCGTCGCCATGACGACCATTATGACATCATGACATCACCGTTGCTATGACGACCATTATGACATCACCGTTGCCATGACGACCATTATGACATCATCGTAGCCATTACGACCATTATTAAATCACAGTCGCCATGACAACCATTATGACATCTTCGTCGCCATGACAACCATTATGACATCATCGTCGCCATGGCGACCATTATGACACCACCGTTGCCATGACGACCATTATGACATCATCGTCGCCTTGACGACAATTATGACATCATCATCGCCATGACGACCATTATGACATCATCATCGCCATGATGACCGTTATGACATTATCGTCGCCATGACGACCCTTATGACATCATCGTCGCCATGGCAACCATTATGACATCATCATCGCCATGACAACCAATATGATATCATCGTCGCCATGATGACCATTATGACATCATCGTCGCCATGACAACCATTATGACATCATCGTCGCCATGGCGACCATTATGACATCACCGTCGCCATGACGACCATTATGACATCGTCGTAGCCATTACGACCATTATTAAATCACAGTCGCCATGAGAACCATTATGACATCTTCGTCGCCATGACGACCATTATGACATCATGACATCACCATTGCCATGACGACCATTATGACATCACCGTTGCCATGACGACCATTATGACATCATCGTCGCCATGACGACCATTATGGCATCATCATCGCCATGATGACCCTTTATGACATTATCGTCGCCATGACGACCCTTATGACATCATCGTCGCCATGGCAACCATTATGACATCATCATCGCCATGACAACCAATACGATATCTTCGTTGCCATGATGACTATTATGACATCATCGTCGCCATGACAACCATTATGACATCATCGTCGCCATGGCGACCATTATGACATCACCGTTGCCATGACGACCATTATGACATCATCGTAGCCATTACGACCATTATTAAATCACAGTCGCCATGACAACCATTATGACATCATCGTCGCCATGGCGACCATTATGACATCACCGTTGCCATGACGACCATTATGACATCACCGTTGCCATGACGACCATTATGACATCATTGTCGCCATGACGACCATTATGACATCATCGTCGCCATGACAACCATTATGACATCATCGTCGCCATGGCAACCATTATGACATCATCATCGCCATGACAACCAATATGATATCATCGTCGCCATGATGACCATTATGACATCATCGTCGCCATGACAACCATTATGACATCATATTCGCAATGTCGACCATTATGACATCACCGTCGCCATGACGACCATTATGACATCATGACATCACCATTGCCATGACGACCATTATGACATCACCGTTGCCATGACGACCATTATGACATCACCGTCGCCATGACGACCATTATGACATCATCGCCGCCATGACAACCATTATGACATCACAATCGCCATGACAACCCTTATGACATCATCGTCGCCATGGCAACCATTATGACATCATCATCGCCATGACAACCAATATGATATCATTGTCGCCATGACAACCATTATGACTTCATCGTCGCCATGGCAACCATTATGACATCACGGTCGCCATGTCGACCATTATGACATCATCGTAGCCATTATGACCATTATTAAATCACAGTCGCCATGACAACCATTATGACATCTTCGTCTCCATGATGACCATTATGACATCATGACATCACCGTTGCTATGACGACCATTATGACATCACCGTTGCCATGACGACCATTATGACATCATCGTAGCCATTACGACCATTATTAAATCACATTCGCCATGACAACCATTATGACATCTTCGTCGCCATGACGACCATTATGACATCATGACATCACCGTTGCCATGACGACCATTATGACATCACCGTTGCCATGACGACCATTATGACATCATTGTCGCCATGACGACCATTATGACATCATCGTAGCCATTACGACCATTATTAAATCACAGTTGCCATGACAACCATTATGACATCTTCGTTGCCATGACGACCATTATGACATCATGACATCACCGTTGCTATGACGACCATTATGACATCACCGTTGCCATGACGACCATTATGACATCATCGTAGCCATTACGACCATTATTAAATCACAGTCGCCATGACAACCATTATGACATCTTCGTCGCCATGACGACCATTATGACATCATGACACCACCGTTGCCATGACGACTATTATGACATCATCGTCGCCTTGACGACAATTATGACATCATCATCGCCATGATGACCATTATGACATCATCGTCGCCATGATGACCGTTATGACATTATCGTCGCCATGACGACCCTTATGACATCATCATCGCCATGGCAACCATTATGACATCATCATCGCCATGACAACCAATATGATATCATCGTCGCCATGATGACCATTATGACATCATCGTCGCCATGACAACCATTATGACATCATGACATCACCGTTGCCATGACGACCATTATGACATCACCGTTGCCATGACGACCATTATGACATCATCGTCGCCATGACGACCATTATGACATCATCGTCGCCATGACAACCATTATGACATCACAATCGCCATGACGACCATTATGGCATCATCATCGCCATGATGACCCTTTATGACATTATCGTCGCCATGACGACCCTTATGACATCATTGTCGCCATGGCAACCATTATGACATCATCATCGCCATGACAACCAATATGATATCATCGTCGCCATGATGACATTATGACATCATCGTCGCCATGACAACCATTATGACATCATCGTCGCCATGGCGACCATTATGACATCACCGTTGCCATGACGACCATTATGACATCATCGTAGCCATTACGACCATTATTAAATCACAGTCGCCATGACAACCATTATGACATCTTCGTCGCCATGATGACCATTATGACATCATGACATCACCGTTGCTATGACGACCATTATGACATCACCGCTGCCATGACGACCATTATGACATCATCGTCGCCATGACGACCATTTTGACATCATCGTCGCCATGACAACCATTATGACATCACAATCGTCATGACGACCATTATGACATCATCGTCGCCATGGCGACCATTATGACATCATCGTCGCCATGATGACCGTTATGACAATATCGTCACTATGACGACACTTATGACATCATCGTCGCCATGGCAACCATTATGACATCATCATCGCCATGACAACCAATATGATATTATTGTCGCCATGACAACCATTATGACATCATCATCGCCAAGACAACCAATGTGATATCATCGTCGCCATGATGAACAATATGACATCATGACATCACCGTTGCTATGACGACCATTATGACATCACCGTTGCCATGGCAACCATTATGACATCACGGTCGCCATGTCGACCATTATGACATCATCGTAGCCATTACGACCATTATTAAATCACAGTCGCCATGACAACCATTATGACATCATCGTCGCCATGGCAACCATTATGACATCATCATCGCCATGACAACCAATATGATATCTTCGTCGCCATGATGACTATTATGACATCATCGTCGCCATGATAACCATTATGACATCATCGTCGCCATGGCGACCATTATGACATCACCGTTGCCATGACGACCATTATGACATCATCGTCGCCATGGCAACCATTATGACATCATCATCGCCATGACAACCAATATGATATCATCGTCGCCATGATGACCATTATGACATCATCGTCGCCATGACAACCATTATGACATCATATTCGCAATGTCGACCATTATGACATCACCGTCGCCATGACGACCATTATGACATCATGAAATCACCATTGCCATGACGACCATTATGACATCACCGTTGCCATGACGACCATTATGACATCACCGTCGCCATGACGACCATTATGACATCATCGCCGACATGACAACCATTATGACATCACAATCGCCATGACAACCCTTATGACATCATCGTCGCCATGGCAACCATTATGACATCATCATCGCCATGACAACCAATATGATATCATTGTCGCCATGACAACCATTATGACTTCATCGTCGCCATGGCAACCATTATGACATCACGGTCGCCATGTCGACCATTATGACATCATCGTAGCCATTATGACCATTATTAAATCACAGTCGCCATGACAACCATTATGACATCTTCGTCTCCATGATGACCATTATGACATCATGACATCACCGTTGCTATGACGACCATTATGACATCACCGTTGCCATGACGACCATTATGACATCATCGTAGCCATTACGACCATTATTAAATCACATTCGCCATGACAACCATTATGACATCTTCGTCGCCATGACGACCATTATGACATCATGACATCACCGTTGCCATGACGACCATTATGACATCACCGTTGCCATGACGACCATTATGACATCATTGTCGCCATGACGACCATTATGACATCATCGTAGCCATTACGACCATTATTAAATCACAGTTGCCATGACAACCATTATGACATCTTCGTTGCCATGACGACCATTATGACATCATGACATCACCGTTGCTATGACGACCATTATGACATCACCGTTGCCATGACGACCATTATGACATCATCGTAGCCATTACGACCATTATTAAATCACAGTCGCCATGACAACCATTATGACATCTTCGTCGCCATGACGACCATTATGACATCATGACACCACCGTTGCCATGACGACTATTATGACATCATCGTCGCCTTGACGACAATTATGACATCATCATCGCCATGATGACCATTATGACATCATCGTCGCCATGATGACCGTTATGACATTATCGTCGCCATGACGACCCTTATGACATCATCATCGCCATGGCAACCATTATGACATCATCATCGCCATGACAACCAATATGATATCATCGTCGCCATGATGACCATTATGACATCATCGTCGCCATGACAACCATTATGACATCATGACATCACCGTTGCCATGACGACCATTATGACATCACCGTTGCCATGACGACCATTATGACATCATCATCGCCATGACGACCATTATGACATCATCGTCGCCATGACAACCATTATGACATCACAATCGCCATGACGACCATTATGGCATCATCATCGCCATGATGACCCTTTATGACATTATCGTCGCCATGACGACCCTTATGACATCATTGTCGCCATGGCAACCATTATGACATCATCATCGCCATGACAACCAATATGATATCATCGTCGCCATGATGACATTATGACATCATCGTCGCCATGACAACCATTATGACATCATCGTCGCCATGGCGACCATTATGACATCACCGTTGCCATGACGACCATTATGACATCATCGTAGCCATTACGACCATTATTAAATCACAGTCGCCATGACAACCATTATGACATCTTCGTCGCCATGATGACCATTATGACATCATGACATCACCGTTGCTATGACGACCATTATGACATCACCGCTGCCATGACGACCATTATGACATCATCGTCGCCATGACGACCATTATGACATCATCGTCGCCATGACGACCATTTTGACATCATCGTCGCCATGACAACCATTATGACATCACAATCGTCATGACGACCATTATGACATCATCGTCGCCATGGCGACCATTATGACATCATCGTCGCCATGATGACCATTATGACAATATCGTCACCATGACGACACTTATGACATCATCGTCGCCATGGCAACCATTATGACATCATCATCGCCATGACAACCAATATGATATTATTGTCGCCATGACAACCATTATGACATCATCATCGCCAAGACAACCAATGTGATATCATCGTCGCCATGATGAACAATATGACATCATGACATCACCGTTGCTATGACGACCATTATGACATCACCGTTGCCATGGCAACCATTATGACATCACGGTCGCCATGTCGACCATTATGACATCATCGTAGCCATTACGACCATTATTAAATCACAGTCGCCATGACAACCATTATGACATCATCGTCGCCATGGCAACCATTATGACATCATCATCGCCATGACAACCAATATGATATCTTCGTCGCCATGATGACTATTATGACATCATCGTCGCCATGATAACCATTATGACATCATCGTCGCCATGGCGACCATTATGACATCACCGTTGCCATGACGACCATTATGACATCATCGTAGCCATTACGACCATTATTAAATCACAGTCGCCATGACAACCATTATGACATCATCGTCGCCATGGCTACCATTATGACATCACCGTTGCCATGACGACCATTATGACATCACCGTTGCCATGACGACCATTATGACATCATCGTCGCCATGACGACCATTATGACATCATCGTCGCCATGACAACCATTATGACATCATCGTCGCCATGGCAACCATTATGACATCATCATCGCCATGACAACCAATATGATATCATCGTCGCCATGATGACCATTATGACATCATCGTCGCCATGACAACCATTATGACATCATATTCGCAATGTCGACCATTATGACATCACCGTCGCCATGACGACCATTATGACATCATGACATCACCATTGCCATGACGACCATTATGACATCACCGTTGCCATGACGACCATTATGACATCACCGTCGCCATGACGACCATTATGACATCATCGCCGCCATGACAACCATTATGACATCACAATCGCCATGACGACCATTATGACATCATCGTCGCCATGGCGACCATTATGACATCATCATCGCAATGATGACCGTTATGACAATATCCTCGCCATGACGACCCTTATGACATCATCGTCGCCATGGCAACCATTATGACATCATCATCGCCATGACAACCAATATGATATCATTGTCGCCATGACAACCATTATGACTTCATCGTCGCCATAGCAACCATTATGACATCATCATCGTCATGACAACCAATATGATATCATTGTCGCCATGACAACCATTATGACTTCATCGTCGCCATGGCAACCATTATGACATCACGGTCGCCATGTCGACCATTATGACATCATCGTAGCCATTATGACCATTATTAAATCACAGTCGCCATGACAACCATTATGACATCTTCGTCTCCATGATGACCATTATGACATCATGACATCACCGTTGCTATGACGACCATTATGACATCACCGTTGCCATGACGACCATTATGACATCATCGTAGCCATTACGACCATTATTAAATCACAGTCGCCATGACAACCATTATGACATCATCGTCGCCATGGCGACCATTATGACATCACCGTCGCCATGACGACCATTATGACATCGTCGTAGCCATTACGACCATTATTAAATCACAGTCGCCATGACAACCATTATGACATCTTCGTCGCCATGATGACCAATATGACATCATGACATCACCGTTGCCATGATGACCATTATGACATCACCGTTGCCATGACGACCATTATGACATCATCATCGCCATGACGACCATTATGACATCATCGTCGCCATGACAACCATTATGACATCATCGTCGCCATGGCAACCATTATGACATCATCATCGCCATGACAACCAATATGATATCATCGTCGCCATGATGACCATTATGACATCATCGTCGCCATGACAACCATTATGACATCATATTCGCCATGTCGACCATTATGACATCACCGTCGCCATGACGACCATTATGACATCATCGCAGCCATTACGACCATTATTACATCACAGTCGCCATGACAACCATTATGACATCTTCGTCGCCATGATGACCATTATGACATCATGACATCACCGTTGCCATGACGACCATTATGACATCACCGTTGCCATGAAGACCATTATGACATCATCGTCGCCATGACGACCATTATGACATCATCGTCGCCATGACAACCATTATGACATTACAATCGCCATGACGACCATTATGGCATCATCATCGCCATGATGACCCTTTATGACATTATTGTCGCCATGACGACCCTTATGACATCATCGTCGCCATGGCAACCATTATGACATCATCATCGCCATGACAACCAATATGATATCATCGTCGCCATGATGACCATTATGACATCATCGTCGCCATGACAACCATTATGACATCATCGTCGCCATGGCGACCATTATGACATCACCGTTGCCATGACGACCATTATGACATCTTCGTCGCCATGACGACCATTATGACATCATGACATCACCATTGCCATGACGACCATTATGACATCACCGTTGCCATGACGACCATTATTACATTAGCGTCGCCATGACGACCATTATGACATCATCGTCGCCATGGCAACCATTATAACATCATCATCGCCATGACAACCAATATGATATCATTGTCGCCATGACAACCAATATGATATCATTGTCGCCATGACAACCATTATGACATCATCGTCGCCATGACAACCATTATGACATCATATTCGCCATGACGACCATTATGACATCATCGTCGCCATGGCGACCATTATGACATCATCATCGCCATGATGACAGTTATGACAATATCGTCGCCATGACGACCCTTATGACATCATCGTCGCCATGGCAACCATTATGACATCATCATCGCCATGACAACCAATATGATATCATTGTCGCCATGACAACCATTATGACATCATCGTCGCCATGGCAACCATTATGACATCACGGTCGCCATGGCAACCATTATGACATCATCGTAGCCATTACGACCATTATTAAATCACAGTCGCCATGACAACCATTATGACATCTTCGTCGCCATGACGACCATTATGACATCATGACATCACCGTTGCTATGACGACCATTATGACATCACCGTTGCCATGACGACCATTATGACATCATCGTAGCCATTACGACCATTATTAAATCACAGTCGCCATGACAACCATTATGACATCTTCGTCGCCATGACAACCATTATGACATCATCGTCGCCATGGCAACCATTATGACACCACCGTTGCCATGACGACCATTATGACATCATCGTCGCCTTGACGACAATTATGACATCATCATCGCCATGACGACCATTATGACATCATCATCGCCATGATGACCGTTATGACATTATCGTCGCCATGACGACCCTTATGACATCATCATCGCCATGGCAACCATTATGACATCATCATCGCCATGACAACCAATATGATATCATCGTCGCCATGATGACCATTATGACATCATCGTCGCCATGACAACCATTATGACATCATCGTCGCCATGGCGACCATTATGACATCACCGTCGCCATGACGACCATTATGACATTGTCGTAGCCATTACGACCATTATTAAATCACAGTCGCCATGAGAACCATTATCACATCTTCGTCGCCATGACGACCATTATGACATCATGACATCACCATTGCCATGACGACCATTATGACATCACCGTTGCCATGACGACCATTATGACATCATCGTCGCCATGACGACCATTATGGCATCATCATCGCCATGATGACCCTTTATGACATTATCGTCGCCATGACGACCCTTATGACATCATCGTCGCCATGGCAACCATTATGACATCATCATCGCCATGACAACCAATATGATATCTTCGTCGCCATGATGACTATTATGACATCATCGTCGCCATGACAACCATTATGACATCATCGTCGCCATGGCGACCATTATGACATCACCGTTGCCATGACGACCATTATGACATCATCGTAGCCATTACGACCATTATTAAATCACAGTCGCCGTGACAACCATTATGACATCATCGTCGCCATGGCGACCATTATGACATCACCGTTGCCATGACGACCATTATGACATCACCGTTGCCATGACGACCATTATGACATCATCGTCGCCATGACGACCATTATGACATCATCGTCGCCATGACAACCATTATGACATCATCGTCGCCATAGCAACCATTATGACATCATCATCGCCATGACAACCAATATGATATCATCGTCGCCATGATGACCATTATGACATCATCGTCGCCATGACAACCATTATGACATCATATTCGCAATGTCGACCATTATGACATCACCGTCGCCATGACGACCATTATGACATCATGACATCACCGTTGCCATGACGACCATTATGACATCACCGTTGCCATGACGACCATTATGACATCACCGTCGCCATGACGACCATTATGACATCATCGCCGCCATGACAACCATTATGACATCACAATCGCCATGACGACCATTATGACATCATCGTCGCCATGGCGACCATTATGACATCATCATCGCAATGATGACCGTTATGACAATATCCTCGCCATGACGACCCTTATGACATCATCGTCGCCATGGCAACCATTATGACATCATCATCGCCATGACAATCAATATAATATCATTGTCGCCATGACAACCATTATGACTTCATCGTCGCCATGGCAACCATTATGACATCACGGTCGCCATGTCGACCATTATGACATCATCGTAGCCATTATGACCATTATTAAATCACAGTCGCCATGACAACCATTATGACATCTTCGTCTCCATGATGACCATTATGACATCATGACATCACCGTTGCTATGACGACCATTATGACATCACCGTTGCCATGACGACCATTATGACATCATCGTAGCCATTACGACCATTATTAAATCACAGTCGCCATGACAACCATTATGACATCTTCATCGCCATGACGACCATTATGACATCATGACATCACCGTTGCCATGACGACCATTATGACATCACCGTTGCCATGACGACCATTATGATATCACCGTCGCCATGACGACCATTATGACATCATCGCCGCCATGACAACCATTATGACATCACAATCGCCATGACGACCATTATGACATCATCGTCGCCATGGCGACCATTATGACATCATCATCGCAATGATGACCGTTATGACAATATCCTCGCCATGACGACCCTTATGACATCATCGTCGCCATGGCAACCATTATGACATCATCATCGCCATGACAATCAATATGATATCATTGTCGCCATGACAACCATTATGACTTCATCGTCACCATGGCAACCATTATGACATCACGGTCGCCATGTCGACCATTATGACATCACCGTTGCCATGACGACCATTATGACATCATTGTCGCCATGACGACCATTATAACATCATCGTCGCCATGACAACCATTATGACATCACAATCGCCATGACGACCATTATGACATCATCGCCGCCATGACAACCATTATGACATCATTGTCGCCATGGCGACCATTATGACATCACCGTTGCCATGACGACCATTATGACATCACCGTTGCCATGACGACCATTATGACATCACCGTCGCCATGACGACCATTATGACATCATCGCCGCCATGACAACCATTATGACATCACAATCGCCATGACGACCATTATGACATCATCGTCGCCATGGCGACCATTATGACATCATCATCGCAATGATGACCGTTATGACAATATCCTCGCCATGACGACCCTTATGACATCATCGTCGCCATGGCAACCATTATGACAGCATCATCGCCATGACAACCAATATGATATCATTGTCGCCATGACAACCATTATGACTTCATCGTCACCATGGCAACCATTATGACATCACGGTCGCCATGTCGACCATTATGACATCATCGTAGCCATTATGACCATTATTAAATCACAGTCGCCATGACAACCATTATGACATCTTCGTCTCCATGATGACCATTATGACATCATGACATCACCGTTGCTATGACGACCATTATGACATCACCGTTGCCATGACGACCATTATGACATCATCGTAGCCATTACAACCATTATTAAATCACAGTCGCCATGACAACCATTATGACATCTTCGTCGCCATGACGACCATTATGACATCATGACATCACCGTTGCCATGACGACCATTATGACATCACCGTTGCCATGACGACCATTATGACATCATTGTCGCCATGACGACCATTATAACATCATCGTCGCCATGACAACCATTATGACATCACAATCGCCATGACGACCATTATGACATCATCATAGCCAAGATGACCGTTATGACAATATCGTCGCCATGACGACCCTTATGACATCATCGTCGCCATGGCAACCATTATGACATCATCATCGCCATGACAACCAATATGATATCATTGTCGCCATGACAACCATTATGACATCATCATCGCCATGACAACCAATGTGATATCATCGTCGCCATGATGAACAATATGACATCTTGACATCACCGTTGCTATGATGACCATTATGACATCACCGTTGCCATGGCAACCATTATGACATCACGGTCGCCATGTCGACCATTATGACATCATCGTAGCCATTACGACCATTATTAAATCACAGTTGCCATGACAACCATTATGACATCTTCGTTGCCATGACGACCATTATGACATCATGACATCACCGTTGCTATGACGACCATTATGACATCACCGTTGCCATGACGACCATTATGACATCATCGTAGCCATTACGACCATTATTAAATCACAGTCGCCATGACAACCATTATGACATCTTCGTCGCCATGACGACCATTATGACATCATGACACCACCGTTGCCATGACGACTATTATGACATCATCGTCGCCTTGACGACAATTATGACATCATCATCGCCATGACGACCATTATGACATCATCGTCGCCATGATGACCGTTATGACATTATCGTCGCCATGACGACCCTTATGACATCATCGTCGCCATGGCAACCATTATGACATCATCATCGCCATGACAACCAATATGATATCATCGTCGCCATGATGACCATTATGACATCATCGTCGCCATGACAACCATTATGACATCATGACATCACCGTTGCCATGACGACCATTATGACATCACCGTTGCCATGACGACCATTAAGACATCATCGTCGCCATGACGACCATTATGACATCATCGTCGCCATGACAACCATTATGACATCACAATCGCCATGACGACCATTATGGCATCATCATCGCCATGATGACCCTTTATGACATTATCGTCGCCATGACGACCCTTATGACATCATTGTCGCCATGGCAACCATTATGACATCATCATCGCCATGACAACCAATATGATATCATCGTCGCCATGTTGACATTATGACATCATCGTCGCCATGACAACCATTATGACATCATCGTCGCCATGGCGACCATTATGACATCACCGTTCCCATGACGACCATTATGACATCATCGTAGCCATTACGACCATTATTAAATCACAGTCGCCATGACAACCATTATGACATCTTCGTCGCCATGATGACCATTATGACATCATGACATCACCGTTGCTATGACGACCATTATGACATCACCGTTGCCATGACGACCATTATGACATCATCGTCGCCATGACGACCATTTTGACATCATCGTCGCCATGACAACCATTATGACATCACATTCGCCATGGCGACCATTATGACATCATCGTCGCCATGGCGACCATTATGACATCATCGTCGCCATGATGACCGTTATGACAATATCGTCGCCATGATGACCCTTATGACATCATCGTCGCCATGGCAACCATTATGACATCATCATCGCCATGACAACCAATATGATATTATTGTCGCCATGACAACCGTTATGACATCATCATCGCCAAGACAACCAATGTGATATCATCGTCGCCATGATGAACAATATGACATCATGACATCACCGTTGCTATGACGACCATTATGACATCACCGTTGCCATGGCAACCATTATGACATCACGGTCGCCATGTCGACCATTATGACATCATCGTAGCCATTACGACCATTATTAAATCACAGTCGCCATGACAACCATTATGACATCTTCGTCGCCATGACGACCATTATGACATCATCGTAGCCATTACGACCATTATTAAATCACAGTCGCCATGACAACCATTATGACATCTTCGTCGCCATGACAACCATTATGACATCATCGTCGCCATGGCGACCATTATGACACCACCGTTGCCATGACGACCATTATGACATCATCGTCGCCTTGACGACAATTATGACATCATCATCGCCATGACGACCATTATGACATCATCATCGCCATGATGACCGTTATGACATTATCGTCGCCATGACGACCCTTATGACATCATCGTCGCCATGGCAACCATTATGACATCATCATCGCCATGACAACCAATATATCATCGTCGCCATGATGACCATTATGACATCATCGTCGCCATGACAACCATTATGACATCATCGTCGCCATGGCGACCATTATGACATCACCGTCGCCATGACGACCATTATGACATCGTCGTAGCCATTACGACCATTATTAAATCACAGTCGCCATGAGAACCATTATGACATCTTCGTCGCCATGACGACCATTATGACATCATGACATCACCATTGCCATAATGACCATTATGACATCACCGTTGCCATGACGACCATTATGACATCATCGTCGCCATGACGACCATTATGGCATCATCATCGCCATGATGACCCTTTATGACATTATCGTCGCCATGACGACCCTTATGACATCATCGTCGCCATGGCAACCATTATGACATCATCATCGCCATGACAACCAATATGATATCTTCGTCGCCATGATGACTATTATGACATCATCGTCGCCATGACAACCATTATGACATCATCGTCGCCATGGCGACCATTATGACATCACCGTTGCCATGACGACCATTATGACATCATCGTAGGCATTACGACCATTATTAAATCACAGTCGCCATGACAACCATTATGACATCATTGTCGCCATGGCGACCATTATGACATCACCGTTGCCATGACGACCATTATGACATCACCGTTGCCATGACGACCATTATGACATCATCGTCGCCATGACGACCATTATGACATCATCGTCGCCATGACAACCATTATGACATCATCGTCGCCATGGCAACCATTATGACATCATCATCGCCATGACAACCAATATGATATCATCGTCGCCATGATGACCATTATGACATCATCGTCGCCATGCCAACCATTATGACATCATATTCGCAATGTCGACCATTATGACATCACCGTCGCCATGACGACCATTATGACATCATGACATCATCGTTGCCATGACGACCATTATGACATCACCGTTGCCATGACGACCATTATGACATCACCGTCGCCATGACGACCATTATGACATCATCGCCGCCATGACAACCATTATGACATCACAATCGCCATGACGACCATTATGACATCATCGTCGCCATGGCGACCATTATGACATCATCATCGCAATGATGACCGTTATGACAATATCCTCGCCATGACGACCCTTATGACATCATCGTCGCCATGGCAACCATTATGACATCATCATCGCCATGACAACCAATATGATATCATTGTCGCCATGACAACCATTATGACTTCATCGTCACCATGGCAACCATTATGACATCACGGTCGCCATGTCGACCATTATGACATCATCGTAGCCATTATGACCATTATTAAATCACAGTCGCCATGACAACCATTATGACATCTTCGTCTCCATGATGACCATTATGACATCATGACATCACCGTTGCTATGACGACCATTATGACATCACCGTTGCCATGACGACCATTATGACATCATCGTAGCCATTACGACCATTATTAAATCACAGTCGCCATGACAACCATTATGACATCTTCGTCGCCATGACGACCATTATGACATCATGACATCACCGTTGCCATGACGACCATTATGACATCACCGTTGCCATGACGACCATTATGACATCATTGTCGCCATGACGACCATTATAACATCATCGTCGCCATGACAACCATTATGACATCACAATCGCCATGACGACCATTATGACATCATCATAGCCAAGATGACCGTTATGACAGTATCGTCGCCATGACGACCCTTATGACATCATCGTCGCCATGGCAACCATTATGACATCATCATCGCCATGACAACCAATATGATATCATTGTCGCCATGACAACCATTATGACATCATCATCGCCATGACAACCAATGTGATATCATCGTCGCCATGATGAACAATATGACATCTTGACATCACCGTTGCTATGATGACCATTATGACATCACCGTTGCCATGGCAACCATTATGACATCACGGTCGCCATGTCGACCATTATGACATCATCGTAGCCATTACGACCATTATTAAATCACAGTTGCCATGACAACCATTATGACATCTTCGTTGCCATGACGACCATTATGACATCATGACATCACCGTTGCTATGACGACCATTATGACATCACCGTTGCCATGACGACCATTATGACATCATCGTAGCCATTACGACCATTATTAAATCACAGTCGCCATGACAACCATTATGACATCTTCGTCGCCATGACGACCATTATGACATCATGACACCACCGTTGCCATGACGACTATTATGACATCATCGTCGCCTTGACGACAATTATGACATCATCATCGCCATGACGACCATTATGACATCATCGTCGCCATGATGACCGTTATGACATTATCGTCGCCATGACGACCCTTATGACATCATCGTCGCCATGGCAACCATTATGACATCATCATCGCCATGACAACCAATATGATATCATCGTCGCCATGATGACCATTATGACATCATCGTCGCCATGACAACCATTATGACATCATGACATCACCGTTGCCATGACGACCATTATGACATCACCGTTGCCATGACGACCATTAAGACATCATCGTCGCCATGACGACCATTATGACATCATCGTCGCCATGACAACCATTATGACATCACAATCGCCATGACGACCATTATGGCATCATCATCGCCATGATGACCCTTTATGACATTATCGTCGCCATGACGACCCTTATGACATCATTGTCGCCATGGCAACCATTATGACATCATCATCGCCATGACAACCAATATGATATCATCGTCGCCATGTTGACATTATGACATCATCGTCGCCATGACAACCATTATGACATCATCGTCGCCATGGCGACCATTATGACATCACCGTTCCCATGACGACCATTATGACATCATCGTAGCCATTACGACCATTATTAAATCACAGTCGCCATGACAACCATTATGACATCTTCGTCGCCATGATGACCATTATGACATCATGACATCACCGTTGCTATGACGACCATTATGACATCACCGTTGCCATGACGACCATTATGACATCATCGTCGCCATGACGACCATTTTGACATCATCGTCGCCATGACAACCATTATGACATCACATTCGCCATGGCGACCATTATGACATCATCGTCGCCATGGCGACCATTATGACATCATCGTCGCCATGATGACCGTTATGACAATATTGTCGCCATGATGACCCTTATGACATCATCGTCGCCATGGCAACCATTATGACATCATCATCGCCATGACAACCAATATGATATTATTGTCGCCATGACAACCGTTATGACATCATCATCGCCAAGACAACCAATGTGATATCATCGTCGCCATGATGAACAATATGACATCATGACATCACCGTTGCTATGACGACCATTATGACATCACCGTTGCCATGGCAACCATTATGACATCACGGTCGCCATGTCGACCATTATGACATCATCGTAGCCATTACGACCATTATTAAATCACAGTCGCCATGACAACCATTATGACATCTTCGTCGCCATGACGACCATTATGACATCATCGTAGCCATTACGACCATTATTAAATCACAGTCGCCATGACAACCATTATGACATCTTCGTCGCCATGACAACCATTATGACATCATCGTCGCCATGGCGACCATTATGACACCACCGTTGCCATGACGACCATTATGACATCATCGTCGCCTTGACGACAATTATGACATCATCATCGCCATGACGACCATTATGACATCATCATCGCCATGATGACCGTTATGACATTATCGTCGCCATGACGACCCTTATGACATCATCGTCGCCATGGCAACCATTATGACATCATCATCGCCATGACAACCAATATGATATCATCGTCGCCATGATGACCATTATGACATCATCGTCGCCATGACAACCATTATGACATCATCGTCGCCATGGCGACCATTATGACATCACCGTCGCCATGACGACCATTATGACATCGTCGTAGCCATTACGACCATTATTAAATCACAGTCGCCATGAGAACCATTATGACATCTTCGTCGCCATGACGACCATTATGACATCATGACATCACCATTGCCATAATGACCATTATGACATCACCGTTGCCATGACGACCATTATGACATCATCGTCGCCATGACGACCATTATGGCATCATCATCGCCATGATGACCCTTTATGACATTATCGTCGCCATGACGACCCTTATGACATCATCGTCGCCATGGCAACCATTATGACATCATCATCGCCATGACAACCAATATGATATCTTCGTCGCCATGATGACTATTATGACATCATCGTCGCCATGACAACCATTATGACATCATCGTCGCCATGGCGACCATTATGACATCACCGTTGCCATGACGACCATTATGACATCATCGTAGGCATTACGACCATTATTAAATCACAGTCGCCATGACAACCATTATGACATCATTGTCGCCATGGCGACCATTATGACATCACCGTTGCCATGACGACCATTATGACATCACCGTTGCCATGACGACCATTATGAAATCATCGTCGCCATGACGACCATTATGACATCATCGTCGCCATGACAACCATTATGACATCATCGTCGCCATGGCAACCATTATGACATCATCATCGCCATGACAACCAATATGATATCATCGTCGCCATGATGACCATTATGACATCATCGTCGCCATGCCAACCATTATGACATCATATTCGCAATGTCGACCATTATGACATCACCGTCGCCATGACGACCATTATGACATCATGACATCATCGTTGCCATGACGACCATTATGACATCACCGTTGCCATGACGACCATTATGACATCACCGTCGCCATGACGACCATTATGACATCATCGCCGCCATGACAACCATTATGACATCACAATCGCCATGACGACCATTATGACATCATCGTCGCCATGGCGACCATTATGACATCATCATCGCAATGATGACCGTTATGACAATATCCTCGCCATGACGACCCTTATGACATCATCGTCGCCATGGCAACCATTATGACATCATCATCGCCATGACAACCAATATGATATCATTGTCGCCATGACAACCATTATGACTTCATCGTCACCATGGCAACCATTATGACATCACGGTCGCCATGTCGACCATTATGACATCATCGTAGCCATTATGACCATTATTAAATCACAGTCGCCATGACAACCATTATGACATCTTCGTCTCCATGATGACCATTATGACATCATGACATCACCGTTGCTATGACGACCATTATGACATCACCGTTGCCATGACAACCATTATGACATCATCGTAGCCATTACGACCATTATTAAATCACAGTCGCCATGACAACCATTATGACATCTTCGTCGCCATGACGACCATTATGACATCATGACATCACGACCATTATGACATCACCGTTGCCATGACGACCATTATGACATCATTGTCGCCATGACGACCATTATAACATCATCGTCGCCATGACAACCATTATGACATCACAATCGCCATGACGACCATTATGACATCATCATAGCCAAGATGACCGTTATGACAGTATCGTCGCCATGACGACCCTTATGACATCATCGTCGCCATGGCAACCATTATGACATCATCATCGCCATGACAACCAATATGATATCATTGTCGCCATGACAACCATTATGACATCATCATCGCCATGACAACCAATGTGATATCATCGTCGCCATGATGAACAATATGACATCTTGACATCACCGTTGCTATGATGACCATTATGACATCACCGTTGCCATGGCAACCATTATGACATCACGGTCGCCATGTCGACCATTATGACATCATCGTAGCCATTACGACCATTATTAAATCACAGTTGCCATGACAACCATTATGACATCTTCGTTGCCATGACGACCATTATGACATCATGACATCACCGTTGCTATGACGACCATTATGACATCACCGTTGCCATGACGACCATTATGACATCATCGTAGCCATTACGACCATTATTAAATCACAGTCGCCATGACAACCATTATGACATCTTCGTCGCCATGACGACCATTATGACATCATGACACCACCGTTGCCATGACGACTATTATGACATCATCGTCGCCTTGACGACAATTATGACATCATCATCGCCATGACGACCATTATGACATCATCGTCGCCATGATGACCGTTATGACATTATCGTCGCCATGACGACCCTTATGACATCATCGTCGCCATGGCAACCATTATGACATCATCATCGCCATGACAACCAATATGATATCATCGTCGCCATGATGACATTATGACATCATCGTCGCCATGACAACCATTATGACATCATCGTCGCCATGGCGACCATTATGACATCACCGTTGCCATGACGACCATTATGACATCATCGTAGCCATTACGACCATTATTAAATCACAGTCGCCATGACAACCATTATGACATCTTCGTCGCCATGATGACCATTATGACATCATGACATCACCGTTGCTATGACGACCATTATGACATCACCGTTGCCATGACGACCATTATGACATCATCGTCGCCATGACGACCATTTTGACATCATCGTCGCCATGACAACCAGTATGACATCACAATCGTCATGACGACCATTATGACATCATCGTCGCCATGACAACCATTATGACATCATCGTCGCCATGGCAACCATTATGACATCATCATCGCCATGACAACCAATATGATATCATCGTCGCTATGATGACCATTATGACATCATCGTCGCCATGACAACCATTATGACATCATATTCGCAATGTCGACCATTATGACATCACCGTCGCCATGACGACCATTATGACATCATGACATCACCGTTGCCATGACGACCATTATGACATCACCGTTGCCATGACGACCATTATGACATCACCGTCGCCATGACGACCATTATGACATCATCGCCGCCATGACAACCATTATGACATCACAATCGCCATGACGACCATTATGACATCATCGTCGCCATGGCGACCATTATGACATCATCATCGCAATGATGACCGTTATGACAATATCCTCGCCATGACGACCCTTATGACATCATCGTCGCCATGGCAACCATTATGACATCATCATCGCCATGACAACCAATATGATATCATTGTCGCCATGACAACCATTATGACTTCATCGTCACCATGGCAACCATTATGACATCACGGTCGCCATGTCGACCATTATGACATCTTCGTCTCCATGATGACCATTATGACATCATGACATCACCGTTGCTATGACGACCATTATGACATCACCGTTGCCATGACGACCATTATGACATCATCGTAGCCATTACGACCATTATGAAATCACAGTCGCCATGACAACCATTATGACATCTTCGTCGCCATGACGACCATTATGACATCATGACATCACCGTTGCCATGACGACCATTATGACATCACCGTTGCCATGACGACCATTATGACATCATTGTCGCCATGACGACCATTATAACATCATCGTAGCCATGACAACCATTATGACATCACAATCGCCATGACGACCATTATGACATCATCATAGCCAAGATGACCGTTATGACAATATCGTCGCCATGACGACCCTTATGACATCATCGTCGCCATGGCAACCATTATGACATCATCATCGCCATGACAACCAATATGATATCATTGTCGCCATGACAACCATTATGACATCATCATCGCCATGACAACCAATGTGATATCATCGTCGCCATGATGAACAATATGACATCTTGACATCACAGTTGCTATGATGACCATTATGACATCACCGTTGCCATGGCAACCATTATGACATCACGGTCGGCATGTCGACCGTTAAGACATCATCGTAGCCATTACGACCATTATTAAATCACAGTTGCCATGACAACCATTATGACATCTTCGTTGCCATGACGACCATTATGACATCATGACATCACCGTTGCTATGACGACCATTATGACATCACCGTTGCCATGACGACCATTATGACATCATCGTAGCCATTACGACCATTATTAAATCACAGTCGCCATGACGACCATTATGACATCATGACACCACCGTTGCCATGACGACTATTATGACATCATCGTCGCCTTGACGACAATTATGACATCATCATCGCCATGACGACCATTATGACATCATCATCGCCATGATGACCGTTATGACATTATCGTCGCCATGACGACCCTTATGACATCATCGTCGCCATGGCAACCATTATGACATCATCATCGCCATGACAACCAATATGATATCATCGTCGCCATGATGACATTATGACATCATCGTCGCCATGACAACCATTATGACATCATCATCGCCATGGCGACCATTATGACATCACCGTTGCCATGACGACCATTATGACATCATCGTAGCCATTACGACCATTATTAAATCACAGTCGCCATGACAACCATTATGACATCTTCGTCGCCATGATGACCATTATGACATCATGACATCACCGTTGCTATGACGACCATTATGACATCACCGTTGCCATGACGACCATTATGACATCATCGTCGCAATGACGACCATTTTGACATCATCGTCGCCATGACAACCATTATGACATCACAATCGTCATGACGACCATTATGACATCATCGTCGCCATGGCGACCATTATGACATCATCGTCGCCATGATGACCGTTATGACAATATCGTCGCCATGACGACCCTTATGACATCATCGTCGCCATGGCAACCATTATGACATCATCATCGCCATGACAACCAATATGATATTATTGTCGCCATGACAACCATTATGACATCATCATCGCCAAGACAACCAATGTGATATCATCGTCGCCATGATGAACAATATGACATCATGACATCACCGTTGCTATGACGACCATTATGACATCACCGTTGCCATGGCAACCATTATGACATCACGGTCGCCATGTCGACCATTATGACATCATCGTAGCCATTACGACCATTATTAAATCACAGTCGCCATGACAACCATTATGACATCTTCGTCGCCATGACGACCATTATGACATCATGACACCACCGTTGCCATGACGACTATTATGACATCATCGTCGCCTTGACGACAATTATGACATCATCATCGCCATGACGACCATTATGACATCATCATCGCCATGATGACCGTTATGACATTATCGTCGCCATGACGACCCTTATGACATCATCGTCGCCATGGCAACCATTATGACTTCATCATCGCCATGACAACCAATATGATATCATCGTCGCCATGATGACCATTATGACATCATCGTCGCCATGACAACCATTATGACATCATCGTCGCCATGGCGACCATTATGACATCACCGTTGCCATGACGACCATTATGACATCGTCGTAGCCATTACGACCATTATTAAATCACAGTCGCCATGACAACCATTATGACATCTTCGTCGCCATGACGACCAATATGACATCATGACATCACCGTTGCCATGACGACCATTATGACATCACCGTTGCCATGACGACGATTATGACATCATCGTCGCCATGACGACCATTATGACATCATTGTCGCCATGACGACCATTATAACATCATCGTCGCCATGACAACCATTATGACATCACAATCGCCATGACGACCATTATGACATCATCATAGCCAAGATGACCGTTATGACAATATCGTCGCCATGACGACCCTTATGACATCATCGTCGCCATGGCAACCATTATGACATCATCATCGCCATGACAACCAATATGATATCATTGTCGCCATGACAACCATTATGACATCATCATCGCCATGACAACCAATGTGATATCATCGTCGCCATGATGAACAATATGACATCTTGACATCACCGTTGCTATGATGACCATTATGACATCACCGTTGCCATGGCAACCATTATGACATCACGGTCGCCATGTCGACCATTATGACATCATCGTAGCCATTACGACCATTATTAAATCACAGTTGCCATGACAACCATTATGACATCTTCGTTGCCATGACGACCATTATGACATCATGACATCACCGTTGCTATGACGACCATTATGACATCACCGTTGCCATGACGACCATTATGACATCATCGTAGCCATTACGACCATTATTAAATCACAGTAGCCATTACAACCATTATGACATCTTCGTCGCCAGGACGACCATTATGACATCATGACACCACCGTTGCCATGACGACTATTATGACATCATCGTCGCCTTGACGACAATTATGACATCATCATCGCCATGACGACCATTATGACATCATCGTCGCCATGATGACCGTTATGACATTATCGTCGCCATGACGACCCTTATGACATCATCGTCGCCATGGCAACCATTATGACTTCATCATCGCCATGACAACCAATATGATATCATCGTCGCCATGATGACCATTATGACATCATCGTCGCCATGACAACCATTATGACATCATCGTCGCCATGGCGACCATTATGACATCACCGTTGCCATGACGACCATTATGACATCGTCGTAGCCATTACGACCATTATTAAATCACAGTCGCCATGACAACCATTATGACATCTTCGTCGCCATGACGACCAATATGACATCATGACATCACCGTTGCCATGACGACCATTATGACATCACCGTTGCCATGACGACGATTATGACATCATCGTCGCCATGACGACCATTATGACATCATTGTCGCCATGACGACCATTATAACATCATCGTCGCCATGACAACCATTATGACATCACAATCGCCATGACGACCATTATGACATCATCATAGCCAAGATGACCGTTATGACAATATCGTCGCCATGACGACCCTTATGACATCATCGTCGCCATGGCAACCATTATGACATCATCATCGCCATGACAACCAATATGATATCATTGTCGCCATGACAACCATTATGACATCATCATCGCCATGACAACCAATGTGATATCATCGTCGCCATGATGAACAATATGACATCTTGACATCACCGTTGCTATGATGACCATTATGACATCACCGTTGCCATGGCAACCATTATGACATCACGGTCGCCATGTCGACCATTATGACATCATCGTAGCCATTACGACCATTATTAAATCACAGTTGCCATGACAACCATTATGACATCTTCGTTGCCATGACGACCATTATGACATCATGACATCACCGTTGCTATGACGACCATTATGACATCACCGTTGCCATGACGACCATTATGACATCATCGTAGCCATTACGACCATTATTAAATCACAGTCGCCATGACAACCATTATGACATCTTCGTCGCCAGGACGACCATTATGACATCATGACACCACCGTTGCCATGACGACTATTATGACATCATCGTCGCCTTGACGACAATTATGACATCATCATCGCCATGACGACCATTATGACATCATCGTCGCCATGATGACCGTTATGACATTATCGTCGCCATGACGACCCTTATGACATCATCGGCGCCATGGCAACCATTATGACATCATCATCGCCATGACAACCAATATGATATCATCGTCGCCATGATGACCATTATGACATCATCGTCGCCATGACAACCATAATGACATCATGACATCACCGTTGCCATGACGACCATTATGACATCACCGTTGCCATGACGACCATTATGACATCATCGTCGCCATGACGACCATTATGACATCATCGTCGCCATGACAACCATTATGACATCACAATCGCCATGACGACCATTATGGCATCATCATCGCCATGATGACCGTTTATGACATTATCGTCGCCATGACGACCCTTATGACATCATTGTCGCCATGGCAACCATTATGACATCATCATCGCCATGACAACCAATATGATATCATCGTCGCCATGATGACATTATGACATCATCGTCGCCATGACAACCATTATGACATCATCGTCGCCATGGCGACCATTATGACATCACCGTTGCCATGACGACCATTATGACATCATCGTAGCCATTACGACCATTATTAAATCACAGTCGCCATGACAACCATTATGACATCTTCGTCGCCATGATGACCATTAAGACATCATGACATCACCGTTGCTATGACGACCATTATGACATCACCGTTGCCATGACGACCATTATGACATCATCGTCGCCATGACGACCATTTTGACATCATCGTCGCCATGACAACCATTATGACATCACAATCGCCATGACGACCATTATGACATCATCGTCGCCATGGCGACCATTATGACATCATCGTCGCCATGATGACCGTTATGACAATATCGTCGCCATGACGACCCTTATGACATCATCGTCGCCATGGCAACCATTATGACATCATCATCGCCATGACAACCAATATGATATTATTGTCGCCATGACAACCATTATGACATCATCATCGCCAAGACAACCAATGTGATATCATCGTCGCCATGATGAACAATATGACATCATGACATCACCGTTGCTATGACGACCATTATGACATCACCGTTGCCATGGCAACCATTATGACATCACGGTCGCCATGTCGACCATTATGACATCATCGTAGCCATTACGACCATTATTAAATCACAGTCGCCATGACAACCATTATGACATCTTCGTCGCCATGACGACCATTATGACATCATGACACCACCGTTGCCATGACGACTATTATGACATCATCGTCGCCTTGACGACAATTATGACATCATCATCGCCATGACGACCATTAAGACATCATCATCGCCATGATGACCGTTATGACATTATCGTCGCCATGACGACCCTTATGACATCATCGTCGCCATGGCAACCATTATGACATCATCATCGCCATGACAACCAATATGATATCATCGTCGCCATGATGACCATTATGACATCATCGTCGCCATGACAACCATTATGACATCATCGTCGCCATGGCGACCATTATGACATCACCGTTGCCATGACGACCATTATGACATCGTCGTAGCCATTACGACCATTATTAAATCACAGTCGCCATGACAACCATTATGACATCTTCGTCGCCATGGCGACCAATATGACATCATGACATCACCGTTGCCATGACGACCATTATGACATCACCGTTGCCATGACGACCATTATGACATCATCGTCGCCATGACGACCATTATGACATCATCGTCGCCATGACAACCATTATGACATCATCGTCGCCATGGCAACCATTATGACATCATCATCGCCATGACAACCTATATGATATCATCGTCGCCATGACGACCATTATGACATCATAGTCGCCATGACAACCATTATGACATCATATTCGCCATGTCGACCATTATGACATCACCGTCGCCATGACAACCATTATGACATCTTCGTCGCCATGACGACCATTATGACATCATAGTCGCCATGACAACCATTATGACATCATATTCGCCATGTCGACCATTATGACATCACCGTCGCCATGACAACCATTATGACATCTTCGTCGCCATGACGACCATTATGACATCATGACATCACCGTTGCCATGACGACCATTATGACATCACCGTTGCCATGACGACCATTATGACATCATCGTCGCCATGACGACCATTATGACATCATCGTCGCCATGACAACCATTATGACATCACAATCGCCATGATGACCATTATGACATCATCGTCGCCATGGCGACCATTATGACATCATCATCGCCATGATGACCGTTATGACAATATCGTCGCCATGACGACCCTTATGACATCATCGTCGCCATGGCAATCATTATGACATCATCATCGCCATGACAACCAATATGATATCATTGTCGCCATGACAACCATTATGACTTCATCGTCGCCATGTCGACCATTATGACATCATCATAGCCATTATGACCATTATTAAATCACAGTCGCCATGACAACCATTATGACATCTTCGTCGCCATGATGACCATTATGACATCATGACATCACCGTTGCTATGACGACCATTATGACATCACCGTTGCCATGACGACCATTATGACATCATCGTAGCCATTACGACCATTATTAAATCACAGTCGCCATGACAACCATTATGACATCACCGTTGCCATGACGACCATTATGACATCATGACATCACCGTTGCCATGACGACCATTATGACATCATCGTCGCCATGGCGACCATTATGACACCACCGTTGCCATGACGATCATTATGACATCATCGTCGCCATGACGACCATTATGACATCATCATCGCCATGTCGACCATTATGACATCATCGTCGCCATGACGACCGTTATGACATCATCATCGCCATGACGACCGTTATGACATCATCGTCGCCATGGCGACCATTATGACATCATCATCGCCATGGCGACCAATATCATATCATCGTCGCCATGATGACCATTATGTCATCATCGTCGCCATGGCAACCATTATGACATCATCATCGCCATGGCAACCATTATGACATCAACGTCGCCATGACGACCATTATTAAATCATCGTAGCCATTACGACCATTATTAAATCACAGTCGCCATGACAACCATTATGACATCTTCGTCGCCATGATGACCATTATGACATCATGACATCACCGTTGCCATGAAGACCATTATGACATCATCGTCGCCATGACGACCATTATGACATCATCGTCGCCATGACAACCATTATGACATCACAATCGCCATGACGACCATTATGGCATCATCATCGCCATGATGACCCTTTATGACATTATCGTCGCCATGACGACCCTTATGACATCATCGTCGCCATGACAACCAATATGATATCATCGTCGCCATGATGACCATTATGACATCATCGTCGCCATGACAACCATTATGACATCATCGTCGCCATGGCGACCATTATGACATCACCGTTGCCATGACGACCATTATGACATCATCGTAGCCATTACGACCATTATTAAATCACAGTCGCCATGACAACCATTATGACATCTTCGTCGCCATGATGACCATTATGACATCATGACATCACCGTTGCTATGACGACCATTATGACATCACCGTTGCCATGACGACCCTTATGACATCATCGTCGCCATGGCAACCATTATGACATCATCATCGCCATGACAACCAATATGATATTATTGTCGCCATGACAACCATTATGACATCATCATCGCCAAGACAACCAATGTGATATCATCGTCGCCATGATGAACAATATGACATCATGACATCACCGTTGCTATGACGACCATTATGACATCACCGTTGCCATGGCAACCATTATGACATCACGGTCGCCATGTCGACCATTATGACATCATCGTAGCCATTACGACCATTATTAAATCACAGTCGCCATGACAACCATTATGACATCTTCGTCGCCATGACGACCATTATGACATCATGACATCACCGTTGCTATGACGACCATTATGACATCACCGTTGCCATGACGACCATTATGACATCATCATAGCCATTACGACCATTATTAAATCACAGTCGCCATGACAACCATTATGACATCTTCGTCGCCATGACGACCATTATGACATCATGACACCACCGTTGCCATGACGACTATTATGACATCATCGTCGCCTTGACGACAATTATGACATCATCATCGCCATGACGACCATTATGACATCATCATCACCACGATGACCGTTATGACATTATCGTCGCCATGACGACCCTTATGACATCATCGTCGCCATGGCAACCATTATGACATCATCATCGCCATGACAACCAATATGATATCATCGTCGCCATGATGACCATTATGACATCATCGTCGCCATGACAACCATTATGACATCATCGTCGCCATGGCGACCATTATGACATCACCATTGCCATGACGACCATTATGACATCGTCGTAGCCATTACGACCATTATTAAATCACAGTCGCCATGACAACCATTATGACATCTTCGTCGCCATGACGACCAATATGACATCATGACATCAGCGTTGCCATGACAACCATTATGACATCACCGTTGCCATGACGACCATTATGACATCATCGTCGCCATGACGACCATTATGACATCATCGTCGCCATGACAACCATTATGACATCATCGTCGCCATGGCAACCATTATGACATCATCATCGCCATGACAACCAATATGATATCATCGTCGCCATGATGACCATTATGACATCATCGTCGCCATGACAACCATTATGACATCATATTCGCCATGTCGACCATTATGACATCACCGTCGCCATGATAACCATTATGACATCATCGCAGCCATTACGACCATTATTAAATCACAGTCGCCATGACAACCATTATGACATCTTCGTCGCCATGATGACCATTATGACATCATGACATCACCGTTGCCATGACGACCATTATGACATCACCGTTGCCATGAAGACCATTATGACATCATCGTCGCCATGACGACCATTATGACATCATCGTCGCCATGACAACCATTATGACATTACAATCGCCATGACGACCATTATGGCATCATCATCGCCATGATGACCCTTTATGACATTATCGTCGCCATGACGACCCTTATGACATCATCGTCGCCATGGCAACCATTATGACATCATCATCGCCATGACAACCAATATGATATCATCGTCGCCATGATGACCATTATGACATCATCGTCGCCATGACGACCATTATGACATCATCGTCGCCATGACAACCATTATGATATCATCGTCGCCATGGCGACCATTATGACATCACCGTTGCCATGACGACCATTATGACATCATCGTAGCCATTACGACCATTATTAAATCACAGTCGCCATGACAACCATTATGACATCTTCGTCGCCATGACGACCATTATGACATCATGACATCACCGTTGCCATGACGACCATTATGACATCACCGTTCCCATAACGACCATTATTACATTAGCGTCGCCATGATGACCATTATGACATCATCGTCGCCATGGCAACCATTATGACATCATCATCGCCATGACAACCAATATGATATCATTGTCGCCATGACAACCATTATGACATCATCATCGCCATGACAACCATTATGATATCATATTCGCCATGACGACCATTATGACATCATCGTCGCCATGGCGACCATTATGACATCATCATCGCCATGATGACCGTTAGGACAATATCGTCGCCATGACGACCCTTATGACATCATCGTCGCCATGGCAACCATTATGACATCATCATCGCCATGACAACCAATATGATATCATTGTCGCCATGACAACCATTATGACATCATCGTCGCCATGGCAACCATTATGACATCACGGTCGCCATGGCAACCATTATGACATCATCGTAGCCATTATGACCATTAATTAATCACAGTCGCCATGACAACCATTATGACATCTTCGTCGCCATGACGACCATTATGACATCATGACATCACCGTTGCTATGACGACCATTATGACATCACCGTTGCCATGACGACCATTATGACATCATCGTAGCCATTACGACCATTATTAAATCACAGTCGCCATGACAACCATTATGACATCTTCGTCGCCATGACGACCATTATGACATCATGACATCACCGTTGCCATGACGACCATTATGACATCATCGTCGCCATGACAACCATTATGACATCATCGTCGCCATGGCGACCATTATGACACCACCGTTGCCATGACGACCATTATGACATCATCGTCGCCTTGACGACAATTATGACATCATCATCGCCATGACGACCATTATGACATCATCATCGCCATGATGACCGTTATGACATTATCGTCGCCATGACGACCCTTATGACATCATCGTCGCCATGGCAACCATTATGACATCATCATCGCCATGACAACCATTATGATATCATCGTCGCCATGATGACCATTATGACATCATCGTCGCCATGACAATCATTATGACATCATCGTCGCCATGGCGACCATTATGACATCACTGTCGCCATGACGACAATTATGACATCGTCGTAGCCATTACGACTATTATTAAATCACAGTCGCCATGAGAACCATTATGACATCTTCGTCGCCATGACGACCATTATGACATCATGACATCACCATTGCCATGATGACCATTATGACATCACCGTTGCCATGACGACCATTATGACATCATCGTCGCCATGACGACCATTATGACATCATCGTCGCCATGACAACCATTATGACATCATCGTAGCCATTACGAGGATTATTAAATCACAGTCGCCATGACAACCATTATGACATCTTCGTCGCCATGACGACCATTATGACATCATGACATCACCGTTGCCATGACGACCATTATGACATCATCGTCGCCATGACAACCATTATGACATCATCGTCGCCATGGCGACCATTATGACACCACCGTTGCCATGACGACCATTATGACATCATCGTCGCCTTGACGACAATTATGACATCATCATCGCCATGACGACCATTATGACATCATCATCGCCATGATGACCGTTATGACATTATCGTCGCCATGACGACCCTTATGACATCATCGTCGCCATGGCAACCGTTATGACATCATCATCGCCATGACAACCATTATGATATCATCGTCGCCATGATGACCATTATGACATCATCGTCGCCATGACAATCATTATGACATCATCGTCGCCATGGCGACCATTATGACATCACTGTCGCCATGACGACCATTATGACATCGTCGTAGCCATTACGACCATTATTAAATCACAGTCGCCATGAGAACCATTATGACATCTTCGTCGCCATGACGACCATTATGACATCATGACATCACCATTGCCATGATGACCATTATGACATCACCGTTGCCATGACGACCATTATGACATCATCGTCGCCATGACGACCATTATGACATCATCGTCGCCATGACAACCATTATGACATCACAATCGCCATGACGACCATTATGGCATCATCATCGCCATGATGACCCTTTATGACATTATCGTCGCCATGTCGACCCTTATGACATCATCGTCGCCATGGCAACCATTATGACATCATCATCGCCATGACAACCAATATGATATCTTCGTCGCCATGATGACTATTATGACATCATCGTCGCCATGATGACTATTATGACATCATCGTCGCCATGGCGACCATTATGACATCACCGTTGCCATGACGACCATTATGACATCATCGTAGCCATTACGACCATTATTAAATCACAGTCGCCATGACAACCATTATGACATCATCGTCGCCATGGCGACCATTATGACATCACCGTTGCCATGACGACCATTATGACATCACCATTGCCATGACGACCATTATGACATCATCGTCGCCATGACGACCATTATGACATCATCGTCGCCATGACAACCATTATGACATCATCATCGCCATGACAACCAATATGATATCATCGTCGCCATGATGACCATTATGACACCATCGTCGCCATGACAACCATTATGACATCATATTCGCAATGTCGACCATTATGACATCACCGTCGCCATGACGACCATTATGACATCATGACATCACCGTTGCCATGACTACCATTATGACATCACCGTTTCCATGACGACCATTATGACATCACCGTCGCCATGACGACCATTATGACATCATCGCCGCCATGACAACCATTATGACATCACAATCGCCATGACGACCATTATGACATCATCGTCGCCATGGCGACCATTATGACATCATCATCGCAATGATGACCGTTATGACAATATCCTCGCCATGACGACCCTTATGACATCATCGTCGCCATGGCAACCATTATGACATCATCATCGCCATGACAACCAATATGATATCATTGTCGCCATGACAACCATTATGACTTCATCGTCGCCATGGCAACCATTATGACATCACGGTCGCCATGTCGACCATTATGACATCATCGTAGCCATTATGACCATTATTAAATCACAGTCGCCATGACAACCATTATGACATCTTCGTCTCCATGATGACCATTATGACATCATGACATCACCGTTGCTATGACGACCATTATGACATCACCGTTGCCATGACGACCATTATGACATCATCGTAGCCATTACGACCATTATTAAATCACAGTCGCCATGACAACCATTATGACATCTTCGTCGCCATGACGACAATTATGACATCATGACATCACCGTTGCCATGACGACCATTATGACATCACCGTTGCCATGACGACCATTATGACATCATCATCGCCATGACAACCATTATGATATCATCGTCGCCATGATGACCATTATGACATCATCGTCGCCATGACAATCATTATGACATCATCGTCGCCATGGCGACCATTATGACATCACTGTCGCCATGACGACCATTATGACATCGTCGTAGCCATTACGACCATTATTAAATCACAGTCGCCATGAGAACCATTATGACATCTTCGTCGCCATGACGACCATTATGACATCATGACATCACCATTGCCATGATGACCATTATGACATCACCGTTGCCATGACGACCATTATGACATCATCGTCGCCATGACGACCATTATGACATCATCGTCGCCATGACAACCATTATGACATCACAATCGCCATGACGACCATTATGGCATCATCATCGCCATGATGACCCTTTATGACATTATCGTCGCCATGACGACCCTTATGACATCATCGTCGCCATGGCAACCATTATGACATCATCATCGCCATGACAACCAATATGATATCTTCGTCGCCATAATGACTATTATGACATCATCGTCGCCATGATGACTATTATGACATCATCGTCGCCATGACAACCATTATGACATCATCGTCGCCATGGCGACCATTATGACATCACCGTTGCCATGACGACCATTATGACATCATCGTAGCCATTACGACCATTATTAAATCACAGTCGCCATGACAACCATTATGACATCATCGTCGCCATGGCGACCATTATGACATCACCGTTGCCATGACGACCATTATGACATCACCATTGCCATGACGACCATTATGACATCATCGTCGCCATGACGACCATTATGACATCATCGTTGCCATGACAACCATTATGACATCATCATCGCCATGACAACCAATATGATATCATCGTCGCCATGATGACCATTATGACATCATCGTCGCCATGACAACCATTATGACATCATATTCGCAATGTCGACCATTATGACATCACCGTCGCCATGACGACCATTATGACATCATGACATCACCGTTGCCATGACGACCATTATGACATCACCGTTTCCATGACGACCATTATGACATCACCGTCGCCATGACGACCATTATGACATCATCGCCGCCATGACAACCATTATGACATCACAATCGCCATGACGACCATTATGACATCATCGTCGCCATGGCGACCATTATGACATCATCATCGCAATGATGACCGTTATGACAATATCCTCGCCATGACAACCCTTATGACATCATCGTCGCCATGGCAACCATTTTGACATCATCATCGCCATGACAACCAATATGATATCATTGTCGCCATGACAACCATTATGACTTCATCGTCGCCATGGCAACCATTATGACATCACGGTCGCCATGTCGACCATTATGACATCATCGTAGCCATTATGACCATTATTAAATCACAGTCGCCATGACAACCATTATGACATCTTCGTCGCCATGACGACCATTATGACATCATGACATCACCGTTGCCATGACGACCATTATGACATCACCGTTGCCATGATGACCATTATGACATCATTGTCGCCATGACAACCATTATGACATCACAATCGCCATGGGGACCATTATGACATCATCATCGCCAAGATGACCGTTATGACAATATCGTCGCCATGATGACCCTTATGACATCATCGTCGCCATGGCAACCATTATGACATCATCATCGCCATGACAACCAATATGATATCATTGTCGCCATGACAACCATTATGACATCATCATCGCCATGACAACCAATGTGATATCATCGTCGCCATGATGAACAATATGACATCTTGACATCACCGTTGCTATGATGACCATTATGACATCACCGTTGCCATGGCAACCATTATGACATCACGGTCGCCATGTCGACCATTATGACATCATCGTAGCCATTACGACCATTATTAAATCACAGTCGCCATGACAACCATTATGACATCTTCGTCGCCATGGCGACCAATATGACATCATGACATCACCGTTGCCATGACGACCATTATGACATCACCGTTGCCATGACGACCATTATGACATCATCGTCGCCATGACGACCATTATGACATCATCGTCGCCATGACAACCATTATGACATCATCGTCGCCATGGCAACCATTATGACATCATCATCGCCATGACAACCTATATGATATCATCGTCGCCATGACGACCATTATGACATCATAGTCGCCATGACAACCATTATGACATCATATTCGCCATGTCGACCATTATGACATCACCGTCGCCATGACAACCATTATGACATCTTCGTCGCCATGACGACCATTATGACATCATAGTCGCCATGACAACCATTATGACATCATATTCGCCATGTCGACCATTATGACATCACCGTCGCCATGACAACCATTATGACATCTTTGTCGCCATGACGACCATTATGACATCATGACATCACCGTTGCCATGACGACCATTATGACATCACCGTTGCCATGACGACCATTATGACATCATCGTCGCCATGACGACCATTATGACATCATCGTCGCCATGACAACCATTATGACATCACAATCGCCATGATGACCATTATGACATCATCGTCGCCATGGCGACCATTATGACATCATCATCGCCATGATGACCGTTATGACAATATCGTCGCCATGACGACCCTTATGACATCATCGTCGCCATGGCAATCATTATGACATCATCATCGCCATGACAACCAATATGATATCATTGTCGCCATGACAACCATTATGACTTCATCGTCGCCATGTCGACCATTATGACATCATCATAGCCATTATGACCATTATTAAATCACAGTCGCCATGACAATCATTATGACATCTTCGTCGCCATGATGACCATTATGACATCATGACATCACCGTTGCTATGACGACCATTATGACATCACCGTTGCCATGACGACCATTATGACATCATCGTAGCCATTACGACCATTATTAAATCACAGTCGCCATGACAACCATTATGACATCTTCGTCGCCATGACGACCATTATGACATCATGACATCACCGTTGCCATGACGACCATTATGACATCATCGTCGCCATGGCGACCATTATGACACCACCGTTGCCATGACGATCATTATGACATCATCGTCGCCATGACGACCATTATGACATCATCATCGCCATGTCGACCATTATGACATCATCGTCGCCATGACGACCGTTATGACATCATCATCGCCATGACGACCGTTATGACATCATCGTCGCCATGGCGACCATTATGACATCATCATCGCCATGGCGACCAATATGATATCATCGTCGCCATGATGACCATTATGTCATCATCGTCGCCATGGCAACCATTATGACATCATCATCGCCATGGCAACCATTATGACATCAACGTCGCCATGACGACCATTATTAAATCATCGTAGCCATTACGACCATTATTAAATCACAGTCGCCATGACAACCATTATGACATCTTCGTCGCCATGATGACCATTATGACATCATGACATCACCGTTGCCATGAAGACCATTATGACATCATCGTCGCCATGACGACCATTATGACATCATCGTCGCCATGACAACCATTATGACATCACAATCGCCATGACGACCATTATGGCATCATCATCGCCATGATGACCCTTTATGACATTATCGTCGCCATGACGACCCTTATGACATCATCGTCGCCATGACAACCAATATGATATCATCGTCGCCATGATGACCATTATGACATCATCGTCGCCATGACAACCATTATGACATCATCGTCGCCATGGCGACCATTATGACATCACCGTTGCCATGACGACCATTATGACATCTTCGTAGCCATTACGACCATTATTAAATCACAGTCGCCATGACAACCATTATGACATCTTCGTCGCCATGATGACCATTATGACATCATGACATCACCGTTGCTATGACGACCATTATGACATCACCGTTGCCATGACGACCCTTATGACATCATCGTCGCCATGGCAACCATTATGACATCATCATCGCCATGACAACCATTATGACATCATCATCGCCAAGACAACCAATGTGATATCATCGTCGCCATGATGAACAATATGACATCATGACATCACCGTTGCTATGACGACCATTATGACATCACCGTTGCCATGGCAACCATTATGACATCACGGTCGCCATGTCGACCATTATGACATCATCGTAGCCATTACGACCATTATTAAATCACAGTCGCCATGACAACCATTATGACATCTTCGTCGCCATGACGACCATTATGACATCATGACATCACCGTTGCTATGACGACCATTATGACATCACCGTTGCCATGACGACCATTATGACATCATCGTAGCCATTACGACCATTATTAAATCACAGTCGCCATGACAACCATTATGACATCTTCGTCGCCATGACGACCATTATGACATCATGACACCACCGTTGCCATGACGACTATTATGACATCATCGTCGCCTTGACGACAATTATGACATCATCATCGCCATGACGACCATTATGACATCATCATCGCCACGATGACCGTTATGACATTATCGTCGCCATGACGACCCTTATGACATCATCGTCGCCATGGCAACCATTATGACATCATCATCGCCATGACAACCAATATGATATCATCGTCGCCATGATGACCATTATGACATCATCGTCGCCATGACAACCATTATGACATCATCGTCGCCATGGCGACCATTATGACATCACCATTGCCATGACGACCATTATGACATCGTCGTAGCCATTACGACCATTATTAAATCACAGTCGCCATGACAACCATTATGACATCTTCGTCGCCATGACGACCAATATGACATCATGACATCAGCGTTGCCATGACAACCATTATGACATCACCGTTGCCATGACGACCATTATGACATCATCGTCGCCATGACGACCATTATGACATCATCGTCGCCATGACAACCATTATGACATCATCGTCGCCATGGCAACCATTATGACATCATCATCGCCATGACAACCAATATGATATCATCGTCGCCATGATGACCATTATGACATCATCGTCGCCATGACAACCATTATGACATCATATTCGCCATGTCGACCATTATGACATCACCGTCGCCATGATGACCATTATGACATCATCGCAGCCATTACGACCATTATTAAATCACAGTCGCCATGACAACCATTATGACATCTTCGTCGCCATGATGACCATTATGACATCATGACATCACCGTTGCCATGACGACCATTATGACATCACCGTTGCCATGAAGACCATTATGACATCATCGTCGCCATGACGACCATTATGACATCATCGTCGCCATGACAACCATTATGACATTACAATCGCCATGACGACCATTATGGCATCATCATCGCCATGATGACCCTTTATGACATTATCGTCGCCATGACGACCCTTATGACATCATCGTCGCCATGGCAACCATTATGACATCATCATCGCCATGACAACCAATATGATATCATCGTCGCCATGATGACCATTATGACATCATCGTCGCCATGACGACCATTATGACATCATCGTCGCCATGACAACCATTATGACATCATCGTCGCCATGGCGACCATTATGACATCACCGTTGCCATGACGACCATTATGACATCATCGTAGCCATTACGACCATTATTAAATCACAGTCGCCATGACAACCATTATGACATCTTCGTCGCCATGACGACCATTATGACATCATGACATCACCGTTGCCATGACGACCATTATGACATCACCGTTCCCATAACGACCATTATTACATTAGCGTCGCCATGATGACCATTATGACATCATCGTCGCCATGGCAACCATTATGACATCATCATCGCCATGACAACCAATATGATATCATTGTCGCCATGACAACCATTATGACATCATCATCGCCATGACAACCATTATGATATCATATTCGCCATGACGACCATTATGACATCATCGTCGCCATGGCGACCATTATGACATCATCATCGCCATGATGACCGTTAGGACAATATCGTCGCCATGACGACCCTTATGACATCATCGTCGCCATGGCAACCATTATGACATCATCATCGCCATGACAACCAATATGATATCATTGTCGCCATGACAACCATTATGACATCATCGTCGCCATGGCAACCATTATGACATCACGGTCGCCATGGCAACCATTATGACATCATCGTAGCCATTATGACCATTAATTAATCACAGTCGCCATGACAACCATTATGACATCTTCGTCGCCATGACGACCATTATGACATCATGACATCACCGTTGCTATGACGACCATTATGACATCACCGTTGCCATGACGACCATTATGACATCATCGTAGCCATTACGACCATTATTAAATCACAGTCGCCATGACAACCATTATGACATCTTCGTCGCCATGACGACCATTATGACATCATGACATCACCGTTGCCATGACGACCATTATGACATCATCGTCGCCATGACAACCATTATGACATCATCGTCGCCATGGCGACCATTATGACACCACCGTTGCCATGACGACCATTATGACATCATCGTCGCCTTGACGACAATTATGACATCATCATCGCCATGACGACCATTATGACATCATCATCGCCATGATGACCGTTATGACATTATCGTCGCCATGACGACCCTTATGACATCATCGTCGCCATGGCAACCATTATGACATCATCATCGCCATGACAACCATTATGATATCATCGTCGCCATGATGACCATTATGACATCATCGTCGCCATGACAATCATTATGACATCATCGTCGCCATGGCGACCATTATGACATCACTGTCGCCATGACGACAATTATGACATCGTCGTAGCCATTACGACTATTATTAAATCACAGTCGCCATGAGAACCATTATGACATCTTCGTCGCCATGACGACCATTATGACATCATGACATCACCATTGCCATGATGACCATTATGACATCACCGTTGCCATGACGACCATTATGACATCATCGTCGCCATGACGACCATTATGACATCATCGTCGCCATGACAACCATTATGACATCATCGTAGCCATTACGAGGATTATTAAATCACAGTCGCCATGACAACCATTATGACATCTTCGTCGCCATGACGACCATTATGACATCATGACATCACCGTTGCCATGACGACCATTATGACATCATCGTCGCCATGACAACCATTATGACATCATCGTCGCCATGGCGACCATTATGACACCACCGTTGCCATGACGACCATTATGACATCATCGTCGCCTTGACGACAATTATGACATCATCATCGCCATGACGACCATTATGACATCATCATCGCCATGATGACCGTTATGACATTATCGTCGCCATGACGACCCTTATGACATCATCGTCGCCATGGCAACCATTATGACATCATCATCGCCATGACAACCATTATGATATCATCGTCGCCATGATGACCATTATGACATCATCGTCGCCATGACAATCATTATGACATCATCGTCGCCATGGCGACCATTATGACATCACTGTTGCCATGACGACCATTATGACATCGTCGTAGCCATTACGACCATTATTAAATCACAGTCGCCATGAGAACCATTATGACATCTTCGTCGCCATGACGACCATTATGACATCATGACATCACCATTGCCATGATGACCATTATGACATCACCGTTGCCATGACGACCATTATGACATCATCGTCGCCATGACGACCATTATGACATCATCGTCGCCATGACAACCATTATGACATCACAATCGCCATGACGACCATTATGGCATCATCATCGCCATGATGACCCTTTATGACATTATCGTCGCCATGACGACCCTTATGACATCATCGTCGCCATGGCAACCATTATGACATCATCATCGCCATGACAACCAATATGATATCTTCGTCGCCATGATGACTATTATGACATCATCGTCGCCATGATGACTATTATGACATCATCGTCGCCATGACAACCATTATGACATCATCGTCGCCATGGCGACCATTATGACATCACCGTTGCCATGACGACCATTATGACATCATCGTAGCCATTACGACCATTATTAAATCACAGTCGCCATGACAACCATTATGACATCATCGTCGCCATGGCGACCATTATGACATCACCGTTGCCATGACGACCATTATGACATCACCATTGCCATGACGACCATTATGACATCATCGTCGCCATGACGACCATTATGACATCATCGTCGCCATGACAACCATTATGACATCATCATCGCCATGACAACCAATATGATATCATCGTCGCCATGATGACCATTATGACACCATCGTCGCCATGACAACCATTATGACATCATATTCGCAATGTCGACCATTATGACATCATGACATCACCGTTGCCATGACTACCATTATGACATCACCGTTTCCATGACGACCATTATGACATCACCGTCGCCATGACGACCATTATGACATCATCGCCGCCATGACAACCATTATGACATCACAATCGCCATGACGACCATTATGACATCATCGTCGCCATGGCGACCATTATGACATCATCATCGCAATGATGACCGTTATGACAATATCCTCGCCATGACGACCCTTATGACATCATCGTCGCCATGGCAACCATTATGACATCATCATCGCCATGACAACCAATATGATATCATTGTCGCCATGACAACCATTATGACTTCATCGTCGCCATGGCAACCATTATGACATCACGGTCGCCATGTCGACCATTATGACATCATCGTAGCCATTATGACCATTATTAAATCACAGTCGCCATGACAACCATTATGACATCTTCGTCTCCATGATGACCATTATGACATCATGACATCACCGTTGCTATGACGACCATTATGACATCACCGTTGCCATGACGACCATTATGACATCATCGTAGCCATTACGACCATTATTAAATCACAGTCGCCATGAGAACCATTATGACATCTTCGTCGCCATGACGACCATTATGACATCATGACATCACCATTGCCATGATGACCATTATGACATCACCGTTGCCATGACGACCATTATGACATCATCGTCGCCATGACGACCATTATGACATCATCGTCGCCATGACAACCATTATGACATCATCGTAGCCATTACGAGGATTATTAAATCACAGTCGCCATGACAACCATTATGACATCTTCGTCGCCATGACGACCATTATGACATCATGACATCACCGTTGCCATGACGACCATTATGACATCATCGTCGCCATGACAACCATTATGACATCATCGTCGCCATGGCGACCATTATGACACCACCGTTGCCATGACGACCATTATGACATCATCGTCGCCTTGACGACAATTATGACATCATCATCGCCATGACGACCATTATGACATCATCATCGCCATGATGACCGTTATGACATTATCGTCGCCATGACGACCCTTATGACATCATCGTCGCCATGGCAACCATTATGACATCATCATCGCCATGACAACCATTATGATATCATCGTCGCCATGATGACCATTATGACATCATCGTCGCCATGACAATCATTATGACATCATCGTCGCCATGGCGACCATTATGACATCACTGTCGCCATGACGACCATTATGACATCGTCGTAGCCATTACGACCATTATTAAATCACAGTCGCCATGAGAACCATTATGACATCTTCGTCGCCATGACGACCATTATGACATCATGACATCACCATTGCCATGATGACCATTATGACATCACCGTTGCCATGACGACCATTATGACATCATCGTCGCCATGACGACCATTATGACATCATCGTCGCCATGACAACCATTATGACATCACAATCGCCATGACGACCATTATGGCATCATCATCGCCATGATGACCCTTTATGACATTATCGTCGCCATGACGACCCTTATGACATCATCGTCGCCATGGCAACCATTATGACATCATCATCGCCATGACAACCAATATGATATCTTCGTCGCCATGATGACTATTATGACATCATCGTCGCCATGATGACTATTATGACATCATCGTCGCCATGACAACCATTATGACATCATCGTCGCCATGGCGACCATTATGACATCACCGTTGCCATGACGACCATTATGACATCATCGTAGCCATTACGACCATTATTAAATCACAGTCGCCATGACAACCATTATGACATCATCGTCGCCATGGCGACCATTATGACATCACCGTTGCCATGACGACCATTATGACATCACCATTGCCATGACGACCATTATGACATCATCGTCGCCATGACGACCATTATGACATCATCGTCGCCATGACAACCATTATGACATCATCATCGCCATGACAACCAATATGATATCATCGTCGCCATGATGACCATTATGACACCATCGTCGCCATGACAACCATTATGACATCATATTCGCAATGTCGACCATTATGACATCACCGTCGCCATGACGACCATTATGACATCATGACATCACCGTTGCCATGACTACCATTATGACATCACCGTTTCCATGACGACCATTATGACATCACCGTCGCCATGACGACCATTATGACATCATCGCCGCCATGACAACCATTATGACATCACAACCGCCATAACGACCATTATGACATCATCGTCGCCATGGCGACCATTATGACATCATCATCGCAATGATGACCGTTATGACAATATCCTCGCCATGACGACCCTTATGACATCATCGTCGCCATGGCAACCATTATGACATCATCATCGCCATGACAACCAATATGATATCATTGTCGCCATGACAACCATTATGACTTCATCGTCGCCATGGCAACCATTATGACATCACGGTCGCCATGTCGACCATTATGACATCATCGTAGCCATTATGACCATTATTAAATCACAGTCGCCATGACAACCATTATGACATCTTCGTCTCCATGATGACCATTATGACATCATGACATCACCGTTGCTATGACGACCATTATGACATCATCGTAGCCATTACGACCATTATTAAATCACAGTCGCCATGACAACCATTATGACATCTTCGTCGCCATGACGACAATTATGACATCATGACATCACCGTTGCCATGACGACCATTATGACATCACCGTTGCCATGACGACCATTATGACATCATCATCGCCATGACAACCATTATGATATCATCGTCGCCATGATGACCATTATGACATCATCGTCGCCATGACAATCATTATGACATCATCGTTGCCATGGCGACCATTATGACATCACTGTCGCCATGACGACCATTATGACATCGTCGTAGCCATTACGACCATTATTAAATCACAGTCGCCATGAGAACCATTATGACATCTTCGTCGCCATGACGACCATTATGACATCATGACATCACCATTGCCATGATGACCATTATGACATCACCGTTGCCATGACGACCATTATGACATCATCGTCGCCATGACGACCATTATGACATCATCGTCGCCATGACAACCATTATGACATCACAATCGCCATGACGACCATTATGGCATCATCATCGCCATGATGACCCTTTATGACATTATCGTCGCCATGACGACCCTTATGACATCATCGTCGCCATGGCAACCATTATGACATCATCATCGCCATGACAACCAATATGATATCTTCGTCGCCATGATGACTATTATGACATCATCGTCGCCATGATGACTATTATGACATCATCGTCGCCATGACAACCATTATGACATCATCGTCGCCATGGCGACCATTATGACATCACCGTTGCCATGACGACCATTATGACATCATCGTAGCCATTACGACCATTATTAAATCACAGTCGCCATGACAACCATTATGACATCATCGTCGCCATGGCGACCATTATGACATCACCGTTGCCATGACGACCATTATGACATCACCATTGCCATGACGACCATTATGACATCATCGTCGCCATGACGACCATTATGACATCATCGTTGCCATGACAACCATTATGACATCATCATCGCCATGACAACCAATATGATATCATCGTCGCCATGATGACCATTATGACATCATCGTCGCCATGACAACCATTATGACATCATATTCGCAATGTCGACCATTATGACATCACCGTCGCCATGACGACCATTATGACATCATGACATCACCGTTGCCATGACGACCATTATGACATCACCGTTTCCATGACGACCATTATGACATCACCGTCGCCATGACGACCATTATGACATCATCGCCGCCATGACAACCATTATGACATCACAATCGCCATGACGACCATTATGACATCATCGTCGCCATGGCGACCATTATGACATCATCATCGCAATGATGACCGTTATGACAATATCCTCGCCATGACAACCCTTATGACATCATCGTCGCCATGGCAACCATTATGACATCATCATCGCCATGACAACCAATATGATATCATTGTCGCCATGACAACCATTATGACTTCATCGTCGCCATGGCAACCATTATGACATCACGGTCGCCATGTCGACCATTATGACATCATCGTAGCCATTATGACCATTATTAAATCACAGTCGCCATGACAACCATTATGACATCTTCGTCGCAATGACGACCATTATGACATCATGACATCACCGTTGCCATGACGACCATTATGACATCACCGTTGCCATGATGACCATTATGACATCATTGTCGCCATGACAACCATTATGACATCACAATCGCCATGGGGACCATTATGACATCATCATCGCCAAGATGACCGTTATGACAATATCGTCGCCATGATGACCCTTATGACATCATCGTCGCCATGGCAACCATTATGACATCATCATCGCCATGACAACCAATATGATATCATTGTCGCCATGACAACCATTATGACATCATCATCGCCATGACAACCAATGTGATATCATCGTCGCCATGATGAACAATATGACATCTTGACATCACCGTTGCTATGATGACCATTATGACATCACCGTTGCCATGGCAACCATTATGACATCACGGTCGCCATGTCGACCATTATGACATCATCGTAGCCATTACGACCATTATTAAATCACAGTTGCCATGACAACCATTATGACATCTTCGTTGCCATGACGACCATTATGACATCATGACATCACCGTTGCTATGACGACCATTATGACATCACCGTTGCCATGACGACCATTATGACATCATCGTAGCCATTACGACCATTATTAAATCACAGTCACCATGACAACCATTATGACATCTTCGTCGCCATGACGACCATTATGACATCATGACACCACCGTTGCCATGACGACTATTATGACATCATCGTCGCCTTGACGACAATTATGACATCATCATCGCCATGACGACCATTATGACATCATCGTCGCCATGATGACCGTTATGACATTATCGTCGCCATGATGACCCTTATGACATCATCGTCGCCATGGCAACCATTATGACATCATCATCGCCATGACAACCAATATGATATCATCGTCGCCATGATGACCATTATGACATCATCGTCGCCATGACAACCATTATGACATCATCGTCGCCATGGCGACCATTATGACATCACCATTGCCATGACGACCATTATGACATCGTCGTAGCCATTACGACCATTATTAAATCACAGTCGCCATGACAACCATTATGACATCTTCGTCGCCATGACGACCAATATGACATCATGACATCACCGTTGCCATGACGACCATTATGACATCACCGTTGCCATGACGACCATTATGACATCACCGTTGCCATGACGACCATTATGACATCATCGTCGCCATGACGACCATTATGACATCATCGTCGCCATGACAACCATTATGACATCATCGTCGCCATGGCAACCATTATGACATCATAATCGCCATGACAACCAATATGATATCATCGTCGCCATGATGACCATTATGACATCATCGTCGCCATGACAACCATTATGACATCATATTCGCCATGTCGACCATTGTGACATCACCGTCGCCATGATGACCATTATGACATCATCGCAGCCATTACGACCATTATTAAATCACAGTCGCCATGACAACCATTATGACATCTTCGTCGCCATGATGACCATTATGACATCATGACATCACCGTTGCCATGACGACCATTATGACATCACCGTTGCCATGAAGACCATTATGACATCATCGTCGCCATGACGACCATTATGACATCATCGTCGCCATGACAACCATTATGACATTACAATCGCCATGACGACCATTATGGCATCATCATCGCCATGATGACCCTTTATGACATTATCGTCGCCATGACGACCCTTATGACATCATCGTCGCCATGGCAACCATTATGATATCATCATCGCCATGACAACCAATATGATATCATCGTCGCCATGATGACCATTATGACATCATCGTCGCCATGACGACCATTATGACATCATCATCGCCATGACAACCATTATGACATCATCGTCGCCATGGCGACCATTATGACATCACCGTTGCCATGACGACCATTATGACATCATCGTAGCCATTACGACCATTATTAAATCACAGTCGCCATGACAACCATTATGACATCTTCGTCGCCATGACGACCATTATGACATCATGACATCACCGTTGCCATGACGACCATTATGACATCACCGTTGCCATAACGACCATTATTACATTAGCGTCGCCATGACGACCATTATGACATCATCGTCGCCATGGCAACCATTATGACATCATCATCGCCATGACAACCAATATGATATCATTGTCGCCATGACAACCATTATGACATCATCGTCGCCATGACAACCATTATGATATCATATTCGCCATGACGACCATTATGACATCATCGTCGCCATGGCGACCATTATGACATCATCATCGCCATGATGACCGTTATGACAATATCGTCGCCATGACGACCCTTATGACATCATCGTCGCCATGGCAACCATTATTACATCATCATCGCCATGACAACCAATATGATATCATTGTCGCCATGACAACCATTATGACATCATCGTCGCCATGGCAACCATTATGACATCACGGTCGCCATAGCAACCATTATGACATCATCGTAGCCATTATGACCATTATTAAATCACAGTCGCCATGACAACCATTATGACATCTTCGTCGCCATGACGACCATTATGACATCATGACATCACCGTTGCTATGACGACCATTATGACATCACCGTTGCCATGACGACCATTATGACATCATCGTAGCCATTGCGACCATTATTAAATCACAGTCGCCATGACAACCATTATGACATCTTCGTCGCCATGACGACCATTATGACATCATGACATCACCGTTGCCATGACGACCATTATGACATCATCGTCACCATGACAACCATTATGACATCATCGTCGCCATGGCGACCATTATGACACCACCGTTGCCATGACGACCATTATGACATCATCGTCGCCTTGACAACAATTATGACATCATCATCGCCATGACGACCATTATGACATCATCATCGCCATGATGACCGTTATGACATTATCGTCGCTATGACGACCCTTATGACATCATCGTCGCCATGGCAACCATTATGACATCATCATCGCCATGACAACCAAAATGATATCTTCGTCGCCATGATGACTATTATGACATCATCGTCGCCATGATGACTATTATGACATCATCGTCGCCATGACAACCATTATGACATCATCGTCGCCATGGCGACCATTATGACATCACCGTTGCCATGACGACCATTATGACATCATCGTAGCCATTACGACCATTATTAAATCACAGTCGCCATGACAACCATTATGACATCATCGTCGCCATGGCGACCATTATGACATCACCATTGCCATGACGACCATTATGACATCACCATTGCCATGACGACCATTATGACATCATCGTCGCCATGATGACCATTATGACATCATCGTCGCCATGACAATCATTATGACATCATCGTCGCCATGGCGACCATTATGACATCACTGTCGCCATGACGACCATTATGACATCGTCGTAGCCATTACGACCATTATTAAATCACAGTCGCCATGAGAACCATTATGACATCTTCGTCGCCATGACGACCATTATGACATCATGACATCACCATTGCCATGATGACCATTATGACATCACCGTTGCCATGACGACCATTATGACATCATCGTCGCCATGACGACCATTATGACATCATCGTCGCCATGACAACCATTATGACATCACAATCGCCATGACGACCATTATGGCATCATCATCGCCATGATGACCCTTTATGACATTATCGTCGCCATGACGACCCTTATGACATCATCGTCGCCATGGCAACCTTTATGACATCATCATCGCCATGACAACCAATATGATATCTTCGTCGCCATGATGACTATTATGACATCATCGTCGCCATGATGACTATTATGACATCATCGTCGCCATGACAACCATTATGACATCATCGTCGCCATGGCGACCATTATGACATCACGGTTGCCATGACGACCATTATGACATCATCGTAGCCATTACGACCATTATTAAATCACAGTCGCCATGACAACCATTATGACATCATCGGCGCCATGGCGACCATTATGACATCACCGTTGCCATGACGACCATTATGACATCACCATTGCCATGACGACCATTATGACATCATCGTCGCCATGACGACCATTATGACATCATCGTCGCCATGACAACCATTATGACATCATCATCGCCATGACAACCAATATGATATCATCGTCGCCATGATGACCATTATGACATCATCGTCGCCATGACAACCATTATGACATCATATTCGCAATGTCGACCATTATGACATCACCGTCGCCATGACGACCATTATGACATCATAACATCACCGTTGCCATGACGACCATTGTGACATCACCGTTTCCATGACGACCATTATGACATCACCGTCGCCATGACGACCATTATGACATCATCGCCGCCATGACAACCATTATGACATCAAAATCGCCATGACGACCATTATGACATCATCGTCGCCATGGCGACCATTATGACATCATCATCGCAATGATGACCGTTATGACAATATCCTCGCCATGACGACCCTTATGACATCATCGTCGCCATGGCAACCATTATGACATCATCATCGCCATGACAACCAATATGATATCATTGTCGCCATGACAACCATTATGACTTCATCGTCGCCATGGCAACCATTATGACATCACGGTCGCCATGTCGACCATTATGACATCATCGTAGCCATTATGACCATTATTAAATCACAGTCGCCATGACAACCATTATGACATCTTCGTCTCCATGATGACCATTATGACATCATGACATCACCGTTGCTATGACGACCATTATGACATCACCGTTGCCATGACGACCATTATGACATCATCGTAGCCATTACGACCATTATTAAATCACAGTCGCCATGACAACCATTATGACATCTTCGTCGCCATGACGACCATTATGACATCATGACATCACCGTTGCCATGACGACCATTATGACATCACCGTTGCCATGACGACCATTATGACATCATTGTCGCCATGACAACCATTATGACATCACAATCGCCATGGCGACCATTATGACATCATCATCGCCAAGATGACCGTTATGACAATATCGTCGCCATGACGACCCTTATGACATCATCGTCGCCATGGCAACCATTATGACATCATCATCGCCATGACAACCAATATGATATCATTGTCGCCATGACAACCATTATGACATCATCATCGCCATGACAACCAATGTGATATCATCGTCGCCATGATGAACAATATGACATCTTGACATCACCGTTGCTATGATGACCATTATGACATCACCGTTGCCATGGCAACCATTATGACATCACGGTCGCCATGTCGACCATTATGACATCATCGTAGCCATTACGACCATTATTAAATCACAGTTGCCATGACAACCATTATGACATCTTCGTTGCCATGACGACCATTATGACATCATGACATCACCGTTGCTATGACGACCATTATGACATCACCGTTGCCATGACGACCATTATGACATCATCGTAGCCATTACGACCATTATTAAATCACAGTCACCATGACAACCATTATGACATCTTCGTCGCCATGACGACCATTATGACATCATGACACCACCGTTGCCATGACGACTATTATGACATCATCGTCGCCTTGACGACAATTATGACATCCTCATCGCCATGACGACCATTATGACATCATCGTCGCCATGATGACCGTTATGACATTATCGTCGCCATGACGACCCTTATGACATCATCGTCGCCATGGCAACCATTATGACATCATCATCGCCATGACAACCAATATGATATCATCGTCGCCATGATGACCATTATGACATCATCGTCGCCATGACAACCATTATGACATCATGACATCACCGTTGCCATGACGACCATTATGACATCACCGTTGCCATGACGACCATTATGACATCATCGTCGCCATGACTTTCATTATGACATCATCGTCGCCATGACAACCATTATGACATCACAATCGCCATGACGACCATTATGGCATCATCATCGCCATGATGACCCTTTATGACATTATCGTCGCCATGACGACCCTTATGACATCATTGTCGCCATGGCAACCATTATGACATCATCATCGCCATGACAACCAATATGATATCATCGTCGCCATGATGACATTAGGACATCATCGTCGCCATGACAACCATTATGACATCATCGTCGCCATGACGACCATTATGACATCACCGTTGCCATGACGACCATTATGACATCACCGTTGCCATGACGACCATTATGACATCAACGTCGCCATGACGACCATTTTGACATCATCGTCGCCATGACAACCATTATGACATCACAATCGCCATGACGACCATTATGATATCATCGTCGCCAAGACAACCATTATGACATCATCGTCGCCATGACAACCATTATGACATCATATTCGCCATGACGACCATTATGACATCATCGTCGCCATGGCGACCATTATGACATCATCGTCGCCATGGCGACCATTATGACATCATCATCGCCATGATGACCGTTATGACATTATCGTCGCCATGACGACCCTTATGACATCATTGTCGCCATGGCAACCATTATGACATCATCATCGCAATGACAACCAATATGATATCATCGTCGCCATGATGACCATTATGACATCATCGTCGCCATGACAACCATTATGACATCATATTCGCCATGGCGACCATTATGACATCACCGTCGCCATGACGACCATTATGGCATCATCATCGCCATGATGACACTTTAGGACATTATCGTCGCCATGACGACCCTTATGACATCATCGTCGCCATGGCAACCATTATGACATCATCATCTCCATGACAACCAATATGATATCATCGTCACCATGAGGACCATTATGACATCATCGTCGCCAAGACAACCATTATGACATCATCGTCGCCATGGCGACCATTATGACATCACCGTTGCCATGACGACCATTATGACATCATCGTAGCCATTACGACCATTATTAAATCACAGTCGCCATGACAACCATTATGACATCTTCGTCGCCATGACGACCATTATGACATCATGACATCACCATTGCTATGACGACCATTATGACATCACCGTTGCCATGACGACCATTATGACATCACCGTTGCCATGACGACCATTATGACATCATCATCGCCAAGATGACCGTTATGACAATATCGTCGACATGACGACCCTTATGACATCATCGTCGCCATGGCAACCATTATGACATCATCATCGCCATGACAACCAATATGATATCATTGTCGCCATGACAACCATTATGACATCATCATCGCCATGACAACCAATGTGATATCATCGTCGCCATGATGAACAATATGACATCATGACATCACCGTTGATCTGACGACCATTATGACATCACCGTTGCCATGGCAACCATTATGACATCACGGTCGCCATGTCGACCATTATGACATCATCGTAGCCATTACGACCATTATTAAATCACAGTCGCCATGACAACCATTATGACATCTTCGTCGCCATGACGACCATTATGACATCATGACATCACCGTTGCTATGACGACCATTATGACATCACCGTTGCCATGACGACCATTATGACATCATCGTAGCCATTACGACCATTATTAAATCACAGTCGCCATGACAACCATTATGGCATCTTCGTCGCCATGACGACCATTATGACATCATGACATCACCGTTGCCATGACGACCATTATGACATCATCGTAGCCATTACGACCATTATTAAATCACAGTCGCCATGACAACCATTATGGCATCTTCGTCGCCATGACGACCATTATGACATCATGACATCACCGTTGCCATGACGACTATTATGACATCATCGTCGCCTTGACGACAATTATGACATCATCATCGCCATGACGACCATTATGACATCATCATCGCCATGATGAACGTTATGACATTATCGTCGCCATGACGACCCTTATCACATCATCGTTGCCATGGCAACCATTATGACATCATCATCGCCATGACAACCAATATGATATTATCGTCGCCATGGCGACCATTATGACATCACCGTCGCCATGACGACCATTATGACATCATCGTCGCCATGACAACCATTATAACATCATCGTCGCCATGGCAACCATTATGACATCATCATCGCCATGACAACCATTATGACATCATCGTCGCCATGACAACCATTATGACATCATCGTCGCCATGACAACCATTATGACATCACAATCGCCATGACGACCATTATGGCATCATCATCGCCATGATGACCCTTTATGACATTATCGTCGCCATGACGACCCTTATGACATCATTGTCGCCATGGCAACCATTATGACATCATCATCGCCATGACAACCAATATGATATCATCGTCGCCATGATGACATTAGGACATCATCGTCGCCATGACAACCATTATGACATCATCGTCGCCATGGCGACCATTATGACATCACCGTTGCCATGACGACCATTATGACATCATCGTAGCCATTACGACCATTATTAAATCACAGTCGCCATGACAACCATTATGACATCTTCGTCGCCACGATTACCATTATGACATCATGACATCACCGTTGCCATGACGACCATTATGACATCACCGTTGCCATGACGACCATTATGACATCACCGTTGCCATGACGACCATTATGACATCAACGTCGCCATGACGACCATTTTGACATCATCGTCACCATGACAACCATTATGACATCACAATCGCCATGACGACCATTATGATATCATCGTCGCCATGGCGACCATTATGACATAATCATCGCCAAGATGACCGTTATGACAATATCGTCGCCATGATGACCCTTATGACATCATCGTCGCCATGGCAACCATTATGACATCATCATCGCCATGACAACCAATATGATATTATTGTCGCCATGACAACCATTATGACATCATCATCGCCAAGACAACCAATGTGATATCATCGTCGCCATGATGAACAATATGACATCATGACATCACCGTTGCTATGACGACCATTATGACATCACCGTTGCCATGGCAACCATTATGACATCACGGTCGCCATGTCGACCATTATGACATCATCGTAGCCATTACGACCATTATTAAATCACAGTCGCCACGACAACCATTATGACATATTCGTCGCCATGGCGACCATTATGACACCACCGTTGCCATGACGACTATTATGACATCATCGTCGCCTTGACGACAATTATGACATCATCATCGCCATGACGACCATTATGACATCATCATCGCCATGATGACCGTTATGACATTATCGTTGCCATGACGACCCTTATGACATCATCGTCGCCATAGCAACCATTATGACATCATCATCGCCATGACAACCAATATGATATCATCGTCGCCATGATGACCATTATGACATCATCGTCGCCATGACAACGATTATGACATCATCGTCGCCATGGCGACCATTATGACATCACCGTCGCCATGACGACCATTATGACATCATCGTCGCCATGACAACCATTATAACATCATCGTCGCCATGGCAACCATTATGACATCATCATCGCCATGACATCCAATATATCATTGTCGCCATGACAACCATTATGACATCATCGTCGCCATGACAACCATTATGACATCATATTCGCCATGACGACCATTATGACATCATCGTCGCCATGGCGACCATTATGACATCATCGTCGCCATGGCGACCATTATGACATCATCATCGCCATGATGACCGTTATGACATTATCGTCGCCATGACGACCCTTATGACATCATTGTCGCCATGGCAACCATTATGACATCATCATCGCAATGACAACCAATATGATATCATCGTCGCCATGATGACCATTATGACATCATCGTCGCCATGACAACCATTATGACATCATATTCGCCATGGCGACCATTATGACATCACCGTCGCCATGACGACCATTATGGCATCATCATCGCCATGATGACACTTTAGGACATTATCGTCGCCATGACGACCCTTATGACATCATCGTCGCCATGGCAACCATTATGACATCATCATCTCCATGACAACCAATATGATATCATGGTCACCATGAGGACCATTATGACATCATCGTCGCCAAGACAACCATTATGACATCATCGTCGCCATGGCGACCATTATGACATCACCGTTGCCATGACGACCATTATGACATCATCGTAGCCATTACGACCATTATTAAATCACAGTCGCCATGACAACCATTATGACATCTTCGTCGCCATGACGACCATTATGACATCATGACATCACCATTGCTATGACGACCATTATGACATCACCGTTGCCATGACGACCATTATGACATCACCGTTGCCATGACGACCATTATGACATCATCGTCGCCATGACGACCATTTTGACATCATCGTCGCCATGACAACCATTATGACATCACAATCGCCATGACGACCATTATGACATCATCATCGCCAAGATGACCGTTATGACAATATCGTCGACATGACGACCCTTATGACATCATCGTCGCCATGGCAACCATTATGACATCATCATCGCCATGACAACCAATATGATATCATTGTCGCCATGACAACCATTATGACATCATCATCGCCATGACAACCAATGTGATATCATCGTCGCCATGATGAACAATATGACATCATGACATCACCGTTGATCTGACGACCATTATGACATCACCGTTGCCATGGCAACCATTATGACATCACGGTCGCGATGTCGACCATTATGACATCATCGTAGCCATTACGACCATTATTAAATCACAGTCGCCATGACAACCATTATGGCATCTTCGTCGCCATGACGACCATTATGACATCATGACATCACCGTTGCCATGACGACTATTATGACATCATCGTCGCCTTGACGACAATTATGACATCATCATCGCCATGACGACCATTATGACATCATCATCGCCATGATGAACGTTATGACATTATCGTCGCCATGACGACCCTTATGACATCATCGTTGCCATGGCAACCATTATGACATCATCATCGCCATGACAACCAATATGATATTATCGTCGCCATGATGACCATTATGACATCATCGTCGCCATGACAACCATTATGACATCATCGTCGCCATGGCGACCATTATGACATCACCGTCGCCATGACGACCATTATGACATCATCGTCGCCATGACAACCATTATAACATCATCGTCGCCATGGCAACCATTATGACATCATCATCGCCATGACAACCATTATGACATCATCGTCGCCATGACAACCATTATGACATCATCGTCGCCATGACAACCATTATGACATCACAATCGCCATGACGACCATTATGGCATCATCATCGCCATGATGACCCTTTATGACATTATCGTCGCCATGACGACCCTTATGACATCATTGTCGCCATGGCAACCATTATGACATCATCATCGCCATGACAACCAATATGATATCATCGTCGCCATGATGACATTAGGACATCATCGTCGCCATGACAACCATTATGACATCATCGTCGCCATGGCGACCATTATGACATCACCGTTGCCATGACGACCATTATGACATCATCGTAGCCATTACGACCATTATTAAATCACAGTCGCCATGACAACCATTATGACATCTTCGTCGCCACGATGACCATTATGACATCATGACATCACCGTTGCCATGACGACCATTATGACATCACCGTTGCCATGACGACCATTATGACATCACCGTTGCCATGACGACCATTATGACATCAACGTCGCCATGACGACCATTTTGACATCATCGTCGCCATGACAACCATTATGACATCACAATCGCCATGACGACCATTATGATATCATCGTCGCCATGGCGACCATTATGACATAATCATCGCCAAGATGACCGTTATGACAATATCGTCGCCATGATGACCCTTATGACATCATCGTCGCCATGGCAACCATTATGACATCATCATCGCCATGACAACCAATATGATATTATTGTCGCCATGACAACCATTATGACATCATCATCGCCAAGACAACCAATGTGATATCATCGTCGCCATGATGAACAATATGACATCATGACATCACCGTTGCTATGACGACCATTATGACATCACCGTTGCCATGGCAACCATTATGACATCACGGTCGCCATGTCGACCATTATGACATCATCGTAGCCATTACGACCATTATTAAATCACAGTCGCCACGACAACCATTATGACATCTTCGTCGCCATGGCGACCATTATGACACCACCGTTGCCATGACGACTATTATGACATCATCGTCGCCTTGACGACAATTATGACATCATCATCGCCATGACGACCATTATGACATCATCATCGCCATGATGACCGTTATGACATTATCGTTGCCATGACGACCCTTATGACATCATCGTCGCCATGGCAACCATTATGACATCATCATCGCCATGACAACCAATATGATATCATTGTCGCCATGATGACCATTATGACATCATCGTCGCCATGACAACCATTATGACATCATCGTCGCCATGGCGACCATTATGACATCACCGTCGCCATGACGACCATTATGACATCATCGTCGCCATGACAACCATTATAACATCATCGTCGCCATGGCAACCATTATGACATCATCATCGCCATGACATCCAATATGATATCATTGTCGCCATGACAACCATTATGACATCATCGTCGCCATGACAACCATTATGACATCATATTCGCCATGACGACCATTATGACATCATCGTCGCCATGGCGACCATTATGACATCATCGTCGCCATGGCGACCATTATGACATCATCATCGCCATGATGACCGTTATGACATTATCGTCGCCATGACGACCCTTATGACATCATTGTCGCCATGGCAACCATTATGACATCATCATCGCAATGACAACCAATATGATATCATCGTCGCCATGATGACCATTATGACATCATCGTCGCCATGACAACCATTATGACATCATATTCGCCATGGCGACCATTATGACATCACCGTCGCCATGACGACCATTATGGCATCATCATCGCCATGATGACACTTTAGGACATTATCGTCGCCATGACGACCCTTATGACATCATCGTCGCCATGGCAACCATTATGACATCATCATCTCCATGACAACCAATATGATATCATCGTCACCATGAGGACCATTATGACATCATCGTCGCCAAGACAACCATTATGACATCATCGTCGCCATGGCGACCATTATGACATCACCGTTGCCATGACGACCATTATGACATCATCGTAGCCATTACGACCATTATTAAATCACAGTCGCCATGACAACCATTATGACATCTTCGTCGCCATGACGACCATTATGACATCATGACATCACCATTGCTATGACGACCATTATGACATCACCGTTGCCATGACGACCATTATGACATCACCGTTGCCATGACGACCATTATGACATCATCGTCGCCATGACGACCATTTTGACATCATCGTCGCCATGACAACCATTATGACATCACAATCGCCATGACGACCATTATGACATCATCATCGCCAAGATGACCGTTATGACAATATCGTCGACATGACGACCCTTATGACATCATCGTCGCCATGGCAACCATTATGACATCATCATCGCCATGACAACCAATATGATATCATTGTCGCCATGACAACCATTATGACATCATCATCGCCATGACAACCAATGTGATATCATCGTCGCCATGATGAACAATATGACATCATGACATCACCGTTGATCTGACGACCATTATGACATCACCGTTGCCATGGCAACCATTATGACATCACGGTCGCCATGTCGACCATTATGACATCATCGTAGCCATTACGACCATTATTAAATCACAGTCGCCATGACAACCATTATGACATCTTCGTCGCCATGACGACCATTATGACATCATGACATCACCGTTGCTATGACGACCATTATGACATCACCGTTGCCATGACGACCATTATGACATCATCGTAGCCATTACGACCATTATTAAATCACAGTCGCCATGACAACCATTATGGCATCTTCGTCGCCATGACGACCATTATGACATCATGACATCACCGTTGCCATGACGACCATTATGACATCATCGTAGCCATTACGACCATTATTAAATCACAGTCGCCATGACAACCATTATGGCATCTTCGTCGCCATGACGACCATTATGACATCACCGTTGCCATGACGACTATTATGACATCATCGTCGCCTTGACGACAATTATGACATCATCATCGCCATGACGACCATTATGACATCATCATCGCCATGATGAACGTTATGACATTATCGTCGCCATGACGACCCTTATGACATCAACGTTGCCATGGCAACCATTATGACATCATCATCGCCATGACAACCAATATGATATCATCGTCGCCATGATGACCATTATGACATCATCGTCGCCATGACAACCATTATGACATCATCGTCGCCATGGCGACCATTATGACATCACCGTCGCCATGACGACCATTATGACATCATCGTCGCCATGACAACCATTATAACATCATCGTCGCCATGGCAACCATTATGACATCATCATCGCCATGACAACCATTATGACATCATATTCGCCATGACGACCATTACGACATCATCGTCGCCATGGCGACCATTATGACATCATCATCGCCATGATGACCGTTATGACATTATCATCGCCATGACAACCCTTATGACATCATCGTCGCCATGGCAACCATTATGACATCATCATCGCCATGACAACCAATATGATATCATCGTCGCCATGATGACCATTATGACATCATCGTCGCCATGACAACCATTATGACATCATATTCGCCATGGCGACCATTATGACATCACCGTCGCCATGACGACCATTATGACATCATCGTCGGCATGACGACCATTATGACATCATCGTCGCCATGACAACCATTATGACATCACAATCGCCATGACGACCATTATGGCATCATCATCGCCATGATGACCCTTTATGACATTATCGTCGCCATGACGACCCTTATGACATCATCGTCGCCATGACAACCATTATGACATCATCGTCACCATAGCGACCATTATGACATCACCGTTGCCATGACGACCATTATGACATCATCGTAGCCATTACGACCATTATTAAATCACAGTCGCCATGACAACCATTATGACATCTTCATCGCCATGACGACCATTATGACATCATGACATCACCGTTGCTATGACAACCATTATGACATCATCATCGCCATGACAACCAATGATATCATCGTCGCCATGATGACCATTATGACATCATCGTCGCCATGACAACCATTATGACATCATCATCGCCATGGCGACCATTAAGACATCACCGTTGCCATGACGACCATTATGACATCATCGTAGCCATTACGACCATTATTAAATCACAGTCGCCATGACAACCATTATGACATCTTCGTCGCCATGACGATCATTATGACATCATGACATCACCGTTGCTATGACGACCATTATGACATCACCATTGCCATGACGACCATGATGACATCAACGTTGCCATGACGACCATTATGACATCATCGTCGCCATGACGACCATTTTGACATCATCGTCACCATGACAACCATTATGACATCACAATCGCCATGACGACCATTATGACATCATCGTCGCCATGGCGACCATTATGACATCATCATCGCCAAGATGACCGTTATGACAATATCGTCGCCATGACGACCCTTATGACATCATCGTCGCCATGGCAACCATTATGACATCATCATCGCCATGACAACCAATATGATATCATTGTCGCCATGACAACCATTATGACATCATCATCGCCAAGACAACCAATGTGATATCATCGTCACCATGATGAACAATATGACATCATGACAACACCGTTGCTATGACGACCATTATGACATCACCATTGCCATGGCAACCATTATGACATCACGGTCGCCATGTCGACCATTATGACGTCATCGTAGCCATTACGACCATTATTAAATCACAGTCGCCATGACAACCTTTATGACAACTTCGTCGCCATGACGACCATTATGACATCATGACATCACCGTTGCCATGACGATCATTATGACATCATCGTCGCCATGACAACCATTATGACATCATCTTCGCCATGGCGACCATTATGACACCACCGTTGCCATGACGACTATTATGACATCATCGTCACCTTGACGACAATTATGACATCATCATCGCCATGACAACCATTATGACATCATCATCGCCATGATGACCGTTATGACATTATCGTCTCCATGACGACCCTTATGACATCATCGTCGCCATGGCAACCATTATGACATCATCATCGCCATGACAACCAATATGATATCATCGTCGCCATGATGACCATTATGACATCATCATCGCCATGACAACCATTATGACATCATCGTCGCCATGGCGACCATTATGACATCACCGTCGCCATGACGACCATTATGACATCATCGTCGCCATGACAACCATTATAACATCATCGTCGCCATGGCAACCATTATGACATCATCATCGCCATGACAACCAATATGATATCATTGTCGCCATGACAACCATTATGACATCATCGTCACCATGACAACCATTATGACATCATATTCGCCATGACGACCATTATGACATCATCGTCGCCATGGCGACCATTATGACATCATCATCGCCATGATGACCGTTATGACATTATCGTCGCAATGACGACCCTTATGACATCATTGTCGCCATGGCAACCATTATGACATCATCATCGCCATGACAACCAATATGATATCATCGTCGCCATGATGACCATTATGACATCACCGTCGCCATGACGACCATTATGACATCATCGCAGCCATTACGACCATTATTAAATCACTGTCGCCATGACAACCATTATGACATATTCGTCGCCATGACGACCATTATGACATCATGACATCACCATTGCCATGACGACCATTATGACATCACCATTGCCATGACGACCATTATGACATCATCGTCGCCATGACGACCATTATGACATCATCGTCGCCATGACAACCTTTATGACATCACAATCGCCATGACGACCATTATGGCATCATCATCGCCATGATGACCCTTTATGACATTATCGTCGCCATGACGACCCTTATGACATCATCGTCGCCATGGCAACCATTATGACATCATCATCACCATGACAACCAATATGATATCTTCGTCGCCATGATGACCATTATGACATCATCGTCGCCATGACAACCATTATGACATAATCGTCGCCATGGCGACCATTATGACATCACCGTTGCCATGACGACCATTATGACATCATCGTAGCCATTACGACCATTATTAAATCACAGTCGCCATGACAACCATTATGACATCTTCGTCGCCATGATGACCATTATGACATCATGACATCACCGTTGCCATGACGACCATTATGACATCACCGTTGCCATGAAGACCATTATGACATCGTCGCCATGACGACCATTATGACATCATTGTCGCCATGACAACCATTAAGACATCACAATCGCCATGACGACCATTATGGCATCATCATCACCATGATGACCCTTTATGACATTATCGTCGCCATGACGACCCTTATGACATCATCGTCGCCATGGCAACCATTATGACATCATCATCGCCATGACAACCAATATGATATCTTCGTCGCCATGATGACCATTATGACATCATCGTCGCCATGACAACCATTATGACATAATCGTCGCCATGGCGACCATTATGACATCACCGTTGCCATGACGACCAATATGACATCATCGTAGCCATTACGACCATTATTAAATCACAGTCGCCATGACAACCATTATGACATCTTCGTCGCCATGATGACCATTATGACATCATGACATCACCGTTGCCATGACGACCATTATGACATCACCGTTGCCATGAAGACCATTATGACATCGTCGCCATGACGACCATTATGACATCATTGTCGCCATGACAACCATTAAGAAATCACAATCGCCATGACGACCCTTATGACATCATCGTCGCCATGGCAACCCTTTATGACATCATCATCGCCATGACAACCAATATGATATCATCGTCGCCATGGCAACCATTATGACATCATCATCGCCATGACAACCAATATGATATCATCGTCGCAATGATGACCATTATGACATCATCGTCGCCATGACAACCATTATGACATCATCGTCACCATGGCGACCATTATGACATCACCGTTGCCATGACGACCATTATGACATCATCGTAGCCATTACGACCATTATTAAATCACAGTCGCCATGACAACCATTATGACATCTTCGTCGCCATGACGACCATTATGACATCATGACATCACCGTTGCTATGACAACCATTATGACATCATCATCGCCATGACAACCAATGATATCATCGTCGCCATGATGACCATTATGACATCATCGTCGCCATGACAACCATTATGACATCATCATCGCCATGGCGACCATTAAGACATCACCGTTGCCATGACGACCATTATGACATCATCGTAGCCATTACGACCATTATTAAATCAGAGTCGCCATGACAACCATTATGACATCTTCGTCGCCATGACGATCATTATGACATCATGACATCACCGTTGCTATGACGACCATTATGACATCACCATTGCCATGACGACCATGATGACATCAACGTTGCCATGACGACCATTATGACATCATCGTCGCCATGACGACCATTTTGACATCATCGTCACCATGACAACCATTATGACATCACAATCGCCATGACGACCATTATGACATCATCGTCGCCATGGCGACCATTATGACATCATCATCGCCAAGATGACCGTTATGACAATATCGTCGCCATGACGACCCTTATGACATCATCGTCGCCATGGCAACCATTATGACATCATCATCGCCATGACAACCAATATGATATCATTGTCGCCATGACAACCATTATGACATCATCATCGCCAAGACAACCAATGTGATATCATCGTCACCATGATGAACAATATGACATCATGACAACACCGTTGCTATGACGACCATTATGACATCACCATTGCCATGGCAACCATTATGACATCACGGTCGCCATGTCGACCATTATGACGTCATCGTAGCCATTACGACCATTATTAAATCACAGTCGCCATGACAACCATTATGACATCTTCGTCGCCATGACGACCATTATGACATCACCGTTGCCATGACGACCATTATGACATCATCGTAGCCATTACGACCATTATTAAATCACAGTCGCCATGACAACCTTTATGACAACTTCGTCGCCATGACGACCATTATGACATCATGACATCACCGTTGCCATGACGATCATTATGACATCATCGTCGCCATGACAACCATTATGACATCATCTTCGCCATGGCGACCATTATGACACCACCGTTGCCATGACGACTATTATGACATCATCGTCACCTTGACGACAATTATGACATCATCATCGCCATGACAACCATTATGACATCATCATCGCCATGATGACCGTTATGACATTATCGTCTCCATGACGACCCTTATGACATCATCGTCGCCATGGCAACCATTATGACATCATCATCGCCATGACAACCAATATGATATCATCGTCGCCATGATGACCATTATGACATCATCATCGCCATGACAACCATTATGACATCATCGTCGCCATGGCGACCATTATGACATCACCATCGCCATGACGACCATTATGACATCATCGTCGCCATGACAACCATTATAACATCATCGTCGCCATGGCAACCATTATGACATCATCATCGCCATGACAACCAATATGATATCATTGTCGCCATGACAACCATTATGACATCATCGTCACCATGACAACCATTATGACATCATATTCGCCATGACGACCATTATGACATCATCGTCGCCATGGCGACCATTATGACATCATCATCGCCATGATGACCGTTATGACATTATCGTCGCAATGACGACCCTTATGACATCATTGTCGCCATGGCAACCATTATGACATCATCATCGCCATGACAACCAATATGATATCATCGTCGCCATGATGACCATTATGACATCACCGTCGCCATGACGACCATTATGACATCATCGCAGCCATTACGACCATTATTAAATCACTGTCGCCATGACAAACATTATGACATATTCGTCGCCATGACGACCATTATGACATCATGACATCACCATTGCCATGACGACCATTATGACATCACCATTGCCATGACGACCATTATGACAACATCGTCGCCATGACGACCATTATGACATCATCGTCGCCATGACAACCTTTATGACATCACAATCGCCATAACGACCATTATGGCATCATCATCGCCATGATGACCCTTTATGACATTATCGTCGCCATGACGACCCTTATGACATCATCGTCGCCATGGCAACCATTATGACATCATCATCGCCATGACAACCAATATGATATCTTCGTCGCCATGACAACCATTATGACATAATCGTCGCCATGGCGACCATTATGACATCACCGTTGCCATGACGACCATTATGACATCATCGTAGCCATTACGACCATTATTAAATCACAGTCGCCATGACAACCATTATGACATCTTCGTCGCCATGATGACCATTATGACATCATGACATCACCGTTGCCATGACGACCATTATGACATCACCGTTGCCATGAAGACCATTATGACATCGTCGCCATGACGACCATTATGACATCATTGTCGCCATGACAACCATTAAGACATCACAATCGCCATGACGACCATTATGGCATCATCATCGCCATGATGACCCTTTATGACATTATCGTCGCCATGACGACCCTTATGACATCATCGTCGCCATGGCAACCATTATGACATCATCATCGCCATGACAACCAATATGATATCTTCGTCGCCATGATGACCATTATGACATCATCGTCGCCATGACAACCATTATGACATAATCGTCGCCATGGCGACCATTATGACATCACCGTTGCCATGACGACCATTATGACATCATCGTAGCCATTACGACCATTATTAAATCACAGTCGCCATGACAACCATTATGACATCTTCGTCGCCATGATGACCATTATGACATCATGACATCACCGTTGCCATGACGACCATTATGACATCACCGTTGCCATGAAGACCATTATGACATCGTCGCCATGACGACCATTATGACATCATTGTCGCCATGACGACCATTATGACATCATTGTCGCCATGACAACCATTAAGACATCACAATCGCCATGACGACCATTATGGCATCATCATCGCCATGATGACCCTTTATGACATTATCGTCGCCATGACGACCCTTATGACATCATCGTCGCCATGGCAACCATTATGACATCATCATCGCCATGACAACCAATATGATATCATCGTCGCAATGATGACCATTATGACATCATCGTCGCCATGACAACCATTATGACATCATCGTCGCCATGGCGACCATTATGACATCACCGTTGCCATGACGACCATTATAACATCATCGTAGCCATTACGACCATTATTAAATCACAGTCGCCATGACAACCATTATGACATCTTCGTCGCCATGACGACCATTATGACATCATGACATCACCGTTGCCATGACGACCATTATGACATCACCGTTGCCATGACGACCATTATTACATTAGCGTTGCCATGACGACCATTATGTCATCATCGTCGCCATGACAACCATTATGACATCATCGTCGCCATGGCAACCATTATGACATCATCATCGCCATGACAACCAATATGATATCATTGTCGCCATGACAACCATTATGACATCATCGTCGCCATGACAACCATTATGACATCATATTCGCCATGACGACCATTATGACATCATCGTCGCCATGGCGACCATTATGACATCATCATCGCCATGATGACCGTTATGACAATATCGTCGCCATGACGACCCTTATGACATCATCGTCGCCATGGCAACCATTATGACATCATCATCGCCATGACAACCAATATATCATTGTCGCCATGACAACCATTATGACATCATCGTCGCCATGGCAACCATTATGACATCACGGTCGCCATGTCGACCATTATGACATCATCGTAGGCATTACGACCATTATTAAATCACAGTCGCCATGACAACCATTATGACATCTTCGTCGCCAAGACGACCATTATGACATCATGACATCACCGTTGCCATGACGACCATTATGACATCATCGTCGCCATGACAACCATTATGACATCATCGTCGCCATGGCGACCATTATGACACCACCGTTGCCATGACGACCATTATGACATCATCGTCGCCTTGACGACAATTATGACATCATCATCGCCATGACGACCATTATGACATCATCATCGCCATGATGACCGTTATGACATTATCGTCGCCATGACGACCCTTATGACATCATCGTCGCCATGGCAACCATTATGACATCATCATCGCCATGACAACCATTATGATATCATCGTCGCCATGATGACCATTATGACATCATCGTCGCCATGACAATCATTATGACATCATCGTCGCCATGGCGACCATTATGACATCACTGTCGCCATGACGACCATTATGACATCGTCGTAGCCATTACGACCATTATTAAATCACAGTCGCCATGAGAACCATTATGACATCTTCGTCGCCATGACGACCATTATGACATCATGACATCACCATTGCCATGATGACCATTATGACATCACCGTTGCCATGACGACCATTATGACATCATCGTCGCCATGACGACCATTATGACATCATCGTCGCCATGACAACCATTATGACATCACAATCGCCATGACGACCATTATGGCATCATCATCGCCATGATGACCCTTTATGACATTATCGTCGCCATGACGACCCTTATGACATCATCGTCGCCATGGCAACCATTATGACATCATCATCGCCATGACAACCAATATGATATCTTCGTCGCCATGATGACTATTATGACATCATCGTCGCCATGATGACTATTATGACATCATCGTCGCCATGACAACCATTATGACATCATCGTCGCCATGGCGACCATTATGACATCACCGTTGCCATGACGACCATTATGACATCATCGTAGCCATTACGACCATTATTAAATCACAGTCGCCATGACAACCATTATGACATCATCGTCGCCATGGCGACCATTATGACATCACCGTTGCCATGACGACCATTATGACATCACAATTGCCATGACGACCATTATGACATCATCGTCGCCATGACGACCATTATGACATTATCGTCGCCATGACAACCATTATGACATCATCATCGCCATGACAACCAATACGATATCATCGTCGCCATGATGACCATTATGACATCATCGTCGCCATGACAACCATTATGACATCATATTCGCAATGTCGACCATTATGACATCACCGTCGCCATGACGACCATTATGACATCATGACATCACCGTTGCCATGACGACCATTATGACATCACCGTTTCCATGACGACCATTATGACATCACCGACGCCATGACGACCATTATGACATCATCGCCGCCATGACAACCATTATGACATCACAATCGCCATGACGACCATTATGACATCATCGTCGCCATGGCGACCATTATGACATCATCATCGCAATGATGACCGTTATGACAATATCCTCGCCATGACGACCCTTATGACATCATCGTCGCCATGGCAACCATTATGACATCATCATCGCCATGACAACCAATATGATATCATTGTCGCCATGACAACCATTATGACTTCATCGTCGCCATGGCAACCATTATGACATCACGGTCGCCATGTCGACCATTATGACATCATCGTAGCCATTATGACCATTATTAAATCACAGTCGCCATGACAACCATTATGACATCTTCGTCTCCATGATGACCATTATGACATCATGACATCACCGTTGCTATGACGACCATTATGACATCACCGTTGCCATGACGACCATTATGACATCATCGTAGCCATTACGACCATTATTAAATCACAGTCGCCATGACAACCATTATGACATCTTCGTCGCCATGACGACAATTATGACATCATGACATCACCGTTGCCATGACGACCATTATGACATCACCGTTGTCATGACGACCATTATGACATCATCATCGCCATGACAACCATTATGATATCATCGTCGCCATGATGACCATTATGACATCATCGTCGCCATGACAATCATTATGACATCATCGTCGCCATGGCGACCATTATGACATCACTGTCGCCATGACGACCATTATGACATCGTCGTAGCCATTACGACCATTATTAAATCACAGTCGCCATGAGAACCATTATGACATCTTCGTCGCCATGACGACCATTATGACATCACCATTGCCATGAAGACCATTATGACATCACCGTTGCCATGACGACCATTATGACATCATCGTCGCCATGACGACCATTATGACATCATCGTCGCCATGACAACCATTATGACATCACAATCGCCATGACGACCATTATGGCATCATCATCGCCATGATGACCCTTTTTGACATTATCGTCGCCATGACGACCCTTATGACATCATCGTCGCCATGGCAACCATTATGACATCATCATCGCCATGACAACCAATATGATATCTTCGTCGCCATGATGACTATTATGACATCATCGTCGCCATGATGACTATTATGACATCATCGTCGCCATGACAACCATTATGACATCATCGTCGCCATGGCGACCATTATGACATCACCGTTGCCATGACGACCATTATGACATCATCGTAGCCATTACGACCATTATTAAATCACAGTCGCCATGACAACCATTATGACATCATCGTCGCCATGGCGACCATTATGACATCACCGTTGCCATGGCGACCATTATGACATCACCATTGCCATGACGACCATTATGACATCATCGTCGCCATGACGACCATTATGACATCATCGTCGCCATGACAACCATTATGACATCATCATCGCCATGACAACCAATATGATATCATCGTCGCCATGATGACCATTATGACATCATCGTCGCCATGACAACCATTATGACATCATATTCGCAATGTCGACCATTATGACATCACCGTCGCCATGACGACCATTATGACATCATGACATCACCGTTGCCATGACGACCATTATGACATCACCGTTTCCATGACGACCATTATGACATCACCGTCGCCATGACGACCATTATGACATCATCGCCGCCATGACAACCATTATGACATCACAATCGCCATGACGATCATTATGACATCATCGTCGCCATGGCGACCATTATGACATCATCATCGCAATGATGACCGTTATGACAATATCCTCGCCATGACGACCCTTGTGACATCATCGTCGCCATGGCAACCATTATGACATCATCATCGCCATGACAACCAATATGATATCATTGTCGCCATGACAACCATTATGACTTCATCGTCGCCATGGCAACCATTATGACATCACGGTCGCCATGTCGACCATTATGACATCATCGTAGCCATTATGACCATTATTAAATCACAGTTGCCATGACAACCATTATGACATCTTCGTCTCCATGATGACCATTATGACATCATGACATCACCGTTGCTATGACGACCATTATGACATCACCGTTGCCATGACGACCATTATGACATCATCGTAGCCATTACGACCATTATTAAATCACAGTCGCCATGACACCCATTATGACATCTTCGTCGCCATGACGACCATTATGACATCATGACATCACCGTTGCCATGACGACCATTATGACATCACCGTTGCCATGATGACCATTATGACATCATTGTCGCCATGACAACCATTATGACATCACAATCGCCATGGGGACCATTATGACATCATCATCGCCAAGATGACCGTTATGACAATATCGTCGCCATGATGACCCTTATGACATCATCGTCGCCATGGCAACCATTATGACATCATCATCGCCATGACAACCAATATGATATCATTGTCGCCATGACAACCATTATGACATCATCATCGCCATGACAACCAATGTGATATCATCGTCGCCATGATGAACAATATGACATCTTGACATCACCGTTGCTATGATGACCATTATGACATCACCGTTGCCATGGCAACCATTATGACATCACGGTCGCCATGTCGACCATTATGACATCATCGTAGCCATTACGACCATTATTAAATCACAGTTGCCATGACAACCATTATGACATCTTCGTTGCCATGACGACCATTATGACATCATGACATCACCGTTGCTATGACGACCATTATGACATCACCGTTGCCATGACGACCATTATGACATCATCGTAGCCATTACGACCATTATTAAATCACAGTCACCATGACAACCATTATGACATCTTCGTCGCCATGACGACCATTATGACATCATGACACCACCGTTGCCATGACGACTATTATGACATCATCGTCGCCTTGACGACAATTATGACATCATCATCGCCATGACGACCATTATGACATCATCGTCGCCATGATGACCGTTATGACATTATCGTCGCCATGACGACCCTTATGACATCATCGTCGCCATGGCAACCATTATGACATCATCATCGCCATGACAACCAATATGATATCATCGTCGCCATGATGACCATTATGACATCATCGTCGCCATGACAACCATTATGACATCATCGTCGCCATGGCGACCATTATGACATCACCATTGCCATGACGACCATTATGACATCGTCGTAGCCATTACGACCATTATTAAATCACAGTCGCCATGACAACCATTATGACATCTTCGTCGCCATGACGACCAATATGACATCATGACATCACCGTTGCCATGACGACCATTATGACATCACCGTTGCCATGACGACCATTATGACATCATCGTCGCCATGACGACCATTATGACATCATCGTCGCCATGACGACCATTATGACATCATCGTCGCCATGATGACCATTATGACATCATCGTCGCCATGACGACCATTATGACATCATCGTCGCCATGACAACCATTATGACATCATCGTCGCCATGGCGACCATTATGACATCACCGTTGCCATGACGACCATTATGACATCATCGTAGCCATTACGACCATTATTAAATCACAGTCGCCATGACAACCATTATGACATCTTCGTCGCCATGACGACCATTATGACATCATGACATCACCGTTGCCATGACGACCATTATGACATCACCGTTGCCATAACGACCATTATTACATTAGCGTCGCCATGACGACCATTATGACATCATCGTCGCCATGGCAACCATTATGACATCATCATCGCCATGACAACCAATATGATATCATTGTCGCCATGACAACCATTATGACATCATCGTCGCCATGACAACCATTATGATATCATATTCGCCATGACAACCATTATGACATCATCGTCGCCATGGCGACCATTATGACATCATCATCGCCATGATGACCGTTATGACAATATCGTCGCCATGACGACCCTTATGACATCATCGTCGCCATGGCAACCATTATGACATCATCATCGCCATGACAACCAATATGATATCATTGTCGCCATGACAACCATTATGACATCATCGTCGCCATGGCAACCATTATGACATCACGGTCGCCATGGCAACCATTATGACATCATCGTAGCCATTATGACCATTATTAAATCACAGTCGCCATGACAACCATTATGACATCTTCGTCGCCATGACGACCATTATGACATCATGACATCACCGTTGCTATGACGACCATTATGACATCACCGTTGCCATGACGACCATTATGACATCATCGTAGCCATTACGACCATTATTAAATCACAGTCGCCATGACAACCATTATGACATCTTCGTCGCCATGACGACCATTATGACATCATGACATCACCGTTGCCATGACGACCATTATGACATCATCGTCGCCATGACAACCATTATGACATCATCGTCGCCATGGCGACCATTATGACACCACCGTTGCCATGACGACCATTATGACATCATCGTCGCCTTGACGACAATTATGACATCATCATCGCCATGACGACCATTATGACATCATCGTCGCCATGGCGACCATTATGACATCACTGTCGCCATGACGACCATTATGACATCGTCGTAGCTATTACGACCATTATTAAATCACAGTCGCCATGAGAACCATTATGACATCTTCGTCGCCATGACGACCATTATGACATCATGACATCACCATTGCCATGATGACCATTATGACATCACCGTTGCCATGACGACCATTATGACATCATCGTCGCCATGACGACCATTATGACATCATCGTCGCCATGACAACCATTATGACATCACAATCGCCATGACGACCATTATGGCATCATCATCGCCATGATGACCCTTTATGACATTATCGTCGCCATGACGACCCTTATGACATCATCGTCGCCATGGCAACGTTTATGACATCATCATCGCCATGACAACCAATATGATATCTTCGTCGCCATGATGACTATTATGACATCATCGTCGCCATGATGACTATTATGACATCATCGTCGCCATGACAACCATTATGACATCATCGTCGCCATGGCGACCATTATGACATCACCGTTGCCATGACGACCATTATGACATCACCATTGCCATGACGACCATTATGACATCATCGTCGCCATGACGACCATTATGACATCATCGTCGCCATGACAACCATTATGACATCATCATCGCCATGACAACCAATATGATATCATCGTCGCCATGATGACCATTATGACATCATCGTCGCCATGACAACCATTATGACATCATATTCGCAATGTCGACCATTATGACATCACCGTCGCCATGACGACCATTATGACATCATGACATCACCGTTGCCATGACGACCATTATGACATCACCGTTTCCATGACGACCATTATGACATCACCGTCGCCATGACGACCATTATGACATCATCGCCGCCATGACAACCATTATGACATCACAATCGCCATGACGACCATTATGACATCATCGTCGCCATGGCGACCATTATGACATCATCATCGCAATGATGACCGTTATGACAATATCCTCGCCATGACGACCCTTATGACATCATCGTCGCCATGGCAACCATTATGACATCATCATCGCCATGACAACCAATATGATATCATTGTCGCCATGACAACCATTATGACTTCATCGTCGCCATGGCAACCATTATGACATCACGGTCGCCATGTCGACCATTATGACATCATCGTAGCCATTATGACCATTATTAAATCACAGTCGCCATGACAACCATTATGACATCTTCGTCTCCATGATGACCATTATGACATCATGACATCACCGTTGCTATGACGACCATTATGACATCACCGTTGCCATGACGACCATTATGACATCATCGTAGCCATTACGACCATTATTAAATCACAGTCGCCATGACAACCATTATGACATCTTCGTCGCCATGACGACCATTATGACATCATGACATCACCGTTGCCATGACGACCATTATGACATCACCGTTGCCATGACGACCATTATGACATCATTGTCGCCATGACAACCATTATGACATCACAATCGCCATGGCGACCATTATGACATCATCATCGCCAAGATGACCGTTATGACAATATCGTCGCCATGACGCCCCTTATGACATCATCGTCGCCATGGCAACCATTATGACATCATCATCGCCATGACAACCAATATGATATCATTGTCGCCATGACAACCATTATGACATCATCATCGCCATGACAACCAATGTGATATCATCGTCGCCATGATGAACAATATGACATCTTGACATCACCGTTGCTATGATGACCATTATGACATCACCGTTGCCATGGCAACCATTATGACATCACGGTCGCCATGTCGACCATTATGACATCATCGTAGCCATTACGACCATTATTAAATCACAGTTGCCATGACAACCATTATGACATCTTCGTTGCCATGACGACCATTATGACATCATGACATCACCGTTGCTATGACGACCATTATGACATCACCGTTGCCATGACGACCATTATGACATCATCGTAGCCATTACGACCATTATTAAATCACAGTCACCATGACAACCATTATGACATCTTCGTCGCCATGACGACCATTATGACATCATGACACCACCGTTGCCATGACGACTATTATGACATCATCGTCGCCTTGACGACAATTATGACATCATCATCGCCATGACGACCATTATGACATCATCGTCGCCATGATGACCGTTATGACATTATCGTCGCCATGACGACCCTTATGACATCATCGTCGCCATGGCAACCATTATGACATCATCATCGCCATGACAACCAATATGATATCATCGTCGCCATGATGACCATTATGACATCATCGTCGCCATGACAACCATTATGACATCATGACATCACCGTTGCCATGACGACCATTATGACATCACCGTTGCCATGACGACCATTATGACATCATCGTCGCCTTGACTTTCATTATGACATCATCGTCGCCATGACAACCATTATGACATCACAATCGCCATGACGACCATTATGGCATCATCATCGCCATGATGACCCTTTATGACATTATCGTCGCCATGACGACCCTTATGACATCATTGTCGCCATGGCAACCATTATGACATCATCATCGCCATGACAACCAATATGATATCATCGTCGCCATGATGACATTAGGACATCATCGTCGCCATGACAACCATTATGACATCATCGTCGCCATGGCGACCATTATGACATCACCGTTGCCATGACGACCATTATGACATCATCGTAGCCATTACGACCATTATTAAATCACAGTCGCCATGACATCCATTATGACATCTTCGTCGCCACGATGACCATTATGACATCATGACATCACCGTTGCTATGACGACCATTATGACATCACCGTTGCCATGACGACCATTATGACATCACCGTTGCCATGACGACCATTATGACATCAACGTCGCCATGACGACCATTTTGACATCATCGTCGCCATGACAACCATTATGACATCACAATCGCCATGACGACCATTATGATATCATCGTCGCCATGGCGACCATTATGACATAATCATCGCCAAGATGACCGTTATGACAATATCGTCGCCATGATGACCCTTATGACATCATTGTCGCCATGGCAACCATTATGACATCATCATCGCCATGACAACCAATATGATATTATTGTCGCCATGACAACCATTATGACATCATCATCGCCAAGACAACCAATGTGATATCATCGTCGCCATGATGAACAATATGACATCATGACATCACCGTTGCTATGACGACCATTATGACATCACCGTTGCCATGGCAACCATTATGACATCACGGTCGCCATGTCGACCATTATGACATCATCGTAGCCATTACGACCATTATTAAATCACAGTCGCCATGACAACCATTATGACATCTTCGTCGCCATGGCGACCATTATGACACCACCGTTGCCATGACGACTATTATGACATCATCGTCGCCTTGACGACAATTATGACATCATCATCGCCATGACGACCATTATGACATCATCATCGCCATGATGACCGTTATGACATTATCGTTGCCATGACGACCCTTATGACATCATCGTCGCCATGGCAACCATTATGACATCATCATCGCCATGACAACCAATATGATATCATCGTCGCCATGATGACCATTATGACATCATCGTCGCCATGACAACCATTATGACATCATCGTCGCCATGGCGACCATTATGACATCACCGTCGCCATGACGACCATTATGACATCATCGTCGCCATGACAACCATTATAACATCATCGTCGCCATGGCAACCATTATGACATCATCATCGCCATGACATCCAATATGATATCATTGTCGCCATGACAACCATTATGACATCATCGTCGCCATGACAACCATTATGACATCATATTCGCCATGACGACCATTATGACATCATCGTCGCCATGGCGACCATTATGACATCATCGTCGCCATGGCGACCATTATGACATCATCATCGCCATGATGACCGTTATGACATTATCGTCGCCATGACGACCCTTATGACATCATTGTCGCCATGGCAACCATTATGACATCATCATCGCAATGACAACCAATATGATATCATCGTCGCCATGATGACCATTATGACATCATCGTCGCCATGACAACCATTATGACATCATATTCGCCATGGCGACCATTATGACATCACCGTCGCCATGACGACCATTATGGCATCATCATCGCCATGATGACACTTTAGGACATTATCGTCGCCATGACGACCCTTATGACATCATCGTCGCCATGGCAACCATTATGACATCATCATCTCCATGACAACCAATATGATATCATCGTCACCATGAGGACCATTATGACATCATCGTCGCCAAGACAACCATTATGACATCATCGTCGCCATGGCGACCATTATGACATCACCGTTGCCATGACGACCATTATGACATCATCGTAGCCATTACGACCATTATTAAATCACAGTCGCCATGACAACCATTATGACATCTTCGTCGCCATGACGACCATTATGACATCATGACATCACCATTGCTATGACGACCATTATGACATCACCGTTGCCATGACGACCATTATGACATCACCGTTGCCATGACGACCATTATGACATCATCGTCGCCATGACGACCATTTTGACATCATCGTCGCCATGACAACCATTATGACATCACAATCGCCATGACGACCATTATGACATCATCATCGCCAAGATGACCGTTATGACAATATCGTCGACATGACGACCCTTATGACATCATCGTCGCCATGGCAACCATTATGACATCATCATCGCCATGACAACCAATATGATATCATTGTCGCCATGACAACCATTATGACCTCATCATCGCCATGACAACCAATGTGATATCATCGTCGCCATGATGAACAATATGACATCATGACATCACCGTTGATCTGACGACCATTATGACATCACCGTTGCCATGGCAACCATTATGACATCACGGTCGCCATGTCGACCATTATGACATCATCGTAGCCATTACGACCATTATTAAATCACAGTCGCCATGACAACCATTATGACATCTTCGTCGCCATGACGACCATTATGACATCATGACATCACCGTTGCTATGACGACCATGATGACATCACCGTTGCCATGACGACCATTATGACATCATCGTAGCCATTACGACCATTATTAAATCACAGTCGCCATGACAACCATTATGGCATCTTCGTCGCCATGACGACCATTATGACATCATGACATCACCGTTGCCATGACGACCATTATGACATCATCGTAGCCATTACGACCATTATTAAATCACAGTCGCCATGACAACCATTATGGCATCTTCGTCGCCATGACGACCATTATGACATCATGACATCACCGTTGCCATGACGACTATTATGACATCATCGTCGCCTTGACGACAATTATGACATCATCATCGCCATGACGACCATTATGACATCATCATCGCCATGATGAACGTTATGACATTATCGTCGCCATGACGACCCTTATGACATCATCGTTGCCATGGCAACCATTATGACATCATCATCGCCATGACAACCAATATGATATCATCGTCGCCATGATGACCATTATGACATCATCGTCGCCATGACAACCATTATGACATCATCGTCGCCATGGCGACCATTATGACATCACCGTCGCCATGACGACCATTATGACATCATCGTCGCCATGACAACCATTATAACATCATCGTCGCCATGGCAACCATTATGACATCATCATCGCCATGACAACCATTATGACATCATATTCGCCATGACGACCATTACGACATCATCGTCGCCATGGCGACCATTATGACATCATCATCGCCATGATGACCGTTATGACATTATCATCGCCATGACAACCCTTATGACATCATCGTCGCCATGGCAACCATTATGACATCATCATCGCCATGACAACCAATATGATATCATCGTCGCCATGATGACCATTATGACATCATCGTCGCCATGACAACCATTATGACTTCATATTCGCCATGGCGACCATTATGACATCACCGTCGCCATGACGACCATTATGACATAATCGTCGGCATGACGACCATTATGACATCATCGTCGCCATGACAACCATTATGACATCACAATCGCCATGACGACCATTATGGCATCATCATCGCCATGATGACCCTTTATGACATTATCGTCGCCATGACGACCCTTATGACATCATCGTCGCCATGACAACCATTATGACATCATCGTCACCATGGCGACCATTATGACATCACCGTTGCCATGACGACCATTATGACATCATCGTAGCCATTACGACCATTATTAAATCACAGTCGCCATGACAACCATTATGACATCTTCATCGCCATGACGACCATTATGACATCATGACATCACCGTTGCTATGACAACCATTATGACATCATCATCGCCATGGCGACCATTAAGACATCACCGTTGCCATGACGACCATTATGACATCATCGTAGCCATTACGACCATTATTAAATCACAGTCGCCATGACAACCATTATGACATCTTCGTCGCCATGACGATCATTATGACATCATGACATCACCGTTGCTATGACGACCATTATGACATCACCATTGCCATGACGACCATTATGACATCAACGTTGCCATGACGACCATTATGACATCATCGTCGCCATGACGACCATTTTGACATCATCGTCACCATGACAACCATTATGACATCACAATCGCCATGACGACCATTATGACATCATCGTCGCCATGGCGACCATTATGACATCATCATCGCCAAGATGACCGTTATGACATTATCGTCACCATGACGACCCTTATGACATCATCGTCGCCATGGCAACCATTATGACATCATCATCGCCATGACAACCAATATGATATCATTGTCGCCATGACAACCATTATGACATCATCATCGCCAAGACAACCAATGTGATATCATCGTCACCATGATGAACAATATGACATCATGACAACACCATTGCTATGACGACCATTATGACAACACCATTGCCATGGCAACCATTATGACATCACGGTCGCCATGTCGACCATTATGACGTCATCGTAGCCATTACGACCATTATTAAATCACAGTCGCCATGACAACCATTATGACATCTTCGTCGCCATGACGACCATTATGACATCATGACATCACCGTTGCTATGACGACCATTATGACATCACCGTTGCCATGACGACCATTATGACATCGTCGTAGCCATTACGAACATTATTAAATCACAGTCGCCATGACCACCTTTATGACAACTTCGTCGCCATGACGACCATTATGACATCATGACATCACCGTTGCCATGACGATCATTATGACATCATCGTCGCCATGACAACCATTATGACATCATCTTCGCCATGGCGACCATTATGACACCACCGTTGCCATGACGACTATTATGACATCATCGTCACCTTGACGACAATTATGACATCATCATCGCCATGACAACCATTATGACATCATCATCGCCATGATGACCGTTATGACATTATCGTCGCCATGACGACCCTTATGACATCATCGTCGCCATGGCAACCATTATGACATCATCATCGCCATGACAACCAATATGATATCATCGTCGCCATGATGACCATTATGACATCATCATCGCCATGACAACCATTATGACATCATCGTCGCCATGGCGACCATTATGACATCACCGTCGCCATGACGACCATTATGACATCATCGTCGCCATGACAACCATTATAACATCATCGTCGCCATGGCAACCATTATGACATCATCATCGCCATGACAACCAATATGATATCATTGTCGCCATGACAACCATTATGACATCATCGTCACCATGACAACCATTATGACATCATATTCGCCATGACGACCATTATGACATCATCGTCGCCATGGCGACCATTATGACATCATCATCGCCATGATGACCGTTATGACATTATCGTCGCAATGACGACCCTTATGACATCATTGTCGCCATGGCAACCATTATGACATCATCATCGCCATGACAACCAATATGATATCATCGTCGCCATGATGACCATTATGACATCACCGTCGCCATGACGACCATTATGACATCATCGCAGCCATTATGACCATTATTAAATCACAGTCGCCATGACAACCATTATGACATATTCGTCGCCATGACGACCATTATGACATCATGACATCACCATTGCCATGACGACCATTATGACATCACCATTGCCATGACGACCATTATGACATCATCGTCGCCATGACGACCATTATGACATCATCGTCGCCATGACAACCTTTATGACATCACAATCGCCATGACGACCATTATGGCATCATCATCGCCATGATGACCCTTTATGACATTATCGTCGCCATGACGACCCTTATGACATCATCGTCGCCATGGCAACCATTATGACATCATCATCGCCATGACAACCAATATGATATCTTCGTCGCCATGATGACCATTATGACATCATCGTCGCCATGGCGACTATTATGACAACACCGTTGCCATGACGACCATTATGACATCATCGTAGCCATTACGACCATTATTAAATCACAGTCGCCATGACAACCATTATGACATCTTCGTCGCCATGATGACCATTATGACATCATGACATCACCGTTGCCATGACGACCATTATGACATCACCGTTGCCATGACGACCATTATGACATTAGCGTCGCCATGACGACCATTATGACATCATCGTCGCCATGACAACCATTATGACATCATCGTCGCCATGGCAACCATTATGACATCATCATCGCCATGACAACCAATATGATATCATTGTCGCCATGACAACTATTATGACATCATATTCGCCATGACAACCATTATGACATCATCGTCGCCATGACGACCATTATGACATCATCGTCGCCATGACAACCATTATGACATCACAATCGCCATGACGACCATTATGGCATCATCATCGCCATGATGACCCTTTATGACATTATCGTCGCCATGACGACCCTTATGACATCATCGTCGCCATGGCAACCATTATGACATCATCATCGCCATGACAACCAATATGATATCTTCGTCGCCATGATGACCATTATGACATCATCGTCGCCATGACAACCATTATGACATCATCGTCGCCATGGCGACCATTATGACATCACCGTTGCCATGACGACCATTATGACATCATCGTAGCCATTACGACCATTATTAAATCACAGTCGCCATGACAACCATTATGACATCTTCGTCGCCATGATGACCATTATGACATCATCGTCGCCATGACAACCATTATGACATCATCGTCGCCATGGCAACTATTATGACATCATCATCGCCATGACAACCAATATGATATCATTGTCGCCATGACAACCATTATGACATCATATTCGCCATGACAACCATTATGACATCATCGTCGCCATGACGGCCATTATGACATCATCGTCGCCATGGCGACCATTATGACATCATCATCGCCATGATGACCGTTATGACAATATCGTCGCCATGACGACCCTTATGACATCATCTTCGCCATGGCAACCATTATGACATCATCATCGCCATGACAACCAATATGATATCATTGTCGCCATGACAAACATTATGACATCATCGTCGCCATGGCAACCATTATGACATCACGGTCGCCATGTCGACCATTATGACATCATCGTAGCCATTACGACCATTATTAAATCACAGTCGCTATGACAACCATTATGACATCTTCGTCGCCATGACGACCATTATGACATCATGACATCACCGTTGCTATGACGACCATCATGACATCACCGTTGCCATGACGACTATTATGACATCATGACATCACCGTTGCCATGACGACCATTATGACATCATCGTCGCCATGGCGACCATTATGACACCACCGTTGCCATGACGACCATTATGACATCATCGTCGCCTTGACGACAATTATGACATCTTCATCGCCATGACGACCATTATGACATCATCATCGCCATGATGACCGCTATGACATCATCATCGCCATGTCGACCATTATGACATCATCGTCGCCATGACGACCGTTATGACATCATCGTCGCCATGGCAACCATTATGACATCATCATCGCCATGACAACCAATATGATATCATCGTCGCAATGATGACCATTATGACATCATCGTCGCCAGGACAACCATTATGACATCATCGTCGCCATGGCGACCATTATGACATCACCATTGCCATGACGACCATTATGACATCATCGTCGCCATGGCAACCATTATGACATCACGGTCGCCATGTCGACCATTATGACATCATCGTAGCCATTACGACCTTTATTAAATCACAGTCGCCATGACAACCATTATGACATCTTCGTCGCCATGACGACCATTATGACATCATGACATCACCGTTGCCATGACGACCATTCTGACATCATCGTCGCCATGACAACCATTATGACATCATCGTCGCCATGGTGACCATTATGACACCACCGTTGCCATGACGACCATTATGACATCATCGTCGCCATGACGACCATTATGACATCATCATCGCCATGTCGACCATTATGACATCATCGTCGCCATGACGACCGCTATGACATCATCATCGCCATGTCGACCATTATGACATCATCGTCGCCATGACGACCGTTATGACATCATCGTCGCCATGGCGACCATTATGACATCATCATCGCCATGGCGACCAATATGATATCATCGTCGCCATGATGAACATTATGTCATCATCGTCGCCATGGCAACCATTATGACATCATCATCGCCATGGCGACCATTATGACATCAACGTCGGCATGGCGACGTTTATGACATCACGTCGCCATGACGACCATTATTAAATCATCGTAGCCATTACGACCATTATTAAATCACAGTCGCCATGACAACCATTATGACATCTTCGTCGCCATGATGACCATTATGACATCATGACATCACCGTTGCCATGACGACCATTATGACATCACCGTTGCCATGAAGACCATTATGACATCGTCGCCATGACGACCATTATGACATCATTGTCGCCATGACAACCATTAAGACATCACAATCGCCATTACGACCATTATGGCATCATAATCGCCATGATGACCCTTTATGACATTATCGTCGCCATGATGACCCTTTATGACATTATCGTCGCCATGACGACCCTTATGACATCATCGTCGCCATGGCAACCATTATGACATCATCATCGCCATGACAACTAATATGATATCATCGTCGCAATGAAGACCATTATGACATCATCGTCGCCATGACAACCATTATGACATCATCGTCACCATGGCGACCATTATGACATCACCGTTGCCATGACGACCATTATGACATCATCGTAGCCATTACGACCATTATTAAATCACAGTCGCCATGACAACCATTATGACATCTTCGTCGCCATGACGACCATTATGACATCATGACATCACCGTTGCCATGACGACCATTATGACATCACCGTTGCCATGACGACCATTATTACATTAGCGTTGCCATGACGACCATTATGTCATCATCGTCGCCATGACAACCATTATGACATCATCGTCGCCATGGCAACCATTATGACATCATCATCGCCATGACAACCAATATGATATCATTGTCGCCATGACAACCATTATGACATCATCGTCGCCATGACAACCATTATGACATCATATTCGCCATGACGACCATTATGACATCATCGTCGCCATGGCGACCATTATGACATCATCATCGCCATGATGACCGTTATGACAATATCGTCGCCATGACGACCCTTATGACATCATCGTCGCCATGGCAACCATTATGACATCATCATCGCCATGACAACCAATATATCATTGTCGCCATGACAACCATTATGACATCATCGTCGCCATGGCAACCATTATGACATCACGGTCGCCATGTCGACCATTATGACATCATCGTAGGCATTACGACCATTATTAATTCACAGTCGCCATGACAACCATTATGACATCTTCGTCGCCATGACGACCATTATAACATCATGACATCACCGTTGCTATGACGACCATTATGACATCACCGTTGCCATGACGACCATTTTGACATCATCATAGCCATTACGACCATTATTAAATCACAGTCGCCATGACAACCATTATGACATCTTCGTCGCCATGACGACCATTATGACATCATGATATCACCGTTGCCATGACGACCATTATGACATCATCATCGCCATGATGACCGCTATGACATCATCATCGCCATGTCGACCATTATAACATCATCGTCGCCATGACGACCATTATGACATCATCGTCGCCATGGCGACCATTATGACATCATCATCGCCATGGCGACCAATATGATATCATCGTCGCCATGATGACCATTATGTCATCATGGTCGCCATGGCAACCATTATGACATCATCATCGCCATGGCGACCATTATGACATCACCGTCGCCATGACGACCATTATTAAATCATCGTAGCCATTACGACCATTATTAAATCACAGTCGCCATGACAACCATTATGACATCTTCGTCGCCATGATGACCATTATGACATCATGACATCACCGTTGCCATGACGACCAGTATGACATCACCGTTGCCATGAAGACCATTATGACATCATCGTCGCCATGATAACCCTTTATGACATTATCGTCGCCATGACGACCCTTATGACATCATCGTCGCCATGGCAACCATTATGACATCATCATCGCCATGACAACCAATATGATATCATCGTCGCAATGATGACCATTATGACATCATCGTCGCCATGACCACCATTATGACATCATCGTCGCCATGGCGACCATTATGACTCCACCGTTGCCATGACGACCATTATGACATCATCGTAGCCATTACGACCATTATTAAATCAAAGTCGCCATGACAACCATTATGACATCTTCGTCGCCATGACGACCATTATGACATCATGACATCACCGTTGCCATGACGACCATTATGACATCACCGTTGCCATGACGACCATTATTACATTAGCGTCGCCATGACGACCATTATGACATCATCGTCGCCATGACAACCATTATGACATCATCGTCGCCATGGCAACCATTATGACATCATCATCGCCATGACAACCAATATGATATCATTGTCGCCATGACAACCATTATGACATCATCGTCGCCATGACAACCATTATAACATCATATTCGCCATGACGACCATTATGACATCATCGTCGCCATGGCGACCATTATGACATCATCATCGCCATGATGACCGTTATGACAATATCATCGCCATGACGACCCTTATGACATCATCATCGCCATGGCAACCATTATGACATCATCATCGCCATGACAACCAATATGATATCATTGTCGCCATGACAACCATTATGACATCATCGTCGCCATGGCAACCATTATGACATCACGGTCGCCATGTCGACCATTATGACATCATCGTAGCCATTACGACCATTATTAAATCACAGTCGCCATGACAACCATTATGACATCTTCGTCGCCATGACGACCATTATAACATCATGACATCACCGTTGCTATGACGACCATTATGACATCACCGTTGCCATGACGACCATTATGACATCATCGTAGCCATTACGACCATTATTAAATCACAGTCGCCATGACAACCATTATGACATCTTCGTCGCCATGACGACCATTATGACATCATGACATCACCGTTGCCATGACGACCACTATGACATCATCGTCGCCATGACAACCATTATGACATCATCATCGCCATGACAACCATTATGACATCATCGTCGCCATGGCGACCATTATGACACCACCGTTGCCATGACGACCATTATGACATCATCGTCGCCTTGACGACAATTATGACATCATCATCGCCATGACGACCATTATGACATCATCATCGCCATGATGACCGTTATGACATTATCGTCGCCATGACGACCATTATGACATCATCGTCGCCATGACAACCATTATGACATCACAATCGCCATGACAACCATTATGGCATCATCATCGCCATGATGACCCTTTATGACATTATCGTCGCCATGACGACCCTTATGACATCATCGTCGCCATGGCAACCATTATGACATCATCATCGCCATGACAACCAATATGATATCTTCGTTGCCATGATGACTATTATGACATCATCGTCGCCATGACAACCATTATGACATCGTCGTCGCCATGGCGACCATTATGACATCACCGTTGCCATGACGACCATTATGACATCATCGTAGCCATTACGACCATTATTAAATCACAGTCGCCATGACAACCATTATGACATCATCTTCGCCATGGCGACCATTATGACATCACCGTTGCCATGACGACCATTATGACATCACCGTTGCCATGACGACCATTATGGCATCACCGTCGCCATGACGACCATTATGACATCATCGTCGCTATGACAACCATTATGACATCATCGTCGCCATGGCAACCATTATGACATCATCATCGCCATGACAACCAATATATCATCGTCGCCATGATGACCATTATGACATCATCGTCGCCATGACAACCATTATGACATCATATTCGCAATGTCGACCATTATGACATCACCGTCGCCATGACGACCATTATAACATCATCGTAGCCATTACGACCATTATTAAATCACAGTCGCCATGACAACCATTATGACATCTTCGTCACCATGATGACCATTATGACATCATGACATCACCGTTGCCATGACGACCATTATGACATCACCGTTGCCATGACGACCATTATGACATCATCGTCGCCATGACGACCATTATGACATCATCGTCGCCATGACAACCATTATGACATCACAATCGCCATGACGACCATTATGACATCATCGTCGCCATGGCGACCATTATGACATCATCATCGCCATGATGACCGTTATGACAATATCGTCGCCATGACGACCCTTATGACATCATCGTCGCCATGGCAACCATTATGACATCATCATCGCCATGACAACCAATATGATATCATTGTCGCCATGACAACCATTATGACATCATCGTCGCCATGGCAACCATTATGACATCACGGACGCCATGTTGACCATTATGACATCATCGTAGCCATTACGACCATTATTAAATCACAGTCGCCATGACAACCATTATGACATCTTCGTCGCCATGACGACCATTATGTCATCATGACATCACCGTTGCTATGACGACCATTATGACATCACCGTTGCCATGACGACCATTTTGACATCATCATAGCCATTACGACCATTATTAAATCACAGTCGCCATGACAACCATTATGACATCTTCGTCGCCATGACGACCATTATGACATCATGACATCACCGTTGAAATGACGACCATTATGACATCATCGTCGCCATGACAACCATTATGACATCATCATCGCCATGGCGGCCATTATGACACCACCGTTGCCATGACGACCATTATGACATCATCGTCGCCTTGACGACAATTATGACATCATCATCGCCATGACGACCATTATGACATCATCATCGCCATGGCGACCAATATGATATCATCGTCGCCATGATGACCATTATGTCATCATCGTCGCCATGATGACCATTATGTCATCATCGTCGCCATGGCAACCATTATGACATCATCATCGCCATGGCGACCATTATGACATCACCGTCGCCATGACGACCATTATTAAATCATCGTAGCCATTACGACCATTATTAAATCACAGTCGCCATGACAACCATTATGACATCTTCGTCGCCATGATGACCATTATGACATCATGACATCACCGTTGCCATGACGACCTTTATGACATCACCGTTGCCATGAAGACCATTATGACATCATCGTCGCCATGACGACCATTATGACATCATCGTCGCCATGACAACCATTATGACATCACAATCGCCATGACGACCATTATGGCATCATCATCGCCATGATGACCCTTTATGACATTATCGTCGCCATGACGACCCTTATGACATCATCGTCGCCATGGCAACAATTATGACATCATCATCGCCATGACAACCAATATGATATCATCGTCGCAATGATGACCATTATGACATCATCGTCGCCATGACAACCATTATGACATCATCGTCGCCATGGCGACCATTATGACTCCACCGTTGCCATGACGACCATTATGACATCATCGTAGCCATTACAACCATTATTAAATCAAAGTCGCCATGACAACCATTATGACATCTTCGTCGCCATGACGACCATTATGACATCATGACATCACCGTTGCCATGACGACCATTATGACATCACCGTTGCCATGACGACCATTATTACATTAGCGTCGCTATGACTACCATTATGACATCATCGTCGCCATGACAACCATTATGACATCATCGTCGCCATGGCAACCATTATGACATCATCATCACCATGACAACCAATATGATATCATTGTCGCCATGACAACCATTATGACATCATCGTCGCCATGACAACCATTATGACATCATATTCGCCATGACGACCATTATGACATCATCGTCGCCATGGCGACCATTATGACATCATCATCGCCATGATGACCGTTATGACAATATCGTCGCCATGACGACCCTTATGACATCATCGTCGCCATGGCAACCATTATGACATCATCATCGCCATGACAACCAATATGATATCATTGTCGCCATTACGACCATTATTAAATCACAGTCGCCATGACAACCATTATGACATCTTCGTCGCCATGACGACCATTATGACATCATGATATCACCGTTGCTATGACGACCATTATGACATCACCGTTGCCATGACGACCATTATGACATCATCGTAGCCATTACGACCATTATTAAATCACAGTCGCCATGACAACCATTATGACATCTTCGTCGCCATGACGACCATTATGACATCATGACATCACCGTTGCCATGACGACCATTATGACATCATCGTCGCCATGACAACCATTTTGACATCATCGTCGCCATGGCGACCATTATGACACCACCGTTGCCATGACGACCATTATGACATCATCGTCGCCTTGACGACAATTATGACATCATCATCGCCATGACGACCATTATGACATCATCGTCGCCATGATGACCGTTATGACATCATCGTCGCCATGACGACCATTATGACATCATCGTCGCCATGACAACCATTATGACATCACAATCGCCATGACGACCATTATGGCATCATCATCGCCATGATGACCCTTTATGACATTATCGTCGCCATGACGACCCTTATGACATCATCGTCGCCATGGCAACCATTATGACATCATCATCGCCATGACAACCAATATGATATTTTCGTTGCCATGATGACTATTATGACATCATCGTCGCCATGACAACCATTATGACATCATCGTCGCCATGTCGACCATTATGACATCACCGTTGCCATGACGACCATTATGACATCATCGTAGCCATTACGACCATTATTAAATCACAGTCGCCATGACAACCATTATGACATCATCGTCGCCATGGCGACCATTATGACATCACCGTTGCCATGACGACCATTATGACATCACCGTTGCCATGACGACCATTATGACATCACCGTCGCCATGACAACCATTATGACATCATCGTCGCCATGACAACCATTATGACATCATCGTCGCCATGGCAACCATTATGACATCATCATCGCCATGACAACCAATATGATATCATCGTCGCCATGATGACCATTATGACATCATCGTCGCCATGACAACCATTATGACATCATATTCGCAATGTCGACCATTATGACATCACCGTCGCCATGACGACCACTATGACATCATCGCAGCCATTACGACCATTATTAAATCACAGTCGCCATGACAACCATTATGACATCTTCGTCACCATGACGACCATTATGACATCATGACATCACCGTTGCCATGACGACCATTATGACATCACCGTTGCCATGACGACCATTATGACATCATCGTCGCCATGACGACCATTATGACATCATCGTCGCCATGACAACCATTATGACATCACAATCGCCATGACGACCATTATGACATCATCGTCGCCATGGCGACCATTATGACATCATCATCGCCATGATGACCGTTATGACAATATCGTCGCCATGACGACCCTTATAACATCATCGTCGCCATGGCAACCATTATGACATCATCATCGCCATGACAACCAATATGATATCATTGTCGCCATGACAACCATTATGACATCATCGTCGCCATGGCAACCATTATGACATCACGGACGCCATGTTGACCATTATGACATCATCGTAGCCATTACGACCATTATTAAATCACAGTCGCCATGACAACCATTATGACATCTTCGTCGCCATGACGACCATTATGTCATCATGACATCACCGTTGCTATGACGACCATTATGACATCACCGTTGCCATGACGACCATTTTGACATCATCATAGCCATTACGACCATTATTAAATCACAGTCGCCATGACAACCATTATGACATCTTCGTCGCCATGACGACCATTATGACATCATGACATCACCGTTGCCATGACGACCATTATGACATCATCGTCGCCATGACAACCATTATGACATCATCGTCGCCATGGCGACCATTATGACACCACCGTTGCCATGACGACCATTATGACATCATCGTCGCCTTGACGACAATCATGACATCATCGCCATGACGACCATTATGACATCATCATCGCCATGATGACCGCTATGACATCATCATCGCCATGTCGACCATTATGACATCATCATCGCCATGGCGACCAATATGATATCATCGTCGCCATGATGACCATTATGTCATCATCGTCGCCATGATGACCATTATGTCATCATCGTCGCCATGGCAACCATTATGACATCATCATCGCCATGGCGACCATTATGACATCACCGTCGCCATGACGACCATTATTAAATCATCGTAGCCATTACGACCATTATTAAATCACAGTCGCCATGACAACCATTATGACATCTTCGTCGCCATGATGACCATTATGACATCATGACATCACCGTTGCCATGACGACCTTTATGACATCACCGTTGCCATGAAGACCATTATGACATCATCGTCGCCATGACGACCATTATGACATCATCGTCGCCATGACAACCATTATGACATCACAATCGCCATGACGACCATTATGGCATCATCATCGCCATGATGACCCTTTATGACATTATCGTCGCCATGACGACCCTTATGACATCATCGTCGCCATGGCAACAATTATGACATCATCATCGCCATGACAACCAATATGATATCATCGTCGCAATGATGACCATTATGACATCATCGTCGCCATGACAACCATTATGACATCATCGTCGCCATGGCGACCATTATGACTCCACCGTTGCCATGACGACCATTATGACATCATCGTAGCCATTACAACCATTATTAAATCAAAGTCGCCATGACAACCATTATGACATCTTCGTCGCCATGACGACCATTATGACATCATGACATCACCGTTGCCATGACGACCATTATGACATCACCGTTGCCATGACGACCATTATTACATTAGCGTCGCTATGACTACCATTATGACATCATCGTCGCCATGACAACCATTATGACATCATCGTCGCCATGGCAACCATTATGACATCATCATCACCATGACAACCAATATGATATCATTGTCGCCATGACAACCATTATGACATCATCGTCGCCATGACAACCATTATGACATCATATTCGCCATGACGACCATTATGACATCATCGTCGCCATGGCGACCATTATGACATCATCATCGCCATGATGACCGTTATGACAATATCGTCGCCATGACGACCCTTATGACATCATCGTCGCCATGGCAACCATTATGACATCATCATCGCCATGACAACCAATATGATATCATTGTCGCCATTACGACCATTATTAAATCACAGTCGCCATGACAACCATTATGACATCTTCGTCGCCATGACGACCATTATGACATCATGATATCACCGTTGCTATGACGACCATTATGACATCATCGTAGCCATTACGACCATTATTAAATCACAGTCGCCATGACAACCATTATGACATCTTCGTCGCCATGACGACCATTATGACATCATGACATCACCGTTGCCATGACGACCATTATGACATCATCGTCGCCATGACAACCATTTTGACATCATCGTCGCCATGGCGACCATTATGACACCACCGTTGCCATGACGACCATTATGACATCATCGTCGCCTTGACGACAATTATGACATCATCATCGCCATGACGACCATTATGACATCATCGTCGCCATGATGACCGTTATGACATCATCGTCGCCATGACGACCATTATGACATCATCGTCGCCATGACAACCATTATGACATCACAATCGCCATGACGACCATTATGGCATCATCATCGCCATGATGACCCTTTATGACATTATCGTCGCCATGACGACCCTTATGACATCATCGTCGCCATGGCAACCATTATGACATCATCATCGCCATGACAACCAATATGATATTTTCGTTGCCATGATGACTATTATGACATCATCGTCGCCATGACAACCATTATGACATCATCGTCGCCATGTCGACCATTATGACATCACCGTTGCCATGACGACCATTATGACATCATAGGTAGCCATTACGACCATTATTAAATCACAGTCGCCATGACAACCATTATGACATCATCGTCGCCATGGCGACCATTATGACATCACCGTTGCCATGACGACCATTATGACATCACCGTTGCCATGACGACCATTATGACATCACCGTCGCCATGACAACCATTATGACATCATCGTCGCCATGACAACCATTATGACATCATCGTCGCCATGGCAACCATTATGACATCATCATCGCCATGACAACCAATATGATATCATCGTCGCCATGATGACCATTATGACATCATCGTCGCCATGACAACCATTATGACATCATTTTCGCAATGTCGACCATTATGACATCACCGTCGCCATGACGACCACTATGACATCATCGCAGCCATTACGACCATTATTAAATCACAGTCGCCATGACAACCATTATGACATCTTCGTCACCATGACGACCATTATGACATCATGACATCACCGTTGCCATGACGACCATTATGACATCACCGTTGCCATGACGACCATTATGACATCATCGTCGCCATGACGACCATTATGACATCATCGTCGCCATGACAACCATTATGACATCACAATCGCCATGACGACCATTATGACATCATCGTCGCCATGGCGACCATTATGACATCATCATCGCCATGATGACCGTTATGACAATATCGTCGCCATGACGACCCTTATAACATCATCGTCGCCATGGCAACCATTATGACATCATCATCGCCATGACAACCAATATGATATCATTGTCGCCATGACAACCATTATGACATCATCGTCGCCATGGCAACCATTATGACATCACGGACGCCATGTTGACCATTATGACATCATCGTAGCCATTACGACCATTATTAAATCACAGTCGCCATGACAACCATTATGACATCTTCGTCGCCATGACGACCATTATGTCATCATGACATCACCGTTGCTATGACGACCATTATGACATCACCGTTGCCATGACGACCATTTTGACATCATCATAGCCATTACGACCATTATTAAATCACAGTCGCCATGACAACCATTATGACATCTTCGTCGCCATGACGACCATTATGACATCATGACATCACCGTTGCCATGACGACCATTATGACATCATCGTCGCCATGACAACCATTATGACATCATCGTCGCCATGGCGACCATTATGACACCACCGTTGCCATGACGACCATTATGACATCATCGTCGCCTTGACGACAATCATGACATCATCATCGCCATGACGACCATTATGACATCATCATCGCCATGATGACCGCTATGACATCATCATCGCCATGTCGACCATTATGACATCATCATCGCCATGGCGACCAATATGATATCATCGTCGCCATGATGACCATTATGTCATCATCGTCGCCATGATGACCATTATGTCATCATCGTCGCCATGGCAACCATTATGACATCATCATCGCCATGGCGACCATTATGACATCACCGTCGCCATGACGACCATTATTAAATCATCGTAGCCATTACGACCATTATTAAATCACAGTCGCCATGACAACCATTATGACATCTTCGTCGCCATGATGACCATTATGACATCATGACATCACCGTTGCCATGACGACCTTTATGACATCACCGTTGCCATGAAGACCATTATGACATCATCGTCGCCATGACGACCATTATGACATCATCGTCGCCATGACAACCATTATGACATCATCGTCGCCATGGCGACCATTATGACATCACCGTTGCCATGACGACCATTATGACATCATCGTAGCCATTAAGACCATTATTAAATCACAGTCGCCATGACAACCATTATGACATCTTCGTCGCCATGACGACCATTATGACATCATGACATCACCGTTGCCATGACGACCATTATGACATCACCGTTGCCATGACGACCATTATTACATTAGCGTCGCCGTGACAACCATTATGACATCATCGTCGCCGTGGCAACCATTATGACATCATCATCGCCATGACAACCAATATGATATCATTGTCGCCATGACAACCATTATGACATCATCGTCGCCATGACAACCATTATGACATCATATTCGCCATGACGACCATTATGACATCATCGTCGCCATGGTGACCATTATGACATCATCATCGCCATGATGACCGTTATGACAATATCGTCGCCATGACGACCCTTATGACATCATCGTCGCCATGACAACCATTATGACATCATATTCGCAATGTCGACCATTATGACATCACCGTCACCATGACGACCATTATGACATCATCGCAGCCATTATGACCATTATTAAATCACAGTCGCCATGACAACCATTATGACATCTTCGTCGCCATGACGACCATTATGACATCATGACATCAATGTTGCCATGACGACCATTATGACATCACCGTTGCCATGACGACCATTATGACATCACCGTCGCCATGACGACCATTATGACATCATCGTCGCCATGACAACCATTATGACATCTAAATCGCCATGACGACCCTTATGACATCATGGTCGCCATGGCAACCATTATGACATCATCGTCGCCATGACAACCATTATGACATCATATTCGCCATGACGACCATTATGACATCATCGTCGCCATGGTGACCATTATGACATCATCATCGCCATGATGACCGTTATGACAATATCGTCGCCATGACGACCCTTATGACATCATCGTCGCCATGACAACCATTATGACATCATATTCGCAATGTCGACCATTATGACATCACCGTCACCATGACGACCATTATGACATCATCGCAGCCATTATGACCATTATTAAATCACAGTCGCCATGACAACCATTATGACATCTTCGTCGCCATGACGACCATTATGACATCATGATATCAATGTTGCCATGACGACCATTATGACATCACAATCGCCATGACGACCATTATGACATCATCATCGCCAAGATGACCGTTATGACAATATCGTCGCCATGACGACCCTTATGACATCATCGTCGCCATGGCAACCATTATGACATCATCATCGCCATGACAACCAATATGATATCATTGTCGCCATGACAACCATTATGACATCATCGTCGCCATGACAACCATTATGACATCACGGTCGCCATGTCGACCATTATGACATCATCGTAGCCATTACGACCATTATTAAATCACAGTCGCCATGACAACCATTATGACATCTTCGTCGCCATGATGACCATTATGACATCATGACATCACCGTTGCCATGAAGACCATTATGACATCATCATCGCCATGATGACCGTTATGACATTATCGTCGCCATGACGACTCTTATGACATCATCGTCGCCATGGCAACCATTATGACATCATCATCGCCATGACAACCAATATGATATCATCGTCGCCATGATGACCATTATGACATCATCGTCGCCATGACAACCATTATGACATCATCGTCGCCATGGCGACCATTATGACATCTCCGTCGCCATGACGACCATTATGACATCGTCGTAGCCATTACGACCATTATTAAATCACAGTCGCCATGACAACCATTATGACATCTTCGTCGCCATGACGACCATTATGACATCATGACATCACCATTGCCATGACGACCATTATGACATCACCGTTGCCATGACGACCATTATGACATCATCATCGCCATGACGACCATTATGACATCATTGTCGCCATGACAACCATTATGACATCACAATCGCCATGACGACCATTATGGCATCATCATCGCCATGATGACCCTTTATGACATTATCGTCGCCATGACGACCCTTATGACATCATCGCCATGACAACCAATATGATATCTTCGTCGCCATGATGACTATTATGACATCATCGTCGCCATGACAACCATTATGACATCACCGTCGCCATGGCGACCATTATGACATCTCCGTTGCCATGACGACCATTATGACATCATCGTAGCCATTACGACCATTATTAAATCATAGTCGCCATGACAACCATTATGACATCATCGTCGCCATGGCGACCATTATGCCATCACCGTTGCCATGACAACCATTATGACATCACCGTTGCCATGACGACCATTATGACATCACCGTTGCCATGACGACCATTATGACATCATCGTCGCCATGACGACCATTATGACATCATCGTCGCCATGACAACCATTATGACATCATCGTCGCCATGGCAACCATTATGACATCATCATCACCATGACAACCAATATGATATCATCGTCGCCATGATGACCATCATGACATCATCGTCGCCATGACAACCATTATGACATCATATTCGCAATGTCGACCATTATGACATCACCGTCGCCATGACGACCATTATGACATCATCGCAGCCATTACGACCATTATTAAATCACAGTCGCCATGACAACCATTATGACATCTTCGTCACCATGACGACCATTATGACATCATGACATCACCGTTGCCATGACGACCATTATGACATCACCGTTGCCATGACGACCATTATGACATCACCGTCGCCATGACGACCATTATGACATCATCGTCGCCATGACAACCATTATGACATCACAATCGCCATAACGACCCTTATGACATCATCGTCGCCATGGCAACCATTATGACATCATCATCGCCATGACAACCATTATGACATCACGGTCGCCATGTCGACCATTATGTCATCAACGTAGCCATTATGACCATTATTAAATCACAGTCGCCATGACAACCATTATGACATCTTCGTCGCCATGATGACCATTATGACATCATGACATCACCGTTGCTATGACGACCATTATGACATCACCGTTGCCATGACGACCATTATGACATCATCGTCGCCATGATGACCATTATGACATCATCGTCGCCATGACAACCATTATGACATCACAATCGCCATGACGACCATTATGACATCATCATCGCCAAGATGACCGTTATGACAATATCGTTGCCATGACGACCCTTATGACATCATTGTCGCCATGACAACCATTATGACATCATCATCGCCATGACAACCAATGTGATATCATCGTCGCCATGATGACCATTATGACATCATGACATCACCGTTGCTATGACGACCATTATGACATCACCGTTGCCATGGCAACCATTATGACATCACGGTCGCCATGTCGACCATTATCACATCATCGTAGCCATTACGACCATTATTAAATCACAGTCGCCATGACAACCATTATGACATCTTCGTCGCCATGACGACCATTATGACATCATGATATCACCGTTGCTATGACGACCATTATGACATCACCGTTGCCATGACGACCATTATGACATCATCGTAGCCATTACGACCATTATTAAATCACAGTCGCCATGACAACCATTATGACATCTTCGTCGCCATGACGACCATTATGACATCATGACATCACCGTTGCCATGACGACCATTATGACATCATCGTCGCCATGACAACCATTTTGACATCATCGTCGCCATGGCGACCATTATGACACCACCGTTGCCATGACGACCATTATGACATCATCGTCGCCTTGACGACAATTATGACATCATCATCGCCATGACGACCATGATGACATCATCATCGCCATGATGACCGTTATGACATTATCGTCGCCATGACGACCATTATGACATCATCGTCGCCATGACAACCATTATGACATCACAATCGCCATGACGACCATTATGGCATCATCATCGCCATGATGACCCTTTATGACATTATCGTCGCCATGACGACCCTTATGACATCATCGTCGCCATGGCAACCATTATGACATCATCATCGCCATGACAACCAATATGATATTTTCGTTGCCATGATGACTATTATGACATCATCGTCGCCATGACAACCATTATGACATCATCGTCGCCATGTCGACCATTATGACATCACCGTTGCCATGACGACCATTATGACATCATCGTAGCCATTACGACCATTATTAAATCACAGTCGCCATGACAACCATTATGACATCATCGTCGCCATGGCGACCATTATGACATCACCGTTGCCATGACGACCATTATGACATCACCGTTGCCATGACGACCATTATGACATCACCGTCGCCATGACAACCATTATGACATCATCGTCGCCATGACAACCATTATGACATCATCGTCGCCATGGAAACCATTATGACATCATCATCGCCATGACAACCAATATGATATCATCGTCGCCATGATGACCATTATGACATCATCGTCGCCATGACAACCATTATGACATCATATTCGCAATGTCGACCATTATGACATCACCGTCGCCATGACGACCACTATGACATCATCGCAGCCATTACGACCATTATTAAATCACAGTCGCCATGACAACCATTATGACATCTTCGTCACCATGACGACCATTATGACATCATGACATCACCGTTGCCATGACGACCATTATGACATCACCGTTGCCATGACGACCATTATGACATCATCGTCGCCATGACGACCATTATGACATCATCGTCGCCATGACAACCATTATGACATCACAATCGCCATGACGACCATTATGACATCATCGTCGCCATGGCGACCATTATGACATCATCATCGCCATGATGACCGTTATGACAATATCGTCGCCATGACGACCCTTATAACATCATCGTCGCCATGGCAACCATTATGACATCATCATCGCCATGACAACCAATATGATATCATTGTCGCCATGACAACCATTATGACATCATCGTCGCCATGGCAACCATTATGACATCACGGACGCCATGTTGACCATTATGACATCATCGTAGCCATTACGACCATTATTAAATCACAGTCGCCATGACAACCATTATGACATCTTCGTCGCCATGACGACCATTATGTCATCATGACATCACCGTTGCTATGACGACCATTATGACATCACCGTTGCCATGACGACCATTTTGACATCATCATAGCCATTACGACCATTATTAAATCACAGTCGCCATGACAACCATTATGACATCTTCGTCGCCATGACGACCATTATGACATCATGACATCACCGTTGCCATGACGACCATTATGACATCATCGTCGCCATGACAACCATTATGACATCATCGTCGCCATGGCGACCATTATGACACCACCGTTGCCATGACGACCATTATGACATCATCGTCGCCTTGACGACAATCATGACATCATCATCGCCATGACGACCATTATGACATCATCATCGCCATGATGACCGCTATGACATCATCATCGCCATGTCGACCATTATGACATCATCATCGCCATGGCGACCAATATGATATCATCGTCGCCATGATGACCATTATGTCATCATCGTCGCCATGATGACCATTATGTCATCATCGTCGCCATGGCAACCATTATGACATCATCATCGCCATGGCGACCATTATGACATCACCGTCGCCATGACGACCATTATTAAATCATCGTAGCCATTACGACCATTATTAAATCACAGTCGCCATGACAACCATTATGACATCTTCGTCGCCATGATGACCATTATGACATCATGACATCACCGTTGCCATGACGACCTTTATGACATCACCATTGCCATGAAGACCATTATGACATCATCGTCGCCATGACGACCATTATGACATCATCGTCGCCATGACAACCATTATGACATCATCGTCGCCATGGCGACCATTATGACATCACCGTTGCCATGACGACCATTATGACATCATCGTAGCCATTACGACCATTATTAAATCACAGTCGCCATGACAACCATTATGACATCTTCGTCGCCATGACGACCATTATGACATCATGACATCACCGTTGCCATGACGACCATTATGACATCACCGTTGCCATGACGACCATTATTACATTAGCGTCGCCGTGACAACCATTATGACATCATCGTCGCCGTGGCAACCATTATGACATCATCATCGCCATGACAACCAATATGATATCATTGTCGCCATGACAACCATTATGACATCATCGTCGCCATGACAACCATTATGACATCATATTCGCCATGACGACCATTATGACATCATCGTCGCCATGGTGACCATTATGACATCATCATCGCCATGATGACCGTTATGACAATATCGTCGCCATGACGACCCTTATGACATCATCATCGCCATGACAACCATTATGACATCATATTCGCAATGTCGACCATTATGACATCACCGTCACCATGACGACCATTATGACATCATCGCAGCCATTATGACCATTATTAAATCACAGTCGCCATGACAACCATTATGACATCTTCGTCGCCATGACGACCATTATGACATCATGACATCAATGTTGCCATGACGACCATTATGACATCACCGTTGCCATGACGACCATTATGACATCACCGTCGCCATGACGACCATTATGACATCATCGTCGCCATGACAACCATTATGACATCTAAATCGCCATGACGACCCTTATGACATCATGGTCGCCATGGCAACCATTATGACATCATCGTCGCCATGACAACCATTATGACATCATATTCGCCATGACGACCATTATGACATCATCGTCGCCATGGTGACCATTATGACATCATCATCGCCATGATGACCGTTATGACAATATCGTCGCCATGACGACCCTTATGACATCATCGTCGCCATGACAACCATTATGACATCATATTCGCAATGTCGACCATTATGACATCACCGTCACCATGACGACCATTATGACATCATCGCAGCCATTATGACCATTATTAAATCACAGTCGCCATGACAACCATTATGACATCTTCGTCGCCATGACGACCATTATGACATCATGACATCAATGTTGCCATGACGACCATTATGACATCACAATCGCCATGACGACCATTATGACATCATCATCGCCAAGATGACCGTTATGACAATATCGTCGCCATGACGACCCTTATGACATCATCGTCGCCATGGCAACCATTATGACATCATCATCGCCATGACAACCAATATGATATCATTGTCGCCATGACAACCATTATGACATCATCGTCGCCATGACAACCATTATGACATCACGGTCGCCATGTCGACCATTATGACATCATCGTAGCCATTACGACCATTATTAAATCACAGTCGCCATGACAACCATTATGACATCTTCGTCGCCATGACGACCATTATGACATCATGACATCACCGTTGCCATGAAGACCATTATGACATCATCATCGCCATGATGACCGTTATGACATTATCGTCGCCATGACGACTCTTATGACATCATCGTCGCCATGGCAACCATTATGACATCATCATCGCCATGACAACCAATATGATATCATCGTCGCCATGATGACCATTATGACATCATCGTCGCCATGACAACCATTATGACATCATCGTCGCCATGGCGACCATTATGACATCTCCGTCGCCATGACGACCATTATGACATCGTCGTAGCCATTACGACCATTATTAAATCACAGTCGCCATGACAACCATTATGACATCTTCGTCGCCATGACGACCATTATGACATCATGACATCAATGTTGCCATGACGACCATTATGACATCACCGTTGCCATGACGACCATTATGACATCATCATCGCCATGACGACCATTATGACATCATTGTCGCCATGACAACCATTATGACATCACAATCGCCATGACGACCATTATGGCATCATCATCGCCATGATGACCCTTTATGACATTATCGTCGCCATGACGACCCTTATGACATCATCGCCATGACAACCAATATGATATCTTCGTCGCCATGATGACTATTATGACATCATCGTCGCCATGACAACCATTATGACATCACCGTCGCCATGGCGACCATTATGACATCTCCGTTGCCATGACGACCATTATGACATCATCGTAGCCATTACGACCATTATTAAATCACAGTCGCCATGACAACCATTATGACATCATCGTCGCCATGGCGACCATTATGCCATCACCGTTGCCATGACGACCATTATGACATCACCGTTGCCATGACGACCATTATGACATCATCGTCGCCATGACAACCATTATGACATCATCGTCGCCATGGCAACCATTATGACATCATCATCACCATGACAACCAATATGATATCATCGTCGCCATGATGACCATCATGACATCATCGTCGCCATGACAACCATTATGACATCATATTCGCAATGTCGACCATTATGACATCTTCGTCACCATGACGACCATTATGACATCATGACATCACCGTTGCCATGACGACCATTATGACATCACCGTTGCCATGACGACCATTATGACATCACCGTCGCCATGACGACCATTATGACATCATCGTCGCCATGACAACCATTATGACATCACAATCGCCATAACGACCCTTATGACATCATCGTCGCCATGGCAACCATTATGACATCATCATCGCCATGACAACCATTATGACATCACGGTCGCCATGTCGACCATTATGTCATCAACGTAGCCATTATGACCATTATTAAATCACAGTCGCCATGACAACCATTATGACATCTTCGTCGCCATGATGACCATTATGACATCATGACATCACCGTTGCTATGACGACCATTATGACATCACCGTTGCCATGACGACCATTATGACATCATCGTCGCCATGATGACCATTATGACATCATCGTCGCCATGACAACCATTATGACATCACAATCGCCATGACGACCATTATGACATCATCATCGCCAAGATGACCGTTATGACAATATCGTTGCCATGACGACCCTTATGACATCATTGTCGCCATGACAACCATTATGACATCATCATCGCCATGACAACCAATGTGATATCATCGTCGCCATGATGACCATTATGACATCATGACATCACCGTTGCTATGACGACCATTATGACATCACCGTTGCCATGGCAACCATTATGACATCACGGTCGCCATGTCGACCATTATCACATCATCGTAGCCATTACGACCATTATTAAATCACAGTTGCCATGACAACCATTATGACATCTTCGTCGCCATGACGTCCATTATGACATCATGACATCACCATTGCTATGACGACCATTATGACATCACCGTTGCCATGACGACCATTATGACATCATCATAGCCATTACGACCATTATTAAATCACAGTCGCCATGAAAACCATTATGACATCTTCGTCGCCATGACGATCATTATGACATCAAGACACCACCGTTGCCATGACGACTATTATGACATCATCGTCGCCTTGACGACAATTATGACATCATCATCGCCATGACGACCATTATGACATCATCATCGCCATGATGACCGTTATGACATTATCGTCGCCATGACGACCCTTATGACATCATCGTCGCCATGGCAACCATTATGACATCATCATCGCCATGACAACCAATATGATATCATCGTCGCCATGATGACCATTATGACATAATCGTCGCCATGACGACCATTATGACATCATCGTCGCCATGGCGACCATTATGACATCACCGTCGCCATGACGACCATTATGACATCGTCGTAGCCATTACGACCATTATTAAATCACAGTCGCCATGACAACCATTATGACATCTTCGTCGCCATGACGACCATTATGACATCATGACATCACCGTTGCCATGACGACCATTATGACATCACCGTTGCCATGACGACCCTTATGACATCATCGTCGCCATGGCAACCATTATGACATCATCATCGCCATGACAACCAATATGATATCTTCGTCGCCATGATGACCATTATGACATCATCGTCGCCATGACAACCATTATGACATCATCGTCGCCATGGCGACCATTATGACATCACCGTTGCCATGACGACCATTATGACATCATCGTAGCCATTACGACCATTATTAAATCACAGCCGCCATGACAACCATTATGACATCTTCGTCGCCATGACGACCATTATGACATCATATTCGCCATGTCGACCATTATGACATCACCGTCGCCATGGCAACCATTATGACATCACGGTCGCAATGTCGACCATTATGACATCATCATAGCCATTATGACCATTATTAAATCACAGTCGCCATGACAACCATTATGACATCTTCGTCGCCATGATGACCATTATGACATCATGACATCACCGTTGCTATGACGACCATTATGACATCACCGTTGCCATGACGACCATTATGACATCATCGTAGCCATTACGACCATTATTAAATCACAGTCGCCATGACAACCATTATGACATCTTCGTCGCCATGACGACCATTATGACATCATGACATCACCGTTGCCATGACGACCATTATGACATCATCGTCGCCATGGCGACCATTATGACACCACCGTTGCCATGACGACCATTATGACATCATCGTCGCCATGACGACCCTTATGACATCATCATCGCCATGTCGACCATTATGACATCATCGTCGCCATGACGACCGTTATGACATCATCATCGCCATGTCGACCATTATGACATCATCGTCGCCATGACGACCGTTATGACATCATCGTCGCCATGGCGACCATTATGACATCATCATCGCCATGGTGACCAATATGATATTATCGTCGCCATGATGACCATTATGTCATCATCGTCGCCATGGCAACCATTATGACATCATCATCGCCATGGCGACCATTATGACATCAACGTCGCCATGACGACCATTATTAAATCATCGTAGCCATTACGACCATTATTAAATCACAGTCGCCATGACAACCATTATGACATCTTCGTCGCCATGATGACCATTATGACATCATGACATCACCGTTGCCATGAAGACCATTATGACATCATCGTCGCCATGACGACCATTATGACATCATCGTCGCCATGACAACCATTATGACATCACAATCGCCATGACGACCATTATGGCATCATCATCGCCATGATGACCCTTTATGACATTATCGTCGCCATGACGACCCTTATGACATCATCGTCGCCATGACAACCAATATGATATCATCGTCGCCATGATGACCATTATGACATCATCGTCGCCATGACAACCATTATGACATCATCGTCGCCATGGCGACCATTATGACATCACCGTTGCCATGACGACCATTATGACATCATCGTAGCCATTACGACCATTATTAAATCACAGTCGCCATGACAACCATTATGACATCTTCGTCGCCATGACAACCATTATGACATCATGACATCACCGTTGCCATGACGACCATTATGACATCACCGTTGCCATGACGACCATTATTACATTAGCGTCGCCATGACGACCATTATGACATCATCGTCGCCATGGCAACCATTATGACATCATCGTCGCCATGGCAACCATTATGACATCATCATCGCCATGACAACCAATATGATATCATTGTCGCCATGACAACCATTATGACTTCATCGTCGCCATGGCAACCATTATGACATCACGGTCGCCATGTCGACCATTATGACATCAACGTAGCCATTATGACCATTATTAAATCACAGTCGCCATGACAACCATTATGACATCTTCGTCGCCATGATGACCATTATGACATCATGACATCACCGTTGCTATGACGACCATTTTGACATCACCGTTGCCATGACGACCATCATGACATCATCGTAGCCATTACGACCATTATTAAATCACAGTCGCCATGACAACCATTATGACATCTTCGTCGCCATGACGACCATTATGACATCATGACATCACCGTTGCCATGACGACCATTATGACATCACCGTTGCCATGACGACCATTATGACATCATCGTCGCCATGACGACCATTATGACATCATCGTCGCCATGACAACCATTATGACATCACAATCGCCATGACGACCATTATGACATCATCATCGCCAAGATGACCGTTATGACAATATCGTCGCCATGACGACCCTTATGACATCATCGTCGCCATGGCAACCATTATGACATCATCATCGCCATGACAACCAATATGATATCATTGTCGCCATGACAACCATTATGACATCATCATCGCCATGACAACCAATGTGATATCATCGTCGCCATGATGACCATTATGACATCATGACATCACCGTTGCTATGACGACCATTATGACATCACCGTTGCCATGGCAACCATTATGACATCACGGTCGCCATGTCGACCATTATGACATCATCGTAGCCATTACGACCATTATTAAATCACAGTTGCCATGACAACCATTATGACATCTTCGTCGCCATGACGACCATTGTGACATCATGACATCACCGTTGCTATGACGACCATTATGACATCACCGTTGCCATGACGACCATTATGACATCATCGTAGCCATTACGACCATTATTAAATCACAGTCGCCATGACAACCATTATGACATCTTCGTCGCCATGACGACCATTATGACATCAAGACACCACCGTTGCCATGACGACTATTATGACATCATCATCGTCATGACGACCATTATGACATCATCATCGCCATGATGACCGTTATGACATTATCGTCGCCATGACGGCCCTTATGACATCATCGTCGCCATGGCAACCATTATGACATCATCATCGCCATGACAACCAATATGATATCATCGTCGCCATGATGACCATTATGACATCATCGTCGCCATGACAACCATTATGACATCATCGTCGCCATGGCGACCATTATGACATCACCGTCGCCATGACGACCATTATGACATCGTCGTAGCCATTACGACCATTATTAAATCACAGTCGCCATGACAACCATTAGGACATCTTCGTCGCCTTGACGACAATTATGACATCATGACATCACCGTTGCCATGACGACCATTATGACATCACCGTTGCCATGACGACCATTATGACATCATCGTCGCCATGACGACCATTATGACATCATCGTCGCCATGACAACCATTATGACATCACAATCGCCATGACGACCATTATGGCATCATCATCGCCATGATGACCCTTTATGACATTATCGTCACCATGACGACCCTTATGACATCATCGTCGCCATGGCAACCATTATGACATCATCATCGCCTTGACAACCAATATGATATCTTCGTCGCCATGATGACCATTATGACATCATCGTCGCCATGACAACCATTATGACATCATCGTCGCCATGGCGACCATTATGACATCACCGTTGCCATGACGACCATTATGACATCATCGTAGCCATTACGACCATTACTAAATCACAGCCGCCATGACAACCATTATGACATCTTCGTCGCCATGACGACCATTATGACATCATGACATCACCGTTGCCATGACGACCATTATGACATCACCATTGCCATGACGACCATTATGACATCATCGTCGCCATGACGACCATTATGACATCATCGTCGCCATGACAACCATTATGACATCACAATCGCCATGACGACCATTATGACATCATCGTCGCCATGGCGACCATTATGACATCATCATCGCCATGATGACCGTTATGACAATATCGTCGCCATGACGACCCTTATGACATCATCGTCGCCATGGCAATCATTATGACATCATCATCGCCATGACAACCAATATGATATTATTGTCGCCATGACAACCATTATGACTTCATCGTCGCCATGGCAACCATTATGACATCACGGTCGCCATGTCGACCATTATGACATAATCGTAGCCATTATGACGATTATTAAATCACAGTCGCCATGACAACCATTATGACATCTTCGTCTCCATGATGACCATTATGACATCATGACATCACCGTTGCTATGACGACCATTATGACATCACCGTTGCCATGACGACCATTATGACATCATCGTAGCCATTACGACCATTATTAAATCACAGTCGCCATGACAACCATTATGACATCTTCGTCGCCATGACGACCATTATGACATCATGACATCACCATTGCCATGACGAAGATTATGACATCATCGTCGCCATGGCGACCATTATGACACCACCGTTGCCATGACGACCATTATGACATCATCGTCGCCATGACGACCATTATGACATCATCATCGCCATGTCGACCATTATGACATCATCGTCGCCATGACGACCGTTATGACATCATCATCGCCATGTCGACCATTATGACATCATCGTCGCCATGACGACCGTTATGACATCATCGTCGCCATTGCGACCATTATGACATCATCATCGCCATGGCGACCAATATGATACCATCGTCGCCATGATGACCATTATGTCATCATCGTCGCCATGGTAACCATTATGACATCATCATCGCCATGGCGACCATTATGACATCAACGTCGCCATGAAGACCATTATTAAATCATCGTAGCCATTACGACCATTATTAAATCACAGTCGCCATGACAACCATTATGACATCTTCGTAGCCATGATGACCATTATGACATCATGACATCACCGTTGCCATGACGACCATTATGACATCATCGTCGCCATGACGACCATTATGACATCATCGTCGTCATGACAACCATTATGACATCACAATCACCATGACGACCATTATGGCATCATCATCGCCATGATGACCCTTTATGACATTATCGTCGCCATGACGACCCTTATGACATCATAGTCGCCATGGCAACCATTATGACATCATCATCGCCATGACAACCAATATGATATCATCGTCGCCATGATGACCATTATGATATCATCGTCGCCATGACAACCATTATGACATCATCGTCGCCATGGCGACCATTATGACATCACCGTTGCCATGACGACCATTATGACATCATCGTAGCCATTACGACCATTATTAAATCACAGTCGCCATGACAACCATTATGACATCTTCGTCGCCATGACGACCATTATGACATCATGACATCACCGTTGCCATGACGACCATTATGACATCACCATTGCCATGACGACCATTATTACATTAGCGTCGCCATGACGACCATTATGACATCATCGTCGCCATGACAACCATTATGACATCATCGTCGCCATGGCAACCATTATGACATCATCATCGCCATGACAACCAATATGATATCATTGTCGCCATGACAACCATTATGACATCATCGTCGCCATGACAACCATTATGACATCATATTCGCCATGACGACCATTATGACATCATCGTCGCCATGGCGACCATTATGACATCATCATCGCCATGATGACCGTTATGACAATATCGTCGCCATGACGACCCTTATGACATCATCGTCGCCATGGCAACCATTATGACATCATCATCGCCATGACAACCAATATGATATCATTGTCGCCATGACAACCATTATGACATCATCGTCGCCATGGCAACCATTATGACATCACGGTCGCCATGTCGACCATTATGACATCATCGCAGCCATTACGACCATTATTAAATTACAGTCGCCATGACAACCATTATGACATCATCGTCGCCATGGCAACCATTATGACATCATCATCGCCATGACAACCAATATGATATCATTGTCGCCATGACAACCATTATGACATCATCATCGCCATGACAACCAATATGATATCATCGTCGCCATGATGAACAATATGACATCTTGACATCACCGTTGCTATGACGACCATTATGACATCACCGTTGCCATGACGACCATTATGACATCATCACACCACCGTTGCCATGACGACTATTATGACATCATCGTCGCCATGACGACCATTATGACATCATCATCGCCATGATGACCGTTATGACATTATCGTCGCCATGACGACCATTATGACATCATCATCGCCATGATGACCGTTATGACATTATCGTCGCCATGACAACCAATATGACATCATCGTCGCCATGGCAACCATTATGACATCATTATCGCCATGACAACCAATATGATATCATCGTCGCCATGATGACCATTATGACATCATCGTCACCATGACAACCATTATGACATCATCGTCGCCATGGCGACCATTATGACATCACCGTTGCCATGACGACCATTATGACATCATCGTAGCCATTACGACCATTATTAAATCACAGTCGCCATGACAACCATTATGACATCTTCGTCGCCATGATGACCAATATGACATCATGACATCACCGTTGCCATGACGACCATTATGACATCACCGTTGCCATGACGACCATTATGACATCATCGTCGCCATGACGACCATTATGACATCATCGTCGCCATGACAACCATTATGACATCACAAACGCCATGACGACCATTATGACATCATCGTCGCCATGGCGAACATTATGACATCATCATCGCCATGATGACCGTTATGACAATATCGTCGCCATGACGACCCTTATGACATCATCGTCGCCATGGCAATCATTATGACATCATCATCGCCATGACAACCAATATGATATCATTGTCGCCATGACAACCATTATGACTTCATCGTCGCCATGGCAACCATTATGACATCACGGTCGCCATGTCGACCATTATGACATAATCGTAGCCATTATGACCATTATTAAATCACAGTCGCCATGACAACCATTATGACATCTTCGTCTCCATGATGACCATTATGACATCATGACATCACCGTTGCTATGACGACCATTATGACATCACCGTTGCCATGACGACCATTATGACATCATCGTAGCCATTACGACCATTATTAAATCACAGTCGCCATGACAACCATTATGACATCTTCGTCGCCATGACGACCATTATGACATCATGACATCACCATTGCCATGACGAAGATTATGACATCATCGTCGCCATGGCGACCATTATGACACCACCGTTGCCATGACGACCATTATGACATCATCGTCGCCATGACGACCATTATGACATCATCATCGCCATGTCGACCATTATGACATCATCGTCGCCATGACGACCGTTATGACATCATCATCGCCATGTCGACCATTATGACATCATCGTCGCCATGACGACCGTTATGACATCATCGTCGCCATTGCGACCATTATGACATCATCATCGCCATGGCGACCAATATGATACCATCGTCGCCATGATGACCATTATGTCATCATCGTCGCCATGGTAACCATTATGACATCATCATCGCCATGGCGACCATTATGACATCAACGTCGCCATGGCGACGTTTATGACATCAACGTCGCCATGAAGACCATTATTAAATCATCGTAGCCATTACGACCATTATTAAATCACAGTCGCCATGACAACCATTATGACATCTTCGTAGCCATGATGACCATTATGACATCATGACATCACCGTTGCCATGACGACCATTATGACATCATCGTCGCCATGACGACCATTATGACATCATCGTCGTCATGACAACCATTATGACATCACAATCACCATGACGACCATTATGGCATCATCATCGCCATGATGACCCTTTATGACATTATCGTCGCCATGACGACCCTTATGACATCATAGTCGCCATGGCAACCATTATGACATCATCATTGCCATGACAACCAATATGATATCATCGTCGCCATGATGACCATTATGATATCATCGTCGCCATGACAACCATTATGACATCATCGTCGCCATGGCGACCATTATGACATCACCGTTGCCATGACGACCATTATGACATCATCGTAGCCATTACGACCATTATTAAATCACAGTCGCCATGACAACCATTATGACATCTTCGTCGCCATGACGACCATTATGACATCATGACATCACCGTTGCCATGACGACCATTATGACATCACCATTGCCATGACGACCATTATTACATTAGCGTCGCCATGACGACCATTATGACATCATCGTCGCCATGACAACCATTATGACATCATCGTCGCCATGGCAACCATTATGACATCATCATCGCCATGACAACCAATATGATATCATTGTCGCCATGACAACCATTATGACATCATCGTCGCCATGACAACCATTATGACATCATATTCGCCATGACGACCATTATGACATCATCGTCGCCATGGCGACCATTATGACATCATCATCGCCATGATGACCGTTATGACAATATCGTCGCCATGACGACCCTTATGACATCATCGTCGCCATGGCAACCATTATGACATCATCATCGCCATGACAACCAATATGATATCATTGTCGCCATGACAACCATTATGACATCATCGTCGCCATGGCAACCATTATGACATCACGGTCGCCATGTCGACCATTATGACATCATCGCAGCCATTACGACCATTATTAAATCACAGTCGCCATGACAACCATTATGACATCATCGTCGCCATGGCAACCATTATGACATCATCATCGCCATGACAACCAATATGATATCATTGTCGCCATGACAACCATTATGACATCATCATCGCCATGACAACCAATGTGATATCATCGTCGCCATGATGAACAATATGACATCTTGACATCACCGTTGCTATGACGACCATTATGACATCACCGTTGCCATGACGACCATTATGACATCATCACACCACCGTTGCCATGACGACTATTATGACATCATCGTCGCCATGACGACCATTATGACATCATCATCGCCATGATGACCGTTATGACATTATCGTCGCCATGACGACCATTATGACATCATCATCGCCATGATGACCGTTATGACATTATCGTCGGCATGACGACCATTATGACATCATCGTCGCCATGGCAACCATTATGACATCATTATCGCCATGACAACCAATATGATATCATCGTCGCCATGATGACCATTATGACATCATCGTCACCATGACAACCATTATGACATCATCGTCGCCATGGCGACCATTATGACATCACCGTTGCCATGACGACCATTATGACATCATCGTAGCCATTACGACCATTATTAAATCACAGTCGCCATGACAACCATTATGACATCTTCGTCGCCATGATGACCAATATGACATCATGACATCACCGTTGCCATGACGACCATTATGACATCACCGTTGCCATTACGACCATTATGACATCATCGTCGCCATGACGACCATTATGACATCATCGTCGCCATGACAACCATTATGACATCATCGTCGCCATGGCAACCATTATGACATCATCATCGCCATGACAACCAATATGATATCATCGTCGCCATGATGACCATTATGACATCATCGTCGCCATGACAACCATTATGACATCATATTCGCCATGTCGACCATTATGACATCACCGTCGCCATGACGACCATTATGACATCATCGCAGCCATTACGACCATTATTAAATCACAGTCGCCATGACAACCATTATGACATCTTCGTCGCCATGATGACCATTATGACATCATGACATCACCGTTGCCATGACGACCATTATGACATCACCGTTGCCATGAAGACCATTATGACATCATCGTCGCCATGACGACCATTATGACATCATCATCGCCATGACAACCATTATGACATTACAATCGCCATGACGACCATTATGGCATCATCATCGCCATGATGACCCTTTATGACATTATCGTCGCCATGACGACCCTTATGACATCATCGTCGCCATGGCAACCATTATGACATCATCATCGCCATGACAACCAATATGATATCATCGTCGCCATGATGACCATTATGACATCATCGTCGCCATGACAACCATTATGACATCATCGTCGCCATGGCGACCATTATGACATCACTGTTGCCATGACGACCATTATGACATCATCGTAGCCATTACGACCATTATTAAATCACAGTCGCCATGACAACCATTATGACATCTTCGTCGCCATGACGACCATTATGACATCATGACATCACCGTTGCCATGACGACCATTATGACATCACCGTTGCCATGACGACCATTATTACATTAGCGTCGCCATGACGACCATTATGACATCATCGTCGCCATGGCAACCATTATGACATCATCATCGCCATGACAACCAATATGATATCATTGTCGCCATGACAACCATTATGACATCATCGTCGCCATGACAACCATTATGACATATTCTCCATGACGACCATTATGACATCATCGTCGCCATATGACATCATCATCGCCATGATGACCGTTATGACAATATCGTCGCCATGACGACCCTTATGACATCATCGTCGCCATGGCAACCATTATGACATCATCATCGCCATGACAACCAATATGATATCATTGTCGCCATGACAACCATTATGACATCATCGTCGCCATGGCAACCATTATGACATCACGGTCGCCATGGCAACCATTATGACATCATCGTAGCCATTACGACCATTATTAAATCACAGTCGCCATGACAACCATTATGACATCTTCGTCGCCATGACGACCATTATGACATCATGACATCACCGTTGCTATGACGACCATTATGACATCACCGTTGCCATGACGACCATTATGACAACATCGTAGTCATTACGACCATTATTAAATCACAGTCGCCATGACAACCATTATGACATCTTCGTCGCCATGACAACCATTATGACATCATCGTCGCCATGGCGACCATTATGACACCACCGTTGCCATGACGACCATTATGACATCATCGTCGCCTTGACGACAATTATGACATCATCATCGCCATGACGACCATTATGACATCATCATCACCATGATGACCGTTATGACATTATCGTCGCCATGACGACCCTTATGACATCATCGTCGCCATGGCAACCATTATGACATCATCATCGCCATGACAACCAATATGATATCATCGTCGCCATGATGACCATTATGACATCATCGTCGCCATGACGACCATTATGACATCATCGTCGCCATGACGACCATTATGACATCATCGTCGCCATGACAACCATTATGACATCACAATCGCCATGACGACCATTATGGCATCATCATCGCCATGATGACCCTTTATGACATTATCGTCGCCATGACGACCCTTATGACATCATCGTCGCCATGGCAACCATTATGACATCATCATCGCCTTGACAACCAATATGATATCTTCGTCGCCATGATGACCATTATGACATCATCGTCGCCATGACAACCATTATGACATCATCGTCGCCATGGCGACCATTATGACATCACCGTTGCCATGACGACCATTATGACATCATCGTAGCCATTACGACCATTACTAAATCACAGCCGCCATGACAACCATTATGACATCTTCGTCGCCATGACGACCATTATGACATCATGACATCACCGTTGCCATGACGACCATTATGACATCACCATTGCCATGACGACCATTATGACATCATCGTCGCCATGACGACCATTATGACATCATCGTCGCCATGACAACCATTATGACATCACAATCGCCATGACGACCATTATGACATCATCGTCGCCATGGCGACCATTATGACATCATCATCGCCATGATGACCGTTATGACAATATCGTCGCCATGACGACCCTTATGACATCATCGTCGCCATGGCAATCATTATGACATCATCATCGCCATGACAACCAATATGATATCATTGTCGCCATGACAACCATTATGACTTCATCGTCGCCATGGCAACCATTATGACATCACGGTCGCCATGTCGACCATTATGACATAATCGTAGCCATTATGACCATTATTAAATCACAGTCGCCATGACAACCATTATGACATCTTCGTCTCCATGATGACCATTATGACATCATGACATCACCGTTGCTATGACGACCATTATGACATCACCGTTGCCATGACGACCATTATGACATCATCGTAGCCATTACGACCATTATTAAATCACAGTCGCCATGACAACCATTATGACATCTTCGTCGCCATGACGACCATTATGACATCATGACATCACCATTGCCATGACGAAGATTATGACATCATCGTCGCCATGGCGACCATTATGACACCACCGTTGCCATGACGACCATTATGACATCATCGTCGCCATGACGACCATTATGACATCATCATCGCCATGTCGACCATTATGACATCATCGTCGCCATGACGACCGTTATGACATCATCATCGCCATGTCGACCATTATGACATCATCGTCGCCATGACGACCGTTATGACATCATCGTCGCCATTGCGACCATTATGACATCATCATCGCCATGGCGACCAATATGATACCATCGTCGCCATGATGACCATTATGTCATCATCGTCGCCATGGTAACCATTATGACATCATCATCGCCATGGCGACCATTATGACATCAACGTCGCCATGGCGACGTTTATGACATCAACGTCGCCATGAAGACCATTATTAAATCATCGTAGCCATTACGACCATTATTAAATCACAGTCGCCATGACAACCATTATGACATCTTCGTAGCCATGATGACCATTATGACATCATGACATCACCGTTGCCATGACGACCATTATGACATCATCGTCGCCATGACGACCATTATGACATCATCGTCGTCATGACAACCATTATGACATCACAATCACCATGACGACCATTATGGCATCATCATCGCCATGATGACCCTTTATGACATTATCGTCGCCATGACGACCCTTATGACATCATAGTCGCCATGGCAACCATTATGACATCATCATCGCCATGACAACCAATATGATATCATCGTCGCCATGATGACCATTATGATATCATCGTCGCCATGACAACCATTATGACATCATCGTCGCCATGGCGACCATTATGACATCACCGTTGCCATGACGACCATTATGACATCATCGTAGCCATTACGACCATTATTAAATCACAGTCGCCATGACAACCATTATGACATCTTCGTCGCCATGACGACCATTATGACATCATGACATCACCGTTGCCATGACGACCATTATGACATCACCATTGCCATGACGACCATTATTACATTAGCGTCGCCATGACGACCATTATGACATCATCGTCGCCATGACAACCATTATGACATCATCGTCGCCATGGCAACCATTATGACATCATCATCGCCATGACAACCAATATGATATCATTGTCGCCATGACAACCATTATGACATCATCATCGCCATGATGACCGTTATGACAATATCGTCGCCATGACGACCCTTATGACATCATCGTCGCCATGGCAACCATTATGACATCATCATCGCCATGACAACCAATATGATATCATTGTCGCCATGACAACCATTATGACATCATCGTCGCCATGGCAACCATTATGACATCACGGTCGCCATGTCGACCATTATGACATCATCGCAGCCATTACGACCATTATTAAATCACAGTCGCCATGACAACCATTATGACATCATCGTCGCCATGGCAACCATTATGACATCATCATCGCCATGACAACCAATATGATATCATTGTCGCCATGACAACCATTATGACATCATCATCGCCATGACAACCAATGTGATATCATCGTCGCCATGATGAACAATATGACATCTTGACATCACCGTTGCTATGACGACCATTATGACATCACCGTTGCCATGACGACCATTATGACATCATCACACCACCGTTGCCATGACGACTATTATGACATCATCGTCGCCATGACGACCATTATGACATCATCATCGCCATGATGACCGTTATGACATTATCGTCGCCATGACGACCATTATGACATCATCATCGCCATGATGACCGTTATGACATTATCGTCGCCATGACAACCAATATGACATCATCGTCGCCATGGCAACCATTATGACATCATTATCGCCATGACAACCAATATGATATCATCGTCGCCATGATGACCATTATGACATCATCGTCACCATGACAACCATTATGACATCATCGTCGCCATGGCGACCATTATGACATCACCGTTGCCATGACGACCATTATGACATCATCGTAGCCATTACGACCATTATTAAATCACAGTCGCCATGACAACCATTATGACATCTTCGTCGCCATGATGACCAATATGACATCATGACATCACCGTTGCCATGACGACCATTATGACATCACCGTTGCCATGACGACCATTATGACATCATCGTCGCCATGACGACCATTATGACATCATCGTCGCCATGACAACCATTATGACATCACAATCGCCATGACGACCATTATGACATCATCGTCGCCATGGCGACCATTATGACATCATCATCGCCATGATGACCGTTATGACAATATCGTCGCCATGACGACACTTATGACATCATCGTCGCCATGCTAATCATTATGACATCATCATCGCCATGACAACCAATATGATATCATTGTCGCCATGACAACCATTATGACTTCATCGTCGCAATGGCAACCATTATGACATCACGGTCGCCATGTCGACCATTATGACATAATCGTAGCCATTATGACCATTATTAAATCACAGTCGCCATGACAACCATTATGACATCTTCGTCTCCATGATGACCATTATGACATCATGACATCACCGTTGCTATGACGACCATTATGACATCACAGTTGCCATGACGACCATTATGACATCATCGTAGCCATTACGACCATTATTAAATCACAGTCGCCATGACAACCATTATGACATCTTCGTCGCCATGACGACCATTATGACATCATGACATCACCATTGCCATGACGAAGATTATGACATCATCGTCGCCATGGCGACCTTTATGACACCACCGTTGCCATGACGACCATTATGACATCATCGTCGCCATGACGACCATTATGACATCATCATCGCCATGTCGACCATTATGACATCATCGTCGCCATGACGACCGTTATGACATCATCATCGCCATGTCGACCATTATGACATCATCGTCGCCATGACGACCGTTATGACATCATCGTCGCCATTGCGACCATTATGACATCATCATCGCCATGGCGACCAATATGATACCATCGTCGCCATGATGACCATTATGTCATCATCGTCGCCATGGTAACCATTATGACATCATCATCGCCATGGCGACCATTATGACATCAACGTCGCCATGGCGACGTTTATGACATCAACGTCGCCATGAAGACCATTATTAAATCATCGTAGCCATTACGACCATTATTAAATCACAGTCGCCATGACAACCATTATGACATCTTCGTAGCCATGATGACCATTATGACATCATGACATCACCGTTGCCATGACGACCATTATGACATCATCGTCGCCATGACGACCATTATGACATCATCGTCGTCATGACAACCATTATGACATCACAATCACCATGACGACCATTATGGCATCATCATCGCCATGATGACCCTTTATGACATTATCGTCGCCATGACGACCCTTATGACATCATAGTCGCCATGGCAACCATTATGACATCATCATCGCCATGACAACCAATATGATATCATCGTCGCCATGATGACCATTATGATATCATCGTCGCCATGACAACCATTATGACATCATCGTCGCCATGGCGACCATTATGACATCACCGTTGCCATGACGACCATTATGACATCATCGTAGCCATTACGACCATTATTAAATCACAGTCGCCATGACAACCATTATGACATCTTCGTCGCCATGACGACCATTATGACATCATGACATCACCGTTGCCATGACGACCATTATGACATCACCATTGCCATGACGACCATTATTACATTAGCGTCGCCATGACGACCATTATGACATCATCGTCGCCATGACAACCATTATGACATCATCGTCGCCATGGCAACCATTATGACATCATCATCGCCATGACAACCAATATGATATCATTGTCGCCATGACAACCATTATGACATCATCGTCGCCATGACAACCATTATGACATCATATTCGCCATGACGACCATTATGACATCATCGTCGCCATGGCGACCATTATGACATCATCATCGCCATGATGACCGTTATGACAATATCGTCGCCATGACGACCCTTATGACATCATCGTCGCCATGGCAACCATTATGACATCATCATCGCCATGACAACCAATATGATATCATTGTCGCCATGACAACCATTATGACATCATCGTCGCCATGGCAACCATTATGACATCACGGTCGCCATGTCGACCATTATGACATCATCGCAGCCATTACGACCATTATTAAATCACAGTCGCCATGACAACCATTATGACATCATCGTCGCCATGGCTACCATTATGACATCATCATCGCCATGACAACCAATATGATATCATTGTCGCCATGACAACCATTATGACATCATCATCGCCATGACAACCAATGTGATATCATCGTCGCCATGATGAACAATATGACATCTTGACATCACCGTTGCTATGACGACCATTATGACATCACCGTTGCCATGACGACCATTATGACATCATCACACCACCGTTGCCATGACGACTATTATGACATCATCGTCGCCATGACGACCATTATGACATCATCATCGCCATGATGACCGTTATGACATTATCGTCGCCATGACGACCATTATGACATCATCATCGCCATGATGACCGTTATGACATTATCGTCGCCATGACGACCATTATGACATCATCGTCGCCATGGCAACCATTATGACATCATTATCGCCATGACAACCAATATGATATCATCGTCGCCATGATGACCATTATGACATCATCGTCACCATGACAACCATTATGACATCATCGTCGCCATGGCGACCATTATGACATCACCGTTGCCATGACGACCATTATGACATCATCGTAGCCATTACGACCATTATTAAATCACAGTCGCCATGACAACCATTATGACATCTTCGTCGCCATGATGACCAATATGACATCATGACATCACCGTTGCCATGACGACCATTATGACATCACCGTTGCCATTACGACCATTATGACATCATCGTCGCCATGACGACCATTATGACATCATCGTCGCCATGACAACCATTATGACATCATCGTCGCCATGGCAACCATTATGACATCATCATCGCCATGACAACCAATATGATATCATCGTCGCCATGATGACCATTATGACATCATCGTCGCCATGACAACCATTATGACATCATATTCGCCATGTCGACCATTATGACATCACCGTCGCCATGACGACCATTATGACATCATCGCAGCCATTACGACCATTATTAAATCACAGTCGCCATGACAACCATTATGACATCTTCGTCGCCATGATGACCATTATGACATCATGACATCACCGTTGCCATGACGACCATTATGACATCACCGTTGCCATGAAGACCATTATGACATCATCGTCGCCATGACGACCATTATGACATCATCGTCGCCATGACAACCATTATGACATTACAATCGCCATGACGACCATTATGGCATCATCATCGCCATGATGACCCTTTATGACATTATCGTCGCCATGACGACCCTTATGACATCATCGTCGCCATGGCAACCATTATGACATCATCATCGCCATGACAACCAATATGATATCATCGTCGCCATGATGACCATTATGACATCATCGTCGCCATGACAACCATTATGACATCATCGTCGCCATGGCGACCATTATGACATCACTGTTGCCATGACGACCATTATGACATCATCGTAGCCATTACGACCATTATTAAATCACAGTCGCCATGACAACCATTATGACATCTTCGTCGCCATGACGACCATTATGACATCATGACATCACCGTTGCCATGACGACCATTATGACATCACCGTTGCCATGACGACCATTATTACATTAGCGTCGCCATGACGACCATTATGACATCATCGTCGCCATGGCAACCATTATGACATCATCATCGCCATGACAACCAATATGATATCATTGTCGCCATGACAACCATTATGACATCATCGTCGCCATGACAACCATTATGACATATTCTCCATGACGACCATTATGACATCATCGTCGCCATATGACATCATCATCGCCATGATGACCGTTATGACAATATCGTCGCCATGACGACCCTTATGACATCATCGTCGCCATGGCAACCATTATGACATATTCTCCATGACGACCATTATGACATCATCGTCGCCATATGACATCATCATCGCCATGATGACCGTTATGACAATATCGTCGCCATGACGACCCTTATGACATCATCGTCGCCATGGCAACCATTATGACATCATCATCGCCATGACAACCAATATGATATCATTGTCGCCATGACAACCATTATGACATCATCGTCGCCATGGCAACCATTATGACATCACGGTCGCCATGGCAACCATTATGACATCATCGTAGCCATTACGACCATTATTAAATCACAGTCGCCATGACAACCATTATGACATCTTCGTCGCCATGACGACCATTATGACATCATGACATCACCGTTGCTATGACGACCATTATGACATCACCGTTGCCATGACGACCATTATGACAACATCGTAGTCATTACGACCATTATTAAATCACAGTCGCCATGACAACCATTATGACATCTTCGTCGCCATGACAACCATTATGACATCATCGTCGCCATGGCGACCATTATGACACCACCGTTGCCATGACGACCATTATGACATCATCGTCGCCTTGACGACAATTATGACATCATCATCGCCATGACGACCATTATGACATCATCATCACCATGATGACCGTTATGACATTATCGTCGCCATGACGACCCTTATGACATCATCGTCGCCATGGCAACCATTATGACATCATCATCGCCATGACAACCAATATGATATCATCGTCGCCATGATGACCATTATGACATCATCGTCGCCATGACGACCATTATGACATCATCGTCGCCATGACGACCATTATGACATCATCGTCGCCATGGCGACCATTATGACATCACCGTCGCCACGGCGACCATTATGACATCACCGTCGCCATGGCGACCATTATGACATCGACGTAGCCATTACGACCATTATTAAATCACAGTCGCCATGAGAACCATTATGACATCTTCGTCGCCATGACGACCATTATGACATCATGACATCACCATTGCCATGACGACCATTATGACATCACCGTTGCCATGACGACCATTATGACATCATCGTCGCCATGACCACCATTATGCCATCATCATCGCCATGATGACCCTTTATGACATTATCGTCGCCATGACGACCCTTATGACATCATCGTCGCCATGGCAACTATTATGACATCATCATCGCCATGACAACCAATATGATATCTTCGTCGCCATGATGACTATTATGACATCATCGTCGCCATGACAACCATTATGACATCATCGTCGCCATGGCGACCATTATGACATCACCGTTGCCATGACGACCATTATGACATCATCGTAGCCATTACGACCATTATTAAATCACAGTCGCCATGACAACCATTATGACATCATCGTCGCCATGGCGACCATTATGACATCACCGTTGCCATGACGACCATTATGACATCACCGTTGCCATGATGACCATTATGACATCATCGTCGCCATGACGACCATTATGACATCATCGTCGCCATGGCAACCATTATGACATCATCATCGCCATGACAACCAATATGATATCATCGTCGCCATGATGACCATTATGACATCATCGTCGCCATGACAACCATTATGACATCATATTCGCAATGTCGACCATTATGACATCACCGTCGCCATGACGACCATTATGACATCATGACATCACCGTTGCCATGATGACCATTATGACATCACCGTTGCCATGACGACCATTATGACATCATCGTCGCCATGACGACCATTATAACATTATCGTCGCCATGACAACCATTATGACATCATCGTCGCCATGGCAACCATTATGCCATCATCATCGCCATGACAACCAATATGATATCATCGTCGCCATGATGACCATTATGACATCATCATCGCCATGACAACCATTATGACATCATATTCGCCATGTCGACCATTATGACATCACCGTCGCCATGACAACCATTATGACATCATCGCAGCCATTACGACCATTATTAAATCACAGTCGCCATGACAACCATTATGACATCTTCGTCGCCATGATGACCATTATGACATCATGACATCACCGTTGCCATGATGACCATTATGACATCACCGTTGCCATGAAGACCATTATGACATCATCGTCGCCATGACGACCATTATGACATCATCGTCGCCATGACAACCATTATGACATTACAATCGCCATGACGACCATTATGGCATCATCATCGCCATGATGACCCTTTATGACATTATCGTCGCCATGACGAACCTTATGACATCATCGTCGCCATGGCAACCATTATGACATCATCATCGCCATGACAACCAATATGATATCATCGTCGCCATGATGACCATTATGACATCATCGTCGCCATGACAACCATTATGACATCATCGTCGCCATGACAACCATTATGACATCATCGTCGCCATGGCGACCATTATGACATCACCGTTGCCATGACGACCATTATGACATCATCGTAGCCATTACGACCATTATTAAATCACAGTCGCCATGACAACCATTATGACATCTTCGTCGCCATGACGACCATTATGACATCATAACATCACCGTTGCCATGACGACCATTATGACATCACCGTTGCCATGACGACCATTATTACATTAGCGTCGCCATGACGACCATTATGACATCATCGTCGCCATGGCAACCATTATGACATCATCATCGCCATGACAACCAATATGATATCATTGTCGCCATGACAACCATTATGACATCATCGTCGCCATGACAACCATTATGACATCATATTCTCCATGACGACCATTATGACATCATCGTCGCCATGGCGACCATTATGACATCATCATCGCCATGATGACCGTTATGACAATATCGTCGCCATGACGACCCTTATGACATCATCGTCGCCATGGCAACCATTATGACATCATCATCGCCATTACAGCCAAAATGATATCATTGTCGCCATGACAACCATTATGACATCATCGTCGCCATGGCAACCATTATGACATCACGGTCGCCATGGCAACCATTATGACATCATCTTAGCCATTACGAACATTATTAAATCACAGTCGCCATGACAACCATTATGACATCTTCGTCGCCATGACGACCATTATGACATCATGACATCACCGTTGCTATGACGACCATTATGACATCACCGTTGCCATGACGACCATTATGACATCATCGTAGCCATTACGACCATTATTAAATCACAGTCGCCATGACAACCATTATGACATCTTCGTCGCCATGACAACCATTATGACATCATCGTCGCCATGGCGACCATTATGACACCACCGTTGCCATGACGACCATTATGACATCATCGTCGCCTTGACGACAATTATGACATCATCATCGCCATGACGACCATTATGACATCATCATCGCCATGATGACCGTTATGACATTATCGTCGCCATGACGACCCTTATGACATCATCGTCGCCATGTCAACCATTATGACATCATCATCGCCATGACAACCAATATGATATCATCGTCGCCATGATGACCATTATGACATCATCGTCGCCATGACGACCATTATGACATCATCGTCGCCATGGTGACCATTATGACATCATCGTCGCCATGGCGACCATTATGACATCACCGTCGCCATGACGACCATTATGACATCGTCGTAGCCATTACGACCATTATTAAATCACAGTCGCCATGAGAACCATTATGACATCTTCGTCGCCATGACGACCATTATGACATCATGACATCACCATTGCCATGACGACCATTATGACATCACCGTTGCCATGATGACCATTATGACATCATCGTCGCCATGACGACCATTATGACATCATCGTCGCCATGGTGACCATTATGACATCATCGTCGCCATGGCGACCATTATGACATCACCGTCGCCATGACGACCATTATGACATCGTCGTAGCCATTACGACCATTATTAAATCACAGTCGCCATGAGAACCATTATGACATCTTCGTCGCCATGACGACCATTATGACATCATGACATCACCATTGCCATGACGATCATTATGACATCACCGTTGCCATGATGACCATTATGACATCAACGTCGCCATGGCAACCATTATGACATCATCATCGCCATGACAACCAATATGATATCTTCGTCGCCATGATGACTATTATGACATCATCGTTGCCATGACAACCATTATGACATCATCGTCGCCATGGCGACCATTATGACATCACCGTTGCCATGACGACCATTATGACATCATTTATAGCCATTACGACCATTATTAAATCACAGTCGCCATGACAACCATTATGACATCATCGTCGCCATGGCGACCATTATGACATCACCGTTGCCATGACGACCATTATGACATCACCGTTGCCATGACGACCATTATGACATCATCGTCGCCATGACGACCATTATGACATCATCGTCGCCATGACAACCATTATGACATCATCGTCGCCATGGCAACCATTATGACATCATCATCGCCATGACAACCAATATGATATCATCATCGCCATGATGACCATTATGACATTATCGTCGCCATGACAACCATTATGACATCATATTCGCAATGTCGACCATTATGACATCACCGTCGCCATGACGACCATTATGACATCATGACATCACCGTTGCCATGATGACCATTATGACATCACCGTTGCCATGACGACCATTATGACATCACCGTCGCCATGACGACCATTATGACATCATCGCCGCCATGACAACCATTATGACATCACAATCGCCATGACAACCATTATGACATCATCGTCGCCATGTCGACCATTATGACATCATCATCGCAATGATGACCATTATGACAATATCCTCGCCATGACGACCCTTATGACATCATCGTCGCCATGGCAACCATTATGACATCATCATCGCCATGACAACCAATATGATATCATTGTCGCCATGACAACCATTATGACTTCATCGTCGCCATGGCAACCATTATGACATCACGGTCGCCATGTCGACCATTATGACATCATCGTAGCCATTATGACCATTATTAAATCACAGTCGCCATGACAACCATTATGACATCTTCGTCTCCATGATGACCATTATGACATCATGACATCACCGTTGCTATGACGACCATTATGACATCACCGTTGCCATGACGACCATTATGACATCATCGTAGCCATTACGACCATTATTAAATCACAGTCGCCATGACAACCATTATGACATCTTCGTCGCCATGACGACCATTATGACATCATGACATCACCGTTGCCATGACGACCATTATGACATCACCGTTGCCATGACGACCATTATGACATCATTGTCGCAATGACGACCATTATAACATCATCGTGGCCATGACAACCATTATGACATTACAATCTCCATGACAACCAATATGATATCATTGTCAACATGACAACCATTATGACATCATCATCGCCATGACAACCAATGTGATATCATCGTCGCCATGATGAACAATATGACATCTTGACATCACCGTTGCTATGACGACCATTATGACATCACCGTTGCCATGGCAACCATTATGACATCACGGTCGCCATGTCGACCATTATGACATCATCGTAGCCATTACGACCATTATTAAATCACAGTTGCCATGACAACCATTATGACATCTTCGTTGCCATGACGACCATTATGACATCATGACATCACCGTTGCTATGACGACCATTATGACATCACCGTTGCCATGACGACCATTATGACATCATCGTAGCCATTACGACCATTATTAAATCACAGTCGCCATGACAACCATTATGACATCTTCGTCGCCATGACGACCATTATGACATCATGACATCACCGTTGCCATGACGACTATTATGACATCATCATCGCCATGACGACCATTATGACATCATCGTCGCCATGATGACCGTTATGACATTATCGTCGCCATGACGACCCTTATGACATCATCATCGCCATGGCAACCATTATGACATCATCATCGCCATGACAACCAATATGATATCATCGTCGCCATGATGACCATTATGACATCATCATCGCCATGACAACCATTATGACATCATGACATCACCGTTGCCATGACGACCATTATAACATCATCGTTGCCATGACGACCATTATGACATCATCGTCGCCATGACAACCATTATGACATCACAATCGCCATGACGACCATTATGGCATCATCATCGCCATGATGACCCTTTATGACATTATCGTCGCCATCACGACCCTTATGACATCATCGTCGCCATGGCAACCATTATGACATCATCATCGCCATGACAACCAATATGATATCATCGTCGCCATGATGACATTATGACATCATCATCGCCATGACAACCATTATGACTTCATCGTCGCCATGGCGACCATTATGACATCACCGTTGCCATGACGACCATTATGACATCATCGTAGCCATTACGACCTTTATTAAATCACAGTCGCCATGACAACCATTATGACATCTTCGTCGCCATGATGACCATTATGACATCATGACATCACCGTTGCTATGACGACCATTATGACATCACCGTTGCCATGACGACCATTATGACATCATCGTCGCCATGACGACCATTTTGACATCATCGTCGCCATGACAACCATTATGACATCACAATCGCCATGACGACCATTATGATATCATCGTCGCCATGGCGACCATTATGACATCATCATCGCCAAGATGACCGTTATGACAATATCGTCGCCATGACGACCCTTATGACATCATCGTCACCATGGCAACCATTATGACATCATCATCGCCATGACAACCAATATGATATTATTGTCGCCATGACAACCATTATGACATCATCATCGCCAAGACAACCAATGTGATATCATCGTCGCCATGATGAACAATTGACATCATGACATCACCGTTGCTATGACGACCATTATGACATAACCGTTGCCATGGCAACCATTATGACATCACGGTCGCCATGTCGACCATTATGACATCATCGTAGCCATGACTACCATTATTAAATCACAGTCGCCATGACAACCATTATGACATCTTCGTCGCCATGACGACCATTATGACATCATGACACCACCGTTGCCTTGACGACTATTATGACATCACCGTTGCCATGACGACCATTATGACATCATCGTCGCCATGACGACCATTATGACATCATCGTCGTCATGACAACCATTATGACATCACAATCACCATGACGACCATTATGGCATCATCATCGCCATGATGACCCTTTATGACATTATCGTCGCCATGACGACCCTTATGACATCATAGTCGCCATGGCAACCATTATGACATCATCATCGCCATGACAACCAATATGATATCATCGTCGCCATGATGACCATTATGATATCATCGTCGCCATGACAACCATTATGACATCATCGTCGCCATGGCGACCATTATGACATCACCGTTGCCATGACGACCATTATGACATCATCGTAGCCATTACGACCATTATTAAATCACAGTCGCCATGACAACCATTATGACATCTTCGTCGCCATGACGACCATTATGACATCATGACATCACCGTTGCCATGACGACCATTATGACATCACCATTGCCATGACGACCATTATTACATTAGCGTCGCCATGACGACCATTATGACATCATCGTCGCCATGACAACCATTATGACATCATCGTCGCCATGGCAACCATTATGACATCATCATCGCCATGACAACCAATATGATATCATTGTCGCCATGACAACCATTATGACATCATCATCGCCATGATGACCGTTATGACAATATCGTCGCCATGACGACCCTTATGACATCATCGTCGCCATGGCAACCATTATGACATCATCATCGCCATGACAACCAATATGATATCATTGTCGCCATGACAACCATTATGACATCATCGTCGCCATGGCAACCATTATGACATCACGGTCGCCATGTCGACCATTATGACATCATCGCAGCCATTACGACCATTATTAAATCACAGTCGCCATGACAACCATTATGACATCATCGTCGCCATGGCAACCATTATGACATCATCATCGCCATGACAACCAATATGATATCATTGTCGCCATGACAACCATTATGACATCATCATCGCCATGACAACCAATGTGATATCATCGTCGCCATGATGAACAATATGACATCTTGACATCACCGTTGCTATGACGACCATTATGACATCACCGTTGCCATGACGACCATTATGACATCATCACACCACCGTTGCCATGACGACTATTATGACATCATCGTCGCCATGACGACCATTATGACATCATCATCGCCATGATGACCGTTATGACATTATCGTCGCCATGACGACCATTATGACATCATCATCGCCATGATGACCGTTATGACATTATCGTCGCCATGACAACCAATATGACATCATCGTCGCCATGGCAACCATTATGACATCATTATCGCCATGACAACCAATATGATATCATCGTCGCCATGATGACCATTATGACATCATCGTCACCATGACAACCATTATGACATCATCGTCGCCATGGCGACCATTATGACATCACCGTTGCCATGACGACCATTATGACATCATCGTAGCCATTACGACCATTATTAAATCACAGTCGCCATGACAACCATTATGACATCTTCGTCGCCATGATGACCAATATGACATCATGACATCACCGTTGCCATGACGACCATTATGACATCACCGTCGCCATGACGACCATTATGACATCATCGTCGCCATGACGACCATTATGACATCATCGTCGCCATGACAACCATTATGACATCACAATCGCCATGACGACCATTATGACATCATCGTCGCCATGGCGACCATTATGACATCATCATCGCCATGATGACCGTTATGACAATATCGTCGCCATGACGACCCTTATGACATCATCGTCGCCATGGCAATCATTATGACATCATCATCGCCATGACAACCAATATGATATCATTGTCGCCATGACAACCATTATGACTTCATCGTCGCCATGGCAACCATTATGACATCACGGTCGCCATGTCGACCATTATGACATAATCGTAGCCATTATGACCATTATTAAATCACAGTCGCCATGACAACCATTATGACATCTTCGTCTCCATGATGACCATTATGACATCATGACATCACCGTTGCTATGACGACCATTATGACATCACCGTTGCCATGACGACCATTATGACATCATCGTAGCCATTACGACCATTATTAAATCACAGTCGCCATGACAACCATTATGACATCTTCGTCGCCATGACGACCATTATGACATCATGACATCACCATTGCCATGACGAAGATTATGACATCATCGTCGCCATGGCGACCTTTATGACACCACCGTTGCCATGACGACCATTATGACATCATCGTCGCCATGACGACCATTATGACATCATCATCGCCATGTCGACCATTATGACATCATCGTCGCCATGACGACCGTTATGACATCATCATCGCCATGTCGACCATTATGACATCATCGTCGCCATGACGACCGTTATGACATCATCGTCGCCATTGCGACCATTATGACATCATCATCGCCATGGCGACCAATATGATACCATCGTCGCCATGATGACCATTATGTCATCATCGTCGCCATGGTAACCATTATGACATCATCATCGCCATGGCGACCATTATGACATCAACGTCGCCATGGCGACGTTTATGACATCAACGTCGCCATGAAGACCATTATTAAATCATCGTAGCCATTACGACCATTATTAAATCACAGTCGCCATGACAACCATTATGACATCTTCGTAGCCATGATGACCATTATGACATCATGACATCACCGTTGCCATGACGACCATTATGACATCATCGTCGCCATGACGACCATTATGACATCATCGTCGTCATGACAACCATTATGACATCACAATCACCATGACGACCATTATGGCATCATCATCGCCATGATGACCCTTTATGACATTATCGTCGCCATGACGACCCTTATGACATCATAGTCGCCATGGCAACCATTATGACATCATCATCGCCATGACAACCAATATGATATCATCGTCGCCATGATGACCATTATGATATCATCGTCGCCATGACAACCATTATGACATCATCGTCGCCATGGCGACCATTATGACATCACCGTTGCCATGACGACCATTATGACATCATCGTAGCCATTACGACCATTATTAAATCACAGTCGCCATGACAACCATTATGACATCTTCGTCGCCATGACGACCATTATGACATCATGACATCACCGTTGCCATGACGACCATTATGACATCACCATTGCCATGACGACCATTATTACATTAGCGTCGCCATGACGACCATTATGACATCATCGTCGCCATGACAACCATTATGACATCATCGTCGCCATGGCAACCATTATGACATCATCATCGCCATGACAACCAATATGATATCATTGTCGCCATGACAACCATTATGACATCATCGTCGCCATGACAACCATTATGACATCATATTCGCCATGACGACCATTATGACATCATCGTCGCCATGGCGACCATTATGACATCATCATCGCCATGATGACCGTTATGACAATATCGTCGCCATGACGACCCTTATGACATCATCGTCGCCATGGCAACCATTATGACATCATCATCGCCATGACAACCAATATGATATCATTGTCGCCATGACAACCATTATGACATCATCGTCGCCATGGCAACCATTATGACATCACGGTCGCCATGTCGACCATTATGACATCATCGCAGCCATTACGACCATTATTAAATCACAGTCGCCATGACAACCATTATGACATCATCGTCGCCATGGCAACCATTATGACATCATCATCGCCATGACAACCAATATGATATCATTGTCGCCATGACAACCATTATGACATCATCATCGCCATGACAACCAATGTGATATCATCGTCGCCATGATGAACAATATGACATCTTGACATCACCGTTGCTATGACGACCATTATGACATCACCGTTGCCATGACGACCATTATGACATCATCACACCACCGTTGCCATGACGACTATTATGACATCATCGTCGCCATGACGACCATTATGACATCATCATCGCCATGATGACCGTTATGACATTATCGTCGCCATGACGACCATTATGACATCATCATCGCCATGATGACCGTTATGACATTATCGTCGCCATGACGACCATTATGACATCATCGTCGCCATGGCAACCATTATGACATCATTATCGCCATGACAACCAATATGATATCATCGTCGCCATGATGACCATTATGACATCATCGTCACCATGACAACCATTATGACATCATCGTCGCCATGGCGACCATTATGACATCACCGTTGCCATGACGACCATTATGACATCATCGTAGCCATTACGACCATTATTAAATCACAGTCGCCATGACAACCATTATGACATCTTCGTCGCCATGATGACCAATATGACATCATGACATCACCGTTGCCATGACGACCATTATGACATCACCGTTGCCATTACGACCATTATGACATCATCGTCGCCATGACGACCATTATGACATCATCGTCGCCATGACAACCATTATGACATCATCGTCGCCATGGCAACCATTATGACATCATCATCGCCATGACAACCAATATGATATCATCGTCGCCATGATGACCATTATGACATCATCGTCGCCATGACAACCATTATGACATCATATTCGCCATGTCGACCATTATGACATCACCGTCGCCATGACGACCATTATGACATCATCGCAGCCATTACGACCATTATTAAATCACAGTCGCCATGACAACCATTATGACATCTTCGTCGCCATGATGACCATTATGACATCATGACATCACCGTTGCCATGACGACCATTATGACATCACCGTTGCCATGAAGACCATTATGACATCATCGTCGCCATGACGACCATTATGACATCATCGTCGCCATGACAACCATTATGACATTACAATCGCCATGACGACCATTATGGCATCATCATCGCCATGATGACCCTTTATGACATTATCGTCGCCATGACGACCCTTATGACATCATCGTCGCCATGGCAACCATTATGACATCATCATCGCCATGACAACCAATATGATATCATCGTCGCCATGATGACCATTATGACATCATCGTCGCCATGACAACCATTATGACATCATCGTCGCCATGGCGACCATTATGACATCACTGTTGCCATGACGACCATTATGACATCATCGTAGCCATTACGACCATTATTAAATCACAGTCGCCATGACAACCATTATGACATCTTCGTCGCCATGACGACCATTATGACATCATGACATCACCGTTGCCATGACGACCATTATGACATCACCGTTGCCATGACGACCATTATTACATTAGCGTCGCCATGACGACCATTATGACATCATCGTCGCCATGGCAACCATTATGACATCATCATCGCCATGACAACCAATATGATATCATTGTCGCCATGACAACCATTATGACATCATCGTCGCCATGACAACCATTATGACATATTCTCCATGACGACCATTATGACATCATCGTCGCCATATGACATCATCATCGCCATGATGACCGTTATGACAATATCGTCGCCATGACGACCCTTATGACATCATCGTCGCCATGGCAACCATTATGACATCATCATCGCCATGACAACCAATATGATATCATTGTCGCCATGACAACCATTATGACATCATCGTCGCCATGGCAACCATTATGACATCACGGTCGCCATGGCAACCATTATGACATCATCGTAGCCATTACGACCATTATTAAATCACAGTCGCCATGACAACCATTATGACATCTTCGTCGCCATGACGACCATTATGACATCATGACATCACCGTTGCTATGACGACCATTATGACATCACCGTTGCCATGACGACCATTATGACAACATCGTAGTCATTACGACCATTATTAAATCACAGTCGCCATGACAACCATTATGACATCTTCGTCGCCATGACAACCATTATGACATCATCGTCGCCATGGTGACCATTATGACACCACCGTTGCCATGACGACCATTATGACATCATCGTCGCCTTGACGACAATTATGACATCATCATCGCCATGACGACCATTATGACATCATCATCACCATGATGACCGTTATGACATTATCGTCGCCATGACGACCCTTATGACATCATCGTCGCCATGGCAACCATTATGACATCATCATCGCCATGACAACCAATATGATATCATCGTCGCCATGATGACCATTATGACATCATCGTCGCCATGACGACCATTATGACATCATCGTCGCCATGACGACCATTATGACATCATCGTCGCCATGGCGACCATTATGACATCACCGTCGCCACGGCGACCATTATGACATCACCGTCGCCATGGCGACCATTATGACATCGACGTAGCCATTACGACCATTATTAAATCACAGTCGCCATGAGAACCATTATGACATCTTCGTCGCCATGACGACCATTATGACATCATGACATCACCATTGCCATGACGACCATTATGACATCACCGTTGCCATGACGACCATTATGACATCATCGTCGCCATGACCACCATTATGGCATCATCATCGCCATGATGACCCTTTATGACATTATCGTCGCCATGACGACCCTTATGACATCATCGTCGCCATGGCAACCATTATGACATCATCATCGCCATGACAACCAATATGATATCTTCGTCGCCATGATGACTATTATGACATCATCGTCGCCATGACAACCATTATGACATCATCGTCGCCATGGCGACCATTATGACATCACCGTTGCCATGACGACCATTATGACATCATCGTAGCCATTACGACCATTATTAAATCACAGTCGCCATGACAACCATTATGACATCATCGTCGCCATGGCGACCATTATGACATCACCGTTGCCATGACGACCATTATGACATCACCGTTGCCATGATGACCATTATGACATCATCGTCGCCATGACGACCATTATGACATCATCGTCGCCATGACAACCATTATGACATCATCGTCGCCATGGCAACCATTATGACATCATCATCGCCATGACAACCAATATGATATCATCATCGCCATGATGACCATTATGACATCATCGTCGCCATGACAACCATTATGACATCATATTCGCAATGTCGACCATTATGACATCACCGTCGCCATGACGACCATTATGACATCATGACATCACCGTTGCCATGATGACCATTATGACATCACCGTTGCCATGACGACCAATATGACATCATCGTCGCCATGACGACCATTATAACATTATCGTCGCCATGACAACCATTATGACATCATCGTCGCCATGGCAGCCATTATGCCATCATCATCGCCATGACAACCAATATGATATCATCGTCGCCATGATGACCATTATGACATCATCATCGCCATGACAACCATTATGACATCATATTCGCCATGTCGACCATTATGACATCACCGTCGCCATGACAACCATTATGACATCATCGCAGCCATTATGACCATTATTAAATCACAGTCGCCATGACAACCATTATGACATCTTCGTCGCCATGATGACCATTATGACATCATGACATCACCGTTGCCATGATGACCATTATGACATCACCGTTGCCATGAAGACCATTATGACATCATCGTCGCCATGACGACCATTATGACATCATCGTCGCCATGACAACCATTATGACATTACAATCGCCATGACGACCATTATGGCATCATCATCGCCATGATGACCCTTTATGACATTATCGTCGCCATGACGAACCTTATGACATCATCGTCGCCATGGCAACCATTATGACATCATCATCGCCATGACAACCAATATGATATCATCGTCGCCATGATGACCATTATGACATCATCGTCGCCATGACAACCATTATGACATCATCGTCGCCATGACAACCATTATGACATCATCGTCGCCATGGCGACCATTATGACATCACCGTTGCCATGACGACCATTATGACATCATCGTAGCCATTACGACCATTATTAAATCACAGTCGCCATGACAACCATTATGACATCTTCGTCGCCATGACGACCATTATGACATCATAACATCACCGTTGCCATGACGACCATTATGACATCACCGTTGCCATGACGACCATTATTACATTAGCGTCGCCATGACGACCATTATGACATCATCGTCGCCATGGCAACCATTATGACATCATCATCGCCATGACAACCAATATGATATCATTGTCGCCATGACAACCATTATGACATCATCGTCGCCATGACAACCATTATGACATCATATTCTCCATGACGACCATTATGACATCATCGTCGCCATGGCGACCATTATGACATCATCATCGCCATGATGACCGTTATGACAATATCGTCGCCATGACGACCCTTATGACATCATCGTCGCCATGGCAACCATTATGACATCATCATCGCCATTACAGCCAAAATGATATCATTGTCGCCATGACAACCATTATGACATCATCGTCGCCATGGCAACCATTATGACATCACGGTCGCCATGGCAACCATTATGACATCATCTTAGCCATTACGAACATTATTAAATCACAGTCGCCATGACAACCATTATGACATCTTCGTCGCCATGACGACCATTATGACATCATGACATCACCGTTGCTATGACGACCATTATGACATCACCGTTGCCATGACGACCATTATGACATCATCGTAGCCATTACGACCATTATTAAATCACAGTCGCCATGACAACCATTATGACATCTTCGTCGCCATGACAACCATTATGACATCATCGTCGCCATGGCGACCATTATGACACCACCGTTGCCATGACGACCATTATGACATCATCGTCGCCTTGACGACAATTATGACATCATCATCGCCATGACGACCATTATGACATCATCATCGCCATGATGACCGTTATGACATTATCGTCGCCATGACGACCCTTATGACATCATCGTCGCCATGTCAACCATTATGACATCATCATCGCCATGACAACCAATATGATATCATCGTCGCCATGATGACCATTATGACATCATCGTCGCCATGACGACCATTATGACATCATCGTCGCCATGGTGACCATTATGACATCATCGTCGCCATGGCGACCATTATGACATCACCGTCGCCATGACGACCATTATGACATCGTCGTAGCCATTACGACCATTATTAAATCACAGTCGCCATGAGAACCATTATGACATCTTCGTCGCCATGACGACCATTATGACATCATGACATCACCATTGCCATGACGACCATTATGACATCACCGTTGCCATGATGACCATTATGACATCATCGTCGCCATGACGACCATTATGACATCATCGTCGCCATGGTGACCATTATGACATCATCGTCGCCATGGCGACCATTATGACATCACCGTCGCCATGACGACCATTATGACATCGTCGTAGCCATTACGACCATTATTAAATCACAGTCGCCATGAGAACCATTATGACATCTTCGTCGCCATGACGACCATTATGACATCATGACATCACCATTGCCATGACGATCATTATGACATCACCGTTGCCATGATGACCATTATGACATCATCGTCGCCATGGCAACCATTATGACATCATCATCGCCATGACAACCAATATGATATCTTCGTCGCCATGATGACTATTATGACATCATCGTTGCCATGACAACCATTATGACATCATCGTCGCCATGGCGACCATTATGACATCACCGTTGCCATGACGACCATTATGACATCATTTATAGCCATTACGACCATTATTAAATCACAGTCGCCATGACAACCATTATGACATCATCGTCGCCATGGCGACCATTATGACATCACCGTTGCCATGACGACCATTGTGACATCACCGTTGCCATGACGACCATTATGACATCATCGTCGCCATGACGACCATTATGACATCATCGTCGCCATGACAACCATTATGACATCATCGTCGCCATGGCAACCATTATGACATCATCATCGCCATGACAACCAATATGATATCATCATCGCCATGATGACCATTATGACATCATCGTCGCCATGACAACCATTATGACATCATATTCGCAATGTCGACCATTATGACATCACCGTCGCCATGACGACCATTATGACATCATGACATCACCGTTGCCATGATGACCATTATGACATCACCGTTGCCATGACGACCATTATGACATCACCGTCGCCATGACGACCATTATGACATCATCGCCGCCATGACAACCATTATGACATCACAATCGCCATGACAACCATTATGACATCATCGTCGCCATGTCGACCATTATGACATCATCATCGCAATGATGACCATTATGACAATATCCTCGCCATGACGACCCTTATGACATCATCGTCGCCATGGCAACCATTATGACATCATCATCGCCATGACAACCAATATGATATCATTGTCGCCATGACAACCATTATGACTTCATCGTCGCCATGGCAACCATTATGACATCACGGTCGCCATGTCGACCATTATGACATCATCGTAGCCATTATGACCATTATTAAATCACAGTCGCCATGACAACCATTATGACATCTTCGTCTCCATGATGACCATTATGACATCATGACATCACCGTTGCTATGACGACCATTATGACATCACCGTTGCCATGACGACCATTATGACATCATCGTAGCCATTACGACCATTATTAAATCACAGTCGCCATGACAACCATTATGACATCTTCGTCGCCATGACGACCATTATGACATCATGACATCACCGTTGCCATGACGACCATTATGAAATCACCGTTGCCATGACGACCATTATGACATCATTGTCGCAATGACGACCATTATAACATCATCGTCGCCATGACAACCATTATGACATTACAATCTCCATGACAACCAATATGATATCATTGTCGCCATGACAACCATTATGACATCATCATCGCCATGACAACCAATGTGATATCATCGTCGCCATGATGAACAATATGACATCTTGACATCACCGTTGCTATGACGACCATTATGACATCACCGTTGCCATGGCAACCATTATGACATCACGGTCGCCATGTCGACCATTATGACATCATCGTAGCCATTACGACCATTATTAAATCACAGTTGCCATGACAACCATTATGACATCTTCGTTGCCATGACGACCATTATGACATCATGACATCACCGTTGCTATGACGACCATTATGACATCACCGTTGCCATGACGACCATTATGACATCATCGTAGCCATTACGACCATTATTAAATCACAGTCGCCATGACAACCATTATGACATCTTCGTCGCCATGACGACCATTATGACATCATGACATCACCGTTGCCATGACGACTATTATGACATCATCATCGCCATGACGACCATTATGACATCATCGTCGCCATGATGACCGTTATGACATTATCGTCGCCATGACGACCCTTATGACATCATCGTCGCCATGGCAACCATTATGACATCATCATCGCCATGACAACCAATATGATATCATCGTCGCCATGATGACCATTATGACATCATCATCGCCATGACAACCATTATGACATCATGACATCACCGTTGCCATGACGACCATTATAACATCACCGTTGCCATGACGACCATTATGACATCATCGTCGCCATGACAACCATTATGACATCACAATCGCCATGACGACCATTATGGCATCATCATCGCCATGATGACCCTTTATGACATTATCGTCGCCATCACGACCCTTATGACATCATCGTCGCCATGGCAACCATTATGACATCATCATCGCCATGACAACCAATATGATATCATCGTCGCCATGATGACATTATGACATCATCATCGCCATGACAACCATTATGACTTCATCGTCGCCATGGCGACCATTATGACATCACCGTTGCCATGACGACCATTATGACATCATCGTAGCCATTACGACCTTTATTAAATCACAGTCGCCATGACAACCATTATGACATCTTCGTCGCCATGATGACCATTATGACATCATGACATCACCGTTGCTATGACGACCATTATGACATCACCGTTGCCATGACGACCATTATGACATCATCGTCGCCATGACGACCATTTTGACATCATCGTCGCCATGACAACCATTATGACATCACAATCGCCATGACGACCATTATGATATCATCGTCGCCATGGCGACCATTATGACATCATCATCGCCAAGATGACCGTTATGACAATATCGTCGCCATGACGACCCTTATGACATCATCGTCGCCATGGCAACCATTATGACATCATCATCGCCATGACAACCAATATGATATTATTGTCGCCATGACAACCATTATGACATCATCATCGCCAAGACAACCAATGTGATATCATCGTCGCCATGATGAACAATTGACATCATGACATCACCGTTGCTATGACGACCATTATGACATAACCGTTGCCATGGCAACCATTATGACATCACGGTCGCCATGTCGACCATTATGACATCATCGTAGCCATGACTACCATTATTAAATCACAGTCGCCATGACAACCATTATGACATCTTCGTCGCCATGACGACCATTATGACATCATGACACCACCGTTGCCTTGACGACTATTATGACATCATCATCGCCATGACGACCATTATGACATCATCGTCGCCATGATGACCGTTATGACATTATCGTCGCCATGACGACCCTTATGACATCATCGTCGCCATGGCAACCATTATGACATCATCATCGCCATGACAACCAATATGATATCATCGTCGCCATGATGACCATTATGACATCATCGTCGCCATGACAACCATTATGACATCATGACATCACCGTTGCCATGACGACCATTATGACATCACCGTTGCCATGACGACCATTATGACATCATCGTCGCCATGACGACCATTATGACATCATCGTCGCCATGACAACCATTATGACATCACAATCGCCATGACAACCATTATGGCATCATCATCGCCATGATGACCCTTTATGACATTATCGTCGCCATGACGACCCTTATGACATCATCGTCGCCATGGCAACCATTATGACATCATCATCGCCATGACAACCAATATGATATCATCGTCGCCATGATGACATTATGACATCATCATCACCATGACAACCATTATGACATCATCGTCGCCATGGCGACCATTATGACATCACCGTTGCCATGACGACCATTATGACATCATCGTAGCCATTACGACCATTATTAAATCACAGTCGCCATGACAACCATTATGACATCTTCGTTGCCATGATGACCATTATGACATCATGACATCACCGTTGCTATGACGACCATTATGACATCACCGTTGCCATGACGATCATTATGACATCATCGTCGCCATGACGACCATTTTGACATCATCGTCGCCATGACAACCATTATGACATCACAATCGCCATGACGACCTTTATGATATCATCGTCGCCATGGCGACCATTATGACATCATCATCGCCAAGATGACCGTTATGACAATATCGTCGCCATGACGACCCTTATGACATCATCGTCGCCATGGCAACCATTATGACATCATCATCGCCATGACAACCAATATGATATTATTGTCGCCATGACAACCATTATGACATCATCATCGCCAAGACAACCAATGTGATATCATCGTCGCCATGATGAACAATTGACATCATGACATCACCGTTGCTATGACGACCATTATGACATAACCGTTGCCATGGCAACCATTATGACATCACGGTCGCCATGTCGACCATTATGACATCATCGTAGCCATGACTACCATTATTAAATCACAGTCGCCATGACAACCATTATGACATCTTCGTCGCCATGACGACCATTATGACATCATGACACCACCGTTGCCTTGACGACTATTATGACATCATCATCGCCATGACGACCATTATGACATCATCGTCGCCATGATGACCGTTATGACATTATCGTCGCCATGACGACCCTTATGACATCATCGTCGCCATGGCAACCATTATGACATCATCATCGCCATGACAACCAATATGATATCATCGTCGCCATGATGACCATTATGACATCATCGTCGCCATGACAACCATTATGACATCATGACATCACCGTTGCCATGACGACCATTATGACATCACCGTTGCCATGACGACCATTATGACATCATCGTCGCCATGACGACCATTATGACATCATCGTCGCCATGACAACCATTATGACATCACAATCGCCATGACAACCATTATGGCATCATCATCGCCATGATGACCCTTTATGACATTATCGTCGCCATGACGACCCTTATGACATCATCGTCGCCATGGCAACCATTATGACATCATCATCGCCATGACAACCAATATGATATCATCGTCGCCATGATGACATTATGACATCATCATCACCATGACAACCATTATGACATCATCGTCGCCATGGCGACCATTATGACATCACCGTTGCCATGACGACCATTATGACATCATCGTAGCCATTACGACCATTATTAAATCACAGTCGCCATGACAACCATTATGACATCTTCGTCGCCATGGCGACCATTATGACATCATCATCGCCAAGATGACCGTTATGACAATATCGTCGCCATGACGACCCTTATGACATCATCGTCGCCATGGCAACCATTATGACATCATCATCGCCATGACAACCAATATGATATTATTGTCGCCATGACAACCATTATGACATCATCATCGCCAAGACAACCAATGTGATATCATCGTCGCCATGATGAACAATTGACATCATGACATCACCGTTGCTATGATGACCATTATGACATCACCGTTGCCATGGCAACCATTATGACATCACGGTCGCCATGTCGACCATTATGACATCATCGTAGCCATGACGACCATTATTAAATCACAGTCGCCATGACAACCATTATGACATCTTCGTCGCCATGACGACCATTATGACATCATGACATCACCGTTGCTATGACGACCATTAAGACATCACCGTTGCCATGACGACCATTATGACATCATCGTAGCCATTACGACCATTATTAAATCACAGTCGCCATGACAACCATTATGACAACTTCGTCGCCATAACGACCATTATGACATCATGACATCACCGTTGCCATGACGACCATTATGATATCATCGTCGCCATGACAACCATTATGACATCATCGTCGCCATGGCGACCATTATGACATCATCGTCGCCATGGCGACCATTATGACACCACCGTTGCCATGACGACTATTATGACATCATCGTCGCCTTGACGACAATTATGACATCATCATCGCCATGACGACCATTATGACATCATCATCGCCATGATGACCGTTATGACATTATCGTCGCCATGACGACCCTTATGACATCATCGTCGCCATGGCAACCATTATGACATCATCATCGCCATAACAACCAATATGATATCATCGTCGCCATGATGACCATTATGACATCATCGTCGCCATGACAACCATTATGACATCATCGTCGCCATGGCGACCATTATGACATCACCGTCGCCATGACGACCATTATGACATCATCGTCGCCATGACAACCATTATAACATCATCGTCGCCATGGCAACCATTATGACATCATCATCGCCATGACAACCAATATGATATCATTGTCGCCATGACAACCATTATGACATCATCGTCGCCATGACAACCATTATGACATCATATTCGCCATGACGACCATTATGACATCATCGTCCCCATGGCGACCATTATGACATCGTCGTCGCCATGGTGACCATTATGACATCATCATCGCCATGATGACCGTTATGACATTATCGTCGCCATGACGACCCTTATGACATCATCGTCGCCATGGCAACCATTATGACATCATCATCGCCATGACAACCAATATGATATCATCGTCACCATGAGGACCATTATGACATCATCGTCGCCAAGACAACCATTATGACATCATCATCGCCAAGACAACCAATGTGATATCATCGTCGCCATGATGAACAATTGACATCATGACATCACCGTTGCTATGATGACCATTATGACATCACCGTTGCCATGGCAACCATTATGACATCACGGTCGCCATGTCGACCATTATGACATCATCGTAGCCATGACGACCATTATTAAATCACAGTCGCCATGACAACCATTATGACATCTTCGTCGCCATGACGACCATTATGACATCATGACATCACCGTTGCTATGACGACCATTAAGACATCACCGTTGCCATGACGACCATTATGACATCATCGTAGCCATTACGACCATTATTAAATCACAGTCGCCATGACAACCATTATGACAACTTCGTCGCCATAACGACCATTATGACATCATGACATCACCGTTGCCATGACGACCATTATGATATCATCGTCGCCATGACAACCATTATGACATCATCGTCGTCATGGCGACCATTATGACACCACCGTTGCCATGACGACTATTATGACATCATCGTCGCGTTGACGACAATTATGACATCATCATCGCCATGACGACCATTATGACATCATCATCGCCATGATGACCGTTATGACATTATCGTCGCCATGACGACCCTTATGACATCATCGTCGCCATGGCAACCATTATGACATCATCATCGCCATGACAACCAATATGATATCATCGTCGCCATGATGACCATTATGACATCATCGTCGCCATGACAACCATTATGACATCATGACATCACCGTTGCCATGACGACCATTATGACATCACCGTTGCCATGACGACCATTATGACATCATCGTCGCCATGACGACCATTATGACATCATCGTCGCCATGACAACCATTATGACATCACAATCGCCATGACAACCATTATGGCATCATCATCGCCATGATGACCCTTTATGACATTATCGTCGCCATGACGACCTTTATGACATCATCGTCGCCATGGCAACCATTATGACATCATCATCGCCATGACAACCAATATGATATCATCGTCGCCATGATGACATTATGACATCATCATCACCATGACAACCATTATGACATCATCGTCGCCATGGCGACCATTATGACACCACCGTTGCCATGACGACTATTATGACATCATCGTCGCCTTGACGACAATTATGACATCATCATCGCCATGACGACCATTATGACATCATCATCGCCATGATGACCGTTATGACATTATCGTCGCCATGACGACCCTTATGACATCATCGTCGCCATGGCAACCATTATGACATCATCATCGCCATGACAACCAATATGATATCATCGTCGCCATGATGACCATTATGACATCATCGTCGCCATGACAACCATTATGACATCATCGTCGCCATGGCGACCATTATGACATCACCGTCGCCATGACGACCATTATGACATCATCGTCGCCATGTCAACCATTATAACATCATCGTCGCCATTGCAACCATTATGACATCATCATCGCCATGACAACCATTATGACATCATATTCGCCATGACGACCATTACGACATCATCGTCGCCATGGCGACCATTATGACATCATCATCGCCATGATGCCCGTTATGAAATTATCGTCGCCATGACGACCCTTATGACATCATCGTCGCCATGGCAACCATTATGACATCATCATCGCCATGACAACCAATATGATATCATCGTCGCCATGATGACCATTATGACATCATCGTCGCCATGACAACCATTATGACATCATATTCGCCATGGCGACCATTATGACATCACCGTCGCCATGACGACCATTATGACATCATCGTCGCCATGACGACCATTATGACATCATCGTCGCCATGACAACCATTATGACATCACAATCGCCATGACGACCATTATGGCATCATCATCGCCATGA